>NC_091283.1:620772065-623527898 GCF_032444005.1 Ranitomeya imitator
AATGCAGCAGTACTGCTGTACAAGGTGGCTATTATACATAGAAACACCTGGGGGTGGGGGGCAGGCTCCCTTCAATTTCAGTTCATGTGCCTGCATGGCGTTTGCAGGTCACGTTGCCGGCTACACAGCAGGGGAACAGCTGGCGGTGCTGAACCCCACTAACACATTGGCTGGTGTTCTTCTCTGTGCAGCTAGCATGTCTGGGCAAAAACTGGCGGTGTTTGAGCCCAGGGTCAGCAGGAGGAGGAGAGGAGCAGAGTGTAGGCCGAAGCCTCCACTGGTGGCAGCTTTTGGTCAGTTGTGCCAGCGTGGCTTGTGCTGGACACGATGCCGGCTACACAGCAGGGGAACAGCTGGCGGTGCTGAACCCCACTAACACATCGGCTGGTGTTTTTCTCTGTGCAGCGCGCATTTCAGGGCAAAAACTAGCGGTGTTAGAGCCCAGGGTCAGCAGGAGGAGGAGAGGAGCAGAGTGTAGGCCGAAGCCTAGTTGAACCAATTTCAAAAGTTACCTTTAACCCCCCTCAGGTGTTGCAAGGTACTAGAGCCACACCTTGTGCAGCATTAATGCTGCACAAGTCAAAGGTTGCTCTATTAATTTTGCTCATTGCACACGCTGAATAAAACACGTACACTATTTAGCCCATTATACTGTCAAACAGTATTGGAGGCGTGACTTGTCTTTTTAAGGAGACGCAGCACAGGTGTCAAATTTTACACCAAGGTGCTGGGCGCAGCCTCCTGAGCGTTGTTATTTGCTGTACAGGAGTCTGCGCTATTGTGATCCCTTGGACATGCGCTGTGAGCGCTGCCTGTCTTCTCACCTCATTTCATGTTGGCCAGTGCGGTTAGCAATGGCCATGAATCCCAGGCCCGCAGTGTGTTTTCAAAAAATCACACTGCGTGGCTGGGATTTGTGGCCTTGTGCAGTAAATATGTTTGCCGCTCACACATGTCCTTACACCTGCTTCAGACTGGGCGGCCTCAGCTGATCCCTTATCGCCTACCACGGCCATGAGGCCGCACAGTCTGAAGAAGGCGGAAGGAGATGACTTAAGACAGGCGAACATATGCACTGCACATGCCCATCAATCACACCCTCACAGGCAAAATATATGAGACAACGAGGGGGGTTGTGTCGGGCAGGGCGGACGCACAGGCACAGGCAGCCAACCAATGATGTCAGAAGACGGGCAGCGCTACCAAGGGGGGTGCTGCGTGTCATTAAAAAGGAAAGTCACACCTCAGGGACATTGTAATGGTCTGTAATGAGACACATATTTTACGTGTTTAATTCAACGTGGGCAAGGAGAAAAAATCAGCCACCTTGTACAAATGCAGCAGTACTGCTGTACAAGGTGGCTGTTATACATAGAAACACCTGGGGGGGTGGGGCCAGGTTCCCTTTAATTTCAGTTCAGGTGCCTGCATGGCGTTTGCAGGACACGTTGCCAGCTACACAGCAGGGGAACAGCTGGCGGTGCTGAACCCCACTGACACATTGACTGGTGTTTTTCTCTGTGCAGCTAGCACGTCCGGGCAAAAACTTGCGGTGTTATAGCCCAGGGTCAGCAGGAGGAGGAGAGGAGCAAAGTGTAGGCCGAAGCCTGCACTGGTGGCAGCTTTTGGTCTGTTGTGCCAGCGTGGCTTGTGCTGGACACGATGCCGGCTACACAGCAGGGGAACAGCTGGCGGTGCTGAACCCAACTAACAAATTGGCGGGTGTTTTTCTCTGTGCAGCTAGCACTTCCAGGCTACAACTGGCGGTGTTATAGCCCAGGGTCAGCAGGAGGAGGAGAGGAGCAGAGTGTAGGCCGAAGCCTGCACTGGTGGCAGCTTTTGGTCGGTTGTGCCAGCGTGGCTTGTGCTGGACACGATGCCGGCTACACAGCAGGGGAACAGCTGGCGGTGCTCAACTCCACTGACACAATGGTGGGTGTTTTTCTCTGTGCAGCCAGCACTTCCGGGCCCAACTGGCGTAGTTAGAGCCCAGGGTCTGCAGGAGGAGCAGAGTGTAGGCGGAAGCCTGCTTGAACCAATTTCAAAGGTAACCTTTAACCCACCCTCAGGTGTTACAGTGGGGCAAAAAAGTATTTAGTCAGTTAGCAATAGTGCAAGTTCCACCACTTAAAAAGATGAGAGGCGTCTGTAATTTACATCATAGGTAGACCTCAACTATGGGAGACAACCTGAGAAAAAAAAAATCCAGAAAATCACATTGTCTGTTTTTTTTAACATTTTATTTGCATATTATGGTGGAAAATAAGTATTTGGTCAGAAACAAACAATCAAGATTTCTGGCTCTCACAGACCTGTAACTTCTTCTTTAAGAGTCTCCTCTTTCCTCCACTCATTACCTGTAGTAATGGCACCTGTTTAAACTTGTTATCAGTATAAAAAGACACCTGTGCACACCCTCAAACAGTCTGACTCCAAACTCCACTATGATGAAGACCAAAGAGCTGTCAAAGGACACCAGAAACAAAATTGTAGCCCTGCACCAGGCTGGGAAGACTGAATCTGCAATAGCCAACCAGCTTGGAGTGAAGAAATCAACAGTGGGAGCAATAATTAGAAAATGGAAGACATACAAGACCTCTGATAATCTCCCTCGATCTGGGGCTCCACGCAAAATCCCACCCCGTGGGGTCAGAATGATCACAAGAACGGTGAGCAAAAATCCCAGAACCACGCGGGGGGACCTAGTGAATGAACTGCAGAGAGCGGGGACCAATGTAACAAGGCCTACCATAAGTAACACACTACGCCACCATGGACTCAGATCCTGCAGTGCCAGACGTGTCCCACTGCTTAAGCCAGTACATGTCCGGGCCCGTCTGAAGTTTGCTAGAGAGCATTTGGATGATCCAGAGGAGTTTTGGGAGAATGTCCTATGGTCTGATGAAATCAAACTGGAACTGTTTGGTAGAAACACAACTTGTCGTGTTTGGAGGAAAAAGAATACTGAGTTGCATCCATCAAACACCATACCTACTGTAAAGCATGGTGGTGGAAACATCATGCTTTGGGGCTGTTTCTCTGCAAAGGGGCCAGGACGACTGATCCGGGTACATGAAAGAATGAATGGGGCCATGTATCGTGAGATTTTGAGTGCAAACCTCCTTCCATCAGCAAGGGCATTGAAGATGAAACGTAGCTGGGTCTTTCAACATGACAATGATCCAAAGCACACCGCCAGGGCAACGAAGGAGTGGCTTCGTAAGAAGCATTTCAAAGTCCTGGAGTGGCCTAGCCAGTCTCCAGATCTCAACCCTATAGAAAACCTTTGGAGGGAGTTGAAAGTCCGTGTTGCCAAGCGAAAAGCCAAAAACATCACTGCTCTAGAGGAGATCTGCATGGAGGAATGGGCCAACATACCAACAACAGTGTGTGGCAACCTTGTGAAGACTTACAGAATACGTTTGACCTCTGTCATTGCCAACAAAGGATATATTACAAAGTATTGAGATGAAATTTTGTTTCTGACCAAATACTTATTTTCCACCATAATATGCAAATAAAATGTTAAAAAAACAGACAATGTGATTTTCTGGATTTTTTTTTCCCAGTTTGTCTCCCATAGTTGAGGTCTACCTATGATGTAAATTACAGACGCCTCTCATCTTTTTAAGTGGTGGAACTTGCACTATTGCTGACTGACTAAATACTTTTTTGCCCCACTGTACAATGTTGATGAGCCACACCTTGTGCAGCAGTAAAGCTCCACAAGTTAAAGGTTGCTCTTTAAGTTTTGCTCATTGCACACGCAGAATGAAAGACTTACACAATTTAGCCCATTGAACAGTAGTTCAGTTATGTATTGGAGGCGTGACTTGTCTTTTTAATGAGACGCAGCACAGGTGCACATAAATAACGCCGTAGTGCTGGGCGCAGCCTCCTGAGCGTTGTTATTTGCTGTACAGGAATCTGCGCTATTGTGATCCCTTGGCCATGCGCTGTGAGCGCTGCCTGTCTTCTCACTAGTGTTGAGCGATACCGTCCGATACTTGAAAGTATCGGTATCGGATTGTATCGGCCGATACCCGAAAAATATCGGATATCGCCGATACCGATATCCGATACCAATACAAGTCAATGGGACATCAAGTATCGGAAGGTATTCTCA
This sequence comes from Ranitomeya imitator, assembly GCF_032444005.1. Lineage (NCBI taxonomy): Eukaryota > Metazoa > Chordata > Amphibia > Anura > Dendrobatidae > Ranitomeya > Ranitomeya imitator. Next base: position 620,776,192 of record NC_091283.1, read on the forward strand.
TGGTTCCCAGGGTCTGAAGGAGAGGAAACTCTCCTTCAGGCCCTGGGATCCATAGGGATGTGTAAAATAAAGAATTAAAATAAAAAATATTGATATATTTACCTCTCCGGCGGCCCCTGAACTCAGCGCCGGTAACCGGCAGGCTTCTTTGTTCAAAATCAGCGCTTTTAGGACCTGAGAATCACGTCCCGGCTTCTGATTGGTCGCGGGCCGCCCATGTGACCGCCACGCGACCAATCACAAGCCGCGACGTCACCGCAAGCTATTAGCGCGCTCATTTTTGAAAAATGAGCGCGTTACTGACTTTCAAAGACGTAGCGGCTTGTGATTGGTCGCGGCCACGCGACCAATCACAAGCCGCGACGTCACCGCAAGCTATTAACGCGCTCATTTTTAAAAATGAGCGCGTTAATAGCTTTCGGTGACGTCGCGGCTTGTGATTGGTCGCGGCCGCGACCAATCACAACCCGCTACATCTTTGAAAGCCATTAACGCGCTCATTTTTAAAAATGAGCGCGTTAATAGCTTGCGGTGACGTCGCGGCTTGTGATTGGTCGCGGCCGCGACCAATCACAACCCGCTACGTCTTTGAAAGCCATTAACGCGCTCATTTTTAAAAATGAGCGCGTTAATAGCTTGCGGTGACGTCGCGGCTTGTGATTGGTCGCGGCCACGCGACCAATCACAAGCTGCTACGTCTTTGAAAGCCATTAACGCGCTCATTTTTAAAAATGAGCGCGTTAATAGCTTGCGGTGACGTCGCGGCTTGTGATTGGTCGCGGCCTCGCGACCAATCACAAGCCGCTACGTCTTTGAAAGCCATTAACGCGCTCATTTTTAAAAATGAGCGCGTTAATAGTTTGCGGTGACGTCGCGGCTTGTGATTGGTCGCGTGGCCGCGACCAATCACAAGCCGCTACGTCTTTGAAAGTCATTAACGCGCTCATTTTTCAAAAATGAGCGCGCTAATAGCTTGCGGTGACGTCGCGGCATGTGATTGGTCGCGTGGCGGTCACATGGGCGGCCCGCGACCAATCAGAAGCCGGGACGTGATTCTCAGGTCCTAAAAGCGCTGATTTTGAACAACGAAGCCTGCCGGTTACCCGCGCTGAGTCCAGGGGCCGCCGGAGAGGTAAATATATCAATATTTTTTATTTTAATTCTTTATTTTACACATCTCTTTGTATCCGATACCGATACCCGATACCACAAAAGTATCGGATCTCGGTATCGGAATTCCGATACCGCAAGTATCGGCCGATACCCGATACTTGCGGTATCGGAATGCTCAACACTACTTCTCACCTCATTTCATGTTGGCCGGTGCGGTTAGCAATGCCCATGAATCCCAGACCCGCAGTGTGTTTTCAAAAAACCACACTGGGTGGCTGGGATTCGTGCCCTTGTGCAGTAAATATGTTTGCCGCTCACACATGTCCTTACACCTGCTTCAGACTGGGCGGCCTCAGCTGATCCCTTATCGCCTACCACGGCCATGAGGCCGCACAGTCTGAAGAAGGCGGAAGAAGATGAGTTAAGACAGGCGAACATATGCACTGCACATGCCCATCAATCACACCCTCGCAGCCAAAATATATGAGACAACGAGGGGGGTTGTGTCGGGCAGGGCGGATGCACAGGCACAGGCAGCCAACCAATGATGTCAGAAGACGGGCAGCGCTACCAAGGGTGGTGCTGCGTACCATTAGAAAGGAAAGTCACACCTCAGGGACAGTGGAATGGTCTCAATGAGACACATTTTGTACGTGTTGAGTTCCACGTTGGCAAGGAGAAAAAGTCAGCCACCTTGTACAAATGCAGCATTACTGCTGTAAAAGGTAGCTGTTATACATAGAAACACCTTGGGGTGGGTGGCAGGGTCCCTTTAATTTCAGTTCATGTGCCTGCGTGGCGTTTGCAGGTCATGTTGCCGGCTACACAGCAGGGGAACAGCTGGCGGTGCTGAACCCCACTAACACATTGGCTGGTGATTTTCTCTGTGCAGCTAGCACTTCCGGGCAAAAACTAGCGGTGTTTGAGCACAGGGTCAGCAGGAGGAGGAGAGGAGCAGAGTGTAGGCCGAAGCCTGCACTGGTGGCAGCTTTTGGTCGGTTGTGCCAGCGTGGCTTGTGCTGGACACGTTGCCGACTACACAGCAGGGGAACAGCTGGCGGTGCTGAACCCCACTGACACATCAGCTAGTGTTTTTTCTGTGTAGACAACACTTCCAGGTGGCAACTGACAGTGTTGAAACCCAGGGAATCAAAGAGGAGCAGAGTGTAGGCCGAAGCCTGCAATGGAGAAAGTTGAAAGGTGAACCTTTAACCCCCCCCCCCAGGCATTTGTTGCTGAAAGAGCCATCTTGTACAGCAGTAATACTGCACATGGAAAATGGTGGCTCCTAAAATTATGCTCCTTGCAAACGCTGAAGTACACACTCATATAATGTGTCCCCTCACACCGTCAAACCGTCCAGGAAGTGGGACTTTCCTTTGTAATGTGACACAGCACAGCCGTCATTCCAACCCCCTTGGTGCCGTGCGCCACCTCCTCAACGTTGTTTGGTTCTGTCACGGAGCCCACGCTGTAATGTTATCCCTTGGCCATGCACAGTTAGCGGTGCCCATCTTCTGACATCATTTAGGTGTCAGGCTGGCAGTGCCTGTGCGTCCAAGCTGCCCGAGATCCAACCTCGCAGTGTCATCTAATGTAATCCCACTGCGGGCCAGGGATCCATGGGCATGCGCAGTGCATATCATCACCTCTCACTCACCTCCTTCCTGCTTCTTCAGACTGTGCGGCGTCACGGCCATGGCATGCTATTAGGGATCAGCTGACGCCGCCTAGTCTGAAGAAGCGTGAAGAAGGGGAGTGAGAGCTAGTATATGCACTGCGCATGGCCATGGATACCAGGCCCACTGTGGGATCACATTAGACGACACTGCGAGGTGGGATTTCGGGCAGCGTGGACGCACAGGCGCAGCCAGGACAACAAAAAATGATGTCAGAGGATGGGCAGCACAAACTGTGCATGGCCAAGGGATAACATAACAGCGCAGGGTCCATGACGGAATCAAACAACGCTAAGGAGGCAGCGCACGGTGCCAAGGGGGTAGCAACGACGGCTGTGCTGCGTCACATTACAAAAGAAAGTCCCACCTCCGGGACGGTTGGACGGTGTGAGGGGACACATTACATGAGTGTGTAGTTCAGCGTTTGCAATTTCAAGAGCGACCTTTTCCTTGTGCAGTATTAGTGCTGCACAAGGTGGCTCTTTCAGTAACAAACGCCTAGGGGGGGGGGGACAGGTCCCCTTACATTTTAGTTGTGCCAGCGTGGCGGTCGCATGACACGTTGCCGGATACACAGCTGGGGATCAGCTGACGTTACTGAACCCCAATAACAGAGGATCGACTGTTGACTGTGCAGACAGCACTTCCAGGCACCAACTTGCGGTGTTAGAGCCCAGGGACAGCAGGAGGAGCAGATTGGAGGTATTGCCGCACACACAGCTGGGGATCAGCTGACGTTACTGAACCCCAATAACAGAGGAGCGACTGTTGACTGTGCAGACAGCACTTCCAGGCACCAACTGGCGGTGTTAAAGCCCAGGGACAGCAGGAGGAGCAGATTGGAGGTGTTGCCGCACACACAGCTGGGGATCAGCTGACGTTACTGTAAAAGGAAAAGGTTGCTCTTTTAATTATGCTCCTTGCAAACACAGAAGTAAACACTAAAAATGTGTCCCCTTATACCGTAAAACCGTCCCGGAGGTGGGAATTTCCTTCGTAATGGGACGCAGCACAGCTGTCATTCCTATCCCCTTGGTGCCGTGCGCTGCCTCCTCAGCGTTGTTTTAAGCTGTCAAGGAGCCTGCGCTCTTCTGTTATCCCTTGGCCGTGCCCAATTTGCACTGCCTGTCTTCTGACATAATTTGGTGTCAGGCTGTCAGTGACTGTGCGTCCACGCTGCTCCAGATCTCACCTCGCAGTGTCGTCTATTGTAATCCCACTGCGGGCCTTGGATCCATGGACATGCACAGTGCATATCCTCGGCTCTCACTCCCCTCCTTCCCTCTTCTTCAGACTGTGCGGCGTCATGGCCGTGGCATGCTATTAGGGATCAGCTGACGGCGCACAGTCTAAAGAAGGCGGAGGGAGATGGGCGAGATCCCGAGGTGAAGATATGCACTGCGCATGCCCATGGATCCCAGGCTCGCAGTGTGATTCAATCAGAAGACACTGCGAGGCGGGTTCTCGGGCAGCGTGGGTGCACAGGCGCAGCCATCCTGACACCAAATTATGTCAGAAGACAGGCAGCGCAAACTGGCCATGGCCAAGGGAAAACAACGCTGAGGAGGCAGTGCATGGCACCAAGGGGGTAGGAATGACGACTGTGCTGCGTCACATTATGAAGGAAAGTCCCAGCTCCGGGACGGTATAACGGTATCAGTGAACACATTTTATAAGTGTTAAGTTCGGCGTGTGCAAGGAGCTAAAATAAAAGAGCTACCTTTTCCTTGTGCAACATTACTGCTGCACAAGATGGCTCTTTCAGTAACAAACGCCGAGGGGGGGGGGGACAGGTTCCCTTACATTTAGGTTGTTGTGCCAGCGTGGCAGTCGCAGGACACATTGCCGGCTACACAGCTGGGGATCAGCTGACGTTACTGAAACCCAATAACACTGGGTCGTATGTTTAGACTGTGCAGCCTGCACTTCTGAGACGCAACTGGCGGTGTTGGAGCCCAGGAATAGCAGTTCAGGTGGTAGAAAGATGAACACATCAGGAGACCTGGATGACACCCAATTACGTAATCAGGCAGAGGAGTGGCAAATTCCTGCGAGATCCAGGCCTGGTTCATTTTCAGGAAAGTAAGCCGGTCAACGTTATCGGAGGATAGTCGCATGCGACGGTCTGTTAGTACACCACCTGCGGCACTAAAGACACGTTCCGATAAGACACTAGCCGCAGGGCAAGCCAGCACCTCCAATGCATACTGGCTTAGCTCTGGCCATGTATCCAGCTTAGAGACCCAAAACTTGAACGGGGAAGAGCCATCTGGGAGCACACTAAGAGGGCAAGCCATGTAGTCTGTCACCATCTGACGGAACCGTTGCCTCCTGCTGACTGGAGCCGCCGGTGATGGTGTAGACATTTGGGGCGGGCACACAAAAGTTTTCCACAGTTGTGCCATACTTGGCTTGCCTTTTGCAGAGGCACTGCTTCTGCTCCCTCTTTGTGCAGAGCCTCCTCCTCCACTGCTGCTTTGTAAAGCACTAGCAGCACTCCTCTCAGTTGGACTGGAGAAGATGATGGAATTCACCAGTGTGTCGTGGTACTCCCGCATTTTATGCTCCCGTGTCAACGCCGGGATGAGGTTTTGGACATTGTCACGGTAGCGATGATCGAGGAGGGCGTACACCCAATAATCAGGCACGTTGAGAATGTGGTCGATGCGGCGGTCGTCTCTCAGGCACTGCAACATGAACTCAACCATGTGCTGCAGACTGCCAACTGGCCCAGAAACGCTGTCCCCTGCTTGAGACATGATCTCTGCCCGCTCTTCATCACCCCACCCTCGCTGTACACACTGACCACTGGACAATGGTGGAACTCCCTCCTCTGGACGTAGCTCTTCCTCGTCCATTGACTCCTCCTCATCCTCCTCACAAAGGGTCCCCTGCCGACCCCTTTGTGAGGAACCACGTGGCGCTGACTGTCCAGAACCTGATGGAAAAGGTGACTCCTCATCCTCCACCTCTTCCACATCATCCCTTATCCCTTGCAGGGTTTATTGAAGCAAGCAGATAAGGGGGACAGTCATGCTGACTAGTGCATCATCTGCACTTGCCATCCGCGTGGAATAATCAAAAGGACGCAAAACCTGGCAGACGTCCTTCATAGTGGCCCACTCTGTGGTTGTGAAGTCTGAGCGGCGCTGACTGCGACTTTTTTGCGCCTGATGCAGCTGGTACTCCATTACTGCTTGCTGCTGCTCACACAACCGCTCCAACATATGTAGCGTGGAATTCCACCTGGTAGGTAGGTCACATATGATGCGATGTTCAGGAAGGCGAAACCGACGCTGCAGAGCAGCAATGCGGGATCTTGCCAAGCTGGAACGCCGCAAGTGAGCACACTCTAGGCAGGCCTTGTGCAGAAGTGCATCAAGATCCGGATAGTCCCTCAGAAAACTCTGCACAACCAAATTGAGCACATGTGCCAGACATGGGATGTGAGTGAGGTTGCCAAGGCCTAAAGCTGCCACCAGATTTCGGCCATTGTCACACACTACCATGCCTGGCTGGAGATTCGCTGGCACAAACCACACATCGCTCTCCTGCTTTAGGGCATTCCATAGCTCCTGCGCTGTGTGGCTTCGATTCCCCAAAGAAACTAATTTCAAGACGGCCTGCTGACGTTTGGCCACGGCTGTGCTCATGTCAGTCGTAACAGGTAAACGTTCACGGGTCCATGTGGAGGTGGACTGTGACGGATCCTGAGGAACTGGTGTAAGAGGAGGAGTCAATGCGTACAGACTGGATTCCTGCAATCCTTGGAGTGGGCAGGACACGTCCTGCACCACTCGCACGGTCTGTACCCGGCTCAACAACATTAACCCAATGGGCAGTGACGGAAAGGTATCGCCCCTGTCCATGTTGACTGGTCCACGCATCAGTGGTGAGGTGGACCTTGCTACTGACGGCGTTCAGTAGCGCATGTTTGATTTGTCCCTCCACATGCTTGTGCAGGGCAGGGACAGCTTGCCTGCTGAAGTAAAAGCGGCTGGGCACCTGGTACTGTGGGACTGCCAATGCCATCAAGTCACTGAAGCTGTCATTCTCCACCAGCCTGAATGAGAGCATTTCCAGGGACAGAAGTTTGGCAATGCCTGCATTCAGAGCCTGTGCTCGGGGGTGGTTTGCCGAGAATGCCCGCCTTTTCTCCCATGCCTGTACTACCGATGGCTGTAGACTAGGCTGGGAGTGTGAGGATGACTGGGAACGTGGTGCTGTGGGTGGAATTACACTAGGTCTCTGGACAACAGTGCCAGAGGTTCTTCCATGGCGATCCAAGGAGGAAGCCGAACCAGCCGTGCGTGAGCTGGAGGAAGAAGGAACACGAGCTGAAGAGGTGGTAGCTGCCGCTGTTGGTTGGCCTAGGTCTTCAGTGTGTTTTTGTAACTCCACCGCGTGCCTGGTCCGCACATGTTTCCACATATTTGTGGTATTGAGGTTGCTGACACTTTTACCTCTTTTTACTTTCTGATGACACAGCTTGCAGTTGACAAAACAAATGTCATCTGCAACTGTGTCAAAAAAGGACCAGGCACTGCAAGTTTTGGGAGCGCCCTTTTTGGCTTTTGAAAGAGACAGGCTCCTAACTGGTGCCAAAGTGGAGGCTACAGGCTCCGCAGTCTTCCCCCTCCCTCTCCCTCTTTGGCCCGTTAGGGGAATCTCTTCCTCTGAGCTGCTCCCACCACCTTCCTGTTCCTCACGCCACGATGGGTCAAGGACCTCATCATCTCCACTACCCTCTGCCACCAACTGCTCCTCCTGGGTAGTCTCGGCAGCACAGTACGCACCAGAAAGCGGCACCTGAGTTTCATCATCAGATGCGTACTGCGCTGTGGTCACCGCAGGCACTGACCCACCTGCCTCTTCAGAGTCAGAGAGACAAAGCTGTTGGGCATCACTGCACACTGCCTCTTCTTCCATTTCTCCAATACTGCTTGGCTGGCCCCCTGTTTCCAAGCCAAGAGATTCAGAGAACAGAAGTAGAGACTGCTCCTGTCCTGGGCTCTCTGACTGCCTGGCCAATTTGGCAGGTGGTGAAGAGACAGATGGCTGCTCTCCAGTGGTCTGTGCCTGAGAGGATGTGGCACTAATTGAAGTCGATGCGTTAGCTGCCATCCATCCAACAACGGCTTCAATTTGATCTTCACGCAGCAGCGGTGCACGGCGCTCTCCGACAAAGCTGCGCATGAAGGACTGTTCCCTGCTGAAACTGGGTGCTGGTGAGTCACCGGTGCCAGCAGCAGGCACAGAATCACCACGTCCTCTCCCTGCTCCTCTCCCTGCTCCGCGCCCACGCCCACGTGCCTTACTCCCTGCCCTCTTCATCTTGGTTGACAGATAAAGATAAGCAGAAAAGTACTAAGGCCTTAGTGTGCTTATTCCTGAAATGCTCCTCCTAACAGGTGTAAGAAACACTAATGTTGTAAAGTGTGGACTAGACTTTATTATTGATAAAATGTGGCCTACACAAGTGTTAAGTGGTGTTTGGTGAACTTTCCTTTTTTTGTTGTGCAGATCGGGCTACAGAGCGAGTTTAAATCACACGGAGACCGTGCAGACCGCCGTAAACGGCGCTGCAAGGCCCAAAAACCCTCCTCTAGGTTATCCTATGTAGTGTTTTTCCACTATTTTGCTGGAGACGGGTGGAAAGACACTAATAGGAAATTGTTTACAAAATTTTCAACAGGCTGCACTAGTTGAAAAAAATGAAAAGTTATTGAACGGTATGAGGCAGTGACAAACCCTGAGCTGAATACAACGGGCTGTGGCTGCACACAGACTACAGGGCGAGCTGCGCTCACACGGAGACCGTGCAGACAGCCGTAAACGGCGCTGCAAGGCCCAAAAACCCTCCTCTAGGTTATCCTATCTAGTGTTTTTCCACTATTTAGCTGGAGACGGGTGGAAAGACACTAATAGGAATTTTTTAAATAATTTTTAAACAGGCTGCACTAGTTGAAAAAAATGAAAAGTTATTGAACGGTATGAGGCAGTGACAAACCCTGAGCTGAATACAACGGGCTGTCGCTGCACACAGACTACAGGGCGAACTGCGCTCACACGGAGACCGTGCAGACAGCCGTAAACGGCGCTGCAAGGCCCAAAAACCCTCCTCTAGGTTATCCTATCTAGTGTTTTTCCACTATTTTGCTGGAGACGGGTGGAAAGACACTAATAGGAAATTTAAAAAAAAAATTTCAACAGGCTGCACTATTTGAAAAAAGGACAAGTTATTTTACAGTATGAGGCAGTGACAAAACCCTGAGCTGAATACAACCGGCTGTGGCTGCACACAGACTACAGGGCGAGCTGCGCTCACACGGAGACCGTGCAGACAGCCGTAAACGGCGCTGCAAGGCCCCAAAAACCCCCTCTAGGTTATCCTATCTAGTGTTTTTCCACTATTTGGCTGGAGACGGGTGGAAAGACACTAATAGGAAATTTTAGAAAAAATGTGCAGCAGGCTGCACTATGAGCAAAAAAGGACAATGGATAGAACTGTGTGAGGCAGTGTGAACCCCCCCTGAGCTGAATACAACCTGGTATATGGCTGCACACAGACTACAGAGTGAGCTGCACACACACACACTGAGACCTTGCAGAACGCTGTTAAAACAGCGCTGCAAGGCAAGAGCAAGGTGAACTGAACAGTGAACACAGCGTTTGCTAAATTAGCCTTGGAAAAGCAAAATAAAGCAATTAGCTATCTCAACTGGCCCTCAGTTAGAACACAGCGTCCTGTCCCTAACTGAAATCACAGCAGAGTGAGCGCAAAATGGCGGCAGCGTTTTTTATAGTGCAGAGTGACATCATTTCAGCAGCCAATCACAGCCTTGCCAGTACTTACATGCCCACCATGCTAAACAGGATGTGCCCACACTTCCATTCATTCCTCATTGGCTGCTGCGTTCAGTTTGAATTCTGGGAACTTCCGATTCCGGTATCCGATACGCGGGAAGTATCGGAATTCGGTATCGGAATTCCGATACCGCAAGTATCGGCCGATAACCGATACTTGCGGTATCGGAATGCTCAACACTATTGGTAACTTTACTGACCGCAATCCCTGATCCTATCATCGCCACTAGAAGTAGCCGTGGGGTGTGCCTAACCAGACCTAGACACCTCGACACAGCCTAAGGACTAAATATTCCTAAAGATGGAAATAGTAAAACTCTCTTGCCTCAGAGTAGACCCCCAAAGGATAGGTAGCCCCCCACAAATAATTACTGTGAGTAGGAGAGGAAAAGACACACGCAGACAGAAAACAGGGATAAGCAAAGGAGGCCACTTCTACCTAGATAGGAAAGGATAGTACAGGATACTATGCGGTCAGAATAAAACACTACAAAATAACTAAAGATGTGGAGAGTATATCTGCGACTCCAGCGAGTCCAACTAGACTGAGAAAAACATCAGGCACAGTCTAGCAGGAACAAAATAGAAACAAGAAAGCACAGAAAATAAACACACAGCAGTGTGTCTAAAAAATGAAGAAAACACTTATCTTAGCTGAATTGGCAGCAAGCAGGAGGGACCAGGCAGAGGACCAACACTTCCAAAGGAACATTGACTACTGGCAAGGACTAATGAGTCCTGCACAGCTAAATACCCCAGTCCGAATTGCAATTAGCAGAAACATCTGTCCAAGACTGCTGCTCAGGACTAACAGCATTACCATCAACAACCACCAGAGGGAGCCCAAGAGCAGAATTCACAATGGATCCCCTTGGCCCTGAGAGATTTTGCATAGCAATCATGATGAAGCTTAAAATAGCGGGGGATCGCTTTAAGATCAGAGGGGATGGACACTGTCTTGGCCGCGCCAGTGTCTTGCATGTGCTCACGTACCATGAGTTCTCTGGTGGTAAGGCCAAAATATATCCTGGAGCATCCGCATGTGGCATAATAGATAACATTGGTGCTACCACAGGATATACACTGGCGAATGTCAAATTGTTTTGAACCATCAGAGGAACTGAAAGTGGAGCAGTGCAGGACATTGGCACAGGTAAGGCCATGGCCACAAGGAATAGAGCCCGGAGTTGGGCCTCTTATTCCAAAGAGTTTATTTGAAGCAGGGATATAATGGCTCCTGACTAGTGTTGAGCATTCCAATACTGCAAGTATCGGGTATCGGCTGATATTTGCTGTATCGGAATTCCGATACCGAGTTCCGATATTTTTGTGATATCGCAAATCAGAATCGGCGTGTGCGGTGCGTATGGTTCCCAGGGTCTGGAGGAGAGGAAACTCTCCTTCAGGCCCTGGGATCCATATTTATGTAAAAAATAAAGAATAAAAATAAAAAATATGGCTATACTCACCCCTCCGACGAACCCTGGCTGTCCCCGCTGCAAGCGTCCGCCTCTGTTCCTGAGAATGCAGTGAGTGAAGTACCTTCGATGACGTCGCGGTCAGGTGAGCAGTCAGGTGAGGTCCTTCACTCTCTGCATTCTCAGGAACGGAGGCGGACGCTTGCAGCGGTGACAGCCAGGGTTCGTCGGAGAGGTGAGTATAGCCATATTTTTTATTTTTATTCTTTATTTTTTACATTAATATGGATCCCAGGGCCTGAAGGAGAGGTTCCTCTCCTTCAGACCCTGGGAACCATCCAGGATACATTCCGATATTTGTGTCCCATTGACTTGCATTGGTATCGGATATCGGTATCGGCGAGATCCGATATTTTGCCGGTATCGGCCGATACCATCCGATACCGATACTTTCAAATATCGGAAGGTATCGCTCAACACTACTCCTGACCAGTAAATCATTTAGATTTTTAGACCTCCTCAATGCGCATGCGCTGAGTGTGCTATTGCAATTGTTTATATAAATAATTTAAAAAAACAGCATGAGGACCCCTCTATTCTTGATAACTAGCCTTGCTGAAGCTGACAGCTGAAGGTTGCAGCCCCCCGCTGTGAGTTTTGCCTGGCTGGTTATAGAAAATAGAGGGGAACACAGGCAGGGTTTTTAATTAATTAATTTATTTACAGAGCAGCGGTTTGTGAGGAATACTCTCATCTGCAGCTCCTGCTGTCTCTGTTATTAGCGGCAGCAAGTGTAGGCTGATGGTAATATAAATACGCAGTCACCCACAGTTTGCAATACTAAACAGCCATATTTCCAGACTGCTTGCCCTGGAAATGTTGCTATTTAGGCTTGTGGAGATGGAAACTTTCCTCAACCTCATGGCTGCGGCCATCTATTGATGTTCAGTCCCAAACCGCCACTTTTCCTTCCGGTGTGATGTCCCCGCCTTACACATGTAAGCACATGTCCCATAACATCAGCCGTGCCCTGACAAATGCTGTGACTGGGAATGTCCTCTTAACCACGGATGCTTAGACAAGTGCTTGTGGTCATGAACACTACATTTCCCCATTTCCCTGACGACACACTAGGTAAACATTATGGAAGCTGGGACCCGGTCAAACCCTGGGGCAAAACATGTTCTTCCAACACCGAGGATTGCAAGCCCTGAGTTAATCAGCGTTGCCCCCACCTTTCACAGCAGTACCTGTACCTCCCTCATCTTAAAAACATCACCATCAGTCACAAAGTGGATGCACGGCAGCACTGCCGTGTCCAAGCGGCAGCAAGCTCTGCTGAAGCTAATTTGTTTAGGTGACAAACTGCACGCCACCACAGAGTTGATGACAGGTCTAATAGACCAGATTAATTTGTAGCTCTCACCCCTGAACCCACAACTAGGCTTGGTCGTGTGGGGCAATAGCCATAACCTGGTGGCAGTTCTGGAGCTTTGCAACCTCGTACACATACCATGCCTGACAAACCAAGGAGAGAAAGAAAAAGCAGTCTAAAGTCCATTTATATGCAAATAAACAAATAATCTTTATTGGAAGTAGCAGGTGAACAAACAGCAGGGAATGGATCCCCCATGGTAACCTCAACACGGATAAACAGGGCGCAGGTAGGTGTACATATGAATGCCCAATATTAGGGACAATATACCATGCATATAAGAATATAGCTGCCAAATAATATGGATAACATGTATCACAATCAGTCTTAGATGTAAAGATGGTACATACCCGTAGATGGAAATATGGGTCACTATGCATTCACTACCGTGCCCACCCCGACGCGCGTTTCGACAGATGCCTTTTTCAAGGGGTGCCATATTGTACTCACGGATTTAATTTATAGCTCCCAGGAGATGCGAATTTGCGCCAAGAAAGCCCCTTCCTATTGCATCATCAAAACTAGTCACCGGCGCATCCAGTGCGGCAACACCGGAAACACATAGGCCCATGTCATCCAGGGTCACCAGCTCTGCAGCGTCCGAGACCGGAAATGACGCGCATGCACATGCGCATAGTGCCAATCCAGTGCCATATTGGTACAGGAGGCTGTATCATGCAGCCATCTTGGTATGGAACGGGGATACCGCTATGTACAATGTACAGCAGAAAATTGTGAGTGAGGGTGAACTCTAGAAGCTCCAGCAGAAGTGCTCTCATACCTCTGGATAGTGTAGAGGTATCCAGAAAATACCGTACCACATGAATGCCAACTTTGTGTCTTATATTGGTGTAGAGAGATTCCACATCCGCTGAAACTAATAGAGGGCCAGGAACCTTAGGGATCATTTAGTTGGAAGCCATTATGGAAGCCAACGCCCTACAACTTTTCTGGATAGATTTAGGCCAGGGCCTGGGTGCACTCCATGTGGCCATTGTGTCGCCTGCCCTAATGTTGAAAGGTGTAATTCCTTTCTCAATTCTAAAGGTTCCAAATCGTATACTATTAGGCAACATATTACGTGTACTACACGATATGTTGTCTACTATGCTACGTGTCCCTGCGGGTTGATCTACGTTGGCTTGACTACCCGCCAACTCAAGGTACGGATCAGGGAACACGTACTTGGGATACAGGCGGCCTTTGGCCACACGGATGGGTTAATGCTTAAAACCTTGCCGAGGCATTTCTGGGAGTTCCATGACTGCAATTCATCGTTATTAAAAGTTTGGGGCATTGATACCCTGAAAATTAACATTAGAGGCGGTCAGCTATCCAAGCGGTTGGGAAAATTAGAGACTCAGTGGATATGGCGCCTCCAGACCGTCCAACCGGACGGTCTGAATGAAAATTTATCCTTTGTCCCATATCTTTAGTCCGCCGGCTGCTGTGTTTTCCACCACGGCATCCTTTTCTCGTATGTTTTTATTGTATGGTTTTAAAGGATTTTTATCTTCTCTAGTAATTCTATTGTGACATTGCAAGTGGGGGCTATCTATCGAATACTATGAGGATATCAACATCGTTGGACCATGAATTGGCAAATCTTCGGTGGATATGAAAATAGCGGGATGTGCACATATGCGAATACATGTATATAAATATAACTATATATTATTTTACTTATGTATATTTGGATGTTTCTACTGTCATATTATAGTATGTACAGTTAGTGGGATCAATGTACTGTAATTATATGGACACTAGTCATGATACTATGAATGAATATCTGCCATATGTCTATATTGATACCCATGAGATTGATGCCTTACGCTATATGTACAGTGGATATATACATGTCACCTGAGATATACGGTATATGAGATATCCGCATATATTGAATAGTGAAATATGTGCAATGTGTGTCCCCTATTGTATGTTTACATCCATATCATGCTGATTGGTCCGTATTCGTGGTTTTTTGTAATATGTATTTATATATCCCCTTTCTTTTGTTTTTTTCCTATTTGTATATGTATGTGTTTTATGTATATTCTTGTTGTTCTGGTGTTCCACAATATACGATTCGGCTTAAATATGTATCAAATATATGCTCCGGATAAGTGCTTTGTTGTTGCCCCTGATAATGGGACATGCCTAGCCTTATGGATAGTATGATATTATATGTGCCATCGTTCAATATATACCGCTATCGCTATGTGGTCTGCTGTACATTGTACATAGCGGTATCCCCGTTCCATACCAAGATGGCTGCATGATACAGCCTCCTGTACCAATATGGCACCGGATTGGCACTATGCCCATGTGCATGCGCGTCATTTCCGGTCTCGGACGCTGCAGAGCTGGTGACCCTGGATCACATGGGCCCATGTGTTTCCGGTGTTGCCGCACTGGATGTGCCGGTGACTAGTTTTGATGATGCAATAGGAAGGGGCTTTCTTTGCGCAAATTCGCATCTCCTGGGAGCTATAAATTAAATCCGTGAGTACAATATGGCACCCCTTGAAAAAGGCATCTGTCGAAACGCGCGTCGGGGTGGGCACGGTAGTGAGTGCATAGTGACCCATATTTCCATCTACGGGTATGTACCATCTTTACATCTAAGACTGATTGTGATACATGTTATCCATATTATTTGGCAGCTATATTCTTATATGCATGGTATATTGTCCCTAATATCGGGCATTCATATGTACACCTACCTGCGCCCTGTTTATGCGTGTTGAGGTTACCATGGGGGACCCATTCCCTACTGTTTGTTCACCTGCTACTTCCAATAAAGATTATTATTAAAGGTATATTGTATTGCAGTTTGTTCATCATAATCCGACCCAGTGCTAGGATTTAGTTTTCCTACTTTATAGTACTTATACTTATGATTTTGTGTTATACGTACTAGTATGTTTTCTTTTATTTATTATTGGTACATACCATACCTGGCCTACATGCTTGACTTAGTGGCTCAGCATTTTATCAAAACCTACCTAGATCTGTATGAGCTAATTGTGAAAGTATGCCACATGTGTGCCCAATTCCACAAAGTCAGCTACAGCTGTAGCCTCCCTGGCAGTGCTGCAGCAGTGTTTACAACTTCCAGCTCATCAACTGATGTGTGATGTCACCACACTTTGTGATCAGCAGATGGCAATAGTTGAGTACCAGCTGCGCCATGCCCATCGGTATTCTGCTCAGCCTTGGCACATAACAGTGAGTGGGCATGGATGTCTGACATCTGTGCAGGTTTCTAAAACTTTGAGGACTCGACAAAGATGGAGAGCAGTGATGACACCATAATCAGCGTCACTGATTGGTAAACTTTCTAGACCCATGCTACAAGGACAACTTTACCTTTCCATGGCAGAGAGTCTATTAAAATGTTGCAATACCAGAAGGCCCTAGTTGAAGAATTATTTTAGAAAAATCCCCTATGACAATGCTGGCAGCAGAGGTCACAGTTCCTTGGACAAGCAAGGAGTGGAGACTAGGGAGACACACCAGATACAGCAGAGGCAGGGGAACACTCTCAAATCTCTGAGACAGTTTTCTCAGACCTTCCCATTGCCCAGGCCCTGATACATTGGGCACCCTGACAAGAAGGGAAAATATTTGTAACATGCTGTACTTTGCCAACCATACCAGCATCCTCCATGATTCCTCTGTGCCTTACAACTGTTGGGTATGGAAACTAGACACATGGCATAAACTGTCTCTCTACTTCTTGGTGGTCCTGTCCTGCCCTGCCATTAGCGTTTTATCAGAGTGGGTATTTAGTGCCACTGAGGGTATTATTATCGATAGGGGCATCTGCCTGTCAACTGGAAATGCTGACAGGCTGACTCTTATCAAAATGAAAAACAGCTGGATTGGGCAAGATTTCTGCACACCACCGGATGACAGCAGCGAAACATAAACTCAGATCGATTTTTGTTCCTGTTCCCAATCACCCTTTCCCACTCAAATATGGGTATACACTTCAGGACTTCATCTTTTTGTGTCGTTCTCCTTCTCATTCTCCACCATTTCAACAGGGTGATCATTGTACGCTAACTATAAATTTTTAAGAATATTAATGATACCCACATTGACAATTTTTAGAGGCCTACTTCGAACATTCTTTTATATACTGTGTATATATGTACTCCCAGGGGTAAATTCATCCATGCCATCAGTGTTACTTCCATTTCTCCAGATGTACTTGCTGCCACGTAAACAAAAAAATATTTTCGAGTACCGGTTAAAATCCTTTCTATGTTCTACAATAATACTGCTCTTATCTGCAAATTGTGTAGGGTGATGTGTGGCAGTAGGTATAGCAGGCATCTAATAAGGGATTATTGATTTATTAATTCTAAGGTTTGCTGCTATTTTTTCCATGGACTTATTGACCAATTAATATTTTTTACAGTAATCTACTCTGAAATTCCTCAAAGCTGCCAGTATTACTTGCGTTCCTCCAGACTTTGTGACTGACAAGTACAAGAAAAACTCTTTTCATGGTGGGTTCAAATCCCTTCTATATTCTACAATAGCATGGCTATTATCTGCAATTCATTTACGTTGAGGTATTGTAGTAGATGTAGCGTGTGACAGACATCTAGTCAGGGATTAATGCATTATAAATTCTAAGCCTTGCTGCTGTTTTTTTCCATGCACTCATTGACCGATTCATGTTTTTTACGGTGTGCTGTACTCAGAAATTCATCAATGAAGGCAAAATTAAATGATTTAATTTGTCCATTCGCAGATTCTGTCTAGCATCTGAATGTAAGAGTTAGTGGTGGGAGACTTTAAACTACTGGAGCTGGAATTACCACTTCTGAACTCTCCACTGCTGTTTCAATCTATTTCTGGGTGCTTCTTGAATTATGTTTGGGGTCATTATCCTGCTGGAAGACCCATGACCAACTCTGATGAAAACCCAGCTTTCTGATCCCAGGCACTACATTGCGACCCAAAATCCTTTCGGAACCTTCACATTTCAAGCCACCCAGGGCCAATGTCACCAAAACAACCCCAAAATATCTTTGAACCACCACCATATTTGAAATACTGTGTTCTTTTATTTGCATGCCTCATTCCATTGACAGTAAATAGAAACAATAGAAATGGTCCCCTGATGGCCCTCTACAAATAGTGATGACTGGCTGATGACCCTGAAAAATAAAAATTGTGACTTTCAATGTGTCTGATCATGTTTCACACACCACATGTCCAGATAATATATTAAAATGATACAATTGCATTTCTTGTTGGATGTTTTTTTTTACCTTTGAAAGCAATGCAAACCTACAAAAACGCAGCAAAAACACTGTGTCTGAACACACCCCACAGTGTGGAGGAGAACTTTTTTCCTCTTATTTATTTTGCTTTATATACAAGTCATTATCCTGGAAAGAATGTTTCTTAACATTTTTTCCAGTCAAATACATTTTATATTCGGTTTTGTTTGTTTTATTGATAGTCTGTAAAAGTGCCGTAATACTCTGACAACATTTTTCTCTGCAGCAGCAACCTGGGATTCACAGATGCTTCCATGGGTCTTCCCCATGCTGTTCCCTTACAATTTCAGCTCTGATTGCATCATTTTCAGCAATTTTTAGATCCCCTCCAGACCTCCGTGGGGTGTGGGCAGCGGGGGGATTAGAAAAATGCTCGAGTTTCCCAGTGAATTCCATTATACTCGTTAATCGGATCGAACACCCGAGCATTTCGATTTGCTGGACTCGAGTAATGAGTACCCGAGCATTTTTGTGCTCGCTCATCACTGCATAATGCCTGTTTTAGTAATCAACTTTGACATTCATACACACCATATAAATACTGCACCCTGTTTTTGCTGCAGTGCATCTAGAATTTTTGGGTGTCTTTTTTGTAAATATTAAATGATTGTGGGTTTTTTGCTTTTTATCCAAGCATTTATCTAACACTAATTAACACATAGTTCCTAATATCAATGTTATTGCATACCACTTCAAATTAAATATTACCTCACAGTCCGAAATCCTGGTATTCTCAGATTAAGGAAGAGATATATGCTTAAGGTGTATTAAAACATGTTTATTTCATTCGAAAAAATACCAAAAACTATTACTATATAATAAACAGAGGAATCCTGCATGAACAATCAACATGATTATATAGATACTAGCTATTGAACCCGTCCTACGCCCGGGTGGCGAGCATCTATATTGGTATATGGTCTCCATCCTGGTATGTGCTGCTCCATCCTGCGTCCCCATCCTGTCATGAGCTGCTCCATCCTGCGTCCCCATCCTGACATGTGCTGCACCCATCCTGCACCCCCATTCTGACATGTGCTGCTCCATCCTGCGTCCCCATCCTGTCATGTGCTGCACCCATCCTGCGCCCCCATTCTGCCATGTGTTGCACCCATCTTGCGCCCCCATTCTGTCATCTGTTGCACCCATCCTGCGCCCCCATTCTGTCATGTGCTGCTTCCATCCTGCGCCCCCATTGTGACATGTGCTGCTCCCATCCTGCACCCCATTCTGACATGTTCTGCACCCATCCTGCACCTCCATTCTGACATGTTCTGCACCCATCCTGCGCCTCCATTCTGTCATTTGCTGCTCCCATCCTGTCATGTGCTGCTCCCATCCTGTGCCCCGTTCTGTCATGTGCTGCTCCCATCCTGTGCACCCGTTCTTTCATGTGCTGCTCCCATCCCGCGCCCCTGTTCTGTCATGTGCTGCTCCCATTCTGCGCCCCTGTTCTGTCATGTGCTGCTCCCATCCTGCGCCCGTTCTGTCATGTGCTGCTGCCATCCTGCACCCCCATTCTGTCATGTGCTGCTCCCATCCTGCGCCCCCGTTCTGTCATGTGCTGCTCCCATCCTGCGCCCGTTCTGTCATGTGCTGCTGCCATCCTGCGCCCCCGTTCTGTCATGTGCTGCTCCTATCCTGCGCCCATTCTATCATGTGCTGCTGCCATCGTGCGCCCGTTCTGTCATGTGCCCCCGTTCTGTCATGTGCTGCTCCCATCCTGTGCCCCCGTTCTTTCATGTGCTGCTCCCATCCTGCGCCCCTGTTCTGTCATGTGCTGCTCCCATCCTGCGCCCGTTCTGTCATGTGCTGCTGCCATCCTTCGCCCCCGTTCTGTCATGTGCTGCTGCCATCCTGCGCCCCCGTTCTGTCATGTGCTGCTCCCATCCTGCGCCCCTGTTCTGTCATGTGCTGCACCCATCCTGCGCCCGTTCTGTCATGTGCTGCTCCCATCCTGTGCCCGTTCTGCCATGTGCTGCTCCCATCTTGCGCCCCCATTCTGTCATATGCTGCTGCCATCCTGCGCCCCCGTTCTGTCATGTGCTTCTACCATCCAGCGCCTGTTCTGTCATGTGCTGCTGCCATCCTGCGCCCATTCTGTCATGTGCTGCTCCCATCCTGCGCCCCCGTTCTGTCATGTGCTGCTACCATCCTGCGCCCATTCTGTCATGTGCTGCTGCCATCCTGCGCCCGTTCTGTCATGTGCTGCTGCCATCCTGCACCCCCGTTCTGTCATGTGCTGCTCCCATCCTGCGCCACCATTGTATTATATGCCCCCCATAAGATGCTCCATTATATATGCCCCGTATGCTGCCATATATATATAAAAAAATAAAAATACCATACTCACCTATCGTCGCTGGGCACCGAGTGCTGGGGGCCTGAGCAGGCGGGGACACCGGCACGCTGTGGGGGTCAGGTGCCGGAGTCACCGCTAGCTCAGGCCCCCAGCACTTGCTATACTCACCTGTCTGTCCCGTTCCAGGGCTGCGCGCCGCCATCTTCTGGCTCCTCTGGCTGTGACTGTTCAGTCAGAGGGCGGCGCCGGCGCGCATTAAGCGTGTCATCGCGCCCTCTGAACTGGGAACGTCACAGCAGAGGACCTGGGAGACGGAGCCGCATGCAGCGCTCGAACGGGGGACAGGTGAATATACTCACCCTCCTGGCGGTCCCTGACTCTCCGGTGGAGATCGCGGTGTGCGTTCAGTGTTTACGCATACCGCGATCTCCTGGGAACGTCACTCTGTGAGGCCCAGACTGCGCCGGCACTTGCGCTTGCACAGTCTATAAAGGCTTCGGACAGAGTGATGCTCCCAGCATTATATTATAGATATCATAGCATAAGGGACCCCGTCAGATCTGGATAAGCAATAATGATAAGGTATCAATAGATTTCAGTTAGAATTTAACATAATCATTACGGATTCAAATATACAAAATGTCTAAACATTACTGAATCAGGTGCAGTATAAATCAAATATAAAGTGCATAGTGTACCTTTAAATAATAATTATTATTTATTATTGTAGCACCATTACATATGAGGAGGGGTATACATAATAAAAACAAGTACAGTAACCTTAAACAATAGAAGTTACGACTGGTACAGGAGGAGAGAGGATCCTGCCGGCAACGGTTCACAATCTACAAGGAATGGGTGAGAATACAGTAGGCGAGGGTAGAAGCTGGTCGTGCATTTGCTAAGACATTCAAATTTCCACCGTTAGCAGTAAATACAGGTGCATCTTACGAAATTAGAAAATCTTACAAAATTAGAATATCATCAAAAAGTTAATTTATTTCAGTTCTTCAATACTAAAAGTGAAACTCACATATTAGATGGAGTCATTGCAAACAGAGTGATGTGTTTCAAGTGTTTATTTCTGTTAATGTTGATGATTATGGCTAACAGCAAATGAAAATCCAAAAGCCATTACCTCAGTAAATTAGAATACTTTTTAACACCAGCTTGGAAAAAAATGATTTTAAAATCCAAAATGTTGGCCTACTGAAATGTATGTTTAGTAAAGCATCAATTACTGCATCAATACAGCATGGTATGGAGGTGATCAGCTTGTGGCACTGCTGAGGTGTTATGGAAGCCCAGGTTGCTATGATAGCAGCCTTCAGCTCGTTTGCATTGTGAGATCTGCTGTCTCTCATCTTCCTCTTAACAATACCCTATAGATTCTCTATGGGGTTAATGTAAGGTGAGTTTGCTGGCCAATCAAGCACAGTGATACTGTTGTTTTTAAACCAGGAATTGGTACTTTTGGCAGTGTGGACAGGTGCCAAGTCCTGCTGGAGAATAAAATTTCCATCTCGAATAAGCTTTACTGCAGAGGGATGCATGAAGTGCTCTAAAATTTGATTGACCAGCAAACTAGCCTGACCTTAGCCCCATAGAAAATCTATGGGGTATGTAAAAAGGAAGATGAGAGACACCAGACCCCACAATGCAGACAAGCTGAATGCTGCTATCAAACCAACCTGGGCTTCCATAACACCTCAGCAGTGCCACTGGCTGATCGCCTCCATGCCACGCCACATTGATGCAGTAATTGATGCCAAAGGAGCCTCAGCCCAGTATTGAATGCATTTACTGAATGTACATTTCAGTAGGCCAACATTTTGGATTTTAAAATAATTTTTTCAAGCTGGTGTCATAAAGTATTCTAATTTCCTGAGATAATGACATTTGAGTTTTCATTGGCTGTAAGCCACAATCATCAGCATTAACAGAAATAAACCCTTGAAACACATCACTCTGTTTGTAATGACTCTATATAATATATGAGCTTCACTTTTTGTACTGAAGAACTGAATTCAATTAACTTTTTAATGATATTCTAACTTTGGAAGATGCACCTGTATATAGTTTCAACCACATTCTGTTAGATACAGGATGAAACAACCTAGTATTAGGTGTTTTTGCAATCTATAAGGCATACATCAAGTGAGATACATTGAGTTAAGTTGTTGAAAGAAGATAAAACAAGAGGTCCACTGAATTTACTTTTAAGGATTGAATCTTGTCCACATTACTACCGAAACGTCACAAGAACCCCGTAGATCCACTGGGAAGGCCCATCGTCTAGGGCAACGGGGGCCTGTGTGAGATCATCTGCCTAGTCTTAGACAACTACTTAAAATTTCTTGTCAGCACATTGCTATAGTATATCCAGAACATGAGAGCAGCATTACAAAGACTAAATAACCTAGAAGAGAATATGATCATGGTAACGGCTGATGTGGAGGCGCTCTGCTCCTCCATGCAAAAATAATTTGGTATACGTACAGTTTCATGGTTTTTGAAGTCCAGCAACCTGGAGAAATCTCCATCACAGCTAATTTGGCAGTTATTACAAATTGTCCTCGAGCATAACATCTTCATCTTCCATAACAACATTTATTTATAGCTACAAGGTACAGAAATGGGGCAGCATGTGTCCTGTTGTGAATTCTGTTGTCGGGCTCCCTCCTGTGGTCATGAATGGTACTTCGGCTGGTTCTGTCCATGGACTTCCTCTGGTGGGTGTTTCTGAGTTTCCTTCCACAGGTGACGAGGTTAATACGTTAGCTGGCTGCTCTATTTAACTCCACTTAGATCTTTGCTCCATGCCACCTGTCAATGTTCCAGTATTGGTCTAGTTCACTCCTGGATCGTTCTTGTGACATGTCTTCCCAGCAGAAGCTAAGTTCCAGCTTGTATTTCTTTGGTTTGCTATTTTTCTGTCCAGCTTGCTATTTTTATTGTTGTCTTGCTTGCTGGAAGCTCTGGGACGCAGAGGGAGCGCCTCCGCACCGTGAGTCGGTGCGGAGGGTCTTTTTTGCATAGTCGGCAGTGAGTGGGGGCCAGGAAAACACCTAGAGTACCCATTTTAATGTCAAAACCATCCATTCTTCTTAATGAAGCTTGTCAAGCGTAATTTACCTTATAATAATTGGAAGGCATTTGAAATTGGGGGTCATTTGGCTAAAGTTGTGGGGGGTAGGGCTGGTTCAAGTAATTAGTGGGCCCAGGAAATCTGGACCACGTCACGGCAGTGGAGCAGGGAGAGGTAAGTATTTCAACTTTGCAAGTGCTGTGAACCTGAGCAAGCAGGGGGGGCCCACTCGTTGGCATTGGCACTGGCACAGGGCCCCTCAAAGTACAGCGGTGTGTTTGCACGGCGGGGGCGCCTCCCACCGGCAGCAACACTTTTGCGTACTATGAGAGGCCCTGTGCCAGTGACGTCGCCAACTAGTATTCCTCCCCCCACCTGATGAAGGAACCTGCACTTTCATCTGCACCTTCCTCTTTGTCCCCGTGTAAGGTGGTATGGTATGCGGGAAGAGCAACCTGACTTTCAGCAGGGTCACAATGTTGTTGTGTAGCGTGCACGGGGAATGTTGCGTTATGGGTCAATGTACCAGCAGACTCATCTATCACTGGCTGGGCAATGGGCACGATGAAGTGGAAACACAGATATAGGCCCAAAGAAGAAAGTGGGCTAAATGCAGTTCAAAATTGGTAACACAGGAATAACCAGGGGGCATTGCAGTGGAGGACAACTGGAATGAGAGGCTGACACAGAGAGTAGGGCCAAATCAGTAAGTAGTCGAAATGCAGTTCAAAATTGGCAACCGTAGTAAACAGGCGGCACAGCTTTGTTCAGTGGAGGAGAACAGCAAGGAGTGGCAGACACCGATAGTAGGCCCCAACCCAACTAGTAGGCCAAATGCAGTCTAACATTAACAACTACTTAACGAGAGGCTGAAAATGGAATTTCAGGACAGGAAACCAGGAGAACAGCAAGGAGTGGCAGACACCGATAGTAGGCCCCAAACCAACTAGTACGCCAAATGCAGTTGTTCCATTTAACCACAATTTAATGAGAGCCTGAAGATAGAAGCTCAGGAAAGGCAACCTGGGGAACACCTTGGAGTGTAACACACCATCTCTCTCCACCCCATACCCATTTTGTAGGCCTAATGCTGTGTACTTTTCTACAACTACTAAACGAGAGTCGGAAGACCGAAGCAATGGCAAGGAAACCTGGGGAACACCTTGGAGTGTAACACACCATCTCTCTCCACCCCATACCCAATTTGTAGGCCTAATGCAGCCTACTTTCCGACACCTACTAAACGAGAGCATGAAGATCGAAGTTCAGGAAAGGCAACCTGGGGAACACCTTGGAGTGTAACACACCATCTCTCTCCACCCCATACCCATTTTTTAGGCCTAATGCAGTGTACTTTTCTACAACTACTAAACGAGAGTCGGAAGACCGAAGCAATGGCAAGGAAACCTGGGGAACACCTTGGAGTGTAACACACCATCTCTCTCCACCCCATTCCCCATTTTTTAGGCCTAATGCAGCCTACTTTCCGACACCTACTAAACGAGAGCATGAAGATCGAAGCTCAGGAAAGGCAACCTGGGGAACACCTTGGAGTGTAACACACCATCTCTCTCCACCCCATACCCATTTTGTAGGCCTAATGCTGTGTACTTTTCTACAACTACTAAACGAGAGTCGGAAGACCGAAGCAATGGCAAGGAAACCTGGGGAACACCTTGGAGTGTAACACACCATCTCTCTCCACCCCATACCCAATTTGTAGGCCTAATGCAGCCTACTTTCCGACACCTACTAAACGAGAGCATGAAGATCGAAGCTCAGGAAAGGCAACCTGGGGAACACCTTGGAGTGTAACACACCATCTCTCTCCACCCCATACCCATTTTGTAGGCCTAATGCTGTGTACTTTTCTACAACTACTAAACGAGAGTCGGAAGACCGAAGCAATGGCAAGGAAACCTGGGGAACACCTTGGAGTGTAACACACCATCTCTCTCCACCCCATACCCAATTTGTAGGCCTAATGCAGCCTACTTTCCGACACCTACTAAACGAGAGCATGAAGATCGAAGCTCAGGAAAGGCAACCTGGGGAACACCTTGGAGTGTAACACACCATCTCTCTCCACCCCATACCCAATTTGTAGGCCTAATGCAGCCTACTTTCCGACACCTACTAAACGAGAGCATGAAGATCGAAGCTCAGGAAAGGCAACCTGGGGAACACCTTGGAGTGTAACACACCATCTCTCTCCACCCCATACCCATTTTTTAGGCCTAATGCAGTGTACTTTTCTACAACTACTAAACGAGAGTCGGAAGACCGAAGCAATGGCAAGGAAACCTGGGGAACACCTTGGAGTGTAACACACCATCTCTCTCCACCCCATTCCCCATTTTTTAGGCCTAATGCAGCCTACTTTCCGACACCTACTAAACGAGAGCATGAAGATCGAAGCTCAGGAAAGGCAACCTGGGGAACACCTTGGAGTGTAACACACCATCTCTCTCCACCCCATACCCATTTTGTAGGCCTAATGCAGCGTACTTTTCTACAACTACTAAACGAGAGCATGAAGATCGAAGCTCAGGAAAGGCAACCTGGTGAAAACCTTGGAGTGTAACACAACCTGTCTCTACACCCCATACCAAATTTGTAGGCCTAATGCAGCGTAGTTTCCACCAACTACTAAACGAGAGCCGGAAGATCGAAGCTCATGAAAGGCAACCCGGGGAACACCTTGGAGTGTAACACAACCTCTCTCTACACCACGAAAGGGCTGATTCTTAGGAAGGAAGGCTGTTGTAAATAAGCATTGCGCGTCCGAGGGTGATTATATTCTTATTCGGTATCTACTGACCCTCGGACGCGCCATGCTTCTTGATTTGTAATTAATGTTTATTTGCAATGTGCTTTTGACTTACTCAATTATTTTTTTAATTATTGATTTTATTAAATTAATAGTTTAACATCTTATTGGAAATAATTTAAAGGAGACGCGACAGGACAACACTCGGTGGATGCCATATCTGTGTTAACAACTCCAAAAAACTTTCAGTTAACTTCTTGCAGGAGAAAGAAATTGTAGCTGTTGGACCTTTGTAGTACAGTTCCAGATATTTGTTGTGTGTTTGTTTTGATTGTTAAAATGTCTGCATTTGAGATCTCAACACGATCTTATTTTTTATAATCAAATTAATTTTTTAAATATTTTATTAGGTTGGTTCAAGGGGTACACGGGCCGCAGTAGACAGGTCAGTGGAGGCCTAGTGGAAGGAGGGACCGCAGATGCGCCACTGTTTCACCCATACACAATTAGTAGGCCTAATGCAGCGTAGTTTCCAACAGCTACTAAACGAGAGCCGGAAGATCGAAGCTCAGGAAAGGCAACCTGGGGAACACCTTGGAGTGTAACACAACCTCTCTCTACACCACGGAAGGGCTGATTCTTAGGAAGGAAGGCTGTTTTAAATAAGCATTGCGCGTCCGAGGGTGATTATATTCTTATTCGGTATCTACTCACCCTCGGACGCGCCATGCTTCTTGATTTGTAATTAATGTTTATTTGCAATGTGCTTTTGACTTACTCAATTATTTTTTTAATTATTGTTTTTATTAAATTAATAGTTTAACATCTTATTGGAAATAATTTAAAGGAGACGCGACAGGACAACACTCGGTGGATGCCATATCTGTGTTAACAACTCCAAAAAACTTTCAGTTAACTTCTTGCAGGAGAAAGAAATTGTAGCTGTTGGACCTTTGTAGTACAGTTCCAGATATTTGTTGTGTGTTTGTTTTGATTGTTAAAATGTCTGCATTTGAGATCTCAACACGATCTTATTTTTTATAATCAAATTAATTTTTTAAATATTTTATTAGGTTGGTTCAAGGGGTACACGGGCCGCAGTAGACAGGTCAGTGGAGGCCTAGTGGAAGGAGGGACCGCAGATGCGCCACTGTTTCACCCATACACAATTAGTAGGCCTAATGCAGCGTAGTTTCCAACAGCTACTAAACGAGAGCCGGAAGATCGAAGCTCAGGAAAGGCAACCTGGGGAACACCTTGGAGTGTAACACAACCTCTCTCTACACCACGGAAGGGCTGATTCTTAGGAAGGAAGGCTGTTTTAAATAAGCATTGCGCGTCCGAGGGTGATTATATTCTTATTCGGTATCTACTCACCCTCGGACGCGCCATGCTTCTTGATTTGTAATTAATGTTTATTTGCAATGTGCTTTTGACTTACTCAATTATTTTTTTAATTATTGATTTTATTAAATTAATAGTTTAACATCTTATTGGAAATAATTTAAAGGAGACGCGACAGGACAACACTCGGTGGATGCCATATCTGTGTTAACAACTCCAAAAAACTTTCAGTTAACTTCTTGCAGGAGAAAGAAATTGTAGCTGTTGGACCTTTGTAGTACAGTTCCAGATATTTGTTGTGTGTTTGTTTTGATTGTTAAAATGTCTGCATTTGAGATCTCAACACGATCTTATTTTTTATAATCAAATTAATTTTTTTTATATTTAATGATGTTGGTTCAAGGGGTACACGGGCAGCAATAGACAGGTCAGTGGAGGCCTAGTGGAAGGAGTGACGGCAGACAGGCATCAAAGGCCTAACATTGGGCTGGCTGTAGGCAAGTTAAAATTGGTTCCAGGGGAACACGGCCATCAGTGGCCTGGTCAGTGTAGTTGTAGTTGAAAGAACGGGACGCAGACAGGCTTCGAAGGCCTAACATAATAACATAGGGCTGGCTGTAGGCAAGTTAAAATTGGTTCCAGGGGAACACGGCCATCAGTGGCCTGGTCAGTGTAGTTGTAGTTGAAAGAACGGGACGCAGACAGGCTTCGAAGGCCTAACATAACAAACTTGGGCTGGCTGTAGGCACTTTTAAATTTGTTCCATGGGTACATGGGCAGCAGTGTATGGTCAGTGGAAGTCTAGTGGAAGGAGTGACCGCAGACAGGCTTCCAAGGCCTAACATAACAAACTTGGGCTGGCTGTAGGCACTTTTAAATTGGTTCCAGGGGTACACGGGCAGCAGTGGTCTGGTCAGTGGAAGTCTAGTGGAAGGAGTGACCGCAGACAGGCTTCCAAGGCCTAACATAACAAACTTGGGCTGTCTGTAGGCACTTTTAAATTGGTTCCAGGGGTACACGGGCAGCAGTGGTCTGGTCTGTGGAAGTCTAGTGGAAGGAGTGACCGCAGACAGGCTTCGAAGGCCTAACATAACAAACTTGGGCTGGCTGTAGGCACTTTTAAATTGGTTCCAGGGGTACACGGGCAGCAGTGGTCTGGTCAGTGGAAGTCTAGTGGAAGGAGTGACCGCAGACAGGCTTCCAAGGCCTAACATAACAAACTTGGGCTGGCTGTAGGCACTTTTAAATTGGTTCCAGGGGTACACGGGCAGCAGTGGTCTGGTCTGTGGAAGTCTAGTGGAAGGAGTGACCGCAGACAGGCTTCGAAGGCCTAACATAACAAACTTGGGCTGGCTGTAGGCACTTTTAAATTGGTTCCAGGGGTACACGGGCAGCAGTGGTCTGGTCAGTGGAAGTCTAGTGGAAGGAGTGACCGCAGACAGGCTTCCAAGGCCTAACATAACAAACTTGGGCTGGCTGTAGGCACTTTTAAATTGGTTCCAGGGGTACACGGGCAGCAGTGGTCTGGTCAGTGGAAGTCTAGTGGAAGGAGTGACCGCAGACAGGCTTCCAAGGCCTAACATAACAAACTTGGGCTGGCTGTAGGCACTTTTAAATTGGTTCCAGGGGTACACGGGCAGCAGTGGTCTGGTCTGTGGAAGTCTAGTGGAAGGAGTGACCGCAGACAGGCTTCGAAGGCCTAACATAACAAACTTGGGCTGGCTGTAGGCACTTTTAAATTGGTTCCAGGGGTACACGGGCAGCAGTGGTCTGGTCTGTGGAAGTCTAGTGGAAGGAGTGACCGCAGACAGGCTTCGAAGGCCTAACATAACAAACTTGGGCTGGCCAGAGGCACTTTTAAATTGGTTCCAGGGGTACACGGGCAGCAGTGGTCTGGTCAGTGGAAGTCTAGTGGAAGGAGTGACCGCAGACAGGCTTCAAAGGCCTAACATAACAAACTTGGGCTGGCTGTAGGCACTTTTAAATTGGTTGCAGGGGTACACGGGCAGCAGTGGTCTGGTCAGTGGAAGTCTAGTGAAAGGAGTGACCGCAGACAGGCTTCGAAGGCCTAACATAACAAAATTGGGCTGGCTGTAGGCACTTTTAAATTGGTTCCAGGGGTACATGGGCAGCAGTGTATGGTCAGTGGAAGTCTAGTGGAAGGAGTGACGGCAGACAGTCTTCGAAGGCCTAACATAACAAAATTGGGCTGACTGTAGGCACTTTTAAATTGGTTCCAGGGTAACACGGCCAGCAGTGGCCTGGTCAGTGTAGTAGTTGTAGAAAGAAGGGACCGCAGACAGGCTTCGAAGGCCTAACATAACAAAAATGTCAAAACAATGGTATTGTCAGTGCCAGGCATTGAAGGATGTCAGCGCCTAGACTACACATTGGTGAAGCTGTGAGAGATAATTTTGCTAGTGGTAGAGCACTGTTTGAGCTGGGGGGGGAACTGTCTTGTGGCCGGCGGTACAGGCACAGGGCCCCTCATATTACAACGGTGTGTCTGACGTTGGGTGCGCACCACCACCGCCAGAGACACTTTATTGTACTATGAGGGACCCAGTGGCAGTGCCGTCGACCAAAAGCGGCCACACCCACCTCTTCAGACAAACAGCACTCTCAAGGGTCCAAGCGCAAAGTGGCGACAGCACGGCCCCGTGTGGGGAGTTTGGCCATTTCGTGAGGTGGAAACATGTCGTATGCTGGACAATCAGGTGAAGAAAATTACGAGATTGGAAAAGTCATTCAGAATAGTCCACAGGCAAGACCTTTTCATAGGAAAGCTAGGTGTCAGCCGGGCAGGGTGGGGCAAAAGATTTTGAAATCCAGTTGTGGTTCATTTTAATGAAGGTTAGATCATCTACATTTTGGGTAGCCAGACGAGTCCTTTTTTCTGTTAGTATTGAACCTGCAGCACTGAATACTCTTTCTGATAGGACACTAGCTGCCGGGCAAGCAAGCTCCTGCAATGCATATTCTGCCAATTCTGGCCAGGTGTCTAATTTGGATGCCCAGTAATCAAATGGGAATGACGGTTGAGGGAGAACGTCGATAAGGGATGAAAAATAGTTTGTAACCATACTGGACAAATGTTGTCTCCTGTCACTTTGAATTGATGCTGCAGTACCTGTCCTGTCTGCGGTCATAGAAAAATCACTCCACAA
Source organism: Ranitomeya imitator (assembly GCF_032444005.1). NCBI lineage: Eukaryota > Metazoa > Chordata > Amphibia > Anura > Dendrobatidae > Ranitomeya > Ranitomeya imitator. Next base: position 620,806,675 of record NC_091283.1, read on the forward strand.
CCTGGTCAGAAAACCCCTCTGGCCAACGCAACTTCTGATTTCTGCCCCTCTAACACCTCTGGTCTGCTGGCCCCTGGAGCTCGTGTGAGAACGATCACGGGCGCTGTGTGCAGGGAATGCCAGAAGCAAACGGTCAACAAGAGTTGATTGTTTTGTTGCTAATATTAGTTCCAAGTTCTCATGTGGCATAATATTTTGCAATTTGCCTTTATAGCGAGGATCAAGGAGGCAGGCCAACCAGTAATCGTCATCGTTCATCATTTTTGTAATGCGTGTGTCCCTTTTGAGGATACGCAAGGCATAATCCGCCATGTGGGCCAAAGTTCCCGTTGTCAAATCTGCGGTTGTGCTTGGTTGAGGGGCAGTTGCAGGCAAATCTACGTCACTTGTGTCCCTCAAAAAACCAGAACCCGGCCTTGCCACGCCACCAATTTCCCGTGCCCCCGGGAAAGCTTCCTCATTAAAAATATACTCATCCCCATCATCCTCCTCATCCTCCACCTCCTCTTCGCCCGGTACCTCGTCATGTACACTGCCCTGACCAGACAATCGCTGACTGTCATCAAGGCTTTCCTCTTCCTCTGGTGCAGACGCCTGATCCTTTATGTGCGTCAAACTTTGCATCAGCAGACGCATTAGGGGGATGCTCATGCTTATTATGGCGTTGTCTGCACTAACCAGCCGTGTGCATTCCTCAAAACACTGAAGGACTTGACACATGTCTTGAATCTTCGACCACTGCACACCTGACAACTCCATGTCTGCCATCCTACTGCCTGCCCGTGTATGTGTATCCTCCCACAAAAACATAACAGCCCGCCTCTGTTCGCACAGTCTCTGAAGCATGTGCAGTGTTGAGTTCCACCTTGTTGCAACGTCTATGATTAGGCGATGCTGGGGAAGGTTCAAAGAACGCTGATAGGTCTGCATACGGCTGGAGTGTACAGGCGAACGGCGGATATGTGCGCAAAGTCCACGCACTTTGAGGAGCAGGTCGGATAACCCCGGATAACTTTTCAGGAAGCACTGCACCACCAGGTTTAAGGTGTGAGCCAGGCAAGGAATGTGTTTCAGTTGGGAAAGGGAGATGGCAGCCATGAAATTCCTTCCGTTATCACTCACTACCTTGCCTGCCTCAAGATCTACAGTGCCCAGCCACGACTGCGTTTCTTGCTGCAAGAACTCGGACAGAACTTCCGCGGTGTGTCTATTGTCGCCCAAACACTTCATAGCCAATACAGCCTGCTGACGTTTGCCAGTAGCTGCCCCATAATGGGAGACCTGGTGTGCAACAGTGGCAGGTGCGGATGGAGTGTTTGTGCGACTGCGGTCTGTGGACGAGCTCTTGCTTCTGCAGGAGGACGAGGAGGAGGAGGAGGAGGAGGGGGTGCGAACGGCTACAGACAACTGTTTACTAGACTGTGGGCTAGGCAGAACTGTCCCAAACTTGCTGTCCCCTGTGGACCCTGAATCCACCACATTTACCCAGTGTGCCGTGATGGACACGTAACGTCCCTGGCCATGCCTACTGGTCCATGCATCTGTTGTCAGGTGCACCTTTGTGCTCACAGATTGCCTGAGTGCATGGACGATGCGCTCTTTAACATGCTGGTGGAGGGCTGGGATGGCTTTTCTGGAAAAAAAGTGTTGACTGGGTAGCTCGTAGCGTGGTACAGCGTAGTCCATCAGGTCTTTGAAAGCTTCGCTTTCAACTAACCGGTAGGGCATCATCTCTAACGAGATTAGTCTAGCTATGTGGGCGTTCAAACCCTGTGTACGCAGATGCGAGGCTAAGTATTTCCTTTTTCTAACCATAGTCTCATGTAGGGTGAGCTGGACTGGAGAGCTGGAGATCGTGGAACTAGCGGGGGTGCCGGTGGACATGGCAGACTGAGAGACGGTGGGAGATGGTATTGTTGCCGCCGGTGCCCTAGATGCAGTGTTTCCTACTACGAAACTGGTGATTCCCTGACCCTGACTGCTTTGGCCTGGCAAAGATACCTGCACAGATACAGCAGGTGGTGCGCTAAATGGTGGTCCTACACTGCCGGAAGGGATGTTGCGTTGATGACTAGCTTCATTGGCCGAGGGTGCAACAACCTTAAGGGACGTTTGGTAGTTAGTCCAAGCTTTCAAATGCATGGTGGTTAAATGTCTATGCATGCAACTAGTATTGAGACTTTTCAGATTCTGACCTCTGCTTAAGGAAGTAGAACATTTTTGACAGATGACTTTGCGCTGATCAATTGGATGTTGTTTAAAAAAATGCCAGACTGCACTCTTTCTAGCATCGGATACCTTTTCAGGCATTGCAGACTGAGCTTTAACCGGATGGCCACGCTGTCCTCCACCAGGTTTTGGCTTTGCCACGCGTTTTGGGCAAGATACGGGCCCGGCAGATGGAACCTGTGGCGATGTTGATGCCTGCTGCGGCCCCTCCTCCTCCTCTGCTTCAGAACTGCTGCCGCCTGCACCCTGTTCCCCCAATGGCTGCCAATCCGGGTCAAGAACTGGGTCATCTAATAACTCTTCTTGTACCTCCTGCGCAACTTCGTCTGTGTCACCGTGTCGTTCGGTGGTATAGCGTTCGTGATGGGGCAACATAGTCTCATCAGGGTCTGATTCTTGATCAGCACCCTGCGAGGGCAATGTTGTGGTCTGAGTCAAAGGACCAGCATAGTAGTCTGGCTGTGGCTGTGCGTCAGTGCACTCCATGTCAGATTCAACTTGTAATGGGCATGGACTGTTAACTGCTTCACTTTCTAAGCCAGGGACGGTATGTGTAAAGAGCTCCATGGAGTAACCCGTTGTGTCGCCTGCTGCATTCTTCTCTGTTGTTGTTTTTGCTGAAGAGGACAAGGAAGTGACTTGTCCCTGACCGTGAACATCCACTAACGACGCGCTGCTTTTACTTTTACCAGTTTCACGAGAGGAGGCAAAAGAGCTAGAGGCTGAGTCAGCAAGATAAGCCAAAACTTGCTCTTGCTGCTCCGGCTTTAAATGCGGTTTTCCTAATCCCAGAAAAGGGAGCGTTCGAGGCCTTGTGTAGCCGGACGACGAACCTGGCTCCACAGCTCCAGACTTAGGTGCAATATTTTTTTCCCCACGACCACCTGATGCTCCACCACTACCACTACCCTCATTACCAGCTGACAATGAACGCCCCCGGCCACGACCTCTTCCACTAGACTTCCTCATTGTTTTAAAAATGTAACCAAACTAACGTTATTTGTTGCAGTCACACAACTTACACGGTGAGCTATAACTTCAGTATGATTTAGCTACCCCTTTACAGGTTGGTGAGACCACAGCGAAAATCAGGCCCAATGTTACACACTCTTTTTTTGGTGGCTGCAAATTAGAGAGATGCCCCACACGCAGGACTGTCACTGAAGCACAAATGTTAATATTAATGTCACACTATTATTTTTTTTTTATTTTTATTTTTTTCAGGAACACTTTAGAAACCCCCCCCAAAAAAAAAAATAGATTTTTGCAGGGAGAATTTAGAAAACAAATGTAACAAACTATATGCTTTCTATGGGCCACTGAGTGAGAGATGACGCACACAGGAATCAGGAGTGGCACACAAGCCCAGAGGCCAATATTTTTCTACCAATGATTGATGGAGTTATTTTCTCTGGTAGATTTTGGAACCCAAATCAAGGAAAAAAAATATAGGCTTTCTATGGACCACAATTGGAGAGAGAGAGAGAGAGAGAGAGAGAGAGAGAGAGAGATGGCACACCCAGGAGTCAAGACTGGCACACAAGCAGAAAGGCCAATATTAATCTCCCATTTTTTTGGGTTTTTTTTTTTTTTTTTTTTTTTTTCAGGGAGACTTTAGAAAAAAAAATAATAAAAAAAATATGATTTTATCAGGAAGAATTTAGAAACCAAATAAAATAAAATGATTTTTTCAGGGAGAATTTATAAAACAAATAAAAACAAAAATAGGCGTTCTATGGCCCACTGACTGAGAGATGACGCACACAGGAGTCAGGAGTGGCACACAAGCCCAGAGGCCAATATTTTTCTACCAATGATTGATGTAGTTATTTTCTCTGGTAGATTTTGGAACCCAAATCAAGGAAAAAAAATATAGGCTTTCTATGGACCACAATTGGAGAGAGAGAGAGAGAGAGAGATGGCACACCCAGGAGTCAAGACTGGCACACAAGCAGAAAGGCCAATATTAATCTCCCACTGTTTTTTTTGGTTGTTTTTTTTTTTTTTTTTTCAGGGAGACTTTAGAAAAAAAAATAATAAAAAAAATATGATTTTATCAGGAAGAATTTAGAAACCAAATAAAATAAAATGATTTTTTCAGGGAGAATTTATAAAACAAATAAAAACAAAAATAGGCGTTCTATGGCCCACTGACTGAGAGATGACGCACACAGGAGTCAGGAGTGGCACACAAGCCCAGAGGCCAATATTTTTCTACCAATGATTGATGTAGTTATTTTCTCTGGTAGATTTTGGAACCCAAATCAAGGAAAAAAAATATAGGCTTTCTATGGACCACAATTGGAGAGAGAGAGAGAGAGAGAGAGAGAGAGAGATGGCACACCCAGGAGTCAAGACTGGCACACAAGCAGAAAGGCCAATATTAATCTCCCACTGTTTTTTTTGGTTGTTTTTTTTTTTTTTTTTTCAGGGAGACTTTAGAAAAAAAAATAATAAAAAAAATATGATTTTATCAGGAAGAATTTAGAAACCAAATAAAATAAAATGATTTTTTCAGGGAGAATTTATAAAACAAATAAAAACAAAAATAGGCGTTCTATGGCCCACTGACTGAGAGATGACGCACACAGGAGTCAGGAGTGGCACACAAGCCCAGAGGCCAATATTTTTCTACCAATGATTGATGTAGTTATTTTCTCTGGTAGATTTTGGAACCCAAATCAAGGAAAAAAAATATAGGCTTTCTATGGACCACAATTGGAGAGAGAGAGAGAGAGAGAGAGAGATGGCACACCCAGGAGTCAAGACTGGCACACAAGCAGAAAGGCCAATATTAATCTCCCACTGTTTTTTTTGGTTGTTTTTTTTTTTTTTTTTTCAGGGAGACTTTAGAAAAAAAAATAATAAAAAAAATATGATTTTATCAGGAAGAATTTAGAAACCAAATAAAATAAAATGATTTTTTCAGGGAGAATTTATAAAACAAATAAAACCAAAAATAGGCGTTCTATGGCCCACTGACTGAGAGATGACGCACCCAGGAGTCAAGACTGGCACACAAGCAGAAAGGCCAATATTAATCTCCCACTGTTTTTTTTTTTTTTTTTTCAGGGAGACTTTAGAAAAAAAAATAATAAAAAAAATATGATTTTATCAGGAAGAATTTAGAAACCAAATAAAATAAAATGATTTTTTCAGGGAGAATTTAGAAAACAAATAAAACCAAAAATAGGCGTTCTATGGCCCACTGACTGAGAGAGAGAGAGAGATGGCACGCTTAGTACTGGCACACAAGCCCAAAGGGCAATATTAATCTCCCTTTTTTTTCAGGGAGAATTTCTAAAACCCAAAAAAAAAAAAAAATAGGCTTTCTATGGCCCACTATTTGTGAGAGAGATGGGACGCTCAGGACTGGCACAGATGGCACGCTCAGGACTGGCACAGAAGCCCAGAGGCCAATATTAATCTCCCTTTTTTTCTGGGAGAATTTATAAAACCAAAAAAATATTTAAATAGGCTTTCTATGGCCCACTATTTGTGAGAGAGATGGCACGCTCAGGACTGGCACAGATGGCACGCTCACAACTGGCACACAAGCCCAGAGGCCAATATTAATCTCCCTTTTTTCAGGGAAAATTTATAAAACCAAAAAAAAAATTAAATAGGCTTTCTATGGCCCACTATTTGTGAGAGAGATGGCACGCTCAGGACTGGCACAGATGGCACGCTCACAACTGGCACACAAGCCCAGAGGCCAATATTAATCTCCCTTTTTTCAGGGAAAATTTATAAAACCAAAAAAAAAATTAAATAGGCTTTCTATGGCCCACTATTTGTGAGAGAGATGGCACGCTCAGGACTGGCACAGATGGCACGCTCACAACTGGCACACAACCCCAGAGGCCAATATTAATCTCCCTTTTTTTCAGGGAGAATTTATAAAACCAAAAAAAAAAATTAAATAGGCTTTCTATGGCCCACTATTTGTGAGAGAGATGGCACGCTCAGGGCTGGCACAGATGGCACGCTCACAACTGGCACACAAGCCCAGAGGCCAATATTAATCTCCCTTTTTTCAGGGAAAATTTATAAAACCAAAAAAAAAATTAAATAGGCTTTCTATGGCCCACTATTTGTGAGAGAGATGGCACGCTCAGGACTGGCACAGATGGCACGCTCACAACTGGCACACAAGCCCAGAGGCCAATATTAATCTCCCTTTTTTCAGGGAGAATTTATAAAACCCAAAAAAAAATAAAATAGGCTTTCTATGGCCCACTATTTGTGAGAGAGATGGCACACTCAGGACTGGCACACAAGCCCAAAGGCCAATATTAATCTCCCACTGTATTTTTATCAGGGAGAATTTATACACCCCACAAAAAAAAATACAGAAAAATGAAAAGGCTTTCTATGGCCCACTATGTGAGAGAGATGGCACACACAGGGATGGCACTCTAGCAGAAATGCCAAATTGCCAATCTTAATCTCCCACCAAAAAAAAAAAAAAGAAAAAAACAGGGAATGTCCTACAATTACTATCTCCCTGCCTGCAGTAATCTCAGCCAGGTATGGCAGGCAGCTACTATCTCCCTGCCTGCAGTAATCTCAGCCAGGTATGGCAGGCAGCAATAAGGAGTGGACTGATGCACAAATGAAATAAAAAGTGTGGACAAACAAAAAAGATAGCTGTGCAGAAAGGAAGGAACAAGAGGATTTGTGCTTTGAAAAAAGCAGTTGGTTTGCACAGCGGCGTACACACAGCAATGCAGCTATCAGGGAGCCTTCTAGGGCAGCCCAATGAGCTACAGCGCTGAGGGGAAAAAAAAAAAAAAAAACTTCCACTGTCCCTGCACACCGAGGGTGGTGTTGGACAGTGCAAATCGCTGCAGCACAAGCGGTTTTGTGGTTAATGGACCCTGCCTAACGCTATCCCTGCTTCTGACAAAGCGGCAGCAACCTCTCCCTAAGCTCAGATCAGCAGCAGTAAGATGGCGGTCGGCGGGAACGCCTCTTTATAGCCCCTGTGACGTCGCAGACAGCAAGCCAATCACTGCAATGCCCTTCTCTAAGATGGTGGGGACCAGGACCTATGTCATCACGCTGCCCACACTCTGCGTTTACCTTCATTGGCTGAGAAATGGCGCTTTTCGCGTCATTGAAACGCGACTTTGGCACGAAAGTCGCGTACCGCATGGCCGACCCCGCACAGGGGTCGGATCGGGTTTCATGAAACCCCGACTTAGCCAAAAGTCGGCGACTTTTGAAAATGTTCGACCCGTTTCGCTCAACCCTAGTGTTAAATTTATATCGGCTTAACAACCAAGGAGCTAAAAATACATGTAAGGGAGCATATCAAGGATATAGAGAAAGCGGCGACAGTGGAAGATATTAGCACATTAAAAACTTTATCCAGGCACATTAGAATGCTACATAACAGGAGACCAGAAGGCTTAAAGATAAAAAGGATTAATCAATTGGTTCTTGGACCAAAAGGAGGAGACCTAGGAAATATTTTAGCCCAAACCGAGAGCACAAAGCTGTACAAGTTGGGAACTCTGGCCCCTCAAGGCTTGAATGAGAACCTGGGTTTTGGTACCTTTCTATTTCTTTAACCCCTTAGCGACCGCCGATACGCCTTTTAACGGCGGCCGCTAAGGGTACTTAAACCACAGCGCCATTAATTAACGGCGCTGTGGAAAAAGTAAATAGTTGGATTTTCTCCGGGGTCTCGGCTACCGGGGGTAGCCGAGACCCCAGAGAACATGATTCGGGGGTTTTTTTACCGACCCCGCTTTTGCGATCGCCGGTAATTAACCGTTTATCGGCGATCGCAAAAAAAAAACCAAGATTTCTTTTTAATTTCTCTGTCCTCCGATGTGATCGCACATCAGAGGACAGAGAAAAGGGGTCCCCGATCGCCCCCCAATACTCACCTGTCTCCCCCGGTGCTCCTCGTGGCTCCCGATGGGCGCCGCCATCTTCAAAATGGCGGGCGCATGCACAGTGCGCCCGCCGGCCGGCCCCAGGAGAAAATAAAAACTTGGGGGCTACAAAATCTTTTTTGTGGAAAAAAAAATTATTTTTTATTTTTATGACTCTGCATTATAAACTTCTGTGAAGCACTTGGGAATTCAAAGTTCTCACCACACATCTAGATAAGTTTCTTGGGGGGTCTAGTTTCCAAAACGGGGTCACTTGTGAGGGGTTACTACAGTTTAGGTACATAAGGGGCTCTGCAAACGCAACATAACGCCCACAGGCCATTCTATCTAAGTCTGAATTCCAAAACGGCGCTCCTTCCCTTCCGAGCTCTGCCGTGCGCCCAAACAGTGGTTTACCCCCACATATGGGGCATCAGCGTACTCAGGATAAATTTAACAACAACGATAGTGGTCCAATTTCTCCTGTTACCCTTGTGAAAATAAAAACTTGGGGGCTACAATATCTTTTTTGTGGAAAAAAAATATTTTTTATTTTCACGACTCTGCATTCTAAACTTCTGTGAAGCACTTGGGCATTCAAAGTTCTCACCACACATCTAGATAAGTTCCATGGGGGGTCTAGTTTCCAAAATGGGGTCACTTGTGGGGGTTACTACTGTTTAGGTACATCAGGGGCGCTGCAATCGCAACATAACGCTCACAGACCATTCTATCAAAATCTGCATTCCAAAACGGCGCTCCTTCCCTTCCGAGCTCTGCCGTGCGCCCAAACAGTGGTTTACCCCCATATATGGCCCATCAGCGTACTCGGGATAAATTGGACAACAACTATTGCAGTCCAATTTCTCCTGTTACCCTTGTGAAAATAAAAACTTGGGGGCTACAATATCTTTTTTGTGGAAAAAAAATATTTTTTATTTTCACGACTCTGCATTCTAAACTTCTGTGAAGCACTTGGGCATTCAAAGTTCTCACCACACATCTAGATAAGTTCCTTGGGGGGTCTAGTTTCCAAAATGGCATCACCTGTGGAGGGTTTCTACTGGTTAGGTACATCAGGGGCTCTGCAAACGCAACATAATGCCCGCAGACCATTCTATCAAAGTCTGCATTCCAAAACGGCGCTCCTTCCTTCCGAGCTCTGCCGTGCGCCCAAACAGTGGTTTACCCCCACATATGGGGTACCAGCATACTCAGGACAAATTGGACAACAACTTTTGGGGTCCAATTTCTCTTGTTACCCTTGTGAAAATAAAAACTTGGGGGCTACAATATCTTTTTTGTGGAAAAAAAATATTTTTTATTTTCACGCATTCTAAACTTCTGTGAAGCACTTGGGCATTCAAAGTTCTCACCACACATCTAGATAAGTTCCTTAAGGGGTCTAGTTTCCAAAATAGGGTCACTTGTGGGGGATTTCTACTGTTTAGGCACATCAGGGGCTCGACAAACGCGACATGGCGTCCGATCTCAATTCCAGACAATTCTACATTGAAAAAGTAAAACGGCACTCCTTCTGTTCCAAGCTCTGCAGTGCGCCCAAACAGTGGTTTACCCCCACATATTGGGTATCAACGTACTCAGAAGAAATTGCACAACAACTTTTGTGGTCTAATTTCTCCTGTTACCCTTGTAAAAATAAAAATTTGGGGGCAAAAAATCATTTTTGTAGAAAAATTGCGATTTTTTTTTCACGGCTCTACGTTATAAACGTCTGTGAAGCACATGGGGGTTCAAAGTGCTCACTACACATCTAGATACGTTCCTTAAGGGGTCTAGTTTCTAAAATTGTGTCACGTGTTGGGGGTTTCCACTGTTTAGGCACATCAGGGGCTCTCCAAACACGACATGGCGTCCAATCTCAATTCCAGCCAATTTTACATTGAAAAAGTAAAACGGCACTCCTTCTCTTCCAAGCTCTGCGGTGCGCCCAAACAGTGGTTTACCCCCACATATTGGGTATCGACGTACTCAGGAGATATTGCGCAACAACTTTTGTGGTCTAATTTCTCCTGTTACCCTTGTGAAAATAAAGATTTGGGGGCAAAAAGATCATTTTTGTAGAAAAAATGCGATGTTTTATTTTCACGGCTCTACGTTATAAACTTCTGTGAAGCACATGGGGGTTCAAAGTGCTCATCACACATCTAGTTAAGTTCCTTAAGGGGTCTAGTTTCCAAAATGGTGTCACTTGTGGGGGGTTTCCACTGTTTAGGCACATCAGGGGCTCCCTAAACGTGACATGGCGTCCGATCTCAATTCCAGCCAATTCTGCATTGAAAAAGTCAAACGGCGCTCCTTCACTTCCAAGTTCTGCGGTGCACCCAAAAAGTGGTTTACCCTCACATATAGGGTATCGACGTATTCAGGAGAAATCGCACAACAACTTTTGTGGTCTAATTTCTCCTGATACCCTTGAGAAAATAAGAATTTGTGGGCGAAAAGATCATTTTTGTGTAAACAAAAGCGATTTTTTATTTTCACGGCTCTACGTTATAAACTTCCTTGAAGCATTTGGGGGTTCAAAGTGCTCACCACACATCTAGATAAGTTCCTTAAGGGGTCTAGTTTCCAAAATGGTGTCACTTGTGGGGAGTTTCCACTGTTTAGGTACATCAGGGGTTCTCTAAACGTGACATGGCGTCCGATCTCAATTCCAGCCAATTCTGCATTGAAAAAGTCAAACGGCGCTCCTTCACTTCCAAGTTCTGCGGTGAGCCCAAAAAGTGGTTTACCCCCACATATGGGGTATTGGCGTTTTCAGGAGAAATTGCATAACAAAATTTATGGTTACATTTCTGTTTTTACACATGTGAAAATAAAAAAAATTGTTCTTAATTAAAATGTTTGCAAAAAAAAGTTAAATCTTCATTTTTTCCTTCCAAATTGTTTCAGTTCCTGTGAAGCACGTAAAGGGTTAATAAACTTCTTGAATGTGGTTTTGAGAACCTTGAGGGGTGTAGTTTTTAGAATGGTGTCACACTTCATTATTTTCTATCATATAGACCCCTCAAAATGACTTCAAATGTGATGTGGTCCCTAAAAAAATGGTGTTGTAAAAATGAGAAATTGCTGGTCAACTTTTAACCCTTATTGCTCCCTAACAAAAAAAAATTGTGCTTCCAAAATTTTGCTGATGTAAAGTAGACATGTGGGAAATGTTATTTATTAACTATTTTTTGTGACATATCTCTCTGATTTAAGGGCATAAAAATACAAAGTATGAAAATTGCAAAATTTTAAAAATTTTCGCCATATTTCTGTTTTTTTCATAAATAATCGCAAGTAATATCGAAGAAATGTTACCACTATCATGAAGTACAATATGTCACGAAAAAAACAACCTCAGAATCACCAGGATCCGTTGAAGCGTTCCAGAGTTATAACCTCATAAAGTGACAGTGGTCAGAATTGTAAAAATTGGCTCGGTCATTAAGTACCAAATTGGCTCTGTCACTAAGGGGTTAAACTTCCATACCACCAACATGTTCTTCTTCCTCTGCTTTTGTGTTTGATTCCATTTACACCTCCTTCTTGTGTTTTATACCTTTTTAAAGCTATTATTCCATTCTTATACAGTTAGGTCCATATATATTTGGACAGAGACAACATTTTTCTAATTTTGGTTATAGACATTACCACAATGAATTTTAACCCCTTAGTGACAGAGCCAATTTGGTACTTAATGACCAGGCCAATTTTTGCAATTCTGACCACTGTCACTTTATGAGGTTATAACTCTGGAACGCTTCAACGGATCCCGCTGATTCTGAGATTGTTTTTTCGTGACATATTGTACTTCATGTTAGTGGTAACATTTCTTCGATATTACTTGTGATTATTTATGAAAAAAATGGAAATATGGCGAAAATTTTTAAAATTTTGCAATTTTCAAACTTTGTATTTTTATGCCCTTAAATCAGAGAGATATGTCTTTAAAAATAGTTAATAAATAACATTTCCCACATGTCTACTTTACATCAGCACAATTTTGGAAACAAAATTTTTTTTTGTTAGGGAGTTATAAGGGTTAAAAGTTGACGAGCAATTTCTCATTTTTACAACACCATTTTTTTTTAGGGACCACATCACATTTGAAGTCATTTTGAGGGGTCTATATGATAGAAAATAATGAAGTGTGACACCATTCTAAAAACTACACCCCTCAAGGTTCTCAAAACCACATTCAAGAAGTTTATTAACCCTTTACGTGCTTCACAGGAACTGAAACAATGTGGAAGGAAAAAATGAACATTTAACTTTTTTTTGCAAACATCTTAATTCAGAACCATTTTTTTATTTTCACAAGTGTAAAAACAGAAATGTAACCATAAATTTTGTTATGCAATTTCTCCTGAATACGCCAATACCCCATATGTGGGGGTAAACCACTGTTAGGGCGCACCGCAGAACTTAGAAGTGAAGGAGCGCCGTTTGACTGTTTCAATGCAGAATTGGCTGGAATTGAGATCGGACGCCATATCACGTTTAGAGAGCCCCTGATGTGCCTAAACAGTGGAAACTCCCCACAAGTGACACCATTTTGGAAACTAGACCCCTTAAGGAACTTATCTAGATGTGTGGTGAGCACTTTGAACCCCCAAGTGCTTCACAGAAGTTTATAACGTAGAGCCGTGAAAATAAAAAATCGCTTTTGTTTACACAAAAATGATCTTTTCGCCCACAAATTCTTATTTTCACAAGGGTAACAGGAGAAATTAGACCACAAAAGTTGTTGTGCGATTTCTCCTGAATACGTCGATACCCAATATGTGAGGGTAAACCACTGTTTGGGCGCACCGCAAAGCTTGGAAGTGAAGGAGCGCCGTTTTACTTTTTCAATGTTGAATTGGCTGGAATTGAGATTGGACACCATGTCGCGTTTGGAGAGCCCCTGATGTGCCTAAACAGTGGAAACCCCCCACAAGTGACACCATTTTGGAAACTAGACCCCTTAAGGAACTTATCTAGATGTGTGGCGAGCACTTTGAACCCCCATGTGCTTCACAGAAGTTTATAACATAGAGCCGTGAAAAAAAAAATCGCATTTTTTCTACAAAAATGATTTTTTGCACACAAATTTTTATTTTCACAAGGGTAACAGGAGAAATTAGACCACAAAAGTTGTTGTGCAATTTCTCCTGAGTACGCTGATACCCAATATGTGGGGGTAAACAACTGTTAGGGCGCACCGCAGAGCTTGGAAGAGAAGGAGTGCCGTTTTACTTTTTCAATGTAGAATTGGCTGGAATTGAGATCGGACGCCATGTCGCGTTTGGAGAGCCCCTGATGTGCCTAAACAGTAGAAATCCCCCACAAGTGACCCCATTTTGGAAACTAGACCCCCCTTGGAACTTATCTAGATGTGTGGTGAGGACCTTGAATGCCCAAGTGCTTCACAGACGTTTATAATGCAGAGCCGTGAAAATAAAAAATATTTTTTTTTCCACAAAAAAGATTTTTTAGCCCCCAAGTTTTTATTTTCACAAGGGTAACAAGAGAAATTGGACCCCAAAAGTTGTTGTCCAATTTGTCCTGAGTATGCTGGTACCCCATATGTGGGGGTAAACCACTGTTTGGGCGCACGGCAGAGCTCGGAAGGAAGCAGCGCCGTTTTGGAATGCAGACTTTGATAGAATGGTCTGCGGGTATTATGTTGAGTTTGCAGAGCCCCTGATGTACCTAACCAGTAGAAACCCTCCACAAGTGACCCCATTTTGGAAACTAGACCCCCCAAGGAACTTATCTAGATGTGTGGTGAGAACTTTGAATGCCCAAGTGCTTCACAGAAGTTTAGAATGCAGAGTCGTGAAAATAAAAAACATTTTTTTTTCCACAAAAAGATATTGTAGCCCCCAAGTTTTTATTTTCACAAGGGTAACAGGAGAAATTGGACTGCAATAGTTGTTGTCCAATTTATCCCGAGTACGCTGATGCACCATATGTGGGGGTAAACCACTGTTTGGGCGCACGGCAGAGCTCGGAAGGGAAGGAGCGCCTTTTTGGAATGCAGACTTTGATAGAATGGTCTGTGGGCATTATGTTGCGATTGCAGAGCCCCTGATGTACCTAAACTGTAGTAACCCCCCACAAGTGACCCCATTTTGGAAACTAGACCCCCCAAGGAACTTATCTAGATGTGTGGTGAGAACTTTGAATGCCCAAGTGCTTCACAGAAGTTTAGAATGCAGAGTCGTGAAAATAAAATATTTTTTTTTTCCACAAAAAAGATATTGTAGCCCCCAAGTTTTTATTTTCACAAGGGTAACAGGAGAAATTGGACTGCAATAGTTGTTGTCAAATTTATCCTGAGTACGCTGATGCGCCATATGTGGGGGTAAACCACTGTTTGGGCGCACGGCAGAGCTCGGAAGGGAAGGAGCGCCTTTTTGGAATGCAGACTTTGATAGAATGGTCTTTGGGCATTATGTTGCGATTGCAGAGCCCCTGATGTACCTAAACTGTAGTAACCCCCCACAAGTGACCCCATTTTGGAAACTAGACCCCCCAAGGAACTTATCTAGATGTGTGGTGAGAACTTTGAATGCCCAAGTGCTTCACAGAAGTTTAGAATGCAGAGTTGGGAAAATAAAAAATATTTTTTTGTTTCACAAAAAAGATTTTGTAGCCCCCAAGTTTTTATTTTCACAAGGGTAACAAGAGAAATTGGACCCCAGAAGTTGTTGTCCAATTTATCCCGAGTACGCTGATGCCCCATATGTGGGGGTAACCCACTGTTTGGGCGCACGGCAGAGCTCAGAAGGGAGGGAGCACCATTTGACTTTTTGAGCGCAAAATTGGCTGTCGTGTTTGGAGACCCCCTGATGTACCTAAACAGTGGAAACCCCCCAATTCTAGCTCCAGCCCTAACCCCAACACACCCCTAACCCTAATCCCAACCTGATCCATAATCCTAATCACTAACCCTAACCATAATCACAACCCTTACCCCAAAACAACCCTAATGTCAACCCTAACCATAACCCTAATCAAAACCCTAAATCCAACACACCCCTAATCCTAATCTCAACCCTAACCTCAAACCTAACCCTAATCCCAATACACCCCTAATCACAACCCTAACCTTAACCCTAATCCCAAACCTAACCCTAATCCCAAGCGTAAACCTAATGCCAACCCTAACCCTAATACCAACCCTAATCCAAACCCTAACCCTAATCCCAGCTCTAACCCTAACTTTAGCCCCAACCCTAGCCCTAACTTTAGCCCCAACCCTAACCCTAGCCCTAAGGCTACTTTCACACTTGCGTCGTTTGGCATTCCGTCGCAATCCGTCGTTTTGGACAAGAAACGGATCCTGCAAATGTGCCCGCAGGATGCGTTTTTTGCCCCTAGACTTGTATTGCCGACGGATCGTGACGGATGGCCACACGTCGCGTCCGTCGTGCACTGGATCAGTTGTGTTTTGGCGGAGCGTCGGCACAAAAAAAGTTCAATGAAACTTTTTTTGTACGTCGCATCCGCCATTTCTGACCGCGCATGCGTGGCCGTAACTCTGCCCCCTCCTCCCCAGGACATAGATTGGGCAGCGGATGCGTTGAAAAACTACAGCTGCTGCCCACGTTGTGCACAATTTTCACAACGTGCGTCGGTATGTCGGGCCGACGCATTGCGACGGCCCCGTACCGACGTAAGTGTGAAAGAAGCCTAACCCTAAGTTTAGCCCCAACCCTAACCCTAAATTTAGCCCCAACCCTAACCCTAAATTTAGCCCCAACCCTTGCCCTAACCCTAGCCCTAACCCTAGCCCTACCCCTAACCCTACCCCTAACCCTAACCCTACCCCTAACCCTACCCCTAACCCTACCCCTAACCCTAACCCTACCCCTAACCCTAACCCTAACCCTACCCCTAACCCTAACCCTACCCCTAACCCTACCCCTAACCCTACCCCTAACCCTAACACTACCCCTAACCCTAATTTTAGCCCCAACTGCTGTTCTCCTGCCGGCCGGCAGATGGAGACAGATGGCGGGCGCACTGGGCATGCGTCCGCCATGTTCTTCTGCCGGCGGCCAGGAGGAGCAGCAAGAGGATCCAGGGACCTAGGTGAGTATGCTAGGGTCCCCGAATCCCCCTATTTCTCTGTCCTCTGATGTGCGATCACATCAGAGGACAGAGAATTACACTTTACTATTTTTTTTTTTGCGGTCGCCGGTAAACAGTTAATTACCGGCGATCGCAAAACAGGGGTCGGTAATACCATGCTCTTTGGGGTCTTGGCTACCCCCGGCAGCCGAGACCCCAAATATTCTCCCGGTGCCGGCCGGCGGGCGCACTGCGCATGCGCCCGCCATTTTGAAGATGACGGCGCCCACTGGAAGACACGAGGAGCATCGGGGGAGCTAGGTGAGTATTGGGGGGCCACCTGGGACCCCTTTTCTCTGTCCTCCGATGTGCGATCACATCGGAGGACAGAGAAATTAAAAAGAGATCGCTTTTTATTTTTTTTTTGCGATCGCCGGTAAACGGTTAATTACCGGCGATCGCAAATGCGGGGTGGGTTAAAACCCCCCCGAATCATGTTCTCTGGGGTCTCGGCTACCCTCGGCAGCCGAGACCCCGGAGAAAATCCGATTCTGGGGTGCTATGGACTTTTTCCACAGCGCCGTTAATTAACGGCGCTGTGGTTTAAGTACCCTTAGCGGCCGCCGTTAAAAGGCATATCGGCGGTCGCTAAGGGGTTAAACAAAGCAATTCAGATGCAGTTGATGTTCCGACTTTCAGCTTTCATTTGAGGGTATCCACATTAAAATTGGATGAAGGGTTTAGGAGTTTCAACTCCTTAGCATGCGCCATCCTGCTTTTAAAGGGACCAAAAGTAATTGGACAATTGACTCCATGGCTATTTTATGGATAGGTGTGGGCAATCACTTCATTATGTCATTCTCAACTAAGCAGATAAAAGGCCTGGAGTTGATTTGAGGTGTGGTGCTTGCATTTGGAAGGTTTTGCTGTGAAGTAAACATGCGGTCAAAGGAGCTCTCCATGCAGGTGAAACAAGCCATCCTTAAACTGCGAAAACAGAAAAAAACTCATCCGAGAAATTGCTACATTATTAAGAGTGGCAAAAATCTACAGTTTGGTTCATCCTGAGAAAGAAAGAAAGCACTGGTGAACTCATAAATGCAAAAAGACCTGGGCGCCCACGGAAGACAACAATGGTGGATGATCGCAGAATAATCTCCATGGTGAAGAGAAACCCCTTCACAACAGCCAACCAAGTGAACAACACTCTCCAGGAGGTAGGCGTATCAATATCCAAATCTACCATAAAGAGAAGACTACATGAAAGTAAATACAGAGGGTTCACTGCACGGTGCAAGCCACTCATAAGCATCAAGAGTAAAAAGGCTAGACTGGACTTTGCTAAAAAACATCTAAAAAAGCCATCACAGTTCGGGAAGAACATTATTTGGACAGATTAAACCAAGATCAACCTCTACCAGAATGATGGAAAGAGAAAAGTATGGTGAAGGCGTGGTACAGCTCAGGATCCAAAGCATACCACATCATCTGTAAAACACGGCGGAGGCAGTGTGATGGCTTGGGCATGCATGGCTGCCAGTGGCACTGGGTCACTAGTGTTTATCGATGATGTGTCACAGGACAGAAGCAGCCGAATGACTTCTGAGGTATTCAGAGACATACTGTGTGCTGAGATCCAGCCAAATGCAGCCAAACTGATTGGTCGTTGTTTCATACTACAGATAGACAATGGCCCAAAACATAAAGCCAAAGCAACCTAGGAGTTTATTAACCCCTTCATGACCCAGCCTATTTTGACCTTAAAGACCTTGCCGTTTTTTGCAATTCTGACCAGTGTCCCTTCATGAGGTAATAACTCAGGAACGCTTCAATGGATCCTAGCGGTTCTGAGATTGTTTTTTCGTGACATATTGGGCTTCATGTTAGTGGTAAATTTAGGTCAATAAATTCTGTGTTTATTTGTGATAAAAACGGAAATTTGGCGAAAATTTTGAAAATGTCACAATTTTCACATTTTGAATTTTTATTCTGTTAAACCAGAGAGTTATGTGACACAAAATAGTTAATAAATAACATTTCCCACACGTCTACTTTACATCAGCACAATTTTGGAAACAAAATTTTTTTTTGCTAGGAAGTTATAAGGGTTAAAATTTGACCAGCGATTTCTCATTTTTACAACGAAATTTACAAAACCATTTTTTTTAGGGACCACCTCACATTTGAAGTCAGTTTGAGGGGTCTATATGGCTGAAAATACCCAAAAGTGACACCATTCTAAAAACTGCACCCCTCAAGGTGCACAAAACCACATTCAAGAAGTTTATTAACCCTTCAGGTGCTTCACAGCAGCAGAAGCAACATGGAAGGAAAAAATGAACATTTAACTTTTTAGTCACAAAAATGATTTTTCAGCAACAATTTTTTTATTTTCCCAATGGTAAAAGGAGAAACTGAACCACGTACGTTGTTGTCCAATTTGTCCTGAGTACGCTGATACCTCATATGTGGGGGTAAACCACTGTTTGGGCGCACGGCAGGGCTTGGAAGGGAAGGAGCGCCATTTGACTTTTTGAATGAAAAATTGGCTGCACTCTTTAGCGGACACCATGTCACATTTGGAGAGCCCCCGTGTGCCTAAAAATTGGAGCTCCCCCACAAGTGACCCCATTTTGGAAACTAGACGCCCCAAGGAACTTATCTAGATGCATAGTGAGCCCTTTAAACCCCCAGGTGCTTCACAAATTGATCCGTAAAAATGAAAAAGTACTTTTTTTTCACAAAAAAATTCTTTTAGCCTCAATTTTTTCATTTTCACATGGACAACAGGATAAAATGGATCCTAAAATTTGTTTGGCAATTTCTCCTGAGTACACCGATACTTCACATGTGGGGGTAAACCACTGTTTGGGCACATGGTAAGGCTCGGAAGGGAAGGAGCGCCATTTGACTTTTTGAATGAAAAATTATCTCCATCGTTAGCGGACACCATGTCGCGTTTGGAGAGACCCTGTGTGCTTAAACATTAGAGCTCCCCCACAAGTGACCCCATTTTGGAAACTGGACCCCCCAAGGAACTTATCTAGATGCCTAGTGAGCACTTTAAACCCTCAGGTGCTTCACAAATTGATCCGTAAAAATGAAAAAGTACTTTTTTTTCACAAAAAATTTATTTTCGCCTCAATTTTTTCATTTTCACATGGGCAATAGGATAAAATGGATCCTAAAATTTGTTGAGCAATTTCTCCCGAGTACGCCGATACCTCATATGTGGGGGTAAACCACTGTTTGGGCACACGGCAGGGCTCGGAAGGGAAGGCGCGCCTTTTAACTTTTTGAATGGAAAATTAGCTCCAATTGTTAGCGGACACCATGTCGCATTTGGAGAGCCCCTGTGTGCCTATGCAATGGAGCTCCCCCACAAGTGACCCCATATTTGGAAACTAGACCCCCCAAGGAACTTATCTAGATGCATACTGAGCACTTTAAACCCCCAGGTGCTTCACAGAAGTTTATAATGCAGAGCCATGAAAATAAAAAATAATTTTTATTTTCTCAAAAATGATTTTTTAGCCTGGAATTTCCTATTTTGCCAATGGTAATAGGAGAAATTGGACCACAAATGTTGTTTTCCAGTTTGTCCTGAGTATGCAGATACCCCATATGTGGGGGTAAACCACTGTTTGGGCGCACGGCAGGGCTCAGAAGGGAAGGCACGCCATTTGGCTTTTTAAATGGAAAATTATCTCCAATCATTAGCGGACACCATGTCGCGTTTGGAGAGCCCCTGTGTGCCTAAACATTGGAGATCCCCCACAAATTACCCCATTTTGGAAACTAGACCCCCAAAGGAACTAATCTAGATGTGTAGTGAGCACTTTGAACCCTCAAGTGCTTCACAGAAGTTTATAACGCAGAGCCATGAAAATAAAAAAAAAAAATTATTTTCTCAAAAATGAATTTTAGCCCGCAATTTTTTATTTTCCCAAGGGTAACAGGAGAAATTTGACCCCAAAAGTTGTTGTCCAGTTTCTCCTGAGTACGCTGATTCCCCATATGTGGGGGTAAACCACTGTTTAGGCACATGCTGGGGCTCGGAAGTGAAGTAGTGACGTTTTGAAATGCAGACTTTGATGGAATGCTCTGTGGGCGTCACGTTGCGGTTGCAGAGCCCCTGATGTGGCTAAACAGTAGAAACCCCCCACAAGTGACCCCATTTTGGAAACTAGACCCCGAAAGGAACTTATCTAGATGTGAGGTGAGCACTTTGAACCCCCAAGTGCTTCACAGAAGTTCATAACACAGAGCAGTGAAAATAATAAATACGTTTTCTTTCCTCAAAAATAATTTTTTAGCCCAGAATTTTTTATTTTCCCAAGGGTTACAGGAGAAATTGGACCACAAAAGTTGTTGTCCAGTTTCTCCTGAGTACGCTGATACCCCATGTGTGGGGGTAAACCACTGTTTGGGCACACGTGGGGGCTCAGAAGGGAAGTAGTGACTTTTGAAATGCAGACTTTGATGGAATGGTCTGCGGGCGTCACGTTGCGTTTGCAGAGCCCCTGGTGTGCCTAAACAGTAGAAACCCCCCACAAGTGACCCCATTTTGGAAACTAGACCCCCCAAGGAACTTATCTAGATATGTGGTGAGCACTTTGAACCCCCAAGTGCTTCACAGACGTTTACAACGCAGAGCCGTGAAAATAAAAAATCATTTTTCTTTCCTCAAAAATGATGTTTTAGCAAGCAATTTTTTATTTTCTCAAGGGTAACAGGAGAAATTGGACCCCAGTAATTGTTGCACAGTTTGTCCTGAGTATGCTGGTACCCCATATGTGGGGGTAAACCACTGTTTGGGCACACGTCGGGGTTCGGAAGTGAGGGAGCACCATTTGAATTTTTGAATACAAGATTGGCTGGAATCAATGGTGGCGCCATGTTGCGTTTGGAGACCCCCTGATGTGCCTAAACAGTGGAAACCCCTCAATTCTACCTCCAACACACCCCTAACCCTTATCCCAACTGTAGCCGTAACCCTAATCACAACCCTAACCCCAACACACCCCTAACCACAACCCTAACCCCAACACACCCCTAACCCTAACCACAACCCTAATTCCAACCCAACTCTAAGGCTATGTGCCAACGTTGCGGATTCGTATGAGATTTTTCAGCATCATTTTTGAAAAATCCGCGGGTAAAAGGCACTGCGTTTTACCTGTGGATTTACCGTGGATTTCCAGTGTTTTTTGTGCGGATTTCACCTGTGGATTCCTATTGAGGAACAGGTGTAAAACGCTGCGGAATCCGCACAAAGAATTGACATGCTGCGGAAAATACAACGCAGCGTTCCCGCGCGGTATTTTCTGCACTATGGGCACAGCGGATTTGGTTTTCCATAGGTTTACTTGGTACTGTAAACCTGATGGAACACTGCTGCGGATCCGCAGCGGCCAATCCGCACCGTGTGCACATAGCCTAATTCTAAAGGTATGTGCACACGCTGCGGAAAACGCTGCGGATCCGCAGCAGTTTCCCATGAGTTTACAGTTCAATGTGAACCTATGGGAACCAAAAATCGCTGTACACATGCTGCGGAAAAACTGCACAGAAACACAGCGGTTTACATTCCGCAGCATGTCACTTCTTTCTGCGGATTCCGCAGCGGTTTTACAACTGCTCCAATAGAAAATCGCAGTTCTAAAACCGCAGTGAAATGCGCAGAAAAACCGCGGTAAATCCACGATAAATCGGCAGCGGTTTAGCACTGTGGATTTTTCAAATCCGCTGCGGAAAAATCCGCATAGGACCAGAATACGTGTGCACATACCGAAACCCTAACCCTAGCCCTAACCCTAGCCCTAACCCTACCCCTAACCCTACCCCTAACCCTAACCCTAACCCTACCCCTAACCCTAACCCTAGCCCTAACCCTACCCCTAACCCTACCCCTAACCCTACCCCTAACCCTAACCCTACCCCTAACCCTACCCCTAACCCTAACCCTAGTTCTTACCCCAACCTTAGTGAAAAAAAAAAAATTCTTTATTTTTTTTATTGTCCCTATCTATGGGGGTGACAAAGGGGGGGGTCATTTACTATTTTTTTTATTTTGATCACTGAGATAGGTTATATCTCAGTGATCAAAATTCACTCTGGAACGAATCTGCCGGCCGGCAGATTCGGCGGGCGCACTGCACATGCGCCCGCCATTTTGGAAGATGGCGGCGCCCAGGAAAGAAGACGGACGGACCTCGGGCGGCCAGGTAAGTATAAGGGGGGGGAGATCAGGGCACGGGGGGCGTCGGAGCACGGGGGGGTGGATCGGATCATGGGGGGGTGGATCGGAACACGGGAGGGAGGATTGGAGCACGGGGAAGGATTGGAGCACGGGGTGAGGGATCGCTGTGCGGGGGGGGGGTGGATCGGAGCACGGGGGGGTCGCTGTGTGCGGGGGGGGGATCGGAGTGCGGGGGGGTTTGATTGGAGCGCGGGGGGTGTGATTGGTGCACGGGGAAGCGGACAGGAGGACGGGGGAGCGGAGCACAGGACGGAGGGGAGCGGACCACAGATCGGGGGGCTGGGGGGGCGATCGGAGGAGTGGGGTGGGGGCACATTAGTATTTCCAGCCATGGCCGATGATATTGCAGCATCGGCCATGGCTGGATTGTAATATTTCACCAGTTTTTTAGGTGAAATATTACAAATCGCTCTGATTGGCAGTTTCACTTTCAACAGCCAATCAGAGCGATCGTAGCCACGAGGGGGTGAAGCCACCCCCCCTGGGCTAAACTACCACTCCCCCTGTCCCTGCAGATCGGGTGAAATGGGAGTTAACCCTTTCACCCGGCCTGCAGGGACGCGATCTTTCCATGACGCATATGCTGCGTCATGGGTCGGAATGGCACCGACTTTCATGACGCAGCGTATGCGTCAAAGGTCGGGAAGGGGTTAAAGCAAAGAAGTGGAATATTCTTGAATGGCCAAGTCAGTCACCTGATCTCAACCCAATTGAGCATGCATTTCACTTGTTAAAAACTAAACTTCAGACAGAAATGCCCACAAACAAACAGCAACTGAAAACCACCGCAGTGAAGGCCTGGCAGAGCATCAAAAAGGAGGAAACACAGCATCTGGTGATGTCCATGAGTTCAAGACTTCAGGCAGTCATTGCCAACAAAGGGTTTTCAACCAAGTGCTAAAAATGAACATTTTATTTAAAATTATTGAATCTGTCCAATTACTTTTGGTCCCTTTAAAAACAGGGTGGCACATGTTACAGAGCTGAAACGCCTAAACCCTTCATCCAATTTTAATGTGGATACCCTCAAATGAAAGCTGAAAGTCTGAATTTCAACTGCATCTGAATTGTTTTGTTTAAAATTCATTGTGATAATGTCTATAAGCAAAATTAGAAAAATGTTGTCTCTGTCCAAATATATATGGACCTAACTGTATCGGGTGGATGTGTTTTTAATTCTGTTACTTTAATGCATGTTTTATTCACTTTTAATTTTGTATATGTTCTTTAGGTATTGTGATAAAATTTCATATGACCTTCATAAATGAACATCAAAAAGATGACTGGAGATTCGGATAACAGACAGAAATGTATTCTTTCTACTCACAGTACATCGATTATATGGACCTTGATGCCTTTACTGGAGAACTCTGGGTCAATAACTGTGGATGAGGATGAGCCCTAGATCTTCACCTTCAGAGAAGGAACATATCCAGTATATACAGTAGGTATGGAAAGTATTTAGACCTTGTTAGGGTTGGCGGAATGCATATATATATATGAATGTATATATATGTATTAATAAGTGCATTGGCAACCCGGGGTTCACCGTGCAGGTGAGGAACTTGCTGCTGGCAAATGGTGACGCTATATGGCGGTATAAGCAAACTCTGTTAACTCAACAGATTCGCTAGAAACAAGATGCTGTGCCCTGTTAACCTCACAGAGGTACACAGCTACCAAACAGAGCAAAACTGTGGTCATGCAGTCAGAGAAACAGGCAAACAACTCCTCACCGGAGGTGCCGGTATTCTAGGGGCTTATTTCAGCCAAACCCTAACCACATCCAGACATGACCACACTGGCGCTGAGCTCATAGACTTTGGCTTGATACTAGCGCATGGTCATGCGGCCATTTATAGCTGTAGCAGACAAAGACCTTACAAGTGGTCCAATAGGAGCTGCTACAGGGCCTGAGCGTGTGACCCCCGACCTCCAATGAGAGGTCCTCCCGTGGGCATGCTCAGTGCGTGCAAAGCAGGACTTAGTCTCAGAAAAGCCTGCACACCACTGACCAGTGCTGGCTACAAAAGCAGAACTTGGAGAGGCAGCAGTAACCCTTTGCACAGTATCATGCTGAGCGAGACATTGGGACCGACATTTCTGCTGAGCAGTCTCCACTGTGGCTGAAGCAGAATGGGAGACCGCAGCAGACATGGCTCAAGATTCCCCCTGTGCAGTGGCGGGAACTCGACTCCTAACTTTACACCCCTCAAGAGCCCCCCCCTTGGGCCTCGCTACGCTCAAAGGCTGCAATGTGCAGCGGAGCCCGAATGTGCTCCACAGGTTCCCAGGTTCTGTCCTCTGGGCCGTGACCCTTCCAGTCAACAAGATAATATTTTCCACTCTTTGTTGTATTGTAGCCAATTGGTACATTTAAAAAAAGTTCATTTTTTTCTTATTATTTTACACTCCGCACCTCATCTTGACTGAAAAAAACAAATGTAGACATTTTTGCAAATGTATTACAATAGAAAAACTGAAATATAACATGGTCATAAGTATTCAGACCCCTTGCTCAGACACTCAAAATTATGTCACATGCTGTCCCTTTCCTTGTGATCCTCCTTGAGATGGTTCTACTACTTCATTGATAGGACTTGATTTGGAAAGACACACCCCTGTCTATATAAGACCTCACAGTTCACAGTGCATGTCAGACCAAATGAGAATCATGAGGTCAAAGGAACTGGCCAAGGAGCTCAGAGACAGGATTGTGGCAAGGTACAGATCTGGCCAAGGTTACAAAAGAATTTCTGCAGTACTCAAGGTTCCTAAGAGCACAGTGCCCTCCATAATCCTTAAATGGAAGAAGTTTTGGGACCACCAGAAGTCTTCCTAGACCTTGCCATCCAGCTAAACTGAACAATCGTGGGAGAAGAGGTTGGTGAGAGAGGTAAAGAAGAACCCGAAGATCACTGTGGCTCCAGAGATGCAGTAGGGAGATGGGAGAAAGTTCTACAAAGTCAACTATCACTGCAGCCCTTCACCATTCGGGCCTTTATGGCAAAGTGGACAGACGGAAGCCTCTCCTCAGTGCAAGACATATGAAAGCCCGCATAGAGTTTGCTAAAAAACATATGAAGGAATCCCAGCCTATGATAAATAAGATTCTCTGGTCTTATGAGACAAAGATAGACCTTTTTCGTGATAATTCTAAGTGGTATGTGTGGAGAAAACCAGGCACTGCTTATCACCTGCTCAATACAATCCCAACAGTGAAACATGGTGGTGGCAGCATCATACTATGGGGGTGTGTTAGGTGTCGAGATCCCACCGCTGCACAGGGGGAATCTCGAACCATCCCCGCTGCGGTCTCCCATTCTCCTCCAGCCACAGTGGAGCCTGCTCAGCAGAGACGTCGGTCTCAGCGTCTGGCTCAAGCTGATACAGTGTGGCTTGTTACTGCTGTCCTTTCAGGCTCAGCCATCATAACCAGTACTGATCAGCAGCGAGCGGGAGCTCCTGGGACTAAGTCCTGCTTTTCTTCTTCTGAGCATGCCCAAGGGACGACCTCCCATTGGAGGTAGGGGGTCACATGCTCAAGTCCTGTATCAGCTCCTTTTGGACCACAAGGAAGGTACCGGAGAGCTTCCACAATAAAAGGTTAGCATGGCCACACGGCCATGCGCTAGTATAAACCTGTTATCGTGTGTGTGTGGATGTGTGCCTATTCTGGTGATTGCTCCTTAATCATTCCCTTTCCTAGAGTAGTTAAATGCTTATGAATGTTGGAGCTACCTAGCACCTGACAGTGCTTTCCTAGCCCTAGTTAGGGTGGTTAGTGGCATCTGCTAGAGCGGCACTGTACGCACTCTGTGCAGTAATCTTTAATTAGTCCTGACAATTGGTCAGTGTAGGGTGGAAACTCTCGCTTGATCTCAGCATCTGACTCAGGGTGTCCTCAGGCGTGGGCTCAAAAGCCACCGAGGGTCAGAGCGAGATCAATCACCAGCATAGAGGGGGTGAATTTCAGGGTTCCCACTAGCATCCATCTGCTGCACCCTGTGACTGCTTTTCCTTTTCCTTGTTTCCTTGCGACTCTGTTAAGCAACAGATTTCGCATCAGTTCATACCGGGTGATGGAACCCATGTTTATTCTGGTGTAATACCTCCATATAGTGCTGCCATTACCTAGCAGCAGGTTCCATCTCTGCACGGTGGACCCCGGACTGCGAAAGACACCTTTTACTATCTTTATATTTATTCGGTGCATTCTGCCAGCCCTAACAGGGTGTTTTTCAGCTGCAGGAACAGGACGACTGGTTGTCATTGAAGGAATCATGAATACTGCCAAGTACACAGACATCCTGGATGAAAACCTTTTCCATAGTGCTCTGGACCTCAGACTTGGGTGAAGGATAAACTTCCAACAAGACAATGACCCTAAACACACAACTAAAATAACAAAGGAGTGGCTTCAGAACAACTCTGTGACCATTCTTGACTGGCCCAGCCAGAGTCCTGACCTAAATCCAATTGAGCATGTCTGGAGAGACCTGAAAATGGCTATCCACCAATGTTCACCATCCAACCTGACGGAACTGGAGACGATCTGCAAGGATGAATGGCAGAGGATCACCAAATCCAGGCGTGAAAAACTTGTTGCATCATTCCCAAGAAGACTCATGGCTGTACTAGCTCAAAAGAGTGCTTCTATGCAATACTGAACAAAGGGTCTGAATACTTATGACCATGTGATATTTAAGTTTTTCTTTTTTAATAAATTTGCAAAAATGTCTACATTTCTGTTCTTTTTCAGTCAAAATGGGTTGCAGAGTGTACATTAATGAGAAGAAATGAACTTTTTTGAATTTACCAAATGGCTGCAATTAAACAAAGAGTGAAAAATTTAAAGGGGTCTGAATACTTTCCGTACCCACTGTATAAGGAAGGGCAGAGAGAGAACATTATGACATTTTCCTTCTCCATGGAGTTTTCGATTGCATAGATTCCTGAGCAAATTTTTGGAGATGTTTAGATCTTCATCCACAACTATGGATGATTTTTTTTGTTAAAGGACTTCCTTATCCATGGACTGATTCTAGTTGTCTGTATACTATATCTTTCCAATAAGATTTGACATATATTTATTTACTGCTATATATGATGGAAATTCTCATTATTACTCGTATGTTAAGGATTATCACTATTGCACTTTAAATATGTGCTTATAAATTTGTTTACTCACGGTGCTACACTCTCACAATTGCATCTAACATGTACCCATAGATGTCCTCCTTTCTCTCCAGTTATCTCTTATCTATTACATGCATTGTGGGTTCATTTTTCATTATTCTATAAACTTTGCATTTTTTGCAATAACGTCCTTCTCTCACGATCTTTGAGTTCCACACATTCTTTTGACCATTGTCACGAATTTATCTATTTTGATCAATACATGATCTTTCATATCATATTCCTATCAGGTTTAATCTTACTTTTGTGCTTGTATTCACTTCATGTCTTTGCAGTTTTTCACTTATTAACCCCTTCATGACCTTGGGATTTTCTGTTTTTCCGTGTTCGTTTTTCGTTCCCCTCCTTCCTAGAGCCATAACTTTTTTATTTTTCCATCAAGTTGGCCATGTGAGGGCTTATTTTTTGCGAAAC
This sequence comes from Ranitomeya imitator, assembly GCF_032444005.1. NCBI lineage: Eukaryota > Metazoa > Chordata > Amphibia > Anura > Dendrobatidae > Ranitomeya > Ranitomeya imitator. Next base: position 620,834,734 of record NC_091283.1, read on the forward strand.
AAGTTGTACTTGTGAATGACATCATTGGTTTTAGCACACTGTGTACTAGAAAACAGGCAAAAAATTCCAAGTGCAGTGAAATTGCAAAAAAAGTGCAGTCCCACACTTGTTTTTTGTTTGGCTTTTTTGCTAGGTTCACTAAATGCTAAAACTGACCTGCCATTATGATTTTCCAGGTCATTACAAGTTCAAAGACACCAAACATGACTAGGTTATTTTTTATATAAGTGGTGAAAAAAAATTCCAAACTTTGCAACCAAAAAAAAATTGCACCATTTTCCGATACCAGTAACGTCTCTATTTTTCATGATCTGGGGTCGGTTGAGGGCTTATTTTTTACGTGCTGAGTTGGCGTTTTTAATGATATCATTTCAGTGCAGATACGTTCTTTTGATCACCCGTTATTGCATTTTAATGCAATGTCGCGACGACCAAAAAATGTAATTCTGGTGTTTCGAATTTTTTTCTCGCTACGCTGTTTAGCGATCAGGTTAATGCTTTTTTTTATTGATAGATCGGGCGATTCTGAACACGGCGATACCAAATATGTGTAGGTTTGATTTTTTTTATTGATTTATTTTGACTGGGGCGAAAGGGGGGCGATTTAAACTTTTATATATTTTTTATTTTTTTCACTTTTCTTTACTTTTTTTTTTTACTTCTGCCATGCTTCAGTAGCCTCCATAGGAGGCTAGAAGCTGGCACAACTCGATCGCCTCTGTTACATAGCAGCAATCATTAGAAATGCAGGTGTGCTATGAGCGCCAACCACAGGGTGGCGCTCACAGCTACCGGGCATCAGTAACCATAGAGGTCTCAAGGACCTCTATGGTTACTATACAGAAGCATCATGTGACAGGGGTCAGCGATGCGCTCCTTTCCGGCCGGCCGGAAGTGCCGGTTAAATGCCGCTGTCAGCATTTGACAGCGGCATTTAACTAGTTAATAGCGGCGGGTGAATAGCGGCGGGCTCACAGCATCAAAGCGGGGGTTCTGACCTCAGACGTACTATCTCATCTGAGGTCAGAAAGAGATTAATATTGATTCCCTTATCATGCGAGGGTAGCTCTTAATTATTACAGGAGTGATAACTACAGGTATGATTATTATAGGGTTGATTCTGTGATCATTTATCATGGAATAACATCTGTATTCTTACCCTTAAAGATGTACTGTACATATCTTTAACCCTTAAAGATATACATAGCTTTAAAAATTTTATTTTTAAATGAGATCTTTGATCTACCCATTTGGCATTTCATATCTCTTTTTTCTTTAATCCATCATCATTATATTCACATGTTTTAGTCACACTGAACGGTATAATTTACGAACATTTCATTGTGCAATTATTAAGTCCTGTTGGTAATAAACTTTTCCTTTTTATTGAGTATAGAATAATATCTTTGTACTCACCGTTAAAGATTTTTGTCTTTATATTTTTCTACTCTATATGTCTTTTTGCCCATTTTAATTGGTAATTTACAAAATTTCTTTGTTTTATCACTGTATATACATCCCATCTGCATTGAGCCACATTGTTTTTTACACAGAACTATTGAATCTCATGAGTCACAAACTACTCCCCCTTTGTTCACTGCGCTGCTGATGTTCGCTATCCAACCCATTCTATCTATAAGCATTGCACGGAGACTGTGCGCATGTGCACTTGCGGCACTCGATGACTTCTGGACCACTCGGATCTTGGCTCACTCTGCTTGCACAGTGGGGTGTCCTGGGCTGTCCATCACCAAGCGTTGGCATGGCAGCTTTACAAATTTGTTTCATGGTCTTCCATTCATTGAAAGGTTCTACAGAGTTAACATCTATGCGTCATAGGATGCGAACCTCGACAGAAGTGTCCTGCAGGTTGTGGAGATGGGTACAGTAGTTGAGTGGTGGATGCCTTCTATGGGTGACTGCCCATTCGCGCTATAAGACCCGTTGAAGTGCAGTTAGAGCAAAACGGCCATCATCCACAGAAGGCGTCCACCTCTTCCCCACTGTACCCGTTCTAATGGATTTAGTAAAGAACTGTTTAATTTGGATGGTGAGTGCCACCTTTATTCTTCTTTTTGGGACATTATTTGATTATTCCTTACAGCTGTAATAATCACAGCTGAATTACAGCTGTAATAATCACAGAGGGAGGTGTCGGCAATATATTCTCCTTTACAAACATGTTATTTTTTCAGGCAGCTTTGTTTGGAATCAATAAAGCTTAGATGCCAGCATCGGAGACACCACAAAAACAATGCAAAAAAACAGATGAAAACGCTTCAGCTTATTAGTATTTTATGCCATTTAATAAACCTATTTTTAGTATCTATGCTTAAACTTAAAGGGAGTCTGTCACCTACTTTTTCGGATATAAGCTGCGGCCACCACCTTTAGGGGCTTATCTGTAATGCTGCAGATAAGATCCCAATGTAACCTGAAAGATAAGAAAAACAAGTTAGATTATACTCACCTAGGTGGTGGTCCGGTGCGGTCCAGTTCGATGGGCGTCGCAGGTCCGGGTCTGGCGCCTCCCATCTTCATGCAATGAAGTCTTCTTCCTTGCTTCTGTCCTGGCTCCTGTGCAGGCATAATTATCTGCCCTGTTAAGGGCAGAGAAATGTCGTGGACTGCGCAGACGCCGGGAAAGGTCTAAAAAGCCCAGCGCCTGCGCACTGCAGTACTTTGCACTACCCTCAACAGGACAGATAAAGTATGCCTGTGCAGGAACTGCGACAGGAAGCAAGGAAGAGGACTTCATCACATGAAAATGGGAGGCACAGGACCCGGACCGTGACGCCCATTGGACCAGTCTGCACCAGAGCACCCCCCCCAGGTGAGTATAATATAACTTGTTTTTCTTATCTTTCAGGTTACATGGGGCTTATCTACAGCATTACAGAATGCTGTAGATAATCCCCTGATGGCAGTGGCCGAAGCTTATGTATGAAAAAGTAGGTGACAGATTCCTAAAATAAGACACAGAAAAGTTATGTTCTGCATAGATCATAGTTTCTTTAAAAAAGATGTAAAAAAACTAAGCCGACATTTATCAAAAAATATTGCAACTTTCCTACTCCATATTTATCATGCATAACACTGCAATGATAAATTTGGCATACATTACTTAAGAGCTTCTTTCAAATGAAATATAAAATGTTAAAAAAATTACAGGAGACCAATGAGTATTGTTGAGCATTCTGATACCGGAATCACACTGCGAGCCTGGGATTCATGGGCATGAGCAGTGCATATCTTCGCCTCTTACACATCTCCTTCCGCCTTCCTCAGACTGTGCGGCATCACGGCCGTGGCATGTGATTAGGGATCAGCTGACGCCGCACAGTCTGAAGAAGGCAAAAGGAGATGAGTGAGAGGCGAAGATATATACTGCACATGCCCATGAATCCCAACCCCACAGTGTGACTAAATCAGAAGACACTGGGTGGGATCTCGGGCAGCGCGGCAACACAGGCGCACTCAGCCTGACACCAAATGATGTCAGAAGATGGGCAGCGCTAACTGCGCATGGCCAAGGTTTAACATAACAGCGCGGGCTCCATGACAGATTCAAACAATGCCGAGGAGGCGGCACCCGGCGCCTAGGGGGTATGAATGCCGGCTGTTATGACCTGGTGGTCAGGACAATAATGGACCTGGTGGTTAAGAGCGCACGGAATGACCTGATAGTTACTGATAACATAGGACGAGCTCTGGGACGTGGGAACTCTGCTGACCGCAATCCCTAATCCTATCAACCACACTAGAAATAGCCGTGGATTGCTCCTAACGCTCTCTATGCAACTCGGCACATTACGAAGGAAAGTCCCACCTCCGGGACGGTTTCACGGTATCAGTGGACACATTTTATAAGTGTTTAGTTCAGCGTGTGCAAGGAGCATAATTAAAGAGCCACCTTTTCCTTGGGCAGCGTTAGTGGTGCACAAGATGGCTTTTTCAGTTACTAACGCCTGGGGGGTTAAAGGTTCCCTTTCAACTTGCTCCTATTAGGCCTCAGCCTAAACTCTGTTTGTCATGTAATCCCTGGGCTCCAACACCGCCAGTTGCTGCTCAGAAGTGTCTTTGGCACGGGTACTACCACATGCCCAGCCTGGTTCCAGCACGACAACTGTTTCCGGGTAGTGTGAAGGTCACTTTGCCTCCAATGCATTGTCCTGTCGTGTTGCGGTCGGGTTAGCCAACTCTAGGGTGCCTGCAGTTTAGGTGCTTCCTATGTGGGCTGCGGGAAATGGAAATCAAGGCTGGTTCAGTAGTGCAAATAGGACAAGTTCCCCCTACTGGACTGTGGGTTTTCTGTAACTGCGGCCGGCTCACAGCCTAGCAATTTTTTCTTTTCCTGTGGACCTTCTGCTGCCTATCTGAGTTCCAGCACCGTTAGCTGGTTCTTGGGAAGACAATCTTGAGTAGGTCCCCCTGGTTCCTGCATCGTCAGCTGGTTCCAGGCAGAGCCTTTGGCTTAGGTGCCTCCTTCTGTGTATCCGAGTTCCACTAACATCAGGTGGTCCTTGGTAGTGCTTTGTGGCACGGGTACCTCCTGCTTAGTAACCAGGTTCCAGTAATGTCAGCTGGTCCTTGGTAGTTCCATTGGCTCTTCTACTTCGGGTAGCCATCCGGGTTCCAGTACCGTCAGCTGGTTCTCGGCAGTGTCTTTTGCTCTTGTACCTTCTGCTCCCCATCCTGGTTCCAGCACCGTCAGCTGGTTCTGGGCAGAGCCTTTGGCTTAGGTGCCTCCTTCTGGGTATCCGAGTTCCACCAATGTCAGGTGGTCCTTGGTATTGCTTTATGGCACGGGTACCTCCTGTCTAGTAACCGGGTTCCAGTACCATCAGCTGGTCCTCGGTAGTTCCATTGGCTCTTGTACCTTGGGCAACGCATCCGGGTTCCAGTACGTCAGCTGGTTCTCGGCAGTTACTCAGCCTTCTTGTACCTTTTGCTACATTTCCAATTTCAAGACCCTAAAGATGATGACCCTGAAGACCGAGAAGCAGAAGAACAAGAATCTGCAGAACAAAAAGAAGAAGAACCTTAAGCATAAGACTAAAAATCAGAGCAAAAGACATTATCTAAATTATAAGCAGAAGAAGACTAAGCAGTGTATGGGGGTGAGTCCGTTCGTCCTCGTGGTGCCCCTAGAAAAAACCTGCTGCTGCAGGCCAAACTGAGCGCGGACAAATGCTGTTGTAAATCTTTTGTGACAGGCAGAACGGAAGGTCTAATCTTCACACTTTTATAGATAACAACTACAGGAAGGCCTGTCACAAATAAGAATATGATGAAGAAGAAGAATTTGAAGAAGATGAAGAAGTAGAATATGAAGAAGAATAATAGTTGAATAAGAAGAATATGAAGAATTTAAAAAAAAAGAATGATAGGAAGAAGGTGAAGAAGAAGATGAATAAGGTGAAGAAGTGGATGAAAAAGATGCTGCTGCTGAAGATGATGAAGAAGAAAATGTGGGAGAAGTAAAAAAGAAGGTGAAGAGCATGGAAGTAGTGAGACAGAAATATCTAACAAAATATAAAAAATCGTAACATAGTCAATATCTTTGTAACTCCGAACGTCTTAAAAAAAATATTAATTCCTGCTATTCCATTTGATTGGGCGAAACCTCTATGCCTTTAATGTCTCCCAGTTTAATGTCCCCCAGTACATCCTACATTATTCTTAGTAGTTTTCCTTCGTGTGGAATTAACCTACAAGGAAAGAAAGGGTTTATTTTAATTCCGATATTTGTGTCCCATTGACTTGCATTGGTATCGGGTATCGGTATCGGCGATATCCGATATTTTTTCGATATCGGCCAATCCGATACCGATATTTCCGAATATCGGAAGATATCGCTCAACACTACCAATGAGTAAAATATTGACTTTTAATAACAGCACCAGTTGTGTCTTTTTATGAATGTTAAAAATAGTTGTAACCTAAATATATTTATTCCACATCTATTTTTAAGACAATTATGACCTATCTACAAAATGTAACTTTTATGAAGAAATGCAATTGTGACTATGTCGTAATTCATGCCAAAAACTTCACACCCACTTTTCTTGAAAGTAAAATATGGTTTATTAAATGGCTTTAAAACATTGATAAATTGGCCTTAGATATTTACAACAATGAAATATTCCAATTTGAACAATTTTTAGCAGAATTGCAATGATAATTGCAACTGTAATCGGTAATTTTTAACAGGGATAGAAGTTAATAATTTGCACAAAATTCAGCATTATTGTTTGACCCAAATCAGTGACTCAATCTGTGGATGATAGAGTTTAAGTTGAATCTCCTGAAATTTGTAGTTCCACGCTTTAAGATTTGATTCACAAAGAAAAAAAAAAACTTGCCTAGCACCATTTGCCACACTTTGGAAACATCGTTAAGTGGTTTAACCCCTTAGCGACCGCCGATACGCCTTTTAACGGCGGCCGCTAAGGGTACTTAAACCACAGCGCCGTTAATTAACGGCGCTGTGGAAAAAGTAAATAGCGCCCCCCAGAGTCGGATTTTCTCCGGGGTCTCGGCTACCGGGGGTAGCCGAGACCCCAGAGAACATGATTCGGGGGGTTTTTAACCCACCCCGCATTTGCGATTGCCGGTAATTAACCGTTTACCGGCGATCGCAAAAAAAAAAACGCGATCTCTTTTTAATTTCTCTGTCCTCCGATGTGATCGCACATCGGAGGACAGAGAAAAGGGGTCCCAGGTAGCCCCCCAATACTTACCTATCTCCCCCGATGCTCCTCGTGGCTCCCGGTGGGCGCCGCCATCTTCAAAATGGCAGGCGCATGCGCAGTGCGCCCGCCGGCCGGCCCCGCGAGAATCTTTGGGGTCTCGGCTGCCGGGGGTAGCCGAGACCCCAAAGAGCATGATCGGGGTCGGTTTTACCGACCCCTGGTTTGCGATCGCCGGTAATTAACTGTTTACCGGCGACCGCACAAAAAAAAAAGTCGAAGTGTAATTCTCTGTCCTCTGATGTGATCGCACATCAGAGGACAGAGAAATAGGGGGATTCGGGGACCCTGCCATACTCACCTGTGTCCCTGGATCCTCCTGCTGCTCCTCCTGGCCGCCGGCAAAAGAAAATGGCGGGCGCATGCGCAGTGCGCCCGCCATCTGTCTCCATCTGCCGGCCGGCAGGAGAAGAGCAGTTGGGGCTAAAATTAGGGTTAGGGTTAGGGGTAGGGTTAGGGTTAGGGGTAGGGTTAGGGTTAGGGCTAGGGTTAGGGGTAGGGTTAGGGGTAGGAGTAGGGTTAGGGGTAGGGTTAGGGCTAGGGTTAGGGTTAGGGCTAGGGGTAGGGTTAGGGTTAGGGTTAGGGCTAAGGGTAGGGTTAGGGCTAGGGGTAGGGTTGGGGGTAGGGTTAGGGCTAGGATTAGGGTTAGGGCTAAATTTAGGGTTAGGGTTGGGGCTAAATTTAGGGTTAGGGTTGGGGTTAAATTTAGAGTTAGGGTTGGGGCTAAATTTAGGGTTAGGCTTCTTTCACACTTACGTCGGTACGGGGCCGTCGCAATGCATCGGCCCGACATACCGACACATGGGGAGGAGGGGGCGGAGTTACGGCCACGCATACGCGGTCAGAAATGGCGGATGCGACGTACAAAAAAACGTTACATTGAACGTTTTTTTGTGCTGACGGTCCGCCAAAACACTCATCCAGTGCACGACAGACGCGACGTGTGGCCATCCATCACGATTCGTCGGCAATACAAGTCTATGGGCAAAAAACGCATCCTGCGGGCACATTTGCAGGATCCGTTTCTTGTCCAAAACGACGGATTGCGACGGATGCCAAACAACGCAAGTGTGAAAGTAGCCTTAGGGCTAGGGTTAGGGTTGGGGCTAAAGTTAGGGCTAGGGTCGGGGCTAAAGTTAGGGTTAGAGTTTGGATTAGGGTTAGGGTTTGGATTAGGGTTGGTATTAGGGTTAGGGTTGGCATTAGGGTTACGCTTGGGATTAGGGTTAGGTTTGGGATTAGGGTTAAGGTTAGGGTTGTGATTAGGGGTGTATTGGGATTAAGGTTAGGTTTGAGGTTAGGGTTGAGATTAGGATTAGGGGTGTGTTGGATTTAGGGTTTTGATTAGGGTTATGGTTAGGGTTGACATTAGAGTTGTTTTGGGGTAAGGGTTGTGATTATCGTTAGGGTTAGTGATTAGGATTATGGAACAGGTTGGGATTAGGGTTAGGGGTGTGTTGGGGTTAGGGTTGGAGCTCGAATTGGGGGGTTTCCACTGTTTAGGTACATCAGGGGGTCTCCAAACACGATAGCCAATTTTGCGCTCAAAAAGTCAAATGGTGCTCCCTCCCTTCTGAGCTCTGCCGTGCGCCCAAACAGTGGGTTACCCCCACATATGGGGCATCAGCATTCTGGGGATAAATTGGACAACAACTTCTGGGGTCCAATTTCTCTTGTTACCCTTGTGAAAATAAAAACTTGGGGGCTACAAAATCCTTTTTGTGGAAAAATATATATATATTTTTTTATGACTCTGCATTATAAACTTCTGTGAAGCACTTGGGCATTCAAATATCTCACCACACATATATATAAGTTCCTTGGGGGGTCTAGTTTCCAAAACGGGGTCACTTGTGGGGGGTTACTACTATTTAGGTACATCAGGGGCTCTGCAAACGCAACATAACGCCCACAGACCATTCTATCTAAGTCTGCATTCCAAAACGGCGCTCCTTCCTTTCCAAGCTCTGCAGTGCGCCCAAACAGTGGTTTACCCCCACATATGGGGCATCAGCATACTCAGGATAAATTGGACAACAACTTTAGTGGTCCAATTTCTCCTGTTACCCTTGTAAAAATATAAACTTGGGGGCTACAATATCTTTTTTGTGAAAAAAAAATATTTTTTATTTTCACGACTCTGCATTCTAAACTTCTGTGAAGCACTTGGGCATTCAAAGTTCTCACCACACATCTAGGTAAGTTCCTTGTGGGGTCTAGTTTCCAAAATGGGGTCACTTGTGGAGGGTTTCTACTGGTTAGGTACATCAGGGGCTCTGCAAACGCAACATAATGCCCTCAGACCATTCTATCAAAGTCTGCATTCCAAAAAGGCGCTCCTTCCCTTCCGAGCTCTGCCGTGCGCCCAAACAATGGTTGACCCCCACATTTGGGGTACCAGCATACTCAGGACAAATTGGACAACAACATTTGGGGTCCAATTTCTCTTGTTACCCTCGTGAAAATAAAAACTTGGGGGCTAAAAAATCTTTTTTGTGGAATAAAAAAAAAATTATTTTCACGACTCTGCATTATAAACTTCTGTGAAGCACTTGGGCATTCAAAGTTCTCACCACACATCTAGTTAAGTTTCATGGGGGGTCTAGTTTCCAAAATGGGGTCACTTGTGGGGGATTTCTTCTGTTTAGGCACATCAGGGGCTCTCCAAACGCGACATGGCGTCCGATCTCAATTCCAGCCAATTCTACATTGAAAAAGTAAAACGGCACTCTTTCTCTTCCAAGCTCTGCGGTGCGCCCTAACAGTGGTTTACCCCCACATATTGGGTATCGACGTACTCAGGAGAAATTGCACACCAATTTTAGTGGTCTAATTTCTCCTGTTACACTTGTGAAAATAAAAATTTGTGGGCAAAAAGATCATTTTTGTAGAAAAAATGCGATTTTTTTTTTTCACGGCTCTACGTTATAAACTTCTGTGAAGCACTTGGGGGTTCAAAGTGCTCACCACACATCTAGATAAGTTCCTTAAGGGGTCTAGTTTCCAAAATGGTGTCACTTATGGGGAGTTTCCACTGTTTAGGCTTATCAGGGGCTCTCTAAACGTGACATGGCGTCCGATCTCAATTCCAGCCAATTCTGCATTGAAACAGTCAAACGGCGCTCCTTCACTTCTAAGTTCTGCGGTGCGCCCAAAAAGTGGTTTACCCCCACATATGGGGTATTGGCGTATTCAGGAGAAATTGCATAACAAAATTTATGGTTACATTTCTGTTTTTACACTTGTGAAAATAAAAAAAATGGTTCTGAATTAAGATGTTTGCAAAAAAAAGTTAAATGTACATTTTTTCCTTCCACATTGTTTCAGTTCCTGTGAAGCACGTAAAGGGTTAATAAACTTCTTGAATGTGGTTTTGAGAACCTTGAGGGGTGTAGTTTTTAGAATGGTGTCACACTTCATTATTTTCTATCATATAGACCCCTCAAAATGACTTCAAATGTGATGTGGTCCCTAAAAAAAAATGGTGTTGTAAAAATGAGAAATTGCTGGTCAACTTTTAATCCTTATAACTACCTAACAAAAAAAAATTTTGTTTCCAAAATTGTGCTGATGTAAAGTAGACATGTGGGAAATGTTATTTATTAACTATTTTTCATGACATATCTCTCTGATTTAAGGCCTAAAAAACACAAAGTTTGAAAATTGCAAAATTTTAAAAATTTTCGCTATATTTCCATTTTTTCATAAATAATCGCAAGTAATATCGAAGAAATGTTACCACTAACACGAAGTACAATATGTCACGAAAAAACAGTCTCAGAATCAGCGGGATCCGTTTAAGCGTTCCAGAGTTATAACCTCATAAAGTGACAGTGGTCAAAATTGCAAAAATTGGCTCGGTCATTAAGTACCAAATTGGCTCTGTCACTAAGGGGTTAATGTAGTTTTGTGTGGCTGGACGGGCCTCCCAATACTGTCATGAACTCCAGCTGTGGCATCAATCGGATTATCATACTTTGTATATTGGTGGTTAATCAAAGATCAGCGTTCTAAGTGAAGAACTGTTGGGCACTGAGCTGGCAATTTTGTATCCAAGAATCTGTTTCCATCTCCAGATTACACTGGGTAAGTGGAATACAGATGTCATATTGAACATCTTAGGAAGTCCATCTCACTCTCTCTCCCACCCTCTCCCCATATTAAGATTTGCAAAATTTTTGCCGCAAAACGAATTTTTATTAAAAATTTCAAATATCCCGCTCAACTACAATGCTTGATATTTGACACATTGGTGTCTTACTCTTATACTTGATTGGGAAGTTTACTAAGCATGCTTAAAAAGTTGCTTTGGTTTAATTTTTGCCAAATTTATTATTAAGGTGTGACATTTTAAAATTATGGACTGGCAGAGATGAACTGAGGAAATCAAATATCACCATTTTTGTTAAATGTGGGCCTGTTTATATGACCAAAAAATGGGAAAAAAGATAAAAATATACATTTTTAGTTTTTCTACCCAGCGATTGTTACAGATGAATATTGAGTGAAACAGCTAGGGAAATGTCATTCTTTTAATGTGCTTTACTTTATGGAGTCAGCATTCTAGGGCAGCATATGTCAGATCATCAGGGGAATTAAAAACTTACTGGAGAAGCACAATCCACTTAGTCTTTAGATAATAGTATTGCTAAATTAGAAACGTCTTGTAGGTAGCTAGACATCCAGAGTAGATTTAAGGCATGTTTTATGTTGTTTTTTGGGAATTAAGTGCAAGGCCTAATTAACATCCACAAGTAATTAGAGAAGATTCAGCATTAACTGTTTCACCAATGACAGCACTGTTCATATCACTCCATAACGAGTCCATTATTTAATGTGCTAGCTGCTGGTACACTTAGATCCTTAGGCTAGACATAGCAGCGGGTCATGCTGGTATTTTTTTTTTACACTGTGTTCTCGGCAAGAAAGAAAAGCAGAAAATAGAACTTGATTAAATTCTTATTAAAAAAATGTTAAAATAAATTGGGAGGACGGTTTGATCTTACAATCATTAGATTCCTTGTAATCAAGATTAATTGAAACATTTTTGCATTAGCCTGTGGTTGATGACATCAATTATTTATTTTATCCCTTTTTAATCAAAGTGAAATAAATATGTAATATTTGAGAATATTGAAAAGACAAAGACACTGCTATAATAAAATGTTTTTATGAAGTAATGTTTATTATACTTATTTCTCAAGAGTTTCAACATATTGTGAGGGCTGTTCTTCAAGAATTCAGAGTGCAGTTACGTGATAAGAAACTTTGAGAGTACTTATTGCTTAGATGGCAATCTGGAATTGACTTGGTGTAATAAGACATGTGTCTGTCTAGTTGGACCTATCTTTATCTAGTGTTAATACAGAGGAAAACAAAATTAAAGATATGTGGAAAATTTTTTTTCTCATAGACGTAGTGGATGACCCCGCAATTCTAAGTAGACAAATTAATCTCTTAAGACTGATCTCTTTAATGGCCATTGTTATAATTATGAAAGTAATTAAAGAGGATGGTAAAAAGAAACATTCTTGTACTGAGATAATCTTTTAAACGTACCCTTGCTATGTAGTGAGTAATGGCTTTGTCTCACAGTGCAGGATCATGGTCTGTGTATACTATATTTCCTGGAAAAGAAAGGACACAAAAAATAGTATTCAGATAGGACAGAATGGGATCACAGTGTCATGGCTCAACTCCGGGGCTCGATCCAGTGATCTCTGGCTGTGGGTAGGTTTCCCTCTCTGTTTGATCACAGCCTGTGTTATCTCTTTCCAGCTGCTGAAAATATTCTGGAGTAAAATATTCTGTACTGGAGGAATAAGATATGGGGGTAATATACCTTTAACCCCTTTCTGACCTCGGGCGGGATAGTAGGTCAGATCCCCTGCTTTGATGTGGGCTCTGGCGGTGAGCCCACATCAAAGCCGCGACATGTCAGCTGTTTTGAACAGCTGACATTTGCGCGCAATAGCGGCGAGTGGAATCACGATCCATCTGCCGCTATTAACTAGTTAAATACTGCTGTCAAACGCTGACATCGGCATTTAACTACCGCTTCCTGCCATGCGGCAGGAAATGCGTGCATCGCCGACCCCCATCACGAAACGGGGGTCAGCGATGCATCAGGATGGTAACCATAGAGGTCCTTGAGACCTCTGTGGTTACTGATGCCGGTTTGCTGTGAGCGCCACCCTGTGGTCGGCGCTCATAGCAAGCCTGTGATTCATCTGCATAGGAGCGATCTGATGATCGCTGCTATGTAGCAGAGCCAATCGAGTGGTGCCAGCTTTGTAGATTGTGAGCCCTCGCGGGCAGGGTCCTCTCTCCTCCTGTACCAGTTGTGACTTGTATTGTTCAAGATTATTGTACTTGTTTTATTATGCATACCCCTCCTCACATGTAAAGCGCCATGGAATAAATGGCGCTATAATAATAAATAATAATAATAATAATAACTACTAACACTAGGACTACTGGTATAGTCATTTTGACTACTTGCACTTTTTATTTCTCTTCTGTGACTACATTTTTCAGAATTCTGGCTTGAGACTCGGTGACTTTTCCTCAAACAGGATGTGAAAAAAGATTTTGTGACAATAAATACTTTTGGTGAAAAAATTGCGTGTTTTTTTCAAAATTTACCTTTAACTACTAAAGGTAGTCATTTTGACTACCTACTAGATTTTGCTGTCCTTTTGTCACTAAATGTTGCTGTAACGTTTTGTGCATAATTTTTTCACTGTATCTTATTTACCCTGATGTTCATATAGATGTAGTTTAATTCAGAAGTCAACTTTTCACATTTTCCTTGTGTTATCTGGTTCTATTACTGTGTAATGCTGAACTGAGAAGAGCTTGTTTGTAATACTGTAGGCTCTTATCTTATGCTAAAGAAAGGTGTTGTTTTTCTCTGGTCCTAGCAGTAGACAGTAGTCTGGATAGTAAGTTTACTTTCAGTTCAGCTGAAGAGACAAAGAGAACACATGCAGACAAAAGAGCTAAAAAAAACTCATACAAGTATATAGCAGATACAATATTTTATTGTCATATTATTCAATTATTTTGTACTGTATAGTGTGAAGCAGCAATTTTCTTGGGGGAAAAACTATATTTGCATACAGCTTGATGTTATTAGTTATAGTTTACAGCTAGAAAGAATATGTTTTTATCTGCAAATGGGCAATATGCATGAATATAGCAATAATGCAATGTAATGGTTTATGATGCGAAAACGATAATAATTATGTGTTTTTTTTTTTCATTTTTCTTTTGTTTATGATCAACCATGTTCACGTGCAGTATAATTCTGCGAAAAAATGTATAAATTAGCTAAAACATCAAGACTTTTATAGGTCCAGTTAAAAATGAATGAACATTATATTTGTATAGTGGTAGCGAATAGAACAGCAGGGATATGTTACTGGTGATTCTCATTGTATGCTGTATTATATGAATATATACTGTACACATGTCCAGTACTTCTATTTTCTGTTGTAGTTTTACAATGATCCTAGCAATAAAAGTTGTAAAGGACCCCCTCTAAACTCTAAAAATAAAGAAAACAAGTCAGTAATCAGAATGACTACATTCAGTAGTTCTAGTCGGAGTCACGAGTCCAGTAGTCCTAGTGTTAAAGCATGACAAAAGTAAAAAAAAGTTTAAAAAAATATGAAATAAATAAAAAAAAAGGTGGTTTAAATCACCCCCTTTCGCCCCATTCAAAATAAAACAATAAAAATAAAATCAAATATACACATATTTGGTATCGCCACATTCAGAATCGCCTGATCTATCAATAAAAAAAGATTAACCTGATCGCTAAACGGCATAGTGAGAAAAAAATTCAAAACGCCAAAATTACGTTTTTTTGGTCGCTGCGACATTGCATTAAAATGCAATAACGGGCGATCAAAAGAACGTATCTGCACCAAAATGATGGCACTAAAAACATCAGCTCGGCATGCATAAAATAAGCCCTCACCCGACCCCAGATCCCAAAAAATGGAGACGCTACGGGTATCAGAATATGGAGCATTTTTTTTATTTTTTAGCAAAGTTTGAAATTTTTTCACCACTTAGATAAAAAATAACCTAGATATGTTTGGTGTCTATGAACTCGTACTGACCTGGAGAATCATAATGTCAGGTCAGTTTTAGCATTTATTGAACCTAGCAAAAAAGCCAAACAAAAAACTCGCATGGGATTGCACTTTTTTCCAATTTCACCGCACTTGGATTTTTCTTCCCATTTTCTAGTACATGTCATGGTAAAATCAATGATGTAATTCAAAAGTACAACTCATCCTTCAAAAAATAAGCCCTTACATCGCCATATTGACAGAAAAATAAAAAAGTTATGGCTCTGGGAAGGAGGGGAGTGAAAAACGAACACGGAAAAGTGGAAAATCCCAAGGTCATAAAGGGGTTAAGGGTCGCCAGGTCCCGTAATCACGTGCACCCTGACACGCATTTCAAAAAAACTTCCTTCGTCGTGGTGCACGTGGTTCCTCTAGTACTCTTTTTTGCACTCTTGAACTTTGTATGTGGTAATGATTTGATTTGTCATTTGATATATCCACACTTAATCATGCACATTTTGAGATTTTTTTCACGTTTTGCACATGCACGTTAAGTGTCACTAGTAGTGTTGAGCGATACCGTCCGATACTTGAAAGTATCGGTATCGGATAGTATCGGCCGATACCCGAAAAGTATCGGATATCGCCGATACCGATATCCGATACCAATACAAGTCAATGGGACACTAAGTATCGGAAGGTATCCTGAAGGATCCCAGGGTCTGAAGGAGAGGAAACTCTCCTTCAGGCCCTGGGATCCATAGTGAGGTGTAAAATAAAGAATTACAATAAAAAATATTGTTATATTCACCTCTCCGGCGGCCCCTGGAACATCACCGTGAGGAACCGGCGTCCGGCAGGCTTCTTTGTTCAAAATGAGCGCCTTTAAGACCTGCGGAATGACGTCGCGGCTTCTGATTGGTCGCGTGCCGCCCATGTGACCGCCACGCGACCAATCAGAAGCCGCGACGTCATTCCACAGGTCCTAAAGGCGCTCATTCTAGGAATTTATCTGAGGAATGACATCGCGGCTTCTGATTGGTCGCGTGGCGGTCACATGGGCAGCACGCGACCAATCAGAAGCCGCGACGTCATTCCGCAGGTCCTAAAGGCGCTCATTTTGAACAAAGAAGCCTGCCGGACGCCGGTGACTCGCGGTGATGTTCCAGGGGCCGCCGGAGAGGTGAACATAACAATATTTTTTATTTTAATTCTTTATTTTACACCTCCGATACCGATACCCGATACCACAAAAATATCGGATCTCGGTATCAGAATTCCGATACCGCAAGTATCGGCCGATACCCGATACTTGCGGTATCGGAATGCTCAACACTAATCACTAGTCCTAATATATATATATATATATATATATATATATATACTTGGGAATGCCTCTTTTTTTTGCACATACTGATACCTTTTTTCATTAATATCTTTTATTAATATATATTTATATTTTTTATGTACTTGATGTTTATTATATGTTATTATTAGTGTTGAGCGATACCGTCCGATACTTGAAAGTATCGGTATCGGATAGTATCGGCCGATACCCGAAAAATATCGGATATCGCCGATACCGATATCCGATACCAATACAAGTCAATGGGACATCAAGTATCGGAATGTATCCTCATGGATCCCAGGGTCTGAAGGAGAGGAAACTCTCCTTCAGGCCCTGGGATCCATATTAAAGTGTAAAATAAAGAATTAAAATAAAAAATATTGTTATATTCACCTCTCCGGCGGCCCCTGGACATCAGCGGGAGGATCCGGCGTCCGGCACGGCTTCTTTCTTCAAAATGCGCGCCTTCAGGACCTGTGGAATGACGTCCCGGCTTCTGATTGGTCGCGTGCCGCCCATGTGACCGCCACGCGACCAATCAGAAGCCGCGACGTCATTCCTCAGGTCCTAGAAGGCGCTCATTCTAGGACTTTAGCTGAGGAATGACGTCGCGGCTTCTGATTGGTCGCGTGGCGGTCACATGGGCGGCACGCGACCAATCAGAAGCCGGGACGTCATTCCACAGGTCCTGAAGGCGCGCATTTTGAAGAAAGAAGCCGTGCCGGACGCCGGATCCTCCCGCTGATGTCCAGGGGCCGCCGGAGAGGTGAATATAACAATATTTTTTATTTTAATTCTTTATTTTACACTTCCGATACCGATACCCGATATCACAAAAATATCGGATCTCGGTATCGGAATTCCGATACCGCAAGTATCGGCCGATACCCGATACTTGCGGTATCGGAATGCTCAACACTAGTTATTATATATTTTTTAAGGAATCAATTTTTATATAATGGTCTGCCTTTTCCAGATATGGTTTTTATATTTTTTAAATGTCCTGAATACGCGCACATTGTCGTTATGTAATTTTCTTTGCCATTATTATTTAACAAAAACACTTATTATTTAAGTTCCTGTCTGTAATTCAATCCAGTGGTTTCGGTTGTTTTGGTTAGTTCGCATATTTTGAGTAGTCTTCACTCCTTTTTTTACCTGAAAAAAAATTAAATACTGTATATATATATATATATATATATATATACTGCTTAAAAAAATAAAAAGGACACTAAAATCCCACATCCTAAATATCACTGAATTAAATATTCCAGTTGCAAATCTTTATTCATTACATGGTGGAATGTGTTGAGAATAGTGATGAACAAATATACTTGTTACTCGAGATTTCCAGAGCACACTCGGGTGTCCTCCGAGTGTTTTTTAGTGCTCCGAAATTTAGTTTTTATTGCCACAGCTGAATGATTTACATCTGTTAGCCAGCATAAGTACATGTGGGGGTTACCTGGTTGCTTGTACTGGCCTGTCTCCTGGCAGTGCCTCCAGCCTTTGGACACTACGCTGACAGACACAGGCTCACATTAATGTGCCATCCTGGATGAGCTGCACTACCTGAGCCACTTGTGTGGGTTGTAGAGTCTCATGCTACTTTGAGTGTAAAAGCACAACCAACATTCAAAAGTGACCAAAACATCAGCCAGAAAGCATTGCTACTGAGATGTGGTCTGTGGTCCCCACCTGCAGACCCACTTCTTTATTGAGTGTGTCTTGATGATTGCCAATAATTTCCATCTGTTGTCTATTCCATTTGCACAACAGCATGTGAAATTGATTGTCAAACAGTGTTGCTTCCTAAGTGGACAGTTTAATTTCACAGAAGTGTGATTTACTTGGAGTTATATTCTGTTGTTTAAGTGTTCCCTTTATTTTTTTGAGCAGCGTATATACATATATATATATATATATATATATATATATATATATATAAACATATTTTTTTACATTTATTTTTATATGTGATATTTGGTGTTTCTATTGCTATAATTCAACAAATGAAAAATAAGGGGCTCTGTATAAACAAAACCATGTCAGGTAGACAAACAAAAATGTCATCCACAACTACCAGAAAAATTGTTTTAGGATGGAAAGAAAGTCCGACAAATACCATCAGCTGAAATACAGGACTCTCTGAAAACTATAGGTGGGGCTGTTTCAAGATGCACAATTAGGAGGCAATTGAAGAAAAATAGGCTGCATGGTCGAGTTGCCAGAAGAAATCCATTACTGCGCAAATGCCACAAAGTATCTTGTCTACAATATGTAAAACAGCACAGAGACAAGCCTCAAAACTTATGGAACAAGGTAATTTGGAGTGAAGAGACCAAAATTGAACTTTTTGGCCACAACCATAAATGTTACATTTGGAGAGAGGTCAACAAGGCCTATGATGAAAGGAACACTATTCCTACTCTAAGGAACGGCGGTAGATCACTGATGTTTTGGGGATGTGTGAGCTACAAAGGTACAGGAAACTTGGTCAAAGTTGAAGGAAAGATGAAAGAATATAGGATGTTATCCACAAATACTGGAGGCAAATTTGCTCTCATCAGCCCGGAAGCTGCGCATGGGACATACTTGAATGTTACAACTTGACAATGATCCAAAGCACAAGGCCAAGTCCACCTGTCATTGGCTACAGCAGAACAAAGTGAAGGTGCTGGTGTGGCCATCTCGGTCTCCAGACCTCAATATCATTGAGCAACTCTGGGGAGATTTCAGGTGGGCAGTTCATGCTAGAAAGCCCATGAATTTACAGGAACTGGAGGCTTTTTGCCAAGAAGAGTGGGCAGCTTCACTATCGGAGAAAATAAAGAACCTTTCAGACAACTACCACAAAAGACCAAGCTGTCATTGATGATAGAGGGGGCAATACATGGTATTAAGAAATGGGGTATGTGAACTTTTGATCAGGGTCATTTGGCTGTTTTGGATTGTCATTATGATTTAAAAAGAGAAATCACAGTAGTTTTACAATAATTGACTTCATCCAACCACTAACCTTCAGTGTTCAGTGTTTTGATGTTATCATTCATATTCTCTGAAAAAAGGCCAAGAAAGCAAAAATTCTGCTGGGATATGTAAACTTTTTAGCACAACTGTAGATGCTACAAATTATTTTAAAAAGTCAGGTCCAATACTGTATGACACTAAGAACAGAAGATTTCTTGTGGCCTCTGGATCAAGTCAGGTCCAATACTGTATGACACTAGGAACAGAAGGATCTTTAGATGGCTTCTGGATCAGGCCTCTGTAACACACTAGATGCCACAAACTATTTTAAAGTCAGGTTCAATACTGTATGACACTTGGAACACAAGGATTTTTGGTGGCCTCTGGATCAGGTCTCTACAACTTAATTTCAACCCAACAAAATGACAAAGTGTGAAACGGCAAGTTGTCTAACTTTATGCAACTTAAAAATTATTATTTTTTTAATGTGCCTTTGGTCTGCACACAGTTTCATATCATCACAGCATTAAATGACAAGGTGTGATACAGCAGGCTGTTTCACATTTAGCTGGTGAAAAAATATTCTTTAGAATGCTATGCTCATGCATGTAGCACAATAGAACCAGTGCACAACACACTTGTAGGACATGTGCCCTGATGGTTTTGTCTGTGGACCTCAGTAATGGCAACAAAAAAATAAAAAATGCTAGAAGGTAAATTTAACAGCCACACTGGACATTAGCTAGCTACACTACATAACTGATATTCAACTGCCTAGCTAACTAGCTAAAATCTTGCTGCTAACAGTCCCAGTGTCAGGAGCAGCCTCTCTGTGCTGTTATAGTGTCAAAATGGCGCTAAAACAAGATGTCCACTATTTATATGGAGCGAGACATGTGATTTCAACAGCCAATGACACAAGCCATTGTGTCAGGACATTATGAATGTTTCCTGCACCCTGACTGGATAGCCCCGATGTGCACAAATAAAGTTAGGGAAAAAAATTACTGTTTACAAGAGCGTCGATCCTCTGCAAACCCATTCCCCTAATCAAATAAGTGCAAAATGCTCATGATACACCACCATTATAGTTGCTGAAGTGCTGAAAATACTTTTGTGGCAGCGCAAATATTTTCCCGCACTTTTTACCGAATGTTGCCGATTTTTTCCAATTTTATAAAATTTTGCTAGTGTTTCCAATCACAAATCTGAATGTGCCATATTGGTGCCAAATTTATGTTTGTTCATCATTTTCAGAACAAATTTGCTCATCACTTCTAAACAGTTCTTTCTCTGCAAGTTAAATTTATGTGTGTATTTTGTGCAGGATAGTTTGTTGGACATCGTTTCCAATAGCTCAGGCCACAATATAGGGCTCTATTTGAGCCTGAGTGTTTTAATTTGAAGAAAGGAGAAACACCCACAAGCTTTCAGTGTTGGAACCGCAGCCACAACTGATGCAGATGTCTATATAAAACTCCACACAGGTAATTTTGTTTTATACATCTGAGGATGGCTCTTTTAGAGCAGAAACGCGTTGTGTTTTGAATGACTTTTTAAGGTTTTTAAAACTATTTTAATCTGTTGTTAGGACTGGTGGAACGCACCAAATAATAATTAGACAGGATATGAGGTGCGTTCACAGTCCGGGGTCCACCGTGGAGAAAGGACACCTGCTGCTCGGTAATGACAGACTAGATTGCAGTATAATGAGAATACACACACGGGTTAGCTTCAGCCGGTATGAAGGAAGCGAACCCTGTTGCATCACAGGGTGGCAATACCACACAGAGAGCACAAGTAAAGGGTCACAGAACTCTGTCCCAAGACACGGGGAAAGAGTTCCTCTAGACCTCTTACGCTCAACACCGCTACTGTGGTGTCAGGGATAGAACTGAACTAATAATTAACTCCTGAAGAGTGCGTACAGTGCCGCTCTGGCAGATGTCAATAACGACCCTAACAATGTGTTAGGGCTAGCGGAATGCACCAAATAATTAGAAAGATAGAGTAAGGTTCGCACCTTGCAGAAATAGAACCTGCTGCTAATTAGTGACGGACTATATGGCGGTACAATATGGATTCACTCACGGGTTAACTTCACCCAGTATGAAGAAAGCGAACCCTGTTACATCACAGGGCCGCGGTACTGCACAAAGAGCACAAGCAAAGAGTCACAGAACTCTACCCCTATACTCAGGATTAGAGTACAACTAGACCTCTTGTGCTTGACACCGCAACTGGGGTGTCAGCATTGCTGAAATAATAATTTAAGTGCATGGGACGCCACTAACCACCCAGGCTTGGGCAAGGAAAGCGCTATGAAAGTGCACGGTGCCGCACTGGCGGTCACAGCAATTTGACACTGTTTTGTGTGTCACGTGTTGATAGCAAGCCGGGTACTAGATAGCAATCATCCACCTTACATGAGCAGTCATACACAAGGGAGGGGATAATTAATGAGTGACATTCACTCGTCAACACACACGTTTACAAGTGTACACTAGCGCATGGCCGAGCGGCCATGCGAACCTTTTATTGCGGCAGTGCTACAAGACCTTCCAGATCGTCCAATAGGAGCCGCCACAGGACCTGAGCATGAGACCCCCGACCTCAAATGGGAGGTCGTCCTGTGGGCATGCTCAGTAAGGGAAAAGCAGGACTTAGTCCTAGAAAGACCTGCTCGCTGCAGAACATTGCTGGCTACAAGGACAGAGCCTGGAAGGGCAGTAGTAACCAATCATCCAGTATCAGCCTGAGCTAGACGCTGGGACCGACGTCTCTGCTGAGCAGACGCCACTGTGGCTGGAGAAGAATGTGAGATGGCAGCGGAGATGGTTTGAGATTTCCCCTGTGCAGAGGCAGGAACTCGACACCTAACACAAGGGCCAGGAAAGCACATGGCACCGCACTGGCGGTCGCTGCTGAGAGATGCTAAATTGTGTGCTGGATGTGTAGAGTAGCACTGTCTGGTGCTAGGTAGCTTCCACCATTCGCGAGCAGGCAACAACACCATGGATGGGAATGATTCGGAGCTTTCATCCATCGAAAGGCATACATCCACACACACACATTAGCATGTTTACACTAGCGCATGGCAGAGCGGCCATTCAAACCTTTTATAGCAGTAGTGCTGCGGGATCTTCCTGATGGTCCAATAGGAGCCGCCACAGGACCTGAGCATGTGACCCCTGACCTCAATGGGAGGTCGTCCCGTGGGCATGCTCACTAAGGGAAAAGCAGGACTAAAGGTAGCTTCACACATAACGATATCGTTAACGATATTGTTGCTTTTTGTGACGTAGCAATGATATCGTTAAGGAAATCGTTCTGTGTGACAGCGACCAACGATCAGGCCCCTGCTGGGAGATCGTTGGTCGCTGAGAAAAGTCCAGAACTTTATTTCGTCGCGGGACTCCCTGCAGACATCGCTGGATCGGCGTGTGTGACACCGATCCAGCAATGTCTTCACTGGTAACCAGGGTAAACATCGGGTTACTAAGCGCAGGGCCCTGCGCTTAGTAACCCGATGTTTACCCTGGTTACCCGGGGACCTCGGGATCGTTGGTCGCTGGAGAGCTGTCTGTGTGACAGCTCTCCAGCGACCAAACAGCGACGCTGCAGCGATCGACATCGTTGTTGGTATTGCTGCAGCGTCGCTGAGTGTGAAGGTACCTTTAGTCCCATAAAAGCCTGCTCACTGCTGATCAGTGCTGGCTACAAAGGCAGAGCCTGGAAAGGCAGCAGTAACTGTTCGCAAAGTGTCAGCTTGAGCCAGATGCTGGGACCGACATCTCCGCTGAGCAGGTTCCACTGTGGCTGGAAGAGCATGGGAGACCACAGCGGACATGGTTCGTGATTCACCCTGTGCAGCGATGGGAACTCGACATCTAACCTCTGTAACCATCATGAAAAAAAATCATCTCCGTATATGGATTTTTAAATAAATTCAATTCCATAAGCAAATGAATGTCATCATCACTAATCTAAACATTGCCTGGATGTATGTTCTACATCTGATGTTCATTTGGGATCCGGAAGAGGGAAGTGCCTCTAAATTTTCTTTTCTCACAGAGAATAAAAAGGATCATGTCAGCTTCTGCATTGTATGAACAGAGATTTAAGGAAATGGAACAACAATTCAGTGCAAGGGGTTATCCTACACATTTATTAAAGAAGGCCAAAGAGGGAGCCAATATTGGATAAATCACAAGACAGCCAATTCAACTTGAATACCCTTTGTACAGTATTATGATCCCACTAATCTTAAAGAAGGTGAGATAGTTAAAAATATTGACATTTCTTGCAACAGGAATATCCTAACATACCAACCTTCAAATGTCCTCCACTAATCTGTATTAAAAAAAAACTACCTACTATTAGCAATAAGCTAACTCAATCAGACCGTGGCATAAGGTTGTCAACCATCCAGAAATTCTGGGACAGTCCAAAAAAAGGGCACTTTTATGACCTGTCCGTAAAAAGTTTCTAGGGTGCCCATGATTTGTTTTTGAAGGTGATGAAATTTTACAATTTTTTTTAACTGTAATTTTCATCCTTTTACAGTTAAAATATGTCTTCACATCAGAATTATGGGCTGTAGGTTTGTTATAGTTTTACAATGCATCTGTAAAAATATTGCCTGTGAGTTTTTGATAAATCGACCAGAAAAAAATACAAACTCAAGTTGGCAACTGTGCCTTGGCAATTAATCCAGATGCCATAACAGTCTTTTCTATCCATCAGAAAAAAATGGAACATACCCCTATTAAAATTGTCCACAACAATATCATTAGGGAAAAATATTTTCCCCATCTCCACACAGGTCACTAATAAGATTAGTGGCTATTTTACATGTGAATCAAATAATGTGATCTATTTGATCAACTGTCCCTGTAGATTTCTACAAAACTATCCATCATGAAGGTGTCTGCATTAATAATCATAAATAAAAGATCAGATGTGACAATATTTTATTGCCATTTTCATCATTTCAAAGAAAAGAATCACTCCATTGCCCAGCTGAAATTCCAAGTCATTGAGCAGGTGAGAATTCAAACAAGCAATGTTAATAAACTCCATTGCGGTAGAGAAGAATTCTGGATCCACACACTGCAGATTTTGGATCCCAAGAGACCTAATAAGGAATATGAAATTAGTAGAATTGCATGAGACATATAATCTTCTCTCTCTTCATTCTAAGACACCACAGACATGTTAAACCATTTGAGAGAGTTAAAATTTATATCACAGAGCTGAATTAAATACTATGCCTATTGGATTGATTTTGTCTTTAATTATAAAATAGAATAATAATGGAGATTTTGGGTACAATTGTTTTTAAATTTGTTTTAATTTGCACATTCTTTTGAATACTATGTATCTGATTTATTTATATGTCAGTTGGAGCATTAATTTAGGACCAATTAACCCTAAATATGTTAAATTGGTTTAATGTTTGAGCAAAAGATCTCTTATCTTTATATAGTAGATGGGTATTTTATATCTACAACTGTTATAATATTAATAATGGCAATACCCTAACTTATTTCTAATGCTATAAAATTCAATAATTTTATTTTATGAAGATTATACACAACCTATTATGGTGGCAATATTTGACTTTCGACTATCCTCTGCACTAATCCGTACCTCCCACTCCCGACTCCAAACTTCTCATGTGTTGCGCCAATCCTCTGGAGTGCTCTTCCCCAAGAAATTAGGACAGCCACAACTTGCACAGTTTTAGGCACTCAAAACACATTTGTTCAGAGCGACCTATCATGTTCCCTAATCAAAGTAATTTTATGTGTAAGTGTGTGTGTAGCCCATTCACTATTTCCATCTATCCCCACCCCCTGAAGATGGCTGGACCTTCACTGTAAATACATCATTGTAAATACACAAATGTACTTTGTATCTCCCCCACTGTTATGTTTGAAACTGTTAAAATGTAAAGCGCTGCGGAATATGTTGGCGCTATGTGAATAAAGATTATTATTATTATTTATTATTATGGCACCATTTATTCCATGGTGCTTTACATGTGAGGAGGGATATACATAATAAAAACAGGTACAATAATCTTGAACAATACAAGTCACAACTGGTACAGGACGGAGAGGACACTGCCCGCGGGGGCTCACAATCTACATGGGATGGGTGAGGATACAATAGGTGAGGGTAGAGCTGGTCGTGCAGCGGATTGGTCGATCGGTGATTACTGCAGGTTGTAGACTTTTCAGAAGAAGTGGGTCTTCAGGTTTTTATTGAAGGTTTCGATGGTAGGCGAGAGTCTAATATGTTGTGGTAGAGAGTTCCAGAGTAGTGGTGATGCACGAGAAAAATCTTGTATGCGATTGTGGAAAGAGGAGATAAGAGTGAAGTAGAGAACGAGATCTTGTGAGGAACGGAGGTTGCATGCAGAAAAGTACCGGGAGACGAGGTCACAGATGTATGGAGGAGACAGGTTGTGGATGGCTTTGTATGCCATGGTTAGGGTTTTTTAATGAAGTCTCTGGACAATGGGGAGCCAGTGAAGGGATTGAAAGAGGGGAGAGAGAGACCTTGGAATAGCGGGGGGGTACAGGTGGGTTAGTTGGGCAGCAGAGTTTAGAATAGATTGGAGGGGTGGGAGAGTGTTTGAGGGGAGGTCACAGAGCAGGAGGTTGCAGTAGTCAAGGCAAGAGATGATGAGGGTATGGACTAAAGTTTTTGCAGATTCTTGATTTAGGAATGTACAGATCCGTAAAATATTTTTGAGTTGAAGGCGGCTGGAAGTGGAAAGGGCTTGGATATGTTGTTTGAAGGAAATATCAGTGTCAAGGATTACCCCGAGGCAGTGAGCTTGTGGGACTGGAGAGAGTGGGCAGCCGTTTACTGTAATGGATAGGTCCATTGGGGGGGTCACATGAGATGGGGGAAAGATGATGAATTCTGTTTTGTCCATATTAAGTTTTAGAAATCTAGTGGAGAAGAAGGATGAAATAGCGGACAGACATTGAGGGATTCTGGTTAGTAGGGAGGTGATATCTGGTCCAGAGATGTACATCTGGGTGTCATCAGCATAGAGATGATACTGAAAGCCGTGAGATTCTATGAGCTGTTCCAGGCCAAAGGTGTAAATGGAGAAGAGCAGGAGCCCTAGGACTGAACTTTCCGGGCCTCCAACAGATAGGGGGTGAGGTGGTGTGTGAGTGGGAGACGCTGAATATCCGGTCTGTTAGGTATGAAGAGATCCAGGATAGGGCCAAGTCTGTGATGCCAAGGTATGAAAGGGTCTGTAGTAATAGGGAATGGTCCACAGTGTCAAAGGCAGAGGACAGGTCCAGGAGGAGGAGGACAGAGTAGTGTCACTGGTGATCTTAGTTAGGGCAGTTTCAGTGGAATGTTGTGACCAGAAGCCAGATTGTAAGCGGTCGAAGAGGGAGCAGGAAGAGAGATGGAAAGACAGTTCAAGACGGACGTGTTGTTCCAGTAGTTTTGAGGCATAGGGGAGAAGTGATATAGGGCGTTAGCTAAGATACAGAGGATGGGTCAAGAGAGGGCTTTTTGAGGATAAGTGTTATTGAGGCATGTTTAAAGCTTGAGGGGAAAACACCAATTGTTAGTGATAGGTAAGAGATGGGTTTGGGCTGGGATGAAGACTGTGACGAGGTTTGCGATGAAGTGGGATGGGATCATTTCAAGTGCACAGGTGGTGAGATGCGATCTTGAGTGTAGAGTGGAGAATTGATCTTCTGTAATGGCGGAGAAGATGGTTTGGAGGTGGAGGGCTGGGAAGTTGGGAGGATGGGCTCTGGGGGTTGTTAACCAAAACTGTCTCTGATGTTATCAATCTTCTGCTTGAAAAATGAGGCAAAGTCTTCAGCTGGGATGAGTGGAGAGGGAGGAGGTGCTGGGGGACAGAGGAGAGAATTGAAGCTGTTGAATAACTGTTTAGGGTTGTGAGACAGGGAGGATATGAGAGATGAGAAGTAAGTTTGTTTAGCTGTGGTGAGTGTGGTCTTGAAAGTAGTGAGGGACTGTTTGAATGCGATAAAGTGCTTGTTGGAGTGGGATCTTTTCCATCTCCGCTCAGCAGCCCTGGAAGCTCTTCTCAGTTCTTTGGTCAGGCTGGTGTGCCAGGACTGTCTGTTGATTTTGCGAACTTTGGTATGTGTGAGAGGGGCAACAGATTCCAAAGCTACAGCTATTGTGGTGTTATATAGAGTGGCATCCGCATTGTGTAGGGAACTTATGTCTGTTAGAGGGAGGAGGGATTCAGAGAGTGTGTGTAGATCAAGGTGTTTAAGATTTCTGCGAGGGTGTGCAAGTTTGTGGGGTGGGGATTGTAGACAAGGAGTGGAGAGGAAAGAGAATGTGAGTAGGTTGTGTTCAGAAAGAGGAAGAGGTGAGTTAGAGAGGTTAGACAGGGAGCAGAGGTGGATGAAGATGAGGTCCAGTATGTGACCATCTTTGTGAGTGGCTGCAGAAGACCATTGAGTGAGGCCGAAGGAGGAAGTGAGAGATAGAAGTTTAGTGGCAGCTGAGAGGGAAGTGTCAATGGGGATGTTGAAGTCGCCCATGATGATAGTGGGGATGTCCGCAGAAAGGAAATGAAGTAGCCAGGTGGTGAAGTGGTCAATGAAGGTGGTGACTGGCCCTGGGGGCGGTAAATAACAGCCAGTTGGAGGTTGGAGGTGGAGTAGAAGTGCACAGAGTGCACCTCAAAGGAAGGGAGGGTAATAGAGGGTAGCAGTGGGATTGGGGTGGAGAGAAGTTATCTGACAGAAGAAAACCAACTCCTCTGCCATGCTTGCTGCTGGGGCGGGGTGTGTGAGAAAGGTTGAATCCACCATACAAAAGTGCAGCAGTAGAGGCTGTGTCAGAAGGGGTGAGCAGGTTTCGGTGATGGCGAGGAAGGAAAGTTTGGTAGTAACAAAAAGATCATGGATGTAGGAAAGCTTGCTGCAGACAGAGCGAGCGTTCCACAGAGCTCCTGTTGGTGGGATTGGGGAAGCGGGGGCTGGGCGAATGGGTATAAGGTTAGAGAGGTTACGGAAATTTGTGATAGAGCATGGATGGGAGGTAGAACTGACTGTGGAGATGTGGTGAGGAGGACCAGGATTTGGAGAGATATCAGCAGCAGTGAGAAGGAGCAGAGAAAGTGTTAACAGGTGGGAGCAGGAGAGGGCATGAGGTGGCTGTCTGTGCTTGGAGACAGAGGATTGTATGTTGAGGAATAGTTGTGAGGAAGAGGTGAGATGGATGGGGAGGATTGAAGAAGAGATAAACAGTTCCTTACTAGGTGTAGGGATTAGGGGGGTTACCAGAAAGTGAGGGATGATACGGGTGAGAGTGAAAACAAACAGAAACATTTGATATATAATAATCCTAATAAATATAACTGACTGAACATTATTTTCAAGTTATTACATCTGGATTAATGTAAGGGAATATCTAGTGTTCAGTGTAAGTATTCTTAATAGAAAAAAGTAAAGATTGATCCACGAAATGACTAATATAACTAGTCTATTGATTATAATGTACATTCTTGGGTGCCATCTGAGATTAGAACCTTAATGGTTCAATTCTAAAGTGGATTATCTGAAAGATAAGGTACATACATATAAATGCTATTCTCAGCCTACTACATTACTGTTATCTATAGATGCGCAGGATTGGATATGATTGCAGCATGTCACATTATATTATTAACACAGATATAGACATATACAAATGATCTAATACCTGATGATATAATGATAATATCTATGTAATAGGTATGGAGAGTATGTATTTGCTTGTTTGAATATGGCTTGAAATTCCATTGTCCATTGTCTGATTACACGCTGAAGACGAGTATGCAGGTGATTGGGGAGAAGTGATAATGACGTGTCTGCTGATCGATCCAATTGACAAGTGGTATGTCAGTATGACGCTTCTATATTGAGGTCCGATATCGATTGGAGCATAGGGGTAAGTGACTATCCGATTGGTCAGTGATATCCATGATATCGATGATATAGAACACTATTTATCTACATCGAATCACTAGGGGCCTCTCAAAAAGTTTAGTCCAATTCCTATTGTCTGTCAGTTTCAAACAAGTTAATTTGCTCAATGTGGTTGTTGTCACTTCCTGCAATTTGTGAAATCTCTACTCATTGGCTCCTAAAGTATACAGAGGCTATATATAGATGGCTTGTATGGCCGGTCACCATTCTAGCCTATGTCTCAACCCCTGATTAGGACAAGTGTGCTAATATACAGTTCTGGCAAAAATTAGAAGACCACTGCAAAATGTTCAGTTTGTCTGATTTTTCTCTTTATAGGTATACTTTTTTAGTAAAATGTAAATTGTTCTTTTAGTCTATAAACTTCTGACAACACGTTTCTGGATTTCCAAGCAATAAATTTTGAATCTTTTTCTGACAAAGAAAGATGGTCAAAATAAAAAACCTGTGCTTTTAGACCTCAAATAATGCAAATAAAACAAGTTCATAATAATTTAGAAACAACAATACTAATGTTTTTTTCTCAGGAAGAGTTCAGAAATCAATATTTTGTGGAATAACCATGATTTAATCACAGCTTTCATGTGTCTTTGCATGCTTTCCTCCAGTCTTTCACACTGCTTCTGGCGCAGAAATTTAAGCAGTTCCTCTTTGTTTGATGGCATGTGGCTATCCATCATCCTCTTGATTACATTCCAGAGGTTTTCAATGGGGTACAGGTCTGGAGATTGGGCTGCCCATGACAGGGGTTTGATGTGGTGGTCTCTTAATATTTTCCAGAGCTGTAAGTCCTATTCTGCCAAATAGAGGTCAGCACTCCAGGGTGTCACCCACTTGCATAAAAGTGAAACAAGCTCAATATATTTAGATGAATAAGCAGGCAAATTAGGGGCACTTCCTTTTTATACCCTACCCTCTCTGAATTTTAATTAATAATTAATAAAAGTTAGTTTTAGGCTTTCTAGTGAGGGTTTATTTGGGGTTCTCTCCAATTTGTTAATAATTATCTAATAAGTCACTAAAATTCGTTTGGATAGAATTTATATTATCAATACCTAAATGCATTTCTTAATTTGATAATCAAACATGTTCTTTCATTATATTATTTTTCTTTTTTTTATTTAGCTATTACAAAATGAATCTTTTTCTGAGGGAGGGTACATATTAAATATAAGAGGGACATTTATTGATCTATAACTCTGTGATATTATCCTTGCAAATGTTTCTAATGTAATTTTAATTTTTTCTCCTTTAAAAATTATGTGTTCTCTCTTCCTGTTATTGGCAAAAGCTTGGAATGGGCTGAAACACGTCCAAATTAATTGCTGGATAAAAAACAAGTTCTCCGTAATGTGAATGCTGGAACCTTATGGATGTTTATTGTTTGGATCTCCACGAGCACTATTCAAATAATAGAGTGCTGATCTTTCTGATATATCACAGATATATTAAAAACTGAGCTTGACAGAATAGTGTTACAGAATGATCTAGATGAGATGACTGAATTGGCAAACACTTGGCAAATGAGGTTTAATGTTGATAAATGCAGAGTAATGCACCTAGGATGGAATTCAAATGGAAATATACTTGAAACTACAGAACAGGAGAAGGACTTGGGTATTCTGGTTACAAGTAATCTGAGCAGCAAAAGCAAGCAAGATTTTAGGATGTATTTAAAAAGAGAATCCTGTGATCCCAATATATTATTACCCCTTTATAAATCACTTAGAAGGTCAAAATTGGATCCAGTTTTGGGCTCCACATTTCAAAATGAAATCAAATTAGAAATCAAGAGATAATTCAAAGGGAGGCAGCTAGATTATTATATTGGATGAAAGGTCTCTCTCATGATGAGAGGTTAGAAAAGACTGTAATAAATCCAAAATGTTTCCAGCAATCAGGAGTAATGGAGTGTTTGAGACCAATGAGTCTTTGTAGTAAATTAGCTCTACCATCCTCATCCAACCTCAAATGAATTATTTTAGTGATAGACATTTTCACAGTAACTATTTGAAGCCATCATAAAGGTGTTTGTAGCCTTTAACCCCTTACTGCCATGGGTTGGAATAGTACAGTACAGACCAAAAGTTTGGACACACCTTCTCATTTAAAGATTTGTCTGTATTTTCATGACTATGAAAATTGTACATTCACATTGAAGGCATCAAAGCTATGAATTAACACATGTGGAATTATATACTTAACAAAAAAGTGTTAAACAACTGAAATGTATGTCTTATATTCTAGGTT
Source organism: Ranitomeya imitator (assembly GCF_032444005.1). Lineage (NCBI taxonomy): Eukaryota > Metazoa > Chordata > Amphibia > Anura > Dendrobatidae > Ranitomeya > Ranitomeya imitator. The sequence continues at coordinate 620,866,133 of NC_091283.1, forward strand.
CATCAAAGTAGCCACCTTTTGCTTTGATGACTGCTTTGCACACTCTTGGCATTCTCTTGATGAGCTTCAAGAGGTAGTCACCCGAAATAGTCTCCCAACAATCTTGAAGGAGTTCCATTGTTGGCCCTTTTGTCTTCACTCTGCGGTCCAGCTCACCCCAAACCATCTCGATTGGGTTAAGGGCTGGTGACTGTGGAGACCAGGTCATCTGGCATAGCACCCCATCACTCTCCTTCTTGGTCAAATAGCCCTTACACAGCCTGTAGGTGTTTTTGGGGTCATTGCCCTTTTGAAAAATAAATGATGGTCCAACTAAACGCAAACCAGATGGAATAGCATGCCGCTGCAAGATGCTGTGGTAGTCATGCTGGTTCAGTATGCCTTCAATTTTGAATAAATCCCCAACAGTCTCAAAAAGATAAGAACAACTCCATATCACCAGCAATAGAATAGAGGGGTTACAAGGACACTAAACTTCATGAGGGCAAATTTCCAACGGATGAGAGAGGATCTTGGTGCAATTAACTGGGACGATATCCTGAGACATAAAAATACACAAAGAAAATGGGAGACATTTATTAGCATCCTGGATAGGACCTGTGCACAGTATATACCGTATGGGAATAAACATACTAGAAATAGGAGGAAACCAATATGGCTAAATAGAGCTGTAAGGGGCGCAATAAGTGACAAAAGGAAAGCATTTAGAGAATTAAAGGAAGTAGGTAGTGAGGAGGCATTAAATAAATACAAAAAATTAAATAAATTCTGTAAAAAGCAAATCAAGGCAGCAAAGATTGAGACAGAGAGACTCATTGCCAGAGAGAGTAAGAATAATCCTAAAATATTCTTTAACTACATAAATAGTAAGAAACTAAAAAATGATAGTGTTAAAAATAGTCTGGGTGAAATGGTGGATGAGGATGAGGAAAAAGCCAATATGCTAAATGACTTTTTTTCATCAGTATTTACACAAGAAAATCCCATGGCAGACAAAATGACTAGTGATATAAATTCCCAATTAAATGTCACCTGCTTAACCCAGCAGGAAGTATGGCGGCGTCTAAAAATCACTAAAATTGACAAATCTCCAGGCCCGGATGGGATACACCCTCGAGTACTGCAGGAATTAAGTACAGTCATTGATAGACCATTATTTTTAATCTTTAAAGACTCCATAATAACAGGGTCTGTACCACAGGACTGGCGTATAGCAAATGTGGTGCCAATATTCAAAAAGGGGACAAAAACTGAACTCGGAAATTATAGGCCAGTAAGCTTAACCTCTACTGTGGGTAAAATCCTGGAGGGCATTCTAAGGGATGCTATACTGGAGTATCTGAAGAGGAATAACCTCATGACCCAGTATCAGCATGGGTTTACTAGGGACCGGTCCTGTCAGACTAATCTGATCAGTTTCTATGAAGAGGTAAGTCCTGGATTGGACCAAGGGGACCCAGTGGATGTAGTGTATATGGACTTTTCAAAAGCTTTTGATATGGTGCCACACAAAAGGTTGATACATAAAATGAGAATAATGGGGATAGGGGAAAATATGTGCAAGTGGGTTGAGAGCTGGCTCAGGGATAGGAAACAAAGGGTGGTTATTAATGGAGCACACTCGGACTGGGTTGCGGTTAGCACTGGGGTACCACAGGGGTCAGTATTGGGCCCTCTTCTTTTTAACATATTTATTAATGACCTTGTAGGGGGCATTCAGAGTAGAATTTCAATATTTGCAGATGACACTAAACTCTGCAGGGTAATCAGTACAGAGGAGGACAATTTTATATTACAGGATGATTTATGTAAACTAGAAGCTTGGGGTAATAAATGGCAAATGAGCTTTAATGGGGATAAATGTAAGGTCATGCACTTGGGTAGAAGTAATAAGATGTATAATTATGTTCTTAATTCTAAAACTCTGGGCAAAACCGTCAATGAAAAAGACCTGGGTGTATGGGTGGATGACAAACTCATATTCAGTGGCCAGTGTCAGGCAGCTGCTACAAAGGCAAATAAAATAATGGGATGCATTAAAAGTGGCATAGATGCTCATGAGAACATAATTTTACCTCTATACAAGTCACTAGTTCGACCACACTTAGAATACTGTGCACAGTTCTGGTCTCCGGTGTATAAGAAAGACATAGCTGAACTAGAGCAGGTGCAGAGAAGAGCGACCAAGGTTATTAGAGGACTGGGGGGTCTGCAATACCAAGATAGGTTATTACACTTGGGGCTATTTAGTTTGGAAAAACGAAGGCTAAGGGGTGATCTTATTTTAATGTATAAATGTATGAGTGGACAGTACAAAGACCTTTCTGATGATCTTTTTTATCATAGACCTGAAACAGGGACAAGGGGGCATCCTCTGCGTTTGGAGGAAAAAAGGTTTAAGCATAATAACAGACGCGGATTCTTTACTGTAAGAGCAGTGAGACTATGGAACTCTCTGCCGTATGATGTTGTAATGAGTGATTCATTACTTAAATTTAAGAGGGGACTGGATACCTTTCTGGAAAAGTATAATGTTACAGGGTATATATACTAGATTCCTCGATAGGGCGTTGATCCAGGGAACTAGTCTGATTGCCGTATGTGGAGTCGGGAAGGAATTTTTTCCCCCAATGTGGAGCTTACTCTTTGCCACATGGGTTTTTTTTGCCTTCCTCTGGATCAACATGTTAGGGCATGTTAGGTTAGGCTATGGGTTGAACTAGATGGGCTTATAGTCTTCCTTCAACCTTAATAACTATGTATACTATGTAAACCAACGGAATGTGCAAAAATATGAACCAAGTAGTGATTGACTTACTGAAGACCTTGCCTTTACATCAAATAAACTTATGGCCAGAGATGTTGCCAGACTTGGTAGACTTGCATAACCACATCCCAGTGAATTCCACCAACTGCTCTCCAGCCTACCTGATGAGAGGAAGATCTAGTAAACTACCAGTTGATCTAGACATGGGAGTCCTAACCCCAGAAAATGCCTCACCTGATGCAGATTGGAATACTGAGAGACAACAAAAGTACCGCCAAGTACAAGAGTGCATCGAAAGAAGTCTATCACAGCAACAACCAACATGCCCCTGCAATTCCCTTGTCACCAGGTGAACAAGTGCTAAAACATAAAAGAAGACTGCACAAACTTGAAGACCAGTGGGAGGCAGAACCGTATACTATCCTACCCTCAAACTTCGACAACACGAAAGTCTGCCTTATTAGTAAAGATGGAGGAGAAACTTCAACTGCAGTATCCAGAGACCATCTCAAAGTATGCCCTGATAAACTGAGGAACAAAGAAACAGACCCCGGAAAATCTCCACCCATGGAAGAAAAAGAAAAGAAAATTCACATCGTTTTTGGAGATTTTGCCCAGTCTTGGACTCAGATACATCAGGCCATAGTGATACCTGTCTTAACTTTTCCCCAGCTGGAAAAACAAGAAGTGACTCAGAACCATCCTGAACCAGAAGAGACTTTTCACCAGCAGGTTCAAGCAGCAAATATCACCCCAGCAGTGGAACCAGAGAGTCCACCCTCTGCTATTGGTGAAACTGTCAGACCTATGGTGAATCTGAGAAGTCACAGACAATTACCCAGCTTGCCCACAAAATGCAGGCCTACAAATAGTACATGCACCAATGGGTACACATCAGCAAACATCTTAGACCAGGAATTACGTAGGTCTACTCGTAACACTATGGGTCAACTCCCAGCCCGTTACAGGGACTGTCAATAATTGGTGTTACTTGTTTGAAAATGTTTGCATATATTCCGTTACAGGTTTATAATGGACATTGAGGTAATGGACAGTGATTACCCAAAAACTTTCATTGTAAATGGTTTGGCACCCTCAAGGTGCACCCTGGTTCTGCCCACTTGCTGGTGTGGGTACATCCTTCTTTGTTTCAGCAGACTGAAGATAAAACCGTCTGGCATGGCGAATACCAGGTCTGGATATGCCTTGTAGCCTGCCTAAGCCTATGTTGGGGGTTTATGATGGGTCCCTCGCATCGGTACTGTTATACTTATGAACATGGACACCCTGGTATAAGGTCAGATATACTTTTATAAATTTGTTTGCAACGTTCAAGAATCATGCCTCCTGTAAGGGATGAAAAGTTATTAGCCTGTTTTACTGTATTTCTAATGTATTTACAAAAATGTCTTTTTTAACCTGTCGTTTATGTTTCCTTTCCCAGTCCATTAGTACTGGATTTAACGGGGGGGAATGTGGCATCCCAGGAGTTCGGGTACCACAGTAGTGCTGCCTTACTCTCGGGGAGGGTAGTGCTATGCCTGAAGACAAGTGAGATTCCCTTTGGCAAGTTATCACACACACAGCACCTTCAAAATACAGGCCAGGAGGGGGAGCTCAAAACGCTGTTTTAGAGGAGTCAGTTTAATCAGTACAGAAAGTCTGTGAGTGAGGACAGACAGGTACAGAGCACAGTGGAGATCCAGGACTCCAGTAGGCCATGAGTAGGCCTCCAGGGAGTCAGTGCGCAGAATCCGGGTACCGGGAGCCTGAGGCTTTTGTGGAACTATAAGACACAGAGTAGAACCGGAGGGCAGAGGATTACATGGACTTTGTCCATATTCACCTGTGGTACAGAAGCACCTTGGAGCCTGGAGTCTCCGTGAAAAGATCCCAGTAAGCACGGCTCGAGCTGCCTACCATACAGGTACCTGTCCCAGGAGAGGGGAACAAGTTAGGACTTTGCTGGGAACACTTAGAGGCAGCAGGGACCTCAGCTACAACAAGCGCAGAGTGGAAGGCTTCTACCTAACCTGCCAAGAGGATTCTGCTTGTCTCTTGAGTGCCTGGACTGCTAATTCACCTGTTGCCGGTGCCCTGGACTGTGGCCTGTCACCCATAGTAAACCAGGTAAAGACTTACAGCTTGTCTCCTTCATTTATTTACTGGCTAATACCATCCACGCCCTACGCCATAGGACCCCTGGGGACCCCGCTTCACCTGTGGGAAGTGTAACATCTGTGCTGCTGCAACATCCCCCAGGGGACCCCTTCAATGCAGCGTCGGTTCTACTACTGACTGAACTCCACAGGTGGCGTTACGACAAACTTTGAACATTTTCCCCTTGAACGGTGAGGCCCAGGGCCATGGATCGGGTCGCAGCCACCGTGACATCCCCCTTGCGACCGGACCCGGTACCAAGTACCCCACTGCCCTGTGGGCGACTCACAAGTGCATATGATACCATTTTAAGCACTACAGTACCACTTGTATGTCGACTGGAAATAAAACTGCAGGCAATGATGCAATGTGGTAGTGATGCAGGAGGAAGAGGAGCAGGAGAATAAGGTCACATTTTCCATGTCATCAGGCTGTCCATACACAGCTCAAAGACTGGGATGTTGTACCAACAACAGCCAGGTACACAAATGTCCAGCTAGGGGACAGTTTGGAGGATGATGAGGAATAACAGCCGTATTCACAGTGGGGTGGCTCACAGATCAGTTCACAGGCATCACTGAATAGCGAGGACCCAGATAATACACCTGCCACTGAGGACAGATTGTCATTGCTTCTGGTCAGACTGGCACACATGAGCCAATGTATGTTGCAGTGCTTCGCAATGACAGCCAAGTTCCCCGTACTGTCATCAGTGCAAATTACTGGGTTACTACCCTGTTGGACCACTGTTACAAGGACAACCTATCATCATTGCTTCTGTCACTTGAATGGGATCAAAAAATGAATCAATATAAGAATGCACTGGTAAAGAAACAACTAATGGCTTTCCCACCTGACAGCAGCGACTCAGTGGAACAAGGCAGATGTGGTGGAGGAAGTCACTAACACAGATGTGGCACCAACTCAAAAGTCAGGGTTAGCATGGCTGCAATTTGACAGAACTTTATGAGCACATCACACAAGCTAGCATCATAATTTGATTTTGCCTGTATCAGCAGGAGGCAATATTTCACCAACATGGTGGAAGAGTACAAGTCCACACATATCCACGTACTAACTGATGGGTCTGTCCAATGTAATTATTGGGTGTCCATGTCAGCAAGTGTCATACCAAAGCATGTCTTTAGCACTGCAAGTGGTGTCATCACAGACAACATGGTGAACCTAACATTCATTAAAGAAATCAGGCGTGGATCACCCTGGACTTCTCCATTCATTTGGCTGATGACACTATTATACCAGCCACCCCAGCCATGGTCACACTCAATTTTGCATTTGTTTCATCGTGTTGCTTCCCCAAATTTGAGCAAAAAATACATTTCAATAAAGCAGTGTTGGCCCCTTCCCTCTCTTCCAAATCCACCGCCATCCCCTTCTCCACTTGGACCTCTGCCTCATCATTACATTTTTTGTTATTTTTAGTTATTATTTTTTTGTCTCTATTATCTTAAGTAATTTTCCCGAAAAAAAGTGTTGCCCTTCACACTTCCTGTGCACCTCTGCCACCTCATCCACTTTCTCCTCCACTTGGATCTCTGTATCATGGTTCAATTTTTTGGTATATTTGGTTATTATTTTTTTGTCTGTTATTTTAAGCAATTTTCATTAAGAAAAATGCTGAACACTACCCTTCCATGTCCATCTCAACCTTCCCCTCCACTTGGACCTCTGCCTCATGGTTCAATTTTTTGTTATCTTTGGTTCTTTTTTGTCTTTTATTTGAAGTAATTTTCTTTAAAAAAAATGAATGAATAAATAAATAAATAAATAAATAAATATACAAACAAGGGTTACCCCCCTCCCCTTCCAATTCATAGCTATGAACTCCGGTCACCTTTTGACATCAGCGCTCATCTATACAATCTAGATGTAGCAGAGTTGGAGCCTGTTGTGGGACAAATGAATTATTGTTGGACTGGTGAGGAATATTGTGTTTTGTTATTTTTAATTTTACAGTATTAAATATATGAAAGAGGGGGGTGAGTGTTTTTTTCAAACAAAGATGTCTGTGTTTTTATTTCAATTAAAGTACCTTAGTCTGGGTATGTTTTTATTACATTTAGATTATGGTGTTATTAATGGAGGTGTCTCATGGATGTCTCTCCATTACTAACCTGAGGGCTTGATGTCAGCTCACTTTACAAAGCTGACCTCAACCCCACAAATATTAACCCAATTGCCCCTGCCCAGTGCAAAGTGTCAGAAATGGCACATCTAATACATGCTTTTCTGGGCAGCTGTGGGTTGATATTTTTAGGCTGGGGAGGGCCAATATCCATGGACCCTTCCCAGCATGAGAATATTAACCCCCAGCTGTATGCTTTAGCTTGGTTGGTTGTAAAAATTGGGGAGGACCCCACACCATTTCTTTATTTCAATATTTGCAAAAAAATGCCTGGGGCTCCTCTATTTTTGATAACCAGCAATATAAAGCTGACAGCTGGAGCCCTCTGGGTTGAAAATATAGGGGTCCCCATGTCATTTATTTATTTATTGCGCAGGCACTGCTTGGAGAATACTCATCATTGTATGCCTGCTCTTGATGGTATCAGTAGAAAAAAATTAATACATTTGTAGAAAAAAAACATTCTGTCTTATGACTTGTAATGTTTTCAGTTTTTAGCTATTGAAGCTGTATGGGGGCTTGATTTTTTGTGTCTTCCTTATTGATACCCCCTTAGTGCATTTTTGGGAGGCATTGTTGCAGCAACAAAAAACAACCCGGGTGTTTTGAGTTTTTTTGTCATTACAGCGCTTACAGAATAGGTTAATTAATTTTATATTTTGATTGATTTGATTTCTACTGATGTGGAGATATCACATACCATATTTTTCGTACTATAAGGCACACTGTACCATAAGACGCACCTAGGTTTTAGAGAAGGAAAATTTTAAAAAAATTGAAGCAAAAACCGTGGTCAATTCTGTATTAACATCCCCCATCCTGGTATACAGTGGGTACAGTAAGTACTCAGACCTCTTTAAATTTTTCACTCTTTGTTTCATTGTAGCCATTTGGTAAATTCAAAAAAGTTCATTTTTTTTATCATTAATGTACACTCTGCACCCCATCTTGAATATAAAAACCCCCCAGAAATGTAGAAGTTTTTGCAAATTCATTAAAAAAGAAATAATAAAATATCACATGGTCATAAGTATTCAGACCTTTTGCTCAGTATTGAGTAGACTCACCCTTTTGAGTTAGTACAGCCTTGAGTCTTCTTGAAAATGATGCAACATGTTTTTCACTCATGGATTTGGGCATCCTCTGCCATTGCTCCTTGCAGATCGACTCCAGTTCCATCAGGTTGGATGGTGATCATTGGTGGACAGCCATTTTCAGGTCTCTCCAGAGATGCTCAATTGGGTTTAGGTCAGGGCTCTGACTGGGCCAGTCAAGAATGGTCACAGAGTTGTTCTGCAGCCACTCATTTGTTATTTTAGCTGTGTGGTTAGGGTCATTGTCTTGTTGGAAAGTGAACCTTTGGCCAAGTCTGAGGTCCAGAGCACTCTGGAAGAGTTTTTCATCCAGGATATCTCTGTACTTGGCGGCATTCATGTTTCCTTCAATGACAGTCGTCCTGTCCCTGCAGCTGAAACACACCCCCATACCATGATGCTGCCTCCACCATGTTTCATTGTTGGGATTGTATTGGGCAGGTGATGAGCAATGCCTGGTTTTCTCCACACATACTGCTTAGAATTATCTCCAAAAAGGTCTATCTTCATCTCATCAGACCAGAGAATCTCATTTCTCATAGTCTGGGAGTCCTTCATGTGTTTTATAGCAAACTCCATATGGAGGCTTTCATATGTCTTGCACTGAGGAGAGGCTTCCATCGGGCCACTCTGCCATAAAGGCCCAACTGGTGGAGTGCTGCAGTGATAGTTGACTGTGGAAGTTTCTCCCATCTCCCTACTGCCTCTCTCACCAAGGCTCTTCTCCCACGACTGCTCAGTTTGGCTGGACGGCCAGCTCTAGAAAGACTTCTGTTGTCCCAAACTTCTTCCATTTAAGAATTATGGAGGTCACTGTGCTCTTAGGAACCTTAGTACTACATAAATTATTTTATAACCTTGGCCAGAAATGTGCCTTGCCACAATGTACATTTTTGAATTTACCAAATGGCTGCAATGAAACAAAGAGTGAAAAATTTAAAGGGATCTGAATACTTTCCATTCCCACTGGATATACGTATTTGTCCCCGATCTTGGTATACATGGTCCCCTCATCCCCATCCTGGTATTCATGGCCCCTCATCACCATCCTGGCATACATGGCTCCAATCCTGGTATACATGGTCTCCTCATCCCCATCCTGGTATACATGGTCCCTTCATCACCATTCTGGTATACATGGTCCCCTCATCATCATCCTGGTATACTTGGCTCCAATCTTTGTATTCATTGTCTCCTCATCTCCATCCTGGTATACATGGTCCCTTTATCCCCATCCTAGTATACATGGCCCCCTCATCCCCATACTGATATGCATGGCCCCCTCATCATTATATTGGTATGCATGACCCCCTCATCCCTATCCTGGTATGCATAACCCCCTCATCCCTATCCTGGTATGTATGGCCTCCTCATTCCTTTCCTTGTTTGCATGGCCCCCTCATTCCTAACGTGGTTTGCATGGCCCACATCCCCAACCTAGTATGCATGACCCCAATCCCAATGCTGGTATTCATAGCTTCCATCCTTATCCTGGTATGTATGGTCCCCATCATAAAAATGTAAAAAAAAAATCCTACTTACCTTCCCTGCGCTCCCTCACATTATCCTGTTCTGATGCCAGCAGCTGATATATGCGTGTTAGCAGCACATAGTAATGGTCGCGAGCTTCCTGTTAGTGTGCCTGCTATTAAAGAGAAATTAATATTCACTGCTCCCCATGCCCATAGTCTCTTCAACTTCTTGGCGCTGGCTTCAGTGCATAGAGATTGTACGGATTATGGGAGTGGGGAGTAGTGAATATTCATGCTTTTTTAACAGCGGTCACCGGACTTAGCCACAGCTGCCAGCTCCTGCCTCTGTGATCCGCCCGTCTGCCGCTGCCCCCACACCTACCCATACACAGCAAGCACATCCAGACTATAAAATGTGCCCTCCATTTTCCTCCAAATTTTTGGAGTAACAACGTGCATCTTACAGTCCGAAAAATACGGTATTTTTTTTCACTCTTTTTATACATCTATTTAATTTATTTGCAAAAAGGATGGTGATTATATATATATATATATATATATATATATAGTCAGATTTTTAAAAACATATTCCTCTTTTCACTGTATTTGTTAGTCCCCTTAATGGACTAGAACCTCAGTTCACCTATACAAAGCAATGCCACTTTATTGGTGTGTATGGGAAAAATCCTGGTCGCCTATGAACACCAGCAAAAAGCTGGATTTCACTGGCGTAGCATCATGACATTGGTGTGTATGGGAAGAATCCTGGTCGCCTATGAACACCAGCTAAAAGCTGGATTTCACTGGCATAGCATCATGACAGGAACCGGGTTCTTTAGTAGACACCCGACCATCATGATTGCCCATTGGCGCAGATAGGAAATTAGAATTGTGCCCCAACCAGGGCTGCATGCTGTTAATACCACTGTCATTTAACAGTTTATCTGCTGTGGGCGGAGCTCTTCTCATAAAAGGCATTTATAGGCAGATGGCAGCTGAATAACATAGCCATCATTTGCTGGAAAAGATGTGGGCTCAGGGGCAGTACAGCAGAAGTGAACATGCTATGAAAGAAAAACTGATAAGATGGTTTGTAATGAGACACAGCTAAACTCCGGTGTGTCACCCCAGAACTCAGTCATTCAGGAGGTTAGTCCAGGAGATCATGTCTGTATCATTACATTTCACACACTGAGAATTGCTCTAAGCTATAGTGGGGACGTGTCATTCCTTCCTTTCATTGTTAAGCCCCCGTCACACACAGCGAGATCGCTAGCGAGATCGCTGCTGAGTCACAAGTTTTGTGATGCAACAACGATCTCAGTAGCGATCTCGCTATGTGTGACACGTAGCAGCGATCAGGCCCCTGCTGTGAGATTGCTGGTCGTGTCGGAATGGCCTGGGCCATTTTTTGATCGTTGAGGTCCCGCTGGGTAGCACACATCGCTGTGTTTGACACCTTACCAACGACCTCGCTGACAGGACGTCCCATTGAATCGTCATGAAATAGGATCATTGTAAAGGTCGCTACAGGTCGCTACAGGTCGCCGCATCGCTGCTGCGTCGTTGGTGAGATCTCACAGTTTGACATCTCACCAGCGACCACATAGCGACGCTTGAGCGATCCCTGACAGGTTGTATCGTTGTCGGAATCGCTCAAGCGTCGCTATGTGTGACGGGGCCTTTACTGTCTGCTTATCATACGGGGGAAGAAGTATAAACACTCAGTGGAAACTCTTGCATAACCCCCACTTGGATTTAATTAAAATTAACTCATTAGTGGGTAAATAATTTGATTGCTAATATCTCTACAACAGAGAATTCAACATGAAGAATTTAGTGAAGGGTTCGCTTTAACATTATAGAGGGAAAATTTACTTGGGAAAACTAAGTGGTTGCACTGCATTTAAATGATGTTGTGTGCACATACTCTAATGGTGGTCAGATGGCTAGTTTTTCTAAAAGTTTTCTAGTGTCAAACATTTGCAAATTTTGCCACATTCTGTCAAAAAGCTACACATTTTGGAACAAGTTTTTTTGTTGTATGAAATTTATTGACTGGAATTTTGATGCCATTGTAGCCACTTTTCAAAAATGGATGTGGTTAACTATGTAATTTATTTTTCATACACAGTCCCAAACTAAATTGGGTAGCATAAAAATTAGAGAAATTTCAGGGCAAAATTATCTTAATATTGTATATTAAACATCATGTGACATTTTGAGTAATTGCGCTCCACAAAGAAGATTAATTTTTAAAAATCCTCTTATAAAAATTTATAGCCCAAATGTGTTTTTTGTTTAAAAAAAAATTGACCCCAAAATGGCAGAAAAAAATATGTCAAACTAATCTTTTTGACTGAATGTATTTTATATTTTATTATAGTCTTTAAAGTAACATCTGGGGGTAAAAAAAACCCCACTAAAATCAAAAATATTCTCCCTGCTGATGAAATGGAGACTCAAATACCCGAAAAAAAAAACCACTCAAATAGGCTGTATGTGAATCCAGCTGGATAGTTTTTGCATAAATCAGTTTGAAGCTAAACACCTCCGTCTCCATTCCTAATGCCTATCCCAGCAGGGCCCCGCAGGAGAGTAGCTCTTTGATGCATTCACGGTAAGCATTGCTTCTTCTAATTAAATGAATATTATTGATTCAACAAACCTCACTTGTTATTTACATTTAATGATAATGGTTCTACTGTCGTGCCGGAGTTTTCTTATTTTCAAATAATGTACCATCTTCCCTTGGAGATTCAGTTAATTAAGCTCATGCTGGACAAGTTGGCTTAAAACAAATATATATATATATATATAAGCTGCCAGTGCTATTATGCGATGAAATTACATTTGTTTCCAGTATTTTCTAGGGCATTTTGCTATCAAATAAGTCTTCAGAATTTAGTTAGTCAAAATAATCCCTGGACACAGCTTCATATTAAAGGGGTAACCACTTTATCTTCATTCTAATACATATGTTTGGGGCATTATTTTGAGGCACTTGCTAATTTATAAGTGTTTGCAAGTATTATAGATTGCTGTCTTGCAATTGTTTGTCTTTCTCAAAGACTGTCCTATCTGCAAAATAGCTGCTGATGGAGGAGTGTGTGGCTGCCCCTGTGAAATACAGATTTCTCTTTCCAGGCGGGGATGTTGGTATGTTCCTTCATTAGCTGCCATTTTGAGATCAACTGCCCAAGGATTGTTTATCCCTGTCTGTGCTCACTCCCTCTGTGTCTTCTTCTGTCAGGAGGCACCACCTCATTGTTATGGCCAAGCTTGGCGACAGTGCAACCATTGATTAATCTTCTAGGGTTTGTCTTGCCATCTAGACAGGAAGTTTGGGAGTTAACTACTGTACTAGTTCATCTGATTTTCTCTCTTCTGCAAACCTTGGGCGGAGCTCACACTACTTAAACTCCTGGCTTCCTACCTCTAGTTGCCAGTTATAAAGTCTCTTACCCTGTTTCAATTCTGTTTTCTGCCACTACCCTCCTTATTTTATTCCATTTCTGTGCTTTGCCTGGGTATAAACATTCTAATGTCTGTTGATTCTGTTTCTGGTCTCCTGGTATTGACTCAGCTTCCTGATCTCCTGGTATTGACTCAGCTTCCTGATCTCCTGGTATTGACTCAGCTTCCTGATCTCCTGGTATTGACTCAGCTTCCTGATCTCCTGGTATTGACTCAGCTTCCTGATCTCCTGGTATTGACTCAGCTTCCTGATCTCCTGGTATTGACTCAGCTTCCTGATCTCCTGGTATTGACTCAGCTTCCTGATCATCTTCTGCCAACCTGCTCAACCAGCCAGAATCCATTCTGTGGAGTTGGATGCAACACAGTTGATATTGTGTAAATCCAGATCCATGTATAGGAGTTAAAGGGTGAAGAACAGGGCACAGGGAAGCACTGTAGCTCAGTAATTAGCTTTGCTGTGTTGGAGCACTACATTCAAATCCCACAAAGGACATCATCTGCAAGGTTTGTTTTCTCCAAATTTGTGTGGATTTCCTCCATTTTCTCCCACACTACAAAGACATACTGATAAGGAGTTTTTGATTATTAACCCCAGTGGGGAAAGTGATGATAATATCTGTAAAGTGCTGCAGAATATTATGTTGCCATATAAGCAAACCATAATAAATAAATGAATACTGCTAGATGGAGTAACTGTCTGTGGAAGTCCTATTAAGAACTGTCAGTTTACCATGCACAGAGAATACTGACAAAGACAATCTGCAATTAGCAAGTGCTACCAAAGTATAAGCATTATGGATGTTATAATTTGAAACTTATAAAATATGGTATTCATATACCAAATATCAGCAATTACAAATACGGTAATTTTATATAATCAAGATAAAGAAGTGAAAATATTGTATCACATTATGACACAATGGTTCTGGTGTTTGCACTGTTTTGCGTTGTTGTATTAGTATTTTGAGTCTGATTCGCACAAGATTTGCATCAGTTTATATGATCTCTCCATGTTCTATCAACTTTCTTTTAGGCACTTGGATTTCCTCCATCAGGACATATACTATATACTAAGAAGGTAATATCCATTCATTAACCCCTTCATGACCTTGGGGTTTTCCATTTTTCCGTGTTCGTTTTTCGCTCCCCTCCTTCCCAGAGCCATAACTTTTTTATTTTTCCATCAATATGGCCATGTGAGGGCTTATTTTTTGTGAAACGAGTTTTACTTTTGAACGACATCATCGGTTTTAGCATGTCGTGTACTAGAAAACAGAAAAAAATTCCAAGTGCGGTGAAATTGCAAAAAAAAGTGCAATCCCACACTTGTTTTTTGTTTGGCTTTTTTTGCTGGGTTCGCTAAATGCTAAAACTGACCTGCCATTGTGATTCTCCAGGTCATTACGAGTTCATAGACACCAAACATGTGTAGGTTCTCTTTTATCTAGTGGTGAAAAAAATGCCAAACTTTGCTAAAAAAATAAAATAAAATTGCGCCATTTTCCGTGCCCATAGCGTCTCCATTTTTCGTGATCTGGGGTCGGGTGAAGGCTTATTTTTTGCGTGCCGAGCTGAGGCTTTTAATGATACCACTTTTCTGCAGATACGTTTTTTTGAGTGCCCATTATTGCATTTTAATGCTATGTAACGGCGACCAAAAAAAGTAATTATGGTATTTCAATTTTTTTTAGCGATCAGGTTAATGCATTTTTTTAAATGATAGATTGGGCGATTCTGAATGCGGCGATACTAAATATGTGTAGGTTTGATTTTTTTTATTGTTTTATTTTGAATAGGGCGAAACGGGGGTGATTTAAACTTTTATTTTTTTTCACATTTTTTTAACTTTTTTTTTTAACTTTTGCCATGCTTCAATAGCCTCCATGGGAGGCTAGAAGCTGGCACAACTTGATCGGATCAGCTACATAGCAGCGATCATCAGATCGCTCCTATGTAGCTGAAATCCTGCATTGCTATGAGCGCCGACCACAGGGTGGCGCTCACTGCAAACCGGCATCAGTAACCGTAGAGGTCTCGGCCTCTATGGTTACTATGCAGATGCATCGCTGACCCCCGATCATGTGACGGGGTTGGCGTTGCTCTCATTTCCGGCCCAATGGCTGGAAGCGCCGGTTAAATGCCACTGTCAGTGTTTGACAGTGGCATTTAACTAGTTTATAGTGGCGGGTGAATCGCGATTTCACCCACCGCTATTGCGGGCACATGTCAGCTGTTCAAAACAGCTGTCCCGGCTTTGATGCGGGCTCACCGCCGGAGCCCGCATCAAAGTGGGGGTTCTGACCTCAGACGTACTATCCCGTCCGAGGTCAGAAAGGGATTAATGTTGCACTTAGATTTCGTTGTTAAAAATTGTGAATTCAATTTTGACATAAATTAATAGAGAAATAGCCATTATTACATTCTTGATATTGTAATTAGTAATAGATTATTTCTGTATGATTAGAATGAGACACTGTGTCATATTTTTTTGCATTTAGGTGCTATTTCATCCATAATTTCTCTTTATCTGCAGTATACTCATTTAAACAAGACTTCCAAAATACTGTAAATAAGGTTATAATTCAATGTGGTTTGGGATTGTCATGTATCTGAAGGTCCATTTATTTATTTATTAGGTGCAGTCATATAGAGAGAAACATAACCATAGGTCCAATGCAATTGTTTTTCAAGTTGAAACTCACCGAAGGCTAGCGAGAGTAGGACATAGGGAGTTAAAAAGGAGCAAACATACATTATCTTATATTACATACTTTCAAACTCTTCTTCTAAAGAGCTATTGTTTCCAAATTTTGCACTGTTGAAGGCTAATAAACCTGAGTTAACTGTGCTGTGTAGGTTGTATCTGTGCAATGTACTACTGGTTCTTGGTGCACTGTGGGAAATGGAACAATTTAGAAGATTCAATAGAACACAAATTTTTAATTTGCATATTGATGTCCCAATATCACTGAAAGCCGATTTCACATATTAATTTTTTGTTTGATGTTTTCCGTGAACGTGGAAATAGACCGATTTTCATCAATGTCTTGGACCAGCTTCTTCGATCAATCAGTCAGTCAAAAATGGTCAACGCTAGGTTCTATCTATGAAAAACACATACAAAAAAATTGGACTTGTAAAACTGGCCTAAGACGTAGGATTGCTATGCTTTTCTCAATACGATAGCAATGCACTCTCATAACAGATTCTAGAAGGATACTCCATATCCTGTAGCTTAGCTTGTGATGAGGAAGCAGTTGTGATTAAACACAAGGCTAGATCATCATTAAAGGATGTCTGACATAACTACAAGCTTTGCTCTTTCCAAAGTTCCTGCTCTTTGTACTGATGTTTTAAAATCAGCTCAGAGCCAGAATGTCTGATGGTACAAAGCATCACTAAGCATTTTTGCTGCAGATCTACAGAATGCATAATGGCAGATGCATTGCCTTATTTTGCATTCTATGACTGTTATAAGTCAAGGCATATTTGCATTTTACTGTATTTGGAAAAGAATAAACTTTTCATCTTAGGTAGCTGCAAACTATGTAAGGTGACATTATAAGAATGATTTTTTTTGCATTGTGATGTTCTTGGTCAGTAAACAATACTGCAGAAAATAATTTAGGAACCCACAGATTTTAACCAGGTGCCCTAAAACAAAATCTAAAAAGGAACCCAACTTAATTATAACCTTCTCCAGCAGCTAGAGGTGACAAAGTTGGATAAGCAGTGATCTATCACATGTATAAGTGAGTCTTACGTGAAGTCATGAGGACACTGTTTAGTAACCTGGCAGATCTTAATAGGGCAACTATGGAGAGGCTTAGAGCTAGATACTCCCTCTACCAGATCCTAGCACTTCCACTGACCATCATCGTTTCGACCCTTTACGGGGATCTGGACAAACAGAGAGGCTCCTGTGTTGGGTCCATAGAGTAGCTGTTGACTGGTAGAGTTGAGCTGACAGGGGATGGTTAGAATTTGGAATCTATAACAGAAGGTCAGGGACAGGAACATAATTGCCAGTGAGAAGAATTGTCTAAGCACAGCCAAGGTCAGAAATGGGAAATAAACAGGCTGAACAGGAGATGAAAAGTTGGAGGAAACCAGCACAAGTATAAACTATAAAGGGCACCTCCCAGCACTATTCTGGGAGTTAAGTAGAGTGCGATGTTGATCCACCATCTATGGGAGAGCTGCTGGAGCACACTCACAACCATACTACCAGACTTGATAAGACTATAGGTCTCAGCTATACTAGCATTTCTGGCTTGAAGGAGGCTGCGTCACCTAAAGCTTTTAGTCCTGACATTTCCTCCTTCACCAGCACCACCTAAATAATGAATAGAGCCACGCCTATGGTGGCAGAAACAGGCATCACATGAGCAACTCCATGTGAAATTGTAACAGATGTCGTCTACCTTATCTGCACAATGAATTTTTGACTTGTTCTTTCGTTGCTCCTCATGTATTTCAATTTTTCTTTCTCACACAGACTCAGGCTTTCATGCATCTTCCATTCTAGTGTATGTTGCGTCGCAATCCATTCTGGATTTACATTAAAAGGTTATTTGTTGGTTTTTTTCAGTAAAAGTAATTTTTTCCAATAGAAAAATTAAAATGCATAGTAGATAAAGGCTTTTGGTTTCCAGAGGGTTTTCTGCCATTTTTGGATGTACTGCAGCCATTAAGTTTATGATACAGTTGTCCTCTAATAACATTGTCAAACTATGAGGAAGTTGTGGATGAGATTAAGGATGAGAAACTTAAAACTGAATAATTATGTCTCATCCTTAATCAATTCTGACTTTCTTTACTAGACATTTATTCTTTGTCTAATTGGATTGAATAATACAAGTGTTCAGTGGAGAAAACGGGAAATGGTTAGATACATCTAGCATAATTTTTTTTAAGTAGCCGACCCTATAGTTTATATTCATACAATCTGATGTGGAATAATACATACCCATTGGAAGGAGTTGGTGTGCAGAACTCATCAGCGGCTACTACACATTGTGCAGTTTGGCTCCAGTGAAGGATTATATGGAGCCAGTGCCAGAGGTAATAACAGCTGAGCAGGTGGGGTGCCATTTTTCAGACCCCTACAATCAATTTTAATGACCTACTATAAGTACAGGTAATCAATATCATTTGATCAGAGAATCACTTTAAGAATGAAGACTTGTTTGATTCAACTATATGATGAGTCCACATGGATGAAATGGTCTTTTGAGTTATAGTGTATATACTATATATGCTATTTTAACCCCTTAATTAAAATAGGTAAAACCAAATCAATATGTTCTGCATAGTCTAGCCATATGTCAAAAGCTTGAAAGTTTCAAGAGCAACTTATATGGAGCAGCTAACTGGAATGTAACATTCATTATGTATGGTTTTGTCATCCAATGGATATTTATTATTCAGCACCAGACTGTATGAGAATAAACTACATGGTCGGCTAGTTAAAATAATGATGCTAGATGTGTCTCATTCTTAACCGTCTTCCATTTTCTCCACTAAACACTTGCATTATTCAATCTATATGGCAATGAATAACTGTCTAATAAAGAACAGCAGAAACTACTAAGGATGAGACATAACTACTCAGCCTGCCGATTCCCATCCTTAACCTCTTCCCTCACACCCCAACCGTTTGGCGGTGTTATTGGAGGACTGTTTTATTCACTTATAAGATGCACAACATTTTCCTTCTTTTCAAAAAAGGAAAGTCCCGTAAGTTTTTAGGGGCGAAAAGGTTTTAATGACAAATAATGCTTAGAATTTACAAAACACCACATTTTCTAGAAAGGCCAAGCTTCTCTTTAAGCTGTGATAATTGGAAAATAGATAAGCCCATAAATTGGACACTTCCATATAACAGGTAGAGCGGGAGGCCTAATGGCATGTAAAGGTATGAGAGTTTTCATGAATTTTTAATACTTTTAGATATAAATTATTTACTGGTTCCTATACCAATCAAGAATACTCAAGGGAATCAAGTGATATTTCTATATTGTGCTTGATAACACAAAATAAGAAGCAGGATGGCCGAGAGATGTATAAATAGTAAAGGGAACAATTTAAAAAAAGAATAAAGGATTAAAAAAAAGAAATTTATGAATTTACACCTATATAATATATTAGATTTCTAAACCTCATTTTCCAATTATCTGTTATGATGATAGACTTCTTGTTACTGAGAAAAACATATCATTACTGAGAAAATGATATTCGGGTATGTTTCCACATTCAGGAAACGCTGCGTAGAGCCGCAGCATCAAACACGCAGCGTCCAGATGTTACAGCATAGTGGAGGGGATTTCATGAAATCTTGTCTCCACTATGCGGTAAAACACGCAGGTGGCAGACCCGCGTAAACGGACATGAGAGGCGTCTTTTCAGAGCGCAGTATGTCTGCTTACAATGCGGCGATGCTCCATCACCGCGCCCTAAATGTACCATAGACTATCATTAGATGCAATAAAATCGCATCTAATGATTAGTCACATGCGTAGAAACTGTGTAAATGCAGCTTACTACGCATGTCTGCTGGCTCACCTGTCCCGCCGCCGGAAGTCCCTCGTCCACTGCAGTTCTCGCGATAACTTATGTTATCATGAGAACTGCCATGCATGTAACAGGGACTTATCTCCAGTCACTTGTCTGTAGTGTAGGTGATCGCTGGAGAGTTATCTCCGGCGATCATCTACCGTCTCTGCTACCTCTAGATGTCAGGCATCCAGATGTAGCAGAGCCGGACTCGTCTACACTGTGTGCACATACACCACACAAAATACACCATGCAACAACATGCAACATGCGATGACATGCGACAACATGCACCGACATGCTGTTAGGTCTCGAGTTCCCGCTTCTGCACAGGGGGAATCTCGAGCCGTCTCCGCTGCGGTCCCCCATTCCTATCCAGCCGCAGTGGAGCCTGCTCAGCAGGGACGTCGGTCCCAGCGTCTTGCTCGGTCTCACTCTGTTCAGAGAGTTACTGCTGCTTCTTCAGCTCCTGCCATTAAAGTCAGTGCTGGTCAGCAGCGAGTGGACTTCTCTGGGACTAAGTCCTTGTCTGCGCACACTGAGCATGCCCAGGGCAAGATCTCCCGTTGGAGATCGAGGGTCATGTGCTCAGACTCTGCAGCGCATTCTATTGGTCCTCTTGGCAGGTCTTGGAAGGGCAAAGTTTCTGTGGCCACTTCCTGTCCTGCAACTATATAAACTGCGCAAGACCGCACGGCCATGCGCTAGTGTACTATTGAATACGTGTGTTTGTTGTGAGTGCAAGTCGTTCATTAAATACCCCTACCCTATTGTATGACTGTTCGCGTATGGTGTATGGCTGCTATCTAGCGCCCGACTAATCACTCAACGTTTCACACACGTATCAGCGTCTATTGCTGTGACCGCCAGTGCGGTGCCACGCGCCAGTGTGCGCTTCCTGACCCACGTCTGGGTGCTTAGTGGTACCTGCCAGCACGGCACACTTCGCACTTCGGTGCTATAATTATATATTTCCTTACACACCCAGTAGCGGTGTAGTGCCAGCAAGGGTCTAATCGGACTACAATCCCTGTTGGGGTTAAGTTCGCTGACCACTTGCTCGCGCTCTATGTGCGGTACCGCGGACCTGTGACGCAACAGGATCGCTTTCTTCACGCTGGGTGAGGTTTAACCCACGCGTGTATACTTTTGGATACCGCCATATAGTCTGTCATTTCCTAGCAGCAGGTTTCACCTGCACGGTGGACCCCGGACTGCGAACGCATCTATATCATCTCTCTTGGTGCGTTCCGCCAGTCCTAACATTACACTAGCGCCAGGGTCTGGCTAGTGATGACAGACAAACAGCAATCTCTGCGGTATATCCAGCAGCTGGAGGGTAGGTTGGCGGTTCTCGAGAGCGCGACTTCAGCTGTGGATGTTACTGCAGTAGCTGTACAGGCTGCCAGCGTGGCTGCAGCTACTATGTCCATTGCCACCCCTGTTCCGACATTATCTCGCCTCCCGCTGCCAGAAAAATTTTCTGGTGATAGCAAGTTTTGTAGGGGATTTGTGAGTCAGTGCTCTATTCACCTCGAGCTCCTGGCTGCACGTTTTCCCACAGAGCGGGCTAAGGTGGGATTTATTCTGTCTCTATTGTCGGACAGGGCGTTGGAATGGGCTACGCCGCTGTGGGAGCGTGGCGATCATGTGGTGCAGAGTGCTCCGCTGTTTCTGAGCGCTCTGAAACAGGTCTTTTTAGGACCTCAAGTCACCCATGATACTGCGCTCCAATTGCTGGCATTAACTCAGGGTGAGTCCTTGGTCAGTCATTTTGCCGTAAAATTCCGCACCTTAGCATCTTAGCTGGATTGGTCAGATAAAGCTCTTATCCCCATATTTTGGAGGGGCTTGGCTGACCACATAAAGGACGCTCTGGCCACTAGGGAGATTCCTGCTACACTGGAGGAGTTAATAACTGTCTCCACTCGAATTGACCTCCATTTTAACGAGCGGAGGTTAGAGCGAGCCCAGTGTAGGCAGAGGTTTCGGCTGGCTCCTACTTTCGCCAAACCTCTGGAATCTCCGGTCCTGGTTCCTGAGCCACATGAGGCCAGGGAAGTGTCACAAGCAGGATCTAAGTCCCGGACCGCTTGTGCACTCAGGGTCTGTCATGTTTGCCAGCAGTCAGGACATCTAGCCACCAGATGTCCTCAGCGGTCGAGGAAACGTCAGCGTCTAGTGGTAGTAGGTGGAGGTACACTAGACACGGCGACGTTTGCCTCTAAGTTGTCCTTTAAGGGGACAATTACTATTGGCTCATTCTCCCACTCGGTAGAGCTCTGCGTGGATTCTGGGGCGGAGGGCAATTTTATGTCTTCTGCCTTCGCCCAACGTCACGCAATACCCCTGGTAATGCTTGCTCAACCAGTAACGGTGCGAGTGGTGAATGGGTCGACATTGCCCTCACAGATAACACACCAGACCATCCCTTTTACTCTGTCCATGTCGCCATCTCATCAGGAGATAATTTCTCTGCTCGTCATTCCGGAAGGAATTGATGAGGTCCTGTTGGGAATACCTTGGCTACGGTACCACTCTCCTCATATCGAGTGGTCCTCAGGCAGAATTCTGGGTTGGGGTGAATCTTGTGGGGGTAGGTGTCAGAGGGAGTGCGTTCAGGTTGCTACTACTGAGGTACCCGCAGATCTATCCTCTCTCCCCAAGCAGTATTGGTCTTATGCAGACATGTTCTCCAAAAAGGCGGCAGAGGTCCTTCCGCCTCATCGCCCCTATGACTGTCCGATTGATCTCTTGCCTGGTGCTGAGCCTCCCCGGGGTCGAGTTTATCCGCTATCTCTCCTGGAGACGGAGGCAATGTCACAGTACATCCAGGAAAATCTGGCAAGAGGATTCATTAGGAAGTCAGTGTCACCTGCTGGGGCAGGGTTCTTCTTCGTGCAAAAGAAGAATGGGGAGTTGCGCCCATGCGTAGACTACAGGGGTCTTAACGCCATCACCGTTAAGAATAAGTATCCTTTGCCCTTGATATCTGAGTTATTCGATAGACTTCGGGGAGCAAGGGTATTTACTAAATTAGATCTGCGGGGTGCTTACAACCTGATTCGCATCCGTGAGGGGGACGAATGGAAGACGGCCTTTAACACCAGGGATGGGCACTATGAATATCTGGTGATGCCCTTCGGGCTCTGTAATGCCCCAGCCGTTTTCCAAGACTTTGTGAATGATATCTTCCGGGATATGCTTTCCACCTCGGTCGTAGTCTATCTGGATGATATTCTCATCTACTCTCCAGATATTGACTCCCACCGGAGAGATGTTTGCAAAGTCTTCGACCTCCTACGGGCAAACTCCCTCTATGCCAAGTTGGAGAAGTGTATGTTTGAGCAGGAGTCTTTACCTTTCCTGGGCTACATCATCTCGGCCCAGGGATTGGCTATGGATCCTGCCAAACTACAGGCAGTGATGGACTGGCAGGAACCCCATTCTCTGAAAGCGGTGCAGCGCTTTATGGGGTTCATAAATTACTATCGTCAGTTCATCCCCCACTTCTCAACCCTGGTAGCTCCCTTGGTATCCCTCACCAAGAAGGGAGCGAATCCTAAATTGTGGTCCGAAGAGGTCTCCAAGGCCTTCACTTCTATTAAGTCCCACTTTGCTAGCGCTCCCATCTTACATCGTCCCGATGTGGATAAGCCATTCCTAATGGAGGTGGATGCCTCATCCGTTGGTGCAGGAGCAGTCCTCTATCAAAAGGATGCTCAAGGTCAGAAGCACCCATGCTTCTTCTTCTCAAAGACCTTCTCACCAGCGGAGAGAAATTACTCCATCGGGGATAGGGAGCTGCTGGCAATGAAGTTGGCCTTTTCGGAATGGAGACATCTCTTGGAGGGTGCTCAGTTCCCATTCCAAGTCTTCACGGACCACAAGAATTTGGTCTATTTACAAACAGCCCAGCGGCTGAATTCTCGTCAGGCCAGATGGTCCTTGTTTTTCTCCCGGTTCCACTTCACTCTTCATTATCTCGCCGGGGAGAAGAACATTCGTGCTGATGCTCTCTCTCGCTCCCTGGTGTCAACTGTGGAGGAGGAGGACGAGCCTCGGCTCATTGTCCCTTCAGAGAGTCTGAGAACCGTAGCTCCGGTTTCGCTTGAGTCTGTGCCTCCGGGCAAGACTTTTGTTCCCATCAATTTGCGTCCGGAGGTTCTCTCGTGGGCTCATTCGTCCAGAGTGGGTGGACACTTTGGGGCAAAGAGGACATCTGAGTTGTTGGCGAGAATGTATTGGTGGCCACATATGGTTCGTGACGTAGGAGACTACGTTCGGGCATGTGTCTCTTGTGCCAAAAATAAGTCTCTCCGTCAACGGCCAGCTGGGTTGTTATACCCTCTGCCGGTGGCAGACAGGCCCTGGGAGATGGTCGGGATGGACTTTGTGGTGGGTTTGCCCAAGTCACGTGGCTGTACTGTCATTTGGGTTATCACCGACCATTTTTCTAAAATGGTGCATTTGGTGCCGCTTCCTCGGCTACCTTCTGCACGGGCCTTGGCAGCATTGTTTGTTAAACACATCTTCCGTCTTCACGGTATGCCAGACAAAATTGTCAGTGACCGGGGTCCCCAGTTTGCGTCTCGGTTCTGGAGAGAGCTTTGTCGCCTTCTCAGTATCGAGTTGAATCTCTCTTCGGCATATCATCCCGAGACGAATGGGTTGGTGGAGAGAGCCAACCAGACCTTGGTCACATATCTGCGACATTTTGTCTCTGCTAAGCAAGATGACTGGGCATCTTTGCTACCGTGGGCGGAGTTTGCTCTTAACAATGCTGTAGCTGACTCCACTGGACAGATTCCATTCCTCCTTAACTATGGTCAGCATCCGCGGGTACCTGTGCCCATGCCCGTGTCTTCTGCCGATTCCAGGGTGGCAGACTGGGCTGTGGAGGCACGGGACATTTGGGATCGCACTCAGGATGCCATTCGGGCTTCCAAGGAGAGAATGAGGTCCTCCGCCGATGTTCATCGGCGCCCCGCTCCGACCTTTGCTCCTGGCGACTTGGTGTGGCTCTCCGCCCGTAACATCAGGCTGCGAGTTGAGTCCACTAAGTTTGCTCCTCGCTACTTGGGTCCCTTCAAGGTTCTCGAACAGGTTAATCCTGTGGTCTACCGCCTGGCTCTTCCTCCACGCTTGGGTATCACCGACACCTTTCATGTGTCCCTCTTGAAACCCGTATACATGTCCCGGTTTTCCGAGTCATCTGCCGGGACATTGGGTTCGTCTACGGACGATTACGAGGTGAACGCTATTTTGGGGTGTAAGGTGGTACGCGGCAAAAAGTTCTATCTGGTGGATTGGAAGGGTTATGGTCCAGAGAACAGGTCATGGGAGCCTGCTGAAAACATTCGGGCCCCACAGCTCATTGCTGCCTTCGAGCGTAGCGAGGCCCAAGGAGGGGGGGCCCTAGGAGGGGGGGTAATGTTAGGTCTCGAGTTCCTGCTTCTGCACAGGGGGAATCTCGAGCCGTCTCCGCTGCGGTCCCCCATTCCTATCCAGCCGCAGAGGCGCCTGCTCAGCAGGGACGTCGGTCCCAGCATCTTGCTCGGTCTCACTCTGTTCAGAGAGTTACTGCTGCTTCTTCAGCTCCTGCCATTAAAGTCAGTGCTGGTCAGCAGCGAGTGGACTTCTCTGGGACTAAGTCCTTGTCTGCGCACACTGAGCATGCCCAGGGCAAGATCTCCCGTTGGAGATCGAGGGTCATGTGCTCAGACTCTGCAGCGCATTCTATTGGTCCTCTTGGCAGGTCTTGGAAGGGCAAAGTTTCTGTGGCCACTTCCTGTCCTGCAACTATATAAACTGCGCATGACCGCACGGCCATGCGCTAGTGTACTATTGAATACGTGTGTTTGTTGTGAGTGCAAGTCGTTCATTAAATACCCCTACCCTATTGTATGACTGTTCGCGTATGGTGTATGGCTGCTATCTAGCGCCCGACTAATCACTCAACGTTTCACACACGTATCAGCGTCTATTGCTGTGACCGCCAGTGCGGTGCCACGCGCCAGTGTGCGCTTTCTGACCCACGTCTGGGTGCTTAGTGGTACCTGCCAGCACGGCACACTTCGCACTTCGGTGCTATAATTATATATTTCCTTACACACCCAGTAGCGGTGTAGTGCCAGCAAGGGTCTAATCGGACTACAATCCCTGTTGGGGTTAAGTTCGCTGACCACTTGCTCGCGCTCTATGTGCGGTACCGCGGACCTGTGACGCAACAGGATCGCTTTCTTCACGCTGGGTGAGGTTTAACCCACGCGTGTATACTTTTGGATACCGCCATATAGTCTGTCATTTCCTAGCAGCAGGTTTCACCTGCACGGTGGACCCCGGACTGCGAACGCATCTATATCATCTCTCTTGGTGTGTTCCGCCAGTCCTAACACATGCAACATGCAACAACATGCTACATGCGACATGCGCCAACATGTGCCAACATTCGCCATGCAACATGTGACATGCTACAACAAGCGACATGCAACATGCGACATGCAGCAACATGCAACATGTGACATTCGACAACATGTGACATGCGACACGCTGCGACGACATGCAACATGTGACATGCAATATGCAACATGCGACATGCGACATTCAACAACATGCGACAGCATGCGACAACATGCAGCATGCGACATGCAACATGTGACATGCAACATGCGACATGCAAAATGCGACGCATGCAACAACATGCATCATGCAACATGCGACATGCATCATGTGACATGCAACATGCAACAACATGTTACATGCAACATGCGACATGCGCCAACATGTGCCAACATTTGCCATGCAACATGTGACATGCTACAACAAGCATGTAAAGAAGCTGCGGAGACACCATCACGTGTTTCTCGACGCAAGCAGTGAATAGCCAGGCCTTTCCCCGGGAAGGAACAACCACGGGAAGGGCAGCATCCTATGAAGGAAAGCCACCTATGCCAAGCATGGTATCCATCCACAGACACCTGTTTCGGGGTTTTGCCCCTCATCAGTGTGGAGTAGGAATCTGGCTATTAGGAGCAGTGCCTGGTAAAAAGGTTATAAAGGCACAGATGATTGGCCTCGGGGAGACCAAAACATCCAACACTGCGGAGACACCATCACGTGTTTCTCAACGCAGTGATTCCAGAACACTGCCCCCATCCCTTATGGGAAATATGCAGATGCATGTAAAGAAGCTGCGGAGACACCATCACGTGTTTCTCGATGCAAGCAGTGAATAGCCAGGCCTTTCCCCGGGAAGGAACAACCACGGGAAGGGCAGCACCCTATGAAGGAAAGCCACCTATGCCAAGCATGGTATCCATCCACAGACAGCTGTTTCGGGGTTTTGCCCCTCATCAGTGTGGAGTAGGAATCTGGCTATTAGGAGCAGTGCCTGGTAAAAAGGCTATAAAGGCACAGATGATTGGCCTCGGGGAGACCAAAACATCCAACACTGCGGAGACACCATCACGTGTTTCTCAACGCAGTGATTCCAGAACACTGCCCCCATCCCTTATGGGAAATATGCAGATGCATGTAAAGAAGCTGCGGAGACACCATCACGTGTTTCTCGACGCAAGCAGTGAATAGCCAGGCCTTTCCCCGGGAAGGAACAACCACGGGAAGGGCAGCATCCTATGAAGGAAAGCCACCTATGCCAAGCATGGTATCCATCCACAGACAGCTGTTTCGGGGTTTTGCCCCTCATCAGTGTGGAGTAGGTTGTTCCTTCCCGGGGAAAGGCCTGGCTATTCACTGCTTGCGTCGAGAAACACGTGATGGTGTCTCCGCAGCCTCTTTACTTGCATCTGCATATTTCCCATAAGGGATGGGGGCAGTGTTCTGTTATCACTGCGTTGAGAAACACATGATGGTGTCTCCGCGGTGTTGGATGTTTTGGTCTCCCCGAGGCCAATCATCTGTGCCTTTATAGCCTTTTTACCAGGCACTGCTCCTAATAGCCAGACTCCTACTCCACACTGATGAGGGGCAAAACCCCGAAACAGCTGTCTGTGGATTGATACCGTGCTTGGCATAGGTGGCTTTCCTTCATAGGATGCTGCCCTTCCCGTGGTTGTTCCTTCCCGGGGAAAGGCCTGGCTATTCACTGCTTGCGTCGAGAAACACGTGATGGTGTCTCCGCAGCTTCTTTACATGCATCTGCATATTTCCCATAAGGGATGGGGGCAGTGTTCTGGAATCACTGCGTTGAGAAACACGTGATGGTGTCTCCGCAGTGTTGGATGTTTTGGTCTCCCCGAGGCCAATCATCTGTGCCTTTATAACCTTTTTACCAGGCACTGCTCCTAATAGCCAGATTCCTACTCCACACTGATGAGGGGCAAAACCCCGAAACAGCTGTCTGTGGATGGATACCATGCTTGGCATAGGTGGCTTTCCTTCATAGGATGCTGCCCTTCCCGTGGTTGTTCCTTCCCGGGGAAAGGCCTGGCTATTCACTGCTTGCGTCGAGAAACACGTGATGGTGTCTCCGCAGCTTCTTTACATGCATCTGCATATTTCCCATAAGGGATGGGGGCAGTGTTCTGGAATCACTGCGTTGAGAAACACGTGATGGTGTCTCCGCAGTGTTGGATGTTTTGGTCTCCCTGAGGCCAATCATCTGTGCCTTTATAGCCTTTTTCCAGGCACTGCTCCTAATAGCCAGATTCCTACTCCACACTGATGAGGGGCAAAACCCCGAAACAGCTATCTGTGGATGGATACCATGCTTGGCATAGGTGGCTTTCCTTCATAGGATGCTGCCCTTCCCGTGGTTGTTCCTTCCCGGGGAAAGGCCTGGCTATTCACTGCTTGCGTCGAGAAACACGTGATGGTGTCTCCGCAGCTTCTTTACATGCATCTGCATATTTCCCATAAGGGATGGGGGCAGTGTTCTGGAATCACTGCGTTGAGAAACACGTGATGGTGTCTCCGCAGTGTTGGATGTTTTGGTCTCCCCGAGGCCAATGCTACAACAAGCGACATGCAACATGCGGCAACATGCAACATGTGACATTCGACAATATGCGACCTGTGACACGCTGCGACGACATGCAACATGTGACATGCAATATGCAACATGCGACGAGCGACATTCAAAAACATGCGACAGCATGTGACAACATGCAGCATGCGACATGCATCATGTGACATGCAACATGCGACATGCAAAATGCGAAAGCATGCAACAACATGCAACATGCAACATGCGACGACATGCATCATGCGACATGCAACATGCAACAACATGCGACATATGACATGCACCATGCACCATACAACATGCAACATACACCATGCAATACATACATACAGTACATACATATAGAAATACAGTACATTAAACATAGATTTCATACTCACCATCACTTGTCACTTTGATCCCCAAAGCCAGTGTCACCTGTAAAAAATATTAAAAAAATAAACAAACACTATACTCCCTGATCTGCAGAAATCCAATTAAAACAAGTGTCCCACGACGATCTCCCATGGAGAGCAGCAGCCTCTGCTGATGCGACCGCTCTCCAGGGGCTCCAGGAATACAATGAAGGAAGGTATCCTTCCACCACTGTAAAAAAAATAGTCCCTAGTCTCACTTGTGGCACTGCTGTGTGAGAAAGTTCCCACGCAGCTTTTGCCATAAAGTGAGACCAGTGAACTAGAGTAACCTCTCAGTGATACACTGCAGGAGCCATTGTCTCCTGTCAGTGTGTCACTGGAGGTCCTATAGAGCAGTGACATCACACAATGTCACTGTTCTATAGGGCAGATCGTCGTGGGACACTCGTTATTAATTGGACTACGGTGGACAGGTAGTATACGGTTTATTATTTTACGTCCTTTGGCAGGCGCTGAAGTATGGTAAGTATGGTTAAATTAAGAATAATAATATACTTTTTTCTGACTGTGTCTTTATTTTTTTTTAAACTCTTTCACTACTCTAGGATTAATAATGGATAGGCATCTTATTGACGCCTCTCCGTTATTAACCTGGCTTAATGTCACCTTACAATAGCAAGGTGACATTAACCCCTTATTACCCCATATCCCACCACTACACGGGAGTGGGAAGAAAGGGGCTAAGTGCCGGAATTGGTGCATCTTACAGATGCACCATTTCTGGGGCGGCTGGGGATGGTATTTGTAGCCGGGGGGGCAATATCCATGGCCCCTCTCTAGGCTATGAATATCAGCCCGCAGCTGTCTGCGTAGACTTTCTGGCTAAAAACTATAGGGGGACCCCACGTCTTTTTTTTGGGTGTCCCCCTATCTTTATAGCCAGTAAAGGCTACGCAGACAGCTGCGGGCTGACATTCATAGCCTAGAGAGGGGCCATGGGTATTACCCCCTTCCCAGGCTACAAATATTGGCCCCTGGCTGTTGGCTTTCCCTTTCTGGCGCAGAAAATTGCACGGGAGCCAACGCCATTTTCCCCCCATTTTTTTAATTTAAACGTTCATTCATAAACATCGGCCTTGCTATTACATATCTACTAGATGTTGGCCCAATTTGAACGCATCGGGTATTCTAGATGTAGTATATAGCAGCCACGTAGTATATAGCACAGCCACGTAGTATATAGCACAGTGATGTAGTATATAACACAGCCCACATAGTATATAGCAGCCACATAGTATACAACACAGCCACGTAGTATATAGCACAGCCACGTAGTATATAGCACAGCGATGTAGTATATAACACAGCCCACATAGTATATAGCAGCCACGTAGTATATAGTACAGCCACGTAGTATATAGCACAGCCACGTAGTATATAGCACAGCGATGTAGTAAATAACACAGCCCACATAGTACATAACACAGCCCACACAGCAGATAGCACAGCCACATAGTATATAGCACAGCCACATAGTATATAGCACAGCCACGTAGTATATAGCACAGATGTAATATATAACACAGCCCACATAGTATATAGCACAGCCCAAACAGTATATAGCACAGCCATGTAGTATATACCACAGCCCACATAATATATAACACAGCCACATAGTATATAGCACAGCCAACGCAGCAGATAGCACAGCCACGTAGTATATAGCAGCCACATAGTAAATAACACAGCCCACAAAAAGAATGAAAATAAAAAATAGTTATATACTCACCTTCCGTCATCCACCGAAGCTGTCCTGCTCCTCGCAATGCAGCCGGCTTCTTCCGTTCCCAGAGATGCATTGCAAAATTACCCAGATGACTTAGCGGTCTTTGCCAGAGACCGCTAAGTCATCTGTGTAATTTTGCAATGCATCTCTGGGAACGGAAGCTGTCGAGAGCACCTGGAGGATCGGGAAAGCTGCGGAGGCGACGGAACGTCAGAATAGCATGATTTTTTATTTTTTTTATTACTTTTACCATTATATCTTTTTACTATTGATGCTGCATAGCCAGCAACAATAGTAAAAAAGTTGGTCTGGGATGGGGAGTAGGGAGGGGCCAATTCGCAGCCGGACTGTCGGCCGCTACCAATCAGCGACTCGGGATTTCCATTACAGACAGAAAAACAGACAGACAAACAGAAGGAAGTACCCCATAGATGATAATATACAGTAGATAGATGGATAATCTATCTATAGATATATTTATAGATAGATATATCTGTAGATACATAGATATACTAAACATCGGGCTTGGTATTATCTATCTATCTATCTATCTATCTATTACCTATTATCTATCTATCGATCTATCTATCTGTTATCTATCATCTATCTGTCTGTGTGTAAACATTATTCTTCAATGGAGTATGTAAATGAAGAGGTTGGACAAGAAATTACATCACCTTTTTTTTTGGTATATCTTTATTGAGCTTAGAAAAACACACACAAATCCACATGAAAAAAAGCTTCAAAAACGCATGAAAAACGCAGGTGACCTGCCAGTGACCTCAGGTGCAGATTTGGTGCAGATTTTACCTGCGTCAAATCCTGATCAAATCCTGATGCAATCCTGAACGTGGACACATACCCTTAGAAGGCTTTTCTCAAACACACATAATTACAGAATCAGATTATCATTACCCACAGCGATACAGGCTATACAGGCCATTTTACCAGAGTGAACACAAAATCTGGTGAGCTTCTCTTCTTTAGGACATACTGGCTGTTAGCGGGAAAAAGTTTCTATACAACTTCTGAAAGGTAAATGAAGGATTGTGCTAAGATTTCCTTTTGCTAATATAGCAGTGAGTTGCAGATTGTATTGGGCCTGAGGAAAAAGCAACTATACAGTATGTACAGCATCTGAAATAATGTGAGTTTGCGCCCCCTATCATTTGTAATAATCCCTGGAGGCAGATTCTCATGCAGATCTGTGTCCAGCACATAGATCTTAACAGCTTAGTTACATATAACAAAAACATAGATTTTTCTGGAATAAGATATCGGATCGCAGATATCAAAATATCATTTTATTCAGCTTCCAATGTCCTTTTTGCCATATAGATGGCTTAGGAGGGTTCATCTTCTGACAGATTGTTAGGAGTCGAGTTTCCTCTGCTGCACAGGGGGAATCTCGATCCGTGTCTGCTGCAGTCTCCCATTCTGCTTCGGCCGCAGTGGGCTCTGCTCAGCGGAGGCGTCGCTCCCAGCGTCTTGCTGGGACTGATTCTGTGCAGGGGGTTACTGCTGCCTTTTCTGGCTCTCCTGTTGTACCCTGCACTGATCTGCGGCGAGCGGGCTTCTCTGGGACTAAGTCCTTATTTGCACACACTGAGCATGCCCAGGGCAAGATCTCCCGTTGGAGATTGAGGGTCACATGCTCAGGTACTGCAGCACATCCCATTGGTCCTTTTGGCAGGTCCTGAAAGGGCAAAACTTCTGTAGCTGCTTCCTGTGCTGCAACTATATAAACTGAGCATGACCGCACGGCCATGCGCTAGTATTGTCTTGATAATGTGTGTGTGTAGATGGATGTATGTCGATGGATGAAAGCTCCTAAGTATCCCTCCCTAGTGTTGTTGACTGCTCGCGGATGATGGTAGCTATCTAGCGCCCGACTAGCCATCTGCACGTAACACACATCACAGCGTCCAGTTGCTGTGTCCGCCAGTACGGCGCCGTGCGCTTCTTCTGCGCTTTCCTTACCCAAGCCTGGGTGGTTAGTGGCGTCCGTCAGTGCGGCACCGCACGCACTCTCGTGCCTTTATATTCTATTTATTAGTTTCCTTACACACCCAGTTGCGGTGTTGTGCCAGCAAGTGTCTAATCGGACTTCAATCCTGAGTAGGGGTTGAGTTCGCTGACTTCTTGCTCGCGCTCTATGTGCGGTACTGCGGTCCTGTGACGCAACAGGATCGCTTCCTTCACGCAGGGTGAAGTTAACCCATGTGTGTATACTTAGTACCGGCATATAGTCCGTCTTACTAGCAGCAGGGTCTTTACCTGCACGGTGGACCTCGGACTGCGAACGCACCTAGTTTCATATCATCTATACTTGGTGCGTTCCGCCGGTCCTTAACACAGATGCCCCTAAAGTGTGCATTGTGATTCAATGAAGATGTATTTGAGAATCCTTTAAAAAATACTTATGTGCATTGCTTGGGCATATCTCTGCTTAACTGTTTAATTGTACCTTTTATTTAGTTTATTTTTACCTAGAAGACACAAGTCTTTTATCTTACTATAGCTCTATCGGTAATGGATTGTATACAACACTTATAAAGTAATTGGAATAAGTGCTCAAGTAGGGTATCCATCCCAATATCAATGTAAGTAAAAAGCTTGGCACTCAAAATGTATGGTTTTGAAAAAAGGTTCTAACTTATTTTACATTATGTGATCAATTAAACGTTTTTGGTCTGGGTATAGACCTTCATCAGAAACTATGAAGATATACAAAAGAAATATGTTTAAAAAAAAGTGACAAGTGCAAATACATCAAAATAAATTGGGATGACTAACATAAAAATTAGTTGACATCATTGTATAGCTAATAGTAGAATTTCCTATGAGCACTAATACAGCCATGGAGAAAATATTCAGAGCCACGGCTATAAACAACATCACATCTTTTTCAATCTTCTGGCTAGATTCTTGGAAGAGCTTCTAGCATAGCAACGAAATATAAAGGATATAAAGGTGTCCCACGGAAAAGTCAAAATAGGGGGTATTTCTGCCAATATAACAAAGAATAGAGCAGGAAGATCAGTGTTCTTAGAAAGATCCAACATGACAAGAGATGGGGGTAGGTAGTCACCAGATCCCTGGATGATTGAGTCAAGGGTTATTAGCATAACCTGTATATGTTCGGTCACACAAGGTGGTAGTACAGTATATAGTAAATTTACTACATACCCTTCTCCATTTACACCTTTGGCCTGGGACAGCTCATAGTTTCTCACGGCTTGCAGTATCATCTCTATGCTGATGACACCCGGAGCTACGTCTCTGGACCCGATATCACCTCCCTACTAACCAAAATCTCTCAATGTCCATCTGCTATTTCATCCTTCCTCTCCGTTAGATTTCTAAAACTCAATATGGACAAAACAGAATTCATCATCTTTCCCCATCTCACTCGACCCCCCCAACAGATCTATCCATTAAAGTAAACAGCTGCTCTCTCTCCCCAGTCCCACAAGCTCGCTGCTTTAGGGTAATCCTTGACTCTGATCTCTCCTTCAAAGCACATAGCCAAGCCCTTTCCACTTCCTGCCGATTTTAACTCAAAATTTTTTCCAGATTCATACATTCCTCAATCAAGAATCTGCAAAAACTCTAGTCCATGCCCTCATCACCTCCCACCTTGACTACTGCAAACTCCTACTTTGTAGCCTCTCTTCTAACACTCTCGCACCCCTCCAATCTATTCTAAACTCTGCTGGTCAACTAATCCACTTATTCCCCCCACTATTTACTGGCCTCTCCCCTCTGTCAATCCCTTCACTGGCTCCCCATTATCCAGAGACTCCAGTTCAAAACCTTAACCATGGCATACAAAGCCATCCACAACCTGTCTCCTCCATACATTTGTGACCTTGTCTCCCAGTACTTACCTACATGCAACCTCCGATCCTCACAAGATCTCCTTCTCTACCCCCCTCTTATCTCCTCTTCCCACAATCGCACACAAGATTTCTCTTGTGCATCCCCCCTACTCTAGAACTTTCTACCACAACATATCAGACTTTCACCTACTATGGAAACCTTCAAAAAGAACCAGAAGATGTACCTCTTTTGACAAGCCTACAACCTGCAATAACAAGAAAACCGCTACACGACCAGCTCTACCCTCGCCTACTGTATTCTCACCCATCCCTTGTAGATTGTGAACATTCGCAGGCAGGGTTCTCACTCCTCCTGTACCAGTCATGACTTGTATTATTTAAGATGATTGTACTTGTTTTTTATTATGCATACCCCTTTTCACATGTAAAGCGCCATTGAATAAATGCCTCTATTTTATTATTATTATTATTTATTGTTATAGCGCCATTTATTCCATGGCGCTTTACATTTGAAGAGGGGTATACATAGTAAAAACAAGTACAATAATCTTAAACAATACAAGTCATAACTGGTACAGGAGGAGTGAGGACCCTGCCCGCGAAGGCTCACAATCTACAAGGGATGGGTGAGAATACAGTATAATAATAAATACTAATAATACAAGTCTATGGGTGCGAGTGAAACATTGGAATGCACTCGGATGTCACCCCAGTGCAGTACTACAGTATATACATGAAGACAGGTAATGGAGGAGATGGAGAAATGACTTTTTCCATCTTTTCCGCACCTGTGCTCCGATCCTCTCCGTGCAAGGGAATCGCAGCACAGTAGCATGACACTCGGCTCCCGCTTCCAGCAGAGCTGGTGCCGAGAGTCGTTAGCATATCACCTCAGATGCCATATGTTGGTGTGATTCCAACTTAGAGGTGCAGTAAGATGGCAATATAACATGGACAACGATTGCATCACAGTGCATGGACTGGACGGCGGCTCTCCTGACACAAACGCGACAGCTGCATAGAAATACATGGTTTGTTTTGGAAACTTCATGTTACTTAGCTTTCCTAAGACTCCACTGATAAACTCAAGAGCAGGTTACATGCATTTTTATTGCATTTCTGCTGAAAAAAAGTGCAAATACATTTTTATCTGTAGATTTTTCTCATCACATTCAAGTCTATGGGTAAAATCTGCAAGTAAAACACATTGTATTTACCACACGAGAAACGGACATGTTGTAGATCTCAATATCTTACCACATTTCAGTTTTGGCAAAGTTAAAGAAAATACAGTGGGCATGAGTTTTCTATAACTTTCATACACCAAATGCTTACCTGGGGAACTTAGCCTAATATGTAAAGGGCCCCTGGCAGATGATTTCCGAGTGAGGTAAGGATCTGGCATGTATACTATTGGACTGCTGATCCTTTTATTGTGCAAGTGATAAGTCATCACTAAAGATGTCTGACAGGAGCTTTCCTGTAGAGGGCACCGAAGAACTCTGGGAGATTCGGGCTAGATACCTTGTTCAGAAATCCTCTTTTATCCACTTACGTAAATCACCTCTTACAGGCTATGTTGCCCAGAAGAAAACTGGGCCTCCACACTTTAGCACTATATATCTTGCCTCCCATGAGCATCACTCTGTCTCTGTGACGTTGGCCACTTAAAAAGAAATCTCGCACATGTGTGTGACGCCCGAGAGACCGGGGTACCCAGCACCGGACCAATGGGGTCTGTCTCTTGAGGGGAATGTCACAGGTGGCTTGACCCGGTGCTGTGGCCTCAGGCAATGCACAGTGTAAGGGGTATCGTGAGGGGACAGGCACTTACTTGATCAGCAGCAGGTTCTCCCAGCGGTGATGATCCCAATCCTGGATAGATGGCTATTGTCCAAATGAAAGACTGAGGCACTGAAACGTTTAACCAGTTTACTTTAACATAAAAGGATTTACAACCAGTCCTGTCACCGGCGTCTGTATGGGAACTCTGAGTTACTTTGACCCTGCCGGGGTCTTCGCCTCTTATTGTGCGCAATTTCTGTGTGGCCCTGCTGCTGTATGTGAACTGGCTGCCGGCCCAATCTGTCTCCTCCGGGTCCTGGTTCGACGGGCAACCCGAGTCCTTTTATCGGCTTACCCCCTCCGGGAGTACCGCTGAACTCTGTGTCTGTTGCTGCGTCCGACCCTAGTGAAGCTGATATCACCTCACGTTTTTCCGGTTGCTGTATTATATATAATGAATACAGCCACGGATCCGGTATCCGTCTTTGCGCCTGTTCTGGGTAGTGATTAATGCTACCCGGTTCTCACAATGTCCCTTTTCTCTGTCCCTCTTCTCCTCAGGCCGGTGATTTGGGCCTGGAAACCGTCATAGGGCTGTTAGAAATTCAGCTGTATGACCTCTCACTATCAGCTCCTTAGCCCAACTGCCATTTCTTCTCTCAGACCAGAAAGGATTAAGGGGAGTCTCTGGAGCTCCCCCTTCTGGCCGGAGGTGGTAGTGCAGTTTTGCTATCTTAATATTTGTGTTTAGTGTCAGTAACTATTTTTG
Organism: Ranitomeya imitator; assembly: GCF_032444005.1. NCBI lineage: Eukaryota > Metazoa > Chordata > Amphibia > Anura > Dendrobatidae > Ranitomeya > Ranitomeya imitator. The sequence goes on from NC_091283.1 coordinate 620,903,331, forward strand.
TGGCAAATACCCCTAGGGGTGCCACCTTCCCCCTTAGTTAAGAACAGTACTCTGGGACTGTGGGACGATAACATTTTGAAATAACAATTAATATGTACAGAGTCTTAAAAATGAAAAGTTACAAAAACCACTCAAGGAAACAAAAATAGAGTTCTGTAAAAAGTCACTTCAAATAGCGTCCATTAATACAGTTCTACCCTTGAAGGTACTCAATAGAAAGTCTAAAGAAAGTTCAAAAAGAGCAAAAAGCAAAGTTCAAAAAGCAGTCTTTCCGGAGCTTTGATTTAGTGCCTCCGGGCTGATAACAAGTTCAAGAATATGCAAGAAGTTCATACAGACAAGACTCTGTAGGTACTGGGCTTAAACGTTGCAGACTGATAACAATGACTATACTACATTTTCTGTTTAACTATATATGGCATAACATATATACAATTCACATTATGAGCTTTATAGTTGGTAATCTGCATACCTGGCCGGTAATTGGCCCTGGGTACTACGCTGTGATCTACGTAATAGCGGTATCTCTTCATGTGGTGTACTACTGTCTACTGTGGATGTAGTATCTGCCCGCTCTGCTAAAGATAATTCCATGACTATGGAGTTGGCAAGTCCACCGTGAATGAGATTACTCTGATCAGGAATCTGTTCTTCCTGGCCTGGAACCTCCTGTAGTACGGGGTCAGCCTCTTCCTGTCTTGGGACTTCTGGTATTGGGTTCGGTGTTGGGTAAAAGGCCACCATGGGAACCACTACTCCACCATGGTATGTTAGTAGGGTTTTGGGAAAGTCTCCTATATAGGTGTGATACATTTTCTCTTCTTTTTCCTTTACTGGTTGGACCAGTATGGGTTGAATAACTTCTGGTTCTGGCTGGACAACTTCTGGCTCTTTCAATGCTTCCGGACACAATTTAAGATTGTCTCTTGACACTAGTACAGATGTTAAGCCTCCGTTTTTGCTAATGAGACACATTTTAGGATTATCCATTCTTGTTGGTAAAACTGTGTAGGGTACGGCTTCCCACTGATTGTCTAGTTTATTGGTTCGACGATTTCTCTTGAGCACTTGGTCACCCGGTCTTAATGGGGTCGCTAGAGCATTCTGGTTGAAAGTTCGCTCTTGTCTTTCTCTAGTTTGCTGAAGGCTTCTTTCCACACTCTCTTGCACTTGGCGATACTGCTTTTGCCGTATGATATCCCAATTGGAGTCTTGAACTTCTGCGTCTGGTTTCAGAATTCCCATTTCTAGATCGATTGGTAATTGGCCGGGTCTTGCACGCATAAGGTAAGCTGGGGTGCAGTTGGTGGAGCTTACCGGGACATGATTATATAGATCTACCAAGTCAGGCAATTTCTCTGGCCATTGATTCCTTTCTGTCTCAGGTAAAGTCTTTAGTAGGTCTATTATAATATGGTTCATCTTCTCGCATAAGCCGTTTGTTTGTGGATGATAGGCCGTCGTCCGGATCTTTTTGCAACCATACATATTACAGAATTCTCTGAAGATCTCTGATTCAAAGGCTGTACCTTGGTCGGTGAGAACCTGTTCCGGATATCCATGGGGTCTACAAAAGTACGTTTGGAACGCTTTGGCTGCTGTTTTTGCTGTCAGATCTTTTACGGGTACTACTACCAAGAAGCGTGAATAATGGTCCACGATGGTCAAGGCATAGACATAGCCGGACCGGCTTGGTGTCAACTTCACGTGGTCCATGGCTACAAGTTCAAGTGGTTGTTTGGTGATTATGGGCTGCAGTGGTGCTCTTTGGTTCTTTTGATCGTTTCTTCTGAGGTTGCACGGGCCACAATTTCTGCACCACTGTTCGATTGATTTTCTCATCCCGACCCAATAAAATCTTTCTCTTATAAGTACTTCTAACTTTTTCCAACCGAAGTGACCAGCACCATTATGGTAAGCTTCGAGGACCATCTTGACATCTTGTTTAGGCACGATAATCTGCCAAACCAATTCATGTGTTTTCGGATTGGTGTACCTTCTACAGAGCTTCCCTTGATACAGGAACATTTTGCCTCTCTCTTTCCAGAGTTGATGCGTCTCTTCTGGGGCATCCTCATCGGGATATGCACTTTGCTCAGTCAGCAGTTCCTTCACCAACTTCACAGCCGGATTGCTGTCTTGAGTGTCAGCCCATCTATGGTGTGCTAACGGATTAAAATTCACCTCTTGTTGTTTCTGATAGGTACTTGACTGATGATGTTTTGCCTTGGGATGATGGAAGGCTGGTAGTTCAATTTCTTCAAGCTCCCCCGTTTCTTCTTCTACATCTCTCAAGTGTGGCATCCGGGATAGGGCATCGGCATTTCCATTCTTGCAACCTGCTCGATACTTGATCTTGAAGTTGTAATTAGATAACCGGGCTATCCATCGCTGTTCTAACGCACCTAATTTGGCTGTGTCCAGGTGGGTCAACGGATTGTTGTCAGTATAGACAATAAATTCTGCAGCAGCCAGATAGTGTTTGAAACGTTCAGTCACAGCCCAAACTACTGCCAGTAGTTCCAATTTGAAGGAGCTATAATTTTCTGGATTTCTTTCAGTAGGCCGGAGCTTTCTACTTGCAAAGGCGATGACTTTCTCCCGACCTTCTTGCTTTTGTGACAGCACCGCTCCTAGTCCCACATTACTGGCATCGGTGTAGAGGATGAAAGGTTGATGGTAATCTGGGTATGCCAGAACCTCTTCTCCGGTTAGTGCCTTCTTTAGTTGTTCAAAGGAGTCTTCCCTTTCATCGTTCCACTGAAAAGGAGGGTTTCGGTTTGAAGGTTTCTTCGTCTGCCCTACCAAGGCGTCTTGCAAGGGTGCTGCCAATTTGGTAAATCCTTTTATAAATCTGCGATAGTAACCCACCAATCCCAGGAATTGCCTCACTTCTTTTGCGTTGGTAGGTCTTGGCCAATCCCTTATGGCGCTTATTTTCTCGGGATCCGGTGCTACTCCCTCCGAACTCACGATGTGTCCCAGGTATTGTACCTTTGGCTTGAGAAGGTGACATTTGGATGGCTTGATTTTCATGCCATACCTGGATAAGGCTTCGAACACTTCTGCCAGGTCTATTAAGTGTTGTTCGTAAGTCTTTGAGTAGACGATCACATCATCTAGGTACAGGAGGACGGTCTCGAAGTTCTTGTGTCCGAGGCAGCATTCCATCAGCCGCTGGAAGGTACCGGATGCGTTGCAGAGTCCGAATGGCATGCGATTAAATTCACTTAGACCCATTGGTGTGGTGAATGCTGTCTTTTCCTTATCTCTCTCAGCCACAGGGACTTGCCAATACCCGCTTGTTAAGTCTAAGGTGGAAAAATAATTAGCAGATTTCAAAGCAGTCAAGGACTCTTCTATCCTAGGCAAGGGGTAGGCGTCTTTATGGGTGATGTTATTAATCCGCCGGTAGTCTACGCACATTCTCATGGTTCCGTCCTTTTTTTTGACAAGCACTAGAGGGGCCGCCCAGGGGCTACAGCTGTCTCTTATTACCCCGGCCTGTTTCATTTCCCTCAGCATATCTTTTGCACATTGATAGTGAGCGGGCGGTATGGGTCTATATCTTTCTTTTATTGGGGGATGGTCACCTGTGGGGATTGTGTGTTCTACCCCTTCTATCCGTCCGAAGTCCAATGGGTGTTTACTGAAGACTTGTTCATATTCCGTCACTAGCCTATACACCCCTTGTTTTTGATGGGTAGGTGTTGAATTTATGCCCACGTGTAGCTGTTGGCACCAATCCTCCATTTCTCCATCTGAGCCATTGCCTTCCACCTGACAGGTTGGTTCTAAGGGCTCAATGGTTGTGATGGCATTGTTGTCAACAGTATATAGCTTTGCCATTGTAGCATACCTTGGCAAAGTGACCTCTTCCTCTCCACAGTTCAAAAGTCGTACCGGCACTCGTCCCCGGTGTACCTCGACTATACCTCGTGCTGTGAGTATAGTGGGCCTGCTGTCGGTGTACACTGGTTCTATTAAGGCTTGATAATCTCGTCCCTTAGTACCAATTGCTGCTCTACACCATACCAGCATTTCTGTTTTTGGTGGGATTACAATAGACGTTGGATCACTTACCCTCACACTGCCGATTTCTCCACCTGCAACTTCTACCTGTTGCCTTAACATCAATACTTTTATTTCCCTTTGGAGAACTCTCTGCTGGCAGGATTGGGCAGTTTCAGCAATTTGCTGTAAGACAGAAATTACTTCGGAAAAGCAGTTCTCTAACACATTCATTCCTATCAATACAGTTGGTTCACAGTTCCGCCGGTCAACATAAACAACAATTATACCCTGTTTCTTCAATTCTACTTTACCAATCTTTATGGTCATCTCCCTGAATCCTAGTTTCGGTACCAACTTACCATTACTGGCCCATATATCTAGTTCAACATCAGAGGGCCCTTTATCAATATCTGCATCAGCCCAGTACCTCTTATAAAGGATATACGGTATAGATGAAATCTGGGAACCTGTGTCCAGCAAAGCGTAGAGGGGCATTCCGTCCAGCACGATAGGGATAATGGGTCGTCCTCCGATGTACCTGTCGTGCCAGGGTGTTGGGCCTTGAAAGTTCATTCCTGGGAAGCGGCCCGCATTCCCAGGGGATTCCCGTTTAAATCACAATCTCGTGCAAAGTGGCCTGGCTGCTGGCAACGGCGGCAAATGGGCTGTCCATCCGGTTGGTAGCGGTCGCGGGGTCGTCCTCTCCATGTCGGGTATTTCCGGGGTCTCATCCATGGAACATCCTCTCTACGGTTTGCCAACTCCATCTTGGGTCCTCTCATCTCCTGCATGGTTTTAGCCATTGAAGCAACAACATCAGTTAAAGAGTCAAGCTTTTGTTGAAAAGCCTCATTAGTACTGGGCCCCAGGGGCTTAGCAATGGCCCCGGACATAGCTGATGTCACTGGTACTCCATGTTGTTGAGGAGCCTCTGCCATGAGTTGCGCAGGCTCCTGATCCCGAGGTGCCTCTGCCAGCTGGAGACGTATAACGCTCTCCTTTAATTGAGCAAATGTCAATTCAGGGTTCTTAAAAACAAGCATGCTCACATGCCCCCGATGAGAAGGGGTGTAGAGTCCCTCAATAAATTGATCTCTTAGCCGTTTTGTCCGCTCCGGTATTAAAAATGGGTTCAGCCAGTGTAAGTGATTTAAGGGCTTCCTGCAGGTTTAAGGCAAGGTCTCTCACGCCCTCATTAACTTTTTGTTTGCAATTAAAGAATCGTACTTTAGCTTTGCTGCTGGCAGTGGTTTCAAATGTAGCTTTTAATCCAGCAAATATGCGTTCAACAGTGCCTTTTAGATCAGCTGCCCATGCTGTGACTTCTCGCTTAGCATGGCCACTTAACTGCATCATCAGGAGACTAACACGCTGAACTTCACCCACGGGGAACATGTCAAAATGAGCCAGCATCTTTTCTCTGAAATCGTCAAGGGTATTAGGCTCACCTTCATACATTGGAAGCCATGGGCGACCCGGGGTATATGGCATCAGCACCGGTATGATGGGCGCCACTCCTTGCACCGCTGCACTACCGGACTCTCTATCGACACTCTGTCTTTCAGCTGCATTAGCGTCGCCGGATGCTGCGGCGTCTCCGTGCTGCGACATACTGTGTCCCCTTAGTTAATCCGGACCCTTCCGGTCCTCCGCTTCCGTCGGGATAGTGTAGATTCGTTCCGCTGTGCAGCAGGATCGATTTTCCCCTTGCTCTGATGTCAGAGCGCTCAGCTTGGTGCCGCCCACAATGACACGCCCCCTGCTGCTCCTGACGGCCGCGCGCTCTGTAATGGCGGATTCTGAAGTTTTTCAGTTAGACTGGGGCTCAGGTGATGGCGTAGCTCAATTAACAGTCTCGTGCCTAACGGTTATGAGGTGATTACCTCAGGGGATGGCGGCCATCTTTACTCCATTATAACCAATGGGGAAAAGTCACTTCCAATAGTTTTCAATGGGGAATGGATTTTTCTTTAATAAAGTCAATTTTCAAGATTTTTCATCCAAGTTTTCACAGTTTTGGGCTCCAATCACGGCACACAATACCCGGTATATGGGCTGGCTCTATCCTGTTCGTGACGCCAATTGTGACGCCCGAGAGACCGGGGTACCCAGCACCGGACCAATGGGGTCTGTCTCTTGAGGAGAATGTCACAGGTGGCTTGACCCGGTGCTGTGGCCTCAGGCAATGCACAGTGTAAGGGGTATCGTGAGGGGACAGGCACTTACTTGATCAGCAGCAGGTTCTCCCAGCGGTGATGATCCCAATCCTGGATAGATGGCTATTGTCCAAATGAAAGACTGAGACACTGAAACGTTTAACCAGTTTACTTTAACATAAAAGGATTTACAACCAGTCCTGTCACCGGCGTCTGTATGGGAACTCTGAGTTACTTTGACCCTGCCGGGGTCTTCGCCTCTTATTGTGCGCAATTTCTGTGTGGCCCTGCTGCTGTATGTGAACTGGCTGCCGGCCCAATCTGTCTCCTCCGGGTCCTGGTTCGACGGGCAACCCGAGTCCTTTTATCGGCTTACCCCCTCCGGGAGTACCGCTGAACTCTGTGTCTGTTGCTGCGTCCGACCCTAGTGAAGCTGATATCACCTCACGTTTTTCCGGTTGCTGTATTATATATAATGAATACAGCCACGGATCCGGTATCTGTCTTTGCGCCTGTTCTGGGTAGTGATTAATGCTACCCGGTTCTCACAATGTCCCTTTTCTCTGTCCCTCTTCTCCTCAGGCTGGTGATTTGGGCCTGGAAACCGTCATAGGGCTGTTAGAAATTCAGCTGTATGACCTCTCACTATCAGCTCCTTAGCCCAACTGCCATTTCTTCTCTCAGACCAGAAAGGATTAAGGGGAGTCTCTGGAGCTCCCCCTTCTGGCCGGAGGTGGTAGTGCAGTTTTGCTATCTTAATATTTGTGTTTAGTGTCAGTAACTATTTTTGTGGCAAATACCCCTAGGGGTGCCACATGTGCTTTACTGTTCTCTTCTTTCCTATCAGTCTTTCGCCCTTCTATAGCCACAGCCATCAAGTGCCTTCTGTGCATGTGCCTTTCCCACTGTTCTCAGTGCATGCAACTAATTACACTGGGGATGGATTCTGAGCAAAGGCACTTGATGCCTGTGTCCATAGAAGGATGGAAGACATAACTTATCCTCAGTATTATGCAGCACATCCTGAGACAGTGCCCTTAAAAATCAAAAGTATCAATATTATTGCTCCTGAATTTAAAAAAGCTGCTGTCACTAGGGTTGAGCGACTTTTAGTTTTGTAGGGTTGAGTCGGGTTTCACGAAACCCGACTATCTCAACAGTCGAGTCGAGTGGAATTGGCCGATTATCGCGAAAAGTCGGGGATCGACCGAAACACGAAACCCAATGCAAGTCAATGGGGGAGCATAGTCTGCAGTGATTGGAGGCCAGGAAAACATGTACAGTGCCCATTTTAATGGCAAAAACATCCATTCTTGTTACTGAAGCTTGTCAATCTTAATTTACCTTGTAATAATAGTAAGGCATTGGAAATTGGGGGTCATTTGGCTTTAGTTGTGGGGGGTAGGGCTGGTTCAAGTATTTAGTGGGCCCAGGAAATCTGGACCACGTCACGGCAGTGGAGCAGGGAGAGGTAAATATTTCAACTTTGCAAGTGCTGTGATCCTGAGCAAGCAGTGGGGGCGCACTCGTTGGCATTGGCACTGGCACAGGGCCCCTCAAAGTACGGCGGTGTGTTTGCACGGCGGGGGCGCCTCCCACCGGCAGCGACACTTTTGCGTACTATGAGGGGCCCTGTGCCAGTGACGTCACCAACGAGTATTCCTCCCCCCACCTGATGAAGGAACCTGCACTTTCATCTGCACCTTCCTCTTTGTCCCCGTGTAAGGTGGTATGGTATGCGGGAAGAGGAACCTGACTTTCAGCAGGGTCATAATCTTGCTGTGTAGCGTGCACGGGGAATGTTGCGTTATGGGTCAATGTACCAGCAGACTCATCTATCACTGGCTGGGCAATGGGCAGAAGAAAAAGGAAGGGAAGCCAGCTCACCGATCTTGAAGAGAAGCACGGAAACAGTCCTGATGAGACATGCAATCAAAGAAAAAAACGAAAATTCCAGCTTGCTCTTGTTAAAATTGTGAATTTTAATCCAAAAAGTTTAAAATGTCAATACAAGCTCCTGAGACCCACCATACACCCCGTGAGGGAACAAGCGACGCGTTTCGACTGGAGAACAGTCTTTATCCAAGCTAGTTTATCCAACATAAGCACCGGTATATAAGGACCCAGTAACCAATGAAAGTACTGAGCCTAGATCACATGATAATGCAATCGACAGGTCCTGAAAGGTAAATGTGATCTAAAAACATATATAATCTACAAATAACAAAATACAATGAAAAATAAATGAACAACACATAATTTAAAAGAACAAACAAACAAAGCTGCGAGAGGACAATAATTAATAATGGAACATAATTTCATTCTTGCGATTGAGTCCATCAGGAAATCTAGTGCCCAGCATGAATATCCAATATGCTTTGCGGGTGAGTAGAATTCTGTGCAAATCGCCGCCGCGCGGAGGTTTAGTCACCCGCTCAACACCGGTCACTCTGAAAGATGAAATATCACATGAATGGTACTCCACAAAATGTTTAGCTACAGAGGAAATATTACGGTTAGAATTGCTCATGTTAGATATGTCATGTAGATGCTCATAAATCCGTTGTTTCAATTTGCGAATAGTGCACCCCACATAAGATTTGTTACAAGCCACACAGTCTATTTTATATACCACAAACCGGGTGTTACAATTAATAAATCCCTGGATATGAAAGCTCTTTGAGCCTGTGTGGTCAGAAAAAACCTTCGTGGTAATCATATGTCTGCAAGTAGGGCAATTAGAGACATTACATTTATAGCTACCCTTGCAGCTAAGCCATGTTCATTTGGGTTTGTTTGTAACAAATAAACTAGGTGACAAAATATTGCCAAGAGAAGGTGCCCTTGTTGCCACAACATTACAACCCGCATATAAAATATTAGCCAAAATAGGATCTTCATATAAAATTGGAATGCATTGGTTAATGATGGCTTTGATATTATTAAATTGCGGACTATACTGTAAACAAACAAAAGGTTTATTGTTACGATGGTTGGTTATCTTACTTGACTTGGAGTTATCTTTTAAATTTGTTATATTGTTACTAGAACTGTTAGTAGCTAGTGGTTGTTCAATTGGGGATATAATGTTCAAGGCTCTATTGAGCATCCAATTGGGATAACCCCGCCTATTAAATTTGGCACATGATCTCACCAAATCCTGCTTGAGAACATCATTATTATTACAATTTCTCCTAAGTCTAGTGAACTCACCAACAGGGATTGAACGTATGGTATGTTTGGGATGACTGCTACTCGCATGCAGAATGGAATTGCCAGCTAGTGGCTTTGAATATGTACGAGTGGAAATCAGATTATTTGCTACACCAGTAAGTTCCAGATCAAGAAACGAAATTTTTGAAAGTTGATGATCAAAAGTGAACCTAATATTGAGATCATTATTATTAATATATAAAATGAAATCCTGTACGGCAGATACATCGCCCCTCCAAATAATGAGCGTGTCATCGATGTATCTGCCGTACCAATGGATATATGGAGAAAAATTGTTGGAAGCAGAAAATAAAAAATGATGTTCCCAAAAAGCCATCACCAAATTGGCTAAAGAGGGTGAAAATTTGGCCCCCATTGCCACACCGGTACACTGTAAATAATATTCCTGATCAAAAGAAAAAAAATTATGGGTTAACAAAAAAGAAGTGACCTGTAAAATATAACCAATAAGATCCTGAGAGTAACAACTATATTTACACAGATGAAATTGTAATGCTTCAAGAGCCAATTTATGAGGTATACAAGTGTACAAAGACACCACATCACAGCTTAACCAAGTGAATTCTGCCAACCATTCCTTGTGACACATGATGTCAATGACATCCTTAGTATCTCTAATGTGTCCAGGCACTCTTGAAACCAGTGGTTGCAACAAAGAGTCCAGCCACTGGCCCATCCGTTCATTTATAGAGCCTATGCTGGATATAATCGGACGCATTGGAGGGAATTCTTTGTTCTTATGAATCTTGGGCAATCCATGCATTATTGGTGTAACAGGATGAGAGATTTTTAAGAAATCTGCTTGTTTGCTGGAAATGACACCTAAAGAAAGGCCATCTTGTATCACATTATCCATTTTGGTTTTATAAATGAAAGTCGGATCAGATTTTAATTTTTTATATGTGGTGTCATCTGATAACAAATCCAAAATTCCGTTTTTGTAGTATAAAGAATCCATTATGACAACCACTCCTCCCTTGTCACTCATTTTTATAGTGATGTCTTTCATCTGTTGTATCTCTTTAATAATATTTCTTTGTTTCTTTGTCAGATTATTAGTTATACTGGATGTCAAATCCTGGAATTTGAGTTGTTTAAGTTCTCGTTCAATAACCTCCTGAAAGCGATTCATGCAGTCTGCTCTAGACTGGATAGGGTAAAAAAACGGATTTTTTAATTTAAATTGGTTAGATTGATTAACCACAGATGGAATGGAATCATCCTGATCCTGCAATTCTTGTAGTGTCAGCAACGTGACTTGATCTTGAAAGTCTAAAGACTGAAATTCATTATGCTTAGATGTATTGTCATCAACAGGAATATCAGGTTCTTCAGCCCAGAAGTGTTTCTTGATGGTTAAATTACGAACAAATTTATTAATGTCCAACAAAGTCGAAAACAAATTGAAATTGTGATCTGGAACAAAATTAAGTCCATAGGATAATACTTTCAATTGTTCATCCGAGAAATTGCGAGAAGAAAGATTTAAGACATTATTCAGACTCGTTTCGGTGTGAATTTCCTGTGGCGCGTCTGCATGCCAGAATTGGCTTCTGTGTTTTCGGCCACCACGCCTTTTACGTTTTTTGATTTATTGGCATGACTGGTGGATGCTAACGATTCATTTAGAGATGTATCGGACATACTCAAGCCATTATCACCAGAGTCCCCTTCATGGGAACTAAAGCTGACATATCTTTTATGGTACCTCCTTTTCTGATTAGTGTGTCTTTAAATAGATCTAGGATTATTCGAAGAAGAGGCCCATTCATTCCAGTTATAGACTTTATTGGATGCATAATCCTGCAAATCACGCTGAAATTTTCGCTTTTTTCTAAGCATAATATCATCCTCTAATTTTGTCAATTCATCCTGAGTCTTTTTGAAAAACACATTTTCTTCCAAAATAATATTATGTGAACTCAATTCATTCTTGGACCTTTCAATGTCTTTTTGTATGTCCAACAACTTGTGTTCCTCATGCTTAATTATCAATCGCATCAAATTGAGTGAACATGTGGTAAGAATTGAGTTCCATTCATTCTCAAACACTTCACTGAAATTAGTGATTGATTTTTTCTTAATTCTAAGACCTCTGGGGATCATGTCTTTAGATACATAATTTTGTAGAGTTGTTAAATCCCACCAGACTTTGGTCTCAATGGGCAGGATGAGGAGGAAACACAGATATAGGCCCAAAGAATAAAGTGGGCTAAATGCAGTTCAAAATTGGTAACAGGACTAACCAGGGGGCATTGCAGTGGAGGACAACTGTAATGAGAGGCTAACACAGAGAGTAGGACAAATCAGTAAGTAGTCTAAATGCAGTTCAAAATTGGCAACAGAAGTAAACAGGCGGCACAGCTTTGTTCAGTGGAGGAGAACAGCAAGGAGCGGCAGACACCGATAGTAGGCCCCAACCCAACTAGTAGGCCAAATGCAGTCTAACATTAACAACTACTTAACGAGAGCCTGAAAATGGAATTTCAGGACAGGAAACCAGTAGAACAGCAAGGAGCGGCAGACACTGTTAGTAAGCCCCAACCCAACTAGTAGGCCCAATGCAGTTGTTCCATTTAACAACTATTTAACAAGAGCCTGAAGATAGAAGCTCAGGAAAGGCAACCTGGAGAATACCTTGGAGCGGAAGACACCGTCTCTACAACCCAGACCCAACTTGTAGGCCTAATGCAGTGTTGTTTCAACAACTACTTAACGAGAGCTAGAAGATCGAAGCTATGGAGAGGCAACCTGGAGAACACCTTGCAGCGGAAGACACCGTCTCTACAACCCAGACCCAACTTGTAGGCCTAATGCAGTGTTGTTTCAACAACTACTTAACGAGAGCTAGAAGATAGAAGCTATGGAGAGGCAACCTGGAGAACACCTTGGAGCGGAAGACACCGTCTCTACAACCCAGACCCAACTTGTAGGCCTAATGCAGTGTTGTTTCAAAAACTACTTAACGAGAGCTAGAAGATAGAAGCTATGGAGAGGCAACCTGGAGAACACCTTGGAGCGGAAGACACCGTCTCTACAACCCAGACCCAACTTGTAGGCCTAATGCAGTGTTGTTTCAAAAACTACTTAACGAGAGCTAGAAGATAGAAGCTATGGAGAGGCAACCTGGAGAACACCTTGGAGCGGAAGACACCGTCTCTACAACCCAGACCCAACTTGTAGGCCTAATGCAGTGTTGTTTCAACAACTACTTAACGAGAGCTAGAAGATCGAAGCTATGGAGAGGCAACCTGGAGAACAAATTGGAGTGGAAGACACCGTCTCTACAACCCAGACCCAACTTGGAGGCCTAATGCAGTGTTGTTTCAACAACTACTTAACGAGAGCTAGAAGATAGAAGCTATGGAGAGGCAACCTGGAGAACACCTTGGAGCGGAAGACACCGTCTCAACAACCCAGACCCAATTTGTAGGCCTAATGCAGTGTTGTTTCAACAACTACTTAACGAGAGCTAGAAGATCGAAGCTATGGAGACGCAACCTGGAGAACACCTTGGAGCGGCAGACACCGTCTCTACAACCCAGACCCAACTTGTAGGCCTAATGCAGTGTTGTTTAAACAACTACTGAATGAGAGCTAGAAGATAGAAGCTATGGAAAGGCAACCTGGAGAACACCTTGGAGCGGAAGACACCGTCTCTACAACCCAGACCCAACTTGTAGGTCTAATGCAGTGTTGTTTCAACAACTACTTAACGAGAGCTAGAAGATCGAAGCTATGGAGAGGCAACCTGGAGAACACCTTGGAGCGGCAGACACCGTCTACAACCCAGAACCAACTTGTAGGCCTAATGCAGTATTGTTTCAACAACTACTTAATGAGAGCTAGAAGATCGAATCTATGGAGAGGCAACCTAGAGAGCACCTTGGAGCGGAAGACACCGTCTCTACAACTCAGACCCAACTTGTAGGCCTAATGCAGTGTTGTTTTAACAACTACTTAACGAGAGCTAGAAGATAGAAGCTATGGAGAGGGAACCTGGAGAACACCTTGGAGCGGAAGACACCGTCTCTACAACCCAGACCCAACTTGTAGGCCTAATGCAGTGTTGTTTCAACAACTACTTAACAAGAGCTAGAAGATCGAAGCTATGGAGAGGCAACCTGGAGAACACCTTGGAGCGGAAGACACCGTCTCTACAACCCAGACCCAACTTGTAGGCCTAATGCAGTGTTGTTTCAACAACTACTTAATGAGAGCTAGAAGATAGAAGCTATGGAGAGGCAACCTGGAGAACACCTTGGAGCGGCAGACACCGTCTCTACAACCCAGACCCAACTTGTAGGCCTAATGCAGTGTTGTTTCAACAACTACTTAACGAGAGCTAGAAGATAGAGGCTATGGAGAGGCAACCTGGAGAACACCTTGGAGCGGAAGACACCGTCTCTACAACCCAGACCCAACTTGTAGGCCTAATGCAGTGTTGTTTCAACAACTACTTAACGAGAGCTAGAAGATCGAAGCTATGGAGAGGCAACCTTTGAGAACACCTTGGAGCGGAAGACACCGTCTCTACAACCCAGACCCAACTTGTAGGCCTAATGCAGTGTTGTTTCAACAACTACTTAACGAGAGCTAGAAGATCGAAGCTATGGAGAGGCAACCTGGAGAACACCTTGGAGCGGAAGACACCATCTCTACAACCCAGACCCAACTTGTAGGCCTAATGCAGTGTTGTTTCAACAACTACTTAACGAGAGCTAGAAGATCGAAGCTATGGGGAGGCAACCTGGAGAACACCTTGGAGTGGCAGACACCGTTAGTAGGCCCTACCGAAGTAGGAGCCCCATTGCAGTTTTCAAATTCCTATAGGCTGAAAACCAGACTATTGACGTTCAGCTTTTTTCAGAGAAGGACAGCTGTATTGAGTGGCGCAGACAGACACAGGTAGTAGGCCTTAAACAAAAAATTTGGCTCAATGCATTTTAAAAAAGGTTACAGGGGTACACAGGCAGCATTGCTCTGGTCAGTGGAGGACAATTTCAATTATGGACCGCAGACACACTTAGTATGCCTACAATTAAAAAAAGGATGCTCTATGCAATTTAAAATAGGTTCCAGGGGTACACGGACAGCATTGGTCTGGTCAGTGGAGGACTATTGGAAGGAGGGACCGCAGACAGGCTTAGTAGGCCTAACATAACAAAAGTTGGCTGTAGGCACTTTAAAATAGGTTCCAGGGGTACACGGGCAGCAGTAATCTGGTCAGTGGAGGACTATTGGAAGGAGGGACCGCAGACAGGCTTAGTAGGCCTAACATAACAAAAGTAGGCTGTAGGCACTTTAAAATAGGTTCCAGGGGTACACGGGCAGCAGTGGTCTGGTCAGTGGAGGACTATTGGAAGGACGGACCGCAGACAGGCTTAGTAGGCCTAACATAACGAAAGTAGGCTGTAGGCACTTTAAAATAGGTTCCAGGGGTACACGGGCAGCAGTGGTCTGGTCAGTGGAGGACTATTGGAAGGAGGGACCGCAGACAGGCTTAATAGGCCTAGCATAACAAAAGTAGGCTGTAGGCACTTTAAAATAGGTTCCAGGGGTACAAGTGCAGCAGTGGTCTGGTCAGTGGAGGACTATTGGAAGGAGGGACCGCAGACAGGCTTAGTAGGCCTAACATAACAAAAGTAGGCTGTAGGCACTTTAAAATAGGTTCCAGGGGTACACGGGCAGCAGTGGTCTGGTCAGTGGAGAACTATTGGAAGGAGGGACCGCAGACAGGCTTAGTAGGCCTAACATAACAAAAGTAGGCTGTAGGCACTTTAAAATAGGTTCCAGGGGTACACGGGCAGCAGTGGTCTGGTCAGTGGAGGACTATTGGAAGGAGGGACCGCAGACAGGCTTAATAGGCCTAGCATAACAAAAGTAGGCTGTAGGCACTTTAAAATAGGTTCCAGGGGTACAAGTGCAGCAGTGGTCTGGTCAGTGGAGGACTATTGGAAGGAGGGACCGCAGACAGGCTTAGTAGGCCTAACATAACAAAAGTAGGCTGTAGGCACTTTAAAATAGGTTCCAGGGGTACACGGGCAGCAGTGGTCTGGTCAGTGGAGAACTATTGGAAAGAGGGACCGCAGACAGGCTTAGTAGGCCTAACATAACAAAAGTAGGCTGTAGGCACTTTAAAATAGGTTCCAGGGGTACACGGGCAGCAGTGGTCTGGTCACTGGAGGACTATTGGAAGGAGGGACCGCAGACCGGCTTTGTAGGCCTAACATAACAAAAGTAGGCTGTATGCACTTTAAAATAGGTTCCAGGGGTACACAGGCAGCAGTGGTCTGGTCAGTGGAGGACTATTGGAAGGAGGGACCGCAGACAGGCTTAGTAGGCCTAACATAACAAAAGTAGGCTGTAGGCACTTTAAAATAGGTTCCAGGGGTACACGGGCAGCATTGGTCTGGTCAGTGGAGGACTATTGGAAGGAGGGACCGCAGACCGGCTTAGTAGGTCTAACATAACAAAAGTAGGCTGTAGGCACTTTAAAATAGTTTCCAGGGGTACACGGGCAGCATTGGTCTGGTCAGTGGAGGACTATTGGAAGGAGGGACCGCAGACAGGCTTTGTAGGCCTAACATAACAAAAGTAGGCTGTAGGCACTTTAAAATAGGTTCCAGGGGTACACGGGCAGCATTGGTCTGGTCAGTGGAGGACTATTGGAAGGAGGGACCGCAGACCGGCTTAGTAGGCCTAACATAACAAAAGTAGGCTGTAGGCACTTTAAAATAGGTTCCAGGGGTACACGGGCAGCATTGGTCTGGTCAGTGGAGGACTATTGGAAGGAGGGACCGCAGACAGGCTTTGTAGGCCTAACATAACAAAAGTAGGCTGTAGGCACTTTAAAATAGGTTCCAGGGGTACACGGGCAGCATTGGTTTGGTCAGTGGAGGACTATTGGAAGGAGGGACCGCAGACAGGCTTAGTAGGCCTAACATAACAAAAGTAGGCTGTAGGCACATTAAAATAGCTTCCAGGGGTACACGGGCAGCAGTGGTGTGGTCAATGGAGGACTATTGGAAGGAGGGACCGCAGACATGCTTAGTAGGCCTAACATAACAAAAGTTGGCTGTAGGCACTTTAAAATAGCTTCCAGGGGTACACGGGCAGCAGTGGTGTGGTCAGTGGAGGACTATTGGAAGGAGGGACCGCAGACAGGCTTAGTAGGCCTAACATAACAAAAGTAGGCTGTAGGCACTTTAAAATAGGTTCCAGGGGTACACGGGCAGCATTGGTCTGGTCAGTGGAGGACTATTGGAAGGAGGGACCGCAGACAGGCTTAGTAGGCCTAACATAACAAAAGTAGGCTGTATGCACTTTAAAATAGGTTCCAGGTGTACACGGGCAGCAGTGGTCTGGTCAGTGGAGGACTATTGGAAGGAGGGACCGCAGACAGGCTTAGTAGGCCTAACATAACAAAAGTAGGCTGTAGGCACTTTAAAATAGGTTCCAGGGGTACACGGGCAGCATTGGTCTGGTGAGTGGAGGACTATTGGAAGGAGGGACCGCAGACAGGCTTAGTAGGCCTAACATAACAAAAGTAGGCTGTAGGCACATTAAAATAGCTTCCAGGGGTACACGGGCAGCAGTGGTGTGGTCAATGGAGGACTATTGGAAGGAGGGACCGCAGACATGCTTAGTAGGCCTAACATAACAAAAGTTGGCTGTAGGCACTTTAAAATAGCTTCCAGGGGTACACGGGCAGCAGTGGTGTGGTCAGTGGAGGACTATTGGAAGGAGGGACCGCAGACAGGCTTAGTAGGCCTAACATAACAAAAGTAGGCTCTATGCACTTGGAATTATCTTGCAGGGGTACACAGGCAGCATTGGTGTTGTCAGCGGAGGCCGATTGTAATGAGTGTCTGACAGTTAGTACTCCCAAAAAATAAATAGATGTTAATGTCTCACAATACAACAAAACCAAAAAACAAAAGGGTGGCATACTTAGGTACAGGGGTGGGCTCCTCTGCTGACTTTCAGACCTAGTAATTTTCCGCAAAGTATTTACTGGTGTAAATATAGGACACTGCCCCTGACTATTTTAAGTAGCATCATACATGTCAACACATTGGTATTGTCAGTGCCAGGCATTGAAAGATGTCAGCGCATAGACTAAACATTGGTGGAGCTGTGAGAGATAATTTTGCTAATCGTAGAGCACTGTTTGAGCTTGGGGGGGTAAACTGTCTTGTGGCCGGCGGTACAGGCTCAGGGCCCCTCATGTTACAACGGTGTGTCTGACGTTGGTTGCGCGCCACCACCGCCAGAGACACTTTATTGTACTATGAGGGACCCAGTGGCAGTGCCGTCGACCAAAAGCGTGCACACCCACCTCTTCAGACAAACTGCACTCTCACGGGTGCTTGTGCCAAGTGGCGAGACCACGGCCCCGTGGGGGGAGTTTGGCCATTTAGGGAGGTGTAAACATGTCGTATGCTGGACAAACAGCTGCTGCAAATTACGAGATTGGAAAACTCAGTCAGAGCAGTCCAGAAGCAAAACCTTTTCATTGGAAAGCTAGGTGTCAGCCGGGAAAGGTGGGGCAAAATAATTCGAAATCCAGTAGTGGTTCATTTTAATGAAGGTTAGATCATCAACATTTTGGGTAGCCAGATGAGTCCTTTTTTCAGTTAATATTGAACCAGCAGCACTGAATACTCTTTCTGATAGCACACTAGCTGCTGGGCAAGCAAGCTCCTGCAATGCATATTCTGCCAATTCTGGCCAGGTGTCTAATTTGGATGCCCAGTAATCAAATGGGAATGACGATTGAGGGAGAACATCGATAAGGGATGAAAAATAGTTAGTAACCATACTGGACAAATGTTGTCTCCTGTCACTTTGAATTGATGCTGCAGTACCTGTCCTGTCTGCGGTCATAGCAAAATCACTCCATAACCTGGTCAGAAAACCCCTCTGTCCAACGCCACTTCTGATTTGTGCACCTCTAACACCTCTGGTCTGCTGCCCCCTGCAGCTCGTGTGAGAACGATCACCGGCGCTGTGTGCTGGGAATGCCTGAATCAAACGGTCAACAAGAGTTGATTGTTTGGTTGCTAATATTTTTTCCAAGTTCTCATGTGGCATAATATTTTGCAATTTGCCTTCATAGCGAGGATCAAGGAGGCAGGCCAACCAGTAATCATCATCGGTCATCATTTTAATAATGCGTGTGTCCCTTTTGAGGATACGTAAGGCATAATCCGCCATGTGGACCAAAGTTCCAGTTGTCAAATCTGCTGTTGTGCTGGGTTGAGGGGTAGCTACAGGCAAATCTCCGTCACTTGTGTCCCTCAAAAAACCAGAACCCGGCCTTGCCACGCCACCAATTTCCAGTGGCCCCGGAGAAGCTTCCTCATTAAAAAAATACTCATCCCCATCATCCTCCTCCTGTTCGCCTGCTACCTCGTCCTGTACACTGCCCTGACCCGACAATGGCTGACTGTCATCAAGGCTTTCCTCTTCCTCTGCTGCAGACGCCTGCTCCTTTATGTGCGTCAAACTTTGCATCAGCAGACGCATTAGGGGGATGCTCATGCTTATTATGGCGTTGTCTGCACTTACCAGCCGTGTGCATTCCTCAAAACACTGAAGGACTTGACACATGTCTTGTACCTTCAACCACTGCACACCTGACAACTCCATGTCTGCCATCCTACTGCCTGCCCGTGTATGTGTATCCTCCCACAAATACATAACAGCCCGCCTCTGTTCGCACAGTCTCTGAAGCATGTGCATTGTTGAGTTCCACCTTGTTGCAACGTCAATGATTAGGCGATGCTGGGGAAGGTTCAAAGACCGCTGATAGGTCTGCATACGGCTGGAGTGTACGGGCGAACGGCGGATATGCGAGCAAAATCCGCGCACTTTGAGGAGCACGTCGGATAACCCCGGATAACTTTTCAGGAAGCACTGCACCACCAGGTTTAAGGTGTGAGCCAGGCAAGGAATGTGTTTCAGTTGGGAAAGGGCGATGGCAGCCATGAAATTCCTTCCGTTATCACTCACTACCTTGCCTGCCACAAGAACTACAGTCCCCAGCCACGACTGTGTTTCTTTCTGCAAGAACTCAGACAGAACTTCTGCGGTGTGTCTGTTGTCACCCAAACACTTCATAGCCAATACAGCCTGCTGACGCTTGCCAGTAGCTGCCCCATAATGGGACACCTGGTGTGCAACAGTGGCAGCTGCGGATGGAGTGGTTGTGCGACTGCGGTCTGTGGACGAGCTCTCGCTTCTGCAGGAGGACGAGGAGGAGGAGGAGGGTGGCGAACGGCTACAGCCAACTGTTTCCTAGACCGTGGGCTAGGCAGAACTGTCCCAATATTGCTGTCCCCTGTGGACCCTGCATCCACCACATTCACCCAGTGTGCCGTGATGGACACGTAACGTCCCTGGCCATGCCTACTGGTTCATGCATCTGTTGTCAGGTGCACCTTTGTACTGACAGATTGCCTGAGTGCATGGACGATGCGCTCTTTAACATGCTGGTGGAGGGCTGGGATGGCTTTTCTCGAAAAGAAGTGTCGACTGGGTAGCTCGTAGCGTGGTTCAGCGTAGTCTATCAGGGCTTTGAAAGCTTCGCTTTCAACTAACCGGTAGGGCATCATCTCTAACGAGATTAGTCTAGCTATGTGGGCGTTCAAACCCTGTGTACGCGGATGCAAGGATGAGTACTTCCTTTTTCTAACCAGAGTCTCATGTAGGGTGAGCTGGACTGGAGAGCTGGAGATCGTGGAACTAGCGGGATGTGCCGGTGTACATGGCAGACTGATAGACGGTTGGAGACGGTATTCTTGCTGGTGCCCTAGATGCAGTGTTTCCTACTACGAAACTGGTGATTCCCTGACCCTGACTGCTTTTGCCTGGCAACGAAACCTGCACAGATACTGCAGGTGGTGCGGAAAATGGTGGCCTTACAGTGACGGAAGGGATGTAGCGTTGCTGACTAGCTTCATTGGCCGAGGGTGCTACAACCTTAAGGGACGTTTGGTAGTTAGTCCAGGCTTGCAAATGCATGGTGGTTAAATGTCTATGCATGCAACTTGTATTTAGACTTTTCAGATTCTGACCTCTGCTCTTCTTTTCAGGCATTGCAGACTGAGTTTCTTTAACCGGATGGCCATGCTGTCCTCCAACTGGTTTTGGCTTTGCCACGTGTTTTGGGCCAGATACGGGCCCGGCAGATGGAACCTGTTGCGATGTTGATGCCTGCTGCGGCCCCTCCTCCTCCGCTTCAGAACTACTGCCGCCTGCACCCTGTTCCCCCAATGGCTGCCAATCGGGGTCAACAACTGGGTCATCTATGACCTCCTCTTCTATCATGTGCAACTTCGTCTGTGTTACCGTGTAATCCGGTGGTATAGCGTTTGTGACAAGGCACCATAGTCTCATCAGGGTCTGATTCTGGATCAGTACACTGCGAGGGCAATGTGGTGGTCTGAGTCAAAGGAACAGCATAGTAATCTGGCTGTGGCTGTGCATCTGTGCACTCCATGTCCGATTCAACTTGTAATGGGCATGGCCTGTTAACTGTTTCACTTTCTAACCCAGGAACGGTATGTGTAAAGAGCTCCATGGAGTAACCCGTTGTGTCACCTGACGCATCCTTCTCTGTTGTTGTTTTTGCTGAACAGGACAATGGAGCGACTTGTCCCTGAGCATGAACATCCACTAACGACGCGCTGCTTTTACATTTACCAGTTTCAGAAGAGGAGGCAAAAGAGCTAGAGGCTGAGTCAGCAAGGAAAGCCAAAACTTGCTCTTGCTGCTCCGGCTTTAAAAGCGGTTTTCCTACTCCCAGAAAAGGGAGCATTCGAGACCTTGTGTAGCCAGATGACGAACCTGGCTCCACAGCTCGAGACTTAGGTGCTATATTGTTTTTCCCATGACCACCTGATGCTCCACCACCACTACCATCATTACCAGCTGGCAATGAACGCCCACGGCCACGACCTTTTCCACCAGACTTCTTCATTGTTTTAAAAACGTAACCAAAGTAACGGTATTTGTTACTGTAAAACAACTTACAAGTAGTGTTGAGCGATACCGTCCAATATTTGAAAGTATCTGTATCGGATGGTATCGGCCGATATCCGAAAAATATTGGATATCGCCGATACCGATATCCGATACCAATACAAGTCAATGGGACACAAATATCGGAAGGTATCCTCTATGGTTCCCATGGTCTGAAGGAGAGGAAACTCTCCTTCAGGCCCTGGGATCCATATTAATGTGTAAAATAAAGAATAAAAATAAAAAATATTGATATACTTACTCCCGTACGGGCCCTGGTTGTCACTGCTGCAATCGCCATGCTTTTCTTCCTAAGAATGAGCGCTTTAATGACCTTTGATGACGTCGCGGCTTGTGATTGGCCGCTCAGCGACCAATCACAAGCCGCGACGTCATCGAAGGTACTTAACAAGCTCATTCATAGGAAGGAAAACATGGCGATTGCAGCGGTGACAACCAGGGCCCGTCCGAGGGTAAGTATATCAATATTTTTTATTTTTATTCTTTATTTTACACATTAATCTAAATCCCGATACCGATTCCCGATATCACAAAAATATCGGAACTCGGTATCGGAATTCCGATACCGCAAATATCGGCCGATACCCGATACTTGCGGTATCGGAATGCTCAACACTACTTACAAGGTGAACTCAAACTTCTGTACGATTTAGATATCCCTTTATAGGTGGGTGAGACTGCAAGGAAAATCAGGCACAATGTTACACACTCGGTTTTCTGTGGCACAAAATGAGACAGATGCCACACACGCAGGACTGGCACTGAAGCACAAATGCCAATATTAATCTCCCACTATTTTTTTTTTTTCAGGGAGAATTTAAAAACCAAACTAAAAAAAACAGACACTAGGCTTTCTGTGGCCCACAATTTGAGAGAGATGGCATACACGACTGGCACTCAAGCACAAATGCCAATATTAATCTCCCACTATTTTTTTTTCAGGGAGAATTTAAAAACCAAAATAAAAAAAACAGACACTAGGCTTTCTGTGGCCCACAATTTGAGAGAGATGGCACACACGACTGGCACTGAAGCACAAATGCCAATATTAATCTCACACTATTTATTTTTTTCAGGGAGAATTTAAAAAACAAAAAACAAAAAAAACAGACACTAGGCTTTCTGTGGCCCACAATTTGAGAGAGATGGCACACACGACTGGCACTGAAGCACAAATGCCAATATTAATCTCACACTATTTATTTTTTTTCAGGGAGAATTTAAAAAACAAAAAACAAAAAAAACAGACACTAAGCTTTCTGTGGCCCACAATTTGAGAGAGATGGCACACACGACTGGCACTCAAGCACAAATGCCAATATTAATCTCCCACTATTTATTTTTTTATAGGGAGAATTTAAAAACCAAAATAAAAAAAAACATACACTAGGCTTTCTGTGGCCCACAATTTGAGAGAGATGGCACACACGACTGGCACTGAAGCACAAATGCCAATATTAATCTCCCACTATTTATTTTTTTTCAGGGAGAATTTAAAAACCAAAATAAAAAAAAAACAGACACTAGGCTTTCTGTGGCCCACAATTTGAGAGAGATGACACACATGACTGGCACTCAAGCACAAATGCCAATATTAATCTCCCACTATTTATTTTTTTTTATAGAGAGAATTTAAAAACCAAAATAAAAAAAAACATACACTAGGCTTTCTGTGGCCCACAATTTGAGAGAGATGGCACACACGACTGGCACTCAAGCACAACTGCCAATATTAATCTCCCACTATTTATTTTTTTTCAGGGAGAATTTAAAAAACAAAAAACAAAAAAAACAGACACTAGGCTCTCTGTGGCCCACAATTTGAGAGAGATGGCACACACGACTGGCACTCAAGCACAAATGCCAATATTAATCTCCCACTATTTATTTTTTTTTATAGAGAGAATTTAAAAACCAAAATAAAAAAAAACATACACTAGGCTTTCTGTGGCCCACAATTTGAGAGAGATGGCACACACGACTGGCACTCAAGCACAAATGCCAATATTAATCTCCCACTATTTATTTTTTTTCAGGGAGAATTTAAAAACCAAAATTAAAAAACAGACACTAGGCTTTCTGTGGACCACAATTTGAGAGAGATGGCACACACGACTGGCACTTAAGCACAAATGCCAATATTAATCTCCCACTATTTATTTTTTTTCAGGGAGAATTTTAAAACCAAAATAAAAAAACAGTCACTAGGCTTTCTGTGGCCCACAATTTGAGAGAGTTGGCACACACGACTGGCACTTAAGCACAAATGCCAATATTAATCTCCCACTAATTATTTTTTTTCAGGGAGAATTTAAAAACCAAAATATAAAAAAAACCAGACACTAGGCTTTCTGTGGCCCACAATTTGAGAGAGATGGCACACACGACTGGCACTGAAGCACAAATCCAAAATATTAATCTCCAACTATTTATTTTTTTGCACGGAGAATTTAAAAACCAAAATAAAAAAAAAACAGACACTAGGCTTTCTGTGGCCCACAATTTGAGAGAGATGGCACACACGACTGGCACTGAAGCACAAATGCCAATATTAATCTCCTACTATTTTTTTTTTTTCAGGGAGAATTTAAAAAACAAAAAACAAAAAAACATACACTAGGCTTTCTGTGGCCCACAATTTGAGAGAGATAGCACACACGACTGGCACTCAAGCACAAATGCCAATATTAATCTCCCACTATTTATTTTTTTTCAGGGGGAATTTAAAAACCAAAATAAAAAAAAACAGACACTAGGCTTTCTTTGGCCCACAATTTGAGAGAGATGGCACACACTACTGGCACTCAAGCACAAATGCCAATATTAATCTCCCACTATTTATTTTTTTCAGGGAGAATTTAAAAACCAAAAAAAAAAAAACAGACACTAGGCTTTCTGTGGCCCACAATTGGAGAGAGATGGCACACACGACTGGCACTGAAGCACAAATGCCAATATTAATCTCCCACTATTTATTTTTTTCCAGGGAGAATTTAAAAACCAAAATAAAAAAAAACAGACACTAACCTTTCTGTGGCCCACAATTTGAGAGAGATGGTGTTAGGACTGGCGGAACGCACCAAGAAAGATGATATAGATGCGTTCGCAGTCCGGGGTCCACCGTGCAGGGGAAACCCGCTGCTAGTAAATGACAGACTATATGGTGGTACTTAAAAGTATAAACACGTGGGTTAAACCTCACCCAACGTGAAGAAAGCGATCCTGTTAAGTCACAGGACCGCGGTACCGCACATAGAGCGCGAGCAAGTAGTCAGCGAACTTAACCCCAAAAGGGATTGAAGTCCGATTAGACCCTTGCTGGCACAACACCGCAACTGGGTGTGAAAAGAACCTTATCAGTAATATATGAGCACCAGAGTGCGTGCGATGCCGCACTGACGGACGCCACTAACCACCCAAGCTTGGGTATGGAAAGCGCAAGGCAAGCGCACGGCGCCGTACTGGCAGGCACAGCTAAAGGACGCTGTGATGTGTGTAACATACAGATGGATAGTCGGGCGCTAGAGAGCTACCATCATCCGCGAGCAATCAACAACTCTAGGGAGGGATACTTAGGAGCTTTCATCCATCGACATACATCCATCTACACACACACATAATAATTGTACACTAGCGCATGGCCGTGCGGTCATGCGCAGTTTATATAGTTGCAGGACAGGAAGTGGCCACAGAAACTTTGCCCTTCCAAGACCTGCCAAGAGGACCAATGGAATGCGCTGCAGAGCCTGAGCACATGACCCTTGATCTCCAACGGGAGATCTTGCCCTGGGCATGCTCAGTGTGCGCAAATAAGGACTTAGTCCCAGAGAAGTCCGCTCGCTGCTGACCAGCACTGACTTTAATGGCAGGAGCTGAAGAAGCAGCAGTAACTCTCTGTACAGAGCGAGACCGAGGAAGACGCTGGGACCGACGTCCCTGCTGAGCAGACTCCACTGCGGCTGGATAGGAATGGGAGACCGGAGTGGAGACGGCCCGAGATTCCCCCTGTGCAGAAGTGGGAACTCGAGACCTAACATTACCCCCCTCCTAGGGCCTCGCTACGCTCGAAGGCAGCAATGAGCTGTGGGGCCCGAATGTTTTCAGCAGGTTCCCATGACCTGTCCTCTGGGCCATAACCCTTCCAATCCACCAAATAGAACTTTTTGCCGCGTACCACCTTGTACCCCAAAATAGCGTTCACCTCATAATCGTCCGTAGACGAACCCGATGTCCTGGGAGATGACTCGGAAAACCGGGACATGTATACGGGTTTCAAGAGGGACACGTGAAAGGTGTCGGTGATACCCAAGCGTGGAGGAAGAGCCAGACGGTAGACCATGGGATTAACCTGTTCGAGAACCTTGAAGGGACCCAAGTAGCGAGGAGCAAACTTAGTGGACTCAACTCGCAGCCTGATGTTACGGGCGGAGAGCCACACCAAGTCGCCAGGGGCAAAAGTCGGAGCGGGGCGCTGATGAACATTGGCGGAGGACCTCATTCTCTCCTTGGAGGCCTGAATGGCATCCTGAGTGCGGTCCCAAATGTCCCGTGCCTCCACAGCCCAGTCTGCCACCCTGGAGTCAGCGGAAGACACAGGCATGGGCACAGGAACACACGGATGCTGGCCGTAATTTAATAGGAATGGAGTCTGACCGGTGGAGTCGGCCACGGCATTGTTAAGTGCAAACTCTGCCCACGGTAGCAAGGATGCCCAGTCATCCTGCCTGGCAGAAACAAAATGTTGCAGATATGTGACCAAGGTCTGGTTGGCCCTTTCAACCAACCCATTCATCTCTGGATGATATGCCGAAGAGAGATTTAACTCAATACTGAGTAGATGACAAAGCTCTCTCCAGAATCGAGACGCAAACTGGGGACCCCGGTCACTAACAATTTTGTCTGGCATACCGTGTAGGCGAAAGATATGCTTGATAAACAAGACAGCCAACGCCCGTGCAGATGGTAGCCGTGGAAGAGGCACCAAATGCACCATTTTGGAAAAATGGTCGGTGATCACCCAGATAATGGTGCAGTTACGAGACTTGGGCAAGCCCACCACAAAGTCCATCCCGACCATCTCCCAGGGCCTGTCCGCCACGGGCAGAGGATAAAGCAAACCAGCTGGCCATTGCCAAGGAGTCTTGTTCCTGGCGCAAGAGACACACGCCCGAACATACTCCGCGACATCACGGGCCATATGCGGCCACCAGTATGTCCTCGCTAGTAACTCAGATGTCCTTTTAGTACCAAAATGTCCACACACCCTGGACGAGTGCGCCCAAGAAAGAACCTCCGGTCGCAAACTGGATGGGACAAAAGTCTTGCCTGGGGGCACAGACTCCAGCGAAACCGGAGCCACAGTTCTCAAGCTCTCGGTGGGAACAATAAGCCGAGGCTCCTCCTCCTCCTCCGCAGATGACACAACGGAGCGAGAGAGAGCATCGGCCCAAATGTTCTTCTCCCCAGAAAGGAAATGGAGGGTGAAATGAAACCGGGAGAAGAACAAGGACCATCTGGCCTGGCGAGAATTCAACCGCTGAGCTGTCTGCAGGAACACCAAATTTTTATGGTCTGTGAAGACGTGGAAGGGAAAACGTGCTCCCTCCAAGAGATGTCTCCACTCCGAGAAAGCCAACTTCATGGCTAGCAACTCCCTGTCCCCGATGGAATAATTCCTCACTGCTGGTGCGAAGGTCTTGGAGAAAAAGAAGCAAGGATGCTTCCGACCTTGAGCATCCTTTTGGAAGAGGACTGCTCCAGCACCAACAGAAGAGGCATTCACCTCCATGATAAACGGCTTATCAACATCGGGGCGATGTAGAATGGGAGCGCTAGCGAAGTGTGACTTTATAGAGATAAAGGCCTTGGAGACCTCCTCAGACCACAATTTGGGATTCGCCCCCTTCTTGGTGAGGGCAACCAAGGGAGCTACCAAAGTTGAGAAGTGCGGGATGAACTGGCGATAATAATTGATGAATCCCATAAAGCGCTGCACCGCTTTAAGAGAATGGGGTTCCTGCCAGTCCATCACAGCCTGTAGTTTGGCAGGATCCATAGCCAATCCCTGGGCTGAGATGATGTAGCCTAGGAAAGGTAAGGACTCCTGCTCAAACATACACTTCTCCAACTTGGCATAGAGGGAGTTTGCCCGTAGGAGGTCGAAGACTTTGCTAACATCTCTCCGGTGGGAGTCAATATCTGGAGAGTAGATGAGAATATCATCCAGATAGACTACGACCGAGGTGGAAAGCATATCCCGGAAGATATCGTTCACAAAGTCTTGGAAAACGGCTGGGGCATTACAGAGCCCGAAGGGCATCACCAGATATTCATAGTGCCCATCCCTGATGTTAAACGCCGTCTTCCATTCGTTTCCTTCACGGATGCGAATCAGGTTGTAAGCACCCCGCAGATCTAATTTAGTAAATACCCTTGCTCCCCGAAGCCTATCGAATAGCTCGGATATCAAAGGCAAAGGGTACTTATTCTTAACGGTGATGGCGTTAAGACCCCTGTAGTCTATGCATGGACGCAATTCCCCATTCTTCTTCTGCACGAAGAAGAATCCTGCCCCAGCATGTGACACAGACTTCCTGATGAACCCTCTTGCCAGATTTTCCTGGATGTACTGTGACATTGCCTCCATCTCCGGGAGAGATAGCGGATAGACTCTACCCCGGGGAGGCTCAGCACCAGGCAAGAGGTCAATAGGACAATCATAGGGGCGATGGGGCGGAAGGGTCTCCGCCGCCTTTTTGGAGAACACGTCTGCATAAGACCAATACTGCTTGGGGAGAGAGGATAGATCTGCGGGTACCTCTGTTGTAGCAACCTGAATGCACTCCCTCTGACACCTACCCCCACAAGATTCACCCCATCCCAGAATTCTGCCTGAGGACCACTCGATATGAGGAGAGTGGTACCGTAGCCAAGGTATTCCCAACAGGACCTCATCGATTCCTTCTGGAATGACGAGCAGAGAAATAATCTCCTGATGAGATGGCGACATGGACAGAGTAAAAGGGATGGTCTGGTGTGTTATCTGTGAGGGCAGTGTCGACCCATTCACCACTCGTACCGTTACAGGTTGAGCTAGCATAACCATAAAATTGCCCTCCGCCCCAGAATCCACGCAGAGCTCTACCGAGTGGGAGAATGAGCCTATAGTAATTGTCCCCTTAAAGGACAATTTAGAGACAAATGTCGCCGTGTCTAGTGTACCTCCACCTACTACCACTAGACGCTGACGTTTCCTCGACCGCAGAGGACATCTGGTGGCTAGATGTCCTGACTGCTGGCAAACATGACAGACCCTGAGTGCACTAGCAGTCCGGGACTTAGATCCCGCTTGCGACACTTCTCTGGCCTTATGTGACTCAGGAACCAGGACCGGAGATTCCAGAGGTTTGGCGAAAGTAGGAGCCAGCTGAAACCTCTGCCTACACTGGGCTCGCTCTAACCTCCGCTCATTAAAACGGAGATCAATTCGAGTGGAGACTGTTATTAACTCCTCCAGTGTGGCAGGAATCTCCCTAGTGGCCAGAGCGTCCTTTACGTGATCAGCCAAGCCCCTCCAAAATATGGGGATAAGAGCTTTATCCGACCATTCCAGCTCAGATGCTAAAGTGCGGAATTGGACGGCAAAATGACTGACCAAGGATTCACTCTGAGTTAATGCCAGCAGTTGGAGCGCAGTATCATGGGTGACTTGAGGTCCTAAAAAGACCTGTTTCAGAGTGCTTAAAAACAGCGGAGCACTCTGCACCACATGATTGCCACGCTCCCACAGCGGCGTAGCCCATTCCAACGCCCTGTCCGACAAGAGAGACACTATAAATCCTACCTTAGCCCGCTCTGTGGGGAAGCGTGCAGCCAGGAGCTCAAGATGAATAGAGCACTGACTCACAAATCCCCTACAAAATTTGCTATCACCAGAAAATTTTTCTGGCAGCGGGAGGCGAGAAAATGTCGGAACAGGGGTGGCAATGGACAAAGTTGCTGCAGCCACGCTGGCAGCCTGTACAGCAACTGCGGTAACATCCACAGCTGAGGTTGCACTCTCGAGAGCCGCCAACCTACCCTCCAGCTGCTGGATATACCGGAAGGATTGCAGTTTGTCTGTCATCACTAGCCAGACCCCGGCGCTAGTGTAATGTTAGGACTGGCGGAACGCACCAAGAAAGATGATATAGATGCGTTCGCAGTCCGGGGTCCACCGTGCAGGGGAAACCCGCTGCTAGTAAATGACAGACTATATGGCGGTACTTAAAAGTATAAACACGTGGGTTAAACCTCACCCAACGTGAAGAAAGCGATCCTGTTAAGTCACAGGACCGCGGTACCGCACATAGAGCGCGAGCAAGTAGTCAGCGAACTTAACCCCAAAAGGGATTGAAGTCCAATTAGACCCTTGCTGGCACAACACTGCAACTGGGTGTGAAAAGAACCTTATCAGTAATATATGAGCACCAGAGTGCGTGCGATGCCGCACTGACGGACGCCACTAACCACCCAAGCTTGGGTATGGAAAGCGCAAGGCAAGCGCACGGCGCCGTACTGGCAGGCACAGCTAAAGGATGCTGTGATGTGTGTAACATACAGATGGATAGTCGGGCGCAAGAGAGCTACCATCATCCGCGAGCAATCAACAACTCCAGGGAGGGATACTTAGGAGCTTTCATCCATCGACATACATCCATCTACACACACACATAATAATTGTACACTAGCGCATGGCCGTGCGGTCATGCGCAGTTTATATAGTTGCAGGACAGGAAGTGGCCACAGAAACTTTGACCTTCCAAGACCTGCCAAGAGGACCAATGGAATGCGCTGCAGAGCCTGAGCACATGACCCTCGATCTCCAACGGGAGATCTTGCCCTGGGCATGCTTAGTGTGCGCAAATAAGGACTTAGTCCCAGAGAAGTTCGCTCGCTGCTGACCAGCACTGACTTTAATGGCAGGAGCTGAAGAAGCAGCAGTAACTCTCTGTACAGAGCGAGACCGAGCAAGACGCTGGGACCGACGTCCCTGCTGAGCAGACTCCACTGCGGCTGGATAGGAATGGGAGACCGCAATGGAGACGGCCCGAGATTCCCCCTGTGCAGAAGTTGGAACTCGAGACCTAACAGATGGCGCACACGACTGGCACTCAAGCACAAATGCCAATATTAATCTCCCACTATTTATTTTTTTTCAGGGAGAATTTAAAAACCAAAACAAAAAAACAGACACTAGGCTTTCTGTGGCCCACAATTTGAGAGAGATGGCACACACGACTGGCAGTGAAGCACAAATCCAAAATATTAATCTCCCACTATTTTTTTTTTTCAGGGAGAATTTAAAAACCAAAATAAAAAAAAACAGACACTAGGCTTTCTGTGGCCCACAATTTGAGAGAGATGGCACACACGACTGGCACTGAAGCACAAATGCCAATATTAATCTCCCACTATTTATTTTTTTTCAGGGAGAATTTAAAAACCAAATTAAAAAAAAAACCAGACACTAGGCTTTCTGTGGCCCACAATTTGAGAGAGATGGCACACACGACTGGCAGTCAAGCACAAATGCCAATATTAATCTCCCACTATTTATTTTTTTTCAGGGAGAATTTAAAAACCAAAATAAAAAAAACAGACACTAGGCTTTCTGTGGCCCACACTTTGAGAGAGATGGCACACATGACTGGCACTCAAGCACAAATGCCAATATTAATCTTCCACTATTTATTTTTTTTCAGGGAGAATTTAAAAAACAAAAAACAAAAAAACAGACACTAGGCTTTCTGTGGCCCACAATTTGAGAGAGATGGCACACACGACTGGCACTGAAGCACAAATGCCAATATTAATCTCCCACTATTTTTTTTTTTTCAGGGAGAATTTAAAAACCAAAAAAAAAAAAACCAGACACTAGTAACATAGTAACATAGTTAGTAAGGCCGAAAAAAGACATTTGTCCATCCAGTTCAGCCTATATTCCATCATAATAAATCCCCAGATCTACGTCCTTCTACAGAACCTAATAATTGTATGATACAATATTGTTCTGCTCCAGGAAGACATCCAGGCCTCTCTTGAACCCCTCGACTGAGTTCGCCATCACCACCTCCTCAGGCAAGCAATTCCAGATTCTCACTGCCCTAACAGTAAAGAATCCTCTTCTATGTTGGTGGAAAAACCTTCTCTCCTCCAGACGCAAAGAATGCCCCCTTGTGCCCGTCACCTTCCTTGGTATAAACAGATCCTCAGCGAGATATTTGTATTGTCCCCTTATATACTTATACATGGTTATAAGCTAGGCTTTCTGTGGCCCACAATTTGAGAGAGATGGCACACACGACTGGCGCTGAAGCACAAATGCCAATATTAATCTCCCACTATTTTTTTTTTTTTCAGGGAGAATTTAAAAACCAAAAAAAAAAAAACAGACACTAGGCTTTCTGTGGCCCACAATTTGAGAGAGATGGCACACACGACTGGCACTCAAGCACAAATGCCAATATTAATCTCCCACTATTTTTTTTTTTTATTTCTGGGAGAATTGGCAAGAAATCAGGCCCACTGTTAGACTGTATGTTTTCTGTGCCAGAAAATGAGACACAGATGCCACACACAGGACTGCCACTGATGCAGATTTGCCAATTTTAATATGCACCCTTTTTTTTTTATTCAGGGAGACTAGGGAATAAATCTGGGCCACTGTATTAGAGTCTATTTTCTGTGGCAGAAAGTGGCTTGAACAGATGTAACGAAAAAAAAAAAAAAAGGGACTGTCCTACAATTACTATCTCCCTGCAGTTATCTCAGCAATGTATGGCAGGCAGCAATAACAAGGAGTGGACTGCTGCACAAATTAAATAAAAAGTGTGGACAAACAAACAAGATAGCTGTGCAGAAAGAAAGGAACAACAGGATTTGTGCTTTGAAAAAAGCAGTTGGTTTGCACAGCGGTGTACAAACAGCAATGCAGCTATCAGGGAGCCTTCTAGGGCAGCCCAATGAGCTACAGCGCTGAGGAAAAAAAATGTAGCCTCTACTGTCCCTGCAAACAAAAGGTGGTGTTGGACTGTGGAAATCGCTACAGCACAAGCAGTTTGGGGGTTAATGGACCCTGCCTAACGCTATCCCTGCTTCTGACGAAGCGGCAGCAACCTCTCCCTATGCTCAGATCAGCAGCAGTAACATGGCGGTCGGCGGGAACGCCCCTTTATAGCCCCTGTGACGCCGCAGACAGCAAGCCAATCACTGCAATGCCCTTCTCTAAGATGGTGGGGACTGAGACCTATGTCATCACGCTGCCCACACTCTGCGTCCACCTTTATTGGCTGAGAAATGGCGCTTTTCACGTCATTGAAACTCGACTTTGGCACGAAAGTCGCATACCGCATGGCCGACCCCACACAGGGATCGGGTCGGGTTTCATGAAACCCGACTGTGCCAAAAGTCGGCAACTTTTGAAAATGAACGATCCGTTTCGCTCAACCCTAGCTGTCACAACTCTGTTGTCAGAATACGTGGGGCCAGGGGCTCCTTTAAATCTCCCTAATGCTAGAGGCACCCTAGCTATCTCTGCTCCCCAGATAACTTCTGATGGTAGAGACCCCCATACGTACCCCCACATGTAACCTGCACCCCTATATGTACCCTCAAAAGTAACCTGAACCCCCATATGCACCCCACATGTAGCCTGCACCACCCATATGTACACCACCATATGTAGCTTGCACCGCTATATATACCCTCAAATGTAGATCCATATGTAGCTTGCATCACCAATATGTACTCTGCACCCCCATGTACCCTGTTCCCTAATTACCTGTCACCACTGCCTTTCTGCTTTTTCCTGACTGGGAAAGCATTTAATTTGCAAGCTGTTGCATGGCTCTGCCTATAAGAGTCTCTTGGGCATCTCGTCATTACAGATCCTTCACCTGTATCATTTATCGTCACCCGTTGGAGCAGGGAGCTAATCGGTTCTCCTCTGCCCACGCACCCTTTCCCCAATTAAAGGTGGTTTTCCTCCTCAGACCAGCAGGGGTAAGTAGAAGGGGAAAACCTTCGTTCATGGCGGCACCCCTCCCCTGCTTCCAGCCACACTCAGGTGCCTAGTGGCAAATATGGCCCTACTCGCCCCTGTGTGGATGTGGGTAAGCTGAATGCTAGTGAGAATGTAGTGCATCTACTAATGTGTTTTGTTCATAATAGAGATGAATAATATAAAGTAATAAATTACTTGAAATGTACTGAACATTATGTTTTATTGAACTTACTGAGTTACCTCTTACTCATGTTGTGTTCAGTTAGTTTCTGCACTATTATCAATATGAACGATTTATTATGTAAAATGATTTTACGCAAGCAGAAACCTTGGAAATGGCAGATTACAAAACTACTGCATTGCGTGCAAGGACTTTTCAAATACTATGGTTCTTGGCAAAGTCGAGTGGTCTGCAGCAACGGGTACAAAAATACAGTATTTTAACCCCGCTGAGTAATTCTGAGGAACAATACAGGATTGCTGAATTTTGGGAACTATTTTATGACAAAAAAGGAACATACTTTACATTCTTGATTTCTCTCAGTTCAGTGGAAGGTTGTATGAGATCAGAAAAATGTCCACTGGTGGGTCTGATATTGTAAGTTGTGTGGCGCAGTGACCCATGTTACAACCAGGGGCGCTGTATGTGCTCCTCAGGATACGCATGGAGGTGTATCTGTAATGGTGATAATGAAACTGTGTCCGGCATGATTGTAAATGGCCGGTTTCTGTCACAGAGGGAGTCTGCACTGTAAGCCTGAAGTAATGTTGTTGTTCTGGGACCTGTAGTCCCAAAGGTATTTGTATAGTTGTAAAGGCAGGCTTGCAAGGTTGGTCGGAGAGCTGGGCCGGTCTGGCCAACAACACACACCTCCCATCCAGGGGAGGGGTTACAGATACATAATGTGACCACCATGGTGTGGTCACATGGTTCAGAGTGTTTGGACCTGAATGGTCTTTGTTGTAGGTCCTGAAAGAGGTCAGGTCTGTGTTGGAAGCTCCTCTGAGTGGAGACTTCCTGAATAGCACCTGGTGAGACCATGTTCCTACAGACCTGGGACGGCTTCTGTGTTGGCGATGCCAGGACTGACAAGGAGTCAGCATGAGGAGTGGAGCTCCTGGAAGCTAACCCCAGACAAGATGTAATACATGGCAGAGAAGTTTATCTGCTACATAATCAGACTGGTGGTCCTGTCATGTTCGGGGAGGTAATGAAATGAACTTTACGTTATCTGGATTATGCGGAGTTAATAAACCAAATAGACTTATTTATGTGAGAAATCCGCTCCTGTGTGCTTTAATTCCATGCCAAGGGAGTGTCCCCAACACACTCAGTAAGCGCTATCTCACAGTTGACAAAATACAACCTATGATTAGTGGTTCAGTAAATTAGAACATGTTATTACAGAATTATTGCAGGCAAATAATACCTTTTTTCCACCAATGACTGAATATATTAAGCATAATTTTTTTTTTAAACAATCTCAGAGCATATGCAGCGAGTGTTACAAATACAATGTTTTGAGAGCCTGGTTTGTTGTGTTCAGATTGGGAGATGTCATGACAGTTGTCTTCTTCAATGACCTAACTATTTGCATGGATTCCAACATTTCTAAAGGACAATGAATTGATCCCGTTCAGATGAGATTTATTTGCTAACACAGGTTACAATCATATGGTATAAGAAGGACTATATAGCAACGAGGTCTGTTCCGCAGGACTGGCGCATAGCAAATGTGGTACCAATATTCAATAAAGCTCTAAAAGTGAATCTGGAAATTATAGGCCAGTAAGTCTAACCTCTATTGTTGGTAAAATATTTGAAGGGTTTCTGAGGGATGTTATTCTGGATTATCTCAATGAGAATAACTGTTTAACTCCATATCAGCATGGGTTTATGAGAAATCGCTCCTGTCAAACCAATCTAATCAGTTTTTATGAAGCAGTAAGCTATAGACTAGACCAAAGTGAGTCATTGGACGTGGTATGTCTTGAGTTTTCTAAAGCGTTTGATACCGTGCCACACAAGAGGTTGGTATACAAAATGAGAATGCTGGGTCTGGGGGAAAATGTGTGTAAATGGGTAAGTAACTGGCTTAGGCCGGGTTCACATTTGCATTCGGCGGCTTTGCGTAGGGCTGCGTACATCTTGAGTTAAGCCCCGCCTACTTCTGCATACTTTTGCATGCGTCCTGCATACCTATCTAACATTGGGTGCGCAGGACATGGGGATGTATGCGGATGTATACAGGTTATTGCTCGGGTTTTCCCGAGCAAGCTTGGGTGTCCTCCGAGTATTTATGACTGCTCGGAGATTTAGTTTTCATGCCGGCAGCTGAATGATTTACAGTTAGTAGCCAGCCTAAGTACATGTGGGGGTTGCCTGGTTGCTAAGGGATCCCCACATGTAATCAAGCAGGCTAGTAGCTGTAAATCATTCAGCTGCCGGGATGAAAACTAAATCTCCAAGCTGTCATAAATACTCGGAGGTCACCCAAAGCATGCTCGGGAAAACCCGAGCAACGAGTACAGTCGCTCATCACTAATACAGATGCGTCATTTTGACTCACCTGCCGTCCGCACAAAACGCAACTTATTGCATTCCCGTGCGGTCGGCGGGCGCGTCAAAACAATGCATCTGCTTACATCCGCGTGTCCTGCGTACCCAATGTTAAACATAGGTATACAGGACGCATGCGTAAGTAGGCAGGGCTTAACGGAGGACTACGAAGCCCTCCGCAAAGCCCCCGAATGCTAATGTGAACTTAGCCTTAGTGATAGAAAGCAGAGGGTGGTTATAAATGGTATATTCTCTGACTCGGTCGCTATGACGTGTGGGGTACCGCAGGGGTCGGTGTTGGGACTTATTCCTTTCAACATATTCATTA
The DNA here is from genome assembly GCF_032444005.1 of Ranitomeya imitator. NCBI lineage: Eukaryota > Metazoa > Chordata > Amphibia > Anura > Dendrobatidae > Ranitomeya > Ranitomeya imitator. Next base: position 620,939,714 of record NC_091283.1, read on the forward strand.
ATGATCTGGTAGAAGGTTTACACAGTAAAATATCGATATTTGTAGATGATACAAAACGATGTAAAACAGTCAATACAAGAGAAGATAGTATTCTGCTACAGATGGATCTGGATAAGTTGGAAACTTGGATGCAGATGCAGTTTAACAATGAAAAATGTAAGGTTATACACATGGGAAGAAGGAATCAATATCACCATTACACACTGAACGGGAAACCACTGGGTAAATCTGACATGGAGAAGGACTTGGTGATCCTAGTTAATGATAAACTTACCTGGAGCAGCCAGTGCCAGGCAGCGGCTGCCAAGGCAAACAGGATCATGGGGTGCATTAAAAGAGGTCTGGATACACATGATGAGAGCATCATACTGCCTCTGTACAAATCTCTGGTTAGACCGCACATGGAGTACTGTGTACAGTTTTGGGCACTGGTGCTCAGGAAGGATATAATGGATCTATAGCGAGTATAAAGGAGGGCAACAAAATTACTAAAGGGGATGGAGGAACTACAATACCCAGAGATATTAGCAAAATTAGGGTTATTTAATCTAGAAAAAAGATGACTAAGGAGCATTCTAATAACCATGTATAAGTATATAAGTGAACAATACAAATATCTCGCTGAGGATCTGTTTATACCAAGAAATGTGATTGTCACAAGGCATTTTCTGCGCCTGGAGGAGAGCAGGTTTTCCCACCAACATAGAAGAGGATTCTTTACTGTTATGGCAGTGAGAATCTGGAATTCCTTTGCCTGAGGAGGTGATAAGGGCAAACTCAGTCGAGGAGTTCAAGAGAGGCCTGGATGTCTTCCTGGAGCGTAACAATATTGTATCTTACATTTATTAGATTTTTTAGAAGGACGTAAATCTGGGGATGTATTCTGACAGAATATAGGCTGAAGTGAATGAATAAATGTCTTTTTTTGGCCTTGCTAATTTTGTTACTATAAGGGAATATAAGGGAATATAATTTATCTGATTAGATGATTGGTCTCACCCGGGAGGTTATAAAAGACTCTATGGTGGATGCATGGTGTGGCACCCATGCTGTAGCCTTTTAACCCCTGAGGAAGCCTCTTAGCTGGATGGTGTGGTAGCCATGTTGTAGCCCTTTAACCATTGAGGAAGCCTCTTAGTTAGATGGTGTAGCACCCATGCTGTAGCCCATTACCCCCTGAGGAAGCCTCCTAGCTGGATGGTGTGGCATCCATGCTGTAACCCTTTACCCCCTGAGGAAGCCTCCTAGCTGGATGGTGTGGCACCCATGCTGTAGCCCTTTTCTCCCTGAGGAAGCCTCATAGCTGGATGATGGGGGAGAGAGGAAGGTTTTCAATGGAATTTTAATCAGAGGCAACATGACTCCTGTGAGTGCTGTGACTGGTATGATCTGCATAAACTAGTTAAATATGCAATATACATAGTCAGGGATCATAACTATCATAACTGGCTGTCCTATGCAAACACACGTGTAATTTGTGACAGTCATGTAGTCCATAAAATACTGTGTAAATCCAATGAATTTAACTAGCTGCCTTCTGTGCATCCACTTGTTTCTAGGAATTAAGCGAGACATAGATGCTTATTTTTAGGGACAACACATAAGTGACCACTAAGCTAGCTAGATAATAATCTCAACTAAATACCCTGAAGTTTATCTTATTATAACTGTGCAATAACAGATTGGGCAAGCAAGAAATGCAACCATTGGAAGATACAAGAGAATAGATTGCTTACTATTAAGCTGTTTATTTTGGTGAGGGTTGATCAATTCAATAGTATTTTAGAGACAGTGATAAAAATAAAGTTAAGTATTAATATAATCAGTGATTGGTGGATGAAAGGTATTTTTATCTGTGGTTTTGTATCCCAACCCCTTTCACCAATAATCCACCTTTCTTGTTTTTTTTTCATTTCTTCTGCCATGCAGGGCTGCATTTGCCTCTAGGCAGCAGGTTGTTGCCGCCATCATGTTGGAATTTTATTTTTTTTAAATTTCCCCCATCTTTTTACCTCTGTTGGACTGCGGAGTAAAATCACCATCTTTAAAGGGGGGAGCATGCATGGGCAGAAGAGTACCTATAACCTCCCTGCCCCAACGGGGGAAGATAAATAACAAAGGTGAATGACATATAATGATGTCATGCTCATGTGACTCCTATGCGCGGAGCTATGCAACAGCTTGCAAGTGAAATGTATTCCAAACAGGAAACAGCAGAAAGGCACCGGTGACAGGTAATTAAGGAACAGTGTACATGGGATGCAGACTGTGTGTGAGGGTACATATAGGAGTGTAAGCTGCATATAGGGGTACAAATGGAGGTGCAGTCTACTTGTGAGGGTACATATAGGGGTACTTATGGGTGGTGCAGGCTACATATGGGGATACATAAGGGGGGTTCAGGCTACATTTGGGGGTCCAGGCTACATATGAGGGTACATTTGCAGGATACATGTGGGGGTACATATGGAGGTATACATGGGGAGTTAAGTCTACACATAGGTGTACATATAGGGGTGTAGCCCACATGTGACGGTACATATGGGGGTGCGGGCTACATCTTGGGGTACATATGCAGGTGCAGGTTACATGTTGGGGTACATATTGGGATGCAGGCTACATGTGGGGGTACATATGCAGGTGCAGGCAACATGTGGGAGTACTTATTGGGATGCAGACTACATGGGGGGTATATATGCAGGTCTTGGCTACATCTGGGGGTACTTATGCAGATATAGGCTACATGTGGGGGTACATATAGGGATGCAGGCTACATGTGAGGGTAGATATGGGGATGCAGGCTACATATATATTTAGCTCTGGCTGGGATAGGACGTGTGCATGGTCACGCGTGCAACAGATATTAAGTGCAACAGGATAAAGTGCTTGACAATTAGACAATGGCAGTTGGACAGGGAAGGAGACAGGTAAGGTGCATACGTTTTTCATACAAACATGCTCCTTGGTCAGTCGTACTACATTATGCATTGATCATATCAATTTGCTGCTTATTTGTTTTTACTTCTGCTTTCTCACAACTCGCCCGCCCTTTAACACATTCTGTGCACTCTCTCCATATCCACCCCTCCCATCTCCCCTCTCCCATGTATAACTCTGAGGCTTTACTGACATTTCTTACCCACTCCAAACCATCCAATACCTCCATGCAGCACTCAAAATGTTCATACAAATCATCCCACCACCTGCTCTTCCTGTTTATTCTCCTTTTACTAGTTGCAGGTGACATCTCCCCCAAAACTGGGGTTCCCTCCACCGGCTTACATTACTCTTCTCCAGCTGCATATAGAAACCCTGCTAATCTTATTAACATTCAGTGCATGCCTTCTATCGCTTTCCAAAGTGCTCTCTGGAATGCACGGTCTGTGTCTAACAAACTAACTTACATTCATGATTTTTTCCTCTCTAATTCCCTTAATCTTCTGGCTATTACAGAAACCTGGATCCAGCATTCAGAATACCACCGCCGCTGCCGCTTTCTCGTCTGGTGGGCTGACATTTTCGCATACCACCAGACCTGAGAACAGACAGGGTGGTGGTGTTGGTTTGCTCATTTCATCACAATGTGCTTTCCAAGTCATCCCCCTGGTTCCCTCACTTACATTTCCTTCCTTTGAAGTCCACGCTGTCAGACTCTTTAAGCCCTTCTCCTTGCAAGTGGCGGTTATTTATTGCCCTCCAAGCTCCTCCCACCAGTTTCTAGACCACTTTGCCACCTGGCTTACTCACTTTCTATCCTGTGACATCCCCACCCTCATCATGAAAGACTTTAACATCGCCATCAATGATCCCCTCTCCCAGTCTGCCTCTCATCTTCTTTTTCTAACTTCTTTATTCGGCCTCTCACAGTTTACTAATTCTCCTGTGCATGAGGATGGGAATACTCTGGTCCTGGTTTTCACCCGTCCCGGCTCGCTGCACAACTTTACTAACTCCCCTCTCCCGCTTTCAGACCACAACCTTCTTTCCTTCTCTGTCAAGAATTGTCTCCTCCCCCGGGACACACCTACTTACCCCACTTACCGGAATACACGTACCATTAATACCCAGCACCTTATGGACAATCTCCACACATCTTTAGCCCCCATCTCCTCCCTCTCCTGTCCAGACTTATCACTGTCATGCTTCAATAATACACTGAAGAATGCCCTAGATGAAGCAGCACCTTCTACACACAGAAAGACCCGACACAGACAACGGCATCCCTGGCACGCAATGCAAACACGCTTTCTTCATCGTTGCTCAAGGTGTGCAGAGAGGCAGTGGAGAAAATCTCTCTTAGCAGAAGACTTCATCCACTATAAGTTCATGCTGAAAACCTATAACTCTGCCCTCATCTGGCCAAACAATCCTACTTCACCACCCTCATCACCTCACTGCCCAACAATGCAAAATGACTTTTTGAAACATTAAACTCCCTCCTGAAACCTAAAGTACAGGCCCCCATCAACAACCTCAGCGGTGAGGTTCTAACCACTTATTTCCTAGAAAAAATCAACCACATCCATCAGGATATCTCAGCCCAATCTCCTCAGTGCCTGGATCCCCTTCGCTGCCGCACCTCAAGCTCACTAGACATATTTGAGCCTGTTTCAGAAGAAGAAGTTTTCAAGCTCCTCGCTTCTGCTCGGCCTACAACCTGCAACAGTGACCCCATTCCTTCACATGTTCTGCAGTCTCTCTCACCAGTGGTCACCACTCATATGACTAAAATATTTAACCTCTCTCTTTCTTCAGGTATCTTTTCCTCCTCATTTAAACATGCCATCTTAACCCCTTTAGTTAAAAAGCCATCCCTGGACCAGAACGGCACTGCTAACTACAGACATGTCTCTAACCTTTCCTTCATCTCTAAACTCTTGGAACGCTTGGTCCACTCCCGTCTAATCCGCTATCTCTCAGATACTCTCTTCTCGACCCCTTACAATCTGGTTTCCGCTCTTTACACTCCACTGAAACTGCCCTCACTAAAATCTCTAATGATTTAGTAACAGCTAAATCCAAAGGTCATTGCTCCCTGCTGATTCTCCTGTTTCTCTCTGCCGCATTTGACACTGTGGATCACCAGCTCCTCCTCACTATGCTCTGCTCTATAGGCCTCAAGGACACAGCCCTCTCCAGGTTCTCCTCCTACCTCTCTGACTGCTCCTTCACTGTATCTTTTGGCGGCTCCTCATCCTCTCCTCGTCTCCTTACTATTGGGATTCCGAAGGGCTCAGTCCTAGGCCCCCTCCTCTTCTCTCTATACACTGCCCCTATTGGACAAACAATCAGCAGATTTGGGTTCCTGTGTCATCTCTATGCTGATGACACCTAATTATACACTTCTTCCCCTGACATCACCCTTACCCTAATTCAAAATACCAAGGTTTGTCTGTCTGCTATCTCTAACATCATGTCCTCCTTCTATCTGAAACTAAATCTCTCCAAAATTGAACTTTTTGTGTTTCTCCCCTCTACTAACCTCACTCTACCTAACATCGAAATAACCCTGGAGGGTTAAACCATAACTCCCAAGCAGCATGCCCGCTGTCTTGGGATCATATTCGACACCGAACTTTCCTTTACTCCCTATATCCGATCACTCACTCGCTCTTGTCACCTACATCTTAAAAACATCTCCAAAATCTGACCTCTTCTCACCTTTGAAACTGCTAAGACTCTTACTGTCGCTCTTATTCATTTTCGGCTGGACAACTGCAACTCTCTTCTGATGAGTCTCCCTATTACCAAACTTTCTCCTCTACAATCCATATTGAATGCGGCAGCCAGGTTCATATTTCTGTCCTGCTGCTTCACCGATGCCTCCATCTTGTGCCAGTTATTACACTAGCTACCCATTTGCTACAGGGTCCAGTATAAACTCATCTCTCTCACCCACAAAGCTGTTGTGAATTCTGTTCTTGGGCTCCCTCCAGAGGTTATGAGTGGTAGTGCTGCTGTCTTTGGATCGCAGCATTCATCAGGTGTGTCCACTTAGTGCTTTGACTGGGCTATTTAGTCTTGCTTGTTTCTTTAGTCAGTGCCAGTTGTCCATTCACATCCTGCCTGGTCTCTCCTGTTTTTGCTGTTCATTTCAACAAAGATAAGTTCTGGCTTGTTTTTGCTGTCCACATGCTGTGGGCCTTATAGTTCAGTGCATTTATATGTTTTGTCTTGTCCAGCTTGGTCTGTGTGGGGATTTGTCCAGCCAAGCTGTATCTCTGGAGATGCAGATATACCCTCCATGTCTTTAGTCAGATGTGGAGATTTTGTATGGTCTGTGGTGGATATTTTCTAGTGTTTTAATACTGACCGCTTAGTACTCTGTCCTATACTTTCTTTCTAGCTAGAATGGCCTCCTATGTTAAATCCTGATTTCAGTCTGCGTATGTCATTTCCCTCTCCTCTCACAGTCAATATTTGTGGGGGGCTGTCTATCCTTTGGGGATTTTCTCTGAAGCAAGATAGTTTTCCCGTTTCTATCTTTAGGGGTATTTAGTCCTCAGGCTGTGTCGAGGTGTCTAGGGAGAGTTAGGTACATCCCACGGCTGCTTCTAGTTGCGGTGTTAAGTTCAGGGTCCTCGGTCAGTACAGGTACCACCTTCTCCAGAGTATGTCTCATGCTGCTCCTAGGCCACCAGATCATAACACAAAGCTCTCTACAGTTCTGCTCTGCCTTATATCTCCTCTCTCATCTCTGTCTATCGCCCTACACGTGCCCTCCGTTCTACAAATGACCAAAGACTAACATCCCCCATAATCCGAACCTCGCACCTCCATCTCCAAGACTTCTCTCGTGCTGCGCCAGCTCTCTGGAATGCACTTCTCAAACAATCAGACTGATACCTAGCCCCGACCTATTCAAGAGCGCTTTGAAAACCCGTCTCTTCAAACAAGCCTACCGCATCAACTACTCAGTAAACTAACTTTGCCCTGTTCCCTCCTTCCAAATATTATTCTGAATCTGCACCCTACTATTCATCTGTCTCCACACCCTCCATGCACACGATAACTGCACTTAGATACTTGACTATTGCACTTAAACACACGGACTGATGAGTGGATCATGCAGCTTTATATGAAAATCCCTATTTACTATAATTGCCAGACCTGAAATAACAAGCACTTTTCACCTATTGTGTCCCCCCCCATTTCCTTGTAGATTGTAAGCTTGCAAGCAGGGACCTCACTCCTAATGTCACTGTTTAAATTGTCTTAACTTGTACTGAATTTATTGTCTGTACATGTCCCCGCTTAATTGTAAAGTGCGCTATGTAAATAAAAATTATTATCATTACATGTGAGGGCATATAGGGGGGTGCAGGATACATGTGAGGGTACATATGGGGATGCAAGCCACATGTGGGGGTACATATACAGGCACAGGCTACATGTGGGGGTACATATGGGGGTGCAGGGATAAGCGAAGCAATACAAAATGATAATCAAAACTCACATTATAGATAAACTGATCAACTGTAATAGAGCTAAGAACTATCATATTGAAATAACTGTCTTTGAGCTGAAACTTCACAATACTTGGATGGCTTTGTAAGATCCATGGTTACAGTGGTCATTTAGCTTCTAGCTTTATATATAAGATCATTGCATATATAAAAATAGATAAGTACAATTGGTACTTATGGGGCTATTCTTTTTATTAGCTAGATTAATATAAGGCCAAAAATGTTATGGCTGGCGGAACGCACCAAATAGATTAAAGATGGTAAAGATACAGGGTCCACCGTGCAGAGATGGAACCTGCTGCTAAGTAAAGGCGGCACTATATGGCGGTACTATATAGCAGTACTACGCCAGAGTAAACTCGGGTTCAGACACCCGGTAAGAACTAAAGCGAACTCTGTTGCTTCACAGAGTCGCAGTGAAACAAATGAAACGCTGTGCCCTGTTAGCGAACACAGGATGCAGCAGACGAACGCTAGTGGGATCCCTGAGATTCACCCCCACTAAGCTGGTAATTGAACCCGCTCTGACCCTCGGAGGCTTTTGAGCCCACGCCTGAGGATGCCCCGAGTCAGATGCAGAGATCAAGTGGGAGTTCCCTCCGTACACTGACCAGTTGTCAGGATAAGTAAAGACTACAGCACAGAGTGCATGCAGTGCCATGCAGGCGGACACTGCTGGTTTGACACAGTACAGATTGTGCTCTGGTGTAGGATAGCACTGTCAGGCGCTAGGTAGCTCCAACATTCGCGAACATTCAACAACACTAGGAATGGGCACACATCCACACACAAACGATAATAGGTTTATACAAGCGCATGGCCCTGCGGCCATGCAAACAATTTATAGCTGTAGCTCTCAAGGACCTTCCTAGTGGTCCAATAGGAGCTGTTACAGGACCTGAGCATGTGACCCCCGACCTCCAATGGGAGGTCGTCCTGTGGGCATGCTCAGTATGGGAAAAGCAGGACTTAGTCCCTGAAAAGCCTGCTTGCTGCTGATCAGTACTGGCTACAAAGGCAGAGCCTGGAAAGGCAGCAGTAACCAAGTGCACTGTATCAGCCTTAGCCAGACACTGGGACCGATGTCTCTGCTGAGCAGGCTCCACTGTGGCTGGAGGAGAATGGGAGACCACAGCAGACATGGTTCGAGATTCCCCTGGTGCAGCAGCGGGAACTCGACTCCTAACAATAAGTCAAAAAGATATGACTTATATTAAAAACAGTTTTTTCTATTGGATATTGATGATTGTTGAAAATCAGTGAGGAATTTTTCAAGTTCAAGGCTACAAAAGGATTGATTCTGATTTTAAATGCATTTTAAAAAAAAGTCTATGTATCCAATTTTATTTGTATATAAATAAATTAAAAACATGCCCCAATCACACATCCACACAACATAGAAATATTTAGCAGAGACATACCGTATATACTCGAGTATAAGCCGACCCTAGTATAAGCCGATACCCCTAATTTTGCCACAAAAAACTGGGAAAACTTATTGACTCGGGTATAAGCCTAGGGTGGAAAATGCAGCAGCTATCGGTAAATGTCAAAAATGCAAATAGATACCAATAAATGTAAAATTAATTGAGACATCAGTAGGTTAAGTGTTTTTGAATATCCATATTGAATCAGGAGCCCCATATAATGCTCCATAAAGTTTATGATGGACCCCATAAGATGCTCCATGTTAAAATATGCCCCATATAATGCTGCATAAATGCAGATTATGGCCACATAAGATGCTCCATGCAGACATTTGCCCCATAAAATGCTGCACAAACATTGATTATGGCCCCATAAGATGCTCCATAAAGATATTTGCCCCATATAAAACTGCACAAACATAGATTATGCCCCATTAGATGCTCCATAAAGACATTTGCTCCATATAAAGCAGCACAAACATTGATTATGCCCCATAAGATGCTCCATGTAGGCATTTGCCCCATATGCTGTTGCTGTGATAAAAAAAAAAATCACATACTCACCTCTCGTTGCTCAGGCCCTGACACTTGCTATATTCACCTGCTCCCTGTTCCACCACCGCCGCTGCGTCTTCCCCGTCCTCTGCACTGACTGTTCAGGCAGAGGGTGGCGCACACACTAATGGCGTCACCGCACCTTCTGACCTGAGCATTACTGCAGAGGACTTGGAAGATGCAGCGGCGACCGGCGGCGGTGGAAAAGGGAGCAGGTGAATATCGCACACTGTGTTATACTCATCTGCTCCTGGCGCGGTCCCTGGTTCCCCGACACCAGCAGCTTCTTCCTGTAGTGAGCGGTCACATGGTACCGCTCATTACAGTAATGAATATGCAGCTCCACCCCTATGGGAGTGGAGTGGGGTCCATATTCATTAGTGTAATGAGCTGTCCCATGTGACCGCTCACTACAGGAAGAAGCTGCTGGTGCCGGGGAACCAGGGACTGCGCCAGGAGCAGGTGAGTATGATTACACAGCTGCTGCTCCACCTCCCCTGCCGACCCCTGTGTATGACTCGAGTATAAGCCGAGAGGGGCAATTTCAGCCTGAAAAAAAGGGCTGAAATTCTCGGCTTATACTCGAGTATATACTGTAATTATTTTCCACTCACCTATGACAGCATCAGGGTAAGGCTATGTGCACATGTTGAGTAAAATTTCTTGGACCATTTCTGCAGTTCTTAGCAGGAAAAACGCAGCTACAAAAATAAGTATTTTTACTGCAGAATATTTTCTGCACGTCAAAAATACTCAATGTATGCATGGCACTTCAGGTTTCGCATTCACTTTGCTGGCATCAGGTTCTGCTTCAGGTTTTGTCACAAATCTGTGCAGAAAAAACGAGACAAAAGTCTGCAACAAGTGCTTATAGCCTAAGAGGAAGTACTACCTTACAGCTGAAAACCAACCAACAACAACCTCTTAGCTTGGCCTTCTGCTACATAGCTTGGCTTGGCCTGCTACCTATTGAATTGGCATGACCTGCTTCCTTATGACTTGGCTTGGGCTGAGGTCTCAAAGCTTAGCTTGGCTTGCTTCACGGTTCTGTATTATTGCTTGGGTGGGCCTGAGGCCTTACGTCTTGGCATGGTCTAATGCTTAAAGGGAACCTGTCACCTGAATTTGGTGGGACCGGTTTTCGGTCATATGGGCGGAGTTTTCCGGTGATTGATTCACCCTTTCCTTACCCGCTGGCTGCATGCTGGCCGCAATATTGGATTGAAGTTCATTCTATGTCCTCCGTAGTACACGCCTGCGCAAGGAAAGGGTGAATCAAACACCTGAAAACTCCGCCCATATGACCGAAAACCGATCCCGCCAAATTCAGGTGACAGGTTCCCTTTAATGACTTGACTTGGCCTGCTGCCTCAAGCAGCTTGGATATGCTTGGACTGCTGTCTCACGCCTCTTGATTTGGCCTGCTGCCTCATGCATCATTAGTTTACATGCTGTCTTATTATTCTTCTTTTAGGCCTGGCTTGTTGTCTCATGCCTCTTAGATTGGCCTGCTGCTTCATGCCTCTTGTCTAGCCTTTTTTGCTCTGGGCCAATGCTTCATGCCGTTACTTGGGAAAATAGTTTTGTTCTTAAATAATGAAAGATAGCAAATAAGAAAGGAAACAGCGAACTGGAGGGTCGAATGATAAGCACAAATACAATAGTAAATGCAAGAGATCGTTTATTATTGATATATGGAACAAAAAAGGAAAGAAGGATTGGCAATATGGTGCTGAACACACACAGTGTGTATCTACCCATAGAATACACAACACAACATGAAAATATCAAAAACAACTGAACACAATACTGGTATAGCCAAAACATGCACACAAATAGAAAAAAAAAATACACCAAGGGTACTGTGTGGCACCAATGTATTTCAAGATGTATCAAATAAGGTAATCAATATGGCATGGACATATAAGGTTTGCACACTCAGCTAACACCTGCAGATAGCGTAAAACACTCGTATAAGAGAAAAAAGTCCTGGGTGCCTTATATGGCAAGTATAAAAATATCTGTGTAAGCAAATACTAACCAATATAATGTATCAAATAAGATGGTATTACTAGTGTACAATGCATGAGATGGCTACATGTGTGTCAGTTATGCAAAAAAGCATGTAAAAGTAAAAACAAGTAACCAACATCCAAGGGAAATATGGTATACTAATGGATATAATGTCCCCCCCCCCCCAAAAAAAAAGGGTGCAAAAGGACCTAATTGTTTCAGAACCTAATAGCCTGGGTACAAGAGAAATGCAGTGCTGCAATATACGGTATATGTTATCCCATGTCCTTAATTACGCCAATAGTATCCAGAGTAATGATCAATGGATCATATCGCTAGTGCAAGCGCTAAATAAGATACTCAATTGGGTACTAGGGACAAATTAAATAATGACCTAGAAGGATGATTACCTGTGTGGTTGTGCAGGTATGAGCAGACACGCGCCCCGACGCGCATTTCGGAACAAGTCCTTCGTCAGGACTTATTATATCCATTAGTATACCATATTTCCCTTAGCTGTTGGTTACCTGTTTTTACTTTGAAGCACATGCTTTTTTGCATAATTGACACACATGTAGCCATCTCATGCATCGTATACTAGTAATACCATCTTATTTGATACATTAAATTGGTTAGTATTTGCATACACATATATTTATATACCCGCCATATAGGGCACTCAGTACTTTTACTCTTATACAAGTGTTTTACGCTATCTGCAGGTGTTAGCTGAGTGTGCAAACCTTATATGTCCATGCCATATTGTTTACCTTTTTTTATTTGATACATCTTGAAATACATTGGTGTCACACAGTGCCCTTGGTGTATAGATAGATAGATAGATAGATAGATAGATAGATAGATAGATAGTTAGATAGATAGATAGATAGATAGATAGATATTTTTTTTTCTTTGTGTGCATGTTTTGGCTATACCAGTATTGTGTTTAGTTGTTTTGATATTTTCATGTCGTGATGTGTATTCTATGGGTAGATACACACTGTGTGTGTTCAGCACCATATTGCCAATCCTTCTTTCCTTTTTTGTTCCATATATCAATAATAAACAATCTCTTGCATTTACTATTGTAGTTTTGCTTATCATTCGATCCTACAGTACGGTGTTTCCTTTCTTATTCGCTATTTGTATTTTGCCGAATGGTCTGTCATTCTTTCCATAGCAAGCATTTGTTTATTTGCTGTTGCATACCGATTCGGGAATTTTTTTCATTATTCTCTCCTCTCTACGTTGCTTGTGAAGTGTGTAATTCTTTATAATAATGAAAGATAGTATGATGCTGAGTCACTTCTTGTGGACAAACTGAATGTCAGGCTAGTCAAGGAGTCTAAGATCAATGGCCAGGAGGGTACAACATAAACAGAGGGAAGAGACAAAGGCATAGCCAGGTAACAGTCTGAGGTCAGAATACCAGGAGGAAAGAGGATTCGAATAAAGGGAGCAGGCAAAAAGGATGGACAGAACAAGGTCGAATGTTATGAACTGGTGATTCAGAACCACAATGGACCTAGTGGTTAAGAGCACACAAGGTGACCTGATAGTTACTAATAACATAGGACGAGCTTTGAGACGTGGGAACTCTGCTGACCGCAATCCCTAATCCTATAATACCACACTAGAGGTAGCCGTGGAGTGCTCCTGACCAGACCTAGGCGCCTCGGGCACAGCCTGAGAAACTAACTAGCCCTGAAGATAGAAAGATAAGCCTACCTTGCCTCAGAGAAATTCCCCAAAGGAAAAGGCAGCCCCCCACATATAATGACTGTGAGTAAAGATGAAAATACAAACACAGAGATGAAATAGATTTTAGCAAAGTGAGGCCCGACTTACTGAATAGACCGAGGATAGGAAAGATAGCTTTGCAGTCAGCACAAAAACCTACAAACAACCACGCAGAGGGCGCAAAAAGACCCTCCGCACCGACTAACAGTACGGAGGTGCTCCCTCTGCGTCTCAGAGCTTCCAGCAAGCAAGAAAAACCAATATAACAAGCTGGACAGAAAAAATAGCAAACAAAAGTAACACCAGCAAAACTTAGCTTATGCAGGGTAGACAGGCCACAAGAACGATCCAGGAGAGAACAAGACCAACACTGGAACATTGACTGGAGGCCAGGAACAAAGAACTAGGTGGAGTTAAATAGAGCAGCACCTAACGACTTAACCTCGTCACCTGAGAAAGGAAACTCAGAAGCCGCAGCCCCTCTCACATCGACCAAAGGAAGCTCATGGACAGAACCAGCCGAAGTACCACTCATGACCACAGGAGGGAGCTCGACCACAGAATTCACAACAGTCGAAGGTCATTCAGCAAGAAGATCCACAAGCAGAACACAAGGCACAAAGAGACAAACCATACAGAGATGAATGTACGTCTGTCAGAGATCTAGGACTGATGGCCCAACAGAGTAGCTGGGCAATCACCAGGAACAGGGAAAACCTGAATGTAGACCAGAACCTCCCAGTTTCAGATTTGCCGGCCAAGCTGTGAATCAAAACACCAGCAACTTAGCAAAGTTTGGCTTGGAAAGGGAATAGAATGTGCTAAAATCTCAATAAAGTCAGTAAAGTCTCGTCAATGCCTCTTAGTTTAGATAAACAAACTGACACAAAATATTAATAGAAGGGTTAAAATCCACTTTATGCTCCTGTGTCGTTCATAGTATATGAAGTTATTCAGGTGAGGGCAAGGTCTTTAATGCAAAGGGAACAGAGAATTTCTAGTAGGAGGAAGTGGTCAACTCAGGCAGAAGACAGGTCAAGGAGGAAGAGTATACAGTATTGTCTGTTGGTTTTGGTTTGTAACTTTAGTTAGGACTATTTCAATGACATGATGGAGTGTAAGCAGGATAGTAGATTGTTTAAGAATGTGTTGGATGAAAGGTGTGAGGAAGGTTTAATGTGAACAAGCAACTGAAGGAGTTTTGAAGTAAAATGGAGCTGCAATATTGGGGTATACCTTGATATAGAAGTTGGGTCAAGGTTTTGCTTCTTCAGATTTGGTGTGATGGTTGCATGTTTGAAAGAGGAAAAGAAGACACCAGAAGTTAATGATAAATAGTAGAGATGGGTTAGGATTGGGACAGGTCCAGGTTTGGTAAGGTTAGAGAGGCGGTGGGATAGGATTTGGTCAAGCACACAAGCACAAGTGGTTTCACTAGTGCTGGATAAAGTGCAGAATAGCCATTGCCTATTTGTGTTGTGCACACTTTTTTCTTGGTGGCCTTTTAATCATGTTCTTGAAAAAAAAAAAGATTAGTTCTAGTGGTTGAGTGACATTTCACGTTTTTTCCTTTTTTTGGATTGCATTGCTAATTTACTAAACTTATTTGAGCACTGCAAATTTGAGCTATGGTGAAATCCCTTTCCAATGCTCAGTGTTTTTAATATTTTCTGGGGAGATGTTTCTGCTGTTTGTGTTTTCGTGTGGCCACTTAGTGGTTGTAATGTGAGTTTCAGCCTGACGAACTTGTATTGTAATAAATAGAAATTCTACAACAAATATCATGAAAAGTAAAGAACTATGTACTATCTTTTTGGCCTCGTTAGTGCCGATCTGTATGTGCATCTAAAGTTAAGCCTAAATTTATAAGGGATACTGTATATTTTTATCATAACACAGTCCCTCTTTTGTCATTAGCTGTAGTAACATGGACTTCTTTTGTTATATAACTCGTTAATAAAGTTAAAAATAAAGGTATGCTTAGCTTTTAGAATTCAATATTACTTTTTATATATTTAATATTCAGGAGGAAACCAGGTATTATATTATCTGCTTTAGTATCATGTGCTGCGATTGCCTCTGTAAAGCTTTCTGCTATAAAAGACGCCTCTCTAGTTCTCGCTATTGCAGATTCTCAGTTTCATGGAAAATCCATGAGCGCTGACAGCACTCTGATTGTGTGACATGGAGGTCAAGATAGAGGTATTGAAGACAACACCAGAGATGTGAGTTCTCACAATTTTAAGCTGTTAGAGACACAAATGCTAGATTGATGTTCTAAGCCTCATGTCTATATCAGAAGAGGAAGGCAGCGGGAATGCTGTTGATTTTTTAGTGTCTGGCTCAGCAGCTTTATTTAGCGAGGCTTTCAGCAGTAAGTACAGGACGGGGAATTATTCGAAAATGTACAAAATAGAATAGTTCATAAGAAGAAAAAATTGTGAACAGGGCATTTAAAATTGTGGTTAATTTTTCCAAATTTATATCATTTATAGCATCAATTTGCAATGTGTCTGAAATTACAGTAACACATTGTCAGATTGGCATCTAATCTTAATGCTGTAATTGAAGCGTAATGACTCAGCTATACGTTTTATAGCCAGATTGTTATATGTAAAAGTGAATAAATAAGGCAAATAATGAGATTCATGAATACATTCTGTAATTTAAAAGACATCAAGTGACACAAAGCAAATTAGTGTACGACTGCAGCTCCTCTAAATCAAGACATATTGGCTTGATGACAATGATCTATGATAATTGGGGATGGGCGACCGTGCTCGGTGATACTCGGTTATCACTTGAGTACCACAGTGCTCGGATATTACTCGGCGAGCCATCTTGGTTATGTCATTACTTTGCTTGGCTGGCTGTGTGACATCAGCAGAGGTTGTAAAAGGCCAGGCGCTGCTCGGCCCGGAACACTGATGCCATTGCTTGCAGAGAGTGCTTGTCTAGGCCTGTGTGTGCACAGTATAATGAATCAGAAGCTGTTAGTGTTGATACTGGAGATGAAGCTGAGCCATCATACTAACAGCCCTTCTAAGGGCTAATCGTTTGTATCATATACAATCTGCATTTAGCCAAAGGAAGGAGGGAGAGTCGCAAGAGTAGGGAGAGTGACAGAATCCATTCTGTAAACAGGGTTTAGGCCTGTGCAGTCCGTTGACAAATGTATAGTTGCAGTTATTTTTTGTGGGTGCTGGAAAAATGTAATTCATTTTGATCCTTCAAGTATTACATGCATTCAGGTCCTTTTTTTGTGTTATTCAACACATTAAAAATTTGTTGAAACTTTTTCCTGGGCTTTATTTCTCAGCCATACACTATTCCATGGTGTGGAGTGAAATTCTGTGATCTCTAAAAGTGATCAAAAGCTTTTAAAAATTGTATTTGCTTTAAATTCTCAGCCATACAGTTACGTGGTTTGTGAACATTTCTATGATCTGTAAAACTGCTAAAAAAGCTTTTAAAAATGTTGTAGGCATCCATTTCTCAGACATTCATATAGTCTTATGTAGTCTGTGATTATTTCTGTGATCTCTAAAAGTGAACAAAAGCTTTTAAAAATTTTGTAGGCTTCTATTTCTCAGGCAGACAGTTTTACATGTTCCGTGAACATTTCTGTGATTTCTAAAACTGAAAAAAAGCATTGAAACATTTTTTCCGAATTAAATTTGATTGTCATCCATACATTTTTGGTTTCTTTCTGTTTCATTTTTTTTCTTGATTAAAAAAAAAACTTGGTTCCAAGAGACGTAGCAATTAAAAAATGCGCAAGAAGTTTATTAAGGGATGGGGAAGTGGAAGTGCTTATGATGGTGCACAAAGATGACGAGGACATGGGGCAGGTGCAACTATGCCTTTGCTGGATCAAAAGAAAAATGCTCATCCACGACACATAGGTTCCTGTCTCACTAAAATTTAATAGAGAAGTGCAATCTCAACCCGGGATCCACCATGCAGAGATGTAAAACTGCACCTAGTGTGAACATTGATGCAACACACAGCGAGTGATTGCTTGCACACACTGAGTTAAACGTCACTCAGTGAACAGCACATGGAGCTGTGCCACTCACACACAGAAATGGAAAAAAAGCTCTGCAATAGAACTGTGTCACTCGCACACAGTAACAGAAAGATGCTCTGCAATAGAGCAGTGTTACTTGCACACAGAAATGGTATAGATGTTCTGCAATAGAGCTGTGTCATATGAGCACAGTAACGGAAAGATGCTCTGCAGTAGAGCTGTGTCACTCGCACACAGTAAAAGAAAAGGTATGACGCTAGATACAATCCCTGTTAACCTCCCAGGAGAACGAAGCCCGCACATGGGGTAAAAAGCAATCAGTGGTCACACAGTCAGCAAAGCACACAACAAACTCCTCTCCGGAGGTGCCGGAATTCTAATGGCTAAACGCCAGCCCTGAATTCATTCAGACAATCTCCTCTCCGGAGAACCGGAATTCTAACGACTTATCACCGACCCTGAGCACATGCTGACAAAGACAACACTAATGCAGTGTCTCATACACACATGTAGTGAGATTGATACTAGCACACTGGCGTGCACCTCAGAGGACCTTTTATACTTTCAGGTCATGTCCAGTCAGATAGGACCTTGCTTGTGGACCAATCTGGAGCTGCCACATCACCAGAGCAGCTGATGACCGACCACCAATGAGATGTCGCCACATCATGAGCATGCTCAGTAAGGCAATTTCTGGACTTAATCTCCAGAGCATTCGCCTGTCGCTGCCTACCGCTGGTTACCATAGGCTTGGCTGAAGAGCCAGCAGTAACGAGATGAACAGCTCGGGCCTGAGCAAGACACTGGGACCGATGTCTATGCTCAGCAGCACCTGCAGCGGCCAAAGCTGAATGGGAGACTGCAGATGCAGACAAGGCTTTGGATGTACCAGTGCAGCGGGAGAATCTCGGCTCCTAACTCACATTACACCACTTCTGAAGCAAGAGTAGTGCAAACAGGTGGTCAGTTGGATAGCAAGTAATACTTCCAGCATACTTGGCTGCACCACACAGTCTTCCACAAGGTTCAATCTCACAAGTCTAAAGTCTGGATCACTTATCTCTCACCCTGATCCTCCTTCCTACCTCCATGTTGAGTCTCAGGAGACTAGTGATCTCACACTAGAACACGGAGATCTTTACAACATAATTTCTTGATTATAGACTCTCAACCTGCATGCTCCATGAGGGACAGGAGGACAAGCTGTTTAGTGATACACAAAACTTAGAGAAGCCACGGCCACAAGAACATGACAGTGGGGAATGGCAAATTTGGGATAAGGAGGAGATGATGATGTGACACAGTTGCTGCTAAGTCTTGTTTTTTTTAAGTACCAAAGTCAGGAGGACTAGGGTGCAGTGGTGGAAGACAAGGAGGTGGAAAATGAAGTAACCGACCCAACCTGGAAAGCTGGCATGCAGAGCAAGGCCAGCAGCACAGAAGGGGAGAAATCGGCAACACCAAAACAGACAGAAAGAGGCAGTGAGGTGACAAGTGGGAGAAGGCGGGCAACTGTTCTGCAGAGCAGAGACAGTCCATTAATTTCTCCGTCAAAGAGTTAGTGGAGTAAAAGTGTGACACCATTGTTCTCATTAGCAACCTAGAAGTCTTCCAGAGGTCTTCCCCATGCTGTTCTGCTTCTATTCAGTACTTTTCCCATCCATTTCAACATTTCATTGCCCTCCGTACCTTTTTGTAGGATCTGCCAGAACAAATCTTGGCTTTGCCATTGACTCCCATTATACTCGTTACTTGCAATGAGCATGTGAATATTAGCATTTGCTTCTTACGAGCACACAACTATTTTAGTGCTCTCTCATCTCTATCTGCAAGGTAACAAAGTAACCCAAGGTAACCTCTAGGTAATTAAAGGCCTATCTCATATAAGCTAATATTAATGTTCATAAGTTCACCATTAGGAGGATGCTGAACAACAATGATGTGCATGGCAACATTGCAAGGAGAAGGTCATTGCTCTCCAAAAAAAAAATTGATGGCCATCTGCATTTTGCAAAACAACACCTGGACAAGCCAAATAGCTATTGGAATAGTGTTTTGGTTTAAATGAGAAGCAATATCGGTAGTGAAAGAAAAGTACTGCTTTATAGCATAATACCTCATACCATATGTAATAAATCGTGTTATCATGGTTTGGGCTTTTTACCATCATTAATAGAACAAAGGTTGTGGATCATGGAGTAAGAAAATGTGAATCATGCAGTAAGACATCAACCCAAAGTAGAGTAAAAAAAGAATAAAGTTTTGGAATGGTCAACTCAAAGTTATGACCTCAATCCTATACAAATGGTGTTGATCAACCTGAAGTGAGCAATTCATGTGGGAAAACCCACCAACAAAACAGAGTTAAAGCAGTTCTGTAAGAAGGACTGGATAAAAAAAATTTCCCAACCCATGTTTAGGACTAATCAACAATTACCACAAACTTTTAGATGCAGTTATTACTGCAAAGTAGGGCCACAACAGATACTAAAAGCAAAAGGTTCACATAGATTTTCCACTCACAAACAGGATAGTATATCAGTTTCCTTATTTAAAAAATGACAAAGTTTAATATATTTGACTCATTTGTTTGATTTGGTTTGCTATTAGTGTTGAGCAATACCTTCCGATATTCGGAAATATCGGTATCGGATTGGATCGGCCGATATCCAAAAAATATCGGATATCGCTGATACCGATACCCGATACCAATGCAAGTCAATGGGACAAGAATATCCGAATTAAAATAAACCCTTTCTTTCCTTGTAGGTTAATTCAACATGAAGGAAAACAACTAAGAATAATGTAGGATGTATTGGGGTAGTTGGAGGAGACATTAAAGGCATAGAGGTTTATCCCAATCAAATTGAATAGCAGGAATTAATTTTTTTTTTAAGACGTTCGGAGTTACAAAGATATTGACTATGTTAAGATTTTTTATATTTTGTTAGATATTTATGTTTCACTACTTCCATGCTCTTCACCTTCTTATTTACTTCTCCCACACTTTCTTCTTCATCATCCTCAGCAGCAGCATCTTTTTCATCAACTTCTCTTTCACCTTATTCATCTTCTTCTTCACTTTCTTCCTATTATTTTTTTTACACTCTTCATATTCTTTTTATTCAAATATTATTCTTCATATTCTACTTCTTCATCTTCTTCATATTCTTTTTCATCATATTCTTATTTGTGACAGGCATTCCTGTAGTTATCTATAAAAGTTTGAAGATTACACCTTCCGTTCTGCCTGTCACAAAAGACAGGATTTGTCCGCGTTCAGCTTGGCCTGCAGCAGCAGGTTTTATCCAAGGGCACCACGAGGAGGAACGGACACACCCCCATACACTGCTTAGTCTTCTGCTTATAATTTAGATAATATCTTTTTCTCTGATTTTTAGTCTTATGCTTAATGTTCTTCTGCTATTTGTTCTGCAGCTTCTTGTTCTTCTGCTTCTTGGTCTTCAGGGTCATCGTCTCTAGGGTCGTCATCTCCAGGGTCGTCGTCTCCAGGGTCGTCATCTCCGGGGTCGTCGTCTTCTTTGGGGTGGTCTTCAGGGTTGTCGTCTCCAGGGTTGTCGTCTCCAGGGTCGTCGTCTCCGGGGTCGTCGTCTTCTTCGGGGTGGTCTTCAGGGTTGTCGTCTTTAGGGTCTTGAACTTGGAAATGTAGCAGAAGGTACAAGAAGGCTGAGGAACTGCCGAGAACCACTTGACGGTACTGGAACCAAGATGGCTACCCGAAGGTACAAGAGCCAATGGAATTACCGAGGACCAGCTGACAGTACTGGAACCCGGTTACTAAGCAGGAGGTACGCGTGCCAGAAAGCACTACCAAGGACCACCAGACATTGGTGGAACTCGGATACCCAGAAGGAGGCACCTAAGCCAAAGGCTCTGCCTGGAACCAGCTGACGGTACTGGAACACAGAGGGGGAGCAGAAGGTACAAGAGCCAATGGAACTACCAAGGACCAGCTGACGGTACTTGAACCCGGTTACTTAGCAGGAGGTACCCATGCCAGAAAGCACTACCAAGGACCACCAGATGTTGGTAGAATTCGAATACCCAGAAGGAGACACCTAAGCCAGAGTCTCTGCCTGGAACCAGCTGACCGTACTGGAGCCAGGAGGACCTATTCAAGATTGTCTTCTAAAGAACCAGCTAATGGTACTGGAACTCAAATAGGCAGCAGAAGGTCCACAGGAAAAAAAATTGATAGGCCGCGAGCCGGCCGTAGTTACCGAAAACCCACAGTCCTACAGGGGGAGCTTGTCCTATTGGCACTATGGAACCAGCCTTGATTGCCAGTTCCCGCAGCACACATAGGAAGCACCTAAACTGCTGGCACTATAGAGTTGGTTAACCCGACCGCAACCCAACAGGACAATGTATTGGAGGCAAAGTGACCAAGACACTCCCCGGAAACAGCTGGCGTGCTGGAATCAGGCTGTTCAGGAGGGAGTACCCATGCCAAAGACACTTCTGAGCAGCAACTGGCAGTGTTGGAGCCCAGGGATTACATGTGAAACAGAGTGTAGGCCAAGGCCTAATTGGAGCAAATTTCTAATCTGTAGTTGTGTGAGTGTGGAGGGAGCAGGAGCAGTTGCCGGATACACAGCTGGGGATCAGCTGACATTTCTGAACCCCAATAACACTGGAGCAGGTGTTGACTGTGCGGACAGCACTTCCGAGCAGCAACTGGCAGTGTTGGAGCCCAGGGATTACAGGAGAAACAGAGTGTAGGCTGAGGCCTAATTGGAGCAAGTTGAAAGGGAACCTGTAACCCCCAGGCGTTTGTAACTAAAAGATCCACCTTGTGCAGCACTAATGTTGCACAAGGAAAAGGTGGCTCTGTTACTTATGCTCCTTGCACATGCTGAAGTTAACACTTATAAAATGTGCCCCCTCATACCATGAAACCATCCCGGAGGTGGGACTTTCCTTCATAATGAGATGCAGCACAGCCGTCATTGGTGCTGGGCGCCACTTCGTCAGCGTTGTTTGAATCTGTCCCGGTGTCTGCGCTGTTATGTTATCCCTTGGGCATGTGCAGTTAGCGCTGCCCGTCTTCTGACATCATTTGTTGTCAGGCTGACTGCACCTGTGCGTCCGCGTTGCCCGAGATCCGCCCCGCAGTGTCTTCTGATTAATTCACACTGCGGGGCTCGGATTCATGGGAATGCGCAGTGCATATCTTCGCCTATCACTCATCTCCTTCCGGCTTCTTCAGACTGTGCGGCGTCAGCTGATCCCTAAGCAGACAGACAGCACATCCAAGCAGCAACTGGCGGTGTTGGAGCCCAGGGATTACAGGAGAAACAGAGTGTAGGCCAAGGCCTAATTGGAGCAAGTTTCTAATTTGTAGTAGTGTGAGTGTGGAGGTAGCAGGAGCAATTGCTGGATACACAGCTGGGGATCAGCTGATGTTACTGAACCCCAAAACACTGGAGCAGGTGTTGACTGTGCAGACAGCACTTCCGGGCAGCAACTGGCGGTGTTGGAGCCCAGGGTCAATGCTAGAAACTGAGTGGAGAAATTGCCGCACACACAGCAAGGGAGCAGCTGGCGCTACTGAACCCCAATAACAGAGGAGCAACTGTTGGCTGTGCAGACAGCACTTCCGTGCAGCAACTGGCGGTGTTGGAGCCCAGGTCAATGCTCGAAGCATAGTGTAGGCCGAGGCCTAAATGGAGCAAGATTAATATCTGTTGTTGTCTTAGTGGGGAGGAAGCAGGAGAAATTGCCGGATACACAGCAGGAGAGCAGCTGACGTTATTGAACCCCAAAACACTGCAGCAGGTGTTGACTGTGCAGACAGCACTTCTGGGCAGCAACTGGCGGTGTTGGAGCCCAGGGTCAATGCTAGAAACTGAATGGAGAAATTGCCGCACACACAGCAGGGGCGCAGCTAGCACTACTGAACCCCAATAACAGAGGAGCAACTGTTGGCTGTGCAGACAGCACTTCCGTGCAGCAACTGGCAGTTTTGGAGCCCAGGGTCAATGCTAGAAACTGAGTGGAGAAATTGCCACACACACAGCAAGGGAGCAACTGGTGTTACTGAACCCCAATAACAGTGGAGCAACTGTTGACTGTGCAGACAGCACTTCCGAGCAGCAACTGGCGGTGTTGGAGCCCAGGGTCAATGCTAGAAACTGAGTGGAGAAATTGCAGCACACACAGCAGGGGAGAAGCTGGTGTTACTGAACCCCAATAACAGAGGAGCAACTGTTGACTGTGCAGACAGCACTTCCGGGCAGCAACTGGCGGTGTTGGAGCCAAGGGTCAATGCTAGAAGCATAGTGTAGGCCGAGGCCTAATTGGAGCAAGTTTAATATCTGATTTAATGTGAATGTGGAGGGAGCAGGAGACATTGCTGGACACACAGCAGGGGAGCAGCTGACGTTACTGTACCCCACTAACAGAGGAGCTAGTCTTTTTCTCTGTGCAGATGGCACTTACGAGCAGCAACTGGCGTTCTTGGAGCCCAGGGTCAATCCGGGTGTAGTCCGAGGCCTAATTGGAGCAAGTTTAATATCTGATGTAATGTGAATGTGGAGGGAGCAGGAGATATTGCCGGACACACAGCAGGGGAGCAGCTAACATTACTGAACCCCACTAACACAGGAGCTAGTGTTTATCTCTGTGCAGACGGCACTTCCGAGCAGCAACTGGCGGTGATGGAGCCCAGGGTCAATCAGGGTGTAGGCCGAGGCCTAATTGGAGCAAGTTTAATATCTGATGTAATGTGAATGTGGAGGGAGCAGGGGACATTGCCGGACACACAGCAGGGGAGCAGCTGACGCCACTAACACAGGAGCTAATGTTTTTCTCTGTGCAGACAGCACTTCAGAGCAGCAACTGGCGCTGTTGGAGCCCAGGGAATCCAGGAGAAGCAGAGTGTAGGCAGAGTCCTAATTTGAGCTGGTTTAATATCAGTTGTAGTGTGCGTGTGGACGGAGCAGGAGAAATTGCCAGATACACAGCTGGAAATCAGCTGACATTACTGAAACCCAATAACACGGCAGCAAGTGTTGACTATGCAGATGGAACTTCTGAGCTGCAACTGGCGGTGTTGGAGCCCAGGGAATCCAGGAGAAACAGAGTGTAGGCTGAGGCCTACACTCGAGGCAGTTTAATATCTGTTGTAGTGTGATCATGGACGGAGCAGGACAAATTGCCGGATACACAGCTGGGAATCAGCTGACATTACTGAAACCCAATAACACGGCAGCAAGTGTTGACTGTGCAGATAGCACTTCTGAGCAGCAACTGGCGGTGTTAGAGCCCAGGGATTAAAGTTCAGGTGGTAGAAACATGAACACAACAGGAGACCTGGATACTATTGCCAACCAATTATTTGATCTGGAAGAGGAGTGGCAAATTCCTGCGAGATCCAGGCCTTGTTCATGTTCTGAAAAGTAAGCCAGTCAACGTTATTGGAGGATAGTCGCATGTGACGGTCTGTAAGTACACCACCTGCGGCACTAAAGACGCGTTCCAATAATACACTAGCAGCAGGGCAACCCAGCACCTCCAATACATACTGGCTAAGCTCTGGCCATGTATCTAGCTTAGAGACCCAAAACTTGAAGGGGGAAGAGCCGTCTGGGAGTACAGTGAGAGGGCAAGACTGTCTGTCACCATCAGATGGAAACATTGCCTCCTGCTGACTGGAGCCATCTGTGATGGTGTAGACATTTGTGGCTGGCACACAAAACTTTGCCACAGTTGGTCCATACTGGTCTTGCCTTGTGCTGAGGCACTGCTTCTGCTCCCTCTTTGTGCAGAGCTTCCTCCACTGCCTCAATGCACTGAGCTGCTTTGTAACGCACCAGCAGCACTGCTCTCAGGTGGAATGGAGAACATGGTGGAATGCACCAGTGTGTCTAGGTATTCCCGCATTTTACGCTCCTGGTTCAACGGTGTTATGAGGCTTTGTAAGTAGTCCCGGTAGCGAGGATCTAGGAGGGTGTACACCCAATTTTCAGCCGTGTTGAGAATGTGGGCGATGCGGCGATCGTTTCTCAGGCACTGCAGCATGAAATCAACCATGTGTTACAGACTGCCAACTGGCCAAGAAATGCTGTCCCCTGCTTGAGGCGTGATCTCTGCCTGCTTTGCATCACCCCACCATCGCTCTACATAATGACTACTGGAGCATTGTGTAACTCCCTCCTCTGGACAGATGTCTTGCTCCTCCATTCACTCCTCCTCATCCTCCTCACACAGTGTCCCTTGCCTAGGCCTTTGTGAGGAACCACGTTACGCAGACTGTCCAGAAGCAGATGGCATTTGTGACTCCTCATCCCCACCTTTTCCACAACCTCATCCCTTAGCGCTTGCAGTGTTTTTTCAAGCAGGCAGATAAGGGGGATAGTGATGCTTACTAGTGCATCATCTGAACTCACCATCTGCGTGGAATCATCAAAGGCACGCAAAACCGGGCAGATGTCCTTCATAGTGGCCCACTCAGTGGTTGTGAAGTCTGAACGGCGCGCAGTGCGACTTTTTTGCGCCTGATGCAGCTGGTACTCCATTACTGCTGGCTGCTGCTCACACAACCGCTCCAACATATGTAATGTTGAATTCCACCAGGTGGGTAGGTCACATATGATGCAATGTTCCTGAAGGCGGAATCGGCGCTGCAGAGCTGCAATGCACGATCTTGCCATGCTGGAACGCCTCAAGTGAGCACACTCTAGGCGGACCTTGTGCAGCAGTGCATCAAGATCTGGAGAGTCCCTCAAAAAACTCTGCACGACCAAGTTGAGCACATGTGCCAGACATGGGATGTGAGTGAGGTTGCCTACTCCCAGAGCTGCTACCAGATTTCGGCCATGGTCACACACTACCATGCCTGGCTGGAGATTCGCTGGCACAAACCACACGTCGCTCTCCTGCTTGATGGCATTCCATAGCTCCTGCGCTGTGTGGCTTCGATTCCACAAAGAAATTAATTTCAATATGGCCTCGTGACGTTTGGCCATGGCCACCAGCCTGAATGACAGCATTTCAAGGGACAGTAGTTTTGCAATGCCAGGATTCAGAGCCTGTGCTCGGGGGTGGTTTGCGAGAATGGCTGCCTTTTCTCCCATGCCTGTGCTACCGATGGCTGTAGACTGGACTGGGAGTGTGAGGATGACAGGGAACGTGGTGCTGTGGGTGGAATTACACTAGGTCTCTGTACAACAGTGCCAGAGGTTCTTCGATGGAGATCCTGTGAGGAAGCTGTATTAAGAAAAAAGGAGCGCACTCAGCTATCTTAGGTTGGTGCTGGCTGTACTTGGGAAAAACCCAACAACAAGTCCAATATAGAAAAATCAGCCACACTCTTATGGTATATCTTTGCAAAAATGTGATGTATTTATTCACATGTGTTGAGACAAAATTTTCATATATATACACACACACAGCAGGGAGTATAAACGGAGTAGTAACGTTTTGACCCTGCCTCGGGTCTTTCTCAAACTGCGTTTTCTAGATAGTGTGAAAAATAAGAAGTGGGGTCCCTTTAAGGGCTCCTATTGTTGTGGTGTCAGGACGTCCTGCTTCTGTGGGCAAATGCCTGAAGCAGGACGTCCTGAAAATGAAAATTTTGTCTCAACATATGTGAATAAATACATCACATTTTTGCAAAGATATACCATAAGAGTGCGGCTGATTTTTCTATATTGTGAGGGAGCTGAACCAGCTGTGTGTGAGCTGGAGGAAGAGGCTACAACACGAGCTGAAGAAGTGGTAGGTGCCGCTGTAGGTTGGCCTAGGTCTTCAGTGTGTTTTTGTAACTCCACCACGTGCTTGGTCCGCACATGTTTCCACATATCTGTGGTATTGAGGTTGCTGACACACTTCCCTCTTTTCACTTTCTGATTACACAGCTTACATTTGACAAAGCAAATGTCATCTGCAACTGTGTCAAAAAAGGGCCAGGCACTGCAAGTCTTGGGAGCGCCCGTTTTGGGTTTTGGAAGAGGCATACTCCTAATGGGTGCCAAAGTAGAGGCTACAGGCAACGCAGTCTTCCCCCTCCCTCTCCCTTTTTGGGCCGTTCAGAGAATCTCTTCCTCAGAGCTGCTCCCACCACTTTCCTGTACCTCTGGCCATGATGGGTCAAGGACCTCATCATCTACACTACCCTCTTCCAACAACTGCTTCTCCTGGGTAGTCTCGGCAGCACAGTATGCACCAGAAAGTGGCACCTGAGTCTCATCATCAGATGCGTACTGAGGTGTGCTGACCGTAGGCACTGGCCCACCCGCCTCTTCAGATTGAGAGAGACAAAGCAGTTGCGCATCACTGCATACTGCCTCTTCTTCAGTTTCTCGAATACTGCTTGGCTGGCCCCCTCTTTCCAAGCCAAGAGATTCAGAGAACAGAAGTAGAGATGGCTCCTGTCCTGGGCTCTCTGACTGCCTGGGCAATTTGGCAGGTGGAGAAGAGACAGATGGGTGCTCTTCAGTGCTCTGTGCCTGAAAGGATGTGGCACTAATTGAAGTCGATGCGTTAGCTGCCATCCATCCGACAATGGCTTCAATTTGTTCGTCCCGCAACAGCGGGGCACGGCGATCTCCTACAAAGCTTCGCATGAAGGACTGTTCCCTGCTAAAACTGGTGGATGATGAGTCACCGGTGCCCGCAGCAGGCATAGAATGCCAACGTCCTCTCCCTGCAGAAACTCCACGCCCACGACCACGTGCCTTACTCCCTGCCTTCTTCATCTTGGTAGACTGATAAAGATAGGCAGAAATGTACTAAGGGCTTAGTGTGATTATTCCTGAACAGCTGTTAACAGGTATAAGAAACAATAATTTTATAACGTGTGGGCTAGACTTTAATATGAGCTAATGTGGCCTACACAACTGTAAAGTGGAGTGTTTGGTGAACTTTATTAACTTTTTTTTTTTTCGCATAACAGACTAAAGCGTGAGCTGAACTCACACAGAGACCTTGCAGACAGCCGTGAATGGCGCTGCAAGGCCAAAAAAAATGCTCCTCTATGTAGGTTCCACTCTCTTTATAGTTCACTTTTACTATAGATTTCTGTAATAAACTGTTTGATGAATTGGCCCAAAGGTCTTTCATGAAATTCAAAAAGTCACTGTGACGGCGGTGGGTTTGGACCCACTGGGTTTTCATTAGAGCCCCTGATGGTGTGTTTAGACTTGAACCCAGGTGGATGCCAGATACTACTCCAGGATGGACCCCGGTGCCATTGCAGCTGACCCCCAAGGGGAAAGGGAAACAGGACCAGCCAGTAACTGGTTAGCAGGAGGTATGCGGCTGGTAGATGCAGGATCAGGCACAAGCTGGATAGGTACAGGAACACAAGAAAGCCACAGCTACAATTTCACAAGTGCAGGGTCAGGATCAGGAGTAGGCACTGGCAAAGCAGGTTCGAGTATAGGTACAGCAGTACAGACAGGATCTGGTGCAAACTGGGTGGACTGGGTCGAGTAAACCATGAGGACAGGATCAGATTCAGAGAGTACGAGTACAGGAACTTTACAACTAGGTAGCAGGTAACTCACTTGTACTACTGTTGCTAAGGCACCTCCCAATTGGGGAAGGTGCCTCAAATACCTGATTTCTCCTAGCCTTTGACTGGGGACATTTTCAGATCCCTTTAAGAAGCAGGTAGCGAGCTCGCTCATGCCCTAAGCATTCACCTAGAAGACCTGCATGCCATACACAGACCCTGATAGGAGAAGGTGTCGATGGGGACTTAAGCAGTGTGGCAAAGTGATTGGACACACTGGTGTCCTTTCCTTGCTGAGAGGGGGAAGGGGACTGTTAGGACTGACGGAACACACCAAATATAAATAAGAGGCGATATAAGATGCGTTCACAGTCTGGGGCCAACCGTGCAGAGACTGCAGACACCTGCTGCTCTGTAATGGCAGACTATATGGTGGTATTAAGAGAAGACACACACGGGTTAGCTTCACCCGGTATGAGTGAAGCGAACCCTGTTGCGTCACAGGGCTGCGATACCGCACAGAGAGCGCAAGCAAGGAGTCACAGAACTCTGCCCCAAGTCTCAGGGTCAGAGTCCCTGGAGACTTTTTGCACTCGACACTGCTACAGTGGTGTCAGGAGTAAACTAAAAATAGATTTAGCGCACTGGGTGCACGCAGCACTGCTCTGGTAGACACCACTAACCGCCCTAACTAGGGACGGGTAAATGCACTGGTTGCGCACGGTGCCGCACTGGCTAACCCTGCTGATTGATGCTACAGATTGTGCCTGGTGCTGGATGGCACTAACTGGTGCTAGACAGCTCCAACATTCGCGAGCATTCATCAAAACTAGGGATGGGAATGATTCGGAGCTTTCCCCAGAACAGGCATACATACACATACACACACACACACACACACAATAATTGATTTATACTAGTGCATGGCCGTGCGGCCATGCAAACCTTTTATAGCTGTCGCTCTCCATGACCTTCCTAGTGATCCAATAGGAGCTGCTACAGGACCTGAGCATGTGACCCCCGACCTCCAATGAGAGGTCGCCCCGTGGGCATGCTTAGTAGGAGAAAAGCAGGACATAGTCCCTGGAACATCTGCTCGCCACTGATCAGTGCTGGCTACAAGGACTGAGCCTGGAAAGGCAGCAGTAACCAAACGCACAGTTTCAGCTTGAGCCAGACGCTGGGATCGACGTCTCTGCTGAACAGGTTCCACTGCAGCTGGAGGAGAATGGGAAACTGCAGTGGACATGGCTCGAGATTCCCCCTGTGCAGCGGCAGGAACTCAACACTTAACAGGGACACATGCAGAGGTGACAGCACTGTTCTAACACAAAGCAGTCATGTTTTTTATTTCTTCTGCAGTTCCCAAAATATATACACCCTTAGGCCAGTCTCACACGTCTAAATAATTCTGGTACCGGAAAAATCGATACCGGAATTATCCATGTCCGTGTGTCCGTGTGCTCATGTGGCACATCAGTTTGGCACACGTGCGGCTTTCGTGGGCCGCCCTTGTGCCGACTGGGTACTACACGCACCGTGCAGGAGACAGACCTACAGTTAAGCGCTGTCCCCTGCATCTGGTGCTGAAGCCGCCATTCATTTCTTCTCTCCAGCAACATTCGCTGGAGAGAAGGAATGAATAATCTTTTATTCTTTATTACAGTAATGAATATGCGGCTCCACCCCTATGGGAAGTGGAGCCGCATATTCATCACTGTAATGTGCGGCACCACGTGACCGCTCATACAGGACAAGCAGCGACGCTGAGAGGATGTAAGCGCTGAGGGAGCTGGGTAAGTATTTTAATGCCAGCGAGCGGGCGCACAGGGGGTAGCAGGGGGCAGATTACCGGCAACTTTATTTTAAAAACAAAAATAAATAAAAAAAAAGATTATTCATTCCTTTCTAGCAAACGCTGCTGGAGAGAAGAAATGAATGGGGCTTCAGCACCACACGCGGGGGGGACAGCGCTTACAGTAGCGCTGTCTTCTGCACGGCACACGGACTGCACACGGACAACATCTGTGTGCGGTACGTGTTTTACATGGACCCATTGACTTTAATGGGTCCGTGTGATCCGTGCGCTCTCACGAACACTGACATGTCTCCGTGTTTTCCAAACGGACACACGGTCTGTGAAAACACGCTGACATGTGCAGAGACACATTGATTTTAATGTGTCTACGTGAGTCAGTGTCTCCGGTACGTGAGGAAACTGTCACCTCACGTACCGGAGCCACTGACGTGTGAAACCGGCCTTAAGGAGCCTAAATAACATTGTCCTGTTAGTATATGTTAGATTGAGCATTCATATCATATTCAGTGAAGAGTTTTTTGTTTTGCAGCTGTAAGAATCATGGATGGAGATCATTGTATTTACTATTCAGTAAGCAGGTTGAAGTTACTGTGCTCCCTATGGATGTAATTAAAGAAACACACCATCTACCGGGAAATTCATGTGTGTTTGGAAGATCTACCAATCTATGTAGCTGTATAATTCCCATGTGTGTCTACTGGATTTCATTATTAGTACAACTTCATTGTGCTTTGGATTGGGAATGCTTTGTTATGCATAAAGGGCTATAGTCACTTTGGGAAGATTGTAACAACATATACAGTATATGAGTTGAAAAGTATTATCAGAAATCTTTTCAGCATTCTGTTAAAGAAGAATTACTATGATTATTATTTTATTTGATGCCATTTATCTTTTAAATACCTAAAAGTTGTTTTTTGGACTAGGCAAGCTCTTTTTCTTAATTGCAAGAAAGGAAGAAAGGAAAAAAGTTCCAGCACCTGGCGTCTCTTCATAAAATCTTCAGTATTTTATTCTCATGTGAAGAACGAAAACATCATGCGGAGACGCAACCCCTATTGGCCTGACGTGTTTCGAACAAAGTTCTTAGTCATAGGCATATGAACAATACATAAAAACAACTTTATATACCAATTCCATTAAGTAAAACCATGTACACCTGTTGCTTGACATGATTGGTTTACATTCATTACTAAATCAAATGTGAGACAGCCTACCAGAAATCATGACGTCTACACAGATTATCGCCTCCTTGTCCACACAAAATAAGTTTCTGAGAGATATCCCTACGTACGCAAGATAGCAACTCTATAGATTAAAAAAAATATATATCCATTGCAGCATGTGTATGCTGTGTGTGGCAACTGAGCACCTGCCACAATAACAGTCAATGTAGCCTGTGTGTTGTGTATGAGCATCTGCTAATATCCAATACAGCCTGTATATGATATGTGTCACAGCTGAGCTTCTGTTACAATGACATCCATTGCAATCTATTTGTGCTGTGTATCACAGCAGAGCATATGCTGCAATAATATCCAGTACAGCTTGTGTATGATATGTGTCACAGCGGAGCATATGTTGCAATAACATCTATTGCAGCCTGAGTATACTGTGTGTCGCAGCTGAGCATCTGCTACAATAACATCAAATGCAGCCTATGTATGCTGTGTATCACAGCTGAGCATCTGCTACAATAGCATCCAATGTAGCCCATGTATGCTGCGTGTCACAGCTGAGCTCTACTACAATAATATCCAGCACAGCCTGTATATATGTGTCACAGCTGAGCATCTACATAAAGGACTATAGTCACTTTGTGAAGAACCTAACAACATATATGTGAGTCGAAAAGCATGATCAGAAATCTTTTCAGCATTCTGTTAAAGAAGAATTACTATGATTAGTATTTCATTTACTTGATGCCATTTATTTTCTTGCCAACTTTTTTTAAATACCTAAAAGTTGTTTTTTTGGACTCTTTTTCTTAATGATGGACCTATTTTTCTTAGAAATTCTTGAAGTCCCTTGATTGCCTCAGCTTTTGGTAACATGGAGACAGTGGTCACAAACGTTTTGGAAGTCTGAGACATATCTTCTAGCAATCAGGGGACAAACTTGTATACCAATTATAGAAGGATGATTAATGTCCTGTCACAGGGGTACCTTGCATGCGTTCCCAATGTTGTGCCACTCACTGCGTTTGTTGCTCTGCTCATTGCCATGTCAGAATGCTGAGCTTAGTATCTCATACAGCTATTCCAATTCTTTATGCTCTCCATATGGTTATAGTGAGACTTTGCCAGATCTTGCAGGAATTAAACCTTGTTGTGTGCAGGGTTTGATTTCACCAGCCTATCCCCTGCCTCCAGGGGATATATTAGGCTGCTCCTCTTCCTGTTTCCTGCCTGAGCTTAGGTTCCTTTTCCTGTCCATCTTCAGGGTTCAGTCTGTGTGTTATTTTGTCTCATCTCCCTGTTACTTA
Organism: Ranitomeya imitator; assembly: GCF_032444005.1. NCBI lineage: Eukaryota > Metazoa > Chordata > Amphibia > Anura > Dendrobatidae > Ranitomeya > Ranitomeya imitator. Next base: position 620,972,728 of record NC_091283.1, read on the forward strand.
CCTGACTCATTAGCCCAACCCATTCTGCCATTCTGTCTGGACTCTCCATTACTCACTTCATCTTGTATTGTGAACCTGTGCTGCCAGCCTCGACCTAAGACTGTCTGACTACACTTCTCAAAGAAGGAAAGGTATCCTGCAACAGATCCATGGGTGAATAATTATTTAAAAACAAAAATCTTTAATGTATAACATGGTTAAAATTATGGTATAAAACCACTCGTTTAGAAAAAAGGCAAGTAACCCGTTAAACTCATGGCCTTATGCATTTCAAACCAACTGGTTCTTAATCATAGTTCAGAGTGTCTGACTACGCTTCTGCCTATCCCACTAATGTGCTCCGCTTTCCTGCTTTTATCCATGGATAAGCTGCTGCAAGTCAGGGTACTGCCCTGGAGTGACATCTGGCATCTACCTGTGGCCAAGCCTATCCTCACCATCAGAGGCTCTATTGAAAATCGGGTATTCATTTAGTCATTCCACTTCAGGGTAATCACGGCCTGTGACACAGTGGGTCCACACCCACCACTGTCACAGTAAGTTCAGGCCATGGACCCCGCTAACCAGTCAGGTCCCAGAGACTCCAAATCAAATGTACAAGTCCTGTATGAGGAGGTTCTCAGCATGAGTGTCAAGACCAGCTGATGCAAGTAATATCAGTGATGGCAACTCAACTGCAGGATTTGGCCACCTCTGTTTCCACCCTGTCCCAGGTCCCAACCGTGACAGGCCATCCTTCCTTAGAGCTGACTTCCTCTCCAGAGGATGCCACCAAAGGCTCCAGATTCTGGTGGAGCAGCTGGTGCTCCAGGTTCCACTCTCTTTATAGTTCACTTTTACTATAGATTTCTGTAGTAAACTGTTTGATGAAATGGCCTAAAGGTCTTGCATGAAATTCAAGAAGTCACTAGGAGGATGGTGGGTTTAGACCCACTGGGCCACTGACAAGACTGGCATAAGTGACTACCTGTCTTCACTAGAGCCTCTGATGGTGAGGATAGGCTTGGGCCATTATGGTAGTCAACAGGTGCGACTCAAGGGCAGTCCCCTGGACCTGCAGCAGCTGACCCATGAGTCAAGGCAGAAATGTGAGGCGAAGACGGCAAAGACAGAGATGTGGTCAGATGGTCCAAGGTCAGGACGTAGAAACAAAAGGGAGAAAAAAGCCAGCTCACCGTTTCCAAAGGAGCACGGAACTTGATCCTGACGAGACGTTTGGCAATAGAAAAAACATGATGTTCCAGCTCAATCTTGATAAAATAAAATAAATTTTAATGAAAAACATTAAAAGCAGATTGCAAAAATGCTCCTTTAGACAACACCATAACCCAAGTGAGTAAAGCAACGCATTTCGACCATGCTGCAGTCTTTGTCAAAGGAATGGAGTGTGAAGGAAAAGGTTGAGACCTGTTCACACAGAAAGAGAACCGCAAGGCTGCGGATAGGAATGATAAAGCAGCTGGAGATGGAGCAGCAACAGAAGCTACGCAGAGCGGAACCGCAAGGATTGCGGAGAGGAGCTGCAGCAAGAGGTTTCTGCAGCAGCAAAGCAAAGCAGAACCACAAGGAATGCGGAGGGGAGCTGCAGCAAGAGACTACTGCAGCAGCAGAAGCTAAGCAAAGCAGAACCACAAGGAATGCGGAGAGGAGCTGCAGCAAGAGGTTTCTGCAGCAGCAAAGCAGAGCAGAACCGCAAGGAATGCGGAGAGGAGCTGCAGCACGAGATTACTGCAGCAGCAGAAGCTAAGCAGAGCGAAACCACAAGGAATACGGAGAGGAGCTGCAGCAAGAGATTCATACAGCAACAGGAGTGGAGCAGAGTAGAACGGAGCAGAACCGCAGGAGTGCGGAGCAGAGGTAAAGCCACAAAGATACAGGGCAGGCAAAGCCGCAAGAGTGCAGAGCATAAGCAAACTGAGAACACAAGGAAAGACACAGCAAGGAAGGAAGCCACAGACAAGGAGACCAAGATTTGACTACGTTCAGACAAAGTAATGGAACAAGACAAGGAACAAGAACAAAGACACAGGGACCAGGATATTCTGCCTCCTGGAGGGCGGACAACAAGATCAAGGCAAAAACACTGAGAAAAGCATCTACAGAGGGAGTAACACAGAGCAAGGCCTGGCAAACTCAGAAGCTAAACACAAACTGAGCTATCACATTGCACAGGCCCAGTTCACTGGGTGGAGCTGCACTAAACACTGAAGATGTTAGGGTTGGCGGAACACACCGAATATATTTATTAGATGAGATTGGTGCGTTCGCAACCTGGGATCCACCGTGCAGGAAAGAACCTGCTGCTAAGCAAGGCGGCGAAGCAAGATAGTACAAATAAACTCTGTTACTTCACAGAGCCCGTGGTAAAGAGAAGGCTGTGCCCTGTTTAGCTCACAGGGGACACAGCTACTGTGTAGAGCAAACAGTGGTCATGCAGTCCAACCAACTAGCAGCTCCTCTCTGGTGGAGCCGGAATTCTAATGGCTATTAGCCAGCCCTGAATTCAGACATAAAACTCTTCACCGGAGGTGCCAGCATTCTAGGGGCTTATTTCAGCCGGGCCCCTGACCACACACACGACCACACTGGCGCTGAGCTCGTACATATTTGATACTAGCGCATGGCCGTGCGGTCATGAGAACCTTTTATAGCTGTAGCACCTACGGGACCTTCCTGGAGGACCAATAGAAGTTGCTGCAGTACCTGAGCATGTGACCCTTGATCTCCACTGAGAGATCTTACACTGGGCATGCTCAGTGTGTGCAAAGCAGGACTTAGTCCCAGAAAAGTCTCCTTGCTGCAAACCAGTGCAGGGTGCGATAGTAGAGCCTGGAGAGGCAGCAGTAACCCTTTGCACAGTATCAGATTCAGTGAGATGCTGGGACTGACATCTCCGCTGAGCAGACTCCACTGCAGCCGATGCAGAATGGGGGACCGTAGCAGACATGGCTCGAGATTCCCCCTGTGCAGCGGCGAGAATTCGGCTCCTAACAGAAGGCCTCTTGGTAATTGGTCAGGAAAAGATTAGACAGATGCACCTCATTCCTATACAAACCAGAGAGTTCAGGGGCCGCCCCCCTATTCACACAGCTAGGAAGCATGCAGAGAGCAGAGGCACAGAATATGAAGCTGGCAAGAAACAGAAACCACAATATGACCTGGAGCAGTGGGTAAGATAGTGAGAGAGATGAGAGGCCATGCCGTGATGCCAGCAGAGTTGTTACAACTATTCTTCAAGGGGCAGTGTGGACACTTTGGAAATGCCCCCCCATCAATAGATGGGAGAGATCAGGTATATATGAGGCACCATCCCCAGTAGGGAAGTGCCAGAGCCAGGTCCCTGTCCTTGAGTCCCATATTGTCTGTTCCTGAACCCCATGTTGTCTTTACTGAAACCTGTATCTGAAACTGCTCTGGTGGTACCTGAACCTGAAACCGCTCAGCCAGTATCCAAGCCTGAAACTGCTGCAGCCCTACCTGAACTTGAAACCATTCTGGTAGTACCTGCATCTGCCACCCCTGCGGCAGTACCTCAACCTGCAACCGCTCCAGTGGTTCTTGAACCAGCAACAGTGGCCATCCAGTTTGATGACCAGATTCCATGTTGTCTGAACAGTTTTCGACATCTAGTTTGCCTGTGTTTCTGAATCCTGTCCCGCTGGTGACTCTGAGTTAGTGTCTGTGACTGCAATCCTGACTGTTGGGGTCAGCTGCTGCAGTATTAGGGACTGCCCAGGAGTGGTACCTGGTGACGACCTGCAGCGCAAGCCCAACTCCACCATCAGTAGCTCTTGCAAAAACCAGCAACCTGTTAGCTGCTTAGTAGTGTTGAGCATTCCGATACCGCAAGTATCGGGTATCGGACGATATTTGCGGTATCGGAATTCCGATACCGAATTCCGATACTTCCCGCGTATCGGATACCGGAATCGGAAGTTCCCAGAATTCAAACAGAACGCAGCAGCCAATGAGGAATGATTGGAAGTGTGGGCACATCCTGTTTAGCATGGTGGGCATGTAAGTACTGGCAAGGCTGTTATTGGCTGCTGAAATGATGTCACTCTGCACTATAAAAAACGCTGCCGCCATTTTGCGCTCACTCTGCTGTGATTTCAGTTAGGGACAGGACGCTGTGTTCTAACTGAGGGCCAGTTGAGCTAGCTAATTGCTTTATTTTCCTTTCCAAAGGCTAATTTAGCAAAACGCTGTGTGTTCTTCACTGTTCACCTTGCTCTTGCCTTGCAGCGCTGTTTTAACAGCGTTCTGCAAGGTCTCTGTGTGTGTGTGTGTGTGTGTGCAGCTCACTCTGTAGTCTGTGTGCAGCCATATACCCGGTTGTATTCAGCTCAGGGGGGGGTTCACACTGCCTCACACAGTTGTCCTTTTTTGCTCATAGTGCAGCCTGCTGCACATTTTTTCTCAAATTTCCTATTAGTGTTTTTCCACCCGTCTCCAGCTAAATTGTGGAAAAACACTACATAGGATAACCTAGAGGGGGGTTTTTGGGCCTTGCAGCGCCGTTTACGGCTGTCTGCACGGTCTCCGTGTGAGCCCAGCTCGCCCTGTAGTCTGTGTGCAGCCATAGCCGGTTGGATTCAGCTCAGGGTTCGTTACTGGCTCATACCTTGAGAAAAATTTTCCTTTCTTTCAAATAGTGCAGCCTGTTTAAAAATTAAAAAAAAAAATCCCTATTAGTGTTTTTCCACCCGTCTCCAGCTAAATAGTGGAAAAACACTACATAGGATAACCTAGAGGGGGGTTTTTGGGCCTTGCAGCGCCGTTTACGGCTGTCTGCACGGTCTCCGTGTGAGCCCAGCTCGCCCTGTAGTCTGTGTGCAGCCATAGCCGGTTGGATTCAGCTCAGGGTGCGTTACTGCCTCATACCTTGAAAAACAATTTCCTTTTTTTCAAATAGTGCAGCCTGTTTAAAATTTAAAAAAAAAAATTCCTATTAGTGTCTTTCCACCCGTCTCCAGCTAAATAGTGGAAAAACACTACATAGGATAACCTAGAGGAGGGTTTTTTGGCCTTGCAGCGCCGTTTACGGCTGTCTGCACGGTCTCCGTGTGATTTAAACTAGCTCTGTAGCCCGATCTGCACAAAAAAAAAAGTAAAGTTCACCAAACACAACTTAACACTTGTGTAGGCCACATTTGAAAAATAATAAAGTTTAGTCCACACTTTACAACATTAGTGTTTCTTACACCTGTTAGAAGGAGCATTTCAGGAATAAGCACGCTAAGGCCTTAGTACTTTTCTGCTTATCTTTATCTGTCAACCAAGATGAAGAGGGCAGGGAGTAAGGCACGTGGGCGTGGGCGCGGAGCAGGAAGAGGAGCAGGGAGAGGACGTGGTGATTCTGTGCCTGCTGCGGGCGCCGGTGACTCGTCGTCACTCAGTTTCAGCAGGGAACAGTCCTTCATGCGCAGCTTTGTCGGAGAGCGCCGTGCACCGCTGCTGCGTGAAGACCAAATTGAAGCCGTTGTCGGGTGGATGGCAGCTAACGCCTCGGCATGGACTTCAGTTAGTGCCACATCCTCTCAGGCACAGAGCACTGGAGAGCAGCCATCTGTCTCTTCACCACCTGCCAAATTGGCCAGGCAGTCAGAGAGCCCAGGACAGGAGCCGTCTCTACTTCTGTTCTCTGAATCTCTTGGCTTGGAAACAGGGGGCCAGCCAAGCAGCATTGGAGAAATGGAAGAAGAGGCAGTGTGCAGTGATGCCCAACAGCTTTTTCTCTCTGACTCTGAAGAGGCAGGTGGGCCAGTGCCTCCGGTGACCACAGCGCAGTACGCATCTGATGATGAAACTCAGGTGCCGCTTTCTGATGCGTACTGTGCTGCCGAGACTACCCAGGAGGAGCAGTTGGTGGCAGAGGGTAGTGGAGATGATGAGGTCCTTGACCCATCGTGGCGTGAGGAACAGGAAGGTGGTGGGAGCAGCTCTGAGGAAGAGCTTCCCCTTACGGGCCAAAGAGGGAGAGGGAGGGGGAAGACTGCGGAGCCTGTAGCCTCCACTTTGGCACCCGTTAGGAGCCTGTCTCTTTCCAAAGCCAAAAAGGGCGCTCCCAAGACTTGCAGTGCCTGGTCCTTTTTTGACACAGTTGCAGATGACATTTGTTTTGTCAAATGCAAGCTGTGTCATCAGAAAGTAAAAAGAGGTAAAAGTGTCAGCAACCTCAATACCACAAATATGTGGAAACATGTGCGGACCAGGCACGCGGTGGAGTTACAGAAACACAGTGAAGACGTAGGCCAACCAACAGCGGCAGCTACCACCTCTTCATCTCGTGTTGCCTCTTCCTCCACTGTTGTCCAGAGACCTAGTGTAATTCCACCCACAGCACCACCTTCCCAGTCATCCTCACACTCCCAGTCTACTCTACAGCCATCGGTAGTACAGGCATGGGAGAAAAGGCGGGCATTCTCGGCCAACCACCCCCGAGCACAGGCTCTGAATGCAGGCATTGCCAAACTGTTGTCCCTGGAAATGCTCTCGTTCAGGCTGGTGGAGACTGACAGCTTCCGTGACTTGATGGCATTGGCAGTCCCACAGTACAAGGTGCCCAGCCGCTTTTACTTCAGCAGGCAGGCTGTCCCTGCCCTGCACAGGCATTTTGAGGCAAACATAAAACATGCGCTACTGAATGCCGTCAGTAGCAAGGTCCACCTCAGCACCGATGCGTGGACCAGTCAGCATGGACAGGGGCGATATGTTTCCCTCACTGCCCATTGGGTTAATGTTGTTGAGCCAGGTACAGATCGTGCGAGTGGCGCAGGACGTGTCCTGCCCACTCCAAGGATTGCAGGAATCCAGTCTGTACGCATCGACTCCTCCTCTTACACCAGTTCCTCAGATTCCTCTCTGCAGGATCCGTCACAGTCCACCTCCACATGGACCCGTGAACGTTTACCTATGACCGACATGAGCACAGCCGTGGCCAAACGTCAGCAGGCCGTCTTGAAACTAGTTTCATTGGGGCATCGAAGCCACACAGCGCAGGAGCTCTGGAATGCCATCAAGCAGGAGAGCGATGTGTGGTTACTGCCAGCGAATCTCCAGCCAGGCATGGTAGTGTGTGACAATGGCCGAAATCTGGTGGCAGCTTTGGCCCTTGGCAACCTCACTCACATCCCATGTCTGGCACATGTGCTCAATTTGGTTGTGCAGAGTTTTCTGAGGGACTATCCGGATCTTGATGCCCTGCTGCACAAGGTCCGCCTAGAGTGTGCTCACTTGCGGCGTTCCAGCTTGGCCAGATCCCGCATTGCTGCTCTGCAGCGCCGATTCCGCCTTCCGGAATACCGTATCATATGTGACCTACCTACCCGGTGGAATTCCACGTTACATATGTTGGAGCGGTTGTGTGAGCAGCAGCATGCAGTTATGGAGTACCAGCTGCATCAGGCGCAAAGAAGTCGCAGTCAGCGCCGATCAGACTTCACAACCACAGAGTGGGCCACTATGAAGGACGTCTGCCAGGTTTTGCGTCCTTTTGATTATTCCACGCGGATGGCAAGTGCAGATGATGCACTAGTCAGCATGACTGTCCCCCTTATCTGCCTGCTTCAGCAAACTTTGCAAGGGTTAAGGAAGGGATGATGTTGTGGAAGAGGTGGAGGATGAGGAGTCACCTTTTCCATCAGCTTCTGGAGAGTCAGCGCCACGTGGTTCCTCACAAAGGGGTACGCAGGGGCCAATTTGTGAGGAGGATGAGGAGGAGTCAATGGAGGAGGAAGAGCTCCGTCCAGAGGAGGGAGCGACACAATTGTCCAGTGGTCAGTGTGTACAGCGAGGGTGGGGTGATGACGAGCGGGCAGAGATCATGTCTCAAGCAGGGGACAGCGTTTCTGGGCCAGTTGGCACTCTGCAGCACATGGTGGATTTCATGCTGCAGTGCCTGAGAAACGACCGCCGCATCGACCACATTCTCAACATGCCTGATTATTGGGTGTTCACCCTCCTCGATCCTCGCTACCGGGACAACGTCCAAAACCTCATCCCTGCGTTGACCCGGGAGCGTAAATTGCGGGAGTACCACGACACACTGGTGAATTCCATCATCTTCTCCTGTCCAACTGAGAGGAGTGCTGCTAGTGCTTTACAAAGCAGCTCAGTGCGTCGAGGCAGTGGGGGAGGCTCTGCCCAAAGAGGGAGCAGAAGCAGTGCCTCTGCCCAAGGCAAGCCCAGTATGGCACAACTCTGGCACACTTTTGTGTGCCCGCCCCAAATGTCTACACCATCACCGGCGGCTCCAGTCAGCAGGAGGCAACGGTTCCGTCAGATGGTGACAGACTACATGGCTTGCCCTCTTACTGTACTCCCAGACGGCTCTTCCCCGTTCAAGTTTTGGGTCTCTAAGCTGGATACATGGCCAGAGCTAAGCCAGTATGCATTGGAGGTGCTGGCTTGCCCTGCGGCTAGTGTCTTATCGGAACGTGTCTTTAGTGCCGCAGGTGGTGTACTAACAGACCGTCGCATGCGACTATCCTCCGATAACGTTCACCGGCTTACTTTCCTGAAAATGAACCAGGCCTGGATCTCGCAGGAATTTGCCACTCCTCTGCCTGATTAAGTAATTGGGTGTCATCCAGGTCTCCTGCTGTGTTCATCTTTCTACCACCTGAACTGCTATTCCTGGGCTCCAACACCGCCAGTTGCGGCTCAGAAGTGCAGGCTGCACAGTAAAAACATACGACCCAGTGTTATTGGGTTTCAGTAACGTCAGCTGATCCCAAGCTGTGTAGCCGGCAATGTGTCCTGCGACCGCCACGCTGGCACAACAACCTAAATGTAAGGGAACCTGTCCCCCCCCCCGTCGTTTGTTACTGAAAGAGAAATCTTGTGCAGCAGTAATGCTACACAAGGAAAAGGTAGCTCTTTTTTTTTTAGCTCCTTGCACACGCAGAACTTAACACTTATAAAATGTGTTCACTGATACCGTTATACTGTCCCGGAGCTGGGACTTTCCTTCGCAATGTGACGCAGCACAGCCGTCATTCCTACCCCCTTGGTGCCATGCGCTGCCTCCTCAGCGTTGTTTTAAGCTGTCACGGAGCCTGCGCTGTTCTGTTATTCCTTGGGCATGCCCTATTTGCGCTGCCTGTCTTCTGACATAATTTGGTGTCAGGCTGGCTGCGCCTGTGCGGCCGCGCTGCCCGAGATCCCGCCTCGCTGTGTCTTCTGATTGAGTCACACTGCGGGCCTGGGATCCATGGCCATGCGCAGTGCATATCTTCCCCTCGGGCTCTCGCTCATTTCCCTCCGCCTTCTTTAGACTGTGCGCCGTCAGCTGATCCCTAATAGCATGCCACGGCCGTGACACCGCACAGTCTGAAGAAGAGGGAAGGAGGGGAGTGAGAGTCGAGGATATGCACTGTGCATGTCCATGGTTCCAAGGCCCGCAGTGGGATTACGTTGGACGAGACTGCGAGGTGGGATCTGGAGCAGCGTGGACGCACAGGCAGTAACAGCCTGACACCAAATTATGTCAGAAGACAGGCAGCGCTAATTGGGCATGGCCAAGGGCTAACAGAACAGCGCAGGCTCCGTGACAGCTTAAAACTACGCTGAGGAGGCAGCGCATGGCACCAAGGGGATAGGAATGTCAGCTGTGCTGTGTCCCATTACGAAGGAAATTCGCACCTCCGGGACGGTTTAACGGTATAAGGGGACACATTTTTAGTGTTTACTTCGGTGCTTGCAAGGAGCATAATTAAAAGAACCACCTTTTCCTTTTGCATCGTTAGTGCTGCACAAGATGGCTCTTTCAGCTACAAACGTCTTGGGGGGGGTTAAAGGTTCCCTTTCAACTTGCTCCAATCAGGCTTCGGCCTACACGCTGTTCCTCTGCTCCTCCTGCTGTCCCTGGGCTCTAACACCGCCAGTTGGTGCCTGGAAGTGCTGTGTGCACAGTCAACAGTCGCTCCTCTGTTATTGGGGTTCAGTAACGTCAGCTGATCCCCAGCTGTGTATCCGGCAACGTGTCATGCGACCGCCACGCTGGCACAACTAAAATGTAAGGGGACCTGTCCCCCCCCCCCTAGGCGTTTGTTACTGAAAGAGCCACCATGTGCAGCACTAATACTGCACAAGGGAAAGGTCGCTCTTGAAATTATGCTCCTTGCAAACGCTGAACTACACACTCATGTAATGTGTCCCCTCACACCGTCCAACCGTCCCGGAGGTGGGACTTTCCTTTGTAATGTGACGCAGCACAGCCGTCATTGCTACCCCCTTGGCACCGTGCGCTGCCTCCTTAGCGTTGTTTGATTCCGTCATGGACCCTGCGCTGTTATGTTATCCCTTGGCCATGCACAGTTTGCGCTGCCCGTCCTCTGACATCATTTGTTGTCGTCCTGGCTGCGCCTGTGCGTCCACGCTGCCCGAAATCACACCTCGCAGTGTCGTCTAATGTGATCCCACAGTGGGCCTGGTATCCATGGCCATGCGCAGTGCATCTACTAGCCTCTCACTCCCCTTCTTCACGCTTCTTCAGACTAGGCGGCGTCAGCTGATCCCTAATAGCATGCCACGGCCGTGACGCCGCACAGTCTGAAGAAGCAGGAAGGAGGTGAGTGAGAGGCGATGATATGCACTGCGCATGCCCATGGATCCCTGGCCCGCAGTGGGACTACATTAGATGACACTGCAAGGTTGGATCTCGGGCAGCTTGGACGCACAGGCACTGCCAGCCTGACACCTACATGATGTCAGAAGACGGCCACCGCTAACTGTGCATGGCCAAGGGATAACATTACAGCGCGGGCTCCGTGACAGAACCAAACAACGTTGAGGAGGTGGCGCCCGGCACCAAGGGGGTTGGAATGACGGCTGTGCTGTGTCACATTGCAAAGGAAAGTCCCACTTCCGGGATGGTTTGACGGTGTGAGGGGACACATTATATGAGTGTGTACTTCAGCGTTTGCAAGGAGCATAATTTTCGGAGCCACCATTTTCCATGTGCAGTATTACTGCTGTACAAGATGGCTCTTTCAGCAACAAATGCCTGGGGGGGGGGGGGTTAAAGGTTCCCTTTCAACTTGATCCACTGCAGGCTTCGGCCTACACTCTGCTCCTCTTTGATTCCCTGTGTTTCAACACTGTCAGTTGCCACCTGGAAGTGTTGTCTACACAGAAAAAACACTAGGTGATGTGTCAGTGGGGTTCAGCACCGCCAGCTGTTCCCCTGCTGTGTAGTCGGCAACGTGTCCAGCACAAGCCACGCTGGCACAACAGAACAAAAGCTGCCACCAGTGCAGGCTTCGGCCTACACTCTGCTCCTCTCCTCCTCCTGCTGACCCTGGGCTCAAACACCGCTAGTTTTTGCCCGGAAGTGCTAGCTGCACAGAGAAAAACACCAGCCAATGTGTTAGTGGCGTTCAGCACCGCCAGCTGTTCCCCTGCTGTGTAGTCGGCAACGTGACCTGCAAACGCCACACAGGCACATGAACTGAAATTAAAGGGAACCTGGCCCCACCCCCCCAGGTGTTTCTATGTATAACAGCCACCTAGTACAGCAGTACTGCTGCATTTGTACAAGGTGGCTGACTTTTTCTCCTTGCCCACGTGGAACTCAACACGTACAAAATGTGTCTCATTGAGACCATTCCACTGTCCCTGATGTGTGACTTTCCTTTCTAATGATACGCAGCACCCCCCTTGGTAGCGTTTCCCGTCTTTTGTCATCATGGTTAGCTGGCTGCGCCTGTGCATCCGCCCTGCTAGAAACAACGCCCCTCGTTGTCATATTTATTAAGTCAGCGAGGGTGTGGTTTATGGGCATGAGCAGTGCATATGTTCGCCTGTCTTAACTCATCTCCTTCCGCCTTCTTCAGACTGTGCGGCCTCCTGGCCGTGGTAGGCGATAAGGGATCAGCTGAGGCCGCCCAGTCTGGAGCAGGTGTAAGGACATGTGTGAGTGTCAAACATATTTACTGCACAAGGCCACGAATCCCAGCCACGCAGTGTGATTTTTTGAAAACACACTGTGGGTCTGGGATTCATGTCCATCGCTAACCGCAACGGCCGACATGAAATGAGGTCAGAAGACAGGAAGCGCTCACAGCGCATGGCCAAGGGATCACAATAGCGCAGACTCCTGTACAGCAAATAACAACGCTCAGGAATCTGCGCCCAGTACCTAGGTGCAAATTTTGACACCTGTGCTGCGTCTCCTTAAAAAGACAAGTCACGCCTCCACAACTGTTTGACAGTATAATGGGCTAAATAGTGTACGTGTTTTATTCAGCGTGTGCAAGGAGCAAACTAAATAGAGCAACCTTTTACTTGTGCAGCATTAATGCTGCACAAGGTGTGGCTCTTGTACCTTGCAACACCTGAGGGGGGGTTAAAGGTAACCTTTTAAATTGGTTCAACTAGGCTTCGGCCTACACTCTGCTCCTCTCCTCCTCCTGCTGACCCTGGGCTCTAACACCGCCAGTTTTTGCCCGGACATGCGATCTGCACAGAGAAAAACACCAGTCAATGTGTCAGTGGGGTTCAGCTACGCCAGCTGTTCCCCTGCTGTGTAGCTTGCATCGTGTCCAGCACAAGCCACGCTGGCACAACCGACCAAAAGCTGCCAACAGTGCAGGCTTCGGCCTACACATTGCTCCTCTCCTCCTCCTGCTGACCCTGGGCTCTAACACCGCCAGTTTTTGCCCGGACATGCGAGCTGCACAGAGAAAAACACCAGTCAATGTGTCAGTGGGGTTCAGCAACGCCAGCTGTTCCCCTGCTGTGTAGCTTGCAACGTGACCTGCAAACGCCACGCAGGCACATGAACTGAAATTGAAGGGAGCCTGCCCCCCACCCCCAGGTGTTTCTATGTATAACAGCCACCTTGTACAGCAGTACTGCTGCATTTGTACAAGGTGGCTGACTTTTTCTCCTTGCCCACGTGGAACTCAACACGTACAAAATGTGTCTCATGGAGACCATTCCACTGTCCCTGAGGTGTGACTTTCCTTTCTAATGATACGCAGCACCACCCTTGTTAGCGCTGCCCGTCTTTTGACATCATTGGTTAGCTGGCTGCGCCTGTGCGTCTGCCCTGCTCGAAACAACGCCCCTCGGTGTCTTATTTTTTTGGACAGCGAGGGTGTGATTGATGGGCATGTGCAGTGCATATGTTTGCCTGTGTTCACTCATCTCCTTCCGCCTTCTTCAGACTGGGTGTCCTCATGGCCGCGGCAGGCGATAAGGGATCAGATGAGGTCACCCAGTCTGAAGCTGGTGTAAGGACATGTGTGAGTGTCAAACATATTTACTGCACAAGGCCACGAATCCCAGCCACGCAGTGTGATTTTTTGAAAACACACTGTGGGTCTGGGATTCATGTCCATCGCTAACCGCAACGGCCGACATGAAATGAGGTCAGAAGACAGGAAGCGCTCACAGCGCATGACCAAGGGATCACAATAGCGCAGACTCCTGTACAGCAAATAACAACGCTCAGGAATCTGCGCCCAGCAGCTAGGTGTAAATTTTGACACCTGTGCTGCATCTCCTTAAAAAGACAAGTCACGCCTCCACTACTGTTTGACAGTATAGTGGGCTAAATAGTGTACGTGTTTTATTCAGCGTGTGCAAGGAGCAAATTAAATAGAGCAACCTTTTACTTGTGCAGCATTAATGCTGCACAAGGTGTGGCTCTTGTACCTTGCAACACCTGAGGGGGGGTTAAAGGTAACCTTTGAAATTGGTTCAACTAGGCTTCGGCCTACACTCTGCTCCTCTCCTGCTGACCCTGGGCTCAAACACCGCTAGTTTTTGCCCGGAACTGCTAGCTGCACAGAGAAAAACACCAGCCAATGTGTTAGTGGGGTTCAGCACCGCCAGCTGTTCCCCTGCTGTGTAGCCGACATCGTGTCCAGCACAAGCCACGCTGGCACAACCGACCAAAAGCTGCCACCAGTGCAGGCTTCGGCCTACACTCTGCTCCTCTCCTCCTCCTGCTGACCCTGGGCTCAAACACTGCCAGTTTCTGCCCGGACATGCTAGCTGCACAGAGAAAAACACCAGCCAATGTGTTAGTGGGGTTCAGCACCGTCAGCTGTTCCCCTGCTGTGTAGCCGACATCGTGTCCAGCACAAGCCACGCTGGCACAACCGACCAAAAGCTGCCACCAGTGCAGGCTTCGGCCTACACTCTGCTCCTCTCCTCCTCCTGCTGACCCTGGGCTCAAACACCTCCAGTTTCTGCCCGGAAGTGCTAGCTGCACAGAGAAAAACACCAGCCAATGTGTCAGTGTGGTTCAGCACCGCCAGCTGTTCCCCTGCTGTGTAGCCGGCAACGTGACCTGCAAACGCCATTAAAGGGAACCTGGCCCCACCCCCCCAGGTGTTTCTATGTATAACAGCCACCTTGTACAGCAGTACTGCTGCATTTGTACAAGGTGGCTGACTTTTTCTCCTTGCCCACGTGGAACTCAACACGTACAAAATGTGTCACATTAGAGACCATTCCACTGTCCCTGAGGTGTGACTTTCCTTTCTAATGACACGCAGCACCCCCATTGTTAGCGCTGCCCGTCTTCTGACATCATTGGTTGGCTGGCTGTGCCTGTGCGTCCGCCCTGCCCGACACAACGCCCCTCGTTGTCTCATATATTTTGACTGCGAGGGTGTGATTGATGGGCACGAGCAGTGCATATGTTCCCCTGTCTTCACTCCCCTCCTTCCGCCTTCTTCTGACTGTGCGGCCTCATGGCCGCGGCATGCGATAAGGGATCAGGTGAGGCCGCCCAGTCTGAAGCAGGTGTAAGGACATGTGTGAGCGGCGGACATATTTACTGCACAAGGCCACGAATCCCAGCACCGCAGTGTGACTTTAGGAAAAGGCACTGTGGGTCTGGGATTTATGGCCATCGTTAACCGCACCGGCCAACATGAAATGAGGTCATGAGACGGCCTGCACTAACAGGGTATTGCCAAGGGATAACACAAGAGCGCAGTTTCCTGTACTGCAAATAACAACGGTAAGGACTCTGCGCCCAGCACCTAGGTGTAAATTTGTACACCTGTGCTGCGTCTCCTTAAAAAGACAAGTCACGCCTCCACTACTGTTTGACAGTATAATGGGCTAAATAGTGTACGTGTTTTATTCAGCGTGTGCAAGGAGCAAAATTAAGAGAGCAACCTTTGACTTGTGCATCATTAATTCAGTTCAAGGTGTGGCTCTTGTACCTTGCAACACCTGAGGGGGGGTTAAAGGTTACCTTTGAAATTGGTTCAACTAGGCTTCGGCCTACACTCTGCTCCTCTCCTCCTCCTGCTGACCCTGGGCTATAACACCGCCAGTTGTAGCCTGGAAGTGCTAGCTGCACAGAGAAAAACACCAGCCAATGTGTTAGTGGGGTTCAGCACCGCCAGCTGTTCCCCTGCTGTGTAGCCGACATCGTGTCCAGCACAAGCCACGCTGGCACAACCGACCAAAAGCTGCCACCAGTGCAGGCTTCGGCCTACACTCTGCTCCTCTCCTCCTCCTGCTGACCCTGGGCTCAAACACCGCCAGTTTCTGCCCGGACATGCTAGCTGCACAGAGAAAAACACCCACCATTGTGTCAGTGGGGTTCAGCACCGCCAGCTGTTTCCCCGCTGTGTAGCCGGCATCGTGTCCAGCACAAGCCACGCTGGCACAACTGACCAAAAGCTGCCACCAGTGCAGGCTTCGGCCTACACTCTGCTCCTCTCCTCCTCCTGCTGACCCTGGGCTCAAACACCTCCAGTTTCTGCCCGGAAGTGCTAGCTGCACAGAGAAAAACACCAGCCAATGTGTCAGTGTGGTTCAGCACCGCCAGCTGTTCCCCTGCTGTGTAGCCGGCAACGTGACCTGCAAACGCCACGCAGGCACATGAACTGAAATTAAAGGGAACCTGGCCCCACCCCCCCAGGTGTTTCTATGTATAACAGCCACCTTGTACAGCAGTACTGCTGCATTTGTACAAGGTGGCTGACTTTTTCTCCTTGCCCACGTGGAACTCAACACGTACAAAATGTGTCTCATTAGAGACCATTCCACTGTCCCTGAGGTGTGACTTTCCTTTCTAATGACACGCAGCACCCCCATTGTTAGCGCTGCCCGTCTTCTGACATCATTGGTTGGCTGGCTGTGCCTGTGCGTCCGCCCTGCCCGACACAACGCCCCTCGTTGTCTCATATATTTTGACTGCGAGGGTGTGATTGATGGGCACGAGCAGTGCATATCTTCGCCTGTCTTAACTCATCTCCTTCCGCCTTCTTCAGACTGTGCAGCCTCATGGCCGCGGCATGCGAGAAGGGATCAGCTGAGGCCGCTCAGTCTGAAGCAGGTGTAAGGACGTGTGTGAGCGGCCAAAATATTTACTGCTCAAGGCCACGAATCCCAGCACCGCAGTGTGACTTTATGAAAAGGCACTGTGGGTCTGGGATTTATGGCCATCGTTAACCGCACCGGCCAACATGAAATGAGGTCATAAGACGGGCAGCTCTAACAGGGCATTGCCAAGGGATAACACAAGAGCGCAGACTCCTGTACAGCAAATAACAACGCTCAGGAAGCTGCGCCAAGCACCAAGGCGTTATTTGGGACACCTGTTCTGCGTCTCCTTAAAAAGCCAAGTCACGCATCCACTACAGTTTGACTGTAGAATGGGCTAAATTGTGTACGTCTTTCATTCAGCGTGTGCAAGTAGACAAATTAATAGAGCAACCTTTCACTTGTGCAGCATTAATACTGCACAAGGTGTGTCTCTTGTAGTTTGTAACACCTGAGGGGGGGTTAAAGGTTTCCTTTGAAATTGGTTCAACTAGGCTTCGGCCTACACTCTGCTCCTTTCCTCCTCCTCCTGCTTCACCACGGGCTCTAACATCGCAAGTTTTTGCCCGCAAGTGCTAGCTGCACAGAGAAAAACACCCGCCATTGTGTTAGTGGGGTTCAGCAACGCCAGCTGTTCCCACACTGTGTAGCCGGCAAAGTGTCCTGCAAACGCAACGCTGACACAAAGCTGCCTCCAGTGCAGGCTTCGGCCTACACTCTGCTCCCCCTGCTTACCCTTTGCTCTAGGAAGACAATCTTTAAAAGGCAACGCATCTGGGTTCCAGCACCGCCAGCTGGTTCTCGGCAGTGTTTTTGTCACAGGTACTCCCTCGTGCCAAACCTGGTTTCAGCACCGTCAGCTGTTTCCGGGTTGTGTCAAACTCGCTGAGACACCTATGCTTGCCCCGTCGTGGTGCGGTCGGGTTAGCCAACTCCAGGGTGCCTCCAGTTTAGGAGCTTCCTATGTGGGCTGCGTGAACTGGTAGTCAAGGCTGGTTCTGTAGTGCCAGTAGGCCCAGCTCCCCCTGTAGGACTATTGGGGTTCGGTAACTGCGGCTGCCTCGCGGCCTAGCTGTTCTCTCCTCTCCTGTGGGCCTTGGGGTCCACCACCTGGTTCCAGCACCGTCAGCTGGTTCCAGGCCGAGCCTTTGGCTTAGGTGCCTCCTCCTGGGTATCCGAGTTCCGCCAACGTCAGGCGGTCCTTGGTAGTGCTTTTAAGCGCGGGCACCTACAGCTTAGTAACCAGGTTCCAGCACCGCCAGCTGTTCCTTGGTCGTGCCATTTGCTCTTGCACACTGGGGCAACGCATCTGGGTTCCAGCACCGCCAGCTGGTTCTCGGCAGTGTTTTTGTCACAGGTACTCCCTCGTGCCAAACCTGGTTTCAGCACCGTCAGCTGTTTCCGGGTTGTGTCAAACTCGCTGAGACGCCTATGCTTGCCCCGTCGTGGTGCGGTCGGGTTAGCCAACTCCAGGGTGCCTCCAGTTTAGGAGCTTCCTATGTGGGCTGCGTGAACTGGTAGTCAAGGCTGGTTCTGTAGTGCCAGTAGGCCCAGCTCCCCCTGTAGGACTGTTGGGGTTCGGTAACTGCGGCTGCCTCGCGGCCTAGCTGTTCTCTCCTCTCCTGTGGGCCTTGGGGTCCACCACCTGGTTCCAGCACCGTCAGCTGGTTCCAGGCCGAGCCTTTGGCTTAGGTGCCTCCTCCTGGGTATCCGAGTTCCGCCAACGTCAGGCGGTCCTTGGTAGTGCTTTTAAGTGCGGGCACCTACAGCTTAGTAACCGGGTTCCAGCACCGCCAGCTGGTCCTCGGTCGTGCCATTGGCTCTTGCACACTGGGGCAACGCATCTGGGTTCCAGCACCGCCAGCTGGTTCTCGGCAGTGTTCTTGTCACAGGTAGTCCCTCGTGCCAAGCCTGGTTTCAGCACCGTCAGCTGTTTCCGGGTTGTGTCAAGCTCACTGAGACGCCTATGCTTGCCCCGTCGTGTTGCTGTCGGGTTAGCCAACTCCAGGGTGCCTCCAGTTTAGGAGCTTCCTATGTGGGCTGCGTGAACTGGTAGTCAAGGCTGGTTCTGTAGTGCCAGTAGGCCCAGCTCCCCCTGTAGGACTGTTGGGGTTCGGTAACTGCGGCTGCCTCGCGGCCTAGCTGTTCTCTCCTCTCCTGTGGGCCTTGGGGTCCACCACCTGGTTCCAGCACCGTCAGCTGGTTCCGGGCCGAGCCTTTGGCTTAGGTGCCTCCTCCTGGGTATCCGAGTTCCGCCAACGTCAGGCGGTCCTTGGTAGTGCTTTTAAGCGCGGGCACCTACAGCTTAGTAACCGGGTTCCAGCACCGCCAGCTGGTCCTCGGTCGTGCCATTGGCTCTTGCACACTGGGGCAACGCATCTGGGTTCCAGCAACGCCAGCTGGTTCTCGGCAGTGTTTTTGACACAGGTACTCCCTCGTGCCAAGCCTGGTTTCAGCACCGTCAGCTGTTTCCGGGTTGTGTCAAGCTCACTGAGACGCCTATGCTTGCCCCGTCGTGGTGCTGTCGGGTTAGCCAACTCCAGGGTGCCTCCAGTTTAGGAGCTTCCTATGTGGGCTGCGTGAACTGGTAGTCAAGGCTGGTTCTGTAGTGCCAGTAGGCCCAGCTCCCCCTGTAGGACTGTTGGGGTTCGGTAACTGCGGCTGCCTCGCGGCCTAGCTGTTCTCTCCTCTCCTGTGGACCTTCGGGTCCACCACCTGGTTCCAGCACCGTCAGCTGGTTCCAGGCCGAGCCTTTGGCTTAGGTGCCTCCTCCTGGGTATCCGAGTTCCGCCAACGTCAGGCGGTCCTTGGTAGTGCTTTTAAGCGCGGGCACCTACAGCTTAGTAACCGGGTTCCAGCACCGCCAGCTGGTCCTCGGTCGTGCCATTGGCTCTTGCACACTGGGGCAACGCATCTGGGTTCCAGCAACGCCAGCTGGTTCTCGGCAGTGTTTTTGACACAGGTACTCCCTCGTGCCAAGCCTGGTTTCAGCACCGTCAGCTGTTTCCAGGTTGTGTCAAGCTCACTGAGACGCCTATGCTTGCCCCGTCGTGGTGCTGTCGGGTTAGCCAACTCCAGGGTGCCTCCAGTTTAGGAGCTTCCTATGTGGGCTGCGTGAACTGGTAGTCAAGGCTGGTTCTGTAGTGCCAGTAGGCCCAGCTCCCCCTGTAGGACTGTTGGGGTTCGGTAACTGCGGCTGCCTCGCGGCCTAGCTGTTCTCTCCTCTCCTGTGGACCTTCGGGTCCACCACCTGGTTCCAGCACCGTCAGCTGGTTCCAGGCCGAGCCTTTGGCTTAGGTGCCTCCTCCTGGGTATCCGAGTTCCGCCAACGCCAGGCGGTCCTTGGTAGTGCTTTTAAGCGCGGGCACCTACAGCTTAGTAACCAGGTTCCAGCACCGCCAGCTGGTCCTCGGTGCCATTGGCTCTTGCACACTGGGGCAACGCATCTGGGTTCCAGCACCGCCAGCTGGTTCTCGGCAGTGTTCTTGTCACAGGTACTCCCTCGTGCCAAGCCTGGTTTCAGCACCATCAGCTGTTTCCGGGTTGTGTCAAGCTCACTGAGACGCCTATGCTTGCCCCGTCGTGGTGCTGTCGGGTTAGCCAACTCCAGGGTGCCTCCAGTTTAGGAGCTTCCTATGTGGGCTGCGTGAACTGGTAGTCAAGGCTGGTTCTGTAGTGCCAGTAGGCCCAGCTCCCCCTGTAGGACTGTTGGGGTTCGGTAACTGCGGCTGCCTCGCGGCCTAGCTGTTCTCTCCTCTCCTGTGGACCTTCGGGTCCACCACCTGGTTCCAGCACCGTCAGCTGGTTCCAGGCCGAGCCTTTGGCTTAGGTGCCTCCTCCTGGGTATCCGAGTTCCGCCAACGTCAGGCGGTCCTTGGTAGTGCTTTTAAGCGCGGGCACCTACAGCTTAGTAACCGGGTTCCAGCACCGCCAGCTGTTCCTCGGTCGTGCCATTGGCTCTTGCACACTGGGGCAACGCATCTGGGTTCCAGCAACACCAGCTGGTTCTCGGCAGTGTTTTTGACACAGGTACTCCCTCGTGCCAAGCCTGGTTTCAGCACCGTCAGCTGTTTCCGGGTTGTGTCAAGCTCACTGAGACGCTTATGCTTGCCCCGTCGTGGTGCTGTCGGGTTAGCCAACTCCAGGGTGCCTCCAGTTTAGGAGCTTCCTATGTGGGCTGCGTGAACTGGTAGTCAAGGCTGGTTATGTAGTGCCAGTAGGCCCAGCTCCCCCTGTAGGACTGTTGGGGTTCGGTAACTGCGGCTGCCTCGCGGCCTAGCTGTTCTCTCCTCTCCTGTGGGCCTTCAGGTCCACCACCTGGTTCCAGCACCGTCAGCTGGTTCTCGGCAGTGTCTTTTGCTCTTGTACCTTCTGCTCCCCATCCTGGTTCCAGTAACGTCAGCTGGTTCCGGGCAGAGCCTTTGGCTTAGGTGCCTCCTTCTGGGTATCCAAGTTCCACCAACGTCAGGTGGTCCTTGGTAGTGCTTTCGGGCACGAGTACCTCCTGCTTAGTAACCGGGTTCCAGTAACGTCAGCTGGTCCTCGGTAGTTCCATTGGCTCTTGGACCTTCGGCTACCCATCCGGGTTCCAGTACCGTCAGCTGGTTCTCGGCAGTGTCTTTTGCTCTTGTACCTTCTGCTCCCCATCCTGGTTCCAGTACCGTCAGCTGGTTCCGGGCAGAGCCTTTGGCTTAGGTGCCTCCTTCTGGGTATCCGAGTTCCGCCAACGTCAGGCGGTCCTTGGTAGTGCTTTTTAGCACGGGTACCTCCTGCTTAGTAACCGGGTTCCAGTAACGTCAGCTGGTCCTCGGTAGTTCCATAGGCTCTTGAACCTTCGGGTAGCCATCCGAGTTCCAGTTCCATCAGCTGGTTCTTGACATTTTCTCAGCCTTCTTGTACCTTCTGCTACATTTCCAAGTTGAAGACCCTAAAGTCGACGACCCGGAAGACCACCTCGATGACGACGACGACGACCCGGAAGACCACCCCGATGACGACGACGACGACGGTGGAGACGACGACGGCGGAGACGACGACGGCGGAGACGACGACGGCTGAGACGACGACGGCGGAGATGACGACACTGGAGACGACGACCCTGGAGACGACGACATGGAAGACCGAGAAGCAGAAGAACAAGAGGCTGCATAACAAAGAGCAGAAGAACATTAAGCATAAGACTTAATATCAGAGCAAAAGATATTATCTAAATTATATGCAGAAGAAGACTAAGCAGTGTATGGGGGTGAGTCCGTTCCTCCTCGTGGTGCCCCTGGATAAAGCCTGATGCTGCAGGCCAAACTGAACGCGGACAAATGTAACTTTTGTGACTGGCAGAACGGAAGGTGTAATCTTCCAACTTTTATAGATAACAACTACGGGAATGCCTGTCACAAATGAGAATATGATGAAGAAGTAGAATAGGAAGAATAATAACAGTGGAATAAAAAGAATATGTAGAATAGGAAGAATAATAATAGTTGAATAAAATGAATATGAAGAATGTAATAAAAAAAAAAAAAAAGGTAAAGGATGAAGAAGAAGATGAATAAGGTGAAGAAGAAGTTGATGTCAAAGATGCTGATGATGATGAAGATGAAAGTGTGGGAAAAGAAAAAAAAAAAGAAAAAAAAGAAGGGGAAGGGCGTGGAATAGTGAAACATCAATATCTGACAAAATAAAAAAAAAATGTGCATAGTCAATATCTTTGTCACTCCGAACGTCTTAAAAAACAAAAAAACATGCTATTCTATTTGATTGGGATAAACCTCTATGACTTTAATGTCTCCGCCACCTCCCCAAATACATCCGGCATTATTAGTTGTTTTCCTTCATGTAGAATGAACCTACAAGGCAAGAAAGGGTTTATTTTAATTCCGATATTTTGGTCCCATTGACTTGCATTGGGATCGGGTATCGGTATCGGCGATATCCGATATTTTTTGAATATCGGCCGATCCTATCCGATACCGATACTTTCCGATATCGGAAGGTATCGCTCAACACTACTGCTTAGCCATGCCCTTCCTGTGTAAGCCCAGCTCGTGGTACAGCGGGTCCACAATCTACTTTTGTGATAATTTGTCAGTATATAAAGACCATACTGCAGGCCATCCAGCTTAGATTCAAACAGTCTTCCTTTATTTTATTTACTCTTAAGACATAAAGTTTATACGCTCTCAACAATAACATTTTCCATGCTAATCGTAGAAGCCTGATTCTGGGTTCTGCTTTTTCCAGTGCATGATCAGCATCATCATGGTACGCTCCCTGACATAAGTTATGTCGTTTATCCATGTTATGTAAATAAAAGCTTATAACTTGACATTAAATTCATCCATTGGTTGTATAAATTATTATTTTGAAAGCTGAAACCCTCCGAAATGTGGTTTAGGTTAAGAAAATAAATTGGCATAAATGCAGAAATATTGATCAGTTAATGGACACAGAATGGTCAGATTTTCATAAGACAAAAGTCGCACACAGAAAGTAATGTGATATTCAAACAAATAATTAAATTAAAATACAAATATATGTTGCATAACATTGGTGAATGACGTTGTGGTGCTATTAGAGCCATATTTAATATTTTGTGGGACTTCCATGAGCTTGAAGGACTGCATCCATGCGGTTCAACAATGATTCATACAATTTATTAATGAAGTCATCAAGAATAGCAAAGAATGCAGTCTTACATGCCTCCCAGAGTTCATCTAGATTCTTTGGTTTTGTCTTCCAAGCTTCCTCTTTCATCCTACCCCAAACATGCTCAATGATGTTTATGTCTGGTGACTGGGCTGGTCAGTCCTTGAGCACCTTGATCTTTTTTGCCTGGAGGAACTTTGTTGTAGAGATGGATGTATGAGATGGAGCACCATCCTGCTGCAGAATTTGACCTCTTTTATGATTTGGAATGTAAGAGGTAGCTAATACTTTTTGATATTTTAGGCTATTGATGTTGTCTTCCACCTTGCAAATGTTTCGCACACCCCCATACTGAATGTAACCCCAGACCATAATCTTTCCACAACCAAATTTAACTGTTTTCTGGGTGTATTTTGGATCCATACGGGCTCCAGTAGGTCTCCTGCAGTATTTGCGGTGGCTGTGGTGTAATTCTACTGAAGATTACTCAGAGAAATCTACATTCTGCCACTTTTCCATAGTCCATCTGTTTAGCAGGCTGTGGGACTTTACAAATGCCACAGTTTTTTATTTGCCTTTTGTTTACTGCTGGTTTCTGGGCACTGATTCGACCATGGAGGTCATTTCGAGACAGAATCCTACAAACTGTTCTAGTTGACACAGGGACTTGAGGTGACCAGGCCTGTTGGAGCTCTGATGCAGTGGAAGTTAGGCTTACTTTGGATTTTCTAACCAACAAGCGTTCCTCCTGAGCAGTTGTCTTGCGGGGTCTGCTGGACCTGGGCTTGTCAAACACATCTCCAGTCTCTTCAAATCTTTTTTAATTCTTTGTACTTGATGCTGAGACACATTAAAGGTGCCAGCAACCTCTGCAGTGGATCTGGTCTTCAGCCTCTAGATAATCCAGACTTTGGTCGCAGGGTGGATTTTTGGCACATTGTCAGAGCTCAAGTTGCAGTTCAAGTGAAGGTCTGAGGTTCTGGGTTTCTTTTTATACACACACACTAATTAACCGATCATTTACTGAGCACAGGTGAGGATGTAAACTAGAATTGGGTGCATTTTATGACCAGGCGACAAAACTTTTGTCTGGCCAAAATCTGACCATTCTGTGTCCATTAACTGATCAATATTTCTGCATTGATGCCAATTTCTTTTCTTAACCTAAACCACATTTCGGAGGGTTTCAGTTGCAAAAGAATAATTTATACAACCAATGGATGAATTTAACGTCAGGCTATAAGCTTTTATTTACATAACATGGATAAGCGACATAACTTTTGTCAGGGAGTGTATAGTTTCAATTGCAGATAACTTAGGAGATTCATTTTCAAAGACCTATTAATTGATTGGCTATTGTTATATGAAAGGACTGGAGTGGGATCTAACCTAATACATTGCGATTTGATAGTGTCTTCTGAATTCTAATTTTTTGAAACATCCTTTGGCACTTAAATTCCAGTTAATGCCATATATAAGTATGATGACTTCCTAAGGGCCAAATCATGTATTGCCACAGAAAGGTGTTAATTTAATTTTAATTGAGTTTTTCATTAAATTAAATGATATCACTGTTTATTCTGTCCTCAATTGGTACAAAACCAAAATTATTAGTTTGTCACTGGGTAGTCGTTGGCCTGTGGAAAAACTAATATTTATGGATATTTTTTTTTTTTAGTATGCCACCAATGTTTTGCAGCACATCTGACAATCCAGAATACCTGATGAAGTGGCTACTAAATGCAAATTGAAACATCGCATATAAAAAGCAAAAAAAAAACAAAAGAGTAAAGTAAAGAGAAACATTTTAAATCAGCAGAAAGATGAGAAAAAAGTTCCCAAGTAAAATCTCTGCTGTGAAACTAAGATGTGTTTTCTTAAAGGCCATTGCATGAATTAATGCTGCCTGCAGGCACTGGTTGTACATGTGGGATTTGGTGTGACTTTATCTCTTTCTGTTTAATATAAAACTGTGCTTACCATAGCAACCAATGCTCTGATAGTATGCGCACTCTCATCCCTTTGGATTTAGAGAATTTGATCAAAAAAATCAACCCAAGACAGTATGTAAATTATCAGCCTGCAATATTTTCTCAGTTAACCTTTTCACTCCTGTTTGTCCACACTCTTCAAACTAACACAGGGAAGCTAGGATATCTGCTGTCTTATTGATTAGTCTATGTTTTACACGATGGAAGCCATATGTATCGAGCCCCTATACGGCAAGACGTAATGGAACATGATCTACACTGCTGTCAGATGATAAATCATATGGTAATGAGATAACCATGCAGAAAGCAGCATAGGAGAACATGTATCGATCTGGAGCTTCAATCCTTAGTATGAGTGGTTTATTATTACAGTTTACCTATTTGTACATTGTCAGTAATGTATGTGTTTTTCCGGACTAGACTGCTATATTGTGCATACTGCTCATAAATAGAGAACATTAGTATAAAATTGCTTCTACAATGCTTTACCTGCTGGAATTATTGGCTCTTAGGGCATTTACAGTAAAAGAGGCCTCGAACTTGACACTGTCCATGGGAAATAAAAAATAACTGGGAAAAAAACTCAACACTATTCCATTTCTATGACTTGGTATAAGCCAATATTTAAAGCTGAATTTTATGAAATTACTTAATTTGGTTAGTGTGTGAAGAAGAGGTAAGTGGCCGTCATATCCCCTGAGATATTATGATGACTGTGATGTTTTATATTACTGCTTTTCTATACGTGTTGTTTTATGTATTTGTTCATGGTATTATTATTTTTTGCAAAAGTATGATTAATTCACTTGTGTTCAGGAAGTAAAGATATTGGGCTTGATTTATCAAGACTGGCGTTGTTCCACACAATTTTGATGAGAGGGTGTGCTGGAGTCAAACGCTCCTGGTTCATGAAGAGGTAATACCTCTTCACTAATAGGGAGTATATGACACTGGGATAGATGTGGGGGAGTATGTAGTAAGAAACTGCAGGACAGTGAGGCAGTTAGCTGGGTGACAGATGGCGGGGTAGAGGGAAGAGTGCCAGGGAAACTAGTCCTTATCTGGCTCATCCCTATAGGATTGCTAAGTTGGCAAATGAGGGGGTGTCAGTACTGTGGTAGCACTGCTGCAGCCAGGCAAGTCCTCTGAAAGCCGGAGGAATGTCTGCTGAAAGCCGGAGGAATGTCTGCTGAAAGCCGGAGGAATGTCTGCTGAAAGCCGGAGGAAATAGGAGGGAAATAGGAGTGCAGGGCAGGCCAGACAGGTGCTGGTAGTGAGGGATTCAATTATTAGTGGAACAGATAGGGCAATCTGTCACAAAGACAGGGATCATCGAACAGTGTACTGCCTGCCTGGCGCTCGAGTCCGACACATCACTGATCGAGTTGACAGACTTTTGGGAGGGGCTGTTGAGGACCCAGCGGTCATGGTGCACATTGGCACAAATGACAAAGTTAGAGGTAGGTAGAAGGTGCTTAAATATAATTTTAGGGAATTAGGCTGCAAGCTTAAAGCAAGGACCTCCATGGTGGTATTCTCTGAAATACTGCCTGTACCACGTGCCACGCCAGAGAGGCAACGGGAGATTAGGGTGGTTAATAAGTGGCTCAAGAATTGGTGTAGGAAGGAAGGGTTTGGGTTCCTGGAGAACTGGGCCGACTTCTCAGTTGGCTATGTTCTATGCTAGGGACGGGCTGCACCTCAATGGGGAAGGTGCAGCTGTGCTGGGGGAGAAAATGGCTAGAAGGTTGGAAGAGTGTTTAATCTAGGGATTGGGGGAGAGGGTATTCATTTTATAGGAGGGGAAGATAGTGTAGAAAGTGACCTTGGCACAAATTAAGAAATTAGGGGTGGCGGTGGCAAGGGGGGTGGGAATAGAACAGTTAAGATTTTAAAAAAGAATAGAGGTAAAGAGAGATACATAAAGTGCATGTATACTAATGCCAGGAGCCTCACCAACAAAGTGGAGGAATTAGAATTAATTTTGTTGGAGCATAATTATGACATGGTGGGGATATGTGAGACATGGCTGGATGAAAGCCATGACTGGGCTGTTAACTTGCAGGGCTATAGTCTGTTCAGAAATGACCATACAGATAGGCGAGGGGGGGGGGTCTATATGTAAAATCATCCTTAACCCCTTCCCGACCCATGACGCCACGTAGGCGTCATGAAAGTCGGTGCCATTCCGACCCATGACGCCTATGCGGCGTCATGGAAAGATCGCGTCCCTGCAGATCGGGTGAAAGGGTTAACTCCCATTTCACCCGATCTGCAGGGACAGGGGGAGTGGTAGTTTAGCCCAGGGGGGGTGGCTTCACCCCCTCGTGGCTACGATCGCTCTGATTGGCTGTTGAAAGTGAAACTGCCAATCAGAGCGATTTGTAATATTTCACCCATTATAACGGGTGAAATATTACAATCCAGCCATGGCCGATGCTGAAATATCATCGGCCATGGCTGGAAATACTAGTGTGCCCCCACCCCACCCCTCCGATCGCCCCCCCACCCCCCCGATCTGGCCGGTACACTGCTCCGGCTCCCCTCCATCCAGTGCTCCGCTCCCCCCCGTGCTCGTGTCCGCTCCCCCCGTGCTCCAATCACCCCCCCGTGCTCCAATCACCCCCCCTGCACTCCGATCCACCCCCCCCCGTGCTCCGTTCCACCCCCCCGTGCTCCATTCCAGCCCCCCCGTGCTCCGTTCCACGCCCCCCGCGCTCCGTTCCACCCCTCCCGCGCTCCGATTCCCCCCCCCCGTGCTCCGATCCCCCCCCCCGTGCTCCGATCCCCCCCCCGTGGTCCCCCCCCACCCTATCATACTTACCGATCCAGCCGTGGTCCCGTCCGTCTTCTCCCGGGCGCCGCCATCTTCCAAAATGGCGGGCGCATGTGCAGTGCGCCCGCCGAATCTGCCGGCCGGCAGATTCGTTCCAAAGTGCATTTTGATCACTGAGATATAATCTATCTCAGTGATCAAAATAAAAAAAATAATAAATGACCCCCCCCCTTTGTCACCCCCATAGGTAGGGACAATAAAAAAATAAAGAAATTTTTTTTTTCCACTAATGTTAGAATAGGGTTAGGGTTAGGGGTAGGGTTAGGGGTAGGGTTAGGGGTAGGGTTAGGGTTAGGGCTAGGGTTAGGGCTAGGGTTAGGGGTAGGGTTAGGGGTAGGGTTAGGGTTAGGGTTAGGGCTAGGGTTAGGGGTAGGGGTAGGGTTAGGGGTAGGGTTAGGGGTAGGGTTAGGAATGTGCACACGTATTCTGGTCCTCTGCGGATTTTTCCGCTGCGGATTTGATAAATCCGCAGTGCTAAACCGCTGCGGATTTATGGCGGATTTACCGCGTTTTTTTCTGCGCATTTCACTGCGGTTTTACAATTGCGATTTTCTATTGGAGCAGTTGTAAAACCGCTGCGGAATCCGCACAAAGAAGTGACATGCTGCGGAATGTAAACCGCTGCGTTTCCGTGCAGTTTTTCCGCAGCATGTGTACAGCGATTTTTGTTTCCCATAGGTTTACATTGAACTGTACACTCATGGGAAACTGCTGCGGATCCGCAGCGTGTGCACATACCTTTAGAATTAGGCTATGTGCACACGGTGCGGATTTGGCTGCGGATCCGCAGCAGTGTTCCATCAGGTTTACAGTACCATGTAAACATATGGAAAACCAAATCCGCTGTGCCCATGGTGCGGAAAATACCGCGCGGGAACGCTGCGTTGTATTTTCCGCAGCATGTCAATTCTTTGTGCGGATTCCGCAGCGTTTTACACCTGTTCCTCAATAGGAATCCGCAGGTGAAATCCGCACAAAAAACACTGGAAATCCGCGGAAAATCCGCAGGTAAAACACAGTGCCTTTTACCCGCCGATTTTTCAAAAATGGTGCGGAAATATCTCACACGAATCCGCAACGTGGGCACATAGCCTTAGGGTTAGGGTTGGAATTAGGGTTGTGGTTAGGGTTAGGGGTGTGTTGGGGTTAGTGTTGTGGTTAGGGGTGTGTTGGGGTTAGGGTTGTGATTAGGATTATGGCTACAGTTGGGATTAGGGTTAGGGGTGTGTTGGGGTTAGTGTTGTGATTAGGGTTATGGCTACAGTTGGGATTAGGGTTAGGGGTGTGTTGGGGTTAGTGTTGGAGTTAGAATTGAGGGGTTACCACTGTTTAGGCACATCAGGGGTCTCCAAACGCAACATGGCGCCACCATTGATTCCAGCCAATCTCGTATTCAAAAAGTCAAATGGTGCTCCCTCACTTCCGAGCCCTGACGTGTGCCCAAACAGTGGTTTACCCCCACATATGGGGTACCAGCATACTCAGGACAAACTGCGCAACAATTACTGGGGTCCAATTTCTCCTGTTACCCTTGTGAATCTAAAAAAATGCTTGCTAAAACATAATTTTTGAGGAAAGAAAAATGATTTTTTATTTTCACGGCTCTGCGTTGTAAACGTCTGTGAAGCACTTGGGGGTTCAAAGTGCTCACCACATATCTAGATAAGTTCCTTGGGGGGTCTAGTTTCTAAAATGGGGTCACTTGTGGGGGGTCTCTACTGTTTAGGCACACCAGGGGCTCTGCAAACGCAACGTGACACCCGCAGACCATTCCATCAAAGTCTGCATTTCAAAAGTCACTACTTCCCTTCTGAGCCCCGACGTGTGCCCAAACAGTGGTTTACCCCCACATATGGGGTATCAGCGTACTCAGGAGAAACTGGACAACAACTTTTGGGGTCCAATTTCTCCTGTAACCCTTGGGAAAATAAAAAAATATGGGCTAAATAATTATTTTTGAGGAAAGAAAACGTATTTATTATTTTCACGGCTCTGCATTATAAACTTCTATGAAGCACTTGGGGGTTCAAAGTGCTCACCACACATCTAGATAAGTTCCTTTCAGGGTCTAGTTTCCAAAATGGGGTCACTTGTGGGGGGTTTCTACTGTTTAGGCACATCAGGGGCTCTGCAAACGCAACGTGACGCCCGCAGAGCATTCCATCAAAGTCTGCATTTCAAAACGTCACTACTTCAATTCCAAGCCCCGGCATGTGCCCAAACAGTAGTTTACCCCCACATATGGGGTATCACCGTACTCAGGAGAAACTGGACAACAACTTTTGGGGTCAAATTTCTCCTGTTACCCTTGGGAAAATTAAAAAATTCTGGGCTAAATAATTATTTTTGAGGAAAGAAAACGTATTTATTATTTTCACGGCTCTGCATTATAAACTTCTATGAAGCACTTGGGGGTTCAAAGTGCTCACCACACATCTAGATAAGTTCCTTTGGGGGTCTAGTTTCCAAAATGGGGTCACTTGTGGGGGGTTTCTACTGTTAAGCCACATCAGGGGCTCTGCAAACGCAACGTGACGCCCACAGAGCATTCCATCAAAGTCTGCATTTCAAAACGTCACTACTTCACTTCCGAGCCCCGGCATGTGCCCAAACAGTGATTTACCCCCACATATGGGGTATCAGCGTACTCAGGAGAAACTGGACAACAACTTTTGGGGTCAAATTTCTCCTGTTACCCTTGGGAAAATAAAAAATTGCAGGCTAAAAGATCATTTTTGAGAAAATAATTTTTTTTTTTATTTTCATGGCTCTGCGTTATAAACTTCTGTGAAGCACTTGGGGGTTCAAAGTCCTCACCACACATCTAGATTAGTTCCTTTGGGGGTCTAGTTTCCAAAATGGTGTCATTTCTGGGGGATCTCCAATGTTTAAGCACACAGGGGCTCTCCAAACGTGACATGGTGTCCGTTAATGATTGGAGCTAATTTTCCATTTAAAAAGCCAAATGGCGTGCCATCCCTTCCGAGCCCTGCCGTGCGCCCAAACAGTGGTTTACCCCCACATATGGGGTATCAGCGTACTCAGGACAAACTGGACAACAATATTTGGGGTCCAATTTCTCCCATTATCCTTGGCAAAATAGGAAATTCCAGGCTAAAAAATCATTTTTGAGGAAAGAAAAATTATTTTTTATTTTCATGGCTCTGCGTTATAAACTTCTGTGAAGCACCTGGGGGTTTAAAGTGCTCAATATGCATCTAGATAAGTTCCTTGGGGGGTCTAGTTTCCAAAATGGGGTCACTTGTGGGGGAGCTCCAATGTTTAGGCACACAGGGGGCTCTCCAAACGCGACATGGTGTCCGCTAACAATTGGAGCTAATTTTCCATTCAAAAAGTCAAATGGCGCGCCTTCCCTTCCGAGCCCTGCCGTGTGCCCAAACAGTGGTTTACCCCCACATATGAGGTATCGGCGTACTCGGGAGAAATTGCCCAACAAATTTTATGATCCATTTTATCCTACTGCCCATGTGAAAATGAAAAAATTGAGGCGAAAATAATTTTTTTGTGAAAAAAAAGTACTTTTTCATTTTTACAGATCAATTTGTGAAGCACCTGAGGGTTTAAAGTGCTCACTAGGCATCTAAATAAGTTCCTTGGGGGGTCTAGTTTCCAAAATGGGGTCACTTGTGGGGGAGCGCCAATGTTTAGGCACACAGGAGCTATCCAAACGCGACATGGTGTCCGCTAACGATGGAAATAATTTTTCATTCAAAAAGTCAAATGGCGCTCCTTCCCTTCCGAGCCTTACCATGTGCCCAAACAGTGGTTTACCCCCACATGTGAGGTATTGGTGTACTCAGGAGAAATTGCCCAACACATTTTAGGATCCATTTTATCCTGTTGCCCATGTGAAAATGAAAAAATTGAGGCTAAAAGAATTTTTTTGTGAAAAAAAAGTACTTTTTCATTTTTACGGATCAATTTGTGAAGCACCTGGGGGTTCAAAGTGCTCACTATGCATCTAGATAAGTTCCTTGGGGCGTCTAGTTTCCAAAATGGGGTCATTTGTGGGGGAGCTCCAATTTTTAGGCACACGGGGGCTCTCCAAACGTGACATGGTGTCCGCTAAAGAGTGGAGCCAATTTTTGATTCAAAAAGTCAAATGGCGCTCCTTCCCTTCCAAGCCCTGCCGTGCGCCCAAACAGTGGTTTACCCCCACATATGAGGTATCAGCGTACTCAGGACAAATTGGACAACAACTTTCGTGGTTCAGTTTCTCCTTTTACCATTGGGAAAATAAAAAAATTGTTGCTAAAAGATAATTTTTGTGACTAAAAAGTTAAATGTTCATTTTTTCCTTCCATGTTGCTTCTGCTGCTGTGAAGCACCTGAAGGGTTAATAAACTTCTTGAATGTGGTTTTGAGTACCTTGAGGGGTGCAGTTTTTAGAATGGTGTCACTTTTGGGTATTTTCAGCCATATAGACCCCTCAAACTGACTTCAAATGTGAGGTGGTCCCTAAAAAAAATGGTTTTGTAAATTTCGTTGTAAAAATGACAAATCGCTGGTCAAATTTTAACCCTTATAACTTCCTAACAAAAAAAAATTTTGTTTCCAAAATTGTGCTGATGTAAAGTAAACATGTGGGAAATGTTATTTATTAACTATTTTGTGTCACATATCTCTCTGGTTTAACAGAATAAAAATTCAAAATGTGAAAATTGCGAAATTTTCAAAATTTTCGCCAAATTTCCGTGTTTATCACAAATAAATGCAGAATTTATTGACCTAAATTTACCACTAACATGAAGCCCAATATGTCACGAAAAAACAATCTCAGAACCGCTAGGATCCGTTGAAGCGTTCCTGAGTTATTACCTCATAAAGGGACACTGGTCAGAATTGCAAAAAACGGCAAGGTCTTTAAGGTCAAAATAGGCTGGGTCTTGAAGGGGTTAAAACCCACCCTGCCTGACAATATAGGTGAATCTAGTGATAATGTTGAGTTGCTGTGGGTGGAGATAAGGGGAGGGGGAAAAATAATAAATTACTGATAGGGGTTTGTTATAAGCCTCCAAAAATAATGGAAGCAATGGAGAATATCCTCATAAAGCAAATAGATGAAGCTGCGACTCAAGGAGAAGTCATTATGATGGGGGACTTCAACTACCCTGAAATAGATTGAGGAACAGAAGCCTGCAGTTCCAGCAAAGGTAATCGGTTTTTGACAACTATGAGAGACAATTACCTTTCACAACTGGTTCATGACTAGTGTTGAGCGATACCGTCCGATACTTGAAAGTATCGGTATCGGATAGTATCGGCCGATACCCGAAAAGTATCGGATATCACCGATACCGATATCCGATACCAATACAAGTCAATGGGACACCAAGTATCGGAAGGTATCCTGATGGTTCCCAGGGTCTGAAGGAGAGGAAACTCTCCTTCAGGCCCTGGGATCCATATTAATGTGTAAAATAAAGAATTAAAATAAAAAATATTGATATATTCACCTCTCCGGCGGCCCCTGGACATCACCGCGGGTAACCGGTGGGCTTCTTTGTTTAAAATGCGCGCGTTTAGGACCTGAGGAATGACGTCGCGGCTTCTGATTGGTCGCGTGCCGCCCATGTGACCGCCACGCGACCAATCAGAAGCCGCGACGTCATTCCTCAGGTCCTAAATTCCTAGAATGAGGAGTTTAGTGCCTGAGAATGACGTCGCGGCTTCTGATTGGTCGCGTGGCGGTCACATGGGCGGCACGCGACCAGTCAGAAGCCGCAACATCATTCCTCAGGTCCTAAACGCGC
Source organism: Ranitomeya imitator (assembly GCF_032444005.1). Classification (NCBI taxonomy): domain Eukaryota; kingdom Metazoa; phylum Chordata; class Amphibia; order Anura; family Dendrobatidae; genus Ranitomeya; species Ranitomeya imitator. The sequence goes on from NC_091283.1 coordinate 621,006,273, forward strand.
TCATTCTAGGAATTTAGGACCTGAGGAATGACGTCGCGGCTTCTGATTGGTCACGTGGCGGTCACATGGGCGGCACGCGACCAATCAGAAGCCGCGACGTCATTACTCATTTTAAACAAAGAAGCCTGCCGGTTACCTGCGGTGATGTCCAGGGGCCGCCGGAGAGGTGAATATATATTCTTTATTTTACACCTCACTATGGATCCGATACCGATACCCGATACCACAAAAGTACCGGGTATCGGAATGCTCAACACTATTCATGACCCAACAAGAAGGGGGGCACTAGATAGGTAGTGATGAGGCATTAAATAAATACAGAAAATTAAATAAATTCTGTAAAAAGCAAATCAAGGAAGCAAAGATTGAGACAGAGAGACTCATTGCCAGAGAGAGTAAAAATAATCCCAAAATATTCTTTAACTACATAAATAGTAAGAAATTAAAAAATGATAGTGTTGTCCCCCTTAAAAATAGTCTGGGTGAAATGAGGGATGAGGATGAGGAAAAAGCCAATATGTTAAATGACTTTTTTTAACAGTATTTACACAAAGATCCCATAACAGACAACATGGTCAGTGGTAGCAAAAATTCTCCATTAAAAGTCACCTGCTTAACCCAGCAGATAGTTGGCATCGACTTAAAATCACTAAAGTAGACAAATCTCCTGGCCCAGATGGGATACAGCAGGAACTAAGTAAAGTCATTGATAGACCACTATTTTTAATCTTTAAAGTTTCCATAATAACAGGGTCTGTGGTGCCAATATTCAAAAAGGGGACAAAAACTGAACTCGGTAATTATAGGCCAGTAAGCTTAACCTCTACTGTGGGTAAAATCCTGGAGGGTATTCTAAGAGATTCTATGCTGGAGTATCTGAAGAGGAATAACCTCATGAGTGACCCAATATCAGCATGGGTTTGCTAGGGACTGCTCCTGTCAGACTAATCTGATCAATTTCTATGAAGATGTTCCGGACTGGACTAAGGAAACGCAGTGGATGTAGTGTATATGGACTTTTCAAAAGCTTTTGATATGGCGCCACACAAAAGGTTGATACAAAAAATGAGAACAATGGGGATAAATGGAAAATATGTGCAAGTAAGTTATGAGCTGGCTCAGGGATAGGAAACAAAGACTGGAAAGACAGTTAACAGTGCGGTACCGCAAGGGTCAGTATTGGGCCCTCTTCTTTTTAACATATTTATTAATGACCTTGTAGGGGGCATTCAGAGTAGAATTTCAATATTTGCAGATGACACTAAACTCTGCAGAGTAATCAATACAGAGGAGGACAATTTTATATTACAGGATAATTTATGTAAACTAGAAGCTTGGGCTGATAAATGGCAAATGAGCTTTAATGCGGATAAATGTAAGGTCATGCACTTGGGTAGAAGAAATAAGATGTATAATTATGTGCTTAATTGTAAAGCACTGGGCAAAACTGTTACTGAAAAAGACCTGGGAGTATGGGTGTACGACAAACTCACATTTAGTGGCCAGCGTCAGGCAGCTGCTACAAAGGCAAATAAAATAATGGGATGCATTAAAAAAGAGGCATAGATGCTCATGAGGAGAACATAATTTTACCACTATACAACTCACTAGTGCGACCACACTTAGAATACTGTGCACAGTTCTGGTCTCCGATGTATAAGAAAGACATAGCTGATCTACAGCGGGTGCAGAGAAGAGCGACCAAGGTTATCAGAGTACTGGGAGTTCTGCAATACCAAGACAGGTTATTACACTAATTATCTTTTCACTCATAGACCTGAAACAAGGACAAGGGGGCATCCTCTACGTCTGGAGGAAAGGTTTAATCATAATCACAGATGCGGATTCTTTACTGTAAGAGCAGGGATACTATGGAACTCTATGCCATATGATGTTGTAATGAGTGATTCACTACTAAAATTTAAGAGGGGACTGGATGCCTTTCTTGAAAAGTATAATGATACAGGTTATGTAGACCAGATACCTTGATAGGGTGTTGATCCAGGGATCTAGTCTGATTACCCTATGTGGAGACAGGAAGGAATTTTTTTTCCCCAATGTGGAGCTTATTGTTTGCCACATGTTTTTTTTCCTTCCTCTGGAACAACATGTTAAGGTACTGTCACACTAGACGATATCGCTAGCGATCCGTGACGTTGCAGCGTCCTGGCTAGCGATATCGTCCAGTGTGACAGGCAGCAGCGATCAGGCCCCTGCTGTGCTGTCGCTGGTCGGGGAAGAAAGTCCAGAACTTTATTTGGTCGCTGGACTCCCCGTAGACATCGCTGAATCGGCGTGTGTGACACCGATTCAGCGATGTCTTTGCTGGTAACCAGGGTAAACATCGGGTAACTAAGCGCAGGGCCGCGCTTAGTAACCCGATGTTTACCCTGCTTACCATCCTAAAAGTAAAAAAACAAACACTTCATACTTACCTACCGCTGTCTGTCCTCCAGCGCTGTGCTCTGCACTCCTCCTGCTCTGGCTGTGAGCGTCGGTCAGCCGGAAAGCAGAGCGGTGACGTCACCGCTTTGCTTTCTGGCTGCCCAGCGCTCACAGCCAGACCAGAGAAGCAGAGCGCCGAGGACAGACAGCGGAAGGTAAGTATGTAGCGTTTGTTTTTTTACTTTTTAGGATGGTAACCAGGGTAAACATCGGGTTACTAAGCGCGGCCCTGCGCTTAGTTACCCGATGTTTACCCTGGTTACCGGGGACCTCGGGATCGTTGGTCGCTGGAGAGCTGTCTGTGTGACAGCTCTCCAGCGACCAAACAGCGACGCTGCAGCGATCCGGATCGTTGTCGGTATCGCTGCAGCGTCGCTATGTGTGACGGTACCTTTAGGCTATGGGTTGAACTAGATGGACTTAAAGTCTTCCTTCAACCTTAAATTATATGTTACTAAGTGGTGTATGTCTCTGTTCACTACTCAAGTAATCTCACTCCCATCAGATACTTGCATAAGGAGCCCCACAGCTCTTCATGAATACAGGCAGCAGTGCAGGAGAAAGATTATGTCAACCTAATAACTACCCTTCACTGCCAACACTTTTCAGAAATAGCAAAGAAGAGCATCTGGGTCAGGGGAATAGGGAGTCTGCACAACTACCTAGTAGAATTGATCCAGGAAAGATCTCTGAACAAATTTTTAAACAGCATTTAAGTACTTGGATAAAAATACAGTAACTAACCCGAGCCAGTATAGGTTTGTAACAAACAAGTCATGCCAGACTAATCTAGTTTCCTTTTATCATGGAATCACTGACTAGATGGATCAGAGAAATGTGGTTGATATAGGATATCTTAAATTTAGCACAGCATTTGATAAATTATCTCATATTATCCTTATTGAAAATATGACCAAGTATGAGATTGACAAGGTTACGGTTAAGTGAATTCATTACTGGCTCAGTGATCGTACACTGAGTGGTAATAAATGGTTGCACATTCAATTGGAAGAGTGTTTCAACTGGGATACCACAAGGATTTGTCTTGGCCCCAGTGCAGTGTTGTTCAACTTTTTTTTATAAATGATCTAGATAATGGAACAGGAGGTAAACTAATTAACTTTGCAGATGATGCAAAGCAAGGAGAGATAGCTAACACTAGAGAAGACAGAGAAATGATTCACTAGGATCTAGATAAGCTTGAGCACTGGGCAGCAAATAATAGAATCATATATGAAAGGGAGAAATTCAAGATTCTACATCTGGGAAAGAAAAAATTACATCTGCAAAATGGGAGGAATAGAAGCAATAGCACGTATGAAAAAGACTTGGGTATAGTAATAGATCACAAACTGCACGAGTCAGCAACCTGATACAGCAACAAAAAAGGCAAACACAGTTTTGGGATGTATTAAGAGAAGCATATAGTCTGGTTCAAATGAAGTAATTATACCCCTCTACTCCTCCTTAGTCAGTTCTCATCTGGAATACTGTGTCCTGTTCTGGGCACCACATTTAAAAAAAAAAATGAAAAACTGGAGCAAGTTCAGAGAAGAGCTACCAGGATAGTGAGCAGACTGCAAGCCATCATCATGCATAGTCTGGTTCCCAGTCAACGACAAGCCAAAGTGCGGAGCTTGGATGCACGTTTGTCAAATGAAAAGACAAGTGCTCCATGGAAATTACATCTAATGAAAGACTTCTGTCAGCAAATCAAGACAACATCAATTAGTTGGATGCTGAGCTGTACTCTCCAGAGGCTCCGTGACTAGAATCCTGACTATTCAGTCTTCTTCACTGAGTCAACTTAGGTAGATCACTCTCTATTTCGACTTTGCTTTTTCCAGAGCAGGTAGGTGTGAGTTTGGCTTGTATGTGTCCCTTGGAGCTTTAGATAATAACAGTTTCTCTACTGGGGAAGGTGCAGTAAGGATAGTCTGGAGACACAACTATTAGCATTGATTAGTGATATCTGTGCCCAGTGTACCATCAGGGCTGAGTCAAAAGTACAGAATATATTAGGGCATTGATTCAGTCCTGAAGTTTGGGCAATGAGGAGGGATCTAGATCAGGGGGTGTTGTATTTCCTATCACTAACCTATCACTAACAACTGGTGTTTTCCCCTCAAACTTTAAACATGCCTCAATCACACTTATACTCAAAAAACCCTCACGTGACCCATCCTCTGAATCTAGCTATCGCCCTATATCACTTCTCCCCTATGCCTCAAAACTACTGGAACAACACGTCCATCTTGAACTGTCCTCCCATCTATCTTCCTGCTCCCTTTTCGACCGCTTACAATCAGGCTTCCGGTCACACCACTCCACTGAAACTGCCCTAACTAAGGTCACCAATGACCTATTAACCGCCAAGAGCAAGCAACACTACTCTATCCTCCTCCTCCTGGACCTGTCCTCTGCCTTTGACACAGTGGATCATTCCCTATTACGTCAGACCCTCTCATCCCTTGGCATCAGAGACTTGGCCCTTTCCTGGATCTTGTCATACCTAACTGACGGAACATTCAGCGTCTCCCATTCACACACCACTTCCTCACCTCGCCCCCTATCTATCGGAGTCCTGCAAGGTTCAGTTCTAGGGCCCCTGCTCTTCTCCATTTACACTTTTGGCCTGGGACAGCTCATAGAATCTCACGATTTTCAGTATCATCTCTATGCTAACGACACACAGATCTACCTCTCTGGTCCAGATATCACCACCCTACTAACCCTAACCAGAATCCCTCAATGTCTATCCGCTATTTTATCCTTCTTCTCCGCTAGATTTCTAAAACTTAACATGGACAAAACAGAATTCATTGTCTTTCCCCCATCTCACGTGACCCCCCCAACGAACCTATCCATTACAGTAAACGGCTGCCCACTCTCCCCAGTCCCACAAGCTCACTGCCTCGGGGTAATCCTTGACACTGATCTCTCCTTCAAACCACATATCCAAGCCACACATTTAAAGCAAGAGGTGCTGAAAAAATTAGACAAGATGAATATGTAGAGATTTTTTCCTGCACCACTTAGTTTTATGAAACCTGGACTGAGGGAAGGCAAATTAAAGAGAAGAAATGGCGGTATTGATTGATACCTCACACTTTCTAAAATTGTCTTCAGACACTTGTGAGCAATAGGTCTGGAGTTATAGTCTCCTCAGCAAAGCTCTGCTCTGTTTTACTACATGGATTCAAGAAGAAAGTTTATTAAGTCAGTGGAGAGAACGCAAGTGGCTAATAGTTACTGGAAGGCTGCAACCCTAAACCTTTTTAGGGATGGCCACAGAATTGGCATCCACAACAGATAGGTTGCTGCTGGCAATATATAATGAACATTTTTTGTATAACTCTGGACGCCTCTTCAAACAGGAATGTACATTGTGTGGATCTAAAGGCCCTCAGACACGATGGTTTACTTGGAGCACAGGTAAGGATTATGAGGCCACCGCAAGTGTGTAGTATCCAGATAGGCAACTGATCTGTTGAGGAAGGGAATCGAATGTGGTTGTACCAATCTCCACTATTATCTATTCTGGTATTAAGACCATGTAATCTGAAGTCAGACAAAACATATCCTGAAGTAATGGCAGAAATTAAGAAAAAAATGCTAATTAATTTGCCCATTTTATTGAATGGGATAGGTGACAAGAATTGGCTCTGAATATGGCATTCCAGATAACTGTTACTGAAAGGTCACAAAGGATGTGTTTTATGCAACACTCCTCACTGACAAAGTAGAATTAGGTTTTTAATGCTAAGCTGGACCAGTCCTCTTCCTAGTAAAAAGGATTTTTCTTTAATAAAAAGATATTTATTTTCTCTGGAAGTAGATCGCATGCTTCATAAATACACTACTTAGGTGGAATGCTATATTTTTACTTGAATTTATTGCAGACAACTGTCGTAAATATGTCTATTCCCATACAATTCTAAAACCAGTTGCTTCCCTTTACTTACTACCAGATAAAAATCTTACTTCTACACACCACTAGTAGGTGCTCAGGACTTCTTTATTTATGTGGCCACTCAAAGTCACTAATAGAAAACTGTGACGCTAATTTGGGAAACAGTTGGAATTCAGTGCTTCAGCCCCCTCCCAATATATGTGCCCCATAGCAATTGAGTGGTCTGCCTTTATGGTACTGTAGATTCACCAATAAAAAGTAAAAAAAAAAAATCTTAAACGAACGTTATTTCTTTTTCCGATGATCTTATGTATGGGAGTTCTCCTTTGTTGACCAAAATGGTAAACACTGCATTCATAATTCATAGTCATGCAAAATAGAATTAGGAACCAAGCAGCATAATGCATCTTAATCATAAATATGCAATAAAAGTTTCATGACTACAATGTAGGCATGAATTATTCTGACCAGCAGATATTGCTAGCACTTAACAATTTCTGAAATGAAATTTATAATTATTTCCCCCTCATATCCAATAATATAATCAACTCGTTTTTTCTCCCTCGTCTTCTTCTTCTTCGTTAGAAGCTCAACATCAACATTTCCCCAAAGCCTCGCAGCACAGGGAAAATAAAGAAATGAAAAAAATAAATTATCAAAGAGAGAGATGAAATTAAATCTGGAGCGGAGATCAGCATTTTAGTCTTTAATTTAAAAATAAAATTAACTGTTCACAGGGAAGGAAGAAAAGTGATATCTGGGATAAATAAAGGAACTTGCCCAAAATCTGACATTTAATCTAACATCTTGTCTTCTCATACTGGAAGGGACCAATTTACAGGTTTCTCAGGGCTTTAATAGTTTTCATTGATTTTTTTTTTTTAACTCCGGTTATTAAACCACTGTGGTGCCACCTCAGCATTATGGTAATGGATATTCATCTCCGAGTTTCTGGAAAATGACAATTAAATGTTTGTTTGTGCCTTTAACAGCTCACGTGTCGGAAATGTGGGTTAAATTCAATTTCTGTTCAATAAAGGATTTCATAACAACCAATCTGTGGTGTCTCATTGTGTCAGATCAGTCCGTTTGAGGTGCTATTCTCAGAAACGTCTTCCTGCTACCCTGTAAGCAATAGAAAAAATATACGGTGATTAAAAAGCATCTATCCACTCACTTAGCGTTCCCCATAAAACAAGCACTTTTCTTAACCCTGCTGTTGTCTTCGGTCTGGGGAGACCGATTTTGAACTTTGGTATTTTTTGGGGTGTTCAAGATGCGGTTCTGAAACTTGTGGTTGATTGACTTAAATGAGGATGGGTCGGTCGGCCACGGGTTTCAGAGCCGCATCTTGAATATTTTAAAGAATATTGAAGTTCAAGGTCGGTCGTTTTTGACCGAAGACAACAGCAGGGTTTTTATACTATGTGCTAAACAGTTCTTCTGGTATTTTTCCTGATGCATAAACATTGCAAGTGGGTATTAATGTTCATCTAAGTAAAGGGAAAATATTGTATTGCATGTAATACATTGACATGACTGGCACAACACAGTCGGAGCCTATGATAATTGATGGCTCTCCCATCTATCTCAAAAAGTATCCCAAGCAGGAGTATTAGCCCCTTTGAAGATAGTATGCCTTAATAAGGCATATAAATATAGCCGCTATAATATTTTTTATCTAAAAGAGATAGATTGAAAGCTGGAAGCTCCAGAGAAATATAATGTTCATTTTCTTCCAGGAGCCGCACTTTTAGAATAGTTTCTAAACTCCTTCATAACGCTGTTAACCTGCATATTAACTCCATATTCGAAGGATAATAGCGTTATCAGACATGAGAGATTCCCTTTAAAGCCCAAACTGAAGGACTGATAGGGATGCTTGTCTATATATATACCGTATATACTCGGGTATAAGACAACCCGAGTATAAGCAGAACCCCCTAATTTTGCCACAAAAAACTGGGAAAACTTAATGACTCAAGCATAAGCCTAGGGTGGAAAATGCAGCAGCTACCAGTAAATGTCAAAAATAAAAATAGATACCAATAAAAGTAAAATTAATTGAGACATCAGTAGGTTAAGTGTTTTTGAATATCCATATTGAATCAGGATCCCTATATAATGCTCCATACAGTTCATGATGGCCCCATAAGATGCTCCATACAAAATATGCCCCATATAACGCTCCATACAGTTTATGATGGGCTCCATAAGATGCACCATATTAAAATATGCCCCATATAATGCTGCACAAATGTTGATTATGACCCCATAAGATGTTCCTTACAGACATTTGCCCCATATAATGCTGCACAAATCCTGATTATGGCCCCATAAGATGTTCCATAGACACATTTGCCCCGTATAATGCTCCACAAATGCTGATTATGGCCCCATAAGATGCTCCATAGACACATTTGCCCCGTATAATGCTACACAAATGTGGATTATGGCCCCATAAGATGCTCCATAGAGATATTTGCCCCATATAATGCTGCACATAGCCCCATAAGATGCTCCATACAGATATTTGCCCCATATAAGTGCTGCATATGGCCCCATACAGATATTTGCCCCATATAAAGCTGCACAAGGCACCATAAGATTCTCCATACAGATATTTGCCCCATATAACGCTGCACATGGCCTCATAAGATGCTCCATACAGACATTTGCTCCATACGCTGTTGCTGCGATTAAAAAAATAAATGACATACTCACCTCTCAGGCCCCTGTCACTTGCTATATTCACCTGCTCCCCATTCCACCGTCAGCGCCGCTGTGTCTTCCCCATCCTCCGCACTGACTGTTCAGGCAGAGGGCGGCGTGCACTAATCGCGTCATCACGCCCTCTGACCTGAGCATCAATGCAGTGGATGGGGAAGATGCAGTGGCGACGACGGGGAAACGAGGAGCAGGCGAATATCGAGCACTGCGTTATACTCACCTGCTCCTGGCACGGTCCCTGCACATCTGTTCCCCGGCACCGGCAGCTTCTTCATGTAGTGAGCGGTTACATGGTTCCGCTCATTACTGTAATGAGCGGTACCACGTGACCGCTCACTACAGGAAGAAGCTGCTGGTGCCGGGGAACCAAGGACATGCAGGGACCGCGCCAGGTGCAGGTAAGCATTGTTACACAGCTTCGCTCCCCCTCCCCTGCTGACCCCTGGGTATGACTCCAGTATAAGCTGAGAGGGTTACTTTCAGCCCAAAAAAGGGGGCTGAAAATCTCGGCTTATACTCGAGTATATACGGTATAAAGAGTACAGACCAAGAGTTTGGACACACTCATTTAAAGATTTGTCTGTATTTTCATGACTATGAAAATTGTACATTCACACTGAAGGCATCAAAACTATGAATTAACACATGTGGAATTATATACTTAAAAAAGGGTGAAACAACTGAAAATATGTCTTGTATTCTAGGTTCTTTAAAGTAGCCACCTTTTGCTTTGATGACTGCTTTGCACACTCTTGGCATTCCCTTGATGAGCTTCAAGAGGTAGTCACCAGGAATGGTTTTCACTTTACTGGTGTGCCCTGGGTGCTTTGCTTGTGACACTGTTGGGGATTTATTCAAAATCTCCTTCTTGGTCAAATAGCCCTTACACAGCCTGGAGGTGTGCTTGGGGTCATTGTCCTGTTGAAAAATAAATGATGGTCTAACTAAACGCAAACCAGATGGAATAGCGTGCCGCGGCAAGATGCTGTGGCAGCAATGCTGGTTCAGTATGCCTTCAATTTTGAATAAATCCCCACACCATCACACCTCCTCCTCCATGCTTCACGGTGGGAACCAGGCATGAAGAGTCCATCCGTTCACCTTTTCTGCATCGCACAAAGACACGGTGGTTGGAACTAAAGATCTCAAATTTGGACTCATCAGACCAAAGCACAGATTTCCACTGGTCTAATGTCCATTCCTTGTGTTCTTTAGCCCAAACAAGTCTCTTCTGCTTGTTGCCTGTCATTAGCAGTGGTTTCCTAGCAGCTATTTTACCATGAAGGCCTGCTGCACAAAGTCTCCTCTTAACAGTTGTTGTAGAGATGTGTCTGCTGCAAGAACTCTGTGTGGCATTGACCTGGTCTCTAATCTGAGCTGTTGTTAACCTGCGATTTCTGAGGCTGGTTACTCGGATAAACTTATTCTCAGAAGCAGAGGTGACTATTGGTCTTCCATTCCTGAGGCGGTCATCATGTGAGCCAGTTTCTTTGTAGCGCTTGATGGTTTTTGCAACTGCACTTGGGGACACTTTCAAAGTTTGCCCAATTTTTGAGACTGACTGACCTTCATTTCTTAAAGTAATGATGGCCACTCGTTTTTCTTTACTTAGCTGCTTTTGTCTTGCCATAATACAAATTCTAACAGTCTCTTCAGTAGGACTATCAGCTGTGTATCCACCAGACTTCTGCAGAACACAACTGATGGTCCCAACCCCATTTATAAGGCAAGATATTCCACTTATTAAACCTGACAGGGCACACATGTGAAGTGAAAAACATTCCCAGTGACTCATCAAGAGAATGCCAAGAGTGTGCAAAGCAGTCATCAAAGCAAAAGGTGGCTACTTTGAAGAACCTAGAATATAAGACATAATTTCAGTTGTTTCACACTTTTTGTTAAGTATATAATTTCACATGTGTTAATTCATAGTTTTGATGCCTTCAGTGTAAATGTAAAATTTTAATAGTCATGAAAATACAGAAAAATCTTTAAATGAGAAGGTGCGTCCAAACTTTGGTCTGTACTGTATATATATATGTCATGAAAATTCAGAAAAATCTTTAAATGAGAAGGTGTGTCCAAAATTTTTGGTCTGTACTGTATATAACTGTATATATATATATATATATATATATATATATATATATATATATATATATATATATACAGTTATATGAAAAAGTTTGGGCACCCCTATTAATCTTAAGCTTAAAGGGAACCTGTCACCCCGAAAATCGCGGGTGAGGTAAGCCCACCGGCATCAGGGGCTTATCTACAGCATTCTGTAATGCTGTAGATAAGCCCCCGATGTTACCTGAAAGAGGAGAAAAAGACGTTAGATTATACTCACCCAGGGGCGGTCCCGCTGCTGGTCCGGTCGGATGGGTGTCTCTGGTCCCCTGCGGCACCTCCCATCTTCATTCCAAGACGTCATCTTCTGATCTTCAGCCACGGCTCCGGCGCAGGCGTACTTTGTCTGCCCTGTTGAGGGCAGAGCAAAGTACTGCAGTGCGCAGGCGCCGGGCCTCTCTGACCTTTCCGGCGCCTGCACACTGCAGTACTTTGTTCTGCCCTCAACAGGGCAGACAAAGTACTCCTGCGTGAGTATAATCTAACATCTTTTTCTCCTCTTTCAGGTAACATCGGGGGCTTATCTACAGCATTACAGAATGCTGTAGATAAGCCCCTGATGCCGGTGGGCTTACCTGACCCGCGATTTTTGGGGTGACAGGTTCCCTTTAATGTTTTATAAAAATAGTTTTTTTTTTGCAACAGCTTTTTCAGTTTCATATATCTAATAACTGTTGGACACAGTAATGTTTCTGCCTTGAAATGAGGTTTATTGTACTAACAGAAAATAGGTAATCTGCATTCAAACAAAATTTGACAGGTGCATAAGTATGGTCACCCCACCAGAAAAGTGACATTAATATTTAGTATATCCTCCTTTTGCAAAAATAGCAGCCTCTAGTCGCTTCCTGTAGCTTTTAATGAGTTCCTGAATGAAGGTATTTTTGACCATTCCTCTTTACAAAACAATTCCAGTTCAGTTAAGTTTGATGGTCGCCGAGCATGGACAGCCCTCTTCAAATGATCCCACAGATGTTCAATGATATTCCAGTCTGGGGACTGGGATGGCCATTCCAGAACAGCGTAATTGTTCCTCTGCATGAATGCCTCAGTAGATTCGGAGCAGCGTTTTGGATCATTGTCTGTTAGGTATCGAGTTCCCGCTTCTGCACAAGGGGAATCTCGAGCCATCTCCGTTGCGGTCTCCCATTCTTATCCAGCCACAGTGGAGTCTGCTCAGCAGAGACGTCGGTCCCAGCATCTTGCTCAGTCTCACTCTGTACAAAGAGTTACTGCTGCTTTTCCTGCTTCTGCCATTGAAGTCAGTGTTGGGCAGCAGCGAGCAGATGCTTTTGGGGCTAAGTCCTGCTTTTCTCTTTCTGAGCATGCCCAGGGCAAGATCTCCCATTGGAGATCGAGGGTCACATGCTCAGGTACTGCAGCACATCCCATTGGTCCTCCAGGAAGGTCCTGAAAGGGCAAAACTTTGGTAGCAGCTTCCCATTGGTCCTTTATTGGAAGGTCCTGAACGTGCTGCAACTATATAAGCTGCGCATGACCGCACGGCAATGCGCTAGTGTACATTTGTAAATGTGTGTGTGTTGTGAGTGAAAGTCGCTCTTTAAATAACCCTCCCTATTGGATGACTGTTCGCGGAAGGTGTATGTTTGCTATCTAGCGCCCGACTTAGCCATCAGCACGTAAACACACAATACAGCGTCTTATTGCTGTGACCGCCAGTGCGGCGCCTTGTGCTTTCACAGCGCTTTCCTGACCCAAGCCTGGGTGGTTAGTGGCGTTCGCCAGTGCGGCACTGCATGCACTCTCGTGCTTCTATTGCTGTCACTCTGACACCTCAGTAGCGGTGTCGAGCGCATGAGGTCTATGTACTCAAATCCTGTGTCTTGGGATTGAGTTCTGAGACTCGTTGCTTGCGCTCTTGGTGCGGTACCACGGCCCTGTGACGTAACAGGGTTCGCTTCCTTCACACAGGGTGAGGTTAGCCCATGTGTGTATTCACTTTGTACCGCCATATAGTCCGTCATTACTTGCCAGCAGGTTCCATCTCTGCACGGTGGACCCCGGGCTGCGAACGCACCATGCTCTATCTGTCTTATTATTTGGTGCGTTCCGCTAGCCCTAACATTACACTAGCGCCAGGGTCTGGCTAGTAATGACGGACAAACAGCAATCCTTGCGGTATATCCAGCAGCTGGAGGGTAGGTTGACGGCTCTCGAGAGCTCAACCTCAGCTGTGGATGTTACCGCAGTTGCTGTACAGGCTGCTAGCGTGGCAGCAGCAACCTTGTCCACTGCCACCCCTGTTCCGACATTATCTCGCCTCCCGTTGCCAGAAAAATTTTCTGGAGATTGCAAAACTTGTAGGGGATTCGTGAGTCAGTGCTCTATCCACCTCGAGCTCCTGGCTGCACGTTTTCCCACAGAGCAGGCTAAGGTGGGATTTATAGTGTCTCTCTTGTCGGACAGGGCGTTGGAATGGGCTAGGCCGCTGTGGGAGCGTGGCGATCATGTGGTGCAGAGTGCTCCGCTGTTCCTGAGCACTCTGAAACAGGTATTTTTAGGACCTCAAGTCACCCATGATACTGCGCTCCAACTGCTAGCATTAACTCAGGGTGAGTCCTTGGTCAGTCATTTTGCCGTCCAATTCCGCACTTTAGCTTCTGAGCTGGACTGGTCGGATAAAGCCCTTATCCCCATATTTTGGAGGGGCCTGGCTGATCACGTTAAGGACGCTCTGGCCACTAGGGAGATTCCTGCCACACTGGAGGAGTTAATAACTGTCTCCACTCGAATTGACCTCAGTTTTAACGAGCGGAGGTTAGAGCGAGCCCAGTGTAGGCAGAGGTTTCGGCTGGCTCCTACCTTCGCCAAACCTCTCGAATCTCCGGTCCTGGTTCCTGAGTCACATGAGGCCTCGGAAGTGTCACAAGCGGGATCTAAGCCCCGGACCACTTGTGCACTCAAGGTCTGTCATGTTTGCCAGCAGTCAGGACATCTAGCCACCAGATGTCCTCAGCGGTCAAGGAAACGTCAGCGTCTAGTGGTAGTAGGTGGAGGTACACTAGACACGGCGACGTTTGCCTCTAAATTGTCCTTTAAAGGGACAATTATTATAGGCTCATTCTCCCACTCGGCAGAGCTCTGCGTGGATTCTGGGGCGGAGGGCAATTTTATGTCTTCTGCCTTTGCCCAACGTCACGCAATACCCCTGGTTATGCTAGCTCAACCAGTAACGGTACGAGTGGTGAATGGGTCGATACTGCCCTCACAGATAACACACCAGACCATCCCTTTTACTCTGTCCATGTCGCCATCTCATCAGGAGATTATATCTCTGCTCGTCATTCCTGAGGGAATTGATGAGGTCCTGTTGGGAATACCTTGGCTACGGTACCACTCTCCTCATATCGAGTGGTCCTCAGGCAGAATTCTGGGATGGGGTGAATCTTGTGGGGGTAGGTGTCAGAGGGAGTGCGTTCAGGTTGCTACTACAGAGGTACCCGCAGATCTATCCTCTCTCCCCAAGCAGTATTGGTCTTATGCAGACGTGTTCTCCAAAAAGGCGGCGGAGATCCTTCCGCCCCATCGCCCCTATGACTGTCCTATTGATCTCTTGCCTGGTGCTGAGCCTCCCCGGGGTCGAGTCTATCCGTTATCTCTCCCGGAGATGGAGGCAATGTCACAGTACATCCAGGAAAATCTGGCAAGAGGATTCATTAGGAAGTCAGTGTCACCTGCTGGGGCAGGGTTCTTCTTCGTGCAGAAGAAGAATGGGGAATTGCGTCCATGCATAGACTACAGGGGTCTTAACGCCATCACCGTTAAGAATAAGTATCCTTTGCCCTTGATATCTGAGCTCTTCGATAGGCTTCGGGGAGCAAGGGTATTTACTAAATTAGATCTGCGGGGTGCTTACAACCTGATTCGCATCCGTGAGGGGGACGAATGGAAGACGGCTTTTAACACCAGGGATGGGCACTATGAATATCTGGTGATGCCCTTCGGGCTCTGTAATGCCCCAGCTGTTTTCCAAGACTTTGTGAATGACATCTTCCGGGATATCCTTTCCACCTCGGTCGTAGTCTATCTGGATGATATTCTCATCTACTCTCCAGATATTGACTCCCACCGGAGAGATGTTTGCAAAGTCTTCGACCTCCTACGGGCAAACTCCCTCTATGCCAAGTTGGAGAAGTGTATGTTCGAGCAGGAGTCCTTACCTTTCCTAGGCTACATCATCTCTGCCCAGGGATTGGCTATGGATCCTGCCAAACTACAGGCTGTGATGGACTGGCAGGAACCCCATTCTCTTAAAGCGGTGCAGCGCTTTATGGGGTTCATTAATTATTATCACCAGTTCATTCCGCACTTCTCAACTTTGGTAGCTCCCTTGGTTGCCCTCACCAAGAAGGGGGCAAATCCCAAATTGTGGTCTGAGGAGGTCTCCAAGGCATTTAACTCCATAAAGTCACACTTCGCTAGCGCTCCCATCCTACATCGCCCCGATGTTGATAAGCCATTTATCATGGAGGTGGATGCCTCTTCTGTTGGTGCTGGAGCAGTCCTCTTCCAAAAGGATGCTCAAGGTCGGAAGCATCCTTGCTTCTTCTTTTCTAAGACCTTCTCACCAGCAGAGAGGAATTATTCCATCGGGGACAGGGAGTTGCTAGCCATGAAGTTGGCTTTCTCAGAGTGGAGACATCTCTTGGAGGGAGCACGTTTTCCCTTCCAAGTCTTCACAGACCATAAAAATTTGGTGTACCTGCAGACAGCCCAGTGGTTGAATTCTCGCCAGGCCAGATGGTCCTTATTCTTCTCCCGGTTTCATTTCACCCTCCATTTTCTTTCTGGGGAGAAGAACATTCGGGTCGACGCTCTCTCTCGCTCCATTGTGTCATCTGCGGAGGAGGAAGAGGAGCCTCGGCTTATTGTCCCCACCGAGAGCTTGAGAACTGTGGCCCCGGTTTCACTAGAGACTGTGCCTCCGGGCAAGACTTTTGTACCATCCAGTTTGCGACCGGAGGTTCTCTCTTGGGCACACTCGTCCAGGGTGGGTGGACATTTTGGTTCCAAAAAGACATCTGAGTTACTGGCGAGGACATACTGGTGGCCGCATATGGCTCGTGATGTCGCAGAATATGTTCGGGCGTGTGTCTCTTGCATCAAGAACAAGTCCCCTCGGCAATGGCCAGCTGGTTTGCTTTACCCTCTGCCGGTGGCGGACAGGCCCTGGGAGATGGTCGGGATGGACTTTGTGGTTGGCTTACCCAAGTCTCGTAACTGCACCATTATCTGGGTGATCACCGACCATTTTTCCAAAATGGTGCACTTGGTGCCTCTTCCACGGCTACCTTCTGCACGGGCGTTGGCTGTCTTGTTCATCAAACATATCTTTCGCCTACACGGTATGCCAGACAAAATTGTTAGTGACCGGGGTCCCCAGTTTGCGTCTCGATTCTGGAGAGAGCTTTGTCGTCTACTCAGTATTGAGTTGAATCTCTCTTCGGCATATCATCCCGAGACGAATGGGTTGGTAGAGAGGGCCAACCAGACCTTGGTCACATATTTACGACATTTTGTTTCTGCCAGGCAGGATGACTGGGCATCCTTGCTACCGTGGGCAGAGTTTGCACTTAACAACACCGTAGCCGACTCCACCGGTCAGACTCCATTCCTCCTAAATTACCGCCAGCATCCGCGTGTCCCTTTGCCCATGCCTGTGTCTTCTGCTGACTCCAGGGTGGCAGACTGGGCTGTGGAGGCACGGGACATTTGGGACCGCACTCAGGATGCCATTCGGGCCTCCAAGGAGAGAATGAGGTCCTCCGCTGGTGCTCATCGGCATCCCGCTCCGACCTTTGCTCATGGCGACTTAGTGTGGCTCTCCGCCCGTAACATCAGGCTGCGTGTTGAGTCCACTAAGTTTGCACCTCGCTACTTGGGTCCCTTCAAGGTCCTTGAACAGGTTAACCCTGTGGTCTACCGTCTGGCCCTTCCTCCACGCTTGGGTATCACCGACACCTTTCATGTGTCCCTCTTGAAACCCGTATACATGTCCCGGTTTTCCGAGTCATCTGCCGGGACATCGGGTTCGTCTACGGACGATTACGAGGTGAACGCTATTTTGGGGTGCAAGGTGGTACGTGGCAAAAAGTTCTATCTGGTGGATTGGAAGGGTTATGGCCCAGAGGACAGGTCCTGGGAGCCTGCTGAAAACATTCGGGCCCCACAGCTCATTGCTGCCTTCGAGCGTAGCGAGGCCCAAGGAGGGGGGGGTCCTAGGAGGGGGGGTAATGTTAGGTGTCGAGTTCCCGCTTCTGCACAAGGGGAATCTTGAGCCATCTCCGCTGCGGTCTCCCATTCTTATCCAGCCGCAGTGGAGTCTGCTCAGCAGAGACATCGGTCCCAGCGTCTTGCTCAGTCTCACTCTGTACAAAGAGTTACTGCTGCTTTTCCTGCTTCTGCCATTGAAGTCAGTGCTGGGCAGCGGCGAGCAGATGCTTTTGGGGCTAAGTCCTGCTTTTCTCTTTCTGAGCATGCCCAGGGCAAGATCTCCCATTGGAGATCGAGGGTCACATGCTCAGGTACTGCAGCACATCCCATTGGTCCTCCAGGAAGGTCCTGAAAGGGCAAAACTTTGGTAGCAGCTTCCCATTGGTCCTTTATTGGAAGGTCCTGAACGTGCTGCAACTATATAAGCTGCGCATGACCGCACTGCAATGCGCTAGTGTACATTTGTAAATGTGTGTGTGTTGTGAGTGAAAGTCGCTCTTTAAATAACCCTCCCTATTGGATGACTGTTCGCGGAAGGTGTATGTTTGCTATCTAGCGCCCGACTTAGCCATCAGCACGTAAACACACAACACAGCGTCTTATTGCTGTGACCGCCAGTGCGGCGCCTTGTGCTTTCACAGCGCTTTCCTGACCCAAGCCTGGGTGGTTAGTGGCGTTCGCCAGTGCGGCACTGCATGCACTCTCGTGCTTCTATTGCTGTCACTCTGACACCTCAGTAGCGGTGTCGAGCGCATGAGGTCTATGTACTCAAATCCTGTGTCTTGGGATTGAGTTCTGAGACTCGTTGCTTGCGCTCTTGGTGCGGTACCACGGCCCTGTGACATAACAGGGTTCGCTTCCTTCACACAGGGTGAGGTTAGCCCATGTGTGTATTCACTTTGTACCGCCATATAGTCCGTCATTACTTGGCAGCAGGTTCCATCTCTGCACGGTGGACCCCGGGCTGCGAACGCACCATACTCTATCTGTCTTATTATTTGGTGCGTTCCGCTAGCCCTAACATTGTCTTGCTGAAAGATCCATTCCCTGCGTAACTTCAACTTTGTCACTGATTCATGAACATTATTGTCAAGAATCTGCTAATACTGAGAGGAATCCATGCGTCCCTCAACATTGACAAGATTCCCGGTGCCAGCATTGGCCACACAGCCCCAAAGCATGATGGAACCTCCACCAAATTTTACTGTGGGTAGCAAGTGTTTTTCTTGGAATGCTGTGTTTTTTGGCCGCCATGCATAACGCCTTTTTGTATGACCAAACAGCTCAATCTTGGTTTCATCAGTCCACAGGACCTTCTTCCAAAAAGAAATTGGCTTCTCCAAATGTGCTTTTGCATACCTCAGCTGACTCTGTTTGTGGCGTGCTTGCAGAAGCAGCTTCTTTCGCATCACTCTCCCATACAGCTTCTCCTTGTGTAAAGTGCATTGTATAGTTGACCGATGCACAGTGACACCATCTGCAGCAAGTTGATGCTGCAGCTCTCTGGAGGTGGTCTGAGGATTGTCCTTGACTGATCTCACCATTCTTCTTCTCTGCCTTTCTGATGTTTTTCTTGGCCTGCCACTTCTGACCTTAACAAGAACTGTACCTGTGTTCTTCCATTTCCTTACTATGTTCCTCACAGTGGAAATTGACAGGTTAAATCTCAGAGACAGCTTTTTGTATCCTTCCCCTGAACAACTATGTTGAATAATCTTTGTTTTCAGATCATTAGACAGTTGTTTTGAGGAGCCCATGATGCCACTCTTCAGAGGAGATTCAAACAGGAGAACAACTTGCAAGTGGCCACTTTAAGTAGCTTTTCTCATGATTGCATATACCTGGCTATGAAGTTCAAAGCTCAATGAGGTTAGAAAACCAAAAAAAGGGCTTTAGTAAGTCAGTAAAAAGTAGGTAGGAGTATTTAAAACAAGAAAATGATAAGGTTGCCCATAGTTATGCACCTGTCAAATTTTGTTTGAATGCAGATTGCACATTTTCTGTTAGTACAATAAACCTCATTTCAAGGCAGAAACATTACTGTGTTCAACATTTATTAGATATATGAAACTGAAATAGCTGTTGCAAAAAAACATTTTTTATAAAACATTAAGCTTAAGATTAATAGGGGTGCCCAAACTTTTTCATATAACTGTATTTATATATATATATATATACATATATATATATATATATATATATATATATATATATATATATATATTGTTCTTATTTCACAAATGAACATAATAAATTTATGTTTGGGTTATTTTTATATTAGTGCTATGTCAAAGCAGATGTTTTAAATTTAAGAAGAGGTGACAATTCTGCTGAAATACCTCAGTGCTACGTATTATTGGTGAAAAAGTCTGTTGGAAATGTCCATGCTTGGACCTGGTCGACCGTTATTGTCGCATACCCTTTCTGGCGCCATGGGAGTGATTCGGAAAAGCTACAGGTACGGTTTGCATTCAATATGGTCCCGCTTTTAACACATTTAGGAGGCCGTAATGGCACAGTGAGTAAAACATAAAAAAACGTACAGCGGGAATAACGTGGTCTTTCTCCTAACATATTAATGAGGCCGTAATGGCACAGCGAATATAAAAAACGTAGAGCAGGACTGCCCCAAGAGATTGCCGTGACGTGGCGGGGTGGTTCAAAGAATCGATCAATTGTTTGCTAAATATCTCATTTTGATATACAGTCAGAAATTAATGTGTGCATTTGCACTTTTCAAATTGCGTTCTGACCACAAGCAGCGCTGGCTTCTCCCCTTTTGTTTTGTTTTGGTTTGTGGCTGACCACCACTGTTGCCGTGCGCGCTTTGGTCATTTACGCCATTCTTTCTGTTTTTATTGTGATTGATCTAGGCTGCTATACACACTTACAGCAGCCCTGCCCTGCCCGGGCTCTGTTTTAATTAGTGCACCTGTGCCTGGGCCTGTCTCTCTCTTTAGCCATGGTGCTGGTCAGGCATTGTGGAGGTCAGATCTGAAATGTCCATGCTTGGACCTGGTCGACCGTTATTGTCGCATACCCTTTCTGACGCCATGGGAGTGATTCGGAAAAGCTACAGGTACGGTTTGCATTCAATATGGTCCCGCTTTTAACACATTTAGGCGGCCGTAATGGCACAGTGAGTAAAACATAAAAAAACGTACAGCGGGACTAACGTGGTCTTTCTCCTAACATATTAAGGAGGCCGTAATGGCACAGCGAATATAAAAAACGTAGAGCAGGACTGCCCCAAGAGATTGCCGTGACGTGGCGGAGTGGCTCAAAGAATTGATCAATTGTTTGCTAAATATCTCATTTTGATATACAGTCAGAAATTAATGTGTGCATTTGCACTTTTCAAATTGCGTTCTGACCACAAGCAGCGCTGGCTTCTCCCCTTTTGAAAAAGTCTGTTACCTACTGTTCAGATGGGACGATGCGGAACTAACCAGAAGAGGAAGAATCAGTTGCCTTTGATTATAGATTTTCTCAATATAAAGTGCGTGCGCGCCAAACCAGAGTGAGTTTTTGTGCCAAAGTAGAGAGAGGTACTGACGTGCTCAGGAGAAGATGCTGCAGCCGGAGTGACATGCCTGATTAAGAAGAATGTGGCAGCGGGCTGCCGTCCGTTTACAAATAGGACTCCAGCAGCACCACGTGAAACCCAGTGTCCAGACAATGCTGGTCAAGACCCAAGGACCTGATCTGTACCAGTCAAGTCCCAGAGTCTTGACTATGCTTGTCAAAACCCAAAGCCCAGAGCTGCGCCAGTCAAGATCAGAGTCCAGATGTTGCCAGTCAAGAGCCAGAGCCCAGCCTTGTTTTCCTCAGATCTGGAAGAAATCCAAAGTCAATCAAGCACAGAAGACGCATAGGTAGACTCCACCTAGAAAAGAACTCTTGCAGTGGTGAACATGAGACATGAATGAGCCGGGCTGTCGCTTCCAGCACAGACGCATTGTTCAAGGTTTGGCTTGGGCAATGATAGTGAACAGGGAGGGGGGGTCTAATGAAGTGAGGGAGGCCCAATGTGCTTTGATAGACCTTGTCAGGAGGACTTGTGGCCTTGCAGGAAAAACCAGTGATTCTCGATAGTGCCATTGTTATGGGGGTAGTCTGAACAGTATCTCCCACCAGTACGGGTATTGTGCTCTGTTAGAGGGAATTAAGCATAAGAATTAAGCATAATCCTTAAGAAGCTTCTCAAATGTTTAAAGTAAACTTTAAAGACTCATTGTATGCTCTATATTGCATAATTTACCTGTGATATCCCTGTTGCATCTTGTTAACCATTATAAATATTGCAATTTCTCAACATATCTGGGGAAATAAGTTGCTACTTGATTGTTCTTGGCTTGTGTTTCTCTGCGTGTTGCATCTGACCACCTGCCTTACACAAACATTTTGATATTTTGATATATAGTCAAAATGAAATTCTGGCCAAAATATTTTAACCAAGAAATCTTCATGCTTAAAAAAATTGCTAGGCACTCTGGGTTCCTATTTCTAGTGTTTCTATAATTGACTAGCACCACGTTAGGTCATAGCTGCCATTAATCTTAATATTTATGAAATAGACCACATAAAGCTGTTTGCTTCAAAGAGGACCTCTCATCAAATCAAGAGGCCAGATTCTTGCTGCTGCCCTGTGTGTGTTTCTAAATATTTTTCTAAATATGCCACAGTTCAATAAATGTTGAGCTTTTTATTATGTGTTAATGTTAATGGTCTTTACCATGAGTAGAGTTCGAGTCGAACTGTTCGCCAATTTCAAATTCGAGCTGTTTTGGGCGGTGTTCGAGTCATTCGACGAACTTGAACAATTTGCTTAAAATTCGGCTGTTCAATTTTCTGTTCGATACCTGTTCGTTCACCAAAAGCCTAACTTGATTTTCACATTAAAACTGTTTATCATTGTTAATAGACTGTTTCAGTGTATAGTGGGTGGGGGATAGATCTGTGCTGAAATAATACCGATCTCCTTTTTGTTTTTTCTTTCCCGCATTTACAGTGGGGCGGTGCAGTCTCTCAGCCTATCAGCAGTGCGCACACACACAGCAAAGTGCATGTGATGCACACAAGCAAGGGCATGTGTCATTGGCTGTGTATGTCACATGTTCTTGCCCTATAAGATCCAGCCATTTTCCCCGTCACCACCATTTCCTCACTGCTGCAGCTTAGTGCTAGACGGCACCGCTGCTGCTGTGGGCGCTATACAGTCTAAGAGTATTCTTTGCGAGCGCATTTTCAGTTACATAGAGAGAGATAGCTTTAGGGAGTCGGGACTACAGTAGTTGTAATATCAGCCCTTTTCAGGGTAGGTTACAGCAGTTCATAGCACTTTTTGGCAGACAGGTCTGTGCCAGTGCTGTGCAAGTGTTTGTCACAGCATTTGGTGTAATCTAGCTCAGCCAGTCCTTTTGGGCTAGTAGCATTGTCTGGTAGTCGTCTGAGTAGCCCACCTGTGAAGCTAGCTACACCGCCTGTGTATCTCAATTTTTACTGCATCTAACCCAGTAAATCGTTTTGGGCTTAGTAGCAGTGTCTGCATGTCAGTGGAGGAGCCCACCTGTGAAGCTAGCTACACCGTCTGTGTATCTAAATTTTTGCTGCATCTAACCCAGTAAATCATTTTGGGCCTAGTAGCAGCGTCTGCACGTCAGCGGAGTAGCCCGCCTGTGAAGCTAGCTACACCACCTGTGTATCTAAATTTTTACTGCATCTAACCCACTAAATCGTTTTGGGCCTAGGAGCAGTGTCTGCACGTCAGTGGAGTAACCTGCCTGTGAAACTAGCTACACCGCCTGTGTATCTAAATGTTTGCTGCATCTAACCCAGTAAATCATTTTGGGGCTAGGAGCAGTGTCTGCACGTCAGCAGAGTAGCCCGCCTGTGAAGCTAGCTACACCACGTGTGTATCTAAATTTTTACTGCATCTAACCCAATAAATCGTTTTGGGCCTAGGAGCAGTGTCTGCACATCGGTGGAGTAGCCCGCCTGTGAAGCTAGCTACACCGCCTGTGTATCTAAATTTTTACTGCATCTAACCCAGTAAATCGTTTTGGGCCTAGTAGCAGTGTCTGCACATCAGCGGAGTAGCCCACCTGTGAAGCTAGCTACACCGCCAGTGTATCTAAATTTTTACTGCATCTAACCCAGTTAATCGTTCTGGGCCTAGTAGTAGTGTCTGCACGTCAGCAGAGTAGCCCACCTGTGAAGCTAGTTACACCGCCTGTGTATCTAAATTTTTACTGCATCTAACTCAGCAAATCGTTTTGGGCCTAGGAGCAGTGTCTGTACGTCAGCGGAGTAGCCCACTTGTGAAGCTAGCTACACAGCTTGTATATCTAAATATTTACTGCATCTAACCCAGTAAATCATTCTGGGCCTAGTAGTAGTGTCTGCACGTCAGCAGAGTAGCCCACCTGTGAAGCTAGCTACACCGCCTGTGTATCTAAATATTTACTGCATGTAACCCAGTAAATCATTTTGGGCCTAGGAGCAGTGTCTGCACGTCAGTGGAGTAGCCGATCTGTGAAGCTAGCTACACCACCTGTGTATCTAAATTTTTACTGTATCTAACCCAGTAAATCGATTTGAACCTAGGATCAGTGTCTGCACGTTGGTGGAGTAGCCCGCCTGTGAAGCTAGCTACACCGCTTGTGTATCTAAATTTTTACTGCATCTGTCCGAGTAAATCATTTTGGGCTCAGGAGCAGTTTCTACTACTCAGCAGAGTACCCCACCCATGAAGCAAGCTACAACGCCTGTTTATCTAATTACTAATTTTTAACTGCATCTAGCCCAGGCAATACTTTGGGCCTAGTAGCAGTGTCTGCTACTGAGAAGAGTACCCCACCCATGAAGCAAGCTACACCGCCTTCTTCCTTTCTCAATCTAACCCCTCGGCTCTGGGGTGTCCACTCTCCCTCCAGCTCTCTCCTTCTCATAGGTGGACTAGCGCGTGTATTCACACTGTGGCAAATCTTTTGGGTCTAGGCATAAGAAGTCATTGAGGTAATGGATACTACATGCCCCCTTAGAAACGTCCATGACGACACATTCGAGGAAGCAACTAAACGCCTCAAATAGTGAGGAGGATATGGAGCACCCCATGGACAAACAGCGATCTATGTAGTATGCTCCTTCACAGAAGCAGCCCAATAGGCGGACACTATTCAGAGGCACAGGTAGTAACCGGAACGCCCCCTCAATGTCTGTTTTAACCATTAGGGTGCCCCTTCCCAACTTCTTGACCCGCCTGATTGCCTCGTCAAAGGAGGTACAGTACATAGTACTGTACTTGGTTCCACGTCGATGTTGTCATTTACTGACCTGCCCCTTGGATATGACAAATGGTGGATTAGTCTGAGTGTATTGGGTTCCTTTTTTGGCACGACTCCCAATGGGGATACCACTACGTCTTCTAAGGAAAGTGTTCTGAATGGACCCGCCATTCTACCTAAACATATTTCTTTTTTAAATTTTTTTGTCACGATGTCTAGGTGTTGGTAGGCTACTTTTAGATTTTTATTCCAGCCTTTCTTGATTTTAGAAGGGCATGACATGCCTATATCTGTGTCTCCTCCTTTTACTCCTCCACCTCTTTTCTTTTCACGTGACAGTATGTAGTTGTGACTTTTCCATGTGTTTATTTTG
Organism: Ranitomeya imitator; assembly: GCF_032444005.1. NCBI lineage: Eukaryota > Metazoa > Chordata > Amphibia > Anura > Dendrobatidae > Ranitomeya > Ranitomeya imitator. Next base: position 621,031,387 of record NC_091283.1, read on the forward strand.
TCTTCTCTGCAGTTTGTCAACTTTTTGACACCTTTTAAGGTGTTTTCTATGTGTTTGTATGTGTATGTGTTTGCCTGCCATTGGTTTCAATGGGGTTCGATGGTGCTCGTCGAACGTTCGATGAACATTCATCAAACACGCCCCAATTCGACGAACCGAACCAAACTCGAACACTAGGGGGGGGGCTCAACACTAACCATGAGGTAGTGTTTATAAGAGGTCTCTGGGGGGATGTCTTAAGGTTGCCCTGTTTTATTGCCCTATGAGCCATACACCATTGTAAAGATTAAAAAATCAACACTGAACAAAAAGCCCTATATCTCTGGAACCGTGTGATGGATTTATAAATAGCAAGAAAATGAATATTCAGAGGAGCAGCAAGAAAAAAATTAGAGAAAAAACTGTTTACTTTTGATCTAATGATAGGTGCTTTGTAAGATTTTTAAAACGTTTTTCATTACTGAATTCAACATTTCATTACATACATAGAGCAGTGGAGAAGATGCCATTTCAATAAGGGATTTCCATTAAAGGGGATATCTAGTCTAATGTAAACCAGGAACCAGGACGACGAGCAATAGATTTAACATTGATAGGACAATGTCATACCATGTAGGACACCTGAAAAAGGGAAAATAACACACCATTGTAAATGTATTTACACTTTTCTAGATGTAACAACGGAGGACCAATGTAATGCAGTGTTCTAAGAAGATGTATTCCTGAATTGTTCTTTTATGGGAAGTAAAAGTTGCTAAAACTTTCGGGAGTAACAGGAGAAGATGAAACGTTCTCTTCTAGGCGTAAAAAACCTTCATGAAAAGTACTCATGGGAGAATTTTGACTTTTTACATCAGGAAATTTGTAGAAATCTATAAGAATCTGTGTTTCACTCTGATGAACACTGGAGCATTCTTGTATTTGGCTGGTAATGGTATCAAAACACACAACAATCGAATAATGAAATAGATTTAAGGCGCCATATGAATACCTTAAAAGCTTTTCCGGTAGAAGAAGATCACATATGTCCATATCACCTTACATTAAAAGTAATTGCTAGAGGATTTCACATATTGCATGCTGTTAGAAATGACATAATGACTTGTGAGAACAACACTGCTTTTTATAAAATGACCTTCTCCACGGTAGGAAGTAAAGTAAAAGAAAAAAAATGAAAGAAAAATCATCCTTTCTTCTCAAACACGCTAATGAATGCACTGGAATAGGAGCTTTCTAAACAGCTGAAATTCTTTTCTATTTTATGTGCAGTGAGGTAGAAAGTGACAAATTGACATTAATTAGGATATAATAAGTCACTGGAAATATTTTGAGATTGGTCTTTCATTCCTAGTTGGACATAACATGTATTCTCCTAATTTATTGTCTCCTTTATTATCAATATATTACGGTATTTAAAATAATAAATACATAAAAAAGACATTTCTAAAAAAATAATTAAAACAAAATATCAGCTACAGAGAAATTTAGAGTAGAAGGCCGTGCCGTAACGATTTATGTGTCAAAATAGGAACAATATAACGCTGGAAGATTTTCCTTTCTTTTGAGTGCTGCTAACATTAACATCAATGAATTTAATTCATACCAAGAGAAATTTGAGTCGTTAATAATATTTGTGCAAAGGTGAAGGTAGATACCTCTTATGAGAGAGAATGATAGACAGATATTGAACTTGTAAGGGGCTAATTCCAAAATTTAAAGTTATATCCTATTCACAGAATAAGTGAAAACTTTCTGCTCAGAATTACTCTGAACACTATGACATTAAGAGATCCTGGAAATCAGTCTCTGAAGTGCCAAGGGAATTGTGGCCATGCTTGTCTAAACAGCTTTTTTCAATATCTTTAGGAATGCTGGAGATAGCCCAGTATGCTTCCTTAGGGCAGTCCTACATGTCCAGATAATTCCGGTAGCGGAAAAATCGGTACCGGAATTATCCGTGTCCGTGTGTTTCTGTGGCACATCAGTGTGGCACACGTGTGCCGCCCGTGTGCAAACTGGGTACCACACGCACCGTGCAGGAGACAGCGCTAGAGATAAGCGCTGTCCCCCAACGTGGTGCTGAAGCCGCCATTCACATCTTCTCTGCAGCAGCGTTTGCTGTAGAGAAGATATGAATAATCCATTTTTTTTGTTGTTTCTCGTGTTTAACATAAAGATCCATGTCCCCAACCCCCTCCCACCCCCTGTGCGCCCACCCGCTGTTATTAAATTAAAATACTCACCCGGCTCCCTCGCTGGCGCTGCTTCCTGTCCTGGCCGCACCTTCTACTGTATGAGCGGTCACGTGGGGCCGCCCATAACAGTCATGAATATGCGGCTCCACCTCCCATAGGGGTGGAGCCGCATATTCATTACTGTGAATGAGCGGCCCCACGTGACTGCTCATACAGTAGAAGGTGTGGCAGAGAACATATGAATGGCGGCTTCAGCACCACGTGGGGGGGGACAGCGTTTACTGTAGCGCTGTCTCCTGCACGGCACACGGACTGCACACGGACAACGTCCGTGTGCGGTACGTGTTTTACACGGTCCCATTGACTTTAATGGGTCCGTGTAATCCGTGCTCTCTCACGTACACTGACATGTCTCCGTGTTTGGCACACGGAGACACGGTCCGCAAAAAATCAATGACATCTGCCCAGATGCATTGATTTCAATGTGTCTACGTGTGTCAGTGGCTCCGGTATGTGAGGAAACTGTCCCCTCACATACCGGAGCCACTGACGTGTGAAACCGGCCTTAGGCACTTTAAGTGAAACCCACACAGCTTCTTTTTCCAGCAGATCAGCTTTGTAAACCGCCTGAAAAACGCTAAATATATGCTAAAAGCAATGAAGTATAATGCAAGATGACTTGCTGTTCATATATGTTCAGTCCTTTGAGATTTTTGAAACCATTTCCAGTTTCCTAAGACATGAAGTGGCTAAAAGAGGTGACCAGTCCATTATATGGGCGACTTCTGTTTGTAAGCCGCTTACTAGTTTTTAAAAAAAATAAATAAACAAAATTGTTGGCTAAAAGATGGTAGAAAAGACAACAAAAAAAAGCAAAAACAGTTACTTCAGAACAAAATGACAAGTATGTGCACTGAAAGCGTCTTCTGTCTCAAAAACTCTAGGCATTCGCTGATGTCTATAGGAAGTCGTGTGCACATATTCTGACGGTGCCTATACCTGTCATGATCCATTTTTGAATTCATGGCAGCTCTGGCTCCACTATGTTTTAAATGTAGTTTTTTTCCTTTCAGGACCGGAGGGGGTTAACATTAGTTTCCCTTGCTGGAAGCCTGCTGCAGAGTGGCTAGGTCAGCTTATGTGGGTGATGCCCACTACCACCATCCTTTAAATGGTCACTTGATACATCAGCTGACTGATGGTGATAGAGTTTCTCTATTGAGACCATCCGTGCCGTTGCAGCTCTCAGGTGTCAGCTACTTCTGGAATTTGGAGTCCTGTTTCTGTGTCACCTGTGGTGTGGAGCTTGGTAGCAGAGTCTGGAAGCTAAGTGTTGTGTTTATTCCTTGTCCCTCTCGTGTTTGTCACTGTCCCCTCTGTTGTACCATCTGCAGTGGTGAGGCTAGCACTCTTGCCAGCCAGTGCACTAGCCAGGGCAGTGTGAGATGACAGTGAGGGATTAGGTTCCTGAAGGTGGTGGGGGGAAGGACCCACTTAGGGCATTAGGGGAGTGCAGGGACAGGCTCAGGTTTGAACTCAGGGGATGTCCATCCCTCATTTCCCTATTGGTGGGACCTTAATCACCACTTTTCCATCCCGTTATGTGTTTGTTGTGCCATCCGCTGACCGACCCCCCCCCCCCGTTGGGTTATTGTATCTCATGACAATACCCTTCAGATACTAGTTAAGACCCCCATACACATTAGACTAAATGTGGCCAAACCCACAACTATCAACAGCTCCAACTGACAGTCAACTGTCCACTGACAGACCAATATGTATGGGTGGCTGTATTCCCTGCATATGGGAGAGCCAGGCAAGATAGCTGCCAGCCAAATGATCGGACAGCTGTCTGTAGTGTATGGGGGCTTTATTCAATTTCTTGTTAAGCTGAAAGACATTCAGACAGCTGCATTTTGAATCCAGCACCATCACCTTACAATGTTTTCATATCAAATCTGATAAATTAAAGATTACAACATCTACATGACTACATCAACAGAATCACTGTCAGTACAGTAAATCATCAGAACCATGGTCAATACAGTAATAGATCACCAGAACCACCTTCAGTACTGTAAATCAACAGAACTACCATCAATACAGTAATACATCACCAGTACCACTGTCAATACAGTAATCCATCACAAGAACCATTCAATGCAGTAATCTATCACCGCAACCAAGTCAATGTCAACAAGTCAATTGTTTGTTCAGCTGGAAGACATTCAGACAGATGTATTTTTAGTCTAGCACACTGACCTTTTAATGTTTTTATACCAAGTCTGATAAATTAAAGATTACAACGACTATGCAGCGCCCCAGAGACCTGGTTGCTGCAGTATGACGCTATGCCACTAAGGGGAGTGATGGTACGTCTGATGGCACTAAAGGAGTTCTCCTGACCAGGTATCACCAGAACACTTTACACTTCACACTCCAGCTACTAGGGGGAGAAAAAGGCTTTATTTATTGGGCCACTCCTCACACTTGTAAAACTAGGGGTTGGGGAGGAAGTTAGTCAGAAGCTGACTGGGTTGGATTCAGGCAACATCCCGTGGCAGGGGGTGTTGCAGGGAGAAGACACAGGGGGGTCCCTGTCAGGCGTGGGAACCTGGCAGGTGCCTAGCGAACAGAACAGAACGTAACGGAACCGCGCCTGCACTACCTTGAGGCGGTATCCTAAGAAAGAGACAAGAAGGGAAGGATATTGTGGAACAGTGTAAACGAGATCAAGCACAAAGGAGTACCAGTAGGAGTCGTGCCGTGAGACCGAGGCAACATCCTACTGAGGCGTGTAGCTGGTGGTCGGAACACCGCGGGAGTAACTGACTCTAGGCCTTACTTCGAACTCCGCAGGACAGTTAATTATAGGTTGGCTGTCTACCTTAAATTTCCTACGAAGACATAGGGGGCAACAGTGGGAGAGGGGCGTCTCCAGGCCTTCCCGTCATACGGGTGCGTCCTAGCCATAACATATCTGGGGGACGAGAAACTAGCAACATCTGGAACTAAAGAGAGAGAGAGCTGTAGAGAACGACGAACGAGAACAGCAGTTGTGAGGACTATACCGAATGCTCAGCAGGGTAGGACTACAACACACAGGCGCTAGTGGTAGGCAACGATTTCCATCTGCGAAGGAAACTCTGGAAGTGCCCATCGGACCGGCCGGTCTCAGATAGCCCTGTTAAACGTGCTCTGGATTGAGGATCCTGAAGTCTTCAGTAAAGAGGTAAAGAGACTGCAACCTTGTGTCCTCGTTATTGACTGCACCTCACACCATCACCATCCACCTTACTGGGAAGCCCTGGGGACATACTTCACCTGTGGGAAGGTATACCATCTAGCTGCCACTCCATCACCCCAGTGGAGCCCACAGCAGCGTCGGTCACCCTGACCGAACACCACAGGTGGCGTCACGAACCCCTGATAGACTGAACCACCTTTCTTTGATGCCCCTTAGCAGGGTAGCGGACTGGGTCTAGCCACCGTGACAGCCTCAGAACCGAACCAGAGAGGCCCGGTACCGAGAACTCGTGGCCCTGTGTCTGGGGGCACTCCAACTACATTACTACATCAGTAGAACCAATGTCAGTACAGTAATATATTCACAGAACCACCGTCAGTACAGTAAATTACCAGGACCACCATCAATACAGTAATGCAGATGCTTGAAGTTGTTGTTACCCGAAATATTCAGACTACGGACCATACAGGAACCACAGCAATACTTGGTCCTAGGCAGGAGCTTTACTAAACATTTAAAGAGTAACTTAACTTTTGGAAGATATCTTATATGTGTTAGGTCCATTAAGTCTCAGCAGATTGGTGTGAGTCCAAAGTTGACTCAGAGTGGAGAAAAGGCATCATGGGGTGGGACCTGAGACCCTCACCGATTGCTCCAAAGACATCTTATAAATACACAGCTCAGGAGAGAAGAGTATGACTTCCTACTCAGTGTATCCATTCTGCACTGTGTGCATGCTCTCCTGAATCCTGAGCTCCCGTCTTAGAAGGTCTTTGTTTAGTGACTGTTAGGGACCTCAGAACTGGATGACTCACCAATCTGCTCAGAATGGGCATAAAACATAAAAAATATCCCAAAGGTTTTGTTACTCTTTAAAGCAGAAATCTCAAGTTTGAGAGTTATTCCCTATCCACGGGATGGGAATAACTTTCCAATCACTGAGGGTCCAAGCGCTGTAGTTACCACTGTTCCTGAGGACCTGGGATCTGAAGAGCTCCAGATAAATGGAGCAGAGGCATTCGTGCTACTGCTCCATTAATTCTAATGGGAATGCAGAAGATCAGTAGAGCACTGCACTTGGTAATCTATGGCACGCCCATTAAGAATGAATGGAACAGTAGTGCAGATGATCGACCTCAGCTCCAGTTCTTGTAGATGCGGGTGGTTCGACCACCTGTGCAAGAATGCAATATGCATACTTCTGGCCACAATCTGACTAGATGGGTAACAACCTTGCTCATTTTACTTGTTTAGTCGGAATGTGACCAAAAGTATGTAATTCACATACTTGCAGTCATACGACCACCATTCCGGGTGCTGGCACTGGAGAAACCTCAAAGCAAGCAGTGCATGATGTGAAGAGTCACAAATCTGCAGTCACAAGGAGGGGCTGCAGATTTGTAGCTGTAGACCAGACAACCCTTTTAACCCTTTAGCTGAAAATGGTAAAATGATTATCAATATATCTAAAATGGCTGTCAATAACCCGATGTATGAGGAAAACATTTATTTTTTAGGTGAATTTAATTTTAAGCTTACTGCAAGAGTCTGTCATCTCAAAATCATAATCAGACTGCATGAAGTTTTCTTTATAGGGAATGTAGCCCCTATTTAAATAATACCAGGCATATGGTGTTTAGCATAATATTTGTTGAAAAAGCGACATTTATTTAATATTCACTTGAAGACACTTCTGCATATCCTTGGCGTGGCCTAAACATTGGTCCACCGTTATGAGCTAACATTTGAAAATTAAAGGTAACCTGTCACCAGATTTTTCCCATATAAAGTACGGCTAGCACCTATAAACCCTCTGTTACAGCATTGTGAAAGCGGTATATAAGTCCTCAATCTTCTATGCAAGGCGCAGACGTTGTGGCCCGGTCCAATAGGCGTCTCTTGTCTTGAACCAACGCTTCCTCTCTTCTTACAATAGTGATCCTCCTTCCCTGCTTCATGTAGATAACATGTCCTAAAGCATCGTGATGGTGTCCCCAATCGCGCTCCTGCGTAGACGCACTTCTCGCTGACCTGCTGAGGGCAGAGCAAAGAATGTTTACTCAAATTCGGTAAAAGTTGGTCACAGTTCGGTAAATCATCATATTTCTACTAATAATATTGCTATTACTTTGGCTAGGATAGGGGTGCTGTAAGATGAGTTGGTTAAGTGTATGATGAGGAGAGGGGGTGTGGAGCATGTATAGAGGTAGAGGAGCAGTGTGTACTTTTTTCCCCTTACTTTAAGTGTTTTGATTCCTGCAGCCAATCAGGGCGCAGAAATCATCCACAATTTCATGATACAAGGTCTTCTGTGATTGGCTGCTGAAGTCACATGTAAAAAGCCATATAAAAAGAGAACATCTTGTTTGGAAGGGGCCATTGTGGAAGTTTTACAGTTCAGAGAGGTCTCTCCTGCACTAGTGCTGGTGCTGAAGTGAACTTGTTAATTAAATAGATAGGATCCTGTCCTGTGTGAAATCGATCTTCCAGCATCGAAGTAGATTGTGCAAAACCTGTGTGACAGTGTCCGGAAGCCCCATTTGCTACTCCAAATCATTTGTGATAAAACTGTGTTTCTGACACAAAACATAAAGCCAGATTTCCACTTCAAAATCGCTAGGCCTAATATTAGGGTGCAGTCACGAGAACCAATGTGCTAATCCAAATAATTTGGGATAAAATTGTGTTTCAGCAAGAAATCAAAAGGCCACATTTCAACTGAAAAATCGTTAAGTATAACAGTGTTGTTCAGGCACACTATCTAAAAAAAATAGTGATTGTTCATTTAGTGACAGATGACTGACAGCTGTGGGCAGGTACGGACTGGGACTGAAATTCAGCCCTGGCATTTGCAATCACACAGGCCCATGTTGTCCCCATTTCCAAGCACCAGATGGGGATATATTACTAATATTACCCTGGATGGAGGAAAGCAAGACTTACTACAAGACCAATATTTCTAATAATGCCTGTGGCCTGCTGGGGTAAGTGACAGAGTCAGTGGCTTTGTGCTCCATCACAACTGTTAACAGTTGGCTGTCTTGAAAACACTGATTCTGTTAACAACGTAGCAGACAAGGCAGCCCATAACCAGACAGGCCCTTCTGGCATTTCCCAGAATTGCCAGATGGCCAGTCCGGCCCTGGCTGAGGGTGTAAGGTTGTGAAACAGCAGGGCACAAGGGTTTGCTACTTTCTAAGCTAAGACATTATCAAACTAGAACTTAAGAAAATGAATCATTACAAAAGGCATATTATGGCAGATTGGTGTGGTCAACTAACAGTGAAATGAATGCAATATTTCATTACTGAAGAAGAGTGTTTCCTTTAATGAATGTAAATAAACCCACAATACATCTAGAATATTTATTATGACAACCCACAATGCAATGAACTCATGCAACTACCGACATAAAGCCTCCGCTTTTGTACTACTCACAAAGCATAGTACTTTAGTAGATCAGAGATAAAGAATATTTGTAATGTAGGCTCCATGCACTGAAGTACACTCCTACTCGACAAGCTTGAAGCATATGCTTGCCTCATGTAATTAAAACCGTCCTGATCATGAAGCATCTGAGATCACGGTATAAGCAACATGAAGAAACAAACAAATGTCTTGTGGACCAGGCTTTGATGTTTAATGAATTATTTGAAGTGTTGTAACTAACAATACAATAGACGAATACACAATGGAAGAAAATAGTGCAGCAAGGAGCAATATATACTATGGTAAAAAATATGGGATTACTCAGAACTTTGAAAAACTTGTTTTGCTGGCGCCATTGTCTCAGTGTCACAATGCAGAGAGGTCACTCCTGCGCTAGTGCTGCTGCTGAAAGTGAACTTGTCAGTTAAATAGATTGGTTCCTGGCCTGTGTGAAATCAATCTTCCAGCATCGAAGTAGGTTATGCAAAAACTGTGTGGCAGTCTCTGTAGGCACCATTTACTAATCCAAATCATTTGCGCTAAAACTGTGCTTCAGTGGCAAATCAGAAGGCCAGATTTCCACTTAAAAATCATTAAGACTAATATTGGGGTGCAGCAATGAGGCACAATTAGGTACTTCAAATTGTTTCTGATAAAACTGTTTTTCAGTGAAAAATCAGAAGGACAGATTTCTACTTCAAAATCGTTAGGACTAATTTTGGGGTGCAACATGCACAGGACAAGGACCCAACTTTCGAAGGACTCCTTGACACACAGACACAAAGTGATGCAACCATGACAATCACTGCATCCTAAGAACATGAAGACTCACCTCTTCCGATAAGCCTACAGCCTGCAATGATCCTCAACCTACTGAACTGCCGCACAACCAGCTATACCCTCTCCAAGTATATCCTCACCCACCCCCTGCAGACTGGGAGCCCTCACGGGCAGGGCCCTCCCTCCTTATGTACCTGTGTGCCTTGTTTTTTTTTTTGCTCATGTTTAATGTACTTGTCTATATTTGCCCCCTATTCACATGTAAAGCGCCATGGAATAAATGGCGCTATAATAATAATAATTTTATTTATATAGCGCCAACATATTCCGCAGCGCTTTACAAATTATAGAGGGGACTTGTACAGACAATAGACATTACAGCATAACAGAAATTACAGTTCAAAATAGATACCAAGAGGAATGGGGGCCCTGCTCGCAAGCTTACAAACTATGAGGAAAAGGGGAGACACGAGAGGTGGATGGTAACAATTGCTTTAGTTATTCGGACCAGCCATAGTGTAAGGATCGGGTGTTCATGTAAAGCTGCATGAACCAGTTAACTGCCTAAGTATTATACAGACAAAAGCGGAGTACAAGTCCATACTAAAATAACAATTTTATTGAATACAAATAGTTAAAAATCCAATATCAATTATATTTATACAAAAAAGTATACAAAAAGTTGCAAGCAAAAGAAACAGTGGAGGTAGCACAGATGAAAAACCAGCGCGGAGAAAAACTGATGCCAAATGTGTTAATAAAGTGCCTAGTGCAATAGATATAGCCAGGGGAAGGGGGTCAGGGGGTGTAAGGTCATATCAACTAATCAAAATCCATGTGGACACTCACAGAGCCCTGTACACAGGCTCCAATCAATCACATATTGTAAGTGATTGCACTAAAACCCCCCCTTAAGTCCTTACCCCTGAAGCTGGCACTCAGAGATGATCCACGCTGTAGCAGTACAGACACAGAGGGCTAATAACTGCATAAAGTGTATGAGAACATGTTGCGAGGAACCTGATTATGTTTTTTTTTTTAATGGGCCACACAGGGATAGTTAGGTTAATGCGTTGAGGTGGTGGGCCAATCTGAACAAATGAGTTTTTAGGGCACGCTTATTTAGGGATTGAGGATTAAGTGTATTAACCTAGGTAGTGTATTCCAAAGAATCGGCGCAGCACGTGTAAAGTCTTGGAGACGGGAATGGGAGGTTCTGATTATTGAGGATGCTAACCTGAGGTCATTAGCGGAGCGGAGAGCACAGGTGGGGTGGTAGACTGAGACCAGAGAAGAGATGTAGGGTGATGCTGAGCCATGGAGTGCTTTGTGGATGAGGGTAGTAGTTTTGTACTGGATTCTTGAGTGGATGGGTGGTAACCAGTGTAATGACTGGCACAAGGTAGAGGCATCGGTGTAACGGTTGGTGAGGAATATGATCCTGGCAGCAGCATTCAGGACAGATTGGAGTGGGGAGAGTTTGGTAAGAGGGAGGCCGATTAGTAGAGAGTTACAATAGTCCAGACGAGAATGAATAAGTGAAACAGTAAGAGTTTTTGCAGAGTCGAAAGTAAGAAAAAGGCGAATTCTAGAAATGTTTTTGAGATGTAGATAAGAAGAGCGAGCCAGTGATCGGATGTGGGGTGTGAATGAAAGCTCAAAATCAAGTATGACCCCCAAGGCAGTGGGCATGTTGCTTTGGAGTAATGGTGGACCCGCACACGGAGATGGCAATGTCAGGCAAAGGTATGTTAATAGAGGGAGAAAACACGAGGAGTTCAGTTTTTGACAGGTTCCGTTTCAGATAGAGGGAGGACATGATGTTAGAGACAGCTGTAAGACAATCACTGGTGTTTACTAAAAAGGTCGGCGTGATAACAGGAGAAAAAGTATATAATTGGGTGTCATCAGCATAGAGATGGTACTGGAAACCAAATCTACTGATTGTTTGTCCAATTCCTGGAAAGCTCCCAGGCTCGAGTTCATATGAGGACATCCAGCAGAGGGCGCATCACCGGAACTGAAGGTAACTATTGGTCATTGACCTACATTACCTTCATTCCCCGGGGTTTTACAGGCAAGAGCACAGCTGCATTATAGCAGAGCTCCTGCCTGTAAAATATTTTAACCCATTCAGATGGATTTACAGCGTGGGACGTTACAGATCAACGGAAGGTATGTATATTGTTGGTTTATTATTTTTCCTTTGTTACAGAACGAGGGTCTTCAGGTGGATTGAGAGAGCAATAAAATATTAAAACAACCTGTGTGTTTATTTCATTAAAATACTTTTTATTAATGTGTGTGTTTTTTTAACCCTTTCATTCAATTGGATTAATAATGGATAGGTGTCAGAATTGACGCCTCTCCATTATTAATCTGGCTTAATGTCACCTTACAATAGCAATGTGGCATTAACCCTTCATTACCCCATATCCCACCGCTACACGGGAATGGGAAGAGAGTGGCCAAGTGCCAGAATAGGCGCATCTTACAGATGTGCCTTTTCTGGGGTGGCTGTGGGCAGATGTTTTTAGCCGGGGTGGGGGGCCAATAACCATAGACCCTCTCCAGGCTATTAATATCTGCCCTCAGTCACTGGCTTTACTACTCTGGCGGAGAAAATTGCGCGGGAGCCCACGCCAATTTTTTCCACGATTTAACCCTTAAATTTAATAGCTAGAGCGACGAAATTTTGCACATACACACTACTAACATTAGTAGTGTGTAATATGCAAAAAAAGGGGGATATGACATGGTTTACTGTATGTAAACCATGTCTCATATCATGTCGGGTTTAGGCAGGAGAAATGAAAAGCCGGCAATTGAATTACCGGCTTTTCTGCTATATCGCGCTGCAGTAAATATATATATAAAAAAAATTCCCATTGACTTTGCATTGGGTTTCATGTTTCGGCCGATCCCCGACGCCGACTTTTCAATAAGATCGGCCGATTTCACTCGACCCGACTTTTCAGAAAGTCAGGTTTCACGAAACCCGACTCGACCTGAAAAAATGAAAAGTTGCTCAACCCTAGTACTGACTACTGAGTTGCAACTCTGTTGGATTCACGGTACAAAAGTAAATTTAGCCAGATGCGCCGCCCCTGGAAAGAGATGCACTCATGCTGGAGTATCGAATCACACTTGTAAACAATCTTAAAAGTGGTTTTCCCCAAGACAACTGTGAGGCACACAGTGTGCATCCCAGTTCTAGATGCCCAACTCCGAGAATGTCAAGACATCATCACAAAAACATTAGCAGCAGCAGGAGCAGTGTAAGTGACATAAGCAATTTCTGTGAGTCATTTCACAAATTTTTTAGACCAGCCTGTGCACCAGCAGAACAAGTCTACAAGTCTGACACCTTGTGACCGACTGGAGAGGATGGTGCAGGAGTATCTGGAGCTCAATATCAATTACATCATAGGGGTTCGACCCTTTTGCATTTTGGTCTTCAAAAATGGAAGAGTGGCCTGAGCTCGCCTTTCATGCCTTGGAGATTTTGTCATGCCTTTCAGCCAGCGTTCTCTCAGAACCTGTCTTCAAAGCTGCTGGTGGTGTCCTGATGGATAACCACATCCAGCTGTCCCCTGAAAGTGTAAACTGCCTATCTTTCATCAAAATGATCAAGTCATGGATCTCCAATGACTTTTGCACCCCAGTTACAGAGTGGGCAAACTATGCGATGGTGTTGATTTTAGTGCAATGTATGTAATCTTGCGTTATTGCAGTCTGTGCCATCTTTGTGATGTCTTTTGTGCATGGGGTCACTAATACTGCTGATGTTACAAACAATTTTTTGAAATACAGAGACTCCAAGTTGGGTCTCCATCTGTTGGGCTGCCTGCAGTAGAAGGTGTGTTAGAGGCCTATTATACTGTTTCTACTCTATGGCAATTGGCCACTTTATTATTTGTATAAAACATTTTTTGAATCGTATAGACAAGTTGGGTCCCCATCTGGTGGGTTGCCTGTGTAAGTAGGGCTCCCAGACAGGCAGGCCTGCACTCACTTTCAGTAAGATACCTGTGTTACTTGCCTTACATTTTTCTACCAATTGTACTGTCTGAAACTGATGTTTGTGCCATCTGAGTGTGGCTGGAAAAAAAAGGTGTTACATGAGGTATCAAGGCTCCCAGATAAAAAGGCTTACACTGCTCCCTTAGCCATCATGTCTTAATTGAAACTTCAATTCAAAGCTCTAAATACTGGCCCAGACCCTATTTCCTCATTCCTGGCACATGGCTGACTTCTGCTGTGCTAATATCAAATTTCTACTGTAGGTAAATTGATGCCACATTTCCTATTGTCTGCCCCCAAATTTTGGGAAATATTTGTACTGTAAGTTGGGTCTCCTTCATGTGTGGTTCCTGTTGCAGTTTGACTCCCAGACTGGCAGGCCTGCTCTTATTTTTAGTCAACTACCACTGTTACTATCCTTACAATATCCTAACATTAATGCTCTACCAAGCTGATTTTTGTGTCACCTGAGTGTGGCTGTGAAAAAAATATTGAGCTGTTGCATCAGGTATCAGGGCTGCCAGGCAAAGAAGGCTTTACCCGCTCCCTTAGCCATCATGTCTTAATTGAAACTTCAAATCAAAGCTGTAAATGCTGGGCCAGACTCTGATACCTCATGCATGGCCCTTGGCTGACTGCTTCTGTACCATTATAAAAGGTTTTACTATGGGTCAATTGATCAGTCAACTACTAGTGATGAGTAGGGTTGAGCGAAACGGGTCGTTCATTTTCAAAAGTCGCCGACTTTTGGCAAAGTCGGGTTTCATGAAAACCGATCCGACCCCTGTGCGGGGTCGGCCATGCGGTACGCGACTTTCGCGCCAAAGTCGCGTTTCAATGACGCGAAAAGCGCCATTTCTCAGCCAATGAAGGTAAACGCAGAGTGTGGGCAGCGTGATGACGTAGGTCCTGGTCCCCACCATCTTAGAGAAGGGCATTGCAGTGATTGGCTTGCTGTCTGCGGCGTCACAGGGGCTATAAAGGGGCGTTCCCGCCGACCGCCATGTTACTGCTGCTGATCTGAGCTTAGGGAGAGGTTGCTGCCGCTTCGTCAGAAGCAGGGATAGCGTTAGGCAGGGTACATTAACCACCAAACCGCTTGTGCTGTAGCGATTTCCACTGCCCAACACCACCTTCAGTGTGCAGGGACAGTGGAAGCTACATTTTTTTTTTTCCCCTCAGCGCTGTAGCTCATTGGGCTGCCCTAGAAGGCTCCCTGATAGCTGCATTGCTGTGTGTACGCCGCTGTGCAAACCAACTGCTTTTTTCAAAGCACAAATCCTCTTGTTCCTTCCTTTCTGCACAGCTATCTTTTTTGTTTGTACACACTTTTTATTTAATTTGTGCATCAGTCCACTCCTTATTGCTGCCTGCCATACCTGGCTGAGATTACTGCAGGGAGATAGTAATTGAAGGACACTCCCTGTTTTTTTTTTTTTTTTTGTGGGAGATTAAGATTGACATTTCTGCTAGAGTGCCATCCCTGTGTGTGCCATCTCTCACTCAGTGGGCCATAGAAAGCCTATTTATTTTTTTGCTTGATTTGGGTTATAAAATCTACCTGAAAAAATCACTACATCAATCAGTGGGAGAAAAATATTGGCCTCAGGGCTTGTGTGCCACTCTTGACTCCTGTGTGTGCCATCTCTCAGTCAGTGGGCCATAGAAAGCCTATTTATTTTTTTGCTTGATTTGGGTTCTAAAATCTACCTGAAAAAATCACTACATCAATCAGTGGGAGAAAAATATTGGCCTCAGGGCTTGTGTGCCACTCCTGACTCCTGTGTGCATCATCACTCACTCAGTGGGCCATAGAAAGCCCAATTTTTTTTTTTTTGCTTTATTTGGGTTCTAAATTCTACCTGAAAAAATCAATAAATCAATCAGTGGGAGATTAATATTGGCCTTTGGGCTTGTGTGCCAGTCCTAAGCGTGCCATCTCTCTCTCTCAGATAGTGGGCCATAGAAAGCCTATTTATTATTTTTTTTATTGGGTTTATAAATTTTCCCTGGAACAAAAAAAAAAAAGTGGGAGATTAATATTGGCCTCTGGGCTTGTGTGCCAGTCCTGAGCGTGCCATCTCTCTCACAAATAGTGGGCCATAGAAAGCCTATTTATTTTTTTGCTTGATTTGGGTTCTAAAATCTACCTGAAAAAATCACTACATCAATCAGTGGGAGAAAAATATTGGCCTCAGGGCTTGTGTGCCACTCCTGACTCCTGTGTGCATCATCACTCACTTAGTGGGCCATAGAAAGCCCATTTTTTTTTTTTTTTTGCTTTATTTGGGTTCTAAATTCTACCTGAAAAAATCAATAAATCAATCAGTGGGAGATTAATATTGGCCTTTGGGCTTGTGTGCCAGTCCTAAGCGTGCCATCTCTCTCTCTCAGATAGTGGGCCATAGAAAGCCTATTTATTATTTTTTTTATTGGGTTTATAAATTTTCCCTGGAACAAAAAAAAAAAAAAGTGGGAGATTAATATTGGCCTCTGGGCTTGTTTGCCAGTCCTGAGCGTGCCATCTCTCTCACAAATAGTGGGCCATAGAAAGCCTATTTATTTATTTTTTTTTGGTTTTATAAATTCTCCCTGAAAAAAAAGGGAGATTAATATTGGCCTTTGGGCTAGTGTGCCAGTCCTAAGCGTGCCATCTCTCTCTCTCTCTCAGATAGTGGGCCATAGAAAGCCTATTTATTATTTTTTTTATTGGGTTTATAAATTTTCCCTGGAACAAAAAAAAAACAGTGGGAGATAAATATTGGCCTCTGGGCTTGTGTGCCACTCCTGACTCCTGTGTGCGTCATCTCTCACTCAGTGGGCCATAGAAAGCCTTTTTTTGTTTTATTTGTTTTCTAAATTCTCCCTGAAAAAATCATTTTATTTTATTTGGTTTCTAAATTCTTCCTGAAAAAATCATTTTATTCTATTTTTTTTTTTTCCTAAAGTCTCCCTGAAAAAAAACAAAAAACAAATCAGTGGGAGATTAATATTTACATCTGTGCTTCAGTGACAGTCCTGCGTGTGTGGCATCTCTCTCATTTGTTGCCACCAACAACAGAGTGCGTAACATTGTGCCTGATTTTCGTTGTGGTCTCACTCACCTCTAAAGGGGTAGCTAAATCATACTGAAGTTATAGCTCACCGTGTAAGTTGTGTGACAGCAACAAATACCGTTAGTTTGTTTACGTTTTTAAAACAATGAGGAAGTCTGGTGGAAGAGGTCGTGGCCGGGGGCGTTCATTGTCAGCTGGTAATGAGGGTAGTGGTAGTGGTGGAGCATCAGCTGGTCGTGGGAAAAAAAATATTGCACCTAAGTCTGGAGCTGTGGAGCCAGGTTCGTCGTCTGGCTACACAAGGCCTCGAACGCTCCCTTTTCTGGGTGTAGGAAAACCGCTTTTAAAGCCGGAGCAGCAAGAGCAAGTTTTGGCTTATCTTGCTGACTCAGCCTCTAGCTCTTTTGCCTCCTCTCGTGAAACTGGTAAATGTCAAAGCAGCGCGTCGTTAGTGGATGTTCACGGTCAGGGACAAGTCGCTTCCTTGTCCTCTTCAGCAAAAACAACAACAGAGAAGAATGCAGCAGGCGACACAACGGGTTACTCCATGGAGCTCTTTACACATACCGTCCCTGGCTTAGAAAGTGAAGCAGTTAACAGTCCATGCCCATTACAAGTTGAATCTGACATGGAGTGCACTGATGCACAGCCACAGCCAGACTACTATGCTGGTCCTTTGACTCAGACCACAACATTGCCCTCGCAGGGTAATGATCAAGAATCAGACCCTGATGAGACTATGTTGCCCCATCACGAATGCTATACCACTGACCGACATGGTGACACAGACGAAGTTGCACACGAGCTACAAGAAGAGGTAATAGATGACCCAGTTCTTGACCCCGATTGGCAGCCATTGGGGGAACAGGGTGCAGGCTGCAGCAGTTCTGAAGCGGAGGAGGAGGGGCCGCAGCAGGCATCAACATCGCAACAGGTTCCATCTGCCGGGCCCGTATCTTGCCCAAAATGCGTGGCAAAGCCAAAACCTGTTGGAGGACAGCGTGGCCATCCGGTTAAAGCTCAGTCTGCAATGCCTGAAAAGGTATCCGATGCTAGAAAGAGTGCAGTCTGGCATTTTTTTAAACAACATCCAATTGATCAGCGCAAAGTCATCTGTCAAAAATGTTCAACTACCTTAAGCAGAGGACAGAATCTGAAAAGTCTCAATACAAGTTGCATGCATAGACATTTAACCACCATGCATTTGCAAGCCTGGACTAACTACCAAACGTCCCTTAAGGTTGTAGTACCCTCGGCCAATGAAGCTAGTCAGCAACGCAACATCCCTTCCGGCAGTGTAGGGCCACCATTTTCCGCACCACCTGCAGTATCTGTGCAGGTTTCTTTGCCAGGCCAAAGCAGTCAGGGTCAGGGAATCACCAGTTTCGTAGTAGGAAACACTGCATCTAGGGCACTGGCGGCAACAATACCATCTCCCACCGTCTCTCAGTCTGCCATGTCCACCGGCACCCCCGCTAGTTCCACGATCTCCAGCTCTCCAGTCCAGCTCACCCTACATGAGACTATGGTTAGAAAAAGGAAGTACTTAGCCTCGCATCCGTGTACACAGGGTTTGAACGCCCACATAGCTAGACTAATCTCGTTAGAGATGATGCCCTACCGGTTAGTTGAAAGCGAAGCTTTCAAAGCCCTGATGGACTACGCTGTACCGTGCTACGAGCTACCCAGTCGACACTTTTTTTCCAGAAAAGCCATCCCAGCCCTCCACCAGCATGTTAAAGAGCGCATCGTCCATGCGCTCAGGCAATCTGTGAGCACAAAGGTGCACCTGACAACAGATGCATGGACCAGTAGGCATGGCCAGGGACGTTACGTGTCCATCACGGCACACTGGGTAAATGTGGTGGATGCAGGGTCCACAGGGGACAGCAAGTTTGGGACAGTTCTGCCTAGCCCACGGTCTAGGAAACAGTTGGCTGTAGCCGTTCGCACCCCCTCCTCCTCCTCTTCGTCCTCCTGCAGAAGCGAGAGCTCGTCCACAGACCGCAGTCGCACAACCACTCCATCCGCAGCTGCCACTGTTGCACACCAGGTCTCCCATTATGGGGCAGCTACTGGCAAACGTCAGCAGGCTGTATTGGCTATGAAGTGTTTTGGCGACAACAGACACACTGCGGAAGTTCTGTCCGAGTTCTTGCAGAAAGAAACGCAGTCGTGGCTGGGCACTGTAGATCTTGAGGCAGGCAAGGTAGTGAGTGATAACGGAAGGAATTTCATGGCTGCCATCTCCCTTTCCCAACTGAAACACATTCCTTGCCTGGCTCACACCTTAATCCTGGTGGTGCAGTGCTTCCTGAAAAGTTATCCGGGGTTATCCGACCTGCTCCTCAAAGTGCGTGGACTTTGCTCACATATCCGCCGTTCGCCCGTACACTCCAGCCGTATGCAGACCTATCAGCGTTCTTTGAACCTTCCCCAGCATCGCCTAATCATAGACGTTGCAACAAGGTGGAACTCAACACTGCACATGCTTCAGAGACTGTGCGAACAGAGGCGGGCTGTTATGTTTTTGTGGGAGGATACACATACACGGGCAGGCAGTAGGATGGCAGACATGGAGTTGTCAGGTGTGCAGTGGTCGAAGATTCAAGACATGTGTCAAGTCCTTCAGTGTTTTGAGGAATGCACACGGCTGGTTAGTGCAGACAACGCCATAATAAGCATGAGCATCCCCCTAATGCGTCTGCTGATGCAAAGTTTGACGCACATAAAGGATCAGGCGGAGGAGGAGGAGGACGAGGAGGATGATGGGGATGATTATATTTTTAATGAGGAAGCTTTTCCGGGGCCACTGGAATTTGGTGGCGCGGCAAGGCCGGGATCTGGTTTTTGGAGGGACACAAGTGACGTGGATTTGCCTGAAACTGCCCCTCAACCAAGAATAACCGCAGATTTGAGAACTGGAACTTTGGCCCACATGGCGGATTATGCCTTACGTATCCTCAAAAGGGACACACGCATAACTAAAATGATGAACGATGACGATTACTGGTTGGCCTGCCTCCTTGATCCTCGCTATAAAGGCAAATTGCAAAATATAATGCCACATGAGAACTTGGAACTAATATTAGCAACCAAACAATCAACTCTTGTTGACCGTTTGCTTCTGGCATTCCCTGCACACAGCGTCCGTGATCGTTCTCACACGAGCTGCAGGGGCCAGCAGACAAGAGGAGTTAGAGGGGCAGAAATCAGAAGTGGCGTTGGCCAGAGGGGTTTTCTGACCAGGTTGTGGAGTGATTTTGCTATGACCGCAGAGAGGACAGGTACTGCAGCATCAATTCAAAGTGACAGGAGACAACATTTGTCCAGTATGGTTACAAACTATTTTTCATCCCTTATCGATGTTCTCCCTCAACCGTCATTCCCATTTGATTACTGGGCATCAAAATTAGACACCTGGCCAGAATTGGCAGAATATGCATTGCAGGAGCTTGCTTGCCCGGCAGCTAGTGTCCTATCAGAAAGAGTATTCAGTGCTGCAGGTTCAATACTAACAGAAAAAAGGACTCGTCTGGCTACCCAAAATGTAGATGATCTAACCTTCATTAAAATGAACCACAACTGGATTTCGAAATCTTTTGCCCCACCTTGCCCGGCTGACACCTAGCTTTCCTATGTAAAGGTCTTGCCTGTGGACTATTCTGAACGACTTTTCCAATCTCGTAATTTGCAGCACCTGATTGTCCAGCATCCGACATGTTAACACCTCCCTAAATGGCCAAAGTCCCCACACGGGGCCGTGGTATCGCCACTTGGCGCCAGCACCCGTGAGAGTACTGTTTGTCTGAAGAGGTGGGTGTGCCCGCTTTTGGTTGACGGCACTGCCACTAGGTCCCTCATAGTACAATAAAGTGTCTGGCGGTGGTGGTGCGCACCCAACGTCAGACACACCGTTGTAATATGAGGGGCCCTGGGCCTGTACCGCCGGCCACAAGACAGTCCCCCCCCCAGGTCAAACAGTGCTCTACGACTTGCAAAATTTTCTCTCACAGCTCCACCAATGTTTAGTCTATGCGCTGACATCCTTCAATGCCTGGCACTGTCAATACCATTGTATTGACATTTTTCTTATGTTAGGCCTTCGAAGCCTGTCTGCGGTCACTCCTTCCACTAGGCCTCCACTGACCTGTCTACTGCTGCCCGTGTTCCCCTGGAACCAATTTTAAATTGCCTACAGCCAGCCCAATTTATTATGTTAGGGCTTCGAAGCCTGTCTGCGGTCCCTCCTTCCACTAGGCCTCTACTGACCTGTCTACTGCTGCCCGTGTTCCCCTGGAACCAATTTTAAATTGCCTACAGCCAGCCCAATTTATTATGTTAGGGCTTCGAAGCCTGTCTGCGGTCCCTCCTTCCACTAGGCCTCCACTGACCTGTCTACTGCCGCCCGTGTTCCCCTGGAACCAATTTTAAATTGCCTACAGCCAGCCCAATTTATTATGTTAGGGCTTCGAAGCCTGTCTGCGGTCCCTCCTTCCACTAGGCCTCCACTGACCTGTCTACTGCTGCCCGTGTTCCCCTGGAACCAATTTTAAATTGCCTACAGCCAGCCCAATTTATTATGTTAGGGCTTCGAAGCCTGTCTGCGGTCCCTCCTTCCACTAGGCCTCCACTGACCTGTCTACTGCTGCCCGTGTTCCCCTGGAACCAATTTTAAATTGCCTACAGCCAGCCCAATTTATTATGTTAGGGCTTCGAAGCCTGTCTGCGGTCCCTCTTTCCACTAGGCCTCCACTGACCTGTCTACTGCTGCCCGTGTTCCCCTGGAACCAATATTAAATTGCCTACAGCCAGCCCAATTTATTATGTTAGGGCTTCGAAGCCTGTCTGCGGTCCCTCCTTCCACTAGGCCTCCACTGACCTGTCTACTGCCGCCCGTGTTCCCCTGGAACCAATTTTAAATTGCCTACAGCCAGCCCAATTTATTATGTTAGGGCTTCGAAGCCTGTCTGCGGTCCCTCCTTCCACTAGGCCTCCACTGACCTGTCTACTGCTGCCCGTGTTCCCCTGGAACCAATTTTAAATTGCCTACAGCCAGCCCAATTTATTATGTTAGGGCTTCGAAGCCTGTCTGCGGTCCCTCTTTCCACTAGGCCTCCACTGACCTGTCTACTGCTGCCCGTGTTCCCCTGGAACCAATTTTAAATTGCCTACAGCCAGCCCAATTTATTATGTTAGGGCTTCGAAGCCTGTCTGCGGTCCCTTCTTTCACTAGGCCTCCACTGACCTGTCTACTGCCGCCCGTGTTCCCCTGGAACCAATTTTAAATTGCCTACAGCCAGCCCAATTTATTATGTTAGGGCTTCGAAGCCTGTCTGCGGTCCCTACTTCCACTAGGCCTCCACTGACCTGTCTACTGCTGCCCGTGTTCCCCTGGAACCAATTTTAAATTGCCTACAGCCAGCCCAATTTATTATGTTAGGGCTTCGAAGCCTGTCTGCGGCCCCTCCTTCCACTAGGCCTCCACTGACCTGTCTACTGCTGCCCGTGTTCCCCTGGAACCAATTTTACATTGCCTACAGCCAGCCCAATTTATTATGTTAGGGCTTCGAAGCCTGTCTGCGGTCCCTCCTTCCACTAGGCCTCCACTGACCTGTCTACTGCCGCCCGTGTTCCCCTGGAACCAATTGTAAATTGCCTACAGCCAGGCCAATTTATTATGTTAGGGCTTCGAAGCCTGTCTGCGGTCCCTCCTTCCACTAGGCCTCCACTGACCTGTCTACTGCTGCCCGTGTTCCCCTGGAACCAATTTTAAATTGCCTACAGCCAGCCCAATTTATTATGTTAGGGCTTCGAAGCCTGTCTGCGGTCCCTCCTTCCACTAGGCCTCCACTGACCTGTCTACTGCTGCCCGTGTTCCCCTGGAACCAATTTTAAATTGCCTACAGCCAGCCCAATTTATTATGTTAGGGCTTCGAAGCCTGTCTGCGGTCCCTCCTTCCACTAGGCCTCCACTGACCTGTCTACTGCTGCCCGGGTTCCCCTGGAACCAATTTTACATTGCCTACAGCCAGCCCAATTTATTATGTTAGGGCTTCGAAGCCTGTCTGCGGTCCCTCCTTCCACTAGGCCTCCACTGACCTGTCTACTGCCGCCCGTGTTCCCCTGGAACCAATTGTAAATTGCCTACAGCCAGCCCAATTTATTATGTTAGGGCTTCGAAGCCTGTCTGCGGTCCCTCCTTCCACTAGGCCTCCACTGACCTGTCTACTGCTGCCCGGGTTCCCCTGGAACCAATTTTACATTGCCTACAGCCAGCCCAATTTATTATGTTAGGGCTTCGAAGCCTGTCTGCGGTCCCTCCTTCCACTAGGCCTCCACTGACCTGTCTACTGCCGCCCGTGTTCCCCTGGAACCAATTGTAAATTGCCTACAGCCAGGCCAATTTATTATGTTAGGGCTTCGAAGCCTGTCTGCGGTCCCTCCTTCCACTAGGCCTCCACTGACCTGTCTACTGCCGCCCGGGTTCCCCTGGAACCAATTGTAAATTGCCTACAGCCAGGCCAATTTATTATGTTAGGGCTTCGAAGCCTGTCTGCGGTCCCTCCTTCCACTAGGCCTCCACTGACCTGTCTACTGCTGCCCGTGTTCCCCTGGAACCAATTTTAAATTGCCTACAGCCAGCCCAATTTATTATGTTAGGGCTTCGAAGCCTGTCTGCGGTCCCTCCTTCCACTAGGCCTCCACTGACCTGTCTACTGCTGCCCGGGTTCCCCTGGAACCAATTTTACATTGCCTACAGCCAGCCCAATTTATTATGTTAGGGCTTCGAAGCCTGTCTGCGGTCCCTCCTTCCACTAGGCCTCCACTGACCTGTCTACTGCTGCCCGGGTTCCCCTGGAACCAATTTTAAATTGCCTACAGCCCGCCCAATTTATTATGTTAGGGCTTCGAAGCCTGTCTGCGGTCCCTCCTTCCACTAGGCCTCCACTGACCTGTCTACTGCCACCCGTGTTCCCCTGGAACCAATTGTAAATTGCCTACAGCCAGGCCAATTTATTATGTTAGGGCTTCGAAGCCTGTCTGCGGTCCCTCCTTCCACTAGGCCTCCACTGACCTGTCTACTGCTGCCCGTGTTCCCCTGGAACCAATTTTAAATTGCCTACAGCCAGCCCAATTTATTATGTTAGGGCTTCGAAGCCTGTCTGCGGTCCCTCCTTCCACTAGGCCTCCACTGACCTGTCTACTGCTGCCCGTGTTCCCCTGGAACCAATTTTAAATTGCCTACAGCCAGCCCAATTTATTATGTTAGGGCTTCGAAGCCTGTCTGCGGTCCCTCCTTCCACTAGGCCTCCACTGACCTGTCTACTGCTGCCCGTGTTCCCCTGGAACCAATTTTAAATTGCCTACAGCCAGGCCAATTTATTATGTTAGGGCTTCGAAGCCTGTCTGCGGTCCCTCCTTCCACTAGGCCTCCACTGACCTGTCTACTGCCGCCCGGGTTCCCCTGGAACCAATTTTACATTGCCTACAGCCAGCCCAATTTATTATGTTAGGGCTTCGAAGCCTGTCTGCGGTCCCTCCTTCCACTAGGCCTCCACTGACCTGTCTACTGCCGCCCGTGTTCCCCTGGAACCAATTGTAAATTGCCTACAGCCAGGCCAATTTATTATGTTAGGGCTTCGAAGCCTGTCTGCGGTCCCTCCTTCCACTAGGCCTCCACTGACCTGTCTACTGCCGCCCGGGTTCCCCTGGAACCAATTGTAAATTGCCTACAGCCAGGCCAATTTATTATGTTAGGGCTTCGAAGCCTGTCTGCGGTCCCTCCTTCCACTAGGCCTCCTCTGACCTGTCTACTGCTGCCCGGGTTCCCCTGGAACCAATTTTAAATTGCCTACAGCCAGCCCAATTTATTATGTTAGGGCTTCGAAGCCTGTCTGCGGTCCCTCCTTCCACTAGGCCTCCACTGACCTGTCTACTGCTGCCCGGGTTCCCCTGGAACCAATTTTACATTGCCTACAGCCAGCCCAATTTATTATGTTAGGGCTTCGAAGCCTGTCTGCGGTCCCTCCTTCCACTAGGCCTCCACTGACCTGTCTACTGCTGCCCGGGTTCCCCTGGAACCAATTTTAAATTGCCTACAGCCAGCCCCATTTATTATGTTAGGGCTTCGAAGCCTGTCTGCGGTCCCTCCTTCCACTAGGCCTCCACTGACCTGTCTACTGCCGCCCGTGTTCCCCTGGAACCAATTGTAAATTGCCTACAGCCAGGCCAATTTATTATGTTAGGGCTTCGAAGCCTGTCTGCGGTCCCTCCTTCCACTAGGCCTCCACTGACCTGTCTACTGCCGCCCGTGTTCCCCTGGAACCAATTGTAAATTGTCTACAGCCAGGCCAATTTATTATGTTAGGGCTTCGAAGCCTGTCTGCGGTCCCTCCTTCCACTAGGCCTCCACTGACCTGTCTACTGCCGCCCGGGTTCCCCTGGAACCAATTGTAAATTGCCTACAGCCAGGCCAATTTATTATGTTAGGGCTTCGAAGCCTGTCTGCGGTCCCTCCTTCCACTAGGCCTCCACTGACCTGTCTACTGCTGCCCGGGTTCCCCTGGAACCAATTTTACATTGCCTACAGCCAGCCCAATTTATTATGTTAGGGCTTCGAAGCCTGTCTGCGGTCCCTCCTTCCACTAGGCCTCCACTGACCTGTCTACTGCTGCCCGGGTTCCCCTGGAACCAATTTTAAATTGCCTACAGCCAGCCCAATTTATTATGTTAGGGCTTCGAAGCCTGTCTGCGGTCCCTCCTTCCACTAGGCCTCCACTGACCTGTCTACTGCTGCCCATGTACCCCTTGAACCAACATCAGAAAATATAAAAATAAGTATTTTGCTCATAAAAAAGAAAATACTGGAGAGATATCAAATGCAGACATTTTAACATTAAAAACAAACACATACAACAAAAATCTGGTACAGTACTAAAAATGGCCACCAGCTACAATAACTTTCTCCTGCAAGTAGTTAACTGAAAGTTTTTTTCAATTTAAAACACAGATATGGCATCCACCGAGTGTTGTCCTGTCGCGTCTTCTTTATATTATTGCCAAGAAGATGCAAAACAATGAAAATAATAAAATCATTATTTACCAAAAAAATAGAGTAAGTCAAAACCACATTGCAAATAAACATTCATTACAAATAAAGAAGCAGGGCGCGTCCGAGGGTGAGTATATACCTAATAAGAATATAATCACCCTCGGACGCGCCCTGCTTCTTTCCGACAGCCTTCCTTCCTAAGAATCAGCCCTTCCGTGGTGTAGAGAGAGGGTGTGTTACACTCCAAGGTGTTCCCCAGGTTGCCTTTCCTGAGCTTCGATCTTCATGCTCTCGTTTAGTAGTTGTCGGAAAGTAGGCTGCATTAGGCCTACAAAATGGGTATGGGGTGGAGAGAGATGGTGTGTTACACTCCAAGGTGTTCCCCAGGTTGCCTTGCCATTGCTTCGGTCTTCCGACTCTCGTTTAGTAGTTGTAGAAAACTACACTGCATTAGGCCTACTAAATGGGTATGGGGTGGAGAGAGATGGTGTGTTCCACTCCAAGGTGTTCCCCAGGTTGCCTTGCCATTGCTTCGGTCTTCTGACTCTCGTTTAGTAGTTGTAGAAAACTACACTGCATTAGGCCTACAAAATGGGTATGGGGTGGAGAGAGATGGTGTGTTCCACTCCAAGGTGTTCTCCAGGTTGCCTTTCCTGAGCTTCGATCTTCATGCTCTCGTTTAGTAGTTGTCGGAAAGTAGGCTGCATTAGGCCTACAAAATGGGTATGGGGTGGAGAGAGATGGTGTGTTACACTCCAAGGTGTTCCCCAGGTTGCCTTGCCATTGCTTCGGTCTTCCGACTCTCGTTTAGTAGTTGTAGAAAACTACACTGCATTAGGCCTACAAAATGGGTATCGGGTGGAGAGAGATGGTGTGTTACACTCCAAGGTGTTCCCAAGGTTGCCTTGCCATTGCTTCGGTCTTCTGACTCTCGTTTAGTAGTTGTAGAAAACTACACTGCATTAGGCCTACAAAATGGGTATTGGGTGGAGAGAGATGGTGTGTTACACTCCAAGGTGTTCCCCAGGTTGCCTTGCCATTGCTTCGGTCTTCCGACTCTCGTTTAGTAGTTGTAGAAAACTACACAGCATTAGGCCTACAAAATGGGTATGGGGTGGAGAGAGATGGTGTGTTACACTCCAAGGTGTTCTCCAGGTTTCCTCGCCATTGCTTCGATCTTCCGACTCTCGTTTAGTAGTTGTAGAAAACTACACAGCATTAGGCCTACAAAATGGGTATCGGGTGGAGAGAGATGGTGTGTTACACTCCAAGGTGTTCCCCAGGTTGCCTTGCCATTGCTTCGGTCTTCTGACTCTCGTTTAGTAGTTGTAGAAAACTACACAGCATTAGGCCTACAAAATGGGTATGGGGTGGAGAGAGATGGTGTGTTCCACTCCAAGGTGTTCTCCAGGTTGCCTTTTCTGTGCTTCGATCTTCATGCTCTCGTTTAGTAGTTGTCGGAAAGTAGGCTGCATTAGGCCTACAAAATGGGTATGGGGTGGAGAGAGATGGTGTGTTACACTCCAAGGTGTTCCCCAGGTTGCCTTGCCATTGCTTCGGTCTTCCGACTCTCGTTTAGTAGTTGTAGAAAACTACACTGCATTAGGCCTACAAAATGGGTATCGGGTGGAGAGAGATGGTGTGTTACACTCCAAGGTGTTCCCCAGGTTGCCTTGCCATTGCTTCGGTCTTCTGACTCTCGTTTAGTAGTTGTAGAAAACTACACTGCATTAGGCCTACAAAATGGGTATTGGGTGGAGAGAGATGGTGTGTTACACTCCAAGGTGTTCCCCAGGTTGCCTTGCCATTGCTTCGGTCTTCCGACTCTCGTTTAGTAGTTGTAGAAAACTACACAGCATTAGGCCTACAAAATGGGTATGGGGTGGAGAGAGATGGTGTGTTACACTCCAAGGTGTTCTCCAGGTTTCCTCGCCATTGCTTCGATCTTCCGACTCTCGCTTAGTAGTTGTAGAAAACTACACAGCATTAGGCCTACAAAATGGGTATGGGGTGGAGAGAGATGGTGTGTTCCACTCCAAGGTGTTCTCCAGGTTGCCTTTCCTGAGCTTCTATCTTCAGGCTCTCGTTAAATTGTGGTTAAATGGAACAACTGCATTTGGCGTACTAGTTGGTTTGGGGCCTACTAACAGTGTCTGCCGCTCCTTGCTGTTCTCCTGGTTTCCTGTCCTGAAATTCCGTTTTCAGGCGCTCGTTAAGTAGTTGTTAATGTTAGACTACATTTGGCCTACTAGTTGGGTTGGGGCCTACTATCGGTGTCTGCCACTCCTTGCTGTTCTCCTCCACTGAACAAAGCTGTGCCGCCTGTTTACTACGGTTGCCAATTTTGAACTGCATTTCGACTACTTACTGATTTGGGCCTACTCTCTGTGTCAGCCTCTCATTCCAGTTGTCCTCCACTGCAATGCCCCCTGGTTATTCCTGTGTTACCAATTTTGAACTGCATTTAGCCCACTTTATTATTTGGGCCTATATCTGTGTTTCCTCCTCATCCTGCCCATTGCCCAGCCAGTGATAGATGAGTCTGCTGGTACATTGACCCATAACGCAACATTCCCCGTGCACGCTACACAACAACATTGTGACCGTGCTGAAAGTCAGGTTGCTCTTCCCGCATACCATACCACCTTACACGGGGACAAAGAGGAAGGTGCAGATGAAAGTGCAGGTTCCTTCATCAGGTGGGGGGAGGAATACTAGTTGGCGACGTCACTGGCACAGGGCCTCTCATAGTACGCAAAAGTGTTGCTGCCGGTGGGAGGCGCCCCCGCCGTGCAAACACACCGCTGTACTTTGAGGAGCCCTGTGCCAGTGCCAATGCCAACGAGTGGGCCCCCCCTGCTTGCTCAGGATCACAGCACTTGCAAAGTTGAAATACTTACCTCTCCCTGCTCCACTGCCGTGACGTGGTCCAGATTTCCTGGGCCCACTAATTACTTGAACCAGCCCTACCCACCACAACTTTAGCCAAATGACCCCCAATTTCAAATGCCTTCCAATTATTATAAGGTAAATTACGCTTGACAAGCTTCATTAAGAAGAATGGATGGTTTTGCCATTAAAATGGGCACTCTAGGTGTTTTCCTGGCCCCCACTCACTGCCGACTATGCTGCCCCATTGACTTGCATTGGGTTTCGTGTTTCGGTCGATCCCGACTTTGCGTCATAATCGGCCGATTTCACTCGACCCGACTTTTGAGATAGTCGGGTTTCGCGAAACCCGGCTCGACTCTAAAAAGGTCAAGGTCGCTCAACTCTACTCAGGACAAATTGTACAAGAAATTTTGGGGTCCAATTTCTTCTCTTACCATTGGGAAAATAAAAAATTGGGGGCAAAAATATCATTTTTGTGAAAAAATATGATTTTTAATTTTTACGGCTCTGCATTATAAACTTCTGTGAATAACTTAATGGGTCAAAGTGCTAACAACACATCTAGATAAGCTCCTGAGGGGGGTCTACTTTCCAAAATGGTGTCACTTGTGGGGGGTTTCAATGTTTAGGCACATCAGAGGCTCTCCAAATGCAACATGGCGTCCCATCTCAATTCTAGTCAATTTTGCATTGAAAAGTCAAATGGCGCTCCTTCACTTCTGAGCTCTGCCATGCATCCAAACAGTGGTTTACCCCCACTTAGGAGGTATCGGCGTACTCAGGACAAATTGTACAACTTTTGGGGTCCATTTTCTCCTCTTACTATTGGTAAAATAAAACAAACTGGAGTTGAAGTAAATTTTTTGTGAAAAAAAAGGTAAATGTTCATTTTTATTTAAACATTCCAAAAATTCCTGTGAAACACCTGAAGGGTACATACACTTCTTGAATGTGGTTTTGAGCACCTTGAGGTTCAGTTTTTAGAATGGTGTCACACTTGGTTATTTTCTATCATAAAGACCCCTCAAAATGACTTCAAATGAGATGTGGTCCCTAAAAAAAATGTTGTTGTAAAAATGAGAAATTGCAGGTCAACTTTTAACCCTTATAACTCCCTAACAAAAAAAATTTGGTTCCAAAATTGTGCTGATGTAAAGTAGATATGTGGGAAATGTTACGTATTAATTATTTTGTGTGACATATCTCTAGGATTTAATTGCATAAAAATTCAAATTTGGAAAATTGCGAAATTTTCAAAATTTTTGCCAAATTTCTGTTTTTTTCCACAAATAAACACAGGTAATATCAAAGAAATTTTACCACTGTCATGAAGTACAATATGTCACGAGAAAACATTGTCAGTCTCACCAGGATCCGATGAAGCATTCCAGAGTTATAATCTCATAAATGGACAGTGGTCAGAATTGTAAAAATTGGCCCAGTCATTAACGTGCAAACCACCCTTGGGGGTAAAGGGGGTTAAAAAAATTTAGACAATGTTAGGACTGGCAGAACGTACCAAATATAAATAAGAGGCAATATAAGATTCGTTCGCAATCCGGGGTCCACCGTGCAGAGAAGACACCTGCTGCTCGGTAATGGCAGAGTATATGGCAGTATTAGGGAAAACACACACGGGTTGGCTTCACCCGGTATGAAGGAAGCAAACCCTGTTGCATCACAGGGCCGCGATACCGCACAGAGTGAGCAAGCAAGGAGTCACCGATCTCTGCCCCAAGATGCAGGGTCAGAGCCTCTCGAGACCTCCTGCGCTCGACACTGCTACAGTGGTGTCAGGAGTAAACTAAACTAAAATAGGTTTAGCGCACTGGGTGAGCGCAGCACCGCTCTTGCAAACACCACTAACCGCCCTAACTAGGAAAGGGTAAACGCACTGGTTGCACACGGTGCCGCATTGGCTAATGCTGCTGATAGATGCTGTAGATTGTGCCTGGTGCTGGATGGCACTAACTGGCGCTAGACAGCTCCAACATTCGAGAACATTCATCAACACTAGGGATGGGAATGATTTGGAGCTTTCACCAGAACAGGCATACATCCACACACCCACAAAAACTAAATGTAACCAGAATATGGTGGAATCAAGTATCACTAAGCTAAATAGCCCTGCAGCGACACCAACAAACTTCCACACACAGTTTGTAAATAAGAAAAAAATGTAAACTAGTATATACCTTAGTATATACAGGTACGCGCTGGGCAGTAGCAGATGGTAAATAATGATGAAGAAGTCCACTTAAAGAATGTGTAATAATAAAAAATAATTATAATATATAAAGTCTAATGTCCTGAAGTTTTAGATATAAGCCGTAGGTTATAAACCCCTGCAATGGGTACAAAAAACCTGTAGAAAGGAATAAAAACAGTTATTCCTACCTTCAATAGAAGTTTTCCCAGTTTGGAAAGCTGTGATAATGCCGCTCGTATACTAACTAGATCCAAGTAACAGGGTGTTATCAAAACAGGTGGCTTCCCCGGCCCGTAGTTGCCACCTCCAACTGACCTCCAGTGTGAAGCGGGATCCTGTGGTGGAAAAATCTTGGCTTCGCAGGCATATGTTGCATAGTTCTGTCTGCTAGCTTATTTTACTTTCTTTTCCAAATTATAAAAAAACAGATAAAATTTAGACAGTCTGTTATCTCCGTCAGACTTCTGGTGTATCTGTGGTGGAAAAATCTTGGCTTCGCAGGCATACATTGCATAGTTCTGTCTACTAGCCTTGTTCTACTTTTCTTTCCAAACTTTTTCAAAAAACAAACATTTTTTTTCGATAGTCTCTTATCTCCGTCTGACGCCTGGTGTATCTGTGGTGGAAAAATCTTGGCTTTGTAGGCTTACATTGCATAGTTCTGTCTGCTAGCCTTGTTCTACTTTTTTCCCAAATTAACAAAAAACATTAAAAAAAATTAGACAGTCTGATGTTTTCAAATATTTCAGTAGTCCATTTAAAATGGGCAAGGCAAGGGGCAAGGGACAGGGAAGTGGACGTGATGCTGATGGTGAATGCAGAGGACGAGGCTGTGGCGAAGCTGAAAGTGGGCCACAACAAAGACCCACTTCTTCGCGCTTGACCTTCCTGTCCCAATTTTTAGGGGACCACAGCACACCACTATTGAAGCCACAGCAATTTGAAATGGCTGTTGGTTGGATAGTGGAAAATGCTTCCAGTCACTTAGCCGCCACCACCACCACCACCATGTATTCCACATGGTCTTGCAATTTTTCTTATCTCTGGACCATCCTCTTATTACCTAGTGTATACCTCTCCAATCTAAAAATATTGAAATACTATATTTTTATTTATATCCCTGTCTCTGATCTGTTGCTTGGGACCAACATATCTCATTTGACGCATTCTGGCTTCTTATCTATGAGCCTGTGTTCACATCCTTTATTTGTTTGATTTCAGTATGATTTATCATTGTCTCCTCATTCTCCTCATGTTCTGTGCTGCTACAGCCAGTCCAATTTTTGGCGAGGGTGTCTATGATGCCCATACACTATTTCTAAAAAATTCAGCCCCCATAGGGAAATTTTTGCCAGCCCATGCACTTCGTGTATGGGCATTTCAAGTCTAGGAGACCCGCTCCTTAACATTGGGCCTAGTTTTTTTATGACACATTCCTCAACGTGTCATCATTCTCCGCCACTAGATCACCAGAGTTAACATGTTCTGTGCTGCTACAGTCAGTCCAATTTTTGTGCAAGGGTGTTTTTACGATGCCCAGTACTAAATTGAAACCAAAACAAATGTTACTCCTTCAGGGGGAAATGTCATAAAAATGAGATGTACGTATAGTCTTTCCATTTATTCTTATATTTTCCTGTTTTCCTATCTCTGGACCATCCTCTTATGACCTACTGTATATTTCCAAGCAACATCCAAAATGAATTTTCCTGGGAAATACGTTAAGGTACATACTTTCCAGGGCAATGACTTGCACATAAGGAAAAATAATTTAACCCAGACCTAAATGTTCCTCCACCACTTTAGCTATGTTCACATGCTGCGTTTTTGATGCATTTTTCAACTTTAACATTGCTTTCAACAATACAAATGTATTCACTGGGAAATGTCATTGTAACATTTAACAACCCTAGCTGGCCATGTAGTGTGTGACACATAAGGAGACACATCTTGTTTCATTTCCTAAGGAGGGACTCTTAAAGTCACAGAGCCTATTTTTAGAGAGGCATCAGGCGGCATTAATATTCTTAAAGGGACATTATTAAACATTGGGTCTTCTATGCTGTTACTGCATATGCAGTGAGTAGCTTGACTGCCAAAAATTACAACGCACCCTAATACCCCTTTCATGAGAGGTACAGGAGGGCCTCCTGAAAAAAAGTTGCATTGTATACAAGGCCTGCCCTGCTATCAATTCATATGCACCCCAATAAACCTTTGAACCCGGGTACTGGATGGACACAAAAAAATACACTTCACATTATTTATTTTGTAATGCGATACTGTTTTCTCATATATTAACTGCAAGGCCTGCTCTGCTATCAAGTCATATGCACCCCCAATAAACCTTTGAACCCAGGTACTGGATGGCCACAGGAAAACCCACTTCACATTCTTCAGTTGGTCCTGCCATACTGTTTCCTTATGCATTGAATGCAAGGGCCGCCTTGACCCAAATTTGCACGCAGCACAACCCCCCTAGGCTCGTATTGCCCATACACTAAGTGCATGGGCTGACAAACATTTCCCCATTGGGGGTACATTTTTAAGAAATTATTTATGGAGATCATTGACACCCTTGCCCCATAATTGAATGGCTGTAGCAGCACAAAACACATTAACCATGGTGTTCTAATGGCGGAGAATGATATGTGGAGGAAGGCCTTATAAAAAACAAGGCCAAATGCTAAGAAGCGGATCTTCTGGACTTGCAGTGCCCATACACTAAGTGCATGGGCTGACAAACATTTCCCCATGGGGGGTGCATTTTTAAGAAAGTATTTATGGGGATCATAGACACCCTTGCCCAAAAATTGAATGGCTGTAGCAGCACAAAACACGCCATGGTGTTCTAGTGGCGGAGAATGAGGATATGTGGAGGAAGGCCTTATTAAAAACAAGGCCAAATGCTAAGAAGCGGATCTTCTAGACTTGCAGTGCCCATACACTAAGTGCATGGGCTGACAAACATTTCCCCATGGGGGAGTAAAATTGTTAAAAATATTTTATGGGCATCATAGACACCCTTGCCAAAAATTTGACTGGCTGAAGCAGCACAAAACCCATTAACTCTGGTGATCTAGTGCCGAAGAATGAGGAGACATAATGAATGATCAATCATACTGAAATCAAACAAATAAATAAAGGATGTGAATCCACCTATGAAAGTTAATAACTAAAGGGAGGGGCGAACACAGGATCAAAGAAATGAAGTCAGAATGTGTCCAACGAAATATGTTGGTCCCTAGCAACAGCTCAGAGACAGGGATTTAAATAAAAATATAATATAATATTATGTCAATATTTTTATATTGGAGAGGTATACACTAGGTCAAAAGAGGATGGTCCAGAGATAGTAAAACTGGAAAATATAAGAATAAATGGGAAGAATATACGTATATCTCATTTTGATGACACTTCCTGAGGGAGAAACATTTTTTTTTGGTTTCTAATTAGTAAAGGGGATCATAAAAACAAACTTGCACAAAAATTGAGCGACTTTTGCATCACGGAATACGTTCACCGTGGTGTTGTACTGGTTGTGGATGATGAGGATGAGGATAAGGAGAAGGATAACATTAAACAAACCAAATCAAGAAGCGAATGCCTATGTGTGGTTGATACATACATGCTAGCCACCTTAGGGAGAGACCCAAGTTGGGCTAAATGTAGCGGGACGAAAGAGACCGAAAAGCTTGCACGCTTGGCGGTTCCAAGCGCTGTGGATTAGACAGGGGTGGAAAGAGATGATTTGCATAGCTCTGCCTACTGCAAAGGATTCTGGGTAAACCTGCTATTCTTTGTATTATGCTGCTTGCAAGTACTTTCCGTTTCAGGAAAGCATCCACTATGTATGTGTGGTTGGGAAGAGGTGCATGACAAGACACCTCCAAAAAAGACAATGTATTTGAGGTTATGTTTCGCTGTTTTCATTCGGTGGTGTACAGAAGTCTTGCCCAATCCAGCCCTTGTTCATTTTTATAAGAGTCAGCCTGTCAGCATTGTTAGTTGACATTCGGATACGCTTATCTGTTATAATTCCACCAGTGGAACTAAAAACCCGCTCTGACAGAAAGCTAGCAGCAGGGCAGGCCAGAATCTCCAAGGCATAGAAAGCTAGTTCATGCCACGTGTCCAGCTTGGATATCCAATATTTAAAAGCACAGAGGAATCACGGAGGACGTTGTACAATCAGCAAGGTACTCCCTCATCATCTTCCCAAACATTGCACTCCTTGTGACAGCACCCCTTGCCTCTGTGGTGGCACGATGGGAGGGTCTGAGAAAACTGTCCCAGAACTTTGCCATTGTTCCCCTCCTTGGTTGTACAACAAACTCTGACGTCTGCTGCCAGTGTTCTCACATGGGAATTTTATTAGTAATTCCGCTACAAGGGCCCTCTGGTACAGCAATATTTTTGTACACCTGTCTGCCTCTGAAAGAAGAGATTGAAAGCTCTCCTTATAGCATGGGTCTAGAAGTGTCACCAACCAGTAATGAATGTGATCGAAAATTTTAATAATGCGAGGGTCACAGGAAACACAGCACAACAAAGTCAGCCATGTGTGCCAGACTGCTAAAAGGCAAGACTTCCGTGTCCTCACCAATAGGGTGACTGACCATGCTGTGCTCCTCCTTATCCTCCTCCTCCTCCCTGTCCTCAGGTCATCCATGCTGAGCAGAAGGTATGACAGCTGTGCTTGTAGTACCGCATATAGCGCATGAAAGTAGCTCCTGTTCTTCCTCCTCCTCCTCATTGTCTACCAATCCACATTGCGACAACATGAGGCTGGACTGAGTGTAATCACTCTTTATGGTTCCTTGCTGCATGTCCTCTTGGTCTGCCTGCAATGCATCCTCTTTGTGATCAGAGAGATTTTCAGAATGCTGCGAAGTGCGATGGTGACATGACCGCTCACCATCTTGGTGAAGTACTCAAATTTCTGTAGTATGGTACATGTGTCTGACATACATTTCCACTCCAGAGGTCTTATGTGTGGAGTCTGAACTGAATATCGACAACCTTGTTGATGCTGGAAGTCAACAACTGCCCTCTTCTGCTCACAAATCCTTTCCTTTCCAACATATGCAGAGTGGAGTTCCAACGCATGGGGACATCACACACCAGTTGATGAGCCAGAAGCTGCAAACGTTGGTGAAGCACAGCAAGGGAGGTTGAAGCTGTAGCTGACTTTCTAAAATGGGCAGAAAGACAGTGTACTTTCACTAGCAGGTCCAGCAGCTCCGGGTAGGTTTTCAGAAAATGTTGAACCACGAGGTTAAGCACATGGGCCAGGCAAGGTACGTTTGTGAGCTCACCTTGCCTCTGAGCCACCACCATGTTCCTGCCATTGTCCCACACAACCATGCCTGGCTGTAGGTTCAGTGAAGTCATCTAAACATCTTACTGCTATTTCAGTGCTGTCCACAACGCTTCTGCATTTTGCGGATTGTCACCTATGCAGATCAGCTTCAGCACAGCCTGTTGCCACTTGGCTGAGGCAGTCCTGCAGTGCATCCAGCTTCTGACTGATGTGTTCATTTCGGAGATGGAGGCTGAAGAGGAGGAGAGTGCAGGAGCTGTAGACTCTGCGGGCAACTCTGATTGACATAGGGCCCGCAATCCTTGGAGTGGGGAGGATGTTTTCTATCCCAAGGTCCGATTGGGTCCCGGTTTCCACTGTGTTAACCCTGTGTGCCATCAGTGAGATGTACCGTCCCTGCCCACATGCACTTGTCCATGTGTCCGTGGTTAGGTGGACTTTCCCAGTAACAGCATTGTTGAGGGCATGGGTAATGTTGTGGGACATATGCTGGTGTAATGCCTATATGGCACACTGAGAGAAATAGTGGCCGCCATCAGGTTGCAGAAAGCTTCTGTCTCAACGAACCTAAAAGTAAACGTTTCGAGCGCAAGCAGACGAGAAATGTTAGAATTAATTACTGTGGACTGTGGGGTAGGGTTGAGCGACTTTTACTTTTATAGGATCGGGTCGGGTTTCACGAAACCCGACTTTTTCAAAAGTCGGGTCGAGTGAAATCGGCCGATCGTATAAAAAAGTCGGGGTCGGGGTTGGCCGAAACATGAAACCCAATGCAGTGCATTGGGTTTCCAATGGTTCCCAGGGTCTGAAGGAGAGGAAACTCTCCTTCAGGCCCTGGGATCCATGTTTAAGTGTAAAATAAAGAATTAAAATAAAAAATATTGCTATACTCACCCTCGGACGCGCCCTGGTACTAACCGGCAGCCTTCCTTCCTTAGAATCAGCGCGTGAAGGGCCTTAGATGACGTCGCGGCTTGTGATTGGTCGCGCGACCGCCCATGTGACCGCTCGCGCGACCAATCACAAGCCGCGACGTCACCGAAGGTCCTTCAAGCGCTGATTCTTAGGAAGGAAGGCTGCCGGAAAGAAGCAGGGTGCCTCCGAGGGTGAGTATATTTAGAGCGCAAGAGGTCTCGAGGGACTTTGACCATGAGTCTTGGGGCAGAGTTCTGTGACTCCTTGCTTGCGCTCTCTGTGTGGTATCACAGTTCTGTGACGCAACAGCATTTGCCTCCTTCATACCGGGTGAAACTAACCCATGTCTGTCTTCTTTTAATTCCACCATATAGGCCGCCATTACCAAGCAGCAGGTGTCTTCTCTGCGTGGTGGACCCCGGACTGCGCACGCATCTTATATTGCCTCTTATTTATATTTGGTGCGTTCCACCAGTCCTAACAGTATGCCTGCCATTAAAAGTTTTTTCACCACAGATACACCAGGCCTCAGCCTGACATAACAGACTGTATTATTTTTTTTATGTTTGTTGGTAAATTTAAAAAAAAATAACAAATGAGGAGAACAAGGCTAGCAGACAGAACTATGCAATGTATGCCGGCCAATAAAAGATTTTTCAACCATAGATACATTAGGCCTAAGCCTGTGATAACAGACTGTATATTTTTTGTTTATGTTTTTGATGATTTTTTGAAAACAATAAAAAAATGAGTAGAACAAGGCTAGCAGACAGAACTATGTAACATATGTTAGGGGTCGAGTTCCTGCCTCTGCACAGGGGGAATCTCAGGCCATCTCCGCTGCAGTCTCCCATTCTTTTCCTGCCGCAGTGGAGCCTGCTCAGCAGAGACGTCAGTCCCAGCGTCTCGCTCAGTCTCACTGTGCAAAGAGTTATTGCTCCTTTCCTGCTTCTGCCATTGAAATCAGTGCTGGGCAGCGGCGAGCAGACGCTTCTGGGACGAAGTCCTGCTTTTCACGTTCTGAGCATGCCCAGAGTAAGATCTCTCAGTGGAGATCGAGGGTCACGTGATCAGATACTGCAGCTAAGGTCATTGGTCCTTCAGGAAGGCCCTGTAGGTGCTCACGCTCTGTGGCAGCTTCCCATTGGTCCTTCTAGGAAGGTCCTATACGTGCTGCAACTATTTAAGACTCGCATGGCCGCACGGCCATGCGCTAGTATTGTCTTTTGTTATGTGCTTTGCGCCAGTGTGGTCACGTGAGAGTGTGTTCAGGGACCCGGCTGAAATAAGCCCCTAGAATGCTGGCACCTCCGGCGAGGAGTTTGTGTTTGAATGTATTCAGGGACCTGGCTGAAATAAGCCTCTAGAATGCTGGCACCTCCGGCGAGGAGTTTTGTGTGCATGCGTGACCACTGATTGCTCTCTGTTTGGGCAGTTAGCCTGTGCCTCTGTGGAGTCTAACAGGGCACAGTGATTTTCTTTCACGGCTACTCGGTGAATTAACTGAGTTAGTCCATACCGCCATATAGTACCGCCATTTGCTAGCAGCAGGTACTCCTGCACGGTGGACCCCAGGGCTGCAAACGCATCAATATCAATAAAAACATCTCTATTTACTCGGTGCGTTCCGCTAGCCTTAACAACATATGCCTGCCAATAAAAGATTTTTCAACCACATAAAATTGAAATCTATTTTGCGCAATGATAGGCGCATTGCCTATAACGTTTATCTCACAGTGATAAATCTAAGAACTGTAGCTAAATATTTTTGGGCCAGCTACAGATTTTTGGGGCAGCAAAATGGTGTCCCAAAATGTTGTAAGACACTACAAAAAATTAGATAGCACCAAAAAAAAAAATGACAGATTTTTTGGCGCCCTCACGTCTGATGCCTGGGCCAAAAAAAAAAATTCTAAGATTTTCAAGTTCCTCTATTACAATGACCTGGCTGTAGTCTGCAGTGTGACCAAGCAAATAAATGTAGAAAAAAGGGGCTATGGATTCCTTTAGAATAAAATGAGCAGGTATAATCAGAAAAAAAAAGTTGCCACGGATAACTGCAGCAAGGTATACAGAAAATAAGCAGCAGCAGACAGGAATGGAGCTTTTTGGAGGTATGCAGTAAGATCTATGTACTCACAGTGCCTGCAGGCCTTGCACTGATGTGGATATGTGCACATAGACTCCCTGCTTTCCAAGCACTGCAATCTCAGGACCTCCGAATTAGTCCTAAAAGTGACTAATTTTTTTTTCAGGATTTGTGGACTGCACACTAGCAGGCCCACACTAACTATTAAGAGGACGATTCTGACCCTATCTCGGCAGCAGCTCTCCCTACATTACCAAAGTCTGGAGCAGAATGCGGCGAGAGGTCTCTTATAGACCTGATGACGCTGTGCGGCCAGCCAATCACTGTATTGCCACAACAAAGATGGCTGCGGCATTACAGTGCATGGCAGACAATCCCTTCATTGTCATTGGTGCTCTAAAGAGCGCCAGAATTGCAGAGCGGAGACCCCAACTCCAACCGAATAATCTCGGAAATGCTCCGTGCTTGCCAAGTACACCGAGCACAGTGATACTCGGGCAGGTACCGAGTAGTGGAGAGCATGTTCGCTCATCACAAGTGCTCGCCCATCACTATCAACTATTAGGTCTCCCAGCTAACAAGGATTACATTGTTCCCTTAACAGCCAAGTTTTAAACGCTGGGCCAAACCCTGATACCTCATACATGGCCCATGGCTGTCTGCTATGAGCCATTTCTTAATGATTTTGCTCTCCTGAATTCAAAACTGACAATTAAATTTTTTAGTCTGCTCTTGTTTCCATAATATCAGCGTTTTCCTTTTTCTGCCACATATAATTAATGCATAAAGGTTACAGAAACATTTGTTTTTGAAACATTGTTTTTGCAAATGTATAGAAGCAGAATATTGTACTCTGACAATTTTGTGATACTTATTGAGTGTAAACCTAGCAACATGTCAAAAAACTAAAACATGAAATGGCCTGAAGTGCCACAATTTATAGCCCACAGATAGATCTGGCATCTGACGCAGATACCAGACTGTTCAATATATGGCCTGTATTTTTTTTACTTTATCTTTACCCCAAAAAAGTGTATATATATATATATATATATATATATATATATATATATATATATATATATATATATATATAGTGAACCAGACTGCAAATACAGTGGAGTGCAGCCCTGAAATTCCACAATTTGTACCCCACAGATAGATCAGGCGTCTGACGGAGATACCACACTGTTCAATATGTGGCCTTTATGTTTGTTTTTTTACCGAAAAATGCTGTATAGAATTATGGTAAGACACAGGCAAAAACGAAGAATGTAGGCCTGAAATGCCACAATTCGTAGGCCACAGATAGATCAGGCTTCTGATGGAGATAGCACACTGTTAAATATGTGTCAATAAGTAGGCTATGACACTACAAGTATTGTGTCAATAAGTAGGCTATGAAGCTACAAAAAAAATTATTTGGAGGACTAAAATTGTAAAACATTTAGCTCAATGATATGCTAAGCGTGTGACAGACAAAACACAGTGTTAAATATATGAACTGAAGCCAAATATTTTTTGGGCAGCTAAATATTTTTGAGCAGCTAAGGCTTTCTATGGGGCTGCAAAAACCGGCCCCAATAATTTGATGGAGCACCGTATGACGTATCAAGCCTGCTTGACATTTTTCACGGCTTAAGGACACAGCCCCCATTGAAAATCAATGGGGCTGCAAAAACAACGGAAGCTTGTTTTTGTGGTGAACCTTGACTATCGTTTTTGCGGGGCGCCGTTTTTTTAATACTTTTTCTATAGTATTGGAAACCAGAAAAACGGTAATCCACAAAAACAATATATTTTTTGCGGTCCGTTTTTGCAGCAGACCGTGAAAATTGTGGCAATATGGCCGGCAAAAAAAGGCCTACAAAAACGGGCCGAAAAAACCACGGCAAGTGTAAATGAAGCCTAAATATTGTTTTGGCCGCTAAATATTTTTTTGTTAGCTAAATATTTTTTTTGCAGCTTAAATATTTTTTTCACAGCTAAATATTTTTTTTTTGCAGCTAAATATTTTTGGGGGCAGCTAAATATTTTTTTGCAAGCTATATATTTTGGGGGCAGCTACTTTTTGCCATCTAGATCAATTTTGGGCAGTTAAATATTTTTTGAGAAGCTAAATATTTTTTTGGCAGATAAAATTTTTTTTAATGGTGTCAAAATTTTTTATAAGACACTCCAAAAAATACTACAGTACCACTAAAATTGCCCGAATTTTCTGTGCACTCAGATTTGATGCCTGGGATGGACAAAGCCATTTAAACTTGCTGGATTTTCACACTGTAGTATTAAAATGATCTGGCTGTAGTCTGTATTGTCAACAAGCAAATGGAGAAAAAAAGGGGGTCTGCTTTGGAATACAATAATCAGGATTAAGGTGCAAAAAAAATAATTCCTAGCCAGTGGCTAGTAGCCACTGATACCTGAAGCTAGTTATGTATGTAATAGGCAGCAGCAGACAGTAATGGACCCTCTTGATGTATGCAATGATATCTATATAACCACATACAGTGCCTGCATGCCTTGCACTGATGTGTATATACGCACATACATTCCCCTGCCTACTTAGCACTGCAATATACCCTGTAATTAGTTTTTCGAAAGACTGTTGGTTTAGCTGGATATGTGGATTCACCGATGGTATACCCACACTAACTAATAAAAGCACAAATCTGACCCTATCTCAACAGCAGCTCTCCCTACACTGTCTGATTCCAGAGCTGAATGCGCCGAGCCGAGTGGCGCCAGGCCTCTTATAGACCTGGTGACGCTGTGCGACCAGCCAATCGCTGTAATACCACAAGAAAGATGGCTGCTGCACTACAGTGAATGGCACACAATCCCTGCATGTTGATTGGATCTGTAAAGAGCGCCAATCATGCAGGGCGGAGACCCGTGCTCCCACCGAGCAAACCCGGAAATGCTTGGTGCTCGCCGAGTACCGCGAGTATAGCGATGCTCGGGAGAGTAACGAGCATTACCGAGTATGATCACTCATCACTAATTATCAGAAATCAGTCACTAAAATAAGAATTTTTGCATAACAACAGTGCTACATAAACCCCATACACATGCATGGGATGCTGATTGTTATCAGAATTGATGAGAATTTCAGTAGAAAAAGTGCATCAAATCCAACACGATTACTTTGTTCATAAGGTAAAACAAATTTTCTATAAATGCAGGAATATGACCGTTACATATGCCTCCTTCTAAAAATTATTAAACTCAGGAATTTGTATTTCCAATAGACTTGGCTAATCATCTTTCAGAAATAATGGATAAAAGTTGGTTTACTAGTTATAAGTAGTGTTGAGCGATACCGTCCGATACTTGAAAGTATCGGTATCGGATAGTATCGGCCGATACCCGAAAAATATCGGATATCGCCGATACCGATATCCGATACCAATACAAGTCAATGGGACATCAAGTATCGGAATGTATCCTCATGGATCCCAGGGTCTGAAGGAGAGGAAACTCTCCTTCAGGCCCTGGGATCCATATTAAAGTGTAAAATAAAGAATTAAAATAAAAAATATTGTTATATTCACCTCTCCGGCGGCCCCTGGACATCAGCGGGAGGATCCGGCGTCCGGCACGGCTTCTTTCTTCAAAATGCGCGCCTTCAGGACCTGTGGAATGACGTCCCGGCTTCTGATTGGTCGCGTGCCGCCCATGTGACCGCCACGCGACCAATCAGAAGCCGCGACGTCATTCCTCAGGTCCTAGAAGGCGCTCATTCTAGGACTTTAGCTGAGGAATGACGTCGCGGCTTCTGATTGGTCGCGTGGCGGTCACATGGGCGGCACGCGACCAATCAGAAGCCGGGACGTCATTCCACAGGTCCTGAAGGCGCGCATTTTGAAGAAAGAAGCCGTGCCGGACGCCGGATCCTCCCGCTGATGTCCAGGGGCCGCCGGAGAGGTGAATATAACAATATTTTTTATTTTAATTCTTTATTTTACACTTCCGATACCGATACCCGATATCACAAAAATATCGGATCTCGGTATCGGAATTCCGATACCGCAAGTATCGGCCGATACCCGATACTTGCGGTATCGGAATGCTCAACACTAGTTATAAGTTGACAGCAGCACATTTATTAGTTAATTGAGAAGTTGTTTTTACATGAGAAATTTGTGTTCTTGGCGTTCATTACTTTAACGCTAATTTTGACTGCATGTTCATTTATGCATCACAAGCGACCACAGTTCTCTCGTGCTTATAATTTTTCAAAACTGAAGTCAGGGACTTTAAAACTGATGGACGATTAATCATATTAAATGTTAGAATTCGGTGCCGCAAAATCGTTTGCCTGATAGATGGATCAGAGGAGGACATTTTTTTTCCAAGCAGCGATTGACTTCATGTTATGATAGTCTCAGACATGTGTAACACAAATATAAGAACGTGTCAGATCAATTTTTCTAGTAAATGTGCCAAATACTGAGAGAATGGTATAACTATCAAATACTGTACCTAGGGTAGGATAAGCACGTTCGGCCCGAAAATGAAAAATCTTGAAAATACACTTACATCCCTGAGGCACAATTGTTGTTAGGATAAAGAGAGTATGGCAAAATAAAATAAACACACAATTGATTATATGCAGTTTTTGCAGAAATAAATTTGTTTTCTGTGTCTTTTTTACTTCATCATCCAAATTTATTTAGGCAGTCTTAATAAAAATGGAAATGACCCTGCTAAACAACATGAAATAACAAGG
The DNA here is from genome assembly GCF_032444005.1 of Ranitomeya imitator. Classification (NCBI taxonomy): domain Eukaryota; kingdom Metazoa; phylum Chordata; class Amphibia; order Anura; family Dendrobatidae; genus Ranitomeya; species Ranitomeya imitator. Next base: position 621,075,332 of record NC_091283.1, read on the forward strand.
CACCTTCTAAGGCTATGTTCACACATTACGTTTGTGCTTCATTTTTTTAATGCAGATTTTAAGCTTTGTTTTACAGTACCAGCAAAAGCCTGTGAGAGTTCAGAAATCTCATGCACACACATTGGCGTTATTTTCCTGACTGTTTTTGAAAATTGCAGCATGTCACTGCTTTCAGTGTTTTTTCAGCATTTTTTCAGCGTTTTTTAATTAAAAGGAAATAATGGGTAAAGGCAGGTATTAGGTTTTGCTGACTTTTAGGTGCAAAAACCTTAAGGAAGTTGCATCATGATTTTTTTGGAGGTATTAAACTTTATCAACTGTAGTGCAGCGGCATCCACACTGTGCAGTGATGAGACAGTGACCCAGGAAAAGTTCCAAAACAAAAGTCTCTTTAATGCTCAACTCACACAAATACACAGCACACAATATCCTCTGGATCACAGGCGGGAAACATATCCTCCAGATTGCAGCCAATAAACACGCCAGTCCACCTCTGAGACCAGTTGCTGTGGGTGACTGCACCGCCATGTACGCTGTGGGTGCAGGCCTTTCAGCTCCTTTCGCTGTTTGGCTCCACTTGCCTGTGTTGCCTCACACAGGTGGAGCTATGCAGAGACTTCTGCTTTGCACTTTTGCAAAAACCGAACTGACACTGACACAACCAAACCTCTACTTCAGGGGTTTATACAAGCAACCCGTGGCCTTTTGCCACATGGAAAACCTGGCCACGAAGGAAATGGACTGCCCCACTACCATCCTGTAGTCCGTTTCAAAAATAAAAACCCAACAGGTTTTCTTAAATCTTCCTTGGACAAATAGTTTGCCCAAGACTAACACTTAGTTTTATTCTGCATTGTAATCACAGCTACCTCTGTGGCCTCAATACCCCTCCGTGAGCATCCTGGGGGGGACACACATGTAACACCAGTCACTGTCTCACACAGCATGCACAGGAAACAAAATATAAGCAAGAAATACGCAGCAAAAACTGCTTTTCTGTAGAAGCTTTGACAAGTTTTGCCAACAGAAAAAAAAAATGTAGCAAAGACGCAACACGTGAACATAGCCTAAGCATGTATATTTATGTAAAAACAGATTACAGGCAATTGAATGCAGGGACAAATGTTGTGATGGTTCCGGCAAACATACTTTATACCTACATTATAGGTATATACATTTATATATATATATATACATATATATATATATATATATATATATATATATATATATATATATATATACAGTGTGGCAAAAAAGTATTTAGTCAGTCAGCAATAGTGCAAGTTCCACCACTTAAAAAGATGAGAGGCGTCTGTAATTTACATCATAGGTAGACCTCAACTATGGGAGACAAACTGAGAAAAAAAAAATCCAGAAAATCACATTGTCTGTTTTTTTATCATTTTTTTTGCATATTATGGTGGAAAATAAGTATTTGGTCAGAAACAAACAATCAAGATTTCTGGCTCTCACAGACCTGTAACTTCTTCTTTAAGAGTCTCCTCTTTCCTCCACTCATTACCTGTAGTAATGGCACCTGTTTAAACTTGTTATCAGTATAAAAAGACACCTGTGCACACCCTCAAACAGTCTGACTCCAAACTCCACTATGGTGAAGACCAAAGAGCTGTCAAAGGACACCAGAAAAAAAATTGTAGCCCTGCACCAGGCTGGGAAGACTGAATCTGCAATAGCCAACCAGCTTGGAGTGAAGAAATAAACAGTGGGAGCAATAATTAGAAAATGGAAGACATACAAGACCACTGATAATCTCCCTCGATCTGGGGCTCCACGCAAAATCCCACCCCGTGGGGTCAGAATGATCACAAGAACGGTGAGCAAAAATCCCAGAACCACGCGGGGGGACCTAGTGAATGAACTGCAGAGAGCTGAGACCAATGTAACAAGGCCTACCATAAGTAACACACTACGCCACCATGGACTCAGATCCTGCAGTGCCAGACGTGTCCCACTGCTTAAGCCAGTACATGTCCGGGCCCTTCTGAAGTTTGCTAGAGAGCATTTGGATGATCCAGAGGAGTTTTGGGAGAATGTCCTATGGTCTGATGAAACCAAACTGGAACTGTTTGGTAGAAACACAACTTGTCGTGTTTGGAGGAAAAAGAATACTGAGTTGCATCCATCAAACACCATACCTACTGTAAAGCATGGTGGTGGAAACATCATGCTTTGGGGCTGTTTCTCTGCAAAGGGGCCAGGACGACTGATCCGGGTACATGAAAGAATGAATGGGGCCATGTATCGTGAGATTTTGAGTGCAAACCTCCTTCCATCAGCAAGGGCATTGAAGATGAAACGTGGCTGGGTCTTTCAACATGACAATGATCCAAAGCACACCGCCAGGGCAACGAAGGAGTGGCTTCGTAAGAAGCATTTCAAGGTCCTGGAGTCGCCTAGCCAGTCTCCAGATCTCAACCCTATAGAAAACCTTTGGAGGGAGTTGAAAGTCCGTGTTGCCAAGCGAAAAGCCAAAAACATCACTGCTCTAGAGGAGATCTGCATGGAGGAATGGGCCAACATACCAACAACAGTGTGTGGCAACCTTGTGGAGACTTACAGAAAACGTTTGACCTCTGTCATTGCCAACAAAGGATATATTACAAAGTATTGAGATGAAATTTTGTTTCTGACCAAATACTTATTTTCCACCATAATATGCAAATAAAATGTTAAAAAAACAGACAATGTGATTTTCTGGATTTTTTTTTCTCAGTTTGTCTCCCATAGTTGAGGTCTACCTATGATATAAATTACAGACGCCTGTCATCTTTTTAAGTGGTGGAACTTGCACTATTGCTGACTGACTAAATACTTTTTTGCCCCACTGTATATATATATATATTTACTATAAGAATAAATACACTTTACACAACTGCAAACAGTCTGTTCACATAACTCTGCATACTCGTACACACTGCACACTCATACACGCTGCACATACTAAGGCAGGCACTTCACAAATGCCATTCAGACTCAAACTAAAGGCAAATATACTGCTAATGCAATCTTACTTCACACGCTGCACACTTGTAACCATTCCAGTTTCCCACATTGTTCTCTTGTGTCTACAAGACTGGGGAGTTCCACCACTCCTCTTGGGCTATCTGCACAAAAGCTGTTCTACCCTGTATGCACACATGGATTTTTCCTCTCTGAACCCTGTTCACACAGGTTATATACAGATGATCAGGTTTTTAAATACATCAGATAGGGATTGCATACATTAGTTAGGACTGCTCTGATAAGGGTATACCGTGAAGATTGGTAGAGCAGCTTAGTATACATTTTTTGCAAAAAACGTATCAACCAAATACCCTGTTTTTTACATCTTTTACTAGCACTTGCGGATTACTGCAACATTTTTTCAAACTGAGTGTTTTTGGTTTTACTATTCTCTTTTGTGTCTTCAGGTTTATTGGTGGTGTGTGAACATGATCATACAGACTTGTTCACTGTGCAAGTAGCCCATGTGTTCCTGTTTCCATGATTGTTCTCTTGTGTCTACAAGACTGGGGAGTTCCTCCACTCCTCTTGGGCTATCTGCACAAAAGCTGTTCTACCCTGTATGCACACATGGATTTTTCCTCTCTGAACCCTGTTCACACAGGTTATATACAGATGATCAGGTTTTTAAATACATCAGATAGGGATTGCATACATTAGTTAGGACTGCTCTGATAAGGGTATACCGTGAAGATTGGTAGAGCAGCTTAGTATACATTTTTTGCAAAAAACGTATCAACCAAATACCCTGTTTTTTACATCTTTTACTAGCACTTGCGGATTACTGCAACATTTTTTCAAACTGAGTGTTTTTGGTTTTACTATTCTCTTTTGTGTCTTCAGGTTTCTTGGTGGTGTGTGAACATGATCATACAGACTTGTTCACTGTGCAAGTAGCCCATGTGTTCCAGTTTCCCACATTGCAAATCTGTACATGTCACAGTTTAACCCATTGCACATCTGCAGGGGCGGACATATCATTGTTGCATTGGTGGTATTTTACTTGATAAGTAGGATCTGGTTATGACGCTGTTGGAGGAGTGGTGATCTAGGAGCGGACACTGCTTAAAGCGGACACTGCGGACACAGTGTGCATCAAGACCCGTGGAAGCGCGGCAGTGCGAAACGGCCGTTGTCTTGTGGAATCACGTTTTCTGGGAATCAATATTGTTGAAATGTTCCCAGGATCTCTTACAACTAGTTTTACAACAAAACATCGCTAATTATGACACGTTCAGGTCCGAATGAACAAAAACAAAGGAAGAAATAAAGACCTGATTAATGGAGAATCAGTGGATTTCACTTGATAAAAAACTGGATAATAAAGTGGTAGTAATTTAGTCAGATATTAAATCAAGAAAACGCGACAAATTCATCCGGGACAAAACAGATTTTGACTCAGGTCAAGTGTTTTCTTGGAATAAAAATAAAAACACACAAGGACCTCGTAAATTTCCCAGATCAAGGTACAATAGAAACAGGAGTCCTAAAAGACAATACAAAGGAGATTATCTTACTAGAGATTCCGACTCCAGCAATAATGAAGAACGGACACCGGCATCATCGGTTAATCTGACGCCTGTGAATTTTCCAACGAATTCAGTAACCCATTTAGGCGCAGGACACGCCGAGGGGGCATGAAATATAGAACCCGACAATTTAAGGAAAAGGAAACAAGTCTCGTGGAAACGGACAACACATCAAATGTACCATTAACTTCGATAACACTGGTCAACAGCATTTTTGGTGCCAAAGATATTTCATCGAATTTAGGGTAACTTTGGGCTGCTGATTCTGAATATGTCATCAGTTTTGCCAGATTGGCTCAAGTTTTTGAGATTTTTGGTATCTTATTTATAGTACTTGTTGGTAAATGCGACGCATCATCTCATTAATTTCTTTGGATTAGTACTGACGCCTGTGAATTTTCCAACGAATTCAGTAACCCATTTAGGCGCAGGACACGCCGAGGGGGCATGAAATATAGAACCCGACAATTTAAGGAAAAGGAAACAAGTCTCGTGGAAACGGACAACACATCAAATGTACCATTAACTTCGATAATTAATTTATCTACACGAGAACTCAGTGCGGCACATTTATCTTTGTTATCAAAGGGAATTAATTACTGCTTATCAGAAGTTTTCAACATGGTTGCATTTAGAGTTGATTTGTTCAAAGCAGTATGAAAAATTCATTTATTTAAATCTTTTGCTTCCCAAACAGGTGTGAGAGAGACTCATTTTCCAGGAGAAGAGCCGTGTTCTGTGGGCCCTTTGGGCTTTATGGTAAACAGTGACACTGAAAGCAGTATAACAAGTGATGCGCAATTGCTTTTAAGCCTGGCTAACCCTGAAACATCAACAGTTAATTTTTCCTCTAGGGTTAAAACACCCTTCACAGGTGGTGTCCCCGTCGACATATTTACCTCTGATCGACCCTAGTAGTCTAATAGAGGTATTTGAGAGACAGGTTATACAAGATGTAGAAGCTTTGCTTTATCGTAGTTCTACCCCAAACTTATCCTCAGCAGAGCAAAGAGCATTATCAGACATAAAGAGTTGGCCAGATGTAGTGATACGTACGGCAGCTAAACGGGTAATACGGTTCCCTTTCCAAGGAGTTCTATATGGCGAAAGCAAATAGACAGTTGTCAAAATTAGAGACTTATGTGCGTTTAAAAAGTGATCCCACTACTAAGTATAAGAATGAGTTACGTTCCTCATTAAGAACGCAAGTAGAAGTTGGAGTAATATCGAAAAAGCAGGCAGAAAAATTATTCCCAGAATTCCCTAAAAAGCCGTACTGGTACCACGTACCAAAAGTCCACAAATCGATAGTAGATCCACCTGTTGTGTCAGAAGTGGGATCATTAACAGAACCCCTGTCATGCTATATTGATTGGCTACTCCTTCCATTGCTCCCTGATATTCCTTCTTATATTAAGGATACAAAACATTTTTTGGAAGTTCTAAGGGGATTTACATGGCAAGAGAGTTTTACATTAACCTCTATAGAGGTAGAGAGCTTATACACTCGAATACCGCAACAGCAAGCAGTTGAAGCAGTTAAAGAAACAGTAGAAGACACAGATGAAAAAACTATCAAGTTCATTTGCGACGGTTTGCGTTTTCTATTAACACACAATGCCTTCCAGTTTGACTCCAAATGGTACTGTCAAACAGAAGGTACCGCTATGGGCACGCCAGTCGCATGCACATTAGCTAACTTATTTTTGGTGGTTTTTGAAAACAGATACGTTTACACAGATGAGAACCCTTATTTGAGACATATTAAATTATATCTCAGATTTGTGGACGATGTGTTCATAATCTGGGATGGGGATCAACCTACTTTTCAACAGTTTGTTGATTATTTGAGACAGAATAATACAATGAATATGAAATTCACTTCAGTCTTTGGAGGGTTAAATTTGGAGTGTTTAGATGTCAAGGTCAGTGCAGAGAGTGGTAAGTTGCAGACAGAGATTTTCAAGAAACCCTCAGCCACAAATTCCTTATTACATTATAAAAGTGCACATCCACGCTACACCAAAAATTCACTCCCTTACAGCCATTTTTTGAGGGCGTAACGTGTGAACAGCAGCCAAGAGGGTTATCTAAAGCAGTCTCGAGAGCTTTACAACAGGTTCAGAGATAGGAGTTATCCTTGTTCTATTTTGGATAAAGCTTTAGCAAAGGTAGATGAACCAATAGTTCAGACTCAACAAGTAATGAAAAAACATGCGGACAAAGCACAAAAAAGATTTACCTTTAGTTTTACTTTTGGTCCCATGGATTCTCTAATAAGAGCAGCAGTCAGGACAAGCTGGCATATATTAGAAAGAGATCCTGACTTATCACAAACGGACAGCAGGGCTCCCCTGTTTGCGTGCCGTCGAGGGAGAAACCTGAAAGACGTGTTGGTACATAAATCACACTAATACTAAAAAAACTCATTGGCTTCAAGCAGGAACACCAACAGGCAACTTTAAATGTGGCCATTGCAGCTATTGTAAGTATCATTTGACTAACAAAGTAATAAAGATAGGCCCTCATGTTCACAGAGTACGAGACTTCATATCGTACAGAACTACACATACGGTTTAGGTATTATTTTGCCCTTGTGGTTTTTATTATAATCGGGAAAACTATCAGGCCCCTCTTTGTGAGATTTGGGGAACATTATAATTCAATCGGCACTGGGAAGGGTGTCCCACGGTTAATTTCGCATATGCGTACACAACATGGGGGAGAAGCGTCTGTATTGCGGTTTGCCGGACTGGAGAGGGTTTCTTTACCCGAACAGGGAGGGGATCACAATAGGATATTATTAAGAAGGGAAGGCACGTGGATCATGCGGGTCCTTTAGGGTTAAATGGGAGACTTGATATGTCGGTGTTTTTGTGATGTATTTTTGTATCAGTTTATGTAATTTTGATTTCTTTGTATATTCATATGCTGTCTCTTTTAAACATGTTTTTATTTGATAAGTAGGGTCTGGTGATGACGCTGTTGGAGGAGTGGTGATCTAGGAACGGACACTGCTTAAAGGAATCCACCCACCCACAGTGTGCATCAAGACCCGTGGAAGCGCGGCAGCGCCAAACGGCCGTCGTCTTGTGGAATCACATTTTTTCCCTGACTTTCCTGCCTTTTGACTACATGTCACAATAAAGAAGTGGATTTTAGCGGATGGTGAGTGCTCGCATTTTCTATAAGACTGTCGCACTTCATGTTTTGATTTTTTCATTGTGCGCACCCAATATCTGCATGGGCATTTACGCATTATGAGGACATAGAAAGAGTGTATGCAGGTGATAAAAACCAGCTGTTGGTGCGGCTTCTTGCTCTTTTTCTCAGTGATATCATTGGTGCAAATGTATCTGGTCTGAGAAAGTAAGGGGGCACATTTCCACCTCTAAAAGAGCGAGATTTGTATATTATGATGGGCTATTGGACTGTAAAAGGCCCATATATTGATTTCGCATAAGTGCCCTTTTCTGTCTGTGTCCGCCATTGAACACACATGTAAATGTTCTAGCTGCAGACACTACACTTCTGTACATGTTCCAGTCTCACACACTGCACTACACTTATCTGTGTGACTGGCGCCCTATGCAAGCCTTATTTATGTCTCTCTCTAATTCTAGGCAACCACCATCCATGAGTGGTAGATGTGTGCGTGGCTGTTTCATCATTATTCTGCACTTGTGCTGCCTCAGCCTGCTGTATCATCCAGTGCAGTGTTTCCCAAACTCTATAACTCACGGCCTCCTACAGATCATGTACTCAGGATTTCCTTAGTATTATACAGGTAGTTGAAGGATCATCAAGACATTAGAAATAGTACAATCATGAAGAATCCTGACAACATGACCTGTGGGGGGCCGTGAGGACTAGGGTTTGGGAAACACTGCTCTAGTGCATGTAATATTGTGTCTTGGGGTCTGAAACATATAGTGTATACATACTCTTATATAATATACATGAATATGCAGTATGTAGTTGTGTATACCTAGATGTACAATATGAATGAATCATATGAAGCGCCTATTTCCAATACTTTTATAAGCATAAAAAAAGTGATCTAATCAGAAAAAAAGGGATTTGGTACCATGTTAGCAGTTGAAGAATTAGGCCGGTGTCACACTTGCAAATGCAACATGAGAAACTCACGCGAGTATCTCACCTCAATACCCGGCACTGGCATTGGTACTTGGGACCAGAGTGTGCGGCTGCATGTATTTCTATGTAGCTGAACGCTCCAGTCCGAACCGCCGGCGGCAGTGCTAGATATTGATGTGAGAGACTCTCCTGAGTTTCTTGAATTGCAGTTGCAGGTGTGACACCGGCCTTAAATGCATTAAAAGGTATCATAACTACAAGATTACCTTGCTTTTTCACACTGAAAGCATTATTTGATCTAATCAGGAAACAGCACCGATGCTCTGAGTGAAAACAGTCAAACTCAACTTTTTGAATACGGTCATTCCAAAAACATCTTGCTACAGGATGCTGAGGTATAGAGGTGGACACTTGTTGTCAGACCATACAGCAACATTTATAACAAGAGATTCAATTTCTATAACAGCACATTGCAATGGTTCTGTTTAAGTCCTGTCGACGTGTCCACCATCATATCTCAGTGTCCTGCAGCAAGCCCCCAACTCCACCTCAGTGCTTTAGAGATGGAGAAGGACAATTTTGAGCATGTGTAAGTGACCATAGTCCAAGATTCCTAATTGTATGGAGCATTTAAGGTCTGGACTGTTGTGGGCCACATTTAGAGTAATCCTGTCTTTGTAAAATAAATCTAAGCTTGAAGCTTTCCGTTTGTAGAGATGTTGGAAGACCATGGAGGTTGGAATGTGAATCCATATTCATCATTTCAGACGCAATGTGGTTTGTAACACATGCCTGCATAATAGAAAATTATATATTTGTTAGGATTGTTGAATGTCACAGTATTGTTTGACTAAATACATCCCTTTAATGGCCAAATATTTCTGCATTTTCTAATAGTTAATTCCAGCAGCATAACATGTTAAAAAGGGGGTTTCCAGTATTTTAAAAAAAACTTCCTACTAAAAAGAAGTGTTTTCAAATAAAGAATTAACTTTTATTCACCCCTTTAATCAGCTATACTCGCACCTTTAAACCACTGCTGTTGCTGCTCCTGTTTATTCACATTTAATCCACTGCTGTGGCTGCTCCTGTTGCTTCACCTGTAGTCCATTGGTGTTGCTGCTTTGGTTACTTCATCTGTAATCCACTGCCGTGACTGCCCTGTTGCTTCGCCTGTAATACACTGCTGTTACTGCTTCTGTTTCTTCACTTTTAATCCACTGCTGTTGCTGTTCCTGTTGCTTCACCTTAAATCAACTGCTGTGGCTGCTCCTGTTGCTTCACCTGTAATCCATTGGTGTTGTTGCTTTGGTTACTTCATCTGTAATCCACTGCTGTGGCTGCTCCTGTTGCTTCACCTGCAATCCATTGGTGTTGATGCTCCGGTTACTTCACCTGCAACTGCTGTGACTGCCCTTTTGCTTCACCTGTAATCCACTGCTGTTACTGCTTCTGTTTCTTCACGTCTAATTCACTGCTGTTGCTTCTCCGGTTTCTTCACCTTTAATTCACTATTGTTGCTGCTCCTGTTTATTTTCTGCAATGATGACATGCGACCATGCACACATGTCTGCTGAAGCCATTTACTGGCCTCAACAGATCATGTGCTGACTATGCTATCAACACCACGAAGCCAGTGATTGGCTGCAGTGGTCACATGTCCGTGATTGGCAAGTCATTAATGCAGTAAGCAAGAAAAGACTTTAAGGGACCACCAGAATAGTGGGTGATTGATTATGTGAGAATAGGTATTTTTTTTAATTTTCTATCAGTTTTCACATGTTGGATTTTTTTTTAACAAAATAGATAACACTGTAAAATATCTTAATCTGCATTAAAAAATATAAATGCTGCGCCCCAAAGCCACAAAGTTCCCCTAAAGTAATGTTTACCCTCATATGAATCTGACAATAGATATTCTTAAAGACATCGACATTCTACATAGGTTGCTATTGATTTTGCAGAAATCACTTGAATAGGACAGAGCTGCAATATCAGACTTAACCTATGCATTAAAGTGGCGCTGTTTTGTGGCAGAAAAAAAGCTTTCTAATGTCATATAAAATCTTTAATCTAATACTTTATTCTACAAAGAGTTTCCAGGTTATGGAACTAATGTACATCGACTTGAAATACTAGCATCTAAATATTGAAAGAAGAACTGCAAGCTACTATTAAATGTTCCCCTCACACCATTATATTGATAGATTTCAGTGTTTAGGAACCACGACTAAAAAGGGTCATGTAATAATTGTTTTCCCTCCATTCACTTTCCAATAGCGATACACAGATGTATCTTCAGTTCGTATCGTCGAGCAAAATGGTCATTATGTTTTTTTAATGGGCCTATAAAAACATATTTTTTGTGGTGGGTCAGGAACAAGCCCGTGCATTCCTCTCTCGTGCCAGCACCGTAAATGGTATTAGGGCCAATAAAGATGCTGTGACTTTTCCGAAAGGGAATCACACTTGTACACACCAGAGTGAGCATTTCAAGGACCTGTACAGATGCTTTAATGACAATGCCATTTCACTGTACTCTGGAAACAGCAAGCAGCAAGGCAATTATTGTGGAAATAATCATGCTTATTTATAGAGCACTTTATATCAAGGCAATTTCATCTGCAGAACATTATGTACACATACACAAATGAAAACAAATAAAGCATGTTATAGTCACCTAGTGGAGGCCTGCAGCGCTTCAATGATACCGGCAAACAAGAAGGATAGATCTTATTTTTATTATTATGATTATTATGACAAAGTTAAGTTTTATCGCGGAAACAAAGTTATGTGTTTACTTATTTACACTGCACATTGTGGCTTTCCTTATACTCAAGGCTCATGTTTTCTTAGCTTTTGCTTTATATCCTCCATTGGATCATTATATCTTTTTCTTCTCAAGGTAGTGTTCAACGTTCATCTTCTTATCGTTTAATCACCACTCATTAAAGTATGAAATAAAGCTGTGTTTCCCAAACTTCGTGGAATCTCTGGTGTTTTGAAGACTCATTTATTGCACTACACAGCACTGGTAAGAAAAGATAGAAATGTCTATTTTCACACTTGTTGACCAAGTCACCCAATCTCCACCATGCAGCAGCCATTACCGCTAATCCCTTTTAGTTTCAGTCTGATATTTTCGTCTTGAGTCTTAGATCTCTTAAACTTACCTGAATCCCTCCTGGATTCTTCACTGAGTGCTGCATCTTTGTCTTTCCACCAGCTATCTGTTTCTCTCTTTGATGTCACTTTCCAAGTAATCTAAGTAATCCAAGTAATCTAAGCAATCCCTAATTTCCAAGTAGGGCAGCACGGTGGCTCAGTGGTTAGCACAGCAGCCAGGGCTGTATTTGCCACTAGGCACTTGAGGGCACGTGCCTAGGGCGGCAGGATGCGGGGGGGCGGCACCTGAGCAAGTTTTTTTTTTTTTTTTTAATCTCTGGCCAGGGTCACCTTAAACCCCCCTCCCCACCCGCCCGCCCGCTTGCCTCCTTGAAGACATCATACAGTATGATTCATACTCACCTACTCCAGCGATGCCTGGTCTCAGCGACTGCAGTTCGTCCTGTGTGAGCGGTCACGTGGTACCGCTCATTAAGGTGATGAATATGAATGCATATTCATGACCTTAATGAGTGCTACCACGTGACCACTCACGCAGGCAGAAGGTGCTGCTCCGGGAGTCGGGACAGAGGTGGAGCTGGAGGATTCCGTTCTGCGTGGTGTGGAAAAGGTGAGTATGACAGCCAGCCAGGGAGGATGGGGGGAGGAATGGTGATGAAGGAGGATGGGGAGCTGAGCCAGACAAGATGGGAGCAGTAGGGAGGCGAGCCAATGAGCCATGCATGTAGGGGGCCAGGGGGGAGAGATGAGCCATGATGCAAGATAGGAGCGGCGGGGAGCCGAGCCGATGAGCCATGCATGGAGCGGGCCAGGGGGGAGAAGAGAGATGAGCCATGCAAGATGGGAGCGGCGGGGAGCCAATGAGCCATGCATGGGGGGGAGAGGTGAGCCATGCAAAATGGGAGCAAATGAGCCATGCATACAGGGAGGGGGGAGATGAGCAAGAGCCACCCATGCATACAGGGAGGGAGATGAGCCATGCATACAGGGAGAGGGGGAGATGAGCCACCCATGCATACAGGGAGGGGGAGATGAGCTCTGCATACAGGAGGTGGGAGTCGGGAGAGATGAGCCATGCATGATGGGAGCGGGGAGCCGATGAACCATGCATACAGGGAGGAGAGGGAGATGAGCCATGCATACAGGATGGGAGGGGGGAGAGATGAGCCATGCATGATGGGAGCGGGGAGTCGATGCACCATGCATACGGGGGGAGATGAGCCATGCATACAGGATGGGAGGGGGGTTGGCCATTATACAGTATGCATGGAGCATCAATGTGGCCATTATACAGTATGGAGCATCACGTGTGGCCATTATACAGTATTGAGCATCATGTGCGGCCATTATACAGTATGGAGCATCATGTAGAGGCTGAGCCATTATACAGTATGGAGCATCATGTGTTGCCTTTAAACAGTATGGAGCACTGTGTGGCCATTATACAGTATGGAGCATCATGTGTAGCCATTATACAGTATGGAGCATCATGTGTGGCCATTATACAGTATTGAGCATCATGTGTGGCCATTATACAGTATGGAGCATCATGTGTGGCCATTATACAGTATTGAGCATCATGTGTAGCTATTATACACTATGGAGCATCATGTAGTGGCTGAACCATTATACAGTATGGAGCATCATGTGTGGCCATTATACAGTATGGAGCACTGTGTGGCCATTATACAGTATGGAGCACTGTGTGGCCATTATACAGTATGGAGCATCATGTGTGGTCATTATACAGTATGGAGCATCATGTGTGGCCATTATACAGTATTGAGTATCATGTGGGGTCATTATACAGTATAGAGCATCATGTGTGGCCATTATATAGTATGGAGCATCATGTGTGGTCATTATACAGCATGGGGCATCATGTGTGGCCATTATACAGTATGGAGCATCATGTGTGGCCATTATACAGTATGGAGCATCATGTGTGGCCATTATGCAGTATTTTTTTTTTATCAATTAGTGTTTATTGAAGATTTCCAAAACAATACAGTGCAGTCAAACAGTAATAACAGTAACACAGGTCAACTAAAAATGACCACAAATAAGGAGAAAAACTAAACCAATCAGAAAGGAAGAAGTAGGGGAGAGAGGCGGGGGGAGGGATAGGTACAGTAGGGGGAATAGGGGGGGAGGAAAGGAGTATAGGCATTCACAAGACATTATCTAGCAATTCAGTTATAGACAAGGGGTCCTGGCTAGTGTTGAGCGATACCGTCCGATACTTGAAAGTATCGGTATCGGATAGTATCGGCCGATACCCGAAAAATATCGGATATCGCCGATACCGATATCCGATACCAATACAAGTCAATGGGACATCAAGTATCGGAATGTATCCTCATGGATCCCAGGGTCTGAAGGAGAGAAAACTCTCCTTCAGGCCCTGGGATCCATATTAAAGTGTAAAATAAAGAATTAAAATAAAAAATATTGTTATATTCACCTCTCCGGCGGCCCCTGGACATCAGCGGGAGGATCCGGCGTCCGGCACGGCTTCTTTCTTCAAAATGCGCGCCTTCAGGACCTGTGGAATGACGTCCCGGCTTCTGATTGGTCGCGTGCCGCCCATGTGACCGCCACGCGACCAATCAGAAGCCGCGACGTCATTCCTCAGGTCCTAGAAGGCGCTCATTCTAGGACTTTAGCTGAGGAATGACGTCGCGGCTTCTGATTGGTCGCGTGGCGGTCACATGGGCGGCACGCGACCAATCAGAAGCCGGGACGTCATACCACAGGTCCTAAAGGCGCGCATTTTGAAGAAAGAAGCCGTCCCGGACGCCGGATCCTCCCGCTGATGTCCAGGGGCCGCCGGAGAGGTGAATATAACAATATTTTTTATTTTAATTCTTTATTTTACACTTCCGATACCGATACCCGATATCACAAAAATATCGGATCTCGGTATCGGAATTCCGATACCGCAAGTATCGGCCGATACCCGATACTTGCGGTATCGGAATGCTCAACACTAGTCCTGGCAAACTATGGCAGAATAAGAATATTACAAACACAAAAACAGACATGTCAATTATGCTTACTTATTCCCACTCAAGTAAACGATCAAACAAGGTGGTGCGGGTCAATAGAGGAATGACCACTATGTAACCAAGGGTGCCAAATATTTTGTCTTTTGGTTTTGGCAGTCATGGAGTGAGCCAGAGCGAGTTCATATTGGCAGTGGACATTAAGTTTATTAATTAATTCACTAATATTGGGAGGATTAGTGTCTTTCCATCTTGAGGCGACTAATAACCTGGCAGCTATTAGAATATGTGATAGTGTACCTCGAAGTATGTGTGGAATGTCCTCTAGGCCGATGTGAAGAATGGCCTGCCTAGGTGACAGAGTCAGCTGGATCCTCAAGACCTGTGCAATTAAAAGGTCCATATCTCTCCACCAGGGCTGAAGAATTGGACACGACCACCAGGTGTGTTCCAGAGTTCCACTGTGACCGCACCCCCTCCAGCATTGGTCCGACCCGGCAGGGTCATAGTGAGCTACCTGAACTGGATATTGATACCATCTAAGGTGTACTTTTTTCAATTGTTCGAGATGATTGACGCAGGCAGATACCCGTAATACTTCACCCAGTCCCTCCTCCCAATCTATCGGGTCCGATAGGAAGTCCAGATCCTGTTCCCACTTGATCATATATGGCAGTTTAACATCTTCTGCTGGGTCATTTAAGGCTTTATATAATATTGAAATTCTCTTTGGGCCAGAGTCAGGCAACAAGAAATAACCATTAACCCTGTTATTTAAATGGGAGTTGAAGAAAGGCGAGTTTGGGGAATTATGAAGTAGATGACGTATCTGCAAATATTGATAGAAATATCTCCGGACATTCGGGAAGTTGGAGGCCGAGCGGTCAAAGGGGGCAAGGCCAGCGGCATCCAATATCTGCCGTAATGTTACGATTCCAGCATCAACCCAAGGCTGGAGATTAATAAATGGGATGTGTGTCTCAAGGGCTTTTAAGGATAGGGAGTCATGAGATAATTTAATCAAGGAAGGGACCAGTGTCCTCCAATAGTGGAGCGCGATTTTCATGGTTGGTAAGGGAGGGGAATAATCAGTGATTGCAATAGATTCAGCCTCAAGAATTGTGCAGGTAGATCTTTTTTTGGCATAATAGTTTTCTATTTGGAGCCATCTATGGTCTTTGTCCGCCTTCCACCAGTCTCTAAGTCCAGTTAGTATGGCCGCTCTATGGTACAGCATGAGGTTCGGCATTCCCAGTCCTCCCCGTTTGTACGGATAGTACATCAAGGTCCTAGAGATTCTAGATTTTTTGTGTGACCAAATATAATCGTATGTCATAGTTTGTAATTTCAAAATCAAACGTTTGGGGATTTTTAATGGGATACACCTAAGGAGATACAGTACTTTAGGCAGGATCATCATTTTGAAAACATTAATCCTGGCAATCCAGGATGTCATAACTTTGTGAAAATGGTCAAGTTGTGCCCTAACCTGTGGGATCAATTTAGAGAAATTATTCTCGACAATCTGTTCAGAGCCCGTCAATATAACTCCCAAGTACGGGATACCCCCTGTCATCCATTTAAATGGAAACTCAGCCTCCATTTTCGACTTGGCCGCGCACGGAACCGCCACCGGAAACAACAAGGACTTCGTGGGATTCAACCTGTAGTATGACACATTACTGAATTCCCTGAGTTCCAAGGTAATAGCTGTCAAGGATGTCTCCAAGTTGACACAGGATAGGATAACATCATCAGCATACAAGCCAATTCTGTGCTCCATCTGTCCAACCCTGATGCCGGTGATATTAATAGAGGTTCTTATGCATTCAGCGAGCGGCTCCATGCACAGTGCGAAAATAATAGGAGAGAGTGGGCAACCCTGACGAGTGCCATTCGTGATCTGAAACGGACCAGATAAAAAACCGGACGTCAAAACCCTGGCACAAGGAGTCGAGTACATAGCACAGATTGCTGAGAATATTGGGCCCGACAGTCCAAACCTTTCCAATATTGCCCGAAGATACCCCCAGTGTACCCTGTTAAAAGCCTTCTCAGCATCAAGCGACAGGAATGCACTGGGTAGGCCAGACAGCTCGGCTATTTTAATCCGATTCAGCATGCGCCGCACCCCATCTTTCGTCTCACGTCCGGCCACAAAACCCACTTGGTCCGGTGAAATTATAGTTGGGATAATAAGCTTTAGTCTGGACGCTATAATTTTTGTGAATATTTTGACATCCGAATTGAGCAGAGCAATGGGTCTAAAGTCACCAGGGTGTGTGAGGGGTTTCCCAGGCTTGGGTATGGTAGATATGGTAGCTTCCAAACCAGGAGCCGTCACAGTACCCGAGTCTCTCCACACCGAGAATAATCTCTGCAAATATGGAGTCAGCAACAGATATAAGGATTTATAATAGTCATTCGTCAACCCATCTGGGCCTGGGGCCTTATGAGATTTAGTTTGTTTAATCGTCGAGTTAATTTCTACATTTGTGAAGGGAGAATTAAGGTAGTTTAGCTGCTCAGATGTAATACGGGGTAATTTTATAGAGTCTAGATATTTATAAATAGATTGGTGATCCGGTTGGGGAGTAGAAGGGTCATCTTTTAAATTATACAAGCCGGTATAATATTCTGCAAAAGCCTGGACTATGTCCTGAGGGTTCCTGAGGGCCTTCCCATTTTTATCTAAGATATGGTCCACTCTTGATTTAGCTTCCCTCTTACGTACTCTGCGCGCCAGGAGTGCACCTGCCCTATCACCTGTGGCATATAGATTAGTCTTGAATTTCTTCATGTTATGTGCATATCTGGCCAAGAGATTTTCTCTCAATTTAAACCTAATCTGATAGATCTCCTCAGAGATAGAAGGCGTGGGAGCAGACTTGTTGATATTGTCTAAATATTGCAGGTGGGAAAGTAAAGCCTCTCTGCCACTCTCCCTCTTCCTTTTCAGGTAGGAAGCTTGTTGGAGAAGCACACCTCTAATCTCTACTTTATGCGCCAACCATAAGGACTCATCAGAAACCTCTCCATTATCATTTATCTGAAAGTAGTGTTCCAACTCAGAAGAGATTCTATCTAACACCTCCCCATTCAACAGCAATGCGTCGTTTAATCGCCACCTAAAGGCTGGGTTAGCTTGGTGTGCTAAAGTAAGAGTTAGAGTGATGGGAGCATGATCAGACCACGTTATTAAGCCTATAGATGCGGATCTACATCTGGACAAGGTTGCACTGTCTGTTAGAAAATAATCAATACGGGAGTATGTGGAATGCCTGGAAGAGTAAAAGGTATAATCCCTCTCAGATGCATGCGAATATCTCCAATAATCATGCAGGTGAAATTCGCCTGTGAGGAGAGTCAAGTCCCCTCTAGGTCGTCTGCTACCAGAAGAGCAATCAAGGTCCACATGCATGGGGAGATTAAAGTCACCACATATTATATTGTTGCCCTTCACATTCTCAGAGACCTCATGAAGGGTTGTTCTCAGGAATTTATGCTGTCCCTCATTGGGAGCATAAAGATTTGTCAACGTGTGTAACTCACCATTCAATAAGCACGTGATAGTTAAGCACCTACCCTTGGGGTCATTATTTTGCGCTATCAATTTAAAAGCGATTGTATTTTTCACCATGATGCACACACCAGCCTTTTTGGTTGGGCCATTAGCAAATAGAATGTGTGGGAAGAGGGGATGACGAAGCCTAAAATTATCCTCGACCAACAAATGGGTCTCCTGCAAGCAGATAATATCTGCCCTCGACCGCTTCACCTCCCTCCACATCATAGATCTCTTCTCAGGGGAGTTTAAACCCCTGACATTCAAAGAAAGAATTTGTAAAGTCATGGTACCATTATACTAAAGTCTATACTGCTGGTATTACCCAGTGACCCCACTGGCGCGGTGTACCAAAGCTTATATACAAATAACTGCCAGTTCCATAATAACAATCAAAAATCAATATAGACAGAGAATGCCCGGGGATTTGGAGAGAAAAAACCTGGAGGGAAGAAAGGGGAAGGACAAGTATGTAGTAAAAAGAACCAGAAAATAAAAAGAAGTAAAAAAAAAAGGCAAAAAAAACTCAAAACAAAACATAGGTCAATATACGAGGAATCCTCGTAGGAACGTCCGGAACAGTCCAGACAGTCCGCAGAACAGAATCTGCGTGGAGGGGTGGAAGTGAGAGGTTCACAATCCAAAGACCCACTGAGTGGTGCAGTAGGAGAGCTCAGCAATCCAGACACTGTCCGTGTGGCACTGTCAAGCCGTAGACCAGTCTGAGGCTATTTTCTTTCCTGTATCCGCAGGTCTGGGAGCAAAGGGTATTTTCCAGGCCGTAAGCCTCTCCTGTGCCTGTTTAGGCGAGGGGCAGGCGACCGTGCGTCCTTCATAAGTGATAATCAAACGCACAGGATTAAACCCCCATCGGTAACGTATGTTGATGTCCCTCAATGCTTTACAGACATGGGTGTATTCTCTCCTTTTGGCCAGGGTAGCAGCTGACAAATCCGGGAAGACCTGGAGATCCCGGAATTCAGGGGGAAGGTCAGGGGAGCTCCTTATCTGCCGCAGGAATGTCTCTTTAGTAGTGTACAAATGAATCCATGCAAGGATGTCTCTAGGAAGAGATGGGTCTAGATGCTTGGGCTTGGGTGTTCGATGTACCCTGTCCGCCAGTAGATCTCTCGACGAAAGTGAGGGCAGGGCAGCCTGCATAAAATTCTGGAGATAATTCCCATAGTCCTATTTAGAACAGGCAAAAGTCACTTCAAATATTCGTAATTCACATATTCCTTTGTAGAGAGAGGTATCTTCCAAAGGAAAAACGAAGTGAAAATGAGGAAGGTAATTTAAAAGTGTAATGTTTATTAACAATCATTAAAAAGCAAAACAATCAAAAACACAAAATGTGGATAAAATACAGGGGATATTTCAACACCAGACAAAGTCTGGGGAGACGGACCTGCTTCGTATGGTCACAGGAGATAATAAAAGCCCAGAGTATCACAAATGATAGTATTGGTGGTGACACTAGTATATGTAAGGCTAATTAGCAAGACACTGCATGAAACTAGTACCGAGTTGTGGTATATGGACACTGTGCAGAGTATTCCCCTCTTAAGCTGGCAGGAAGGAACCTAAAGTGTATCCAGTGGTGCAAACAAGTATGCTAACCACCTGGAAAAGGATTCATGTAAAGTTGCCACAATAGAAGGGGTACCTAATAATGAAAGGCAAAGGTACACATATCGGTGATCTCAGGGTTAATTACCTTGATGTAGCTAGAGGTGCAGAGAGATGCTAGTGACCAGTGGCAGGAGGCAGGAGCGGATCCCCGGCGCCCGACAAGCGCTGTTTCGCCATAGCTTCTTCCAGTGGGGGCGAGGACAAGTTAACAAGGTATTGAGGGGGTTTAAATAGGGGACGCTGCATGACGCCGGTTCCGGTGATGTCACGAGGAATCTCCTGGCTGCGCGATGTACCGCCCCACCTTGCTAATGGGACTTCCGGGATTGCGCACCGTGACACGCAGTGGAACGCACTGCGGTCACGTGGGTTGGCGCCTCCCGGAAGTCAGAGGGGGTATACGGACACAGCGCGTGCGCAGTTAGACTCTCTGACAGGCGGACCACGGCGACTGAAGGAAAGATGCGCAAGCGTACTAAGAGGACAGGAGAATGGTGAATATATCTAAAACCTGATGATGGAGAGTGTCAGGGCCGCGCAGTCGTACTAAGATGCCAGGCAGAGGGTAGATGTGTAAGTGACCGCTGATAGAATATATTAGAAGCCGCAAATTGAAGATACACGAAATAAACAAGTACTACTGCTGCTATGTTAACCCTGCTGTTCTGTTTAGATTTCACATACACTTGTACTGTTCCCGGTCATTTTTGACCGTCCTTATAAAATAATCATTTTTAGCTAATCTAAGTGGTTTTTTTAAACAGTTTTTGCACTATTATATTGCTTGTGAAGATGGTTGTTCAAATACCAGAAAAAAAAATAAATACAAAGCTTGTTTTATATTTTTTATATTTTTTTTATATCCAAAAGGGAACATGGTATTTTTTCGATTTTTGTAAAAATTGATTATTTTTGCAGATAAAAAAAAAATCTTGATCTAAATGTTAACTATAAGTAATAATATCAAACATTATGTAGATATACTTTTTTCAAAGGCAAAAAAAAAAAAAAGCTTTTTTCTCTATAAAATGGCAAAAAACGTTGTTTTTTATACACTTATACTGTTCCCGGTCATTTTTGACCGGACCTAACAAAGTTGTGATTTGTACCTAATTCAAGTGTTATTTGATTACCTGTTGCATTGTTTTACTGTATGTGAACATGGTTTTCAATAATCAGATGAAAAATTAAATCAAAAACTTTTATTTTTTGAATCAAATAAATTAACATTTTTTGCAATATTTGCTTCATATTGCACATAAAAACTTTTCTTTATTCTAAACTATATACAAACTTTAAAAAAAAAAAAAGTTTTTTTGTCAAAAACAAATGATAAATGCGATCAATGTATTACTTGCATTGATCACATGTATAATTTACATGACGCTTGCACAAGTATTTTGCACATTTGCAACACATAATATTAGATTTATGGTTACTGGACGTTGGACAGAATGAGCATCTTTTTCGCTTGCAGCTGGTTGCGATGGTGGAAGCCGTTTCAGTATCAGTGGTGGTCGAAGCTGTTGGCTCGCCGTCTCCACCATGCTCTCGAATTTGTCGGGCCACTTTTTCTGCACTCTCATTTCTTGGATTTCGTGGCCGTGTTTTTACATATGGATTAGTGAGAGACTTCCCCAATTCCTCAATAAAAAGCCGTCGCTTGTGTAATTTTTTTTCTTGCCATTTGGGGTTTATTTCCCGCCACAATACAAAGGCATTATAGGCAGATACATCGATCAGGTTGTAAAAGAGAATCATAGGCCACCTATTTGTTTTTCTTTTACATGTATACGTGCCTTCAAGCTGGTCTAATGTGTCAACAGCACCTTTAGTGGCGTTATAGTGAAGAATCATGTCTGGCTTTCTGTCATCTCTCTCACTTATTTTTGCATCATGGTGCATGGTGCTCATGAGGATAACTTGTTTATTTTTTTTGGGAACGTACGACACTACCGTAGTGTCCTTTGTAAAATAAAACATTGAACTGTGTACGTCTCTTTTATTGAGGATACCCTGTGGAAGTTCAGGTTTATTTTTTCGTACAGTACCCAGCATAGTTATATTGTTTTTTTGTAACATCTGCCCCAATTGGTAGGATGTGAAGAAATTGTCACAGGTAACGTTTCTCCCTTTGAGTCCATGGGTCAAGTCCAAAACTACCCTCATGCCTTGGTTTTTTTCAGGTCTTTCTAGAGGGTTTTTTCCAATATATACTTGAACATTTGCAGCATATGATGTTTTACTGTCACACAGAGTCCAGATTTTTATACCGTATTTTGCTGGTTTACTTGGAATGTATTGCCTGAATGGGCACCTGCCTCTAAATGACACCAGCTGCTCATCAACAGTGACATTTTCTACGGTATTATAACATTTTGGGAGTATCTCGACCCATTTACTCCACAAATCCCTAATTGGGGCAAGTTTATCTGTGCTTCTTCTTTCAGATCTATCCGTTTTGTCATCAAACCGTAGAACTCTGGAAATTTCGTGGAATCTTTCTAAAGACATGGTGGCCCTAAATATATGGCGCCCCGTTTCCGAATTCCACAAACTTTTAGTGGACTCTCCATATGATTTGTATAGTCCAGTTAATAGAAGTAACCCGATGTAAGCATTCATAGCCGTCACATCGAAGTTCTTCCATTTATCGCCATAAACCTTTTTTCCCTCAATGTTTGTCATTTGGATAAGTATATTTTGCATGGCTATATTTATGAATAATAGGAATGCCGATTGAATGTCATCAATTCTAGCAATTGCATATCTAGTGGGACCTAGAGTATCTGTGATGACATTTGATGAAGACCTTCTACCAGTCGGAGCAGGAGGCTGCAATTTCCAAACGACATCTTTGTTTTTTTAATTGATTTCTTGCGTCAGACCGGTTGTCGGGGTTTCCACATCAGATTCACCCTCAGAATCCGAGTTCTCGGCAATATCTTCATCCTCACTAATGTTGTCCTCCTCTTCGGAGACATTTTCAGGTGGGACATCCTCGTCTGTATCGGAGTCGTTTATAAACTCCTCCAATTCAGCTTGGGTGAAGTGTCTTCTTCTCATGCTGTAAGGCATCACTGTTGAATGAAAAAATAAAATATATCCATAAACAATGAATGAAAAAAAAAATCAAAACAATTTCGCAACAATACACACAATAACGTCCCGTCACACATTGAGATATGCCCTGTGATTATGGTGCTGGAGCGTCGCAAACAAAAATGAGGCATGCACTCATTCTATCACAGCAGTGAGAATATGTACTCATAAGCAGACATTGAGTCTACACAACCCTAATGCTAACCCCCTATCATCCATTCTATCACAGCAGTGAGAATATGTACTCATAAGCAGACATTGAGTCTACACAACCCTAATGCTAACCCCCTATCATCCATTTTATCACAGCAGTGAGAATATTGAATAATTTTAGAATAAAAGAATAATTTATCTGTAACATACCTGTAAAAATGGGACTTCAGAGCTCTGACGTCTGAACCTCTGCTCACTCTGTGTTGTCTCCAGCTGAACTGAAACTCTACACTGCTATGTTATCTGTCTACAGATAAGATCAGAGCAGACATCACCCTGCAGCAGGAAAAAGCTCACAGTACAACACTTTAGGTGAATTCTGCTTAGGACAGCATTGCACAGTGTAATACTGTACAACCAGCAAACACATGGAAAATCAGAAAATCATGATTTACAATATGAAATGTTGACAACTGAATGGAACTAGATCTATATGAACAGCAGGGTAAATAAAAACCAGTGAAATAAATTGCGCATAGCTATACTGGACTTGCTCCTGACGAAGCCACGCTGTGGCGACACGCGTTGGGCTCTTTTTTGTCCCCCCCTTGACCAGTGGCATGCTGCTCTAGCGCCGGTTCCGTTTCTGGGCAACCATCCCCTTGTTTTTGGCGCATATGGCCTTGTCTTCTGTGCTTAGTGTTGTGCGTACCTGTATGCCTCCTTCTTCATTTACCACTGCCTGCTGGCAGTTAGGATAGTGATAGGGGTTCCTTTGTTTGGTATTTTTACAGCCCTTACATTCATTTTATAGGGCCTTTGCAATCTGCCTCATCTTTTGATAACAGACCACGTTATGGGGTGTATATTTCAGATGCATGTATGCACCAGTTCCTGCTCTACCAGCTATCGCGTATTTTGTGTATATATTACTCCTTGCTTCATATAGATTATTTTGATAGGCAGGTATTACATCTATATACTCTTTATTGGGGGATATATACCCATTATTTTGCAGGGTTTAGTATTTTCTGGTTCACCTTACACTGCTGATGCTATATACCCTGTATATGACACCTTTCAATCGGGGTCTCTGTCTGGCAGTTTGGGCGTTTTGTTTGTATGCGCACAATAGCACTATTGTTTATGTATTGTATTATATAGATACTTTTGTACTTGTTATGGCCATAACAACTTTGTGTATATAGGGCAGATTGTATTTCTCTGCTTCTCAGCAATTGTTTGTATATTTGCATGTGCCTTTTATATACCATCTATTTGCCATGTCATGTATTAGCTGTGATACATTTGTATCTCTATTAGAGTATTAGCTTTGATCTGGTCTTGGGGGGTATTCCCTATTCTGGGATGTACCTGTTTGGTTTTTAAATGTTTTTAATGTGTGCTATGTCCTGTTTCTTTGACCTTAATAAAAATTATTTAGTACTATTATTATTGTTTTTCTTTTGGTGATCCCCGGTTAGTTGTATGTCTTCTTTCTTTCTTTTGTTTTTGACAATACTTTAGTCTGACATACCCCGGGTAGATCCCAGTTTGTTATAAGGATGATGGTGCCCTCCACCCTCCTCTCTAGCTATACTGGAAGCGAATCCGTCGGCTGTATCGCAACTTGAAAATGTTGGTATGTGTAAATCTTTTCTGACCAAAAGTAGTCAGATACATTGATAAATAGTAGTAGATGCAATATATAGTTCAAAATGAGGTGATAGCACCTTTATTTTTGTCAAAAATTGTCTAGAGAGCTGAATAAAGGCCTATCAGTCATTTTTGACCGAACAGTACAAGTGTAAAAAAAATTGTACCAAATAAAGTAAACAAAAATTTTAAAAAAAAAAAATTCCCACAGAGAGTACCCCCCTAATGACGAAAAGTCAGGGAGCCTCAAGCCTCAGAATCACACGCTGAATTTTTATAACATTATAGAATTTCAAAAACGGTCATTTTTGACCTAACAGAACAGCAGGGTTAATCCAACTTATGGATGTGGAGGCTGAAATTATATACAAGAGATATTTAGATGGGGACAAAGTGTCACACATGGAGGCAGGGCACAAAATAAACCATATAATACCGGAAGTGTTGGGAGGGAAGGTGACATGAATTCCGTCAAAAAAAGGCCGTAATAATAAAACAAAGTGCACTGCTGGGTAAAGCAATGCACACTACTAAAATAGTGTAGTGAAAAATAGGACTATAACAAAATACAGCTTTATGGCATAACTTAAATACTATAATAAGGCTCAAAACAGTGTAAAGAAAAAGAAAAAAATGCTACGTAGTGAGTGCTACAGACGTGTATTGATATAAAGATCCAAGAGGCGTAGCATAGATGTATTGAACCAAGTGTGTGAAAGAGACAAAAAAATGACCCTTGGAATGCTATGTGTAAGAAAAGGAATTTTATGGGGTTTGGTCATAATATAGCCAAACCAAAGATGAAAGTGCCAAAAAGTGTATATATATATATATAAGAAAAAATTAATATAATTTAAAATAATGGCCCCTACAGTATGGTAATACTGTTATTCTCTTATTCCACCTCCCCGACACACCCACCACCATATCCACCACCACACATACCCCACCTGCGGCATATAATACCGGAGGCCAGATACATACAGCGACAGGCGCGGCGACGAATACATCAAAGAAATGGAACAGAAAACAACAATAATAAAAAAAAAAAAAAAAGGGGGTGGTGACTGTACGGTACCATTTCATACCAAACCCACACTTAACGAATATGAAAAGGGAAATTTACTCAATATCTCTAGGGACCTCCAAAAACAAATACAGATATACACATAGTATATAGAGACATGGTATGATTTCATATTGTGCTACTCGGACAACTAACAGATATAGAAAGGAACTTTAGTTTATATCGAATGTGAATATACACATAGCATGTAGAGATGTAATGTACTGCTGTAAAAGTCCTTGCTTAAAGTCTGTTTTTTCGACTATTCCTTGCAGAGCGTCCGGTGCACCAGAGATCTTGAAGTCGCCTGTAGTAACACCGCATGGCGATGGGAAGAGATGGAGGAGATACCAGACAATCAACCGGAAAGTGCGTCATACAGGTATGTGAATCTAAAGGTAAAATGTTATAATTATTATATGTACAAAGACAAATTTAAAACCAGGGACAATTAAAAACAAGAAAAGACGAGAAAAACACCTTAAAAACTGGTCCCAAAATTATATTGGAGAGGTAGTTACAAAAAAGAATTGAAGCCGAAGCTTTCATTGAGGCCACGTGGGGTGATTGTACCAAGTCGATAAATCCATTTACTTTCAAGTTGTGCTAGAGACTTGGCCAGATCACCGCCACGTGACCCCAAGTTAACCTGATCAATGGCTTTGAAGAGAAGTCCTTTCGGATTGCAATCATGCTTTGTTTTAAAGTGACGTGGCAGTGTTTTTAAAAGTGCAAGTTCATGAGTTGTTTTGGCCTTTTCAATATCCCTGATATGCTCGCGTACTCTGATTTTCACTTCGCGGGTGGTCATGCCGATGTAAATCATGCCACAGGGACATGTAGCGTGATATATTACTCCTTGGGAGGAGCATGTCAGATGTTTACGAATCTCAAAAGATTTAGTCCCTTCTGAATTAGAAAAATTACCTGCTTTTTTCATGTTGAGGCATGCTTTGCACATCCCACAGGGGAAAAAACCATGTTGAAGTTTTTTTTTAGAGATTTCCAGAGTAGGGTCATAATGGCCATGCACCAATAGATCTCGGAGATTCCTACTTCGTCTTGCTACCATGGATGGGCCAGAGGGAAGAATTTTTTGCAGGATGGGGTCAGTCATCAAGATATTCCAGTGTTTTTTGAAAATTGATTTAATCTCATTCCATCGATTATTATACGTACTGATAAATCTGACCTGGTCATTGTTCTCTTTAGTTTTGCGTTTATTGGAATAAAGAAGGCTATCTCGGGATGTATTTTTGGCTCTTCTGTATCCTTTACGAATATTCCTCTTGCTGTACCATCGGTGTAGGAATCTGTTAGTGAGGTCAGCTGCCTGTGTCTCGAAAGCTGTGTCCTCCGAGCAAATGCGCCTAGCCCGTAGAAATTGTCCCACCGGTATTCCCTTAATAATTGTGGGTAGATGGGAGGAGGTGGTATGAAGAAGGGAGTTGGTTGCCGTGGGTTTTCTGTACAAGTCGGTATGTATCATGCCATCCATCACCTTAATTTTTATGTCAAGGAATTCCAGCTCTAATCCCGATTTGTATGTTAGGAAAATGTTACGGTTGTTGTTGTTAAGATTGGTCATTAGTTTATGTAACTCCTGCGATGTTCCCTCCCAGATGAACCATACATCATCAACCCACGTGACCGCAGTGCGTTCCACTGCGTGTCACAGTGCGCAATCCCGGAAGTCCCATTAGCAAGGTGGGGCGGTACATCGGCGCGCGCAGCCAGGAGATTCCTCGTGACATCACCGGAACCGGCGTCATGCAGCGTCCCCTATTTAAACCCCCTCAATACCTTGTTAACTTGTCCTCGCCCCCACTGGAAGAAGCTATGGCGAAACAGCGCTTGTCGGGCGCCGGGGATCCGCTCCTGCCTCCTGCCACTGGTCACTAGCACCTCTCTGCACCTCTAGCTACATCAAGGTAATTAACCCTGAGATCACCGATATGTGTACCTTTGCCTTTCATTATTAGGTACCCCTTCTATTGTGGCAACTTTACATGAATCCTTTTCCAGGTGGTTAGCATACTTGTTTGCACCACTGGATACACTTTAGGTTCCTTCCTGCCAGCTTAAGAGGGGAATACTCTGCACAGTGTCTATATACCACAACTTGGTACTAGTTTCATGCAGTGTCTTGCTAATTAGCCTTACATATACTAGTGTCACCACCAATACTATCATTTGTGATACTCTGGGCTTTTATTATCTCCTGTGACCATACGAGGCAGGTCCGTCTCCCCAGACTTTGTCTGGTGTTGAAATATCCCCTGTATTTTATCCACATTTTGTGTTTTTGATTGTTTTGCTTTTTAATGATTGTTAATAAACATTACACTTTTAAATTACCTTCCTCATTTTCACTTCGTTTTTCCTTTGGAAGATACCTCTCTCTACAAAGGAATATGTGAATTATAAAATTCTGGAGGAAAGCAGCTAAATCTTTATCTGCAACATTCTCAGGGATTCCTCTCATATGAATATTGTTCCTCCTGGATCTGTCCTCTAAGTCGTGCAATTTATTAAATGCCCCTGCTAACTTGCCTTTTATAACTTGGTTTTCATCCACCAGAGCGTTAATTACAGAGACATATTCGGACATTTTGTTTTCCAAATGATCCGTGCGGGCCCCTAAGGAGTTAATGTCTCCTCTTATCTCCTTCAACATGTCCTGCATATCCTCTTTTAATGAGGCGCGTATAGATGTGAGGAATTCTTTCATATCCCCCCTGGTCATAGGTGCAGAGCTGCTATATTGTGCTCCCGCTGAGGTCTCACCTCTTTCTGAATCCTGGGAGCCGCGGGAGGAGTGTGATGATCTGGAGGGAGAAGCCCGCGCCATTTTCCCTGCGGCATGTGCAGTTTGAGACCGCGGAAAGAAGTGTGGCAGGCGAGGAGGAGAGGCCTTCTTATGAGATCTGCCTCGGGTCATCATGTGCCCAGTCGTGCTGCGGTAAGCGCCTCAGCAGTCAGGAGAGTCAGTGAAAGCCGGTATGAGCCGCGTTATGTCTGGTGATGCCAAAGCTCGTCACCTCATTTTAGGTCCAGCATGATAAGGTTAGGTGTGGGACAAGCCCAGGACAGTGTACTTGAGAGTACAACTCAGTGATGATGTTGTAGAAGCAGAGAAAACACATACAGGAAAGCACACTCTCTGATATATGTCTTATTTTTCTCCTGGGTGCTGCTGCAGGAAAAGGGATGGGATTCCAAAGAAATAGTTTATCTTTTATCTTCTCTTATGGAGGAGAGTGACAGTGGTAGATGATCAGCTTCTGTTGACTAGAAGGGATATTGTCAGCCTCCCTTATCTCTCACACTGGAGTCCTGTTTGCTCAGCAGAGGAGGATCTGTCCTGGCCCCCCCCCCCCCACTATGAGAACAGGGCTATTGCAAGCTTGTGCAGGCTGTAATCACCTCTCTGTTCAGGGGGAATCTCCTAATAGATCTGACTGTGGGCAGAGAAGGATTAAGGAAACCTCTGGAAGATGATAAAAGTGCTGGTGTTTCTGCTGTCAGATGTTTGGGAAGCGAGAGATGCAGAGAGCAAATCACAGACCCTCCCCCACAAGAGAAGCACTGGCCTGTTACACTCACCAGTCCTCCAGGCTCAGGCTCCAGAGATCCCGTCACACTCTGTAAAAGCTATTTTCTAGTGGTCAACCAGATGCAGCACACTCTCATGGAGGCTTAGATGGTAAGACAAGATGATTTACAGCAGCAATGTGGCCGATGGATGTTGATTTCCAGGCTGAAGATCAGGAGCTCCTGGAAAAAGCTTCCGCTCTTGATGGTGCCTAAGCCACCGCCATTATGCAGTATTGAGCATCATGTGTGGCTATTATACAGTATTGAACATCATGTGGGGTCATTATACAGTATGGAGCATCATGTGTGGCCATTATACAGCATGGAGCATCATGTGTGGCCAAGGCCAATTATACAGTATTGAGCATCATGTGTGACCATTATACAGTATGGAGCATCATGTGTGGCCATTATACAGCATTGAGCATCATGTGTTGCCATTATACAGTATGGAGCACTGTGTGGCCATTATACAGTATGGAGCATCATGTGTGGCCATTATACAGTATGGAGCACTGTGTGGCCATTATACAGTATTGAGCATCATGTGTGGCCATTATACAGTATTGAGTATTAGGGTTGAGCGAAACGGGTCGGCCATTTTCAGAAGTCGCCGACTTTTGGCAAAGTCAGGTTTCATGAAGCCCGACCCGACCCCTGTGTGGGGTCGGCCATGAAGTCGGCGATCTTCTGAATCTGGAATTGGAATTTCGATACCGATTCCCGATATGTTTAAGATATCGGGAATTGGTATCGGAATTCAGATTTAAGTGTAAAATAAAGAATAAAAATAAAAAATATTGCTATACTCACCCTCGGACGCACCCTGGTTGTAACCGGGAGCCTTCCTTCCTAAGAATCAGCGCTTGAAGGACCTTTCGATGACGTCACGGCTTCTGATTGGTCACGTGATGCCCATGTGACCGCTCACGCGACCAATCACAAGCCGCGACGTCATCGAAAGGTCCTACAAGCGCTGATTCTTAGGAAGGAAGGCTCCCGGTTACAACCAGGGTGCGTCCGAGGGTGAGTATAGCAATATTTTTTATTTTTATTCTTTATTTTACACATTAATATGGATCGCAGGGCCTGAAGGAGAGTTTCCTCTCCTTCAGACCCTGGGAACCATTCGTGTTTCGGCCGACCCTGACCCCGACTTTTCTATAGGATCGGCCGATTTCACTCGACCCGACTTTTGAAATAGTCGGGTTTCGTGAAATCCGACCCGATCCTATAAAAACAAAAGTCGCTCAACCCTATTGAGCATCATGTGTGGCCATTATACAGTATGGAACACTGTGGGGCCATATTTTTTTTGTTATAATTATTGTATATGAAACAGTGTGACCAGCAGTGTTAAATGGGTGTGGTTGAGATGTGGATATGGGTGTGAGTAGTTGTGAAAAGGGTGTGGTCAGAGGCGTGGCCTAAAATTTGCCACTGCGCACTACGTGCGCCGCAAACTTTATACCTCTTTCCCTTCTTCAAAAGTTGGGAGGTATGGTACCGCTTTTGCCAGATCACGGCAAGTGCTGCAAATCCCATAGGGAATGAATGAGGCCAAACGCAGTGTTGCCGTAAGTGATCCGTTACGCGGCAGATGCAGAAAAACTGCCGGATCTGCTGCAAAAGGCTACTTTTACATCAGCGATTCTTGCCAAAGTCACTGCCGATAGTGTCATACTCACCAAAGGGGGAGGCCTCGCTAAAAGTGCCTAGGGCAGCAGAAACTCTAAATACAGCCCTGACAGCAGCCTTGCAGCGCTGGAGTCCAGGGTTCTAATCCCACCTTGGACACCATCTGCAAGGAGTTTGCAAGGAGTTTGTATGTTCTCCCCGTGTTTGTGTGGCTTTCCTCCGGGCACTCCGGTTTCCTCCCACATTCCAAAAACATACTGATAGGGAATTTAGATTGTGAGCCCCAACTGGGACAGTGATGATAATGTGTGCAAACTGTATAGCGCTGCGGAATATGTTTGCGTTATAATCATAGTGTTGACTTCCTTGCTGCTACTATGTACTGCCTTTGACTTTGTGACATACTCAGCTCTATTAAGTAACTCTGCTACACTAGTGTAACTCTGTTACACTACTACTTATACAATGGACTCCGTAGCAAACTCAGCTGTTATTTTGCTGTGTCAGCTCTGCATTGGATTCTATTTAATATGCTCCTGTCAATCCTGCTATTTTGTGGATTACAAATGTTTCACACCTAATCTCAATTTAGCTTCACATTATATCTGTAGTTTAGGGTTGATCCAACTGTTTTTGTGCTGCCATAACAGCCTCCCTTATTCTGCTGGATATCTCCACTGCACCAGCATCACTTGTCCGTGCTACATAACAACTGTTCGACCAAGCTGAAGGCTTCAAGAATCCACCTCATGAGATGAAACAACCAGTTAAGTATTTTGGAAGTCTGCAAGTATTTTGGAAGTCTGCATTCTGTAATGCTGTAGATAAGCCGCCGATGTTACCTGAAAGAGGAGAAAAAGACGTTAGATTATACTCACCCAGGGGCGGTCCCGCTCCGGTGAGCGTCTCAGGTCCGGTACAGCACCTCCCATCTTCATTCCATGACGTCCTCTTCTTGTCTTCAAGCCGCAGCTCCGGCGCAGGCGTTCTTTGCCCTGTTGAGGGCAGAGCAAAGTACTGCAGTGCGCAGGCGCTGGGCCTCTCTGACCTTTCCCGGCACCTGCGTACTGCAGTACTTTGCTCTGCCCTCAACAGGGCAGACAAAGTACGCCTGCGCCGGAGCCGCGGCGTGAAGACCAGAAGAGGACATCATGGAATGAAGATAGGAGGCGCCGGAGCGGACCTGAGATGCCCATTTGACCGGACCGCAGCGGGACCGCCCCTGGGTGAATATAATCTAACCTCTTTTTCTCCTCTTTCAGGTAACATCAGGGGCTTATCTACAGCATTACGGAATGCTGTAGATAAGCCCCTGATGACGGTGAGCTTACCTCTCAGGGGCTGACTGGCAAATTTTGGCCTGGGGGGCAAGCACAAAGCAGTGACCCATGAGTAGCGGTTCATCCTTAAAGGGGTTGTCGGATCTTATCCTACATGTCTACAGTCACTATGTGTGAATCCTCATATCGTGTGCACTGTGCGCTGTGAAGATTCTCTGGTGCCGGCAACAGGTGGTCTTGTGACCACAATCATGCAATATATATATTCCCAGCCACATTCCGACTAGACTGTTTTGGGCCTTGTTCAATACAGTTGCATTCGCCATGCAAGTCTTGTCGGCATGTGACCGCATGTATGCAAATCACAAACTTGCAGCCAGACACCCGCCAAATGACCAAAGCTCTGCGAGCAATGTGAGATGCACAAGTCTGCAGTCACATAGAATGACAGAGTGAATGCACCAATGACACACACACACACAGCCCCACTGTATAATGACAGACACATGCACAGCCCCACAGCATAATTACACACACGCACAGCCCCACTGTATAATGACACACACGCACAGCCCTACTGTGTAATGACACACACGCACAGCCCCACTGTATGACACACACGCACAGCCCTACTGTATAATGACACATACGCACAGCCCTACTGTATAGTGACACACACACAGCCCCACTGTATAATGACGCACAGCCCCACTGTATAAGGACACACACACACAACCCCACTGTGTAATGACAGGCACACGCACAGCCCCACTGTATAATGACACATACGCACAGCCCCACTGTATAATGACAGGCACACGCACAGCCCCACTGTATAATGACACATACGCACAGCCATACTGTATGACACACGCACGCATGCACAGCGCCACTGTAAAATGACACACACATACAGCCCCACTGTATAATGACACACACACACGCACAGCCCCACTATATAATGACATACACACACGCAGCTCACACACACGCATGCAGCTCACACACACGCACACAGCTCACACACACGCAGGACACACACACATGCAGCTCACACACACACGCAGCATCACACATACACACGCAGCATCACATATGCAGCTCTGACACAAATGCATCACACACGCAGCCATCACACACACACGCAACTCTGACACAAATGCATCACACACACACAGCCATCACACACACGCAGCCATCACACACACAGGCAGCCATCACACACGCAGCCAGGGGGGGATTAAGGGTAGCCAGGGCCCCGGGCTGTAAAGACACTGTGCCCCTCCCCCCCCCGGTCATGTGACGGGGGTCATGATATACCTGAACCAGATTATTCCAGAAAAATGGCCGGGCCCTACTCTACTGTAACCTATTAAATATTTGTTAAAATACGCAATACAATTTAGGAATATTTTGACCAATATCACATACAAGGAACAAGTACCACCGCACCATGACCAGACCACAAATTACAACCACAGTGATCGAATAATATCACATACAAGGAACAAATACCACCGCACCATGTCAACACCACATATTACCACCACTTGGTGACCAAATAGCACACACAAGGGACAAATACCACAACACCATTTCCAGACCACATATTACCACCACATAGTGACTGAATAGTACAATACTGATCAGTAATAAAATAAAACAAAAAAAACACAATACTATCACCATAAGTGCCAGTATCCACAGGAGATCTGTACTTAGTATGCAGTGTCTGTGTAGAGGTAATACAGAGATCACTGGTGACGTTGTACACAGGACCTCTGTATATAATGTATAGGTAATACAGTGATCACTGGTGGTATTATACACAGGAGCTCTGTATATAATGTATAGGTAATACGGTGATCACTGGTGACATTATACACAGGAGCTCTGTATATAATGCATAGGTAATACAGTGATCACTGGTGACATTGTACACAGGACCTCTGTATATAGTATACAGTGTATAATGTCAGTGTATAGGTAACACTGACTCACCAGTGACGTCTCTAGGTGAACTCCTTGATCTTTCATCCAGCACAGACTGCCATCATTTCTTCCAGCCAGGACTCTTTTCTGCAGGAAATAACACAGTTATCTCAAGCTCCGCTTGCAGAACACATTACTTAATTTTTCACAACTTCTACATAACACCACATGAAGAAAAAAAGGCGACATAGTGTCACTCTGCACAGTAACAGGACCCCCCCATTTAAAACAGTATACTCAAAAAATAAAATAAATGCATCACTGCAGTAATAATATCCCTTACTTAGCCCCTATGGTAATAATATTCCCCATCCTGGCCCCGTATATCTCATTCCTGGCTCCAGCCATATGTTCTCGCATCCTGCCCTCAGGAGTATCTATTCTACTCCATATGATCTCCCCATCCTGCCCCATCTGTCTCCATCCTGCCCCATAATCCAATCCTGCCCCATGTCTTTCATTCTGCCCCGTGTCTCCAATCATGCCCCGCATCTACATTCTGCCCATGCCTCCAGTCCTGCCCCCAGTGTGTCCAGCAATCTGCCCCAGTGTGTCCAGCATATTACCCCAGTGTGTCCAGCATATTACCCCCAGTGTGTCCAGCATATTAACCCCAGTATGTCCAGCATATTGCCCCAGTGTCCAGAAATCTGCCCCAGTGTGTCCAGCATTGCCCCCAGTGTGTCCAGCAATCTGCCCCAGTGTGTCCAGCAATCTGCCCCAGTGTGTCCAGCATATTACCCTCAGTGTGTCCAGCAATCTGCCCCAGTATGTCCAGCATATTGCCCCAGTGTGTCCAGCATATTGCCCTAGTGTGTCCAGCATATTGCCCCAGTGTGTCCAGCAATCTGCCACAGTGTGTCCAGCATATTACCCCCAGTGTGTCCAGCATATTACCCCCAGTGTATCCAGCAATCTGCCCAAGTATGTACAGCATATTGCCCCCAGACAGTGTGTCCAGCAATCTGCCCCAGTGTCTGACTCCAGCATATTGCCCCCAGTGTGTCCAGTTAACTATTGACGTGCGGGCACACGCCCGCACGTCAATAGGAAACCGCCGAAGCGCCGGTAGGGGCCCAGTGAGCAGATGAGACGGGCCCCCTCTCTCTGACAACCAGGCCCATAAATGATACGCCAGTCAGGGCACGGGCAGTAATGCCCTGATGGCGGCGGGCAATCTGTGCGGTAGCCCAGGGCCCCCCCCACACCACTTGGCCCAGGGCTACCGCCCATATTGACACTCTTATAATCCGCCCCTGGTCACGCAGCCATCACACACATGCATGCAGCCATCACACACATGCAGCCATCACACACACGCAGCCATCACACACACGCAGCCATCACACACACGCAGCCATCACACATACGCAGCCATCACATACACAACACACCAGATACCAGGCTCATACACACATCACACAATCTCCTCTGTGGTGCAGGGGCGGCTGATGTCCATGTACAGCTCTTCAGTTTCTCCTGCTCACAGCTCTGCACTGTCCGGGCTGTTATAAACAGGTGATTCAGAACCACAATGGACCTTGGAGTTCAGAGCACACAAAGTGACCTGACAATTACCAAAAACATAGGACGAGCTCTGAGACGTGGGAACTCTGCTGACCGCAATCCCTAATCCTATCCAACCACACTAAAGGTAGCCGTGGAGCGCTCCTGACCAGTCCTATGCACCTCGAGCACAGCCTGAGAAACTAGCTAGCCCTAAGAAAGAAAAATAAGCTTACCTTGCCTCAGAGAAATACCCCAAAGGAAAAGGCAGCCCCCCACATATAATGACTGTGAGTTGAGATGAAAATACAAACGCAGAGATGAAATAGATTTAGCAAAGTGAGGCCCAACTTACTGAACAGACCGAACATAGGAAAGATTGCTTTGCGGTCAACACAAAACCCTACAAACAACCACGCAGAGGGGGCAAAAAGACCCTCCGCACCGAGTAACGGTACGGAGGTGCTCCCTCTGCGTCCCAGAGCTTCCAGCAAGCAAGAAAAACCAATATAGCAAGCTGGACAGAAAAAATAGCAACAAAAATAACACAAGCAAAACTTAGCTTATGCAGGAAGACAGGCCACAGGAACGATCCAGGAGGAAGCAAGACCAATACTAGAACATTGACTGGAGGCCAGGATCAAAGCACTAGGTGGAGTTAATCACCTGAGGAAGGAAACTCAGAAGCCGCAGTACCACTCTCATCCACCAAAGGAAGCTCATAGACAGAACCAGCCGAAGTACCACTCACGACCACAGGAGGGAGCTTGGCCACAGAATTCACAACAGTACCCCCCCCTTGAGGAGGGGTCACCGAACCCTCACCAGAGCCCCCAGGCCGACCAGGATGAGCCACATGAAAGGCACGAACCAGATCGGCAGCATGGACATCAGAGGCAAAGACCCAGGAATTATCTTCCTGACCATAACCTTTCCACTTAATCAGATACTGGAGTTTCCGTCTCGAAATACGAGAATCCAAAATCTTCTCCAATATATACTCCAACTCCCCTTCAACCAAAACCGGAGCAGGAGGATCAATAGATGGAACCACAGGTGCCACGTATCTCCGCAACAATGACCTATGGAACACGTTACGGATGGAAAAGAAGCTGGAAGAGTCAAACGAAAAGACACAGGATTAAGAACCTCAGAAATCCTATATGGACCAATGAAACGAGGCTTAAACTTAGGAGAGGAAACCTTCATAGGAATATAACGAGATGACAACCAAACCAAATCCCCAACACGAAGTCGGGGACCCACACAGTGCCTGCGGTTAGCAAAACGTTGAGCCTTCTCCTGGGACAAAGTCAAATTGTCCACTACATGAGTCCAAATCTGCTGCAACCTATCCACCACAGTATCCACACCAGGACAGTCCGAAGACTCAACCTGCCCTGAAGAGAAACGAGGGTGGAACCCAGAATTGCAGAAATACGGCGAAACCAAAGTAGCCGAGCTGGCCCGATTATTAAGGGCGAACTCAGCCAAAGGCAAAAAGGACACCCAATCATCCTGATCAGCAGAAACAAAACATCTCAGATATGTTTCCAAGGTCTGATTGGTTCGTTCAGTCTGGCCATTTGTCTGAGGATGGAAAGCCGAGGAAAAAGA
The DNA here is from genome assembly GCF_032444005.1 of Ranitomeya imitator. Lineage (NCBI taxonomy): Eukaryota > Metazoa > Chordata > Amphibia > Anura > Dendrobatidae > Ranitomeya > Ranitomeya imitator. Next base: position 621,112,921 of record NC_091283.1, read on the forward strand.
CAAATCAATGCCCATCCTAGCACAAAAGGCTCGCCAAAAGCTCGAAACAAACTGGGAACCTCTGTCAGAAACGATGTTCTCTGGAATGCCATGTAAACGAACCACATGCTGGAAAAACAATGGCACCAAATCAGAGGAGGAAGGCAATTTAGACAAGGGCACCAAATGGACCATCTTAGAGAAGCGATCACAAACCACCCAAATGACCGACATTCTTTGAGAGACGGGGAGATCCGAAATAAAATCCATAGAGATATGTGTCCAAGGCCTCTTCGGGACCGGCAAGGGCAAAAGCAACCCACTGGCACGAGAACAGCAGGGCTTAGCCCGAGCACAAATCCCACAGGACTGCACAAAAGAACGCACATCCCGCGACAGAGACGGCCACCAAAAGGATCTAGCCACCAAATCTCTGGTACCAAAGATTCCAGGATGACCAGCCAACACCGAACAATGAACCTCAGAGATAACTTTATTCGTCCACCTATCAGGGACAAACAGTTTCTCCGCTTGGCAACGGTCAGGTCTATTAGCCTGAAATTATTTCAGCACCCGCCGCAAATCAGGGGAGATGGCAGACAAAATTACACCCTCTTTGAGAATACCCGCCGGCTCAGGCAAACCCGGAGAATCGGGCACAAAACTCCTAGACAGGGCATCCGCCTTCACATTTTTAGAGCCCGGAAGGTATGTAACCACAAAGTCAAAACGGGAGAAAAACAGCGACCAAAGAGCCTGTCTAGGATTGAACCATTTGGCAGACTCGAGATAAGTCAAGTTCTTGTGATCAGTCAAGACCACCACGCGATGCTTAGCTCCCTCAACCCAATGACGCCACTCCTCGAATGCCCACTTCATGGCCAGCAACTCTCGATTGCCAACATCATAATTTCGCTCAGCAGGCGAAAATTTCCTGGAAAAGAAGGCGCATGGTTTCATCACCGAGCAATCAGAACTTCTCTGCGACAAAACAGCCCCTGCTCCAATTTCAGAAGCATCAACCTCGACCTGGAACGGAAGCGAAACATCTGGTTGGCACAACACAGGGGCAGAAGAAAAACGACGCTTCAACTCCTGAAAAGCTTCCACAGCAGCAGAAGACCAATTGACCACATCAGCACCCTTCTTCGTTAAATCAGTCAACGGTTTAGCAATACTAGAAAAATTATTGATGAAGCGACGATAAAAATTAGCAAAGCCCAGGAACTTCTGCAGACTCTTCAGAGATGTTGGCTGAGTCCAATCATAAATGGCCTGAACTTTAACAGGGTCCATCTCGATAGTAGAAGGGGAAAAAATGAAACCCAAAAATGAAACCTTCTGAACACCAAAGAGACACTTTGACCCCTTCACAAACAAAGAATTAGCACGCAGGACCTGGAACACCATTCTGACCTGCTTCACATGAGACTCCCAATCATCCGAGAAGACCAAAATATCATCCAAGTATACAATCAGGAATTTATCCAGGTACTCTCGGAAGATGTCATGCATAAAGGACTGAAACACTGATGGAGCATTAGAAAGCCCGAATGGCATAACCAGGTACTCAAAATGGCCTTCGGGCGTATTAAATGCTGTTTTCCATTCATCGCCCCGTTTAATACGCACAAGATTATATGCACCACGAAGATCTATCTTGGTGAACCAACTAGCCCCCTTAATCCGAGCAAACAAATCAGACAGCAGCGGCAAGGGGTACTGAAATTTGACCGTAATTTTATTTAGAAGGCGGTAATCAATACAAGGTCTCAGCGAACCATCCTTCTTGGCCACAAAAAAGAACCCCGCTCCCAATGGCGACGATGACAGGCGAATATGACCCTTCTCCAAAGACTCCTTCACGTAACTCCGCTGTTGTGAGTTCTGTTTTTGGGCTCCCTCTGGTGGTTACTGATGGTACTGGGTGACTTGTGTTCTCTGCGGTCTCTGGTGTCCACCTGTTCCATCAGGTTATGGGAGTTTCCTATTTAACCTGGCTTTTTTGTTATTTCCTCGCCGGCTATCAATGTAATCAGCGTGTCTTTTTACCTCTGCTCCCTGCGTCTGTTATCTTCAGGACAAGCTAAGTTTTGATTTTCCTGTTCCACGTTTTGCTTAATTTTTGTCTTAGTCCAGCTTGCAGATATGTGATTCATTGCTGCTGGTTGCTCTAGTGGGCTGAAATTGCTCCTCATGTTCCATGAGTTGGCACATGAGTTCAAGTAATTTCAGGATGGTTTTTTGAAGGGTTTTTCGCTGACCGCGCAGTTCACTTTTGTATCCTCTGCTATCTAGCTTTAGCGGGCCTCATTTTTGCTGATTCTATTTTCATAACTACGTATGTGCTTTCCTCTCATTTCACCGTTATTACATGTGGGGGGCTGCTATTTCTGTGGGGTGTTTCTCTGGAGGCAAGTGAGGTCTGTGTTTCTTCTAATAGGGGAAGTTAATCCTTCGGCTGGCGCGAGACGTCTAGGAATCATCGTAGGCACGTTCCCCGGCTACTGCTAGTTGTGTGTTTAGGTTCAGGATCGCGGTCAGCTCAGGTTCCATCACCCTAGAGCTTGTTTTGTTTTTGTGCTTGTCCTTTTGTGATCCCCTGCCATTGGGATCATGATAGTATAACCGGCCCCAAAAAAATTGGTCATCGTTTTGGCTGAAGTAGGAGGAAAAGTAGTCTGAGGAAGTTTTTTTTTTTTTCCCCTCCTCAGTGTTTGCTGCCTAGCCTTAATTGCAGCTTGACTGCTTCTTTCCTCCTCTTAATCCTTGAATGGCTCTGACCTCAGCTGTTTATCATGGACGTCCAGAGTTTGGCTTCCAACCTGAATAATCTTGCTGCTAAGGTTCAAAATATGCAAGATTTTGTTGTACATACGCCTATGTCTGAACCTAGAATTCCTATCCCAGAGTTTTTTTCTGGAGATAGATCTAGTTTTCTGAATTTTAGGAACAATTGCAAGTTGTTTCTTTCCTTGAAATCTCGCTCCTCTGGAGACCCTGCTCAGCAGGTCAAGATTGTTATATCTTTCCTGTGGGGTGACCCTCAGAATTGGGCATTTGCATTGGCACCAGGGGATCCTGCGTTGCTCAATGTGGATGCGTTTTTTCTGGCATTGGGTTTGCTATATGAGGAACCTAACCTAGAGATTCAGGCTGAAAAAGCTTTATTGGCTCTCTCTCAGGGGCAAGATGAAGCAGAAATATATTGTCAGAAATTTCGGAAATGGTCGGTGCTTACTCAGTGGAATGAGTGCGCTCTGGCTGCAAAATTCAGAGATGGCCTTTCTGAGGCCATTAAAGATGTTATGGTGGGGTTCCCGGCGCCTACAGGTCTGAATGAGTCCATGACTATGGCTATTCAGATTGATCGGCGTTTACGGGAGCGCAAACCTGTGCACCATTTGGCGGTGTCTTCTGAACAGGCACCTGAGATAATGCAATGTGATAGAATTCAGTCCAGAAGTGAACGGCAAAATTATAGGCGGAAAAATGGATTGTGTTTTTATTGTGGTGATTCAGCTCATGTTATATCAGCATGCTCTAAACGCACAAAAAAGGTTGATAAGTCTGTTGCCATTGGTACTTTACAGTCTAAGTTCATTCTGTCTGTGACGCTGATTTGTTCATTATCATTCATTTCCGTCGATGCCTATGTGGATTCAGGCGCTGCCCTGAGTCTTATGGATTGGTCATTTGCCAATCGCTGTGGGTTTAGTCTGGAACCTCTGGAAGTTCCTATTCCTTTGAAAGGAATTGACTCTACACCTTTGGCTATGAATAAACCTCAGTACTGGACACAAGTGACCATGCGTATGACTCCCGTTCATCAGGAGGTGATTCGCTTCCTGGTACTGTATAATTTACATGATGTCTTAGTGCTTGGTCTGCCATGGTTACAAACTCATAACCCAGTCCTGGACTGGAAAACAATGTCTGTGTTAAGCTGGGGCTGTCAGGGGGTTCATGATGATGCATCTCTGATTTCTATCGCTTCATCTACTCCTTCTGAGATTCCGGTATTTTTGTCTGATCGGGAGGTTTTTGAGGAGCCTAAGATCAGTTCGCTTCCTCCTCACAGGGATTGCGATTGTGCTATAGATTTGATTCCTGGCAGTAAATTCCCTAGAGGTCGTTTGTTCAATCTGTCAGTGCCAGAGCATACTGCTATGCGGAATTATGTTAAGGAGTCCTTGGAAAAGGGACATATCCGTCCATCTTCGTCCCCTTTGGGAGCAGGTTTTTTTTTTGTGGCCAAAAAAGATGGTTCCTTGAGGCCTTGCATAGATTATCGTCTTTTGAATAAGATTACAGTCAAATATCAGTATCCTTTGCCATTGTTGACTGATTTGTTCGCTCGCATTAAGGGGGCTAAATGGTTCACTAAGATTAATCTTCGGGGTGCGTATAATCTTGTGCGGATAAGGCAGGGTGATGAGTGGAAAACCGCATTTAATACGCCTGAGGGCCATTTCAAGTATTTGGTGATGCCTTTTGGACTTTCTAATGCTCCTTCTGTCTTCCAGTCTTTTATGCACGATATTTTCTGTGAATATCTGGATAAATTTATTATCGTGTATTTGGATGATGTTTTGGTTTTTTCTGATGACTGGGAGTCTCATGTTCAGCAGGTCAGGAAGGTGTTTCAGGTCCTGCGGGCCATTTCTTTGTTTGTAAAGGGTCCTAAATGTCTCTTTGGAGTCCAGAAGATTTCTTTTTTGGGGTATATTTTTTCCCCTTCTACTATTGAGATAGATCCCGTCAAGGTTCAGGCTATTTGTGACTGGATGCAGCCTACATCTCTTAAGAGTCTACAGAAGTTCTTGGGCTTTGCTAATTTTTATCGTCGCTTCATAACTAATTTTTCTAGTGTTGTTAAGCCTTTGACGGATTTGACTAAAAAGGGTGCTGATTAGTGTTGAGCATTCCGATACCGCAAGTATCGGGTATCGGCCGATACTTGCGGTATCGGAATTCCGATACCGAGATCCGATACTTTTGTGGTATCGGGTATCGGTATCGGATACATAGAGATGTGTAAAATAAAGAATTAAAATAAAAAATATTGATATATTTACCTCTCCGGCGGCCCCTGGACTCAGCGCGGGTAACCGGCAGGCTTCGTTGTTCAAAATCAGCGCTTTTAGGACCTGAGAATCACGTCCCGGCTTCTGATTGGTTGCGGGCCGCCCATGTGACCGCCACGCGACCAATCACAAGCCGTGACGTCATTCGCAGGTCCTTAACGCGCTCATTTTTTAAAAATGAGCACGTTAATGGCTTTCAAAGACGTAGCGGCTTGTGATTGGTCGCGTGGCCGCGACCAATCACAAGCCGCGACGTCACCGCAAGCTATTAACGCGCTCATTTTTAAAAATGAGCGCGTTAATGACTTTCAAAGATGTAGCGGCTTGTGATTGGTCGCGGCCACGCGACCAATCACAAGCCGCGACGTCACCGCAAGCTATTAACGCGCTCATTTTTAAAAATGAGCGCGTTAATGGCTTTCAAAGACGTAGCGGCTTGTGATTGGTCGCGGCCACGCGACCAATCACAAGCCGCGACGTCACCGCAAGCTATTAACGCGCTCATTTTTAAAAATGAGCGCGTTAATGGCTTTCAAAGACGTAGCGGCTTGTGATTGGTCACGGCCACGCGACCAATCACAAGCCGCTACGTCTTTGAAAGTCATTAACGCGCTCATTTTTAAAAATGAGCGCGTTAATAGCTTGCGGTGACGTCGCGGCTTGTGATTGGTCGCGTGGCCGCGACCAATCACAAGCCGCTACGTCTTTGAAAGTCATTACCGCGCTCATTTTTAAAAAAATGAGCGCGTTAAGGACCTGCGAATGACGTCACGGCTTGTGATTGGTCGCGTGGCGGTCACATGGGCGGCCCGCGACCAATCAGAAGCCGGGACGTGATTCTCAGGTCCTAAAAGCGCTGATTTTGAACAAAGAAGCCTGCCGGTTACCCGCGCTGAGTTCAGGGGCCGCCGGAGAGGTAAATATATCAATATTTTTTATTTTAATTCTTTATTTTACACATCCCTATGGATCCCAGGGCCTGAAGGAGAGTTTCCTCTCCTTCAGACCCTGGGAACCATGAGAATACCTTCCGATACTTGATGTCCCATTGACTTGTATTGGTATCGGATATCGGTATCGGCGATATCCGATATTTTTCGGGTATCGGCCGATACTATCCGATACCGATACTTTCAAGTATCGGACGGTATCGCTCAACACTAGTGCTGATGTTACTGATTGGTCTCCTGCGGCTGTGGAGGCCTTTCAGGAACTTAAGCGCCGGTTTTCTTCTGCTCCTGTGTTGCGTCAGCCAGATACGTCGCTTCCTTTTCAGGTTGAGGTTGATGCTTCCGAGATCGGAGCGGGGGCGGTTTTGTCACAGAGAAGCTCCGATGGCTCAGTGATGAAGCCATGTGCGTTCTTTTCTAGAAAATTTTCGCCCGCTGAACGGAATTATGATGTTGGTAATCGGGAGCTTTTGGCCATGAAGTGGGCATTTGAGGAGTGGCGTCATTGGCTTGAGGGTGCTAGACATCGTGTGGTGGTCTTGACTGATCACAAAAATCTGATGTACCTTGAGTCTGCCAAGCGTCTGAATCCTAGACAGGCTCGTTGGTCACTGTTTTTCTCCCGTTTCAATTTTGTGGTTTCATACCTGCCAGGTTCAAAGAATGTGAAGGCGGATGCTCTTTCTAGGAGTTTTGTGCCTGACTCCCCTGGAAATTCTGAGCCCACTGGTATCCTTAGGGATGGGGTGATTTTGTCGGCTGTCTCCCCAGACTTGCAACGTGCTTTGCAGGAGTTTCAGACGGATAAACCTGATCGTTGTCCACCGGAAAGACTGTTTGTTCTGGATAATTGGACCAGTAGAGTCATCTCCGAGGTCCATTCTTCTGTGTTGGCAGGTCATCCTGGAATATTTGGTACTAGAGACTTGGTGGCCAGGTCTTTTTGGTGGCCTTCCTTGTCAAGGGATGTGCGTTCTTTCGTGCAGTCTTGTGGAGTTTGCGCTCGGGCTAAGCCTTGCTGTTCTCGGGCTAGTGGATTGTTGTCACCTTTGCCTATCCCGAAGAGGCCTTGGACGCACATTTCCATGGACTTTATTTCGGATCTCCCTGTCTCTCAAAAAATGTCCGTCATATGGGTTGTGTGTGACCGCTTTTCTAAGATGGTTCATCTGGTACCCTTGCCTAAGTTACCTTCCTCCTCTGAGTTGGTCCCTCTGTTTTTTCAAAACGTGGTCCGTTTGCATGGCATTCCGGAGAACATCGTTTCTGACAGGGGATCCCAGTTTGTGTCTAGATTTTGGCGGACGTTCTGTGCTAAGATGGGCATTGATTTGTCCTTTTCGTCTGCATTCCATCCTCAGACGAATGGCCAGACGGAACGAACTAATCATACTTTAGAAACTTATTTAAGGTGTTTTGTTTCTGCTGATCAAGATGACTGGGTTTCCTTTTTGCCGCTTGCCGAGTTTGCCCTTAATAATCGGGCTAGTTCTGCTACCTTGGTTTCTCCTTTCTTTTGTAATTCGGGGTTTCATCCTCATTTTTCCTCTGGTCAGGTGGAGCCTTCTGACTGTCCTGGAGTGGACATGGTGGTGGATAGGTTGCATCAGATTTGGAGTCATGTGGTGGACAATTTGAAGTTGTCCCAGGAGAGGGCTCAGCAGTTTGCTAATCGCCATCGCCGCGTGGGTCCTCGACTTCTTGTTGGGGACTTGGTGTGGTTGTCTTCTCGTTTTGTTCCTATGAAGGTCTCTTCTCCTAAGTTCAAGCCTCGGTTCATCGGTCCCTATAGGATCTTGGAAATTCTTAACCCTGTGTCGTTTCGTTTGGATCTCCCGGCATCGTTTGCTATTCATAATGTGTTCCATCGGTCGTTGTTGCGGAAGTATGAGGTACCTGTCGTTCCTTCGCTTGAGCCTCCTGCTCCGGAGCTGGTGGAGGGTGAATTGGAGTATGTTGTGGAGAAGATCTTGGATTCTCGTGTTTCCAGATGGAAACTCCAGTATTTGGTCAAGTGGAAGGGTTATGGTCAGGAGGATAATTCTTGGGTGATTGCCTCTGATGTTCATGCTGCCGATTTGGTTCGTGCTTTTCATAGGGCTCATCCTGTTCGCCCTGGTGGTTCTCGTGAGGGTTCGGTGACCCCTCCTCAAGGGGGGGTACTGTTGTGAGTTCTGTTTTTGGGCTCCCTCTGGTGGTTACTGGCGGTACTGGGTGACTTGTGTTCTCTGCGGTCTCTGGTGTCCACCTGTTCCATCAGGTTATGGGAGTTTCCTATTTAACCTGGCTTTTTTGTTATTTCCTCGCCGGCTATCAATGTAATCAGCGTGTCTTTTTACCTCTGCTCCCTGCGTCTGTTATCTTCAGAACAAGCTAAGTTTTGATTTTCCTGTTCCACGTTTTGCTTAATTTTTGTCTTAGTCCAGCTTGCAGATATGTGATTCATTGCTGCTGGTTGCTCTAGTGGGCTGAAATTACTCCTCATGTTCCATGAGTTGGCACATGAGTTCAAGTAATTTCAGGATGGTTTTTTGAAGGGTTTTTCGCTGACCGCGCAGTTCACTTTTGTATCCTCTGCTATCTAGCTTTAGCGGGCCTCATTTTTGCTGATTCTATTTTCATAACTACGTATGTGCTTTCCTCTCATTTCACCGTTATTACATGTGGGGGGCTGCTATTTCTGTGGGGTGTTTCTCTGGAGGCAAGTGAGGTCTGTGTTTCTTCTAATAGGGGAAGTTAATCCTTCGGCTGGCGCGAGACGTCTAGGAATCATCGTAGGCACGTTCCCCGGCTACTGCTAGTTGTGTGTTTAGGTTCAGGATCGCGGTCAGCTCAGGTTCCATCACCCTAGAGCTTGTTTTGTTTTTGTGCTTGTCCTTTTGTGATCCCCTGCCATTGGGATCATGACACTCCGCATAGCGGTGTGCTCAGGTACAGAAAAATTAAACAGTCGACCTTTAGGAAACTTACTACCAGGAATCAAATCGATAGCACAATCACAATCCCTATGCGGAGGTAGGGCATTGGACTTGGGCTCATTGAATACATCCCGGTAATCAGACAAGAACTCTGGGACCTCAGAAGGGGTGGATGATGAGATAGACAGAAATGGAACATCACCATGTACCCCCTGACAACCCCAGCTGGACACCGACATGGATTTCCAATCCAATACTGGGTTATGGACTTGTAGCCATGGCAACCCCAACACGACCACATCATGCAGATTATGCAACACCAGAAAGCGAATATCCTCCTGGTGCGCAGGAGCCATGCACATGGTCAGCTGGGTCCAATACTGAGGCTTATTCTTGGCCAAAGGCGTAGCATCAATTCCTCTCAATGGAATAGGACACTGCAAGGGCTCCAAGACAAACCCATAGCGCCTAGCAAACTCCAAGTCCATCAAATTCAGGGCAGCGCCTGAATCCACAAATGCCATTACAGAATAGGACGACAGAGAGCAAATCAGAGTAACGGACAAAAGAAATTTCGACTGTACCGTACCAATGGTGGCAGACCTAGCGAACCGCTTAGTGCGCTTAGGACAATCGGAGATAGCATGAGTGGAATCACCACAGTAGAAACACAGCCCATTCTGACGTCTGTGTTCTTGTCTTTCAGCTCTGGTCAAAGTCCTATCGCACTGCATAGGCTCAGGTTTATGCTCAGATAATACCGCCAAATGGTGCACAGATTTACGCTCACGCAAGCGTCGACCGATCTGAATGGCCAAAGACATAGACTCATTCAGACCAGCAGGCATAGGAAATCCCACCATGACATCCTTAAGGGCTTCAGAGAGACCCTTTCTGAAAATAGCTGCCAGCGCACATTCATTCCATTGAGTGAGCACGGACCACTTTCTAAACTTCTGACAATAAATCTCTATCTCATCCTGACCCTGACACAGAGCCAGCAAATTTTTCTCTGCCTGATCCACTGAATTAGGTTCATCGTACAGCAATCCGAGCGCCAGAAAAAACGCCTCAATATTACATAATGCAGGATCTCCTGGTGCAATGGAAAATGCCCAGTCCTGAGGGTCGCCACTTAATAAAGAAATAATGATCTTAACTTGTTGAACTGGGTCACCAGAGGAGCGGGGTTTCAAAGCCAGAAATAGTTTACAATTTTTTTTAAAATTCAAAAACTTAGCTCTATCTCCAGAAAATAACTCAGGAATAGGAATTTTAGGTTCTAACATAGGATTCTGAACCACTAAATCTTGAATATTCTGTACATTTATAGCGAGATTATCCATCAAAGAGGACAGACCTTGAATGTCCATGTCCACACCTGTGTTCTGAACCACCCTGATGTAAAGGGGAAAAGAAAGACAGAACACAGTGCAAAGAAAAAAAAATGGTCTCAGAACTTCTCTTTTCCCTCTATTGAGAAGCATTAGTACTTTGGGCCTCCAGTACTGTTATAAACAGGTGATTCAGAACCACAATGGACCTTGGAGTTCAGAGCACACAAAGTGACCTGACAATTACGAAAACATAGGACGAGCTCTGAGACGTGGGAACTCTGCTGACCGCAATCCCTAATCCTATCCAACCACACTAAAGGTAGCCGTGGAGCGCTCCTGACCAGTCCTATGCGCCTCGAGCACAGCCTGAGAAACTAGCTAGCCCTAAGAAAGAAAAATAAGCCTACCTTGCCTCAGAGAAATACCCCAAAGGAAAAGGCAGCCCCCCACATATAATGACTGTGAGTTGAGATGAAAATACAAACGCAGAGATGAAATAGATTTAGCAAAGTGAGGCCCAACTTACTGAACAGACCGAACATAGGAAAGATTGCTTTGCGGTCAACACAAAACCCTACAAACAACCACGCAGAGGGGGCAAAAAGACCCTCCGCACCGAGTAACGGTACGGAGGTGCTCCCTCTGCGTCCCAGAGCTTCCAGCAAGCAAGAAAAACCAATATAGCAAGCTGGACAGAAAAAATAGCAACAAAAATAACACAAGCAAAACTTAGCTTATGCAGGAAGACAGGCCACAGGAACGATCCAGGAGGAAGCAAGACCAATACTAGAACATTGACTGGAGGCCAGGATCAAAGCACTAGGTGGAGTTAAATAGAGCAGCACCTAACGACTTAACCTCATCACCTGAGGAAGGAAACTCAGAAGCCGCAGTACCACTCTCATCCACCAAAGGAAGCTCATAGACAGAACCAGCCGAAGTACCACTCACGACCACAGGAGGGAGCTTGGCCACAGAATTCACAACACCGGGCACCTCCCCTGTCTCTCCTTCTCTGCCGGGATAGCAGATAAGAGCAGGAGAAGCCGGAGCTCCGTGCACACCCAGGAGGTATGCTGAGTCGCTGACCTTTCATCTTGATTGCTGCTGGCTCTCTCCCTCAGAGTGGCAGCGCCGCACAGGAGCCTGCTTATCACATACCCTTGCAGCCGACATGTCGGCTGCTGGCGGGATGACGCCACCGCGCACTACAGGTGGCGCTATGTATTGCAATCACTGCTACTGCTAGTCCTCCAGCGGCCTTGTGCAGCTGCTTAGGCACCGGCCCGGGGGGCATATGCATTCCTGCCACCTGGGCCAGTCCGCGCCTGCTCATCATCGATTTTGGGAGTGACAGGTTCCCTTTAAATTCATCATGGAGCAAAACACCAATGTCCTCAGCACTGAAGGAAGTATTATAGCATCAAGATGACACAGTCAATTTGCAATTGACTAAATAATACACAACTAATGACACAAGTGTTAGTTTTATAGTCTAATAAAATATTCTTCTGCTTTACGCTTCTCTAATCTGTTAACAATTTGAACAAGAAGCATGTATATCTATGACAAATTGGTTTTCACTAAAAAACCCTTCATTGTGATAATAATAAATTTAAGTCGATATTTTGAGTTTTAAAATACAGTTGGGCAAAAAAGTATTTAGTCAGTCAGCAATAGTGCAAGTTCCACCACTTAAAAAGATGAGAGGCGTCTGTAATTTACATCATAGGTAGACCTCAACTATGGGAGACAAACTGAGAAAAATAAATCCAGAAAATCACATTGTCTGTTTTTTTAACATTTTTTTTGCATATTATGGTGGAAAATAAGTATTTGGTCAGAAACAAACAATCAAGATTTCTGGCTCTCACAGACCTGTAACTTCTTCTTTAAGAGTCTCCTCTTTCCTCCACTCATTACCTGTAGTAATGGCACCTGTTTAAACTTGTTATCAGTATAAAATGACACCTGTGCACACCCTCAAACAGTCTGACTCCAAACTCCACTATGGTGAAGACCAAAGAGCTGTCAAAGGACATCAGAAACAAAATTGCAGCCCTGCACCAGGCTGGGAAGACTGAATCTGCAATAGCCAACCAGCTTGGAGTGAAGAAATCAACAGTGGGAGCAATAATTAGAAAATGGAAGACATACAAGACCACTGATAATCTCCCTCGATCTGGGGCTCCACGCAAAATCCCACCCTGTGGGGTCAGAATGATCACAAGAACGGTGAGCAAAATTCCCAGAACCACGCGGGGGGACATAGTGAATGAACTGCAGAGAGCTGGGACCATGTAACAAGGCCTACCATAAGTAACACACTACGCCACCATGGACTCAGATCCTGCAGTGCCAGATGTGTCCCACTGCTTAAGCCAGTACATGTCCGGGCCCATCTGAAGTTTGCTAGAGAGCATTTGGATGATCCAGAGGAGTTTTGGGAGAATGTCCTATGGTCTGATGAAACCAAACTGGAACTGTTTGGTAGAAACACAACTTGTCGTGTTTGGAGGAAAAAGAATACTGAGTTGCATCCATCAAACACCATACCTACTGTAAAGCATGGTGGTGGAAACATCATGCTTTGGGGCTGTTTCTCTGCAAAGGGGCCAGGACGACTGATCCGGGTACATGAAAGAATGAATGGGGCCATGTATCGTGAGATTTTGAGTGCAAACCTCCTTCCATCAGCAAGGGCATTGAAGATGAAACGTGGCTGGGTCTTTCAACATGACAATGATCCAAAGCACACCGCCAGGGCAACGAAGGAGTGGCCTCGTAAGAAGCATTTCAAGGTCCTGGAGTGGCTTAGCCAGTCTCCAGATCTGAACCCTATAGAAAACCTTTGGAGGGAGTTGAAAGTCCGTGTTGCCAAGCGAAAAGCCAAAAACATCACTGCTCTAGAGGAGATCTGCATGGAGGAATGGGCCAACATACCAACAACAGTGTGTGGCAACCTTGTGAAGACTTACAGAAAACGTTTGACCTCTGTCATTGCCAACAAAGGATATATTACAAAGCATTGAGATGAAATTTTGTTTCTGACCAAATACTTATTTTCCACCATAATATGCAAATAAAATGTTAAAAAAAAACAGACAATGTGATTTTCTGGATTTTTTTTTCTCAGTTTGTCTCCCATAGTTGAGGTCTACCTATGATGTAAATTACAGACGCCTCTCATCTTTTTAAGTGGTGGAACTTGCACTATTGCTGACTGACTAAATGCTTTTTTGCCCCACTGTATTTCAATTTTCAAGGTTCTAGTGTTTCTGCCCTTCAGATAGTCAGACCACATAAAATAGTTAATAATTTACATTTACAATATGTCTACAAAATGTTTTTCTTCCTTTATATGTGTCTATTTCTTTCTTTTTTTGAGACATTAGACAGCTTTTAAATTGTTAGAGTAAGGAAAAGGTTATTTTTATCAGGTGTCATGGGTTTACCTTGACAGAGAAGAGCCAGAAGACCACAGCCTTTGATTTCTCCTGTTCCTGCACTATTTAGAAGCACTTCACATTCATATTAAATGGCGCAAGTTTGAGAGTGCTCGGAAGCTTTCCTGCATTAAGACTCTCAACTAGTGTTGAGCGATACCTTCCGATATCGGAAAGTATCGGAATCGGTTGGGATCGGCCGATATCCAAAAAATATCGGATATCGCCGATACCGATACCCGATCCCAATGCAAGTCAATGGGACCAAAATATCGGAATTAAAATAAACCCTTTCTTTCCTTGTAGGTTCATTCTACATCAAGGAAAACAACTAAGAATAATGTAGGATGTATTGTGGGAGGTGGCGGAGACATTAAAGGCAATGAGGTTTAGCCCAATCAAATAGAATAGCATGTTTTTGTTTTTTTTTAAAGACGTTCGGAGTGAAAAAGATATTGAGTATGTAAATTTTTTTTTATTTTATCAGATATTGATGTTTCACTATTCCACGCCCTTCCCCTTCTTTTTTTTCTTTTTTTTTTTACTTTTCCCACACTTTCATCTTCATCATCATCAGCATCTTTGACATCAACTTCTTCTTCACCTTATTCATCTTCTTCTTCATCTTCTACCTATTTTTTTTTTTATTACATTCTTCATATTCATTTTATTCAACTATTATTATTCTTCCTATTCTACATATTCTTTTTATTCCACTGTTATTATTCTTCCTATTCTACTTCTTCATCATATTCTCATTTGTGACAGGCATTCCTGTAGTTGTTATCTATAAAAGTTGGAAGATTACACCTTCCGTTCTGCCAGTCACAAAAGTTACATTTGTCCGCGTTCAGTTTGGCCTGCAGCATCAGGCTTTATCCAGGGGCACCACGAGGAGGAACGGACTCACCCCCATACACTGCTTAGTCTTCTTCTGCATATAATTTAGATAATATCTTTTGCTCTGATATTAAGTCTTATGCTTAATGTTCTTCTGCTCTTTGTTCTGCAGCCTCTTGTTCTTCTGCTTCTCGGTCTTCCATGTCGTCGTCTCCAGGGTCGTCGTCTCAGCCGTCGTCGTCTCCGCCGTCGTCGTCTCCGCCGTCGTCATCGGGGTGGTCTTCCGGGTCGTCGTCGTCATCATCGGGGTGGTCTTCCGGGTCGTCGTCATCGGGGTGGTCTTCCGGGTCGTCGACTTTAGGGTCTTAAACTTGGAAATGTAGCAGAAGGTACAAGAAGGCTGAGAAAATGCCAAGAACCAGCTGATGGAACTGGAACCCGGTTACTAAGCAGGAGGTACCCGTGCTAAAAAGCACTACCAAGGACCGCCTGGCGTTGGCGGAACTCGGATACCCAGAAGGAGGCACCTAAGCCAAAGGCTCTGCCCGGAACCAGCTGACGTTACTGGAACCAGGATGGGGAGCAGAAGGTACAAGAGCAAAAGACACTGCCGAGAACCAGCTGACGGTACTGGAACCCGGATGGGTAGCCGAAGGTCCAAGAGCCAATGGAACTACCGAGGACCAGCTGACGTTACTGGAACCCGGTTACTAAGCAGGAGGTACCCGTGTCTGAAAGCACTACCAAGGACCACCTGACGTTGGTGGAACTTGGATACCCAGAAGGAGGCACCCAAGCCAAAGGCTCTGCCCGGAACCAGCTGACGGTACTGGAACCAGGATGGGGAGCAGAAGGTACAAGAGCAAAAGACACTGCCGAGAACCAGCTGACGGTGCTGGAACCAGGTGGTGGACCCGAAGGCCCACAGGAGAGGAGAGAACAGCTAGGCCGCGAGGCAGCCGCAGTTACCGAACCCCAACAGTCCTACAGGGGGAGCTGGGCCTACTGGCACTACAGAACCAGCCTTGACTACCAGTTCACGCAGCCCACATAGGAAGCTCCTAAACTGGAGGCACCTGGAGTTGGCTAACCCGACTGCAACACGACGGGGCAAACATAGGCGTCTCAGCGAGTTTGACACACCCGGGAAACAGCTGACGGTGCTGAAACCAGGTTTGGCACGAGGGAGTACCTGTGACAAAAACACTGCCGAGAACCAGCTGGCGGTGCTGGAACCCAGATGCGTTGCCCCAGTGTGCAAGAGCCAATGGCACGACCGAGGACCAGCTGACGGTACTGGAACCCGGTTACTAAGCTGTAGGTGCCCGCGCTTAAAAGCACTACCAAGGACCGCCTGACGTTGGCGGAACTCGGATACCCAGGAGGAGGCACCTAAGCCAAAGGCTCGGCCCGGAACCAGCTGACGGTGCTGGAACCAGGTGGTGGACCCCAAGGCCCACAGGAGAGGAGAGAACAGCTAGGCCGCGAGGCAGCCGCAGTTACCGAACCCCAACAGTCCTACAGGGGGAGCTGGGCCTACTGGCACTACAGAACCAGCCTTGACTACCAGTTCACGCAGCCCACATAGGAAGCTCCTAAACTGGAGGCACCCTGGAGTTGGCTAACCCGACCGCACCACGACGGGGCAAGCATAGGCGTCTCAGTGAGCTTGACACAACCCGGAAACAGCTGACGGTGCTGAAACCAGGCTTGGCACGAGGGAGTACCTGTGACAAGAACACTGCCGAGAACCAGCTGGCGGTGCTGGAACCCAGATGCGTTGCCCCAGTGTGCAAGAGCCAATGGCACGACCGAGGACCAGCTGGCGGTGCTGGAACCCGGTTACTAAGCTGTAGGTGCCCGCGCTTAAAAGCACTACCAAGGACCGCCTGACGTTGGCGGAACTCGGATACCCAGGAGGAGGCACCTAAGCCAAAGGCTCGGCCTGGAACCAGCTGACGGTGCTGGAACCAGGTGGTGGACCCCAAGGCCCACAGGAGAGGAGAGAACAGCTAGGCCGCGAGGCAGCCGCAGTTACCGAACCCCAACAGTCCTAAAGGGGGAGCTGGGCCCACTGGCACTACAGAACCAGCCTTGACTACCAGTTCACGCAGCCCACATAGGAAGCTCCTAAACTGGAGGCACCCTGGAGTTGGCTAACCCGACCGCACCACGACGGGGCAAGCATAGGCGTCTCAGTGAGCTTGACACAACCCGGAAACAGCTGACGGTGCTGAAACCAGGCTTGGCACGAGGGAGTACCTGTGTCAAAAACACTGCCGAGAACCAGCTGGCGTTGCTGGAACCCAGATGCGTTGCCCCAGTGTGCAAGAGCCAATGGCACGACCGAGGACCAGCTGGCGGTGCTGGAACCCGGTTACTAAGCTGTAGGTGCCCGCGCTTAAAAGCACTACCAAGGACCGCCTGACGTTGGCGGAACTCGGATACCCAGAAGGAGGCACCTAAGCCAAAGGCTCTGCCCGGAACCAGCTGACGTTACTGGAACCAGGATGGGGAGCAGAAGGTACAAGAGCAAAAGACACTGCCGAGAACCAGCTGACGGTACTGGAACCCGGATGGGTAGCCGAAGGTCCAAGAGCCAATGGAACTACCGAGGACCAGCTGACGTTACTGGAACCCGGTTACTAAGCAGGAGGTACCCGTGCCTGAAAGCACTACCAAGGACCACCTGACGTTGGTGGAACTTGGATACCCAGAAGGAGGCACCTAAGCCAAAGGCTCTGCCCGGAACCAGCTGACGGTACTGGAACCAGGATGGGGAGCAGAAGGTACAAGAGCAAAAGACACTGCCGAGAACCAGCTGACGGTGCTGGAACCAGGTGGTGGACCCGAAGGCCCACAGGAGAGGAGAGAACAGCTAGGCCGCGAGGCAGCCGCAGTTACCGAACCCCAACAGTCCTACAGGGGGAGCTGGGCCTACTGGCACTACAGAACCAGCCTTGACTACCAGTTCACGCAGCCCACATAGGAAGCTCCTAAACTGGAGGCACCCTGGAGTTGGCTAACCCGACTGCAACACGACGGGGCAAACATAGGCGTCTCAGCGAGTTTGACACACCCCGGAAACAGCTGACGGTGCTGAAACCAGGTTTGGCACGAGGGAGTACCTGTGACAAAAACACTGCCGAGAACCAGCTGGCGGTGCTGGAACCCAGATGCGTTGCCCCAGTGTGCAAGAGCCAATGGCACGACCGAGGACCAGCTGACGGTGCTGGAACCCGGTTACTAAGCTGTAGGTGCCCGCGCTTAAAAGCACTACCAAGGACCGCCTGACGTTGGCGGAACTCGGATACCCAGGAGGAGGCACCTAAGCCAAAGGCTCGGCCCGGAACCAGCTGACGGTGCTGGAACCAGGTGGTGGACCCCAAAGCCCACAGGAGAGGAGAGAACAGCTAGGCCGCGAGGCAGACGCAGTTACCGAACCCCAACAGTCCTACAGGGGGAGCTGGGCCTACTGGCACTACAGAACCAGCCTTGACTACCAGTTCACGCAGCCCACATAGGAAGCTCCTAAACTGGAGGCACCCTGGAGTTGGCTAACCCGACCGCACCACGACGGGGCAAGCATAGGCGTCTCAGTGAGCTTGACACAACGCGGAAACAGCTGACGGTGCTGAAACCAGGTTTGGCACGAGGGAGTACCTGTGACAAGAACACTGCCGAGAACCAGCTGGCGGTGCTGGAACCCAGATGCGTTGCCCCAGTGTGCAAGAGCCAATGGCACGACCGAGGACCAGCTGGCGGTGCTGGAACCCGGTTACTAAGCTGTAGGTGCCCGCGCTTAAAAGCACTACCAAGGACCGCCTGACGTTGGCGGAACTCAGATACCCAGGAGGAGGCACCTAAGCCAAAGGCTCGGCCTGGAACTAGCTGACGGTGCTGGAACCAGGTGGTGGACCCCAAGGCCCACAGGAGAGGAGAGAACAGCTAGGCCGCGAGGCAGCCGCAGTTACCGAACCCCAACAGTCCTACAGGGGGAGCTGGGCCTACTGGCACTACAGAACCAGCCTTGACTACCAGTTCACGCAGCCCACATAGGAAGCTCCTAAACTGGAGGCACCCTGGAGTTGGCTAACCCGACCGCACCACGACGGGGCAAGCATAGGCGTCTCAGTGAGCTTGACACAACCCGGAAACAGCTGACGGTGCTGAAACCAGGCTTGGCACGAGGGAGTACCTGTGTCAAAAACACTGCCGAGAACCAGCTGGCGTTGCTGGAACCCAGATGCGTTGCCCCAGTGTGCAAGAGCCAATGGCACGACCGAGGACCAGCTGGCGGTGCTGGAACCCGGTTACTAAGCTGTAGGTGCCCGCGCTTAAAAGCACTACCAAGGACCGCCTGACGTTGGCGGAACTCGGATACCCAGGAGGAGGCACCTAAGCCAAAGGCTCGGCCCGGAACCAGCTGACGGTGCTGGAACCAGGTGGTGGACCCCAAGGCCCACAGGAGAGGAGAGAACAGCTAGGCCGCGAGGCAGCCGCAGTTACCGAACCCCAACAGTCCTACAGGGGGAGCTGGGCCTACTGGCACTACAGAACCAGCCTTGACTACCAGTTCACGCAGCCCACATAGGAAGCTCCTAAACTGGAGGCACCCTGGAGTTGGCTAACCCGACCGCACAACGACGGGGCAAGCATAGGCGTCTCAGTGAGCTTGACACAACCCGGAAACAGCTGACGGTGCTGAAACCAGGCTTGGCACGAGGGAGTACCTGTGACAAGAACACTGCCGAGAACCAGCTGGCGGTGCTGGAACCCAGATGCGTTGCCTATTAAAGATTGTCTTCCTAGAGCCCCAACTAGCGGTGTTGGAGCTAAGGGTAAGCAGGGGGAGCAGAGTGTAGGCCGAAGCCTGCACTGGAGGCAGCTTTGTGTCTGCGTTGCGTTTGCAGGACACTTTGCCGGCTACACAGTGGGGGAACAGCTGGCGTTGCTGAACCCCACTAACACAATGGCGTGTGTTTTTCTCTGTGCAGCTAGCACTTGCGGTCAAAAACTAGCGATGTTAGAGCCCGTGTTGAAGCAGGAGGAGGAGAGGAGCAGAGTGTAGGCCGAAGCCTATTTGAACCAATTTCAAAGGAAACCTTTAACCCCCCCTCAGGTGTTACAAAGTACAAGAGACACACCTTGTGCAGTATTAATGCTGCACAAGTGAAAGGTTGCTCTATTAATTTGTCTACTTGCACACGCTGAATGAAAGACGTACACAATTTAGCCCATTCTACAGTCAAACTGTAGTGGATGCGTGACTTGGCTTTTTAAGTAGACGCAGCACAGGTGTCCCAAATAACGCCTTGGTGCTTGGCGCAGCTTCCTGAGCGTTGTTATTTGCTGTACAGGAGTCTGCGCTCTTGTGTTATCCCTTGGCAATGCCCTGTTAGAGCTGCTCGTCTTATGACCTCATTTCATGTTGGCCGGTGCGGTTAACGATGGCCATAAATCCCAGACCCACAGTGCCTTTTCATAAAGTCACACTGCGGTGCTGTGATTCGTGGCCTTGAGCAGTAAATATTTTGGCCGCTCACACACGTCCTTACACCTGCTTCAGACTGGGCGGCCTCTGCTGATCCCTTCTCGCATGCCGCGGCCATGAGGCTGCACAGTCTGAAGAAGGCGGAAGGAGATGAGTTAAGACAGGTGAAGATATGCACTGCTCGTGCCCATCAATCACACCCTCGCAGTCAAAATAAGACAACGAGGAGCATTGTTTCAGGCAGGGCGGACGCACAGGCACAGCCAGCCAACCAATGATGTCAGGAGACGGGCAGCGCTAACAATGGGGTGCTGCGTGTCATTAAAAAGGAAAGTCACACCTCAGGGACATTGTAATGGTCTGTAATGAGACACATTTTGTACTTGTTGAGTTCCACGTGTGCAAGGAGAAAAAGTCAGCCACCTTGTACAAATGCAGCAGTACTGCTGGCGGTGCTGAACCCCACTAACACATTGGCTGGTGTTTTTCTCTGTGCAGCTAGCATGTCCGGGCAGAAACTGGCGTTGTTTGAGCCCAGGGTCAGCAGGAGAGGAGCAGAGTGTAGGCCGAAGCCTAGTTGAACCAATTTCAAAGGTTACCTTTAACCCCCCTCAGGTGTTGCAAGGTACAAGAGCCACACCTTGTGCAGCATTAATGCTGCACAAGTAAAAGGTTGCTCTATTTGGTTTGCTCCTTGCACACGCTGAATAAAACACGTACACTATTTAGCCCATTATACTGTCAAACAGTTGTGGAGGCGTGACTTGTCTTTTTAAGGAGACGCAGCACAGGTGTCAAAATTTGCACCTAGGTACTGGGCGCAGATTCCTGAGCGTTGTTATTTGCTGTACAGGAGTCTGCGCTATTGTGATCCCTTGGCCATGCGCTGTGAGCGCTTCCTGTCTTCTGACCTCATTTCATGTCGGCCGTTGCGGTTAGCGATGGACATGAATCCCAGACCCACAGTGTGTTTTCAAAAAATCACACTGCGTGGCTGGGATTCGTGGCCTTGTGCAGTAAATAGGTTTGCCGCTCACACATGTCCTTACACCTGCTCCAGACTGGGCGGCCTCAGCTGATCCCTTATCGCCTACCACGGCCAGGAGGCCGCACAGTCTGAAGAAGGCGGAAGGAGATGAGTTAAGACAGGCGAACATATGCACTGCTCGTGCCCATAAACCACACCCTCGCTGACAAAATAAATATGACAACGAGGGGCGTTGTTTCTAGCAGGGCGGATGCACAGGCGCAGCCAGCTAACCATGATGACAAAAGACGGGAAACGCTACCAAGGGGGGTGCTGCGTATCATTAGAAAGGAAAGTCACACCTCAGGGACAGTGGAATGGTCTCAATGAGACACATTTTGTACGTGTTGAGTTCCACGTGGGCAAGGAGAAAAAGTCAGCCACCTTGTACAAATGCAGCAGTACTGCTGTACTAGGTGGCTGTTATACATAGAAACACCTGGGGGGGTGGGGCCAGGTTCCCTTTAATTTCAGTTCATGTGCCTGTGTGGCGTTTGCAGGTCACGTTGCCGGCTACACAGCAGGGGAACAGCTGGCGTTGCTGAACCCCACTAACACATTGGCTGGTGTTTTTCTCTGTGCAGCTAGCACTTCCGGGCAAAAACTAGCGGTGTTTGAGCCCAGGGTCAGCAGGAGGAGGAGAGGAGCAGAGTGTAGGCCGAAGCCTGCACTGGTGGCAGCTTTTGTTCTGTTGTGCCAGCGTGGCTTGTGCTGGACACGTTGCCGACTACACAGCAGGGGAACAGCTGGCGGTGCTGAACCCCACTGACACATCACCTAGTGTTTTTTCTGTGTAGACAACACTTCCAGGTGGCAACTGACAGTGTTGAAACCCAGGGAATCAAAGAGGAGCAGAGTGTAGGCCGAAGCCTGCAGTGGAGCAAGTTGAAAGGGAACCTTTAACCCCCCCCCCCCCAGGCATTTGTTGCTGAAAGAGCCATCTTGTACAGCAGTAATACTGCACATGGAAAATGGTGGCTCCGAAAATTATGCTCCTTGCAAACGCTGAAGTACACACTCATATAATGTGTCCCCTCACACCGTCAAACCATCCCGGAAGTGGGACTTTCCTTTGTAATGTGACACAGCACAGCCGTCATTCCAACCCCCTTGGTGCCGGGCGCCACCTCCTCAACGTTGTTTGGTTCTGTCACGGAGCCCGTGCTGTAATGTTATCCCTTGGCCATGCACAGTTAGCGGTGCCCGTCTTCTGACATCATGTAGGTGTCAGGCTGGCAGTGCCTGTGCATCCAAGCTGCCCGAGATCAAACCTTGCAGTGTCATCTAATGTAGTCCCACTGCGGGCCAGGGATCCATGGGCATGCGCAGTGCATATCATCGCCTCTCACTCACCTCCTTCCTGCTTCTTCAGACTGTGCGGCGTCACGGCCGTGGCATGCTATTAGGGATCAGCTGACGCCGCCTAGTCTGAAAAAGCGTGAAGAAGGGGAGTGAGAGGCTAGTATATGCACTGCGCATGGCCATGGATACCAGGCCCACTGTGGGATCACATTAGACGACACTGCGAGGTGTGATTTCGGGCAGCGTGGACGCACAGGCGCAGCCAGGACGACAACAAATGATGTCAGAGGACGGGCAGCGCAAACTGTGCATGGCCAAGGGATAACATAACAGCGCAGGGTCCATGACGGAATCAAACAACGCTAAGAAGGCAGCGCACGGTGCCAAGGGGGTAGCAATGACGGCTGTGCTGCGTCACATTACAAAGGAAAGTCCCACCTCCGGGACGGTTGGACGGTGTGAGGGGACACATTACATGAGTGTGTAGTTCAGCGTTTGCAAGGAGCATAATTTCAAGAGCGACCTTTCCCTTGTGCAGTATTAGTGCTGCACATGGTGGCTCTTTCAGTAACAAACGCCTAGGGGGGGGGGGGACAGGTCCCCTTACATTTTAGTTGTGCCAGCGTGGCGGTCGCATGACACGTTGCCGGATACACAGCTGGGGATCAGCTGACGTTACTGAACCCCAATAACAGAGGAGCGACTGTTGACTGTGCACACAACACTTCCAGGCACCAACTGGCGGTGTTAGAGCCCAGGGACAGCAGGAGGAGCAGAGGAACAGAGTGTACGCCGAAGCCTGATTGGAGCAAGTTGAAAGGGAACCTTTAACCCCCCCCCCCCCAAGACGTTTGTAGCTGAAAGAGCCATCTTGTGCAGCACTAAGGATGCAAAAGGAAAAGGTTGCTCTTTTAATTATGCTCCTTGCAAACACCGAAGTAAACACTAAAAATGTGTCCCTTTATACCGTTAAACCGTTCCGGAGGTGCGAATTTCCTTCGTAATGGGACACAGCACAGCTGTCATTCCTATCCCCTTGATGCCGTGCGCTGCCTCCTCAGCATTGTTTTAAGCTGTCACGGAGCCTGCGCTGTTCTGTTAGCCCTTGGCCATGCCCAATTAGCGCTGCCTGTCTTCTGACATAATTTGGTGTCAGGCTGTCAGTGCCTGTGCGTCCACGCTGCTCCAGATCCCACCTCGCAGTCTCGTCTAACGTAATCCCACTGCGGGCCTTGGAACCATGGGCATGCACAGTGCATAACCTCGACTCTCACTCCCCTCCTTCCCTCTTCTTCAGACTGTGCGGTGTCACGGCCGTGGCATGCTAGGGATCAGCTGACGGCGCACAGTCTAAAGAAGGCGGAGGGAAATGAGCGAGAGCCCGAGGGGAAGATATGCACTGCGCATGCCCATGGATCCCAGGCCCGCAGTGTGACTCAATCAGAAGACACTGCGAGGCGGGATCTCGGGCAGCGCGGCCGCACAGGCGCAGCCAGCCTGACACCAAATTATGTCAGAAGACAGGCAGCGCAAATAGGGCATGCCCAAGGGATAACAGAACAGCGCAGGCTCCGTGACAGCTTAAAACAACGCTGAGGAGGCAGCGCATGGCACCAAGGGGGTAGGAATGACGGCTGTGCTGCGTCACATTACGAAGGAAAGTCCCAGCTCCGGGACGGTATAACGGTATCAGTGAACACATTTTATAAGTGTTAAGTTCTGCGTGTGCAAAGAGCTAAAAAAAAAGAGCTACCTTTTCCTTGTGCAGCATTACTGCTGCACAAGATGGCTCTTTCAGTAACAAACGACGGGGGGGGGGGGACAGGTTCCCTTACATTTAGGTTGTTGTGCCAGCGTGGCGGTCGCAGGACACATTGCCGGCTACACAGCTGGGGATCAGCTGACGTTACTGAAACCCAATAACACTGGGTCGTATGTTTTTACTGTGCAGCCTGCACTTCTGAGCCGCAACTGGCGGTGTTGGAGCCCAGGAATAGCAGTTCAGGTGGTAGAAAGATGAACACAGCAGGAGACCTGGATGACACCCAATTACTTAATCAGGCAGAGGAGTGGCAAATTCCTGCGAGATCCAGGCCTGGTTCATTTTCAGGAAAGTAAGCCGGTCAACGTTATCGGAGGATAGTCGCATGCGACGGTCTGTTAGTACACCACCTGCGGCACTAAAGACACGTTCCGATAAGACACTAGCCGCAGGGCAAGCCAGCACCTCCAATGCATACTGGCTTAGCTCTGGCCATGTATCCAGCTTAGAGACCCAAAACTTGAACAGGGAAGAGCCGTCTGGGAGTACAGTAAGAGGGCAAGCCATGTAGTCTGTCACCATCTGACGGAACCATTGCCTCCTGCTGACTGGAGCCGCCGGTGATGGTGTAGACATTTGGGGCGGGCACACAAAAGTGTGCCAGAGTTGTGCCACACTGGGCTTGCCTTGGGCAGAGGCACTGCTTCTGCTCCCTCTTTGGGCAGAGCCTCCCCCACTGCCTCGACGCACTGAGCTGCTTTGTAAAGCACTAGCAGCACTCCTCTCAGTTGGACAGGAGAAGATGATGGAATTCACCAGTGTGTCGTGGTACTCCCGCAATTTACGCTCCCGGGTCAACGCAGGGATGAGGTTTTGGACGTTGTCCCGGTAGCGAGGATCGAGGAGGGTGAACACCCAATAATCAGACATGTTGAGAATGTGGTCGATGCGGCGGTCGTTTCTCAGGCACTGCAGCATGAAATCCACCATGTGCTGCAGAGTGCCAACTGGCCCAGAAACGCTGTCCCCTGCTTGAGACATGATCTCTGCCCGCTCGTCATCACCCCACCCTCGCTGTACACACTGACCACTGGACAATTGTGTCGCTCCCTCCTGTGGACGGAGCTCTTCCTCCTCCATTGACTCCTCCTCATCCTCCTCACAAATTGGCCCCTGCGTACCCCTTTGTGAGGAACCACGTGGCGCTGACTCTCCAGAAGCTGATGGAAAAGGTGACTCCTCATCCTTCACCTCTTCCACCACATCATCCCTTAACCCTTGCAAAGTTTGCTGAAGCAGGCAGATAAGGGGGACAGTCATGCTGACTAGTGCATCATCTGCACTTGCCATCCGCGTGGAATAATCAAAAGGACGCAAAACCTGGCAGACGTCCTTCATAGTGGCCCACTCTGTGGTTGTGAAGTCTGATCGGCGCTGACTGCGACTTCTTTGCGCCTGATGCAGCTGGTACTCCATAACCGCTTGCTGCTGCTCACACAACCGCTCCAACATATGTAACGTGGAATTCCACCGGGTAGGTAGGTCACATATGATGCGGTGTTCCGGAAGGCGGAATCGGCGCTGCAGAGCAGCAATGCGGGATCTGGCCAAGCTGGAACGCCGCAAGTGAGCACACTCTAGGCGGACCTTGTGCAGCAGGGCATCAAGATCCGGATAGTCCCTCAGAAAACTCTGCACAACCAAATTGAGCACATGTGCCAGACATGGGATGTGAGTGAGGTTGCCAAGGGCCAAAGCTGCCACCAGATTTCGGCCATTGTCACACACTACCATGCCTGGCTGGAGATTCGCTGGCAGTAACCACACATCGCTCTCCTGCTTGATGGCATTCCAGAGCTCCTGTGCTGTGTGGCTTCGATGCCCCAATGAAACTAGTTTCAAGACGGCCTGCTGACGTTTGGCCACGGCTGTGCTCATGTCGGTCATAGGTAAACGTTCACGGGTCCATGTGGAGGTGGACTGTGACGGATCCTGCAGAGAGGAATCAGAGGAACTGGTGTAAGAGGAGGAGTCGATGCGTACAGACTGGATTCCTGCAATCCTTGGAGTGGGCAGGACACGTCCTGCGCCACTCGCACGATCTGTACCTGGCTCAACAACATTAACCCAATGGGCAGTGAGGGAAACATATCGCCCCTGTCCATGCTGACTGGTCCACGCATCGGTGGTGAGGTGGACCTTGCTACTGACGGCGTTCAGTAGCGCATGTTTTATGTTTGCCTCAACATGCCTGTGCAGGGCAGGGACAGCCTGCCTGCTGAAGTAAAAGCGGCTGGGCACCTTGTACTGTGGGACTGCCAATGCCATCAAGTCACGGAAGCTGTCAGTCTCCACCAGCCTGAACGAGAGCATTTCCAGGGACAACAGTTTGGCAATGCCTGCATTCAGAGCCTGTGCTCGGGGGTGGTTGGCCGAGAATGCCCGCCTTTTCTCCCATGCCTGGACTACCGATGGCTGTAGAGTAGACTGGGAGTGTGAGGATGACTGGGAAGGTGGTGCTGTGGGTGGAATTACACTAGGTCTCTGGACAACAGTGGAGGAAAAGGCAACACGAGATGAAGAGGTGGTAGCTGCCGCTGTTGGTTGGCCTACGTCTTCACTGTGTTTCTGTAACTCCACCGCGTGCCTGTTCCGCACATGTTTCCACATATTTGTGGTATTGAGGTTGCTGACACTTTTACCTCTTTTTACTTTCTGATGACACAGCTTGCATTTGACAAAACAAATGTCATCTGCAACTGTGTCAAAAAAGGACCAGGCACTGCAAGTCTTGGGAGCTGTTATGGCTGGCAATCAGGCAACACAGCGTGCAGTAATCAGCGCACATACAGAGATCTGGCAATAACCAAAAACAATAGGACGAGCTCTGAGACGTGGAATCTCTGTAGACTGCAGTACCTGATCTATCCTCACACAACTATAAGCAGCAGTGGATTGCGCCTATCACTACCTATGCAACTCGGCACTGCCTGAGGAGCTGACTAGCCTGAAGATAGAAATACAAGCCTGACTTACCTCAGAGAAATACCCCAAAGGAATAGGCAGCCCCCCACATATAATGACTGTTAGCAAGATGAAAAGACAAACGTAGGAATGAAATAGATTCAGCAAAGTGAGGTCCGATATTCTAGACAGAGCGAGGATAGCAAAGAGAACTATGCAGTCTACAAAAAACCCTAAACGAAAACCACGCAAAGGGGCAAAAAGACCCACCGTGCCGAACTAACAGCACGGCGGTGCACCCCTTTGCTTCTCAGAGCTTCCAGCAAAAGTTAATAGCAAGCTGGACAGAAAAACAGAAAACAAACTAGAAGCACTTATCTAGCAGAGCAGCAGGCCCAAGGAAAGATGCAGTAGCTCAGATCCAACACTGGAACATTGACAAGGAGCAAGGAAGACAGACTCAGGTGGAGCTAAATAGCAAGGCAGCCAACGAGCTCACCAAAACACCTGAGGGAGGAAGCCCAGAGACTGCAATACCACTTGTGACCACAGAAGTGAACTCAGCCACAGAATTCACAACAGGGAGCGCCCTTTTTGGCTTTGGAAAGAGACAGGCTCCTAACGGGTGCCAAAGTGGAGGCTACAGGCTCCGCAGTCTTCCCCCTCCCTCTCCCTCTTTGGCCCGTAAGGGGAAGCTCTTCCTCAGAGCTGCTCCCACCACCTTCCTGTTCCTCACGCCACGATGGGTCAAGGACCTCATCATCTCCACTACCCTCTGCCACCAACTGCTCCTCCTGGGTAGTCTCGGCAGCACAGTACGCATCAGAAAGCGGCACCTGAGTTTCATCATCAGATGCGTACTGCGCTGTGGTCACCGGAGGCACTGGCCCACCTGCCTCTTCAGAGTCAAAGAGATAAAGCTTTTGGGCATCACTGCACACTGCCTCTTCTTCCATTTCTCCAATGCTGCTTGGCTGGCCCCCTGTTTCCAAGCCAAGAGATTCAGAGAACAGAAGTAGAGACGGCTCCTGTCCTGGGCTCTCTGACTGCCTGGCCAATTTGGCAGGTGGTGAAGAGACAGATGGCTGCTCTCCAGTGCTCTGTGCCTGAGAGGATGTGGCACTAACTGAAGTCGATGCCGAGGCGTTAGCTGCCATCCACCCGACAACGGCTTCAATCTGGTCTTCACGCAGCAGCGGTGCACGGCGCTCTCCGACAAAGCTGCGCATGAAGGACTGTTCCCTGCTGAAACTGAGTGACGACGAGTCACCGGTGCCCGCAGCAGACACAGAATCACCACGTCCTCTCCCTGCTCCTCTCCCTGCTCCGCGCCCACGCCCACGTGCCTTACTCCCTGCCCTCTTCATCTTGGTTGACAGATAAAGATAAGCAGAAAAGTACTAAGGCCTTAGTGTGCTTATTCCTGAAATGCTCCTCATAACAGGTGTAAGAAACACTAATGTTGTAAAGTGTGGACTAAACTTTATTATTTTTCAAATGTGGCCTACACAAGTGTTAAGTTGTGTTTGGTGAACTTAACTTTTTTTTTGGTGCAGATCGGGCTACAGAGCTAGTTTAAATCACACGGAGACCGTGCAGACAGCCGTAAACGGCGCTGCAAGGCCAAAAAACCCTCCTCTCGGTTATCCTATATAGTGTTTTTCCACTATTTAGCTGGATACGAGTGGAAAGACACTAATAGGAATTTTTTTTTTCAAATTTTAAACTGGCTGCACTATTTGAAAAAAAGGAAATTGTTTTTCAAGGTATGAGGCAGTAACGCACCCTGAGCTGAATCCAACCGGCTATGGCTGCACACAGACTACAGGGCGAGCTGCGCTCACACAGAGACCGTGCAGACAGCCGTAAACGGCGCTGCAAGGCCAAAAAACCCTCCTCTAGGTTATCCTATATAGTGTTTTTCCACTATTTAGCTGGATACGAGTGGAAAGACACTAATAGGAATTTTTGTTTTTCAAATTTTAAACAGGCTGCACTATTTGAAAAAAAGTAAAATTTTTCTCTAGGTATGAGCCAGTAACGAACCCTGAGCTGAATCCAACCGGCTATGGCTGCACACAGACTACAGGGCGAGCTGGGCTCACACGGAGACCGTGCAGACAGCCGTAAACGGCGCTGCAAGGCCAAAAAACCCTCCTCTAGGTTATCCTATATAGTGTTTTTCCACTATTTAGCTGGATACGAGTGGAAAGACACTAATAGGAATTTTTTTTTTTCAAATTTTAAACAGGCTGCACTATTTGAAAAAAAGTAAAATTTTTCTCAAGGTATGAGCCAGTAACGAACCCTGAGCTGAATCCAACCGGCTATGGCTGCACACAGACTACAGGGCGAGCTGGGCTCACACGGAGACCGTGCAGACAGCCGTAAACGGCGCTGCAAGGCCAAAAAACCCTCCTCTAGGTTATCCTATATAGTGTTTTTCCACTATTTAGCTGGATACGAGTGGAAAGACACTAATAGGAATTTTTTTTTTCAAATTTTAAACTGGCTGCACTATTTGAAAAAAAGGAAATTGTTTTTCAAGGTATGAGGCAGTAACGCACCCTGAGCTGAATCCAACCGGCTATGGCTGCACACAGACTACAGGGCGAGCTGCGCTCACACAGAGACCGTGCAGACAGCCGTAAACGGCGCTGCAAGGCCAAAAAACCCTCCTCTAGGTTATCCTATATAGTGTTTTTCCACTATTTAGCTGGATACGAGTGGAAAGACACTAATAGGAATTTTTGTTTTTCAAATTTTAAACAGGCTGCACTATTTGAAAAAAAGTAAAATTTTTCTCTAGGTATGAGCCAGTAACGAACCCTGAGCTGAATCCAACCGGCTATGGCTGCACACAGACTACAGGGCGAGCTGGGCTCACACGGAGACCTTGCAGACAGCCGTAAACGGCGCTGCAAGGCCAAAAAACCCTTCTCTAGGTTATCCTATATAGTGTTTTTCCACTATTTAGCTGGATACGAGTGGAAAGACACTAATAGGAATTTTTTTTTTCAAATTTTAAACAGGCTGCACTATTTGAAAAAAAGTAAAATTTTTCTCAAGGTATGAGCCAGTAACAAACCCTGAGCTGAATCCAACCGGCTATGGCTGCACACAGACTACAGGGCGAGCTGGGCTCACACGGAGACCGTGCAGACAGCCTTAAACGGCGCTGCAAGGCCCAAAAACCCCCCTCTAGGTTATCCTATGTAGTGTTTTTCCACAATAGAGCTGGAGACTGGTGGAAAAACACTAATAGGAAATTTGAGAAAAAATGTGCAGCAGGCTGCACTTAGAGCAAAAAAGGACAACTGTGTGAGGCAGTGTGAACCCCCCCTGAGCTGAATACAACCGGGTATATGGCTGAACACAGACTACAGAGTGAGCTGCACACACACACACACACAGAGACCTTGCAGAACGCTGTTAAAACAGCGCTGCAAGGCAAGAGCAAGGTGAACAGTGAAGAACACACAGCGTTTTGCTAAATTAGCCTTTGGAAAGGAAAATAAAGCAATTAGCTAGCTCGACTGGCCCTCAGTTAGAACACAGCGTCCTGTCCCTAACTGAAATCACAGCAGAGTGAGCGCAAAATGGCGGCAGCGTTTTTTATAGTGCAGAGTGACATCATTTCAGCAGCCAATCCAAGCCTTGCCAGTACTTACATGCCCACCATGCTAAACAGGATGTGCCCACACTTCCAATCATTCCTCATTGGCTGCTGCGTTCAGTTTGAATTCTGGGAACTTCCGATTCCGGTATCCGATACGCGGGAAGTATCGGAATTCGGTATCGGAATTCCGATACCGCAAATATCGGCCGATACCCGATACTTGCGGTATCGGAATGCTCAACACTACTCTCAACTGTTCACTGTTAGCCACTTCCATCTCGTATGTAATCTGGGACCTGGCAATTTTCTGCGCCAGAAAGGGAAAGCCAGTGACTGGGGCATATATTCATAGCCTAGAGAGGGACCATGGTTATTGGCCCCCCTTGGCTAAAAACGTCTGCCCCCAGCAACCTCAGAAAAGGCGCATCTTACAATTCCGGCACTTAGCTTCTATGTATTTATTAAAAATGTTTTCACGGAAAAAAAGTGGCATAGGCTCCCATGCAATTTTCTGCACCAGAGAGGGAAAGCCAGTCAGTAAGGGCAGATATTAATAGCCTAGAGAGGGACCATGGTTATTGGCCTCCGTGGCTAAAAATATCTGCCCCCAGCCACCCCAGAAAAGGCGCATCTGTAAGATGCGCCAATTCCAGCACTTAGCCTCTCAGTTCCCACTGTCCTGTAGCAGTGGCATATGGGGTAATAAGGGGTTAATGTCACCTTGGTATTGTAAGGTGACATTAAGCCGGCTTAGTAATGGAGAGGTTTCAATAAGTCACCTCTCCATTACTAATCATATAGTTTGTATAGGGTTAAATAAGCACACACACATGCAGAATAAAGTATTTTAATGAAATAAAACACTAAACAATGTTTGACCATTTTATTGTACTGGTAATCCAAGCAAAGCCCTTGATCTCCTGTAAAAAAAATTTAAATAAAAACCAACAATATACCCATATCTGTCTGGAGTACAGTCAGTCCCACACCTTAATCCATATCTGGGGTATATACAGTTTACAACTGGGAGTGGTGCTAATATGACCATTTCGGTTGAAAACTAATGAGGAATGAATTAAATGACTAGCGGTGATGTCACCGAAGCTGCACTCCCACTGACATTAACTCAGATGGACTCTTCAGTGTGGGAAAATCAGCAGGCATTTTCTCACACTCAAGAGTTCATTTGAGCTCATGCCGGCAGGGAGCACAGCTTCGGTGATGTCACCGCTAGTCACTGAAGCTCCACTCCCAGCATTTCCTTCATTCCCCAGTAGTTTACAATCAGGACGGTCGCATTAGCACCACTCCCAGAAGTAAACTGTATATACCCCAGATATGGATTATGGCGTGGGACTGACTGTAGGCCTGACAGGTTTGGGTATATTGTTGTTTTTTTATTTAAATTTTTTTTACAGGAGATCGAGAGCTTTGCTTGGATTACCAGTACAATAAAATGGTCAAACATTGTTTAGTGTTTCATTTCATTGAAATAATTTATTCTGCATGTGTGTTTTATTTAACCCTTTACAAACTATAGGATTAGTTATGGATAGGAGTCTTATTGACACCTCTCCATTACTAAGCCAGCTTAATGTCACCTTAAAGTATAAAAGGTGACATTAACGCCATATGCCACCGCTACAGGGAAGTGGGAAGAGAGTGGCTAAGTGCCGGAATTGGTGCATCTTACAGATGTGCCTTTTCTGGTGTGGTGGGGGCAGATGTTTTAGCCAGGGGGGTCCAATAGCTATGGTCCCTCTTTAGGCAATTAATATCTGCCCTCACTAACTGGCTTTTCCTCTCTGGCAAAGAAAATTGCGTGGGAACCCACGCCATTTCTTCCTGTGAAAAAATTATTTTATAAAATACATACAGATCCCAAATTTTACACACACACATAGTACTAACAGTATTAGACACTGACATCTATAAATCAAACTGTTCTGCACTGATTTACTGTATGTAAACCATGTCTTCTATCCTATTGGCTTCTGCAATGATTTTGCAGAAGCCGCACAATGAACTATCGGCTATTCTGCTATCTATCATTCTATGAAATATAAAAATATATATATGTGTGTCACTGACATATATATATATATATATATATATTGTATATATATATATATATATATATATATATATATATATATTATATATATATATATATACAGTGGGGCAAAAAAGTATTTAGTCAGTCAGCAATAGTGCAAGCTCCACCACTTAAAAAGATGAGAGGCGTCTGTAATTTACATCATAGGTAGACCTCAACTATGGGAGACAAACTGAGAAAAAAAAATCCAGAAAATCACATTTTCTGTTTTTTTAACATTTTATTTGCATATTATGGTGGAAAATAAGTATTTGGTCAGAAACAAACAATCAAGATTTCTGGCTCTCACAGACCTGTAACTTCTTCTTTAAGAGTCTCCTCTTTCCTCCACTCATTACCTGTAGTAATGGCACCTGTTTAAACTTGTTATCAGTATAAAAAGACACCTGTGCACACCCTCAAACAGTCTGAATCCAAACTCCACTATGGTGAAGACCAAAGAGCTGTCAAAGGACACCAGAAACAAAATTGTAGCCCTGCACCAGGCTGGGAAGACTGAATCTGCAATAGCCAACCAGCTTGGAGTGAAGAAATCAACAGTGGGAGCAATAATTAGAAAATGGAAGACATACAAGACCACTGATAATCTCCCTCGATCTGAGGCTCCACGCAAAATCCCACCCCGTGGGGTCAGAATGATCACAAGAACGGTGAGCAAAAATCCCAGAACCACGCGGGGGGACCTAGTGAATGAACTGCAGAGAGCTGGGACCAATGTAACAAGGCCTACTATAAGTAACACACTACGCCACCATGGACTCAGATCCTGCAGTGCCAGACGTGTCCCACTGCTTAAGCCAGTACATGTCTGGGCCCATCTGAAGTTTGCTAGAGGGCATTTGGATGATCCAGAGGAGTTTTGGGAGAATGTCCTATGGTCTGATGAAACCAAACTGGAACTGTTTGGTAGAAACACAACTTGTCGTGTTTGGAGGAAAAAGAATACTGACTTGCATCCATCAAACACCATACCTACTGTAAAGCATGGTGGTGGAAACATCATGCTTTGGGGCTGTTTCTCTGCAAAGGGGCCAGGACGACTGATCCGGGTACATGAAAGAATGAATGGGGCCATGTATCGTGAGATTTTGAGTGCAAACCTCCTTCCATCAGCAAGGGCATTGAAGATGAAACGTGGCTGGGTCTTTCAACATGACAATGATCCAAAGTACACCGCCAGGGCAACGAAGGAGTGGCTTCGTAAGAAGCATTTCAAGGTCCTGGAGTGGCCTAGCCAGTCTCCAGATCTCAACCCTATAGAAAACCTTTGGAGGGAGTTGAAAGTCCGTGTTGCCAAGCGAAAAGCCAAAAACATCACTGCTCTAGAGACCTGCATGGAGGAATGGGCCAACATACCAACAACAGTGTGTGGCAACGTTGTGAAGACTTACAGAAAACGTTTGACCTCTGTCATTGCCAACAAAGGATATATTACAAAGTATTGAGATGAAATTTTGTTTCTGACCAAATACTTATTTTCCACCATAATATGCAAATAAAATGTTAAAAAAACAGACAATGTGATTTTCTGGATTTTTTTTTCTCAGTTTGTCTCCCATAGTTGAGGTCTACATATGATGTAAATTACAGACGCCTCTCATCTTTTTAAGTGGTGGAACTTGCACTATTGCTGACTGACTAAATACTTTTTTGCCCCACTGTATATACAGTATATACATATATATATATATACCGTACAGAGCAAAAGTTGGGACACACCTTCTCATTTAAAGATTTTTCTGTATTTTCATGACTATGAATATTGTACATTCACACTGAAGGCATCAAAACTATGAATTAACACATGTGGAATTACATACTTAACAAAAAAGAGTGAAACAACTGAAAATATGTCTTATATTCTAGGTTCTTCAAAGTAGCCACCCTTGGCTTTGATGACTGCTTTGCACACTCTTGGCATTCTCTTGATGAGCTTTAAGAGGTAGTCACCGGAAATGTTTTTCACTTCACAGGTGTGCCCTGTCAGTATTAGTTAGTGGGATTTCTTGTTTTATAAATGGGGTTGGGACCATTAGTTGCGTTGAGCAGAAGTCTGGTGGATTCACAGTTGATAGTCCTGCTGAATAGACAGATGCTTTTTACTTGCCATAATACAAATTCTAAGTAAAGAAAAATGAGTGGCCATCATTACTTTAAGAAATGAAGGTCAGTCAGTCCGAAAAAATTGGGAAAACTTTCAAAGTGTCCCCAAGTGCAGTTGCAAAAACCATCAAGCGCTACAAAGAAACTGGCTCACATGAGGACCACCCCAGGAAAGGAAGACCAAGAGTCACCTCTGTTTCTGAGGATAAGTTTATCTGAGTCACCAGCCTCAGAAATCGCAGGTTAACAACAGCTCAGATTAGAGACTAGGTCAATGCCACACAGAGTTCTAGCAGCAGACACATCTCTACAACAACTGTTAAGAGGAGACTTTGTGCAGCAGGCCTTCATGGTACAATAGCTGCTAGGAAACTACTGTTATGGACAGGCAACAAGCAGAAGAGACTTGTTTGGGCTAAAGAACACAAGGAATGGACATTAGACCAGTGGAAATCTGTGCTCTGGTCTGATGAATCCAAATTTGAGATCTTTGATTCCAACCAACGTGTCTTTGTGCGACGCAGTAAAGGTGAACGGATGGACTTTACATGCCTGTTCCCACCGTGAAGCATGGAGGAGGAGGTGTGATGGTGTGGGGGTGCTTTGCTGGTGACACTGTTGGGGGATTTATTCAAAATTGAAGGCATGCTGAACCAGCATGGCTACCACAGCATCTTGCAGCGGCATGCTATTCCATCCAGTTTACGTTTAGTTGGGCTGTCACTTATTTTTCAACAGGACAATGACCCCAAACACACCTCCAGGCTGTGTAAGGGCTATTTGACCAAGAAGGAGAGTGATGGGGTGCTGCGCCAGATGACCTGGCCTCCACAGTCACCAGACCTGAACCCAATCGAGATGGTTTGGGGTGAGCTGGACCGCAGAGTGAAAGCAAAAGGGCCAACAAATGCTAAGCATCTCTGGGAACTCCTTCAAGATTGTTGGAAAACCATTTCCAGTGACTACCTCTTGAAGCTTATCAAGAGAATGCCAAGAGTGTCCAAAGCAGTCATCAAAGCAAAAGGTGGCTACTTTGAAGAACCTAGAATATAAGACATATTTTCAGTTGTTTCAAGCAT
Source organism: Ranitomeya imitator (assembly GCF_032444005.1). NCBI lineage: Eukaryota > Metazoa > Chordata > Amphibia > Anura > Dendrobatidae > Ranitomeya > Ranitomeya imitator. Next base: position 621,148,944 of record NC_091283.1, read on the forward strand.
TTTTGTTAAGTATGTAATTCCACATGCAGAATGTAAGCCCGCAAGGGCAGGGTCCTCGCCCCTCTGTATCAATCTGTCATTGTTAGTTTGTTTACTTTAAGTGATATCTGTAACTTGTATGTAACCCCTTCTCATGTACAGCACCATGTATCAATGGTGCTATGTAAATAATAATAATAATAATAATAATTCATAGTTTTGATGCCTTCAGTGTGAATTTACAATTCTCATAGTCATGAAAATACAGAAAAAGCTTTAAGGCTACGTTCACATTCGCGTCTTTGGATGCAGCATCCTTGCCGCAACGCACGACGCATGTAAAACGCATGCAAGAACGCATTGTTTTGTGATGCATGCGTCCATTTTTGGCTTGATTTTGGATGCAAAAAAAATGCAACTTGCTGCGTCCTCTGCGCCCTGACGCTTGCTCCAAAAATGACGCATACGTCACAAAACGCAAGACAACGCATGTCCATGCGCCCCCATGTTAAATATAGGGGCGCATGACGCATGCGTCACCGAACCTGCACCCGACGCAACGCAAATGTGAACATAACCTAAATGAGAAGGTGTGTCCAAACTTTTAGTCTGTACTGTATATATACCTATACTATGTATATATTTCTAATTTATCTATTCTTTTCTAACCTATTCTATACTGTATGCAGCAACTGCCGGCTTTCTATCTATCTATCTATCTATCTATCTATCTATCTATCTATCTATCTATCTATCTATCTATCTAATGTATATATGTTTTGAAGATTATTTGGTTTTAAAATCATGTGTACAGTTGTATTTTACAATGCAATTTTAACATAAGCTTTTAAATACAGTGAACTGCTGTATGTAAAACCTCATGTTAAAATTGCATTGCATATGGATTGCATACGCATGTCATACGGATGTTCCATGGAAAAATCACATGGAAATCGCATGACACTCGCATAGCAATCATCTGTTTTTTTCAGTCTGAATATTAGACCATTTAATTTCTCGCAAATGGGTATGAGCCCTTAGTGTGACTCCAGCTAAACAGTGAGTCTCACACACAGGAGAGTATATATAGGCATTATTTAACAATCAATAATCATTCATAATTACAATATAAAGTGAAAAAATAAACATGATCTTTTGTAATTCATATGGTTTTATCTATTGTGCAATGACCATATGTCCTGTGAATCTTTAGAAAGTGCTTTGTGCAAAAAGTGCTTTATAAATACATATAGAACAGTTTGATGTCCATTTAAGTACAACTATCAACATAATAAGTGCAGCTGTGTTTACATTTATTAATTAATTAACTCTCCCAGTTTGGATTATCATTTGGCACATGGAGGACGCCATGAACGCCATGTTCGGCGTTCTAAGACACCAAATGTGCATGCACGAGTGCTTCATTACAGAAACATGAGCTGCCGGCCAATCATAGTATGTGTGTGGCACATTTCTTGTTTGCGCATGCGCACATCCCCATTCCAGACATCTCAGCGCCATCTTAGGTGAGGCGCAAGTACCGAGAGCCTCCTGCACAGCGCACATCACCCGCCCACTATAGGGTAGTTCTTCCCATCCGCTTCTCATATTTCTGGAAACTATCAGTGCCACAATAGATGTAGTCAGCTGATCCCATTGTGATCTGTCTGAAAATCTCTCCTTCCATTTTAAGCCAGAAGTCTGCAACAGTTTACTTATATTCTCATACTTCACCTATATATTATTTATCATATACCTCTTGCATATTTGTGGCCATAAACAATAAAGGGATATTGTGTGCCTAGGAGGCTTGGCACCCACCAATTGGTATTGTGCTGTTCCATTTTTTGTAATCTATTTATATCAGGAAATTTTGTCACATAAAAAGTTTTTTCCATTTTTTCTCTATTTTTCTATGTCTATTTAACTATGTTGCTTGTAAAAAAAATTTTTACGGACCATGGATGAAACTAATATGAAAACGGGCCTATTTAATTATACTGCAGAGGATGAGGAATGGATACTTGGAGGTACTGAAGGGGGTGCAACATTTTTGAAGACTCCGTTTGTTGTAGAAATGAAACGCAAGTATAAGAATGAAATGAAAAAGTTGATGAGTCTAAAATTACATCTTACTACATTGGGACAGAATTATAGAGAGAAAAAAATCCCAAGGGGACTGAGGTCAAATGTATGTTCTAATTTATTTCCTGGGAATCCTTCATTTTGTACACGTTTTTCTATGATTTCAAACAAATAAGCCATGGATGTAATCTTGAATATTGAATATTTACAGCTAGAGATAAAGAGACTACAAGAAAGCATTGGGGAATTGGAGTCTAAAATTCAAATGTGATTGAAGGTAGATTATTGGACTATTTGTAAAGAAAAAATACATGAGGATGTTAATAAATTGTGTAGTGATCGGGAGGAAATGAAGAGAAAAAAGTGGAGTAGAGACTTGTAGGACTATGATACTGGACATATACAGTATATACCTGGCAGAAAGAAAGGGCTAAACCGATATGGAAGAGAAGAGGTTAATTGAAGGCCAGGAATTATATAAATAATACGTTGCCTGTTGTTGATGATTTTATTTATTACAGATATCGACAATGGAATGGAGGATCATATAAACGGAAAAGGAAAGGGGACAAGCAGCACCATCGGCAGCAAAAAAAAAAACCCCGAAAAAAATAGATTCCAAGAGAGACAAGTAACAATGAGGAAACGGGAACAGAATTAGTCATTAACATTTCTGAAAAGGTACTAACAGATTATCAGATTTCTGTTTTGACTAAAGGGTTGTATTTCAGTCCCTGTGCACATGTTACTGTAATTGGTTTAAATTACAGGTGGATCTGGAATTTTTTTTTAGGGCAATTAAAATTAAAGAACGGTTCCATAATACCAATGTGTCTAAAAAAATTAGGACAAGTGAATTTGATTTAAACAAAGTAGAATTAAGTAATAGTAATTTTGTTCCCCCAACCAATTCAGCGGTGATAGACGCATTTGTGAGAGCTGTGAAAATGGATATAGAAAATGTAAAACTAAATGACACAAATAGTTATAGATATCTGAACATAACCAGGGAGGAGAATCTAGCACTTAAAGGGAAGGTACTGTGTTTGTAGATCATTAATAAATCAATGTAATGTAGCATAACATGCTGTTATAACCAAGTTTTGATTGCATTTGAAACATACAGTATTTTGTGTGTAATAGGAGCTTAAAGAAAGCACTGGGGGATGACATCTTGGTTTCACAGTAGCAGCATGACACTTTCAGTGTCATAATACAGCACCCCATGGTCATAGGAGATAACAGGCAGATGCCAACCCTATCTATTGTAATAGAACTGTCACTGATGTGAACTAGGCACACCTCTGTGGGCTGAACAATTCACAGTAGTGGGAGTGTTCTGCTGCCATATTCATGGAGCCCTGGGATCTGCTAACATAAGCAGTACTGCTTCAAGCTGAACAGATCCTGGGCTGAGGGGAGTAAAATGCAGGAGAAAAGTATGTGCAGAATAGCAGAGACATCAAGGAGGAACAGGGTACCATTAGCATTATCAGAACAGGAGCTGTCAGCTGCTCAGCAGGAGCTGTGATTCATCCCTCAGTAAGATAAGATAAAGGTCTGGAGGTCTGTAGTGAATGGTCAGTCATTGCGGTGGGGGTGAGAGAATCATGTAATCTGGGTGAGAGAGACTATTGGGAGAAAGAGAGACAGTAAAGGTACCGTCACACTTAGCGACGCTGCAGCGATACCGACAACGATCCGGATCGCTGCAGCGTCGCTGTTTGGTCGCTGGAGAGCTGTCACACAGACCGCTCTCCAGCGACCAATGATGCCGAGGTCCCCGGTAACCAGGGTAAACATCGGGTAACTAAGCACAGGGCCGCGCTTAGTAACCCGATGTTTACCCTGGTTACCAGCGTAAAAAAACAAACAGTACATACTTACATTCAGCTGTCTGTCCCTTGCCGTCTGGTTCCTGCACTGACTGCTGGCCGTAAAGTGAAAGCAGAGCACAGCCACAGAGGTGAGTCACCGCTGTGTGACTCACTGCTGTGCTGTGCTTTCACTTTCACTTTACGGCCAGCAGTCAGTGCAGGGACCAGACGGAAAGGGACAGACAGCTGAATGTAAGTATGTACTGTTTGTTTTTTTACGCTGGTAACCAGGGTAAACATCGGGTTACTAAGCGCGGCCCTGCGCTTAGTTACCCGATGTTTACCCTGGTTACCAGTGAAGACATCGCTGAATCGGTGTCACACACGCCGATTCAGCGATGTCTACGGGGAGTCCAGCGACGAAATAAAGTTCTGGACTTTCTTCCCCGACCAGCGATCTCCCAGCAGGGGCCTGATCGCTGCTGCCTGTCACACTGGACGATATCGCTAGCGAGGACGCTGCAACGTCACGGATCGCTAGCGATATCGTCTAGTGTGACAGTACCTTTACTGCTGGTGATAACAGATCACAGGGCTGTCACCCACAGAATGGCACTGCCCTATGATGCTACTCTTCATTCTGCCCCATGGATACTAGACCACCCAACATGGGAGGGAAATGGTGATGTCAGCAGTTACTGCCCCAATTTTGCTGCTAACAGAAGAGCTGGTAAGTCTTACCATAGCTGCTTGAGGTCTAAAACGGAAAATGTTCCCCTAGGGTAAATATATATTTATAAGAAAACATAATATTTTTCATATAGAAATGTTTGCAAACAGTCCAAACATTGCATTAATACATTTTCATTAATATATTAAGCTTAATTTCACACAAAAAACTACAAGAAAACTGGTGGCACCTTCCCTTTAAGGAGCTTGTCCATGACGATGACATCATGATCAAACCCACTGACAAGGGTGGCACTGTCGTTGTCATGGACATGTCTGAATACATCTCAGAAATTAATAGACAACTTTGTGATGGGGATGTGTATTTAAAAATGAATGGGGATCCAAAATTTTAAATAATGAAAGAGATAAGAGACTGTCTACAAGAAGCATTGAACTTACACAATATTGATCAGGGTCTATATGACTATTTGCTATTAGAAAACCTGAGGACCCAATTACTATATATTATCCCTAAAATCCACACATCTCTGGACAATCCCCCAGGACGTCCAATAGTGTTGGGAGTGGATTCAGTAGAATTGGTACATTCCTGGATAAAATTTTGAATCCATTAACAAAAAATTTGAAATCGTAAATTCAGGACTAGGGTTGAGCAAAACGGGTCGGCCATTTTCAGAAGTCGCCGACTTTTGGCAAAGTCGGGTTTCATGAAACCCGACCCGACCCCTGTGTGCGGTCGGCCATGAGGTCGGCGATCTTCTGAATCTGGTATCGGAATTCCGATACCGAGTTCCGATATGTTTGCAATATCGGAAATCGGTATCGGAATCCATATTTAAGTGTAAAATAAAGAATTAAAATAAAAAATATTGCTATACTCACCCTCTGATGGGCCCTGGTACTAACCGGCAGCCTTGCTTCCTTAGAATCAGCGCGTGAATGACCTTAGATGACCATGTGACCGCTCGCGCGACCAATCACAAGCCGCGACGTCACCGAAGGTCCTTCAAGAGCTGTTTCTTAGGAAGGAAGGCTGCCGGAAAGAAGCAGGGCGCGTCCGAGGGTGAGTATATACCTAATAGGAATATACTCACCCTCGGACGCGCCCTGCTTCTTTCCGGCAGCCTTCCTTCCTAAGAATCAGCGCTTGAAGGACCTTCGGTGACGTCGCGGCTTGTGATTGGTCGCGCGAGCGGTCACATGGGCGGTCACGTGACCAATCACAAGCCGCGACGTCAACTAAGGTCATTCACGCGCTGATTCTAAGGAAGCAAGGCTGCCGGTTAGTACCAGGGCGCGTCAGAGGGTGAGTATAGCAATATTTTTTATTTTAATTCTTTATTTTACACTTAAATATGGATCCCAGGGCCTGAAGGAGAGTTTCCACTCCTTCAGACCCTGGGAACCATTGGAAACCCAATGCACTGCATTGGGTTTCGGCCGACCCCGACTTTTTTATAGGATAGGCCGATTTCACTCGACCCGACTTTTGAAAAAGTCGGGTTTCGTGAAACCCGACCCGATCCTATAAAAGTAAAAGTCGCTCAACCCTATTCAGGACACTACTGATTTTTTTTTATATAAATTGGAAACAATACATCTAGAGGGGGATGCAAAACCCGTGTTTTCTGATGTAACCTCCCTTTATATGTTGATAGATCATGACTGAAGAAATTAAGATCTGAGGATTTATCAATGGAAGGGAGATAGTTTAATCTAAATATCATTTTGAGACAGAATTATTTTATATTTGGGGACAGTTACTATTTACAATAGCGCAGTACCGCAATGGGGGCCAACATGGCCCTTGCATATGCCAATATAGTTGTGGGTGCCTTGGAGGAGGACCTTGTCTATGTGTCCAACCACTTCCGGCATACGTTGGTGTGGTGGAGGTACATAGACAATGTCTTCCTCCTGTGGTCAGGTACTCAGGAAGAGCTGAATAAAATAAATACTTAAATGAAATAGATCAAACAATTAAATTCACATTGGTATCATCCCAGGAAAGTATATAGTTTTTAGATATTCTGTTCCAACAAAAAAGGCAAACTACCCACAACTTTATTTGTCAAACAGACAGACAGGAACAACCTGTTAATGTACAACAGTCAACATCCACGCAGTATGGTAAGATCGATACCCCTGAGTCAACTTTTAGTTTAATTAACATTATTAAAAGAGTCTGTGTCTTTCTTATAATTAAAGGACTTTTTCTGAGTGTCTGTGTTTTCTAAAATGTGACTATGGGGTTAGTAATGGGGGCGTCTTATTGACGCCTCTCCATTGCAAACCTCGGGGCTTGATGTCACCTAACAATACACAGGTGACATCAACCCCTCCACTATCACCCCATTTGCAACCGGTAAAGGGCAAGTGGGAAGAGCGAGGCTAAATGACAGAATATTCCCATTTTAGAGATTAACCTTTTCTGTGGTGGCTGAGAGCTGATGTTTTTAGCCAGAGGGACCAGTATTCATTAGGGTTGAGCGAAACGGGTCGTTCATTTTCAAAAGTCGCCGACTTTTGGCAAAGTCGGGTTTCATGAAACCCGATCCGACCCCTGTGCGGGGTCGGCCATGCGGTACGCGACTTTCGCGCCAAAGTCGCGTTTCAATGACGCGAAAAGCGCCATTTCTCAGCCAATGAAGGTAAACGCAGAGTGTGGGCAGCGTGATGACATAGGTCCTGGTCCCCACCATCTTAGAGAAGGGCATTGCAGTGATTGGCTTGCTGTCTGCGGCATCACAGGGGCTATAAAGGGGCGTTCCCGCTGACCGCCATGTTACTGCTGCTGATCTGAGCTTAGGGAGAGGTTGCTGCCGCTTCGTCAGAAGCAGGGATAGCGTTAGGCAGGGTCCATTAACCACCAAACCGCTTGTGCTGTAGCGATTTCCACTGCCCAACACCACCTTCGGTGTGCAGGGACAGTGGAAGCTACATTTTTTTTTTTTTTCCCCTGAGCGCTGTAGCTCATTGGGCTGCCCTAGAAGGCTCCCTGATAGCTGCATTGCTGTGTGTACGCCGCTGTGCAAACCAACTGCTTTTTTCAAAGCACAAATCCTCTTGTTCCTTCCTTTCTGCACAGCTATCTTTTTGGTTTGTACACACTTTTTATTTAATTTGTGCATCAGTCCACTCCTTATTGCTGCCTGCCATACCTGGCTGAGATTACTGCAGGGAGATAGTAATTGAAGGACACTCCCTGTTTTTTTTTGTTTTTTTTGTGGGAGATTAAGATTGACATTTCTGCTAGAGTGCCATCCCTGTCTGTGTCATCCCTCACTCAGTGGGCCATAGAAAGCCTATTTATTTTTTTGCTTGATTTGGGTTATAAAATCTACCTGAAAAAATCACTACATCAATCAGTGGGAGAAAAATATTGGCCTCAGGGCTTGTGTGCCACTCTTGACTCCTGTGTGCATCATCACTCACTCAGTGGGCCATAGAAAGCCTATTTATTTTTTTGCTTGATTTTGGTTCTAAAATCTACCTGAAAAAATCACTACATCAATCAGTGGGAGAAAAATATTGGCCTCAGGGCTTGTGTGCCACTCTTGACTCCTGTGTGCATCATCACTCACTCAGTGGGCCATAGAAAGCCTATTTATTTTTTTGCTTGATTTTGGTTCTAAAATCTACCTGAAAAAATCACTACATCAATCAGTGGGAGAAAAATATTGGCCTCAGGGCTTGTGTGCCACTCCTGACTCCTGTGTGCATCATCACTCACTCAGTGGGCCATAGAAAGCCCATTTTTTTTTTTTTTTTGCTTCATTTGGGTTCTAAATTCTACCTGAAAAAATCAATAAATCAATCAGTGGGAGATTAATATTGGCCTTTGGGCTTGTGTGCCAGTCCTAAGCGTGCCATCTCTCTCTCTCAGATAGTGGGTCATAGAAAGCCTATTTATTTATTTATTTTTTTAATGGGTTTATAAATTTTCCCTGGAAAAAAAAAAAAAAGTGGGAGATTAATATTGGCCTCTGGGCTTGTGTGCCAGTCCTGAGCGTGCCATCTCTCTCACAAATAGTGGGCCATAGAAAGCCTATTTATTTTTTTTTTTTGTTTTTATAAATTCTCCCTTAAAAAAAAAGGGAGATTAATATTGGCCTTTGGGCTTGTGTGCCAGTTCTAAGCGTGCCATCTCTCTCTCTCAGATAGTTGGCCATAGAAAGCCTATTTATTTTTATTTTTTTTTAATGGGTTTATAAATTTTCCCTGGAAAAAAAAAAAAAAGTGGGAGATTAATATTGGCCTCTGGGCTTGTGTGCCAGTCCTGAGCGTGCCATCTCTCTCACAAATAGTGGGCCATAGAAAGCCTATTTATTTATTTTTTTTTGGTTTTATAAATTCTCCCTTAAAAAAAAAGGGAGATTAATATTGGCCTTTGGGCTTGTGTGCCAGTCCTAAGCGTGCCATCTCTCTCTCTCAGATAGTGGGCCATAGAAAGCCTATTTATTTTTATTTTTTTTTAATGGGTTTATAAATTTTCCCTGGAAAAAAAAAAAAAGTGGGAGATTAATATTGGCCTCTGGGCTTGTGTGCCAGTCCTGAGCGTGCCATCTCTCTCACAAATAGTGGGCCATAGAAAGCCTATTTATTTTTATTTTTTTTGTTTTATAAATTCTCCCTTAAAAAAAAAAGGGAGATTAATATTGGCCTTTGGGCTTGTGTGCCAGTCCTAAGCGTGCCATCTCTCTCTGTCTCTCAGATAGTGGGCCATAGAAAGCCTATTTATTATTTTTTTTATTGGGTTTATAAATTTTCCCTGGAACAAAAAAAAAAAGTGGGAGATAAATATTGGCCTCTGGGTTTGTGTGCCACTCCTGACTCCTGTGTGCGTCATCTCTCACTCAGTGGGCCATAGAAAGCCTTTTTTTGTTTTATTTGTTTTCTAAATTCTCCCTGAAAAAATCATTTTATTTTCTTTGGTTTCTAAATTCTTCCTGAAAAAATCATTTTATTCTATTTTTTTTTTTTCCTAAAGTCTCCCTGAAAAAAAAAAAAAAAAAAAACAAATCAGTGGGAGATTAATATTGCCCTTTCTGCTTGTGTGCCAGTCTTGACTCCTGGGTGTGCCATCTCTCTCTCTCTCTCTCTCCAATTGTGGGCCATAGAAAGCCTATTATTTTTTTAGCTTGATTTGGGTTCCAAAATCTACCTGAAAAAATCACTACATCAATCAGTGGGAGATAAATATTGGCCTCTGGGCTTGTGTGCCACTCCTGACTCCTGTGTGCGTCATCTCTCACTCAGTGGGCCATAGAAAGCCTTTTTTTGTTTTATTTCTTTTCTAAATTCTCCCTGAAAAAATCATTTTATTTTCTTTGGTTTCTAAATTCCTCCTGAAAAAATCATTTTATTCTATTTTTTTTTTTTCCTAAAGTCTCCCTGAAAAAAAAAAAAAAAAAAAAAAATCAGTGGGAGATTAATATTGCCCTTTCTGCTTGTGTGCCAGTCTTGACTCCTGATTGTGCCATCTCTCCCTCTCTCTCCAATTGTGGGCCATAGAAAGCCTATTATTTTTTTAGCTTGATTTGGGTTCCAAAATCTACCTGAAAAAATCACTACATCAATCAGTGGGAGATAAATATTGGCCTCTGGGCTTGTGTGCCACTCCTGACTCCTGTGAGCGTCATCTCTCACTCAGTGGGCCATAGAAAGCCTTTTTTTGTTTTATTTGTTTTCTAAATTCTCCCTGAAAAAATCATTTTATTTTATTTGGTTTCTAAATTCTTCCTGAAAAAATCATTTTATTCTATAGTTTTTTTTTCCTAAAGTCTCCCTTAAAAAAAAAAAAAATCAAATCAGTGGGAGATTAATATTTACATTTGTGCTTCAGTGACAGTCCTGCGTGTGTGGCATCTCTCTCATTTGTTGCCACCAACAACAGAGTGTGTAACATTGTGCCTGATTTTCGTTGTGGTCTCACTCACCTGTAAAGGGGTAGCTAAATCATACTGAAGTTATAGCTCACCGTGTAATTTGTGTGACAGCAACAAATACCGTTAGTTTGTTTACGTTTTTAAAACAATGAGGAAGTATGGTGGAAGAGGTCGTGGCCGGGGGCGTTCATTGTCAGCTGGTAATGAGGGTAGTGGTAGTGGTGGAGCATCAGCTGGTCGTGGGAAAAAAAATATTGCACCTAAGTCTGGAGCTGTGGAGCCAGGTTCGTCGTCTGGCTACACAAGGCCTCGAACGCTCCCTTTTCTGGGAGTAGGAAAACCGCTTTTAAAGCCGGAGCAGCAAGAGCAAGTTTTGGCTTATCTTGCTGACTCAGCCTCTAGCTCTTTTGCCTCCTCTCGTGAAACTGGTAAATGTCAAAGCAGCGCGTCGTTAGTGGATGTTCACGGTCAGGGACAAGTCGCTTCCTTGTCCTCTTCAGCAAAAACAACAACAGAGAAGAATGCAGCAGGCGACACAACGGGTTACTCCATGGAGCTCTTTACACATACCGTCCCTGACTTAGAAAGTGAAGCAGTTAACAGTCCATGCCCATTACAAGTTGAATCTGACATGGAGTGCACTGATGCACAGCCACAGCCAGACTACTATGCTGGTCCTTTGACTCAGACCACAACATTGCCCTCGCAGGGTGCTGATCAAGAATCAGACCCTGATGAGACTATGTTGCCCCATCACGAACGCTATACCACCGACCGACACGGTGACACAGACGAAGTTGCACACGAGCTACAAGAAGAGGTAATAGATGACCCAGTTCTTGACCCCGATTGGCAGCCATTGGGGGAACAGGGTGCAGGCGGCAGCAGTTCTGAAGCGGAGGAGGAGGGGCCGCAGCAGGCATCAACATCGCAACAGGTTCCATCTGCCGGGCCCGTATCTTGCCCAAAACGCGTGGCAAAGCCAAAACCTGTTGGACGACAGCGTGGCCATCCGGTTAAAGCTCAGTCTGCAATGCCTGAAAAGGTATCCGATGCTAGAAAGAGTGCAGTCTGGCATTTTTTTAAACAACATCCAATTGATCAGCGCAAAGTCATCTGTCAAAAATGTTCAACTACCTTAAGCAGAGGACAGAATCTGAAAAGTCTCAATACAAGTTGCATGCATAGACATTTAACCACCATGCATTTGCAAACCTGGACTAACTACCAAACGTCCCTTAAGGTTGTAGCACCCTCGGCCAATGAAGCTAGTCATCAACGCAACATCCCTTCCGGCAGTGTAGGGCCACCATTTTCTGCACCACCTGCAGTATCTGTGCAGGTTTCTTTGCCAGGCCAAAGCAGTCAGGGTCAGGGAATCACCAGTTTCGTAGTAGGAAACACTGCATCTAGGGCACCGGCGGCAACAATACCATCTCCCACCGTCTCTCAGTCTGCCATGTCCACCGGCACCCCCGCTAGTTCCACGATCTCCAGCTCTCCAGTCCAGCTCACCCTACATGAGACTATGGTTAGAAAAAGGAAGTACTTAGCCTCGCATCCGCGTACACAGGGTTTGAACGCACACATAGCTAGACTAATCTCGTTAGAGATGATGCCCTACCGGTTAGTTGAAAGCGAAGCTTTCAAAGCCCTGATGGACTACGCTGTACCACGCTACGAGCTACCCAGTCGACACTTTTTTTCCAGAAAAGCCATCCCAGCCCTCCACCAGCATGTTAAAGAGCGCATCGTCCATGCACTCAGGCAATCTGTGAGCACAAAGGTGCACCTGACAACAGATGCATGGACCAGTAGGCATGGCCAGGGACGTTACGTGTCCATCACGGCACACTGGGTAAATGTGGTGGATGCAGGGTCCACAGGGGACAGCAAGTTTGGGACAGTTATGCCTAGCCCACGGTCTAGGAAACAATTGGCTGTAGCCGTTCGCACCCCCTCCTCCTCCTCTTCGTCCTCCTGCAGAAGCGAGAGCTCGTCCACAGACCGCAGTCGCACAACCACTCCATCCGCAGCTGCCACTGTTGCTCACCAGGTCTCCCATTATGGGGCAGCTACTGGCAAACGTCAGCAGGCTGTATTGGCTATGAAGTGTTTGGGCGACAACAGACACACCGCGGAAGTTCTGTCCGAGTTCTTGCAGAAAGAAACGCAGTCGTGGCTGGGCACTGTAGATCTTGAGGCAGGCAAGGTAGTGAGTGATAACGGAAGGAATTTCATGGCTGCCATCTCCCTTTCCCAACTGAAACACATTCCTTGCCTGGCTCACACCTTAAACCTGGTGGTGCAGTGCTTCCTGAAAAGTTATCTGGGGTTATCCGACCTGCTCCTCAAAGTGCGTGGACTTTGCTCACATATCCGCCGTTCGCCCGTACACTCCAGCCGTATGCAGACCTATCAGCGTTCTTTGAACCTTCCCCAGCATCGCCTAATCATAGACGTTGCAACAAGGTGGAACTCAACACTGCACATGCTTCAGAGACTGTGTGAACAGAGGCGGGCTGTTATGTTTTTGTGGGAGGATACACATACACGGGCAGGCAGTAGGATGGCAGACATGGAGTTGTCAGGTGTGCAGTGGTCGAAGATTCAAGACATGTGCCAAGTCCTTCAGTGTTTTGAGGAATGCACATGGCTGGTTAGTGCAGACAACGCCATAATAAGCATGAGCATCCCCCTAATGCGTCTGCTGATGCAAAGTTTGACGCACATAAAGGATCAGGCGTCTGCAGCTGAGGAAGAGGAAAGCCTTGATGACAGTCAGCCATTGTCTGGCCAGGGCAGTGTACAGGACGAGGTAGCGGGCGAAGAGGAGGAGGAGGACGAGGAGGATGATGGGGATGATTATATTTTTAATGAGGAAGCTTTTCCGGGGCCACTGGAAATTGGTGGCGCGGCAAGGCCGGGTTCTGGTTTTTTGAGGGACACAAGTGACGTGGATTTGCCTGAAACTGCCCCTCAACCAAGCACAACCGCAGATTTGAGAACTGGAACTTTGGCCCACATGGCGGATTATGCCTTACGTATCCTCAAAAGGGACACACGCATAACTAAAATGATGAATGATGACGATTACTGGTTGGCCTGCCTCCTTGATCCTCGCTATAAAGGCAAATTGCAAAATATAATGCCACATGAGAACTTGGAACTAATATTAGCAACCTAACAATCAACTCTTGTTGACCGTTTGCTTCTGGCATTCTCACACGAGCTGCAGGGGCCAGCAGACCAGAGGAGTTAGAGGGGCAGAAATCAGAAGTGGCGTTGGCCAGAGGGGTTTTCTGACCAGGTTGTGGAGTGATTTTGCTATGACCGCAGACAGGACAGGTACTGCAGCATCAATTTAAAGTGACAGGAGACAACATTTGTCCAGTATGGTTACAAACTATTTTTCATCCCTTATCGATGTTCTCCCTCAACCGTCATTCCCATTTGATTACTGGGCATCAAAATTAGACACCTGGCCAGAATTGGCAGAATATGCATTGCAGGAGCTTGCTTGCCCGGCAGCTAGTGTCCTATCAGAAAGAGTATTCAGTGCTGCAGGTTCAATACTAACAGAAAAAAGGACTCGTCTGGCTACCCAAAATGTAGATGATCTAACCTTCATTAAAATGAACCACAACTGGATTTCGAAATCTTTTGCCCCACCTTGCCCGGCTGACACCTAGCTTTCCTATGAAAAGGTCTTGCCTGTGGACTATTCTGAATGCCTTTTCCAATCTCGTAATTTTCTGCACCTGATTGTCCAGCATACGACATGTTTACACCTCACTAAATGGCCAAACTCCCCACACGGGGCCGTGGTATCGACACTTGGCGACAGCACCCGTGAGAGTGCAGTTTGTCTGAAGAGGTGGTGAGCCCGCTTTTGGTCGACGGCACTGCCACTGGGTCCCTCCTAGTACAATAAAGTGTCTCTGGCGGTGGTGGTGCGCACCCAACGTCAGACACACCGTTGTAATATGAGGGGCCCTGGGCCTGTACCGCCGGCCACAAGACAGTTTCCCCCCACCCCAGCTCAAACAGTGCTCTACCACTTGCAAAATTATCTCACAGCTCCACCAATGTTTAGTCTATGCGCTGACATCCTTCAATGCCTGCCACTGACAATACCATTGTATTGACATTTTTGTTATGTTAGGCCTTCGATGCCTGTCTGTGGTCACTCCTTCCACTAGGCCTCCACTGACCACACCACTGCTGCCCGTGTACCCCTGTAACCAATTTAAAATTGCCTACAGCCATGTGTTATTATTTTAGGCCTTCGATGCCTGTCTGCGGTCACTCCTTCCACTAGGCCTCCACTGACCACACCACTGCTGCCCGTGTACCCCTGGAACCAATTTAAAATTGCCTACAGCCATGTGTTATTATTTTAGGCCTTCGATGCCTGTCTGCGGTCACTCCTTCCACTAGGCCTCCACTGACCACACCACTGCTGCCCGTGTACCCCTGTAACCAATTTAAAATTGCCTACAGCCATGTGTTATTATTTTAGGCCTTCGATGCCTGTCTGCGGTCACTCCTTCCACTAGGCCTCCACTGACCACACCACTGCTGCCCGTGTACCCCTGTAACCAATTTAAAATTGCCTACAGCCATGTGTTATTATTTTAGGCCTTCGATGCCTGTCTGCGGTCACTCCTTCCACTAGGCCTCCACTGACCACACCACTGCTGCCCGTGTACCCCTGGAACCAATTTAAAATTGCCTACAGCCATGTGTTATTATTTTAGGCCTTCGATGCCTGTCTGTGGTCACTCCTTCCACTAGGCCTCCACTGACCACACCACTGCTGCCCGTGTACCCCTGTAACCAATTTAAAATTGCCTACAGCCATGTGTTATTATTTTAGGCCTTCGATGCCTGTCTGCGGTCACTCCTTCCACTAGGCCTCCACTGACCACACCACTGCTGCCCGTGTACCCCTGTAACCAATTTAAAATTGCCTACAGCCATGTGTTATTATTTTAGGCCTTCGATGCCTGTCTGCGGTCACTCCTTCCACTAGGCCTCCACTGACCACACCACTGCTGCCCGTGTACCCCTGTAACCAATTTAAAATTGCCTACAGCCATGTGTTATTATTTTAGGCCTTCGATGCCTGTCTGCGGTGACTCCTTCCACTAGGCCTCCACTGACCACACCACTGCTGCCCGTGTACCCCTGGAACCAATTTAAAATTGCCTACAGCCATGTGTTATTATTTTAGGCCTTCGATGCCTGTCTGCGGTCACTCCTTCCACTAGGCCTCCACTGACCACACCACTGCTGCCCGTGTACCCCTGTAACCAATTTAAAATTGCCTACAGCCATGTGTTATTATTTTAGGCCTTCGATGCCTGTCTGCGGTCACTCCTTCCACTAGGCCTCCACTGACCACACCACTGCTGCCCGTGTACCCCTGTAACCAATTTAAAATTGCCTACAGCCATGTGTTATTATTTTAGGCCTTCGATGCCTGTCTGCGGTGACTCCTTCCACTAGGCCTCCACTGACCACACCACTGCTGCCCGTGTACCCCTGTAACCAATTTAAAATTGCCTACAGCCATGTGTTATTATTTTAGGCCTTCGATGCCTGTCTGCGGTCACTCCTTCCACTAGGCCTCCACTGACCACACCACTGCTGCCCGTGTACCCCTGTAACCAATTTAAAATTGCCTACAGCCATGTGTTATTATTTTAGGCCTTCGATGCCTGTCTGCGGTCACTCCTTCCACTAGGCCTCCACTGACCACACCACTGCTGCCCGTGTACCCCTGTAACCAATTTAAAATTGCCTACAGCCATGTGTTATTATTTTAGGCCTTCGATGCCTGTCTGCGGTCACTCCTTCCACTAGGCCTCCACTGACCACACCACTGCTGCCCGTGTACCCCTGGAACCAATTTAAAATTGCCTACAGCCATGTGTTATTATTTTAGGTCTTCGATGCCTGTCTGCGGTCACTCCTTCCACTAGGCCTCCACTGACCACACCACTGCTGCCCGTGTACCCCTGGAACCAATTTAAAATTGCCTACAGCCATGTGTAATTATTTTAGGCCTTCGATGCCTGTCTGCGGTCACTCCTTCCACTAGGCCTCCACTGACCACACCACTGCTGCCCGTGTACCCCTGTAACCAATTTAAAATTGCCTACAGCCATGTGTTATTATTTTAGGCCTTCGATGCCTGTCTGCGGTCACTCCTTCCACTAGGCCTCCACTGACCACACCACTGCTGCCCGTGTACCCCTGGAACCAATTTAAAATTGCCTACAGCCATGTGTTATTATTTTAGGCCTTCGATGCCTGTCTGCGGTCACTCCTTCCACTAGGCCTCCACTGACCACACCACTGCTGCCCGTGTACCCCTGGAACCAATTTAAAATTGCCTACAGCCATGTGTTATTATTTTAGGCCTTCGATGCCTGTCTGCGGTGACTCCTTCCACTAGGCCTCCACTGACCACACCACTGCTGCCCGTGTACCCCTGGAACCAATTTAAAATTGCCTACAGCCATGTGTTATTATTTTAGGCCTTCGATGCCTGTCTGCGGTGACTCCTTCCACTAGGCCTCCACTTACCACACCACTGCTGCCAGTGTACCCCTGTAACCAATTTAAAATTGCCTACAGCCATGTGTTATTATTTTAGGCCTTCGATGCCTGTCTGCGGTCACTCCTTCCACTAGGCCTCCACTGACCACACCACTGCTGCCCGTGTACCCCTGTAACCAATTTAAAATTGCCTACAGCCATGTGTTATTATTTTAGGCCTTCGATGCCTGTCTGCGGTCACTCCTTCCACTAGGCCTCCACTGACCACACCACTGCTGCCCGTGTACCCCTGGAACCAATTTAAAATTGCCTACAGCCATGTGTTATTATTTTAGGCCTTCGATGCCTGTCTGCGGTGACTCCTTCCACTAGGCCTCCACTGACCACACCACTGCTGCCCGTGTACCCCTGGAACCAATTTAAAATTGCCTACAGCCATGTGTTATTATTTTAGGCCTTCGATGCCTGTCTGCGGTCACTCCTTCCACTAGGCCTCCACTGACCACACCACTGCTGCCCGTGTACCCCTGTAACCAATTTAAAATTGCCTACAGCCATGTGTTATTATTTTAGGCCTTCGATGCCTGTCTGCGGTCACTCCTTCCACTAGGCCTCCACTGACCACACCACTGCTGCCCGTGTACCCCTGGAACCAATTTAAAATTGCCTACAGCCATGTGTTATTATTTTAGGCCTTCGATGCCTGTCTGCGGTCACTCCTTCCACTAGACCTCCACTGACCACACCACTGCTGCCCGTGTACCCCTGGAACCAATTTAAAATTGCCTACAGCCATGTGTTATTATTTTAGGCCTTCGATGCCTGTCTGCGGTCACTCCTTCCACTAGGCCTCCACTGACCACACCACTGCTGCCCGTGTACCCCTGGAACCAATTTAAAATTGCCTACAGCCATGTGTAATTATTTTAGGCCTTCGATGCCTGTCTGCGGTCACTCCTTCCACTAGGCCTCCACTGACCACACCACTGCTGCCCGTGTACCCCTGTAACCAATTTAAAATTGCCTACAGCCATGTGTTATTATTTTAGGCCTTCGATGCCTGTCTGCGGTCACTCCTTCCACTAGGCCTCCACTGACCACACCACTGCTGCCCGTGTACCCCTGGAACCAATTTAAAATTGCCTACAGCCATGTGTTATTATTTTAGGCCTTCGATGCCTGTCTGCGGTCACTCCTTCCACTAGGCCTCCACTGACCACACCACTGCTGCCCGTGTACCCCTGGAACCAATTTAAAATTGCCTACAGCCATGTGTTATTATTTTAGGCCTTCGATGCCTGTCTGCGGTGACTCCTTCCACTAGGCCTCCACTGACCACACCACTGCTGCCCGTGTACCCCTGGAACCAATTTAAAATTGCCTACAGCCATGTGTTATTATTTTAGGCCTTCGATGCCTGTCTGCGGTCACTCCTTCCACTAGGCCTCCACTGACCACACCACTGCTGCCCGTGTACCCCTGTAACCAATTTAAAATTGCCTACAGCCATGTGTTATTATTTTAGGCCTTCGATGCCTGTCTGCGGTGACTCCTTCCACTAGGCCTCCACTGACCACACCACTGCTGCCCGTGTACCCCTGTAACCAATTTAAAATTGCCTACAGCCATGTGTTATTATTTTAGGCCTTCGATGCCTGTCTGCGGTCACTCCTTCCACTAGGCCTCCACTGACCACACCACTGCTGCCCGTGTACCCCTGTAACCAATTTAAAATTGCCTACAGCCATGTGTTATTATTTTAGGCCTTCGATGCCTGTCTGCGGTGACTCCTTCCACTAGGCCTCCACTGACCACACCACTGCTGCCCGTGTACCCCTGGAACCAATTTAAAATTGCCTACAGCCATGTGTTATTATTTTAGGCCTTCGATGCCTGTCTGCGGTCACTCCTTCCACTAGGCCTCCACTGACCACACCACTGCTGCCCGTGTACCCCTGTAACCAATTTAAAATTGCCTACAGCCATGTGTTATTATTTTAGGCCTTCGATGCCTGTCTGCGGTGACTCCTTCCACTAGGCCTCCACTGACCACACCACTGCTGCCCGTGTACCCCTGGAACCAATTTAAAATTGCCTACAGCCATGTGTTATTATTTTAGGCCTTCGATGCCTGTCTGCGGTAACTCCTTCCACTAGGCCTCCACTGACCACACCACTGCTGCCCGTGTACCCCTGGAACCAATTTAAAATTGCCTACAGCCATGTGTTATTATTTTAGGCCTTCGATGCCTGTCTGCGGTCACTCCATCCACTAGGCCTCCACTGACTCCACCACTGCTGCCCGTGTACCCCTGGAACCAATTTAAAATTGCCTACAGCCATGTGTTATTATTTTAGGCCTTCGATGCCTGTCTGCGGTCACTCCTTCCACTAGGCCTCCACTGACCACACCACTGCTGCCCGTGTACCCCTGGAACCAATTTAAAATTGCCTACAGCCATGTGTTATTATTTTAGGCCTTCGATGCCTGTCTGCGGTCACTCCTTCCACTAGGCCTCCACTGACCACACCACTGCTGCCCGTGTACCCCTGTAACCAATTTAAAATTGCCTACAGCCATGTGTTATTATTTTAGGCCTTCGATGCCTGTCTGCGGTGATTCCTTCCACTAGGCCTCCACTGACCACACCACTGCTGCCCGTGTACCCCTGGAACCAATTTAAAATTGCCTACAGCCATGTGTTATTATTTTAGGCCTTCGATGCCTGTCTGCGGTCACTCCTTCCACTAGGCCTCCACTGACCACACCACTGCTGCCCGTGTACCCCTGTAACCAATTTAAAATTGCCTACAGCCATGTGTTATTATTTTAGGCCTTCGATGCCTGTCTGCGGTCACTCCTTCCACTAGGCCTCCACTGACCACACCACTGCTGCCCGTGTACCCCTGGAACCAATTTAAAATTGCCTACAGCCATGTGTTATTATTTTAGGCCTTCGATGCCTGTCTGCGGTCACTCCTTCCACTAGGCCTCCACTGACCACACCACTGCTGCCCGTGTACCCCTGTAACCAATTTAAAATTGCCTACAGCCATGTGTTAATATTTTAGGCCTTCGATGCCTGTCTGCGGTGACTCCTTCCACTAGGCCTCCACTGACCACACCACTGCTGCCCGTGTACCCCTGGAACCAATTTAAAATTGCCTACAGCCATGTGTTATTATTTTAGGCCTTCGATGCCTGTCTGCGGTCACTCCTTCCACTAGGCCTCCACTGACCACACCACTGCTGCCCGTGTACCCCTGTAACCAATTTAAAATTGCCTACAGCCATGTGTTATTATTTTAGGCCTTCGATGCCTGTCTGCGGTCACTCCTTCCACTAGGCCTCCACTGACCACACCACTGCTGCTCGTGTACCCCTGGAACCAATTTCAAATTGCCTACAGCCATGTGTTATTATTTTAGGCCTTCGATGCCTGTCTGCGGTCACTCCTTCCACTAGGCCTCCACTGACCACACCACTGCTGCCCGTGTACCCCTGGAACCAATTTAAAATTGCCTACAGCCATGTGTTATTATTTTAGGCCTTCGATGCCTGTCTGCGGTGACTCCTTCCACTAGGCCTCCACTGACCACACCACTGCTGCCCGTGTACCCCTGTAACCAATTTAAAATTGCCTACAGCCATGTGTTATTATTTTAGGCCTTCGATGCCTGTCTGCGGTCACTCCTTCCACTAGGCCTCCACTGACCACACCACTGCTGCCCGTGTACCCCTGGAACCAATTTAAAATTGCCTACAGCCATGTGTTATTATTTTAGGCCTTCGATGCCTGTCTGCGGTCACTCCTTCCACTAGGCCTCCACTGACCACACCACTGCTGCCCGTGTACCCCTGTAACCAATTTAAAATTGCCTACAGCCATGTGTTATTATTTTAGGCCTTCGATGCCTGTCTGCGGTGACTCCTTCCACTAGGCCTCCACTGACCACACCACTGCTGCCCGTGTACCCCTGGAACCAATTTAAAATTGCCTACAGCCATGTGTTATTATTTTAGGCCTTCGATGCCTGTCTGCGGTCACTCCTTCCACTAGGCCTCCACTGACCACACCACTGCTGCCCGTGTACCCCTGGAACCAACATCAGAAAATATAAAAATAAGTATTTTGCTTATAAAAAAGAAAATACTGGAGAGATATCAAATGCAGACATTTTAACATTAAAAACAAACACATACAACAAAAATCTGGTACAGTACTAAAAATGGCCACCAGCTACAATAACTTTCTCCTGCAAGTAGTTAACTGAAAGGTTTTTTCAATTTTAAACACAGATATGGCATCCACCGAGTGTTGTCCTGTCGCGTCTTCTTTATATTATTGCCAAGAAGATGCAAAACAATGAAAATAATAAAATCATTATTTACCAAAAAAAATAGAGTAAGTCAAAACCACATTGCAAATAAACATTCATTACAAATAAAGAAGCAGGGCGCGTCCGAGGGTGAGTATATACCTAATAAGAATATAATCACCCTCGGACGCGCCCTGCTTCTTTCCGACAGCCTTCCTTCCTAAGAATCAGCCCTTCCGTGGTGTAGAGAGAGGGTTTGTTACACTCCAAGGTGTTCCCCAGGTTGCCTTTCCTGAGCTTCGATCTTCCGGCTCTCGTTTAGTAGTTGTTGGAAACTACGCTGCATTAGGCCTACAAATTGGGTATGGGGTGTAGAGAGATGGTGTGTTACACTCCAAGGTGTTCCCCAGGTTTCCTCTCCATTGCTTCGATCTTCCGGCTCTCGTTTAGTAGTTGTTGGAAACTACGCTGCATTGGGCCTACAAATTGGGTATGGGGTGTAGAGAGATGGTGTGTTCCACTCCAAGGTGTTCTCCAGGTTGCCTTTCCTGAGCTTCGATCTTCCGGCTCTCGTTTAGTAGTTGTTGGAAACTACGCTGCATTAGGCCTACAAATTGGGTATGGGGTGTAGAGAGATGGTGTGTTCCACTGTAGAGAGATGGTGTGTTCCACTCCAAGGTGTTCCCCAGGTTTCCTCGCCAATGCTTCGATCATCATGCACTCGTTTAGTAGTTGTTGGAAACTACGCTGCATTAGGCCTACAAATTGGGTATGGGGTGTAGAGAGATGGTGTGTTACACTCCAAGGTGTTCCCCAGGTTTCCTCTCCATTGCTTCGATCTTCCGCCTCTCGTTTAGTAGTTGTTGGAAACTACGCTGCATTAGGCCTACAAATTGGGTATGGGGTGTAGAGAGATGGTGTGTTACACTCCAAGGTGTTCCCCAGGTTTCCTCTCCATTGCTTCGATCTTCCGGCTCTCGTTTAGTAGTTGTTGGAAACTACGCTGCATTGGGCCTACAAATTGGGTATGGGGTGTAGAGAGATGGTGTGTTCCACTCCAAGGTGTTCTCCAGGTTGCCTTTCCTGAGCTTCGATCTTCCGGCTCTCGTTTAGTAGTTGTTGGAAACTACGCTGCATTAGGCCTACAAATTGGGTATGGGGTGTAGAGAGATGGTGTGTTCCACTGTAGAGAGATGGTGTGTTCCACTCCAAGGTGTTCCCCAGGTTTCCTCGCCAATGCTTCGATCATCATGCTCTCGTTTAGTAGTTGTTGGAAACTACGCTGCATTAGGCCTACAAATTGGGTATGGGGTGTAGAGAGATGGTGTGTTACACTCCAAGGTGTTCCCCAGGTTTCCTCTCCATTGCTTCGATCTTCCGGCTCTCGTTTAGTAGTTGTTGGAAACTACGCTGCATTAGGCCTACAAATTGGGTATGGGGTGTAGAGAGATGGTGTGTTACACTCCAAGGTGTTCCCCAGGTTTCCTCTCCATTGCTTCGATCTTCCGGCTCTCGTTTAGTAGTTGTTGGAAACTACGCTGCATTAGGCCTACAAATTGGGTATGGGGTGTAGAGAGATGGTGTGTTACACTCCAAGGTGTTCCCCAGGTTTCCTCTCCATTGCTTCGATCTTCCGGCTCTCGTTTAGTAGTTGTTGGAAACTACGCTGCATTAGACCTACAAATTGGGTATGGGGTGTAGAGAGATGGTGTGTTCCACTCCAAGGTGTTCTCCAGGTTGCCTTTCCTGAACTTCTATCTTCAGGCTCTCATTAAATTGTGGTTAAACGGAACAACTGCATTTGGCGTACTAGTTGGTTTGGGGCCTACTATCGGTGTCTGCCGCTCCTTGCTGTTCTCCTGGTTTCCTGTCCTGAAATTCCGTTTTCAGGCGCTCGTTAAGTAGTTGTTAATGTTAGACTGCATTTGGCCTACTAGTTGGGTTGGGGCCTACTATCGGTGTCTGCCACTCCTTGCTGTTCTCCTCCACTGAACAAAGCTGTGCCGCCTGTTTACTACTGTTGCCAATTTTGAACTGCATTTCGACTACTTACTGATTTGGGCCTACTCTCTGTGTCAGCCTCTCATTCCAGTTGTCCTCCACTGCAATGCCCCCTGAATAGTCCTATGTTACCAATTTTGAACTGCATTTAGCCCACTTTATTCTTTGGGCCTATATCTGTGTTTCCTCCTCATCCTGCCCATTGCCCAGCCAGTGATAGATGAGTCTGCTGGTACATTGACCCATAACGCAACATTTCCCGTGCACGCTACACTGCAAGATTGTGACCCTGCTGAAAGTCAGGTCCCCCTTCCCGCATACCATACCACCTTACACGGGGACAAACAGGAAGGTGCAGATGAAAGTGCAGGTTCCTTCATCAGGTGGGGGGAGGAATACTAGTTGGCGACGTCACTGGCACAGGGCCTCTCATGGTACGCAAAAGTGTTGCTGCCGGTGGGAGGCGCCCCCGCCGTGCAAACACACCGCTGTACTTTGAGGGGCCCTGTGCCAGTGCCAATGCCAACGAGTGGGCCCCCCCTGCTTGCTCAGGTTCACAGCACTTGCAAAGTTGAAATACTTACCTCTCCCTGCTCCACTGCCGTGACGTGGTCCAGATTTCCTGGGCCCACTAATTACTTGAACCAGCCCTACCCACCACAACTTTAGCCGAATGACCCCCAATTTCAAATGCCTTCCAATTATTATAAGGTAAATTACGCTTGACAAGCTTCATTAAGAAGAATGGATGGTTTTGACATTAAAATGGGCACTCTAGGTGTTTTCCTGGCCCCCACTCACTGCCGACTATGCTGCCCCATTGACTTGCATTGAGTTTCGTGTTTCGGTCGATCCCGACTTTACGTCATAATCGGCCGATTTCACTCGACCCGACTTTTGAGATAGTCGGGTTTCGCGAAACCCGGCTCGACTCTAAAAAGGTCAAGGTCGCTCAACTCTAGTATTCATGGTCCCTTCCTAGGCTATTAATATCAGCCCATAGCTGTCTACATAGCCTTTGCTGGTTATTAATTATAGGGGGACCCCACATCATTTTTTGGGGGTATCACATTTTAATAGCCAATAAAGGCTAATTATACAGCTGTGAGATGATGTTAATAGTGTGGGAAGCTCCATGAGTATTACCCCCTTCCCAAGCTATCAACATCGGCCCCCAGCCGTTGGGTTTCCCTCTGCTGGTTACAAAAATTGTGCGGGAGCCCAAGCCTTTTTTTTTTTCAAAAAATAATCTTTTATTAATTAAATACATGTACAGCAAGCTGCAAACACATTGTACTAATTGTATTTGTCATATACATCTATATATGTACCTATTCTATTTGTATTTACTGTATGTAATCCAACTCTTCTGTCCTGTCGACCCCGGCAGTGATATTACAATACACAGCACATGAGTTGCCTGCTTTTCCTCTATTTATGTTATAATATATATATATATACACACTGCTCAAAAAATAAAGGGAACACTAAGATCCCACATTGTAGATATCAAAGAATGAAATATTTCAGTTGCAAATTTTTATTCATTGCATAGTGGAATGTGTTGAGAACAATAAAACCTAAAAATTATCAACATAAATCACAACTAATATCCCACGGAGGTCAGGAGTTGAATTGATGCTCAAAATCAAAGAGGAAAATGAAGTTACAGGCTGATCCAACTTCAGTGGAAATGCCTCAAGACAAGGAAATGATGCTCAGTAGTGGGTGTGGCCTCTTTGTGCCTGCATGACCTCCCTACAATGCCTGGGCATGCTCCTGATGAGGCCGTGGATGGTCTCCTGAGGGATCTCCTCCCAAACCTGGAATAAAGCATCTGCCAACACCTGGACAGTCTGTGGTGCAATGTGACATTGGTGGATGGTGCGAGACGTTTTGTCCCAGATGTGTTCAATTGGATTCAGGTCTGGGGAACAGGTGGGCCAGTCCATAGCTTCAATGCCTTCATCTTGCAGGAACTGCTGACACACTCCAGCCACATGAGGTCTGTCATTGTCCTGCTTTAGGAGGAACCCAGGGCCAAACGCACCAGCATATGGTCTCACAAGGGGTCTGAGGATCTCATCTCGGTACCTAATGGTAGACAGGCTACCTCTGGTGAGCCCATGGAGGGCTGTACTGCTTTCCAAAGAATTGCAACTCCACACCATTACTGACCCACTGCCAAATCGATCATGCTGAAGGATGCTGCAGCCAGCAGATTGGTCTCGACGGTGTCTCCAGACGATGTCACGTCTGTCACATGTGCTCAGTGTGAACATGCTTTCATCTGTGAAGAGCACAGGGCAACAGTGGCGAATTTGCCAATCCTGGTGTTCTGTGGCAAATACCAAGCATCCTGCACGGTGTTGGTCTGTGAGCACAACCCCCATCAGTGGACGACGGGCACTCAGACCATCCTCATGGAGTCAGTTTCTAACCATTTGTGCAGACACATGCCTATTTGTGGCCTGTTGGAGGTCATTTTGCAGGGCTCTGGCAGTGCTCCTTCTGTTCCTCTTTCCACAAAGGCTGAGGTAGCGGTCCTGCTGCTGGGTTTTTGTCCTCATACGGCCCCCTCCACATCTCCTGGTGTACTGGCCTGTCTCCTGGCAGTGCCTCCAGCCTCAGGACACTACGCTGACAGACAAAGCAAACCTTCTTGCAACAGCTCGCATTGATGTGCCATCCTGGATGAGCTGTACTACCTGAGCCACTTGTGTTGGTTGTAGAGTCTGTCTCATGCTACCACGATTGTGAAAGCACAACCAACATTCAAAAGTGACCAAAACAGGGATATGGTGCCCACTACCACCCTCCGCTACTCTTCCCTTGTTTGAGGTGCACTCTGTCAGCATCTATTCCCCCTCCAACCTCCAGCTTGCTGTCATCTACCACCTTTCTCAACCACTTCCCCACCTGGCTACTTCCTCTCTGCTGACATCCCTACTATCATCATGGTTCACTTCAATATCTCCATTGACATTTCCACCTCAGATGCCTCTAAACTTTTATCACTTACTGCCTCCTTTCGCCTCACTCAATAGTCTTCTGGGGCCACTCACAAAGATGGTCACACACTAGACCTTATCTTTACTGGATAATGTTCCTTTGCTAATCTTACTAACTCACCCCTTCCCCTGTCTGACCACAACTTACTGACATTCTCTTCCCTCTCCTCTCCTAATGCGCAACCCCCACTCCATAAACTCACTCACCCTCGCAGAAATCTCAAACACCTCAATTTACAATCACTCTCTGAGTCCCTTCTCTCTCTTACAGATATAGCTTCTCTTCATGACACAGATGCTGCTGCCACTTTTTATAACATCATAATGACAGCTACACTCGATTCGGCTGCCGCTCTCATGCATAGCAAAACTCGTACAATCAACAGGCAGCCCTGGCTGACCAGCCTGAACAAAGAAATGAGACGGGCTTCCAGGGTCGCTGCGCAGAGATGGAAGAGATCCCACTCTGCCAAGCACTTCATCGCATACAAGCAGTCCCTTGCCAGCTTCAAGTCTATGCTCACTGCCGCAAAACAAACTTATTTCTCATCTCTCATATCCTCCCTGTCTCACAACACTAAACAGCTTTTCAACACTTTCAATTCTTTACTCCATCCCCCAGCACCTCCTCCCTCCCACCTCATTTCTGCTGAAGACTTTGTCTCTTTCTTTAAACAGAAGATCGATACGATCAGAGAAAGCTTTGGCCCTCAGCACCCAATGCCCCTCTTAGCTGCTCAACCCTGTTCCTCCAAAACCAGCTTCTCCACCATGACAGAAGATGAGCTCTCCACCCTCCTGTCTAGATCACATTTCACCACTTGCACGCTTGATCCACTCTCGTCCCGCCTCATCCCTAACCTCACCACAGTCTTCATCCCAACCCTAAAACACCTCTTCAACCTCTCACTCACAACTGGTGTCTTCCTCTCATCCTTCAAACATGCCAAGATCACACCCATCCTCAAAAAGCCCTCCCTCGACCCATCCTCTGTGTCTAGCTATCGCCTGATATCTCTTCTCCCTTATGCCTCAAAACTACTGGAACAGCATGTCCATCTTGAACTATCCTCTCACCTCTCCTCTTGCTCCCTCTTTGACCGGTTACAATCTGGCTTCCGACCCCATCAGTCAGCTGAAACTGCCCTAACTAAAGTCACCAATGACCTACTAACCACCAAGAGCAAGCGACACTACTCTGTCTTCCTTCTCCTGGACCTGTCTTCTGCCTTTGACACTGTGAACCATTCCCTCCTGCTACAGATTCTATCAACTCTTGGCATCACAGACTTGGACCTATCCTGGTTCTCATCATACCTAACAGACCGAATTTTCAGTGTCTCCCTCTCCCACACCACCTCCTCACCTCGACACTTGTCTGTCGGTGTCCCTCAAGGCTCAGTTCTGGGACCCCTACTCTTCTCCATCTACACCTTCGGCCTGAGAAAGCTCATAGAATCCCATGGTTTGCAGTATCATCTCTGCACTGATGACACACAGATCTACCTATCCGGACCTGACCTCACCTCCTTACTCACCAAAATCCCACACTGTCTGTCTGCTATCTCGGCCTTCTTATCTGCTCACTTTCTAAAACTGAACATGGACAAAACAGAATTCATCATCTTTCCCCCATCTCACTCTACCCCTCCACCAGACCTATCCATCAATGTCAATGGCTGCTCAGTTTTCCCAGTCCCGCATGCTTGGTGCCTCAGGGTGATCCTCAAATCTGCCCTCTTTTTCAAGCCATGTATCCATGCCCTTTCCTCCTCCTGCCGTCTCAAACTCAAAAATATTTCAAGGATCCGCGCATTCCTTGACAACTAAACCACAAAAACACTAGTGCACGCCCTTATCACCTCCTGCCTTGACTACTGCAACCTCCTACTGTCTGGCCTCCCCTCTAGCACTCTGGCACCCCCTCCAATCCATCCTACACTCTGCTGCCGGACTAATCTACCTGTCTCCCCACTGTTCCCCAGCCTCTGCCCTATGCCAAGCCCTTCACTGGCTTCCTATCGTCCAGAAGCTACAGTTCAAAACCCTTACTATGACATAGAAAGCCATCCACAACCAGCCTCCTCCATACATCTGCGACATGGTCTCCCGGTACTTACCTACATGCAATATTCGATCCTCACAAGATCTCCTTATCTACTCCCCTCTTATCTCTTCTTCTCACAACCACATCCAAGACTTCTCCCGTGCTTCCCCCATACTCTGGAACTCTCTACCCCAACACATCAGACTCTCACCTACCATAGAAACCTTCAAAAAGAACAAGAACAAGTCTACAGCCTGCAGTGATCCTCAACCTACTGAACTGCCGCATGACCAACTCTACCCTCTCCTTGTGTATCCTCACCCATCCCCTGCAGACTGTGAGCCCTCGAGGGCAGGGTCCTCCCTCCTTCTGTGCCTGTTAGTGCCTTGTTTTTTTTGCTCATGTTTATTGTATTTGTCTATATTTGCCCCCTTTTCACATGTAAAGCGCCATGGAATAAATGGCGCTATAAAAATGTATAATAATAATAATAATATATATAAATTTTTATTTTTGTGTGTGTGTGTGTGACAGATCTCTCTGAATTAAGGGCATAAGAATTACGTTGTCCGTGTGCAGTCCGTGTGCCATGCAGGAGACAGCGCTACTGTAAGCGCTGTCCCCCCCACTGGTGCTGAAGCCGCGATTCATATCTTCCCTGCAGCAGCATTTGCTGTAGAGAAGATATGAATAATCGTGTTTAAAATAAAGATCCATGACCCCAGCCCCCCCCCGCTGTTATTAAAATATTCACCCGGCTCCCTCGCTGGCTGTCGCTGCTTCCTGTCCTGGCCGCACCTTCTACTGTATGAGCGGTCACGTTGGGCCGCCCATTACAATCATGAATATGCGGCTCCACCTCCCATAGGGGTGGAGCCGCATATTCATTACTGTAAATGAGCGGCCCCACGTGACCAATCATACAGTAGAAGGCACAGATGATTGGCCTCGGGGAGACCAAAACATCCAACACTGCGGAGACACCATCACGTGTTTCTCAACGCAGTGATTCCAGAACACTGCCCCCATCCCTTATGGGAAATATGCAGATGTATGTAAAGAAGCTGCGGAGACACCATCACGTGTTTCTCGACGCAAGCAGTGAATAGCCAGGCCTTTCCCCAGGAAGGAACAACCACGGGAAGGGCAGCATCCTATGAAGGAAAGCCACCTATGCCAAGCATGGTATCCATCCACAGACAGCTGTTTCGGGGTTTTTGCCCCTCATCAATGTGGAGTAGGAATCTGGCTATTAGGAGCAGTGCCTAGTAAAAAGGCTATAAAGGCACAGATGATTGGCCTCGGGGAGACCAAAACATCCAACACTGCGGAGACACCATCACGTGTTTCTCAACGCAGTGATTCCAGAACACTGCCCCCATCCCTTATGGGAAATATGCAGATGCATGTAAAGAAGCTGCGGAGACACCATCACGTGTTTCTCGACGCAAGCAGTGAATAGCCAGGCCTTTCCCCGGGAAGGAACAACCATGGGAAGGGCAGCATCCTATGAAGGAAAGCCACCTATGCCAAGCATGGTATCCATCCACAGACAGCTGTTTCGGGCACATGGCATGTGTGCCGCACGTGTGCCACACTGATGCGCCACAGAAACGCACCGGCACACGGACACGGATAATTCCGGTACCGATTTTTCCGGTACCGGAAATATCTGGACGTGTGAGACTGGCCTTAGGATATATGGATGGAATTAAGTGGGGTACTTTATATGAGATCTTTTTATTAGCCGTTAGCCATAGTTTTCACAGATCACCTAACAGTTTATCACATTCTGGGGTGGTCTTGGCAGTTAGACAGTAACTTAATAATTTATCCTCACAATCAGAAATCTTAAAAATCGATTATAAATGGCCAAATAAGACAAACATATTTTTATTATTATTATTATTATTATTATTATGCTATATTTCTTACTTTTCAATACAATAGTAATTTAATAATGGGATGTTTTTGATGGGAATTAATTGATCTGGTTAGAAACCAAGGGTTTTATTACAATTAAAGCAACCTTCTACCGTTGCACTCAAAATGTAGTATATATATCTTATGAATAATAACCTTGCTTGATGCTCTCCATTCTCTAATATTCTCCTACTGCATTTTTCTGCTGAGATTTTTTTCATGTATAGTCAACCTAACGTAGATCAGTGTCAGAGGCATAGCTAGGTTTTCAGCTCGCGGGCGGGGAAGGTGAGAAACATATGAGTGGGCCCCTAACCAGGTAACCCCGAGTACAACTGATAATGCTGGTGCTGAAAATTTGTGAACAAATATTAACACTGATATTACCGCAATATAATAATCATATAGTGATAGATACCAGTCCTGCTGAAGATACAGTTACCTGAGAGACACCAGACCCAACAATGCAGACAAGCTGAAGGCTGCCTTCAAAGCAACCTGGGCTTCTATAACACCTCAGCAGTGTCACAGACTTATCGCCTCCATGCCACACCACATTGAGTTAGTAATTGATGCAAAAGGAGCCATTTACTTTACATACATTTCAGCAGGCCAACATTTCGGATTTTAAAATCATTTTTCCAACTGGTGATATAAAGTATTCTAATTGACTGAGTTAAAGACTTCTGGGTGTTCATTGGCTGTAAGCCATAATTATCAACATTAACAGAAATAAACACGTGAAATAGATCGCTCTGTAATGACTCTATATGTGAGTTTCACTTTTTGTATTGAAGAACTGAAATAAAGTAACTTTTTGATGATATCCTAATTTTGTGAGAAGCACTTGTATATCTTTGGAGGGTTGCCCTCTCCATAATGGGGTAAAATGGATAAAAAATAAATGACAAAGCTTCTTCTATACATTGCAATGTTGAATTCCTACAGCAGACTGATGACATCAATGCACTGTATGTGTTTTTCACAGACATATATTGGTGATATCAGAAAAAAGGGCCATGTCAAGTCAATTTTGTGCGCAACAAACGGTCCGTGACATAACGCAGACATGTGAATAGCACCACACATTATAATGGGTATGTGCTGCATCAGTTTAAGAAAATGGATACAAACATGGACTTCTGAATGAGGCCTTACAAGACATAATAATACCTACTATACTTTGCAAAGAAAACTGCAACAAGGAAACTATTAAAAAGGCAAGGGCACCAAGCGATCCTGTTAACCCCTTCACGACCTCCGCCCTACTAGTACTGCGGAGGTCAGATCCCCTGCTTTGATGTGGGCTCCGGCGGTGAGCCCGCATCAAAACCAGGACATGTCAGCTGTTTTGAACGTGCTGACATGTGCCCGCAATAGCGGTGGGTGAAATCGCGATTCACCCGCCGCTATTAACTAGTTAAATGCCGCTGTCAAATGCTGACAGCAGCATTTAACTACCGCTTCCAGCCATCGGGCCGGAAATGAGCACACCGCTGACCCCGTCACATGATCGGGGGTCAGCAATGCATCGGCATGACAACCTGAAGTCTCCTTGAGACCACTATGGTTGTTGATGCCGGATTGCTATGAGCCCACCCTGTGGTCGCCGCGCATAGCAATGCAGTAAATCTACTATATAGGGCGATCTGATGATCGCTCCTATGTAGCAAAGCCAATCGAGTTGTGCCAGCTTCTAGCCTCCCATGGAGGCTATTGAAGCATGGCAAAAGTAAAAAAAAATGTTTTAAAAAATCTAAAAAAAATATAAAAGTTTAAATCACCCCCCTTTTGCCCCATTCAAAATAAAACAATGAAAAAATCAAACCTATATATATTTGGTATTGCCGCATTCAGAATTGCTCAATCTTACAATAAAAAATGGATTAACCTGATCGCTTAACGGCATAGTAAAAAAAAAAATTGAAACGCCAGAATTACGTTTTTGGTCGCCATGACATATCATTAAAATGCAATAACGGGCGATCAAAAAAACGTATCTGCACCAAAATGGAAGCATTAAAAATATCAGCTCGGCATGCAAAAAATAAGCCCTCACCTGACCCCAGATCCCAAAAAATGGAGACGCTACGGGTATCAGAAAATTGGGCAATTTTTTTTTTTTTTTTAGCAAAGTTTGGAAAATTTTTTTGCCACTTAGATAAAACATAACCTATATATGTTTCGTGTCAATGAACTCATAATGACCTGGAGAATTAAAGGGAACCTGTCACCCCGAAAATCGCGGGTGAGGTAAACCCATCGGCATCAGGGGTTTATCTACAGCATTCTGTAATGCTGTAGATAAGCCCCTGATGTTACCTGAAAGAGGATAAAAAGATGTTATATTATACTCACCCAGGGGCGGTCCCGCTACTGGTCAGGTCGGATGGGTGTCTCCGGTCCGCTGCGGCGCCTCCCATCTTCATTACAAGACGTCCTCTTCTGATCTTCAGCCACGGCTCCGGCGCAGGCGTACTTTGCTCTGCCCTCTTGAGGGCAGAGGATAGTACTGCAGTGCGCAGGCGCCGGAAAGGTCAGAGGCCCGGCGCCTGCGCACTGTAGTACTTTGTCTGCCCTCAACAGGGCAGAGCAAAGTACGCCTGCACCGGAGCCGTGGCTGAAGACCAGAAGAGGACGTCATGGAATGAAGATGGGAGGCGCCGCAGCGGACCGGAGACACCCATCCGACCTGACCAGCAGCGGGACCGCCCCTGGGTGAGTATAATATAACATCTTTTTCTTCTCTTTCAGGTAACATCGGGGGCTTATCTACAGCATTACAGAATGCTGTAGATAAGCCCCTGATGCCGGTGGGCTTACCTCACCCGCGATTTTCGGGGTGACAGGTTCCCTTTAAAATGGGTGGTCAGTTTGAACATTTAGTGAACCTAGCAAAAGAGCCAAACTAAAAACAAGTTTGAGATTGCACTTTTTTGCAATTTCATCGCACTTGGAATTTTTTTCCTGGTTTCTAGTACAAGACATGCTAAAACCAATGATGTCTTTCAAAAATACAACTTGTCCCGCAAACAATAAGCCATATTGACAGAGGGGAGCGAAGAACAAAAATGCAAAATGCAAGGTCTTGAAGGGGTTAATCTCCAGCTGTTTTCTCCCAGTGATTTCAAATTATAAAGAATTTGCAATAAAAGTAATACAGCAGCCCCAGAGACCGGAATAAGAAAACCTGCAAGTGTTTGTAAATGTGTCCGTAGCATTTCACGAGGAGCGTCTTTATAGTAAACCATGACTGATAGCCCTGATTGAGACGCACATGCTATTCCCCTATTACTCCAGACCAATTTATTGTCTGCGCTGTCAGCTGGCAGAACAAGCAGTTCAGGCATAAGTGAGCCTAGCCCGCTGCCTAGAAATGAATGTATTTTATTGTTTTCAGATAAATTCTCCTCTTTATTGCTGATATCACTTTGTGCCTTCACTGTGAGGGGCTATTAGTATTTATTAAGTCTGCAGACTAGGCTGACCACCGACATTTATGCATTACTTTTGGGTTTTGTGGCACAAATACTGCGCACTTCCAGATTCAGCAGAGTTGTAGCCTATCAATTTAGCTGTCCCTCATAGCACAGGAAGGTGTATTGTAACTTAAAGTACTAATACATCCCTTAGGAGCAAAAAAGATTATTAAGATAAGTAATTCTTCAGGGTAGGAAGCACTAAAGATTACTGCTACCCTGTGTCCATATAAATGGCACCTCTGAGGCTATGAGTAGCTCTATTATTAATGGTATACTGTTTATTGGCGGAAAATAATTTATCAGGTCATATCAAAATCTTTCTACACTTTCTCTTGATTCACATGGTCTTATTTATAACCCTATGCAAGTCAGATTTGGTCTTTAATAAAGGACCTCTTTGGGTTCACGCGGACTGCACAGAATGGCCGTGGCTCTCCCTACCAGAGAATGACAGCCTTATAGAAAGATATGAAGCCTTCATGCTGTGGTAAGTAGAGCACGGGCTGTCCTTGCACTGTAGTCCGAGATCCGACGGAATTTTACTGATGTCTGAATGAGCCATGACACTCATTAATGATAAGCATGAATAACTATTGAAAAATTGCCACTAAAAGCAAAGGAGACAATAAATGCTAAAACTATTGTGTGTCATCAATTTTGATGTTATAAAAATAATTGTTATCTATGGAATAGACAGTGTCATTTATCCATTGTATTAGTGCATAGCACACAGTCAGGTCCTTCTGTTCAATGGTGATGGACTTATATATTGGACTTACCAGTGCTTTTCACAAAAATAGAATATCATCAAAAAGTTAATTTATTTCCGTTCTGCACTACAAAAAGTGAAACTCATATATTATTACAAACAGAGTGATGTATTTTAAGTGTTTATTTCTGTTAATGTTGATGATTATGGCTTACAGCCAATGAAAACCAAAAGTCATTATCTCAGTAAATTAGAATATAAAAAAACACCTGCAAATGGAGCGCCCCCAGACGCAGGGCTGCGGGTTACTCGGTACCGGTCCTCTGCTGGCTCAGTTCTGGGGATGTCATGGTTGCTGGACCTGGTCCGTGACCCTGCTAAGGTGCGTCCAATGAAAGGTGATGCGAGTCTGTCAAGGTTTCGTGACGCCACCTGTGGTGTTCGGTCAGGGTGACCGACGCTGCTTGGGGTCCACTGGGGTAATGTGATGGCAGCTAGGTGGTGAAACTTCCCACAGGTGAAGTATGTCCCCAGGGCTTCCCAGTAAGGTGAATGGTGATGGTGTGAGGTGCAGACAATAACGAGGACACAGGGTTGCAGTCTCTTTACCTCTTTACTGAAGACTTCAGGCTCCTCAATCCAGAGCACAGTTAACAGGGCTGTCTGAGACCGGCCGGTCCGATGGCACATCCAGAGTTCTCTTTGCAGGTGGAAATCGTCGCCTACCATTAGCGCCTGTGTGTTGCAGTGCTTCCCTGCTGAGCATTCGGGATAGTCCTCACAACTTCTATTCTCGTTCGTTCTAATTCGTTCCAGTTCTTTCTAGTTCACCGTCCCCCAGGTATGTTATGGCTAGGACGCACCGGTTTGACGGGTAGGCTCGGAGCTCTTCCGGGACCCTAGAGGCGCCCCTCTCCACGGTTGCCCCCTATGTCTGCTTAGGTGATGTAAGGTAGACAGCCAACCTATAATTAACTGTCCTGCGGAGTTTGAAATAAGGCATAGAGTCAGTTACTTCCTCGGTGTTCTGGCCACCGGCTATGCGCCTCAGTAGGAAGTTGCCGTTCTCAGGGTATGACTCCTAATGGCTCTCCTTTGTGCTTGATCTCATTTCTCACTGTTCCACAATATCCTTCGCTTCGTGTCTCTTTCTTAGGGTATGTTTCCACGTGCAGGAAACGCTGCGTGTCTGACGCTGCATAGAGCCGCAGCGTCAGACACGCAGTGTCCAGATGTTACAGCATAGTGGAGGGGATTTAATGAAATCCTGTCTCCACTATGCGTGGTAACACGCACGCGGCGGCCCTGCGACTCCGGACATGCTGTGCGTCTTTTCAGATCGCAGCATGTCCGTATATCTTGCGGCGACGCTGCGTCGCCGCAAGATATATCACAGGGCCCTATGCGATGGGTGCGATGATGCCGGATGTGTGCTGTGAACACATCCGGCATCATCACGTCCCAGAAGGGGGCGGGGCTTAGCACAGAGCAGCAAAGCCGCTCCGACGATACCGCCGGCCATCCTGATCTTGGACACGCAGCCTTAGGATACCGCCGCAAGGTAGTGCAGGCGCGGTTCCGTAACATTCTGTTCTGGTCGCTAGGTACCTGCCAGGTTCCCACGCCTGACAGGGCCCCCTCTGAATCTTCTCCCTGCAACACCCCCTGCCACGGGATAAAAGCACAAGAGACAGGAGCCACCAAAATATCTGCACACCACCAAAGTTATAATAAAAAGGATATAAGCTTTATTGAGAAGATAATTAAAAACATCTAAAATCACACATAATACCCTCCGTGCAGATGCACCTGTGAACACTGTATGCCAAAATATACATAAATATTGAAACGTATTACAAACGTGTCCCTATCCTCTGCACTAAATATTGTTAATGTAGCTATACATAGTCAAAATATGGAATGAACACGCTGTAGACAACCATATGACGGCAAATATGCACACAGTCTAATATAATACAAGCCAAATAGCATGCACCACCTCACCACAATATGCAGCTTCCAGCAGGAAACCTATGGACACAAAGGAGCAGATAAATATAAATATAAACTGCCCTAGACATCCAAAGAAAAGAACAAGGGAGGATGTCCAAATATATAGGCAGAAATACCCTGCATAGTCTGACCCTTGGAGTGGTCAAAGGATGAAAATAGTGCTGGAAAAAGCACCATAGAATGAAACCTGCTACAGGAGGCTGTGAGGCTGGAAAATCACAGAGCAAATGCGACCGGAGGAGAAGCCCAACGCGTGTCGCTGTTCTAAGACAGCTTCGTCAGGGGGAGTAGTGCAATTACCCCCAATAGCGCTTAAATACCTTGTAATCAGATGTGTGGTCAGGTCCAGTGTGTGGCTGGCAGAGCATGGGGGCCGGAGAACCGGAAATGACGCCAGGAAGAAGGGAAAGTGAAAGTATCCTGAACAACGCACTGTGCATGCGCCAAAAGAAGGTCAAAATAGCGCTAGTGGATACAGGCAAGAAGCCTGAAGAAACGTAAGTGTTTGTGACAGCGCAGCTCCCGGGAGCAGATGTGGTGACAGTCCTGCAATGCATAACCGTCAGCATCTATGAGCACAAAAGGGGGAACATACTTATATCGTCCATAAAAAAAGGGGGACAACCGATACACATGAAGGGAAAAGAGGCAGAGCTGTAAAGTTAATATACAGCCGGAAGATTAGGTCCTGAAAAAAGATGTTGTAATTAGTACATATATATTCTCATAGATAAGGACATACAAGAATCATGATATTATAACATGAGATAAATATACATGTAGTCCAGTGTGCAAAATTCATTAGAACATACAGTACTACAAGCATAGGTGACAGAATTAAGTACTATCAAACTGTGCTAAATCAAATTATTCACGAATATGTACATATAATACCTTTACAATATACAGGTCCTTCTCAAAAAATTAGCATATAGTGTTAAATTTCATTATTGACCATAATGTAATGATTACAATTAAACTTTCATATATTATAGATTCATTATCCACCAACTGAAATTTGTCAGGTCTTTTATTGTTTTAATACTGATGATTTTGGCATACAACTCCTGATAACCCAAAAAACCTGTCTCAATAAATTAGCATATTTCACCCATCCAATCAAATAAAAGTGTTTTTTAACAACAAACAAAAAAACCATCAAATAATAATGTTCAGTTATGCACTCAATACTTGGTCGGGAATCCTTTGGCAGAAATGACTGCTTCAATGCGGCGTGGCATGGAGGCAATCAGCCTGTGACACTGCTGAGATGTTATGGAGGCCCGGGATGCTTCAATAGCGGCCTTAAGCTCATCCAGAGTGTTGGGTCTTGCGTCTCTCAACTTTCTCTTCACAATATCCCACAGATTCTCTATGGGGTTCAGGTCAGGAGAGTTGGCAGGCCAATTGAGCACAGTAATACCATGGTCAGTAAACCATTTACCAGTGGTTTTGGCACTGTGAGCAGGTGCCAGGTCGTGCTGAAAAATGAAATCTTCATCTCCATAAAGCATTTCAGCCGATGGAAGCATGAAGTGCTCCAAAATCTCCTGATAGCTAGCTGCATTGACCCTGCCCTTGATGAAACACAGTGGACCAACACCAGCAGCTGACATGGCACCCCACACCATCACTGACTGTGGGTACTTGACACTGGACTTCAGGCATTTTGGCATTTCCTTCTCCCCAGTCTTCCTCCAGACTCTGGCACCTTGATTTCCGAATGACATGCAAAATTTGCTTTCATCAGAAAAAAGTACTTGGGACCACTTAGCAACAGTCCAGTGCTGCTTCTCTGTAGCCCAGGTCAGGCGCCTCTGCCGCTGTTTATGGTTCAAAAGTGGCTTTACCTGGGGAATGCGGCACCTGTAGCCCATTTCCTGCACACGCCTGTGCACGGTGGCTCTGGATGTTTCCACACCAGACTCAGTCCACTGCTTCCTCAGGTTCCCCAAGGTCTGGAATCGGTCCTTCTCCACAATCTTCCCCAGGGTCCGGTCTCCTCTTCTCGTTGTACAGCGTTTTCTGCCACATTGTTTCCTTCCAACAGACTTACCATTGAGGTGCCTTGATACAGCACTCTGGGAACAGCCTATTTGTTGAGAAATTTCTTTCTGGGTCTTACCCTCTTGCTTGAGGGTGTCAATGATGGCCTTCTTGACATCTGTCAGGTCGCTAGTCTTACCCATGATGGGGGTTTTGAGTAATGAACCAGGCAGGGAGTTTATAAAAGCCTCAGGTATCTTTTGCATGTGTTTAGAGTTAATTAGTTGATTCAGAAGATTAGGGTAATAGGTCGTTTAGAGAACCTTTTCTTGATATGCTAATTTATTGAGACAGGTTTTTTGGGTTATCAGGAGTTGTATGCCAAAATCATCAGTATTAAAACAATAAAAGACCTGACAAATTTCAGTTGGTGGATAATGAATCTATAATATATGAAAGTTTAATTGTAATCATTACATTATGGTAAATAATGAAATTTAACACTATATGCTAATTTTTTGAGAAGGACCTGTATATGAATACAGCTTCCATGATATGGTATTACATAGGATTTACAGGCAGATACTTCAATTATCCAGTTATGTAACATATAGTCCAATGGGGAAAAAAGGAATTCCAGTCTTCTCTTCCCCCCTATACTGTTCCATTTAGGTCCAAAGTCTTTCCTCTTCTCCAAAGTGCCACGGGATGTTGCCTGAATCCAACCCAGTCAGCTTCTGACTAACTTCCTATCCAACCCCTAGTTTTACCAGTGTGAGGAGTGGCCCAATAAATAAAGCCCTTTTCTCCCCCTAGTGGCCGGAGTGTGAAGTGTAATGTGTGCTGGTGATACTTGGTCAGAAGAACTCCTTTAGTGCCATCAGACGTACCATCACTCCCCTTAGTGGCAGAGCGACGTTACTGCCATGACCATATCTCTGGGACGCTGCACAAAGGCTTCTGAAGCATTTAAAAACGTCCCTTAGTCTACACGATCATGGGAAAGACTGCTGACTTGACAGATGTCCAGAAGGCAGTCATTGACACACTCCACAAGGAAGGTAAGCCACAAAAGGCCATTGCTAAAGAAGATAGCTGTGCTGTATAGAAGCATATTAATGGAAAGTTGAGTGGATGGAAAAAGTGAGGTAGAAAACGGTGCACAAGAAACTGGGATAAACGCAGCCTTGAAAGGATTGTTAAGATAAAGCCATTCAAAATTTTGGGGGAGATTCACAAGGACTGGACCTCTGCTAGTGCACTCAGACGTATCCAGGACATGGGCTAGAAGTGTCCCATTCCTTGTGTCAAGCCACTAATGACCAACAGACAATGCTAGAAACGTCTTACCTGAGTCAAGGAGAAAAAAAACTGGACATGCTCAGTGGTCCAAGGTGTTCCTTTCAGATGAAACTATGTTTTTTATTTCATTTGCAAATCAAAGTCCCAGAGTCTGGAGGAAGAGTGGAGAGGCACACAATCCAAGCTGCATGAAGTCTAGTGTGAAGTTTCCACAATCAGTGATGATTTGGGGAGTCATGTCATCAACTGGTGTACGTCCGCTGTGTTTTATCAAGGCCAAAGTCAGCGCAGCCGTCTACTAGCAAATTTTGAAGCACTTCATGCTTCCCTCTGCTGACAAGCTTTTTGGAGATGGAAATTTCATTCTCCTGCAGGACTTGGCACCTGTCCACACTGCTAAAATTATCAATGCCTAATTTAAAAACAACAGTATCACTGTGATTGATTGGCCAGAAAATTTGCCTGAATTTAACCTCATAGAGAACTGTAAAGAGGAAGATGAGACCCCAGACCCAGCAATACAGATGAGCTGAATGCTGCTATCAAGGCAACCTGGGCTTCCATAATACCTCTGCAGTGCCACTGGCTCTTCGCCTCCATGCCATGCCGCATTGATGCAGTAATTGATACAAAAGGATCCCCAACCCAGTATTGAGGGTATTTACTGAACATACATTTCAGTAGGCCAACGTTTCGGATTTCAAAATCATTTTTCAAGCTGGTGTTAAGTGTTCTAATTTACTTAGAAAATTACTTTTGGGTTTTCCTTGGCTGTAAGCCATAATCATCAACATTAACAGAAAAAAACACTTGAAATAGATCTCTCTGTTTGTAATGACTCCATATAATATATGAGTTTCACTTTTTGTATTGAATATCTGAAATAAATTAACTTTTTGATGTCATTCTAATTTTGTGAGAAGCACCTGTATAACTACAAGTAATAACAAAAAATACTAGATTATTATTTTCACCTTATAGTGACTCACTATCAACAACAAATCTTAACTACAGAAGACCACTATATTGCAATTAAATAATACCTCTATACATCATCCGAATAATTGCACCATACTGTAACTGAACAAAACCACACCATGCATAGTTAAGGAAGTCCATGTATACTGCAAGACTATTGTAGACGAGCATTCCTAGGAATGCTCATATATGATAACTGTGTGGTCTATATAGGCTTCTGATCATGCGACAAATAAGCAAAATACTTGGGAAATGATCATATGGTTTACACAAAAGATCGTTCTTATCAGCAGTACATTGCCCTGTGTAAATAAAACCAGTGCTGCCGAGAACAGTGGCAGCCTATGTGCACTGTGCGATCATTTTCAGATTTTTTTATTTGCTCTGAAGCGCTATTTGCTTAAACAGACCAATAAATGACCTCTGACCAGCAAATATTTGCCTATCAGCAATCGTTTCATTTTCACAGCTTTTATTTTACCTCAGCAGTATGAGAGCTGCACTATGGTTGGTTGCTATGAGGAGCAAAGGCAGATTTTCTTTTACACAGAGTTCATAAGAGTGTGTTGGTGTGCTTACCTTGATTCCTTTCAGTATTTAGTGGTTGTGGTGGATTAAGCTTCCATTTCTAACAATGTGATCAAAATGGCTACAAGAAGGTGTCGTAATTCACTCGGCAACTTTTGCTATATTTGTGGCTGTTTTGTAATGAAGAAAAAACAAAGGAACATTACGGATTTTGTTCCAAAAGTGTATGATATGTACTTTGGGGTAAACTAGGTGCTCAGGACTAGTCGTGGGCTCCACAAGTAGTGTGTTCCGTTTAGGTAGAAGAAATATGACAATGGTCTAAAGGGAAGAAAGAATGCTTTTTGTTTTGGCGTGCCTATGATCTAGAGGGAGCCACAAAACCATAATGATGACTTCTACTTTTGTACTTGCAAAGTGGGGGGTTTAACTAGTGATGAGTGAGCACTGAAATGCTCAGGTGCTAGTTACTCAAACCAATCATTTAATAATGCCTTGATGCTTAATTCAAGTAATGAGTATAATAGGAGTCAATGGGAAACCCTAGCATTTTTCTGTCAGACCCTACAAGGAGTTCTGAGAGACAGAGAAAATATTGAAATGGATGAAAAAATGCTGAATGGAAAGAGAACAGCAGGGGGAAGACCCTTGGAAGCATCTCTGACTTCCAGATTGCTGCTGAGAACAATGGTGTCACAATGTTACTTCACTTTAAGAACTGATAATTAGGGTTGAGCGAAACGGGTCGGCCATTTTCAGAAGTCGCCGACTTTTGGCAAAGTCGGGTTTCATGAAACCCGACCCGACCCCTGGAATATAGGAATATACTCACCCTCAGACGCGCCCTGCTTCTTTCCGGCAGCCTTCCTTCCTAAGAATCAGCGCGTGAAGGACCTTAGATGACGTCGCGGCTTGTGATTGGTCACGTGACCGCCCATGTGACCGCTCACGCGACCAATCACAAGCCGCGATGTCACCGCAGGTCCTTCAGGCGCTCATTCTTAGGAAGGAAGGCTGCCGGTTAGTACCAGGGCGCGTCCGAGGGTGAGTATATCAATATTTTTTATTTTGATTCTTTATTTTACACATTAATATGGATCCCAGGGCCTGAAGGAGAGTTTCTTCTCCTTCAGACCCTGGGATCCATAGTATCCCATTGCACTGCATTGGGTTTTGT
Source organism: Ranitomeya imitator (assembly GCF_032444005.1). Lineage (NCBI taxonomy): Eukaryota > Metazoa > Chordata > Amphibia > Anura > Dendrobatidae > Ranitomeya > Ranitomeya imitator. The sequence goes on from NC_091283.1 coordinate 621,191,450, forward strand.
GTTTCGGCCGACCCCGACCCCGACTTTTTTATAGGATCGGCCGATTTCACTCAACCCGACTTTTGAGAAAGTTGGGTTTCGTGAAACCCGACCTGATCCTATAAAAATAAAAGTCGCTCAACCCTACTGATAATAAAACATTCTAAATCAAAAAGAAGTTGAAAAACAAATGTTAAGAGACATTGTTTCCTGTATAATGACTTGTATATAAGGCAAAATTACGACAGGATTTAAAAAGAAATAATAATTTAAGTAAACCAAAACTGAAATTTTTATTAAAAAATAGAAGCTTTAGTGTATATTATTAAGGAAGCAAGAACTGCCAAAAATTAGATGGTATAGGGTCTCAGATACACCCTGTATTAGACATAAAGGAAGTCCTCATGTAGTGGTACTCCTAGACTCATAAAGGCTATGCACTAAGTGCAAAGCCTGCCAAAAAATATAAGTATGGTCATCCATACACCATTGAAGGCACCAAATGTAGTGCCTCATTAAAATATTGTGAAAACGTGTAGATGTGGTACTCCAACACTCATAACATCTCTGTACACACTGAAAAGCCTGCTAAAAATTACAAGCAGGGTCATAGAATCATAGAGTCATAGAATCATACAATGTTAGAGTTGGAAGGGAACTCAAGAATCATCGTGTCCAACCCCCTGCTCAATGCAGCAAAGGATTCAAAAAACCATCTCAGACAGATGTCTGTCCAGCCTCTGTTTGAAAAGCTGCCATTGAAGGAGAACATTCCACCTCTCATGATAGTCTGTTCCACTCATTGATCACCCTCACTGTCAAATGTATTTTTCTAATATCTAATCTATATCTTCTCCCTTTCAGTTTCATTCCATTGCTGCTTGTGTTTCTATGTGCAGATGAGACTAAGGATGATCACTAGACACTGTGACATCCCTTAAGATATTTGTAGACAGCTTTTATTCTCCTCTTTAACGGTTCCTCATAGGACATACTATACAGTCCCCTCACCAACCTGGTAGCTCTTCTCTAAACTTGCTCCAGTTTTTTAAAGTATTTTTTAAAATGTGGTGCCCAGAAATGGACACAGTATTCCAGATGCAACCTGACCAAGGAGAAGTAGCGGGGGATAATTACTTCATGTAATCTAGACACTATGCTACTTTTAATACATCCAAGAACTGTGTTTGCCTTTTCTGCTACTGTATCACACTGTTGACTCATGTGCAGTCTGTAATCTACTAGTATACCAAAGTTTTTCTTAGACATGTTGCTGTTTAGTTCTATTCCTCCCATTCTGCAGATGTAATGTTCAATTTTCTTGCTCAGATGTAGAATCTTGCATTTATTCTTGTTAAATACCATTCTATTAGTTGTTTAAACTTATCTAGATCGTTCTAAATCCTTTCTTGCCTTATTCCTTGCATTGTCTGCAAATTTGATCAATTTACCTTCAGTTTCCTTATCTAAATCATATATAAATATGCTAAACAACTCTGGGGTCAGGACTGAGCCTTGTGGTACTCCACTTGAAATATTCTTCCAATTGAATGTGCAACCATTTATTATCATCACTCTTTGAGTACGATCACTGAGCTAGTTATGAATCCACCTAACTGTAGCTTTGTCAAACCCATATTTGGTAATTTTTCCAATAAGGATAGTATGAGATACTCTATCAAATGTTTTGCTGAAGTCGAGATATACTATATCTACTGCATTTCCCTGTTCCATCCACTCAGTGATTCCTTCATAGAAGGAAATTAGAGTAGTCTGACATGACTTGTTTGCTACAAACTCATGCTGGCTCTGGTTAATTACTGTATTCTTATCCAAGAACTTACATACATATTGTTTAATAATTTGTTCAAAGATCTTTCCTGGTATAGAAGTAAGGCTCACTGCCCTGTAATTTCCTGACTCCATCTTCTTTCCTTTTTTGAAGATGGGGGCAACATTTGCCCTTCTCCAATCCTCTGAAATTCTCCTGTTCACAAGGATTTTTCAAAGGTTGTGCCAGCAGTTCTACAATTTTCTCTGCTAACTCAGTATACTAGGATGTAATTCATCTGGACTAGGATATTTAAATTCACTTAAATTAGCTAGGTGTTCCCTCACTATCACTCTGTTTATAGATAGTGTGGATTCTTTTATTCCTTCGATGACACCGCGATGATCAGTTGATGTTACAATTTCTTTATTATAGAGAGCACAGATGCAAAGTAGGAATTTAAAAGTTCGGCCATTTCAACATCATTTTTGACCACTTTACCATTTTCATCCTGTAAAAATCCTATAGCACCTTGGACTTTTCTTTTGCTTTTATATAGGTGAGCCATACATCATTGAAGACACCAACTGTAGTGCCTGACTCAAATATTAAGAAAATGTAGTTGTGTTACTCCTACACTCATAAAGGCTCTGCACACAGTGCAAAGCCAGAAAAGAATTATAAGGAGGGTCATAAATAGACACTTGAAGGCAATAAATGGAGGGCCTCATTCAAATATTGAAGATTAAAAATACTTTATTTGCTGCTGTCATCTGGTGGTTTGGAAAAGTCAAGGTTAATCCAGGCTTTGTTCATTTTTACGAGAGTGAGTCTGTCAACATTTTCTGTTGACAGCTGCAAGCGTCTGTCTGTTACCACACCATCCCAGGTGGCACTAAAAATCCGCTCAGACAAGATGCCAGTTGCAGTGAACACAACACCTCCAAGTCATAGGGGGACAACTCATGCTAGGTGTCCAGCTTTGAGACCCAACAGTTGATGCTCACAGAAGAATTGTGGTGAAAAGCATAATCAGCAGAGAGATAATCCCTGGCTGGTCATTCACTGACTGGCATAAACAACAGCAGAATTACTGTACATCTAAATGAGAATATCAGCAGCAGGAAATACCATCAGTGGGAAAGTCTATATAGCCGCCACTGAAAGGTGATTGGGCAGACAAATTAATAAATGAAAACATGTGTTTATCTAAAAAGACTAAAGCAAGGATAATGGACATCAAACACCCACTGAAAATGTGTAACTGCTGTAGCTCAGTGGATAGAGAAGCAGACCTCAAAGCACAGGTTCATGGGTTTGAACCCCTGTTACACTGCTGGAGCCTATCCCAATGGGAATGGTGTAACAGGGTCTACCGTGCTGGGGTACCTCTTTCAGTTCCACCCCATGTTTCAGGAGGTCCACTCTGCTTTGGCTGGAGTCTGAATGAAGGACGCTGTCTGGAGTTACATGGGCGCATATAAAAGATCACTGCATCTCCACTTATTTCCAGTATGACAACACTTTACTCACAGGACACAGAATATATCACACAGATACAGAGGGTGGGCCAATTGAAAAGCAGCAGGCCAGGCATACATTACAATAGCCGCAGGTGGCCGGAGCCTGCCGATATTTACTGTGGGAATTACAAAGGTGGGGGAGGTCAAAAGGGGAATATCTTGTCCCCATCTGCCCAGGGGCGCAGCTGATGGACGGCTGCGGGCTGATGCATTAGGGACATGCATCTCACATGGAACCTATCATACATACATAAACCTACACAACATATTCTTGGTGCTGTGGGGTTCCGTAACATGGTAATTGGTAATAAATCTCACCTGCTTTTTCTTAATTTGAGGTTTCTGTAAGAGTTGCTGGTGGGGTGCCTGTTTGGCCCTCAGGTATCCCCTTTTAACAGATTGGAGGCTATGGTTGAGGAATCAGCCTGTAAGGTCATTGGCTTGTCTCTCAAAATCTTGATTTGTGGGAACTAAATCTTCTCATTCTAAGAAATGACGTATACGGATATATCTGATGGTCTGTATCAGATGAAGCATGCAGAAGAGCATTAGTAGATGTCTTCCTCTGGAACACATTTGTCTGCATGATGTCCCTTTGTGTGCTCACATCTATCTCATGTATTTATTTGGGTTGTTGGACAGAAGAATATCATACGTATTTTTATTAAGCTCATTCATGAAGTGGTCCAGTTGCTCAATGGATCCCCACAGGATCCAAAAGATTTCATCAATGAACCGCACCCAAAGGTTGACGAGATCCATCCGATCCTACAGGAGCAGAACCCTCTCCCACAGACCCATGCAAAGATTCACAGGGTACATTCATGACTAAAAGCTGACAGCTCCTGGGAGAAATACACTATGCAGAATTGCATATGGTGACAACTGTCTCTTTTTTCTGTCTGATCTCAGGCTAAAATGACACTGGGAAATTTATGATAGGAGTAGTTAGAATATTTAACAGATTCCCCGAGCAACAAACTTATATCCTCTTAGTGTTGTAGCTTCCCACCAGATCATGTGTTTGAAAAGGTTGTTAAATACTTACAATTTTGGGTTATAATTGTGACAGTAATAGGTATTGACTAGAGAGATATGGGGCTGGCAACACTGCATCTTCTACATCAGGTTGTTTCAGGAAATCCACATGTACATTAGCCACAAAGAACAGAGCCAGAACCACCTTTTGTTTTGAAGCATCTAGTGAGCTTGTGCAAAGGTTAATGTGAAAGAAGAAGAAGGCAGTGTCAGCTAGGACATCATCTATTGTGAATAGTTGGTCCTGGATCATCAGCTGTATATAGAGGGACTAGATGTTGGCCCGATTCTAACGCATCGGGTATTCTAGAATATGTATGTATGTTGCGCTGTCAGTGGTGTTTAAATCCCGCACTAATATCGCTGATTGGCTGATATCCGAGACAGACAGACAATTAGACCCTTAGACAACACAATGGCGGCACTTGACAGCAGTGGAGGACAATGATGATTCCAGAATTCGCGGCAGACTGTGCCCGTCGCTGATTGGTCGAGGCCTGGCTGCCTCGACCAATCAGCAACGGGCATAGGCCAGCCGGCCTCGACCAATCAGCAACGTGGGATTTCCAGGACAGACAGACAAACCCTTAGACAATTATATATATAGATAGTTCTGTATTAAATATAAATCTATCTGTATAATCATCTAAGGGTGACTTCCATCTGTCGTGTCTGTCTGTAACATACAAAACGCGTCGGGTATTCTAGAATATGCATGTCCCCGTAGTATATGGACAATGATGATTCTAGAATTCGCGGCAGACTGTGCCCGTTGCTGATTGGTCGAGGCAACCTTTATAACATCATTGTCGCCATGGCGACCATTATGACATCTACATCGATACTGTGCCCGTCGCTGATTGGTCGAGGTAAATTCTCGGCAGACTGTGCCCGTCGCTGATTGGTCGAGGCAACCTTTATGACATCATCGTCGCCATGTTGTGCCCGTCGCTGATTGGTCGAGGCCTGGTGGCCTCGACCAATCAGAGACGTGGGATTTCCAGGACAGACAGACGGAAAAACCCTTAGACAATTATGTATATAGATTATCTGTCATTGTAATCCTGTCAGTGATAATATGCAGCTTACTGAAAACTCTTTATAACAGAACAGTATGAGACTAAAATAACCCCAGCGGCCAGTGCGATAATTGCAACATTACTATTATATATATAACACTGTATATATAAAGATCATAAAATAAAAAAAAATGTAAAAATTGTAAAAAGCAAGTGCAGTACATAAAATCGTGATTTGAACAGTAGGTCCAATGACACAATCACTTTAAGGGTATGTGCGCACGATCAGGAATGGCTCAGTATTTGTTAAGGATTTGGCACAGGTGAAATCTGCACCAAATCTTCATCTGAGGTCACTGGCAGTTCACCTTCGTTTTTGATGCATTTTTTGAGGCATTTTTTCATTGCATGTTTTTTTTTGTCACTTGAAGTAAAGCTAATTGAAAGCTGGCTTCTGGGAAGGAAAAAAAAAGTGATTTGCTGTTTGCAGATATATTGGAGGTATGTGCACATGGTCAGTAAATGTTGTAGGTTGGACACTGCATACATCTGCAGCATCCAACCTTCAGCATCCAGCTGTTACAGCATAGTGGATGGGATTTCAAGAAATTCCATGCCCACTCTTTTATGCGCCAGAGCCCACGGCTTACCTGAGGAGCCGGACATGTGGCATGTCTTTCCAGACTGCAGCATGTCAATTTATGTAGCGGAGATGCTCAGTCTCTGCTGCATAAATTATCTATACACTTTCATTAAATGTGGTACAACTGCATTATCTTCCTAATCACATGTGTATTAAGTGCAGGAACGCTACATAAATTGACATGCTGCGGTCTGGAAAGGCGCGCTGCATGTCCACCTCCACTGTAATATGTACGCAGCGTCCAACCCGCAGCATTTACTGACCGTGCAAACATACCCTAAGAATTGCAGCTGTCATTTCCAACCATGGTCTACTCCTGGGAGACGTGGGTAAGAGACCTGGCATGTGTAGAGGTTGAGGTAGGTTTACTTAAGATCCATTTTTAAGAAGATTTAAGCCGTCTCCCATCGAAGTAACAGTGTAGAGTCGATAGTCCTTTTTAGGTCCATTAGTAATTTTGTAGCAAATCCCTACTTTTATTTGATGTCGGCCAAGCGGACTGCTGTCGCTTCTGTCAAGCATTCCCTGTAAAATTGCACATAAATCTGGTGGAAGAAGGGGATATTATATCATGCAGAGCCCCATTTTGGAGATTTCATCTTTTGGATTTTGCGCACCTTATCTATAGTGTCTTGCAGACAGAAGGAAGGTAGGAAACATTGCACTAATATTAGCAAGTATCATGACAGTTCAGAAGGACTTATACCTTCATACATGCCCCTAAATTTTATATTATTCTTTCTCAAATTGGTATATCTCATTGTGTGCAGCAGAGAACTTGCACACTCTCTGCTCAATAGTGGTCTGATGGGGGTGGACTACTTTGCTTATTGCCAAAGACCTATTTTCTACAAGTAATGGGTAAGTTTTTAAGCATTTATTCATAATCAGCTTGAATAGCATAACTCAGATTTGTAGAAATACTTTTTTTATGTTCTTAAGAATGAAAAGTGAGCTCACATAGAGAGACAAATATCAAAAACATTGTCAAGTTACCTTACATTTAACTTTTCATTAAACAAATAGAAAAACAATTTAGCTTTTTAATTTGGATTTATCTAGTGTGAAGAGGTAAACTTCTCAGTGGAGAGAATTCACTTTTTGTGTCATTAACTTCTATTACACAGCCATTTTCTGTGGCTCAATGAGCAGAGTAGATTTTGACAATCAAGTACCTAATCGGTGAAGCGCAATATTGAATGAGTGCAATGTAATAAGTGCATTTCATGACAGGCTGCTTTTATGTAGTTATACTAAGGGTGACTGCTTGTTTAAATCATTCAGTGAATATGTTTTTCTAGATGAAATACATCAAACTTTCAAAAATTCCAAAATACAATGAAAGCTAAGATTAGAGAACACTATTGGGCTGATGGCCTCATTAGGTGTCCAGTACAGATGCTTCATTTCCTTCAATTTTTATTTCAGTGCAGGAGACATTTTAAAAAGTAGTAACTACTACTTTGTAATTTGTAATTTATTCCAGACTTTCCCTTAGGCCACGTTCACACGTTCAGTATTTGGTCAGTATTTGTACTCCAAAATCAGGAGTGTAACAGAGGAAAGGTATAATAGAAACACGAGCACCACTTCTGCATTTTTCACCCACTACAAGTTTTAGCTTACAAATAATGATGCTAAAAACTGACCAAATACTGAATGTGTTCTGGTAGATCGGCTCACTCAGCTGCACAAGTTGGTATACACAGGAACACTGTCTCTTTAAATATTCCACATGAAAGCTAAAATCCTGGAACACTAGAAAGCACCTAGTCACCCTGGGCATTCTTCCCCTTCCATCTCAGGGGCACATGACCTGACACTAGCCTGAACTTCCTGCCTATCAGGTAGTAACTCAGAATGTCAATTGCCCATTTGATGGCTAAGCACTCTTTTTTCACAATTGCTGGAGTTTTCTGCTTAGATACAGCATGGGCTGTTACTCCCCATTTACTTCTCATGACATCATGACCTCTGAGGCGTCCATCTCGACCACGAATTCCCTGCTGAGGTCAGGTGCGATTAAGATCGACTGCTTACACAGGGCGAGTTTGAACTCCTGGAATGCCATGTCTGCTTCAGATGACTATTTGATTGTTGACGTCTTTGTGCCCTTAAGAAGGTCAGACAGTGGTGCAGCTATCAAGTTGAGATTTGGGTAAATCGCTGACAGTATTCCACAATTCCTGAAATGCCCAAACCTGTTTCTTGGAGACGGGTGCGGCAAATTTTGGATTGCCTTCACCTTATTTACTTGCGGCTTTATTTCAACTTTTCCAATGATGTAGCCCAAGTATTTTACCTCTTCTTTTCCCATGGCACACTTCTTTGGGCTTATGGTAAACCCTGCCTTCCTCAGCTCATCCAGTACAACATGGACCTTCTGCAATTGATGTCCCCAAGCCTAAGATCAGAATGTTATCCAGATAAGCTGCAGCATATTTTTTTCTTAGAGGCTAGGATCTGGTCCATGGCTCTCTGGAAGGTATCTGGGTCTCCCTGCAGACTGAACGATATCATAGTATTCTGAAAGCACCAGTCAGTTGTAGAGAAGGCCATTGTCAGGTCGCCGTTTTCATCGCCACGGCCCCTGCTGTCCGCTCATATTTACCGTTCCACGGCGTTCCGGCGCGCTCCTGTTCTTCCCCCCAGTGTGGGCTCCACTGCTCGCTCTCCCAGCTCTTGCTTCCTGTCGGGCGCGGGCGCATTAGGTCTCTCTGCGCACGCGCCAGTGGCGTATCTAGGGGGGGGCAGCTGGGGCATGTGCCCCGGGTGCAGCCGGCAGGGGGGCGCAGTCGGGCCGCCTAATTCGGCAGTTCGCAGTGTCTCTCCTGGCGGCTGCATTCTGCCGCCCCCTGTCTGGGAGTCAGCTGTTCTCTGTGCCGACTGTCAAGCTGACAGCCGGCACAGAGAAGCTGCAGAGCGCCGGCTCCCAACGTGTGCAGAGGTGGAGGGGAGCCCCTGCAGAGTGGCTGCGGCGGGCAGGGAGAAATCCATGCAGCTCCGCTGCCCAGCGATCGGTCTTCCTGCTTCCTCTTGCTTCCTCTCACACAGACACGCCGCTGGATGACGTCATCATTCAGCGGCCGGCTGTGTCAGAGGAAGGCGATGAGGATGAGATGCTGCGGCAGAGCGCGAGGAGAGGTGAGAGGGGTGTATGAATGTGTGTATGTGAATGTGTGTGTATGTGAATGTGTGTATGTGTGTGTGTGTGTGTATGTGAATGTGTGTGTGTGTGTGACAATGTATGTGTGTGTATGTGAATATGTGTATGTGTGTGGCTCAGTATTGGGTGTGTGGGTGTGTGTGCATCACGCTGCAGGGGAATGTGCAGAGAAGTGAATGGTGTGTGTGTGTGTGTGGGGAGGGAAGATAGGGCAATGATGGGGCTGACAGGGAGAGAGCAATTATGGGGATGGGGAGGAGGAGAGGGCAATGATGTGGCTGATGGGGAGAGAGCAATGATGGAGATGGTGGAGGAGGAGAGGGCAATGATGGGGCTGACGGGGAGAGAGCAATGATGGGGATGGTGGAGGAGAGGGCAGTGATGGGGCTGACGGGGAGGGGGCAATGATGGGGATGGTGGGGGAGGAGAAGACAATGATGGGGCTGATGGGGGCATATGTCCTTGGGGGAGGGGGGGCGCCGAAATGAATTCTTGCCCCGGGTGCCAGAAACCCTAGATACACCTCTGGCACGCGCACACTGTTCTTTTGTCCTGATGCTCTTTCCGCTGCTCTCTGTGGTCCTGGAGGACCATGACCCGGAAGGTACGCTGCCGCTCTGCATTTAAGGCCGCCTCTTCCTTTCGGCTGTGCCTGTTTGTCATTTGTTTTCTTGCAAGTGTCTCTGGCTCTCTCGCTTCTCTGCGTACTCTGTGTTCTCTTTTCGGCTAGTCTTACGTTTCTGGTTTTTTGTTTCCGTGCCTAACCTTTGTCTGTTTTCGTGCTTCCTTTCAGCTCCAGTCCTCCTGAGACTCAGTTACCTCAGTGCTCCTGTTCCTCAGTTTAGTCCTCCCGCCTTCGTCTCCTGCTCATCCGTGGTCCAGTGTCCTCATCCTGTCTTCTGGTTTGTCCTCCATTCTCCTTCTGTTTAGTCTGTTTCCCGTTACCCGCTTCCCATCATCTTTCTTGTTTTTTTCTGTTACATTGTTACATAGTTATTAAGGTTGAAGGAAGACTATATGTTCATCTAGTTCAGCCCATAGCCTAACCTAACATGCCCTAACATGTTGATCCAGAGGAAGGCAAAAAAAACCCATGTGGCAAATAGTAAGCTCCACATTGGGGAAAAAAATTCCTTCCCGACTCCACATACGGCAATCAGACTAGTTCCCTGGATCAACGCCCTATCAAGGAATCTAGTGTATATACCCTGTAACATTATACTTTTCCAGAAAGGTATCCAGTCCCCTCTTAAATTTAAGTAGTGAATCACTCATTACAACATCATACGGCAGAGAGTTCCATAGTCTCACTGCTCTTACAGTAAAGAATCCGCATCTGTTATTATGCTTAAACCTTTTTTTCTCCAAACGCAGAGGATGTCCCCTTGTCCCTGTTTCAGGTCTATGATTAAAAAGATCATCAGAAAGGTCTTTGTACTGTCCCCTCATATATTTATACATTAAAATAAGATCACCCCTTAGTCTTAATTTTTCCAAACTAAATAGCCCCAAGTGTAATAACCTATCTTGGTATTGCAGACCCCCCAGTCCTCTAAATAACCTTGGTCGCTTCCTCTCTCCCTGCCTAGTCCCTTCCTCTCTCCCTTCCTTTTGGTACCGGCTGCCGTGCAGTAGTCTCCCCTGGGCCTGCTCCTAACGCTCCCTGTATAGGGGGTGGTCTACCTGGACCACTCGTCCTCTGGGGAGGTTCGCTGTTTCGGTTCAGTGGGTTCACCTACCTCGTTCTCTTGGTTCCTAACCGTAACAGCCATCTTCTCCTCGGCACTTGTGGACAGTAGAATTTGCCAGTACCATTTCATTAGGTCCAGGGTGGTGATATTTCAGCTAACCCTAGCCTCTCAATGTCATCAAACTGGGGCATTGGATATGAGTTGAATTTAGCCACCTTATTTAGTTTCCTATTGTCATAACAGAAATGCTACTCTCCATCAGGCCGTCTGTCTGAGGATGGTACACAAAATATACTGAGTTGTGTAATTTGGAGAGCCTTACACAACTTCATCATTATCTTGGACATAAAAGAAGTTACTTGGCCCATCATGATCTCGTTTGGCAGGCCTGTCCGGGTGAAAATATGGACCAGCTCTCGGGCTATACTCCTGGCGGAGTTTCTCAGTGGTACCACCTCGGGCATGTGTGGCATAGTCCCTCACCACCATGATGAATTGGTGCCCCTGGTGGACTTGATCAGGGACTTGACAAGGTCCATGGCAATCCAGTCAAATGGGATCTCTATAGTGCGCAATGAAACTAGGGGACTGCGGAGTTGGGATACGGGAGCAGTTAGCTCACATGTAGGACAGGACCAGCAGTAATTAGCAAACTCTCGGTGACATCCAGGCCAGTGGAATCTTTGAAGGACCTGTTCTTAAGTTTTGTCTACTCCTAGATGCCCACCCAAGACATGAAAAAGAGCCTGTTCTATTACCCTTGCCTATAGAGTCTATTGCACTTTTATCATAAGATCCTCCATTTAAGCAGTCCCCTCAGAAACAACAAACTTAGAAATCTCACCCTCATGGGTCACCAACTCATTCTCATAGCCGGCAAGGACACACAAGAGGAACTCATCCCTGTCCAACTTCAACGGGGATTCTTCATGGGTGAACCAGCTCCTGATTGAATTAGTGGATACCCCTGCTTTTCTCCATAATTCCCAGAAAAGGCTAAAGTCCCAACCGACTATCACTGGATATAGCAAGTGTTTGACTACCCCAACCTCATGGGAATCAGTGACATGGCTCATTTTTATAGTCACTCTAGCGATGGGGCAGTCCTTGGTGTCCCTATGGATACAGCAAATGCCCATGTGTTTCCCTGAGATCAACTCCCAGAGCCCAAGAGTCCAGACACCAGTACCCTATTTATTGTTGCGGGACATGCTTGTGGCCCCTTATCGGCCAGATACTCCACACTTTAGGCTGGATAAGCTTACTGTGAACAGCATCTCCCTATGCTGCAGTACATCTGTTTGAAGGACATAGGACAACGGGAGGCTATGTGTCCTGGACTGTGACATCTTCATCACCTCGTACTCCCCCCAGTTGTGGCTCTACTACCCCTCTTTTGAGATTTGGGCATCTTCTGGGTACCCTAATAAGGGTATACAAAAATGCCTGGCTTCATTAGGGACCCATCAATGACCTGGTAACTTTCCACTAGGCCAACCAGCTAGTCTGCATTTCGGTGGTTCCCTTGGGCAACCCTGGTTGGTACCAGCCAATGTAGGGAGTGGATAAATCTGTCCATGACAACCCATTAAACCATCTGAGCTGGAGTGGAGGACCACTCTGTACAAGATGCAGTAAGTCAAACATTTCGGAGCAACTGGGTTTGTCACAATACGTCCAGTGGTGGACCCTTTGTGCTCTGAGGTTATCGCCTGGGGTTATCTTTTGTATTGCTCATCTTACCGTCTCTCGGACAAGTGTGTCATCACCTGGACTTGGACGAGGGGCTGCCGACCTCCTACCTGCGGACTTTGCGAGGAGTTCTATCTGCCAAGTAAGCACCTTCTGTTGCTTTTGCTTCAGCTGCAAATAGAGCAGGTGCACCTACAGTTTACTTGTTTCCAGTTGTACTGGCTGCTGCTGCTGATGTTGTTTGACCTTAACCAGGTGTTTGATCACCTGTCTGATGTCACTCTCTGGCTTATGGCCACTGTCAACCAGGACATGTGGTTTGTCCACAGCCATCACACATGTTTCCTTGGGAAATTACCCGCACTTATAGCACAAACTGTGGTAGATCTTCTCACTCGGCTGCATATGGAGATAGACACAAGACACAATCTCTTTAAATCTTCCACTGGTATATTATATACATGCAGCATCAACCAGTGTGAAGTAAATATAAACATGTGCCTCTGGGCAAAACAGGAAAACAAAACAAAATGGTATACAGTCTGTTTAGCCACTGGGATCCACCCCCTCAGGATTACCAAAAACACACAGTTCAGGTTACCATAACCACTAGCACCTCTCTGGAGATAGCCTTTCCAGACCTACTAAATGGCTAATAATTAAGAAGGCTGTCGATTTATCTTGTGGGGTGAAGGTATGGTGAACAAATTCCCCACTCAAACCTTAAAATGGCTGATTAACTCCTCTCAGCACATAGTGTGCTGGAGCAAACTTCTAGGTTTCAAATCACTGAAGCTGATAGCCTCAGTGAAACATATCTTCCCTTCAGTACTTTGCCAGTGACTTTGTCACAGTATGAATGTTGCCTTATGCATCCTACTTTATAGTAAATACATATTGAGGCGAAAAAATAGAAGGAGAAGCCGCTGCAGTGTATTTCTATCTCTATATGACACTGTATGCAACTGATTACTTCTGCACCACATACAGTAGCTGGGTATTATATCTATAGACAATAAGTGTCCATTTAACCTCTTAGTGACCACCAATACATCTTTTTACTGTCCTGTGTTTTTAGAGAATAGCATTCCCCAGCAGGTGAAAATGCAGCAGCTGTCAGCTGCACACTATAACTAACACCTGTAAGAGGGTCACTGGTAATGTGCTGGAGGGGAGATATACTTCACTGAGGTTATTAGCTTCAGTGATATAAACCTGGAAGTTTGCTCCAGCATGTTATGTGCAGCGAGGGGTGTGGTCCAGGAATAAAGGTGAATCCTCTGGACTTAATAGTTGTCCTGTCTGTGTTCTGAAGGTGAAGTGACCTACAGAGCCGTACTCTTACCAGAGAGCTAAACCCTGTTTTTTGAGCGGGCTGACCCTGCAGTTATATGGACTGTAATGATTGCTGTTTGTTTATGCCAGCAAGTATGAATACGGCTATTTTTCTGCTGACCTGGTTTATGATGTATGTTTTAATTAACCAGCTGAAGATTTAAATGAAAAGCATTCCTGTGACTACCTCATTTAGCAGCTGAGTGAACTGATTTATCACACAGGCTACTGCATTATCCACGATGTGTATTGGCACTGACCATGGTCGTTTAACCCCTTATATGCTGCTCTCAATACTGTCTATGGCATATAAATGGTTAAGTGTGGGGAATACCTCTTAAACCCCATTGGCATCCTTAGATCATGATTGTGTGGCCCTAATGGTTGCCCTGGTGATTCATGGCCAAATAATAGCAGTAGAGTCTGCCAGTATTAAGGGTGTGTCATATGCACAACAGACAGTCACTTGGCATCTGGCTGCAGAAACTTTTTGCGTTTGGCATTGCAGACACCTTAATCCTTCTGACTTTTGGACTCAGTGGCAACCCCTGTACGGCTCTAATTGACACACCTGGACCTTGATGTTTATAGACTCTCAGTCTGCTTCAGGGAGCCGCCGGTAATAATCACATTTTCCCTTGTGTAGGCTTGTAGCTATTGCAGTCAGCTTAGTTCTTCTCTGATGCTCTAGGAGGATGCTTAGTGTTACCTCTCTGGAGTCTGCTCAAGTTAAATTTCTACCACCTTGTTTGTCTCCCTTTTTGTGTTTAGTGTACTATGAGGACTGACCAGTGCTCATCCCCCCTTCCCTATTCAGGGCCTAGCTCTAGGAATAGACATGGCTTAGGTTTCCTGCTTGGCGATTGGTGTGGAAACAATATAGGGATGGTAGGGTAGGCAGGGTGCTATTAGATCTGCATAGGGGTCTCCACTCCCCCTTTCTCTAGCATTTGGGCTTCCTTCCCCTCATCCCTTCGTGTTGCACTTAGTATTCTCACACTGTGCTTGACAGCCAGTTATTGTGACCTCTTTAGTTGTCAGCAGCATTTAGGTGGTAAAAATAACATTTTTAATTTCTGTCATGGCAGTTTATAGATTATTTGCTGAAAAGCACTTGATGCAGGGCCGGCTCCAGGTTTTTGTGGGCCCTGGGCAAAAGAGTCTCAGTGGGCTCCTTTTACATATACTACAATTAATGCTGCACAGATATGGCAAGAAATATAGGTATACAACAGGACTCACCTGCCCCCTCATCCTTCACATATGCAGACATACACACAAAGTACGCAGACATGCACACACACACAGTATGCAGACATGCACACACACAATACACAGACATGCACACACACAGTATGCAGACATGCAGACACAATATGCAGACATGCACACAACAATATGCAGACATGAACACACAGTATGCACACATGCACACTCACAGTGCACAAACATGCACACACACACAAAATGCAGACTGCACACAAACACACACAATACGTAGACATGCACACACACACACATTACGCAAACATGCACACACATACAGTACGCAGACATGTACACACAGTACACAAACATGCACACAGTATGCCAACATGAACACACACACAATGCGCAGACTGCACACACACAATACATAGACATGCACACACAGTACGCAAACATGCACAAACACATGACTCCGGTATAGTCGAAGACGCTCCATAGGATAGTACCTAACCCCTTTGATCCAATCAATTAATGGTTTTTTACCCCTTATAACCAACCATTATTGGCCCAGCCCCTTACCCCAATTAACGACAGAGACTATAATTTTGTTGGAATAATATAGGCCACAGCAGCCTCTTTTATTAACATAAAACAGTTAACAATAAATGTAAAACATTAGCATATTTATTTAAAAATAGGAGAAGTCCTTGGAGCCCACACAAATCTGGTGATTTAACAACCCATAACGTGAACCTAACCAAAACCAATAATTTTACTCCCAGCCGTTGTAGACCTGGCTCGGGAGCACCAAAAACCCACAAGTGGGTTCACTGTTCACGTTAATAATCTGGAGATCCGAGCACCCTTGCCGGAACTCACCACCACGATTCACCAGATCCGAAACATATTAAACACCAGAACAGGGGAGCCATACGCCAATGGACCCTCCAAACCAATTTCAACCAACTCCAAGGACTCCCCCCAGCCGCCTAGGCCACAATGACCCATCATTAACAAATCCAAATAAAGACTAAAACCACCCGCTCGACACCAATCATGTCACCCCAGTAAAACAATATTAAGGGCGGGAGGGAGGGACGCTTCTGCAGAGGTGAGCGGGAAACTGACTAGCCCCCACCCCCTGCCATACGCATTACCCCTCCAGGCCAGCCCACCCCCTTCTAATTATCCTAAAAATGCCCAACTCCTCCTCTCCTACCTGTGTCATGATGGCCTTCGCTTAGGCCGCGGGGGGAGGGGGTGGCTCACTCCGGCCTGTCCTTGACTCCAGTATAGTCGAAGATGCTCCATAGGATAGTACCTAGCCCCTTTGATCCAATCAATTAATGTTTTTTTACCCCTTATAACCAACCATTATTTGCCCAGCCCCTTACCCCAATTAAAGACAGAGACCATCATTTTGTTGGAATAATATAGGCCACAGCAGCCTCTTTTATTAACATAAAACAGTTAACAATAAATGTAAAACATTAGCATATTTATTTAAACCTAGGAGAAGTTCTTGGAGCCCACACGAATCTGGTGATTTAACAACCCATAACGTGAACCTAACCAAAACCAATAATTTTACTCCGAGCCGTTGTAAACCTAGCTCGGGAGCACCAAAAACGCACAAGCGGGTTCACTGTTCACATTAATAATCTGGAGATCCGAGCACCCTTGCCGGAACTCCCCACCACGATTCACCAGATACGAAACATATTAAACACCAGAACAGGGGAGCCATACGCCAATGGACCCCCCAAACCAATTTCAACCAACTCCAAGGCCTCACCCCAGCCACCACAACGAAAGGCCTTTGAAACCCTTAAAGGCCCGAGACCCCACCGGAACGAAAAGCCATGGCCCTCTTAATGCCTTCCTGTAAAGCAAGAGACCAAAAATCCATCCCCACGGCATTCAAATGAACACCGTCAGCCAACCAATATTCACCTTTACCCGTTTCAAATTCGAAATGTCTCACCGCCACACCCCCATTTTGAGCCACAAAAGCGGACACCACCCTGTTCACCTTAATCCTGGCCTTATTAAGTTTTTCTAAAGACCGCATATGTTTCCAACGTTTACGTGGCACAATTTCAGACCACACAATGGTCAAACCCGGGTACAACACCCATAACCACAAGCAATCCTGCTTAATATCTTTTATAAGTTCCCGAAAAGGCCGAACCCCCAGATCAATGCCCCCAACATGCAAAACCAAAACATCCGGGGCTTTATCCAAACTCACACTATTGTGTATCTCCCGCAACACGCGGTTCCATACCATCCCCCGAAAACCCAACCACCGTGTTAGTGCAATGCCGCGGTCAAAACCGAGCTGCCTGCCCTCCCTCCGTACGTCCGCGCGCAGAGCTCCCCAATGCACATACGAGTGTCCGAGAATCCACACCAGTAATGCCCGGGAACCTGAAAAACAAAACTCAATTGGGATTGAACCACGCACCTTAAAAAAACGCCAGCTAGCGCAACTCTTATGGAAACCCTTTTACCATGCCCTGTGGCAGCACATAGCTACGAAATCTGCTCGAGCGCCACCTACGGATCCGCCGAATGGCAGCAGCCCCCAAACCTCCAATTGCCGCCTCCGTCGCAGCTTCAATACGAAAAGAATGGGAAGCAAAACCGTCCCCATCCAAACCCAACAACGCAATAGCCTTTTTAAAGACTGCCGTGAATTGATAGCGAGACAAGCAAGAGCCGTCCTGATGACATAGCAAAGACCTATCGCGCCTAGGTTGGAGACCCCAAAACTTGTGCAGACATGCAACAGGACACCTAGCCGAACCCGCGACAGAGCCCAACACAATTCTGCTACCCCGACCCTCCTGATCCGATTTAGATCACCGCAACCACAGCTCCACGCACCCATCAGACAAAAATACATCCCTGGCCAACAGACCCCCTGACACCTGTTTGTTGGGTGACACCAACTCACCCACGCGAAAAGCCCCAAAAAAGGCAAGCGAAAAGGCCAGCCGAAACAAAGCAAGCTCAAAAACTGAAAAACATACCGATACCAACACCTCGCCCAACTTCTCTAACACGGCAAAAGAAACCGGCCGCCTAGAATCTAATTTCTCCGGTCGCCGTCTAAAACCCTTCACTGCCCACTGCACCAAAAAGGACTTGGTGATATCCTCTAAACCCCGCAATTTGAAACCAAATGCCAAAGCCGCCATGACTCTTGACACTTTTGAAGAAGACCATCCGCTCAACGCCCCGCGACTCAACCACGATAGCAAGATACCCACCTGATCCTGCTGGCTAACCCCGCAAAAACTTGCTGGAAACAACGCCACCCACTCCCTCCAAATCAACTGATACGCCTCCCAAGTTCTAGGAGCCAACGACGCCTTAATCAACACCTCTGCATCCCGGATACCACCAGCCAAAGTTCCGCCGGGCACTCCAAACCGACCGTCTGCGCCTCCGGGGCCAATAACCTAAAACGATTGAACTGTAAATGAGAAAGAGAGTCAGCGATGCCATTATGAACCCCGGGTACATGCGACGCTGTGACGTGCGCATTCAAATTCAGACACAACAACACCAACTGCCGTAACACGCACACCACCGGAGGCGATGATGCGGACAAACTGTTGATCGCGCAAACAACCCCCAAGTTGTCGCAATGGAAACGAACTCGCCTGTTTCGAAAAAACCCTTGCCACAAATGCACTGCCACCAAAATGGGCAAAATTTCCAAAAGCACAATGTTACGAACTAGTCCCGCAGAAATCCAACTCGCTGGCCATGCAACCGCACACCATTGGCCCTGAAAATACGCTCCAAAACCCGACCCACCTGAGGCATCGGTGAACAACTCCAAAGACTCATTATCAATCACCCTCTCGATAAACAAAGACCTGCCATTATAAGTCTTCAAGAATTCAGTCCACACTGCCAAATTCTCTTTATGCTCAGCCGATAAACGTACAAAATGATGAGGAGCCTTAACTCCCGCCGTAGCACGAGCCAACCTCCTGGAAAAAAATCCTGCCCATCGGCATGACACGACAAGCGAAATTCAGCTTACCTAGCAATGACTGCAAATCTTGCAAGGGCACCTTGCGCAGGTGACCAGCCCGCCGCACATCACCCCCAAGACCCGCCAGCTCGTCCTCTGGCAACCTGAACTCCCACAAAACAGTATCGATGACGATACCCAAAAAACATAAACATGTACTCGGACCTTCGGTCTTACCGGGAGCCAGCGGAACACCGAAATGAGAAGCCACCCATTGGATTGCTCTCAAAATTCTGGAACAACAGTCAGACCCAGCTGGGCCGACGCACAAAAAATCGTCCAAATAATGCCAAACCGAATCATAACCAGAAACGTCCCACACCACCCATTCCGAAAAGGAACTGAACGCCTCAAACAAGGCACAAGATAAAGAACAGCCCATGGGCAAACATCTATCAACAAAGAAATGGTCATCCCAAAAGCAACCCAAAAGTCTAACGCTAGACGGATGAACAGGCAGCAAACGAAAAGCAGATTCTATATCTATCTTGGCAAGAAGGGTGCCTTTTCCGCACTTCTGCACCCAAACCACCACCTCATCAAAAGATGCGTACACCACCAAACACAATTCGGGATCAATACCATCATTTACCGTCCGACCCTTGGGATACGACAAGTGCTGAATCAGACGAAATTTACCAACCTCCTTCTTAGGAACTACCCCCAACGGGGAAACCACTAAATCCTCAAACGGAGCCTGTTCAAAAGGACCCACCATACGCCCCAGCGCCACCTCCTTACTCAATTTGTTCAAAACAACGTTAGCATGTAACAAAGCTGAGCGCAATTTTTTCTTTACACAAGGAACCACAAAGGACGGAGCCAGAATAACAAAACCATCCGTAAAACCAGCCAACAACAAGGCCGCCTTTTCCCTATCCGGATATCTATCTAGATAAGGGGCCATCCTTTCCACCATCACTGGTGTCTCCCCCATGGGAATTGCCTGAACCGGCCTTTCCCTTACCCTATTTAAAACATTTTGCGGCATCATGGGAGGAACCTCTACAGTGCGAGCACAAGTGTTTAAACTTACAATTGACTCAGAATTTGCACTATTCTTCATTAAACTGCCAGCACACGCCCAACTTCTGTCCGCTTGTCTTGCCGGCGCTACCTGGGGAACCTCCGGCACCGGACTGCACACCCTGGCCGGAACCTCCGGCCCCACCAGGAAAGGGATGGCCAAACTTATACTGGGCCATGACCCGTAGCCAAAGACCAATATCTTTTTGGTCCCACCTAATAGCCGACCGAACCGCTTTCCGCTGTCTAAACTGCTCATCATACCTGAGCAACGCTTGACCGCCATACACCCTATGCTCTTCGCTGATGGAATCCATGTAACAAAATAACCCCGAACAATTCTCTGGAGCCTTCTCACCTATAACACTGGCCAGGATGGCGAAAGCCTGCAGCCAGTTACTAAAAGTCTGGGGAATCAAACGCCACCGCCGTTTTTCTTCCTCCTCTTTTTTAGAATCCTCCTTCTTCCCCTTATCAAGATTGAATTTTTCCAATGGAAGCAATGAAAAAATTTCCACATATTCATCTTTAACTATCTTTTCCTTAACCTTTTTCTTAAGATGGGCAACCAGCGGGCCCTCAAAACATACGTAAACCTCCCCGTGCGCCCTATCATCTAAGTGGATCCTGCACTCCTTCTCTTTTTCGGTCTGCACCGAAACGGAAACCGGTTCGGCAACCACAGTCTGCGCCACCACTGGACCACCCAGTCCAGATTGCCAGCCTGACCACACTCCCAAATAACTCTGCGGCCCCACCCAGCGATCCAACCTTGCTAGCAAGCTCTGCACATTCGCCCAAAGTTCCCGGACCCCTGCAACTTCCCCGCCACCTGCAACTCCCGACTCAACTGCTCCGCCAGGCGCCCCTGACCTCCACTAATTGCAGGCGACCAAACATCTGAAGGACAAGACCGAGAAACAGACATGGACGCATACTCACCGGGCTGCGAGGAATCTGTGGTCCCTCCAGCCGAAGTGCTGGCATCCAGACGTCGACGCGCTGTCCAATCTGCCACCGACCCATCCACCAGGTGTCCCTGTTGCAGCCCATCCGACCCGCTCTGGTCCACCAGGTGTCCCTGTTGCAGCCCATCCGACCCGCTCTGGAATGCCGCTGATACGGGCTGCCCCTGGTTCGGGCTCCACACGCCCGGGGATGCTGCTGTCTGGGCTGAAGAGCTGGAACCGCGCCGCTCGGTGTCCGCTGCGCTCGCCGCCACCGCCGGAAGCCGTCTGGACTGCGGCCCAGGATCAGGGGAACCCCCCGCTGCTGCTGGAGAGGCCAGCCCGGCGTCGTCCAGCCTCGGGCCGCCCGCACCTGCGACCACCACTGAACCTCTGGACTTGGTCGATATCGCTGAGGCAGGCCGCGTGGCAGGGGCATCACCACCACGGCCTCCCGATGCTGCGGCCCCCAGGTGCTGTCCGGAGCATCTCGGCTCCGCCCCCACCGCACTACGAGGTGAGGGCCCCGCAACCGCCGCTGTGCCTCGTCCGGCCATAGGATTCCTCTCAGGCCGGGGCCTGCTAACCGCTGCCCTTACCGGCGCCCAGCCTGGAGGGTCCCGTGAGGGGCTCCTGAGCCTGTGGGGGGCACTTGGACCAGAATCAGGTGACAGCCGCTCGGGGGCCGCGACCTCTGAGCTCGCCACTCCAAAGGGGGGACCGCTGACGAGGGTCCTCCACCGCCAACGTCCACCAGATGAGCCACTTGCGCTTCAAGCCACCCGGGAGGGCGCGAAGCTGCAGCCGCCCTCAGGCTCTCCAAGACGGCATCCACGCTGGCCATGTCGCTTCTGCAGAGATGAGCGGGAAACTGACCAGCCCCCACCCCCTCCATACGCATTACCCCTCCAGGCCAGCCCACCCCCTTCTAATTATCCTAAAAACGCACACCTCCTCCTCTCCTACCTGTGTCATGATGGCCTTCGCTTAGGTCGCGGGGGGAGGTTGCGGCTCGCTCCGGCCTGTCCTATATGCAGACATGCACACACACAGTAAGCAGACATGCACACACAGTACGCAGACATGCACACACACAGTGCTCAGACATGCACATACAGTATGCAAACATGCAGACACACAGTACGCAAACATGCACACACAGTAAGCAGACATGCACACACAATACACTGACTGCACACACACAATACGTAGACATGCACACACACACACACAGTACAAAGACATGCACACAAACTACGCAAATATGGACAAGTATGCAGACATGTATACATGGTGCTCATATAACCTGTCTGTCAATCTCAATTCCACCAATTGTGAAAAGTAAAACAGGAAAAGCACCAATGTAAACAATTTTATAATAAGTAAATATTTACATAGTAACATAGTAACATAGTTAGTAAGGCCGAAAAAAGACATTTGTCCATCCAGTTCAGCCTATATTCCATCATAATAAATCCCCAGATCTACGTCCTTCTACAGAATCTAATAATTGTATGATACAATATTGTTCTGCTCCAGGAAGACATCCAGTCCTCTCTTGAACCCCTCGACTGAGTTCGCCATCACCACCTCCTCAGGCAAGCAATTCCAGATTCTCACTGCCCTAACAGTAAAGAATCCTCTTCTATGTTGGTGGAAAAACCTTCTCTCCTCCAGACGCAAAGAATGCCCCCTTGTGCCCGTCACCTTCCTTGGTATAAACAGATCCTCAGCGAGATATTTGTATTGTCCCCTTATATACTTATACATGGTTATTAGATCGCCCCTCAGTCGTCTTTTTTCTAGACTAAATAATCCTAATTTCGCTAATCTATCTGGGTATTGTAGTTCTCCCATCCCCTTTATTAATTTTGTTGCCCTCCTTTGTACTCTCTCTAGTTCCATTATATCCTTCCTGAGAACCGGTGCCCAAAACTGGACACAGTACTCCATGTGCGGTCTAACTAGGGATTTGTACACAGGCAGTATAATGCTCTCATCATGTGTATCCAGACCTCTTTTAATGCACCCCATGATCCTGTTTGCCTTGGCAGCTGCTGCCTGGCACTGGCTGCTCCAGGTAAGTTTATCATTAACTAGGATCCCCAAGTCCTTCTCCCTGTCAGATTTACCCAGTGGTTTCCCGTTCAGTGTGTAATGGTGATATTGATTCCTTCTTCCCATGTGTATAACCTTACATTTATCATTGTTAAACCTCATCTGCCACCTTTCAGCCCAAGTTTCCAACTTATCCAGATCCATCTGTAGCAGAATACTATCTTCTATTGTAAATATTTATTAAATATTTAATGAAAGCAAAAATAATGAAAATCATAGTAACCTCTGATATGAGAGATACATTTAGTTACAGACACCATTAATCACACCCAATCCATATACAATATCAAAGTAAATTCATGTAGCATATTGCATACATTTGTTAAGATGGAAAACAGCCCATAGATAATTAAATAAGCTGGAAGCAAATGAAAAGCACGCTGAAATAAAGTGTCAAATTTCTGATAATTTTATAATTAAAGGCAAAACATATCAACCTAACTTTACTATTAACATCAAGTACAATATGTCACAAAAAAAGATTCTGAAAATCACTGGGATATATTGAAACATTCCAGAGTTATTGCCGCACAAAGTGACACATGATGTTTGCCAGTCGGGGATCATCTAATAGCCTGTAAACAGAGGATGACCCCATCAGATTCACACTGAGCGATTAGTAATACATAATTCAGGGTACATAAGCTGCCATTGTTCTCTGCAGCACAGGTTCTGTTTATTTAGAACGATGCACTGCCATGAACGATGAACTTTTGAGGAAACTGAAAGATAATTTCAATAAACAAATTAGCATTTAGTTTATTTGTCGGGTGTATGGCTGCCTTTTCAAACTGTACAATTATCATGTAAGGAGCATTCCCCAGATTAATGGGGAAAAAAGTCCCACATTCATGATCTACAGTTTACCTGAAGTCGGGCCACCAACAATCAATAAGTTATCACTTATCCTCTAGATAGGATATTACTTGTTTTCACTGGAGAACCACTGTAAGTGCATCTTTGCTATGTATAATAGTCACAGGATGGGAAAAGGTTAAACTTCCAAGTATTTAATCTCTAATAGAAATAAAGAATGCTCTCCTTATTAATATTAAAGATAACCAGTTATCTTCATACACAACACAATACATTCTACCAACACCAATTATGCTACATGCAAGAGACAAATATCACCACACCACGACTGGACCTGACATTACCACTACATAGTGACGAATAGTACCACAAAGAAGGGAGAAATACCACCACACCATGACATATTACCACCAAACAGAGACCAAATTATACTATATACAAAGACGAAATACCACCGCACCATCACCAGATCACATATTACCAACAAATGGTGACAAAATAATATCACGTATAGGGGAGAATAACCACCACACCATGACCAGACCACATATTAACATCACACAGACAGAATAGTACTACATACACAGACCAAATATTGCCACACCATGACCGGACCACATATTACCACAAGATAGTGATCGAGTGGTACCACATACAAGGAAGAAATGAGACCACTACATGACCATGCCATATATTACCACCACATAGTGACCAAATAATACGACATAGAAGGGACGACTACCACCACAACATGAACGGACCACACACTGTATTACCATCATATAGTGACTGAATACTGATCTACAGTACTGATCATGAATAAAAACCACAATGCTAATAAACACTAATATTATCACATGTCTCACCTACAAAAAGTCAGAGGATGCAGAACATTTCAGGATTATAAATGAGGTTTATTCCCTCACTGTGAGTGAAAGTGACCAGTAGATTAACCTGTTTCCAGTAGAAAAAATGACTAGAATGGACAAGAATCTTGATCCTGAAGTTGTTCTATATTCGGAGATTATGGTGAAGTATGGCATAACTAAAAAAGCAAGAGTGCTTTAAGTAAATCAGATCTTTCAGCGATTAATAACAAATGAATACAAAGGTCCTGATAAGGGTTCCGTTCTAAAAAAAGAGGTTTAAATCAATGCAAATGATTGATCCAGAACAGGAGAAAATGTGAGGTAAGTCCTCCAAAGGTTGACACAGCCGTTTTAAAGCTGTTTAAGCATATGGTCGTTCCCTGTAAAGATGGCTCTACTTTTTCTGATTCTACTGATAAAACGATCGATAGTGCACAACGCAGAAGCTACCTGGCCTTTGCGGCACAAGCAACGGCTTCGATTTCCCATTATACTGTGGCAAAGGAGCTCCTGTCTTGGCTTCTCCAGATGGAAGAGGCAATTGAAAAATAGTGAATCTAGATAAATTTTTTAGACATTTCAAACAAGTGGTGCTAGCATCAAATTTTCTGTGTGACTCGGTGGTTCAACAGTCCAGACTATCCATCAGTACCATGGCATGATATACCACAGACAAAAGTGTGGTGTGGATAAGACCAGGGAGGGGAAGATGTCCCTTCTAAGGGTAATTGCACATGCTATGGATTTGCCTGCGGATCCGCAGCGGATTGACCCCTGCGGATTCGCAGCAGTTTTCCATCAGGTTTATAGTACCATGTAAACCTTTGGAAAACCAAATCCGCAGTGCACATGCTGCGGAAAATACAGCGCAGAAAGACTGCGGTTTATTTTCCATTTCAATTCTTTGTGCGGATTCCGCAGCATCTTACACCTGCTCCTCAATAGGAATCCACAGGTGAAATCTGCACAAAAAATGCTGAAAATCCGTGGGTAATCCACAGGTAAAAAAAAAAGAAAAGGCACATAGCAGCTTATTTCTATACATGTAAATAATCAAAGATATCTTCAAATAGCGACCTGTATAGGAGGCAAATTAGCTCATCTCCAGTTCACTCCAATTCCCTTTGGGATTTTCATAGCTCCTTGAGTCTTCACAAAGGTTGTGGCAGCCATAATCATAGTATTCAGAGAAAGAGAGGTATATACATCTTAGCATACCTGGATGATTGGCTATAACGGCCTCATTAGTAGTGACTCTCTATTTTTATCTGGATTTAATACTAAGACATATCCAGAAGCTAGGGTGGATAATTAATTCGGAAAAATCCTAGATATCTTCAGTCCAATTTGGCTTTTATCCTAAGTCATATTGCACGACTCGTTAAAGGGTTGATTGTGACTTGTAGAATCGCTACTTCCAACAGGTGGCACTATAGAGTTTAAGTCCCCTTTTTCTCAGAAGAGGCAATTTGCATATTTAATTTCCCAGAGGAGCATTGCATGGCGAATAAGCCTCCTAACCTTGTTAAGCCAGCTGGTATGTTACTCTCCATAAGGAGAAATGTTACCCCTTAGACTCCAGTCCGGAGCCTCTCACCTAGCCAAATCAGTTCTCATGCTTTGCGCTGACTAAGTCATATTGCACGACTCGTTAAAGAGTTGATTGTGACTTGTAGGATCGCTACTTCCAACAGGTGGCGCTATAGAGTTTAAGTCCTCTTTTTCTCAGAAGAGGCAATTTGCATATTTAATTTCCCAGAGAAGCATTTCACGGCGAATAAGCCTCCTTACCTTGACAAGACAGCTGGTATGTCACTCTCCATGAGGAGAAACGTTACGCCTTAGATCCCAGTCCAGAGCCTCTCACCTAGACAAATCTGTTCTCATGCTTCGAAATGATGAGGGCCTACTTCCCGAATCACCGTCTCTGCTAATTGAGATACTGATTTGGCTTTTATCCTAAGTCATATTGCACGACTCGTTAAAGGGTTGATTGTGACTTGCAGGATCGCTACTTCCAACAGGTGGCGCTATAGAGTTTAAGTCCTCTTTTTCTCAGAAGAGGCAATTGGCATATTTCATTTCCCAGAGGAGCATTGCACGGCAAATAAGCCTCCTTACCTTGACAAGCCAGCTGGTATGTCACTCTCCATAAGGAGAAACATTACCCCTTAAACCCCATTCCAGAGCCTCTCACCTAGCCAAATCAGTTCTCATGCTTCGCAGTGACGAGGGCCAACTGCCTGAAACACTGTGTCTGCGAATTGAGATACTGATTTGGCTTTTATCCTAAGTCATATTGCATGACTCATTAAAGGGTTGATTGTGAATTGTAGGATCGCTACTTCCAACAGGTGGCGCTATAGAGCTTAAGTCCTCTCTTTCTCAGAAGAGGCAATTGGCATATTTAATTTCCCAGAGGAGCACTGCACGGCGAATAAGCCTCCTTACCTTGACAAGCCAGCTGGTATGTCACTCTCCATAAGGAGAAATGTTACCACTTAGACCCCAGTCCAGAGCCTCTCACCTAGCCAAATCAGTTCTCATGCTTCGCACTGACGAGGGCCAACTTCCTGAAACACCGTGTCTGCGAATTGACATACTGATTTGGCTTTTTCCTAACTCATATTGCATGACGCATTAAAGGGTTGATTGTGACTTGTAGGATTGCTAGTTCCAACAGGTGGCGCTATAGAGTTTAAGTCCTCTTTTTCTCAGAAGAGGCAATTTGCATATTTAATTTCCCAGAGGGGCACTGCACGGCGAATAAGCCTCCTTACCTTGACAAGCCAGCTAGTATGTTACTCTCCATAAGGAGAAGCGTTACCTGTTTGACCCCATTCCAGAGCCTCTCACCTAGCCAAATCAGTTCTCATGCTTCGCGCTGACGAGGGACAACAGCCCGAAACACCATATCTGCGAATTGAGATACTGATTTGGCTTTTATCCTAAGTCATATTGAGGCAATTTGCATATTTAATTTCCCAGAGGAGCATTGCACAGCAAATAAACCTCCTTACCTTGATAAGCCAGCTGGCTGTCAGCTTCAGCAAGGCTAATTTTCAAGAATAGAGGGGTCCCCAAGCGGTATTTTTTAATTATTTAAATAAAAGCAACACCTCTGATTTTTTTTTCCAGCCTCACTCAAATGGCAGAAACATCAGTTTTATAGACTACTATTGGTAGAACAATGTAAGAATAATAAAACAGGTTGTTGACCAATCAATTGACCCACAGTAGAACCTGTTATAATGGCATAGAAGAAGTCAGCCATGGCCCATGCATGAGATATCAGGGTCTGGCCCAGCATTTACAGCTTGGAATTGAAGTTTCAATGAGGACCTGGTGGTTAAGGGAGCGGTGTAAGCTTTTTTAGCTGGGAGACCTCACACCTCATGCAACACCACCTATTTTTTTCCTGCCACACTCAGATGGCAAAACATCAGTTCCATTCAGTAATATTGGCAGAAAAATGTAAGAAAAGTAACGCAGGTTGTTGACTGAAAGTAAGTGCAGGCCTGCCTGTCTGGGAGCCTTACGTATACGGGCAAACCCCCAGATGGAGACCCAATTTGGAGTCTCCACATTTCAAAAAATAATTGTCCCACAGCACTAAAGTGCCATCAATTTCCACAGAGTAGAAACAGTATAATTGGCCTCTGATACACTTTCCACCACAGGCAACCCACCAGATGGAGACCCAACTTTGAGTCTCCAAACTTTTAAAAAATTGTTTGTTGCATCAGCCGCAACAGCAAGCACAGAAGACACCACAAAGATGGAACAGACTGCAATAACGCAATATCAAGACATGACACTACAAATGACACCATCACCTAGTCTACCCAATCTGCAACTGGGGTGCAAAAGTCATCAAAGATCCATGACTTGTTCAGACTTAAAGCTGACATTCCTTCTTTTGGAGTCGCTCATTTTTCTTGTCTTTTCCATCTAGCCCAGAACGACATGGCTA
The DNA here is from genome assembly GCF_032444005.1 of Ranitomeya imitator. Classification (NCBI taxonomy): domain Eukaryota; kingdom Metazoa; phylum Chordata; class Amphibia; order Anura; family Dendrobatidae; genus Ranitomeya; species Ranitomeya imitator. The sequence continues at coordinate 621,220,316 of NC_091283.1, forward strand.
CTTCTTCCAGCCAGGAATCTCCTGCAGAAATTACAACAAAGGCATATATGATTTTTCACATTTTCAGCCTAAATCAATGCTTCCCAGAATCTTCTTTAAAGATTAATGATGCAAAACAAGTGAGTAAAATGAATAAATACTACCCAGAATCTTCAAAGTGTGAGCAGGTGAACTCTTACGACTTTTGTAATGCTCATGAACCCATGAGAAAAACAGCAGAACAAAATTCACATATTTGGCTCATTGTCTAAGGATTTCTATTTGGATCTTTAATTCGATTGAATCTGCCCTGGTTTGGCAACCAGCCTGTTCTCTGTGGCAACCGATGACCTTCTTCCGAGGTCTTCTGTGGGTTCTTCTGGTGTATTAGGCCTTGTGAATAGAACTCAAGCAAATTTATGTTGTGCATAACTGGGCCTTCTAAGATGTGCTGGTTGCCGGACAAAGGATGACAGGAGCAGAAGTAAAGGAGGACTGCACTTCCTAGCAGTCACTTTGCAAATCTTCAGGCATGCTTAAAAAATTGACTAATCATATACATTAAAGAATGAACAAAGCCTTTTAAAGCCAAATTCCCAGGCAGAAGATCAGCTCCAAAGGACTACTTAACCCCTTAAGAATCAGAGATATTTTTGGTTTTGCATTCATTTTTAGCTCCCCTTTTTTCCCCGAGCGATAACTTTTCTATTTTTTGGTCAAAATGCCCATGTGAGGGTTTGATTTTTAGAGGCCACATTGTATTTTTGAAGGACACCATTGGTTTTGACATATCATTTACTGAAAAACAGGAAAAAAAATTCCACGTGCGGTGAAATTGCAAAAAAAGTGCAATCCCATAGTTGTTGTTTTTTTTTTTTACCATGTTCACTAAATGCTAAAACTTACCTGCCTTTATGATTCTCCAGGTCATTATAAGTTCATATTGCAAAAAACCTGATCTGCACATCCAAACATAGACACAGTGTGAACAGGTGCTGAACCCAGAGTCGCCAACTCGTATATATTTAAGTATATAGGGCAGCACACTGCAGCGCCAAAACATGCAAACTTGAAAACACAAAATTTGAACTGCATTACTGCACTGAAAATATGAAAAATGAGAGCTTTTAGCGCATAAAAATGGCCAATTTTATGTGTACCTCGTAGCCACGATAAGGCATCTCTCTTATACGAGGCCCTACGCTTGACCTACCTCTCTGAGAATAAACGTCTCCATCTGAATGGGTACATGTGAAACCTCTCCTTGGACTCAAATTCTCTCTCACTGTGGAGGGGTATTGGACCTATTATAATTAAAACACCTGAAGCTAGGAGGCGGGGAGTGCACGATCAGAAGGCTAGAGAATACATTGCAAAAAACCTGATCTGCACATCCAAACATAGACACAGTGTGAACAGGTGCTGAACCCAGAGTCGCCAACTCGTATATATTTAAGTAAATAGGGCAGCACACTGCAGCGCCAAAACATGCAAACTTGAAAACACAAAATTTGAACTGCATTACTGCACTGAAAATATGAAAAATGAGAGCTTTTAGCGCATAAAAATGGCCAATTTTATGTGTACCTCGTAGCCACGATAAGGCATCTCTCTTATACGAGGCCCTACGCTTGACCTACCTCTCTGAGAATAAACGTCTCCATCTGAATGGGTACATGTGAAACCTCTCCTTGGACTCAAATTCTCTCTCACTGTGGAGGGGTATTGGACCTATTATAATTAAAACACCTGAAGCTAGGAGGCGGGGAGTGCACGATCAGAAGGCTAGAGAATACATTGCAAAAAACCTGATCTGCACATCCAAACATAGACACAGTGTGAACAGGTGCTGAACCCAGAGTCGCCAACTCGTATATATTTAAGTAAATAGGGCAGCACACTGCAGCGCCAAAACATGCAAACTTGAAAACACAAAATTTGAACTGCATTACTGCACTGAAAATATGAAAAATGAGAGCTTTTAGCGCATAAAAATGGCCAATTTTATGTGTACCTCGTAGCCACGATAAGGCATCTCTCTTATACGAGAGGTTTCACATGTACATGTACCCATTCAGATGGAGACGTTTATTCTCAGAGAGGTAGGTCAAGCGTAGGGCCTCGTATAAGAGAGATGCCTTATCGTGGCTACGAGGTACACATAAAATTGGCCATTTTTATGCGCTAAAAGCTCTCATTTTTCATATTTTCAGTGCAGTAATGCAGTTCAAATTTTGTGTTTTCAAGTTTGCATGTTTTGGCGCTGCAGTGTGCTGCCCTATTTACTTAAATATATACGAGTTGGCGACTCTGGGTTCAGCACCTGTTCACACTGTGTCTATGTTTGGATGTGCAGATCAGGTTTTTTGCAATGTATTCTCTAGCCTTCTGATCGTGCACTCCCCGCCTCCTAGCTTCAGGTGTTTTAATTATAATAGGTCCAATACCCCTCCACAGTGAGAGAGAATTTGAGTCCAAGGAGAGGTTTCACATGTACCCATTCAGATGGAGACGTTTATTCTCAGAGAGGTAGGTCAAGCGTAGGGCCTCGTATAAGAGAGATGCCTTATCGTGGCTACGAGGTACACATAAAATTGGCCATTTTTATGCGCTAAAAGCTCTCATTTTTCATATTTTCAGTGCAGTAATGCAGTTCAAATTTTGTGTTTTCAAGTTTGCATGTTTTGGCGCTGCAGTGTGCTGCCCTATTTACTTAAATATATACGAGTTGGCGACTCTGGGTTCAGCACCTGTTCACACTGTGTCTATGTTTGGATGTGCAGATCAGGTTTTTTGCAATGTATTCTCTAGCCTTCTGATCGTGCACTCCCCGCCTCCTAGCTTCAGGTGTTTTAATTATAATAGGTCCAATACCCCTCCACAGTGAGAGAGAATTTGAGTCCAAGGAGAGGTTTCACATGTACCCATTCAGATGGAGACGTTTATTCTCAGAGAGGTAGGTCAAGCGTAGGGCCTCGTATAAGAGAGATGCCTTATCGTGGCTACGAGGTACACATAAAATTGGCCATTTTTATGCGCTAAAAGCTCTCATTTTTCATATTTTCAGTGCAGTAATGCAGTTCAAATTTTGTGTTTTCAAGTTTGCATGTTTTGGCGCTGCAGTGTGCTGCCCTATTTACTTAATTATAAGTTCATAGACACCAAACATGTCTAGGTTCTTTTTTATTTAAGTGGTGAAAAAAATTCCAATGTTTGTTAAAAAAAAATTGCTCTATTTTCCGTTTCCCGTATTGTCTCTATTTTTCTAGATAGGTTATCGGGTTAGGTGAGGGCTTATTTTTTGCGTGCCGAGCTGATGTTTTTAATTATACCATTTTGGTGCAGACACAGTCTTTTGATTGCCCATTATTGCATTTTCATGCAATGTTGCAGCGACTGAAAAATGTAATCCTGGCGATTAGATTTTTTTCTCGCTACGCTGTTTAGCAATTGGGTCAATTTTTATTTATATTGATAGATCAGCGATACCAAATATGTGTGTTTGATTTTTTTTATATTTTTTTATTTTGAACGGGGCAAAAGTGGGGTGATTTGAACTTTTATTTTTTGTTATTTTTTAAATATTTTTAAAAACATTTTTTTTTACTTTTTGCATGCTCCAATACCCTCCATTAGAGACTAGAAGCTGCAGTTGTCCGATCAGCTCTGCTACATGCTGGCGATGATCAGATCGCCTGTATGTAGCAGAATTGCTCACTTTCTATTAGCGCTGACCACTGGGCGGTGCTCATAGCAATCCAGCAGTGACAACCGTAGAGGTCTTCTGGAGACCTCTGATTGTCATGCCAACCCATCGGCGACCCGCAGTCATGTGACACGGGCGCTGATGAGCTGGATTTCCGGCGTGCTTGCTGGAAGCGCAAATTAAATGCTGCTGTCAGAGTTTGACAGCAGCGTTTAACGGGTTAACAGCCGCGGATGGATTGCGATTCCAGCTGCGGATGATAGAGGCCAGGAAAGATGTGGGCTCCGGTGCTGAGGGAGTCCAACATCGGCGTACTATTACGCCCGATGTCATAATGGGGTTAAGACTTAGAAGCTGACTATGCAAAAAGACGTGGTCTGGAGCAGTGGTGGAGAATGACTTGTTGGATAGGATAGTACAGGAATATAGACAGTGAAATTCTACATCTTTTTTTATGTTTTTGCAATTTACATGTATTCGTTCTAAATGATTAATATAAATATGTTTGCAACCAGTGGAATTGCATATGAGCATGTGAGCCATCTGTATTTCTGCTTGTCAAAAAAATGAGCAAAAATCCAGCAACTGGTTCTCTCAAGAGTGAGTTGGCTTCAGTGACATATGGATAAACATTTCATCACTATAGAACTTTGTCACTGCCTTGTCAGATCATATGACCTAGTTTTCCTCTAACATATTTTATAAGATGCTGTTTATGGAAGTCAGAAATCCCTATTTTGTTGTGATGACAGCTGAAAACATTGCTTGTCAGTCACCAAAGGAACTTTGCAGAAAGACGATAGCTTTAACGTAGATTTCAGGTGTGCCTTTGAGAAGACACTTTCAGAGGTGATGCTAACAAAAAATATCTATCATGTCCAGAGAAATAAAGCAAACAAGTGTGAAAAACCCACTCCAAATATGTGGGACAAGCATCACAGCGTCTTTAAATGCATGTAAGCAAATTAGATATGTGCCCAGCTTAAAGGGCGGCATAGGGGCTGAGACTGTGCTCAATGTATGGTATTTTTCCTTTATTAAAGGGAATCTGTCAAGCAGTCTATCAACATCAATTATTGAGCAGGGAGAGCTGTGCAGATTGATATTTAGTATTGTTCCGTAGTATAACTTTTTATTTAGAAAAGCAGCCCACTTTAAACACTATATGGAGTTTTGGTCTAAAATGAAAACTTCATCAGATACTGGAACATACAAAAGAAAACAAATTATTTATCCAAAATTGAGCAAATAAGGCATAACAAGCATAAATGCATAAACATGCTATGCATGAGATATAAAGAAATGTAAGGGCATAATGCCTAATTGCCCTTCAGATGCAGAAGAACCAAGAGCATACATCAAAATCATAGCAGAGGTTGTAATTGTCCCTCCCACCCCCAAAAAAATTACTTAGTATTCGGCAGGGCATATCGCATATCTCACAACTTTGCAGCCCTTATAAAGTATTTTTTCTCCTATTGCAGCCCCTAGATTCCCTTTGTGTTGCGCTCATAAAGTATGATGCTAAAAAAAGTCCTCACAAACACTGTATGACACTTCCACAGTGAATTCCTCCACAAGCACAGTATGATGACATGACTGTACCCCCCTCAACGCCCCAGGCAAAGTATGGTGACCCCAACATAGTATGATCCCCCAACTTTGACCACCTACACAGCCCTCCATGCAGTATAATGGGACCACATACAGTGTAATGGCCCCCATACCTCTCTACACTGTGTAATGTTACAGACTAACCCATCAAACAGTATACTGTAATTGTCCCTACTCAGCCCTCCACACAGAATGATATGCCACAAACAAACCTTCACACTGTCTTATTGCTTGCATACAGGATAATAGCCCCCACATAGCCCTCCATAAAGTATAAAGGCTCCTTCATAGCCCTCCAAATAGATTAATGGTCTCAACATAGCCCTCCAAATGTTATAATAGCCCCAACATAGCCATCCATATAGTACAATGGACCCCACATTAACTACAATTTAAGATAATGCAGACCCATAGTCTTCCATATAGTATAATGCACCCTAAAGTCCTCCATATAGTAAAATGCACATCCCATAGTCCCCATATACTATAATGCACCCTTTATAGTCCTCCATATAGTATAATGCACCCCTACAGACCTCCATATAGTGTAATGCAACTCCCATAGTCCTCCATATTGTAAAGAATAGGTTATGCAGTCACATCATCCAGAAACAAAAAGAGTGTACATAATACGGAACCACAATTACCTGAAAAACAATAATTAAAGAATAAGTTGCAATGAAAGATTTAATGAGTATATCTTATAACTTGCTTTTGCATGTAATAATTACAGAAAGTGGGTTTTTGCATCTTTGTAATGTTTTGGTAAAATAATCCCTCGCTTTGAATTTCTTTTCTATTTTGTCTAATCTGTTTTGGTGTATTTGGTGTATTTGAAGATGTGTGATAGTTCGATTAACTCTACTAAACTGTGAGATTGAGGTCGATTCCTTGATGGCTTCAGCACGGCAGCTGGAAAAATGTAACAGGTTATTCATGTCTGTGTCCATTGTGAACAGGTGAATATTTAATGAGCCTTCTGGAGTTTTGATAACTGAAGAGTTTTCAAAAGAATGTCATGTTATGGAGCAATTGTGTTCATGACATATTTTGCCTACAGTAGGGCACCTTGGACTCCCTTATGGAGTTCCACTCTGTTCTCAATATTGTGTGGCCTGAATTACAGCTCACGATTTACACACAATTAGCTTTCTGGAGGCTACGGTTATCAAAACTCCAGAAGGCTCATTAAATATTCACCTGTTCACAAAGGACACAGATAGGAATAACCTGTTACATCTGTCCAGCTGTTATCCTGAGGTCATCAAATAATCAATCCCAATCTCACAGTTTAGTAGAGTTAATCGAATTAACGCAGATCCCCAAACACACCAAAAGATATTAGAGAAAATTGAGCAGAAATTCAAAAAGATGGGTTATCCTACCAAAACATTACAATAATACAGAAACCCACCTCCCAAAATTACTAGATCTTAATGAGAATCCCATATGTCACTCATTTTGGCCTTATGTATAAAACACATAAAGGTATTTCAGAGACACTGGCTCCTCTATTATTGGAGAAATTGAAGGAATCCTTTTTACCATGTATTTATTTATATTTATTATGCATTCGTTCAACTTTTTATCATTATTTTCTTTTCCTTAGCATGTTCCAATATGCGATGAATGCAAAAGAGGGGAGAAGCCAGCGCTGCCTAAGGTTAAAGCGCAATACATAAAGTGCAAATGCACATATTGATTTCTAACTGTATTTTCAAAATGAGACATTTAGCAAACAATTGATCAATTCTTTGAGCTACCCCGCCTCTTCACGGCAATCTCATATTGGGGCAGTCCTACTCTACGTTTTTTATATTCACTGTGCCATAAAGGCCTTCTAAGTGATTTAAAAGCAAGACCACATTAAAAGCAAGCTTTACCTGCAGCATTACTGAATCACTCCCATGGCGTCAGAGGGGCAAGTGAGGATAAAGGTTGACCAGGTCCAGGCATAGAAATTTCAGATCCAACCTCCACACTGCCCAGCCAGCACCACAGATAAAGGGTGCGAAAGGCTGAGGCACAGATGCATAATTAAACAAAGCCTAGGGCAGGGCAGGGCTGCTGTGTGTGTGTACAGCAGCCTATCAATCACAGAAACACAGAAAGAATGGCGCATGTAACCCGGCACGCACGGCAACAGTGGTGGTCAGCCACTTACCAATATGTATTGTGTTTTAACCTTAGGCAGCGCTGGCTTCTCCCCTCTTTTGCTTTGATATTGGTACGTGGCTAACCACCACTGTTGCCGGGCGCGCCGGGTTACGTGCGCCATTCTTTCTGTGTTTCTGTGATTGATAGGCTGCTGTACACACACACAGCAGCCCTGCCCTGCCCTAGGCTTTGTTTAATTATGCACCTGTGTCTCACCCTTTATCTGTGGTGCTGGCCGGGCAGTGTGGAAGTTGTACCTGAAATGTCTATGTCTGGACCTGGTCGACCTTTATCCTCGCTTGCCCCTCTGGTGCCATGGGGGTGACTCAGTAATGCTCCAGGTACAGCTTGCATTTAATGTGGTCTTGCTTTTAATTCCTTTAGGAGGCCTTTATGGCACAGCGAATATAAAAAACGTAGAGTAGGACTGCCCCAATATGAGATTGCCGTGAAGAGGCGGGGTGGCTCAAAGAATTGATCAATTGTTTGCTAAATGTCTCATTTTGAAAATACAGTTAGAAATCAATATGTGCATTTGCACTTTATGTATTGCGTTTTAACCTTAGGCAGCGCTGGCTTCTCCCCTCTTTTGCTTTAATATGCAATAAATGACCAATTTTTAGACATGGGACTGCTTTTTCAAATAAAATGTTTTTATTTATCTTAATTCACGGTGGAGTGCCAAGTTCTTTGTTATTGATATAGATATCAGGTGGCTCAAGCAGTTAGTGCTACTCAGCTCCTGTGCACACAGTGACGGAGTCCAGAGCACAGCGTCTGCATACGAGCCCGTTACTCCATTTTTAATTCAGTCACCTCTTTGCTGATATGCATAGCACTGCACTGCTTTTCAGTAATTGGCCATGCAGTACTGAGGGCCCAGTTGCAGTTCCATTTCCAAGATCATAAAAGTACTGGTTTGCGGGAAAAGATTAAGTATAATTTTTGTACTATATTTTTAATCCTTGCTCATTCTTACTTCATATGTCCACCAGTAGATGATTTTTATCAGTGACTGCAAGTATTCTCTGAATGCATGCTCATGTTGGAAAGGTGATCAATAACTGACAGGACCACCCACTTGTGGACATATGAATTTTTACTTTGTGTTTTTCTCCCCTTAGAGGATTTAATCCTGCAATCAAACTATACAGTATATCCTAACATTATATTCTATAATATTGTAGTATTGCAGTATATGGTGAAATTGTGTTAGTCCAATGAAGTTCAGCTTGTGGCTGAGCTTTATAGGAGGACCAAGATTGAAGTTATAAGGGCCTTCAGCAGTTACTGGGCTGCCATGGATATCCATTGGTTCCCAGCAATCGTCTTTCATGGGCCTCATGGGAATCAGTGTGCGACAGACAGCTCTCCAGCGACCAACAATCCCGAAGTCCCCTGGTAACCAGGGTAAACATCGGGTTACTAAGCGCAGGGCCGCGCTTAGTAACACGATGTTTACCCTGGTTACCAGCATAAACGTAAAAAAACAAACACTACATACTTACATTCCTGTCGCGTCCCTCGGCGCTGTGCTTCTCTGCACTGACAGTGAGCGCCGGACAGCCGGAAAGCAGAGCGGTGACGTCACCGCTGTACTTTACGGCTGGCCGGCGCTCACCAGTCAGTGCAGGAAGCTGAAGGCGAGGGACATGACCAGACACCGGGAATGTAAATATGTAGTGTTTTGTTTTTTTTTACATTTACACTGGTAACCAGGGTAAATATCAGGTTACTAAACGCGGCCCTGCGCTTAGTAACCCAATGTTTACCCTGGTTACTGGTGTAGACATCGCTGAATCGGCGTCACACACGCCGATTCAGCGATGTCAGCGGGAGATCCAGCGACTAAATAAAGTTTCAAACAATCTGCTATGACGTACGATTCTCAGCAGGGTCCCTGATCGCAGTAACGTGTCAGACACAGCGAGATCGTAACGATATCACTGGAACGTCACGGATCGTGCCTTCCTAGCGATCAAAGTGCCACTGTGTGACGGTACCCTTAGTTTGGCAGTTGACCAGACAATGCATTGTATCTACTGCAAAATCTGGTAGAGGAAGGATGATGGTATAGGGTTATTTTCCAGGGCCCTTATTTACAGTGCAAGGTAATGCTCATGTTACAGTCATTTAGACAAATGTATACTTCTAACGTTCTAGCTGAATTGTTTAGGAAAGGTCTTTGCCTGTTACAGCATGATGTTTCTCTGTGTTGGCTGGTATAATTGTAACACAGACCAGTCTCTGATTTTTATATCACTTTCTATCAACATGACAAGAAGGTCTATGTACAAGTAAGATATTTTTTTTAATATAAAAGGTAATTAGTAAATGTTTGATTCACCAAGATGGGATATTAGTAATTAAAGTTTTAGCATTGGCCAACCCTTTGGTATCTCTGTTATATAAAATGCATATAAACAAATACATGCATATTGTCTCTCGAGAGAGATAGAGGAAGAGAACTAGAACTCTAGTGCCATCTATTATAAGTAGCAATCCTAAAAATCAATGTTGACCCTTTAACAAGCCTTGTGACATGATTTAGGATAAAATTCAAACCAGAATCTCAATTTGCAGACACTGTGTTTCAGGGAAAATTCCCCTCGTCAGTGCAAAGTATGAGATGTGGTTTGGCTGGATGAGATTCATCTGACTGAGATCCAAGGGTAACATTTCTCCTTTCCGAGAGTGACATGTCAAGCCTGGCATGTCAAAGTGATAAAGGTACCGTCACACTTAGCGACGCTGCAGCGATACCGACAACGATCCGGATCGCTGCAGCGTCGCTGTTTGGTCGCTGGAGAGCTGTCACACAGACAGCTCTCCAGCAACAAACGATCCCGAGGTCCCCGGTAACCAGGGTAAACATCGGGTTACTAAGCGCAGGGCCGCGCTTAGTAACCCGATGTTTACCCTGGTTACCATCATTAAAGTCAAAAAAACAACCACTACATACTTACCTACCGCTGTCTGTCCTTGGCGCTGTGCTTCGCTGCTCTGGCTGTGAGCGCCGGGCAGCCGGAAAGCACAGCGGTGACGTCACTGCTCTGCTTTCCGGCCGCTGTGCTCACAGCCAGAGCAGAGAAGCAGAGCGCCAAGGACAGACAGCGGTAGGTAAGTATGTAGTGGTTGTTTTTTTTACTTTAACGATGGTAACCAGGGTAAACATCGGGTTACTAATCGCGGCCCTGCGCTTAGTAACCCGATATTTACCCTGGTTACCAGCGAAGACATCGCTGAATCGGTGTCACACACGCCGATTCAGCGATGTCAGCGGGAGATCCAGCGACGAAACAAAGTTCTGGACTTTCTTCCCCGACCAGCGACATCACAGCAGGGGCCTGATCGCTGCTGCCTGTCACACTGGATGATATCGCTAGCCAGGACGCTGCAACGTCACGGATCGCTAGCGATATCGTCTAGTGTGATGGTACCTTAAGACTTTTAAGCCTTGCAATACTCCCTTGATAAATTAAGTATGCAAATTGTTTCTTCAGAGAGGATGAGGGAGAGAACTATAGTGCCACCTATCCACCATGACTTAGGATAAAAGCCAAACCAGAACAATTTGTAGACACTGTGTTAGCGTTTGGTGGAATCCACCAAATATATTTTATAGAGTAATCTGTGCGTTCGCAACCCGGGGTCCACCGTGCAGGAGAAAACCCGCTGCTAGTAACTGACGGTACTATATGGCGGTTTAAGTGAACTCTGTTACTTCACAGAGTCACTAAAGACAAAAGAATGCTGTGCCCTGTTAACCTCACAGAGGAACACAGCTACCAAATAGAGCAAACAGTGGTCATGCAGTTAGAATAGCACACGCAAAACTCCTCACCGGAGGTGCCGGTATTCTAGGGGCTTATTTCAGCTGGGCCCTGAATCCACTCACACAGAACTCCTCACCGTAGGTGCCAGTATTCTAGGGGCTTATTTCAGCCGAACCATGAAACCACATACACATGACCACACTGGCGCAGAACACATAAGTTAGTTGATACTAGCGCATGGCCATGCGGTCTTACCCTGGGCATGCTCCGAAGGGAAAAAGCAGGACTTAGTCCCAGAGACATCTGCTCACCTCTGACCAGTACTGGTTACAATGGCTGAACCTGGAAAGGCAGCAGTTATCATTCGCACCATATCAGGCTGAGCCAGAAGCTGGGACCGACGTCTCAGCTGAGCAGGCTCCACTGCAGCTGGAGAAGAATGGGAGACCGCAGCAGAGATGGCTCAAGATTCCCCCTGTGCAGAGGCGGGTACTCGACCTCTAACGCTGTGTTTTGGGTTACTGCCCCAATCTGGTTTGGCTTCTAGCCTAAGTCATGTGACAAGGCTAATTAAATTATCAACATTGACTTTTTGGGTTGCTACTTCCAATTGGTGGCACTCTAGTTCTAGCTCTCTTACCAGGCTTGATGTGTCATTCTCTGCAAGATGAAATGTTACCCTACAAACAAAATGAAAATCTAACACTAGATAAACCCTTCAACTGAAGAGCTGCAGTTTTTTTCTACATAAGGAATTTGTCATTAATTCTTTATCAAATGTGACTACAAATCCAATACATATACCAGTGTAACAAGGTCATCCGGAGTGGTAGTCCCAGCCAAGTCAACTAAGCCACAGACAGTAGACACCCCGGCACCTTGCTCAGAGATAGACCGGATAGACACAATCCTCAGACACAACTTGCAGTCCAATAGGGAAAGAAATTTAATAACAGAGATGGATTGAAGTACAACATTGTCTTCCTGCCCTTTCCCTAGCAATGTCCGTGGCCATACCCACAACAGCCACGGCGGCCAGTAGAAGCAGTAGCCCATATGCCGGAATCTGGATGCTTGAAGTCCCTTCAGCGGGCCCTTACCAAGTCCTGGGGCCCGTGTTGTGCTCCTTAAGTCCTAGACAACAGATTCTATCACTTCCTGGGGTCTGTAAATGCCCGTGTCACTGTCCTTTAGTCCGGGGCAACAGATTCTATCCCCTCTTGGTGTCTGGCAATGCCCCAGCTGCTGCTGTAGCACAGCTGTCCATGGCAAATGGGCCCGGGCTACTGATTGGAAACAGGAGCTTCCTGATGCCTTTTCTGGCTGCTAGTCCAGCCCACATGTTAACTCTTCCTGTCCCTGCCTCTAACATGTACAGGGCAACACAATACAGTTCAACAGTGATACATTACAGACTAAAAGGGACATCACATGTTGCATGAACACACATGGGAAACATTGCTAACACAGCATATTACAATGCATGTTAATAACAGTGCATAAATAGTACAGAACATACAGGTACACCATATGTGTTCTGCATAAAGTGCACAGGACCAGCACACGGGAGAGAGGGAGAGAAGCAATGAGGATCTCCGCCACCTCCTTACACCAGAAATTACAAAGAGGTGTGGTGATATTAAATTCAAGGGTGTATCAATAACGACCTGCTGTAGCTAAACTGAGCTCTACCAGTTGGAAATGAGCAGGTAAGGATAATAATCAAACAAGTTTACAGAAATGTTACCACTTTTTACAGAATTAGAAAATGGAATATTGAAAGGGGACCTGCTACAACACAAGACTCACTCACAAGGGTGGCACTGTTCTTAGGGAAAAAACAGTAATCCCCTTTTCTCTAATTCTAGCCAAACCCATTACAGTTAAACACCCCCTGAGCAAAATGATTTACCATGCTTAAATTTGCTAAGGGTAAAGTACTTTTTATTTGCATTGAGACAAATCTTACTTTGCCACTTAAATTATAGAGCCAGCTTCCTTCTTTTTGGAGGAGAGATAATTGGGGAAACTTTTGCAGGGAGCATTGTCTGGCCTATGTATCTTCATCAAGTAGCTAGGCATTCTCCACTTGTACCCCCTAGCAACCTTCCAAAGGCTTCTCATCTACTCATCAAGTAGCCTATTTTGAACCCTGATAAAGGTGACCATAGGTAGAGGCATGTTTCTTTTGAAAAGCTCTGGTTTATCCAAAACTCCTACATATTGTTATAGGGTCTATATTGACTTTTGGGTTGATTCCTCCAAAAGATATAATTATAAAACCAGTTTCCTTCCTTTTAGAGTAGTACCAGAAAGCATGTCCTGGCCTATAAGTTTACATGCACCAGACGGTCTTCACAAGAACAGTTCCCCCAATACTTAGAGGAACACTCAGGGCTAAACATATCCACTGTCATATGCCTAGCATTGGGCCTAAAGGGACAATGTCCTGTGCTGAATAGTGTTTTGGTATTACCTTGACTGTCCCACTAATTCAACTGAACTTGAAATAATCAGTTGTTGTTTTTCTATAAGCTGACTTTTATTTCTGTGTTTCATATTTGCAAATTATTTTATACTGCCCACTGTTTTGTTTCTTGACTGTTAATTAGTTGTTATTTTACCATTTATTTCTGCACAGCTGTCACTCAAGCTATTCAAAGACCGATACAGTGTATTGAAAGACAATACAATGAGGTTGATTGATGTCATTTGTGCAGCTCAAAGGATGGAAATGTGTTTAAAAAATCCATTGTACAGAAATAATAAGAACCATGGCATAATTACAGCAGCAGGACTTCCAGCATAGAGCGGCAAACCATATCATTTACTTGAATCCTGATACAATTAATCTCCCCAAACAATGTTTCTCAATTCCGTTTCAAAAATGTTCCAAAATGGAACTTACCCTTTAGACTCTTTTATCCTGTATCCAAAGAAAGACAGGTCATCCGAGATATGGGCAGCAAATTTATTCGTTTGAATTATGACCTCAGGGTAATGCATAGCTGGTAGATAATTTCAAGGCCTGCTATATATTTAATTTTGAATCTGGGGTAATTACAGCAAATGACAGCCATGAATGACAAAGTTGGATATTAATGTCTTATGGGACCAGGGGTTATTCTGATGCCCTAGGTTGAGAATTCATATTTATTTCGCACATCTGTTGATCAGGTATGTACATACAATGATATGTAAAAGTTTAGCTACCCCTTGTCAAAATTACTGTTATTGTGAACAGCTAAGCAAGTTGAAGATGAAATTATCTCTAAAAAGTCTATCTAAGTTAAAGATGACTTATTTATTTTGTATTTTAGGTATATATATATATATATATATATATATATATATATATATATATATATATATATATATATATACAGTACAGACCAAAAGTTTGGACACACCTTCTCATTTAAAGATTTTTCTGTATTTTCATGGCTATGAAAATTGTAAATTCATACTGAAGACATCAAAACTATGAATTAACATGTGTGGAATTATATACTGAACAAAAAAGTGTGAAACAACGGAAAATATGTCTTATAGTCTAGGTTCTTTAAAGTAGCCACCTTTTGCTTTGATGACTGTTTTGCACACTCTTGGCATTCTCTTGATGAGCTTCAAGAGGTAGTCACCGGAAATGGTTTTCACTTCAAAGGTGTGCCCTGTCAGGTTTAATAAGTGAGATTTCTTGCCTTATAAGTGGGGTTGGGACCATCAGTTGTGTTGTGCAGAAGTTTGGTGGATACACAGCTGATAGTCCTACTGAATAGACTGTTAGCTGCTTTTTTCTTGTCATAATACAAATTCTAAGTAAAGAAAAACGAGTGGCCATCATTACTTTAAGAAATGAAGGTCAGTCAGTCCGAAAAATTGGGAAAACTTTGAAAGTGTCCCCAAGTGCAGTTGCAAAAACCATCAAGCACTACAAAGAAACAGGGTCACATGAGGACCGCCCCAGGAAAGGAAGACCAAGTGTCACCTCTGCTTCTGAGGATAAGTTTATCCGAGTCATCAGCCTCAGAAATCGTTAACAGCAGCTCAGATTCGAGACCAGGTCATTGCCACACAGAGTTCTAGCAGCAGACACCTCTCTACAACAACTGTTAAGAGGAGACTTTGTGCAGTTTGAGATCTTTCATGGTAAAATAGCAGCTAGGAAACCACTGCTAAGGACAGGGAACAAGCAGAAGAGACTTGTTTGGGCTAAAGAACACAAGGAATGGACATTAGACCAGTGGAAATCTGTGCTTTGGTCTGGTGAGTCCAAATTTGAGATCTTTGGTTCCAACCACTGTGTCTTTGTGCGACGCAGAAAAGGTGAACAGATGGACTCTACATGCCTGGTTCCCACCGTGAAGCATGGAGGAGGAAGAGTAATGGTGTGGGGGTGCTTTGCTGGTGACACTGTTCGGGATTTATTCAAAATTGAAGGCATACTGAACCAGCATGGCCACCACAGCATCTTGCAGCGGCATGCTATTCCATCCGGTTTGCGTTTAGTTGGACCATCATTTATTTTTCAACAGGACAATGACCCCAAACACACCTCCAGGCTGGTTAAGAGCTTTTGATCAAGAAGGAGAGTGATGAGGTGCTACGCCAGATGATCTGGCCTCCACAGTCACCAGACCTGAACCCAATCGAGATGGTTTGGGGTGAGCAGGACCGCAGAGTGAAGGCAAAAGGGCCAACAAGTGCTAAGCATCTCTGGGAACTCCTTCAAGATTGTTGGAAGACCATTCCCAGTGACTACCTCTTGAAGCTCATCAAGAGAATGCCAAGAGTGTGCAAAGCAGTCATCAAATGAAAAGGTGGCTACTTTGAAGAACCTAGAATACAAGACATATTTTCCGTTGTTTCACACCTTTTTGGTAAGTATATTATTCCACATGTGTTAATTCATAGTTTTGATGCCTTCAGTGTGACTGTACAATTTTCATAGTCATGAAAATACAGAAAAATCTTTAAATGAGGTGTGTCCAAACTCTTGGTCTGTACTGTATACACATATATATGTGTAATACACATAATCACCAATTATGACTAATGTTGACAGATACAGCCCACAGTCTGATGTGTATAATGGCCACTAACAGATGATTGTTAGGGTGAGATAAAGATCCAGCATTTCTGATTTCACACTGCAGTTCCTTTCCATCTCTCCTAGATAAGACACCACCAGAGATGTCTAAAAGCAGCTCTCTAAAGGAGAAAACAAGAGGGCTTAGTAGAGCAAGCTCTTGGTTATTGGAGTGTCAGGTGAGACACCTACCGGCTTAACAATTGTGCTATCTAAAGTGTAAGGGTCGCTATAGACACAAACATTTGTTTGGCTAACAAATATGGCTGTTGTTTTGAGAGCTGTATTTTCAGTCTTTGCCTTGTCCATGTGTGCAATGGACAGTACACTAACCCTACAATGATCTATTGTCAAGTCTCTCAGATTAATGATTACTACTAGGGTTGAGCGACCTTGACTTTTTTAGAGTCGAGTCCGGTTTCGCAAAACCCGACTATCTCAAAAGTCGGGTCGAGTGAAATCGGCCGATTATGTCGTAAAGTCGGGATCGACCGAAACACGAAACCCAATGCAAGTCAATGGGGCAGCATAGTCGGCAGTGAGTGGGGGCCAGGAAAACACCTAGAGTGCCCATTTTAATGGCAAAAACATCCATTCTTCTTAATTAAGCTTGTCAATCTTAATTTCCCTTACAATAATAGTTAGGCATTGGAAATTGGGGGTCATTTGGCTAAAGTTGTTGGGGGTAGGGCTGGTTCAAGTATTTTGTGGGCCCAGGAAATCTTGACCACGACACGGCAGTGGAGCAGGGCGAGGTAAGTATTTAAACTTTGCAAGTGCTGTGATCCTGAGCAAGCAGGGGGGGCCCACTCGTTGGCATTGGCACTGGCACAGGGCCCCTCAGAGTACGGCGGTGTGTTTGCATGGCGGGGGCGCCTCCCACCGGCAGCGACACTTTTGCGTACTATGAGGGGCAATGTGCCAGTGACGTCGCCAACGAGTATGCCCCCCCACCTGATGATGGAACTTGCACTTTCATCTTCACCTTCCTCTTTGTCCCCTTGTAAGGTGGTATAGTATGTGGGAAGGGGAACCTGAATTTCAGCAGGGTCAGATTCTGGCTGTGTAGCGTGCAAGGGGAATGTAGTGATCTGGGGCAATTGTTATGACCTGGTGGTTAGGAGCACCCGGAATGACCTGATAGTTAAACCTCATACAGGACGAGCTCTGGGATGTGGGAGCTCTGCTGACTGCAAGCCCTAATCCTATCACACACACTAAAAATAGCCGTGGAGCGCTCCTGACCAGACCTAGGCGTCTCGTCACAGCCTAAGAGCTATCTAGCCCTAGAGATAGAAAATAAAGCCTACCTTGCCTCAGAGAAATTCCCCAAAGGTAAAGGAAGCCCCCCACATATATTGACTGTGAGTAAAGATGGTAGTCACAAACGCAGAGATGAAACAGGCTTCAGCAAAGGGAGGCCAGACTTACTAAATAGACAGAGGATAGGAAAGGTAACTTTGCGATCAGCACAAAAACCTACAAAAGACCACGCAGAGTGTGCAAATAAGACCTCCGCACCGACTCATGGTGCGGAGGGGCCACTCTGCATCCCAGAGCTTCCAGCTAGCAAGACAAAATCATGATAACCAGCTGGACAAGAAAACAGAGAACAAATAATGACTATCAGGAACTTAGCTTCTGCAGGAGAAGGCAGGTCACCAGAGAGATCCAGGAGCGAACTGAACCAATGCAAAAACATTGACAGCTGGAATGGAGTAACGATCTGAGAGGAGTTAAATAGAGCAGCCAACCAAAGGATAAACCACGTCACCTGTGTAAGGAACCTCAGAAGCAGCAGCTTCCCTCATAGCCACCAGAGGGAGCCCATAGACAGAACTCGCCGAAGTACCATTCATGACCACAGGAGGGAGTTCGACAACAGAATTCACAACAGTACCCCACCCTTGAGGAGGGGTCACCGAACCCTCACCAGAGCCCCCAGGCCGATTAGGATGAGCCAAATGAAAGGCATGAACAAGATCGGCAGCATGAACATCAGAGGCAAAAACCCAGGAATTATCTTCCTGACCATAACCCTTCCACTTGACCAGGTACTGGAGTTTCCGTCTCGAAACACGAGAATCCAAAATCTTCTCCACCACATACTCCAACTCCCCCTCGACCAACACCGGGGCAGGAGGATCAACGGAGGGAACCATAGGCGCCACGTATTTCCGCAACAACGACCTATGGAACACATTATGGATGGCAAAAGAAGCTGGAAGGTCCAAACGAAATGACACAGGATTAAGAACTTCAGAAATCTTATATGGCCCAATGAAACGAGGCTTAAACTTAGGAGAGGAAACCTTCATAGGAATGTGACGAGATGACAACCAAACCAAATCCCCAACACGAAGTCGGGGACCAACACAACGCCGGCGGTTAGCGAAACGTTGAGCCCTCTCCTGGGACAATGTCAAATTGTCCACCACATGAGTCCAAATCTGCTGCAACCTGTCCACCACCGCATCCACACCAGGACAGTCCGAAGGCCCAACCTGCCCTGAAGAGAAACGTGAATGGAAACCAGAATTACAGAAAAAAGGAGAAACTAAAGTAGCCGAGCTGGCCCGATTATTAAGGGCGAACTCAGCCAAAGGCAAGAAGGACACCCAATCATCCTGATCCGCAGAAACAAAGCATCTCAGATATGTCTCCAAAGTCCGATTAGTTTGTTCGGTTTGGCCATTAGTCTGAGGATGGAAAGCCGAAGAAAAAGACAAATCAATGCCCATCTTAGCGCAAAAGGACCGCCAAAACCTCGAAACAAACTGGGAACCTCTGTCAGAGACGACGTTCTCTGGAATGCCATGCAAACGAACCACATGCTGGAAAAACAATGGCACCAAATCAGAGGAGGAAGGCAATTTAGATAAGGGTACCAAATGGAGCATCTTAGAGAAGCGATCACAAACCACCCAAATGACCGACATCTTTTGAGAAACAGGGAGATCAGAAATAAAATCCATGGAAATATGCGTCCAGGGCCTCTTCGGGATCGGCAAGGGCAAAATCAACCCACTGGCACGAGAACAGCAGGGCTTAGCCCGAGCACAAGTCCCACAGGACTGCACAAAAGAATGCACATCCTGTGATAAAGAAGGCCACCAAAAGGATCTAGCCACCAAATCTCTGGTACCAAAGATTCTAGGATGACCAGCCAACACCGAACAATGAACCTCAGAGATTACTCTACTAGTCCATCTTTCAGGGACAAACAGTTTCTCCGTAGGACAATGGTCAGGTCTATCAGCCTGAAACTTCTGCAGCACCCGCCGCAAATCAGGGGAGATGGCAGACAAAATTACCCCCTCTTTAAGATTACCCGCCGGCTCCGGAACACCCGGAGAGTCAGGCACAAAACTCCTTGACAGGGCGTCAGCCTTCACATTCTTAGATCCCGGAAGGTATGAAACCAGAAAATCAAAACGGGAGAAAAAGAGCGACCATCGAGCCTGTCTAGGATTCAACCGTTTGGCAGACTCGAGATAAGTCAAATTCTTGTGATCCGTCAAGACCGCCACGCGATGTTTAGCTCCTTCAAGCCAATGTCGCCACTCCTCGAATGCCCACTTCATGGCCAACAACTCCCGATTGCCCACATCATAATTGCGCTCAGCAGGCGAGTATTTTCTAGAAAAGAAGGCACAGGGTTTCATCACCGAGCCATCAGAACTTCTTTGCGACAAAACAGCCCCTGCTCCAATTTCAGAAGCATCAACCTAAACCTGAAAAGGGAGCGAAACATCTGGCTGGCACAACACAGGGGCAGAAGCAAAACGACGCTTCAATTCCTGAAAAGCCTCCACAGCCGCAGAGGACCAATTGACCACATCAGCACCTTTCTTGGTCAAATCAGTCAAAGGTTTAGCAATACTGGAAAAATTAGCGATGAAGCAACGATAATAATTAGCAAAGCCCAGGAATTTCTGCAAGCTCTTCACAGATGTCGGCTGAGTCCAATCGTAAATGGCCTGAACTTTAACAGGGTCCATCTCGATAGTAGAAGGGGAAAAAATGAAACCCAAAAATGAAACCTTCTCAACTCCAAAGAGACACTTTGACCCCTTCACAAACAAGGAATTCGCACGAAGGACCTGGAACACCATTCTGACCTCTGTTAGGACTGGGGGAACGCACCAAGAAAGGTGATATAGATGCGTTCACAGTCCAGGGTCCACCGTGCAGGTGAAAACCTGCTGCTAGTAAATACAGACTATATGGCGGTACACTAAAGTATATACACGTGGGTTCAACCTCACCCAGCGTGAAGGGAGCAATCCTGTTGCGTCACAGGATCGCGGTACCGCACCTAAAGCGCGAGCGAGTAGTCAGTGTACTTAACCCCAACTGGGATTGAAGTCCGATTAGACCCTCGCTGGCACTACACCACAACTGGGTGTGTAAGGAAACTAAGTATAAATATATAAATGCACAGGAGTACGAGCAATGCCGCACTGACGGACGCCACCAACCACACTGGCTTGGGTATGGAAAGCGCAAGGCAAGCGCACGGCGCCGTACAGGCAGACACAGCAAGAGGACGCTGTAATGTGTGTATCGTGCAGATGATTAGTCGGGCGCTAGATAGCTACCAACATCCGCGAGCAGACAACAACTCTAGGGAGGGATATTTAGGAGCTTTCATCCATCGACATACATTCATCTACACACACACATATAACATTATGAGACAATACTAGCGCATGGCCGTGCGGTCATGCGCAGTTTATATAGTTGCAGCACAGGAAGTGGCTACAGCACTTTTGCCCTTCCAAGACCTGCCAAGAGGACCAATGGAATGTGCTGCAGAGCCTGAGCACATGACCCTCGATCTCCAACGGGAGATCTTACCCTGGGCATGCTCAGTACGTGCAGACAAGGACTTAGTCCCAGAGAAGTCCGCTCGCTGCTGACCAGCACTGACTTTAATGGCAGAGACTGGAGAAGCAGCAGCAACTCTTAGCACAGAGTCAGGCTGAGCGAGACGCTGGGATCGACGTCCCTGCTGAGCAGACTCCACTGCGGCTGGAGGAGAATGGGAGACCGCAGCGGAGACGGATCGAGATTCCCCCTGTGCAGCAGAGGAAACTCGACTCCTAACATGCCCCCCCTCCTTGGGCCTCGCTACGTTTGAAGGCAGCAATGAGCTGCGGAGCCCGAATGTGCTCAACAGGCTCCCAGGACCTGTCCTCGGGGCCATAACCCTTCCAGTCTACCAAATAAAATTTTTTACCACGCACCACCTTGCACCCCAAAATAGCGTTCACCTCATAATCGTCCGTAGACGAACCCGATGTCCCAGCAGATGACTCGGAGAACCGGGACATATACACGGGTTTCAAGAGGGACACATGAAAGGTGTCGGTGATACCCAGGCGTGGCGGAAGGGCCAAACGATAGACCACAGGATTAACCTGCTCGAGGACCTTGAACCGGCCCAAGTAGCGAGGAGCAAATTTAGTGGACTCAACTCGCAGCCTGATGTTACGGGCGGAGAGCCACACCAAGTCGCCAGGAGCAAAGGTCGGAGCGGGGCGCCGATGAGCATCGGCGGAGGACCTCATTCTCTCCTTAGAGGCCCGAATGGCATCCTGAGTGCGGTCCCAAATATCCCGTGCCTCCACAGCCCAGTCTGCCACCCTGGAGTCGGCGGAAGACACGGGCATAGGCACAGGTACCCGTGGATGCTGACCATAGTTGAGGAGGAATGGGGTTTGTCCAGTGGAGTCGGCTACGGCGTTGTTCAGTGCAAACTCTGCCCATGATAGCAAGGATGCCCAGTCATCCTGCCTGGCTGAAACAAAATGTCGCAGGTATGTGACCAAGGTCTGGTTGGCCCTCTCTGCCAACCCATTCGTCTCGGGATGATAAGCGGAAGAGAGATTCAACTCAATACTGAGAAGATGACAGAGCTCTCTCCAGAACCGAGACGCAAACTGGGGACCCCGGTCACTGACAATTTTGTCTGGCATACCATGCAGGCGGAAGATATGTCTAATGAACAACGCTGCCAAGGCCCGTGCAGAAGGTAACCGCGGCAGCGGCACCAAATGCACCATTTTTGAGAAATGATCGGTGATGACCCAAATGATGGTACAGCCGCGAGACTTGGGCAAACCCACAACAAAGTCCATCCCGACCATCTCCCAGGGCCTATCTGCCACCGGCAAGGGATAGAGCAAACCAGCTGGCCTTTGACGCAGAGATTTATTTTTGGCGCAGGAGACACACGCCAGAACATAATCCCTGACATCCCGGACCATATGCGGCCACCAGTACGTCCTCGCCAGTAGCTCAGATATCCTCTTTGTCCCAAAGTGTCCACCCACCCTGGACGAATGAGCCCAAGAGAGAACCTCCGGTCGCAAATTAATGGGCACAAAAGTCTTGCCCAGAGGCACAGACTCTAGCGAAACCGGCGCCACGGTTCTCAGGCTCTTGGAAGGGACAATAAGCCGAGGCTCCTCTTCCTCCTCCTCAGTTGACATAAGGGAGCGAGAGAGAGCGTCAGCACGGATATTCTTCTCCCCGGCGAGATAATGACGGGAAAAGTGGAACCGGGAGAAGAACAGGGACCATCTGGCCTGGCGAGAATTTAGCCGCTGGGCTGTCTGCAAATAGACCAAATTTTTGTGGTCCGTGTAAACTTGGAAGGGAAACCGCGCACCTTCCAGAAGGTGTCTCCACTCCGAAAAGACCAACTTCATTGCTAGCAACTCCCTGTCCCCGATGGAGTAGTTCCTCTCCGCTGGCGTGAAGGTCTTGGAGAAGAAGAAGCATGGATGCTTCCGACCTTGAGCATCCTTTTGGTAGAGGACTGCTCCAGCACCAACGGACGAGGCATCCACCTCCAGTAGGAATGGCTTATCCACATCGGGACGATGTAAGATGGGAGCGCTAGCAAAGTGGGACTTGATAGAAGTGAAGGCCTTGGAGACCTCTTCCGACCACAATTTGGGATTCGCTCCCTTCTTGGTGAGGGCTACCAAGGGAGCTACCAGAGTTGAGAAGTGGGGAATGAACTGGCGGTAATAGTTTATGAA
Source organism: Ranitomeya imitator (assembly GCF_032444005.1). NCBI lineage: Eukaryota > Metazoa > Chordata > Amphibia > Anura > Dendrobatidae > Ranitomeya > Ranitomeya imitator. The sequence continues at coordinate 621,243,689 of NC_091283.1, forward strand.
CCCCATAAAGCGCTGCACCGCTTTAAGAGAATGGGGCTCTTGCCAGTCCATCACAGCCTGTAGTTTGGCAGGATCCATAGCCAATCCCTGGGCGGAGATGATATAGCCCAGGAAAGGTAAGGACTCCTGCTCAAACACACACTTCTCCAACTTTGCATAAAGAGAGTTTGCCCGTAGGAGGTCGAAGACTCTGCCAACATCTCTCCGGTGGGAGTCAATATCTGGAGAAAAGATGAGAATATCATCCAGATAGACTACAACCGAGGTGGAAAGCATATCCCGGAAGATGTCGTTGACAAAGTCTTGGAAAACGGCAGGTGCATTACAGAGCCCGAAGGGCATCACCAGATACTCATAGTGCCCATCTCTGGTGTTAAATGCCGTTTTCCACTCGTCCCCCTCACGGATGCGAATCAGGTTATAAGCACCCCGCAGATCTAGTTTAGTAAACACTCTAGCTCCCCGAAGCCTATCGAAAAGCTTAGATATCAACGGCAAAGGGTACTTGTTCTTAACTGTGATAGCATTAAGACCCCTGTAGTCTATGCATGGACGTAGTTCTCCATTCTTCTTCTGCACGAAAAAGAACCCTGCCCCAGCAGGTGACACTGACTTCCTGATGAACCCTCTTGCCAGATTCTCTTGTATGTACTGAGACATTGCCTCCGTTTCCGGGAGAGATAATGGATAGACTCGACCCCGGGGAGGCTCAGCACCAGGCAAGAGATCAATAGGACAGTCATAGGGGCGATGGGGCGGAAGAGTCTCCGCTGCCTTTTTGGAGAATACGTCTGCATAAGACCAATATTGCTTGGGGAGAGAGGAGAGATCTGCGGGTACCTCTGTAGTAGTAACCTGAACGCACTCTCGATGACACCTGTTCCCACAAGATTCACCCCATCCCAGAATTCTGCCTGAGGACCACTCGATGTGAGGAGAGTGGTACCGTAACCAAGGTATCCCCAAGAGAACCTCATCAATTCCCTCAGGAATGACGAGTAGAGATATAATCTCCTGATGAGATGGTGACATGGACAGAGTAAAAGGGATAGTTTGATGTGTAATCTGTGTGGGCAGTGTCGACCCATTCACCACTCGTACCGTTACTGGTTGAGATAGCATGACCAGAGGAATTGCGTGACGTTGGGCGAAGGCTGAAGACATAAAATTGCCCTCCGCCCCAGAATCCACGCAGAGTTCCACCGAGTGAGAGGATGAGCCCAATGTTATTGTCCCCTTAAAGGACAATTTGGAGGCAAACGTCGCCGTGTCTAGTGCACCTCCACCAACTACCACTAGACGCTGACGTTTCCTCGACCGCTGGAGACATCTGGAGGCAAGATGTCCAGACTGTTGGCAAAGATGACAAATCTGGAGTGCATGAGCGGTCCGGGACTTAGATCCTGCTCGAGACTCTACCACAGGCTCATGGGGCTCAGGAGCCTGGTCTGGAGATTCCAAAGGTTTGGCGAAGGTGGGAGCCAGCCGAAACCTCTGCCTACACTGGGCTCGCTCTAACCTCCGCTCGTGAAAACGGAGATCAATACGAGTGGATAGAGTAATTAATTCCTCCAGTGTGGCGGGAATCTCCCTAGTGGCCAGGGCGTCCTTAACGTGGTCAGCCAGCCCCCTCCAAAATATTGGAATGAGGGCTTTATCCGACCACTCCAGCTCAGATGCTAAGGTGCGGAAGTGGACGGCAAAATGACTGACCAAGGACGAGCCCTGAGTCAATGCCAACAATTGGAGCGCCGTATCATGGGTGACACGAGGTCCTAAAAAGACCTGTTTCAGAGTGCTCAGAAACAACGGAGCACTCTGCACCACATGATCGCTACGCTCCCATAGCGGCGTAGCCCACTGCAACGCTCTGTCCTACAGAAGAGACACTATAAATCCCACCTTAGCCCGCTCTGTAGGGAAACGAGAGGCCAGAAGCTCGAGATGGATAGAGCACTGACTCACGAAACCCCTACAAGACTTACTGTCACCAGAGAATTTCTCTGGAAGCGGGAGGCGAGTTAGAGTCGGGACAGGAGCGGCAGTGGACAAGGTGGCTGCAGCAACACTAGCAGCCTGAACAGCGACAGCAGTGACATCCACAGCTCAAGCTGAACACTCAAGAGCCGCCAACCTTCCCTCCAGCTGCTGGATGTACCGCTGTGAACGCTGATCGTCCATCATTTACTAGCCAGACCCTGGCGCTAGTATTCTGTTAGGACTGGCGGAACGCACCAAGAAAGGTGATATAGATGCGTTCGCAGTCCGGGGTCCACCGTGCAGGTGAAAACCTGCTGCTAGTAAATACAGACTATATGGCGGTACACTAAAGTATATACACGTGGGTTCAACCTCACCCAGCGTGAAGGGAGCAATCCTGTTGCGTCACAGGATCGCGGTACCGCACCTAAAGCGCGAGCGAGTAGTCAGCGTACTTAACCCCAACTGGGATTGAAGTCCGATTAGACCCTCGCTGGCACTACACCACAACTGGGTGTGTAAGGAAACTAAGTATAAATATATAAATGCACAGGAGTGCGAGCAATGCCGCACTGACGGACGCCACCAACCACACTGGTTTGGGTATGGAAAGCGCAAGGCAAGCGCACGGCGCCGTACAGGCGGACACAGCAAGAGGACGCTGTAATGTGTGTATCGTGCAGATGATTAGTCGGGCGCTAGATAGCTACCAACATCCGCGAGCAGACAACAACTCTAGGGAGGGATATTTAGGAGCTTTCATCCATCGACATACATTCATCTACACACACACATATAACATTATGAGACAATACAAGCGCATGGCCGTGCGGTCATGCGCAGTTTATATAGTTGCAGCACAGGAAGTGGCTACAGCACTTTTGCCCTTCCAAGACCTGCCAAGAGGACCAATGGAATGTGCTGCAGAGCCTGAGCACATGACCCTCGATCTCCAACGGGAGATCTTACCCAGGGCATGCTCAGTACGTGCAGACAAGGACTTAGTCCCAGAGAAGTCCGCTCGCTGCTGACCAGCACTGACTTTAATGGCAGAGACTGGAGAAGCAGCAGCAACTCTTAGCACAGAATCAGGCTGAGCGAGACGCTGGGATCGACGTCCCTGCTGAGCAGACTCCACTGCGGCTGGAGGAGAATGGGAGACCGCAGCGGAGACGGATCGAGATTCCCCCTGTGCAGCAGAGGAAACTCGACTCCTAACAACCTGCTTCACATGAGACTCCCAATCATCCGAAAAGACCAAAATGTCATCCAAGTATACAATCATGAATCTATCCAGGTACTCTCGGAAGATGTCATGCATAAAGGACTGAAACACAGATGGAGCATTAGAAAGGCCGAATGGCATAACCAGGTACTCAAAATGGCCCTCGGGCGTATTAAATGCCGTTTTCCATTCATCACCCTGTTTAAATCGCACAAGATTATACGCACCACGAAGATCTATCTTGGTGAACCAACTAGCCCCCTTAATCCGAGCAAATAAATCAGACAGCAGCGGCAAAGGATACTGAAATTTGACTGTGATCTTATTAAGAAGGCGGTAATCAATACAAGGTCTCAAAGAACCATCCTTCTTGGCCACAAAAAAGAACCCTGCTCCCAATGGTGACGAGGACGGACGAATATGACCCTTCTCCAAGGATTCCTTTATATAACTCCGCATAGCGGCGTGCTCTGGTACAGATAAATTAAACAGACGACCCTTAGGAAACTTACTACCAGGAATCAAATTAATAGCACAGTCGCAATCCCTATGAGGAGGTAGGGCACCAGATTTGGGCTCTTTAAATACATCCCGGTAATCTGATAAAAACTCAGGGACTTCAGAAGGAGTGGAAGGCGAAATTGACAGCAATGGAACATCACCATGTACCCCCTGACAACCCCAGCTGGACACAGACATAGATTTCCAATCCAACACTGGATTATGGACCTGTAGCCATGGCAACCCCAAAATGACCACATCATGCAGATTATGCAACACCAGAAAGCGAATATCCTCCTGATGTGCAGGAGCCATGCACATGGTCAATTGAGTCCAGTACTGAGGTTTATTCTTGGCCAAAGGCGTAGCATCAATTCATCTCATTGAAATAGGATACTGCAAGGGCTCCAAGAAAAAACCACAGCGCCTGGCAAACTCCAAGTTTGAGCTGACTGCCTAGCAGTCTAGTCTAGTTCAGACTAGATTGCTGTTCAGTCAGTTTTCCTATATTTACTATGTACTATTTTTTCTGACTTGAACGCCCCGCCCATCACCATGCTGTGATTTTAATTACATCCAAACACAGTTGGTTCTGAGCTTCCTATAAAAGCAGGCTTTACCATGTTATTAGCCATAGGTAAGTGTTCACACTAGGCAGTCAGCTCAGGTACCCATCCGTTTTGAGATTACCTTGACGTTTGGTGGATGGGCTCACAACTTTTGGCCAAATCTTTTGCTAAGAATCTCATGTGTTTTTTCATAAATTTCACAAGCCATTATGCTATTCCCATTTCATGTATCGCACATTTCCTTGCTTTAGCACAGAAAATTTTGAGTGCAGCCATTGATCTATTTGCAAAGAATAAAGTGGGCTAAATGCAGTTCAAAATTGGTAACAGGACTAACCAGAGGGCATTGCTTTGTTCAGTGGAGGACAACTGTAATGAGAGGCTGACACAGTGAGTAGGCCCAAATCAGTAAGTAGGCTAAATGCAGTTCAAAATTGGAAACAGAAGTAAACAGGCGGCACTGGTTTGTTCAGTGGAGAACAGCAAGGAGCGGCAGACACCGTTAGTAGGGCCAACAAAACAAGTAGGCCAAATGCATTGCTATATTGCAAAATTTAACGAGAGCCTCAAAATTGAAGCTAAGGAAAGGCAACCTGGAGAACACCTTGTAGCGGCAGACACCGTTTCTAGAACCCAACCAAACAAGTAGGCCCACTGCAGTTTTTAAATTAAAAAACTCTTCAACGAGAGCCTGAAAATTGAAGCTCAGGAAATGCTACCAGGAGAACACCTTGGAGCGGCAGACACCGTTAGTAGGCCCTACCGAAGTAGTAGCCCCAATGCAGTTTTCAAATTCCTATAGGCTGAAAACCAGACAATTGACGCTCAGCTTTTTTCAGAGGAGGACAGCTGTATTGAGTGGCGCAGACAGACACAGGTAGTAGGCCTTAAACAAAAAATTTGCCTCAATGCAGTTTAAAAAAGGTTACAGGGGTACACAAGCAGCATTGGTGTGGTCAGCGGAGGACAATTTGAATTAGGGACTGCAGACAGACTTAGTAGGCTGTCCCCTGTGGACTATGCATCCACCACATTAACCCAGTGTGCCGTAATGGACACATAACCTTCCGTGGACATGCCTACTGGTCCATGCGTCTGTTGTCAGGTGCACCTTTCTACTCTTAGATTGCCTGAGTGCATGGACAATGCGGACTTTTACATGCTGGTGGAGGGCTGGGATGGCTTTTCTCGCAAAAGAAGTGTCGACTGGGTAGCTCGTACCGTGGTACAGCGTAGTTCATCTGGGCTTTATAAATATAAAATAAAGAAAAAAAGTAGGCTCTATGCACTTTCAACTAGATTCCAGGGGTACACGGCCAGCATTGGTCTGGTCAGTGGAGGACAATTTCAATTATGGACCGCAGACAGACTTATTACACCTACAATTAACAAAAGGATGCTCTATGCAATTTAAAATAGGTTCCCGGGGTACAAGGCCAGCATTGGTCTGGTCAGTGGAGGACTATTGGAAGGAGGGACCGCAGACAGGCTTAGTAGGCCTAACATAACAAAAGTTGGCTGTAGGCACTTTAAAATAGCTTCCAGGGGTACACGGGCAGCAGTGGTGTGGTCAGTGAAGGACAATTTCTATTATGGACCACAGACAGACTTAGTAGGCCTAACATAACAAAAGTAGGCTCTATGCACTTGGAATTATCTTGCAGGGGTACAAAGGCAGCATTGGTGTTGTCAGCGGAGGCCGATTGTAAGGAGTGTCTGACAGTTAGTACTCCGAAAAAATAAATAGATGTTAATGTCTCGCAATACAACAAAACCAAAAAACAAAAGGGTGGCATACTTAGGTACAGGGGTTGGCTCCTCTGCTGAGTTTCAGACCTAGTAATTAGGCTCTAAGTATTTACTGGTGTAAATATAGGACACTGCTCCTGACTATTTTAAGTAGCATCATACATGTAAACACATTGGTATTATCAGTGCCAGACGTTGAAGGATGTCAGCGCATAGACTAAACATTGGTGGAGCTGTGAGAGATAATTTTGCAAGTGGTAGAGCACTGTTTGAGCTGGTGGGGGAAACTGTCTTGTGGCCGGCGGTACAGGCCCAGGGCCCCTCATGTTACAACGGTGTGTCTGACGTTGGTTGCGCGCCACCACCACCAGAGACACTTTATTGTACTATGAGGGACCCAGTGGCAGTGCCGTCGACCAAAAGCGTGCACACCCACCTCTTCAGACAAACGGCACTCTCACGGGTGCTTGCACCAAGTGGCGAGACCACGGCCCCGTGGGGGGAGTTTGCCCATTTAGGGACGTGTAAACATGTCGTATGCTGGACAAACAGCTGCTGCAAATTGCGAGATTGGAAAACTCAGTCAGACCAGTCCACAAGCAAGACCTTTTCATAGGAAAGCTAGGTGTCAGCCGGGAAAGGTGGGGCAAAATAATTCGAAATCCAGGAGTGGTTCATTTTAATGAAGGTTAGATCATCAACATTTTGGGTAGCCAGACGAGTCCTTTTTTCGGTTAATATTGAACCAGCAGTACTGAATACTCTTTCTGATAGCACACTAGCTGCTGGGCAAGCAAGCTCCTGGAATGCATGTTCTGCCAATTCTGGCCAGGTGTCTAATTTGGATGCCCAGTAATCAAATGGGAATGACGGTTGAGGGAGAACGTCGATAAGGGATGAAAAATAGTTTGTAACCATACTGGACAAATGTTGTCTCCTGTCACTTTCAATTGATGCTGCAGTACCTGTCCTGTCTGTGGTCATAGCAAAATCACTCCACAACCTGGTCAGAAAACCCCTCTATCCAACGCCACTTCTGATTTGTGCACCTCTAACACCTCTGGTCTGCTGCCCCCTGCAGCTCGTGTGAGAACCATCACCGGCGCTGTGTGCTGGGAATGCCTGAATCAAACGGTCAACAAGAGTTGATTGTTTGGTTGCTAATATTTGTTCCAGGTTCTCATGTGGCATAATATTTTGCAATTTGCCTTTATAGCGAGGATCAAGGAGGCAGGCCAACCAGTAATCGTCATCGGTCATCATTTTAACCCCTTCATGACCCAGCCTATTTTGACCTTAAAGACCTTGCCGTTTTTTGCAATTCTGACCAGTGTCCCTTTATGAGGTAATAACTCAGGAACGCTTCAATGGATCCTAGCGGTTCTGAGACTGTTTTTTCGTGACATATTGGGCTTCATGTTAGTGGTAAATTTAGGTCAATAAATTCTGTGTTTATTTGTGATAAAAATGGAAATTTGGCGAAAATTTTGAAAATTTCGCAATTTTCACATTTTGAATTTTTATTCTGTTAAACCAGAGAGGTATGTGACACAAAATAGTTAATAAATAACATTTCCCACATGTCTACTTTACATCAGCACAATTTTGGAAACAAAATTTTTTTTTGCTAGGAAGTTATAAGGGTTAAAATTTGACCAGCGATTTCTCATTTTTACAACGAAATTTACAAAACCATTTTTTTTAGGGACTACCTCACATTTGAAGTCAGTTTGAGGGGTCTATATGGCTGAAAATACCCAAAAGTGACACCATTCTAAAAACTGCACTCCTCAAGGTGCACAAAACCACATTCCAGAAGTTTATTAAGCCTTCAGGTGCTTCACAGCAGCAGAAGCAACATGGAAGGAAAAAATGAACATTTAACTTTTTAGTCACAAAAATGATTTTTCAGCAACAATTTTTGTATTTTCCCAATGGTAAAAGGAGAAACTGAACCACGAAAGTTGTTGTCCAATTTGTCCTGAGTACGCTGATACCTCATATGTGGGGGTAAACCACTGTTTGGGCGCACGGCAGGGCTTGGAAGGGAAGGAGCGCCATTTGACTTTTTGAATGAAAAATTGGCTGCACTCTTTAGCGGACACCATGTCAAGTTTGGAGAGCCCACGTGTGCCTAAAAATTGGAGCTCCCCCACAAGTGACCCCATTTTGGAAACTAGACGCCCCGAGGAACTTATCTAGATGCATAGTGAGCCCTTTAAACCCCCAGCTGCTTCACAAATTGATCCGTAAATATGAAAAAGTACTATTTTTTCACAAAAAAAATTCTTTTAGCCTCAATTTTTTCATTTTCACATGGACAACAGGATAAAATGGATCCTAAAATTTGTTTGGCAATTTCTCCTGAGCACACCGATACCTCACATGTGGGGGTAAACCACTGTGTGGGCACATGGTAAGGCTCGGAATGGAAGGAGCGCCATTTGACTTTTTGAATGAAAAATTATCTCCATCGTTAGCGGACACCATGTCGCGTTTGGAGAGACCCTGTGTGCTTAAACATTGGAGCTCCCCCACAAGTGACCCCATTTTGGAAAATGGACCCCCCAAGGAACTTATCTAGATGCCTAGTGAGCACTTTAAACCTTCAGGTGCTTCACAAATAAATCCGTAAAAATGAAAAAGTACTTTTTTTTCACAAAAAATTTCTTTTCGCCTCAATTTTTTCATTTTCACATGGGCAATAGGATAAAATGGATCCTAAAATTTGTTGAGCAATTTCTCCCGAGTACGCCGATACCTCATATGTGGGGGTAAACCACTGTTTGGGCACACGGCAGGGCTCAGAAGGGAAGGCGCGCCTTTTGACTTTTTGAATGGAAAATTAGCTCCATTTGTTAGCGGACACCATGTCGCATTTGGAGAGCCCCTGTGTGCCTATACAATGGAGCTCCCCCACAAGTGACCCCATTTTGGAAACTAGACCCCCCAAGGAACTTATCTAGATGCATACTGAGCACTTTAAACCCCCAGGTGCTTCACAGAAGTTTATAATGCAGGGCCATGAAAATAAAAAATAATTTTTCTTTTCTCCAAAATGATTTTTTAGCCTGGAATTTCCTATTTTGCCCATGGTAGTAGGAGAAATTGGACCACAAATGTTGTTGTCCAGTTTGTTCTGAGTACGCAGATACCCCATATGTGGGGGTAAACCATTGTTTGGGCGCACGGCAGGGCTCAGAAGGGAAGGCACGCCATTTGGCTTTTTAAATGGAAAATTAGCTCCAATCATTAGCGGACACCATGTCACGTTTGGAGAGCCCCTGTGTGCCTAAACATTAGAGATCCCCCACAAATGACCCCATTTTGGAAACTAGACCCCCAACGGAACTAATCTAGATGTGTGGTGAGCACTTTGAACCCTCAAGTGCTTCACAGAAGTTTATAACGCAGAGCCATAAAAATAAAAAATAAAAATTCTTTTCTCAAAAATGACATTTTAGCCCGCAATTTTTTTATTTTCCCAAGGGTAAAAGGAGAAATTTGACCCCAAAAGTTGTTGTCCAGTTTCTCCTGAGTACGCTGATACCCAATATGTGGGGGTAAACCACTGTTTAGGCACATGCTGGGGCTCGAAAGTGAAGTAGTGACGTTTTGAAATGCAGACTTTGATGGAATGCTCTGCCGGCGTCACGTTGCGTTTGCAGAGCCCCTGATGTGGCTAAACAGTAGAAACCCCCCACAAGTGACCCCATTTTGGAAACTAGACCCCGAAAGGAACTTATCTAGATGTGAGGTGAGCACTTTGAACCCCCAAGTGCTTCACAGAAGTTCATAACACAGAGCAGTGAAAATAATAAATACGTTTTCTTTCCTCAAAAATAATTTTTTAGCCCAGAATTTTTTATTTTCCCAAGGGTTACAGGAGAAATTTGACCCCAAAAGTTGTTGTCCAGTTTCTCCTGAGTACGCTGATACCCCATGTGTTGGGGTAAACCACTGTTTGGGCACATGTCGGGGCTCAGAAGGGAAGTAGTGACTTTTGAAATGCAGACTTTGATGGAATGGTCTGCGGACGTCAAGTTGCGTTTTCAGAGCCCCTGGTGTGCCTAAACAGTAGAAACCCCCCACAAGTGACCCCATTTTGGAAACTAGACCCCCAAAGGAACTTATCTAGATATGTGGTGAGCACTTTGAACCCCCAAGTGCTTCACAGACGTTTACAACGCAGTGCCGTGAAAATAAAAAATCATTTTTCTTTCCTCAAAAATGATGTTTTAGCAAGCAATTTTTTATTTTCTCAAGGGTAACAGGAGAAATTGGACCCCAGTAATTGTTGCGCAGTTTGTCCTGAGTATGCTGGTACCCTATATGTGGGGGTAAACCACTGTTTGGGCACACGTCGGGGCTCGGAAGTGAGGGAGCACCATTTGACTTTTTGAATACAAGATTGGCTGGAATCAATGGTGGCGCCATGTTGCGTTTGGAGACCCCCTGATGTGCCTAAACAGTGGAAACCCCTCAATTCTAACTCCAACACTAACCCCAACACACCCCTAACTCTAATCCCAACTGTAGCCATAACCCTAATCACAACCCTAACCCCAACACACCCCTAACTCTAATCCCAATTGTAGCCATAACCCTAACCACAACCCTAATTCCAACCCAACCCTAGCCCTAAGGCTATGTGCCCACGTTGCGGATTCGTATGAGATTTTTCAGCATCATTTTTGAAAAATCCACGGGTAAAAGGCACTGCGTTTTACCTGCGGATTTACCGCGGATTTCCAGTGTTTTTTGTCCGGATTTCACCTGCGGATTCCTATTGAGGAACAGGTGTAAAACGCTGCGGAATCCGCACAAAGAATTGACATGCTGCGGAAAATACAACGCAGCGTTCCAGAGCGGTATTTTCCGCACCATGGGCACAGCGGATTTGGCTTTCCATATGTTTACATGGTACTGTAAACCTGATGGAACACTGCTGCGGATCCGCAGCGGCCAATCCGCACCGTGTGCACATAGCCTAATTCTAAAGGTATGTGCACACCCTGCGGAAAACGCTGCGGATCCGCAGCAGTTTCCCATGAGTTTACAGTTCAATGCAAACCTATGGGAAACAAAAATCGCTGTATACATGCTGCGGAAAAACTGCACGGAAACGCAGCGGTTTACATTCCGCAGCATGTCACTTCTTTCTGCGGATTCCGCAGCGGTTTTACAACTGCTCAAATAGAAAATCGCTGTTGTAAAACCGCATTGAAATGCGCAGAAAAAACGCGGTAAATCCGCCATAAATCCGCAGCGGTTTAGCACTGCGGCTTTATCAAATCCGCAGCGGAAAAATCCGCAGAGGACCAGAATACGTGTGCACATACCGAAACCCTAACCCTACCCCTAACCCTAACCCTACTCCTAACCCTAACCCTACCCCTACCCCTAACCCTAACCATACCCCTAACCCTATCCCTACCCCTAACACTACCCCTAACCCAAACCCTAACCCTAACCCTAGTTCTTACCCCAACCTTAGTGGAGAAAAAAAAAATATTTTTTTTATTGTCCCTACCTATGGGGGTGACAAAGGTAGGGGGGGTCATTTACTTTTTTTTTATTTTGATCACTGAGATATAACCTATCTCAGCGATCAAAATTCACTCTGGAACGAATCTGCCGGCCAGCAGATTCGGCGGGCGCACTGCACATGCGCCCGCCATTTTGGAAGATGGCGGCGCCCAGGAAGGAAGACGGACGGTCCCCGGGAGGCCAGGTAAGTATAAGGGGGGGAAATCAGGGCACGGGGGGGGGCGTCGGAGCACGGGGGGTGGATCGGAACACGGGGGGGTGGATTGGAGCACGGAGTGGGTGATCGCTGTGCGGGCGGGTGGATCGGAGCACGGGGGGGGATCGCTGTGCGGGGGGTGGGATCGCTGTGCGGGGGGTGGGATCGGAGTGCGGGGGGGTTTGATTGGAGCACGGGGGGTGTGATTGGAGCACGGGGTGAGCGGGCAGGAGGACGGGGGAGCGGAGCACAGGACCGAGGGGAGCGGACCACAGATCGGGGGGCTGGGGGGGCGATCGGATGGGTGGGGTGGGTGCACATTAGTGTGTCCAGCCATGGCCGATGATATTGCAGCATCGGCCATGGCTGGATTGTAATATTTCACCATTTTTTTAGGTGAAATATTACAAATCGCTCTGATTTGCAGTTTCACTTTCTTCAGCTAATCAGAGCGATCGTAGCCACGAGGGGGTGAAGCCACCCCCCCTGGGCTAAACTACCACTCCCCCTGTCCCTGCAGATCGGGTGAAATGGGAGTTAACCCTTTCACCCGATCTGCAGGGACGCGATCTTTCCATGACGCATATGCTGCGTCATGGGTCGGAATGGCACCGACTTTCATGACGCAGCGTATGCGTCAAAGGTCGGGAAGGGGTAAATAATGCGTGGGTCCCTTTTGAGGATACGTAAGGCATAATCCGCCATGTGGGCCAAAGTTCCAGTTGTCAAATCTGCGGTTGTGCTGGGTTGAGGGACAGTTACAGGCAAATCTACGTCACTTGTGTCCCTCAAAAAACCAGAACCCGGCCTTGCCACGCCACCAATTTCCATTGGCCCCGGAGAAGCTTCCTCATTAAAAAAATCATCCCCATCATCCTCCTTGTCCTCCTCCTCCTGTTCGCCCACTACCTCGTCCTGTACACTGCCCTGACCAGACAATGGCTGACTGTCATCAAGGCTTTCCTCTTCCTCTGCTGCAGACGCCTGCTCCTTTATGTGCGTCAAACTTTGCATCAGCAGACGCATTAGGGGGATGCTCATGCTTATTATGGCGTTGTCTACACTAACCAGCCGTGTGCATTCCTCAAAACACTGAAGGGGAGAAAAGCGAGACTTGTTATGAGAACACTAATGCGTCCAAAAGAGGGAGGAGGAGTAGGGTTGCCGAATATTAGAGGGTATAATCTCTCGTGCTTAATGAGGAATGTAGTTGATTGGATTAAAAAGACAGGACGCTATACAGATTATACACTAGAAACGGAATTTTGTGGCTCATGGGATTTGACAGCATTGCTTCACACGCCACTGTCATACTTACCACCAAATATTAAACACTCGGTTATTTGTAAAGACACTATTGCTACATGGAAAGCAGTAAGGAAAAAACTGAAAATGTCATGGAGAGTGTCAAAGCACCTGAATCCTTGGTCATTTCCAGCCTTTAAATTGGGAAGGGAAAATAAATTATTCATAGAATGGTCTAGAAAAGGAGTACAGACACTAGAAGATTTACTACATTTACAGGAAGGTCGGTGGCTGACGGGATCTGAGGTATTAGACAAATATGAGCTACCGGGATTCCATTTGATGCTATATAGTCAACTGAAGCATTATGTACTAGATCTCTTACAAGATGTAAGGAAGGAGGTTGACTCAGATGTGTGGGGAGACTTAGTCACTAAAGACATTAAGGAAATATCGATCTCCTCGATATATGGGTCGTTGAGAGATGTATTACGACCATCAGGGTCAGACAAAGTGTTTTGCAAATGGGAAAAATTCATGCAAGATGAAGAACTTGAGCATAAAATACTACATGGATGGAAATTGGTAAGGGAACATATCATAAATGAGCAATGGAGGGATAGCCAATTTAGAATAATGCATAAAATAATATGTGGCTTTAATATACCGCCAACTCCACAGAACCCTGATAGGCAGATGAGTTGCCCCAAATGTAGCGCATCAAGAACAGATATGGAACATGGCATGTGGTCGTGTCCCAAGACACAAGAGCTTTGGACCATGGTTCAAGATATGTATCTACAGATGTGTGGGATTTGGGTAGACTCTAGCCCGATGTGCTGGTTGTTTCATTATACGACAGGCAAAACAAGAGGGGGACAGTTACATGATCTGTTCCATACTATTGCTTTGGTGACAAAACGTTTAATTTTGCAATATTGGTTGGCTAGTTTACTCCCAGGGATAAAAGAGATTAAAGCAGGACTAATGGCTGTCCTATATTTAGAAAAAAGAGAAGCAGAAAGGGATAAAGATAAGAAGACGAAAAGATTTTTCAAAAAATGGAGAGTGTTCATAGAATCCCTATTGTCGACAGGGGAAATTCAAGAGATAATGAGGCCCTTTGTTAATTCAGATTGGTATTTGTTAGAAGATTTAAGTGGTAGTTTGGATAAATTAAAATTTGTCACATGATAAAGGCATCAGTTGGTGTATGTTCTAAATTTGATTGTCGGACTCCAATCATTGAAGTGGGTTAGATGTGGACATTAGGGGACATGTTAATATTATTTGTGTTATAAAGATTAACGAGTGTTTTATTTCTGTGTAATAATTTAAAGTAACACTTGCAATATGTATTGTACTTATTTGTTTAAAAAAAAAAAAAAAAAAAACAACCAATAAAAATGATGTTTAAAAAAAAAAACACTGAAGGACTTGACACATGTCTTGTACCTTCGACCACTGCACACCTGACAACTCCATGTCTGCCATCCTACTGCCTGCCCGTGTATGTGTATCCTCCCACAAATACATAACAGCACGCCTCTGTTCGCACAGTCTCTGAAGCATGTGCAGTGTTGAGTTCCACCTTGTTGCAACGTCGATGATTAGTCGATGCTGGGGAAGGTTCAAAGACCGCTGATAGTTCTGCATACTGCTGGAGTGTACGGGCGAACGGCGGATATGCGAGCAAAGTCTGCGCACTTTGAGGAGCAGGTCGGATAACCCCGGATAACTTTTCAGGAAGCACTGCACCACCAGGTTTAAGGTGTGAGCCAGGCAAGGAATGTGTTTCAATTGGGAAAGGGCTATGGCAGCCATGAAATTCCTTCCGTTATCACTCACTACCTTGCCTGCCTCAAGATGTACAGTGCCCAGCCATGACTGCGTTTCTTTCTGCAAGAACTCGGACAGAACTTCCGCGGTGTGTCTGTTGTCGCCCAAACACTTCATTGCCAATCCAGCCTGCTGACGCTTGCCAGTAGCTGCCCCATAATGGGACACCTGGTGTGCAACAGTGGCAGCTGCGGATGGAGTGGTTGTGCGACTGCGGTCTGTGGACGAGCTCTCGCTTCTGCAGGAGGACGAGGAGGAGGAGGAGGAGGAGGGGGGGGCAAACGGCTACAGCCAACTGTTTCCTAGACCGTGGGCTAGGCAGAACTGTCCCAATATTGCTGTCCCCTGTGGACCCTGCATCCACCTCATTCATCCAGTGTGCCGTGATGGACACGTAACGTCCCTGGCCATGCCTACTGGTCCATGCATCTGTTGTCAGGTGCACCTTTGTACTCACAGATTGCCTGAGTGCATGGACAATGCGCTCTTTAACATGCTGGTGGAGGGCTGGGATGGCTTTTCTCGAAAAGAAGTGTCGACTGGGTAGCTCGTAGCGTGGTACAGCGTAGTCCATCAGGGCTTTGAAAGCTTCGCTTTCAACTAACCGGTAGGGCATCATCTCTAACGAGATTAGTCTAGCAAAGTGGGCGTTCAAACCCTGTGTACGCGGATGCGAGGATGAGTACTTCCTTTTTCTAACGAGAGTCTCATGTAGGGTGAGCTGGACTGGAGAGCTGGAGATCGTGGAACAAGCGGTCGTGCCGGTGGACATGGCAGACTGAGAGACGGTTGGAGACGGTATTCTTGCCGGTGCCCTACATGCAGTGTTTCCTACTATGAAACTGGTGATTTCCTGACCCTGAATGCTTTGACACGGCAACGAAACCTGCACAGATACTGCAGGTGGTGCGGGAAATGGTGGGCTTACAGTTACGGAAGGGATGTAGCGTTGCTGACTATCTTCATTGGCCGAGGGTGCTACAACCTTAAAGGACATTTGGTAGTTAGTCCAGGCTTGCAAATGCATGGTGGTTAAATGTCTATGCATGCAACTTGTATTTAGAATTTTCAGATTCTGACCTCTGCTTAAGGTAGTTGAACATTTTTGACAGATGACTTTGCGCTGATCATTTGGATGTTGTTTAAAAAAATGCCAGACTGCACTCTTTCTACCATCGGATACCTTTTCAGGCATTGCAGACTGAGCTTCTTTAACCAGATGGCCACGCTGTCTTCCAACTGGTTTTGGCTTTGCCACGCGTTTTGGGCCAGATACGGACCTGGCAGATGGAACCTGTTGCGATATTGATGCCTTCTGCGGCTACTCCTCCTCCGCTTCAGAGCCACTGCCGCCTGCACCCTGTTCCCCCAATGGCTGCCAATCGGGGTCATCAACTGGGTCATCTATGACCTCCTCTTCTATCTCGTGTGCAACTTCGTCTGTGTCACCGTGTAAGCCGGTGGTATAGCGTTCGTGCCGGGGCACCATAGTCTCATCAGGGTCTGATTCTGGATCAGTACACTGCGAGGGCAATGTTGTGGTCTGAGTCAAAGGAACAGCATAGTAATCTGGCTGTGGCTGTGCATCTGTGCACTCCATGTCCGATTCAACTTGTAATGGGCATGGCCTGTTAACTGTTTCACTTTCTAACCCAGGAACGGTATGTATAAAGAGCTCCATGGAGTAACCCGTTGTGTCGTCTGACGCATCCTTCTCTGTTGTTGTTTTTGCTGAAGAGGACAAGGAAGCGACTTGCACATGACCGTGAACATCCACTAACGACGCGCTGCTTTTACATTTACCAGTTTCAGAAGAGGAGGCAAAAGAGCTAGAGGCTGAGTCAGCAAGGAAAGCCAAAACTTGCTCTTGCTGCTCCGGCTTTAAAAGCGGTTTTCCTACTCCCAGAAAAGGGAGCGTTCGAGGCCTTGTGTAGCGAGACGACAAACCTGGCTCCACAACTCGAGACTTAGGTGCTATACTGCTTTTCCCACGACCACCTGATGCTCCACCACCACTACCATCATTACCAGCTGGCAATGACCGCCCACGGCCACGACCTCTTCCACCAGACTTCCTCATTGTTTGCAAAACGTAACCAAAGTAACGGTATTTGTTACTGTAAAAGAACTTACAAGGTGAACTCTAACTTCTGTAGGATTTAGATATCCCTTTATAGGTGGGTGAGACTGCAAGGAAAATCAGGCACAATGTTACACACTAGGTTTTCTGTGGCACAAAATGAAAGAGATGCCAAACACGCAGGACTGTCACTCAAGCACAAATGCCAATATAAATCTCACACTAATTTTTTTTTTCAAGGAGAATTCAAATAAAACAAAAAAAAAAAAAAACAGTATTAGACACTAGGCTTTCCGTGCCCCACAATTTTAGAGAGATGGCACACACGACTGGCACTCAAGCACAAATGCCAATATTAATCTCCCACTATTTTTTTTTTTAAGGGAGAATTAAAAAAAAAAAAAACAGTATTATAGACACTAGGCTTTCTGTGCCCCACAATTTGAGAGAGATGGCACATACGACTGGCACTCAAGCACTAATGCCAATATTAATCTCCCACTATTTTTTTTTTTAAGGGATAATTAAAAAACAACAACAAAAAAACAGTATTATAGACACTAGGCTTTCTGTGCCCCACAATTTGAGAGAGATGCCACACACGACTGGCACTCAAGCACAAATGCCAATATTAATCTCCCACTATTTATTTTTTTTAAGGGAGAATTAAAAAAAAAAAAAAAAAAACAGTATTATAGACACTAGGCTTCCTGTGCCCCACAATTTGAGAGAGATGGCACACACGACTGGCACTCAAGCACAAATGCCAATATTAATCTCCCACTATTTTTTTTTTTAAGGGAGAATTAAAAAACAACAAAAAAAAAAACAGTATTATAGACACTAGGCTTTCTGTGCCCCACAATTTGAGAGAGATGGCACACACGACTGGCACTCAAGCACAAATGCCAATATTAATCTCCCACTATTTATTTTTTTTCAGGGAGAATTAAGAAAAAAAACAGTATTATAGACACTGGGCTATCTGTGCTCCACAATTTGAGAGAGATGGCACACACAACTGGCACTCAAGCACAAATGCCAATATTAATCTCCCACTATTTTTTTTTTATTTCTGGGAGAATTGGCAAGAAATCAGGCCTACTGTTAGACTGTATGTTTTCTGTGCCAGAAAATGAGACACAGATGCCACACACAGGACTGCCACTGATGCAGATTTGCCAATTTTAATCTGCACCCTTTTTTTTTTTATTCCGGGAGACTAGTGAATAAAAGTGGGCCACTGTATTAGAGTATATTTTCTGTGGCAGAAAGTGGCTTGAAGAGATGTAACGAAAAAAAAAAAAAAAAAAAAAAAAGGGACTGTCCTACAATTACTATCTCCCTGCAGTAATATCAGCAAGGTATGGCAGGCAGCAATAACAAGGAGTGGACTGCTGCACAAATTAAATCAAAAGTGTGGACAAACAAACAAGAAAGCTGTGCAGAAAGGAAGGAACAACAGGATTTGTGCTTTGAAAAAAGCAGTTGGTTTGCACAGCGGCGTACACACAGCAATGCAGCTATCAGGGAGCCTTCTAGGGCAGCCCAATGAGCTACAGCGCTGAGGAAAAAAAATGTTGCTTCCACTGTCCCTGCAAACAAAAGATGGTGTTGGACAGTGGAAATCGCTACAGCACAAGCGGTTTCGGGGTTAATGTACCCTGCCTTACGCTATCCCTGCTTCTGATGAAGCGGCAGCAACCTCTCCCTATGCTCAGATCAGCAGCAGTAAGATGGCGGTCGGCAGGAACGCCCCTTTATAGCCCCTGTGACGCCGCACACAGCAAGCCAATCACTGCAATGCCCTTCTCTAAGATGGTGGGGGACTGAGACCTATGTCATCACGCTGCCCACACTCTGCGTCCACCTTCATTGGCTGAGAAATGGCACTTTTCGAGTCACTGAAGCGCGACTTTGGCGCGAAAGTCGCGGACCGCATGGCCGACCCCACACAGGGATCGGGTCGGGTTTCATGAAACCCGACTTTGCCAAAAATCGGCGACTTATGAAAATGAACGATCTGTTTCGCTCAACCCTAATTACTACATCTATATTACTATAGGATTGGAACCACCACCAATTTATACACATAATCACTAGAATCACTGTCAATACAGGAATTCACCATCAGAAACATTATCAACAAATTAATGGTTTTCCAATTTACACACCAGGACCGGTGGAAGTGCCAGGGGGTGCGAATCGGTCGTAGGCCGCAATCTCTCCTACACCCTGCATTCTCCTGCATAACCTATGAATGTCCCGATGCACTGAAAGATAAATTCTTTTGCATGTTTGTCGCTCTTAAATGTTTCAGATCAACAAATAAATGTAAATATTAGAAGAGACAAAGACAAAGATGACACTAGTAAACACAAATTGCAGTTTTTAAATGAACGTCTTTACTATTAAGGGAAGAAGGAATCCAGACCCTACAGGACCCTGTGTGAAAAGTGATTGCCCTTTAAACCTATTGACTGGTTTTTCCACCCTTAGCAGCAACAACTGCAATCAAGAGTTTGCGATAACTGGCAATGAGTCTTTTACAAGCTCTGGAGGAATTTTGGCCCATTCATCTTTGTAGAATTGTATATATATGTGTATATATACAGTGCCTACAAGTAGTATTCAACCCCCTGCAGATTTAGCAGGTTTACACATTTGGACTGTAGATCAGCCTGGAAGTGTGAAATGCACTGCAGCAAAAAGAATGTTATTTCTTTGCTTATTTTTTTTTTAAATTGTGAAAAGTCTTTTCAGAGGGTCATTTATTATTCAACCCCTCAACCCACCAGAATTCTGTTTAGTTCCCCTAAAGTATTAAGAAGTAGTTCAGGCACAAAGAACAATGAGCTTCACATGACCTTTCCAAGGAGTTGGGCCTAACTGTCTCCACTGGTGGGAGCATCATCTGGAAGTGGAAGGCTTATGGAACTACTGTTAGCCTTCCACGGCCTGGACAGCCTTTGAAAGTTTCCTCCTGTGCCGAGGCCAGGCTTGTCCGAAGAGTCAAGGCTAACCCAAGGACAACAAGGAAGGAGCTCCGGGAAGATCTCATGGCAGTGGGGACATTGGTTTCAGTCAATACCATAAGTAACGTACACCACCGCAATGGTCTCCGTTCCAGATGAGCCCGTAAGGTACCTTTACTTTCAAAGCGTCATGTCAAGGCTCGTCTACAGTTTGCTCATGATCACTTGGAGGACTCTGAGACTGACTGGTTCAAGGTTCTCTGGTCTGATGAGACCAAGATCGAGATCTTTGTTGCCAACCACACAAATGACGTTTGGAGACTGGATGCCACTGCATACGACCCCAAGAATACCATCCCTACAGTCAAGCATGGTGGTGGCAGCATCATGCTGTGGGGCTGTTTCTCAGCCAAGGGGCCTGGCCATCTGGTCCGCATCCATGGGAAGATGGATAGCACGGCCTACCTGGAGATTTTGGCCAAGAACCTCCGCTCCTCCATCAAGGATCTTAAGATGGGTCGTCATTTCATCTTCCAATGAGACAACGACCCAAAGCACACAGCCAAGAAAACCAAGGCCTTGTTCAAGAGGCAAAAAATCAAGGTGTTGCAGTGGCCTAGTCAGTCTCCTGACCTTAACCCAATTGAAAACTTGTGGAAGAAGCTCAAGATTAAAGTCCACATGAGACACCCAAAGAACCTAGATAACTTGGAGAAGATCTGCATGGAGGAGTGGGCCAAGATAACTCCAGAGACCTGTGCCGGCCTGATCAGGTCTTATAAAAGACGATTATTAGCTGTAATTGCAAACAAAGGTTATTCCACAAAATATTAAACCTAGGGGTTGAATAATAATTGACCCACACTTTTATGTTTAAAATTTATACAAATTTAACTGAGCTGTGCCCGTCGCTGATTGGTCGAGGCAAACTTTGACATCATCGTCGCCATGGCAACCATTATGACATCTACGTCGATACTGTGCCCGTCGCTGAATCAGAAACATGGGATTTCTACGTCCTTTATGACATCATCGTCACTGTGCCCATTGCTGATTGGTCGAGGCCGCCAGGCCTCGACCAATCAGAGACGCTGGATTTCTACGTCGATACTGTGCCCATCGCTGAATGGTCGAGGCCTGGCGGGATTTCCAGGACAGACAGACAGACAGACAGAAAGACAGACAGACAGACAGAAAGACAGACAGATGGAAAAACCCTTAGACAATTATATATATAGACTAGATTGTGGCCCGATTCAAAACGCATCGGGTATTCTAGAATATGCATGTCCCCGTAGTATATGGACAATGATGATTCCAGAATTCGCGGCAGACTGTGCCCATCGCTAATAGGTCGAGGCAACCTTTATGACATCATCATCGCCATGGCAACCATTATGACATCTACGTTGATACTGTGCCCGTTGCTGATTGGTCGAAGCCTGGCGGCCTCGACCAATCAGACGCGGGATGTCTACGTCCTTTATGACATCATCGTCGCTGTGCCCGTTGCTGATTGGTCGAGGCCTAGTGGCCTCGACCAATCAGAGACGCGGGTTTCTACGTCCATACTGTGCACGTCGCTGATTGGTCGAGGCCTGGCGGCCCGATTCTAACGCATCGGGTATTCTAGAATATACATGTCCCCGTAGTATATGGACAAAGATGATTCCAGAATTCGCGGCAGACTGTGTCCATCGCTGATTGATCGAGGCAACCTTTATGACATCATCGTCGCCATGGCAACCATTATGACATCATCGTCGCTGTGCCCGTTGCTGATTGGTCGAGGCCTGGCGGCCTAACGCATCGGGTATTCTAGAATATGCATGTCCCCGTAGTTTATGGACAATGATGATTCCAGAATTCGCGTCAGACTGTGCCCGTCGCTGATTGATCGAGGCAACCTTTATGACATCATCGTCGTCATGGCAACCATTATGACATCATCGTCGCTGTGCCCGTCGCTGATTGGTCGAGGCAACCTTTATGACATCATTGTTGCCATGGCAACCATTATGACATCATCGTCGCTGTGCCCATTGCTGATTGGTCGAGGCCTGGCGGCGGGATGTCTACGTCCTTTATGACATCATCGTCGCTGTGCCTCGACCAATCAGAGGCGCGGGATTTCTACGTCGATGCTGTGCCGGTCTCTGATTGGTCGAGGCCTGGCGGCCTCGACCAATCAGAGAGGCAGGATTTCCAGGACAGACAGACAGACAGACAGACAGAAAGACAGACAGACAGACAGAAAGACAGACAAATGGAAAAACCCTTAAACAATCTATATATATAATTGTCTAAGGGTTTTTCCGTCTGTCTGTCTGTCTTTCTTTCTGTCTGTCTGTCTGTCTGTCTTTCTGTCTGTCTGTCTGTCTTTCTGTCTGTCTGTCCTGGAAATCCCAGCTCTCTGATTGGTCGAGGCCGCCAGGCCTCGACCAATCAGAGACCGGCACAGCATCGACGTAGAAATCCCGCGTCTCTGATTGGTCGAGGCCTGGCGGCCTCGACCAATCAGCAACGGGCACAGCGGCGATGATGTCATAAAGGACGTAGAAATCCCGCGTCTGATTGGTCGAGGACGCCAGGCCTCGACCAATCAGCAACGGGCACAGCGACGATGATGTCATAAAGGACGTAGACATCTCACGTTTCTGATTCAGCGATGGGCACAGTATCGACGTAGATGTCATAATGGTTGCCATGGCGACGATGATGTCATAAAGGTTGCCTTGACCAATCAGCGACGGGCACAGTCTGCCGCGAATTCTGGAATCATCATTGTCCATATACTACGGGGACATGCATATTCTAGAATACCCGATGCGTTAGAATCGGGCCACAATCTAGTCGAGGCAACCTTTATGACATCATCGTCACCATGGCAACCATTATGACATCTACGTCGATGCTGTGCCCGTCGCTGAATCAGAAACGTGAGATGTCTACGTCCTTTATGACATCATCGTCGCTGTGCCCGTTGCTGATTGGTCGAGGCCTGGCGGCTAGATTGTGCCCGTCGCTGAATCAGAAACATGAGATGTCTACGTCCTTTATGACATCATCGTCGCTGTGCCCGTTGCTGATTGGTCGAGGCCTGGCGGCTAGACTAGATTGTGGCCCAATTCTAACGCATCGGGTATTCTAGAATATGCATGTCCTCGTAGTATATGGACAATGATGATTCCAGAATTCGCGGCAGACTGTGCCCGTCGCTGATTGGTCAAGGCAACCTTTATGACATCATCGTCGCCATGGCAACCATTATGACATCTACGTCGATACTGTGCCCGTCGCTGAATCAGAAACGTGAGATGTCTACGTCCTTTATGACATCATCGTCGCTGTGCCCGTTGCTGATTGGTCGAGGCCTGGCGGCCTCGACCAATCAGACGCTGGATTTCTACGTCCTTTATGACATAATCGCCGCTGTGCGCGTTGCTGACTGATTGGTCGAGGCCGCTAGGCCTCGACCAGAGACGCGGGATTTCTACGTCGATGCTGTGCCGGTCTCTGATTGGTCGAGGCCTGGCGGCCTCGACCAATCAGAGAGCCGGGATTTCCAGGACAGACAGACAGACAGAAAGACAGACAGACAGACAGACAGAAAGACAGACAGACAGACGGAAAAACCCTTAGACAATTATATATATTCCCTATTCACTTGAAACAACACAAATACTCACCATATTTATTTGCATATTCTATATCCTGGCTGCTGCATTCACTCACATTCACCGCCCTTGCATTAACTCTCTACACTCCATCCATATCGGCCCCTCTGTCCTTGCCTCTCCTATGTATAGCACTCATGCTCTGTTCACATTGCTTAGCAGCGCAGATCCATTCAGTCCCACCATCCAACACAAGAGACGCTCTCACAAATCACTTAACCATCTGCTCACTCTTTCGATCCTCCTCCTCCTAGTTGCTGGAGACATCTCTCCAAACCCCGGCCCCCCATGTTATAGC
This sequence comes from Ranitomeya imitator, assembly GCF_032444005.1. NCBI lineage: Eukaryota > Metazoa > Chordata > Amphibia > Anura > Dendrobatidae > Ranitomeya > Ranitomeya imitator. The sequence continues at coordinate 621,267,573 of NC_091283.1, forward strand.
CAGTCAAACCTCCCAATTGCTACACCCAGAAACCCCTCTAACCTTATTAATATTCCCTGCATGCCTTCTGTCTCTTTGAATTGTGCCCTTTGGAATTCTCGCTCTGTGTGTAATAAACTCTCCTTCATTCATGACTTCTTCCTTTCTAATTCTCTTAATCTCCTGGCTCTTACTGAAACCTGGATCCAGCAGTCAGACACCACTGCTGCTGCTGCTCTTTCATATGGTGCACTACACTTTTCTCATACCCCAAGATCGGACAACAGAGCAGGTGGAGGCGTTGGTCTGCTCCTTTCACCAAAATGTACTTTCCAAGTTATCCCCCAAGTACCCTCACTTGTCTTCCCTTCCTTTGAGGTCCATGTGGTCAGACTCTACGTCCCCTTCTCCATGCGAGTGGTGGTGGTGTATCGTCCTCCCGGCCCCTCTCATCAGTTCCTGGATCACTTTGCCACCTGGCTTCCACACTTTCTTTCCTGTGACACCCCCACCCTTATCATGGGTGATTTCAACATCCCTATTGCCTCTCCCCTCTCCCCATCTGCTTCTCACCTTTTGGCTCTAACCTCCTCTTTCGGCCTCTCGCAGCATACTAACTCGCCAACACATGAAGATGGAAACTCCCTTGACTTGGTCTTCTCCCGGCTTTGCTCAGTGGATGATTTCACAAACTCCCCTCTCCCACTCTCTGACCACCACCTTCTTTCATTCTCTATCAAGAACTGCCATCCCGCTCAGGTCACCCCCACTTTCCACACTTATAGAAACATACAGGCCATTAACACCCAGGAACTTATGAAGAACTTGCAGTCCTCATTGGCCCCAATCTCCTCCATCTCATGTCCTGATTCTGCTCTGAAGCATTACAATGAAACCCTGCAAAGTGCCCTGGATGAAGCTGCTCCTCCTATACATAAAACAACTCGGCACAGACGGCAACAACCGTGGCACACGCTGCAAACACGTTTCCTGCAGCGGTGCTCCAGGTGCGCAGAACGTCTGTGGAGAAAATCTAATCTACCCGAAGATTTCATCCATTATAAGTTCATGCTAAAGACATACAATTCTGCCCTTCACCTCTCCAAACAAACCTACTTCAACACCCTCATCACCTCCCTGTCCAATAACCCTAAACGTCTCTTTGACACGTTCCAGTCCCTACTCAACCCAAGAGCGCAGGCCCCAACCACGGATCTCCGTGCTGACAATCTGGCCAATTACTTCAAAGAAAAAATTGACCATATTCGACAGGAAATCATCTCCCAATCTCTTCATACCATGCACTGTCCTCCCTCCCCCACTGCATCTAGTTCACTCTCTGACTTTGAACCAGTTACAGAAGAAGAAGTAAGCAGGCTCCTTGCATCTTCTCGCCCGACCACTTGCACCAGTGACCCCATTCCGTCACATTTCCTCCAGTCCCTTTCCCCGGCTGTCACCTCTCACCTAACAAAAATATTCAACCTTTCCCTCACTTCCGGTATTTTTCCCTCCTCATTTAAGCATGCCATCATACATCCATTACTTAAAAAACCATCCCTCGACCAAAACTGTGCCGCTAATTATAGACCTGTCTCTAATCTTCCCTTCATCTCTAAACTCCTCGAACGCCTGGTCCACTCCCGTCTTACCCGCTATCTCTCAGATAACTCTCTTCTCGACCCTCTTCAATCTGGTTTCCGCTCTTTACACTCTACTGAAACTGCCCTCACTAAAGTCTCTAATGACCTACTAACAGCTAAATCTAATGGTCACTACTCCATGCTAATTCTCTTGGATCTCTCTGCAGCATTTGATACTGTGGATCATCAGCTCCTCCTCACTATGCTCCGCTCCATCGGCCTCAAGGACACCGTTCTCTCCTGGTTCTCCTCCTATCTCTCTGACCGATCCTTCACTGTATGTTTCGCTGGTTCCTCCTCCTCTCACCTTCCCCTTACTGTTGGGGTTCCTCAAGGATCAGTCCTAGGCCCCCTCCTCTTCTCTTTGTATACTGCCCCTATTGGACAAACAATCAGTAGATTTGGCTTCCAGTACCATCTCTATGCTGACGACACCCAACTATACACTTCTTCTCCTGATCTCACGCCTGCCTTATTAGAAAACACCAGTGATTGTCTTACCGCTGTCTCTAGCATCATGTCCTCCCTCTATCTGAAACTAAACCTGTCAAAAACTGAACTCCTCGTGTTTTCTCCCTCTACTAACCTACCTTTGCCTGACATTGCCATCTCCGTTTGCGGTTCCACCATTACTCCAAAGCAACATGCCCGCTGCCTTGGGGTCATCCTTGATTCTGACCTTTCATTCACCCCCCACATCCGATCACTGGCTCGCTCTTCTTACCTGCATCTCAAAAACATTTCTAGAATTCGCCCTTTTCTTACTTTCGACTCTGCAAAAACCCTTACTGTTTCACTTATTCATTCTCGTCTGGACTATTGTAACTCTCTACTAATCGGCCTCCCTCTTACCAAACTCTCCCCGCTCCAATCTGTCCTGAATGCTGCTGCCAGGATCATATTCCTCACCAACCGTTACACCGATGCCTCTACCTTGTGCCAGTCATTACACTGGTTACCCATCCACTCAAGAATCCAGTACAAAACTACTACCCTCATCCACAAAGCACTCCATGGCTCAGCACCACCCTACATCTCCTCTCTGGTCTCAGTCTACCACCCTACCCGTGCCCTCCGCTCCGCTGATGACCTCAGGTTAGCATCCTCAATAATCAGAACCTCCCACTCCCGTCTCCAAGACTTTACACGTGCTGCGCCGATTCTTTGGAATGCACTACCTAGGATAATACGATTAATCCCCAATCCCCACAGTTTTAAGCGTGCCCTAAAAACTCATTTGTTCAGACTGGCCTACCGCCTCAATGCATTAACCTAACGATCCCTGTGTGGCCTATATTAAAAAAAAAAAAAAAAAATTAATTAACTGGTTCATGCAGCTTTACATGAACACCCAAGCCTTACACTATGGCTGGTCCGAATAACTATAGCAATTGTTACCATCCACCTCTCGTGTCTCCCCTTTTCCTCATAGTTTGTAAGCTTACGAGCAGGGCCCTCACTCCTCTTGATATCTGTTTTGAACTGTATTTCTGTTATGCTGTAATGTCTATTGTATGTACAAGTCCCTACTATAATTTGTAAAGCGCTGCGGAATATGTTGGCGCTATATAAATAAAAATTATTATTATTATTATTATTATTATCTATATATATATATATATATTTTTTTTTTTTTAAACTACAACAATGAATATTGGCTAATGCAAAAGTTTAGGCACCCTTGGAGATTTGTGTGCTCTGGTAACTTTGACCAAGGTTTCAGACCTTAATTAGCCTGTTAAGGTTATAGCTTCAGCCTTCAAATTAGACCACACCAGGGTCAGTCATACCATTGTTACGAGGCAGGATTGTCAACTTGTCATTTTATTTTTTTTCGGGACAGCTTACCAAAACATTACTGAAGACCAATATATTTTATGGACACACTGGAGAACCATAATTTATCTTTATGATTATTAGGGGTACATATCTACATCCCATAATTCTGAAATTAAGACTTTTGCTGCATTCATCGTAAATAGTGATAGGCGAACCCCCCCGATGTACGGGTCAGCGGGTTCACCTGAGTTTTTTGTAAAGTTTGAGCTCGGGGCCGGAGAAGACACGAACTTGCATCCGAACCCCGAACTCGGACTTTACATACCGTACAGTTAGGGCCAGAAATATTTGGACAGTGACACAATTTTCGCGAGTTGGGCTCTGCATGCCACCACATTGGATTTGAAATGAAACCTCTACAACAGAATTCAAGTGCAGATTGTAACGTTTAATTTGAAGGGTTGAACAAAAATATCTGATAGAAAATGTAGGAATTGTACACATTTCTTTACAAACACTCCACATTTTAGGAGGTCAAAAGTAATTGGACAAATAAACATAACCCAAACAAAATATTTTTATTTTCAATATTTTGTTGCAAATCCTTTGGAGGCAATCACTGCCTTAAGTCTGGAACCCATGGACATCACCAAACGCTGGGTTTCCTCCTTCTTAATGCTTTGCCAGGCCTTTACAGCCGCAGCCTTCAGGTCTTGCTTGTTTGTGGGTCTTTCCGTCTTAAGTCTGGATTTGAGCAAGTGAAATGCATGCTCAATTGGGTTTAGATCTGGAGATTGACTTGGCCATTGCAGAATGTTCCACTTTTTGGCACTCATGAACTCCTGGGTAGCTTTGGCTCTATGCTTGGGGTCATTGTCCATCTGTACTATGAAGCGCCGTCCAATCAACTTTGCAGCATTTGGCTGAATCTGGGCTGAAAGTATATCCCGGTACACTTCAGAATTCATCCGGCTACTCTTGTCTGCTCTTATGTCATCAATAAACACAAGTGACCCAGTGCCATTGAAAGCCATGCATGCCCATGCCATCACGTTGCCTCCACCATGTTTTACAGAGGATGTGGTGTGCCTTGGATCATGTGCCGTTCCCTTTCTTCTCCAAACTTTTTTCTTCCCATCATTCTGGTACAGGTTGATCTTTGTCTCATCTGTCCATAGAATACTTTTCCAGAACTGAGCTGGCTTCTTGAGGTGTTTTTCTGCAAATTTAACTCTGGCCTGTCTATTTTTGGTATTGATGAATGGTTTGCATCTAGATGTGAACCCTTTGTATTTACTGTCATGGAGTCTTCTCTTTACTGTTGACTTAGAGACAGATACACCTACTTCACTGAGAGTGTTCTGGACTTCAGTTGATGTTGTGAACGGGTTCTTCTTCACCAAATTAAGTATGCGGCGATCATCCACCACTGTTGTCATCCGTGGACGCCCAGGCCTTTTTGAGTTCCCAAGCTCACCAGTCAATTCCTTTTTTCTCAGAATGTACCCAACTGTTGATTTTGCTACTCCAAGCATGTCTGCTATCTCTCTGATGGATTTTTTCTTTTTTTTCAGCCTCAGGATGTTCTGCTTCACCTCAATTGAGAGTTCCTTTGACCGCATGTTGTCTGCTCACAGCAACAGCTTCCAAATGCAAAACCACACACCTGGAATCCACCCCTGACCTTTTAACTACTTCATTGATTACAGGTTAACGAGGGAGACGCCTTCAGAGTTAATTGCAGCCCTTAGAGTCCATTGTCCAATTGCTTTTGGTCCCTTGAAAAAGAGGACGCTATGCATTACAGAGCTATGATTCCTAAACCCTTTCTCCGATTTGGATGTGGAAACTATCATATTGCAGCTGGGAGTGTGCACTTTCAGCCCATATTATATATATAATTGTATTTCTGAACATGTTTTTGTAAACAGCTAAAATAACAAAACTTGTGTCACTGTCCAAATATTTCTGGCCCTAACTGTATATGCGATGGGGAGGGTGAGCTGTAAAAAAAAAGCAGAAAATTAATAATAACATTAGAATTATACTTACTTGTACAGCGACGAGTCCTCCCGTCCCGTTGTCTCCCGGCCGCATCTGCTTCCGGCGCCACTCATTAAGTGCTGGCAGCATTCACTGCACTCGGCAGTCTTCAGCTTTTTCAGGCAGTGTTTGCATGGTGACGTCACCGCAGGAACACTGCCGGAAAAAGACGAAGACTGCTGAGTTTAGTGAATACCGGCAGAAGGTAATGAGCGGCCCCAGATGCAGAGGCAGCCGGGAGACAGCGGGACAGGAGGATGAGTCGCTGGACAGGTAAGTATAATTCTACTGTTTATTATTAATTTTCTGCTTTTTTATAGCCCTAACCGGACCTGAGCTATAACATGGGATTCCCATGGAAACCCGTGTTCAGGACCGTGTGACTGAACACTATGTGTTCGGTACGGTCCTAAACTTTACAGTTCGGGTTCGCCCATCCCTAATTGTAAGCTGATGATGATAATTAAAATCAAAATGATTTGTACAATTTTCTTCATGTTCAAAAAATCGTGGACATCTTACTTTTTTATGAACAAGGCAAAAAAGTGGCATATTTTTATGGACTGTAATGAAATTTCTGGTAAGGGGGCTCACCTCTATAGTAGGAGGATTTATGTATTACGATGAGTTATTGCCCTGCAAATGGCCAAAATATTGTCCTCTTCATTCTAAGTCGGCTCCTGGAGTAGACATAATAGAGGTCAACGCTTAACTCTTTTTGGCAGACACTACCTTTGATAAATGTAACTCTCATACTGAAGAAAAGAATGACTGTAATTTTAATAGCTAGAGTTATGATCTGTCAGATGTTAGAGCAGCTTTCTTTAGCAAAAAGGTAGCCCAGTTGATAGAAACCCTTTCATAATGTTGAAAATAAGTTGTTTTTATAGTTAAGTGCCACCAAGAAAGAAACTAGGAAGTCAATGAGCAAGAGCCTTGCAGTTGTATGCCTTATTACTGAACAAAGAGAACCATTTTAGCAGTTCTCGGCTCTGTTTGCTGATTTAAAGGAAAGAGCCATTGACTGCCAATATGCTTCTTATGAGAAAGTCCCAGCAATGACATTCGCACTTATCGGACATATTAGGCCCTATTCATGATCTTCATTTTAAGTCACTTTTGAATGTTTTGTCTTTAATGCTTTTGTGCTAAATTCTTCAAAATTAAGTGTGTGGTTCATGAATTTTAGGCAAAATAAAAATATATTTTTATTTTTGTCTTAATCCTTTTTGGAGGTTTTTTTAACTCAAAAAGTCACTTTTTTCACTAAAATGTTGCAAAATTTTCAGGCTTACATGAAATTACTCCAGAGGAGACTGGAATACATTTGCTCAAAAAATGAGTGACTATTTAAAAAAGTTGCTATTAATGTGTCAACTGAAAACCCTTTACCCTGCCTACAATTATGAATATAAAAAAGGCTAACAAATAGATTTCAAAAAGTGTGCTAATTAAAAGAAAAATAAGGTGTAAATGAGAAACATTTGAAAACCACAGAAAGACAGACAAAAAAAGGCACAAAAAGTGCAAAGACATAAATCAATTGGACCCTTAGTTTGATACAGTCAATCACAAGTCTTATATGAAGACAGCTTGCTTTATTCAAGCGTAGTCATGGACTGACCCCCCTTTCTGTTGTTGGTCTTCATAGTCAAAGACACACACGGATCTAGCAGATAATATCTAGTTATGATGGTAACAGTCCAACTGAGATCCCCACCAATCCTAACTAGTTAAAAGCTTTTTGATCTGTGGTGGTAAGACCATTAAGGCCCCCGCTAATTATTAGAACAGGGGTTCCATGTCTGCCGTTGCAAATGTGCACTGTCACTCTATTTAAATAGATTCTATGGGACCTACCAAAGAAAACAAAGTGCTATACTGGGTAATTTAGTCATTCCCAAAGTTATTGAATAGAGCAGTAGGCCATTCATCAATCCTAACTAAATGATAACCAGGAGATCGATGTGTGTCTGAATATTGGATGTAAAATTGGAGTTAATGTCCCCAATTTCTTATCTTGTAGGATAGTGTCAGATTTCTTATTAGTAGTAGTAGCATTGGTAGTAGGTCGACACGTTCCAAGGTCGTACCGACCTTTTCATCAGGACAAGTTCATCTGGATAGTTAATTGTGCTGAAGAAGATGTCTTTACAACCCTAAAATGCATGGACCAAACTCACTTTTTACATTTAATGCATAACATGGCAATGGAACGTGGTTCCAGCATGAGGAACGCTAGCAGCTACTCTGTTATGAAAGGCAAATCAGTATCACAATGGACATGGAGGTCAGAGCACACACAGTGATCTGACAAAAACCCAAAATAACAGAACGAGCTCTGAGACGTGGGAACTCTGCAGACCGCAATCCCTGATCCTCTCCAAACACAACTAGAGGCAGCCGTGGATTGCGCCTAACGCTCCCTATGCAACTCGGCACAGCCTGAGAAACTAACTAGCCTGAAGATAGAAAAATAAGCCTACCTTGCCTCAGAGAAATACCCCAAAGGAAAAGGCAGCCCCCCACATATAATGACTGTGAGTAAGATGAAAAGACAAACGTAGGGATGAAATAGATTCAGCAAAGTGAGGCCCGATATTCTAGACAGAACGAGGATAGGAAAGATAACTTTGCGGTCTACACAAAACCCTAAAGAAAACCACGCAAAGGGGCAAAAAGACCCTCCGTACCGAACTAACGGCACGGAGGTACACCCTTTGCGTCCCAGAGCTTCCAGCAAAACAAATAGACAAGCTGGACAGAAAAAATAGCAACAAATAGCAAAGAAGCACTTAGCTATGCAGAGCAGCAGGCCACAGGAATGATCCAGAGAAACACAAGTCCAACACTGGAACATTGACAGGAAGCATGAATCAAAGCATTAGGTGGGGTTAAGTAGAGAAGCACCTAACGACCTCACCAGATCACCTGAGGGAGGAAACTCAGAAGCAGCAGTACCAGTTTCCTCCACAAACGGAAGCTCCCAGAGAGAATCAGCCGAAGTACCACTTGTGACCACAGGAGGGAGCTCTGCCACAGAATTCACAACGCTACTCCTAGAATAAAACATATATGCTAACACAGTAGCTGTGTACTGCACACAAACCCAATAAGGTGAACAGCTTATCATTGGGGATCTACATTGGGGGTCTAACTCACATCCCAGTGGTGTTGCCCAAGAAGCACCCTATTTGTCTTTTAATTTTACAGGTTTCCACATGTCTGACTTTTAAGATGTTCATGCTTGCACGAGTCATCTTGTTCTAATGAATGCACTGAACTTTGCAACTTGCATCAGTCCCATGGAGACTGAGTGGAGAAAGAGTGCACATACTCTACATTTATTCAGGGGACACAGGACTCACTTTCTGGCGATCATCGAAGATCGTAGCAGTTGGATTCTCCAATCCAGCAGCTATCTAGTGGATAGATAATAACTTATTTCTGGAATACCCCTTTAGTTATTTATTTTTGCAGTGAGATAGCTCAAGTGGTCTGAGATAACTCTTTGCATTTTCACACCTTTTCAACCTACACCATTGTAAAAGTTTCTAAGGAAAAAAAAGGAAAAAAATTATTTTTCCTCTTATCAAATGAAAGATTTATGCATGAAATCTACTGATGTACTGCCTAACCTGAGGCGGCAAATTCATGTATTAACCAATGACTACTGTAATACTGGATAGAATAATAAACATATAAATCCAGAAAAGCCAGAAAATGTTGCCTTATTTTAAATGCTAAGCAGGAAACTCTCAAAAGTAATTTTGTGTGTTCATTGCCTTTGAAAAGAGCAGATTTAAATAAATTCCATTAAAAACATTGAAATATTCATTATTTTCAAGGAGAAAAGATGTACGCAAATTGTGGTACATTTGAGGTGCATATATAATAAACCTCCTTAATGCTATTTTTCACTGTAAGTAGGGAAGTTGATATTCAATAGTTTTTATTTAAATTTTAGTCTGAACATTCATTATTATTTTTCTGAACAAAATGTGAATGTTAAGTGGAAGACCACCTGGGCAGCGACTTTTTCCTAAATTCTAAATATTAACACTGTACCAAGTTTCAATTCCTTTATAGTTATACACACATTTCTCAAAATATAAGTGGGATAACAGAATGCATTTTATGATGCCTGAACTGAACTTATCCGGAGTTAAATTAAATATACTGCTGCAATGGTGGCATGATTATATTTTAGTAGCTGAGTCTTGGTTTAAAAGGCTTTGCAAGTAATTAAAAAAAATGATTACTAATCACCAATTCAAACTAAATAAGTATCAAAGTATATACACTCCCACTCATTCCTTCATGTTCCAGCTCCGGTATATCTTATGTTTACCTGCTTGTAGCTGTGACATCATGTATAGCCAAAATGATCTCTACAGCGAATCACTGGCCTCATATGACCTCTGCAACTAATCACTGGCCTCAGCGATTCAGCAAATGCTATCATTATTGATCTGCAATTGATTTATTGGCATCTTATTATACTCTATTGTCTAGGTTTAACTTTGGTAATGTACAGGAGCTCACTAAGTTTCACTTTATAATCTTAATTTAAAGGGGTTATCTAGGACAATATAATTTTTTTTTACTGTGAGCCCACAAACAAAAGGGCTGATAGTTGCTAACTACCTACCTGTTCTATCTGGTGCCTTCTCAGAGCAATCACTAACCAATCCTGCGATTCAGCTGCTCCATGTCAACACAGCAGCTATTCCCCTTCCGGGCTGCTCTGCTGAAGAGCATGACTGCCGACATCATGCTGATTGGCAGCCGGCTTCCTGTAGTTAAGGTACCGTCACACTTAGCGACGCTGCAGCGAAACCGACGACGATCCGGATCGCTGCAGCGTCGCTGTTTGGTCGCTGGAGAGCTGTCACACAGACCGCTCTCCAGTGACCAACGATGCCGGTAACCAGGGTAAACATCGGGTAACTAAGCGCAGGGCCGCGCTTAGTAACCCGATGTTTACCCTGGTTACCATCCTAAAAGTAAAAAAAAACAAACAGTACATACTTACCTACAGCCGTCTGTCCTCCAGCGCTGTGCTCTGCACTCCTCCTGTACTGTCTGTGTGAGCACAGCGGCCGGAAAGCAGAGCGGTGACGTCACCGCTCTGCTTTCCGGCTGACCGACGCTCACAACCAGTACAGGAGGAGTGCAGAGCACAGCGCTGGAGGACAGACGGCTGTAGGTAAGTATGTAGTGTTTGTTTTTTTTTACTTTTAGGATGGTAACCAGGGTAAACATCGGGTTACTAAGCGCGGCCCTGCGCTTAGTTACCCGATGTTTACCCTGGTTACCAGTGAAGACATCGCTGAATCGGTGTCACACACGCCGATTCAGCGATGTCTGCGGGGAGTCCAGCGACCAAATAAAGTTCTGGACTTTCTTCCCCGACCAGCGACAGCACAGCAGGGGCCTGATCGCTGCTGCCTGTCACACTGGACGATATCGCTAGCGAGGACGCTGCAACGTCACGGATTGCTAGCGATATCGTCTAGTGTGACGGTACCTTTAGGCAGCAGGGGCCAGCTGCCACTCAGCATGATGTCTGTATTCAAGCCCCATCAACAGAGCAGAGCAGAAGAGAATCATGACATCAGTGGAAGCCACAGAATTTCCAGCAGCAGTGGTCTGTGACAGCTCTGTGCCGGCAGAGATCTAGGCTGGGCAGAAGAGGCAACTACCTGCCTGTTAGTTCTTAGGCCCAGTGTAATAAATTAATAGTCCTACATTTGTGGCAGACAAACAAAAAGGGCCTTTGTGCAAGAACAATATAAGGGATCATTGAAGGTCAATAGTGCATCATAATACACAATTTCGTATGCTTTGGAGGTAGAAGTGGGCCCCGTTACCTTTTGGTCCCAAATAGTATGTTCGCCCCTGGATAAGGTATTTAAACATTATCATGTTTATGTCCTGCTCTTTGTTTTCAAAAGGACGGCTACAGGATACAATGATTTGTGCATGCTGTTAATTGTGGATTAGTTGCTGGTAAATTAGTCACATCCAACAGTCACTGAGTTCTAAAGGTACCGTCACACTCAGCTACTTTCCAACGATCACGACCAGCGATACGACCTGGCCGTGATCGTTGGAAAGTCCTTGTGTGGTCGCTGGAGAGCTGTCACACAGACAGCTCTCCAGCGACCAACGATGCCGAAGTCCCCGGGTAACCAGGGCGGCCCTGCGCTTAGTAACCCGATGTTTACCCTGGTTACCATTGTAAATGGTCACCGCTGTGCTCTGCTTTACGGCCGGCCGGCGCTGACACAGGATGCAGGAGGAGTGCAGGGAAGCGGACGCCGGGGGACGTGACAGGCACCGGAATGTGAGTATCTGGTTTTTTTTTACATTTACAATGGTAACCAGGGTAAACATCGGGTTACTAAGCGCGGCCCTGCGCTTAGTAACCCGATATTTACCCTGTTTACCAGTGAACACATCGCTGGATCGGCATCACACACGCCGACTCAGCGATGTCAGCGGGTGATCCAGCGACAAAATAAAGTTCTGGCCTTCTAGCTCCGACCAGCGATGTCACAGCAGGATCCTGATCGCTGCTGCGTGTCAAACATAATGATATCGCTATCCAGGACGCTGCAACGTCACGGATCGCTATCGTTATCGTTGTAATGTTGTTCAGTGTGAAGGTACCTTAAGTAAAAAAACTACATTTAAATAGATGCGTCACTTATCTACCCCATCACTGAACACATGCAATTTACAGATTGTCAGGTAATCTGTCCTTTCCACTGAATATAACATACAGTATATTCTAGGCTGCCCCACATGGTCTTATTTGGTGCTTATGCTGCACTAGCCACTTTAGGTTCTCAGCGTACACAATTCAAGTCAGACTAAAATTGCCCATAACTTTTTAGATAGTAGTTAAGGCCCCCATGCACATTAGACTAATGTTGACAGATACAGCCCACAGTCTGATATGTATAATGACCACTAACAGATGATTGCAGTTCCTTTCCATCTCTCCTATATAAGACACCACCAGAGATGTCTAGAAGCAGCTCTCTAAAGGAGAAAACAAGAGGGCTTAGTAGAGCAAGCTCTCGTTTATTGGAGAGTCAGGTGAGACACCTACTGGCTTAACAATTGTGCTATCTAAAGTGTAAGGGTCGCTATAGTCAAACATTTGTTTGGCTAACAAATATGGCCGTTGTTTTGAGAGCTGTATTTTCAGTCTTTGCCTTGTCCATGTGTGCTATGGACAGTACACTAACCCTACAACGATCTGCTGTCAAGTCTCAAAAATTAATGATTACTACATCTATATTACTATAGGATTAGAACCACCACCAATTCATATACATAATCACCAGAATCACTGTCAATACAGGAATTCACCACCAGAAACATTATCAACAAATGAATGGTTTTCCAATTTACACATGTGACGCCCAGGAGACCGGGATACCCAGCACCGGACCAATGGGGTCTGTCTCTTGAGGGGGATGTCACGGGTGGCTTGACCCGGTGCTGTGGCCTCAGGCAATGCACAGTGTAAGGGGTATCATGAGGGGACAGGCACTTACTTGATCAGCAGCAGGTTCTCCCAGCGGTGACGATCCCGATCCTGGATAGATGGCTATTGTCCAAATGAAAGACTGAGGCACTGAAACGTTTAACCAGTTTACTTTAACATAAAAGGATTTACAACCAGTCCTGTCACCGGAGTCTGTATGGGAACTCTGAGTTACTTTGACCCTGCCGGGGTCTTCGCCTCTTATTGTGCGCAATTTCTGTGTGGCCCTGCTGCTGTATGTGAACTGGCTGCCGGCCCAATCTGTCCCCTCCGGGTCCTGGTTCGACGGGCAACCCGAGTCCTTTTATCGGCTTACCCCCTCCAGGAGTACCGCTGAACTCTGTATCTGTTGCTGCGTCCGGCCCTAGTGAAGCTGATATCACCTCACGTTTTTCCGGTTGCTGTATTATATATAATGAATACAGCCACGGATCCGGTATCCGTCTTTGCGCCTGTTCTGGGTAGTGATTAATGCTACCCGGTTCTCACAATGTCCTTTTTCTCTATCCCTCTTCTCCTCAGGCCGGTGATTTAGGCCTGGTAACAGTCACAGGGCTGTTAGATATTCAACTGTATGACCTCTCACTATCAGCTCCTTGGCCCAACTGCCAGTTCTTCTCTCAGACCAGAATGGATCAAGGGGAGTCTCTGGAGCTCCCCCTTCTGGCCGGAGGTGGTAGTGCAGTCTTGCTATTTTAGTATTTGTACTTACTGTCAGTAACTATTTTTGTGGCAAATACCCCTAGGGGTGCCACACACACCTAGACCCGTAGAAGTGCCAGGGGGTGTGAAACGGTCGTAGGCCGCAATCTGTCCTACACCCTGCATTCTCCTGCACACATTTCTTGATCTAAATCCTGTCTGCTAATAGTGTGGTCCATACACCATGCCACATTTCAGAATCTAAATACTTTCTGATAATAGTGTGGTCAAGACACCAGGCCACATTTCAGAATCTAATTCCTTTCTGCTAATAGTGAGGTCCAGCCAGGAGTTCACATTACCAAATCTAAAGGTACCGTCACATTAAGCGACGCTTCAGAGATATAGACAACGAGCCGATCGCTGCAGCATCGCTGTTTAGGTCGCTAGGAGACGTCAAACACGGCAACACCAGAACGAAGCAGGAGCGATCCAGTGAAGTACTTATCGTTCTCGCCGGTTGTTAGCTCCATGTTAAAACATTGCTGGCATCGTTGCTGTTGCTGTCAAACATGACGAATCACGCCGACCCGATGACCAAATAAAGGTCCGGACTTCTAGCTACGACCAGCGATGTCACAGCGGGATCCTGATCGCTGCTGCGTGTCAAACACAACGAGATCGCTATCCAGGACACTGCAACGTCATGGATCGTTGTTAGTGTTGAGCGATACCGTCCAATATTTGAAAGTATCGGTATCGGATGGTATCGGCCGATATCCAAAAAATATTGGATATCGCTGATACCGATATCCGATGCTAATACAAGTCAATGGGATACAAATATCGGAAGGTATCCTGTAATGGATCCCAGGGTCTGAAGAAGAGGAAACTCTCCTTCAGGACCTGGGATCCATATTCATGTGTAAAATAAATGTTTCTGCAGTTGGAGACATGACATCGTGACATCAATCACAAGCCGCGACGTCATCGAAGGCCCTTTACGCGCTCATTCTTCGGAACGAAAGCAAGGCGGTTGCAGCGGTGACGACCAGGGCGCGTCAGAGGGTAAATATATCAATATTTTTTATTTTTATTCTTTATTTTACACATTAATCTTAATCCCGATACCGATTCCCGATATCACAAAAATATCGGAACTCGGTATCGGAATTCCGATACCGCAAATATCGGCCGATACCCAATACTTGCGGTATCGGAATGCTCAACACTAATCGTTATCGTTCTCGTTGTAAAGTTGCTCAGTGTGAAGGTACCTTAAGTCCTTTCTGCTAATAGTGTGGGGCACACACCATGCCACATTTTATAGTCTAAACCATTTGTGCTAATAGTGTGGGCCAAAGCTGAAGCCACATTTCAGAATCTAAATTATTTCTGCTAAAAGTGTGGGTCATACACCAGGCCACATTTCTGAATCTAAATCCTTTCTGCTAATAGTGTGGTCCAAACACTCCAGAAGCTTAAGGGGGAATAGGTTTGGTGTTCAAGTTGTATGCCGCTTAGATGGTAATATTACTGAAAGCTCTACTGAACAAACACCATCTCTTCCTATCCAAAGACAACTGACAACATCTGCTACAGTGTGATGAGGAGAACCGGGCAATAGGTACCTGTACTGTGCTTGGTCCGGAACTGTTGGGCCTGTCTCCTCTGTTGTCCAGGGGAAAGAGTAAGAGACCAGACAGACCTTTGCACTCGGAAGCTGGGGGTGTGGCTAAACGGCAGCAGCCACAGCGCGCGCAGAAGCAGTGAGTCTTGGCAGGAACAGGCAGCGCGCAGCACAAAGAGAGGAGTGCTCCATCCCTGAAACACCAGGACTGCATCGGCCCATGTCCATGTACTCCCCCCGTCCAGCGGGAATTCCAGAGAGAGAAATGCAGTGTGCCCGGTAATTGGCAGAGAGCAAGGTGCCGTGTGCTTCGTGACCGTGAGTATAGCGTACGTGCCGCACAGAGGAAAGCAGGGCATGGACAGACGTTTGTGGCCCACCTTACCAGTATATACCTGCCCGCTCACGTTGGACACTGATAATACTGCGGCCTTGATTGTTCCACCTGCATATACTTATGGACTAGGGGTTCAGCAGAAGGAGCCGGAGACCGACTGCTGCTACCTGAAGACGGACTACCATTACAAACAGAACCCTTTCAGACAAGCACCACGCCATCTGTTGTTGGCGCTACTAATCCCCAAGTAGTATCTGCAGTCTGAGGAACTTCTGACACGATAAGTGTACAAAAAGAACTGTCGTTACCATGTTCATTAACTCTGCATATCCTTTGCAATTGGACTGTTTATTCCCTCGTTTAACCCTTCATGTCCCTGCGAGGAGTTAACCCCCTGTTCAAATAAAATGGTAAAAATCCTCCTGTCTGTCACTGCATCCTGACCCTGCTCACAACTGGATGGGCTACTTGACTCCCTTTCTTTGGCAGCCGCACAGCAGTATGCTTTATAGATGAGGGTCAGGAGAAGAATGTGCTCCAGTAAATGACAAGCGCTCGATCAAGTGGCCTCTCCTCCTCTTCCTCCACCTTATCATCACACATGGTATAATATGGCTAGACCATGATTAAATTTCTACTGTTGCTCATTTGATCAGTCAACTACCTGTTTTACTATTCATAAATGTTTCTACCAATAGTATTCTGCAAAACTGATGTTTGTGGTAATTGAGTGTGGATGAGCAGAAAAGCAGTTTAAGCTGTTGCATGAGGTATCAGGGCTCCCAGCACAGCAGGCCTATATCGGTCCCTCACCCACCTAGCCTTAATATAAACTTTAATTTAAAGATTAAATGCTGGCCCAGACCATGATACCTCATGAATGGACCAGGGCTGACTGCTGCTGTACCATTTTCAAATTCCTACTGCCCCTAATTTTTGGAAATGTTGGGTCTCCTTCATGTGTGTTGCATGAATTTTGCAGGGCTCTCAGAGCACCAGTCCTACACCTGTCAATCATCCACCTGTTACTGATCAATGTTCAAGCTAGAAATGCTGGCCCAGGCCCTGTCCTAGGCTCTTTCTCATGCATCCATGCTGCACAATCATACTATTTTTACCCGGGTCAATTGATGCCATTTTTCCTGGTGTCTGCCACTAATTTGAGCTGTTTGGGCAGCTTTTGGCCCCCTTGAGGGTGTTGTCTATGAGTTTGGTTTTGTCCCACATTGAATCAATGGGGTTCGTACATGTTCAACAAACTATTCATCAAATTGTTTGGCAAACATCGGAACATTCGCCAATCGCAACCGATCCTTCAAAGGTTCACTCATCTCTAGTAAGGAGAACAGACATATGAATCAATTGACAGAGATAACAATGCAAATAACAAAACTTCAAAATATATCAAAAAGGTCACATTTGTAATTCATATCTCTAGGGTATTTGCTATCTAAATTTAACATCCAGTGTGCCTCCTGTAACATAAGGCGCTTTTGCCAACTGTGACAAATCACCATCATGTTCGTCAAGAAAATGTTTGACTGCACCAAAATAGAACCCATTTTTCTTGAAAATATTGTTTAAATGTTCCAACATTCATTGTTTTAATTTTGTTATAGTGCATACTATATACTACACTCTGCATAAATTGCAAAAGATAGAGTACACTACGTTATGAGTATCACAGTTCATAAAATCATCAATATGACGTATGTCTCCTTGAGATGAGAAACAACTTTTTGATTTGTCTCCAGCAAAGATGCACATATTACAGTTGTTTCCACAGAATTTAAAAAAACCTTTTCATTTCAACCAAGCTGTCCTTTTAGAGCCATTGTAGAACAGACTAGGAGAAAGGATGTTGTCTAGAGTGCGGCCCCTCTTTGCTACAAATCAATAACCTTGAGAATTTTTTTTTACGAAATATGTCATCCTAATTTATAGCAGGAAAATTTATTTAATGACTTTAATGATTTTGTTATATTGTAGGATATAAGATGTGGAAAACGTAAAGGGTGCACTATTAGTGTTTCCTGTAGTGGTATCTCTAAAGTTAGATAATATCTGATCTCTAGTTTTTGTTTTGACTTTATTTAACACACTATGAATTGCCTGATTGCCATAACCTCTCTCCCGTAATCTATGATGAACAATATTACTTTTGACAGAAAAATGTTCCTCATCTGAACATATGCGTCTGGCATGCAGCTGTTCCCCATAGGGGATAGCTCTAGTAATATGCTTGGGATGACAACTTATAGATTGCAGTATGATGTTGCCAGAGATACTCTTTTCTAAATAGTAATGTATGTACAGTACCACTGATACGATCACCAACAAGACAAATGTCCAAAAATGCAACATGATTGGATGGTGGATTAGCTGTAAATCTCAAGTTAAGGATGTTGTCATTTAGATACAAAACAAATATGGAAAAATCCAATGTATTTCCCACCCACTCCAGAAGGAGATCATCCATGTAGCGACCATACCAACTGATGTGGGTGGAAAAAGAATTAGAGGGATGGTAGATGAACTTTTCCTCCCACCAGGCCAAATACAATATGGCCAGGGAGGGGAGAATCTTGCACTCATTGGTGCACAAACTGTCTGCAAGAAAAAATGTGAATCAAAACTGAAATAATTGAGCTTTAGTAAATTATTATCTAGGTGATATTGAACAACTGTAACTGCAAGTGAATGTGGAATACATGAATACAAATTGGATACTTCAAATGTGACAACAATATATATTTAGATTTCCAGTGTAAATTGTTGAAACTACTTACAACTGAAGAGCTATCTTTAAGGTTACCAGGTATTCTGGTAGTCAATGGCTGTAGATGGTTATCCAGCCATTCACTGATCCCCTCATTTAGGGATCTTATTCCCGAAATAATTTGTCATAATGGTGTGGGAAAAACCTCCTTATGTGTTTTAGGTAGTCCATATGCCTCATATGAACTCGAGCCTGGGAACTTTTCTGAATATTTTCCCATGCTCGAGGTCATATGAGGACATCCAGCAGAGGGCGCATCCCCGCGAATGAAGGTAACTACAGGTCATTGACCTAGTTTCCATTCATTCGCTGGGGTTTTACAGCCACGAGCACAGCTGCAAAGCAGAGCTCCTGCCTGTAAAATATTTTAACCCCCTCAGATGGATTTACATCGTGGGACGTTACAGATCTACGGAAGGTATGAGATACTATTGGTTTATTAGTTTTAATTTGTTACAGGTCGAGGGTCTGCAGGTGGATTGAGAGTGCAATAAAATATTAAAACAACCTGTGTGTTTATTTAATTAAAATACTTTGCAATATTGTGTGTGTGTTTTTTGTTAACCATTTCATACAATTGGATTAATAATGGATAGGTGTCATAACTGACGCCTCTCCAT
Source organism: Ranitomeya imitator (assembly GCF_032444005.1). Taxonomy (NCBI): domain Eukaryota; kingdom Metazoa; phylum Chordata; class Amphibia; order Anura; family Dendrobatidae; genus Ranitomeya; species Ranitomeya imitator. The sequence continues at coordinate 621,286,586 of NC_091283.1, forward strand.
TATTAATCTGGCTTAATGTCACCTTACAATAGCAAGGTGACATTAACCCTTCATTACCCCATATCCCACCACTACACAGGAGTGGGAAGAGAGTGGCCAAGTGCCAGAATAGGCGCATCTTCCAGATGTGCCTTTTCTGGGGTGGCTGGGGGCAGATGTTTTTAGCCAGGGGGGCCAATAACCATGGACCCTCTCCAGGCTATTAATATCTGCCCTCAGTCACTGGCTTTACCACTCTGGCGGAGAAAATTGCGCGGGAGACCACGCCAATTTTTTCCGCGATTTAACCCTTAAATTTAATAGCTACAGCGCTGAAATTCTGCACATACACACTACTAACATTAGTAGTGTGGAATATGCAAAAAAAGGGGGATATGACATGGTTTACTGTATGTAAACCATGTCTCATATCATGTCGGGTTTGTGAAGGAGAAATGAAAAGCCGGCAATTGAATTACCGGCTTTTCAGTTATATCGCGGTGAAGTAAATATAAATATATTGAGATTTTCCATTAACTTGCATTGGGTTTCGTGTTTCGGCCGATCCCCACGACCCCGACATTTCAAGATAATCGGCCGATTTCACTCGACTCGACTTTTGAGAAAGTCGGGTTTCGCGAAACCCGACTCGACCTCAAAAAAGGAAAAGTCGCTCAACCCTAGTGGTGACCGCTAGAATTTCTTGGGTTATTGCAGACCTTGACAGTGATTGTTTTGTAGTAGATATACAGTATATTTCATGCGCTGGAATCTGATGTGTATATACAATGGCTTTTGAAAGTATTCACCCCTTGTTTTTTACTAACTCACAACCGGGACTTTCATTCTTTTATTGAGTGTTTGTATCAGTTCATGTAAAGAACATGCCTATAACTGTGAACATATTTTTTTTTTTACTGTGAAGCAAATAAGTATGACAAAAAAACTGAAAATTCCAGAGTGCATAACTATTCACTCCCTAAAGTCAGTATTTTGTAGAACCTCCTGTTACAGCTGCAAGTCACTTTGGATGTCTCTATGAGTGTTTCACATCTTGCCACTGGGATTTTTATGCCAATTCCTAAAAGCAAAACTGCTCCAGCTCCTTCAATTTAGAAGGATTTCTCTGGTGAACAGAAATCCTCAAGTCTGACATCAGATTCTCATTTGGATTATGGTCTGTGCTTTGACTAAGTCACTCCAAAACATTTACATGTCTTCCCTTCCCTTCGAGTGTTGCTTCAGCAATATGCTTTGGGTTATTGTCTTGTTGGAAGGTGAACCTCCATCCCAGTCTTAAATCACTTACAGACTGAAATATGTTTTGCTCAAAAATATCCCTTTATTTACACCATCCATCTTCTCCTCTATATTTTACCTGCCCCTTCTCCTGAAAAACATCACACAGCAAAATGTTGCCATCACCATGTTTCACTGTGAGGATGTTTTTTGGTGGTGATAAGCTGTGTTGGTTTTGTGCCAGACATTACTTTTACTTTGTTGACCAAAAAGCTCAATTTTGGTCTAATCTGATCATGGCACCTTCCTATATACATTTGTGAAGTCTTCAACATGTCTTTTGGCAAACTCAAAATAAGCCTTAAAATTTTTGTTTGTATTGTAAGTAAAACATTTTTCTGCCCACCTTGAAGGCCACCCTTACGGTATGGAGTGTATGGTTTATTGTGGTCATATGGACAGACTGCAGTCTCTGCTTGGGAACTTTGCAGCTCCTTCAGGGTTACCTTTGGTTTGTATGATACTTCTCTGATTAACATTCTCCTTGCCTGGGTTGAGTTTTCGTGGCGGCCCTCACTTGGCAGGTTTGTTGTATTACCATGTTCCATCCATTTAATGATAATAGATTTTATGGTGCTTTGGGGGATCATCAGAGATTGGGATTTTTCTTTTAGAGCCCAACCCTGGCTTATACTTCTCAATAACTTTGTCCCGGAATTGTTTGGAGATCTTGGTCCTTATGGTGTTGTTTGGCTAGTGGTGCCTATTGCTTAAGGGTCAGGAAACGCTGTGGATTGCATGTTGTGTACAGCCGCAGCATCCAATCCACAGTGGCCAGATGTTACAGCATAGTGGAGGTGTTTTTGAAATCCTATCTCCACTATGTGCTCAAAGATGCAGTTGACAGACCTGCGTATATGCACATGTGGCACGGCGCGTCTTTATAGACCCCATCATGTCTATTTATCTTGCGGAGACGCTCAGTCTCCGCAAGATAAATTACACAGTCTATGTATAGGATGCGCTGATTCCACATGTGCTCAATGAACATATGTGTTATGATCCGGTGACCTTGGAGCTGCATGAGAACTTTCACTGGAGAAGTGGCCACTATACTGACCGCAACCCTGAACTTAACACCGCAACTAGAAGTAGCCGTGGAGTGTACCTAACACACCTAGACACCTTGTCACAGCCGGAGGACTAAATACCCCTAAAGATGAAAATCGGAATACTATCTTACCTCAGAGAAAATCCCCAAAGGATAGACAGCCCCCCACAAATATTGGCGGTGAGTCGGAGAGGAAAAAACATACACAGGCAGAAAAAACAGGATTTAGCACAGGAGGCCACTCTAGCTAGATAGGACAGAATAGGACAGAGTTCTGTGCGGTCAGTATTAAAACCCTTCAAAAAATCCACAGCAGAATATACAAAAAAACTTCCTACATCCAACTAAAGATATAGGAGCGTATATCTGCAACTCCAGTGAAACCAACCAGACTGAGAAAACACAGACACAGTCTAATCTGGACAAAAGAAAAACAAACGAACAGTACTGAAAATAAGCACACTGCATGTGTGCCACAGGAAAAGAAACAGACACTTATCTTTGCTGAACTCGCAGATAAGCAGGAGAGGCCAGGCAGAGATCCAACACTTCCAAAGAAACATTGACAACTGGCAAGGGCTAAAGAATCCTGCACACCTAAATATCCCAGTCAGAATTGTAATTATCCGATACACCTGGCCAGGACTGCGAGTCAGAGACAACTGCATTCCCACCAACAACCACTGGAGGGAACCCAAGAGCAGAATTCACAAGACATATGTGGAATCACTGCATGTACAAAAGCCGGCAGCACTTTGGTCGGAGATGCGTCAAAAGCACTGCAAACACGGAACTTGGAAACATACCATAATGGTGTTGCTACCTCTAGTTTCAGAAAAGGTGTGTGTATATACTGACAGACCATGTGACACTTAAATTGCACACAGGTTGACTTCCTTTCACGAAGCATGTAACTTATGAAGGTAACAGCTTGCACCAGAAATTTTTAGGGGCTTAATAGCCGGGGGAAAGGTTGCATACTTTTGAAAGCTGCTCTACTATATATTCACTGTGAAGTGCCCAGTAACCTGCCTAGTAGTGAATGCAGCCGTGGCCTCATCCAGTACATCAATTGTCAGTTTTTAGCTTAATTGTCCTGATGATTGGAAGCAGAGGACCTTGTCCCTCACAGTGTATATGAGGACATTATAGTTTATTTTTCTTTGTTTTATTTATTTTAATCTTTGCTTGGTCTTTTTACCTCTTATTTTGTTAGAGAACTTTACAGCTAACTTATTGAATAGAAACTAAAGAAACTGAAAACTAATTTTACTCACCCAGAATAGCTGTTACAGATCTACATTTTAAGTGTCACTCAAGCACAACTTTTAGCTATAAAGGAGCCTATTTCTCCAGGAAAGGTCAAATTTGTTATCTATCAAAATAGCCTAGGACAGAGGAATAATGAGCTGCCTTAAAGAGCTGGCCTTTTTACCTTCAAAATGGGCTTCTAAATCAAGTCAGGAAAGCATTGACTGAAAATCATTCCTTTCTGTCTGCAAGAAAGGTCAATGTCTGAAATATTATGGGATAATTTTACTCTGTTTTATCGTAAAGCAAAACAGAGCTTTGTAATGTAACAAACAGCACATATTTACTATCATTCCACTTCCAGCTTCCGAGAGGCCACTTGTACTAGAATGTCACTGTCACCGGCTGAATTGTGACAAATACAGTCATGGCCAAAAGTATTGACACCCCTGCAATTCTGTCAGATAATACTCATGTTCTTCCTGAAAATGATTGCAAACACAAATTATTTGGTATTATTATCTTCATTTAATTTGTCTTAGGCTGGTTTCACATTTGCGTTTTTTTTTTTGCGTTTTTGCGGTAAAAAACGCAAAAAAAGCATGCGTTTTTTTGTAACGCATGCGTTTTTTATCTGCATGCGTTTTGTTGCAGAAATGCAACATGTAGTAATTTTAGGCTACGTTCACATTTGCGCTGCTCCCGGCTGCGTCGGGCGCAGCCGCGGCGACGCATGCACCATGCACCCCTATATTTCACATGGGGGCACATGGACATGCGTTGCATTTGCGTTTTGCGACGCATGCGTCGCTGCAGCGCATGCGTCAGGGCGCAGGGAACGCTGCATGATGCAGTTTTTCCTGCGCCCAAAACCATGCAAAAAGCGATGCATGCATCGCAAAACGCAGCGTTTGTGCATGCATTCATATTTGCATTGTTCGTTGCGTCGCCGACGCAGCGCCGCACAATGCAAATGTGAATGTAGCCTTAGCGGCGTTTTTTTGCCGCGAAAAAACGCATGCGTTTTTTCACGGCAAAATAACGTATTGATGTCTATGTAAACGCATGCGTTTTTAAGCACATGCGTTTGCATGCGTTTTTAAACACATACGTTTTTATAGAAAAACACAAGAATACACACTTATAAGCCACCCCCAACCCTAACCCTAAAACACAAACTCTAACACAAACTCTAACACAAACTCTAACACAAACCCTAACCCTAACCCTAGGGATCCTAACCCTAACCCTAACACAAACCCTAACCCTAACCCTAAAACTCAAACTCTAACCCAAACTGTAACACAAACTGTAACACAAACTCTAACACAAACTGTAACACAAACCCTAACACAAACCCTAAACCCAACCCTAACCCTAGGGATCCTAACCCTAACCCTAACACAAACCATAACCCAAACTGTAACACAAACTCTAACACAAACTCTAACACAAACTCTAACACAAACTCTAACACAAACCCTAACCCTAAAACACAAACTCTAACCCAAACTGTAACACAAACTCTAACCCAAACTTTAACACAAACCCTAACACAAACCCTAACCCTAACCCTAGCCCAAACCCTAACCCTAACCCTAGCCCTAACCCTAGCCCTAACCCTAGGGATCCTAACCCTAACCCTAGGATTAGGGTCAGGGTTAGGATCCCTTAGTGTTAGGGTTAGGGTTACGGTTAGGGTTATGGTTTGTGTTAGGGTTAGGATGCCTAGGGTTATGGTTAGGGTTAGGGTTAGGATCCCTAGGGTTAGGGTTAGGGTTTGTGTTAGGGTTAGGGTTAGGATCCCTAGGGTTAGGGTTAGAGTTAGGGTTAGGGTTAGAGTTTGGGTTAGGGTTTGTGTTAGAGTTTGTTTTACAGTTTGGGTTAGAGTTTGGGTTAGGGTTAGAGTTTGTGTTTTAGGGTTAGGGTTAGGGATAGAGTTTGTGTTAGGATTAGGGTTAGGATCCCTAGGGTTAGGGTTAGGGTTTGTGTTAGGGTTAGGGTTAGGATCCCTAGGGTTAGGGTTAGGGTTTGTGTTAGGGTTAGGGTTAGGATCCCTAGGGTTAGGGTTAGAGTTAGGGTTAGGGTTAGAGTTTGGGTTAGGATTTGTGGTAGGGTTTGTGTTAGAGTTTGTTTTGCAGTTTGGGTTAGAGTTTGGGTTAGGGTTAGAGTTTGTGTTTTAGGGTTAGGGTTAGGGTTAGAGTTTGTGTTAGGGTTAGGGTTAGGATCCCTAGGGTTAGGGTTAGGGTTAGGGTTTGTGTTAGGGTTAGGATCCCTAGGGTTAGGGTTAGGGTTTGCGTTAGGGTTAGGGTTAGGATCCCTAGGGTTAGGGTTAGGGTTTGTGTTAGGGTTAGGGTTAGGAGCCCTAGGGTTAGGGTTAGGGTTACTAGGGATCCTAACCCTAACCCTAACCCTAGGTATTTATGTTTATAGTGGGTTTTCTAGTTGATTTTGATGATTGGCAGCTGTCACACACTTCTCATCATGCGTTTCAAAAACACAAACGCAGGAAAAAACGCGTTTAAACGCGTCAAAACGCGTTTAAACGCAAAAACGCATGCGCCTAATTTTGCACCAAATGCGTTTGCGTTTAAAACGCGTTTTAAAACGCAAGTGTGAAACCAGCCTTAAATGAAAAAACACAAAAGAGAATGAAGCAAAAAGCAAATCATTGATCATTTCACACAAAACTCCAAAAATGGGCCAGACAAAAGTATTGGCACCCTCAGCCTAATACTTGGTTGCACAACCTTTAGCCAAAATAACTGCAGTCAACGGCTTCCGGTAACCATCAATGAGTTTCTTACAATGCTCTGCTGGAATTTTAGACCGTTCTTCTTTGGCAAACTGCTCCAGGTCCCTGATATTTGAAGGGTGCCTTCTCCAAACTGCCATTTTTAGATCTCTCCACAGGTGTTCTATGGGATTCAGGTCTGGACTCACAGCTGGCCACCTTAAAAGTCACCAGTGCTTTCTCTCAAACCATTTTCTAGTGCTTTTTGAAGTGTGTTTTGGGTCATTGTCCTGCTGGAAGACCCATGACTCTGAGGGAGACCCAGGTTTCTCACACTGGGCCCTACATTATGCTGCAAAATTTGTTGGTAGTCTTCAGACTTCATAATGCCATGCACACGGTCAAGCAGTCCAGTGCCAGATGCAGCAAAGCAACCCCCAAAACATCAGGAAACCTCCGCCATGTTTGACTGTAGGGACCGTGTTGATGTTGATGCCTTTGCCCAAAAAGCTCTACTTATGTCTCATCTGACCAGAGAACATTTTTCCAAAACATTTTAGGCTTTTTCAGGTAAGTTTTGGCAAACTCCAGCCTGGCTTTTTTATGTCTCGGGGTAAGAAGTGGGGTCTTCCTGGTTCTCCTACCATACAGTCCCTTTTCATTCAGACGCCGACGGATAGTACGGGTTGACACTGTTGTAACCTCGGACTGCAGGGCAGCTTGAACTTGTTTGGATGTTAGTCGAGGTTCTTTATCCAACATCCACACAATCTTGCGTTGAAATTTCTTGTCAATTTTTCTTTTCCGTCCACATCTAGGGAGGTTAGCCACAGTGCCATGGGCTTTAAACTTCTTGATGACACTGCGCACGGTAGACACAGGAACATTCAGGTCTTTGGAGATGGACTTGTAGCTTTGAGATTTCTCATGCTTCCTCACAATTTAGTTTCTCAAGTCCTCAGACAGTTCTTTGGTCTTCTTTATTTTCTCCATGCTCAATGTGGTACACACAAGGATACAGAACAGAGGTTGAGTCAACTTTAATCCATGTCAACTGGCTGCAAGTGTGATTTAGTTATTGCCAACACCTGTTAGGTGCCACAGGTAAGTTACAGGTGCTGTTAATTACACAAATTAGAGAAGCATCACATGATTTTTCGAACAGTGCTAATACTTTTGTCCACCCCCTTTTTTATGTTTGGTGTGGAATTATATTCAATTTGGCATTAGGACAATTCTTTTTGTGTTTTATCATTTAAGACAAATTAAATGAAGATAATAATACCAAATAATTTGTGTTTGCAATCATTTTCTGGAAGAAAATGAGTATTATCTGACAGAATTGCAGGGGTGTCAATACTTTTGGCCATGACTGTATAAGGGCGATATAAATATTTTGTGCATTATTTCCCAATGTAAGAGAAGTTAACAGATGGTAAAGTAGCTTCTTTAATGTTGGTTTTTCATCCCATTTTTGAGCTTCAGTCACAATGAGTTTATTCTCAAGAGAAAATCCAGTAGTAGCCTGACTTAGGAAGTTGGAAATTGTGTAGCTTACTGTCACTTATTTAATTTCTTTCTATTGCTTCTGAAAGAAGATGTAAAATTAGTCACTACTTTTTCTCAGCTTGATCTCTTAAAAACAGAAACTTCCATTGTGATTCATTATGAAATTGTTTGATATGTGTATTAAAATTGATGTTGTCATTGAACAGAACAATAATATTATTATGATTTATATTTTTGTTAATATTTATTAATTTGTATAGCTACTAATATATAATTTTCTAAAACACTATAAGTATAAACTATTTTTAGGATTGTATATACTGTTTTAAAATCTATAATCACAGCCCGAAATCCCATTAAAATGTAAAAAATAGCCTCATCATAAAGTATGTTGTTTTCTTTTCTTTTTTTTTTTTAAATCCAATTTTGAGCAAATGTTCAACTTGGTTTTCAAGAACCCGATCACTGTCTCAAACCTGAAGAAGTTTTTTTTACATCAAGATTTTGTATGAGGTCACTGCTTATTCAATACATTACGTGTTTTAGCTGCTGTTTATGCTTTTGAAAACTCTAGCATTTCAATTCTTTCAGAATTTTTGCAGCATTTTTCCAGCTATAGAAAGCAATGAGCAGGTTCCAAAAAATGGGTAAAATTGCTGCTATCAGTTTTTACGTTTTTTGTGACGAAACACATTTAATTCTGTGATTTCCAAAGTTTAACCCCTTTACCCCAAGCCTTTTTTCACCTTCCCGACAAAGCCAAATTTTATAATTCTGACCAGTGTCATTTTATGTGGTAATAATTCTGGAATGCTTAAAAGTTATCCCAGTGATTCTGAGACTCATTTTTCGAGACATATTGTACAAATTGTTTTGCGCATATTTGTGAAAATATCATAATTTGGGCAAAAATGTAGAAAATGTTGCAATTTTCATACTTTTACTTTTTATGCCCTTAAACCCTTCATGACTGGAGGTATTTACAGTTTTGCATTTTCGATTTTTGCTACCCTTCTTCCCAGAGCCATAACTTTTTAATTTTTTGTCAAAATGGCCATGCCAAGGCTTGTTTTTTGCAGGATGAGATGTATTTTTCATCATTGGTTTTAACATATCGTGTACTGGAAAATGTGAAAAAATTCCAGGGATGGTGAAATTGCAAAAAAGTGCAATCCCACAGTGGTTTTTCGTTTTGCTTTTTTACTAGGTTCACTAAATGTTAACACTGACCTGCCAATATGATTCTCCAGGTCATTACGAGTTCAGAGACACCAAATATGTCTAGGTTATTTTTATCTACGTGGTGAAAAAAAATCAAAATTTTATGAAAAAAAAATTGTGCCATGTTTCAAAACCTGTAGAGTCTCCATTTTTTGTGACCTCGGGGTGGATGAGGGCTTATTTTTTGTGCACCGAGTGATCAGGTTAATCCTTTTTTTATTGATAGATTAGGCGATTCAGACTCTGCAATAACAAATACATGTATGTTTGATTTTTTGTATTGTTTTATTTTGAATGGAGGAAAAAGGGGTAATTTGAACATTCATATAGATATATACTAGAAATTGCCACAACCTGATCAGCTCTGCTACATACAGGTGAAGATCACATCACCTGTATGTAGCAGAATACTTCACTTGCTATGAGCGCCGACCACCGGACAGCGCTCATAGCAATTGGGCAGTGAAAACCATAGAGTTCTCCAGGAGACTTCTGGTTGTCATGCCAACCCATCGGTGACCCGCAATCATGTGACGGGGTTATCAATAGGCAGATTTCCGGCGCAATTGCCGGAAGTGCATGTTAAATGCCGCTGTCAGCGCCTGACAATGACATTTAATGAGTTAATAGCCACGGGTGGATCATGATTCCACCCACAGCTGTCCTGGGCACATGTCAGCTGCTTAAAACAGCTGTCATGTGCCGGGAAAGATGTGGGCTCACCGCTGGAGCCCACATGAAAGGGAGGGTGTCCGACATCAGCATACTATTAGGCTCGATGTAGGAAAAAGGTTAAACCATATGGTTATATCACATAAAATGGTTAATAAATACCCGTTACCACAGGTCTACTTTACATTACCATTATTTTAGAATCATATTTTGTTTTGTTAGGAAGTTAGAAAGGTTAAAAGTTTATTAGCAATTTCAGATTTTTCTAGCAAAATTTACAAAACCAAACTTTATAGTGACTACTGACTATATCACATTTGAAGTGACTTTGAGGGACTGACGTAGCAGAAAATTCATAAAAGTGACACCATTTTAAAAACTGCACCCCTCAAAGTTCTCAAAAACACATTCAAGGAGTTTATTAACCCCTCAGGTGTTACACAGGAAATAAGGCAATGTGGGAAAAAAATGAAAATTTGTATTTTTCCCACAAAAATGTTGTTTTTGCGACAAATTTGGTATTCTTACAAGGGTAACATGAGAAAATGGACCATACAGTTTATTGTGCAAATTGTGCAAACTCTTGAGTACACCAATAAAACTACTGTTTGGGTGCAAGATAGAATTTGGAAGGAAAGGAGCACCATTTGACTTTTGTGGTGCAAAATTGGTGGAATCCTTAAACATTGGTAGCCCCCACAAGTGACCCAATTTTGGAAACTAAAGGAACTTATCTAGAGGTGTGGAGAGCACAATAAACCCACTGAGGATTCATCAAATTTGATAACATTGAGCTGTGAAAATTAAAAAAAAATTTTTTTCCCACAAAAAATTGAATTTCTTTTGGGGGGCAAGGAGCCATAGCACTTTTCTAAAGCCTTTATGTTACCAGTAATGTGCTTAAACCCTATATTTCAGTTAACAGATAACTGATCTGAGTGGAGACTTGCTTTTTTTGTTATTGAGTTATCTCTTTTATTGGGAACAATTACATATCGTTTGGAATCACATTTATCTGACACTCTACGCTGAGAACTTACTTTGGGGTTTCCATCTAAATCTACGAATGACGTGATTCAATTTCAAATAAAATCCCCAAGGGACCCATTAATGAGGCAGCAGAGTTAGGCTATGTTCACACAATGCATTTATGATGCATCTTTGTGGCATTTTTTTTCCATGCAGAAATAGTCCAAAACGCAATGGAGTCCTTATGCAGTGTAATTCAATGACAATCCTGAAGTGTTGTGCAGATGATCAATAAATTTCTGTGCGTATTTGCAGTGATTTTTTTCTGCTACATGTCAATTTTTTTTCCTTTCTGCAGTGTTTCCGCACCCATTGACTTCAATTGAGTCAGTCAAATCCGCTGCAAACACGCAGGTATAAAAATGTTTGTGGATTTGCTGCAGATTTGCTGCATTTTATCATCTTTCTATAATGTTTCCCAAGCTCTCCACAGAGTGACAGCGTGGGAAACACCGGCACGGTGGTTCGTATCGGCGGTAACACTACCACCGTTAAGACCTTTGGTCAGAGCATTTCAAGATCATGCTGGCAGATGTCAGCGTGACCCACCAGCTGTGACTATCGACCACGGTAGTGCTACCACAGACTGTCGGTCAGAGCGCTGCGGGATCATGCTGTCAGATGTCAGCGTGATCCCACAGCTGACTGTGATCCGCATCGGTAATCTGTGGTAAAAAGCTGGCGTGGGCAGCTGAGATTGCTGCTCCCATTGGGCTATGTCTGCTGTCACTGATAACAATGACAGCAGGTGCCACTGATCTGAGAAGTATTCTCATCTGCCGATGCCTGTGCTCAAAGTTAAAAAACAAAACAGTAAAATTACATACATATTCACATAAAAATAACAAACACATTATACTCACCTAACACCAAATCCCTGATGTCCTCATCTCCTAGAAATAATGCAAAATAATAAACCAAAATACTTTATACTCACCTGTCCACTGTAGCCCACATAATCCAGATTGTCCCACGATGATCGCATGTGGAGAACAGTCACATCGGTAGACCCGACTGCTGGCGATACACTGACAGCAGGTAATCGCTCCCACAGTGTATCACTGAGCTGCCATGAGAGGGTTCACCTGAGTTCATCAGCTCCAGTGCTCTCACTTATGGCAGTGCTGTGTAAGAACTTTCCCATGCAGCAGTCGTGCCATAAGGGAGATCACCCGTAGATGATCAGTTGATGAACTCCCGTGAACTCTCTCACGGCAGCTTAGTGATATACTGTGGGAGAGATTACCTCCTCTTAGTGTATCGCCGGCTGTCTTTGAGAGCAGTCACATCACTGATGTGACTGCTCTCAAAGAGATCAGGATCATCATGGAACATTATGGACTATCTTCTTGGCAGACAGTTGAGGAATGTTTGTGGTTTATTTTTTTTTTTCAGGAGACATTGGCATCAGTGGATTAGGCATTCGGTAAGAATGGTTTAATTAAGATTCAATAAAAGGAGTCTGTGTCATTATTTAAAATAAAGGACTTTATTCTGGGTGTCTGTGTTTTTATACAATATCACTATGGGGTTACTAATGGATAGGTGTCTTATAGATGCCTCTCAATTACTTATCTGTGGGCTTGATGTCACCTGACAATACAAAGGTGACATGAACCCCACAAATATGAGCTCCCTTGCCACCGCTATAGGGCAAGTGGGAAGAGCGAGGCTAAGCACCAGATTTGGTGCATCTTATAGATGTGCCTTTTGGGGGGCTGCTGAGAGCTGATGTTTTTAGTCTGGGATGAGCCAATATCCATTGCCCCTTCCTAGGCTATTAATATCAGTCCGCAGCTGTCTGCATAGCCTTTGCTGGTTATTAATTATAAGGGTAACCCACGTCATTTTTGGGGGGATCACCCATTTTAATAGCCAGTAAAAGTTAAGCATACAGCTGTGAGCTGATATTAATAGCCTGGGAAACTCCATGGGTATTACCTCTTCCCAGGCTTAAAAAATGTGTCCCCAGCTGTCGACTTTCCCTCTACTGGTTATTGAAATGACGCGGGAGCTAACACAATTCATTTTTCATTAATTTTTCTTTAAAATTAACAGTTGCTGTTTGGTTACAGCCTATATACGTTTGTTCTGTTAACGCTCCTACATAGGCTGGTGATAATGTGTGTAGATTTGTGAGTGTTTGTTTGTGTGTGCTTGTGCTTACTTATCAGCTTAGTAATGAGGTTGTCGGGCTGACACCTATTTATTACTAAGCCTAGAGCTATGTATAAATGACAGCAGCTGCCCTAATCCAATTACCCTGATGCCACACTACATCAGCATGAAAAATGTGGTGTTGAGCCAAGAAATTACAAGACTTTTTTTTTAAAAAAAAATATATCTTTATTTAGCTCAAAAAAGCCTTCATTGCTGCACAAAAAATTGCCAAAAATACTCAACGTGCACACATAGCCTTAAGGTACCGTCACACTAGACGATATCGCTAGCGATCCGTGACGTTGCAGCGTCCTGGCTAGCGATATCGTCCAGTGTGACAGGCAGCAGCGATCAGGCCCCTGCTGTGATGTCGCTGGTCGGGGAAGAAAGTCCAGAACTTTGTTTCGTCGCTGGATCTCCCGCTGGCATCGCTGAATCGGCGTGTGTGACACCGATTCAGCGATGTCTTCGCTGGTAACCAGGGTAAACATCGGGTAACTAAGCGCAGGGCAGCGCTTAGTAACCCCATGTTTACCCTGGTTACCATCGTTAAAGTAAAAAAAACAACCACTACATACTTACCTACCGCTGTCTGTCCCCGGCGCTGTGCTTTCCTGCACTGACTGTGAGCACAGCGGCCGGAAAGCAGAGCGGTGACGTCACTGCTCTGCTTTCCGGCTGCCCGGCGCTCACAGCCAGAGCAGAGAAGCACAGCGCCGGGGACAGACAGCGGTAGGTAAGTATGTAGCGGTTGTTTTTTTTACTTTAACGATGGTAACCAGGGTAAACATCGGGTTACTAAGCGCGGCCCTGCGCTTAGTAACCCGATGTTTACCCTGGTTACCAGCATCGTTGGTCGCTGGAGAGCGGTCTGTGTGACAGCTCTCCAGCGACCAAACAGCGACGCTGCAGCGATCCGGATCGTTGTCGGTATCGCTGCAGCGTCGCTTAGTGTGACGGTACCTTTACTCTTCTTTTCAGAAGTGCACAAAACTGTAGTTGACTGTTTATGCGTGCTTAACACCTTTAGAGACAGAGCCAAATTTTTTAAATCTGACCAGTGTCAATATATGTGGTAATAACTGTGGAACGCTTCAACAAATCCCAGTGATTTTGAGATTGTTTTTTCGTGACACATTATACTTTATGATAATGGTAAATTTAGGTCAATATGTTTTGTGTTTATTTATAAAAAATATCAGAAATTTGAGAAAAATGTTAAAAAATTAGCAATTTTCAAATTTTGAATGATTATCCCTTTAATATACAGATAGTCATACCACAGAAAAACATTAAAATTAACATTTCCCACCAGTCTGCTTTACATCAGCACCATTTGTAAAATGTTATTTTATTTTGTTAGCATTTTAGGAGGTTTAAAAATGTAGCAGGAATTTTTCAATTTTTTCAAGGAAATTTGCAAAATTAATTTTTTTAGGGACCTATCCGTGTTTAAAGTGCCTTTGGAGGTCCAATATATTGGGAAACCCCCCAAAATGATACCATTTTAAAAACAGCACCCCTTGACATATTGAAAACTGCAGTCAGGTAGTTTATTAACCTTTCAAGTGTATTTCAGGAATCAAGGCAAAGTGGTATGACAGAAATGAAAATGTGTATTTTTACCACCTAAATGCCTCTAACTTACTGAACAGGTTACAACAGCCGTCAGACTCTAAGGCCGCTATTTGATTGTGAATTGCCATGGCAAACATCAGGACCACACAATCATGATCTGAGGGCACTAATTGGGATAAAGAGGAAGTCCCCATACTCTGTTAACCATTTATATGATGTAGTCACTATTGACAGCTGCATCTAAGGGGTTAAACAGATTTGGACGGTGCAAACACTGATCGTGGCTGATGCAGCAAGTTGTCTGCTATACTGTAGAGCTGACAGCTGCTGGATTGTCACCTTTATGGGGAAGCTATTCTATTATATATCAGGTCAGTTAAAAGACATATTGGCTGTCATTAAGGGGTAGACAGACACCATTGAATCCTAGGCCAGATGGTGTCCACAGTGCCTCCATCTGACTCATTATAGGGAATCTTCCTCTGGGGTTTCAGTCTGAATCACATATTTCAGAGATTTACATGGAAACCTCGATGCAAGAGCTCAGTGTAGACTGTAGGATAAATGTGAGCCAAGCTATACTGCGATCTTTGGGAGGCAAAATTACCAAATCAACAGCAAATCAAGAATTTTTTCTATTTATTTTTATTTATATATTCCTACCCGCTTACTAAAATGTACAGGTTTGTAACCCAGGAGAGGCATGTTACCCATTCACACTGTAGACTTATAGCACAAGAGAGGCATGTTTTAGACGATAGGACTCAACAGAGTAGTATCACCTTGTCTCAGTTGATGGGCTCACATGAATTGGCCAATTTATGTGCGAAGAACCTTCACTTTTGTTAGTAATTTTTTTTTTTACATTTTTTACTTTTTATTAGTTTACTTAGCAATTATGATAGACTAGATGGTTGTCTGATTCTAACGCATCGGGTATTCTAGAATATGCATGTCCATGTAGTATATTGCCCAGCCCACGTAGTATATTGCCCAGCCACGTAGTATATTGCCTAGACACGTAGTATATTGCCCAGCGACGTAGTATATTGCCCAGTGACGTAGTATATTGCCCAGCCACGTAGTATATTGCCCAGTGACTTAGTATATTGCCCAGCCACGTAATATATTGCCCAGCTAAGTAGTATATTGCCCAGCCACGTAGTATGTTGCCCAGCGACGTAGTATATTGCCCAGCCACGTAGTATTAGCCCAGACACGTAGTATATTGCCCAGCGACATAGTATATTGCCCAGTCACGTAGTATATTGCCCAGCCACGTAGTATATTGTCCAGACACGTAGTATGTTGCCCAGCGATGTAGTATATTGCCCAGCCACGTAGTATTAGCCCAGACACGTAGTATATTGCCCAGCCACGTAGTATATTGCCCAGCCACATAGTATATTGTCCAGCCATGTAGCATATTGTCCAGCCACATAGTATATTGCCCAGCCACGTAGTATATTGCCCAATCACGTAGTATATTGCCCAGTCACGTAGTATATTGCCTAATTTCGTAGTATACAGCACAGAGCCACGTAGTATATTGCCTAGACACGTAGTATATTGCCCAGCGACGTAGTATATTGCCCAGCGACGTAGTATATTGCCCAGTGACGTAGTATATTGCCCAGCCACGTAGTATTTTGCCCAACCACGTAGTATATTGCCCAGACACGTAGTATATTGCCCAGCAATGTAGTATATTGCCCAGCATCGTAGTATGTTGCCCAGCAACGTAGTATATTGCCCAGCCACGTAGTATATTGCCCAGTGACTTAGTATATTGCCCAGCCACGTAATATATTGCCCAGCTAAGTAGTATATTGCCCAGCCACGTAGTATATTGCCCAGCGACGTAGTATATTGCCCAGTAACGTAGTATATTGGCCAGTGATGTAGTATATTGCCCAGCCACGTAGTATATTGCCCAACCACGTAGTATATTGCCCATCCACGTAGTATATTGCCCAGTGACATAGTATATTGCCCAGTAACGTAGTATATTGGCCAGCGATGTAGTATATTGCCCAGCCACAGAGTATATTGCCCAGCCACGTAGTTTATTGCCCAGACACGTAGTATGTTGCCCAGCAACGTAGTATATTGCCCAGCCACGTAGTATAAGCCCAGACACGTAATATATTGCCCAGCGACATGGTATATTGCCCAGCCACGTAGTATATTGCCCAGCCACAGAGTATATTGTCCAGCCATGTAGCATATTGCCCAGCCACGTAGTATATTGCCCAATCACGTAGTATTTTGCCCAGTCACATAGTATATTGCCCAATTACGTAGTATACAGCACAGAGCCACGGAGTACATTGCACAGCGACGTAGTATACAGCACAGAGCCGCGTAGTATATTGCCCAGCCACGTAGTATATTGCACAATGACGTAGTATACAGCACAGAGCCACATAGTATATTGCACAGCCACATAGTATATTGCCCAGCCACGTAGTATATTGCCCAGCAACGTAGTATATTGCCCAGCCACGTAGTATATTGCCCAGCCACGTAGTATATTGCACAGTCACATAGTATATTGCCCAGCAATGTAGTATACAGCACAGAGCCACGTAGTATATTGCACAGTGACATAGTATACAGCACAGAGCCACGGAATATATTGCCCAGTGATATAGTATATTGGCCAGCGACTTAGTATATTGCCCAGCTACGTAGTATATTACCCAGCCACGTATGTCACAGGTTAAAAAATAAAATATAAACATACTCACCAAACGATCAGAGGGCCCCTTGCAGTTTAACATACTCACCATTCTGGTCGCTGCTCCTCAGCGTCCTGTCTCTCCGCCTCCTGGGATCCAACGGCACTGTGCCGATGGGCTCGCGGCTTGTTATGGCTGGCAATCAGGCAACACAGCGTGCAGTAATCAGCGCACATACAGAGATCTGGCAATAACCAAAAACAATAGGACGAGCTCTGAGACGTGGAATCTCTGTAGACTGCAGTACCTGATCTATCCTCACACAACTATAAGCAGCAGTGGATTGCGCCTAACAACTACCTATGCAACTCGGCACTGCCTGAGGAGCTGACTAGCCTGAAGATAGAAATACAAGCCTGACTTACCTCAGAGAAATACCCCAAAGGAATAGGCAGCCCCCCACATATAATGACTGTTAGCAAGATGAAAAGACAAACGTAGGAATGAAATAGATTCAGCAAAGTGAGGCCCGATATTCTAGACAGAGCGAGGATAGCAAAGAGAACTATGCAGTCTACAAAAAACCCTAAAACGAAAACCACGCAAAGGGGCAAAAAGACCCACCGTGCCGAACTAACAGCACGGCGGTGCACCCCTCTGCTTCTCAGAGCTTCCAGCAAAAGACAATAGCAAGCTGGACAGAAAAAAACAGAAAACAAACTAGAAGCACTTATCTAGCAGAGCAGCAGGCCCAAGGAAAGATGCAGTAGCTCAGATCCAACACTGGAACATTGACAAGGAGCAAGGAAGACAGACTCAGGTGGAGCTAAATAGCAAGGCAGCCAACGAGCTCACCAAAACACCTGAGGGAGGAAGCCCAGAGACTGCAATACCACTTGTGACCACAGAAGTGAACTCAGCCACAGAATTCACAACAGTACCCCCCCCTTGAGGAGGGGTCACCGAACCCTCACCAGAACCCCCAGGCCGACCAGGATGAGCCACATGAAAGGCACGAACAAGATCTGGGGCATGGACATCAGAGGCAAAAACCCAGGAATTATCTTCCTGAGCATAACCCTTCCATTTGACCAGATACTGGAGTTTCCGTCTAGAGACACGAGAATCCAAAATCTTCTCCACAATATACTCCAATTCCCCCTCCACCAAAACAGGGGCAGGAGGCTCCACAGATGGAACCATAGGTGCCACGTATCTCCTCAACAACGACCTATGGAATACATTATGTATGGAAAAGGAGTCTGGGAGGGTCAGACGAAAAGACACCGGATTGAGAATCTCAGAAATCCTATACGGACCAATAAAACGAGGTTTAAATTTAGGAGAGGAAACCTTCATAGGAATATGACGAGAAGATAACCAAACCAAATCCCCAACACGAAGTCGGGGTCCCACACGGCGTCTGTGATTAGCGAAAAGCTGAGCCTTCTCCTGGGACAAGGTCAAATTGTCCACTACCTGAGTCCAGATCTGCTGCAACCTGTCCACCACAGAATCCACACCAGGACAGTCCGAAGACTCAACCTGTCCTGAAGAGAAACGAGGATGGAACCCAGAATTGCAGAAAAATGGAGAGACCAAGGTAGCCGAGCTGGCCCGATTATTAAGGGCGAACTCAGCCAACGGCAAAAATGACACCCAATCATCCTGGTCAGCGGAAACAAAACAACTCAGATATGTTTCCAAGGTCTGATTGGTTCGTTCGGTCTGGCCATTAGTCTGAGGATGGAAGGCCGAGGAGAAAGATAGGTCAATGCCCATCCTACCACAAAAGGCTCGCCAGAACCTCGAGACAAACTGGGAACCTCTGTCAGAAACAATATTCTCAGGAATGCCATGTAAACGAACCACATGCTGGAAGAACAAAGGCACCAAATCAGAGGAGGAAGGCAATTTAACCAAGGGCACCAGATGGACCATTTTAGAAAAGCGATCACAGACCACCCAAATGACCGACATTTTTTGAGAAACGGGAAGGTCAGAAATGAAATCCATCGAAATATGTGTCCAAGGCCTCTTCGGGACCGGCAAGGGCAAAAGCAACCCACTGGCACGTGAACAGCAGGGCTTAGCCCTAGCACAAATTCCACAGGACTGCACAAAAGCACGCACATCCCGTGACAGAGATGGCCACCAGAAGGATCTAGCAACCAACTCCCTGGTACCAAAGATTCCTGGATGACCGGCCAGCACCGAACAATGTAGTTCAGAGATAACTTTACTAGTCCACCTATCAGGGACGAACAGTTTCTCGGCCGGACAACGATCAGGTTTATTAGCCTGAAATTTCTGCAACACTCTCCGCAAATCAGGGGAGATGGCAGACACAATGACTCCTTCCTTGAGGATACTCGCCGGCTCAGATAACCCCGGAGAGTCGGGCACAAAACTCCTAGACAGAGCATCCACCTTCACATTTTCAGAGCCCGGAAGGTATGAAATCACAAAATCAAAACGAGCAAAAAATAACGACCAACGGGCCTGTCTAGGATTCAAGCGCTTGGCAGACTCGAGATAAGTCAAGTTCTTATGATCAGTCAATACCACCACGCGATGCTTAGCACCCTCAAGCCAATGACGCCACTCCTCGAATGCCCACTTCATGGCCAGCAACTCTCGGTTGCCCACATCATAATTACGCTCAGCAGCAGAAAATTTCCTGGAAAAGAAAGCACATGGTTTGAACACTGAGCAACCAGAACCTCTCTGTGACAAAACCGCCCCTGCACCAATCTCAGAAGCATCAACCTCGACCTGGAACGGAAGAGAAACATCAGGTTGACACAACACAGGGGCACAGCAAAAACGACGCTTCAACTCCTGAAAAGCTTCCACGGCAGCAGAAGACCAATTAACCAAATCAGCACCCTTCTTGGTCAAATCGGTCAATGGTCTGGCAATGCTAGAAAAATTACAGATGAAGCGACGATAAAAATTAGCAAAGCCCAGGAATTTCTGCAGACTTTTTAGAGATGTCGGCTGAGTCCAATCCTGGATGGCCTGAACCTTAACCGGATCCATCTCGATAGTAGAAGGGGAAAAGATGAACCCCAAAAATGAAACTTTCTGCACACCGAAGAGACACTTTGATCCCTTCACGAACAAGGAATTAGCACGCAGTACCTGGAAAACCATTCTGACTTGCTTCACATGAGACTCCCAATCATCTGAGAAGATCAAAATGTCATCCAAGTAAACAATCAAGAATTTATCCAGATACTCACGGAAAATGTCATGCATAAAAGACTGAAAAACAGATGGAGCATTGGCAAGTCCGAACGGCATCACCAGATACTCAAAATGACCCTCGGGCGTATTAAATGCCGTTTTCCATTCATCTCCCTGCCTGATTCTCACCAGATTATACGCACCACGAAGATCAATCTTAGTAAACCAACTAGCCCCCTTAATCCGAGCAAACAAGTCAGAAATCAATGGCAAGGGATACTGAAACTTAACAGTGATCTTATTAAGAAGGCGGTAATCAATACACGGTCTTAGCGAACCATCCTTCTTGGCTACAAAAAAGAACCCTGCTCCCAATGGTGACGACGATGGGCGAATATGTCCCTTCTCCAGGGACTCCTTCACATAACTGCGCATAGCGGTGTGTTCAGGTACGGACAAATTAAATAAACGACCCTTAGGGAATTTACTACCAGGAATCAAATCGATAGCACAATCACAATTCCTATGCGGAGGTAGGGCATCAGACTTGGACTCTTCAAATACATCCTGAAAGTCCGACAAGAACTCTGGGATGTCAGAAGGAATGGATGACGAAATAGACAAAAATGGAACATCACCATGTACTCCCTGACAACCCCAGCTGGTTACCGACATAGAGTTCCAATCCAATACTGGATTATGGGTTTGTAGCCATGGCAACCCCAACACGACCACATCATGCAAATTATGCAGTACCAGAAAGCGAATAACTTCCTGATGTGCAGGAGCCATGCACATGGTCAGCTGGGCCCAGTACTGAGGCTTATTCTTGGCCAAAGGTGTAGCATCAATTCCTCTCAACGGAATAGGACACCGCAAAGGCTCCAAGAAAAATCCACAACGTTTAGCATAATCCAAATCCATCAGATTCAGGGCAGCGCCTGAATCCACAAACGCCATGACAGAATACGATGACAAAGAGCACATTAAGGTAATGGACAAAAGGAATTTGGACTGTACAGTACCAATAACGGCAGAGCTATCGAACCGCCTAGTGCGTTTAGGACAATTAGAAATAGCATGAGTAGAATCACCACAATAGAAACACAGTCTGTTCAGACGTCTGTGTTCTTGCCGTTCTACTTTAGTCATAGTCCTGTCGCACTGCATAGGCTCAGGTTTACTCTCAGGCAGTACCGCCAGATGGTGCACAGATTTACGCTCGCGCAAGCGACGACCGATCTGAATGGCCAAGGACATAGACTCATTCAAACCAGCAGGCATAGGAAATCCCACCATTACATCCTTAAGAGCTTCAGAGAGACCCTTTCTGAACAAAGCCGCTAGTGCAGATTCATTCCACAGAGTGAGTACTGACCATTTCCTAAATTTCTGACAATATACTTCTACATCATCCTGACCCTGGCATAAAGCCAGCAGATTTTTCTCAGCCTGATCGACTGAATTAGGCTCATCGTAAAGCAATCCGAGCGCCAGGAAAAATGCATCAACATTACTCAATGCAGAATCTCCTGGTGCAAGAGAAAACGCCCAGTCCTGTGGGTCGCCGCGCAAAAAAGAAATAATAATCAAAACCTGTTGAATAGGATTACCAGAAGAATGAGGTTTCAAGGCCAAAAATAGCTTACAATTATTTCTGAAGCTCAGGAACTTAGTTCTGTCACCAAAAAACAAATCAGGAATCGGAATTCTTGGTTCTAGCATCGATTTCTGATCAATAGTATCTTGAATCTTTTGTACATTTACAACGAGATTATTCATTGAGGAGCACAGAGCCTGAATATCCATGTCCACAGCTGTGTCCTGAAGCACTCTAATGTCTAGGGGAAAAAAAAGACTGAAGACAGAGCTAAGAAAAAAAAATGATGTCAGGATTTCTTTTTTCCCTCTATTGGGAATCATTGGTGGGGCTCCTTGTACTGTTATGGCTGGCAATCAGGCAACACAGCGTGCAGTAATCAGCGCACATACAGAGATCTGGCAATAACCAAAAACAATAGGACGAGCTCTGAGACGTGGAATCTCTGTAGACTGCAGTACCTGATCTATCCTCACACAACTATAAGCAGCAGTGGATTGCGCCTAACAACTACCTATGCAACTCGGCACTGCCTGAGGAGCTGACTAGCCTGAAGATAGAAATACAAGCCTGACTTACCTCAGAGAAATACCCCAAAGGAATAGGCAGCCCCCCACATATAATGACTGTTAGCAAGATGAAAAGACAAACGTAGGAATGAAATAGATTCAGCAAAGTGAGGCCCGATATTCTAGACAGAGCGAGGATAGCAAAGCGAACTATGCAGTCTACAAAAAACCCTAAAACGAAAATCACGCAAAGGGGCAAAAAGACCCACCGTGCCGAACTAACAGCACGGCGGTGCACCCCTCTGCTTCTCAGAGCTTCCAGCAAAAGACAATAGCAAGCTGGACAGAAAAAAACAGAAAACAAACTAGAAGCACTTATCTAGCAGAGCAGCAGGCCCAAGGAAAGATGCAGTAGCTCAGATCCAACACTGGAACATTGACAAGGAGCAAGGAAGACAGACTCAGGTGGAGCTAAATAGCAAGGCAGCCAACGAGCTCACCAAAACACCTGAGGGAGGAAGCCCAGAGACTGCAATACCACTTGTGACCACAGAAGTGAACTCAGCCACAGAATTCACAACAGCGGCTGCCGCCATCTTGCTTTCCCAGGATGCATTGTGAAATTACCCAGATGACTTAGCGGTCTCGCGAGACCACTAGGTCTTCTGGATAATTTTGCAATGCATCAATGGGAAAGCAAGATGGCGGCAGGCGCGAGCGGCTCACCGGACAACGGAGGGTGAGTATAGCAGGTTTTTTGTTTTTTTATTATTTTTAACATTACTTTTTTTTACTATTGATGCCGCATAGGCAGCATCAATAGTAAAAGGTTGGGGACACACAGGGTTAATAGCGGCGGTAACGGAGTGCATTACGTGCGGCATAACGCGGTCCATTACTGCCGGCATTAACCCAGTGTTAGCGGTGATCGGAGGGTAGTATGGAGCGGGCGCCGGCCACTGACTGCGGGGAGTAAGGAGCGGCCATTTTCTTCCGGACTGTGCCAGTCGCTGATTGGTCGTGGCAGCCATGACAGGCAGCTGCCAAGACCAATCAGCAAATGAATAACCGTGACAGACAGAGGGATAGAAAGACGGAAGTGACCCTTAGACAATTATATAGTAGATTTTGTGTTCGCATATATATTGGTCTCTACAGAGTGCTGCTGCATTTCACCTTGTTGCAAGTTAGGCTCTTGGTATGGTCTAAGCAGGCCAACATCACAGACAAACCCAGAGGTTGTCATGACAACATCAGGTTGCCATGACGATGATCAGGCCCTCGCGATGAAGTTGCCAGGGTTCCAATCAAAAAGGAGAGGGAGCCCCCTCCATCTTCTAGCTTCCTAACTGTGGAGATCGATATCAATCGCAGCATTTAGGGTGTTAAACAGTGGGGGACATGCAGGGACTGCTCCTGGCTGTGAGAATCGGGGCTCGGCTATTAAGCTAGTAAGCTGAGGTTCTGGCAGCGATTGCATCGGCACAGCTCCTGCGCTATGCATGATCGCCATGAAATACCTATACATCATTGTTTCACAACCCCTATCCGAACTTGACATATACAGGTCCTTCTCAAAAAATTAGCATATAGTGTTAAATTTCATTATTTACCATAATGTAATGATTACAATTAAACTTTCATATAGTATAGATTCATTATCCACCAACTGAAATTTGTCAGGTCTTTTATTGTTTTAATACTGATGATTTTGGCATACAACTCCTGATAACCCAAAAAACCTGTCTCAATAAATTAGCATATCAAGAAAAGCTTCTCTAAACGACCTATTACCCTAATCTTCTGAATCAACTAATTAACTCTAAACACATGCAAAAGATACCTGAGGCTTTTATAAACTCCCTGCCTGGTTCATTACTCAAAACTCCCATCATGGGTAAGACTAGCGACTAGTGTTGAGCGATACCGTCCGATACTTGAAAGTATCGGTATCGGATAGTATCGGCCGATACCCGAAAAATATCGGATATCGCCGATACCGATATCCGATACCAATACAAGTCAATGGTACATCAAGTATCGGAATGTATCCTCATGGATCCCAGGGTCTGAAGGAGAAGAAACTCTCCTTCAGGCCCTGGGATCCATATTAAAGTGTAAAATAAAGAATTAAAATAAAAAATATTGTTATATTCACCTCTCCGGCGGCCCCTGGACATCAGCGGAAGGATCCGGCGTCCGGCGCGGCTTCTTTCTTCAAAATGCGCGCCTTTAGGACCTGTGGAATGACGTCCCGGCTTCTGATTGGTCGCGTGCCGCCCATGTGACCGCCACGCGACCAATCAGAAGCCGCGACGTCATTCCTCAGGTCCTAAAAGGCGCTCATTCTAGGACTTTAGCTGAGGAATGACGTCGCGGCTTCTGATTGGTCGCGTGGCGGTCACATGGGCGGCACGCGACCAATCAGAAGCCGGGACGTCATACCACAGGTCCTAAAGGCGCGCATTTTGAAGAAAGAAGCCGTGCCGGACGCCGGTTCCTCGCGCAGATGTCCAGGGGCCGCCGGAGAGGTGAATATAACAATATTTTTTATTTTAATTCTTTATTTTACACTTCCGATACCGATACCCGATATCACAAAAATATCGGATCTTGGTATCGGAATTCCGATACCGCAAGTATCGGCCGATACCCGATACTTGCGGTATCGGAATGCTCAACACTACTAGCGACCTGACAGATGTCAAGAAGGCCATCATTGACACCCTCAAGCAAGAGGGTAAGACCCAGAAAGAAATTTCTCAACAAATAGGCTGTTCCCAGAGTGCTGTATCAAGGCACCTCAATGGTAAGTCTGTTGGAAGGAAACAATGTGGCAGAAAACGCTGTACAACGAGAAGAGGAGACCGGACCCTGAGGAAGATTGTGGAGAAGGACCGATTCCAGACCTTGGGGAACCTGAGGAAGCAGTGGACTGAGTCTGGTGTGGAAACATCCAGAGCCACCGTGCACAGGCGTGTGCAGGAAATGGGCTACAGGTGCCGCATTCCCCAGGTAAAGCCACTTTTGAGCTACAGAGAAGCAACACTGGACTGTTGCTAAGTGGTCCCAAGTACTTTTTTCTGATGAAAGCAAATTTTGCATGTCATTCGGAAATCAAGGTGCCAGAGTCTGGAGGAAGACTGGGGAGAAGGAAATGCCAAAATGCCTGAAGTCCAGTGTCAAGTACCCACAGTCTGTGATGGTGTGGGGTGCCATGTCAGCTGCTGGTGTTGGTCCACTGTGTTTCATCAAGGGCAGGGTCAATGCAGCTAGCTATCAGGAGATTTTGGAGCACATCATGCTTCCATCGGCTGAAATGCTTTATGGAGATGAAGATTTCATTTTTCAGCACGACCTGGCACCTGCTCACAGTGCCAAAACCACTGGTAAATGGTTTACTGACCATGGTATTACTGTGCTCAATTGGCCTGCCAACTCTCCTGACCTGAACCCCATAGAGAATCTGTGGGATATTGTGAAGAGAAAGTTGAGAGACGCAAGACCCAACACTCTGGATGAGCTTAAGGCCGATATTGAAGCATCCTGGGCCTCCATAACATCTCAGCAGTGTCACAGGCTGATTGCCTCCATGCCACGCCGCATTGAAGCAGTCATTTCTGCCAAAGGATTCCCGACCAAGTATTGAGTGCATAACTGAACATTATTATTTGTTGGTTTTTTTGTTTGTTATTAAAAAACACTTTGATTGGATGGGTGAAATATGCTAATTTATTGAGACAGGTTTTTGGGTTATCAGGAGTTGTATGCCAAAATCATCAGTATTAAAACAATAAAAGACCTGACAAATTTCAGTTGGTGGATAATGAATCTATAATATATGAAAGTTTAATTGTAATCATTACATTATGGTAAATAATGAAATTTAACACTATATGCTAATTTTTTGAGAAGGACCTGTAGGTGCGTCAGATGTCATAGAGAGTTAAACCATAATGTATTTGTATCCTCACATGTGCATGGCTGATGCAGAAAAATAAAGCAAAAATGCAGAGAAAACAGCACAAGAAAAGCAGCAAAAAACGCAGCAAAACCTGTGTTTTGACTGCACCTTTTTTTTACTACCAGGAGATCAGGTAGGTTTTAGCTGCAGGAAAGAAAGAGCAAAAAGCAGCTTGTGGACATAACTTTTGTCTTTCTGTGTGCCATGCTACAACACAATAAAGGTATCCTTCCCTAGAAACTATTTAATGTAACAATATCTTGTGTGTGAAATTAAAGACCTATGGATCCATATCATGGTGCTGTATTATGGCTTTGTGTTAGGGGTCGAGTTCCCGCTTCTGCACAGGGGGAATCTTGAGCCATCTCCGCTGCGGTCCCCCATGCTTCCGCTGCCACAGTGGAGTCTGCTCAACAGAGATATCAGTCCCAGAATCTCGCTCAGTCTGACTCTGTGCAAAGGGTTACTGCTGCCTTTCCAGCTTCTGCCATTGTAGCCAGTACTGGGCAGCGGCGAGCAGACGTTTTTGGGACTAAGTCCTACTTTTCCCCTTCTGAGCATGCCCAGGGTAAGATCTCTCATTGGCGATCCAGGGTCACATGCTCAGATACTTCAGCAAATCCCATTGGTCCTCTAGGAAGGTCCTAAAGGTGCTCAACTTCTGTGGCAGCCTCCCATTGGTCCTTCTGCGAAGGTCCTGTACTTGCTGCAGCTATAAAAGGTTCACATGACCGCACGACCATGCGCTAGTGTACATTTGAAAACGTGTGTGTGTTCAGTGAAAGTCATTCTTTAAACATCACCTCCCTTGTGTATGACAGCTCGCAAAAGGTGGATGTCTGACCCCTTCAAGTGGCGGCCCTTTTTCATTTTTGCGTTTTCGTTTTTCACTCCCCTCCTTCCCTGAGCCATAACTTTTTTATTTTTCCGTCAATATGGTCATGTGAGGGCTTATTTTTTGCGGGACAAGTTGTACTTTTGAAAGACACCATTGGTTTTACCATGTCTTTTACTAGAAAACGGGAAAAAAATTCCAAGTGCGGTAAAATTGCAAAAAAAGTGCAATCCCACACTTGTTTTTTGTTTGGCTTTTTTGCTAGGTTCACTAAATGCTAAAACTAACCTGCCATTATGATTATCTAGGTCATTACGAGTTCATAGACACCTAACATGACTAGGTTATTTTTTATCTAAGTGGTGAAAAAAAATTCCAAACTTTGCTAAAAAAAAAAAAAAAAAAAAGTGCCATTTTCCGATACCCATAGCGTCTCCATTTTTCGTGATCTGGGGTCGGGTGAGGGCTTATTTTTTGCGTGCCGAGCTGATGTTTTTAATGATACCATTTTTGCGCAGATACGTTCTTTTGCTCGCCCGTTATTGCATTTTAATGCAATGTCGCGGCGACCAAAAAACGTAATTCTGGCGTTTCGGATTTTTTTCTCGCTACGCTGTTTAGCGATCAGGTTAATGCTTTTTTTTAATTGATAGATCGGGCGATTCTGAACACGGCGATACCAAATACGTGTAGGTTTGGTTTTTTTTTAATTGTTTTATTTAGGATGGGGCGAAAGGGGGGTGATTTAAACTTTTATATTTTTTATATTTTTTTCATATTTTTAAAAACATTTTTTTTTTTACTTGTGCCATGCTTCAATAGCATCCATGGGAGGCTAGAAGCTGGCATAGCCTGATCGGCTCTGCTACATAGCAGCGATCATCAGATCGCTGCTATGTAGCAGAAATGCAGGTGTGCTGTGAGCGCCGACCACAGGGGGGCGCACACAGCAGACCTGCATCAGTAACCATAGAGGTCTCAAGGACCTCTATGGTTACCTTCCTGATGCATCGCCGACCCCCGATCATGTGACGGGGGTCGGCGATGACGTCATATCCGGCCGCCCGGCCGGATGCGGTAGTTAAATGTCGCTGTCTGTGTTTGACAGCGGCATTTAACAGGTTAATAGCGGCGGGTGAATAGCGATTTCACCTACCGCTATTGCGCGCACATGTCAGCTGTACAAAACAGCTGACATGTCGCGACTTTGATGTGGGCTCACCGCCGGAGCCCACATCAAAGGGGGAGACACGATATGAGCAGTACATGTACTGCTCATGTCATGAAGGGGTTAAAACATATGATACAGCATCTATTGCTGTGACCGCCAGTGCGGCGCCGTGCGCTAATAGAGCGCTTTTCTAACCAGTCTGGGTGGTTGGTGGCGTCCGCCAGTGCGACACTGCTCGCACTCTTGTGCTTTAATTTACTATTATTTGTTATAGTCTGACACCCAGTAGCGGTGTCGAGCGCAAGTGGTCTAGACGAACTCTATTCCCGAGTCTTGGGATTGAGTTCTGTGACTCCTTGCTTGTGCTCTTTGTGCGGTACCGTGACCCTGTGATGTAACAGAGTTCACTTCCACCGCCATATTGTGCCGTCATTTGCCAGCAGCAGGTTCTTTCTTGCACGGTGGACCCCGGGCTGCGAATGCACCAAATATCATCTCACAATTTACTCGGTGCGTTCCGCCAGTCCTAACAGAACACTAGCGCCAGGGTCTGGCTAGTAAATGGCGGACGATCAGCATCTACAGCGGTACATCCAGCAGCTGGAGGGTAGGTTGGCGGCTATAGAATGCACAACCTCAGCTGTGAATGTTACCGCAGTCGCCATTCAGGCTGCAAGTGTAGCTGCAGCCAGTTTGTCCTATGCCACCCCTGCTCCGACTATATCCCGTCTCCCGCTTCCAGACAAGTTTGCTGGTGACAGTAAGCTAGGTCGGGGATTTGTGAGTCAATGCTGCATACATCTAGAGCTTCTGGCTACACATTTTCCTACGGAACTGGCGAAAGTGGGTTTTATCTTATCCCTTTTGCAGGGCGTTGGAATGGGCAACGCTGCTGTGGGAGCGTGATGATCATGTGGTGCAGAGTGCTCCTCTTTTCCTGGACTCTCTGAAACCAGTCTTTTTAGGACCTCGTGTCACCCACGATACAGCGCTCCAACTGTTGGCAATAACACAGGGTTTGTCCATGGTCAGCCAGTTCGCCGTCCAATTCCGGACTCTGGTCTCAGAGCAAGAGTGGTCGGATAAAGTCCTTATTCTGGTGTTCTGGAAAGGACTGGAAGACCATGTGAAGGATGCCTTGGCCACCAGGGAGATTCCCGCCACGCTGGAGGAGCTTATTACAATATCTACCCGTATCGACCTCCGTTTTAACGAGCGGAGGTTAGAGCGGACTCAGTGTAGGCAGAGGTTCCGGCTGGCTCCCACCTTCGCCAGACCTCTAGAATCTTCCGTTCAGGCGTCCGACTCCCATGAGGCCATGGAGGTTTCTCGAGTGGGACTTACGTCCCAGGCCGCTCGAGTACCCGTGGTTTGTAATGTTTGTCAACAGTTAGGACATTATCCTAATAAATGTCCACAGCGGTCGAGAAAACGATCGCGTCTAGTAACCATTGGACGTGGTTCACTAGACACAGCGGCATTTTCCTCCAACCTGTCCTTTAAAGGGACAATCAAGTTAGGCTCATTCACTCTAACAGTCGAGCTTTGTGTGGACTCTGGAGCAGAGGGGAATTTCATATCCTCTGCTTTTGCTCTGCGCCATGCAATACTTCTCCAAAAAGGCTGCGGAGACCCTTCTGCCTCACTGCCCCTATGAATGTCTCATTGATCTCATGCCTGGAGCAGAACCTCCTCGGGGACGGGTCTATCCCCTCTCTCTCCCGGAAACGGAGGCTTTGTCCCATTACATCCAGGAGAATCTGGCAAGAGGGTTCATTAGGAAGTCAGTGTCACCTGCAGGGGCGGGGTTCTTCTTCGTGCAGAAGAAGAACGGAGAATTACGTCCATGCATAGATTGCAGGGGTCTTAAGTACCCGTTGCCCCTGATTTCAGAGCTCTTTGATAGACTACGGGGAGCAAGGGTATTTACCAAATTAGATCTGCGGGGTGCTTAACACCTGATTCGCATTCATGAGGGGGGTGAATGGAAGATGGCTTTTAATACCAGGGATGGGCACTATGAGTATCTGGTGATGCCCTTCGGGCCCTTCGGGCTCTGTAATGCCCCAGCCGTTTTCCAAGACTTTGTTAACCATATCTTCTGGGATATGCTCTCCACCTTGGTCGTAGTCTATCTGGATGATATTCTCATCTTCTCTCCAGATATTGACTCCCACCAGAGAGATGTTGGCAGAGTCTTCGACCTCCTTCGGGCAAATTCCCTCTATGCAAAGTTGGAGAAGTGTATGTTTGAGCAGGAGTCTTTACCTTTCCTGGGCTATATCATCTCCACCCAGGGATTGGCTATGGATCCTGCCAAACTACAGGCTATGATGGACTGGCAAGAACCCCATTCTCTTAAAACGGTGCAGCGCTTTATGGGGTTCATTAATTACTATTGCCAGTTCATTCCCCACTTCTCAACTTTGGTAGCTCCCTTGGTAGCCCTCATCAAGAAGGGAGCAAATCCCAAATTGTGGTCTGAAGAGGTCTCCAAGACTTTCTCTTCTATTAACTCTCATTTTGCTAGCGCTCCCATCCTACATCGTCCCAATGTGGATAAGCCGTTTATAATGGAGGTAGATGCCTCAACGGTTGGAGCAGTCCTCTTCAAAAAGGATGCTCAAGGTCAGAAGCATCCTTGTTTCTTTTTCTCCAAGACCTTCACACCAGCGGAGAGGAATTATTCCATCGGAGACAGGGAGTTGCTAGCAATGAAGTTTGCCTTCTCGGAGTGGAGACATCTTTTGGAGGGGGCTCGCTTTCCCTTCCAAGTCTTCACGGACCACAAAAATTTGGTATATTTACAAACAGCTCAGCAGCTAAATTCTCGTCAGGCCAGATGGTCCTTGTTCTTCTCCCGATTCCATTTCACCCTCCATTATCTCGCTGGGGAGAAGAACATTCGTGCTGACGCCCTCTCTCGCTCCGTTGTGTTTTCTTCTGAGGAGGAAGGGGTGCCTTGGCTTATTGTCCCTTCTGAGAGCCTGAGAACCATAGCTCCAGTTTTGCTAGAGTCAGTGCCTCCGGGCAAGACATTTGTACCTATTAATTTGCGACCAGAGGTTCTCTCTTGGACTCATTCTTCCAGGGTGGGTGGACATTTTGGGACAAAGAGGACATCTGAGCTGCTGGCGAGGACATACTGGTGGCCGCGTATGGTCCCTGATGTCGGAGATAATATTCGGGCGTGTGTCTCCTGCGCAAAGAATAAGTCTCCTTGACAACTGCCAGCTGGGTTACTGGGAGATGGTCGGGATGGACTTTGTGGTGGGCTTGCCCAAGTCTCGTGGCTGTACCATCATTTGGGTTATCACTAGGGTTGAGCGAAATGGGTCGTTCATTTTCAAAAGTCGCCGACTTTTGGCAAAGTCGGGTTTCATGAAACCCGATCCGACCCCTGTGCGGGGTCGGCCATGCGGTACGCGACTTTCGCGCCAAAGTCGCGTTTCAATGACGCGAAAAGCGCCATTTCTCAGCCAATGAAGGTAAACGCAGAGTGTGGGCAGCGTGATGACATAGGTCCTGGTCCCCACCATCTTAGAGAAGGGCATTGCAGTGATTGGCTTGCTGTCCACGGCGTCACAGGGGCTATAAAGGGGCGTTCCCGCCGACCGCCATGTTACTGCTGCTGATCTGAGCTTAGGGAGAGGTTGCTGCCGCTTCGTCAGAAGCAGGGATAGCGTTAGGCAGGGTCCATTAACCACCAAACCGCTTGTGCTGTAGCGATTTCCACTGCCCAACACCACCTTCGGTGTGCAGGGATAGTGGAAGCTACATTTTTTTTTTTTCCTCAGCGCTGTAGCTCATTGGGCTGCCCTAGAAGGCTCCCTGATAGCTGCATTGCTGTGTGTACGCCACTGTGCAAACCAACTGCTTTTTTCAAAGCACAAATCCTCTTGTTCCTTCCTTTCTGCACAGCTATCTTGTTTGTTTGTCCACACTTTTTATTTAATTTGTGCATCAGTCCACTCCTTATTGCTGCCTGCCATACCTGGCTGAGATTACTGCAGGGAGATAGTAATTGAAGGACAGTTCCTTTTTTTTTTTTTTTGTGGGAGATTAAGATTGGCATTTCTGCTAGAGTGCCATCCCTGTCTGTGTCATCTCTCACTCAGTGGGCCATAGAAAGCCTATTTATTTTTTTGCTTGATTTGGGTTCTAAAATCTACCTGAAAAAATCACTACATCAATCAGTGGGAGAAAAATATTGGCCTCAGGGCTTGTGTGCCAGTCCTTACTCCTGTGTGTGCCATCTCTCACTCAGTGGGCCATAGAAAGCCTATTTATTTTTTTGCTTGATTTGGGTTCCAAAATCTACCTGAAAAAATCACAACATCAATCAGTGGGAGAAAAATATTGGCCTCAGGGCTTGTGTGCCACTCCTGACTCCTGTGTGTGCCATCTCTCACTCAGTGGGCCATAGAAAGTCTATTAATTTTTTTGCTTGATTTGGGTTCTAAATTCTACCTGAAAAAATCAATAAATCAATCAGTGGGAGATTAATATTGGCCTTTGGGCTTGTGTGCCAGTCCTAAGCGTGCCATCTCTCTCTCTCAGATAGTGGGCCATAGAAAGCCTATTTATTATTTTTTTTATTGGGTTTATAAATTTTCCCTGGAAAGAAAAAAAAAAAGTGGGAGATTAATATTGGCCTCTGGGCTTGTGTGCCAGTCCTGAGCGTGCCATCTCTCTCACAAATAGTGGGCCATAGAAAGCCTATTTATTTTTTGGGTTGATTTGGGTTCTAAATTCTACCTGAAAAAATCAATAAATCAATCAGTGGGAGATTAATATTGGCCTTTGGGCTTGTGTGCCAGTCCTAAGCGTGCCATCTCTCTCTCTCAGATAGTGGGCCATAGAAATCCTATTTATTATTTTTTTTATTGGGTTTATAAATTTTCCCTGGAAAAAAAAAAAAAGTGGGAGATTAATATTGGCCTCTGGGCTTGTGTGCCAGTCCTGAGCGTGCCATCTCTCTTACAAATAGTGGGCCATAGAAAGCCTATTTATTTTTTGGGTTGATTTGGGTTCTAAATTCTACCTGAAAAAATCAATAAATCAATCAGTGGGAGATAAATATTGGCCTCTGGGCTTGTGTGCCACTCCTGACTCCTGTGTGCGTCATCTCTCACTCAGTGGGCCCTAGAAAGCCTATTTTTTGTTTTATTTGTTTTCTAAATTCTCCCTGAAAAAATCATTTTATTTTATTTGGTTTCTAAATTATTCCTGAAAAAATCATTTTTTTTGTATTTTTTTTTTTCTAAAGTCTCCCTAAAAAAAAAAAAAAATCAAATCAGTGGGAGATTAATATTGCCCTTTCTGCTTGTGTGCCAGTCTTGACTCCTGGGTGTGCCATCTCTCTCTCTCCAATTGTGGGCCATAGAAAGCCTATTAATTTTTTTGCTTGATTTGGGTTCCAAAATCTACCTGAAAAAATCACTAAATCAATCAGTGGGAGATAAATATTGGCCTCTGGGCTTGTGTGCCACTCCTGACTCCTGTGTGCGTCCTCTCTCACTCAGTGGGCCCTACAAAGCCTATTTTTTTTTTTATTTGTTTTCTAAATTCTCCCTGAAACAATCATTTTATTTTATTTTGTTTCTAAATTCTTCCTGAAAAATTCATTTTTTTGTATTTTTTTTTCTAAAGTCTCCCTGAAAAAAAAAAAAATCAAATCAGTGGGAGATTAATATTGCCCTTTCTGCTTGTGTGCCAGTCTTGACTCCTGGGTGTGCCATCTCTCTCTCTCCAATTGTGGGCCATAGAAAGCCTATTAATTTTTTTGCTTGATTTGGGTTCCAAAATCTACCTGAAAAAATCACTAAATAAATCAGTGGGAGATAAATATTGGCCTCTGGGCTTGTGTGCCACTCCTGACTCCTGTGTGCGTCCTCTCTCACTCAGTGGGCCCTACAAAGCCTATTTTTTTTTTTTTTTGTTTTCTAAATTCTCCCTGAAACAATCATTTTATTTTATTTTGTTTCTAAATTCTTCCTGAAAAATTCATTTTTTTTGTATTTTTTTTTTCTAAAGTCTCCCTGAAAAAAAAAAAAAAAATCAAATCAGTGGGAGATTAATATTGCCCTTTCTGCTTGTGTGCCAGTCTTGACTCCTGGGTGTGCCATCTCTCTCTCTCTCTCTCCAATTGTGGGCCATAGAAAGCCTATTAATTTTTTTGCTTGATTTGGGTTCCAAAATCTACCTGAAAAAATCACTAAATCAATCAGTGGGAGATAAATATTGGCCTCTGGGCTTGTGTGCCACTCCTGACTCCTGTGTGCGTCCTCTCTCACTCAGTGGGCCATAGAAAGCCTATTTTTTTTTTATTTGTTTTCTAAATTCTCCCTGAAACAATCATTTCATTTTATTTGGTTTATAAATTCTTCCTTAAAAAATCATTTTTTTTTATAATTATTTTTTTTCTAAAGTCTCCCTCTAAAAAAAAAAAAAACAAATCAGTGGGAGATTAATATTTACATTTGCGCTTCAGTGACAGTCCTGCGTGTGTGGCATCTCTCTCATTTGTTGCCACCAACAACAGAGTGTGTAACATTGTGCCTGATTTTCGTTGTGGTCTCACCCACCTGTAAAGGGGTAGCTAAATCATACTGAAGTTATAGCTCACCGTGTAAGTTGTGTGACAGCAACAAATACCGTTAGTTTGGTAACATTTTTAAAACAATGAGGAAGTCTGGTGGAAGAGGTCGTGGCCGGGGGCGTTCATTGTCAGCTGGTAATGAGGGTAGTGGTAGTGGTGGAGCATCAGGTGGTCGTGGGAAAAAAAATATTGCACCTAAGTCTGGAGCTGTGGAGCCAGGTTCGTCATCTGGCTACACAAGGCCTCGAACGCTCCCTTTTCTGGGAGTAGGAAAACCGCTTTTAAAGCCGGAGCAGCAAGAGCAAGTTTTGGCTTATCTTGCTGACTCAGCCTCTAGCTCTTTTGCCTCCTCTCATGAAACTGGTAAAAGTAAAAGCAGCGCGTCGTTAGTGGATGTTCACGGTCAGGGACAAGTCGCTTCCTTGTCCTCTTCAGCAAAAACAACAACAGAGAAGAATGCAGCAGGCGACACAACGGGTTACTCCATGGAGCTCTTTACACATACCGTCCCTGGCTTAGAAAGTGAAGCAGTTAACAGTCCATGCCCATTACAAGTTGAATCTGACATGGAGTGCACTGATGCACAGCCACAGCCAGACTACTATGCTGGTCCTTTGACTCAGACCACAACATTGCCCTCGCAGGGTGCTGATCAAGAATCAGACCCTGATGAGACTATGTTGCCCCATCACGAACGCTATACCACCGACCGACACGGTGACACAGACGAAGTTGCACACGAGCTACAAGAAGAGGTAATAGATGACCCAGTTCTTGACCCCGATTGGCAGCCATTGGGGGAACAGGGTGCAGGCGGCAGCAGTTCTGAAGCGGAGGAGGAGGGGCCGCAGCAGGCATCAACATCGCAACAGGTTCCATCTGCCGGGCCCGTATCTTGCCCAAAACGCGTGGCAAAGTCAAAACCTGTTGGAGGACAGCGTGGCCATCCGGTTAAAGCTCAGTCTGCAATGCCTGAAAAGGTATCCGATGCTAGAAAGAGTGCAGTCTGGCATTTTTTTAAACAACATCCAATTGATCAGCGCAAAGTCATCTGTCAAAAATGTTCAACTACCTTAAGCAGAGGGCAGAATCTGAAAAGTCTCAATACAAGTTGCATGCATAGACATTTAACCACCATGCATTTGCAAGCTTGGACTAACTAC
The DNA here is from genome assembly GCF_032444005.1 of Ranitomeya imitator. Taxonomy (NCBI): domain Eukaryota; kingdom Metazoa; phylum Chordata; class Amphibia; order Anura; family Dendrobatidae; genus Ranitomeya; species Ranitomeya imitator. The sequence goes on from NC_091283.1 coordinate 621,322,782, forward strand.
CAAACGTCCCTTAAGGTTGTAGCACCCTCGGCCAATGAAGCTAGTCATCAACGCAACATCCCTTCTGGCAGTGTAGGGCCACCATTTTCTGCACCACCTGCAGTATCTGTGCAGGTTTCTTTGCCAGGCCAAAGCAGTCAGGGTCAGGGAATCACCAGTTTCGTAGTAGGAAACACTGCATCTAGGGCACCGGCGGCAACAATACCATCTCCCACCGTCTCTCAGTCTGCCATGTCCACCGGCACCCCCGCTAGTTCCACGATCTCCAGCTCTCCAGTCCAGCTCACCCTACATGAGACTATGGTTAGAAAAAGGAAGTACTTAGCCTCGCATCCGCGTACACAGGGTTTGAACGCCCACATAGCTAGACTAATCTCGTTAGAGATGATGCCCTACCGGTTAGTTGAAAGCGAAGCTTTCAAAGCCCTGATGGACTACGTTGTACCACGCTACGAGCTACCCAGTCGACACTTTTTTTCCAGAAAAGCCATCCCAGCCCTCCACCAGCATGTTAAAGAGCGCATCGTCCATGCACTCAGGCAATCTGTGAGCACAAAGGTGCACCTGACAACAGATGCATGGACCAGTAGGCATGGCCAGGGACGTTACGTGTCCATCACGGCACACTAGGTAAATGTGGTGGATGCAGGGTCCACAAGGGACAGCAAGTTTGGGACAGTTCTGCCTAGCCCACGGTCTAGGAAACAGTTGGCTGTAGCCGTTCGCACCCCCTCCTCCTCCTCCTCGTCCTCCTGCAGAAGCGAGACCTCGTCCACAGACCGCAGTCGCACAACCACTCCATCCGCAGCTGCCACTGTTGCACACCAGGTCTCCCATTATGGGGCAGCTACTGGCAAACGTCAGCAGGCTGTATTGGCTATGAAGTGTTTGGGCGACAACAGACACACCGCTGAAGTTCTGTCCGAGTTCTTGCAGAAAGAAACGCAGTCGTGGCTGGGCACTGTAGATCTTGAGGCAGGCAAGGTAGTGAGTGATAACGGAAGGAATTTCATGGCTGCCATCTCCCTTTCCCAACTGAAACACATTCCTTGCCTGGCTCACACCTTAAACCTGGTGGTGCAGTGCTTCCTGAAAAGTTATCCGGGGTTATCCGACCTGCTCCTCAATGTGCGTGGACTTTGCTCACATATCTGCCGTTCGCCCGTACACTCCACCCGTATGCAGACCTATCAGCGTTCTTTGAACCTTCCCCAGCATCGCCTAATCATAGACGTTGCAACAAGGTGGAACTCAACACTGCACATGCTTCAGAGACTGTGTGAACAGAGGCGGGCTGTTATGTTTTTGTGGGAGGATACACATACACGGGCAGGCAGTAGGATGGCAGACATGGAGTTGTCAGGTGTACAGTGGTCGAAGATTCAAGACATGTGTCAAGTCCTTCAGTGTTTTGAGGAATGCACACGGCTGGTTAGTGCAGACAACGCCATAATAAGCATGAGCATCCCCCTAATGCGTCTGCTGATGCAAAGTTTGACACACATAAAGGATCAGGCGTCTGCAGCTGAGGAAGAGGAAAGCCTTGATGACAGTCAGCCATTGTCTGGCCAGGGCAGTGTACAGGACGAGGTAGCGGGCGAACAGGAGGAGGAGGACGAGGAGGATGATGGGGATGATTATATTTTTAATGAGGAAGCTTTTCCGGGGCCAGTGGAAATTGTTGGCGCGGCAAGGCCGGGTTCTGGTTTTTGGAGGGACACAAGTGACGTGGATTTGCCTGAAACTGCCCCTCAACCAAGCACAACCACAGATTTGAGAACTGGAACTTTGGGCCACATGGCGGATTATGCCTTACGTATCCTCAAAAGGGACACACGCATAACAAAAATGATGAACGATGACGATTACTGGTTGGCCTGCCTCCTTGATCCTCACTATAAAGGCAAATTGCAAAATATAATGCCACATGAGAACTTGGAACTAATATTAGCAACCAAACAATCAACTCTTATTGACCGTTTGCTTCTGGGATTCCCTGCACACAGTGCCCGTGATCGTTCTAACACGAGCTGCAGGGGCCAGCAGACCAGAGGTGTTAGAGGGGCAGAAATCAGAAGTGGCGTTGGCCAGAGGGGTTTTCTGACCAGGTTGTGGAGTGATTTTGCTATGACCGCAGACAGGACAGGTACTGCAGCATCAATTCAAAGTGACAGGAGACAACATTTGTCCAGTATGGTTACTAACTATTTTTCATCCCTTATCGACGTTCTCCCTCAACCGTCATTCCCATTTGATTACTGGGCATCAAAACTAGACACCTGGCCAGAATTGGCAGAATATGCATTGCAGGAGCTTGCTTGCCCGGCAGCTAGTGTCCTATCAGAAAGAGTATTCAGTGCTGCAGGTTCAATACTAACAGAAAAAAGGACTCGTCTGGCTACCCAAAATGTAGATGATCTAACCTTCATTAAAATGAACCACAACTGGATTTCGAAATCTTTTGCCCCACCTTGCCCGGCTGACACCTAGCTTTCCTATGTAAAGGTCTTGCCTGTGGACTATTCTGAACGACTTTTCCAATCTCGTAATTTGCAGCACCTGATTGTCCAGCATCCGACATGTTAACACCTCCCTAAATGGCCAAAGTCCCCACACGGGGCCGTGGTATCGCCACTTGGCGCCAGCACCCGTGAGAGTACTGTTTGTCTGAAGAGGTGGGTGTGCCCGCTTTTGGTCGACGGTACTGCCACTAGGTCCCTCATAGTACAATAAAGTGTCTGGCGGTGGTGGTGCGCACCCAACGTCAGACACACCGTTGTAATATGAGGGGCCCTGGGCCTGTACCGCCGGCCACAAGACAGTCCCCCCCCCCCCAGGTCAAACAGTGCTCTACGACTTGCAAAATTTTCTCTCACAGCTCCACCAATGTTTAGTCTATGCGCTGACATCCTTCAATGCCTGGCACTGTCAATACCATTGTATTGACATTATTCTTATGTTAGGCCTTCGAAGCCTGTCTGCGGTCACTCCTTCCACTAGGCCTCCACTGACCTGTCTACTGCTGCCCGTGTTCCCCTGGAACCAATTTTAAATTGCCTACAGCCAGCCCAATTTATTATGTTAGGGCTTCGAAGCCTGTCTGCGGTCCCTCCTTGCACTAGGCCTCCACTGACCTGTCTACTGCCGCCCGTGTTCCCCTGGAACCAATTTTAAATTGCCTACAGCCAGCCCAATTTATTATGTTAGGGCTTCGAAGCCTGTCTGCGGTCCCTCCTTCCACTAGGCCTCCACTGACCTGTCTACTGCCGCCCGTGTTCCCCTGGAACCAATTTTAAATTGCCTACAGCCAGCCCAATTTATTATGTTAGGGCTTCGAAGCCTGTCTGCGGTCCCTCCTTCCACTAGGCCTCCACTGACCTGTCTACTGCTGCCCGTGTTCCCCTGGAACCAATTTTAAATTGCCTACAGCCAGCCCAATTTATTATGTTAGGGCTTCCAAGCCTGTCTGCGGTCCCTCCTTGCACTAGGCCTCCACTGACCTGTCTACTGCTGCCCGTGTTCCCCTGGAACCAATTTTAAATTGCCTACAGCCAGCCCAATTTATTATGTTAGGGCTTCGAAGCCTGTCTGCGGTCCCTCCTTCCACTAGGCCTCCACTGACCTGTCTACTGCCGCCCGTGTTCCCCTGGAACCAATTTTAAATTGCCTACAGCCAGCCCAATTTATTATGTTAGGGCTTCGAAGCCTGTCTGCGGTCCCTCCTTCCACTAGGCCTCCACTGACCTGTCTACTGCTGCCCGTGTTCCCCTGGAACCAATTTTAAATTGCCTACAGCCAGCCCAATTTATTATGTTAGGGCTTCGAAGCCTGTCTGCGGTCCCTCCTTCCACTAGGCCTCCACTGACCTGTCTACTGCCGCCCGTGTTCCCCTGGAACCAATTTTAAATTGCCTACAGCCAGCCCAATTTATTATGTTAGGGCTTCGAAGCCTGTCTGCGGTCCCTCCTTCCACTAGGCCTCCACTGACCTGTCTACTGCTGCCCGTGTTCCCCTGGAACCAATTTTAAATTGCCTACAGCCAGCCCAATTTATTATGTTAGGGCTTCGAAGCCTGTCTGCGGTCCCTCCTTCCACTAGGCCTCCACTGACCTGTCTACTGCTGTCCGTGTTCCCCTGGAACCAATTGTAAATTGCCTACATCCCAATTTTTGTTATGTTAGGCCTTCGAAGCCTGTCTGCGGCCCGTTCTTTCCACTACTACTACACTGACCAGGCCACTGCTGCCCGTGTTCCCCTGGAACCAATTTTAAATTGCCTACAGCCAGCCCAATTTATTATGTTAGGCCTTCAAAGCCTGTCTGCGGTCCCTCCTTCCACTAGGCCTCCACTGACCTGTCTACTGCTGTCCGTGTTCCCCTGGAACCAATTGTAAATTGCCTACATCCCAATATTTGTTATGTTAGGCCTTCGAAGCCTGTCTGCGGCCCGTTCTTTCCACTACTACTACACTGACCAGGCCACTGCTGCCCGTGTTCCCCTGGAACCAATTTTAAATTGCCTACAGCCAGCCCAATTTATTATGTTAGGCCTTCAAAGCCTGTCTGCGGTCCCTCCTTCCACTAGGCCTCCAGTGACCTGTCTACTGCTGCCCGTGTACCCCTTGAACCAACATCAGAAAATATAAAAAAAAGTATTTTGCTTATAAAAAAGAAAATACTGGTGAGATATAAAATGCAGACATTTTAACATTAAAAACAAACACATACAACAAAAATCTGGTACAGTACTAAAAATGGCCACCAGCTACAATAACTTTCTCCTGCAAGTAGTTAACTGAAAGTTTTTTTCAATTTAAAACACAGATATGGCATCCACCGAGTGTTGTCCTGTCGCGTCTTCTTTATATTATTGCCAAGAAGATGCAAAACAATGAAAATAATAAAATCATTATTTACCAAAAAAATAGAGTAAGTCAAAACCACATTGCAAATAAACATTCATTACAAATAAAGAAGCAGGGCGCGTCCGAGGGTGAGTATATACCTAATAAGAATATAATCACCCTCGGACGCGCCCTGCTTCTTTCCGACAGCCTTCCTTCCTAAGAATCAGCCCTTCCGTGGTGTAGAGAGAGGGTGTGTTACACTCCAAGGTGTTCCCCAGGTTGCCTTTCCTGAGCTTCGATCTTCATGCTCTCGTTTAGTAGTTGTCGGAAAGTAGGCTGCATTAGGCCTACAAATTGGGTATGGGGTGGAGAGAGATGGTGTGTTACACTCCAAGGTGTTCCCCAGGTTTCCTTGCCATTGCTTCGGTCTTCCGACTCTCGTTTAGTAGTTGTAGAAAACTACACTGCATTAGGCCTACAAAATGGGTATCGGGTGGAGAGAGATGGTGTGTTACACTCCAAGGTGTTCCCCAGGTTTCCTTGCCATTGCTTCGGTCTTCCGACTCTCGTTTAGTAGTTGTAGAAAACTACACTGCATTAGGCCTACAAAATGGGTATCGGGTGGAGAGAGATGGTGTGTTACACTCCAAGGTGTTCCCCAGGTTTCCTTGCCATTGCTTCGGTCTTCCGACTCTCGTTTAGTAGTTGTAGAAAACTACACTGCATTAGGCCTACAAATTGGGTATCGGGTGGAGAGAGATGGTGTGTTACACTCCAAGGTGTTCCCCAGGTTTCCTTGCCATTGCTTCGGTCTTCCGACTCTCGTTTAGTAGTTGTAGAAAACTACACTGCATTAGGCCTACAAAATGGGTATGGGGTGGAGAGAGATGGTGTGTTCCACTCCAAGGTGTTCTCCAGGTTGCCTTTCCTGAGCTTCTATCTTCAGGCTCTCGTTAAATTGTGGTTAAATGGAACAACTGCATTTGGCGTACTAGTTGGTTTGGGGCCTACTAACAGTCTCTGCCGCTCCTTGCTGTTCTCCTGGTTTCCTGTCCTGAAATTCCGTTTTCAGGCGCTCGTTAAGTAGTTGTTAATATTAGACTGCATTTGGCCTACTAGTTGGGTTGGGGCCTACTATCGGTGTCTGCCACTCCTTGCTGTTCTCCTCCACTGAACAAAGCTGTGCCGCCTGTTTACTACGGTTGCCAATTTTGAACTGCATTTCGACTACTTACTGATTTGGGCCTACTCTCTGTGTCAGCCTCTCATTCCAGTTGTCCTCCACTGCAATGCCCCCTGGTTATTCCTGTGTTACCAATTTTGAACTGCATTTAGCCAACTTTATTCTTTGGGCCTATATCTGTGTTTCCTCCTCATCCTGCCCATTGCCCAGCCAGTGATAGATGAGTCTGCTGGTACATTGACCCATAACGCAACATTCCCCGTGCACGCTACACAACAACATTGTGACCCTGCTGAAAGTCAGGTTGCTCTTCCCGCATACCATACCACCTTACACGGGGACAAAGAGGAAGGTGCAGATGAAAGTGCAGGCTCCTTCATCAGGTGGGGGGAGGAATACTAGTTGGCGACGTCACTGGCACAGGGCCTCTCATAGTACGCAAAAGTGTTGCTGCCGGTGGGAGGCGCCCCCGCCGTGCAAACACACCGCTGTACTTTGAGGGGCCCTGTGCCAGTGCCAATGCCAACGAGTGGGCCCCCCCTGCTTGCTCAGGTTCACAGCACTTGCAAAGTTGAAATACTTACCTCTCCCTGCTCCACTGCCGTGACGTGGTCCAGATTTCCTGGGCCCACTAATTACTTGAACCAGCCCTACCCACCACAACTTTAGCCAAATGACCCCCAATTTCAAATGCCTTCCAATTATTATAAGGTAAATTACGCTTGACAAGCTTCATTAAGAAGAATGGATGGTTTTGACATTAAAATGGGCACTCTAGGTGTTTTCCTGGCCCCCACTCACTGCCGACTATGCTGCCCCATTGACTTGCATTGGGTTTCGTGTTTCGGTCGATCCCGACTTTACGTCATAATCGGCCGATTTCACTCGACCCGACTTTTGAGATAGTCGGGTTTCGCGAAACCCGGCTCGACTCTAAAAAGGTCAAGGTCGCTCAACTCTAGTTATCACCGATCATTTTTCTAAAATGGTGCACTTGGTGCCGCTTCCACGGCTACCTTCTGCATGGACATTGGCAGCGTTGTTTATAAAACACATCTTCCGCCTGCACAGTATGCCAGACAAAATTGTCAGTGACTGGGGTCCCCAGTTTGCGTCTCGGTTCTGGAGAGAGCTTTGTCGTCTTCTCAGCATTGAGTTGAATCTCTCTTCTGCATATCATCCTGAGATGAATGGGTCGGTAGAGAGGGCCAACCAGACCTTGGTCACATATCTGCGACATTTTGTCTCAGCCAGGCAGGATGACTCGGCATCCTTGCTATCGTGGGCAGAGTTTGCGCTGAACAACACCGTAGCCGACTCCACTGGACAGACCCCATTCCTTCTTAACTATGCTCAGCATCCGCGGGTACCTGTGCCTATGCCAGTGTCTTCCGCCAACTCCAGGGTGGCAGGCTGGGCTGTGGAGGCACGGGACATTTGGTACCACACTCAGGATGCCATTCGGGCCTCCAAGGAGAGAATAAGATTCTCCGCCGATGCATATCGGCGCCCCGCTCTGACCTTTGCTCCTGGCAACTTAGTGTGGCTCTTCGCCCGTAACATCAGGCTGCAAGTTGAGTCCAATAAGTTTGCACCTCGCTACTTGGGCCCCTTCAAGGTCCTCGAACAGGTTAACCCAGTGGTCTACCGTCTGGCCATTCCGCCACGCCTGGGTATAACCGACACCTTTCATGTGTCCCTCTTGAAGCCCGTATACATGTCCTGGTTTTCCGAGTCATCTGCCGGGACATCGGGTTCGTCTACGGATGATTACGAGGTGAACGCTATTTTGGGCTGCAAGGTGGTACGTGGCAAAAAATTTTATTTGGTGGACTGGAAGGGTTATGGACCTGAGAGCCTGAGAATATTCGGGCTCCGCAGCTCATTGCTGCCTTCGAGCGTGGCAAGGTCCAAGGAGGGGGGGGCAATGTAAGGGGTCAAGTTCCCACTTCTGCACAGTGGGAATCTCGGGCCATCTCCGCTGCAGTCTCCCATTCTTCTCCTGCCACATTGGAGTCTGCTCAGCGGAGACGTCGGTCCCAGCGTCTCGCTCAGTCTTACTCTGTGCAAAGGGTTACTGCTGTCTTTCCAGCTTCTGCCATTGTAGCCAGTACTGGGCAGCGGCGAGCAGACATTTGTGGGACTAAGTCCTACTTTTCCCCTTCTGAGCATACCCAGAGTAAGATCTCTCGTTGAAGATCAAGAGTCACATGCTCAGATACTGCAGCAAATCCCATTGGTCCTCTAGGAAGGTCCTGAAGGTGCTCAACTTCTGTGGCAGCCTCCCATTGGTCCTTCTGGGAAGGTCCTGTACTTGCTGCAGCTATAGAAGGTTTGCATGACCGCACGGCCATGTGCATGGCTAGTGTACATTTGTAAACGTGTGTGTGTTGATGAGTGCAAGTTGTTCTTTAACCCCTTAGCGACCGCCGATACGCCTTTTAACGGCGGCCGCTAAGGGTACTTAAACCACAGCGCCGTTAATTAACGGCGCTGTGGAAAAAGTCCATAGCGCCCCCCAGAGGCCGATTTTCTCCGGGGTCTCGGCTGCCGAGGGTAGCCGAGACCCCAGAGAACATGATTCGGGGGGTTTTTAACCCACCCCCCATTTGCGATCGCCGGTAATTAACCGTTTACCGGCGATCGCAAAAAAAAAAAAAAAAAAAGCGATCTCTTTTTAATTTCTCTGTCCTCCGATGTGATCACACATCGGAGGACAGAGAAAAGGGGTCCCAGGTGGCCCCCCAATACTCACCTAGCTCCCCCGATGCTCCTCGTGTCTCCCGGTGGGCGCCGCCATCTTCAAAATGGCGGGCGCATGCGCAGTGCACCCGCCGGCCGGCACCGGGAGAATCTTTGGGGTCTCGGCTGCCGGGGGTAGCCGAGACCCCAAAGAGCACGATCGGGGTCGGTATTACCGACCCCTGTTTTGCGATCGCCGGTAATTAACTGTTTACCAGCGACCGCAAAAAAAAAAAAAAAAAAGTAAAGTGTAATTCTCTGTCCTCTGATGTGATCGCACATCAGAGGACAGAGAAATAGGGGGATTCGGGGACCCTAGCATACTCACCTAGGTCCCTGGATCCTCTTGCTGCTCCTCCTGGCCGCCGGCAGCAGAACATGGCGGACGCATGCCCAGTGCGCCCGCCATCTGTCTCCATCTGCCGGCCGGCAGGAGAACAGCAGTTGGGGCTAAAATTAGGGTTAGGGTTAGGGTTAGGGGTAGGGTTAGGGGTAGGGTTAGGGGTAGGGTTAGGGGTAGGGTTAGGTTAGGGTTAGGGGTAGGGTTAGGTTAGGGTTAGGGGTAGGGTTAGGGTTAGGGTTAGGTTAGGGTTAGGTTAGGGGTAGGGTTAGGGGTAGGGTTAGTTTAGGGTTAGGGGTAGGGTTAGGGGTAGGGTTAGGTTAGGGTTAGGGGTAGGGTTAGGGTTAGGGGTAGGGTTAGGGGTAGGGTTAGGTTAGGGTTAGGTTAGGGGTAGGGTTAGGGGTAGGGTTAGGGGTAGGGTTAGATTAGGGGTAGGGGTAGGGTTAGGTTAGGGGTAGGGCTAGGGTTGGGGCTAAATTTAGGGTTAGGGTTGGGGCTAAATTTAGGTTTAGGGTTGGGGCTAAACTTAGGGTTAGGCTTCTTTCACACTTACATCGGTACGGGGCCGTCGCAATGCGTCGGCCCGACATACCGACGCACGTTGTGAAAATTGTGCACAACGTGGGCAGCAGCTGTAGTTTTTTAACACATCCGCTGCCCAATCTATGTCCTGGGGAGGAGGGGGCGGAGTTACGGCCACGCATGCGCGGTCAGAAATGGCGGATGCGACGTACAAAAAAAACGTTTCATTGAATGTTTTTTTGTGCCGATGCTCCGCCAAAACACAACTGATCCAGTGCACGACGGACGCGACGTGTGGCCATCCGTCACGATCCGTCGGCAATACAAGTCTATGGGCAAAAAACGCATCCTGCGGGCACATTTGCAGGATCCTTTTCTTGTCCAAAACGACGGATTGCGACGGAATGCCAAACGACGCAAGTGTGAAAGTAGCCCTAGGGCTAGGGTTAGGGTTGGGGCTAAAGTTAGGGCTAGGGTTGGGGCTAAAGTTAGGGTTAGAGCTGGGATTAGGGTTAGGGTTTGGATTAGGGTTCGTATTAGGGTTAGGGTTGGCATTAGGGTTACGCTTGGGATTAGGGTTAGGTTTGGGATTAGGGTTAAGGTTAGGGTTGTGATTAGGGGTGTATTGGGATTAGGGTTAGGTTTGAGGTTAGGGTTGAGATTAGGATTAGGGGTGTGTTGGATTTAGGGTTTTGATTAGGGTTATGGTTAGGGTTGACATTAGGGTTGTTTTGGGGTAAGGGTTGTGATTATGGTTAGGGTTAGTGATTAGGATTATGGATGAGGTTGGGATTAGGGTTAGAGGTGTGTTGGGGTTAGGGTTGGAGCTAGAATTGGGGGGTTTCCACTGTTTAGGTACATCAGGGGGTCTCCAAACACGACAGCCAATTTTGCGCTCAAAAAGTCAAATGGTGCTCCCTCCCTTCTGAGCTCTGCCGTGCGCCCAAACAGTGGGTTACCCCCACATATGGGGCATCAGCGTACTCGGGATAAATTGGACAACAACTTCTGGGGTCCAATTTCTCTTGTTACCCTTGTCAAAATAAAAACTTGGGGGCTACAAAATCTTTTTTGTGAAAAAAAAAATATTTTTTATTTTCACGACTCTGCATTCTAAACTTCTGTGAAGCACTTGGGCATTCAAAGTTCTCACCACACATCTAGATAAGTTCCTTGGGGGGTCTAGTTTCCAAAATGGGGTCACTTGTGGAGGGTTTCTACTGGTTAGGTACATCAGGGGCTCTGCAATCGCAACATAATACCCGCAGACCATTCTATCAAAGTCTGCATTCCAAAACGGCGCTCCTTCCTTCCGAGCTCTGCCGTGCGCCCAAACAGTGGTTTACCCCCACATATGGGGTACCAGCATACTCAGGACAAATTGGAAAACAACTTTTGGTGTCCAGTTTCTCTTGTTACCCTTGTGAAAATAAAAATTTGGTGGCTAAAAAATCTTTTTTGTGGAAAAAAAAAATATTTTTTATTTTCACGGCTCTACGTTATAAACTTCTGTGAAGCACATGGGGGTTCAAAGTGCTCGCCACACATCTAGATAAGTTCCTTAAGGGGTCTAGTTTCCAAAATGGTGTCACTTGTGGGGGGTTTCCACTGTTTAGGCACATCAGGGGCTCTCAAAACGCGACATGGCGTCCAATCTCAATTCCAGCCAATTCCACATTGAAAAAGTAAAACGGCACTCCTTCTCTTCCAAGCTCTGCGGTGCGCCCTAACAGTTGTTTACCCCCACATATTGGGTATCAGCGTACTCAGGAGAAATTGCACAACAACTTTTGTGGTCTAATTTCTCCTGTTACCCTTGTGAAAATAAGAATTTGTGGGCAAAAAGATCATTTTTGTGTAAACAAAAGCGATTTTTTATTTTCACGGCTCTACGTTATAAACTTCTGTGAAGCACTTGGGGGTTCAAGGTGCTCACCACACATCTAGATAAGTTCCTTAAGGGGTCTAGTTTCCAAAATGGTGTCACTTGTGGGGAGTTTCCACTGTTTAGGTACATCAGGGGCTCTCTAAATGTGACATGGTGTCCGATCTCAATTCCAGCCAATTCTGCATTGAAAAAGTCAAACGGCGCTCCTTCACTTCCAAGCTCTGCGGTGCGCCCTAACAGTGGTTTACCCCCACATATGGGGTATTGGCGTATTCAGGTGAAATTGCATAACAAAATTTATGGTTACATTTCTGTTTTTACACTTGTGAAAATAAAAAAAATGGTTCTGAATTAAGATGTTTGCAAAAAAAAGTTAAATGTTCATTTTTTCCTTCCACATTGTTTCAGTTCCTGTGAAGCACGTAAAGGGTTAATAAACTTCTTGAATGTGGTTTTGAGAACCTTGAGGGGTGTAGTTTTTAGAATGGTGTCACACTTCATTATTTTCTATCATATAGACCCCTCAAAATGACTTCAAATGTGATGTGGTCCCTAAAAAAAAATGGTGTTGTAAAAATGAGAAATTGCTGGTCAACTTTTAACCCTTATAACTCCCTAACAAAAAAAAAATTTGTTTCCAAAATTGTGCTGATGTAAAGTAGACATGTGGGAAATGTTATTTATTAACTATTTTTTATGACATATCTCTCTGATTTAAGGGCATAAAAATACAAAGTTTGAAAATTGCAAAATTTTAAAAATTTTCGCCATATTTCCGTTTTTTTCATAAATAATCGCAAGTAATATCGAAGAAATGTTACCACTAACATGAAGTACAATATGTCACGAAAAAACAATCTCAGAATCAGCGGGATCCGTTGAAGCGTTCCAGAGTTATAACCTCATAAAGTGACAGTGGTCAGAATTGCAAAAATTGGCCTGGTCATTAAGTACCAAATTGGCTCTGTCACTAAGGGGTTAAACATCCCCTCCCTTGTGTATGACTGCTCGCAAAAGGTGGATGTCTGCTGTCTAGCGCCCCACTAAGCTATCTACATACGAAACAGCATCTATTGCTGTGACCGCCAGTGCGGCGCCGTGCGCTAATAAAGCGCTTCTCTAACCCAAGTCTGGGTGGTTGGTGGCATCCGCCAGTGCGGCACTGCTCGCTTAATTTACTATTATTTGTTATAGTCTGACACCCAGTAGCGGTGTCGAGCGTAAGTGGTCTAGACGAACTCTATTCCCGAGTCTTGGGATTGAGTTCTGTGACTCCTTGCTTGCGCTCTTTGTGCGATACCGTGACCCTGTGATGTAACAGAGTTCACTTCCACTGCCTTATTGTGCCGCCATTTGCCAGCAGCAGGTTCTTTCCTGCAAGGTGGACCCCGGGCTGCGAACGCACCGAAAATCATCTCTCTATTTACTCGGTGCTTTCCGCCTGTCCTAACACTTTGTATCACTATTACCTTTTATATCCTAAACTAATAATGCACCATGAGTGTTGTAGTATAGCTTTGTATATCTTGTTGCTTTTCATCCATGTCTGAACTCTCCTACACTTGTGCCTTTGCTACTAGGTTGTGTCACACTTGCATTGCATTGTAGGGGATACAGACGCCTTCCCGCTTTAAAGTATTCTGGCTGGACTTGTGGTGCTGAGGCTGAGAGTCTATATCTTAATACAGGGTGCGGGTTATCTGTTTTAATCAGCTCTTGCCTGTGATCCTTTGCCAAGGCAGCTCCCTATTTTAATCCCCTAACAGGTAACTGCCAGTTATTGCCTGTCATTGCCAGTAAGCTGTTACTTTGTTTAGCCCTTGTATCCTATTAATCCTGGTGTTTAGTTCCTGACATTGGCTTATTTTTCTGTTTACTAGACTACCTCACGATTCTGTCTCTGACATTGACCTTTCTTTACAGTGTACAAAATGTATATATATAATAAAATTTAAGTACTGTTATAAATTAGTGTTATGTAGGGAAAGCGTTGGTAATAGACCACTAGTTGGAACCATTTTGGTGTATCTAGTTTAGCACAGTAGTGCATCAGTGTGAACTCTAGGAGGGGCCAATGTGATAAGGGGAAGGGAGCTTTCTGGTTAGAAGCAGTAGGAGCCTGGGCGCCCATAGAGCTCGGGTGGGCTTATAGCCCGAGCAGTTTAGGTACCCCGCAATGTTCTGTTTAAGCTCAGCCATCCAGAACCAGGGAATTAGCATTGCCCCTGCAACAGTAGCATCAGCAGCTTCAGGAGATAGAGCCACAGTGAGTGGACACGGCAAGAAAGATGGGCAGGTCACTCACAATGTGACAGGTGATTGCATAGGCTGATGCCCTCAGATACGATGTGAAATGGCTGAGTGAATTGGAACGCCTGCTAGGACCGTGGGGTGCTCGGGTCGGGTCCGGTGTTACTTAAAGGGGAAGGTCACAACAGCAGTGACCCGGTCCGTGGCCCTGGGAGTCCAATAGAAGATGGAAAAAGGGGAATAGACTTTATGGGATAAGTGTTTGTGACGCTACCTGTGGAACTCGGCCAGGGATGACTGACACTGCTTAAAGGGGTCCACTGGGGCTGATGGCATTGCAGCAGAGTTGGTATAGCTCCCCACAGGTAGAGCTTAGTCCCCCGGGCTCCCGATGCAGTTGGTAAGGGATGATAGATGTTGAGGTGCAGGAAAGAATTGGAGGACACAGGGTTGCAGTCTCTTTACCTTTTAATTGCCAGCGCAGTCCGGGCAAAGCTTACAGGTGATCTTTGGAATCCATGCAGCCTGAAAGCGGTTCAGAATCCCCCTAGCCAACTGGGGTTGGAAGCCTTCCTTTCTGCGATGAATAGTGTTGAGCATTCCAATACCACAAGTATCGGGTATCGGCCGATATTTGCAGTATCGGAATTCCGATACTGAGTTCCGATATTTTTGTGATATCGGGAATCGGTATCGGGATTAAGATTCATGTGTAAAATAAAGAATAAAAATTAAAAATATTGATATACTTACCCTCGGACGCGCCCTGGTTGTCACCGCTGAACCGCCATTCTTCCGTTCCTAAGAATGAGCGCGTTAAGGACTTTCGCTGAGCGGTCATGTGACCGCTCACGCGACCAATCACAAGCCGCGACGTCATCGAAGGTCATTAACGCGCTCATTCCTAAGAATGAGCGCGTTAAGGACCTTCGATGACGTCGCGGCTTGTGTTTGGTCGCGTGAGCGGTCACATGACCGCTCAGCGACCAATCACAAGCCGCGACGTCATCGAAGGTCCTTAACGCGCTCATTCTTAGAAAGGGAACCATGGCGGTTGCAGCGGTGACAATCAGGGCGCGTCCGAGGGTAAGTATATCAATATTTTTTTTTTTTTATTCTTTATTTTACACATGAATATGGATCCCAGGGCCTGAAGGAGAGTTTCCTCTCCTTCAGACCCTGGGAACCATAGAGGATACCTTCCGATATTTGTGTCCCATTGACTTGTATTGGTATCGGATATCGGTATCGGCGATATCCGATATTTTTCGGATATCGGCCGATACCATCCGATACCGATACATTCAAATATCGGACGGTATCGCTCAACACTTGCGATGAATTCTAGGTTCTTGATGCTTTAGCTTTCCTCAAGTCCCTCTCTCAATCTGTCCCTCAGATGGAACACTACCCGCATGGCAGGCAACTTGAGCCTTTTTACAGGTGTCCCTCTTTTGTTGTGTGTGACTCCGGGTTCTTATCTGCTGCTGTGCCTTCAGTTGTAGTTGTAGCCAGGAGACCTGCAATCTCCTGCACTCCGATTTCTGCTGTGGAGCATACAGTTCCCATACAACCTCAGACCTTGGTGTCCGGTTTCTTGCGCTTAATCCCGAGGGTGAACTCAATTGCTGCTCCACTCCTAGTTTCTCACTCCTTTTGTTTCTCCTCCCATTACTGTCTCACACAGACTGACTTGTAACTCCTCCTCCAAGCCAGAACTTATGGGGAAGCTACCCAGAAACTGGGTTTAGAGCTCCCCCTTCTAGTCTGGAGTCAGGAAATTGTTTTATGCAAGTGTTACCTGCCAAGGGGACTCCTTCTTGCTTCCAAGCATGGCATCACCCTCCCCAAGAGGCAGCCAATACCACTGTGGCAACCGGATTCCTGGGGTGTCACAGAATTCCCAAATGCAGAGAATCTGGACAGAGAGGACAATGAGAAACCGCATGATATGGTAGGACCCAGTCTCGAGCTGTGTGACAAGGAGAGAAGTGAAGGGAAAGCTGAAGTGACATGTAATGTGAAACCTGATATTAACGCTGTAATGGTTCTTGATGTGCTGCGAAAAAGTGAAAGTAAAGTTCTGCGTTTTGAGTTGAACTTGGACTGTGGAACAGAGGAGAGGCCCTGTCGGCGCAGAAAACAGAGAGGCAAGAAAGCTGCCAGGGAAATGTGATTATTATGTGAATGGAGGCCAGGGAATGCAAAGCCCGATAAGTTCAGCCACAACTACAGCCCTGGCCAACCTTTACACTGCAGCAATGCTACGTATAGCACAAGCAATCAGATGATCATAGCTTCTGGTTCTACGGGGACTAACAAATACTGTGAAAGGTCAAAAAAGTTTTTAAAATATGAAAAAAAATATATATAAAAGTTTAAATCCACCCTTTTGCTTCATTAAAAATGAAGAAAATGAATTGTAAAAATGCATATATTTGGAATCGCTGTGTTGGTAACAATCTGATCTATCAAAATCTAGAGTAATCAGTTTGGTAAACAACATAGTGAGAAAAAAAAAATCAAAACCACAGAATTGTGGAGTTTTGGCCTCTGCAACAAGAAAAAAGGATATGTTAACAGATGTTATCAAAACATTGCATATAGCCCAAAATTATACACATAAAAACATTGTCTCTTGGTGCAAAAAATAAGTCCTCACACAGCCCCAGATCCAGAAAATTGAAAACATTAGCACTCTCAAAAAGTGACGACACAAGAATTTTTTTTCACCACTTAAATTAAACAGAAACTATGCATGTTTTGTATCTGAGTATTTGTCCTGACCTGGGGAATCATCATATTGTCAGGTCATTTTTAAGGTAAAATTAACACTGCAAATAAAAAAACTAAAAAAACTTGCAGAATTTAATTTTTTTTTGCTATTTTGCCATATTTGTCTTTTTTTTCCTGCTTTCCATTACATCATGTGATAAAATGTATGGTGTTGTTTAAGGGTATGTGCACACGTCAGGATTTCTAGCAGAAATTTCCTGACAAAAAACGGACATTTCTGCCAGAAATCCGCATGTGATTTTTTTGCGCTTTTTTTTGCATTTTTATGCATATTTGACGCGTTTTTGCACGTTTTTTGTGTGTTTTTTTGTGCATTTTTTCCAAATGCATAGAATAGCGGGAAAAACGTGAAGAATCCGCAAAATTAATGAACATGCTGCTTTTTTTACTGCGATGCGTTTTTTTTGCGGAAAAAAAAACATCATGTGCACAAAAATTGCAGAATGCATTCTAAATGATAGGATGCATATGTATGTGTTTTTAATGCGTGTTTATAGCGTTTTTATCATGAAAAAAATGCGAAAAAACCTGAACGTGTGCACATGCCCTAACAGTACAACTTGTCCCTCAAAAAACAAGCCCTCATACAGCTATGTTGATGGAAAAATACAAAAGTTATTGGTCTTGGAATAAGGGGAGGAAAATCAAGAGTTCAAAAATGAAAAAATTGCCCGGTCCTTAAGGGGTTAATGCAGTAAACTTAATGCAGAGAAAAGCAATGGGTCAGTCCAAGCCTGTTGATACACAGATTATGAATCTTTTCAATAAGCTTATGCAATTTTATCTATAGTGAATACTATTCTTTGCTAATCTGCCTGGTTGTGTGTGTAATGGGGGAATATACAAGTCTAATCTTATCACTGGCATTTAGTATATTACACAGAGCAAAGAGAGTTTAGTAATACTTAAGTACTAGTGTTGAGCGATACCTTCCGATATCGGAAAGTATCGGTATCGGATAGGATCGGCCGATATTCAAAAAATATCGGATATCGCCGATACCGATACCCGATCCCAATGCAAGTCAATGGGACCAAAATGTCGGAATTAAAATAAACCCTTTCTTTCCTTGTAGGTTCATTCTACATGAAGGAAAACAACTAAGAATAATGCCGGATGTATTTGGGGAGGTGGCGGAGACATTAAAGTCATAGAGGTTTAGCCCAATCAAATAGAATAGCATGTTTTTGTTTTTTTTTAAAGACGTTCAGAGTGACAAAGATATTGACTATGTAAATTTTTTTTTTATTTTGTCAGATATTGATGTTTCACTATTCCACGCCCTTCCCCTTCTTTTTTTTTTACTTTTCCCACACTTTCATCTTCATCATCATCAGCATCTTTGACATCAACTTCTTCTTCACCTTATTCATCTTCTTCTTCATCCTTTACCTTTTTTTTTTTTTTATTACATACTTCATATTCATTTTATTCAACTATTATTATTCTTCCTATTCTACATATTCATTTTATTCAACTGTTATTATTCTTCCTATTCTACTTCTTTATCATATTCTCATTTGTGACAGGCATTCCCGTAGTTGTTATCTATAAAAGTTGGAAGATTACACCTTCCGTTCTGCCAGTCACAAAAGTTACATTTGTCCGCGTTCAGTTTGGCCTGCAGCATCAGGCTTTATCCAGGGGCACCACGAGGAGGAACGGACTCACCCCCATACACTGCTTAGTCTTCTTCTGCATATAATTTAGATAATATCTTTTGCTCTGATATTAAGTGTTATGCTTAATGTTCTTCTGCTCTTTGTACTGCAGCCTCTTGTTCTTCTGCTTCTCGGTCTTCCATGTCGTCGTCTCCAGGGTCGTCATCTCCAGTGTCGTCGTCTCCGCCGTCGTCGTCTCCGCCGTCGTCGTCTCCGCCGTCGTCGTCGTCGTCATCGGGGTGGTCTTTCTGGTCGTTGACGTTAGGGTCTTCAACTTGGAAATGTAGCAGAAGGTACAAGAAGGCTGAGAAAATGCCAAGAACCAGCTGATGGAACTGGAACTCGGATGGCTACCCGAAGGTTCAAGAGCCTATGGAACTACCGAGGACCAGCTGACGTTACTGGAACCCGGTTACTAAGCAGGAGGTACCCGTGCTAAAAAGCACTACCAAGGACCGCCTGATGTTGGCGGAACTCGGATACCCAGAAGGAGGCACCTAAGCCAAAGGCTCTGCCCGGAACCAGCTGACGGTACTGGAACCAGGATGGGGAGCAGAAGGTACAAGAGCAAAAGACACTGCCGAGAACCAGCTGACGGTACTGGAACCCGGATGGGTAGCCAAAGGTCCAAGAGCCAATGGAACTACCGAGGACCAGCTGACGTTACTGGAACCCGGTTACTAAGCAGGAGGTACCCATGCCTGAAAGCACTACCAAGGACCACCTGACGTTGGTGGAACTTGGATACCCAGAAGGAGGCACCTAAGCCAAAGGCTCTGCCCGGAACCAGCTGACGGTACTGGAACCAGGATGGGGAGCAGAAGGTACAAGAGCAAAAGACACTGCCGAGAACCAGCTGACGGTGCTGGAACCAGGTGGTGGACCCGAAGGCCCACAGGAGAGGAGAGAACAGCTAGGCCGCAAGGCAGCCGCAGTTACCGAACCCCAACAGTCCTACAGGGGGAGCTGGGCCTACTGGCACTACAGAACCAGCCTTGACTACCAATTCATGCAGCCCACATAGGAAGCTCCTAAACTGGAGGCACCCTGGAGTTGGCTAACCCGACCGCAACACGACGGGGCAAGCATAGGCGTCTCAGCGAGTTTGACACAACCCGGAAACAGATGACGGTGCTGAAACCAGGTTTGGCACGAGGGAGTACCTGTGACAAAAACACTGCCGAGAACCAGCTGGCGGTGCTGGAACCCGGATGCGTTGCCCCAGTGTGCAAGAGCCAATGGCACGACCGAGGACCAGCTGACGGTGCTGGAACCCGGTTACTAAGCTGTAGGTGCCCGCGCTTAAAAGCACTACCGAGGACCGCCAGGCGTTGGCGGAACTCGGATACCCAGGAGGAGGCACCTAAGCCAAAGGCTCGGCCCGGAACCAGCTGACGGTGCTGGAACCAGGTGGTGGACTCGAAGGCCCACAGGAGAGGAGAGAACAGCTAGGCCGCGAGGCAGCCACAGTTACCGAACCCCAACAGTCCTACAGGGGGAGCTGGGCCTACTGGCACTACAGAACCAGCCTTGACTACCAATTCATGCAGCCCACATAGGAAGCTCCTAAACTGGAGGCACCCTGGAGTTGGCTAACCCGACCGCAACACGACGGGGCAACGCATAGGTGTCTCAGTGAGTTTCACAGTACCCGGAAACAGCTGACGGTGCTGGAACCAGGCTGGGCACAAGGGAGTACCCGTGACAAAAACACTGCCGAGAACCAGCTGGCGGTGCTGGAACCCAGATGCGTTGCCTATTAAAGATTGTCTTCCTAGAGCCCCAACTAGCGGTGCTGGAGCAAAGGGTAAGCAGGGGGAGCAGAGTGTAGGCCGATGCCTGCACTGGAGGCAGCTTTGTGTCTGCGTTGCGTTGGCAGGACACTTTGCCGGCTACACAGTGGGGGAACAGCTGGCGTTGCTGAACCCCACTAACACAATGGCGGGTGTTTTTCTCTGTGCAGCTAGCACTTCCGGGCAAAAACTAGCGATGTTAGAGCCCGTGGTGAAGCAGGAGGAGGAGGAGAGGAGCAGAGTGTAGGCCGAAGCCTAGTTGAACCAATTTCAAAGGAAACCTTTAACCCCCCCTCAGGTGTTACAAAGTACAAGAGACACACCTTGTGCAGTATTAATGCTGCACAAGTGAAAGGTTGCTCTATTAATTAGTCTACTTGCACACGCTGAATGAAAGACGTACACAATTTAGCCCATTGTACAGTCAAACTGTAGCGGATGCGTGACTTGGCTTTTTAAGGAGACGCAGCACAGGTGTCCCAAATAACGCCTTGGTGCTTGGCGCAGCTTCCTGAGCATTGTTATTTGCTGTACAGGAGTCTGCGCTCTTGTGTTATCCCTTGGCAATGCCCTGTTAGCGCTGCCCGTCTTATGACCTCATTTCATGTTGGCCGGTGCGGTTAACGATGGCCATTAATCCCAGACCCACAGTGCCTTTTCATAAAGTCACACTGCGGTGCTGGGATTCGTGGCCTTGAGCAGTAAATATTTTCGCCGCTCACACACGTCCTTACACCTGCTTCAGACTGGGCGGCCTCTGCTGATCCCTTATCGCATGCCGCAGCCATGAGGCTGCACAGTCTGAAGAAGGCGGAAGGAGATGAGTGACGACACGCGAACATATTCACTGCTCGTGCCCATAAACCACACCCTCGCTGACAAAATAAATAAGAAACCGAGGGGCGTTGTTTGGAGCAGGGCGGACGCACAGGCGCAGCCAGCTAACCAATGATGTCAAAAGACGGGAAGCGCTACCAAGGCTGGTGCTGCGTATCATTAGAAAGGAAAGTCACACCTCAGGGACAGTGGAATGGTCTCAATGAGACACATTTTGTACGTGTTGAGTTCCACGTGGGCAAGTAGAAAAAGTCAGCCACCTTGTACAAATGCAGCAGTACTGCTGTACAAGGTGGCTGTTATACATAGAAACACCTGGGGGTGGTGGGCAGCCTTCCTTCAATTTCAGTTCATGTGCCTGCGTGGCGTTTGCAGGTCACGTTGCCGGCTACACAGCAGGGGAACAGCTGGCGTTGCTGAACCCCACTAACACATTGGCTGGTGTTTTTCTCTGTGCAGCTAGCACTTCCGGGCAAAAACTAGCGGTGTTTGAGCCCAGGGGCAGAAGCAGGAGGAGAGGAGCAGAGTGTAGGCCGAAGCCTGCACTGGTGGCTGCTTTTGGTCGGTTGTGCCAGCGCGGCTTGTGCTGGACCCGATGCCGGCTACACAGCAGGGGAACAGCTGGCGGTGCTGAACCCCACTAACACATTGGCTGGTGTTTTTCTCTGTGCAGCTAGCACTTCCGGGCCAAAACTAGCGGTGTTTGAGCCCAGGGTCAGCAGGAGGAGGAGAGGAGCAGAGTGTAGGCCGAAGCCTGCACTGGTGGCAGCTTTTGGTCTGTTGTGCCAGCGTGGCTTGTGCTTGACACGATGCCGGCTACACAGCAGGGGAACAGCTGGCGGTGCTGAACCCCACTGACACAATGGTGGTTGTTTTTCTCTGTGCAGCCAGCACTTCCGGGCCCCAACTGGCGTAGTTAGAGCCCAGGGTCAGCAGGAGGAGCAGAGTGTAGGCGGAAGCCTACTTGAACCAATTTCAAAGGTAACCTTTAACCCACCCTCAGGTGTTACAATGTTGAAGAGCCACACCTTGTGCAGCAGTAAAGCTCCACAAGTTAAAGGTTGCTCTTTAAGTTTTGCTCATTGCACACGCAGAATGAAAGACGTACACAATTTAGCCCATTGAACAGTAGTTCAGTTCTGTATTGGAGGCGTGACTTGTCTCTTTAAGGAGACGCAGCACAGGTGCACATAAATAACGCCTTGGTGCTGGGCGCAGCCTCCTGAGCGTTGTTATTTGCTGTACAGGAGTCTGCGCTATTGTGATCCCTTGGCCATGCGCTGTGAGCGCTGCCTGTCTTCTCACCTCATTTCATGTTGGCCGGTGCGGTTAGCAATGGCCATGAATCCCAGACCCGCAGTGTGTTTTCAACAAATCACACTGCGTGGCTGGGATTCGTGGCCTTGTGCAGTAAATATGTTTGCTGCTCACACATGTCCTTACACCTGCTTCAGACTGGGCGGCCTCAGCTGATCCCTTATCGCCTACCACGACCATGAGGCCGCACAGTCTGAAGAAGGCGGAAGGAGATGAGTTAAGACAGGCGAACATATGCACTGCACATGCCCATCAATCACACCCTCGCAGCCAAAATATATGAGACAACGAGGGGGCTTGTGTCGGGCAGGGCGGACGCCCAGGCACAGGCAGCCAAACAATGATGTCAGAAGACGGGCAGCGCTACCAATGGGGGTGGTGCGTGTCATTAGAAAGGAAAGTCACACCTCAGGGACAGTGGAATGGTCTCAATGAGACACATTTTGTACGTGTTGAGTTCCACGTTGGCAAGGAGAAAAAGTCAGCCACCTTGTACAAATGCAGCATTACTGCTGTACAAGGTAGCTGTTATACATAGAAACACCTTGGGGTGGGTGGCAGGGTCCCTTTAATTTCAGTTCATGCGCCTGCGTGGCGTTTGCAGGTCACGTTGCCGGCTACACAGCAGGGGAACAGCTGGCGGTGCTGAACCCCACTAACACATTGGCTGTTGTTTTTCTCTGTGCAGCTAGCACTTCCGGGCCAAAACTAGCGGTGTTTGAGCCCAGGGGCAGCAGCAGGAGGAGAGGAGGAGAGTGTAGGCCGAAGGCTGCACTGGTGGCAGCTTTTGTTCTGTTGTGCCAGTGTGGCTTGTGCTGGACACGTTGCCGACTACACAGCAGGGGAACAGCTGGCGGTGCTGAACCCCACTGACACATCAGCTAGTGTTTTTTCTGTGTAGACAATACTTCCAGGTGGCAACTGACAGTGTTGAAACCCAGGGAATCAAAGAGGAGCAGAGTGTAGGCCGAAGCCTGCAGTGGAGCAAGTTGAAAGGGAACCTTTAACCCCCCCCCCCCAGGCATTTGTTGCTGAAAGAGCCATCTTGTACAGCAGTAATACTGCACATGGAAAATGGTGGCTCCTAAAATTATGCTCCTTGCAAACGCTGAAGTACACACTCATATAATGTATCCCCTCACACCGTCAAACCGTCCCGGAAGTGGGACTTTCCTTTGTAATGTGACACAGCACAGCCGTCATTCCAACCCCCTTGGTGCCGTGCGCCACCTCCTCAACGTTGTTTGGTTCTGTCACGGAGCCCGCGCTGTAATGTTATCCATTGGCCATGCACAGTTAGCGGTGCCCGTCTTCTGACATCATTTAGGTGTCAGGCTGGCAGTGCCTGTGCGTCCAAGCTGCCCGAGATCCAACCCCGCAGTGTCATCTAATGTAATCCCACTGCGGGCCAGGGATCCATGGGCATGCTCAGTGCATATCATCGCCTCTCACTCCCCTCCTTCCTGCTTCGTGGCATGCTATTAGGGATCAGCTGACGCCGCCTAGTCTGAAGAAGCGTGAAGAAGGGGAGTGAGAGGCTAGTATATGCACTGCGCATGGCCATGGATACAAGGCCCACGGTGGGATCACATTAGACGACACTGCGAGGTGGGATTTCGGGCAGCGTGGACGCACAGGCGCAGCCAGGACGACAACAAATGATGTCAGAGGACGGGCAGCGCAAACTGTGCATGGCCAAGGGATAACATAACAGTGCAGTGTCCATGACGGAATCAACCAGCGCTAAGGAGGCAGCGCACGGTGCCAAGGGGGTAGCAATGACGGCTGTGCTGCGTCACATTACAAAGGAAAGTCCCACCTCCGGGACGGTTGACGGTGTGAGGGGACACATTACATGAGTGTGTAGTTCAGCGTTTGCAAGGAGCATAATTTCAAGAGCGACCTTTTCCTTGTGCAGTATTAGTGCTGCACAAGGTGGCTCTTTCAGTAACAAACGCCTAGGGAGGGGGGGGGGGGGACAGGTCCCCTTACATTTTAGTTGTGCCAGCGTGGCGGTCGCATGACACGTTGCTGGATACAGCTGACGTTACTGAACCCCAATAACAGAGGAGCGACTGTTGACTGTGCAGACAGCACTTCCAGGCACCAACTGGCGGTGTTAGAGCCCAGGGACAGCAGGAGGAGCAGATTGGAGGTATTGCCGCACACACAGCTGGGGATCAGCTGACGTTACTGAACCCCAATAACAGGGGAGCGACTGTTGACTGTACAGACAGCTGATGGAACTGGAACTCGGATGGCTACCCGAAGGTTCAAGAGCCTATGGAACTACCGAGGACCAGCTGACGTTACTGGAACCCGGTTACTAAGCAGGAGGTACCCGTGCTAAAAAGCACTACCAAGGACCGCCTGATGTTGGCGGAACTCGGATACCCAGAAGGAGGCACCTAAGCCAAAGGCTCTGCCCGGAACCAGCTGACGGTACTGGAACCAGGATGGGGAGCAGAAGGTACAAGAGCAAAAGACACTGCCGAGAACCAGCTGACGGTACTGGAACCCGGATGGGTAGCCAAAGGTCCAAGAGCCAATGGAACTACCGAGGACCAGCTGACGTTACTGGAACCCGGTTACTAAGCAGGAGGTACCCATGCCTGAAAGCACTACCAAGGACCACCTGACGTTGGTGGAACTTGGATACCCAGAAGGAGGCACCTAAGCCAAAGGCTCTGCCCGGAACCAGCTGACGGTACTGGAACCAGGATGGGGAGCAGAAGGTACAAGAGCAAAAGACACTGCCGAGAACCAGCTGACGGTGCTGGAACCAGGTGGTGGACCCGAAGGCCCACAGGAGAGGAGAGAACAGCTAGGCCACAAGGCAGCCGCAGTTACCGAACCCCAACAGTCCTACAGGGGGAGCTGGGCCTACTGGCACTACAGAACCAGCCTTGACTACCAATTCATGCAGCCCACATAGGAAGCTCCTAAACTGGAGGCACCCTGGAGTTGGCTAACCCGACCGCAACACGACGGGGCAAGCATAGGCGTCTCAGCGAGTTTGACACAACCCGGAAACAGATGACGGTGCTGAAACCAGGTTTGGCACGAGGGAGTACCTGTGACAAAAACACTGCCGAGAACCAGCTGGCGGTGCTGGAACCCGGATGCGTTGCCCCAGTGTGCAAGAGCCAATGGCACGACCGAGGACCAGCTGACGGTGCTGGAACCCGGTTACTAAGCTGTAGGTGCCCGCGCTTAAAAGCACTACCGAGGACCGCCAGGCGTTGGCGGAACTCGGATACCCAGGAGGAGGCACCTAAGCCAAAGGCTCGGCCCGGAACCAGCTGACGGTGCTGGAACCAGGTGGTGGACTCGAAGGCCCACAGGAGAGGAGAGAACAGCTAGGCCGCGAGGCAGCCACAGTTACCGAACCCCAACAGTCCTACAGGGGGAGCTGGGCCTACTGGCACTACAGAACCAGCCTTGACTACCAATTCATGCAGCCCACATAGGAAGCTCCTAAACTGGAGGCACCCTGGAGTTGGCTAACCCGACCGCAACACGACGGGGCAACGCATAGGTGTCTCAGTGAGTTTCACAGTACCCGGAAACAGCTGACGGTGCTGGAACCAGGCTGGGCACAAGGGAGTACCCGTGACAAAAACACTGCCGAGAACCAGCTGGCGGTGCTGGAACCCAGATGCGTTGCCTATTAAAGATTGTCTTCCTAGAGCCCCAACTAGCGGTGCTGGAGCAAAGGGTAAGCAGGGGGAGCAGAGTGTAGGCCGATGCCTGCACTGGAGGCAGCTTTGTGTCTGCGTTGCGTTGGCAGGACACTTTGCCGGCTACACAGTGGGGGAACAGCTGGCGTTGCTGAACCCCACTAACACAATGGCGGGTGTTTTTCTCTGTGCAGCTAGCACTTCCGGGCAAAAACTAGCGATGTTAGAGCCCGTGGTGAAGCAGGAGGAGGAGGAGAGGAGCAGAGTGTAGGCCGAAGCCTAGTTGAAACAATTTCAAAGGAAACCTTTAACCCCCCCTCAGGTGTTACAAAGTACAAGAGACACACCTTGTGCAGTATTAATGCTGCACAAGTGAAAGGTTGCTCTATTAATTAGTCTACTTGCACACGCTGAATGAAAGACGTACACAATTTAGCCCATTGTACAGTCAAACTGTAGCGGATGCGTGACTTGGCTTTTTAAGGAGACGCAGCACAGGTGTCCCAAATAACGCCTTGGTGCTTGGCGCAGCTTCCTGAGCATTGTTATTTGCTGTACAGGAGTCTGCGCTCTTGTGTTATCCCTTGGCAATGCCCTGTTAGCGCTGCCCGTCTTATGACCTCATTTCATGTTGGCCGGTGCGGTTAACGATGGCCATTAATCCCAGACCCACAGTGCCTTTTCATAAAGTCACACTGCGGTGCTGGGATTCGTGGCCTTGAGCAGTAAATATTTTCGCCGCTCACACACGTCCTTACACCTGCTTCAGACTGGGCGGCCTCTGCTGATCCCTTATCGCATGCCGCAGCCATGAGGCTGCACAGTCTGAAGAAGGCGGAAGGAGATGAGTGACGACACGCGAACATATTCACTGCTCGTGCCCATAAACCACACCCTCGCTGACAAAATAAATAAGAAACCGAGGGGCGTTGTTTGGAGCAGGGCGGACGCACAGGCGCAGCCAGCTAACCAATGATGTCAAAAGACGGGAAGCGCTACCAAGGCTGGTGCTGCGTATCATTAGAAAGGAAAGTCACACCTCAGGGACAGTGGAATGGTCTCAATGAGACACATTTTGTACGTGTTGAGTTCCACGTGGGCAAGTAGAAAAAGTCAGCCACCTTGTACAAATGCAGCAGTACTGCTGTACAAGGTGGCTGTTATACATAGAAACACCTGGGGGTGGTGGGCAGCCTTCCTTCAATTTCAGTTCATGTGCCTGCGTGGCGTTTGCAGGTCACGTTGCCGGCTACACAGCAGGGGAACAGCTGGCGTTGCTGAACCCCACTAACACATTGGCTGGTGTTTTTCTCTGTGCAGCTAGCACTTCCGGGCAAAAACTAGCGGTGTTTGAGCCCAGGGGCAGAAGCAGGAGGAGAGGAGCAGAGTGTAGGCCGAAGCCTGCACTGGTGGCTGCTTTTGGTCGGTTGTGCCAGCGCGGCTTGTGCTGGACCCGATGCCGGCTACACAGCAGGGGAACAGCTGGCGGTGCTGAACCCCACTAACACATTGGCTGGTGTTTTTCTCTGTGCAGCTAGCACTTCCGGGCCAAAACTAGCGGTGTTTGAGCCCAGGGTCAGCAGGAGGAGGAGAGGAGCAGAGTGTAGGCCGAAGCCTGCACTGGTGGCAGCTTTTGGTCTGTTGTGCCAGCGTGGCTTGTGCTTGACACGATGCCGGCTACACAGCAGGGGAACAGCTGGCGGTGCTGAACCCCACTGACACAATGGTGGTTGTTTTTCTCTGTGCAGCCAGCACTTCCGGGCCCCAACTGGCGTAGTTAGAGCCCAGGGTCAGCAGGAGGAGCAGAGTGTAGGCGGAAGCCTACTTGAACCAATTTCAAAGGTAACCTTTAACCCACCCTCAGGTGTTACAATGTTGAAGAGCCACACCTTGTGCAGCAGTAAAGCTCCACAAGTTAAAGGTTGCTCTTTAAGTTTTGCTCATTGCACACGCAGAATGAAAGACGTACACAATTTAGCCCATTGAACAGTAGTTCAGTTCTGTATTGGAGGCGTGACTTGTCTCTTTAAGGAGACGCAGCACAGGTGCACATAAATAACGCCTTGGTGCTGGGCGCAGCCTCCTGAGCGTTGTTATTTGCTGTACAGGAGTCTGCGCTATTGTGATCCCTTGGCCATGCGCTGTGAGCGCTGCCTGTCTTCTCACCTCATTTCATGTTGGCCGGTGCGGTTAGCAATGGCCATGAATCCCAGACCCGCAGTGTGTTTTCAACAAATCACACTGCGTGGCTGGGATTCGTGGCCTTGTGCAGTAAATATGTTTGCTGCTCACACATGTCCTTACACCTGCTTCAGACTGGGCGGCCTCAGCTGATCCCTTATCGCCTACCACGACCATGAGGCCGCACAGTCTGAAGAAGGCGGAAGGAGATGAGTTAAGACAGGCGAACATATGCACTGCACATGCCCATCAATCACACCCTCGCAGCCAAAATATATGAGACAACGAGGGGGCTTGTGTCGGGCAGGGCGGACGCCCAGGCACAGGCAGCCAAACAATGATGTCAGAAGACGGGCAGCGCTACCAATGGGGGTGGTGCGTGTCATTAGAAAGGAAAGTCACACCTCAGGGACAGTGGAATGGTCTCAATGAGACACATTTTGTACGTGTTGAGTTCCACGTTGGCAAGGAGAAAAAGTCAGCCACCTTGTACAAATGCAGCATTACTGCTGTACAAGGTAGCTGTTATACATAGAAAAACCTTGGGGTGGGTGGCAGGGTCCCTTTAATTTCAGTTCATGCGCCTGCGTGGCGTTTGCAGGTCACGTTGCCGGCTACACAGCAGGGGAACAGCTGGCGGTGCTGAACCCCACTAACACATTGGCTGTTGTTTTTCTCTGTGCAGCTAGCACTTCCGGGCCAAAACTAGCGGTGTTTGAGCCCAGGGGCAGCAGCAGGAGGAGAGGAGGAGAGTGTAGGCCGAAGGCTGCACTGGTGGCAGCTTTTGTTCTGTTGTGCCAGTGTGGCTTGTGCTGGACACGTTGCCGACTACACAGCAGGGGAACAGCTGGCGGTGCTGAACCCCACTGACACATCAGCTAGTGTTTTTTCTGTGTAGACAATACTTCCAGGTGGCAACTGACAGTGTTGAAACCCAGGGAATCAAAGAGGAGCAGAGTGTAGGCCGAAGCCTGCAGTGGAGCAAGTTGAAAGGGAACCTTTAACCCCCCCCCCCCAGGCATTTGTTGCTGAAAGAGCCATCTTGTACAGCAGTAATACTGCACATGGAAAATGGTGGCTCCTAAAATTATGCTCCTTGCAAACGCTGAAGTACACACTCATATAATGTATCCCCTCACACCGTCAAACCGTCCCGGAAGTGGGACTTTCCTTTGTAATGTGACACAGCACAGCCGTCATTCCAACCCCCTTGGTGCCGTGCGCCACCTCCTCAACGTTGTTTGGTTCTGTCACGGAGCCCGCGCTGTAATGTTATCCATTGGCCATGCACAGTTAGCGGTGCCCGTCTTCTGACATCATTTAGGTGTCAGGCTGGCAGTGCCTGTGCGTCCAAGCTGCCCGAGATCCAACCCCGCAGTGTCATCTAATGTAATCCCACTGCGGGCCAGGGATCCATGGGCATGCTCAGTGCATATCATCGCCTCTCACTCCCCTCCTTCCTGCTTCGTGGCATGCTATTAGGGATCAGCTGACGCCGCCTAGTCTGAAGAAGCGTGAAGAAGGGGAGTGAGAGGCTAGTATATGCACTGCGCATGGCCATGGATACAAGGCCCACGGTGGGATCACATTAGACGACACTGCGAGGTGGGATTTCGGGCAGCGTGGACGCACAGGCGCAGCCAGGACGACAACAAATGATGTCAGAGGACGGGCAGCGCAAACTGTGCATGGCCAAGGGATAACATAACAGTGCAGTGTCCATGACGGAATCAACCAGCGCTAAGGAGGCAGCGCACGGTGCCAAGGGGGTAGCAATGACGGCTGTGCTGCGTTACATTACAAAGGAAAGTCCCACCTCCGGGACGGTTGACGGTGTGAGGGGACACATTACATGAGTGTGTAGTTCAGCGTTTGCAAGGAGCATAATTTCAAGAGCGACCTTTTCCTTGTGCAGTATTAGTGCTGCACAAGGTGGCTCTTTCAGTAACAAACGCCTAGGGAGGGGGGGGGGGGACAGGTCCCCTTACATTTTAGTTGTGCCAGCGTGGCGGTCGCATGACACGTTGCTGGATACAGCTGACGTTACTGAACCCCAATAACAGAGGAGCGACTGTTGACTGTGCAGACAGCACTTCCAGGCACCAACTGGCGGTGTTAGAGCCCAGGGACAGCAGGAGGAGCAGATTGGAGGTATTGCCGCACACACAGCTGGGGATCAGCTGACGTTACTGAACCCCAATAACAGAGGAGCGACTGTTGACTGTACAGACAGCACTTCCAGGCACCAACTGGCGGTGTTAGAGCCCAGGGACAGCAGGAGGAGCAGATTGGAGGTATTGCCGCACACACAGCTGGGGATCAGCTGACGTTACTGAACCCCAATAACAGAGGAGCGACTGTTGACTGTACAGACAGCACTTCCAGGCACCAACTGGTGGGGTTAGAGCCCAGGGACAGCAGGAGGAGCAGATTGGAGGTATTGCCGCACACACAGCTGGGGATCAGCTGACGTTACTGAACCCCAATAACAGAGGAGCGACTGTTGACTGTGCAGACAGCACTTCCAGGCACCAACTGCCGGTGTTAGAGCCCAGGGACAGCAGGAGGAGCAGATTGGAGGTATTGCCGCACACACAGCTGGGGATCAGCTGATGTTACTGAACCCCAATAACAGAGGAGCGACTGTTGACTGTGCAGACAGCACTTCCAGGCACCAACTGGCGGTGTTAGAGCCCAGGGACAGCAGGAGGAGCAGAGGAACAGAGTGTAGGCCGAAGCCTGATTGGAGCAAGTTGAAAGGGAACCTTTAACCCCCCCCCCCAAGACGTTTGTAGCTGAAAGAGCCATCTTGTGCAGCACTAAGGATGCAAAAGGAAAAGGTTGCTCTTTTAATTATGCTCCTTGCAAACACAGAAGTAAACACTAAAAATGTGTCCCCTTTTACCGTAAAACCGTCCCGGAGGTGCGAATTTCCTTCATAATGGTACACAGCACAGCTGTCATTCCTATCCCCTTGGTGCCGTGCGCTGCCTCCTCAGCGTTGTTTTAAGCTGTCACGGAGCCTGCGCTGTTCTGTTATCCCTTGGCCATGCCCAATTAGCGCTGCCTGTCTTCTGACATAATTTGGTGTCAGGCTGTCAGTGCCTGTGCGTCCACGCTGCTCCAGATCCCACCTCGCAGTGTCGTCTAACGTAATCCCACTGCGGGCCTTGGATCCATGGGCATGCACAGTGCATATCCTCGAATCTCACTCCCCTCCTTCCCTCTTCTTCAGACTGTGCGGTGTCACGGCCATAGCATGCTATTAGGGATCAGCTGACGGCGCACAGTCTAAAGAAGGCGGAGGGAGATGAGCGAGAGCCCGAGGGGAAGATATGCACTCCGCATGCCCATGGATCCAAGGCCCGCAGTGTGATTCAATCAGAAGACACTGCGAGGCGGGATCTCGGGCAGCGCGGCCGCACAGGCGCAGCCAGCCTGACACCAAATTATGTCAGAAGACAGGCAGCGCAAATAGGGCATGGCCAAGGGATAACAGAACAGCGCAGGCTCCGTGACAGCTTAAAACAACGCTGAGGAGGCAGCGCATGGCACCAAGGGGGTAGGAATGACGGCTGTGCTGCGTCACATTACGAAGGAAAGTCCCAGCTCCGGGACGGTATAACGGTATCAGTGAACACATTTTATAAGTGTTAAGTTCTGCGTGTGCAAGGAGCTAAAATAAAAGAGCTACCTTTTCCTTGTGCAGCATTACTGCTGCACAAGATGGCTCTTTCAGTAACAAACGACGGGGGGGGGGGGGACAGGTTCCCTTACATTTAGGTTGTTGTGCCAGCGTGGCGGTCGCAGGACACATTGCCGGCTACACAGCTGGGGATCAGCAGACGTTACTGAAACCCAATAACACTGGGTCGTATGTTTTTACTGTGCAGCCTGCACTTCTGAGCCGCAACTGGCGGTGTTGGAGCCCAGGAATAGCAGTTCAGGTGGTAGAAAGATGAACACAGCAGGAGACCTGGATGACACCCAATTACTTAATCAGGCAGAGGAGTGGCAAATTCCTGCGAGATCCAGGCCTGGTTCATTTTCAGGAAAGTAAGCCGGTCAACGTTATCAGAGGATAGTCGCATGCGACGGTCTGTTAGTACACCACCTGCGGCACTAAAGACACGTTCCGATAAGACACTAGCCGCAGGGCAAGCCAGCACCTCCAATGCATACTGGCTTAGCTCTGGCCATGTATCCAGCTTAGAGACCCAAAACTTGAACGGGGAAGAGCCGTCTGGGAGTACAGTAAGAGGGCAAGCCATGTAGTCTGTCACCATCTGACGGAACCGTTGCCTCCTGCTGACTGGAGCCGCCGGTGATGGTGTAGACATTTGGGGCGGGCACACAAAAGTGTGCCAGAGTTGTGCCATACTGGGCTTGCCTTGGGCAGAGGCACTGCTTCTGCTCCCTCTTTGGGCAGAGTCTCCCCCACTGCCTCGACGCACTGAGCTGCTTTGTAAAGCACTAGCAGCACTCCTCTCAGTTGGACTGGAGAAGATGATGGAATTCACCAGTGTGTCGTGGTACTCCCGCAATTTACGCTCCCGGGTCAACGCTGGGATGAGGTTTTGAACGTTGTCCTGGTAACGAGGATCGAGGAGGGTGAACACCCAATAATCAGGCATGTTGAGAATGTGGTCGATGCGGCGGTCGTTTCTCAGGCACTGCAGCATGAAATCCACCATGTGCTGCAGACTGCCAACTGGCCCAGAAACGCTGTCCCCTGCTTGAGACATGATCTCTGCCCGCTCGTCATCACCCCACCCTCGCTGTACACACTGACCACTGGACACTTGTGTCGCTCCCTCCTCTGGACGGAGCTCTTCCTCCTCCATTGACTCCTCCTCATCCTCCTCACAAAGTGGCCCCTGCGTACCCCTTTGTGAGGAACCACGTGGCGCTGACTCTCCAGAAGCTGATGGAAAAGGTGACTCCTCATCCTCCACCTCTTCCACAACATCATCCCTTAACCCTTGCAAAGTTTGCTGAAGCAGGCAGATAAGGGGGACAGTCATGCTGACTAGTGCATCATCTGCACTTGCCATCCGCATGGAATAATCAAAAGGACACAAAACCTGGCAGACGTCCTTCATAGTGGCCCACTCTGTGGTTGTGAAGTCTGATCGGCGCTGACTGCGACTTCTTTGCGCCTGATGCAGCTGGTACTCCATAACTGCTTGCTGCTGCTCACACAACCGCTCCAACATATGTAACGTGGAATTCCACCGGGTAGGTAGGTCACATATGATGCGGTGTTCCGGAAGGCGGAATCGGCGCTGCAGAGCAGCAATGCGGGATCTTGCCAAGCTGGAACGCCGCAAGTGAGCACACTCTAGGCGGACCTTGTGCAGCAGGGCATCAAGATCCGGATAGTCCCTCAGAAAACTCTGCACAACCAAATTGAGCACATGTGCCAGACATGGGATGTGAGTGAGGTTGCCAAGGGCCAAAGCTGCCACCAGATTTCGGCCATTGTCACACACTACCATGCCTGGCTGGAGATTCGCTGGCAGTAACCACACATCGCTCTCCTGCTTGATGGCATTCCAGAGCTCCTGCGCTGTGTGGCTTCGATTCCCCAATGAAACTAGTTTCAAGACGGCCTGCTGACGTTTGGCCACGGCTGTGCTCATGTCGGTCATAGGTAAACGTTCACGGGTCCATGTGGAGGTGGACTGTGACGGCTCCTGCAGAGATGATTCTGAGGAACTTGTGTAAGAGGAGGAGTCAATGCGTACAGACTGGATTCCTGCAATCCTTGGAGTGGGCAGGACACGTCCTGCGCCACTCGCACGATCTGTACCTGGCTCAACAACATTAACCCAATGGGCAGTGAGGGAAACGTGTCGCCCCTGTCCATGCTGACTGGTCCACGCATCGGTGGTGAGGTGGACCTTGCTACTGACGGCGTTCAGTAGCGCATGTTTTATGTTTCCCTCAACATGCCTGTGCAGGGCAGGGACAGCTTGCCTGCTGAAGTAAAAGCGGCTGGGCACCTTGTACTGTGGGACTGCCAATGCCATCAAGTCACGGAAGCTGTCAGTCTCCACCAGCCTGAATGAGAGCATTTCCAGGGACAACAGTTTGGCAATGCCTGCATTCAGAGCCTGTGCTCGGGGGTGGTTGGCCGAGAATGCCCGCCTTTTCTCCCATGCCTGTACTACCGATGGCTGTAGAGTAGACTGGGAGTGTGAGGATGACTGGGAAGGTGGTGCTGTGGGTGGAATTACACAAGGTCTCTGGACAACAGTGCCAGAGGTTCTTCCATGGCGATCCTGGGAGGAAGCCAAACCAGCTGTGCGTGAGCTGGAGGAAGAGGCAACACGAGCTGAAGAGGTGGTAGCTGCCGCTGTTGGTTGGCCTACATCTTCAGTGTGTTTCTGTAACTCCACCGCGTGCCTGGTCCGCACATGTTTCCACATATTTGTGGTATTGAGGTTGCTGACATTTTTCCCTCTTTTTACTTTCTGATGACACAGCTTGCATTTGACAAAACAAATGTCATCTGCAACTGTGTCAAAAAAGGACCAGGCACTGCAAGTCTTGGAAGCGCCCTTTTTGGCTTTGGAAAGAGACAGGCTCTTAACGGGTGCCAAACTGGAGGCTACAGGCTCCGCAGTCTTCCCCCTCCCTCTCCCTCTTTGGCCCGTAAGGGGAATCTCTTCCTCAGAGCTGCTCCCACCACCTTCCTGTTCCTCATGCCACGATGGGTCAACGACCTCATCATCTCCACTACCCTCTGCCACCAACTGCTCCTCCTGGGTAGTCTCGGCAGCACAGTACGCACCAGAAAGCGGCACCTGAGTTTCATCATCAGATGCGTACTGCGCTGTGGTCACCGGAGGCACTGGCCCACCCGCCTCTTCAGAGTCAGAGAGAAAAAGCTGTTGGGCATCACTGCACACTGCCTCTTCTTCCATTTCTCCAATGCTGCTTGGCTGGCCCGCTGTTTCCAAGCCAAGAGATTCAGAGAACAGAAGTAGAGACGGCTCCTGTCCTGGGCTCTCTGACTGCCTGGCCAATTTGGCAGGTGGTGAAGAGACAGATGGCTGCTCTCCAGTGCTCTGTGCCTGAGAGGATGTGGCACTAACTGAAGTCGATGCCGAGGCGTTAGCTGCCATCCAACCGACAACGGCTTCAATTTGGTCTTCACGCAGCAGCGGTGCACGGCGCTCTCCGACAAAGCTGCGCATGAAGGACTGTTCCCTGCTGAAACTGAGTGACGACGAGTCACCGGTGCCCGCAGCAGACACAGAATCACCACGTCCTCTCCCTGCTCCTCTCCCTGCTCCGCGCCCACGCCCACGTGCCTTACTCCCTGCCCTCTTCATCTTGGTTGACAGATAAAGATAAGCAGAAAAGTACTAAGGCCTTAGTGTGCTTATTCCTGAAATGCTCCTCCTAACAGGTGTAAGAAACACTAATGTTGTAAAGTGTGGACTAAACTTTATTATTTTTCAAATGTGGCCTACACAAGTGTTAAGTTGTGTTTGGTGAACTTTCCTTTTTTTTTTTTCTGCAGATCGGACTACAGAGCAAGTTTAACTCACACGGGGACCGTGCAGACAGCCGTAAACGGCGCTGCAAGGCCCAAAAACCCTCCTCTAGGTTATCCTATGTAGTGTTTTTCCACAATTTAGCTGGAGACGGGTGGAAAGACACTAATAGGAAATTTTTTTTTTAAATTTTAAACAGGCTGCACTATTTGAAAAAAAGGAATTTTTTTTTCAAGGTATGAGGCAGTAACGCACCCTGAGCTGAATCCAACCGGCTATGGATGCACACAGACTACAGGGCGAGCTGCGCTCACACAGAGACCGTGCAGACAGCCGTAAACGGCGCTGCAAGGCCCAAAAAAACCCCTCTAGGTTATCCTATGTAGTGTTTTTCCACAATTTAGCTGGAGACGGGTGGAAAAACACTAATAGGAAATTTTTTTTAAAAATTTTTAACAGGCTGCACTATTTGAAAAAAAGGGAAATTTTTTTCAAGGTATGAGGCAGTAACGAACCCTGAGCTGAATCCAACCTGCTATGGCTGCACACAGACTACAGGGCGAGCTGGGCTCACACGGAGACCATGCAGACAGCCGTAAACGGCACTGCA
The DNA here is from genome assembly GCF_032444005.1 of Ranitomeya imitator. Taxonomy (NCBI): domain Eukaryota; kingdom Metazoa; phylum Chordata; class Amphibia; order Anura; family Dendrobatidae; genus Ranitomeya; species Ranitomeya imitator. Next base: position 621,358,933 of record NC_091283.1, read on the forward strand.
AGGCCCAAAAAAAACCCTCTAGGTTATCCTATGTAGTGTTTTTCCACAATTTAGCTGGAGACGGGTGGAAAAACACTAATAGGAATTTTTTTTTTTAAATTTTAAACAGGCTGCACTATTTGAAAAAAAGGGAAATTTTTTTCAAGGTATGAGGCAGTAACGAACCCTGAGCTGAATCCAACCGGCTATGGCTGCACACAGACTACAGGGCGAGCTGGGCTCACACGGAGACCGTGCAGACAGCCGTAAACGGCGCTGCAAGGCCCAAAAACCCCCCTCTAGGTTATCCTATGTAGTGTTTTTCCACAATTTAGCTGGAGACGGGTGGAAAAACACTAATAGGAAATTTGAGAAAAAATGTGCAGCAGGCTGCACTATGAGCAAAAAAGGACAACTGTGTGAGGCAGTGTGAACCACCCCTGAGCTGAATACAATCGGGTATATGGCTGCACACAGACTACAGAGTGAGCTGCACACACACACACACAGAGACCTTGCAGAACGCTGTTAAAACAGCGCTGCAAGGCAAGAGCAAGGTGAACAGTGAAGAACACACAGCGTTTTGCTAAATTAGCCTTGGGAAAGGAAAATAAAGCAATCAGCTATCTCAACTGGCCCTCAGTTAGAACACAGCGTCCTGTCCCTAACTGAAATCACAGCAGAGTGAGCGCAAAATGGCGGCAGCGTTTTTTATAGTGCAGAGTGACATCATTTCAGCAGCCAATCACAGCCTTGCCAGTACTTACATGCCCACCATGCTAAACAGGATGTGCCCACACCTCCATTCATTCCTCATTGGCTGCTGCGTTCAGTTTGAATTCTGGGAACTTCCGATTCCGGTATCCGATACGCGGGAAGTATCGGAATTCGGTATCGGAATTCCGATACCGCAAATATCGGCCGATACCCGATACTTGCGGTATCGGAATGCTCAACACTATTAAGTAAACATTCAATGCATGCTGATTAGGAGTGAAGAAATGTTCTGTAGTTCAGAGTATTAATAAAATATATTAATACAGCATTGTGCAAAATGAATGAAATCATTGTATACACTTAGTAATATTCAGAGTTTGCAAGACTCCGAAGAATAAAAAAATTAAAATATTGATGAAGCATTATTTGGATGAGCTCACAGTTTGCATTTTGAGTAAATTTTTCTAAATTGGGAAAGTTTTCGGTTAATTATTTTTCCATCTCATTATTTATAACTAGATGGTGGCCTGATTCTAACGCATCGGGTATTCTAGAATATACATGTCCACGTAATATATTGCACAGCCCACGTAGTATATTGCCCAGTCGCGTATTATATTGCCCAGCTACGTAGTATATTGCCTAGTCACGTAGTATATTGCCCAGCGATGTAGTATATTGCCCAGTCACATAGTATATTGCCCAGTCTCGTAGTATAGTGCCCAGCGATGTACTATACAGCACAGAGTCATGTAGTATACAGCACAGAGCCACGTAGTATTTTGCCCAGCCACGTAGTATATTGCCCAGTCACGTAGTATATTGCCCAGCTACGTAGTATACAGCACAGAGCCACGTAGTATACAGCACAGAGCCACGTAGTATATAGCACAGCCCATGGAGTATATCACACAGCCCACATAGTATATAACACTGCCTAGGTAGTATACAGCACAGAGCCACGTGGTATGTAACACAGCCCACGTAGTATACAGCAGTGTGGGCACCATATCTCTGTTAAAAAAATAATTAACATAAAAAAGTTACATACTCACCTCTTGGGGTCCAGCGGAGCTCCGGCGATAGGCGCGCGGCTGCCGCCATCTTCCGTTCCCAGGATGCATTGCGAAATTGCCCAGATGACTTAGCGGTCTCGCGAGGCCACTAAGTCTTCTGGGTAATTTCGCAATGCATTGCCGGGAACGGAAGATGGCGGCTGGAACGAGCGGCTCAGCGGACAACGGAGGGTGAGTATAGCAGGCTTTTTTGTTTTTTTATTATTTTTAACATTACATTTTTTACTATTGATGCCGCATAGGCAGCATCAATAGTAAAAAGTTGGGGACACACAGGGTTAATAGCGGCGGTAACGGAGTGCGTTACGCGCGGCATAACGCGGTCCGTTACCGCCGGCATTAACCCTGTGTTAGCGGTGACCGGAGGGGAGTATGCGGGCGCCGGGCAGTGACTGCGGCGAGTAAGGAGCGGCCATTTTCTTCCAGACTGTGCCCGTCGCTGATTGGTCATGGCTGTTTTGCGGCGACCAATCAGCGACTTGGATTTCCATGATAGACAGAGGCCGCGACCAATGAATATCCGTGACAGACAGAAGGACAGACGGAAGTGACCCTTAGACAATTATATGGTAGATCCTCTCAAACTATCTGACTTAAAAGCCTCAATGGTATCAAAAGCAAAGCAGGCCGATAGAATAATAGGTTATGTACAGTGGGGCAAAAAAGTATTTGGTCAGTCAGCAATAGTACAAGTTCCACCACTCAAAAAGATGAGAGGCGTCTGTAATTTACATCATAGGTAGACCTCAACTATGGGAGACAAACTGAGACAAAAAAATCCAGAAAATCACATTGTCTGTTTTTTTAACATTTTATTTGCATATTATGGTGGAAAATAAGTATTTGGTCAGAAACAAACAATCAAGATTTCTGGCTCTCACAGACCTGTAACTTCTTCTTTAAGAGTCTCCTCTTTCCTCCACTCATTACCTGTAGTAATGGCACCTGTTTAAACTTGTTATCAGTATAAAAAGACACCTGTGCACACCCTCAAACAGTCTGACTCCAAACTCCACTATGGTGAAGACCAAAGAGCTGTCAAAGGACACCAGAAACAAAATTGTAGCCCTGCACCAGGCTGGGAAGACTGAATCTGCAATAGCCAACCAGCTTGGAGTGAAGAAATCAACAGTGGGAGCAATAATTAGAAAATGGAAGACATACAAGACCACTGATAATCTCCCTCGATCTGGGGCTCCACGCAAAATCCCACCCCGTGGGGTCAGAATGATCACAAGAACGGTGAGCAAAAATCCCAGAACCACGCGGGGGGACCTAGTGAATGAACTGCAGAGAGCTGGGACCAATGTAACAAGGCCTACCATAAGTAACACACTACGCCACCATGGACTCAGATCCTGCAGTGCCAGACGTGTCCCACTGCTTAAGCCAGTACATGTCCGGGCCCATCTGAAGTTTGCTAGAGAGCATTTGGATGATCCAGAGGAGTTTTGGGAGAATGTCCTATGGTCTGATGAAACCAAACTGGAACTGTTTGGTAGAAACACAACTTGTCGTGGAAAAAGAATACTGAGTTGCATCCATCAAACACCATACCTACTGTAAAGCATGGTGGTGGAAACATCATGCTTTGGGGCTGTTTCTCTGCAAAGGGGCCAGGACGACTGATCCGGGTACATGAAAGAATAAATGGGGCCATGTATCGTGAGATTTTGAGTGCAAACCTCCTTCCATCAGCAAGGCCATTGAAGATGAAACGTGGCTGGGTCTTTCAACATGACAATGATCCAAAGCACACCGCCAGGGCAACGAAGGAGCGGCTTCGTAAGAAGCATTTCAAGGTCCTGGAGTGGCCTAGCCAGTCTCCAGATCTCAACCCTATAGAAAACCTTTGGAGGGAGTTGAAAGTCCTTGTTGCCAATCGAAAAGCCAAAAACATCACTGCTCTAGAGGAGATCTGCATGGAGGAATGGGCCAACATACCAACAACAGTGTGTGGCAACCTTGTGAAGACTTAGAGAAAACGTTTGACCTCTGTCATTGCCAACAAAGGATATATTACAAAGTATTGAGATGAAATTTTGTTTCTGACCAAATACTTATTTTCCACCATAATATGCAAATAAAATGTTAAAAAAACAGACAATGTGATTTTCTGGATTTTTTTTGTCTCAGTTTGTCTCCCATAGTTGAGGTCTACCTATGATGTAAATTACAGATGCCTCTCATCTTTTTGAGTGGTGGAACTTGCACTATTGCTGACTGACTAAATACTTTTTTGCCCCACTGTACATACAGTGCTTCAAACATAAAGATACCAAATGTTAATTGGTGAAGAATCAACAAGTGGAACACAATTGTGAAGTTGAATGAAATTTATTGGTTATTTTAAATTTTTGTGGAAATTCATAAACTGAAAAGTGGGGCGTGCAATATTATTCGGCCCCTTTTCTTTCAGTGCAGCAAACTCACACCAGAAGTTCATTGTGGATCTCTGAATGATCCAATGTTGTCCTAAATGCCTAATGATGATAAATATAATCCACCTGTGTGTAATCAAGGCTCCGTATAAATGCACCTACTCTGTGATAGTCTCAGGGTTCTGTTTGAAGCACAGAGAGCATCATGAAAACCAAGGAACACAATAGGCAGGTCTGTGATACTGTTATGAAGAAGTTTAAAGCCGGATTTAGAAACAAAATGATATCCAGACCTTGAAACATCTCAAGGAGCACTGTGCAAGCGATCATATTGAAATTGAAGGAGTATCATACCACTGCAAATCTACCAAGACCCGGCCGTCCCTCTAAACTTTCATCTCAAACAAGGAGAAGACTGATCAGAGATGCAGCCAAGAGGCCCATGATCATTCTGGATGAACTGCAAAGATCTACAGCTGAGGTGGGACAGTCTGTCCATAGAACAATCAGTCGTACATGGCACAAATCTGGCCTTTATGGAAGTGTGGCAAGAAGAAAGCCATTTTTCAAAGATATCCATAAAAAGTGTCATATAAAGTTTGCAACAAGCCACTTGGGAGACACACCAAACATGTGGAAGAAGGTGCTCAGGTCAGATGAAACCAAAATCGAACTTTTTGGCAACAATGCCAAACGATATGTTTGGTGTAAAGACAACACAGCTCATGACCCTGAACACACCATCACCACTGTCAAACATGGTGGTGGCAGCATCATGGTTTGGGCCTGCTTTTCTTCAGCAAGGACAGGGAAGATGGTTAAAATTGATGGGAAGATGGATAGAGCCAAATACAGGACCATTCTTGAAGAAAACCTGTTGGAGTTTGCAAAAGACCTGAGACTGGGAAAGAGATTTGTCTTCCAACAAGACAATGATTCCAAACATAAAGCAAAATCTACAATGGAATAGATCACAAATAAACATATCCAGGTGTTAGAATGGCCAAGTCAAAGTCCAGACCTCAATCCAATCGAGAATCTGTGGAAAGAGCTGAAAACTGCTGTTCACAAACGATCTCCATCCAACCTCATTGAGCTCGAGCGGTTTGCCACGGAAGAATGGGCAAGAATTTTAGTCTCTCAATGTACAAAACTGATAGAGACATACCACAAGGGACTTGCAGCTGTAATCGCAGCAAAAGGTGGCGCAACAAAGTATTAAGTTAAAGGGGCCAAATAATATTGCACGCCCTACTTTTCAGTTTTTGAATTTCCACAAAAATTTTAAATAACCAATAAATTTTGTTCAACTTCACAATTGTGTTCCACTTGTTGTTGTTTCTTCACCAAAAATTTATATTTGATATCATTATGTTTGAAGCATGATATGTGGGAAAAGGTTGAAAAGTTCCAGGGAGACAAATACTTTCACAAGGCACTGTATTTTGTGAGAGTTTAATATTCTATGATGTGACTTATAATTTGTGCTATATTAGTGTGTTACTTCATATTACAGTTTTTGTCCTTGATGTGTAAGAACATCCTTATTTGGTTTAGTTGTTGACCATAAAGAGTTGCCCACTTCAATCGCTGTAGTTTGTAGATTGCTGTTAGGCAGAGACTTGCCATCTTCCTGTCCAGGCAGACTCTCATTTTACGACGCTGTTGGAACCCTACAATGCACCCCCTGTGCCCATCACCACTTTTCCCGGTCCCTAGCAGACAGTTCTTGCAGTGCGCATAAGCCCTGCTATTGAGTCTAGCATTGTGTCTAAGGATGTTCTGCGCGGAAAGAGCTGACAGTGCTTCACTCTAAAAGCTCCCTGTTTCCCACTAACTTCTCTGATTGCTGCAGTCAGAGATTTGCCATATAACTGTGTGAATTACCAGTGTACAACCTGTGCACAGGGCCAGCTTTAGGGGCAGGCAGATGAGGCAGCCGCCTAGGGCCCCTACTCCTTCAGGGGCCTGCAGCCAGTGGCTGCTTTTGGGCACCTGAGTAAGAGGGGCCCGGGGCCACCCCCTCCCCGCATCGTGCATTCAACTTATTGGCATCATAGATGCTGATACAGTTGAAGCAGTGACGCAGGAGAGATCGTCATGTGACGCTCCCTCTCCCGTCACTCCTCCTCTGCCTGTGACTCAGCAAGTTTCAGCAGTGAAGCTTTTGAGACAGTGAGATGCCCTGCAGAAGTCAGAGCAGTTGGGGTTGAGGAGGAGAGGTAAGTATTGTGTGTGACTGTCTGTCTGCATTATAGTGTATGTGTCTGCCTGTCTTCATTATAGTGTGTTTGCTGCCTGATAGTGTGTGGAGAAAATGCACTATACTGTGTGTGGTGGCTGCATTGTACTGTGTGGGTGGGCTGCACTATACTATGTATGTGGGGGCTGCATTATTCTGTGTGTGGGGGCTGCACTGTACTGTGTGTGGGGGCTGCACTGTGTGTGGGGGACTGCATTATACTGTGTGGGGGGGGCTACATTATACTGTGTGTGTGGCTGCACTATACTGTGTGTGTTTGTGGGGGGTCTGCATTATACTGTGTGTAGGGCTGCATTATACTCTGAGGGGGCTGCTTTATACTCTGGGGGGCTGCATTATACTGTGTGTGGGGCTGCATAATACTGTGTTCAGGGACAGCACTATACTTTAAGTGGGGGACTGCATTATACAGTGAGTGTGGGGGGCTGCATTATACTGTGAGGGGGCTGCACTATACTGTATGTGTGTTTGTGGGGGTTACATTATACTGTATAAGGCTGCATTATACTCTGAGGAGGCTGCTTTATACTCTGAGGGGGCTGCTTTATATTATGAGAGAGCTACTTTATACTCTAGGAGGCCTGCATTATACTGTGCGTGGGGGCTGCATTATACTGTGTGTGAAGGGGGCTCCATTATACTGTGTGTGTATGTGGAGGGGCTGAATTATACTGTGTGGGGGTGGGGCTGCATGATACTGTGTGTGGCTGCATTATATTCTGAGGGGGCTGCATTATACTGTGTGTGTGGGGGGCTGCATTACATTGTGTGTGAAGGGGGCTTGACTCTACTGTATGTGTTTGTGGGGTTGGGGCCTGCACTATATTGTGTGCGTGGGGCTGCATTATACTCTGAGGAGGCCGCATTATACTCTGGGGGGTTGCATTATACTCTGAGTGGGCTGCATTATACCTTTAGGAGGCTGCTTTATACTTTATGAGGGGGGCTACAGTATACTCTACGAGGGGGCTGCAGTATAATCTATGAGGGGGGCTGCAGTATACTTTATGAGGGGGCTGCAGTATACTCTGAGGGGGCTGCATTATACTCTACCAAGGACCATGGAGAGTGCATTTTACTATATGTCCTATATGGGACCTGCATTATACTGTATCAAGAACTATCTATACCAATCATTCTTCCTCAGCCGGAGTAAGAGTAGGTGCACACGGTCACTAAATGATGCGGGGTTGGACGTTGTGTACTTGTACAGCGGCCAGATGTTACAGCATAATGGGTGGCATTTCAAGAAATCCTATGCCCACTATGTGTGCACAGATGCCTGTAGCTCACCGGTGGAGACCGACATGCGGCGTGTCTTTCCAGACTGCAGCATGTCAATTTATCTTTATTTGTCTCCACAAGATATGACATGTGCTCTGTGCTTGTGCTGTTATGATCAGGTGACCTTGGAGCAGCATGAAAACCTTCACTGGAGTAGGTGGTAACCATACTGACCGCAAACCCTGATCTTAACACCGCAACTAGAAGTAGCCGTGGGGTGTGCCCAACAAAACCTAGACACCTCGACACAGCCGGAGGACTAAACACCCCTATAGATGGAAATAGGAATTCTACCTTGCCTCAGAGCAGAACCCCAAAGGATAGGCAGCCCCCCACAAATACTGACCGTGAGCAGTAGAGGAAAAGACACACGCAGGTGGGAAACAGGATTAAGCAAATGAGGCACACACTAGCTAAATAGGAAAGGATAGGACAGGATACCAAGCGGTCAGTATTAAAAATCCTTCCAAAAATATCCACAGCAGAAAACACAAAAACTCCACCATCCAACCAAAGATGTGGAGCGTACATCTGCAACTCCAGAGAATCCAACAAGACTGAGAAAACACTGACACAGTCCAAGCTGGACAAGAGAAAAACAAATGAAGAGCACAGAACATAAGCACACTGCATGTGTGCCACAGAAAAAGAAACAGACACTTATCCCTGCTGAATTGGCAGCTAAGCAGGAGAAGCCAGAAAGTGATCCAACACTTCACAAGAAACATTGACAACTGGCAAGGACTAATGAATCCTGCACACCTAAATATCCCAGTCAGAACTGCAATCAGCAGATACACCTGGTCAGGACTGCGACTCAGAGACAACTGCATTCCCACCTACAATCACTGGAGGGAACCCAAAAGCAGAATTCACAACATTGTGCGACATGTACTTGTGTAACATGTGTTCCTTGTTTCTGTTACATGTACTTGTGTGACGTGCTCTGTGCTTGTGTGACATATGCTCTAGGTTTGTGTGATATGTGCGCTGTGCTTTTGTGACATGCTTGTGTGAGATGTGCGCTGTGCTTGTGTGAAGTGCTTGTGTGACAGGTGTACTCTGCTTGTGTGATGTAGTTTTGTGATAGGAGCATAATGTTAGTGTGCACTGTACTTTTATGTGCTTTGCTTGTTTGATGTGTGCTCTGTAATATAGGATCTATGTTTCTGTGATGTGAGTGTAATGCTTGTGTGACATGTGCTGTGCTCTTGAGACATACAGTATGCTCTGTGCGTGTGTGATTTGCATGTAATGCTTGTGTGACGTACTTTTATGGCAATTACTTTAAAATGCTATATATTCAGTGGTTCACTCACAGTAAAATGTTGCATATGAGTTGCATTTCAGGGTTGTTACTGCAGAGATCTACATAAGCTCTATGATCATGGTCATGACAAACTTCTTTTAGCCAAAGAACACCATGTGCTCCTCTGACTATAATGTTAGTGAATTTGGTAATTTGATCAAAACATAAAAGTGTGAAAACCCAAATCATTTGGATTTCTTTCAGCCTGCAGCCTCAGTAATCTACTATACTGTGAGCGTTGGATGTAAACTCTCCCTTTCTGACTGACTGCCGGCTCAGCACTAATGCACTGCTGAGCGGCTGTCAGTCAAAGCCCTGTGGAGCGTCCCTACGTCTACAGCTCACATTAGAGTAAGCAGTGACTGTGTATGCCCCCATGCATGAAAGCCGGAGGCTCCTGGGAGAAACAAACTTAATTTTTCAGCCAAATTATTTTAAAATCTGAAAAGTTGGCCTACTGACCTTTTGTGGCTTACCCTCTTTGTGAAGTGTGTCAATGACTGCCTTCCAGACGTCTGTCAAGTCAACAGTCTTCCCCATGATTGTGGAGCCTACTGAAACAGACAGGGACCTTTATAAATGCTTAAGAAGCCTTTGCAGGTGTTTTTTGTTAATTATTCTAATTAACTGAGATAATGAATTTTGGGTTTGGGCTTTAACCCCATACAGAATCTATGGGATATTGCCAAGAGGAATATGAGAGACACCAGATCCAACAATGCAGACGAGCTGAAGGCTGCTATCAAAGCAACCTGGGCTTCCATAATACCTCAGTAGTGCCACAGGCTAATCGCCTTCATGCCTCGCCGCACTGATGCAGTAATTAATGCAAAAGGAGCCCCGACCAAGTATTGAGTGCAATTACTGAACATACATTTCAGTAGGTCAATATTTCGAATTTTAAAATTATTTTTCAAGCTGGTGTTAAAAAGTATTCTAATTTACTGAGATAATGACTTTTGGGTTTTCATTGGCTGTAAGCCATAATCATCAACATTAACAGAAATAAACACTTGAAACAGATCACTCTGTTTGTAATGACTCTATTTAATGTATGAGTTTCACTTTTAGTATTGAAGAACTGAAATAAATTAACTTTTTGATGATATTCTAATTTTGTGAGTAGAACCTGTATCTTTTGAAGTCACATGGGCGCATATTACAATGATGCATTCATACGTACCTCTGTGACTAATTCACTTTAAACTGCCAAAATTGCGCTCTTATTTTTAGATTTTTTTTAAATGTTTAAAGTACAAACTTTAGGCAGTAATAGAAACTATGCTTAATCGCAGAGTAAATGTGCAGAGATATCACAATACGTGGAATTATGTTTCTAAGGTCCCAGGAGTTTGCATGTACATAAACAACTCCTATTATATTTTAGTGCATGTCCCTTCAAAGTTTTCCAGATTTGATAGCTTGCAAATATCATCTTATTGAAACAGTTTATCAAAATTCACTGAAGATTCCCTTAGCTGCTTCAGCCATAACTCACATTGGCTCTGGTAGGGGCTTAGCATTAATCTTTAATGAAGCTTGATACAATATAATATTACAGATTGCTAAATTACCATTGTCTGAAATTGCAGCAGAACTTTACAGAGTAACGTTTCCTAATTTTTCAAAAAGTTGTTTTTAGCCATATTAAACTTTATTCTACCACTTCATCCATTAAACCTTCACAAGTTCGCAAGAATTATTTTTTCAGTTCCATATTCAATAGAAATTTGTGAACATGTATTTGCATATATTGTGTTGGAAAATAATCTATTCCCTCTTCAAAACTATAAAAGTACTAGAAGCTACTTACAAATTCAATAAGAGTATAAATGCCCAGGGAGCATTTAAAGGTTTTATTTTGTTGTTGATTGAATTGTCTTTGTATGAGGTTAACCCCGTCAAATAGAAATGGATGTTGTGGTCATTTATAGTAGGGTGGTTCCACACTCAGGGATGGAGGCATTGTTCTGTTGCACACAAATGTCATTTCAACAACTTTACTTGAAGGTACTGTAAGAGTGCATGTTTTTTTTTAGATCTATTCACTTGGTGATGGTGCTGTGATGCTATGCCTCTAGGGTGGGGTGACCTGGAGCTATGGAGGCACTGCCTTGCAGCATGGGTGCTGTGGGGCATCTTTTCGTTCCACTTGCTAGTGTGGTATTGCCTTGGCGGTTGTTGGCGCACCATGCCTTACATTTAAGGTCAGAGACCTGCTAAGAGGTTCACTGTGACGTATTGTACATTTTTGCTTAGCTGCAATAGATTAATGTATACGATTTTGATGTACAGTACATGTGTTTTTACACAGCAATGGTATTATGCAAGTTTTGTCACCTCTTATTTTATTTACATAGTATGAGCACTTCTATTTGGCCCAGGTGTTATAAATTATTAGGAGACTATAATTTTCTTCTCGTCTTTTAGTCTAAGACCATGTGGAAAGTGAGTTTTTTAGATCTATTCACTTGGTGATGGTGCTGTGCGGTGTCCATTGTCACTGTGATGCTGTGCCTGTGTGGTAATATGACCAGGAGCCATGGGGTCACTGCCTTATAGCATAGATCATATGAGCATCCAGTAGCTCCCCATGCTGGCACAGAACTGACCCTGCAGTGGTTGGCACTAAGGATGAGTGAAACTATAAATGTTCGGTTCAGTTTGATTCACCAAACCCCATTAGATTCAATGGGAGGCCAATCCAAACATATACACAACACCTTAAGATGTGAATGTGACAAAAATCTTTCAAAACAGCTAAATTAGGGGCAGACACCATGAATAGTGGCATCAATTGACTAACAGTAGAAATTTGCAAACGGCACAGCAGCAGTCAGCCATGGGCAATTCACCGGGTTTCAGGGTCTGGTCCAGCATTTAGAGCTTGGAATTAAAGTTTCAATGAGAACCTGGTGGTTAAGGGAACAGTGTAAGCCTTCTTAGCTGGGTGCCCTGATACCTCATGCAACACCTCCATTTTTTTTATTCTAGCTACGCTCAGGTGGCACAAACATCAGTTTTATACAGTACTATTGGTAGAAAAATATAAGGAAAGTAACACAGGTAGTTTATTGAAAGAAAATGCAGGCCTGCCTGTCTGAGATCCCTACTTACACAGGCAGCCCACCAGATGGAGACCCAACTTTGAGTCTCCACATTTCAAAAAATTGTTCATTACATCAGAAGCATTAGCAAAAGCAGGCACAGTAGACACCACAAAGATGGCACAGACTGCAATAACATGAGATTAATACATGACACTAAAACCGACACCATCGCATAGTCTGCCCAATCTGTGACTGGTGTGCAAAATTAATTGGAGATCCATGACTTGTTCATTTTGATGAAAGTTAGGTTGTCTGCACTTTCAGGGGACAGCCAGATGTGCTTGTCCATCAGGACACCACTAGCGGCGCTGAAGACACTTTCTGAGAGAACCCTGGCTGCCAGGCATAACAAGGCGTGACAAGCGAGCTCAGGCTACTAATCAATTTTTGAAGACCAAAATGCAAAATGGTCCAGACTCCCGCTGATTTCATTGATATTGAGCTCCATATACTCCTGCACCATCCTTTCCAATCCATCACAACGTGTCAGAATTGTACTCTGTTCTGTTGGTGCACAGGCAGGTCTAAAAAGTGTGTGAAATGACTCACAGAAATTACTTATGTAACTTATACTGCTCCTGCTAATGTTTTTGCAAAGACGCCTTGACGTTCCAAGGATTGGACGTCTAGAACTGGGATGCACACTGTGCGCCTCACTGCTGTCTTGGGAAAAAACACTCTACAAGCATGTTTCAATACTCCAGCATGCGCGCATCCCTTTCCAAGGAGGAAACATCTGGCTAAATTTACTTTTGTACTGTGGATTTAACAGAGTGGCAACACCCAATAGTCAGCACTATTCCTAACCCTAAGAATTTGGGCATCATGTTGAACACAGGCGTCATGTTAGTGCAGAAAGAAGGCGCTCATGTGTGGGGCGATTCCATGAGGTCCAAGTCTATGATGTGTTGGTGGCAGTGAAACACTCAAGCTTGCTTCCTTCATCCCCTCCCAACAACCACAGACAACATAGAGGGGATAATTATGCTCTTCATCTCCTGACTGTTGTGTGTCCATCACCTCCTCCTCCATTTGTGCTCTTTGCTCCTGCACCTTCAATAACAGTTTCTCTAGTACCATGAACCCCCCTTGATTGCTTTAAGCCACCCTCTTATGGCACCTGCCTCTGCGACAACAGTTTGGAAATTTGAGATATTGTTTTCCTTTCGGCATGCTCCTCTGCTTTCACTTCTTCCTCTGGGACCACCACCTCATCACGCAGACTATTCAAACTTTGCTCCAGCATGTAAATTACCAGAACAGTGATGCTGATGATGGCATCCTCATCAGAACTAACCATCTTAGTGGCTATTTCAAAACGGTGCAGATTGGCGTATTGGTCCTTCATCGGTGCCCACTCCGCAAGTGTGATTTGCACCACGTCTGTACTGCGTTGGCCCAGGATATGCAAAAGGACATACTGCAGCAGTGCTTGTTGCTGCTGCCACAGTCACTGCAACATGTGCAGAGTGAAATTCCACCACGTTAGAACATCTCAAATCAAACGGCTAACCAGTAGGCCGAAAGACATCTGTAGCGATGCAAGTCGACGTCCGGGGTGCGATTGATGGAAATGAGCACATAGCAACCATGCTTTTTACAGCAGCTTATCCAAGCCAGGATAATGGTGGAGAAATTGCTGTATCACTAGGTTGAGTATGTGAGCCATTCAAGGCACATGTGTGAGGTTGCCACAGCGCATGGCCGCCACCAGGTTTGTACCTTTATTGCTCTAACTTGGCCTGGATAGTTATCAACGACTCTTGATCTGTGTTACTGTGATCTCCAAGGCATACTTAGTACATGAAGGATGAAGATGGGGGTGACGCTGATACAGCCAGTCAGTGTAATCCTCCAAAGTGGCTCAGCCAGCCCACAAGAACACTGGAGTGCATTCAAAATGCGTTGCCAGTAAATTGTGACATGGACTCCATTTAAATGAAAAATGGCAAAAAGTTTTGAATTTTTAAGTAGTTGGAAATTAATTTTTCTATCTGTTTATGCAAATTGTCTCTTCAGAGAGGAAGAGGACTAGAACTCTAGTGCCACCTATTGGAAGTAGCAATCCTAACAGTCAATGTCGACTCTTTAACGAGCCTTGACACATGACTTAGGATAATAGCCAAACCAGAATCTCAATTTGCAGACACTGTGTTTCGGGGTACTGCCCCTTGTCAGTGCAAAGTGATGATTTGGTTTGGCTGATTGAGAGGCGTCTGACCGGGATCCAAGAATTATTGTTTCTCCTTGTGGACAGTGACATGATAAGCATGTCGAGGTGAGGAGACTTAAAGCCGCAATACTCCTATGGGAAATATGCAAATTGTCTCTTCAGAGAGGAAGAGGACTAGAACTCTAGTGACACCTATTGACATAGGTTCATACAACTGTGTCCCCAACCCAATTGCCACAGCCACACAGTATACCTATTCTAGCAAAATTTCCTATTAGGGTATGTTCATTTGTCTTACCGATCTGGGGATTATATGCTCTGTCTCTGGAAACCATTTTCTCTAAAATCATGTCCTGACATTATGTAATTACCATACACTAGATGTAACATGTATCTGTAATTTTGGACCATAATTCATCTTGGCGATTATCCTTGACATGTATTCTGAATGAATATATATGCTTCGGCGATTGTATATATTGTATATATTGTATTGTATATTTGCAGTCATTTGATTATTTTTTCTATTTGTTACAGCGATATTGTGATCAAGGCCACGGGTTGGCCGAAACATTTTTGCCTATTGCTTCAACACTACTATTGTCTGAATAAACTCTATACTTGTAGCAAATAACTTTCACCATACGAGTGCAGTGATTACTTTACTTCATGGTTTATGGGACCTCTGTCCCCGTTCACTGGCACCGTGAGTCATAGTGGTTGAGTGCTAGCTTACTATGCTTTCTACAGTATCTACCCTTTAAGCTTTAAGCACCGACTGAATCCATGTGAGCCGAGACCTATTCCTATGATGATACTACAAGTTCCACCATCTTATCCAAAATAAAAACCAACACAGGTTTTTTCCATCTACCAAGCAAGGACGTGAAATCAAGGGATTGGGAAAAGGACAGGAAGAAACTCATCGGATACGATTTACACTGTGCAACCCTAGGGGAGTAGCACCGACAAGCCAAAATACCACGGGGCTTACGCTGCAACCTACATCCAATCCTGTTCTCTGACAATGAACAATATTGTGCCACATTTCAGAAGATCTTGAATAAATGTTCATTGGACATCATTCTATTGACCATTGAATACCTACAGGAAGCCATCAAAATTACCAAGGAGGAAATCACAAGTATCGAGACTCAATTAACATCTACCCTGAGCAATTCTGAATTTTCTACACTTAAAAGTATGGTGGACTCCATACTAACCACACACCAAAGAACCCTAGAGGAGAGAAAACGCACCAAATTTCAAAGTGATACAGAGGACTACCAGCTAACAAAGTGTACAAATGGGAGGACCCATTTCCCTGCCGAACAAGACCAAGATACCGACGCACACCAGGGGGAACTACCCCTCAGGGTGCTCCTCGCCAATCGAGGGCTCCTCTGCAGGATCCGGCAGCGAGACTGGTGGAGCCCAAACATCAGGACCGTGTTTTTTAGAACAAAACGCACGCCAATAAGGAGGGCAAGGAAGAAGAAAAGAGGATCACCACATGACACTGAGATCACAGGTAGGAGTCCAAACTCTGTAGTGAATATCTCTGATTAGACACTTTCTCCCTTAGAACTAAAGGTTTTGAACATGGGTCTATCTTTTTGCCCCACCCCTAGATGGGATTCTTTCCAATTAGAAAAAGACCTTCAGCGTTTCTATAGGAACGTGAGACTGAAGGTACACTTTGAGGAAACCACTAACTCTGTAGTCAATAGACTAGGCACATTACCAGACCATAGGGATGAACCCAAAATTACTATAGGAACACTGGGCCTAAGGAATCCAAGCACCTTTGTCCCACCCAAATTCAACCATGCTGTTGAGGCTTTTGTCAACCTTCTTGATAGGGACATCAAAAAGACCATATATGAACAGCGCCTGGGCTTCCTCCCTGTCCGCCATAACCTTAACTCCTCCGGAAAACATGCCTTAGATTCACTCGGTGAAAATAGAAACATTGTTATTAAACCAGCCGACGAGGGGGGAGCCATCGTTGTCATGAACAAACATCACTATACAGCAGAAGTTAGAAGACAGCTTTCTGACACAAATACCTACAGAAAATTACAGACTGATTCCACGTATTCCATACGACAAAAACCAACACCGTGGTCAACAAATATGTTGACCTTAAAACCATTGATACCAAAGCTAAGACTTATCTCTTTAATCACTATCCAGTAACTCCGGTACTCCGGTATATATTCTTCCCAAAATCCATAAAAATCTTCAAAATCCCCCTGGCCGCCCTGTAGTGGCATCAACTGACTCCATACTCAATCCTCTCTCCATATTTTTGGAAAAGCTACTTAAAATTGCACACTCGTTTGACTAAATCATTTATACTAGATACCGGCGACTTCCTGGATAAAATCCATAACATTTCCAATATCCCACCGGATAGTCTTCTGTGCACACTTGATGTGAACAGTTTATACACCTCCATCACACATGATAAGGGAATTGAAGCTGTCTCACTTACTTTACAAGAAGCCAATATTGAGAAGGACTCCCAGGGACTTTGCTTAGACCTACTGAATCTAGTTCTCAGGAAGAACTTTTTTCTATTTGAAGACGATTTCTTTGTACAGACCTGCAGGAGCGCTATGGGGTCAAGCGTAGCCCCGGCATATGCTAATCTTTATATGGATCGGTTTGAACGTGAATATGTGTACCCTAACCCCATTTTCCAACAGCATACACTAACATGGTATAGGTACATTGACGATATTTTTTGCATATGGCGGGATGACCACATTAGTCTTCAAGAGTTCTACAATACCATCAACACCATCAGACCTGAGCTATCTTTTACACTGCTACACCATAACAATAAGGTCACATTCCTAGACACCAAACTACTCAAAGATCCCTATGGTAACCTGAATACAGACATCTACACCAAACCGACTGATTGTAACAGCGTCTTACTGTATAACAGCTGTCGCCCTAGGTCCACAAAAAATAGCCATCCCAGATCTCAATTTAAAAGAGTAACCAGAATCATTTCCAACCCCTCAGTCAAGGCAAGCAGGATACAAGAGATGTCCAATAAATTCAAGGCCCGGAATTATCCCATTAACCTTCTCAGTACATAGTCTACCAAAGCTCTCAATGAAATTGAGAACGTGGCAGTGAGTCGACCGAAAAACCCTAGACTTCCCTTTGTACACAACCATCACCCGACAATGCGCAAGGTACACAACTTGATTCTGGGACATTGGCCACTCTTGAGTAAGGCCTTTCCAACCATTTCTATCTTCAAGGAGCCCCCACTTATGTGTAATACAAGACCCAAAAACATACGGGACAGGGTAGTCCGGGCTGACCTAGGAACACAGAGAACACCACTGACTAGGACATTGACTGGACTAAAATGTACGGGCACTTTTCCCTGCTTGAACTGTATGAGTTGTTCCAATGCGATCAAGGGCAATGAAGTGGTGCACCCCCAAAACTGGTAAGTCATATCCAATTAAGGACTGCTACACCTGCGAGACGAACTTTGTGGTTTAAATTATAAAATGTCACTGTGGGCTATTATACGTAGGGGAGACAACCCAGGCAATAAGAGATTGTATATCTAGCCATAAGTCCACGATTTGATGTGAGAAATTATGGCTTCCCCTACCCCTTCATTTCAAGGAGGCTAAACTTAATGTGGCCCAACTAAGGTTTCAGGTCGTGGAAAAAGTCCCCCGCCCCAGGAGGGGTGGCAACCACATTAGATTACTAAAACAACGTGAAACATTTTGGATCTATACTCTTGATACCCTTCATACACGTTGTCTAAACCGTGAAATATATTGGCTAACCTGATTGTATTCTTTTTAGATGAACTGACCCCTTGCACATATTATCTCTACAATTTGCACATCCATGACGCTAAGACTCATACCCACTAGACCCCATATAAGTTTCATTTTATCATTTTGTTAAAAAAACCTTTTTTTTCTCAATTTTTTTATTTTTATTTTTTTTCTCAGTTTTTATTTATTAGTTCCTTTATTTTTTCATTAGTTTTTCCTTTTCCTCCCCCCTGTTTATTTTTGGTTCAATTTTTTTCATATTATTTTCTTCATTTTTTTTTTATTTTTTTCATATTTTTTCAAATTTTTTTCCATTTATCCTTGTTCGTGTACTTGACCCATCTCATTACGAATAACCTTATCTTTTTCCATACGGTTTGGACTCCTACCATGAATCTGTATATATATGTATATTATGTGTTGGCTGTTGGATTCTGTTAATAACACAGTAGCCTTTCTTTCTTTATAGGTTTTAGTTTACCATTCCTTTACTGTACGGTTAATATCTGATTGCCTCCATATATACTACTCTCTGGATCAATATGCAGCAATACCAAATTCCATCATTCCCACTACATTCCCTACCATATTAGGGGTATTTGGGTATCACTATATCAGGAGCCACTCTCACATAGAGGTACATCCAGTATTCATGGCGCATACGCTGGTCCTTTAATTTGAACACATCAGCCACAGCACACATGGCGCAGATGCAGATACACACCGAGGCTCAGCAATATACTTAGTGACATCATTTTTCCACTAGCACACACGGCACAGGTGCCACCTTTCCAACCTCTGCGCAAGCGCTGGCGTACACTGCGACTCAGTAGAGCACCGAGGGATATCGCTGCTCCCTCCTCAAGAGCACTTTCTGTTACCACCAGTCTCTGTACGCATTGCGCATGCGCCGACATACACTGCGCCTCAGGGAAATACCGAGGGGCGTTCCTGTTCTCCTCTCACTAGGACATACCGCGCAGGCTCCAGCGTTCTTGTGCATGTCCGGTCAGATGACCGGCTGGAGCCCTATAGCAAGCGGGGTTGCTGCAACTAGCATTAGCTTCTCCACTGCCTAGACACAGACTGTGTTGGCTTTTCCCACTTGTCCACCAACGTTGGCTCCTCGTGCAGGAAACAGAACTAAGCGACCCATGGATGTGAGATAACAACATGCTTTCAGATAAGTTACCTATTCTCTTGCGCTATATTGCAGCCCTTATATCGTTCTCTTTTTGACATCTTTATCCTCTTCTGCTTCCTTGGGGACACATAGAAATCGACACAGGGACCCCACAGCCTTATTTGATTCACTTGACTACCTATATGAGACAGGTAGTACATGGTCTCATTATACTTATACACTGGCGATCTGGGTTACCTTACTTCTGACATTATACACTTTGACCATCATTTTCTGTACAGCAAAACCTTCAAATTCTATACTATCATTATTGTGTACTTGGCTTGGGCTACATCAACAACACACTGGCAAGTACAGTATGACAATCATGCCATCGGTGGCACGACATTAAGGACCCCATGGTCTTGTTCACTCCCAGTAACAGCAGGATTTCACTATATCATTATGCTTCCACTCGTGTTAAATGATAAAATACTGCCATTCACCATGCACACCCAAAGCCCTGGTAACTCTATGGCACCATAGCACCAGTCACAGGGTACGGAGGTTGGTCACTAGCCTCCTTACTTTTAGGAGGAGTAAAACTGATACTTAGTAAAGCCTCCTGGGGTACCCTTGCATGCTTTTACCATTGATGTGTGCGGTTTGACATGTGCGATTCATATATATGTATTCTATATACTCGATATGTATATCTCTTACTATGTATTACTCTGTATCGTCACTGACAGGTTCGCACAACTGTGTCCCCAACCAAATTGCCACAGCCACACAGTATACCTATTCTAGCAATACTTCCTATTTGGGTATGTTCATTTGTCTTACCGATCTGGGGATTATATGCTCTGTCTCTCGAAACCATTTTCTCTAAAATCATGTCCTGACATTATGTAATTACCATACACTAGATGTAACATGTATCTGTAATTTTGGACCATAATTCATCTTGGCGATTATCCTTGACATGTATTCTGAATGTATATATGCTTCGGCGATTGTATATATTGTATTTTTGTAGTCATTTGATTATTTTTTCTATTTGTTACAGCGATTTTGTGATCATATTGTTGCTGCTGTCTTGTGAGGACAACACTGTATATGTAAGTATAGAAGTTTTAAAAATGTCTGTCTCTCTCACTGCCTTTTCTGTTCATTGTAGACTGGTTGTCTCTCCTGGTGCTGCCATCTGTCCTGGTGCTGCCGTCTGTCCTGGTGCTGCCATCTGTCCCTGTCCTGTGCTGACTGCTGTGCTGTTGGACTACTGCCTGTAATGTAAGTATTTGTGTCCATTGTTTTTTTAATTATTGTTTGGCTACATTGTGTTTGGCTCTTAAGAAGTTTAATTTTTCTTATCTGTTCTTTTCTGTAGTGTTTTAATTGACTGCTGCCTGCTCTTCAAGCATGTCCTCAAGTGAAGAAATGACTACTTCCCAGGGTGGCATGACACCGATAATGTAATTACATTTGATATACTGATTGGTATGTATTGACTGGCAATAGTAAACATAAACAGTGTTAAATCATGTAATTTCTTTACAGGTATCTTCCAGTACTGAAGAGCAGGAGCAGTCGAGTGGAAATGAATCTTCCCAGGGTCGTCAGGCTCATGTGCCTCAGGAGGAAAGACGGGTTTTAGTAGCCTTTTCATCAGAGTTGTAATTGAATTTGTTTTCAGTTTTACTTAAAATTATTTTGTTTTATTTGATCTATAGCTTCCACAACAGGAAGATGCCAACCAGGACATTGACAATGAGCAACTAATTAACCTTGTGCAAGAGCGAGTACCGTTGTGGGACACCCGTGATCGTGAGTACTCCGACATTGCTGTGATTCGATGACTCTGGGAAGAAGTTGCCATATCGCTGTTTAATGATTGGGACCATGCCACGCCACATGCCAGAAAGGATTTTGGTAAGTATTGCAATTTGGGCTGACACGCCAGTGAACCTGTAAATGTAGGTGCATTGTTTTACAATTATTTTTTTCCTGTCTTTCCCCCTTCACAGTGAAGAGACTAAGAGTCCGTTGGCATTCAATGAAGGATCGCTTCAACAAGGACATGCGAGAGGGTATCTAGGTTAAAAGTGGTGCTGCTCAAGGGCTAAGGAAATACAAATGCCAACGTAACCTTGCTTTACTGAGGCCTGCACTTGCTCAGCGAACGTGAGTAACGTTTGTGTTGTCTTACTATTTAAATTTTTTTTTTTTTACTAATGTTTTTTCTTTTTTTTCCACACAGAACCTGGTGCAGCACAACACAAACTGGAACGTCCTCTGTTGAAGCGACCCCTCATCAACCAGCCACGCAGTCCCAATCATCCACCGGTGATGGAGCAACCTGGCAGGCTTCACAGGCTGGGGAACAGGCAGTCAGTCCATCTGGTTTTCCCCTCTCCCAGCCCTCTGCCGCTGCTTTTGTTTGTCTTCTCATCAGCAGCAGAGGGCCTGGGAGAGGCCAGTCATGCTCTTGTTTATGCACTTAAGCTCGGTCTTCCAGAATGGGATTAAAGTGCTTGGTAATTGACTGAAGAGTGGGTTCACCCATTTGAACACACTTTTACAGGATGTCACCAAACGCTTTGACCACCTGGAAGCTGACCTTGAGAGACCGACACAACATTTTTTTGCTGTAATAGAGCGGAACGTGTCAGAAAACCTTAGGCCTCAACTCTAGTTGAATGTCATGCAGGCTTGCCAGGCTGCTCACAGCCACACATTGCAGCAGCAGCAGGCCCAAAGGTACAATCCACAGGCGGAGGATATTACTAGCAGCCGAACATCTACTTTCTAACTCCCACAGCACCAAACTACCCTCCACCACCACTACCTGCTGTTTAGAGATCCACCACACTGCCGAGTCCTGCACCCCTGTAGCCATCAGCATCCACAACGTGGCCAAGTTCAGCACCCTTGCAGCCAGCAGCAATCACCAAGTGGCCGATTTCAGCACTCCTGCAGCCAGCAGCATCCATGACGCTGACCAGTCCAGCACCACCCCAAAATTCTGCTACAGAGACCACCACTACCACTCGGTCAAGAAAACAAAGGACAAAAACAAAACATATTCCCACCAGGACGAAGACCC
The DNA here is from genome assembly GCF_032444005.1 of Ranitomeya imitator. Taxonomy (NCBI): domain Eukaryota; kingdom Metazoa; phylum Chordata; class Amphibia; order Anura; family Dendrobatidae; genus Ranitomeya; species Ranitomeya imitator. The sequence continues at coordinate 621,381,278 of NC_091283.1, forward strand.
GGAGCAAAAAAATCCTGCCAAAATTGGACCCAGCACCTCCGCTTTCACCTACCAATGTGTCTCTGTTTTAAAATGTGTCACTACCTTCCCTTGTGGAAAATTTAACCGAGAGCACTACTAGAGAAGGGGTGCTAAGGACCGGTTCCCAAACCATATAGATTAATCGTAAGAGACCTAGCACTCAACTTTAGGTAAGATGCAGCAGGAAAAATTTATTGTGGTAAATACAGGAAAACGTTTCCATCAATTGTGACCTTCATCAGTTACAGGAGGTTATTAAATGAAAGCCGGTAATGGGAATTATAATCGCTGCACAATCATATATCAAAATTAGTTCAGCGTGGTTGTTGTAGGCAAACCTGCTATGAGCAAATAGGAAGATTCCTGGAGCTGCAGTGCTCTCCGACGTGGCATCCACCGCTTGTCAGACAAGGACAATCCAACACGATGGCCAGCACTTTGAAAACATTTTATAAGTTGTCATAAACTTGTAACTAACTCATGAAGGAATAAAGTTATGTTAAAATCAAGCACAACATTGTTTTTCTTGTAAAATTCCCATTGGAAAAAATAAAGTTGGATCCAAAATGGCCGACTTCACAATGGCCACCATGGTCACCACTAGGGTTGAGCGACCTTGACCTTTTTAGAGTCGAGCCGTGTTTCGCGAAACCCGACTATCTTAGAAGTCGAGTCGAGTGGAATCGGCCGATTATCGCGAAAAGTCGGGTATCGCCCGAAACACGAAACCCAATGCAAGTCAATGGGGGAGCATAGTCGGCAGTGAGTGGAGGCCAGGAAAACACCTACACTGCCCATTTTCATGGCAAAAACATCCATTCTTGTTAAAGAAGCTTGTCAATCGTAATTTACCTTATAATAATTGGAAGGCATTTGAAATTGGGGGTCATTTGGCTAAAGTTGTGGGGGGTAGGGCTGGTTCAAGTAATTAGTGGGCCCAGTAAATCTGGACCACGTCACGGCAGTGGAGCAGGGAGAGGTAAGTATTTAAACTTTGCAAGTGCTGTGATCCTGAGCAAGCAGGGGGGGCCCACTCGTTGGCATTGGCACTGGCACAGGGCCCCTCAAAGTACAGCGGTGTGTTTGCACGGCGGGGGCGCCTCCCACCGGCAGCAACACTTTTGCATACTATGAGAGGCCCTGTGCCAGTGACGTCGCCAACTAGTATTCCTCCCCCCACCTGATGAAGGAACCTGCACTTTCATCTGCACCTTCCTCTTTGTCCCCGTGTAAGGTGGTATGGTATGCGGGAAGAGGAACCTGACTTTCAGCAGGGTCACAATCTTGCTGTGTAGCGTGCACGGGGAATTTTGCGTTATGGGTCAATGTACCAGCAGACTCATCTATCACTGGCTGGGCAATGGGCAGGATGAGGAGGAAACACAGATATAGGCCCAAAGAATAAAGTTGGCTAAATGCAGTTCAAAATTGGTAACACAGGACTAACCAGGGGGCATTGCAGTGGAGAACAACTGGAATGAGAGGCTGACACAGAGAGTAGGCCCAAATCAGTAAGTAGTCGACATGCAGTTCAAAATTGGCAACCGTAGTAAACAGGCGGCCCAGCTTTGTTCAGTTGAGGAGAACAGCAAGGAGTGGCAGACACCGATAGTAGGCCCCAACCCAACTAGTAGGCCAAATGCAGTCTAACATTAACAACTACTTAACAAGAGCCAGAAAATGGAATTTCAGGACAGGAAACCAGGAGAACAGCAAGGAGTGGCAGACACCGATAGTAGGCCCCAAACCAACTAGTACGCCAAATGCAGTTGTTCCATTTAACTACAATTTAATGAGAGCCTGAAGATAGAAGTTCAGGAAAGGCAACCTGGAGAACACCTTGGAGTGGAACACACCATCTCTCTACACCCCATACCCAATTTGTAGGCCTAATGCAGTGTAGTTTTCAACAACTACTAAACGAGAGTCGGAAGATCGAAGCAATGTGGACGAAACCTGGGGAACACCTTGGAGTGTAACACACCGTCTCTCTACACCCCATACCCAATTTGTAGGCCTAATGCAGTGTAGTTTTCTACAACTACTAAACGAGAGTCGGAAGACCGAAGCAATGTGGACGAAACCTGGGGAACACCTTGGAGTGGAACACACCATCTCTCTACACCCCATACCCAATTTGTAGGCCTAATGCAGTGTAGTTTTCTACAACTACTAAACGAGAGCATGAAGATCGAAGCAATGGAGAGGAAACCTGGGGAACACCTTGGAGTGGAACACACCATCTCTCTACACCCCATACCCAATTTGTAGGCCTAATGCAGCGTAGTTTCCAACAACTACTAAACGAGAGCATGAAGATCGAAGCTCAGGAAAGGCAACCTGGAGAACACCTTGGAGTGGAACACACTATCTCTCTACACCCCATACCCAATTTGTAGGCCTAATGCAGCGTAGTTTCCAACAACTACTAAACGAGAGCATGAAGATCGAAGCAATGGAGAGGAAACCTGGGGAACACCTTGGAGTGGAACACACCATCTCTCTACACCCCATACCCAATTTGTAGGCCTAATGCAGCGTAGTTTCCAACAACTACTAAACGAGAGCATGAAGATCGAACCAATGGCGATGAAACCTGGGGAACACCTTGGAGTGGAACACACCATCTCTCTACACCCCATTCCCAATTTGTAGGCCTAATGCAGCGTAGTTTCCAACAACTACTAAACGAGAGCATGAAGATTGAAGCTCAGGAAAGGCAACCTGGAGAACACCTTGGAGTGGAACACACCATCTCTCTACACCCCATACCCAATTTGTAGGCCTAATGCAGCGTAGTTTCCAACAACTACTAAATGAGAGCATGAAGATTGAAGCTCAGGAAAGGCAACCTGGAGAACACCTTGGAGTGGAACACACCATCTCTCTACACCCCATACCCAATTTGTAGGCCTAATGCAGCGTAGTTTCCAACAACTACTAAACGAGAGCATGAAGATTGAAGCTCAGGAAAAGCAACCTGGAGAACACCTTGGAGTGGAACACACCATCTCTCTACACCCCATACCCAATTTGTAGGCCTAATGCAGCGTAGTTTCCAACAACTACTAAACGAGAGCATGAAGATTGAAGCAATGGAGAGGAAACCTGGGGAACACCTTGGGGAGGCAGACACCGTTAGTAGGCCCTACCAAAGTTGTACACCCAATGCAGTTTTAAAATTCCTAGAGGCTGAAAACAAGACTATTGACGCTCAGCTTTTTTCAAAGGAACACAGCTGAATTGAGTGCTGCAGACAGACACAGGTAGTAGGACTCAAACCAAAAATGTGGCTCACTGCAGCAGAAAAAAGTTACAGGGGTACACAAGCTGCAGTGCTCTGGGCAGTGGAGGACAATTTCAATAGTGAACCGCAGACAGACTTTGTACGCCTACTATTAAAAAAAGGATGCTCTATGCAATTATAAATAGGTTCTAGGGGTACACGGGCAGCAGTGGTGTGGTCAGTGGAGGCCTAGTGGAAGGAGTGACCGCAGACAGGCATCGAAGGCCTAAAATAATAACACATGGCTGTAGGCAATTTTAAATTGGTTCCAGGGGTACACGGGCAGCAGTGGCCTGGTCAGTGTAGTAGTAGTAGAAAGAACGGACCGCAGACAGGCATCGAAGGCCTAAAATAAAAAAATTGGGCTGGCTGTAGGCAATTTTAAATTGTTTCCAGGGGTACACGGGCAGCAGTGGTGTGGTCAGTGGAGGCATATTGTAAGGAGTGACCGCAGACAGGCATCGAAGGCCTAAAATAATAACACATGGCTGTAGGCAATTTTAAATTGGTTCCAGGGGTACACGGGCAGCAGTGGTGTGGTCAGTGGAGGCCTAGTGGAAGGAGTGACCGCAGACAGGCATCGAAGGCCTAAAATAAAAAAATTGGGCTGGCTGTAGGCAATTTTAAATTGGTTCCAGGGGTACACGGGCAGCAGTGGTGTGGTCAGTGGAGGCCTAGTGGAAGGAGTGACCGCAGACAGGCATCGAAGGCCTAAAATAATAACACATGGCTGTAGGCAATTTTAAATTGGTTCCACGGGTACACGGGCAGCAGTGGCCTGGTCAGTGTAGTAGTAGTAGAAAGAACGGACCGCAGACAGGCATCGAAGGCCTAAAATAAAAAAATTGGGCTGGCTGTAGGCAATGTTAAATTGGTTCCAGGGGTACACGGGCAGCAGTGCTGTGGTCAGTGGAGGCATATTGTAAGGAGTGACCGCAGACAGGCATCGAAGGCCTAAAATAATAACACATGGCTGTAGGCAATTTTAAATTGGTTCCAGGGGTACACGGGCAGCAGTGGTGTGGTCAGTGGAGGCATAGTGGAAGGAGTGACCGCAGACAGGCTTCGAAGGCCTAACATAACAAAAATGTCAATACAATGGTATTGTCAGTGGCAGGCATTGAAGGATGTCAGCGCATAGACTAAACATTGGTGGAGCTGTGAGATAATTTTGCAAGTGGTAGAGCACTGTTTGAGCTGGGGGGGGGGGAACTGTCTTGTGGCCGGCGGTACAGGTCCAGGGCCCCTCATATTACAACGGTGTGTCTGACGTTGGGTGCGCACCACCACCGCCAGAGACACTTTATTGTACTAGGAGGGACCCAGTGGCAGTGCCGTCGACCAAAAGCGGGCACACCCACCTCTTCAGACAAACCGCACTCTCACGGGTGCTGTCGCCAAGTGTCGATACCACGGCCCCGTGTGGGGAGTTTGGCCATTTAGTAAGGTTTAAACATGTCGTATGCTGGACAATCAGGTGCAGAAAATTACGAGATTGGAAAAGGCATTCAGAATAGTCCACAGGCAAGACCTTTTCATAGGAAAGCTAGGTGTCAGCCGGGCAAGGTGGGGCAAAAGATTTCGAAATCCAGTTGTGGTTCATTTTAATGAAGGTTAGATCATCTACATTTTGGGTAGCCAGACGAGTCCTTTTTTCTGTTAGTATTGAACCTGCAGCACTGAATACTCTTTCTGATAGGACACTAGCTGCCGGGCAAGCAAGCTCCTGCAATGCATATTCTGCCAATTCTGGCCAGGTGTCTAATTTTGATGCCCAGTAATCAAATGGGAATGACGGTTGAGGGAGAACATCGATAAGGGATGAAAAATAGTTTGTAACCATACTGGACAAATGTTGTCTTCTGTCACTTTGAATTGATGCTGCAGTACCTGTCCTGTCTGCGGTCATAGCAAAATCACTCCACAACCTGGTCAGAAAACCCCTCTGGCCAACGCCACTTCTGATTTCTGCCCCTCTAACTCCTCTGGTCTGCTGGCCCCTGCAGCTCGTGTGAGAACGATCACGGGCGCTGTGTGCAGGGAATGCCAGAAGCAAACGGTCAACAAGAGTTGATTGTTTGGTTGCTAATATTAGTTCCAAGTTCTCATGTGGCATTATATTTTGCAATTTGCCTTTATAGCGAGGATCAAGGAGGCAGGCCAACCAGTAATCGTCATCGTTCATCATTTTAGTTATGCGTGTGTCCCTTTTGAGGATATGTAAGGCATAATCCGCCATGTGGGCCAAAGTTCCAGTTCTCAAATCTGCGGTTGTGCTTGGTTGAGGGGCAGTTTCAGGCAAATCCACGTCACTTGTGTCCCTCCAAAAACCAGAACCCGGCCTTGCCGCGCCACCAATTTCCAGTGGCCCCGGAAAAGCTTCCTCATTAAAAATATAATCATCCCCATCATCCTCCTCGTCCTCCTCCTCCTCTTCGCCCGCTAACTCGTCCTGTAAACTGCCCTGGCCAGACAATGGCTGACTGTCATCAAGGCTTTCCTCTTCCTCAGCTGCAGACGCCTGATCCTTTATGTGCGTCAAACTTTGCATCAGCAGACGCATTAGGGGGATGCTCATGCTTATTATGGCGTTGTCTGCACTAACCAGCCGTGTGCATTCCTCAAAACACTGAAGGACTTGACACATGTCTTGAATCTTCGACCACTGCACACCTGACAACTCCATGTCTGCCATCCTACTGCCTGCCCGTGTATGTGTATCCTTCCACAAAAACATAACAGGCCGCCTCTGTTCGCACAGTCTCTGAAGCATGTGCAGTGTTGAGTTCCACCTTGTTGCAACGTCTATGATTAGGCGATGCTAGGGAAGGTTCAAAGAACGCTGATAGGTCTGCATACGGCTGGAGTGTACGGGCGAACGGCGGATATGTGAGCAAAGTCCACGCACTTTGAGGAGCAGGTCGGATAACCCCGGATAACTTTTCAGGAAGCACTGCACCTCCAGGTTTAAGGTGTGAGCCAGGCAAGGAATGTGTTTCAGTTGGGAAAGGGAGATGGCAGCCATGAAATTCCTTCCGTTATCACTCACTACCTTGCCTGCCTCAAGATCTACAGTGCCCAGCCACGACTGCGTTTCTTTCTGCAAGAACTCGGACAGAACTTCCGCGGTGTGTCTGTTGTCGCCCAAACACTTCATAGCCAATACAGCCTGCTGACGTTTGCCAGTAGCTGCCCCATAATGGGAGACCTGGTGTGCAACAGTGGCAGCTGCGGATGGAGTGGTTGTGCGACTGCGGTCTGTGGACGAGCTCTCGCTTCTGCAGGAGGACGAAGAGGAGGAGGAGGGGGTGCGAACGGCTACAGCCAACTGTTTCCTAGACCGTGGGCTAGGCAGAACTGTCCCAAACTTGCTGTCCCCTGTGGACCCTGCATGCACAACATTCACCCAGTGTGCCGTGATGGACACGTAACGTCCCTGGCCATGCCTACTGGTCCATGCATCTGTTGTCAGGTGCACCTTTGTGCTCACAGATTGCCTGAGTGCATGGACGATGCGCTCTTTAACATGCTGGTGGAGGGCTGGGATGGCTTTTCTGGAAAAAAAGTGTCGACTGGGTAGCTCGTAGCGTGGTACAGCGTAGTCCATCAGGGCTTTGAAAGCTTCGCTTTCAACTAACCGGTAGGGCATCATCTCTAACGAGATTAGTCTAGCTATGTGGGCGTTCAAACCCTGTGTACGCGGATGTGAGGCTAAGTACTTCCTTTTTCTAACCATAGTCTCATGTAGGGTGAGCTGGACTGGAGAGCTGGAGATCGTGGAACTAGCGGGGGTGCCGGTGGACATGGCAGACTGAGAGACGGTGGGAGATGGTATTGTTGCCGCCGGTGCCCTAGATGCAGTTTTTCCTACTACGAAACTGGTGATTCCCTGACCCTGACTGCTTTGGCCTGGCAAAGAAACCTGCACAGATACTGCAGGTGGTGCGGAAAATGGTGGCCCTACACTGCCGGAAGGGATGTTGCGTTGCTGACTAGCTTCATTTGCCGAGGGTGCTACAACCTTAAGGGACGTTTGGTAGTTAGTCCAGGCTTGCAAATGCATGGTGGTTAAATGTCTATGCATGCAACTTGTATTGAGACTTTTCAGATTCTGTCCTCTGCTTAAGGTAGTTGAACATTTTTGACAGATGACTTTGCGCTGATCAATTGGATGTTGTTTAAAAAAATGCCAGACTGCACTCTTTCTAGCATCGGATACCTTTTCAGGCATTGCAGACTGAGCTTTAACCGGATGGCCACGCTGTCCTCCAACAGGTTTTGGCTTTGCCACGCGTTTTGGGCAAGATACGGGCTCGGCAGATGGAACCTGTTGCGATGTTGATGCCTGCTGCGGCCCCTCCTCCTCCGCTTCAGAACTGCTGCCGCCTGCACCCTGTTCCCCCAATGGCTGCCAATCGGGGTCAAGAACTGGGTCATCTATTACCTCTTCTTGTAGCTCGTGTGCAACTTCGTCTGTGTCACCGTGTCGGTCGGTGGTATAGCGTTCGTGATGGGGCAACATAGTCTCATCAGGGTCTGATTCTTGATCATTACCCTGCGAGGGCAATGTTGTGGTCTGAGTCAAAGGACCAGCATAGTAGTCTGGCTGTGGCTGTGCATCAGTGCACTCCATGTCAGATTCAACTTGTAATGGGCATGGACTGTTAACTGCTTCACTTTCTAAGCCAGGGACGGTATGTGTAAAGAGCTCCATGGAGTAACCCGTTGTGTCGCCTGCTGCATTCTTCTCTGTTGTTGTTTTTGCTGAAGAGGACAAGGAAGCGACTTGTCCCTGACCGTGAACATCCACTAATGACGCACTGCTTTGACATTTACCAGTTTCACGAGAGGAGGCAAAAGAGCTAGAGGCTGAGTCAGCAAGATAAGCCAAAACTTGCTCTTGCTGCTCCGGCTTTAAAAGCGGTTTTCCTACTCCCAGAAAAGGGAGCGTTCGAGGCCTTGTGAAGCCAGACCATGAACCTGGCTCCACAGCTCCAGACTTAGGTGCAATATTTTTTTTCCCACGACCAGCAGATGCTCCACCACTACCACTACCCTCATTACCAGCTGACAATGAACGCCCCCGGCCACGACCTCTTCCACCAGACTTCCTCATTGTTTTAAAAACGTAACCAAACTAACGGTATTTGTTGCTGTCACACAACTTACACGGTGAGCTATAACTTCAGTATGATTTAGCTACCCCTTTACAGGTGAGTGAGACCACAACGAAAATCAGGCACAATGTTACACACTCTGTTGTTGGTGGCAACAAATGAGAGAGATGCCACACACGCAGGACTGTCACTGAAGCACAAATGTAAATATTAATCTCCCACTGATTTGATTTTTTTTTTTTTTTAAGGGAGACTTTAGGAAAAAAAAATAATAGAATAAAATGATTTTTTCAGGAAGAATTTAGAAACCAAATAAAATAAAATGATTTTTTCAGGGAGAATTTAGAAAACAAATAAAACAAAAAAAGGCTTTCTATGGCCCACTGAGTGAGAGATGACGCACACAGGAGTCAGGAGTGGCACACAAGCCCAGAGGCCAATATTTATCTCCCACTGATTGATGTAGTGATTTTTTCAGGTAGATTTTGGAACCCAAATCAAGCTAAAAAAATAATAGGCTTTCTATGGCCCACAATTGGAGAGAGAGAGAGAGATGGCACACCCAGGAGTCAAGACTGACACACAAGCAGAAAGGGCAATATTAATCTCCCACTGATTTGATTTTTTTTTTTTTTTCAGGGAGACTTTAGGAAAAAAAAATAATAGAATAAAATGATTTTTTCAGGAAGAATTTAGAAACCAAATAAAATAAAATGATTTTTTCAGGGAGAATTTAGAAAACAAATAAAACAAAAAAAGGCTTTCTATGGCCCACTGAGTGAGAGATGACGCACACAGGAGTCAGGAGTGGCACACAAGCCCAGAGGCCAATATTTATCTCCCACTGATTGATGTAGTGATTTTTTCAGGTAGATTTTGGAACCCAAATCAAGCTAAAAAAATAATAGGCTTTCTATGGCCCACAATTGGAGAGAGAGAGAGAGATGGCACACCCAGGAGTCAAGACTGGCACACAAGCAGAAAGGGCAATATTAATCTCCCACTGATTTGATTTTTTTTTTTTTTCAGGGAGACTTTAGGAAAAAAAAAAAATAGAATAAAATGATTTTTTCAGGAAGAATTTAGAAACCAAATAAAATAAAATGATTTTTTCAGGGAGAATTTAGAAAACAAATAAAACAAAAAAAGGCTTTCTATGGCCCACTGAGTGAGAGATGACGCACACAGGAGTCAGGAGTGGCACACAAGCCCAGAGGCCAATATTGTTCTCCCAATGATTGATGTAGTGATTTTTTCAGGTAGATTTTGGAACCCAAATCAAGCTAAAAAAATAATAGGCTTTCTATGGCCCACAATTGGAGAGAGAGAGAGAGATGGCACACCCAGGAGTCAAGACTGGCACACAAGCAGAAAGGGCAATATTAATCTCCCACTGATTTGATTTTTTTTTTTTTTTCCAGGGAGACTTTAGAAAAAAAAATAATAAAAAAAAAAATGATTTTTTCAGGAAGAATTTAGAAACCAAATAAAATAAAAATGATTTTTTCAGGGAGAATTTATAAAACAAATAAAACAAAAAATAGGCTTCCTATGGCCCACGGAGTGAGAGATGACGCACACAGGAGTCAGGAGTGGCACATAAGCCCAGAGGCCAATATTTATCTCCCACTGATTGATTTATTGATTTTTTCAGGTAGAATTTAGAACCCAAATCAACCAAAAAAAATAAATAGGCTTTCTATGGCCCTCTATTTGTGAGAGAGATGGCACGCTCAGGACTGGCACACAAGCCCAGAGGCCAATATTAATCTCCCACTTTTTATTTTTTTTCAGGGAAAATTTATAAACCCAATAAAAAAAATAATAAATAGGCTTTCTATGGCCCACTATCTGAGAGAGAGAGATGGCAAGCTTAGGACTGGCACACAAGCCCAAAGGCCAATATTAATCTCCCTTTTTTTTTTCAGGGAGAATTTATAAAACCAAAAAAAAATAAATAAATAGGCTTTCTATGGCCCACTATTTGTGAGAGAGATGGCACGCTCAGGACTGGCACACAAGCCCAGAGGCCAATATTAATCTCCCACTTTTTTTTTTTGTTCCAGGGAAAATTTATAAACCCAATAAAAAAAATAATAAATAGGCTTTCTATGGCCCACTATCTGAGAGAGAGAGATGGCAAGCTTAGGACTGGCACACAAGCCCAAAGGCCAATATTAATCTCCCTTTTTTTTTTCAGGGAGAATTTATAAAACCAAAAAAAAATAAATAAATAGGCTTTCTATGGCCCACTATTTGTGAGAGAGATGGCACGCTCAGGACTGGCACACAAGCCCAGAGGCCAATATTAATCTCCCACTTTTTTTTTTTTGTTCCAGGGAAAATTTATAAACCCAATAAAAAAAATAATAAATAGGCTTCCTATGGCCCACTATCTGAGAGAGAGAGATGGCACGCTTAGGACTGGCACACAAGCCCAAAGGCCAATATTAATCTCCCACTGATTGATTTATTGATTTTTTCAGGTAGAATTTAGAACCCAAATAAAGCAAAAAAAAAAAAAATAGGCTTTCTATGGCCCACTGAGTGAGTGATGATGCACACAGGAGTCAGGAGTGGCACACAAGCCCTGAGGCCAATATTTTTCTCCCACTGATTGATGTAGTGATTTTTTCAGGTAGATTTTATAACCCAAATCAAGCAAAAAAATAAATAGGCTTTCTATGGCCCACTGAGTGAGAGATGGCACACACAGGGATGGCACTCTAGCAGAAATGTCAATCTTAATCTCCCACAAAAAAAAAAAAAAAAAAAAACAGGGATTGTCCAACAATTACTATCTCCCTGCAGTAATCTCAGCCAGGTATGGCAGGCAGCAATAAGGAGTGGACTGATGCACAAATTAAATAAAAAGTGTGGACAAACAAACAAGATAGCTGTGCAGAAAGGAAGGAACAAGAGGATTTGTGCTTTGAAAAAAGCAGTTGGTTTGCACAGCGGCGTACACACAGCAATGCGGCTATCAGGGAGCCTTCTAGGGCAGCCCAATGAGCTACAGCGCTGAGGGGGAAAAAAAAAATGTAGCTTCCACTGTCCCTGCACACCGAAGGTGGTGTTGGGCAGTGGAAATCGCTACAGCACAAGCGGTTTTGTGGTTAATGGACCCTGCCTAACGCTATCCCTGCTTCTGACGAAGCGGCAGCAACCTCTCCCTAAGCTCAGATCAGCAGCAGTAACATGGCGGTCGGCGGGAACGCCCCTTTATAGCCCCTGTGACGCCGCAGACAGCAAGCCAATCACTGCAATGCCCTTCTCTAAGATGGTGGGGACCAGGACCTATGTCATCACGCTGCCCACACTCTGCGTTTACCTTCATTGGCTGAGAAATGGCGCTTTTCGCGTCATTGAAACGCGACTTTGGCGCGAAAGTCGCGTACCGCATGGCCGACCCCGCACAGGGGTCGGATCGGGTTTCATGAAACCCGACTTTGCCAAAAGTCGGCGACTTTTGAAAATGAACGACCCGTTTCGCTCAACCCTAGTCACCATCCATCTTGTAAAGTTTTCACCCTCCCATATACTAATGTGCCACAAACAGGAAATTGATATCACCTACCATTGCCATTTAATTTAGGTGTATCCATATAAATTGCCCACCTTGTAGAGTCAGGCCAGATTCACACATATAATAATAATAATAATAATTTTTATTTATATAGCGCCAACATATTCCGCAGCACTTTACAATTAAGCGGGTACATGTACAGGCAATACATTTAGTACAAGTTAAGACAATTTAAACAGTGACATTAGGGGTGAGGTCCCTGCTCGCAAGCTAACAATCTACAATCTATCCACATATGACAATCATGGTCTGAGTACGGATCTGCGAACTGACCGCAGGTCTCTTGACCTGAAATCAGCAGCTTAATAGACATTTTTGAGGGTGTTGAATTTAGGTCAGGAGACCCGCATTCATTACAGACTCCAAAGAGACTGTGAATAGCTGACGCGTGAAACCGGTCTTACTTTCTTATTCTTGAATTTTTACATATCTTATAAAAAAAAGTATATCGGTGCACAGCCTAATTACATAGTCTCTTATTGAAGTACTGCAGTAAAGCAAGGTGTGGTTGCCATGGTGACGTTTCTTCCATGACACGGTCAGATGTTATCAAACCTGATCCATGCTTTTGTTAATTAAATTGCTCATTTGGGAGGTCATAATGTGCTCTTCAAAATATGAGAAATTATCCCTAATCCCTCAGGGTATTTGTCAGTGGGAAATCACATCTAAATGCTGTCCTTAATGTAATCATTTACCTTGAATCTAATACTCTCTCTCTGGTGGTTATCTTTCTCACTTTTACATTGAATAGGAAACCTTTGGCTTTTCTTATACAATGCATACTCCCAATAATAGGAAATCATATTAGTTCACCAGAGGTGTAACAGAACGCTGCAACCTTCTAGGCACTGAAGGGACATCTCCTTATTCTGCCATCTTACTTCTGGAAATATAGCCTTCTTTACAGATTATTTTCTAGGTTTATTTATAATTCAAGTGAACAAATTTAAAAGGGATTTTTGAACATGATTTATTACATTTAGTGACAAAGTCACTGATAAAGCAATGGAGAGGAGATATGTGTCACTACGCTTAATGGTGTCAGTGATATAAAGTCAGAGTACTTTCCTCCAGCACACTAAAGTGTTGTGAGGCTTAAACTAAAAATTGCATAAATGGGCTGGTTTATGTGGACATTCATAGAGCAGGTGGGAGAATGTCCAACTTATAATCACCGGCAGAGCATGACAGCATCTGTGTGAAGTGACAATCATGTGATCAGACACATGATGGACGAGTCACATGGTCTAGAGTAGTGATGTGCGAGCATTAAAATGCTTGGGTGCTCGTTGCTTGGGTCGAGCAAATTGGAATACTCGGGTACTCGACCCGAGCAACGAGCCCAATGTAAGTCTGTGGGAGACCCGAGTATTTTTACCGCAATCCTTTTAAGGTCTAAAAACATCTGAAAATGATGGAAACACTGCTCAAATGACTCAGGAACATGATGAGGATCGCCTCTAGAAGCATTTCTGACTACTAGGTCACAGCTGTAAGCCATGTTGTCAGAGGTTCACGCCATTTTTACAGGCGCACCAAAAAACATACAAAAACGAAACCTAAATAGATTTTGCTGGGAAATATGGTAAGGTACATGCTTTCCAGTGTAATGACTTGTATATAAGGCAAAATAAATAACTCCAGACAAAAATGTTCCTCCACCACTTGGGCTATGTTCACACACAGCGTTTTTGATGCGTTTTTCAACTTTAACATTGCTATCAACCAATAAAAATGCATTCACTGGGAAATGTCATTGTAGCATTTAACAACACTAGCTGGCCATGTGGTGTGTGACACATAAGGAGACACATCTTGTTTCATTTATGAAGGAGGGACTCTTAATTTCACAAAGCCTGTCTTTAGAGGTGCATCAGACGGCATTAATATTCTTAAAGGACCATTATTAAACAATGGTTCTCCTATGCTGTTATTACCTATGCTATGAGTGGTTGGGCTGCCAAGAATTACGACGCACCCCAATACCCCTTTCAAGAGGGGTACAGGAGGGTTTCCTGAAAAAATGTTGCATTGAATACAAGGCCTGCCCTGCTATCAATTCATATGCACCCCAATAAGCCTTTGAACCCAGGTACTGGATGGCCACAGGAAAATCCACTTCACATTATTCATTTTGTGCTCCCATACTGTTTTCTTAAGTATTGACTGCAAGGCTTGCCCTCCTACCAAGTCACATGCACCCCAATAAGCCTTTGAACCCAGGTACTGGATGGCCACAGGAAAACCCACTTCACATTCTTCAGTTGGTCCTGCCATACTCTTTCCTTATGCATTGAATGCAAGGGCCGCCTTGACCCAAATTTGCACGCACCCCAATCCCCCCTGGAAGAAACATGGAGGAGGGCCTCATAAAAAAAATGTGCCATTACAAAGGAGCGGGTCTCCTAGACTCATAATGCCCATACATTAAGTGCATGGTCTGACAAACATTTCCCCATGGGGGGTACATTTTTAAAAAATATTTTATTGAGATCATAGAGACCCTTGCCAAAAAATTGACTGGCTGTAGCAGCATGGAACACACTAACCCTGGTGATCTAGTGGCAGTGGATGATGAGATGTGGAGAAAGGCCTCATTAATAACTAGGCCCAATTTTAAGGAGCAGGTCTCCTAAACTTGTAATGCCCATACACTAAGTGCAGGGGCTGACAAACATTTCCCCATGGGGGGTACATTTTAAAAAAATATGTTATGGGGATTATAGACACCCTTGCCAAAAAACTGACTGACTATAGCAGCACGAAACACATTAACCCTGGTGATCTAGTGGGGGAGAATGATGAGACGTTGATGAAGGCCTCATTAGAATCTAGGCCCAATGTAAAGGAGCTGGTCTCCTATACTCGTAATGCCTATGCACTAAGTGTATGGGCTGACAAACATTTCCCCCTGAAGGAGTAAAATTTGTTTTGGTTTCAAATTAGTAACGGGCATCATAAAAACACCCTGGCACAAAAATTGAGTGACTTTTGCATCACGGAATACGTTCATCCTGGTGTTCTAGTGATTGTGGATGAGGAGGATGAGGATAAGGAGGAGGATAACACCAAACAGACCAAATCAGGAAGCGTATACCCATGTGTGGTTATGAAGAGGTGCACGAGAATACACTTCCACAAAAAAAGACAATGTATTTGAGGTTATGTTTTGCTGTTTTCATTCGGTGGTGTACAGAAGTCTGGCTCAATCCAGCCCTTGTTCATTTTCATAACGGTCAGCCTGTCAGCATTTTCAGTTTACCGGCGGATGCGTTTATCTGTTATAATTTCACCAGCAGCACTAAAAACCCACTTTAAGGCTTCTTTCACACTTCCGTAGGTACGGGGCTGTCGCAAACCGTCGGCCCGACATACTGACGGATGTTGTGCTAAATTTAGCACAACGTGGGCAGCAGATGCAGTTTTACAACGCATCCGCTGCCCATTGTGATGAGCTGGGAGGAGGGGGTGGAGTTTCAGCCGCGCATGCGCGGTCAAAAATGGCAGACGCGTCGCACAAAAAAACATTACATTGAACTTTTTTAGTGCCGACGGTCCGCTAAACGTCGCAATGCGTCACTAATGCAGGTCTATGGAAAAAAACGCATCCTGCGGGCAACTTTGCAGGATGCGTTTTTTCTCCAAAACGACGCATTGCGACGTAGCCCAAACGACGGTAGTGTGAAAGGAGCCTTACAGAACGCTAGCAGCAGGGCAGGCCAGGACCTCCAAGGTGTAGAGATCCAGTTCATGCCACATGTCCTGCTTGGATACCCAATAATTAAAAGCACAGAAGAATCACGGAGGACGTTTGTGCGATCAGCAAGGTACTCTCTCAGCATCTTCCCAAATATTGCACTTCTTGTGACAGAACCCCTTGCCTCTGTGCTGGCAGTATGGGAGGGTCTGAGAAAACTGTCCCAGAACTTTGTCATTGTTCCCCTGCTTGTGCTGGATTGTACTTCTGTCTCTCTCACTTGGACTCCTTTGTTGTTCAACAAACTCTGATGTCTGCTGCCAGCTTTCTCAGATGGGAATTTTGTTAGTAATTCTGCTACAAGGGCCCTCTGGTACTGCAACATTTTGGTATGCCTGTCTGCCTCTGGAAGAAGAGATTGAAAGATCTCCTTGAAGGTCTAGAAGTGTCATCAATCAGTAATGAGTGTCACCCAAAATTTTAATAATGCGCAACATAAAGTCAGCCATGCGTGTCAGACTGCTAAGAGGCAATACTTCCGTGTCCTCACCAACAGGATGACTGACCATGCTGTCCTCCTCCTTCTTATCCTCCTCCCTGTCCTCAGGCCATCCACGTGAACAGAAGGTATGACAGCTGTGCTTGTAGTATCATCTATAGGGCATGAAAGTGGCTCCTGTTCTTCCTCCTCATCTTCTTCATTGTCTACCAATCCATGTTGGGACAACATGAGGCTGGGCTCAGTGTAATCACCCAGTATGGTTCCTTGCTCCATGCCCTCCTGCTCTGCCTGCAACGCATCATCTTTAGGCTACGTTCACATTAGCGTCGCGTCGCTGTTGCGTCGGCGACGCAGCGGCGACGCACGGAAAAACGCATGCAAACGCGCGCAAAAACGCGCGCGTTTTGCGATGCGTGCGTCATTTTTTGACGAAATCGGACGCAAGAAAAATGCAACTTGTAGCGTTTTCTTGCGTCCGACGCTAGCGTCTAAAATGACGCACGTGTCGGAAAACGCGTGCAAAAAGACGCACGCGTCCCCTATGTTAAACATAGGGGCGCGTCGCCGCTGCGTCGCCGACGCAACAGTGACGCGACGCTAATGTGAACGTAGCCTTAATTGTGAGCAGAGAGAGGTTTTCAGAATGCTGAGAAGCAGAATGGTGATGCTAATTATGGTGTCATCGCAGCTCACCATCTTGGTGCAGTCCTCACAGTTTTGGAGGATGGTACATATGTCTGACATCCATGTCCACTCCTGAGGTCTTATTTATAGAGTCAGAACTGAATAACAACAGCCTTGTTGGTGCTGATAGTCAACAACTGCCCTCTTATGCTCACAAATCCTTTCCAACATATGCAGTATCAATAATAAAAACAAAGGAATACTAGTACTAGTAAGGAGAAAGTAGTGTAAGATAAATATAGAAGAAGTATTATATGGTGCCTACTACCAAGAAACCGGACCAGTGTGAAAATACATGGACAGTCGGGAAATTATCAACCACACACCGAAAAGAGCACCACAAACCTACCATACAGTCCAATAAAATATAATTTTATTTATAAATGTATTATTACAGTAGAAAAAATAAAAAAATAGGAAAATAATAGCAGACAGAAAATGCCAAGATACGGGTTGTATATAAAAATGTACAAAATGAAAACTCAAGGACGCTTCCCAGGAGAAGCATTGCTGAGGGTACGGGTAATGTTGTGAGACACGTGCTGGTGTAATGCTGGTACAGCACACTGGGAGAAATAGTGGCGACTGGGGACCGAGTACCTTGGGATGGCTGCCACCATCAGATTGCAGAAAGCTTCCATCTCAATGAGCCTAAAAGGCAACATTTCGAATTCAAGCAGATGAGAAACGTGAGAATTTAGTACTGTGGCCTGTGGGGCGTTGGCTGGATATTTCTGCTTGCGTTCCAATGATTGGAGTATAGACCACTGAAGGCTGTGCTGGGGAAAGGGCATGGACGGGCTTGACGATGGTGCTGGTTGACTGTGGGCAACAACAGGTATAGGGCACGAGGCATCTTCACATGAACCATGGACTGAGGATTGGCTTCTACGCAAAACAGTGGAAGAAGCAGTGGTGTCACCTGCAGACAATGTTCCTGGAGCCTGGGGTTCAGCCCCAAAAGTCGGGTGCTTTGCTGCCATGTGCCTGATCATGCTGGTGGTTGCCAGGCTGGTAGTTTTGCTACCCGTGCTTATGCGAGCATGGCAGGTGCTGCAAATGGCATGTTTGGGGTTATTGGCAGAGTATTTAAAAAATAATCAGACTCGGGAAGGTCTAACAGTTGGAATGGTAACTTCCGTCATGTTAGTATTGCGCGGAATGGTTGCACACCTTCTGTCTGTAGCCACTAATCAGCGAAAGTTCTGGACACCATTGCCTACACTGCATCAGGTAATACCGGACTTCCCTGAATGAATAAGTTAAGACTATACTAGAATCAAAGCTCAGTTTATGTGTTGCTCATACCAAGAACAAATTTACGTACCGCAAGTATTGATTTATATTTCCCTCATATGGGGTACATGTACTTATTTGTACAATTAGCCTTGTTTTTATTGATCACATAGTGTGGGCATTTTTTTAATCTTTTTATAAATAAACCCCCTATCAGTGGAAGGAGCAGTGGAGTGATTAGGAGCTAAAGGAGGGCTGTGACTGGGCCTTTCTAAGCAGAGCACAGAAACTGGGCACCGGGAGCCTGAGGTTGTGGACAACTGCAAGTTCCACAGCAGAACCAGAGGGCAGAAAGCTGAAAGTAACCGGCCCACATAAAACCTGAGGTACAGCAGCATTCCAGAGCCCGGAGTCACCTTATAAAGAGACTCCAGAGAAATGGCTCAAGTTGCCTACCATGCAGGGACTTTTTCCCAGGACAGGAGAGAACGAGGACCTTGTTAGGACACCACAGGCAGCAAGGGACTAGTAATCAGGGGGAAAGCTCCCAAACTGACCTGTCAAAGGGGTTTCCACCTGTCTTCAGGCTGCCTGGAGTCCACCTACACCTGTTGCCAGTACCCTGGTCTGAGGCTGACTACAACAACAGTAAACCAGGTAAAGACTGCAACCTTGTGTCCTCTGTTTATTTACCGGCAACCCACCATCCTTGCCCTCTACACTGGGAGCCCTGGGGACCCCGCTTCACCTGTGGGAAGCATCACCATCTATGTTGCAGAAACATCACCCCAGAGGACCCCTTTAAGCAGCATTGGTTCCCTCTGACCAAGAACCACACGTGGCATCACGAACATAAACTTTATTCAAAACCCCATTTAAGACCTTTCCCATTTTAATTGAGTGCCCAGGGCCACGGAGCGGGTCGGTGCCACAGTGACTACCCCTTTAACTTCGACTAGACCCAGTGCCGAGTACCGCATTGCCCTGGCGGGTGACTCAACCTTGATGTCGCGAACAGGATTACGTGCCCTGACATCGCTAGGTACTGTGTGCCAGAGACTGTGACAATTTGCCTGTAAGCTGCCATAGCCGCACCGCATACCTTCTTGAGCAGAGTCAGCAAAAGAGCACGAAGAGTAAGCGGGTGCCGCGCTGCCAGGAGAGCCGTAAGTGACAACGCCGTGCAGGAGAGCTGCAAGTGAGGATGCCGGGGAACCCCAGAAGGAAGATCGCAAGGAGTGACTTACAGCACACAGACAGGAGGGATCACTGCAGACTCCGGTGACAAGACATCAGCCCTGCAAGGTTAGCAAGGGGGAAAGGGACATGTACAACCCGGGAGGAGAACTGGCGGCAGATGCAGCCGCAGGCCCCATGATGCCCCCAGGCCCTGCGGTGCCCGTAGCTCCTGCAAACAGGCAGGACCCCACCACAGTAACAGCTCCTATAATTCCGCTATCCATGCCCTATATACCAGGAGCGACCTGGCTTCCACAATATTCAGGGGAGTCCCATACACTGAGTGACTTTAAGGAAACACTCTACAGCCTATTTGAAGTATATCCCCTGAAAATCAAAAGGTCAGCATCCTAACTGGCCAACTAATTGGCTCAGCCCTGGCCGGATATGGAAAAAGGAACTGTTAAGCAGATATTTGCCAAACTTAAAACTACTTTTGACACCCTCACCGCTGCAGAAATCAAAATGAGGTTTTTCAGGTGCAAGCAAAGAACACAGGATAGCATACGGGACTAAGCCCTTAATCTCCAGGAGCCGCTATGGGCCATCAAACAGGTTGACCCTAACAGCATGCAGGATGGAGACAAGCTATTAAAGGAACAGTTCATTGAGTGTCTCCTGTCCAGCACTCACAGGACACAGCTGTACATCTTGGCCTTGCAAAACCCTGACCTGGAATTTGCACATTTGCAGGGCCATCCGGGTGCTGCATGAACCACCGCCCAGCCACACAGTGCCCCCTAGGTGTTCCACAATCACGTACCACCAGGAGGTGGCAACCTTTCATCAGGCCCCCATTGAGGCTCACGCACAGATCTTGGATGATGATCCCTCCTCAGGACTGTGCCTCCAGCTCCAAAAACTGACTAAAAGCATAGCTGCACTAGCCAAAACCATGCAGTCCCTGCAGGAATCCCCAAAGGAGAAAATCCAGCTGGCTTCCAGTCTGAAGGACGTCCCCTGGTGATGACAGAAGAGGATCTCACCGATCAGAGTAAGAGACAATGACTGCTATCATCAGGACTGACGACCCATCTGTCGCTGCTGTAACCAGGCAGGACACATTGCAAGGTTCTGCCATTTAAACAAGCGACCCCTGGGGCAGAGGGTCAACCCCCAGGAATAGGACGACCAGGCCCACAAAGCTGGTGAGCCAAGTACTTTGGTAGGACGACCGGTCCTCCCCATTGTGATCGACGGCATCCCGATAAACGCTTTACTGGACACCGGCTCTCAGGTGACGACTATGCCTTACATTCTCTATAAACGGTATTGGGCTGACTCAGACATTACCCGTGGCCCAGATAGTGATTTGACGATAATAGCCAGTAATGGTCAGCCTTTGCCATAGGTAGGGTGTTATGACCTGGTGGTCAGGACAATAATGGACCTGGTGGTTAAGAGCACATGGAATGACCTGCTAGTTACTGATAATATAGGACGAGCTCTGAGACGTGGGAACTCTGCTGACCACAATCCCTAAACCTATCACACACACTAGAAATAGCCGTGGATTGCTCCTAACGCTCCCTATGCAACTCGACACAGCCTAAGGAACTAGCTAGCCCTAAAGATAGAAAAATAAAGCCTACCTTGCCTCAGAGAAATTCTCCAAAGAAAAAGGCAGCCCCCCACATATAATGACTGTGAGTAAAGATGAAAATTACAAACACAGAGATGAAATAGATTTAGCAAAATGAGGCCCGACTTACTGAACAGACAGAGGATAGGAAAGGTAGCTTTGCGGTCAGCACAAAAAACTACAAAAAGACCACGCAGAGGGCGCAAAAAGACCCTCCTCACCGACTCACGGTGCGGAGGCGCTCCCTCTGCGTCCCAGAGCTTCCAGCAAGCAAGAAAACAATCAAAATAGCAAGCTGGACAGAAAAATAGCAAACTAAAGAAAAACAAGCAGGAACTTAGCTTCTGCTGGGAAGACAGGTCACAAGAACGATCCAGGAGTGAACTAGACCAATACTGGAACATTGACAGGTGGCATGGAGCAATGATCTAGGTGGAGTTAAATAGAGCAGCCAGCTAACGAATTAACCTCGTCACCTGTGGAAGGAAACTCAGAAGCCGCAGCCCCACTCACAACTACCAGAGGAAGCCCATGGACAGAACCAGCCGAAGTACCATTCATGACCACAGGAGGGAGCTTGACGACAGAATTCACAACAGTACCCCCCCTTGAGGAGGGGTCACCGAACCCTCACCAGAGCCCCCAGGCCGACCAGGACGAGCCAAATGAAAGGCACGAACCAGATCGGCAGCATGAACATCGGAGGCAAAGACCCAGGAATTATCTTCCTGACCATAACCCTTCCATTTGACCAGGTACTGGAGTTTCCGTCTCGAAATACGAGAATCCAAAATCTTCTCCACCACATACTCCAACTCCCCCTCAAACAACACTGGGGCAGGAGGATCAACTGATGGAACCACAGGTGCCACGTATCTCCACAACAATGACCTATGGAATACATTATGGATGGCAAAAGAAGCTGGAAGGGTCAAACGAAACGACACAGGATTGAGAACCTCAGAAATCTTATACGGACCAATGAAACGAGGCTTAAACTTAGGAGAGGAAACCTTCATAGGAACATAACGAGACGACAACCAAACCAAATCCCCAACACGAAGTCGGGGACCCACATAGCGCCGGCAGTTAGCGAAACATTGAGCCTTCTCCTGGGACAATGTCAAATTGTCCACCACATGAGCCCAAATCTGCTGCAACCTATCCATCACAGTATCTACACCAGGACAGTCCGAAGACTCAACCTGCCCTGAAGAGAAACGAGGATGGAAACCAGAATTGCAGAAAAACGGCGAAACCAAAGTAGCCGAGCTGGCCCGATTATTAAGGGTGAACTCAGCCAAAGGCAAAAAGGACACCCAATCATCCTGATCAGCAGAAACAAAGCATCTCAGATATGTTTCCAAAGTCTGATTAGTTCGTTCGGTTTGGCCATTTGTCTGAGGATGGAAAGCCGAGGAAAAAGACAAATCAATGCCCATTCTAGCACAAAAGGCTCGCCAAAACCTCGAAACAAACTGGGAACCTCTGTCCGAAACGATGTTCTCCGGAATGCCATGTAAATGAACCTCATGCTGGAATAACAATGGCACCAAATCAGAGGAGGAAGGCAATTTAGACAAGGGTACCAAATGGACCATCTTAGAGAAGCGATCACAAACCACCCAAATGACCGACATCTTTTGAGAGACAGGGAGATCCGAAATAAAATCCATAGAGATATGCGTCCAGGGCCTCTTCGGGACCGGCAAGGGCAAAAGCAACCCACTGGCACGAGAACAGCAGGGCTTAGCCCGAGCACAAGTCCCACAGGACTGCACAAAAGAACGCACATCCCACGACAAAGACGGCCACCAAAAGGATCTAGCCACCAAATCTCTGGTACCAAAGATTTCCGGATGACCAGCCAACACCGAACAATGAACCTCAGAGATAACTCTACTAGTCCATTTATCAGGGACAAACAGTTTCTCTGCTGGGCAACGGTCAGGTCTATCAGCCTGAAGTTTTTGCAGCACCCGCCGCAAATCAGGGGAGATGGCAGACAAAATTACCCCCTCTTTGAGAATACCCGCCGGCTCAGGAACACCCGGAGAGTCGGGCACAAAACTCCTTGACAGGGCATCAGCCTTCACATTCTTAGAGCCTGGAAGGTACGAAACCACAAAATCAAAATGGGAGAAAAATAGCGACCAACGAGCCTGTCTAGGATTCAACCGTTTGGCAGACTCAAGATAAGTCAAATTCTTGTGATCCGTCAAGACCACCATGCGATGCTTGGCTCCTTCAAGCCAATGAAGCCACTCCTCGAATGCCCACTTCATGGCCAAGAACTCTCGATTGCCAACATCATAATTGCGCTCAGCAGGCGAAAAAATTCTAGAAAAGAAGGCACATGGTTTCATCACCGAGCCATCAGAACTTCTTTGCGACAAAACAGCTCCTGCTCCAATCTCAGAAGCATCAACCTCGACCTGAAACGGGAGCGAAACATCTGGCTGGCACAACACAGGGGCAGAAGAAAAACGACGCTTCAACTCCTGAAAAGCTTCCACAGCCGCAGAAGACCAATTGACCACATCAGCACCCTTCTTGGTCAAATCAGTCAACGGTTTAGCAACACTAGAAAAATTACTGATGAAGCGACGATAAAAATTAGCAAAGCCCAGGAACTTTTGCAGACTCTTCACAGATGTCGGCTGAGTCCAATCATAAATGGCCTGGACATTAACAGGGTCCAACTCGATAGCAGAAGGGGAAAAAATGAAACCCAAAAATGAAACCTTCTGAACTCCAAAGAGACACTTTGACCCCTTCACAAACAAAGAATTCGCACGAAGGACCTGGAACACCATTCTGACCTGCTTCACGTGAGACTCCCAATCATCCGAGAAGACCAAAATATCATCCAAATATACAATCAGGAATTTATCCAGGTACTCTCGGAAGATGTCATGCATAAAGGACTGAAATACTGATGGAGCATTGGAAAGCCCGAATGGCATAACCAGGTACTCAAAATGGCCCTCGGGCGTATTAAATGCTGTTTTCCATTCATCGCCCTGTTTAATAAGCACAAGATTATACGCACCACGAAGATCTATCCTGGTGAACCAACTAGCCCCCTTAATCCGAGCAAATAAATCAGACAGCAGCGGCAAAGGGTACTGAAATTTGACTGTGATCTTATTAAGAAGGCGGTAATCAATACAAGGTCTCAAAGAACCATCCTTCTTGGCCACAAAAAAGAACCCTGCTCCCAATGGTGACGACGACGGGCGAATATGACCCTTCTCCAAGGATTCCTTTACATAACTCCGCATAGCGGCGTGCTCTGGCACAGATAAATTGAACAGTCGGCCCTTAGGAAACTTACTACCAGGAATCAAATTTATAGCACAATCGCAATCCCTATGAGGAGGTAGGGCACTGGATTTGGGCTCATCAAATACATCCCGGTAATCCGACAAAAACTCCGGGACTTCAGAAGGGGTGGATGACGAAATAGACAAAAATGGAACATCACCATGTACTCCCTGACAACCCCAGCTGGACACAGACATAGATTTCCAATCCAATACTGGATTATGGACCTGTAGCCATGGCAACCCCAAAACGACCACATCATGCAGATTATGCAACACCAAAAAGCGAATATCCTCCTGACGTGCAGGAGCCATGCACATGGTCAATTGGGTCCAGTACTGAGGCTTATTCTTGGCCAAAGGCATAGCATCAATTCCTCTCAATGGAATAGGATACTGCAAGGGCTCCAAGAAAAAACCACAGGGCCTGGCAAACTCCAAGTCCATCAAATTCAGGGCAGCGCCTGAATCCACAAATGCCATAACAGAATAGGATGACAGAGAGCAGATCAGAGTAACGGACAAAAGAAATTTCGACTGTACCGTACCAATGGTGGCAGACCTAGCGAAACGCTTAGTGCGCTTAGGACAATCGGAGATAGCATGAGTGGAATCACCACAGTAAAAACACAGCCGATTCCGATGTCTGTGTTCTTGCCGTTCAGCTCTGGTCAAAGTCCTATCACATTGCATAGGCTCTGGTCTATGCTCAGATAATACCGCCAAATGGTGCACAGCTTTACGCTCACGTAAGCGTCGATCGATCTGAATGGCCAAAGACATAGACTCATTCAGACCAGCAGGCATGGGAAATCCCACCATGACATCCTTAAGGGCTTCAGAGAGACCCTTTCTGAAAATTGCTGCCAGGGCACATTCATTCCACTGAGTGAGTACAGACCACTTCCTAAACTTCTGACAATATATCTCTACCTCATCCTGACCCTGACACAGAGCCAGCAAGATTTTCTCTGCCTGATCCACTGAATTAGGTTCATCATAAAGCAATCCGAGTGCCAGAAAAAACGCATCAACATCACGCAATGCCGGATCTCCTGGCGCAAGGGAAAATGCCCAGTCTTGAGGGTCGCCACGTAACAAAGAAATAATGATTTTCACTTGTTGAACAGGGTCACCTGAGGAGCGAGGTTTCAAAGCAAGAAACAATTTACAATTATTTTTGAAATTCAGAAACTTAGATCTAACCCCAAAAAACAAATCAGGAATTGGAATCCTAGGCTCTAACATCGGATTCTGAACCACAAAATCTTGAATGTTTTGTACCCTTGCAGTGAGATTATCTATACAAGAGGACAGACCTTGAATGTCCATATCTACACCGGTATCCTGAACCACCCAGAGGTAAAGGGGAAAAGAGAGACAAAACACACTGCAAAGAAAAAAAAATGGTCTCAGAACTTCTCTTATCCCTCTATTGAGATGCATTAATACTTTGGGCCACCTGTACTGTTATGACCTGGTGGTAAGGACAATAATGGACCTGGTGGTTAAGAGCACACGGAATGACCTGATAGTTACTAATAATATAGGACGAGCTCTGAGACGTGGGAACTCTGCTGACTGCAATCCCTAATCCTCTCACACACACTAGAAATAGCCGTGGATTGCTCCTAATGCTCCCTATGCAACTCGACACAGCCTAAGAAACTAGCTAGCCCTAGAGATAAAAAAATAAAGCCTACCTTGCCTCAGAGAAATTCCCCAAAGGAAATGGCAGCCCCCCACATATAATGACTGTGAGTAAAGATGAAAATCACAAACACAGAGATGAAATAGATTTAGCAAAGTGAGGCCCGACTTACTGAACAGACAGAGGATAGGAAAGGTAACTTTGCGGTCAGCACAAAAAACTACAAAAAGACCACGCAGAGGGCGCAAAAAGACCCTCCGCACCGACTCACGGTGCGGAGGCGCTCCCTCTGCGTCCCAGAGCTTCCAGCAAGCAAGACAAAAATCAAAATAGCAAGCTGGACAGAAAAATAGCAAACCAGAGAAAAACAAGCAGGAACTTAGCTTCTGCTGGGAAGACAGGTCACAAGAACGATCCAAGAGAGAACTAGACCAATACTGGAACATTGACAGGTGGCAAGGAGCAATGATCTAAGTGGAGTTAAATAGAGCAGCCAGCTAACGAATTAACCTCGTCACCTGTGGAAGGAAACTCAGAAGCCGCAGCTCCACTCACAACCACCAGAGGAAGCCCATGGACAGAACCAGCCGAAGTACCATTCATGACCACAGGAGGGAGCTTGACAACAGAATTCACAACAATAATGCTCTGCACCATTCATTATGGCCCCATAGATGCTCCATAGAAAGCTGTGCCATATACAATGCTGCTGCAATAAAAAAAAATCACATACTCACCTCTCTTCGCTCAGGACGCCGGCGCTTTCAATATTTACCTGCTCCTCGTGCGGCTCCGTCTCCAGCACTGACACTCAGCAGAGGGCACGCACTGACTACGTCACCGCGCCCTCTAACCTGAGCATCACAGCCAGAGGACGCTGGAGATGGAGCCGCACCAGAACGAGGAGCAGGTAAATATCGTGCAGCGCTCCCCGTATACTTACCTACTCCTGGCGCAGTCCCTGCAGTCCCTGCTTCTTCCACCGCTGCATCTTCTTCCTGTATTGAGCAGTCACAGTTACCGCTCATTGCAGTCATGAATATGCGGCTCCACCTCTATGGGAGGTGGAGCTGCATATTCATGACTGTAATGAGCGTACCATGTGACCGCTCAATACAGGAAGAAGATGCAGCACTGGAAGAAGCATGGACTGCAGGGACCGCGCCGGGAGTAGGTGAGTATAACTAGACAGCCCCCGCTCCCCCTCCCTTGCCAACCCCCGGGTATGACTCGAGTATATGCTGAGAGGGGGACTTTCAGACCCATAAAATGGGCTGAAAATCTCGGCTTATACTCGAGTATATACGGTACTTGAATCACTATGTACAGACAAAGACAGCATCTTATTCATTTAACAATCTACCCGGTTCATTGATATATAAAGTTGTTAATGAGGGTAATGTCACATGAGCATGTAGATGAAAAGTGGGGCCCCACACTGAACACATGTATTCTCAACTAAGCTGTGCATGGATGTGTATGGTGGTTAAGAGAAAAAGATGTGTATGTCCGCTACTGTGCAAAAATGTGGACACACAGTTTGGCACTGTTTTTTCAATTGCTGCTATAAATGCACATTGCTGACAAGTATTTATAGAGAAAGGCTCGTGCTCTTGCATGCAAAAAAAGCTTATGGACGTAAATCCACAAACATAGCAAAGAGCAAAGGCACTCACCAAAGAGTAAATTCCATCTCCATTACTTAACTGCAGTTAAAAAAAAAGCAAAAGGCCAGGGCGGTATTAGCAGGTAGCATGAGTTGGCTATGGCTGTTATGCATTTATGAACACTTCTATGGGTCGTCTCCTGGCCCGTTGGAACATGAACTAAACATGAAACGGCTGTAGCTACTTAATGCTGCCTACTAATACCTCAAGATTATTTTGTTGTAAATAGAGATGAGTTGATCAATCTGTGGAGGTTCAATATCAAATTGCAGATCCCCCCAATGATGTTATGAACAGCCTTTCATACAATGTCCTGCATCAATGACATCTTATGGTCTCGTGCAGTTGATCAGGGGGATTATCAGACCTTGTATAAAAGACTAGGCAGGGAATCCAGCGGTCATTTTCGGGTGATTTTTTATGTACTAGTGTTTGATTTGTTTCTCATGACCCCATCTTTTTAAGTTTATTTTTATTTTAATCTTTGTAGTAGTAAAGTATTTGTTATGTTCTGATTATTTTATTGCTAAGAGTTTATATTTTATTCTTTGGAGCTATTATCATTTACTGTATATCACTTACGGTAATTAATAAATTGCCATATTAGTCTATTCTATTGTAAAAAGTTTCAATGCGTCTGTAAAAATTGGATTCTATACCATTAATCTGTATAGGATCACATTTTTTTGCCCACTCATACATTTGAATAGGTGAGTCTTGTCCAACATACAGAAGAGATTAGTACAGCTTGTGATTTTGTCGACACTTACATTCAGTCTGTGAAGGAAAAAAAAGTCTTATTCAATAACATTGGTAAGATTACTACCAGTTTTTTCCACAGGTAGCACTCAGACCGAAAATACGATTGTGTGAATGTAGCCTTAAAAATTTTTTCTTCTACGCAGGATACCGATGAGAGCTAAAAATCATTAAAGGTAACCAAGAAGACAGGACTGGGAGGTATGAAAGCCTAAGTTGCTCAATGCGTGAAGTGTACAAGATGAAATTCATTCCATCTGTACTCTTGTAAAGCTTTCAAGGTGGTGAATCACAGATTTTCCAGACAATGTCTCGTCTCCCTGTCTGACAATGTGATAAAATACTTCAGTATTCTAACCGGTCCTATTTTATGGTTCTTCTTATATTTCCCATGATTATTTCTTTTATAGGTAGTATCTGAAATCCTATTATATCTTGTTCTATTATATGGGTAGTACTATGTCTGGTGTCTTCTAGACACTGACACTAACAATTTTGCTTTAATTAAAATATCGGTACTGTCATGAAGATAATAAGAAAAAAGCTGGTGTAGTGCAGCCATTCTTCAGACAGTGATGTGTCCTGGTAAAGAAAGCAATGTTGAAGTGAATGATAGCATTATTTTGGCATCATACAGCAACATCATACTGATGTTTCACAGTAATACTGTGTTAGGAGTTGAGTTCCTGCCGCTGCACAGGGGGAATCTCGAACCATGTCCGCTGCAGTCTCCCATTCTTCTCCAGCCACAGTGGAACCTGCTCAGCAGAGACATCAGTCCCAGCGCCTGGCTCGTACAGATACTGCACGTTTGGTTACTGCTGCTCTTCCAGGCTCAGCCATTATAGCCAGTACTGTTCAGCGGTGAGCAGGTGCTCCTGGGACTAAGTCCTGCTTTTCTCCTTCTGAGTGTGCCCTAGGGAAGACCTCTCATTGGAGGTCGAGGGTCACACGCTTAGGTCCTGTAGCAGCTCCTATTGGTCCACTTGGAAGGTCCTGGAAAACTACAACTATAAAAGGGCCGCACGGCCGTGCACTAGTATCATTTGTGTTTGGCTGTTGCCGGTGTGAGTCTGTTTAGCTTTGGGGCTGTACACTCAGGCAGGCAGCTAGCATCAGTGGGGGCAATTAGCCTTGGCTTAGCATCTGGTTCTTTCATGTGTGCGGTTAGCACAGAAGAGTTCCAGAGCAAACACAACCCTAGTTAGGGTATTATTCCCTGTGTACAGCATGAGGCAACAGATCTCACTTTCATTTCACATGGGGTGAGGTTTAATCCACAGGTGAGCTCAGTGTCCATCCGCCATTACTTTGCAGCAGGTATCTCTGCACGGTGGACCTCGGGCTGCGAACGCACCTCGTACCAGTCTTTCTATTACTTGGTGCGTTCCGCTAGCCCAAACATACTGTAATTTGTAACATCCACATTATGAGTTGAGCATCTTTGTATAACTTAGTTTTCTTGTTCCGATCTTGATTCACAGTATGCCTAATGATTTTTTGAGTACTTAGCTTTCTCTAGTGATTCGCACTCTGAGAAATGCTACTTTTACATCACACACAGAAAGAGATTGTTCACGCCGATAGCCCCCTCTTAAATATTATATTCCTCAATTTATTTTCTATCCTGTTTATTTATAGAGATGGTCAGAGTAAGGGCTTGTGCAAATGGCAGTAATAATTGGACAAGTGCTATACGTCGCTTTGATTGATAGTACTCATCCCAGTGTTATTCCATGGGGCCGTGCATATCTCCGATTTTTTTTCCAGATACAGCTGGTCCAGGGAATAAACTGCAACATGCCTCAGTTTGATTCGTTATGTGGATTGCACTCAATGAGTGTGTGGAAAAAATTGGCGTGCACTCAGATGACACCTGAAGTCAGATTTCCACGGGCTGACAAAATGGAGAAGATGGAGAAATATTTTTGTCCATCGTCTTCTCATCCAAAAGAATCGGATCACACTGTGAGCATACTCTGATCAAACTCTGATCACAGTTTGATCTGAGTATGATTTGCATAATTGACCTGATTCTCTCAGATGAGAGAATATTCACTCATGTGACCCTATCCTAAGATTGTGTTTACGTCACAGGCAGATTCTGACACATTTAAAAGTAAAATAGTGAGCATAGAGGACTTTGTTTTTTGGCAAAACAACAGACACGTTGACTAGACCCCATTATAAATTATGGTAATATGTTGGGTGCTGTAACTGTTGTTATCAGAACTGTATTGTGGCGTGAACAGAGCTTAATTTTGTCTTAGCTTAATGTTAGTAAATAAAATAAAATAACTTTCACCCCTAAAAAGTAAGGGTGGCTAAAGGCCAACAGAAGAGTTGGAGGGTGACCAGGTTGGTAAACTCTCCCTCGGCACACGGCCTAACCACTGTTCCACTTTGCATTATGAAGTCATAAGAAAAGGAAAGAAAAGGTAGATGTCTTTGAGTGATAAATAAGTAAAAATGCTACCAATAGTGTAACTAGTACAACCCAAGAGACCGGACTGTATTGACTAAGGGGACAGTTAGCAAAAACACATGAGGGACAAAGAGAGGAAAAAAACAACCAGAAAGTCTCGGTATATCAATTGGTGAACAAGGTAATACCTTATTAGAATCAGGTGATAAAAGGGATAACAGAACAATGATGGGACAATGTAAACAATGTACAAGTATAAAAACAAGAACGTACACCCAGAGAGATATATGGACACATTTCCTGAAAGGAGAAACAGCAGGGCTAGTACAGCATAATGATAATAGTGTAACGTGCTTAAGAATAGGCACAGAGTGACAAACAATATTGTAATAGTTATAAAGTGACCATATGAGGATAAGTAAAGTGCTAGTGCAATAGGCAATATCATCAATACATGAGCTAAAAAATGGTAATTCATTAATGGAGTTCATATGTCTGTAAGTTTCAAATATGCAAGTGCATCAGAATGGACATAGTATACCAGTAGGGAGAAGAAAGAGTCAATGCTCCACTAATGTGTCAGCAAAGCATAACCAATCCCCTTACGCAGGGCTGGCGTTAGCACCCGGCGTACCCGGGCAAGTGCCGGGGCCCTGGCGACACAGGGGGGCCCATTCAGGGACGGCGTTAGGGGCAGGCAGCTGCTTTGGGCCCCCGCTCCCCCAGGGGCCCTCAGCTAGCGGCACATCAGCAGCCGCTATGAGGCCTCTGTGTAGCTCGCCCACAACTACCACCATCTAGCACCTTACAACTATATCTATTGTGCTCAGAATAAATGAATACATCTCAACAGATTTATCAGAACACCTTTACTACCCCACCCAGCCTGTTTTCACTTTCCTGACCAGGCCAATTTTTTAAGCTCTGACCTGTGTCACTTTATGAGTTAAAAACTCTAGAATGCTTTAACTAATCCCAGTTATTCTGACAATGATATTTCATGACATATTGTACTTTATGTTAGTAGTAAATTTAAAACAATGGTTTTTTTTACTGGAATTTGGTTAAAATTTTGAAAATGTCTCAATTTTCAAACTTTCCATTTGTATGCCCTTAAACTAGATAGTTATATCACACAAACTAGTTAATAAATAACATTTACCACAGGTCTACTTTACACCAGCATCATGTTTTGAACATATTTTTGTATTGTTAGGAAGTTATAAGGGTTAAAATTTGATCAGCAATGTCTCAATTTTCCAACAAAATATACAAAACCAATTTTTGTAGAGACCACATCACATTTTAAAGGACTGACAGAAAATACCCAAAAGTCATAGGATTTTAAAGACTGCACCCATCAAAGTGCTAAAAAACCCACATTCAAGCAGTTTATTAACCTTTCAGGTGCTTCATAAGAATTAAAGCAATGTGGAAGGAAAAAATGAAAATTTTACTTTTTCCCTCAAAAATGTAGATTTAGGCTTAAATCTTTCATTTTCACAAGGGTAACAGGAAATAATGGGCCACTGTTTAACTTTTGGCTGGAATAGAAAGTGGACGCCATGTCGCGTTTACAGAGCCCTGATGTGCCTAAATACTGGAAATGCCCCACAGATGACCCATTTTGGAAACTACACCCCTTAAAGAATTTATCAACAGGTGTGATGAGCACTTCAAACCCACAGGTGCATCACAGAATTTTAAAATGTTGAGCCCTGAAAATGAAAAAAATACATTTTTCAAGCAGTGTTTCCAATGTCACAATATGCCATAAATTGCAGAGGACTGGCATACTTGGGTGTCTCCCAGCACCTAAGCCTCTCCTAAATCCCATACAGAAAAAAAGCCCACCTACAATTTGCCAGTGCCATTGCAGAAAAATATGAAGACAACTGCAACTCTGTTGTGATGAGACCAAGATTAAGGTTTTTAGAACTGATGGCTTCAAAATGTGTATGGTGTCTCAAATATGAGGCGTACAAAAAACTGCTTGGTGCCTACAGTGAAACATGGTGGTGGCAGTGTCCTGATGTGAGGCTGCTTGAGCGCTGTGTGTTTTGGTAAGCTATATTTCATTGATAGTACCATGTATTCACAGATGTGCTTCTGAAAGAGAAGATGCTACTATCACTCCGTGCCATTGGTAAACATGTACTTCTCGAACATGACATATCATTCAAAAAAATAGATGCAGTTGTTTTTGATGTGTAGCGTTTGAGTAAAACTGAAGATTATGTAATGAAATTTGATTTTGCCATGTTATTGGTTAAACAAAAATTCAATGAAACAGTCTTGTCAAAAATTTGGAAATTTTGTTCAGTGAGATATTGATTAAAATCTTTAATTTTTCAAAGGGAGGGTACTCATTTCTGCTGAGCATTGTATAAGCTGTAAAAATGGTGTTCAAGGTTGGAAAATGTTGGAAAAAATTAGGATGCGGTGTAAAGTTTTGTAAGTTTTGAGAGCACTTTGAAATATCAAAAATACATAAGAGATATAAATAAATAAGTATAACAGAGAGAGAGCGAAGATCAGATATTATATTGCTAATATAATGTTTCTTTATCAAATATGACAAATTATAAAACTTCTTAACTTTCCTTTCAGTTTGTAGAGAATCTTCTTTGCAGCTTATTAGAGTATATACCAAATCATTTTTGTGAGCTGGGATTACAAATAATTCATTCCTTGCAGATGAAATGTTACAGGTCTCCAATCTGTCCATAAAGGATATTGTCCCATTCTTTCTAGATCAAACTCAATTACAACTGCAATTTATCTTAGTCTCACGCTCAAGACTATGTGCAGACAGGTAAAATTGGAACAGAGCAGTGTAATGACATGTATCTCAGTGACAAAGAGAACGCACAAGGTGCAGATCTACCCCAAATGTCATTTACTGTAGTTTGTTGCCTTGAGAAGATTATAAGAGTGTGTGAACAGTGAAGGCTTTTTTGTTCTCATAAGAATTTACCGTATTAATCCTAATTAGGTTCCAGTAACACGTTTCCATTTTTCGAAGTAAGTTTGTATAATTGGTAAATCCACGACAATTAAGGCTTTAATGCAGTCTGTTAAAAGTTTGCCATGCACTTATTTAGCAAAGAATGATCTTTGTGACCCCTTGAATGTGGAAGACCCCATGACATTTACTTTAACAGCACAATCAATGGAGATTAAGTAAAATTAACACATGTATTGACTACACTTTCTGAGCTGAAAGATTAATTGTAATATATCTTGGCAAATTAAGGCAAGTAATCTAAATAAATCTGAATCACATTAGTCACACAAGTAAAATTGGCATGTAGAGGAGAACGATATGGCTTGTTGCGTGTTCGTTAAATCAAGCATATGCAAGTTTGAAGTAGGAAAAATCCATTATCTTAATAGGCAAGGAAAGAAACTATTGGATGATATATTTTACAACCAACTTATTAATGAAAGAAGCAAGGCATTCCAGTAAAGTCAATTAGTCTTTACCTACTTTGTCCCTTTAATGTAAACTGCCAGGCTGTAGAAAGTTATAATTGATGAGTTCCACGTTCTGACACCATCTCAGTTAGAAGGAAGTTCATGCGGCATTGTGAAGAGCACCATGACCTTTCAATTATTCTGAAGTGATTCAAATAGCTAGAAATGCATTAAAATATATGGGAAAAGTCAATATGAGTTTATTTAAAAATAATAATAATAATAATTAAAAAAAACAAAAACAAGTGGTCGTCACTACTCAACTGTGTTCCAAAAGAGATGCACTAAATCAACTCCAGCTTAAAAAAAATCTGACACACTCACCTATCTGCTTTTGATCTTTGAGTCCTCACGTTTTCTTGCATGAATAGACTACAATCGTCTCACACCAGGAGATGCAAGGCATTGAGAAGCAACTCATGTTGTGAATTGATCATAGATTGTCTGTGCTGCTTGTTACGCCCCACACTGTATGCAAGAAATAAGGAGAAAGTTTCTTAATTAAAGTGAACCCGTCAGCAGGATTGTGCACAATAACTTACTGACAGTGTCAGGTCAGCGCCGTTATACTGATTAAAATGATATTAGGGTTGATTAAATCCCCCTAGTTTACATATTGAATATTACTATTATTATTATTATTATATACTCGAGTATAAGCCGACCCAAGTATAAGCCGACCCCCTAATTTTGCCACAAAAAACTGGGAAAACTTAATGACTCGAGTATAAGCCTAGGGTGGGAAATACAGCAGCTACCGGTAAATGTCAAAAGTAAAAATAGATACCAATAAAAGTAAAAATAATTGAGACATCAGTAGGTTAAGTGTTTTTGAATATTGATATTGAATCAAGAGCCCCATATAATGCTCCAAAAACTTTATGATATGCCCCATAAAATGCTCCATATTAAAAGATTCCCCATATAATCCTGCATAAAGGTTAATAATGGCCCCATAAGAAGCTCCAGACACATTTGCCCCAAATAGTGTTGCACAAATGTTGATTTTGGCCCCATAAGGTGCTCCATACAGACACTTGCCCCATACAATGCTCCACAAACATTAATTATAGCCCCATAAGATGCTCCATAAAGATATTTGCCCCATACGGTGCTGCACAAACGTTAATTAAAGCTCCATAAGGCTACGTTCACATTAGCGTCATGCGACGCAGCGTCGCCGACGCAACGCACGACGCATCGGAAACGCACGCAAAAACGCACCATTTTTGACGCATGCGTCGAACGGATGCGTCGTAAAACGCAGCGTTTTTTGTGCGTTTTTGTTGCGTTTTTCCAAAAAACGCAGCGTTTTACAACGCATGCGTTGTCAAACAATGATGTCATCTTTCAACACAATTTAGTGTCTAGACACTAGATAATACCACCAATGAATAGAAGAGGGTGGGTCTAGTGTCTAGACACTAGATAATGCCACCAATGGGTAGATGAGGGTGGGTATACTGTAATTGTGGTATATATACCCCGGCATAGATTAAGTCCAACCATACAGCATCAAGATGGAGCGTCCCATGGAGAGTATCTACCTCAATATGGAGCTGGAATTTGCCCTTGCTATTGCTTATGCTATTGCCTGTCATGAACAGAGGAAAAGAGACAAACTACGGAGGAGTCGTTGGCGTTTTTGGCTACACCCTATAGTGGAAGTCCGAGAGAGTCGTGGAGCCTACCATTGTCTGTTTGGCGAGTTAAATGAGAACCAGGAGAAATACTTTGAATACACCAGGATGTCTCAAAACAGCTTCCGATATCTGCTGCGTCTGGTGGAAGGAACCATTTCCAGGCAGGACACGCAGCTCCGTAAATCGATTTCCCCTGAGGAACGTCTGCTGGTGACTCTACGGTACGTAATGCAATGTGAAGGATTTATATGTTCTTGCCATTTTTTAAAGTAACGTGCTTTGGTTTTGTGGGGTGGGGGATTGTAATTAAAAAAGAAGATTTATTTCATAACAATTTAAGTAATTATATTTATTTATTTTTCTTGTCAGTTTCCTGGCTACCGGAGAGACCTTGAGATCACTGCATTTCCAGTTTAGGATTTGAGTCTCCACACTTTCTGGTATTATTGCCGACACATGCCGCGCATTGTGGGACAACCTCCGGGAGGAATTTTTACCCATCCCTACAACAGAATTATGGCAGGCCAACGCCAAAAAATTCGAACAAGTGTGTTCTTTCCCAAACTGTATTGGAGCCGTGGATGGGAAGCACATTAGGATTACCAAGCCTTCAAGAAGTGGATCTCTTTTTTTTAATTATAAAAAATACTTTTCCACCGTGCTCATGGCAATTGCAGGTGCGGACTGCAGGTTTCTCGCTGTGGACATTGGAGCGTTTGGCCGTGCAAATGATTCACGGACATTTAAGGAGTCTGACATGGGCCGAAGATTATACGAGAACAATTTTAATTTCCCCCAGCCACGACCTCTTCCCAACACCGAAGGCCCGGCCATGCCATTTGTTGTGGTTGGGGATGAGGCTTTTCAAATGAGTGGCAACCTACTTAAACCATACTCCAGTCGGGGGTTGGACCGCACAAAAAGTATTTTTAATTATAGACTGTCCAGGGCCAGAAGAACTGTGGAGTGCGCCTTTGGAATCCTTGTCTCCAAATGGCGTATCTTAGGATCCGCTATAAATTTGAAAATTGAGACAGTGGATGAGGTGGTGAAGGCTTGTGTGGTTCTCCACAATTATATTATTGATAAAGAGAGAGTCAACGTGGAACTCGATGAACCCATACCAAATCCATTGCCTGATTATCAAGATCATCCTCTGCGGACAACTGTGGAGATTGCTCATATGAGGGACCAATTTGCTGCATACTTTGTTTCAGATGTTGGGCGTGTTTCATGGCAAGATCAAATGGTTTAATTAATCTTGGTATTATGCTACAATAAAAACACTGTCATGTAAACACTGTTGAGTCCATGTCATTTTACCAGCCTATGTAATGTTATTTAAATGTTGTTAATGTCCCCTGATTTTCTAATGCGTTGTGTTTTGAAATAAAGTTCTTGTGCCTTTCCGTTTTCACAAAACAAATCTCCCATATGTTTTTCCATAGTAAACAAAATTTAAAATCCAATGTTATATAAACTAATGTGTGTCCCACAAAATTTATGTGAGCACCAGTACCCAAATGGACTGTGACAAAACAAAAAAATTTTTCAGCCGTGTGTTCCATAGTTTTGACATATAACATGATCGGCTCCCACCTTGTCAACCATTTTTAATCTTGCAGACTATATGCATATGGAACCTGGCTTGACAAGGAGGGAGACGATCATGTTTGCAAAACTCTACAGAGTTAACACTATTGCATTCAGGATGCTAGTATACGTCCAGAGTCAAATAGTGGCGACACTGTGAACATTGCTACCACCTCACCTGACCAATATTCTTAAGGTACCGTAATAAAACGATTAGCCAACGATACCGACCAGTGATACGACTGGACCGTGATCGTTGTTAGTCGTCGCGTGGTTGCTGGAGAGCTGTCACACAGACAGCTCTCCAGCGACCAAAAAAAGAGCAAGTCCCCGTGTAATCTGGGTAAACATTGTGTTATGAAGCGCATGGCCGCACTCACGATGTTTTCCCTGTTTACCATTGTAAATTTAATTTAAAAAAAAAAAAATACCCTTACATTCCGGTGTGTGACACGTCCATCGCCGTCACCTTTCCGTACTGTGCCAGCCCTAAAGCACAGCATCAACGGTGTGCTCTGCTTTACGGGCGGGAATGACAGTGTCAGTCACTGCGGGAAGATGACGGCGAGGGACGTGGTTGACACCTTTTTTTTTTTGGGGGGGGTATTGTTCACTTTTTTGATTTTTTAAAACACTGCGCTAGTAACCCAATATTCCCTTGTTTACAGCAAAGACATCGCTGGATCGGTGTCAAACACGCCGATCCAACAATGACAGCGTGTGATCAGTTACCCCAAAAAATTCCTAATCATTGGCTGAGACCTACAATCTCCCAGCAGGGGCCTAATCGTTGGACGATTTCAGAAAAGATAACGTTGGTTACTGACAAAAACCAACTATATCGTTAATGAAATCGTTGTGTGATGGTACATTTTAAAATTGATATATTGAGCAATGCTGTTTGTGTTTGTAACATCTCATAGTACAATGAGCGACAGCCCTATAAAAAAATGAAAAAAAATATTGATAAAATATTGTCAGACATTGCACATCAGGTGTTACAAACACAAGATTTGTTTATACGGCACACGGTGTGATTTGGTGCGAACTTTATTATAGACAATAAAAACAGTATTTATGAAAAAAATAACAATTTTATTTGGGACACAAAAAAAAATGGGTAATGTTATGGGGTATCGATGTCTGCGATTAAGGGGGATTGATATACTCCGCTTTTGATGGGTGTTGAGGAGACCGAGGAGGAGGACGAGGGGGAGGAAGCAGCATACTCTATTACACTAGACGGGATGCCGACATCGATCCAGCCAGTTGACGGTGGTGAGACTGCCAACGCAGGAGGTGAGGGAGGAGGAGGGACGACCAGTGTCCTTGGCTGGCTACTCCTGCTCCGGGTAGACCCAGGCTGAGTACTTGGTGTGCTCCTTGTAGACCCAGGCTGGGTACTGGGTGTGCTACGTGTAGACCCAGGCTGGGTACTGGGTGTGCTCCGGGTAGACCCAGGCTGGGTACTTTGGGTGCTTGTTTTGGGAGCAGCAATAGCCGAGGTTGTAGTGCTTGTCGTCTTCTTCTTTTTTTTCCTCCTCTCTCCCTCTGGGTGTGGGTCGGCTTCCCGTCTGTGTGCCCTTGAAGGCCTGGCAGGAGCAGAAGTTTGGGGCTCTGTTCTGTGGTGGCGGTGGCGGTGGCCCTCGGCACGCGGAGCTCTGTGGTGGTGCTCTGCAGCAGGAGTCGGAGCCATGGCAGCCAGCGATGGTACTGCGGGCATTGTAGTCGCTGACTGCATGACCCGAGCCTGCTGCAGAGCAGTGACATATGAGTTGTTGCAGGCCTGCATCACCGAAATCTGGAGTTCCGGCGTAAGATGTTCAACCATGCCCTTCTGTATGGCACTAAAAAAATGTTTGGCCGGCCTCGAGAGCTCCGATTCTATGGTTTCAAGACGCCGGTCGATATTGGACATTTTATCGCACAGCGCCTTGAAACCATTCTGGAATACGGTGCTCAAATGAAAAAATTCGGGCAGGATCGCCCTGTCCGTGGCCCGCTGACGCTGTCGGGAAGACCCGAAGGAAGGAGCGACAGAGGCCTCGGCCAGGGGAACATCTGATGGACCGGCTGCCAGTTCGCCAGATTGTGGTGGTGCAGACCTGCTCTCGCTGTGGGATGGCTGCGACGGTTCAGATGGCGCTTCACGAAGGACCGCTCCAGAGGGTCGGACAGTCTCGCGGGTGCTGCTGTGTGTTCTGTGAAAACATAAGGAAACCATTAGTATACAAAATATAACATTTCACATTCGTCACCACCTGTGTAAAACTTAACATTGCATCACACACTATTACTGTTAAGGGTTTGTTCAGTCGTAACGGTTTGCTGATTGAACCGGCCAGCTGCCTGACATGGCTGATGCGACCAATCAGCGCGGGTGACAGGCCTGATTAAAATGCCCACTCCTTACTCCCCGCAGTGAAGGCCCGTCGCCCGCATACTCCCCTGTCATTAATTAACTTTACCGGCGGTATCCATTGCCGTTAATGTTAACCAATTTTTAATATTGACACTGCATATGCCGCATCAATATTAAAAATATAATACATTTATTTATTTCAAAATAGTCACCCATGTTTGCCGTTTGTAACGCCCGACAATTACGCTTATCGTCGGAACTGTCATGACGTCACGGTCATGTGACCGAGACGTCATCACAGGTCCTGCGAGCTGAGCAACCATGGGAACATAACCTGCCTTGGAGTAGAAGGTATGCCGTGTCTATTATATTTTTCCTTTTTTTTGTAAAAAAACTGGGATACACCTGGATGGGCAATATACTACTCCACTATGAAATATTGCCCGGGCATGGCCAATCTACTATCTTTCTGTGTTCTGTATACTTCGTATTTCCGGAAAAAAAAGAGGAAGTCCAGCTCACCATAGTAGTAATCCCAGAAGGCTCGGAGCACGGAGACGCTGTGTCAAGCGTGAGAAGAACAAAATTGAAGAAAAAATTCGAAGTCACCAAGGCGTGAAAAGTAAAAACTAAATACTTGATTCACTTCAATCATAAGCAGAGGATGAAACATCAGCACAATACAATAAAAACACTATCTACGCGTTTCAGGTGATAGGGCACCCTTAATCATGATGTCTGATGTTCCCTGTAACCTGAAACGCGTAGATAGTGTTTTTATTGTATTGTGCTGATGTTTCATCCTCTGCTTATGATTGAAGTGAATTTTTAACTTTTCACGCCTCGGTGAGCTTGAATTTTTATCTTCATTTCTATACTTTGGACTTGCCAAAATAAATGGCTGGGCAATACACTATGTGGCTGGAATATAGTACGTGAATATGCATGTTTTAAAAACTAGGTGTGTGCATAGGTACTATACTTACTGTCTGCTTTCAAGGACCGGTCGCAGGAACTGCAAAATACGGTTATATTTGTAGATGCTCCTTGAAGCTGCAGCACCACTACGGATCTGTCCCTCCTTTTTCAGGCCCCTCTTGAAACGGTCCTTCATGGAGCGCCATCTGGTCTTCAATTGTTTAACTGTGTATAAATTAAAAAAAAAAATTAGTTTGAGAGAAAATATTGAAATTGATAACGCAACCGTGTGCAATCCCAATAGAAGACATCACAGACGGTTGTGTATCCTGGCATGATGGGTCACAGCAGCATTTTGGAAATACTTACGAAATTTAGTTTTGCCCACGGGGGAAGCGCTGTCGAAGCCATCCCACAGCGATTGTGCCAACTCAATCCACAAACGGCGCAACACGCCCTGGTCCGCGTGCCGGGGGTCACGGCTGTCCCACAACGGACCTCGTTACTGGATGGATGCCACCATCAGGTCTATGTCTAGTGGGTCATCATGGGCCCGTTGTGAAACCTAGAATAAAAGGAAAATATTAATGTTTGCAAGATAAAAATTGTTGTCCCTACCTCCTCCACCACCACCTACCACCTCCACCACCCCCCTCCCACCACCCCCCATACCCGCAAAAATAAAAAAATTAAAGAAAAAAAAGGAATATGTTTGACATAAAAACTTACTCGCCGTCCTGCCACCACAGCTTGGTCCCGTGGTCTCTGCTCCTGCTGGCTCTGTTCCTCCTGTTCCTCCTGGCTCTCCTCACTTGAAGAAGCCTGTAAAATAGTTTACAAAAAGTTGAGTGACCCATCTACAAATGACAGCGAATAGTAAGCAATAGTTGATCATGTACTCACCGGACTCCTCAGCGGTGGGGTGTGGCTTGAGTCGATGGCCATTACTAATGCAATTCTGAAATAAAGAACAAAATAACATTTATCCTATGCACAATACAGCGGAACATAGTAAAAAAAAAAAAAAAAAAAAAACATTTACATTTCAACCACAAAGAACATTGCACTGGAACTGAACTAACGCTGAGCAAACAACACTGCCACATTGATTAAAAAAAACAATGGCAGAGACAACACAATGCCAGAGTAAACAAAAGCCTAAAGATAACAAAACAAATACACAACAGACCCTATGTCGTAATCCAAAAAGAGAGTTTTGTTTAAAAAAATGTACAGTATGCACGGAGCAACCCAAAAAACACAATAGATTTTTGAAAGGAAAAAATTAACAACCCCCAAAAATTAAGGACAGAAACGGCAATCCTGGATACACCACCATACTTTACAATAAAACCGACAGGGCCGGAGACAATAAAAGGCCACACAACGCCATACATCACAACCAGAAACATACAACAATGTCTTTACATAACCACAGTGCAGAACATAATACACAACTTGCAATAAAATTATTACATTTAATAAAAGGGCGCAGAATCATTCTATACTACCATACTTTACAATAAAACCGACAGGGCCGGAGACAATAAAAGGCCATACAACGCCATACATCACAACCAGAAACATACAACAATGTCTTTACACAACCACAGTGCAGAACATAATACACAACTTGCAATAAAAATTATTACATTTAATAAAAGGGCGCAGAATCATTCTATACTACCATACTTTACAATAAAACCAACATGGCCAGAGACAATTAAATTCATATAACGCAAGAATAAAACATCACAACTGAATACAAAAAACACCACCAAACCAATAAATGGAAAAGAAAAATCTATCCTGGAAAGAACAATAATCAAGGCCGCAGACAATGAAACGCCATCCTATACAACGCCATACATCACAACCAGACTAAAAATACAACAATATCTTTAAACAACCACAGTGCAGAATATAATACACAACTTGCAAAATCAATTTAAAAATAAAACATGTAGAAAATGCACAGAATCATTCTATACTTACATCTCTGGACAGCAGATGAAGATGTCTGGTCTGTCTGGTCTGATGTGTTGCCTGTAGATAGGGCTGCTACTAGAAATTTCGGGGCCCCATACTGGCAAAATTTTCGGGGCCCCCTTGAGACTCCGCCCAGGCTCCACCCCAGCCCCGCCTCCAGGCTCCACCCCTCGAGCTGTCCACAGTCCCACCGCTCTCTCTTGGAAAAACTCCACTTCTCACCTATCACACATTAACAGTTTCCATCACCAGATCACACATATAGCCGGCAGCTTTTGTTTTGGCCAAAAGATTTTTTAAGCCGCCACCATAACACAGTAGACACTTTTGGCCGGGCCCTACTCTACTTTAACCTATTAAATATTTGTTAAAATATGCAATACAATTTAGGTATATTTTTATTTATTTTTCAATTTTTTAAATGACCAATAATATCACATACAAAGAACAAATACCACAGCACTATGACCAGATGACATATTACCACCACAGTGATCGAATATCACATACAAAGAACAAATACCGCTACACCATGACCAGACCACATATTACCACCACATAGTGACTGAATACTACTATTCTGATCAGTAATAAAAAAAAAAGCACCATACTATCACCATAAGTGCCATTATACACAGGAGATCTGTACTTAGTATGCAGCGTCTGTGTACAGATAATAGTGATCACTAGTGAAATTATACACAGGAGCTCTGTATGCAGTGTATAGTGTCAGTGTATAGGTAACACACTGACTCACCAGTGACGTCTCTAGGTGAAGTCCTTCATCTTTCATCCAGCACAGACCGCCATCATTTCATCCAGCCAGGACTCGTTTCTGCAGGAAATTAACACAGTTATCTCGAGCTCTGCTTGTAGAATACATTAATTAATTTTCCCAACTTCTACATTACACCACATGAAGAAAAAGAGGCGACATAGTATCACTCTACACAGTAACAAGATCGCCCCCTCATTTAAAACAGTATCCTTAAAAAATAAAATAAATACATCACTGCAGTAATAATATCCCTAAATTAGTCCCTATGGTAATAATATTCCCCATCCTGGCCAACGTGTGTCTCATTCCTGGCGTCAGCCATATGTTCTCCCATCCTGCCCTCATGAGTATCCATTCTGCCCCATATGATCTCCCCATCCTGACCCATTTGTCTCCATCATATCCATCCTGCCCCATGATCCTGCAAGATCTGTCTCCAATTCTGCCTCCAGTGTCTCCAATCCTTCCCCATCTGTCTCCAGTCATGCCCTCATGTCTTTCATCATACCCCATATCTCCATTTTGCCCGTGTCCAGCATCTCTGCCCCTGTGTCCAGCATCTCTGCCCCTGTGTCCAGCATCTCTGCCCCTGTGTCCAGCATCTCTGCCCCTGTGTCCGGCATCTCTGCCCCTGTGTCCGGCATCTCTGCCCCTGTGTC
Organism: Ranitomeya imitator; assembly: GCF_032444005.1. Classification (NCBI taxonomy): domain Eukaryota; kingdom Metazoa; phylum Chordata; class Amphibia; order Anura; family Dendrobatidae; genus Ranitomeya; species Ranitomeya imitator. The sequence goes on from NC_091283.1 coordinate 621,425,478, forward strand.
CAGCATCTCTGCCCCTGTGTCCAGCATTCTGCCCCTGTGTCCAGCATTCTGCCCCTGTGTCCAGCATACTGCCCCTTTGTCCAGCATACTACCCCTTTGTCCAGCATACTGCCCCTTTGTCCAGCATACTGCCCCTTTGTCCAGCATAATGCCCCTGTGTCCAGCATAATGCCCCTGTGTCACAGCATAATGCCCCTGTGTCCAGCATAATGCCCCTGTGTCCAGAATACTGCCCCTTTGTCAAGCATAATGCCCCTGTGCCCAGCATTCTGCCCCTGTGTCCAGAATTCTGCCCCTTTGTCCAGCATTCTGCCCCTGTGTCCAGCATAATGCCCGTGTCCAGCATAATGCCCCTGTGTCCAGCATAATGCCCGTGTCCAGCATTCTGCCCCTGTGTCCAGCTTTCTGCCCCTTTGTCCAGCATAATGCCCGTGTCCAGCTTTCTGCCCCTTTGTCCAGCATAATGCCCCTGTGTCCAGAATACTGCCCCTTTGTCCAGCATAATGCCCCTGTGTCCAGCATTCTTCCCCTGTGTGCAGCATAATGCCCCTGTGTCCAGAATACTGCCCCTGTGACCAGCATTCTTCCCCTGTGTCCAGCATAATGCCCCTGTGTCCAGAATACTGCCCCTTTGTCCAGCATTCTGCCCCTGTGTCCAGCATTCTGCCCCTGTGTCCAGCATACTGCCCCTTTGTCCAGCATAATGCTCCTGTGTCCAGAATACTGCCCCTTTGTCCAGCTTCCTGCCCCTTTGTCCAGCATAATGCCCCTGTGTCCAGAATACTGCCCCTTTGTCCAGCATAATGCCACTTTGTCCAGCATAATGCCCCTTTGTCCAGCATTCTTCCCGTGTCCAGCATAATGCCCCTGTGTCCAGCTTTCTGCCCCTTTGTCCAGCATAATGCCCCTGTGTCCAGAATACTGCCCCTTTGTCCAGCATTCTGCCCCTGTGTCCAGCATAATGCCCCTGTCTGTGTCCAGCTTTCTACCCCTTTGTCCATCATTCTGCCCCTGTGTCCAGCATCTCCTCTGCCCCAGCATGCCCAGTATTCTGCCCCCGTGTCCAGCATACTGCCCCGGGCCCCCTCCCCTGGATCGCCGCTACCAAAAAAAAACAAAAACTTCTTACCTTGCCATGCTCCCGCGGCGGGCGAAGCTCCTCCACGCAGGTGAAGGACTCACTCGCCGGCGGCTGACGATGACGTCAGACGCCGGCGAGGTGCGACGGCGCACTGCCGCCGTTCAAGTCAGCTGCCAGCCTCCGACTGGCTGGCGGCGACTGTTAACTATTGACGTGCGGGCACGGGCCCGCACATCAATAGTGAGCCGCAGCGCCTGCAGGGGGGGCCCGGTGAACAGATGAGACGGGGCCCGATGCGGGCCCCCTCTGCCCATCGGGCCCCATACGCCAGTCATGGCTGTCATGCCCTGATGGCGGCCCTGACACTGACTCACCAGTGACGTCTCTAGGTGAAGTCCTTCATCTTTCATCCAGCACAGACCGCCATCATTTCATCCAGCCAGTACTCGTTTCTGCAGGAAATTAACACAGTTATCTCGACCTCTGCTTGTAGAATACATTAATTAATTTTCCCAACTTCTACATTACACCACATGAAGAAAAAGAGGCGACATAGTATCACTCTACACAGTAACAGGATCGCCCCCTCATTTAAAACAGTATCCTCAAAAAATAAAATAAATACATCACTGCAGTAATAATATCCCTAAATTAGTCCCTATGGTAATAATATTCCCCATCCTGGCCACCGTGTGTCTCATTCCTGGCGTCAGCCATATGTTCTCCCATCCTGCCCTCATGAGTATCCATTCTGCCCCATATGATCTCCCCATCCTGACCCATTTGTCTCCATCATATCCATCCTGCCCCATGATCCTGCAAGATCTGTCTCCAATTCTGCCTCCAGTGTCTCCAATCCTTCCCCATCTGTCTCCAGTCATGCCCTCATGTCTTTCATCATACCCCGTATCTCCATTTTGCCCGTGTCCAGCATCTCTGCCCCTGTGTCCAGCATCTCTGCCCCTGTGTCCAGCATCTCTGCCCCTGTGTCCAGCATCTCTGCCCCTGTGTCCAGCATCTCTGCCCCTGTGTCCAGCATTCTGCCCCTGTGTCCAGCATTCTGCCCCTGTGTCCAGCATTCTGCCCCTGTGTCCAGCATACTGCCCCTTTGTCCAGCATACTGCCCCTTTGTCCAGCATACTGCCCCTTTGTCCAGCATACTGTCCCTTTGTCCAGCATAATGCCCCTGTGTCCAGCATAATGCCCCTGTGTCCAGCATAATGCCCCTGTGTCCAGCATAATGCCCCTGTGTCCAGCATAATGCCCGTGTCCAGCTTTCTGACCCTTTGTCCAGCATAATGCCCCTGTGTCCAGAATACTGCCCCTTTGTCCAGCATAATGCCCCTGTGTCCAGCATTCTGCCCCTGTGTCCAGAATTCTGCCCCTTTGTCCAGCATTCTGCCCCTTTGTCCAGCATAATGCCCGTTTCCAGCATAATGCCCCTGTGTCCAGCATAATGCCCGTGTCCAGTATTCTGCCCCTGTGTCCAGCTTTCTGCCCCTTTGTCCAGCATAATGCCCGTGTCCAGCTTTCTGACCCTTTGTCCAGCATAATGCCCCTGTGTCCAGAATACTGCCCCTTTGTCCAGCATAATGCCCCTGTGTCCAGCATTCTTCCCCTGTGTCCAGCATAATGCCCCTGTGTCCAGAATACTGCCCCTGTGTCCAGCATAATGCCCCTGTCTGTGTCCAGCTTTCTGCCCCTTTGTCCAGCATTCTGCCCCCGTGTCCAGCATCTCCTCTGCCCGTGTCCAGCTTTCTGCCCCTTTGTCCAGCATTTTGCCCCTGTGTCCAGCATCTTCTCTAACCAGCTTTCTGCCCCTTTGTCCAGCATAATGCCCCTGTGTCCAGAATACTGCCCCTTTGTCCAGCATTCTGCCCCTGTGTCCAGCATTCTGCCCCTGTGTCCAGCATACTGCTCCTTTGTCCAGCATAATGCTCCTGTGTCCAGAATACTGCCCCTCTGTCCAGCTTTCTGCCCCTTTGTCCAGCATAATGCCCCTGTGTCCAGAATACTGCCCCTTTGTCCAGCATAATGCCCCTTTGTCCAGCATAATGCCCCTTTGTCCAGCTATCTTCTCGTGTCCAGCATAATACCCCTGTGTCCAGCTTTCTGCCCCTTTGTCCAGCATAATGCCCCTGTGTCCAGAATACTGCCCCTTTGTCCAGCATTCTGCCCCTGTGTCCAGCATAATGCCCCTGTCTGTGTCCAGCTTTCTACCCCTTTGTCAAGCATTCTGCCCCTGTGTCCAGCATCTCCTCTGCCCCAGCATGCCCAGTATTCTGCCCCCGTGTCCAGCATACTGCCCCGGGCCCCCTCCCCTGGATCGCCGCTACCAAAAAAAAAAAAAAACTTCTTACCTTGCCATGCTCCCGCGGCGGGCGAAGCTCCTCCACGCAGGTGAAGGACTCACTCGCCGGCGGCTGACGATGACGTCAGACGCCGGCGAGGTGCGACTGCGCACTGCCGCCGTTCAAGTCAGCTGCCAGCCTCCGACTGGCTGGCGGCGACTGTTAACTATTGACGTGCGGGCACGGGCCCGCACGTCATTAGTGAGCCGCAGCGCCTGCAGGGGGGCCCGGTGAGCAGATGAGACGGGGCCCGATGCGGGCCCCCTCTGCCCACCGGGCCCCATACGCCAGTCATGGCTGTCATGCCCTGATGGCGGCCCTGACACTGACTCACCAGTGACGTCTCTAGGTGAAGTCCTTCATCTTTCATCCAGCACAGACCGCCATCATTTCATCCAGCCAGGACTCGTTTCTGCAGGAAATTAACACAGTTATCTCGACCTCTGCTTGTAGAATACATTAATTAATTTTCCCAACTTCTACATTACACCACATGAAGAAAAAGAGGTGACATAGTATCACTCTACACAGTAACAGGATCGCCCCCTCATTTAAAACAGTATCCTCAAAAAATAAAATAAATACATCACTGCAGTAATAATATCCCTAAATTAGTCCCTATGGTAATAATATTCCCCATCCTGGCCACCGTGTGTCTCATTCCTGGCGTCAGCCATATGTTCTCCCATCCTGCCCTCATGAGTATCCATTCTGCCCCATATGATCTCCCCATCCTGACCCATTTGTCTCCATCATATCCATCCTGCCCCATGATCCTGCAAGATCTGTCTCCAATTCTGCCTCCAGTGTCTCCAATCCTTCCCCATCTGTCTCCAGTCATGCCCTCATGTCTTTCATCATACCCCGTATCTCCATTTTGCCCGTGTCCAGCATCTCTGCCCCTGTGTCCAGCATCTCTGCCCCTGTGTCCAGCATCTCTGCCCCTGTGTCCAGCATCTCTGCCCCTGTGTCCAGCATCTCTGCCCCTGTGTCCAGCATTCTGCCCCTGTGTCCAGCATTCTGCCCCTGTGTCCAGCATTCTGCCCCTGTGTCCAGCATACTGCCCCTTTGTCCAGCATACTGCCCCTTTGTCCAGCATACTGCCCCTTTGTCCAGCATACTGTCCCTTTGTCCAGCATAATGCCCCTGTGTCCAGCATAATGCCCCTGTGTCCAGCATAATGCCCCTGTGTCCAGCATAATGCCCCTGTGTCCAGCATAATGCCCGTGTCCAGCTTTCTGCCCCTTTGTCCAGCATAATGCCCCTGTGTCCAGAATACTGCCCCTTTGTCCAGCATAATGCCCCTGTGTCCAGCATTCTGCCCCTGTGTCCAGAATTCTGCCCCTTTGTCCAGCATTCTGCCCCTGTGTCCAGCATAATGCCCGTGTCCAGCATAATGCCCCTGTGTCCAGCATAATGCCCGTGTCCAGTATTCTGCCCCTGTGTCCAGCTTTCTGCCCCTTTGTCCAGCATAATGCCCGTGTCCAGCTTTCTGACCCTTTGTCCAGCATAATGCCCCTGTGTCCAGAATACTGCCCCTTTGTCCAGCATAATGCCCCTGTGTCCAGCATTCTTCCCCTGTGTCCAGCATAATGCCCCTGTGTCCAGAATACTGCCCCTGTGTCCAGCATAATGCCCCTGTCTGTGTCCAGCTTTCTGCCCCTTTGTCCAGCATTCTGCCCCCGTGTCCAGCATCTCCTCTGCCCGTGTCCAGCTTTCTGCCCCTTTGTCCAGCATTTTGCCCCTGTGTCCAGCATCTTCTCTAACCAGCTTTCTGCCCCTTTGTCCAGCATAATGCCCCTGTGTCCAGAATACTGCCCCTTTGTCCAGCATTCTGCCCCTGTGTCCAGCATTCTGCCCCTGTGTCCAGCATACTGCTCCTTTGTCCAGCATAATGCTCCTGTGTCCAGAATACTGCCCCTCTGTCCAGCTTTCTGCCCCTTTGTCCAGCATAATGCCCCTGTGTCCAGAATACTGCCCCTTTGTCCAGCATAATGCCCCTTTGTCCAGCATAATGCCCCTTTGTCCAGCTATCTTCTCGTGTCCAGCATAATGCCCCTGTGTCCAGCTTTCTGCCCCTTTGTCCAGCATAATGCCCCTGTGTCCAGAATACTGCCCCTTTGTCCAGCATTCTGCCCCTGTGTCCAGCATAATGCCCCTGTTTGTGTCCAGCTTTCTACCCCTTTGTCAAGCATTCTGCCCCTGTGTCCAGCATCTCCTCTGCCCCAGCATGCCCAGTATTCTGCCCCCGTGTCCAGAATACTGCCCCGGGCCCCCTCCCCTGGATCGCCGCTACCAAAAAAAAAAAAAAACTTCTTACCTTGCCATGCTCCCGCGGCGGGCGAAGCTCCTCCACGCAGGTGAAGGACTCACTCGCCGGCGGCTGACGATGACGTCAGACGCCGGCGAGGTGCGACTGCGCACTGCCGCCGTTCAAGTCAGCTGCCAGCCTCCGACTGGCTGGCGGCGACTGTTAACTATTGACGTGCGGGCACGGGCCCGCACGTCATTAGTGAGCCGCAGCGCCTGCAGGGGGGCCCGGTGAGCAGATGAGACGGGGCCCGATGCGGGCCCCCTCTGCCCACCGGGCCCCATACGCCAGTCATGGCTGTCATGCCCTGATGGCGGCCCTGACACTGACTCACCAGTGACGTCTCTAGGTGAAGTCCTTCATCTTTCATCCAGCACAGACCGCCATCATTTCATCCAGCCAGTACTCGTTTCTGCAGGAAATTAACACAGTTATCTCGACCTCTGCTTGTAGAATACATTAATTAATTTTCCCAACTTCTACATTACACCACATGAAGAAAAAGAGGCGACATAGTATCACTCTACACAGTAACAGGATCGCCCCCTCATTTAAAACAGTATCCTCAAAAAATAAAATAAATACATCACTGCAGTAATAATATCCCTAAATTAGTCCCTATGGTAATAATATTCCCCATCCTGGCCACCGTGTGTCTCATTCCTGGCGTCAGCCATATGTTCTCCCATCCTGCCCTCATGAGTATCCATTCTGCCCCATATGATCTCCCCATCCTGACCCATTTGTCTCCATCATATCCATCCTGCCCCATGATCCTGCAAGATCTGTCTCCAATTCTGCCTCCATTGTCTCCAATCCTTCCCCATCTGTCTCCAGTCATGCCCTCATGTCTTTCATCATACCCCGTATCTCCATTTTGCCCGTGTCCAGCATCTCTGCCCCTGTGTCCAGCATCTCTGCCCCTGTGTCCAGCATCTCTGCCCCGTGTCCAGCATCTCTGCCCCTGTGTCCAGCATTCTGCCCCTGTGTCCAGCATTCTGCCCCTGTGTCCAGCATTCTGCCCCTGTGTCCAGCATACTGCCCCTTTGTCCAGCATACTGCCCCTTTGTCCAGCATACTGCCCCTTTGTCCAGCATACTGTCCCTTTGTCCAGCATAATGCCCCTGTGTCCAGCATAATGCCCCTGTGTCCAGCATAATGCCCCTGTGTCCAGCATAATGCCCCTGTGTCCAGCATAATGCCCGTGTCCAGCTTTCTGCCCCTTTGTCCAGCATAATGCCCCTGTGTCCAGAATACTGCCCCTTTGTCCAGCATAATGCCCCTGTGTCCAGCATTCTGCCCCTGTGTCCAGAATTCTGCCCCTTTGTCCAGCATAATGCCCGTGTCCAGCATAATGCCCCTGTGTCCAGCATAATGCCCGTGTCCAGTATTCTGCCCCTGTGTCCAGCTTTCTGCCCCTTTGTCCAGCATAATGCCCGTGTCCAGCTTTCTGACCCTTTGTCCAGCATAATGCCCCTGTGTCCAGAATACTGCCCCTTTGTCCAGCATAATGCCCCTGTGTCCAGCATTCTTCCCCTGTGTCCAGCATAATGCCCCTGTGTCCAGAATACTGCCCCTGTGTCCAGCATAATGCCCCTGTCTGTGTCCAGCTTTCTGCCCCTTTGTCCAGCATTCTGCCCCCGTGTCCAGCATCTCCTCTGCCCGTGTCCAGCTTTCTGCCCCTTTGTCCAGCATAATGCCCGTGTCCAGCTTTCTGACCCTTTGTCCAGCATAATGCCCCTGTGTCCAGAATACTGCCCCTTTGTCCAGCATAATGCCCCTGTGTCCAGCATTCTGCCCCTGTGTCCAGAATTCTGCCCCTGTGTCCAGCATAATGCCCGTGTCCAGCATAATGCCCCTGTGTCCAGCATAATGCCCGTGTCCAGTATTCTGCCCCTGTGTCCAGCTTTCTGCCCCTTTGTCCAGCATAATGCCCGTGTCCAGCTTTCTGACCCTTTGTCCAGCATAATGCCCCTGTGTCCAGAATACTGCCCCTTTGTCCAGCATAATGCCCCTGTGTCCAGCATTCTTCCCCTGTGTCCAGCATAATGCCCCTGTGTCCAGAATACTGCCCCTGTGTCCAGCATAATGCCCCTGTCTGTGTCCAGCTTTCTGCCCCTTTGTCCAGCATTCTGCCCCCGTGTCCAGCATCTCCTCTGCCCGTGTCCAGCTTTCTGCCCCTTTGTCCAGCATAATGCCCGTGTCCAGCTTTCTGACCCTTTGTCCAGCATAATGCCCCTGTGTCCAGAATACTGCCCCTTTGTCCAGCATAATGCCCCTGTGTCCAGCATTCTTCCCCTGTGTCCAGCATAATGCCCCTGTGTCCAGAATACTGCCCCTGTGTCCAGCATAATGCCCCTGTCTGTGTCCAGCTTTCTGCCCCTTTGTCCAGCATTCTGCCCCCGTGTCCAGCATCTCCTCTGCCCGTGTCCAGCTTTCTGCCCCTTTGTCCAGCATTTTGCCCCTGTGTCCAGCATCTTCTCTAACCAGCTTTCTGCCCCTTTGTCCAGCATAATGCCCCTGTGTCCAGAATACTGCCCCTTTATCCAGCATTCTGCCCCTGTGTCCAGCATTCTGCCCCTGTGTCCAGTATACTGCCCCTTTGTCCAGCATAATGCTCCAGTGTCCAGAATACTGCCCCTCTGTCCAGCTTTCTGCCCCTTTGTCCAGCATAATGCCCCTGTGTCCAGAATACTGCCCCTTTGTCCAGCATAATGCCCCTGTGTCCAGCATTCTTCCCCTGTGTGCAGCATAATGCCCCTGTGTCCAGAATACTGCCCCTGTGTCGAGCATTCTTCCCCTGTGTCCAGCATAATGCCCCTGTGTCCAGAATACTGCCCCTTTGTCCAGCATAATGCCCCTTTGTCCAGCATAATGCCCCTTTGTCCAGCTATCTTCCCGTGTCCAGCATAATGCCCCTGTGTCCAGCTTTCTGCCCCTTTGTCCAGCATAATGCCCCTGTGTCCAGAATACTGCCCCTTTGTCCAGCATTCTGCCCCTGTGTCCAGCATAATGCCCCTGTCTGTGTCCAGCTTTCTACCCCTTTGTCAAGCATTCTGCCCCTGTGTCCAGCATCTCCTCTGCCCCAGCATGCCCAGTATTCTGCCCCCGTGTCCAGCATACTGCCCCGGGCCCCCTCCCCTGGATCGCCGCTACCAAAAAAAAAAAAAAACTTCTTACCTTGCCATGCTCCCGCGGCGGGCGAAGCTCCTCCACGCAGGTGAAGGACTCACTCGCCGGCGGCTGACGATGACGTCAGACGCCGGCGAGGTGCGACTGCGCACTGCCGCCGTTCAAGTCAGCTGCCAGCCTCCGACTGGCTGGCGGCGACTGTCAACTATTGACGTGCGGGCACGGGCCCGCACGTCATTAGTGAGCCGCAGCGCCTGCAGGGGGGGCCCGGTGAGCAGATGAGACGGGGCCCGATGCGGGCCCCCTCTGCCCACCGGGCCCCATACGCCAGTCATGGCTGTCATGCCCTGATGGCGGCCCTGACACTGACTCACCAGTGACGTCTCTAGGTGAAGTCCTTCATCTTTCATCCAGCACAGACCGCCATCATTTCATCCAGCCAGTACTCGTTTCTGCAGGAAATTAACACAGTTATCTCGACCTCTGCTTGTAGAATACATTAATTAATTTTCCCAACTTCTACATTACACCACATGAAGAAAAAGAGGCGACATAGTATCACTCTACACAGTAACAGGATCGCCCCCTCATTTAAAACAGTATCCTCAAAAAATAAAATAAATACATCACTGCAGTAATAATATCCCTAAATTAGTCCCTATGGTAATAATATTCCCCATCCTGGCCACCGTGTGTCTCATTCCTGGCGTCAGCCATATGTTCTCCCATCCTGCCCTCATGAGTATCCATTCTGCCCCATATGATCTCCCCATCCTGACCCATTTGTCTCCATCATATCCATCCTGCCCCATGATCCTGCAAGATCTGTCTCCAATTCTGCCTCCATTGTCTCCAATCCTTCCCCATCTGTCTCCAGTCATGCCCTCATGTCTTTCATCATACCCCGTATCTCCATTTTGCCCGTGTCCAGCATCTCTGCCCCTGTGTCCAGCATCTCTGCCCCTGTGTCCAGCATCTCTGCCCCTGTGTCCAGCATCTCTGCCCCTGTGTCCAGCATTCTGCCCCTGTGTCCAGCATTCTGCCCCTGTGTCCAGCATTCTGCCCCTGTGTCCAGCATACTGCCCCTTTGTCCAGCATACTGCCCCTTTGTCCAGCATACTGCCCCTTTGTCCAGCATACTGTCCCTTTGTCCAGCATAATGCCCCTGTGTCCAGCATAATGCCCCTGTGTCCAGCATAATGCCCCTGTGTCCAGCATAATGCCCCTGTGTCCAGCATAATGCCCGTGTCCAGCTTTCTGCCCCTTTGTCCAGCATAATGCCCCTGTGTCCAGAATACTGCCCCTTTGTCCAGCATAATGCCCCTGTGTCCAGCATTCTGCCCCTGTGTCCAGAATTCTGCCCCTTTGTCCAGCATTCTGCCCCTGTGTCCAGCATAATGCCCGTGTCCAGCATAATGCCCCTGTGTCCAGCATAATGCCCGTGTCCAGTATTCTGCCCCTGTGTCCAGCTTTCTGCCCCTTTGTCCAGCATAATGCCCGTGTCCAGCTTTCTGACCCTTTGTCCAGCATAATGCCCCTGTGTCCAGAATACTGCCCCTTTGTCCAGCATAATGCCCCTGTGTCCAGCATTCTTCCCCTGTGTCCAGCATAATGCCCCTGTGTCCAGAATACTGCCCCTGTGTCCAGCATAATGCCCCTGTCTGTGTCCAGCTTTCTGCCCCTTTGTCCAGCATTCTGCCCCCGTGTCCAGCATCTCCTCTGCCCGTGTCCAGCTTTCTGCCCCTTTGTCCAGCATAATGCCCGTGTCCAGCTTTCTGACCCTTTGTCCAGCATAATGCCCCTGTGTCCAGAATACTGCCCCTTTGTCCAGCATAATGCCCCTGTGTCCAGCATTCTTCCCCTGTGTCCAGCATAATGCCCCTGTGTCCAGAATACTGCCCCTGTGTCCAGCATAATGCCCCTGTCTGTGTCCAGCTTTCTGCCCCTTTGTCCAGCATTCTGCCCCCGTGTCCAGCATCTCCTCTGCCCGTGTCCAGCTTTCTGCCCCTTTGTCCAGCATTTTGCCCCTGTGTCCAGCATCTTCTCTAACCAGCTTTCTGCCCCTTTGTCCAGCATAATGCCCCTGTGTCCAGAATACTGCCCCTTTATCCAGCATTCTGCCCCTGTGTCCAGCATTCTGCCCCTGTGTCCAGCATACTGCCCCTTTGTCCAGCATAATGCTCCTGTGTCCAGAATACTGCCCCTCTGTCCAGCTTTCTGCCCCTTTGTCCAGCATAATGCCCCTGTGTCCAGAATACTGCCCCTTTGTCCAGCATAATGCCCCTGTGTCCAGCATTCTTCCCCTGTGTGCAGCATAATGCCCCTGTGTCCAGAATACTGCCCCTGTGTCGAGCATTCTTCCCCTGTGTCCAGCATAATGCCCCTGTGTCCAGAATACTGCCCCTTTGTCCAGCATAATGCCCCTTTGTCCAGCATAATGCCCCTTTGTCCAGCTATCTTCCCGTGTCCAGCATAATGCCCCTGTGTCCAGCTTTCTGCCCCTTTGTCCAGCATAATGCCCCTGTGTCCAGAATACTGCCCCTTTGTCCAGCATTCTGCCCCTGTGTCCAGCATAATGCCCCTGTCTGTGTCCAGCTTTCTACCCCTTTGTCAAGCATTCTGCCCCTGTGTCCAGCATCTCCTCTGCCCCAGCATGCCCAGTATTCTGCCCCCGTGTCCAGCATACTGCCCCGGGCCCCCTCCCCTGGATCGCCGCTACCAAAAAAAAAAAAAACTTCTTACCTTGCCATGCTCCCGCGGCGGGCGAAGCTCCTCCACGCAGGTGAAGGACTCACTCGCCGGCGGCTGACGATGACGTCAGACGCCGGCGAGGTGCGACTGCGCACTGCCGCCGTTCAAGTCAGCTGCCAGCCTCCGACTGGCTGGCGGCGACTGTTAACAATTGAAGTGCGGGCACGGGCCCGCACGTCATTAGTGAGCCGCAGCGCCTGCAGGGGGGGCCCGGTGAGCAGATGAGACGGGGCCCGATGCGGGCCCCCTCTGCCCACCGGGCCCCATACGCCAGTCATGGCTGTCATGCCCTGATGGCGGCCCTGCCTGTAGATGCTGCAGCAGAAGTGACAAACGATCCAAACATTTTCTTTATATATGGGGGATGTTTTTATCACTGTTTGCACTGTCTAGACACTTTTTTGTTTAATTTTATCTAACGACGCATGCGTCGCACAACGCACGCACGACGCACACACGCGACGCAAGTGCGTTGTCAATTGGTTTCAATGGGAAATTGTAACGCAATGACGACGCACAGGCGACGCAAGTGCGACACGTGCATTTTTTAGACGCTACAAAAATGCAACATGTAGCGTCTCCGACGCCACCCAGGTGTGGTGAAACGACGCATGCGTCGTGCGTTTTTACAAAAACGCACGACAACGCAACGCATGCGTCCCCAATGATAAAGATAGGGGCGCATGACGCATGCGTTGTTGTGCGTTGACGGCGCTGCGTCGCATGACGCTAATGTGAACGTAGCCTAAGATACTCCATATACACACTTGCCCCATATAATGCTGCACAAACGTTAATTATGGCCCCATAAGATACTCCATATAGACACTTACCCCATACAGTGTTGTACAAACGTTAATTATGGCCCCATAAAATGCTCCATACAGACACTTGCCCCATTTGCTGTTGCTGCGATTAAAAAAAAAAATCACATACTCACCTCTCGTCGCTCAGGCCCCCAGCACTTGCAATATTCACCTTTCCTCGTTCCGGTGCTGCTCCGTCTTCAAAGTCTTCTGCACTGATGTTCAGGCAGAGGGTGCGCACTAACCACATCACCAAGCCCTCTGACCTGAGCGTCACTGCAGAAGACGCTGAAGATGGAGCGGCACCGGAATGAGGAAAGGTGACTATCAAGCAGCGGTCCCCCACCCCATTATACTCACCTGCTCCTGGCGCAGTCCCTGTAGGTCCCTGGTTCCCTGGCGCCACAGCTTCTTCCTGTATTGAGCGGTCACCGTTACCGCTCATTACAGTAATGAATATGCGGCTCCACCCCTATGGGAGGTGGAGCCGCATATTTATTACTGTAATGAGCTGCACCATGTGACTGCTCAGTACAGGAAGAAGCTGCGGCGCCGAGGAACGTGCAGGAACCACGCCAGAAGCAGGTGAGTATAATTAGACAGCCCCCCCACTCCCCCTCCCCTTCCCCTGCCGACCCCTAGGTATGACTCGAGTATAAGCCGAGAGGAGGACTTTCAGCCCAAAAAAATGGGCTGAAAATCTTGGCTTATATTCGAGTATATACGGTATATATCTTGGGGGAAAAAACCCTTCTGCAGGCAGGAGGCGGCAGTGGCACCTGCGCTTTAGCATAACCGCATGTGTGCTACGTTTATAATTAATTTCTTTGCTATTCTCCAGATGTTCCTAAAAAAAATCTGTTTGAAAATGTCATCGGCTGCAACTGTGTAGTAGCAGCTATCGATGATTTGTATTTTTTTTTTCTCTAGCAAGATGACGTTGCCGGGCCTGCGCAATAGCAGCTATCAAATTACCGACAGCTGTCAGTGTGCCAGCGCAGCCGACCCCATTTTCAGGTTTCTTTTTTTAGGAATATCAGGAGAGCAACAAAGAAATTAGTTATAAATACAGTACACATGCCATTATGCTGCAGCACAGGTGCCACAGCTGGCGCCCACCTGCAGAGGGTTTTTTCTATTTCCAAGATATATATATTATTCATTATGTAAACTAGGGGGGAGGGAATTTAGGGATCAGTGACCTGTCAGAAGCTATACTCATAAATACCTAATCAGAGCATCACATGAAGACCCCCTTCCCCAACAGGCCGCCCCAGAGCATGAGCATGTCATTATCTCAAAACTGAAAATAAAGATTAACCCCTTTCTGACATTGGGCGTACTATCCTGTCGAGGTGGGGTGGGCCTGTATGACCACCGATGGGATAGTATGTCATATGCGATCGGCCGCGCTCACATGGGGAGCGCGGCCGATCGTGGCCGGGTGTCAGCTTACTATCGCAGCTGACATCCAGCACTATGTGCCAGGAATGGTCACGGACCGCCCCCGGCACATTAACCCCCGACACACTGTGATCAAACCTGCGTGCTTCCCTGAGACCCCCGGAGCAACGCGATGTGATCGCGTTGCTGTGAGGGTCCCTTACCTCCTCCTCCCTGCAGCACAGCAGGCCCAGATCCAAAATGGCCGCGGGGCTGCGTCTGGGTCCTGCATGGAGGTGGCTTACCAGCGCCTGCTCAGAGCAAGCGCTGGTAAGCCTGCAGGAGTGCACATCAGATCGCTGATCTGACACAGTGCACAGCGAAGTGTCAGATCAGCGATCTTACACTATAACATGATGCCCCCCCCCAGGGGCAATGTTATAGTGTAAAAAAAAATCACGTGTAAAAAAAATTAAAAAAATTCCTAAAAAAAATATATACTGTCCCTATAAATACATTTCTTTATCTAAATAAAAAAACAACAAAAGTACACATATTTAGTATCGCCGCGTCCGTAATGACCCCAAATATAAAACTGTCCAACTAGTTAAAACCTTCAGTGAACACCGTAAAAAAAAAAGAGGCAAAAAACAACACTTTATCATCATACCGCCAAACAAAAAATGGAATAACACACGATCAAAAAGACTGATATAAATAACCAGGGTACTGCTGAAAACGTCATCTTGTCCTGCAAAAAAACGAGCCACCATACAGCTTCATCAAAGAAAAAAGAAAAAAGTTATAGTCCTCAGAATAAAGTGATGCAAAAATAATAATTTTTTTATAATAGTTTTTATCGTATAAAAGCGCCAAAACATAAAAAAAATATATAAATGAGGTATCGCTGTAATTGTACTGACCCGAAGAATAAAACTGCTTTATCCATTTTACCCAACGCAACGAACGGTATAAACGTCTCCCCCAAAAGAAATTCATGAATAGCTCGTTTTTGGTCATTCTGCCACACAAAAATCGGAATAAAAAACGATAAAAAAGTCACGTGCCTGAAAATGTTACCAATAAAAACGTCAACTCGTCCCGCAAAAAACCAGACCTCACATGACTCTGTGGATCCAAATATTGAAAAATTATAGCTCTCAAAATGTGGTAAGGCAAAAAATATTTTTTGCAATAAAAAGCGTCTTTCAGTGTGTGACGGCTGCCAATCATAAAAATCCGCTATAAAAGTAAATCAAACCCCCCTTCATCACCCCCTTAGTTAGGGAAAAATTAAAAAAAT
Source organism: Ranitomeya imitator (assembly GCF_032444005.1). NCBI lineage: Eukaryota > Metazoa > Chordata > Amphibia > Anura > Dendrobatidae > Ranitomeya > Ranitomeya imitator. The sequence continues at coordinate 621,440,596 of NC_091283.1, forward strand.
GTATTTATTTCCATCTTGCCATTAGGGTTAGGGCTAGGGTTAGGGTTAGAGCTAGGGTTAGTGCTAGGGTTAGAGTTAGGGCTAGGGTTAGGGTTAGGGTTGGGGTTAGGGCTAGGGTTAGGGCTCCCATGCGCCCAAACGGTGGTTTCCCCCCACATATGGTGTATCAGTGTACTCAGGACACATTGGACAACAACTTTTGGGGTCCAATTTCTCCTTTTACCCTTGGGAAAATGCAAAACTTGGGACTAAAAAATAATTTTTGTGGAAAAAAAAAAGATTTTTTATTTTAACGGCTCCGCGTTATAAACTATAGTGAAACACTTGGAGGTTCAAAGTTCTCACAACACATCTAGATGAGTTCCTTAGGGGGTCTACTTTCCAAAATGGTGTCTCTTGTGGGGGGTTTCAATGTTTAGGCACATCAGTGGCTCTCTAAACGCAACATGGCATCACATTTCAGTTCCATTAAATTTTGCATTGAAAAGTCAAATGGCACTCCTTCCCTTCCGAGCTCTATCATGCGCCCTAAGAGTGGTTTACCCCCACATATGGGGTATCAGCATACTCAAGACAAATTGTACAACAACCTTTTGGGTCCAATTTCTTCTCTTACCCTTGGGAAAATAAAAAATTGGGGGCAAAAAGATAATTTTTGTGAAAAAATATGATTTTTTTTTTTACGGCTCTGCATTATAAACTTCTGTGAAGCACTTGGTGGTTCAAAGTGCTCACCACACATCTAGATAAGTTCCTTAGGGGGTCTACTTTCCAAAATGGTGTCACTTGTGGGGGGTTTCAATGTTTAGGCACATCAGGGGCTCTCCAAATGCAACATGGCATCCCATCTCAATTCCAGTCAATTTTGCATTGAAAAGTCAAACGGTGCTCCTTCCCTTCTGAGCTCTCCCATGCACCCAAACAGTGGTTTACCCCCACATATGGGTATCAGCATACTCAGGACAAATTTTACAACAACTTTTGGGGTCCAATTTCTTCTTTTACCCTTTGGAAAATAAAAAACTGGGGCAGAAAAGATAATTTTTGTGAAAAAATATGATTTTTTTATTTTTACGGCTCTGCATTATAAACTTCTGTGAATCACTTAATGGGTCAAAGTGCTCACCACACATCTAGATAAGTTCCATAAGGGGTCTTCTTTCCAAAATGGTGTCACTTGTGCGGGGTTTCAATGTTTAGGCACATCAGGGGCTCTCCATACGCAACATGGCGTCCCATCTCAATTCCAGTCAATTTTGCATTGTAAAGTCAAATGGCGCTCCTTCGCTTCCGAGCTCTGCCATGCGCCGAAACAGTGGTTTACCCCCACATATGGAATACCAGCGTACTCAAGACAAATTATACAACAATTTTTGTGGTCCATTTTCTCCTGTTACCTTTGGTAAAATAAAACAAATTGGAGCTGAATAAATTTTTTGTGAAAAAAGTTAAATGTTCATTTTTATTTAAACATTCCAAAAATTCCTGTGAAACACCTGAAGGGTTAAAAAACTTCGTGAATGTGGCTTTGAGCACCTTGAGGAGTGCAGTTTTTAGAATGGTGTCACGCTTGGTAGTTTTCTCTCATATAGACCCCTCAAAATGACTTCAACTGAGATGTGGTCCCTAAAAAAAAAGGTGTTGTAAAAATGAGAAATTGCTGGTCAAATTTTAACCCTTATAACTCCCTAACCAAAATTGTGCTGATGTAAAGTAGACATGTGGGAAATTTCACTTATTAAGTATTTAGTTTGACATATCTCTGTGATTTAATTGCATAAAAATTCAAATTTGGAAAATTGCGAAATTTTCAAAATTTTAGCCAAATTTCCATTCTTTCACAAATAAACGCAGGTAATATCAAAGAAGTTTTACAACTATCATGAATTACAATATGTCCTGAGAAAACAGTGTCACAATCACCGGGATCCGTTGAAGCGTTCCAGAGTTATAACCTCATAAAGGGACAGTGGTCAGAATTGTAAAAATTGGCCTGGTCATTAACGTGCAAACCACCTTTGGGGGTAAAAGGGTTAAACAACAACCACAAGATGGATTTCATCAACCTAGGTATCATTGTAATCAGTATAACGGCGCCGACCTGACACTGTCTATGGGTTGCTATGCACAATCCTGCTGAAAGAATCCAGTTAACCCTGCTCTTCTCTTTGGGTCCATATAACCCGAAATTTGAGAACCTGCAGATTATTTATTATGCGGATCTGAAACTTGTGATTAATTGACTTTTCCTCATTTGAGGGGTTCTTATTATGTGCACAGCTCATTTCTAATAGGGACAGCAAAAGGCAAAAGTAAATTGCGTTGTATTTTTAACCCTTTAACAATAAGGGGTATTTCAGTTTTTGAATTTCCGTTTTTTGCTCCTCTTCTTCCCAGAGCCATAACTTTTTTTTTTTGCTGTTAATATGGCCATGTGAGGGCTTGTTTTTTGTAGAAGAAATTGTACTATTGAATGTCATCATTGATTTTAACATATCATGTACTGGAAAACTGAAAAGAAATTCCAAGTTGCGGCGAAATTGCAAAAAAAGTGCAATTCCATAGTTGTTTTTCTTTTTTTTTTCTAATATGTTCACTAAAGTCTAAAACTGACCTACCATTATGATTCTCCAGGTCATTACAGGTTCACAGACACCAAACATGTTTAAGTTTTTTATTAAAATGGTAAAATAAAATCCAAAATTAGTGAAAAAAGGCACCATTTTCCAAGACCTGTAGCGTCTCCATTTTTCGTGATCTGGGGCTGAGTGAGGGCTTATTTTTTGTGCTGACATTTTTAATGATATCACTTTGGTGTAGATACAATCATTTGATCACCCGTTATTGCATTTTATTGCAATGTAGTGGCAACCAAAAAAAACATAATTTTGTAATTTGAATTTTTTTCTCGTTACACTGTTTAGCGATCAGGTTAATTCTTTTTTTAGATTGATAGACTGGGTGACTATGAATGCAAATATGTGTATAGTTGATTTTTGTTGTTGTTTTATTTTGAATGGGGTGAAAGGGGGGTGATTTGAACTTTTTTTATTTTATTTTTTTATTATTTTTTAATATTTTGTAAAACTTTTTTTACTTTTTGCATGCTTCAATACTCTCCATGGGAGACTAGAAGCTGCAATACTTTGATTGCCTCTGCTACACACAGGCAATAATTACATCATTTGCTATGAGCACAGACCATGGGCGGGTGCTTATAGAAATCTGGTGATGACAGACCTCTATTTGTCATGCCAACTCAACGGGCACCTGCGATCATGTGACAGGGTCACCGATGGGCGGGATTAGTGACACACTTCCTGTAAGCGTGAGTTAAATGCTGCTGTCAGAGATTGACAGTGGCATTTAACTAATTAACAGCTGAGGATGGATCGCAATTACACCTGCGGTTGTTGCGGGCACATGTCAGCTGTATAGATCAGCTGTCATGTGCCACAAAGGTGCGGGCTCAGCGCTGAAGCCTGTATCAAACAGGGAGAGTCTGACATGAGCGTGCTATTATGCTACATTTCGGAAAAGGGATAATAGTCTCAGGCTGCACCTGTATACCAGAAGAGCAGATTAACACCCTGTTTCATGTCCGCCGTTTTCTATAGGGAGACACAGCGAAGTAAACATGAGCCCTTTGGATATGGAAGGATTTAAATTAGGGCCTAAACAAGGACCTTTCATACATTAGCTGATGTAATATATGACAGCTGTTAACATGTTAAATGCCGCTGTCAATCTCTGTCAATCATTTAACATGCTTGCACCGGAAGCGGGTCACTAATACCGCCCATCAGCACCTGTGTCACATGACTGCAAGTCGCCGATGGGTTGGAGTGACAAACCGAGGTCGGCATCACACTGCTGTGGTTGTCATTGCTATGAGCGCTGCCCATCAGCATGGGCATAGAGTGGTCTTCTTCCCTTGCTTTCACAGTAGTTTCCACAGTCAGTGGACACCTCAGTGGTGTGCATTCCTTTTGCTGCGTTTGTAATGCCTGAGTGGTGCTTACAATAGCTTTCAGGTTGACTTTTTGAGAGCACTCTTGCATGAATTCCTCAGGCTCTAATGGCATTCTCTACAATCTGTCTGTGTCAGCATTGCTTTTTTTGTGGCCTGTGCCTTATACTGAAGTTGAAATCAGCCACTTCAGCTACCCACCTCTGACCCGTCATGTTCAGTTTGGCAGTAGTGAGAACGTAGGTCATCGGGTTGTTGTCTGTGTATACCTCAAACTCTTGGCTATAATAGAGATAAAGTTAAGGTCACTTGGACATAACTAAAGCTGTGTTTGTACTAAAGAGCTCAAAATAGTTTATTATAGTCTTATTATAGGATATCTCTGAGTGTCATACGCATATTTTAGGATATGACAGTTAGAGTCTTTACAGTTTTGCAATGTGTTGCAAATACATTCTTTCAAAAAAATCAGCAAAGTCAGTGAGCTTGATTTTCAAATGATTGAATCATCTGTATTAGTGATTAAACTGTACCAAAACTGTTTGTGGAAGTACCTTAGTGGTGCTCCCTTTGTCTTCTCTTTGGCATACTATCAGGTTAAGCAGTGTTCCTTACTTGTTGAATGAACATCTTTGCATTTACTCCTTTCAATTGTGACATCTATACTGTAGTGCATTGCTGTTGGGGCTGCTATATTTTTATGCCATGTTGCTTCTTTCACTACCAATGTTGCTGGATGCCCACACACATCTCATTTGTCCATTGTATTGTACATATACACTGTACTGCTGCTGAGAAGCATACCCTCTTCAGGCTACACAATAAGCCATTGCTTCTTGACTTTTATCAGTCATTGCTTCTTCCCTTTAAAACTAGCTTACCTATTCCCATTCTCTAAATAATGGGATAATTTTTGGATGGCTTGATGAAATAGCATTGTGATTTTCTAGTGATTTTTTTACTATAGGAAATCTGTTGCAGATCCCAAAAAAGGATGAGGGATGAGTTAAAAAAAAAAAACATGGTTTTCAGGCAACACGCCTGTTCCTGCTCCCTACATAAAAGGATAATTTTTGGACAGCTTGTGAAAAACTGATTGCTTCATTATTTAGCAGCTAATAAAACTCATGATACTCCCCATACATAGCCATAATTTCTGCATCACCAATTCTTCTGTTTGTACCTTCTCCTTGTAACGCCATCAAGACAGGCATCAGCACTATTTAGAATCAATTTTGGGGGACAATTCATTAAAGAGAGTAAATTCAAATTTCAAAAGATTATTTCAATGCTATGCAGTGGGTAATTTTTAGAGCATGGATGGAGTTATCTTCTATTTGTCATTTTGATAAACAATGGATCAATGCAGGTACAGTAGATAGAGTTGCTCCTATTAAATCCTTAGCTTCAGTTGCTAAAAGCAACAAAATGTAGGTGCTGTCTTTAAACCTGAAGATAGCATAGATGAAGGAAGAGAGATATGGTTTTCTCGCACATGAGCAGAAATAGTGAAATATTAGTCAGGATTCCTAATTCATTGCAGCCCCATAATAGTTTCACAGCTATGAATAACATTAGGAAGCGAAAAAGAGAGAAAAAAAATGGATCTCAATGATGCCATTTTTTATTGCTCAGAATGCTGTAGATGGAGAGTCGTATAAAATAAGGGGAAAATGCATTTCTGTACAGGGCATAAAAAATTCAGGATGTGTTAAGCATTTAAAAAGCCCTGCAATTATTCATTGCTGTAAACACCAGTAAAATTAGAAAAGAACTGAAGTTCCAGGATATATATTCAGTTTACTTCTAGTGTAATGGATAATCAAAATGTGCAAAAGGACAATGGTTATGATGATAGTTTATGCTGATTACAAGGGCACTTAATTTGCAAAGCGATGCATCATTTAGACGGTATAGTGTACCGAAAGTTTTCTAACTGAAACGAAAAAATTGTAATAATGTATCACGCACTCTTCAGAAGACTTTATTAACAGTTTTCTTTAACTCGAACATATCCATATAAACTTTATCTAAAGGAAAGGTGTCATCTAAATTTAATTACTAATAAAAATCGGATAGTGAAAAATGTTCTAATCTGGCTTCATATTTTACTTTTTAACTGTACAGGGTCACTCAACCTATATTGAGCAATGGAAAACATTATTAAAAGACTAGATTGTGGCCCGATTCTAACGCATCGGGTATTCTAGGATATAAATGTCCCTGTAGTATATGGACAATGATGATTCCAGAATTCGCGGCAGACTGTGCCCGTTGCTGATTGGTCGAGGCAAAATTTATGACATCATCGTCGCCATGGCAACCATTATGACATCTACATCGATACTGTGCCCGTCGCTGATTGGTCGAGGCCTAGCGGCCTCCACCAATCAGACGCAGGATGTCTACGTCCTTTATGAGATCATCGTCGCTGTGCCCGTCGCTGATTGGTCGAGGCCTGGCGGCCTCGACCAATCAGAGATGCGGGATTTCTACGTCGATACTGTGCCCGTCGCTGATTGGTCGAGGCCTGGTGGCCTCGACCAATCAGAGACGCGGGATTTCCAGGACAGACAGACAGACAGAAAGACAGACAGACAGACAGACGGAAAAACCCTTAGACAATTATATATATAGATACAGTATAATTTAAAGCTGCCACATGAGCCGGATTTTTTGGATTAATTTATGTGGGAGAGAATGTTGTGCTCATTCTGTAACATGTGCTGCGGTCACTGTACTGGCAGGAGGAGGAATAGAGCTATGTCCATCATCAATTGTCAATGAAAAATAAAGCTTTAGAGTAGAGTTTTTTTTTATTAGAGGTTTTCTAAAGCTTTATACTGAATCACTGTTGAAAAGTGATCTTGTGATGCTCAGCGTTAAGTGTAAAAACTGCAATATGTTTGGATAGTTTTAAAGATTTAAGATAAAGTTTTTTTTAAATATATATATATATATATCTTTTATAGATGAGTGAATAAACTTGAGTGTAATTGCATTTTAATTAAATTTTACACAGATCCGCATTTTCCAAAATTTGGATTTTTGGTTATTCACTTCTGCACAAATTCAGCAAAATGGCAGCCGCTAGAACCCATTTTTCAAAACCCTAAAAGACCATCAAAGTATTAGAAAATAAGAAATAAAGCTTATACTCTCCTCCCCTGCCCCTCTACTACTCACCCCCACTTTGTCACATTTTCAGAGCAGCGGTGGCAGCGCTGAAAGTTTCCGAGGCTTCCTGGTTTCTGAATGCATCCACAAAGGTCAAAACCCATAACCGCAAAGCGCCGTGAACTTTGTGGGTGAATACATACATTGTGGGTTCAAATCCCACCAAGGACAACATCTGCAAGGAGTTTGTATGTTCTCCCCGTGTTTGCGTGGGTTTCCTCTGGGTTCTCTGGTTTCCTCCCACACTCCAAAGACATACTGATAGGGAATTTAGATTGTGAGCCCCATCGGGAACAGCTATGATGATGTGTACAAAAACTGTTAAGTGCTGCGGAATATGTTAGCACTATATAAAAATATAGATTATTTATTTAGGTTTACACAGAGCGCTCCTGGGTCTAGCAAACTCAGAGTTTCGACCTATCGACTGAGGCCAAAAATATTCAATGCCGCCAATGCCAATCCGAAGATGTATAGAGGACCAGACAAGTGGCAGTGAGGAGCAGAAGGACCAGGGAGGTGAGCAATGAGTGCAGTATACAGATTTTTATTATTTTTTACATGTTAAAGTTTATATGCTCTAGGGTTTGACTTGGCACCCACATCTTTTGGATGTGACTCAAAGAACCTCTTGCACATCAATCTGTAAAGATTCTCTACTATCAGTTGTCTTTCCAAGAGTACAAAGACACTGGGTAAGGTAATCATTTCCTTTGCAGATATAGTATGTGACTGGGGAAATAAAGCATTTCTAAAGGTAATATTAGTGAAGTCCACCATATCTAAGAGTGAAAAAATTCTAGCTAGGCACTTCCTTTATTACATCAGGCCTTTGGAAAGCGGCTATCTAAAAGATTCCTCTGGGCTTCCAATTTTGGAAACCTGGCACATGGGAAATAATTCAAAAATATGTAATCAGTATCACTAGAAGGTTTTCTCCCTAAATAGATAGTACGAACTGTCGACTTTAAAAGTTTCCAGATGTTCCTATAAGAAAACTATCTGCTATTTTGACAAAATCAAACAGTCATATTTAGTAGATTATCAAGCTGTCAGTAACTAAAAGTAAGAAGACAAAGAAGCTGCTCCCTCATCCATGATTTTAATTACTAACCATATCACAGAATATAATTATTCTCTGATAAATATGTAAGCTATAACTGCAGAACTGCATATTCATGAAATCACACGGTCCATTTTTACTGTAAAGGTAGATGACGTGCAGGGTAGAATTATCACTAGTGTTGAGCATTCCGATACCGCAAGTATCGGGTATCGGCCGATACTTGCGGTATCGGAATTCCGATACCGAGATCCGATATTTTTGTGATATCGGGTATCGGTTTCGGAAGTGTAAAATAAAGAATTAAAATAAAAAATATTGTTATATTCACCTCTCCGGCGGCCCCTGGACATCTGCGTGAGGAACCGGCGTCCGGCACGGCTTCTTTCTTCAAAATGCGCGCCTTTAGGACCTGTGGTATGACGTCCCGGCTTCTGATTGGTCGCGTGCCGCCCATGTGACCGCCACGCGACCAATCAAAAGCCGCGACGTCATTCCTCAGCTAAAGTCCTAGAATGAGCGCCTTTTAGGACCTGAGGAATGACGTCGCGGCTTCTGATTGGTCGCATTTTGAAGAAAGAAGCCGTGCCGGACGCCGGATCCTCCCGCTGATGTCCAGGGGCCGCCGGAGAGGTGAATATAACAATATTTTTTATTTTAATTCTTTATTTTACACTTTAATATGGATCCCAGGGCCTGAAGGAGAGTTTCCTCTCCTTCAGACCCTGGGATCCATGAGGATACATTCCGATACTTGATGTCCCATTGACTTGTATTGGTATCGGATATCGGTATCGGCGATATCCGATATTTTTCGGGTATCGGCCGATACTATCCGATACCGATACTTTCAAGTATCGGACGGTATCGCTCAACACTAATTATCACTAGTAAAACTGATATATGATACCACCTAAATAAATCAGTTTTCATTTTCTAACTGTAGCTGTACTTTTTTGGATTCTATTATCTTTTCCTGATGTTGATGGCAGCCATCTTGCTTGAGTTGTTTCATGAGAATCTGCAGAGATTTCATATACAGTAACAACGAACTTCATTAGGACAAATGGGAGAGTGTTCTAAGCATGCTCTGTGACGTGCAGAAGTCTGTGCAGTTTGAAGGAGGAGAGAGGGCGAAGGAGCTGAGCTACTGTCAGTGCTGTAATTTTGTGATACCTTTCTCCAGCTTTGTAGCAGATATACTATTGAGATGACAACTGGCCCTGACACAAGTGTATGCAGCACAAGAGAGCAATAAGAATTATCCTATTGCGCGGTCGGAAATGGCGGACACGACGCACAAAAAAGCGTTACATGTAACGTTTTTTTGTTCCGACGGTCCGCGACAACACGACGGTTGCGACTTGTGGCAATGCGTCGCAATGCGTCGCTAATGTTAGTCTATGGGGAAAAACGCATCCTGCAGCCAACATTGCAGGATGCGTTTTTTCACCAAAACGATGCATTGCGACGTGCGTCGTACGATGCTAGTGTGAAAGTAGCCTTAGTAGCCTTTAGAGTCACTACTAGCCGCCATCTTTAACTCTTTCACGGCTGTCAGTAGTCAACACTTCTCAGGGCTCTTCTCCACTAGTCCTGTTGCTGCAAGGCTCCTGGATTCGATCCTGCTGACTTTGCCAAGTGTAACAAGGTGGCACGAGGTGGTAGTCATGGGCAAGTTCATTAAGTAACAGTCAGTGAACACCCCAGCACCTTGTATGTGAAAATATAAATAAAGTCCCTTGTGCTGCATGTGCAGCATGCACCACAGCACACTCACAGGTTCTCTCAGATTCCCCTCAGCTGCTGCCATGCCAGCTCCGCATTCATGAGCTCCTCAAATCACTTCAGAGACGAGGTCTTTTTTTAACAGCTTAACTTTACTAGACAGCAGTGCATTCATCTCACAGACACCACAGATTAAATACAGAGACATCTTCTTATCTCAATTCTTCACATCAGCAGCACAATTCACACAGGAAAATGTTTCCTGTACTTTCCAATCCTCTACCATATGGGAAGACTCTTGTATCTCTGTCATTTCTCTCTCTTTACTCTTGGCGTTCATGGCGTACCTGTAGCCAGACTCTGTCCTGTCTACGCTTTCCTTTCTTCTGCCATCCGGGCAGCATCTTTGGACAGTTTGTGTCCCATCTGTACCTTCAGTATTACCAGCTCCCTGTCAGTCCCTTGTCCGGTTCCAATAGGGAAAGGTGCCAGGAATGAAATCTCAGTTTCTCCTGCCCCGGTTGAAGATCCCGGATCCTTCTTGGGGATAGTTCTGTTGAGCTGGTGCCCGACTGCACTATTCTTCAGCTGGGGGTCCCTTACTGCCATCTGCAGACGTTTCCTCCACAGCCTGGAACTGTTTCACTGTATGCGTTCTGCCCCGTGGGCAGACTGCCCAGGTGTCTGACAGAACCAGGAAGTGTCTGTCTCATATCTTCCTGCTCTGCTGCTCTGCTCTGTGCCCCTGCCATCTACTTAACTCCTTGCTGCCTGTGCCTAAACTAACACCATTATCTATATCTAATCCTAAACATATGCACAGTACATGGCAGATACAAGACATCACAGTACATAAACATCACTGTCACGATATGGTATGAAATATCATAGTTAGTTTTTTTTTTCTAGCCTGCGTGGGCTAAGCCCCCTTCTTGGAGTAACAGTTTGTAGCTGCAAATTCCTGGCTTTCCTTCTCAGAGAGTGTGGGGGTTAGAAGTTTTATGGCCGAACGGAATTTACGACTGGCATTTCCTGTGTAAGCTCTTGTCCAGCTAGAACAGGAAAAATGGCTCCAAAAATTCATGAAAGATTCTTTGTTTAGTTTTTGTTAGATATTAGGCAAACGATTTAAGCTAGAAATACGAAAATATATATTCTTAGTCTCACTCGGTGTATTTACACATCCCATGAATCTCGGGATTCTAACTCCATCTGGTAAAGAAGTAGGGTTTTCTCTGTAAATATGTATCCCAGATAGGACATATTTGATCTCATTAGAATGCCCACGTTAATCCGAGATGAATTATGAGTATGCTAGGACTCTGACATGTTTTGTAGTGAAGTTATCGAAATCAGAGAAAATAGTTTAAAGTTTAGGCAGAATGTAGAGAGAGGAGGGTCTGGATAAGCCAGCCTTTCTGTGATGTCACAGCCTTAATGTTTTAAGTGTCTGGCAGGCTCTGAGGAGTCACTTTCTGCTAGATTTCTTCCTGACTTCTTGTCCTCTCCTGAAGCCAGCAGCTTCACATGGACTGGGATATATGGAAACTGCCCTAGCCTGATTGCCTGCAATGCTTTGAACATGTGAGTGATACTTTTTTCTCATTTAATCCCTGTTTATTTCATAATTACCCTTGTACATATTTGCAATTGTCTCCTTTGTAACTTCTTTATAAAAATTTTTTTTTAAAGCACTGCCTAATTAATTTCAATGGAATATACTATTATATATTAGTTCGTTCATCCATGCTCTAAACTTACCCTGTCTTCTGAAGGGAAATACGCTACTGTTACTGTTGTGTTGGGTTAGCTTCGGACCCGTTTAATCGAAGCTGGTGGCAGCGAAAGTGCGCTGACTGTTGGATTATGCTGAAGCAACTGCGGGTTTGATAATTATTGTTCCTGCCTGAGTGGGAGTAGTTATCGCGTCGCTGCAGCGTGCCCAATAGCCAGTACATAGCAGGCAGCCTTTCTGGCGACTAATTACCCAGGGTGCAGTACCTAATCTGACCTGAGAGTAAGGGGGGCGCCAGAGAGCTGAAAGTGTTAAGTGGAACTGTAAGCGGGATATACATAAATCCCTGCAGTTTGTGGTATATTGAAAGCAGTGGGATACCTAGAATAAGCCCCTGCTGTAAGCAAGAGGTCAATAGCCTTGTGTGTGGTTTTTCATCACATCGTGGAGTGGAGGGATAACTAAGATAAGCCCCCCTGCACATGTGATAGCCGTCTGTTGGCCTAAAGTCACCCCAACCCGTGACGCAGGGGTGACGGTCACGGTGTGAATCCTGACCAATTGGTGACAGCGGTCAGGGGAATCGTGACAATTGGTGGCAAGGCGGTGGGATATCTTAGAGCATTAGTGATTTGGTTTGAGTAATCATTCCTCTCACTAAAAACTTGCAGAAAGTTCTTGCGAGGACTCTGCGCAAATAAGTTTGGAGAACGAACTCAGTGCTTTTTAGTTGTGAGACAATTGCGTACTGGTAATTATCCCCTCCCTTTCTCTTCGTTTTTCTATCCTATCTTTTATTTGGCAACCATGGTTGGGCTGGGAGAAACCTTTTATGAGCAGCAGACCAGAGACACCCTTGTTGCCTTATGCAAGACACAGCGCATTGACTTTGCATGCAAAAACAAAGCCCAACTGGTCGCAGATCTGGTGCAATGGGAAGCCGCTCGAGACCAATCTCAGAGCTCAGAAGCCGCAGACGCCAGCACCAGCGAACATGGTGCTGCAGCAAAGGTCCAACCACTGAATGCTGGCCCTGTTAGCGATCCGGGCGAATTGGACCCCCACCTGCAGGCGGCCTTGAAAGAATTCCCCACTGACGACCATGAGGGACGTCGGCAGCTGATTCAGCAATACCGGCAAGAGGCCCGAGCTGAGCGAGAGGCCCAGCGAGCCGAGCGGGAGGCTGAGAGAGCCGAGCGCGAGGCTGAGAGAGCCGAGCGCCAAGCCCAGCGAGCTCATTAACTGGAGATGCTCCGGCAGGGGGGGATGCCCTCCACCGCCCAGAGACGTGAGCCCAGCAGCGCTCAGATACCTAAGCCCCGGCCCGATCACTTCCCTGTTATGGAGAAGGACGGGGACTTGGACACTTTTCTGCGGGCCTTTGAGAAAGCCTGCAGGCAGTACCAGCTGCCTACAGATGAATGGGCCCGATACCTGACACCAGGGCTGAGAGGTAAAGCTCTGGAGGCGTTTGCTGCCCTCCCTCAAGAACAAGATGGTGACTATGAGGCCATCAAGCAGGCTTTGATAGCCAAGTACCAGCTTACACCCGAGGTGTACCGTAGAAAGTTCCGGACCCTCCAACGTGGCCCACACGACAGTTACAGTGATGTGGTGCATGGACTGGGGACCCACTTTGACCAGTGGACCCAAGGACTGTCAGTGACCACCTTTGCACAGCTGCGAGACCTGATGATCAAAGACCAGTTCTTTCATCTTTGCCCAGCTGAGGTGCGACAGTTCGTGATGGACAGAGAACCCAAAGACGTGACGAAAGCAGCGCAGATTGCCGATGCCTATGAGGCCAACCGTAGATCGGAAGTGCGGAAGCCACTCACCACCAGCTGGAGAGGGGGTAAGCCTGCAACCAACGCCGGTACCCCTGCCAGCCAGCACACCAGAGGTCCTGTCCCCGTGGCCAACAACACCAGACCTACCACCGAACCTCGCAAGTGTTTCACCTGCAATCAGACTGGTCATCTCAGTCCCTCCTGCCCAACCAAGCAGAAGAACACCCAAGCCAAGGCCCCAGGGCCTAATGCAGCAGTTCTTTTGGTGGGTGGTGTGGTTGGGAGGGTGTGTGACAACGTACAGCCCGTCACTGTGGGAGGCCATGTTGCTACAGGCCTCAAGGACACCGGGGCTGAACGAACCCTCATCCGACCCGAACTGGCGGCCCCTGAAGAAATCATTCCGGGGAAAACCCTAACTGTCACTGGGATTGGGGGCATCAGCTGTCCCTTACCGATGGCCCGGGTTTTTATTGATTGGGGTGCTGGGAGCGGGGTGAAGGAAGTGGGGCTGTCTGATAATTTGCCCACTGATGTTTTGTTGGGGACTGATTTGGGGAGGATGTTTGCATACTACGTTCCTGACACCCCTCCCCAATCTACTAATGTGGGTAAAGTTAACCCTGATGATGATGATGATGATGGGAAATCGCATGTGTTACCTGACCATGCTTTATCTTGTAATGATGCATCTAATAACCATTTTTTCCCTAGGATTGATGGTGAAAATGTTGTACCTGTGCCAGCTGAACCTGATAATGATTTTTCTGTGAAGGTTAATGTGTCCATAGGTACAGGCATGCCCAGCCACGTCGCTCTGCGGAGTGAGACGGCTGAGGAACCCCTAACAGGGGCAAGTGTCGGTGCTACAGGAAATGGGGAGATGCATGGGAACCGTGAGGAAGGTGATGCCATGAAAGTGACCAGTGCCACCGAGGAAGGTAACTGGCCCATAAGTAGCACTGCCCCTGGAGTGTTGGGGGTGGATGGGGAGGTAGAGCCCATAGCAGCGCCGGCTGATGGGTCTGTAGAAACCCCCGGGGAGACAGCCTACGTAGCTGCTGTCACCCGCAGTCAGAGTGCCCGGAACGCAGATAACTGTCTGCCTTCCGGACCCTCCTCAGTCATCACTGTGACTGAACCAGAGGTGGACCCAGAGCAGGTCCAAGAGGGTTCTCGTGGGGAAGGGACCCTGACATCGCTTCTGGCTTCCCCTAGCCAGGAGTTTCAGGCCGCTCTGCACACAGATGCGAGCCTAGAGAGTTTGAGGCAACTCGCCGAGACGCCCACCTCCGAGACTGATAACGAGAAGGTGTTCTGGGAACAAGGAAGGTTGTACCGGGAGACAGTACCCGGAGAATCACAAAAGGAGTGGTTGAGGGAAAGACAGCTGGTCGTCCCGCAGCAATTCCGGGGTGAGTTGTTGCGGATTGCCCATGAGATCCCGCTAGCTGGACACTTGGGGATCAGCAAAACTAAGGCCCGGCTGTCTCAACACTTCTATTGGCCTAAGATGGGGACAGATGTGTCAAACTACTGCCGCTCCTGTGTCACCTGTCAAAGAGTGGGGAAGGCGGGGCCTGCTCTTAAGGCACCCCTGATCCCTTTGCCAGTGATAGAGGAGCCTTTCCAGAGGATCGTGGTGGACATTGTGGGCCCGCTGGCCGTCCCCGGCAGCTCTGGAAAGCAATACATCCTTACTGTGGTAGACTACGCTACCCGGTACCCAGAGGCAGTAGCTCTGTCCTCAACTAGGGCAGATAAGGTGGCGGATGCCCTGTTGGCCATCTTTTCACGTGTAGGATTTCCCAGGGAAATGCTTACTGATCAAGGGACCCAATTTATGTCTCGCCTAATGGAGGCTCTCTGTAAGAGAATGCAGGTGAAGCACCTGGTATCGAGTGCGTATCACCCACAGACCAATGGCTTGTGTGAACGCTTCAATGGTACCCTCAAACAGATGCTACGCATGCTGGTTGAGACTCAAGGGCGCGACTGGGAGCGGTACCTCCCACACCTGCTGTTCGCTTACCGAGAAGTTCCGCAGGCCTCGACGGGGTTCTCCCCCTTCGAGCTCCTGTACGGCAGGCGAGTCCGGGGACCCCTTGGGTTGGTAAGAGAATCCTGGGAAGAGGAGCCGAACCGTTCTGAAGTGTCCATAGTGGAGTATGTCATGCGCTTCCGTGACAAGATGCAGACCTTGACGCAGTTGGTGCATGACAACATGACGCAGGCTCAGGCTGATCAGAAGCACTGGTACGACCAGAACGCCCGGGAGCGGACCTACCACGTGGGTCAAAAGGTGTGGGTGCTGGTCCCTGTACCAACGGATAAGCTTCAGGCAGCCTGGGAGGGCCCATACGTCGTCCACCAACAGCTCAACCCGGTCACTTACGTGGTCACGCTTGACCACGCTCGGGGTAGGCGAAAGGCCTTTCACGTCAACATGATGAAGGCTCATCACGAACGTGAACCTTTCGTCCTACCGGTCTGCAGCTTGCCCGAAGACGGTGAGGAAGACACCCTCCTGGACTTGCTGGCCCAAGCCAAGGCCAATGGGTCCATCGAGGATGTGGAGGTAAGCGCCTCGTTAACTGAACCCCAGCGGGTGCAGTTGCAAACCACACTGGAACCTTTCCGGGTCGTGTTCTCCAACCGACCTGGGAGGACTGAGTTAGCAGTCCACGAGGTGGACACCTGGAATCACGCCCCACTACGGCGAACACCCTATCGAATCTCTGACCAGGTGCAGCAGATTATGCGCCAAGAGATCGATGAGATGTTACAGCTGGGGGTGATTCGACGGTCAAAGAGTGCGTGGGCCTCACCTGTAGTTCTCGTGCCAAAGAAGGACCGGACCACCCGGTTCTGCGTGGACTACAGGGGGCTCAACGCCATTACAGCCTCTGACGCGCACCCAATGCCGCGCATCGAGGAGCTGCTTGAGAATTTAGCTGGCGCAAATTGCCTAACAATAATGGATCTGAGTCGAGGATATTGGCAGATTCCCCTGAGCCCCGAGGCGCAGGAGAAGTCCGCCTTTATCACACCCTTTGGACTGTACGAGTCCACGGTCATGCCCTTCGGCATGAAGAATGCCCCTGCCACTTTCCAGCGGATGGTCAACCGCCTGCTTTAGGGACTGGAGACGTATGCCGTGGCGTACTTGGATGACATTGCCATCTTCAGTTCCTCCTGGGAGGAACACCTGCAGCATCTCGAGGAGGTGCTCCGGCGAATTCACCAAGCAGGACTGACTATCAAGCCCGGAAAGTGCCAGATGGGCATGAGGGAGGTTCACTACCTGGGGCACCGGGTAGGCGGGAACACCCTGAGGCCAGAGCCTGACAAAGTGGGAGTGATCGTGAACTGGCCCACTCCCGTGACCAAGAAACAGGTGATGTCCTTCTTGGGCACTGCAGGGTACTATAGGCGCTTCGTAAAACACTATAGTAGCCTGGCAAAACTTTTGACGGACCTCACCAGGAAGAAGCTACCTCACATTGTCAACTGGACAGATGGCTGTGAGGGGGCCTTCCAGGCGTTGAAAACTGCACTGTGCAACGCCCCTGGGTTGAAAGCAGTCGATAGCAGTCGACCGTTCTTGGTGCAGACCGACGCCAGCGAGTTTGGCCTTGGTGCTGTACTCAGCCAGGTTGACTCGGAGGACCAAGAGCACCCCGTGTTATACCTGAGCCGGAAACTTTTGCCGAGGGAAGTGGCCTACTCCACAATCGAGAAGGAGTGCCTGGCCATAGTCTGGGCCCTGCAGCGCTTGCAGCCCTACTTGTATGGTCACACTTTCACTGTGGTGACCGACCACAACCCTCTGCGCTGGCTAAACGCCATGTGTGGAACCAACGGCAGGTTGCTACGCTGGAGCCTTGCCCTTCAGCAGTTTGACTTCACCATTGAACACAAAACGGGCAGTGAGCATGGGAATGCAGATGGACACTCCCGCCAGGGTGAACCTACTGAGGTGCCCATGGAGGCATACCGTCGGGTTCTACCTCCCTAGCGCACACCAAAAGGGGGAGGTGTCACGATATGGTATGAAATATCATAGTTAGTTTTTTTTTTCTAGCCTGCGTGGGCTAAGCCCCCTTCTTGGAGTAACAGTTTGTAGCTGCAAATTCCTGGCTTTCCTTCTCAGAGAGTGTGGGGGTTAGAAGTTTTATGGCCGAACGGAATTTACGACTGGCATTTCCTGTGTAAGCTCTTGTCCAGCTAGAACAGGAAAAATGGCTCCAAAAATTCATGAAAGATTCTTTGTTTAGTTTTTGTTAGATATTAGGCAAACGATTTAAGCTAGAAATACGAAAATATATATTCTTAGTCTCACTCGGTGTATTTACACATCCCATGAATCTCGGGATTCTAACTCCGTCTGGTAAAGAAGTAGGGTTTTCTCTGTAAATATGTATCCCAGATAGGACATATTTGATCTCATTAGAATGCCCACGTTAATCCGAGATGAATTATGAGTATGTTAGGACTCTGACATGTTTTGTAGTGAAGTTATCGAAATCAGAGAAAATAGTTTAAAGTTTAGGCAGAATGTAGAGAGAGGAGGGTCTGGATAAGCCAGCCTTTCTGTGATGTCACAGCCTTAATGTTTTAAGTGTCTGGCAGGCTCTGAGGAGTCACTTTCTGCTAGATTTCTTCCTGACTTCTTGTCCTCTCCTGAAGCCAGCAGCATCCCATGGACTGGGATATATGGAAACTGCCCTAGCCTTATTGCCTGCAATGCTTTGAACATGTGAGTGATACTTTTTTCTTATTTAATCCCTGTTTATTTCATAATTACCCTTGTACATATTTGCAATTGTCTCCTTTGTAACTTCTTTATAAAATATTTTGGGTAAAGCACTGCCTAATTAATTTCAATGGAATATACTATTATATATTAGTTCGTTCATCCATGCTCTAAACTTACCCTGTCTTCTGAAGGGAAATATGCTACTGTTACTGTTGTGTTGGGTTAGCTTCGGACCCGTTTAATCGAAGCTGGTGGCAGCGAAAGTGCGCTGACTGTTGGATTATGCTGAAGCAACTGCGGGTTTGATAATTATTGTTCCTGCCTGAGTGGGAGTAGTTATCGCGTCGCTGCAGCGTGCCCAATAGCCAGTACATAGCAAGCAGCCTTTCTGGCGACTAATTACCCAGGGTGCAGTACCTAATCTGACCTGAGAGTAAGGGGGGCGCCAGAGAGCTGCAAGTGTTAAGTGGAACTGTAAGCGGGATATACATAAATCCCTGCAGTTTGTGGTATATTGAAAGCAGTGGGATACCTAGAATAAGCCCCTGCTGTAAGCAAGAGGTCAATAGCCTTGTGTGTGGTTTTTCATCACATCGTGGAGTGGAGGGATAACTAAGATAAGCCCCCCTGCACATGTGATAGCCGTCTGTTGGCCTAAAGTCACCCCAACCCGTGACGCAGGGGTGACGGTCACGGTGTGAATCCTGACCAATTGGTGACAGCGGTCAGGGGAATCGTGACAATCACATTACACATTAATGACAAGGAGGTACCGCAGGTATCAACAGAAAAGTGTCCAGAGGGCAGGAAGCACATGAGGGACCCTGCCAACTCCTTATATTTTGACCAAAAATATTGCAAATCAGACACTTCAGAAAAGCGCCAGCAGCGTTTTCGTAAAGCACCTCATGCTTGAAAAACTTGATGGTTATGCTGGAGTCTAAAGACGTCATGTGCACATACCCTAACACTTTATAGCAAATACAGTCCACTACAAAAAAATAACAGAAATTGTCTTAGGCTGAAGTCACATCAGGATATCACATCTGATGTGAGAGCATCGAATGCAATATGCTAATGACCCTCAGCTCCTGCTCTGCTACGAGCGGGAGCTAAGTGTCAGTGCTCTGTGCTCTGAGCCTCTTGCACAGAGAGGATCGGATCACAGCTGTCGAGGAGGCGGAGAAAGTAATTTCTCCGTCTCCTCCACTGCCTGCATCGGAGTATATCGCACCGCATTTGGATGATATCTGAGTGCTGTGCGTTGTGTCATTCGCACCCATAAACAGCTGAGTCTCTGTGCCAATAGCAGCATGATGCGATTGTTTTCGCATGCCGATTCGGCATGTGAAAATAATCGCTGATGTGAGCTGCCTCATAGAGTAACACTGGGCCGAGTGCTATAAATTGCAAGTAACCCACTCTAAATACTCAACATGTGAACTTAACCTTAACTACAAGAACCGACGGTGATTCAGTAACTACAGCAGAGTACACAGGGAAAAGCAGATATACAATTGTATTGTATGTGAAAAAAACAAAATAAACCTAATTTACCTAGCAGGTTCAGAAACTATGCATTAACATCAAAACAGGCTACGTTCCTTTCAACGTTGCACATTTTCTACGACTATTAGGTAAACTATGTTACTTTTGCTTTTTCATTGCTTTTTTGAATGCTGTTATTTATACATGCATTTTTATTGCATTTTTATTGCATTATTGCAACTGTTTTTGTCTCTTATTGATATGTCATGTTTTAAATAAAGCTGCTTTGCTTTTCATACTTCATCGTATTTGACACTACATTATTGATATAGTCATGTGCACATTTCATGGGTTTTTAGTTCTTTTCCGCATCTAATGCAATTCTATGGGTAAAATCCACACATAAACTTGAAGCACAAAAGAAATTGACTTGTTTCTTATTTTTATTTTAAAAATGTTTATGTTGTGTAAAAAAGAAGCACAGTGGTCATGAGAATTCTATAAATCACATCCTCTCTTCTGAGACTGTAAGGCCATGTGCACACGTTCAGCATTTGGTCAGTTTTTTACTTCAGTATTTGTCCAACAGGAGAGGAACAGTCAGGGGAAAAGAATAATAGAAACAGGTCACCATTTCTACATTTTTTACCCACTCCTAGTTTTGGCTTTTAAATATTGAGGTAAAAAACTCAACGTGTGAACACTACCTAAAATCCGTTTGTTTTGTTTTTCAGAGAAAATACACAGTGTCAAAAATTCACCAAAAATTTCATCGTGTTCACTAATATACATTAATATATTTGCGAATTTTGGTATTTTTGAGGCTTTGTGCCACCCACACAACAATGGGTGAACAGCTGAACCTGACTAGTATGGTTGAGCGAAACGGATCGGTCATTTTCATAAGTCGCCGACTTTTGGCAAAGTTGTGTTTCAAGAAACCCGACCCGATCCCTGTGTGGGGTCGGCCACGCGGTACGTGATTTCGCGCCAAAGTCGCGTTTCGATAACGCGTTCAGCGCCATTTCTAAGCCAATGAAGGTGGACGCAGAGTGTGGGCAGCGTGATGACATAGTTCCTGGTCCCCACCATCTTAGAGAAGGGCATGGCAGTGATTGGCTTGATTTCTGCGGCGTCACAGGGGCTATAAAGGGGCATTCCCGCCGACCGCCATCTTACTGCTGCTGATCTGAGCATAGGGAGAGGTTGCTGCCACTTCGTCAGAAGCAGGGATAGCGTTAGGCAGGGTACATTAACCCCCAAACCGCTTGTGCTGTAGCGATTTCCACTGTCCAACACCACCTTTTGTTTGCAGGGACAGTGGAGGGTACTTTTTTTTCCCTCAGCGCTGTAGCTCATTGGGCTGCCCTAGAAGGCTCCCTGATAGCTGCATTGCTGTTTGTACGCCGCTGTGCAAACCAACTGCTTTTTTCAAAGGACAAATCCTGTTGCTCCTTCCTTTCTGTACAGCTATCTTGTTTGTTTGTCCACAATTTTAACTTTTTTGTGCAGCAGTCCACTCCTTGTTATTGCTGCCTGCCATACTTTGCTGAGATTACTGCAGGGAGATAGTAATAGTAGTACAGTCCTTTTTTTTTTTTCGTTATATCTCTTCAAGCCACTTTCTGCCACAGAAAATATACTCTAATACAGTGGCCCAGATTTATTCGCTAGTCTCCCAGAAGAAAAAAAAAAAAGGGTGCAGATTAAAATTGGCAAATCTGCATCAGTGGCAGTCCTGTGTGTGGCATCTGTGTCTCATTTTCTGGCACAGAAAACATACAGTCTAAGAGTGGGCCTGATTTCTTGCCAATTCTCCCATAAATAAAAAAAAATAGTGGGAGATTAAGATTGGCAATTCTGCCTCAGTGCCAGTGCTGTGTGTGGCATCTGTCTCTCATTTTGTGCCACAGAAAACCTAGTGTGTAATACTGGCCCAGATTTTTTGACAATTCTCCCAGAAAAAAAAAATGGTGGGAGATTAAGATTGGCATTTCTGCTTCAGTGCCAGTCCCGTGTGTGGCATCTGTCTCTCATTTTTTGCCACATAAAACCTACTGTGTGACACGGTGCCAGATTTTTTGACAATTCTCCCACAATAAAGTAAAACAAGTGGGAGATTAAGATTGGGCATTCTGCCTCTGTGCCAGTTCTGTGTGTGGCATCTGTCTCTCATTTTGTGCCACAGAAAAACTAGTGTGTAACACTGGGCCTGATTTCTTGACAATTCTCCCAGGAAAAAAAAAACTAGTGGGAGATTAAGATTGGCAATTCTGCCTCAGTGCCAGTCCTGGATGTGGCATCTGTCTTTCATTTTATGCCACAGAAGATATACTGTATAAGAGTGGGCCACATTTCTTCAATATTCTTTCTGAAAAAATAAAAAGGGGGAGATTTTTATTGGTAGTGTGTGCATCTGCATCAGTCCTGTTAGTGGCATATCTGTCTGCCACTGAAGCTGTGTACTGTTATACATTGGGCCTGATTTTCCCTGCAGTCTCACCTACCTATAAAGGGATATATAAATCCAACAGAAGTTTGAGTTCACCTTGTAACTGGTTGTACAGTAACAAATACCGTTAGTTTGGTTACGTTTTTCAAACAATGAGGAAGTCTGGTGGAAGAGGTCGTGGCCGGGGGCGGTCATTGCCAGCTGGTAATGATGGTAGTGGTGGTGGAGCATCAGGTGGTCGTGGGAAAAGCAATATAGCACCTAAGTCTCGAGTTGTTGAGCCAGCTTCGTCGTCTGGCTACACAAGGCCTCGAACGCTCCTTTTTCTGGGAGTAGGAAAACCGCTTTTAAAGCCGGAGCAGCAAGAACAAGTTTTGGCTTTCCTTGCTGACTTTGCCTCTAGCTCTTTCGCCTCCTCTTCTGAAACTGCTAAATGTAAAAGCAGCGTGTCGTTAGTGGATGTTCATGGTCAGGGACAAGTCGCTTCCTTGTCTTCTTCACCAAGAACAACAGAGAAGGATGCATCAGGCGACACAACGGGTAACTCCATGGAGCTCTTTACACATACCGTTCCTGGGTTAGAAAGTGAAATAGTTAACAGGTCATGCCCATTACAAGTTGAATCGCACATGGAGTGCACAGATGCACAGCCACAGCCAGATTACTATGCTGTTCCTTTGACTCAGACCAGAACATTGCCCTCGCAGTGTACTGATCCAGAATCTGACCCTGATGAGACTATGGTGCCCCGTCACGAATGCTATACCACCGGCTCACACGGTGACACAGACGAAGTTGCACACGAGATAGAAGAGGAGGTCATAGATGACCCAGTTGTTGACCCCGATTGGCAGCCATTGGGGGAACAGGGTGCAGGCGGCAGTAGCTCTGAAGCGGAGGAGGAGGAGCCGCAGCAGGCATCACCATCGCAACAGGTTCCATCTGCCAGGCCCGTATCTGGCCAAAAACGCGAGGCAAAACCAAAACCAGTTGTAGGACAGCGTGGCCATCTGGTTAAAGAAGCTCAGCTGCAATGCCTGAAAAGGTATCCGATAGTAGAAAGAGTGCAGTCTGGCATTTTTTTAAACAACATCCAATTGATCAGCGCAAAGTCATCTGTCAAAAATGTTCAACTACCTTAAGCAGAGGTCATAATCTTAAAAGTCTAAA
This sequence comes from Ranitomeya imitator, assembly GCF_032444005.1. Taxonomy (NCBI): domain Eukaryota; kingdom Metazoa; phylum Chordata; class Amphibia; order Anura; family Dendrobatidae; genus Ranitomeya; species Ranitomeya imitator. Next base: position 621,463,928 of record NC_091283.1, read on the forward strand.
TACAAGTTGCATGCGTAGACATTTAACCACCATGCATTTGCAAGCCTGGACTAACTACCAAACGTCCCTTAAGGTTGTAGCACCCTCGGCCAATGAAGCTAGTCAGCAACGCTACATCCCTTCCCTCACTGTAAGCCCACCATTTCCCGCACCACCTGCAGTAAGGTTTCGTCACCAGGCCAAAGCAGTCAGGGAATCACCAGGGTCGTGGTAGGAAACACTGCATGTAGGGCACCAACAAGAATACCATCTCCAACCCTCTCTCATTCTGCCATCTCCATCGGCACCCCCGCTATTTCTACGATCTGCAGCTCTCCAGTCCAGCTCACCCTACATGAGACTCTTGTTAGGAAAAGGAAGTACTCATTCTCGCATCCGCGTACACAGGGTATGAACGCCCACATTGCTAGACTAATCTAGTTAGAGATGATGCCCTACCGGTTAGTTGAATGCAAAGCTTTCAAAGCCCTGATGGACTACGCTGTACCACGCTACGAGCTACCCAGTCAACACTTCTTTTCGGGAAAAGCCATCCCAGCCCTCCACCAGCATGTAAAAGACCGCATCGTCCATACACTCAGGCAATCTGGGAGTACAAAGGTGCACCTGACAACAGATGCATGGACCAGTAGGCATGGCCAGGGATGTTACGTGTCAATCACGGCACACTGGGTTAATGTGGTGGATGCAGGGTCCACAGGGGACAGCAATATTGGGACAGTTCTGCCTAGCACACGGTCTAGGAAACAGTTGGCTGTAGGCATTCGCCCCCCCTCCTCCTCCTCATACTCCTGCAAAAGCGAGAGCTCGTCCACAGACCGCAGTCGCATGAGCACTCCATCCGCAGCTGCCACTGTTGCACACGAGGTGTCCCATTGTAGGACAGCTAGTGGCAAGCGTCAGCAGGCTGTATTGGCAATGAAGTGTTTGGGCGACAACAGACACACCGCGGAAGTTCTGTGCAAGTTCTTGCAGCAAGAAACTCAGTCATGGCTGGGCACTGTACATCTTGAGGCAGGCAAGGAAGTGAGTGATAACGGAAGGAATTTTAAGGCTGCCATAGCCCTTTCACAACTGAAACACATTCCTTGCCTGGCTCACACCTTAAACCTGGTGGTGCAGTGCTTCCTGAAAAGTTATTCCGGGGTTACTCGACCTGCTCCTCAAAGTGCGCAGACTTTGTTCGCATATCCGCCGTTCGCCCGTGCACTCCAGCTGTATGCAGAACCATCAGCGGACTTTGAACCTTCCACAGCATCGCCTAATCATCGACGTTGCAACAAGGTGGAACTCCACACTGCACATGCTTCAGAGACTGTGCGAACAGAGGCGTGCTGTTATGTATTTGTGGGAGGATACACATACATGGGCAGGCAGTTGGATGGCAGACATGGAGTTGTCAGGTGTGCAGTGGTCGAAGGTACAAGACCTGTGTCAAGTCCTTCAGTGTTTTGAGGAATGCACATGGCTGGTTAGTGCAGACAATGCCATAATAAGCATGAGCATCCCTCTAATGCGTCTGCTGATGCAAAGTTTGACACACATAAAGGAGCAGGCGTCTGCAGCCGAGGAAGAGGGAAACCTTGATTACAGTCAGCCATTGTCTGGTCAGGGCAGTCTACAGGACGAGGTAGCTGGCGAAGAGGAGGACAAGGAGGATGATGGGGATGAGTATTTTTTGAATGAGGAAGCTTCTCCGGGGCCAATAGAAACTGGTGGCATTGCAAGGCCGGGTTCAGGCTTTTTGAGGGAGACAAGTGACATAGATTTGCAAGAAACTGCCCCTCAACCCAGCACAAGCGCAGATTTGACAACTGGAACTTTGGCCCACATGGCGGATTATGCCTTACGTATCCTCAAAAGGGACCCACGCATTATTAAAATGATGACCGATGACGATTACTGGTTGGCCTGCCTCCTTGATCCTCTGTTATGTTTGCTAATGACAGGTTTTATGAAGGCAATCCAGAAACACAGTGTGCTTAGCGATCAGAGCGCACACAGTGATCTGACAAATACCCAAAAATACAAGAACGAGCTCTGAGACGTGGAAACTCTGTAGACTGCACACCTGATCCTATCCTAAACACAACTAAAAGCGGCTGTGGATTGCGCCTAACAACTACCTAGGCAACTCGGCACAGCCTAAGAAACTAGCTAGCCTGAAGATAGAAAAATAGGCCTGACTTGCCCCAGAGAAATTCCCCAAAGGAAAAGGCAGCCCCCCACATATAATGACTGTGAGTAAGATGAAAAGACAAAACGTAGGGATGAAATAGATTCAGCAAAGTGGGGCCCGATATTCTAGGACAGAGCGAGGACAGTAAAGCGAACTTTGCAGTCTACAAAAAACCCTAAAGCAAAACCACGCAAAGGGGGCAAAAAAACCCACCGTGCCGAACTAACGGCACGGCGGTACACCCTCTGCGTCCCAGAGCTTCCAGCAAAACCAAAGACAAGCTGGACAGAAAAAAAAACAACAAAAAAGCAAAAAGCACTTAGCCATACAGAGCAGCAGGTCACAGGAACAATCAGGAGAAGCTCAGATCCAACACTGAAACATTGACAAGGAGCAAGGATAGCAGCATCAGGCGGAGTTAAGTAATGAAGCAGTTAACGAGCTCACCAGAACACCTGAGGGAGGAAGCTCAGAAGCTGCAGTACCACTTGTGACCACAGGAGTGAATTCAGCCACAGAATTCACAACAGTACCCCCCCCTTGAGGAGGGGTCACCGAACCCTCACCAGAGCCCCCAGGCCGACCAGGATGAGCCGCATGAAAGGCACGAACAAGATCGGAAGCATGAACATCAGAGGCAAAAACCCAGGAATTATCTTCCTGAGCATAACCCTTCCATTTAACCAGATACTGGAGTTTCCGTCTAGAAACACGAGAATCCAAAATCTTCTCCACAATATACTCCAATTCCCCCTCCACCAAAACCGGGGCAGGAGGCTCAACAGATGGAACCATAGGTGCCACGTATCTCCGCAACAACGACCTATGGAATACATTATGTATGGAAAAGGAGTCTGGGAGGGTCAAACGAAAAGACACAGGATTGAGAACCTCAGAAATCCTATACGGACCAATAAAACGAGGTTTAAATTTAGGAGAGGAAACCTTCATAGGAATATGACGAGAAGATAACCAAACCAGATCCCCAACACGAAGTCGGGGACCCACACGGCGTCTGCGATTAGCGAAAAGTTGAGCTTTCTCCTGGGACAAGATCAAATTGTCCACTACCTGAGTCCAGATCTGCTGCAACCTATCCACCACAGAATCCACACCAGGACAGTCCGAAGACTCAACCTGTCCTGAAGAGAAACGAGGATGGAACCCAGAATTGCAAAAAAATGGAGAAACCAAGGTAGCCGAGCTGGCCCGATTATTAAGGGCGAACTCAGCCAACGGCAAAAAGGACACCCAATCATCCTGGTCTGCAGAAACAAAACATCTCAGATATGTTTCCAAGGTCTGATTGGTTCGTTCGGTCTGGCCATTAGTCTGAGGATGGAAAGCCGAGGAAAAGGATAGGTCAATGCCCATCCTACCACAAAAGGCTCGCCAAAACCTTGAAACAAACTGGGAACCTCTGACAGAAACAATATTCTCAGGAATGCCATGCAACCGAACCACATGCTGAAAGAACAAAGGTACCAAATCAGAGGAGGAAGGCAATTTAGCCAAGGGCACCAGATGGACCATTTTAGAAAAGCGATCACAGACCACCCAAATGACTGACATCTTTTGAGAAACGGGAAGGTCAGAAATGAAATCCATCGAAATATGTGTCCAAGGCCTCTTTGGGACCGGCAAGGGCAAAAGCAACCCACTGGCACGAGAACAGCAGGGCTTAGCCCTAGCACAAATCCCACAGGACTGCACAAAAGTACGTACATCCCGTGACAGAGATGGCCACCAGAAGGATCTAGCCACTAACTCTCTGGTACCAAAGATTCCAGGATGACCAGCCAACACCGAACAATGAAGTTCAGAGATAAGTTTATTAGTCCACCTATCAGGGACGAACAGTTTCTCTGCTGGACAACGATCAGGTTTATTCGCCTGAAATTTTTGCAGCACCCGCCGCAAATCAGGGGAGATGGCAGACACAATGACTCCTTCCTTGAGGATACCCGCTGGCTCAGATAAACCCGGAGAGTCGGGCACAAAACTCCTAGACAGAGCATCCGCCTTCACATTTTTAGAGCCCGGAAGGTACGAAATCACAAAGTCGAAGCGGGCAAAAAATAACGACCAACGGGCCTGTCTAGGATTCAAGCGCTTGGCAGACTCGAGATAAGTCAAGTTCTTATGATCAGTCAATACCACCACGCGATGCTTAGCTCCTTCAAGCCAATGACGCCACTCCTCGAATGCCCACTTCATGGCCAGCAACTCTCGATTGCCCACATCATAATTACGCTCAGCGGGCGAAAACGTCCTGGAAAAGAAAGCACATGGTTTCATCACTGAGCAATCAGAACCTCTCTGTGACAAAACCGCCCCTGCTCCAATCTCAGAAGCATCAACCTCGACCTGGAACGGAAGAGAAACATCTGGCTGACACAACACAGGGGCAGAACAAAAACGACGCTTCAACTCCTGAAAAGCTTCCACAGCAGCAGAAGACCAATTAACCAAATCAGCACCCTTCTTGGTCAAATCGGTCAATGGTTTGGCAATGCTAGAAAAATTACAGATGAAGCGACGATAAAAATTAGCAAAGCCCAGGAACTTTTGCAGACTTTTCAGAGATGTCGGCTGAATCCAATCCTGGATGGCTTGGACCTTAACTGGATCCATCTCGATAGTAGAAGGGGTAAAGATGAACCCCAAAAATGAAACTTTCTGCACACCGAAGAGACACTTTGATCCCTTCACAAACAACGAGTTAGCACGCAGGACCTGAAAAACCATTCTGACCTGCTTCACATGAGACTCCCAATCATCTGAGAAGATCAAAATGTCATCCAAGTAAACAATCAGGAATTTATCCAGATACTCACGGAAGATGTCATGCATAAAAGACTGAAACACAGATGGAGCATTGGCAAGTCCGAACGGCATCACTAGATACTCAAAATGACCCTCGGGCGTATTGAATGCAGTTTTCCATTCATCTCCTTGCCTGATTCTCACCAGATTATACGCACCACGAAGATCTATCTTAGTGAACCAACTAGCCCCCTTAATCCGAGCAAACAAGTCAGATAACAATGGCAAGGGATACTGAAATTTAACAGTGATCTTATTAAGAAGGCGGTAATCAATACACGGTCTCAGCGAACCATCCTTCTTGGCTACAAAGAAGAACCCTGCTCCCAGTGGTGATGACGATGGGCGAATATGTCCCTTCTCCAGGGATTCCTTCACATAACTGCGCATAGCGGCGTGTTCGGGCACGGATAAATTAAATAATCGACCTTTAGGGAATTTACTACCAGGAATCAAATTGATAGCACAATCACAATCCCTATGCGGAGGTAGAGCATCGGACTTGGGCTCTTCAAATACATCCTGATAATCAGACAAGAACTCTGGGACCTCAGAAGGGGTGGATGACGAAATCGACAAAAATGGAACATCACCATGTACCCCCTGACAACCCCAGCTGGATACCGACATGGAATTCCAATCCAATACTGGATTATGGGTTTGTAGCCATGGCAACCCCAACACGACCACATCATGCAGATTATGCAACACCAGAAAGCGAATAACTTCCTGATGTGCAGGAGCCATGCACATGGTCAGCTGGGCCCAGTATTGAGGTTTATTCTTGGCCAAAGGTGTAGCATCAATTCCTCTCAATGGAATAGGACACCGCAAAGGCTCCAAGAAAAACCCACAACGTTTAGCATAATCCAAATCCATCAGATTCAGGGCAGCGCCCGAATCCACAAACGCCATGACAGAAAACGACGACAAAGAGCATATCAAGGTAATGGACAGAAGGAATTTGGACTGTACAGTACCAATGACGGCAGACCTAGCGGACCGCTTAGTGCGCTTAGGACAATCAGCAATAGCATGAGTGGAATCACCACAGTAGAAACACAGACCATTCAGACGTCTGTATTCCTGCCGTTCAACTCTAGTCATAGTCCTATCGCACTGCATAGGCTCAGGTTTAACCTCAGGCAGTACCGCCAAATGGTGCACAGATTTACGCTCGCGCAAGCGTCGACCGATCTGAATGGCCAAAGACAAAGACTCATTCAAACCAGCAGGCATAGGAAATCCCACCATGACATCCTTAAGAGCCTCAGAGAGACCCTTTCTGAACAAAGCTGCCAGCGCAGATTCATTCCACTGAGTGAGTACTGACCATTTCCTAAATTTCTGACAATATACTTCTATATCATCCTGACCCTGGCACAAAGCCAGCAAATTTTTCTCAGCCTGATCCACTGAATTAGGCTCATCGTACAGCAATCCGAGCGCCAGGAAAAACGCATCGACACTACTCAATGCAGGGTCTCCTGGCGCAAGAGAAAATGCCCAGTCTTGAGGGTCGCCGCGCAAAAAAGAAATAATAATCAAAACCTGTTGAATAGGATTACCAGAAGAATGAGGTTTCAAGGCCAGAAATAGCTTACAATTATTTTTGAAACTTAGAAACTTAGTTCTATCTCCAAAAAACAAATCAGGAATAGGAATTCTTGGTTCTAACATAGATTTCTGATCAATGGTATCTTGAATTTTTTGTACATTTATAACGAGATTATCCATTGAAGAGCACAGACCCTGAATATCCATGTCCACACCTGTGTCCAGAATCACCCAAATGTCTAGGGGAAAAAAAAAAGTGAACACAGAGCAGAAAAAAAAAAAAAAAAATGATGTTGGAACTTTTTCTTTCCCTCTATTGAGAATCATTAGTTTTGGCTCCTTGTACTGTTATGTTTGCTAATGACAGGTGTTATGAAGGCAATCCAGAAACACAGTGTGCATAGCGATCAGAGCGCACACAGTGATCTGACAAATACCCAAAAATACAAGAACGAGCTCTGAGACGTGGAAACTCTGTAGACTGCACACCTGATCCTATCCTAAACACAACTAAAAGCGGCTGTGGATTGCGCCTAACAACTACCTAGGCAACTCGGCACAGCCTAAGAAACTAGCTAGCCTGAAGATAGAAAAATAGGCCTGACTTGCCCCAGAGAAATTCCCCAAAGGAAAAGGCAGCCCCCCACATATAATGACTGTGAGTAAGATGAAAAGACAAAATGTAGGGATGAAATAGATTCAGCAAAGTGGGGCCCGATATTCTAGGACAGAGCGAGGACAGTAAAGCGAACTTTGCAGTCTACAAAAAACCCTAAAGCAAAACCACGCAAAGGGGGCAAAAAAAACCCACCGTGCCGAACTAACGGCACGGCGGTACACCCTCTGCATCCCAGAGCTTCCAGCAAAACCAAAGACAAGCTGGACAGAAAAAAAAACAACAAAAAAGCAAAAAGCACTTAGCCATACAGAGCAGCAGGTCACAGGAACAATCAGGAGAAGCTCAGATCCAACACTGAAACATTGACAAGGAGCAAGGATAGCAGCATCAGGCGGAGTTAAGTAATGAAGCAGTTAACGAGCTCACCAGAACACCTGAGGGAGGAAGCTCAGAAGCTGCAGTACCACTTGTGACCACAGGAGTGAATTCAGCCACAGAATTCACAACAATCCTCGCTATAAAGGCAAATTGCAAAATATCATGCCATATGAGAACCTCAAACAAATATTAGCAACCAAACAAGCAACTCTGGTAGACCGTTTGATTCAGGCATTCCCAGCACACAGCGCCGGTGATGGTTCTCACACGAGCTGCAGGGAGCAACAGGGCACAAATCAGAAGTGGCATTGGACAGAGGGGTTTTCTGACCAGGTTGTGGAGTGATTTCACAATGACCGCAGACAGGACAGGTACTGCAGCATCAATTCAAAGTGACAGGAGACAACATTTGTCCAGTATGGTTACTAACTATTTTTCATCCCTTATCGATGTTCTCCCTCAACCGTCATTCCCATTTGATTACTGAGCATCCAAAATAGACACCTGGCCTGATTTGGCAGAATAAGCATTGCAGGAGCTTGCTTGCCCAGCAGCTAGTGTGCTATCAGAAAGAGTATTCAGTGCTGCTGGTTCAATATTGACCGAAAAAAGGACTCGTCTGGCTACCCAAAATGTTGATGATCTAACCTTCATTAAAATGAACGACTCATGGATTTCGAATTATTTTGCCCGACCTTTCCCGTCTGACACCTAGCTTTCCTATAAAAAGGTCTTGCTTGTGGACTGGTCTTACTGACTGTTCCAATCTCTTAATTTGCAGCAGCTGTTTGTCCAGCATACGACATTTTAACACCTCCCTAATTGGGCTAACTCCCCCCACGGGGCCGTGGTCTCGCCACTTGGCGCAAGCACCCGTGAGAGTGCTGTTTGTCTGAAGAGGTGGGTGTGCCCGCTTTTGGTCGACGGCACTGCCACTGGGTCCCTCATAGTACAATAAAGTGTCTCTGGCAGTGGTGGCGCGCAACCAACATCAGACACACCGTTGTAACATGAGGGGCCCTGGGCCTGTACCGCCAGCCACAAGAGAGTTCCCCCCCAGCTCAAACAGTGTTCTACCACTTGCAAAATTATCTCTCACAGCTCCACCAATGTTTAGTCTATGCACTGACATCCTTCAATGCCTGGCACTGACAATACCAATTTGTTGACATGTATGATGCTAGTTAAAATAGTCAGGGTCAGTGTCCTATATTGACACGAGTAAATACTTAGCGCCAAATTACTATGTCTGAAACTCAGCAGAGGAGCCCACCCCTGTATCTAAGTATGCCACCCTTTTTTTTTGGTTTTGTTGTTTTGCGAGACATTAACATCTATTTCTTTTTTGGGAGTACTAAGGCTACGTTCAGACTAGCGTTGTGCGCCGCTGCGTCGGCGACGCGACGCACACAAAAACGCGGCAAAACGCACGCAAAAACGCTGCGTTTTGCGACGCGTGCGTCGTTTTTTGTCGAAAATCGGACGCAAGAAAAATGCAACTTGTTGCGTTTTCTTGGTCCGACGCTTGCGGCAAAAAAGACGCATGCGTCACAAAACGCAACAAACAAAAACGCATGCTTCCCCCATGTTAAACATAGGGGCGCATGACGCGTGCGTCGCCGCTGCGTCGCCCGACGCTAACCCGACGCACACTAGCACAACGCTAGTCTGAACGTAGCCTAATTGTGTCAGACACTCCTTCCAATCGTCCTCCGCTGACCACACCAATTCTGCCTGTGTACCCATGCCACATAATCGAAGGTGCTTTGAGCCTATTTTTTTAATTTTAGGCCTACTAAGTCTGTTTGCGGTCCTACCTTCAAATTGTCTTCCGCTGACCACACCAATGCTGCCTGTGTACCCCTGCAAGATAATTCAAACTGCATTGAACATAATTTTTTTCATTTTAGGCCTACTAAGTCTGTCTGTGGTCCCTCCTTCAAATTGTCCTCCGCTGACCACACCAGCGCTGCCTGTGTACCAGTGCAAGATAATTCAAACTGCATTGAGCCTAATTTTTTTTATTTTAGGCCTACTAAGTCTGTCTGCGGTCCATCCTTCCAATTGTCCTCCGCTGACCACACCAATGCTGCCTGTGTACCCCTGCAAGATAATTAAAACTGCATTGACCCTTCTTTTTTTTATTTTCGGCTTACTAAGTCTGTCTGCGGTCCCTCCTTCAATTTGTCCTCCGCTGACCACACCAGAGACGGTGTCTGCCGCTCCAAGGTGTTCTCCAGGTTGACTCTCGATAGCTTCTAGCTTGTAGCTCTTGTTAAGAAGGTGGTGAAACAACACTGCATTTGGCCTACAAGTTAGGTCTGGGTTGTAGAGATGGTGTCTGCCGCTCCAAGGTATTCTCCAGGTTGACTCTCGATAGCTTCTAGCTTGTAGCTCTTGTTAAGTAGGTGTTGAAACAACACTGCATTTGGCCCACAAGTTGGGTCTGGGTTCTAGAGATGGTGTCCCCCGCTCCAAGGTGTTCTCCAGGTTCCCTCTCCCTGGCTTCTATCTTGAAGCTCTTGTTAAGTAGTTGTTGTAACAACACTGCATTAGGCCCACAAGTTGGGTCTGGGTTGTAGAGACGGTGTCTCCCGCTCCAAGGTTTTCTCCTGGTTGCCACATAATCAAAGCTGCATAGAGCCTACTTTTTTTATTTTAGGCCTACTAAGTCTTTCTACGGTCCCTCCTTCCAATTGTCCTCCACTGAACACACCAATGCAGACCGTGTACCCATGTAACCTTTTTTAAACCTGCGTCGAGCCAACTTTGTGGTGTAAGGCCTACTGGCAGTGTCTGGCTGCGCCACTCAATACAGCTGTCCTCTTTAAAAAAATGACCTGCAATTAACAGGTTTTCAGCCTATCGGATTTTTAAAACTGCAATGGGGCTACTAGTTTGGTTGGGGCCTACTAACAGTGTCTGCCGCTCCAAGGTGTTCTCCTGGTTGCCTTTCCTGAGCTTCTATCTTCAGGCTCTTGTTAAATAGTTGTTAAATGGAACAATTGCATTTGGCCCACTAGTTGGGTTGGGGCCTACTAATGGTGTCTGCCGCTTCTTGCTGTTCTCCTGGTTTCCTGTCCTGAACTTCCATTTTCAGGCTCTCGTTAAGTAGTTGTTAATATTACACTACATTTGGCCTACTAGTTGGGTTGGGGCCTACTAACGGTGTCTGCCGCTCCTTGTGGTTCTCCTGGTTTCCTGTCCTGAACTTCCATTTTCAGGCTCTCGTTAAGTAGTTGTTAATATTACACTGCATTTGGCCTACTAGTTGGGTTGGGGCGTACTAACAGTGTCTGCCGCTCCTTGCTGTTCTCCTGTCCTGAACTTCCATTTTCAGGCTCTCGTTAAGTAGCTGTTAATATTACACTGCATTTGGCCTACTATTTGGGTTGTGGCCTACTAACGGTGTCTGCCGCTCCTTGCTGTTCTCCTGGTTTCCTGTCCTGAACTTCCATTTTCAGGCTCTCGTTAAGTAGTTGTTAATATTACATTGCATTTGGCCTAATAGTTGGGTTGGGGCCTACTAACGGTGTCTGCTGCTCCTTGCTGTTCTCCTGGTTTCCTGTCCTGAACTTCCATTTTCAGGCTCTGGTTAAGTAGTTGTTAATATTACACTGCATTTGGCCTATTAGTTGGGTTGGGGCCCACTAACGGTGTCTGCCGCTCCTTGCTGTTCTCCTGGTTTCCTGTCCTGAACTTCCATTTTCAGGCTCTGGTTAAGTAGTTGTTAATATTACACTGCATTTGGCCTAATAGTTGGGTTGGGGCCTACTAATGGTGTCTGCCGCTCCTTGCTGTTCTCCTGGTTTCCTGTCCTGAACTTCCATTTTCAGGCTCTCGTTAAGTAGTTGTTAATATTACACTGCATTTGGCCTATTAGTTGGGTTGGGGCCCACTAACGGTGTCTGCCGCTCCTTGCTGTTCTCCTGGTTTCCTGTCCTGAACTTCCATTTTCAGGCTCTCGTTAAGTAGTTGTTAATATTACACTGCATTTGGCCTACTAGTTGGGTTGGGGCCTACTAACGGTGTCTGCCGCTCCTTGCTGTTCTCCTGGTTTCCTGTCCTGAACTTCCATTTTCAGGCTCTCGTTAAGTAGTTGTTAATATTACACTGCATTTGGCCTACAAGTTGGGTCTGGGTTGTAGGGACCTTGTCTGCCGCTCCAAGGTGTTCTCCAGGGTGCCTCTCCCTAGCTTCTATCTTCAAGCTCTTGTTAAGTAGTTGTTGAAACAACACTGCATTTGGCCTACAAGTTGGGTCTGGGTTGTAGGGACGGTGTCTGCCGCTCCATGGTGTTCTCCAGGTTGCCTCTCCCTAGCTTCTATCTTCAAGCTCTTGTTAAGTAGTTCCTACAAGTTGGGTCTGGGTTGTAGAGACAGTGTCTGCCGCTCCAAGGTATTCTCCAGGTGCCTTTCCCTAGCTTCTATCTTCAGGCTCTCGTTAAATTGTTTTTAATATAACACTGCATTTGGCCTACTTGTTTTGTTGGCCCTACTATTGGTGTCTGCCGCTCCTTGATGTTCTCCCCCACTGAAAAAACTAGTGCCGCCTGTTTACTTCTGTTGACAATTTTGAACTGCATTTAGCCTACTTACTGATTTGGGCCTACTCACTGTGTCAGCCTCTTATTACAGTTGTACTCCACTAAACAAAGCAATGCCCTCTGGTTAGTCCTGTTACCAATTTTGAACTGCATTTAGCCCACTTTATTATTTGGGCCTATATCTGTGTTTCCTCCTCATCCTGCCCATTGCCCAGCCAGTGATAGATGAGTCTGCTGGTACATTGACCCAGAACGCTACATTCCCCGTGCACGCTACACAGTCAGAATGTGACCCTGCTGAAAGTCAGGTTCCCCTTCCCGCATACCATAACACCTTACACGGGGACAAAGAGGAAGGTGCAGATGAAAGTGCAGGTTCCTTCATTAGGTGGGGGGGAATACTCGTTGGCGACGTCACTGGCACAGGGCCCCTCATAGTACGCAAAAGTGTCACTGCCGGTGGGAGGCGCCCCCGCCGTGCAAACACACCGCCGTACTTTGAGGGGTCCTGTGCCAGTGCCAATGCCAACGAGTGGGCCCCCCCTGCTTGCTCAGGATCACAGCACTTGCAAAGTTGAAATACTTAGCTCTCCCTGCTCCACTGTCGTGACGTGGTCCAGATTTCCTGGGCCCACTAAATACTTGAACCAGCCCTACCCACCACAACTTTAGCCAAATGACCCCCAATTTCCAATGCCTAACTATTATTATAAGTTAAATTAAGATTGACAAGCTTCAGTAACAAGAATGGATGTTTTTGCCATTAAAATGGGCACTGTAGGTGTTTTCCTGGCCTCCACTCACTGCCGACTATGCTTCCCCATTGACTTGCATTGGGTTTCGTGTTTCGGTCGATCCCCGACTTTTTGCCATAATCGGCCGATTTCACTCGACTCGACTTTTGAGATAGTTGGGTTTCGCGAAACCCGACTCGACCCTAAAAAACTGAAAGTTGCTCAACCCTACTGACTAGTATATTTGCCTGGGAGTTAAGAGTTTATCTTAAGTGATTTTAATCAAGAAAACACTTAAATAAAATTGTCAAATATTCACATAATATTCATTTTTCAAGCACAAAATGGATTCTTTGTTTCCAGCCTTGATAATGACAGACTGGTGCGAATAACAATGACAAATGATTTAGCTAACAAGCCACAAGCTGTAATTACTCATTACTAGGGCCATATATTTGTTCCTGTTTTTCTTTGTCATACAGTTATGTGCTTTAAAGAGTTTTTTGAATCATTATTAAGTGGAGCACAGACTAGTAAATCAACACATCCCCTCAAATAAAGAGGAAATGATTTCATTTCCAAGTGGTAATAGATGTTTCAGAATCAGCATCGATCTTTAATATTGTCATCTGGAAAAACCAAGGCTCCTCTGAAAACTAGACAAGGATTTGTTGCCCATAAGTCCTGATGTCGGAATCTCAGGCATCTGTACTGTCCTTCCCTGTGATTTATACTGCAACATTAGCATTAGCATGTACAGCACCACTGTATAGAAAGTACCGTATCTATCTACTTACATTACATTTTTTCATGGTTTTTATTTAATATTTTTTATTGTTTTTATTGAACTTTTTTCCAATATTTTTCAAAAGGAACTCGAACATGCAGTTGGTTGATCGCTGGTATAAAACATACTACAATACTATTGTACTACAGTGTGTTATGCCACTGGCACAGCCTAAAACAAAGGTTGCAGAACAAGAAGCATTTATCAAGGTCTGTGGCTGCGATGTAAACCCATTGGCACCATGAGATCATGCCCTGCAGTCAATAATGGAGTCACAGAAAGTTCTTTTCCACAATCTAGGTTTTCTTTTTATCTGAGGAATTAGGCCTCTTTCACACATCCGTCGGTACGGGGCTGTGGCAAACCGTCAGCCCGACGTACCGACGGACGTTGTGCAAATAGTGCACAACGTGGGCAGCGGATGCAGTTTTCAAACGCATCCGCTGCCCACTATGAGTTCCGGGGAGGAGGGGGCGGAGTTCCGGCCGCGCATGTGCGGTTGGAAATGGCGGTTCCGACGGACGAAAAAACATTACATTGAACGTTTTTTTGTCACGACGGGCCGCAAAATCACGACGCAACCATTGCACGACGGTTGCGACGTGTGGCCATACGTGGCAATGCATCGCTAATGCAAGTCTATGGAGAAAATACGCATCCTGCAGACAACTTTGCAGGATGCGTTTTTTTCTCCAAAACGACGCATTGCGACGTTGGCCAAACGACGGATGTGTGAAAGAGGCCTAAAACGGGCAGAATCTGATTTTTTTTTGCCACAGTTATTTCAGGCAAATATGAGACTTGGGTCCTGAGCTGCTCCATTACACATTTGGCCAGTGACACCCATACACTGAACGCCCAATACAGGACTTTTGTATACCCAATACGCCAATGTGTAGCAATAACTCAAATGAAGCATACCAGTATGAAATTTCAGCCACTTGACACCAGGTAAAATATATTTACTGAATTGCCTCTATGCACTTAAGAATCAAGAGCTGTAAATGTACAGCATGGGGATTCAAGAGTTCATGAGATAACTGCACATCATCTACAGCTCTTCTCAGCTATCTATTATGGTTGGTACTCCACTGCAAGAATTGGGGTCCTCAATAATTGGATGAGAATAAACTTTCATTATCTTGGACTATAAAATATAATGCACAATGCCTGATCATGATCCTATCTCTCACCTAGAGCTCCACTAGCATCCAATGGGAAAGTCAGAACTTGAGGAAATTCCAGTATCAACCTAAACGGTAGCTGCTGTGTTCTGGATCCTGGTACTAAATGTCAGTGTGCATGCTCTGATTAGTGGTGCAGAGAAAAGTTTGCTGATATTATACTACAGAGAATGGACCCATAAAAACATCAGTTAAAACCTGAAATGGTCATAGTCCATTGTTTCTCTTTTCCCAGGCTGTTTTTAACTTCTCATCTTGAAGAATGATGACCATGTTTGTGGAATAAAGGACTTTTAATTCAAAGGATTTGGGTGAGTGCTGAATCTCTAATCCTACTTTTGGAATTCAGGCTTTACTTTGAGCTGTGCACCACCCAGATATATCTTACAAGAAGTTGTATATGGACAATATACTAATATTTGCAGACTAAAAAGTTGGTGCCTTTTACTCTTCTAAAACATCTGCTAATAGTAGGTTGAAAAACAGCGCTCTACCGCTCACATTAGAGGGAAGAAATAGGAGCATTCCTACTAATATAGAAATGAAGGGTGGCTCTCTGCGTCCAGGTTGGATCCTCCTTTATTTCTTGAATTAAAATAACATGAATGCGGCAGAATGTGGTGTCACCATCATAACGAATGCTGTTCCGCGTACGTACACAACACGCTTCAATGAGAAAAGATGAAGAATGTTGTGTACGCAAAACATCTATGGTCCTGATGGTGACCCTGCATCCCCCGCTTCCATTTTCTTTTAATTCAAGAAATAAAGAAGATTCCAATTGGACACAGAGTGCCACCCTTCATTTCTATATTTGTATTATTGAAAGATGATGCCAGTTTTGAGTGTTGGACCTGTTATCCCTGAAGTGGAAGTTGACCGGTTTGATCCAATTTCCCTCTGGCTTAAGTCAAGGTATGTCAGTCTTACATGGTGCTGTTTTTTCTATTTTTTGTAGAAGTAGGAGCGTTGTTCTTCTTCTCTCCTGTGCTCCCTTGAGTGATTTAATCTGACTCTGATTTGAGTACTTATGCATTTTATTATGATAATGTGTGTATCTATCTATATACAGGAAAGATATATATCTTGGTACCGTGTTAGCCAGTAAATAGAAAAATATTTATTTTTCTATCTATATAATCACCTAAGGGGTTCTTCCTTCTGTTTGTCTGCCTGTCTGTCTGTTTGTCTGTCAGCGACAGGCTTAGTCCGGCCACGAATTGGCTCCTCCCTACTCTCCTCCAGTCAGTGCCCCCTCCCTACTCCCCTCCAGTCAGCGCCAGTGTGTCGCCCCATCCCGGACCAACTTTTTACTATTGATGCTGGCTATGCACCATCAATAGTAAAAAAATATAATGTTAAAAATAATGAAAAAAATAAAAAGTCATGCTATTCTCACCTTCCATCACCATCGCAGCTTTCCCACTCCTCGCGATGCTCTCGGCAGCTTCCGTTCCCAGTGATGCATTGCAAAATTACCCAGATGACATAGCGGTCTCGCGAGACCACTACGTCATCACAGGTTATGGCTCGGGATTTAAACACCGCTTTGCAGATTGGTAGCGCTCAGCTGGCCACGACTAATCAGCGACAGGTGCTGTCCGGCCGCGAATTGGCGCAGGATTTAAAGCACGCCTGGCTGGCTGCAACCAATCAGAGACCATCATGGACCAACTTTTTAATATTGATGCTGCCTATGCAGCATCAATAGTAAAAGATATAATGTTAAAAATAATTAAAAAAAAACAAAAAACATTATATTCTTACCTTCCGAAGTCCGCCGCAGCTTTTCCCACTCCTCGCGCTCCCGTTTCAAGAATGCATTGCGGCAATGCCCCTCGATCACGTGGCGGTCTCGTGAGACCGCTACATGATCACGGGTTATTGCCGCTAGGTATTACTGGAAACGGAGCGTCGCGAGGAGCATCAGTAAAGGCGTCGGCAGGATCCGGGGGCTGACGGAAGGTGAGTATATAACTATTTTTAACTTTAATAGTTTTTTTAACAGGGATATGGTGCCCACGATGCTATATACTACGTGGGCTATGTTATATACTGCATGGGCTGTGTTGTATACTGCGTGGCCTGTGTTATATACTACCTCGCTGTGCTGTATACTGCGTGGGCTCTGTTATATACTACGTGGCTGTGTTATGTACTGCGTGGGCTGTGTTATATGCTACGTGGCTGTGCAATATAGTTCGTGGCTATGCTATATACTACATGGCTATGCTATATACTATGTGGGCTGTGTTATATACTACGTGGGCTTTGTTATATACTACGTGGGCTGTGCTATATACTATGTGGGCTGTGCTATATACTATGTGGCTGTGTTATATACTGCATGGGCTGTGTTATATACTGCCTGGGCTGCGTTATATACTATGTGGCTATGCTATATACTACATGGGCTTTGCTATATACTACATGGCTGTGCATTCTAGAATGCCCGATGCGTTAGAATCGGGCCACCATCTAGTGTATATATATATATATATATATATATATATATGTATATATATATATATCTACATATATGGTCATGTTGGCAAATGTAAAAATATGATTTGAAAGGAAAATAGAAGCTTTGATGATGTGCACTCTTCTGCATGCATATTGTGCTTATGACCTTCTAAATGTCCCTTATGTAACCTTCAAAATGTCCTGCTATCTGTTTAACATTTAAAATAACAATGCTAATTGTTCACTTCTCATTACAAGCACAACATTATAAAAAATAAAAAGAGCACTACTGGTTTGTTTAATTTAGATTTCTTTCTGGAGTAATTGAGTAAAGAACAGACTAAGAATACAAATTAACACGTAAAATGTCAGTCTGACCCATGTAATTGATAAAGGCACACCAAACTGAGATGGACAGAGGAAGGGACGTCTGATTACAGGGCATTGAAAACCACTTTTGCTGCTGTGTTATTAATTTAATCAGAGAAATAAAATTTAGGTCTCACTAAATGGCTTTACTTCTGACTCTTCATTAACACATTTAATCAGCGAAGCACCTTACAGTTTAACACCCCCATAAACATGGGCACTTTTAAAGAGACTTTACTGACGTCAAGGTACTCACACCTCTATAATGAGAATACAGACCTCAAAGTCAATGCCACAAATTTTTTATACTGCTTCTGTTGAAACAAAAAGGTTTTTTTAACCCCCATCTATAATCCATAATAGGTTAATAATGCATTTTGAACCTGTTAACGAACGCACATGTACAGTAAGTGAAATAAGTATGAAAAATGTCACCAATTTTCTAAGTAAATATATTTCTTAAAGTGCTATTGACATGAAATTCTCACCAAATGTCAGTAACAACCCATCCAATCCAAATAATCAAAGAAATCAAACTATAGATGTCGATAAATTATGTGTAATGAGAAATCACACAGGTAAAAAAGTATTGAATACATGAAGAAATAGAGGTGAAAAAGCCATTGAAAATAATGACACCAGCTGAAATATATCAGTAATTAGAAAGCAATCCTGCCGCTTAGTGAAAAATATTATCAACTAGTTCAACTGAGCCTATAAAAAAACCTGTCTCATTGCCAAGGTGCCTAACTAGAAACATCTCATGATGGGTAAAACCAGTGAAATGTATCAAGACGTTAGCAACCTTATTGTTACAAAATATACTGATGGCTTTGGATACAGAAGAATCTCTAAAGTATTGATGGTTCCAGTGAGCACAGTTGCAGCCATAAACCGGAAGTGGAAAGAACATTAGTTCACTAAGACCAGGTGCTCCCTGCAAGATTTCAGGCTAATGAATGAAAATAATTATCAGAAGAGCTGTCCAAGAGCCAATGACCACTTGTGGAGAACTACAGAAATCAGTTGGTACAATTGTTTCAAAGAAAACTGTAAGTAATGTACTCAACCTCCATGGCCAGTATGTATGCTCACCACGCAAGACTCAATTACTGGACAAAAAGCATGTTCAAGTGTACCGTACTTTCTAGTGTATAAGACGACTGAGTGTATAAGACGACTCTCAACTTTTTCATATAAAATATGGAGTTTGGGATATACTCGCGGTATAAGACGGGGGTCATCTTATATGCCCAGTCACCTTATACGGCGTGTGGGATGCGGATGGTACCCAGGGTCTGGAGGAGAGGAGACTCTCCTTCAGGCCCTTAGATCCCTCTTCATGTAAAAACAAGAAAAAAAATAAATATAGGATATACTTACCCTTCGACGGCCCGCGGCTCTCAGCGGTGCAAACGACAGCCTCCATTCCTAAGAATGCATTGAGCGAAGGACCTTCAATGACGTTGCGGTCGCATGTTCGGTCGTGTGACCGTGAATGTCATTGAAGGTCCTTAGTCTGGTTAAATGAGACAAAAACTAACCAGACTGCATATTACCTCCAAAACATCATATCATCAGTGAAGTTTAGAGGTGGAAACATCATGGTGTGGTTCTGTTTTTCAGCATACAATGCTGGCAAACTTCATATGGTTAAAGGAAGGATGAATTGACAAATGTACTGAGACATTCTTGATAAAAATTTGCTGCCATCTACCAGGATGATGAAGAGGAAACAAGAGTAGTGTTGAGCGATACCATCCGATATCCATAAATATCGGTATTGGATTGTATCGACCGATATTCGAAAAATATCGGATATCGCCGATACCGATACCCGATACCAATGCAAGTCAATGGGACACAAATATCGGAATTAAAATAAACCCTTTCTTTCCTTGTAGGTTAGTTCTACATGAAGGAAAACAACTAAGAATAATGTAGGATGTATTGGGGTAGGTGGAGGAGGCATTAAAGGCATAGAGGTTTAGCCTAGGGTTGAGCGAAACGGGTCGGCCATTTTCAGAAGTCGCCGACTTTTGGCAAAGTCGGGTTTCATGAAACCCGACCCGACCCCTGTGTGGGGTCGGCCATGAGGTCGGCGATCTTCTGAATCTGGTATCGGAATTCCGATACCGAGTTCCGATATGTTTGCAATATCGGAAATCGGTATCGGAATCCATATTTAAGTGTAAAATAAAGAATTAAAATAAAAAATATTGCTATACTTACCCTCTGACGCGCCCTGGTACTAACCGACAGCCTTCCTTCCTTAGAATCAGCGCGTGAAGGACCTTAGATGACGTCGCGGCTTGTGATTGGTCGCGCGACCGCCCATGTGACCGCTCACGCGACCAATCACAAGCCGCGACGTCACCGAAGGTCATTCAAGCGCTGATTCTTAGGAAGGAAGGCTGCCGGAAAGAAGCAGGGCACGTCTGAGGGTGAGTATATACCTAATAGGAATATACTCACCCTCGGACGCACCCTGCTTCTTTCCGGCAGCCTTCCTTCCTAAGAATCAGAGCTTGAATGACCTTCAGTGACGTCGCGGCTTGTGATTGGTCGCGTGAGCGGTCACATGGGCGGTCGCGCGACCAATCACAAGTCGCGACATCATCTAAGGTCCTTCACTACCAAGGTCCTTCACGCGCTGATTCTAACGAAGGACTTTTGAGAAAGTCGGGTTTCGTGAAACCCGACCCGATCCTATAAAAGTAAAAGTCGCTCAACCCTAGTATAGCCCAATCAAATGGAATAGCAGGAATTATTTTTTTTTTAAGATGTTCGGAGTTACAAAGCTATTGACTATGTTACGATTTTTTATATTTAGTCAGATATTTATGTTTCACTACTTCCATGCTGTTCACCTTCTCTTTAACCTCTCCCACACTTTCTTCTTCATTATCCTCAGCAGCATCATCTTTTCCATCAACTTCTCTTTCACCTTATTGATCTTCTGCCTCTTCACCTTCTTCATATTATTTTTTTTTTTACATTCTTCATATTCTTTTTATTCAACTATTATTATTCTTCATAATCAACTTCTTCATCTTCTTCATATTCTTCTTCTTCATCATATTCTTATTTGTGACAGCAAGGCCTTCCTGTAGTTGTTATCTATAAAAAGTTTGAAGATTACACCTTCTGTTCTGCCTGTCACAAAAGATTTACAACAGAATTTGTCCGCGTTCAATTTGGCCTGCAGCAGCAGGTTTTTTTCCAGGGGCACCACGAGGAGGAACGGACTCACCCCCATACACTGCTTAGTCTTCTTCTGCTTATAATTTAGATAATATCTTTTGCTCTGATTTTTAGTCTTATGCTTAATGTTCTTCTGCTTTTTGTTCTGCAGCTTCTTGTTCTTCTGCTTCTCGGTCTAAACGGTCATCATCTTTAGGGTCTTGAACTTGGAAATGTAGCAGAAGGTACAAGAGCAAAAGACATGGCCGAGAACCAGCTGATGGTACTGGAACCCGGATGGCTAGCCGAAGGTACAAGAGCCAATGGAACTACTGAGGACCGGCTGACGGTACTGGAACCCGGTTACTAAGCAGGAGGTACCCGTGCCAGAAAGCACTACCAAGGACCACCTGACGTTGGTGGAACTCGGACACCCAGAAGGAGGCACCTAAGCCAAAGGCTCTGCCCGGAACCAGCTGATGGTACTGGAACCAGTATGGGGAGCAGAAGGTACAAGAGCAAAAGACACTACCGAGGACCGGCTGACGGTACTGGAACCCGGTTACTAAGCAGGAGGTACCCGTGCCAGAAAGCACTACCAAGGACAACCTGACGTTGGTGGAACTCGGACACCCAGAAGGAGGCACCTAAGCCAAAGGCTCTGCCCGGAACCAACTGACGGTACTGGAACCAGGGGGACCTATTCAAGCTTGTGTTCCTAAGAACCAGTTAATGGTGCTGGAACTCAGATAGGCAGCAGAAGGTCACAGGAAAAAAAATTGCTAGGCCGCGAGCCGCCGTAGTTACCGAAAACCCACAGTCCAACAGGGAGAGCTTGTCCTATTGGCACAATGGAACCAGCCTTCATTGCCAGTTCCCGCAGCCCACATAGGAAGACCTAAACTACAGGCACCATAGAGTCGGCTAACCAGACCGTAACACGACAGGACAACGTATTGGAGGCAAAGTGACCTTGACACTACCCAGAAACAGCTGGCGTGCTGGAATCGGGTTGGGCAGGAGGGAGTACCCATGCCAAAGACACTTCTGAGCAGCAACTAGTGGTGTTGGAGCCCAGGGAATGCAGGAGAAGCCGAGTATAGGCTGAGGCCTAATTGGAGCAAGTTGAAAGGGAACCTTTAACCCCCCCAGGTGTTTGTGACTAAAAGATCCACCTTGTGCAGCACTAATGCTGCACATGGAAAAGGTGGCTCTTTTAATTATGTTCCTTGAACATGCTGAAGTTAATACTTATAAAATGTGTCCCCTCCTACCCTGAAACCGTTCAGGAGGCGGGACATTCCTTCTTAATGAGACGCAGCACAGCCGCCATTCACACCCCCTCCTCAGCATTGCGCATGCCCATGAATCCCAGGCCCGCAGTGTGAATAAATAAGACACTGCGGGGTATGATCTCGGGCAGGGCGGCTGCACAGGCGCAGCCAGCCTGACAACAAATGATGTCAGAAGACAGGCAGCGCTAACTGCGCATGGTCAAGAGATAACATAACAGCGCTGGCTCCGGGACAGATTCAAACAACGCTGAGGAGGCGACGCCCAGTGCCAAGGGGTATGAATGATGGCTGTGCTGCGTCTCATTAAGATGGAAAGTCCCACCTCCGGGACGGTTTGAAGGTATGAGGGGACACATTTTATGTGTTTAGTTCAGTGTGTGACGGAGAATAACTAAAAGAGCCACCTTGTCCAAATGCAGCATTAGTGCTACAAAAGGTGGCTCTTTAAATTACAAATGCCTGGGGGGGACAGGTTCACTTTAATTTCTGTTTTAGTGTCAGCGTGGAGGTCGTATGACACATTGCCGGATACACAGCAGGGGAGCAGCTGACGTTACTGAACTCCAATAACACGGCAGCAAGTGTTGACTCTGCAGACAGCACTTCCAGGCAGCAACTGGCGGTGTTGGAGCCCAGGGACAGCAGGAGGAGCAGAGTGTAGGCCGAAGCCTGCACTCGAGGCAGTTTAATATTTGTTGTTGTGTCAGCGTGGCAGTCGCAGGACACATTTCCGCACACACAGCTGGGGATAAGCAGACGTTACTGAAACCCAATAACACGGCAGCAAGTGTTGACTGTGCAGACAGCACTTCCAGGCAGCAACTGGCAGTGTTGGAGCCCAGGGACAGCAGGAGGAGCAGAGTGTAGGCCAAAGCCTCGACTCAAGGCAGTTTAATATATTAATAATAATCTTTGTTTATATAGCGCCAACATATTCCGCAGCGCTTCTGTTGTTGTGTCAGCGTGGCAGTCGCAGGACACATTGCCGGATACACAGCAGGGGAACAGCTGACGTTACTGAACCCCACTAACACAGGAGCGAGTGTTTTTCTCTGTGCAGACAGCATTTCTGAGCACCAACTGGCAGTGTTGGAGCCCAGGGAATCCAAGAGAAGAAGAGTGTTGGCCGAGGCCTAATTGGAGCAATTTGAAAGGGAACCTTTAACCCCCCTAGGCATTAGTAACTGAAAGAACTTTAAACCAAAAAATATAACAGCAAAAATAACCTATTACTAATATAATTAAATCAAATTCAAGTAGACAACAAAATCTTATACCAAAAAAAAAACACTTGAACAAATAAAAGCATAATAACCACAAAAGCAACTATGTTGTGTTCATAATGTAAATAATTTTATTAAAAACACCAATCCAATTTTACACAAAAACATGATTAAAAAACATATATGACAAATCTAAAAACAAGAAGAGCAGAACACTATACGTAATCCAATTTAAGTGATAATCCAATATAAGGTGCTATGTACATCCAGCTAGTCAAAATAAATAGGGAAACACATATTTCATGCTCACAATCTCATTATATGAAAATAGTCAATAAGGTGCTATAAATATATATCCGATCCTAGTAGTACCAAAATTAAATAAAGTGCATATATAATAGGGTACATATAACCCCAAAGTATATCATAAAGTGCACATGTGCAAATCATATACAATGATTTCTAATAAGAGAGTTCCAGAAATATAATATATACATCCATATACTAATTAATTAGTAACTGAAAGAGCCAACTTGTGCAGCAGTAATGGAGTAGGAAACTGGCTATTAGGAGCAGTGCCTAGTAAAAGTTCCTGTGGTTGTTCCTTACCAGTGAAAGACCTAGCTATTTATTGCTTGCGTTAAGAAACACGGCTTTTCTACATGCATTTGCATATTTCCCATAAGGGATGGGAGCAGTGTTCTGGATCACTGCGTTGAGAAACACGTGATGGTGTCTCCGCGGTGTTGGATGTTGGATGTTTTGATCTCCCCGAGGTCATTCATCCTTATGTTTATAGCCTTTTTACTAGGCACTGCTCCTAATAGCCAGTTTCCTACTCCACACTGATGAGGGGCAAATACCCCGAAACTGCTGTCTGTGGATGGATACCATGTTTTGGCATAGGTGGTTTTCCTTTTTGGATGCTGCCCTTCCTGTGGTTGTTCCTTCCCGGTGAAAGACCTGGCTATTTATTGCTTGCGTTGAGAAACACGTGATGGAGTAGGAAACTGGCTATTAGGAGCAGTGCCTAGTAAAAGTTCCCATGGTTGTTCTTTACCAGTGAACCAGTGAAAGACCTAGCTATTTATTGCTTGCGTTAAGAAACACGGCTTTTCTACATGCGTTTGCATATTTCCCATAAGGGATGGGAGCAGTGTTCTGGATCACTGCGCTGAGAAACACGTGATGGTGTCTCCGTGGTATTGGATGTTTTGATCTACCCGAGGTCATTCATCCTTATGTTTATAAGTTACCGAAGGTGTCAGTCTCCACCAGCCTGAATGACAGCATTTCAAGGGACAGTAGTTTTGCAATGCCCTCATTCAAAACCTGTGCTCGAGGGTGGTTTTCACGAGAATGGCCGCCTTTTCTCCCATGCCTGTGCTGCCAATGGCTGTAGAGTGGGCTGGGAGTGTGAGGATGACTGGGAACATCGTGCTGCGGGTGGAATTACACTGGGTCTCTGGACAACAGTGCCAGAGATTCTTCCATGGTGATCCTGTGAGGAAGCCGAACCAGCTGTGTGAGAGCTGGAGGAAGAGGCTACAACATGAGCTGAAGAGGTGGTAGGTGCTGCGGTAGGTTGGCCTATGTCTTCAGTGTGTTTTTGTAACTCCACCGCGTGCCTGGTCCGCACATGTTTCCACATATTTGTGGTATTGACGTTGCTGACACTTTTCCCTCGTTTGAATTTCTGATGACACAGCTTGCATTTGACAAAGCAAATGTCATCTGCAACTGTGTAAAAAAAGGATCAGACACTGCAAGTCTTGGGAGTGCCCGCTTTGGCTTTTGGAAGAGCCATGCTCCAAATTGGTGCTGAAGTGGAGGCTACAGGCACTGCAGTCTTCCCCCTCCCTCTCCCTCATTGGGTCGTTTGGGGGAATCTCTTCCTCAGAGCTGCTCCCACCACCTTCCTGTTCCTCACGCCATGATGGGTCAAGGACCTCATCATCTACACTACCCTCTTCAAACAACTGCTTCTCCTGGGTAGTCTTGGCAGCACAGTACGCACCAGAAAGTGGCACCTCTTCTCATCATCAGATGCGTACTGAGGTGTGCTGACCGGAGGCACTGGCCCACCCGCCTCTTCAGAATCAGAGAGACAAAGTTGTTGGGCATCACTGCATACTACCTCTTCTTCCATTTCTCCAATGCTGCTTGGCTGGCCCCCTCTTTCCAAGCCAAGAGATTCAGAGAACAGAAGTAGAGACGGCTCCTGTCCTGGGCTCTCTGACTGCCTGGGCAATTTGACAGGTGGTGAAGAGACAGATGGTTGCTCTCCAGTGCTCTGTGCCTGAGAGGATGTGGCACTAATTGAAGTCGATGCGTTTAGCTGCCATCCATCCGACAACGGCTTCAATTTGTTCTTCCTGCAGCAGCGGGGTACGGCGATCTCCTACAAAGCTGCGCATGAAGGACTGTTCCCTGCTGAAACTGGGTAATGAAGAGTCACCGGTGCCTGCAGCAGGCACAGAATCCCCACATCCTCTCCCTGCTCCACGCCCACGTGCCTTACTCCCCACTGTTATGCTTTAAGAATCAGGCTGCACTCAGATGTCACCTGAGTGCAGTCCTCTAGTGAGTGTGATGATTCAAAGAAGGAAAACGGAAAGTGGACCCTCTAGACCGCGACGATGAACCCCTCATGGACGAGCTGACCAGATTAGACTGCCCCCTATACAGGGAGAGTTAGGGGCAGGCCCGTGAGGGACTATCACAACGGAAGCTGGAGGACCAGGATGGGAGAAGACCAAGAGGAGGCGGAGATAGTAGGACCACAGAGTAATGCTATAAGAATCAGGCTGCACTCAGATGACACCCGAGTGCAGTCCTATAGAGAGTACTGCAGAGACACAGGACTGGGTAAACTGCAGCAGTACAGGGACTGGCAGGAGGAACTGAGGAAACGCAGAGGCTAGCATGATACAGGAAAGACAGGATAAACCCAAAGTCAGGGGGAAAACGAACTTCACAGAGACTAAGAGCGGCCAGGAACACCTGAAGGAACAAATGATAACCAGGCACAGAGGAACGGCAGGAAGCAGTTTAAATACCTATAGGCAGGGTAGCACTTCCAAGTAACAGACCTCCAGAACCATAGAGAATAAGGAGAACCGACCTCTGGGTACTAGTCCTCCAGGACCATAGAGGAGACGAAAAGGAGGAGCGACAGAAGATCAGAAGTGCACACGCGCAGCACTGAACCTGGTATGCGCGCGTGCATGAGAAGCAAAGGTCGGGAGCGAGCGCAAAGAGAGAGACGCTGACTGGGGAGGCGGCAGCAACGGTATGATAGTACCCCCATCTTTACATCCCTCCTTCCTCTTTAGGCCAGAAAGAAACTTATAATAATCTCATAAATCCATGAAAAGTGCAAAAAACACCTCAAATGCTTCATGTCAAAACCACCTTTCCATAACCAAATACTTATAGAAAAAAGAGGCTCTCACTGATAATATAGAAAATTGAAAAAGATAAAATAACACACAACAGAAAAATTCTATAACTAAAATACGCTGGGAGCCACACGTGGTCGGGACAACAAAGTCCACACAACCCATATACACTACGGATGTGGTAACAATGATGTAAATACTAGAGCAAACAATATGTATGGCATAGCAAGACAAAAGTACACTAGGCATAAATGCAGAACATATCTACACAAGGGAGGGAGAGATACGGAATAATAACTCTAACTGGAGAGAGTACAGTATCGTTAAACAAATCCCCAAAGAGCACATATATAAATCCCACCACTAACAGATTAAATATAGGCAAGGTGTGCAAACCAATAGATCCGTCCAGCGTAATACCTATCCATGCCTGCCTCAAAGTTGCTAACAAGGAATCTATAAGCTGTACGATATAATAACCAACAATGCTAATGGCAAAGATGCATGGTGAAAACCTAATCCTATCTGTTATAAGGGCAGACGAGCATGCACTTCTCATATAAGTAATATATAAATATCCCTATCCTGGGAACTTAATAAAGCGCATGCCACAACGGCCCATAGGTCATAAGCACTGCAATATGTAGAAGATAAACTTACATAGATTCTAATAGTCCCAACCAAGAGCGTTCCACAGCGACCCCGACAGCGCCGTTTCGCCTGACTGGCTTCCTCAACAAGGGGGCGTAAGTGTCTAACATCCAGCTACCCCGACTATATATGAGCCCAACACAGCTGACAAGAAGTGTCTCCTAATGAATACCTAACCGCGCTTGCACCAATCAATGCGCGTAATACAAAAGGGCAATCACCCATCCTCCATACAGCTAACACAAAGCGTCTCCTGATGAATACATAACGGCGCATGCGCCAGTCCGAGCGCGTCACATAAGGCGGCGACTTCCGACACACCGCACATAGAGAGCGAGCGTACAACGCTTCACTCCCCCCCTGCACGGCGTCGGAAGTCGTCATGACAACGCCAGACCCGCGCATGCGCACCTCATCAACAGAGGCAGAGCCAAAGCAAACCAACCCACGGCAGAGAAAGAATAATAGAAACGCCCATAGTGCTGAAAACAACTAAGTCCCCAGGGCAGCGCGATCTCAGTAGCACCCATTTCGATCTATAGTCATGTAACAGACAAACCCACGACTGTAAAGGAACGCTTAAACCCCATAGAGCAGAAGGTAAAGCCAAGCATCCAAGGCAAAGCAGACCCAGTGACACCAGCTTTCATCTATGGACTCATAAACCTCTAAGAGAACAAAGGCAACTAAAATTGCTCACCAGATAACTAGCTAAACAAATATATATATGTATATATTCATCAATATTATAAAAATAAATAACCTATACCCTATATTAGTATCTAACCTTATGTACATAATGGTATAAACACACATATAATAAAAAACTGCCATAAATAGTCCATATGTCATAAATGCGATAACACTACCTACCACTATATCATCACAAAAGAGTAATTATACATAATATGAAACTATATCTATATAATGATTATAACCACAGTAATTATAAACCAAAATATACACATACAGGACAAAAACACCAATGGTACGTAATACTTATTACAATATTTCATATATAAACACACAATTAGATATAATTCCGTAGCTGCATCTTCTAATGTTCTTCTTTCTTTTATATTCATCTATAGATGGAGACCTCAAAAAAGGGCAACAATCACCAAAATGCATCAACGCCAGGTAAGTAGCCACCAATATACGAAAGGATAACTATCAAAAAATAAAAGAAAATTAGTAAAAATAAAAATACAAGACACAAACGAACACAATTAAAAACAAGGATACAGGGCTATGAATAGAGATATAAATACAAACTGCATAAGAGATTGTACGCTACCAACAGAATGGATATAGATATCCCGTAAACACTACAGACCGAATCTAAATGTACTTCAAGAAAAAATAATAAATAAATAAATATATCCCCTTTCAGGCCTACAAAAATGATCCAAAGCCTTGCGTCTCATTAAGACCATTAGGGGCTAGAGTACCAAGCAAATAAATCCACTTGCTTTCTTTTTGCGCAAGTATTTTAGCCATGTTACCACCTCTTCTTCCCAAATGGATTTGGTCAATTGCCTTGATTTTAAGCCCTCTAGGATCAGATTTGTGGCAAAGTTTAAAATGCCTAGATAGAGTTTTCAAGGCACTTAGATCAGTTATAATGACAGATTTTTCAATATCTCTTACGTGTTCTCTTGTTCTAACACGTAATTCACGTGTAGTTAAACCGATATAAACTTTGCCACATAGACACTGAGCATGATAGATAACATTTTTGGATGTACATGTAAGCCTCTTTCTAATTTCAAAGACACTAGATCCGTCATGGTTAACAAATGATTTACTTTTGCACATATTACTACATCCCTTACACATATTGCACGGAAAAAAGCCATTCTCACCAAATGTACCTGTTGCAGAACTCGTTGCTGCATAATGACTGTGTACGAGAAGATCTTTAAGATTCCTTGATCTTCTCGGAACCATCAAAGGCCGATCTGGCAAAATTGTTTTCAAAACTGGGTCTGTTTGCAAGATATTCCAATGCTTTCGCATAATCCCACATAATTCCGGCCATTGCTTGTTAAACCTCGTGATGAATCGTACTTCGCTTGTTGCCTTTTTAGAAGTCTTCACCTTTTTTCCATTACCATACAATAATTCATCCCTAGAGACAATAGCGGCTTTTTTGCGACCTTTCTTAATTTGACGATTGCTATATCCTCTATCGGAGAACCTTCTGGCTAGATCTGATGCCTGATGTTCATAATCATCTACAGTGGTACAGATTCTCTTGATTCTAAGAAATTGCCCAGTAGGAATGCCATTGATTGTGGACCTATGGTGGGCAGAGGAGGCATGAAGCAGTGTGTTAGTTGCTGTGGGTTTCCTGAACACATTGGTAATTATGTTGCCATCTTCCAACACCCTAATATCCAGATCTAAAAATTCAACTTTCCTGCCAAAATTATAGGTCAACTTGATGTTACATTGATTTTGATTTAATTTATTCATGGCTGCGGGCAGTTTATCAATAGAATCTTCCCATATGAATAGGATGTCGTCTATATAGCGACTCCACCTTTGTATGGCATGACTATCCCACTCCTCATCCTGGAATATCTGCCGTTCCCAGTACCCCATAAATAAGTTTGCATATGCCGGGGCACAAGTGGCCCCCATGGCGGTACCTTGTTTTTGTATAAAGACTTCATCCTTAAACAAGAACACATTATGTTCTAACACAAACTTTAAAAGTATCAGGAGGAGTTCTATCAATGATGTTTCTAGGTTACTCTCATAAAGATAATGGGCCACAGCTTTCAAGCCATCATCATGCTTAATGGACGAATATAGAGCCTCTACGTCCGCTGTGACCA
Source organism: Ranitomeya imitator (assembly GCF_032444005.1). NCBI lineage: Eukaryota > Metazoa > Chordata > Amphibia > Anura > Dendrobatidae > Ranitomeya > Ranitomeya imitator. The sequence continues at coordinate 621,494,169 of NC_091283.1, forward strand.
AAACGGCTCCTTTCTCCAACTGTAACATATCCAGTCTTTTCAACATCATTGTAGTGTCTTTGATGTAAGATGGCAAAGAGGACACTAACGGCTGCAGGTAATAGTCTATAACAGTACATATTATCTCACAGAGACTTCCATTTCCCGCCACAATTGGCCTACCTGGTGGGTCCAATGAATTCTTATGCAATTTAGGTAAAAGGTAGAATGTGGCCATTCTGGGCTGTAACTTCAAAACAGTCTCCACCAGTCTTTTAGGGATGATGCCGTCATCAAACGCAGACTCAAGTATAGCTACAAGTTCACCTTGAAATTTGGCAAGAGGATTATAACATAATTTTTTGTAGCAATCACTGTCATTTAAGATTTTATAGGCCTGCTTTTCATACATTTTACATGGCCAAATGACAGTATTCCCACCTTTATCAGCCTGCTTATTTTCTATAATAAAAAGACCAACAAACGCGGCAACGATAGATTGAAGGTAATTAATCTATCGGAGCATGTTCTCACAGAGTCTCAGGTACAACTGCTTGAAAAGGGCCTAACATTCTCACCTTCTTCATATTTAGATAAAAATTATGTTATAATCCTCTTGCCAAATTTCAAGGTGAACTTGTAGCTATACTTGAGTCTGCGTTTGATGACGGCATCATCCCTAAAAGACTGGTGGAGACTGTTTTGAAGTTACAGCCCAGAATGGCCACATTCTACCTTTTACCTAAATTGCATAAGAATTCATTGGACCCACCAGGTAGGCCAATTGTGGCGGGAAATGGAAGTCTCTGTGAGATAATATGTACTGTTATAGACTATTACCTGCAGCCGTTAGTGTCCTCTTTGCCATCTTACATCAAAGACACTACAATGATGTTGAAAAGACTGGATATGTTACAGTTGGAGAAAGGAGCCGTTTCGGTCACAGCGGACGTAGAGGCTCTATATTCGTCCATTAAGCATGATGATGGCTTGAAAGCTGTGGCCCATTATCTTTATGAGAGTAACCTAGAAACATCATTGATAGAACTCCTCCTGATACTTTTAAAGTTTGTGTTAGAACATAATGTGTTCTTGTTTAAGGATGAAGTCTTTATACAAAAACAAGGTACCGCCATGGGGGCCACTTGTGCCCCGGCATATGCAAACTTATTTATGGGGTACTGGGAACGGCAGATATTCCAGGATGAGGAATGGGATAGTCATGCCATACAAAGGTGGAGTCGCTATATAGACGACATCCGATTCATATGGGAAGATTCTATTGATAAACTGCCCGCAGCCATGAATAAATTAAATAAAAATCAATGTAACATCAAGTTGACCTATAATTTTGGCAGGAAAGTTGAATTTTTAGATCTGGATATTAGGGTGTTGGAAGATGGCAACATAATTACCAATGTGTTCAGGAAACCCACAGCAACTAACACACTGCTTCATGCCTCCTCTGCCCACCATAGGTCCACAATCAATGGCATTCCTACTGGGCAATTTCTTAGAATCAAGAGAATCTGTACCACTGTAGATGATTATGAACATCAGGCATCAGATCTAGCCAGAAGGTTCTCCGATAGAGGATATAGCAATCGTCAAATTAAGAAAGGTCGCAAAAAAGCCGCTATTGTCTCTAGGGATGAATTATTGTATGGTAATGGAAAAAAGGTGAAGACTTCTAAAAAGGCAACAAGCGAAGTACGATTCATCACGAGGTTTAACAAGCAATGGCCGGAATTATGTGGGATTATGCGAAAGCATTGGAATATCTTGCAAACAGACCCAGTTTTGAAAACAATTTTGCCAGATCGGCCTTTGATGGTTCCGAGAAGATCAAGGAATCTTAAAGATCTTCTCGTACACAGTCATTATGCAGCAACGAGTTCTGCAACAGGTACATTTGGTGAGAATGGCTTTTTTCCGTGCAATATGTGTAAGGGATGTAGTAATATGTGCAAAAGTAAATCATTTGTTAACCATGACGGATCTAGAGTCTTTGAAATTAGAAAGAGGCTTACATGTACATCCAAAAATGTTATCTATCATGCTCAGTGTCTATGTGGCAAAGTTTATATCGGTTTAACTACACGTGAATTACGTGTTAGAACAAGAGAACACGTAAGAGATATTGAAAAATCTGTCATTATAACTGATCTAAGTGCCTTGAAACACTCTATCTAGGCATTTTAAACTTTGCCACAAATCTGATCCTAGAGGGCTTAAAATCAAGGCAATTGACCAAATCCATTTGGGAAGAAGAGGTGGTAACGTGGCTAAAATACTTGCGCAAAAAGAAAGCAAGTGGATTTATTTGCTTGGTACTCTAGCCCCTAATGGTCTTAATGAGACGCAAGGCTTTGGATCATTTTTGTAGGCCTGAAAGGGGATATATTTATTTATTTATTATTTTTTCTTGAAGTACATTTAGATTCGGTCTGTAGTGTTTACGGGATATCTATATCCATTCTGTTGGTAGCGTACAATCTCTTATGCAGTTTGTATTTATATCTCTATTCATAGCCCTGTATCCTTGTTTTTAATTGTGTTCGTTTGTGTCTTGTATTTTTATTTTTACTAATTTTCTTTTATTTTTTGATAGTTATCCTTTTGTATATTGGTGGCTACTTACCTGGCGTTGATGCATTTTGGTGATTGTTGCCCTTTTTTGAGGTCTCCATCTATAGATGAATATAAAAGAAAGAAGAACATTAGAAGATGCAGCTACGGAATTATATCTAATTGTGTGTTTATATATGAAATATTGTAATAAGTATTACGTACCATTGGTGTTTTTGTCCTGTATGTGTATATTTTGGTTTATAATTACTGTGGTTATAATCATTATATAGATATAGTTTCATATTATGTATAATTACTCTTTTGTGATGATATAGTGGTAGGTAGTGTTATCGCATTTATGACATATGGACTATTTATGGCAGTTTTTTATTATATGTGTGTTTATACCATTATGTACATAAGGTTAGATACTAATATAGGGTATAGGTTATTTATTTTTATAATATTGATGAATATATATATATATATTTGTTTAGCTAGTTATCTGGTGAGCAATTTTAGTTGCCTTTGTTCTCTTAGAGGTTTATGAGTCCATAGATGAAAGCTGGTGTCACTGGGTCTGCTTTGCCTTGGATGCTTGGCTTTACCTTCTGCTCTATGGGGTTTAAGCGTTCCTTTACAGTCGTGGGTTTGTCTGTTACATGACTATAGATCGAAATGGGTGCTACTGAGATCGCGCTGCCCTGGGGACTTAGTTGTTTTCAGCACTATGGGCGTTTCTATTATTCTTTCTCTGCCGTGGGTTGGTTTGCTTTGGCTCTGCCTCTGTTGATGAGGTGCGCATGCGCGGGTCTGGCGTTGTCATGACGACTTCCGACGCCGTGCAGGGGGGAGTGAAGCGTTGTACGCTCGCTCTCTATGTGCGGTGTGTCGGAAGTCGCCGCCTTATGTGACGCGCTCGGACTGGCGCGTGCGCCGTTATGTATTCATCAGGAGATGCTTTGTGTTAGCTGTATGGAGGATGGGTGATTGCCCTTTTGTATTACGCGCATTGATTGGTGCAAGCGCGGTTAGGTATTCATTAGGAGACACTTCTTGTCAGCTGTGTTGGGCTCATATATAGTCGGGGTAGCTGGATGTTAGACACTTACGCCCCCTTGTTGAGGAAGCCAGTCAGGCGAAACGGCGCTGTCGGGGTCGCTGTGGAACGCTCTTGGTTGGGACTATTAGAATCTATGTAAGTTTATCTTCTACATATTGCAGTGCTTATGACCTATGGGCCGTTGTGGCATGCGCTTTATTAAGTTCCCAGGATAGGGATATTTATATATTACTTATATGAGAAGTGCATGCTCGTCTGCCCTTATAACAGATAGGATTAGGTTTTCACCATGCATCTTTGCCATTAGCATTGTTGGTTATTATATCGTACAGCTTATAGATTCCTTGTTAGCAACTTTGAGGCAGGCATGGATAGGTATTACGCTGGACGGATCTATTGGTTTGCACACCTTGCCTATATTTAATCTGTTAGTGGTGGGATTTATATATGTGCTCTTTGGGGATTTGTTTAACGATACTGTACTCTCTCCAGTTAGAGTTATTATTCCGTATCTCTCCCTCCCTTGTGTAGATATGTTCTGCATTTATGCCTAGTGTACTTTTGTCTTGCTATGCCATACATATTGTTTGCTCTAGTATTTACATCATTGTTACCACATCCGTAGTGTATATGGGTTGTGTGGACTTTGTTGTCCCGACCACGTGTGGCTCCCAGCGTATTTTAGTTATAGAATTTTTCTGTTGTGTGTTATTTTATCTTTTTCAATAAATTTTGTAATTTTCTATATTATCAGTGAGAGCCTCTTTTTTCTATAAGTATTTGGTTATGGAAAGGTGGTTTTGACAGAAAGAAACTTAGCCTGAATATTCTCCCGAGGCTCCCAGGATCTCTCCTCAGGACCGAAACCCCTCCAGTCAACCAAAAACAAAGTTCTAGCTCTAATTTTTTTCATGGCTAAAATGTCCTTAACCTCAAAAACATTGTCTGCGGAAACAGGCGAAGGTGAAGAAAGAGTTGAGCTGTGAAACCGATTAAAAACTACAGGCTTAAGGAGAGATACATGAAAGGAATTAGGGATACGAAGAGAGGCAGGTAACTTAAGTTTGTAAGAGACGTTGTTAATACGTGCCAAAACCTCGAAAGACCAATATAACGGGGGCCCAGTTTATATGAAGGGATTTTAAGGCGAATAAATCTAGAAGAAAGCCAGACCTTATCCCCAGGATGGAACACAGGAGAATCGAGACGCCTTTTATCATCATTCCTCTTCATCCTATGCTGAGCTAGTTCGAGAGCAGACTTGGTCTCCTGCCAAACCCTGGAGAATTCTCTAGACAGAAGATCTGCCGCCGGCACAGTAGAGACAGGAGGAACTGGTAGAGGAAGACCAGGGTGTTGTCCGTAGACGACAAAAAATAGAGATTTGGTAGAAGCTTCGCTGGTGTGGTTATTTTAAGAACACTCAGCCCATGGTAGTAAGTCAGACCAATCATTTTGATGAGCGTTGGAGAAATGCCGGAGATAAGTAACCAGGATCTGATTGGTACGCTCCACTTGGCCGTTGGACTGTGGATGATAGGCCAAAGAAAAATCAAGCGAAATGTTCAGTGACTTACAGAGAGATCTCCAGAAACGAGCGGTGAACTGAACTCCCCAGTCAGAAACAATGTGCTGTGGAAGACCATGAATGCGAAAAATATGTTGAACAAAAATCTTCGCCAGTTCAGGAGCCGAAAGCAGACCAGGAAGAGCAATGAAATGTGCCATTTTAGAAAAACGGTTCACAACCACGAGGACGACGATACAACCACAGGAGCGAGGCAGGTCAGTTAAGAAATCCATTGCCACGGAGCAGTAGGCACTGGAAGAGGAAGAAGAAGCCCGGAAGGAAGCCACCTGGGTACTTTGTTCTTGGCACAGGAAGGACAAGAGACCACAAAAGCTTGGACATCTTTCAAAAGAGTCGGCCACCAGTAGTAACAAGATATTAGATCAAGAGTTTTCTTGAAACCGACATGTCACGCTAGCTTGGAAGCATGTCCCCAGAGTAACACACGTCTCCTGTTCCTCTCAGAAACGAAAGTCTTACCCGGACGTAAAGCGGTCATAGATACTGGAGCAAGTGTGATGATTCTAGCGGGGTCAATGATATGCGAGAATTCCTCCTTAGTGTCCACCAACAAGAAGTACCTGGATAGAGCGTCAGCTTTGAAGTTCTTTTTTCCAGGAAGGAAGCGAAGTTCAAAGTCAAATTGGGCAAAGAACAGGGCCCATCTGGCCTGTCGTGGATTCAGTCAGTGCGCTGAACGGAAGTATGCCAAATTCTTATGATCCGTAAAGATGGCAAAGGGATTGTAAGGCTCCCTCCAACAGATATCTCCATTCCTCTAAGGCCAATTTAATGGCCAAAAGTTCTCTGTCGCCAATGGAATAATTTCTTTCAGAAGAAGAGAAACTCTTGGAGAAGAAACCACAGGGCACAAGACGACCAGTAGAAGACTTCTGAGAAAGCACAGCTCCGGCACCGAAAGCAGAGGTGTCAACCTCTAGGAAGAAGGGTTTATTAGCTTCAGGGCAATGGAGTAAAGGAGCGGAGGTGAATGCTTCAATGAGAGAGTGGAAAGCCTTTTCAGCCTCTGCTGGCCAAAGACGAGGATTGGAACCCTTCTTTATCAAAGAGTAGATGGAAGCCGACAAGGAGGAGAAATGAGGAATAAATTGCCGATAGTAATTTGCGAATCCTAGAAAGTGCTAAATCGCCTTAACCCCAAGCGGACGTGGCCAGTTGAGTACGGCAGAAACTTTAGCCGGATCCATACACAGACCAGAATCAGAGATGATGAAGCCCAGGAATGGCAGGGACGATTGTTCGAAGGCACACTTCTCAAGTTTAGCATATAGACGATTCTTCCTCAGACGGAGAAGAACTTGCCGCACATGTCTCCTATGAGAAAGCAGATCCGGTGAAAACACAAGGATGTCGTCCAAGTGCACCACTACACAGGTGTAAAGTAGGTCCCGAAAAACATAATTCACCAACTCTTGAAAAACTGCAGGAGCATTACATAAGCCGAAAGGCATCACCAAATACTCATAATGACCGTCTCTGGTGTTAAACGCAGTCTTCCATGCGTCACCCGAACTAATTTGGATCAAGTTGTAAGCTCCTCTGAGATCCAGTTTAGTGAAGATTCGTGCTCCACGCAGACGATCAAAAAGTTCTGGGATGAGAGGAAGTGGATACTTGTTTTTAATGGTGATGTTATTGAGGCCACGGTAATCAATGCAGGGACGAAGGGAACCGTCCATCTTCTTGACGAAGAAAAAACCAGCGCCTGCAGGTGAGGAGGACTTCCGTATAAAGGCTCTGGCAAGATTCTCTTGAATGTATTCAGACATGGCTAAAGTCTCGGAGGGTGACAGAGGATAAATACGACCTCTAGGAGGAGTAGAGCCGGATACAAGGTCTATCGGACAGTCGTATGGGCGATGCGGAGTTAAGACCTCTGCTTCCTTTTTGTTGAAAACGTCCGAAAAAGAGTGATAAGCTGCAGGTAGATTCGCTAGTTCTAGAACCGAGGGAGAGAGACTAGCAGGCTTGACGGGAAGCAGGCATCTGTCTTGACAAAACTGTCCCCAAGATAGGTTGTCCCCAGTACGCCAATTCAGAGTAGGTTCATGGTTTCTTAGCCAGGAGAGTCCCAAAAGTAATGCATGGGATAAAGACGGTAAAACATAAAATGCCAACTTTTCTCGATGTAAAGCTCCAATTTACATCTCAATCTCCTCTGTGACAGAAGAAACGACCTCCCGCAAAGGCTGACCGTCGACAGAAGCTATTTGCCTAGGAACCTCCAAGGATCTGACAGGAATCCCAAGCCTCTCGACCAGCTCAAGTTGAACAAAATTCCCAGCCACACCAGAATCCACATAAGCCTCAAGAGAGAAGCGACTGGAACCCATGTGTAAAATGACAGGCAAAATCAAAGGTGGAGAGAAATCATGGCTATCTAGGGAGGCCTCTCTTACCTGACCTAGGCGAAGGCGTTTCCCGGCTTCTGGGGACAAGAACGCAGAAGACGAGAAGTGCTGCCACAATAAAAGCATAAGCCCTGTGCAAGTCTCTCCTTTCAGCGTTGTTCGGCAGGCTTGAGACGATAACCTGCATAGGCTCAGGGGAAGAAGAGGAAGAAGCTGCAGTGGTTTGGGAAAGAGAAGTACCAGGTGTAACGGAGGAAAAACGAGGAGGTCTCCTCTCTCTGACAACCTCACGAGAACGCTCCTGGAACCGCAAATCAATGCGAGTCGCCAAAGAGATAAGGTCATCTAAAGCATGAGGAGTATCCCGCCCTGCCAGCTCATCCTTAATACGGGAAGACAAACCTTGCCAAAATGCTCCCACCAAAGCCTCATTATTCCAACCTAAATCAGAGGACAGCGTCCGGAAACGGATGGCATATTGAGCTACAGAAAGGGTCCCCTGACAAAGGTTGAAAAGGGACTCAGTAGTCGATACCAGACGACCAAGTTCCTCAAACACCTTGCGTGTCTAAAAAGAGAGCAAGTTGAGAAACCACAGGATCATCTCGCTCCCAAAGAGGGTTCACCCAAGCCAAAGCCTCGCCCTCCAAATGGGACACCACAAAAGCCACCTTAGCACAGTCAGTTGGGTACAGTAGCGGGGATAATTCAAAGTGTAGTTGACACTGGTTAAGAAACCCTTGACATAATTTAGGATCCCCACCATACCGAGGTGGCCTGGCAAGACGGGGCGAGGGCTGTGGAGGGTACGCATGTACAGGAGCAGAAGCGGCAGTCTGAAGAGAGAGAAGTCGATTATCGACAGAGGCCATAAAATTCAAAATATGGGACTGAGTGTCCCGTTGTTGACTTAACTCTTGCTGAAGAGATGCCAACTGAGTAGCGTTAACAGGGTCGGTAGACTGTAACATCGCAAGACAAGACTCCATGTTCTTGAGAAAGGACATGATTCTAGTCTGTTTCTCCTGCAAAAAAAGTGACTCCTTTTGAGTGGCATAGACACCAGCGGGGTCCATGGCCTGGTTATACTGTTATGCTGTAAGAATCAGGCTGCACTCAGATGTCACCCGAGTGCAGTCCTATAGTAAGTGTGACAATTCAAAGAAGGAAAACAGAAAGTGGACCCTTTAGACTGCGACGACGAACCCCTCACGGACGAGCTGACTAGATTAGACCTCCCCCTATACAGGGAGAGTTAGGGGCAGGTCCGTGAGGGACTATCGCCACAGGAGCTGGAGGACCAGGACGGGAGAAGACGAAGAGGAGGCGGAGATAGTAGGACCACAGAGTAATGCTATAAGAATCAGGCTTCACTCAGATGACACCCGAGTGCAGTCCTATAGAGAGTACTGCAGAGACACAGGACTGATGGGTAAACTGCAGCAGTACAGGGACTGGCGGAGGAATGGAGGAAACGCAGAGGCTAGCAGGATACAGGAAAGACAGGATAAACCCAAAAGTCAGAGGGAAAACAAACTTCACAGAGACTAAGAGCGGCCAGGAACACCTGATGGAACAAATGATAACCAAGCACAGAGAAAAGGCAGGAAGCAGTTTAAATACCTATAGGCAGGGTAGCACTTCCAGGTAACCATAGAGAGGACAATAAGGAGAACCGATCTCTGGGTACTAGTCCTCCAGGACCATAGAGGAGACGAAGAGGAGGACCAACAGAAGATCAGAAGTGCACACACGCAGCACTGAACCTGGTATGTGCGCGCGCGCACGAGAAGCAGAGGCCGGGAGCGAGCGCGGAGAGAGAGACGCTGACTGGGTAGGTGGCAGCAATGGTATGATACCCGCCTTCTTCATCTTGGTAGACTGATAAAGATAGGCAGAAAAGTACTAAGGGCTTAGTGTGCTTATTCCTGAACAGCTCCTAACAGGTATAAGAAACACTAATTTTCTAAAGTGTGGACTAGACTTTTTTATGAGCTAATATGGCCTACACAACTGTAAAGTGGTGTGTTTAGTGAATTTTATTATTTTTTTATTTTTTTGCAGAACAGACTACAGAGTGCTTGTGCTCTTCACAGATGAAAGCAGGTTCACACTGAGGACATGTGACAGACGTGTCAGAGTCTGGAGACGCCATGGAGAGCGATCTGCTGCCTGCAACATCCTTCAGCATGACCGGTTTGGCAGTGGGTCAGTAATGGTGTGGGGTGGCATTTCTTTGGAGGGCCACACAGCCCTCCATGTATTCGCCAGAGGTAGCCTGACTGCCATTAGGTACCGAGATGAGATGCTTAGACCCCTTGTGAGACCATATGCTGGTGCGGTTGGCCCTGGATTCCTTCTAATGCAGGACAATGCCAGACCTAATGTGGCTGGAGTGTGTCAGCAGTTCCTGCAAGATGAAGGCATTGAAGCTATGGACTGGCTCGCCCATTCCCCAGACCTGAATCCAATTTGAACACATCTGGGACATCATGTCTCGCACCATCCACCAACGTTACATTGCACCACAGACTGTCCAGGAGTTGGAGGATACTTTAGTCCAGGTATGGGAGGAGATCTCTCAGGAGATCATCTGCTGCCTCATCAGGAGAACGCCCAGGTGTTACAGGGACGTGGAGGCCACACACACTACTGTGCATCATTTCCTTGTCTTGAGGCAGTTCAACTGAAGTTGGATTAGCCTGTAACTTCTTTTTCCACTTTGATTTTGAGCATCATTCTAAATCCAGACCTCCGTGGGATATTAGTTGTGATTTACGTTGGTCCTTTTTAGGTTATAGTATTCTCAACACATTCCACTATGTAATGAATAAATAATTACAACTTGAATATTTCATTCAGTAATATCTAGGATGTGGGATATTAGTGTTCTCTTTATTTTTTTTCTCACAATGCCTATATTATATTGAGTTAATATTAAAGATATGTCTTTTATCGGATTTTGTGAGAGCTGGATATTTACGTTTATCATTGCATCTTGAAATTGTACCCAAGTATGAGTCAGACTTTTGCAAGTTCACAATTCTCTTCCTGATATCTTGGCTGATTTCTTGAGATCTTGAGATTGCTTCAGGTGGGCATTAAAACACATCCACAGGTGTATCAGAAGCTTCCAAACACATGACATCATCATATGGGCAGTCCAGAATTGTTTAAAGGCATAGTAATCTTATGTGTATGTAAACTTTTGACTTTGCAGTAAGTAATAAAAATACCTTAAAATATTCTCTCTCTCATTATTCTGGCATTTCAAATATTAATAATTATGGTAATCTAATTGACCTAAAATGGGTAAGGTTTATTCTGATTTCATGTCAGATTTTGAGAAAAGCATTCATGTGTGTCTTTTTATATAGTATGTAAACTTCTGATTCTAACTGTACTTACTATGTTCCCGTTCCCCAGGTGCTCTACTGTCTCCGGTGCATAGATTTTCCTCACAGCAGATGCAATGAAGTGAGATCATCGTGTCTGCTGACTCAGTAAAATACACTGTTTGGTAGAAGAAGGAGCCAGCACTCTGTCCTCCACTAATGTATTCACTGTTATTTGCATCCTGAGGATGCAGATAGCGATGACAGTGGGTGTTCGACGGACGGCAGGCGAGGGCATGATGCCGTCCCGGGCTGAAGTTTGGCCAGCTCTGATATATAATGTGTAGATAAAAAGAAAAATGTTCAGTGGTAATAGGTTTCTATTAAATGGTTTGTCCAGGCTTAGCTTGAAAGTCTGCAGTCACTTTAACCCCTTCCCGACCTTTGACGCATACGCTGCGTCATGAAAGTCGGTGCCATTCCGACCCATGACGCAGCATATGCGTCATGGAAAGATCACGTCCCTGCAGGCCGGGTGAAAGGGTTAACTCCCATTTCACCCGGCCTGCAGGGACAGGGGGAGTGGTAGTTTAGCCCAGGGGGGGTGGCTTCACCCCCTCGTGGCTACGATCGCTCTGATTGGCTGTTGAAAGTGAAACTGCCAATCAGAGCGATTTGTAATATTTCACCTAAAAAAATGGTGAAATATTACAATCCAGCCATGGCCGATGCTGCAATATCATCGGCCATGGCTGGACACACTAATGTGCACCCACCCCACCCCTCCGATCGCCCCCCCAGCCCCCCGATCTGTGGTCTGCTCCCCTCGGTCCTGTGCTCCGCTCCCCCGTCCTCCTGCCCGCTCCCCCCGTGCTCCAATCACACCCCCCGTGCTCCAAACAAACCCCCCCGCACTCCAATCCCACCCCCCGCACAGCGATCCCCCCCGTGCTGCGATCCACCCGCCCGCACAGCGATCCCCCACTCCGTGCTCCAATCCACCCCCCCGTGTTCCGATCCACCCCCACCCGTACCCTGATCTCCCCCCCCTTATACTTACCTGGCCTCCCGGGGACCGTCCGTCTTCTTTCCTGGGCGCCGCCATCTTCCAAAATGGCGGGCGCATGTGCAGTGCGCCCGCCGAATCTGCCGGCCGGCAGATTCGTTCCAGAGTGAATTTTGATCACTGAGATAGGTTATATCTCAGTGATCAAAATAAAAAAAAAAAGTAAATGACCCCCCCCCCTTTGTCACCCCCATAGGTAGGGACAATAAAAAAAATAAAAAAATTTTTTCCACTAAGGTTGGGGTAAGAACTAGGGTTAGGGGTAGGGTTAGGGGTAGGGTTAGGGGTAGGGTTATGGTTAGGGGTAGGGTTAGGGGTAGGGTTAGGGGTAGGGTTAGGGTTAGGGGTAGGGTTAGGGGTAAGGGTAGGGGTAGGGTTAGGGGTAGGGGTAGGGTTAGGGTTAGGGGTAGGGTTAGGAATGTGCACACATATTCTGGTCCTCTGCGGATATTTCCGCTGCGGATTTGATAAATCCGCAGTGCTAAACCGCTGCGGATTTATGGCGGATTTACCATGTTTTTTCTGCGCATTTCAATGCGGTTTTACAACAGCGATTTTCTATTTGAGCAGTTGTAAAACCGCTGCGGAATCCGCAGAAAGAAGTGACATGCTGCGGAATGTAAACCGCTGCGTTTCCGTGCAGTTTTTCTGCAGCATGTGTACAGCGATTTTTGTTTTCCATAGGTTTGCATTGAACTGTAAACTCATGGGAAACTGCTGCGGATACGCAGCGTTTTCCGCAGTGTGTGCACATACCTTTAGAATTAGGCTGTGTGCACACGGTGTGGATTTGGCTGCGGATCCGCAGCAGTGTTCCATCAGGTTTACAGTACCATGTAAACATATGGAAAGCCAAATCCGCTGTGCCCATGGTGCGGAAAATACCGCGCGGGAACGCTGCGTTGTATTTTCCGCAGCATGTCAATTCTTTGTGCGTATCCTGCAGCGTTTTACACCTGTTCCTCAATAGGAATCCGCAGGTGAAATCCGGACAAAAAACACTGGCAATCCGCGGTAAATCCGCAGGTAAAACGCAGTGCCTTTTACCCGCGGATTTTTCAAAAATGGTGCTGAAAAATCTCATACGAATCCGCAACGTTGGCACATAGCCTTAGGGCTAGGGTTGGGTTGGAATTAGGGTTGTGGTTAGGGTTAGGGGTGTGTTGGGGTTACGGGTGTGTTGGGGTTAGGGTTGTGATTAGGGTTACGGCTACAGTTGGGATAAAGGTTAGGGGTGTGTTGGAGTTAGAATTGAGGGGTTTCCACTGTTTAGGCACATCAGGGGTCTCCAAACGCAACATGGCGCCACCATTGATTCCAGCCAATCTTGCATTCAAAAAGTCAAATGGTGCTCCCTCACTTCCGAGCCCCGACGTGCACCCAAACAGTGGTTTACCCCCACATATGGGGTACCAGCATACTCAGGACAAACTGCGCAACAATTACTGGGGTCCAATTTCTCCTGTTACCCTTGTGAAAATAAAGAAATGCTTGCTAAAACATCATTTTTGAGGAAAGAAAAATGATTTTTTATTTTCACGGCTCTGCGTTGTAAACGTCTGTGAAGCACTTGGGGGTTCAAAGTGCTCACCACATATCTAGATAAGTTCCTTGGGGGGTCTAGTTTCTAAAATGGGGTCACTTGTGGGGGGTTTCTACTGTTTAGGCACACCAGGGGCTCTGCAAACGCAATGTGACGCCCACAGACCATTCCATCAAAGTCTGCATTTCAAAAGTCACTACTTCCCTTCTGAGCCCCGACGTGTGCCCAAACAGTGGTTTACCCCCACACATGGGGTATCAGCGTACTCAGGAGAAACTGGACAACAACTTTTGGGGTCCAATTTCTCCTGTAACCCTTGGGAAAATAAAAAATTCTGGGCTAAATAATTACTTTTGAGGAAAGAAAACGTATTTATTATTTTCACGGCTCTGCATTATAAACTTCTATGAAGCACTTGGGGGTTCAAAGTGCTCACCACACATCTAGATAAGTTCCTTTCGGGGTCTAGTTTCCAAAATGGGGTCACTTGTGGGGGGTTTCCACTGTTTAGGCACATCAGGGGCTCTGCAAACGCAACGTGACGCCCGCAGAGAATTCCATCAAAGTCTGCATTTCAAAACGTCACTACTTCAATTCCGAGCCCCGGCATGTGCCCAAACAGTAGTTTACCCCCACATATGGGGTATCACCGTACTCAGGAGAAACTGGACAACAAATATTGGGGTCAAATTTCTCCTGTTACCCTTGGGAAAATTAAAAAATTCTGGGCTAAATAATTATTTTTGAGGAAAGAAAACGTATTTATTATTTTCACGGCTCTGCATTATAAACTTCTGTGAAGCACTTGGGGGTTCAAAGTGCTCACCACACATCTAGATAAGTTCCTTTCGGGGTCTAGTTTCCAAAATGGGGTCACTTGTGGGGGGTTTCCACTGTTTAGCCACATCAGGGGCTCTGCAAACGCAACGTGACGCCCACAGAGCATTCCATCAAAGTCTGCATTTCAAAATGTCACTACTTCACTTCCGAGCCCCGGCATGTGCCCAAACAGTGGTTTACCCCCAAATATGGGGTATCAGCGTACTCAGAAGAAACTGGACAACAACTTTTGGGGTCAAATTTCTCCTGTTACCCTTTGTAAAATAAAAAATTGCAGGCTAAAAGATCATTTTTGAGAAAATAATTTTTTTTTTTTTTTCATGGCTCTGCGTTATAAACTTCTGTGAAGCACTTGGGGGTTCAAAGTCCTCACCACACATCTAGATTAGTTCCTTTGGGGGTCTAGTTTCCAAAATGGGGTCATTTCTGGGGGATCTCCAATGTTTAGGCACACAGGGGCTCTCCAAACGTGACATGGTGTCCGCTAATGATTGGAGCTAATTTTCCATTTAAAAAGCCAAATGGCGTGCCATCCCTTCCGAGCCCTGCCGTGCGCCCAAACAGTGGTTTACCCCCACATATGGGGTATCAGCGTACTCAGGACAAACTGGACAACAATATTTCGGGTCCAATTTCTCCTATTATCCTTGGCAAAATAGAAAATTCCAGGCTAAAAAATCATTTTTGAGGAAAGAAAAATTATTTTTTATTTTCATGGCTCTGCGTTATAAACTTCTGTGAAGCACCTGGGGGTTTAAAGTGCTCAATATGCATCTAGATAAGTTCCTTGGGGGGTCTAGTTTCCAAAATGGGGTCACTTGTGGGGGAGCTCCAATGCATAGGCACACAGGGGCAATCCAAACGCGACATGGTGTCCGCTAACAATTGGAGCTAATTTTCCATTCAAAAAGTCAAATGGCGCGCCTTCCCTTCCGAGCCCTGCCGTGTGCCCAAACAGTGTTTTACCCCCACATATGAGGTATCGGCGTACTCGGGAGAAATTGCCCAACAAATTTTATGATCCATTTTATCCTACTGCCCATGTGAAAATGAAAAAATTGAGGCGAAAAGAATTTTTTTGTGAAAAAAAAGTACTTTTTCATTTTTACAGATCAATTTGTGAAGCACCTGAGGGTTTAAAGTGCTCACTAGGCATCTAAATAAGTTCCTTGGGGGGTCTAGTTTCCAAAATGGGGTCACTTGTGGGGGAGCGCCAATGTTTAGGCATACAGGAGCTCTCCAAACGCGACATGGTGTCCGCTAACGATGGAAATAATTTTTCATTCAAAAAGTCAAATGGCGCTCCTTCCCTTCCGAGCCTTACCATGTGCCCAAACAGTGGTTTACCCCCACATATGAGGTATCGGCATACTCAGGAGAAATTGCCCAACACATTTTAGGATCCATTTTATCCTGTTGCCCATGTGAAAATGAAAAAATTGAGGCTAAAATAATTTTTTTGTGAAAAAAAGTACTTTTTCATTTTTACGGATCAATTTGTGAAGCACCTGGGGGTTCAAAGTGCTCACTATGCATCTAGATAAGTTCCTTGGGGCGTCTAGTTTCCAAAATGGGGTCACTTGTGGGGGAGCTCCAATTTTTAGGCACACGGGGGCTCTCCAAACGTGACATGGTGTCCGCTAAAGAGTGCAGCCAATTTTTGATTCAAAAAGTCAAATGGCGCTCCTTCCCTTCCAAGCCCTGCCGTGCGCCCAAACAGTGGTTTACCCCCACATATGAGGTATCAGCGTACTCAGGACAAATTGGACAACAACTTTCGTGGTTCAGTTTCTCCTTTTACCATTGGGAAAATAAAAAAATTGTTGCTAAAAAATAATTTTTGTGACTAAAAAGTTAAATGTTCATTTTTTCCTTCCATGTTGCTTCTGCTGCTGTGAAGCACCTGAAGGGTTAATAAACTTCTTGAATGTGGTTTTGAGTACCTTGAGGGGTGCAGTTTTTAGAATGGTGTCACTTTTGGGTATTTTCAGCCATATAGACCCCTCAAAGTGACTTCAAATGTGAGGTGGTCCCTAAAAAAAATGGTTTTGTAAATTTCGTTGTAAAAATGACAAATCGCTGGTCAAATTTTAACCCTTATAACTTCCTAACAAAAAAAAATTTTGTTTCCAAAATTGTGCTGATGTAAAGTAAACATGTGGGAAATGTTATTTATTAACTATTTTGTGTCACATATTTCTCTGGTTTAACAGAATAAAAATTCAAAATGTGAAAATTGCGAAATTTTCAAAATTTTCGCCAAATTTCCGTTTTTATCACAAATAAACGCAGAATTTATTGACCTAAATTTACCACTAACATGAAGCCCAATATGTCACGAAAAAACAGTCTCAGAACCGCTAGGATCCGTTGAAGCGTTCCTGAGTTATTACCTCATAAAGGGACACTGGTCAGAATTGCAAAAAACGGCAAGGTCTTTAAGGTCAAAATAGTCTGGGTCATGAAGGGGTTAAAGAGAACCTGTCACCCCCAAAATCGAAGATGAGCTAAGCCCACCGGCATCAGGGGCTTATCTACAGCATTCTGTAATGCTGTAGATAAGCCCCCGATGTATCCTGAAAGATGAGAAAAAGAGGTTAGATTATACTCACCTGGGGGGCGGTCCGATCTGATGGGCGTCGCGGTCCGGGGCCTCCCATCTTTTTACGATGACGTCCTCTTCTTGTCTTCACGCTGCGGCTCTGGCGCAGGCGTACTTTGTCTGCCCTGTTGAGGGCAGAGCAAAGTACTGCACTGCACAGGTGCCGGGAAAGGTCAGAAAGGCCCAGCGCCTGCGCACTGCAGTACTTTGCTCTGCCCTCAACAGGGCAGACAAAGTATGCCTGCGCCGGAGCCGCAGCGTGAAGACAAGAAGAGGACGTTGTCCTATGAAGAAAGGAGGCCCCGGATCACCATGCGACGACCATCGGACTGGACCGCAGCGGAAACGCCCCTGGGTGAGTATAATCTAACCTCTTTTTCTCATCTTTCAGGTTACATCAGGGGCTTATCTACAGCATTCCAGAATGCTGTAGATAAGCCCCTGATGCTGGTGGGCTTAGCTCATCTTCGATTTTGGGGGTGACAGGTTCCCTTTAAGTGACTGCAAACTTGTGAATCCTCACAAGACCGGACGACAATTGGACCACAAATACGCAATGTGTATACTTCCGGCCACATTACAACTAAACGTATACGTCTTGTTTCAATTCACGTCCATGGGCCCAGGGAATCCTGACAGTGTGCACTGTGCACGCTGTGAGAATTTACAAATTTACCGTCATATATAGTGACTGCATACTTTCACGCCAAACCTGGACAACTGCTTTAAGCAAAATGTGAGAAAAGTTAAGAGAATGTCTTTTTGAATACAATTTATCAAAATAATTAATCATGGCTTTAAAATATTTAAAATAGGAATATGCATCCATGACAGTTCAAATAAAACTGCAGTATCTTGTAAGGTAAAGTCCTAAAATGTGAAAAAATTATTATATTTTGCTTCCTTTTTCTTTGAATTTTTAATATTTTATCATTGCCTTAGGGGTTAGTGAGATTACTCCAAATCCTCCAGCCATGGAATAATGAATGGAACATTAATGATCACAATCATGACAAGCTACATTTGTGTATAAAGGCAGCCGCACAAAAGATGTGCAGATCAATGGAAAATCTTTCATTCTGAAGATGACTGCAATGTGAAGACATTTCAAAAACTCTCAAAGAAAACAAAGAGACAGACAGACAGAATCCTGAAATGAAAGCGATGAATGCACAGCTATCTTTACAGAACAGCCCAAACAGCTACTCTGTGGCAACAGACCCTGCGAAGATACTGTCTAATTAATAGTAACACCACTGATAAAAACAGGACACCAAGGAAATATACGGTATCCCAAATACAAAATGGCCTATTTAAATAATTCACTCCCATATTTGAAGCTGAGCCCAATATATTCATGTTGAAATTATCTACTCAATATAATCAGGTATATATTCACCATGATTGCTCTCCCAATTAAACATTAATTCCTCCCAACCGGGAGGTTAAGTACCCACTAGAAATATATTAATCACAAGCAGTGTGACCAGAAAAATGAATTGATCCACACTATGGTACTAGATAAATGATAAAAATTTATTGAAGTCATATATAAAAAACATGTAAAGTACAAAACTACGAGTCAAGAAAGGTGCAAAAAATCCACAAAAAGAGGGACACAACCGTCATAGGCAGAAACAAAACCCAAATCTGCATAAACACCTACATGAATGATGACCATCTACACTACCAGTTTAGATAAGTAAACAAAGCCCTAAATAAAGAGCTAAGGAAGCCGCCCTGTAAGAAGGACTATGTACGCAGTTCCAACAAGAAGTGACCTAAAAGGTAGTGGTACTCCTAAACACAGGTGGCTATGATAGAATTAATAGTCTGTAGATGCAGGTTTACATTAATTACCTTGTGGTGTATGCAGGGTGAATGCCCCGACGTCCCTCTGCCCCGACGCGCGTTTCGCGTTCGCTTCTTCTGGAGGCGTGTCAGGGCAGGGGGCTAGCCGGTATATATATGAGATAGTGCGCCGTTCATTGGTCAATATTGACAGCAAGCCGCCGAACAGCTGGGAAAAGCTGGATGTATCTATGTCGCGCATGCGCTCAGCCATGTACGGATACAGGAAGCTAAGTGCCGGGATATCCTGTAGGAGGTGGTGTACGGATTTCCTCCATCCATGGGTGTGCACCGCGCATGCGTGAAGACCATCCTCGTTGTGTAGCATACAGGCACCGCCGAATATTGAGTATATGGCGCATGCGCTAAGGTCTCCGCACATAATGTACGGAGACCGGAAATGCTAGGGGGGATGTACGGACTAACCATGTCCTCAGGAGTAGCGGCGCATGGTCAGATGACAGGTACCCGAGAAAAAGGGGGGAATCAGACCGCGGCAGCGGGGCCGGCAATACCAGGTCGCACATAGTGCGACCCGGCATCACCAAACCCCATAATTGCCACCATCCGACTGCCCCGCGGGCCTGCAATGAGACCATGCGCTCCCCCTACTGACATGGGGGCACAAATGTGTCAAGAATAGAAAGATGTAAAGCAATATGTCGAGAGACATAATCAGTATATGCAAACAATAGTGCAATGTGTTATAATACAATATCTGAAAAGGTGATAAAAATCAAAAAAGAATAGAGACTATTCTGCAAGATTCTAAAAATGGTATACATTTGGGAGCACTCATAGAACTGACAGTGCCTGCCAACAAGTGTGATAATTATGTGACCCTATAAGATACAGTAAAAACCCCATGATATAACCCCCACTGGGGCAACCATAGAGTGTGAATTCAATAAAATGCTAGCAAACACTAGGTAAATTAAAAAAGAGGTGTATTGTGGTCTGTGAAATCCCTCTATTAAGGATGACAAACATGACCGAGGGGCCTAAAATTGCCTGAGATAAGAATCCCTAAAGTGCTACAACACAGAAAATACTTAAAGGTGTATACATTCTAAGTCGAGTGATATATTAAAACAATAAAATTTCCATATAGCTGTAGGTGGTGCTTAATGTCCATGCTAACTCCAATAAAGACCTTATGCTATGAGATATGACAAAAACTTTTTTGTCCTTTTGATCTTCAGGAGGCATTCCTCAACATGAAACCATGTCTTGAGTGTGGTGTCTTCGTACGAGATCCTCCGTTCTCTTCCCCAGACTGAAAGCGGCTGCCGTCAACAACCAATGTATACAGGTGAGCTGTAGTTTAAACATATAAGCATAAAATAATTTAGTAAAAACCAACAAACAACGAACTTAAAACCTTGGTAAGATGAACCAACCAGAATACTAGTAGTTATCACCTCAGAATAAAACCCCTGTCACCCTACTTCCTATAATTACAAAAACGCACTGAAGCCAAAGCTCTCGTTAAGGCCCTGAGGTACCAGTGTGCCTAGTCTGTAGATCCATTGGCATTCCTTTTTAGCCAGTCTTTTACCCATATCATCACTCCTGGGGCCCAAATCCAGCATATCAATACCCGTGACCACAAGGAGGCGGGAATTGCATTGATGGTATCGCTTAAAATGCTTGGGAAGGGTTTTCAACGTAGTATCCTCAGTGGCCAGCCTGGCCTTTTCAATGTCTAGGCAGTGCTCACGTACTCTGATCTTAAGTTCTCGGCTAGTCATGCCGACTTACACCTTACCGCATGGGCACACGGCATGATAGATTATGCCCTTTGATGTACACGTAATGTGTGCCCTAATATCAAAGGTCCTAGAGTTGTCATGATTACTGAAAGTAGTACTTTTCCTTGTGTTGGCACATCCCTTACACATACCGCATGGAAAAAATCCCCTTCTCCCCGTACCTGCATTATTTTTAAATTTCTTTTTGGGATCATACGTACTGTGTACCAGCCTATCCCGCAGGCTAGGAGCTCTTTTTGCCACCATAGAGGGCTGTTCTGGTAGAATTTCCTTAAGTATGGGATCAGTGAATAGAATTTTCCAGTGCTTTTGGATTACCTCACAGAGGTCATGCCATTCACTGCTATAATTAGTGATGAATCTTACCTGAATATCCTGTTCCGTTTGAGCTGGAGCCACCGAATTCTTATGTAGGAGTTGTTGTCTTGGGGTGTTTTTGGCTCTCCAATATCCCTTCTGTATAGCTCTCCGATTATATCCACGATCCCTGAATCTGTCTCTTAATATCTTCGCTTGTGTTTCAAATTGATCTTCTTCGGAACAGATCCTTTTTATACGCAAGTATTGACCGATGGGTATACTATTGGTGGTTGATTTGGGATGCTGCGACGATGCAATTTTAGGCAATTTTAGGCCCCTCGGTCATGTTTGTCATCCTTAATTGAGGGATTTCACAGACCACAATACACCTCTTTTTTTAATGTACCTAGTGTTTGCTAGCATTTTATTGAATTCACACTCTATGGTTGCCCCAGTTGGGGTTATATCATGCGGTTTTTACTGTATCTTATAGGATCACATAATTATCACACATGTTGGCAGGCACTGTCAGTTCTATGAGTGCTCCCAAATGTATACCATTTTTAGAATCTTGCAGAATATTCTCTATTCTTTTTTGATTTTTATCACCTTTTCAGATATTGTATTATAACACATTGCACTATTATTTGCATATACTGATTATGTCTCTCGACATATTGCTTTACATCTTTCTATTCTTGACACATTTGTGCCCCCATGTCAGTAGGGGGAGCGCATGGTCTCATTGCAGGCCCGCGGGGCAGTCGGATGGTGGCAATTATGGGGTTTGGTGATGCCGGGTCGCACTATGTGCGACCTGGTATTGCCGGCCCCGCTGCCGCGGTCTGATTCCCCCCTTTTTCTCGGATACCTGTCATCTGACCATGCGCCGCTACTCCTGAGGACATGGTTAGTCCGTACATCCCCCCTAGCATTTCCGGTCTCCATACATTATGTGCGGAGACATTAGCGCATGCGCCATATACTCAATATTCGGCGGTGATTGTATGCTACACAACGCGGATGGTCTTCACGCATGCGCGGTGCACACCCATGGATGGAGGAAATCCGTACACCACCTCCTACAGGATATCCCGGCACTTAGCTTCCTGTATCCGTACATGGCTGAGCGCATGCGCGACATAGATACATCCGGCTTTTCCCAGCTGTTCGGCGGCTTGCTGTCAATATTGACCAATGAACGGCGCACTATCTCATATATATACCGGCTAGCCCCCTGCCCTGACACGCCTCCAGAAGAAGCGAACGCGAAATGCGCGTCGGGACAGAGGGACGTCGGGGCATTCACCCTGCATACACCACAAGGTAATTAATGTAAACCTGCATCTACAGGCAATTAATTCTATCATAGCCACATGTGTTTAGGAGTACCACTACCTTTTAGGTCACTTCTTGTTGGAACTGCGTACATAGTCCTTCTTACAGGGCGGCTTCCTTAGCTTTTTATTTAGGGCTTTGTTTACTTATCTAAACTGGTAGTGTAGATGGTCATCATTCATGTAGGTGTATATGCAGATTTGGGTTTTGTTTCTGCCTATGACGGTTCTGTCCCTCTTTTTGTGGATTTTTTGCGCCTTTCTTGACTCGTAGTTTTGTACTTTACATGTTTTTTATATATGACTTCAATAAATTGTTATCTTTTATCTAGTATCATAGTGTGGATCAATTCATTTTTCTGGTCACACTGCTTGTGATTAATATATTTCTAGTGGGTATTTAACCTCCCGGTTGGGAGGAATTAATGTTTAATTGGGAGAGCAATCATAGTGAATATATAACTGTGCAGGCTGTTGTTTAAAGAGAGCTCAACATAATGGATTTTAGAGCGAAGGAAAGCTCTTGGCAGGCGAAGGCCTCCAACATGTTCAAGAAGGGTGCGGGTCCTTTACCTACTTCCTTCAACTCCAATCAACAGGAGAATGTGACTAAATACAAAAACGCGGTACATAAGAAAATTAAGATCTGGTGGACAAAGACTACTTTGTAAAACTATGTCGCACAACATATTGTACCAAGAGGCTTAAGAATACATTTATTCCCTACCTTTGATCTCGATGATACATTCCTAAAGGAGAGATGGATCAAGGCAGCAAACACATGCTCTTTTGAATTCCTAAACATCATCATAGAGCATAATGCCATTACGTTAAAAAATGTTGAGGCGGAAATCGATTCTCTCCAAAAAGGGCTACAACAAGATGTGAAAGCTGAGTCCTTCCAGGAGATGATTAGCAAACTGGACAAGGAAATTGAAAAATGGGAGGGGGCCATCTCCCTCAACAAACAGAAGAAGTATCAGAGAGATTGTGTTGACTTTGAAACCAACAAATTTTTCAAATGGCAAAATACAAAAATTAACATACGAAGAAATGTGTCCAGGAGTTCATCCATAGCATCTAACTCGTCTATGAGTGAGGGAGGAGAATCCAGCCACAAAGCATACAATGGACCCAGAACCCGCCAGTTTACAAAGAAGGGACCCTCACAAGGAAACCATAATCGGAAAGATGACACCGTTAAGGTAATTAACCTTTCAGCCCATATCTTAACTAATGCACAAGAAAGAGTGTTGTAGAGGGGACTCAATTTCTCACCATCTTCTACCCTAGACACGTTTACCACTGTAAAGGATCTCCACCTTTTTGCAAGAAAACTTATTTTAAAAAAACTACACCATAAGGGGAGCATAGGGGGACCCGATGCTGAAGATGGGGAACAAGAAGCCCTGGAGGCACTAGTATCTTTACTAGAAGAAAACACTACTAATACAAGTAAGTTCCCCATGAATCTTATCAATAAATCTACCAAATTTCCACCATTCACAATATCCCCAGCAGTAGACACATTTACGAAAATGGTCACAAGTGACATTGAGGAAATCAAATCCAGACCCAGGAGACCCCGTCCGTTCAATCTTTCTAGGGAGGAGAGAGAGGCTCTTGGGGAACTGGAGAGTTGGGATGACGTTGTTTTCAAAATAGCAGACAAAGGTGGCAATGTAGTGATATGGCCAAATCAGATGTATGAGGCTCAAGCTGGAAAATTGCTTCATAACACTACTGAATACAAACAGCTGACATTCAACCCAATGATAAAATTTAAGGATGAGCTGATCACCATTCTTACTACAGCATATGAAAACAACGTCATCCCAAAAAAACTCTTGGAAGTACATGTTAGGATGAGTCCCAGACTGGCAACATTCTACCTGGCACCCAAGATTCACAAAAACTTGGCAGACCCACCGGGTAGACCCATAGTGGCGGCCAATGAGGGGCAATGTGAAATTGTCTGCGATATAATTGAACATTATCTTAAACCTTTGGTGGTTCAGTTGCCCTCATACATCAAAGACACTACCGCTGCCTTGGGCCATCTGGAAAACATACAACTTTCTGAGGATATGATTCTGGTTACTGCCGATGTTGAGGCTTTGTACTCAAGCATCAGGCATACAGATGGCCTACAGGCAGTAGAGAAATATCTTACCCAGAGTAACATTGAGAGGGATATGTCAGCGTTCATCTTGGAGTTACTCACATTTGTCCTTACACACAATGTATTTTCATTTGCTGGGAGGGTCTACCTTCAACAACAGGGTACAGCGATGGGGGCCTCTTGTGCCCCCTCGTATGCCAATTTATTTATGGGGGCTTGGGAGTGGTCCATATTCCAAGAAAATGAGGTCCAAGGTATGGAGCGAGTCCACAATTGGATTTGCTTCATTGATGACATTATGTTCATATGGGAGGGTCCAGTGGAGGAGCTTAAGGACCTCATGACCAGACTAAATCAAAATAATAAAAACATCAAACTTACATACAAATATGGGCGTCAAATTGACTTCTTGGACCTGTCTATTATAGCACTACCGGATGGACATCTATCCACAACAGTATTTCAGAAATCTACAGCAACGAACTCGCTGCTACATGCATCGTCGCAGCATCCCAAATCAACCACCAATAGTATACCCATCGGCCAATACTTGCGTATAAAAAGGATCTGTTCCGAAGAAGATCAATTTGAAACACAAGCGAAGATATTAAGAGACAGATTCAGGGATCGTGGATATAATCGGAGAGCTATACAGAAGGGATATTGGAGAGCCAAAAACACCCCAAGACAACAACTCCTACATAAGAATTCGGTGGCTCCAGCTCAAACGGAACAGGATATTCAGGTAAGATTCATCACTAATTATAGCAGTGAATGGCATGACCTCTGTGAGGTAATCCAAAAGCACTGGAAAATTCTATTCACTGATCCCATACTTAAGGAAATTCTACCAGAACGGCCCTCTATGGTGGCAAAAAGAGCTCCTAGCCTGCGGGATAGGCTGGTACACAGTACGTATGATCCCAAAAGGAAATTTAAAAATAATGCAGGTACGGGGAGAAGGGGATTTTTTCCATGCGGTATGTGTAAGGGATGTGCCAACACAAGGAAAAGTACTACTTTCAGTAATCATGACAACTCTAGGACCTTTGATATTAGGGCACACATTACGTGTACATCAAAGGGCATAATCTATCATGCCGTGTGCCCATGCGGTAAGGTGTATGTCGGCATGACTAGCCGAGAACTTAAGATCAGAGTACGTGAGCACTGCCTAGACATTGAAAAGGCCAGGCTGGCCACCGAGGATACTACATTGAAAACCCTTCCCAAGCATTTTAAGCGATACCATCAATGCAATTCCCGCCTCCTTGTGGTCACGGGTATTGATATGCTGGATTTGGGCCCTAGGGGTGGTGATATGGGTAAAAGACTGGCTAAAAAGGAATGCCAATGGATCTACAGACTAGGCACACTGGTACCTCAGGGCCTTAACAAGAGCTTTGGCTTTGGTGCGTTTTTGTAATTATAGGAAGTAGGGTGGCAGGGGTTTTATTCTGAGGTGATAACTACTAGTATTCTGGTTGGTTCATCTCACCAAGGTTTTAAGTTTGTTGTTTGTTGGTTTTTACTAATTTGTTTTATGTTTATATGTTTAAACTACAGCTCACCTGTATATATTGGTTGTTGATGGCCACCGCTTTCAGTCTGGGGAAGAGAACGGAGGATCTCGTAAGAAGACACCACACTCAAGACATGGTTTCATGTTGAGGAATGCCTCCTGAAGATCAAAAGGACAAAAAAGTTTTTGTCATATCTCATAGCATAAGGTCTTTATTGGAGTTAGCATGGACATTAAGCACCACCTACAGCTATATGGAAATTTTATTGTTTTAATATATCACTCGACTTAGAATGTATACCCCTTTAAGTATGTTCTGTGTTGTAGCACTTTAGGGATTCTTATCTCAGGCAATTTTAGGCCCCTCGGTCATGTTTGTCATCCTTAATTGAGGGATTTCTCAGACCACAATACACCTCTTTTTTTAATTTACCTAGTGTTTGCTAGCATTTTATTGAATTCACACTCTATGGTTGCCCCAGTGGGGGTTATATCATGGGGTTTTTAAGGTACCGTCACACTAGACAATATCGCTAGCGATCCGTGACGTTGCAGCGTCCTCGCTAGCGATATCGTCCAGTGTGACAGGCAGCAGCGATCAGGCCCCTGCTGTGCTGTCGCTGGTCGGGGAAGAAAGTCCAGAACTTTATTTCGTCGCTGGACTCCCCGTAGACATCGCTGAATCGGCGTGTGTGACACCGATTCAGCGATATCTTCACTAGTAACCAGGGTAAACATCGGGTTACTAAGCGCAGGACCGCGCTTAGTAACCCGATGTTTACCCTGGTTACCATCGTTAAAGTAAAAAAAACAACCGCTACATACTTACCTTCCGCTGTCTGTCCTCGGCGCTCTGCTTCTCTGGTCTCGCTGTGAGCACAGCGGCCGGAAAGCAGAGCGGTGACGTCACCGCTCTGCTTTCCGGCTGCCCGGCGCTCACAGCCAGACCAGAGAAGCAGAGCGCCGAGGACAGACAGCGGTAGGTAAGTATGTAGCGTTTGTTTTTTTACTTTTAGGATGGTAACCAGGGTAAACATCGGGTTACTAAGCGCGGCCCTGCGCTTAGTTACCCGATGTTTACCCTGGTTTGCCGGCATCGTTGGTCGCTGGAGAGCGGTCTGTGTGACAGCTCTCTAGCGACCAAACAGCGACGCTGCAGCGATCCGGATCGTTGTCGGTATCGCTGCAGCGTCGCTTAGTGTGACGGTACCTTTACTGTATCTTATAGGGTCACATAATTATCACACTTGTTGGCAGGCACTGTCAGTTCTATGAGTGCTCCCAAATGTATACCATTTCAAGAATCTTGCAGAATAGCCTCTATTCTTTTTTGATTTTTATCACCTTTTCAGATATTGTATTATAACACATTGCACTATTATTTGCATATACTGATTATGTCTCTCGACATATTGCTTTACATCTTTCTATTCTTGACACATTTGTGCCCCCATGTCAGTAGGGGGAGCACATGGTCTCATTGCAGGCCCGCGGGGCAGTCGGATGGTGGCAATTATGGGGTTTGGTGATGCCGGGTCGCACTATGTGCGACCTGGTATTGCCGGCCACGCTGCCGCGGTCTGATTGCCCCCTTTTTCTCGGGTACCTGTCATCTGACCATGCGCAGCTACTCCTGAGGACATGGTTAGTCCGTACATCCCCCCTAGCATTTCCGGTCTCCGTACATTATGTGCGGAGACCTTAGCGCATGCGCCATATACTCAATATTCGGCGGTGCTTGTATGCTACACAACGCGGATGGTCTTCACGCATGCGCGGTACACACCCATGGATGGAGGAAATCCGTACACCACCTCCTACAGGATATCCCGGCACTTAGCTTCCTGTATCCGTACATGGCTCAGCGCATGCGCAACATAGATACATCCGGCTTTCCCCAGCTGTTCGGCGGCTTGCTGTCAATAGTGCGCCGTTCATTGGTCAATATCTCATATATATACCGGCTAGCCCTCTGCCCTGACACGCCTCCAGAAGACGCGAACGCGAAACGCGCGTCGGAGCAGAGGGACGTCGGGGCATTCACCCTGCATACACCACAAGGTAATTAATGTAAACCTGCATCTACAGGCTATTAATTCTATCATAGCCACCTGTGTTTAGGAGTATCACGACCTTTTAGGTCACTTCTTGTTGGAACTGCGTACATAGTCCTTCTTACAGGGCGGCTTCCTTAGCTCTTTATTTAGGGCTTTGTTTACTTATCTAAACTGGTAGTGTAGATGGTCATCATTCATGTAGGTGTTTATGCAGATTTGGGTTTTGTTTCTGCCTATGACGGTTCTGTCCCTCTTTTTGTGGATTTTTTGCACCTTTCTTGACTCGTAGTTTTGTACTTTACATGTTTTTTATATATGACTTCAATAAATTGTTATCTTTTATCTAGTACCATAGTGTGGATCAATTCATTTTTTCTGGTCACACTGCTTGTGATCAATATAATCAGGGCCAGTTTTAGACAAAGTGGGGCCTTGGGGAAAAGTTTAAAGTAGGGCTCCAAATGCTCACATATTGCACCGTCACACAGAAACATTTTGTTTTGTTTTTTTACATTCGCTGAGATCAGGCCACTAAACGAGTGTGATATACAATATTGATGTCATTCTACACCTGTTTCCCGGCCTCTTTAATGAGGAAGAATGATGGGCATCAAACGATCACTAGTAGATCAATCTGTCCACATAAAGTATCTTGTTATTAGCAGCATATGTCCAGTTTTGATGCGACGATGTGCTGCTGAGAACAATGATTTTTGTTCCAGAATAAACAATCCAATCATCAGTAGAATAAGCATCATTTTGCTTGTTTAGTATAATAAACCCCATAGTCCTCCACATAGTGTAATACACACCATAGTCCTCCACATTGTGTAATGCATACCCCATAGTCCTCCATATAGTATAATGTGTCCCATATCCCTCCATATGCTTTTATACACTCCCCATATCCTCCCTATAGTATCATGTACTCCCTATAGTCCTCAATATAGTATAATCCATCCCATAGTCATCCATATTGTATAATGCACCCCTATAGTCCTCCCTATATTACAATGCACTCCTCATGCATAATGCACCCCATAGTCCTTCATATAGTATAATGCATTCCCCACAGTCCTTGATACAGTGTGATGCATTCCCCATAGACCTTCATATAGTATAATACACTCCTCATAGTCCTCCATATAGTTATCTATACAGTATAATGCAGGTCCCATATAGTACATATAGTATAATGCACCCCATAGTCCTCAATAGAGCATAATGCAGCCCCCATCAGAGCATAATACAGTTCCCCTCAGAGTATAATGCAGCCCCCTCTTATAGAGTATATCGCAGATCCCCTCATAGAGTATAATGCAACCCCCTCATAGAGTATAATGCAGCCCCCTCATAGAGTACAATGCAACCCACCTAGAGTATGATGCAGCCTCCTCATAGAGAATAATGCAGCACCCACACACACACACACATAGAGTATCATGCTGACACACAATAATGCAGCACACACACACACACACTATAATGCAGCCCCACACTCCTGCAGTATTTTACAATATTCACCTCTCCTCCTAGTTCCTCGCTATTCTTGCTTCTGCAGTGCTCCATTGCCTGACACAGCATAGAGCGCACTGAAGTGACATGAGAGGCAGAGGGGGCATGATGGGAATGGGAGCATCATCTGACGTTCTCTCCTCCATCATTGCTTTCAAATGTATCTACATCTGTGATGCCGATCAGTTGAATGTAGAGCAGTGCTTCTCAAACAGGTTTCCATGGATACTGGCAAGAGCATGGCATATACTTATTTTTCAGGATAAGGACTCCACAGGTTTAGATGTCAGAAAAAGCAAACAAATATAACCTACTCTAATTAAAGATTTTGTCTCAAGTTCCTATAGTCAGGAACTTACGCCTCATTTAACTATTTCCTTCCTGCTTGCACTTCTGAAGTGTAACAACTCAGGCTGGCGGGATGGCTGAGTCGCTGTTTCGAACTTTTCTTTCTCAGATGCTACGAGCAAAGGTATATTTGACTCTGCAGCTTAGAAGGGGCACAATGGCCAGAGGTGTATCTAGATTTTCAGGCACACAGGGATGGAATTCAGTTTGGCGACCAGCCCCCCACCCCCCTCCCCACCCGACCCGGAAGCACATATGTGATTTGCACACTTAGTTACGTGCCCATGAGCTGCTCACTCTAATTCAATGCTCAGTGAAAAACTGAGAGAAACAGGAGGATAAGTTTTTTTGTCATGTGACCACGTAAGTATGCAAATCGCATACAAGTGTAATGATTGCTGGAACCAGCAAGCAGAGCTGAATCCTGACAGTTAGGATGTTGCACGTCATTAAAAAATGGCTGCAGGGCTTCACTTTATGAAGGGTTCATCCGGGTATCAGATGAACGTCTGCAGTCATTCTATGTGGCTGCAGGCTTCTGGATTCTCGCAGCGCTTGTACTGCACACTTTTAACCCCTTCATGACCCAGCCTATTTTGACCTTAAAGACCTTGCCGTTTTTTGCAATTCTGACCAGTGTCCCTTTATGAGGTAATAACTCAGGAACGCTTCAATGGATCCTAGCGGTTCTGAGATTGTTTTTTCGTGACATATTGGGCTTCATGTTAGTGGTAAATTTAGGTCAATAAATTCTGTATTTAATTGTGATAAAAACGGAAATTTGGCGAAAATTTTGAAAATTTAGCAATTTTCACATTTTGAAATTTTATTCTGTTAAACCAGAGAGTTATGTGACACAAAATAGTTAACAAATAACATTTCCCACACGTCTACTTTACATCAGCACAATTTTGGAAACAAAATTTTTTTTTGCTAGGAAGTTATAAGGGTTAAAATTTGACCAGCGATTTCTCATTTTTACAACGAAATTTACAAAACCATTTTTTTTAGGGACCACCTCACATTTGAAGTCAGTTTGAGGGGTCTATATGGCTGAAAATACCCAAAAGTGACACCATTCTAAAAACTGCACCCCTTAAGGTGCACAAAACCACATTCAAGAAGTTTATTAACCCTTCAGGTGCTTCACAGCAGCAGAAGCAACATGGAAGGAAAAAATTAACATTTAACTTTTTAGTCACAAAAATGATTTTTCAGCAACAATTTTTTTATTTTCCCAATGGTAAAAGGAGAAACTGAACAACGAAAGTTGTTGTCCAATTTGTCCTGAGTACGCTGATACCTCATATGTGGGGGTAAACCACTGTTTGGGCGCACGGCAGGGCTTGGAAGGGAAGGAGCGCCATTTGACTTTTTGAATGAAAAATTGGCTGCTCTCTTTAGCGGACACCATGTCACGTTTGGAGAGCCCCCGTGTGCCTAAAAATTGGAGC
This sequence comes from Ranitomeya imitator, assembly GCF_032444005.1. Lineage (NCBI taxonomy): Eukaryota > Metazoa > Chordata > Amphibia > Anura > Dendrobatidae > Ranitomeya > Ranitomeya imitator. The sequence goes on from NC_091283.1 coordinate 621,525,388, forward strand.
TCCCCCACAAGTGACCCCATTTTGGAAACTAGACGCCCCAAGGAACTTATCTAGATGCATAGTGAGCCCTTTAAACCCCCAGGTGCTTCACAAATTGATCTGTAAAAATGAAAAAGTACTTTTTTTTCACAAAAAAATTATTTTCGCCTCAATTTTTTCATTTTCAGATGGACAACAGGATAAAATGGATCCTAAAATTTGTTGGGCAATTTCTCCTGAGTGCACCTATACCTCACATGTGGGGGTAAACCACTGTTTGGGCACATGGTAAGGCTCGGAAGGGAAGGAGCGCCATTTGACTTTTTGAATGAAAAATTATCTCCATCGTTAGCGGACACCATGTCACGTTTGGAGAGCCCCCGTGTGCCTAAAAATTGGAGCTCCCCCACAAGTGACCCCATTTTGGAAACTAGACGCCCCAAGGAACTTATCTAGATGCATAGTGAGCCCTTTAAACCCCCAGGTGCTTCACAAATTGATCTGTAAAATGAAAAAGTACTTTTTTTTCACAAAAAATTTCTTTTCGCCTCAATTTTTTTATTTTCACATGGGCAATAGGATAAAATGGATCCTAAAATTTGTTGAGCAATTTCTCCCGAGTACGCCAATACCTCATATGTGGGGGTAAACCACTGTTTGGGCACACGGCAGGGCTCGGAAGGGAAGGCGCGCCTTTTGACTTTTTGAATGGAAAATTAGCTCCAATTGTTAGCGGACACCATGTCGCATTTGGAGAGCCCCTGTGTGCCTATGCATTGAAGCTCCCCCACAAGTGACCCCATTTTGGAAACTAGACCCCCCAAGGACCTTATCTAGATGCATACTGAGTACTTTAAACCCCCAGGTGCTTCACAGAAGTTTATAATGCAGAGCCATGAAAATAAAAAATAATTTTTCTTTTCTCAAAAATGATTTTTTAGCCTGGAATTTCCTATTTTGCCAATGGTAATAGGAGAAATTGGACCACAAATGTTGTTGTCCAGTTTGTCCTGAGTACGCAGATACCCCATATGTGGGGGTAAACTGTTGTGAATTCTGTGGCTGAGTTCACTTCTGTGGTCACAAGTGGTATTGCAGTCTCTGGGCTTCCTCCCTCAGGTGTTGCCTTGCTATTTAGCTCCACCTGAGTCTGTCTTCCTTGCTCCTTGTCAATGTTCCAGTGTTGGATCTGAGCTACTGCATCTTTCCTTGGGCCTGCTGCTCTGCTAGATAAGTGCTTCTAGTTTGTTTTCTGTTTTTTCTGTCCAGCTTGCTATTAACTTTTGCTGGAAGCTCTGAGAAGCAAAGGGGTGCACCGCCGTGCTGTTAGTTCGGCACGGTGGGTCTTTTTGCCCCTTTGCGTGGTTTTCGTTTTAGGGTTTTTTGTAGACTGCATAGTTCTCTTTGCTATCCTCGCTCTGTCTAGAATATCGGGCCTCACTTTGCTGAATCTATTTCATTCCTACGTTTGTCTTTTCATCTTGCTAACAGTCATTATATGTGGGGGGCTGCCTATTCCTTTGGGGTATTTCTCTGAGGTAAGTCAGGCTTGTATTTCTATCTTCAGGCTAGTCAGCTCCTCAGGCAGTGCCGAGTTGCATAGGTAGTTGATAGGCGCAATCCACTGCTGCTTATAGTTGTGTGAGGATAGATCAGGTTCTGCAGTCTACAGAGATTCCACGTCTCAGAGCTCGTCCTATTGTTTTTGGTTATTGCCAGATCTCTGTATGTGCGCTGATTACTGCACGCTGTGTTGCCTGATTGCCAGCCATAACAGTACAAGGAGCCCTCCAATGATTTCCAATAGAGGGAAAAAAGAAATCCTGACATCATTTTTTTTTCTTAGCTCTGTCTTCAGTCTTTTTTTTCCCCTAGACATTGGAGTGCTTCAGGACACAGCTGTGGACATGGATATTCAGGCTCTGTGCTCCTCAATGGATAATCTCGTTGTAAATGTACAAAAGATTCAAGATACTATTGATCAGAAATCGATGCTAGAACCAAGAATTCCGATTCCTGATTTGTTTTTTGGTGACAGAACTAAGTTCCTGAGCTTCAGAAATAATTGTAAGCTATTTTTGGCCTTGAAACCTCATTCTTCTGGTAATCCTATTCAACAGGTTTTGATTATTATTTCTTTTTTGCGCGGCGACCCACAGGACTGGGCGTTTTCTCTTGCACCAGGAGATTCTGCATTGAGTAATGTTGATGCATTTTTCCAGGCGCTGGGATTGCTTTACGATGAGCCTAATTCAGTGGATCAAGCTGAGAAAAATCTGCTGGCTTTATGCCAGGGTCAGGATGATGTAGAAGTATATTGTCAGAAATTTAGGAAATGGTCAGTACTCACTCTGTGGAATGAATCTGCACTAGCGGCTTTGTTCAGAAAGGGTCTCTCTGAAGCTCTTAAGGATGTAATGGTGGGATTTCCTATGCCTGCTGGTTTGAATGAGTCTATGTCCTTGGCCATTCAGATCGGTCGTCGCTTGCGCGAGCGTAAATCTGTGCACCATCTGGCGGTATTGTCTGAGAGTAAGCCTGAGCCTATGCAGTGCGACAGGACTATGACTAAAGTAGAACGGCACGAACACAGACGTCTGAACAGACTGTGTTTCTATTGTGGTGATTCTACTCATGCTATTTCTAATTGTCCTAAACGCACTAGGCGGTTCGATAGCTCTGCCGTTATTGGTACTGTACAGTCCAAATTCCTTTTGTCCATTACCTTAATGTGCTCTTTGTCATCATATTCTGTCATGGCGTTTGTGGATTCAGACGCTGCCCTGAATCTGATGGATTTGGATTATGCTAAACGTTGTGGATTTTTCTTGGAGCCTTTGCGGTGTCCTATTCCGTTGAGAGGAATTGATGCTACACCTTTGGCCAAGAATAAGCCTCAGTACTGGGCCCAGCTGACCATGTGCATGGCTCCTGCACATCAGGAAGTTATTCGCTTTTTGGTACTGCATAATTTGCATGATGTGGTCGTGTTGGGGTTGCCATGGCTACAAACCCATAATCCAGTATTGGATTGGAACTCTATGTCGGTAACCAGCTGGGGTTGTCAGGGAGTACATGGTGATGTTCCATTTTTGTCTATTTCGTCATCCATTCCTTCTGACATCCCAGAGTTCTTGTCGGACTTTCAGGATGTATTTGAAGAGTCCAAGTCTGATGCCCTACCTCCGCATAGGAATTGTGATTGTGCTATCGATTTGATTCCTGGTAGTAAATTCCCTAAGGGTCGTTTATTTAATTTGTCCGTACCTGAACACACCGCTATGCGCAGTTATGTGAAGGAGTCCCTGGAGAAGGGACATATTCGCCCATCGTCGTCACCATTGGGAGCAGGGTTCTTTTTTGTAGCCAAGAAGGATGGTTCGCTAAGACCGTGTATTGATTACCGCCTTCTTAATAAGATCACTGTTAAGTTTCAGTATCCCTTGCCATTGATTTCTGACTTGTTTGCTCGGATTAAGGGGGCTAGTTGGTTTACTAAGATTGATCTTCGTGGTGCGTATAATCTGGTGAGAATCAGGCAGGGAGATGAATGGAAAACGGCATTTAATACACCCGAGGGTCATTTTGAGTATCTGGTGATGCCGTTCGGACTTGCCAATGCTCCATCTGTTTTTCAGTCTTTTATGCATGACATTTTCCGTGAGTATCTGGATAAATTCTTGATTGTTTACTTGGATGACATTTTGATCTTCTCAGATGATTGGGAGTCTCATGTGAAGCAAGTCAGAATGGTTTTCCAGGTACTGCGTGCTAATTCCTTGTTCGTGAAGGGATCAAAGTGTCTCTTCGGTGTGCAGAAAGTTTCATTTTTGGGGTTCATCTTTTCCCCTTCTACTATCGAGATGGATCCGGTTAAGGTTCAGGCCATCCAGGATTGGACTCAGCCGACATCTCTAAAAAGTCTGCAGAAATTCCTGGGCTTTGCTAATTTTTATCGTCGCTTCATCTGTAATTTTTCTAGCATTGCCAGACCATTGACCGATTTGACCAAGAAGGGTGCTGATTTGGTTAATTGGTCTTCTGCTGCCGTGGAAGCTTTTCAGGAGTTGAAGCGTCGTTTTTGCTGTGCCCCTGTGTTGTGTCAACCTGATGTTTCTCTTCCGTTCCAGGTCGAGGTTGATGCTTCTGAGATTGGTGCAGGGGCGGTTTTGTCACAGAGAGGTTCTGGTTGCTCAGTGTTCAAACCATGTGCTTTCTTTTCCAGGAAATTTTCTGCTGCTGAGCGTAATTATGATGTGGGCAACCGAGAGTTGCTGGCCATGAAGTGGGCATTCGAGGAGTGGCGTCATTGGCTTGAGGGTGCTAAGCATCGCGTGGTGGTTTTGACTGATCATAAGAACCTTACTTATTTTGAGTCTGCCAAGCGCTTGAATCCTAGACAGGCCCGTTGGTCGTTATTTTTTGCTCGTTTTGATTTTGTGATTTCATACCTTCCGGGCTCTAAAAATGTGAAGGCGGATGCTCTGTCTAGGAGTTTTGTGCCCGACTCTCCGGGGTTATCTGAGCCGGCGAGTATCCTCAAGGAAGGAGTCATTGTGTCTGCCATCTCCCCTGATTTGCGGAGAGTGTTGCAGAAATTTCAGGCTAATAAACCTGATCGTTGTCCGGCCGAGAAACTGTTCGTCCCTGATAGGTGGACTAGTAAAGTTATCTCTGAACTTCATTGTTCGGTGCTGGCCGGTCATCCAGGAATCTTTGGTACCAGGGAGTTGGTTGCTAGATCCTTCTGGTGGCCATCTCTGTCACGGGATGTGCGTGCTTTTGTGCAGTCCTGTGGAATTTGTGCTAGGGCTAAGCCCTGCTGTTCACGTGCCAGTGGGTTGCTTTTGCCCTTGCCAGTCCCGAAGAGGCCTTGGACACATATTTCGATGGATTTCATTTCTGACCTTCCCGTTTCTCAAAAAATGTCGGTCATTTGGGTGGTCTGTGATCGCTTTTCTAAAATGGTCCATCTGGTGCCCTTGGTTAAATTGCCTTCCTCCTCTGATTTGGTGCCTTTGTTCTTCCAGCATGTGGTTCGTTTACATGGCATTCCTGAGAATATTGTTTCTGACAGAGGTTCCCAGTTTGTCTCGAGGTTCTGGCGAGCCTTTTGTGGTAGGATGGGCATTGACCTATCTTTTTCCTCGGCCTTCCATCCTCAGACTAATGGCCAGACCGAACGAACCAATCAGACCTTGGAAACATATCTGAGATGTTTTGTTTCCGCTGACCAGGATGATTGGGTGTCATTTTTGCCGTTGGCTGAGTTCGCCCTTAATAATCGCGCCAGCTCGGCTACCTTGGTCTCTCCATTTTTCTGCAATTCTGGGTTCCATCCTCGTTTCTCTTCAGGACAGGTTGAGTCTTCGGACTGTCCTGGTGTGGATTATGTGGTGGACAGGTTGCAGCAGATCTGGACTCAGGTAGTGGACAATTTGACCTTGTCCCAGGAGAAGGCTCAGCTTTTCGCTAATCGCAGACGCCGTGTGGGACCCCGACTTCGTGTTGGGGATCTGGTTTGGTTATCTTCTCGTCATATTCCTATGAAGGTTTCCTCTCCTAAATTTAAACCTCGTTTTATTGGTCCGTATAGGATTTCTGAGATTCTCAATCCGGTGTCTTTTCGTCTGACCCTCCCAGACTCCTTTTCCATACATAATGTATTCCATAGGTCGTTGTTGAGGAGATACGTGGCACCTATGGTTCCATCTGTGGAGCCTCCTGCCCCTGTTTTGGTGGAGGGGGAATTGGAGTATATTGTGGAGAAGATTTTGGATTCTCGTGTCTCTAGACGGAAACTCCAGTATCTGGTCAAATGGAAGGGTTATGCTCAGGAAGATAATTCCTGGGTTTTTGCCTCTGATGTCCATGCCCCAGATCTTGTTCGTGCCTTTCATGTGGCTCATCCTGGTCGGCCTGGGGGTTCTGGTGAGGGTTCGGTGACCCCTCCTCAAGGGGGGGGTACTGTTGTGAATTCTGTGGCTGAGTTCACTTCTGTGGTCACAAGTGGTATTGCAGTCTCTGGGCTTCCTCCCTCAGGTGTTTTGGTGAGCTCGTTGGCTGCCTTGCTATTTAGCTCCACCTGAGTCTGTCTTCCTTGCTCCTTGTCAATGTTCCAGTGTTGGATCTGAGCTACTGCATCTTTCCTTGGGCCTGCTGCTCTGCTAGATAAGTGCTTCTAGTTTGTTTTCTGTTTTTTCTGTCCAGCTTGCTATTAACTTTTGCTGGAAGCTCTGAGAAGCAAAGGGGTGCACCGCCGTGCTGTTAGTTCGGCACGGTGGGTCTTTTTGCCCCTTTGCGTGGTTTTCGTTTTAGGGTTTTTTGTAGACTGCATAGTTCTCTTTGCTATCCTCGCTCTGTCTAGAATATCGGGCCTCACTTTGCTGAATCTATTTCATTCCTACGTTTGTCTTTTCATCTTGCTAACAGTCATTATATGTGGGGGGCTGCCTATTCCTTTGGGGTATTTCTCTGAGGTAAGTCAGGCTTGTATTTCTATCTTCAGGCTAGTCAGCTCCTCAGGCAGTGCCGAGTTGCATAGGTAGTTGATAGGCGCAATCCACTGCTGCTTATAGTTGTGTGAGGATAGATCAGGTTCTGCAGTCTACAGAGATTCCACGTCTCAGAGCTCGTCCTATTGTTTTTGGTTATTGCCAGATCTCTGTATGTGCGCTGATTACTGCACGCTGTGTTGCCTGATTGCCAGCCATAACAGTAAACCACTGTTTGGGCGCACGGCAGGGCTCAGAAGGGAAGGCACGCCATTTGGCTTTTTAAATGGAAAATTAGCTCCAATCATTAGCGGACACCATGTCGCGTTTGGAGAGCCCCTATGTGCCTAAACATTGGAGATCCCCCACAAATGACCCCATTTTGGATACTAGACCCCCAAAGGAACTAATCTAGATGTGTGGTGAGCACTTTGAACCCTCAAGTGCTTCACAGAAGTTTATAACGCAGAGCCATGAAAATAAAATAAAAAATTTCTTTTCTCAAAAATGATTTTTTAGCCCGCAATTTTTTATTTTCCCAAGGGTAACAGGAGAAATTGGACCACAAAAGTTGTTGTCCAGTTTCTCCTGAGTACGCCGATACCCCTTGTGTGGGGGTAAACCACTGTTTGGGCACACGTCGGGGCTCAGAAGGGAAGTAGTGACTTTTGAAATGCAGACTTTGATGGAATGGTCTGCGGGCGTCACGTTGCGTTTGCAGAGCCCCTGGTGTGCCTAAACAGTAGAAACCCCCCACAAGTGACCCCATTTTGGAAACTAAACCCCCAAAGGAACTTAACTGGATATGTGGTGAGCACTTTCAACCCCCAAGTGCTTTACAGAAGCTTATAACGCAGAGCCGTGAAAATAATAAATACGTTTTCTTTCCTCAAAAATAATTTTTTAGCCCAGAATTTTTTATTTTCCCAAGGGTTACAGGAGAAATTGGACCCCAAAAGTTGTTGTCCAGTTTCTCCTGAGTACGCCGATACCCCATGTGTGGGGGTAAACCACTGTTTGGGTGCACGTCGGGGCTCAGAAGGGAAGTAGTGACTTTTGAAATGCAGACTTTGATGGAATTGTCTGCGGACGTCACGTTGCGTTTGCAGAGCCCCTGGTGTGCCTAAACAGTAGAAACCCCCCACAAGTGACCCCATTTTGGAAACTAGACCCCCCAAGGAACTTATCTAGATATGTGCTGAGCACTTTGAACCCCCAAGTGCTTCACAGACGTTTACAACGCAGAGCCGTGAAAATAAAACATCATTTTTCTTTCCTCAAAAATTATGTTTTAGCAAGCAATTTTTTATTTTCCCAAGGGTAACAGGAGAAATTGGACCCCAGTAATTGTTGCGCAGTTTGTCCTGAGTATGCTGGTACCCTATATGTGGGGGTAAACCACTGTTTGGGCACACGTCGGGGCTCGGAAGTGAGGGAGCACCATTTGACTTTTTGAATACAAGATTGGCTGGAATCAATGGTGGCGCCATGTTGCGTTTGGAGACCCCCTGATGTGCCTAAACAGTGGAAACCCCTCAATTCTAACTCCAACACACCCCTAAACCTTATCCCAACTGTAGCCATAACCCTAATCACAACCCTAACCCCAACACACCCCTAACCACAACCCTAATTCCAACCCAACCCTAACCCTAAGGCTATGTGCCAACGTTGCGGATTCGTATGAGATTTTTCAGCACCATTTTTGAAAAATGCGCAGGTAAAAGGCACTGCGTTTTACCTGCGGATTTACCGCGGATTGCCAGTGTTTTTTGTGCGGATTTCACCTGTGGATTCCTATTGAGGAACAGGTGTAAAACGCTGCGGAATCCGCACAAAGAATTGACATGCTGCGGAAAATACAACACAGCATTTCCGCGCGGTATTTTCCGCACCATGGGCACAGCGGATTTGGTTTTCCATATGTTTACATGGTACTGTAAACCTGATGGAACACTGCTGCGGATCCGCAGCGGCCAATCCGCAGCCAAATCCGCACCGTGTGCACATAGTCTAATTCTAAAGGTATGTGCACACGCTGCGGAAAACGCTGCGGATCCGCAGCAGTTTCCCATGAGTTTACAATTCAATGTAAACCTATGGGAAACAAAAATCGCTGTACACATGCTGCAGAAAAACAGCACGGAAACGCAGCGGTTTACATTCTGCAGCATGTCTCTTCTTTCTGCGGATTCCGCAGCGGTTTTACAACTGCTCCAATAGAAAATCGCAGTTGTAAAACTGCAGTGAAATGCGCAGAAAAACCGCTGTAAATCCACAGCGGTTTAGCACTGCGGATTTATCAAATCCTCTGCGGAAAAATCCGCAGAGGACCAGAATACGTGTGCACATCCCGAACCCTAACCCTACCCCTAACCCTAGCCCTAACCCTAACCCTACCCCTAACCCTACCCCTAACCCTACCCCTACCCCTAACCCTACCCCTAACCCTAACCCTACCCCTAACCCTAACCCTAACCCTACCCCTAACCCTACCCCTAACCCTACCCCTAACCCTACCCCTAACCCTACCCCTAGTTCTAACTCCAACCTTAGTGAAAAAAAAAAATTCTTTATTTTTTTTATTGTCCCTACCTATGGGTGACAAAGGGGGGGGGGGTCATTTACTATTTTTTTATTTTGATCACTGAGATATAACCTATCTCAGTGATCAAAATTCACTCTGGAACGAATCTGCCGGCCGGCAGATTCGGCGGGCGCACTGCACATGCGCCCGCCATTTTGGAAGATGGCGGCGCCCAGGAAAGAAGACGGACACCGGCAGGCTCGGTAAGTATAAGGGGGGGGAGATCAGGGCACGGGGGGGGCGTCGGAGCACGGGGGGGGCGTCGGAGCACGGGGGGAGGCGTCGGAGCACGGGGTGGGGGGCGTCGGAGCACGGATGAGGATCGGTGTGCGTGCGGGTGGATTGGAGCACGGGGTGGGGGATCGCTGTGCAGGGGGGGTGATCGGAGCACGGGGGGGGATCGCTATGCGGGGGGGGTGATCGGAGTGCGGGGGGGTTGACTGGAGCACGGGGGGAGCGGACAGGAGGACGGGGGAGCGGAGCAAAGGACTGAGGGGAGCGCTGCACAGATCGGGGGGCTGGGGGGGCGATCGGTGGGGTGGGGTGGGGGCACATTAGTATTTCCAGCCATGGCCGATGATATTGCAGCATCGGCCATGGCTGGATTGTAATATTTCACCAGTTTTTTAGGTGAAATATTACAAATCGCTCTGATTGGCAGTTTCACTTTCAACAGCCAATCAGAGCGATCGTAGCCACGGGGGGGTGAAGCCACCCCCCCTGGGCTAAACTACCACTCCCCCTGTCCCTGCAGATCGGGTGAAATGGGAGTTAACCCTTTCACCCGATCTGCAGGGACGCGATCTTTCTGTGACACAGCATATGCCTCACAGGTCGGATTGGCACCGACTTTCATGACGCATACGCTGTGTCACAGGTCGGGAAGGGGTTAAGATTCTCCTTGCACAAATATGCGATTTGTATACTTCTGACCACCTTCCAACTAGACGTGTCAAGCCTTGGTCAATTCATCCTCAATGAGTGAGACTACGCATGTCTAGTCGGCATATAATCACATGTATGCAAGTCATCAGCACGAGAGAATCGTCAATTTCATGAAAAAGAAATACATTCAGGTAACTTATTAATGACATTGTCACTGTCATTGTCTTTCTTTTCTTTTTCATCTTGTCCACACTCCATAATGAGTTTTCTCATTCACAGCCCATCTCTGCGGAGTTCCATCTTCTCCAGTCTTCTGCAGCACATCCTGACACAGTGCCCTTAAAGATAGCAGTGTCATTATAATGCTCCTGAATAAAAATATCTGCCCTATCCTGAGCCCCTGAATACATAATTGTCCCTCACTATATTCCCTACACAAAATATTACTCCCACACTGTCTCTATTATGGTACATGCTCTCCACACTTCCCCCTCTTTTCCTTACTGGGCACGCTCTTCACACTATCCTCTCACACTGGGTCTCCCTATACAGCCCAGCTTCTATGCTATTCCTTCTCACCACACTCCCCCTCCTCATTATACTGTCCCCTCATGGCTGTGCCCTTACATTGTTCCCTCATGCTGCCCCTCAGACTACTCAGTCTCTATTCTGTGCCCACTCACACTTTTCTTCTCCTATACTGTCTCCTCGCACTATTGCCCTCAATAGTTTCCTCACACATTTCCCCCTCCTCATACATTTACCCTCTCACTTCCATACTGCCTCCTCACACATCCCCCAACTCACCATACTGTGTCTGCATACATTTTTCCCTCGCTCCTCATACTCTCCCTACTTTGCTCCCCAAACATGTGTGTCACGACACAGTTGTCGGGCGACCCTGGTCCAGGGACTCCATCCCTGTCCCTGACACTAGGGGGCGCCCTAGCTCACTCTAATTCCCAGGATACTTCTGAAGGTGAAGATGCAGCGGCTGCCACCCTTGCCTTATCTCCTGAGTTATCCCTCTGTTCTCTTCCCCTACCCAGGGGAACAAACAAGGCAACACAAACAAAGGTTAACTGTTCTGCCAAAATAAATAAACATCATTAAAATGAAGGAGAAGTGCTTCTTCTCAGCACAGAAGTAGGAGTAATCAGATGCTGCGGTCTTCTGGCTTCTCTCTGCTGCGGAAACCCTGTAACAGTACCCCCCTTCTCCGAGGGACCTCCGGAACCTCAGGACTGGGTTTATCAGGGTGTGCCACGTGAAAAGAACAGACCAGTCTGGCCCCATGAATATCAGATGCTGGTACCCACATCCTCTCCTCAGTAGCGAACCCTCTTTCAATGCACCAGATACTGAAGCGACCGATGGACTAAGCAAAAGTAATAGATTTTTGCTATCAGGAACTCCAAGTTTCCATCGACAATGACAGGAGATGGTAGTAGTGGTGATGGTATTGAAGAAGTAACATATTTTATGGGGAGAGATCAATTAAATACTTCATGAATCCTTAACCCCTTAAGAACCAAGGGTGGTTTGCACGTGACTGGGCCAATTTTTACAATTCTGACCACTGTCCCTTTATGAGGTTATAACTCTGGAACGCTTCAACGGATCTTGGGGATTCTGACACTGTTTTCTCAGGACATATTGTACTTCATGAGAATGGTAAAACTTCTTTGATATAACTTGCGTTTATTTGTCAAAAAAACTGAAATTTGGTGAAAATTTTGCAATTTTCCAAATTTGAATTTTTATGCCCTTAAATCACAGAGATATGTCATGTGAAATAATTAATAAGTAACATTTCCCACATGTCGACTTTACATCAGCACAATTTTGGAACCAAACTTTTTTTTGTTAGGGAGTGATAAGGGTTAAAAGTTGACCAGCAATTTCTCATTTTTACAACACCAATATTTTTTAGGGACCACATCACATTTGAAGTAATTTTGAGGGGTCTATATGATAGAAAATAACCAAGTGTGACACCATTCTAAAAACTGCACCCCTCAAGGTGCTCAAAACCACATTCAAGAAGTTTATTAACCCTTCAGGTGTTTTACAGGAATTTTTGGAATGTTTAAAAAAAAAATAACATTTAATTTTTTTTCACAAAAAATTTAATTCAGCTCCAATTTGTTTTATTTTCCCAAGAGTAAGAGAAGAAATTGGAACCCAAACGTTGTTTTGCCATGTGTTCTGAGTATGCCGATACCCCACATGTGGGGGTAAACCACTGTTTGGGCGCATGGCAGAGCTCAGAAGGGAAGGAGTGCTGTTTGAATTTTCAATGCAAAATCGACTGGAATTGAGATGGGACGCCATGTTGCGTTTGGAGAGCCTCTGATGTGCCTAAACATTGAAACTCCCCACAAGTGACACCATTTTGGAAAGTAGACCCCCTAAGGAACGTATCTAGATGTGTGGTGAGCACTTTAACCCACCAAGTGCTTCACAGAAGTTTATAATGCAGAGCCGTAAAAATAAAAAATCATATTTTTTCACAAATATGATTTTTTGCCCCCAATTTTTTATTTTCCCAAGGGTTAGAGAAGAAATTGGACCCCAAAAGTTGTTGCACCATTTGTTCTGAGTACACCACTACCCCACATGTGGAGGTAAACCACTGTTTGGGCGCATGGCAGAGCTCGGAAGGGAAGGAGCGCTGTTTGACTTTTCAACATTGACTTGAATTTCAGATGGGACACCCTGTCACGTTTGGAGAGCCCCTGATGCAGACTTAGATGGATTGGTCTGCAGGCATCACGTTGCATTTGCAAAGCCCCTGATGCACCTAAACAGTAGAAACCCCCCAGAAGTGACACCATTTTGGAAACTAGACCCCCAAGGAACTTATCTAGATGTGTTGTGAGAACTTTGAACTCCCAAGTGTTTCACTACAGTTTATAACGCAGAGCTGTGAAAAAAAAACTTTTTATTTTTATAAAAATTATTTATTAGCCCCCAGTTTTGTATTTTTGCAAGGGTAACAGGACACATTGGACCCCAAAAGTTGTTGTACGATTTGTCCTGAGTATGCAGATACCCCATATGAGGAGGGGAACCACCGTTTGGGCGCATGGCAGAGTTCGGAAGGGAAGAAGCGCCATTTGGAATGCAGACTTAGATGGATTGGTCTGCAGGCGTCACGTTGCATTTACAGATCCCCTGATGCACCTAAACAGTAGAAACCCCCACAAGTGACCCCATATTGGAAACTAGACCCCCAGGGAACTTATCTAGATGTGTTTTGACAGCTTTGAACCCCCAAGTGTTTCATTACAGTTTATAATGCAGTTGTGAAAATAAAAATTAATTTTTTCCCACAAAAATGTTTTTTTAGCCCACCAAATTTTTATTTTCCCAAGGGTAACAAGAGAAATTGGACCCCAATAGTTGTTGTCCAATTTGTCCTGACTCTGAGTATGCTGATACCCCATATATTGGGGTAAACCTTTGTTTGGGCACACGGGAGAGCTCGGAAGGGAAGGACCATTGTTTTACTTTTTCAATGCAGAATTGGCTGGAATTGAGATCGGACGCCATGTCGCGTTTGGAGAGCCCTGATGTGCCTAAACAGTGGAAACCCCCAATTCGAACTGAAACCCTATCCCAAACACACCCCTAACCCTAATCCCAGCCATAACCCTAATCTCAACTGTAAATGTAATCCAAACCCTAACCCTAACTTTAGCCCCAACCCTAACTTTAGCTCCAACACTAACTTTAGCCCCAACCCTAACCGTAACTTTAGCCCCAACCCTAACTCTATTTTTAGCCCAAACCCTAACTTTAGCCCTAACCCTAACTTTAGCCCCAACCCTAACTCTAACTTTAGTCCCAACCCTAACTTTAGCCCCAACCCTAACTCTAACTTTAGCCCCAACCCTAACCCTAACTTTCGCCCCAACTCTAACTCTAACTTTAGCCATAACCCTAACTTTAGCCCCAACCCTAACTCTAACTTTAGCCCCATTCCTAACCCTAACTTTAGCCCCAACCCTAACTCTAACTTTAGCCCCAACCCTAACCATACCTTTAGCCCCAACCCTAACTCTAACTTTAGCCATAACTTTAACTTTAGCCCCAGCCCTAACTTTAACCTCAACCCTAACGGTAGCCCTAACCCTAGCCCCAACCCTAACCCTAGCCCCAACCCTAACCCTAGCCCCAACCCTAACCCCAACCCTAGCCCTAGCCCTAACCCTAGCCCCTAACCCAGCCCCAACCCTAGCCCCAACCCTAACCCTAACCTGTTGTGAATTCTGTTGTCGAACTCCCTCCTGTGGTCGTGAATGGTACTTCGGCGAGTTCTGTCTATGGGCTCCCTCTGGTGGCTATGAGTGAAGCTGCTGCTTCTGAGATTCCTTACACAGGTGACGTGGTTTATCCTTTGGTTGGCTTCTCTATTTAACTCCACTCAGATTGTTACTCCGTGCCAGCTGTCAATGTTTTAGCATTGGTTCAGTTCGCTCCTGGATCTGCCTGGTGACCTGTCTTCTCCTGCAGAAGCTAAGTTACTTAATGTTATTTTTGCTCATTGTTTCTTTGTCCAGCTGGTTATCCTGATTTTGTCTTGCTAGCTGGAAGCTCTGGGATGCAGAGTGCCCCCCCCCCCACACCGTGAGTCGGTGCGGAGGTCTTTTTTGCACACTCTGCGTGGTCTTTTGTAGGTTTTTGTGCTGACCGCAAAGATTCCTTTCCCATCCTCTGTCTATTTAGTAAGTCTGGCCTCTCTTTGCTGAAACCTATTTCATTTCTGCGTTTGTGACTTTCATCTTTTCTCACAGTCATTATATGTGGGGGGCTGCCTAGTCCTTTGGGGAATTTCTCTGAGGCAAGGTAGGCTTTATTTTCTATCTCTAGGGCTAGCTAGCTCTGAGGCTGTGACGAGGCGCCTAGGGAGCGTCAGGAGCGCTCCACGGCTATTTCTAGTGTGTGTGATAGGATTGGGGCTTGCGGTCAGCAGAGCTCCCACATCCCAGAGCTCGTCCTGTAAGAGTTTAACTATCAGGTCGGGTGCTCCTAACCACCAGGTCATAACACTAACCCTAGCCCCAACCCTAACCATAGCCCTAACCCTAGCCCTAGCCCTAATCCTAGCCCTATCCCTAGCCCTAACCCTAGTCCTAACCCTTGCCCTAACCCTAACCCTAACCCTAGCCCTAACCCTAGCCCTAACCCTAACCTTAGCCCAAACCCTAGCCCTAACCCTGCTGGAAAAATGGAAATAAATACATTTTTTAAAATGTTTTTATGTTTCCCTAACTAAGTGGGTGATGAAGGGGGGTTTAATTTACTTTTCTAGCGGGTTTTCTAGCGGATTTTTGATTGGCAGCCGTTACACACTAAAAGACGCCTTTTATTGCAAAAAATATTTTTTGCGTTACCACATTTTGAGACCTATAATTTTTCCATATTTTGGTCCACAGAGTCATGTGAGGTCTTGTTTTTTTGCGGGACGAGGTGACATTTTCATTGGTAATATTTTTGGGCATGTGACATTTTTTGATCGCTTTTTATTTCGATTTTTGTGAGGCAGAATGACCAAAAACCAGCTATTCATGAATTTCTTTTGGGGGGGTGTTTATACCGTTTCGCGTTTGGTAAAATGGATAAAGCAGTTTTATTCTTCGGGTCAATACGATTAATGCCCCAACAAGCCGAGACTCACCAACCTAGGTGAACCGCTGAGCTGAGCAGGATGCAGACCGTCCTGATAAAGCAGTTCACCTAGGTTAGTGAGTCTCGGCTCGTTGGGGCATTGTTATTACTAGTGTTGAGCGATACCTTCCGATATCGGAAAGTATCGGTATCGGATAGGATCGGCCGATATTCAAAAAATATCGGATATCGCTGATAGGGTTGAGCGAAACGGGTCGTTCATTTTCAAAAGTCGCCGACTTTTGGCAAAGTCGGGTTTCATGAAACCCGATCCGACCCCTGTGCGGGGTCGGCCATGCGGTACGCGACTTTCGCGCCAAAGTCGCGTTTCAATTACGCGAAAAGCGCCATTTCTCAGCCAATGAAGGTAAACGCAGAGTGTGGGCAGCGTGATGACATAGGTCCTGGTCCCCACCATCTTAGAGAAGGGCATTGCAGTGATTGGCTTGCTGTCTGCGGCGTCACAGGGGCTATAAAGGGGCGTTCCCGCCGACCGCCATGTTACTGCTGCTGATCTGAGCTTAGGGAGAGGTTGCTGCCGCTTCGTCAGAAGCAGGGATAGCGTTAGGCAGGGTCCATTAACCACCAAACCGCTTGTGCTGTAGCGATTTCCACTGCCCAACACCACCTTCGGTGTGCAGGGACAGTGGAAGCTACATTTTTTTTTTTTCCCCTCAGCGCTGTAGCTCATTGGGCTGCCCTAGAAGGCTCCCTGATAGCTGCATTGCTGTGTGTACGCCGCTGTGCAAACCAACTGCTTTTTTCAAAGCACAAATCCTCTTGTTCCTTCCTTTCTGCACAGCTATCTTTTTTGTTTGTCCACACTTTTTATTTAATTTGTGCATCAGTCCACTCCTTATTGCTGCCTGCCATACCTGGCTGAGATTACTGCAGGGAGATAGTAATTGTTGGACACTCCCTGTTTTTTTTTTTTTGTGGGAGATTAAGATTGACATTTCTGCTAGAGTGCCATCCCTGTGTGTGCCATCTCTCACTCAGTGGGCCATAGAAAGCCTATTTATTTTTTTGCTTGATTTGGGTTATAAAATCTACCTGAAAAAATCACTACATCAATCAGTGGGAGAAAAATATTGGCCTCAGGGCTTGTGTGCCACTCTTGACTCCTGTGTGTGCCATCTCTCAGTCAGTGGGCCATAGAAAGCCTATTTATTTTTTTGCTTGATTTGGGTTCTAAAATCTACCTGAAAAAATCACTACATCAATCAGTGGGAGAAAAATATTGGCCTCAGGGCTTGTGTGCCACTCCTGACTCCTGTGTGCATCATCACTCACTCAGTGGGCCATAGAAAGCCCTTTTTTTTTTTTTTTGCTTTATTTGGGTTCTAAATTCTACCTGAAAAAATCAATAAATCAATCAGTGGGAGATTAATATTGGCCTTTGGGCTTGTGTGCCAGTCCTAAGCGTGCCATCTCTCTCTCTCAGATAGTGGGCCATAGAAAGCCTATTTATAATTTTTTTTATTGGGTTTATAAATTTTCCCTGGAACAAAAAAAAAAAAAGTGGGAGATTAATATTGGCCTCTGGGCTTGTGTGCCAGTCCTGAGCGTGCCATCTCTCTCACAAATAGTGGGCCATAGAAAGCCTATTTATTTTTTTGCTTGATTTGGGTTCTATTTTATTCTATTCTTTTTTTTTCCTAAAGTCTCCCTGAAAAAAAAAAAAAAAAACAAATCAGTGGGAGAAAAATATTGCCCTTTCTGCTTGTGTGCCAGTCTTGACTCCTGGGTGTGCCATCTCTCTCTCTCTCTCCAATTGTGGGCCATAGAAAGCCTATTATTTTTTTAGCTTGATTTGGGTTCCAAAATCTACCTGAAAAAATCACTACATCAATCAGTGGGAGATAAATATTGGCCTCTGGGCTTGTGTGCCACTCCTGACTCCTGTGTGCGTCATCTCTCACTCAGTGGGCCATAGAAAGCCTTTTTTTGTTTTATTTGTTTTCTAAATTCTCCCTGAAAAAATCATTTTATTTTGTTTGGTTTCTAAATTCTTCCTGAAAAAATCATTTTATTCTATTCTTTTTTTTTCCTAAAGTCTCCCTGAAAAAAAAAAACAAAAAACAAATCAGTGGGAGATTAATATTGCCCTTTCTGCTTGTGTGCCAGTCTTGACTCCTGGGTGTGCCATCTCTCTCTCTCTCTCCAATTGTGGGCCATAGAAAGCCTATTTTTTTTTAGCTTGATTTGGGTTCCAAAATCTACCTGAAAAAATCACTACATCAATCAGTGGGAGATAAATATTGGCCTCTGGGTTTGTGTGCCACTCCTGACTCCTGTGTGCGTCATCTCTCACTCAGTGGGCCATAGAAAGCCTTTTTTTGTTTTATTTGTTTTCTAAATTCTCCCTGAAAAAATCATTTTATTTTATTTGGTTTCTAAATTCTTCCTGAAAAAATCATTTTATTCTATTATTTTTTTTTCCTAAAGTCTCCCTGAAAAAAAAACAAAAACAAATCAGTGGGAGATTAATATTGCCCTTTCTGCTTGTGTGCCAGTCTTGACTCCTGGGTGTGCCATCTCTCTCTCTCTCTCCAATTGTGGGCCATAGAAAGCCTATTATTTTTTTAGCTTGATTTGGGTTCCAAAATCTACCTGAAAAAATCACTACATCAATCAGTGGGAGATAAATATTGGCCTCTGGGCTTGTGTGCCACTCCTGACTCCTGTGTGCGTCATCTCTCACTCAGTGGGCCATAGAAAGCCTTTTTTTGTTTTATTTGTTTTCTAAATTCTCCCTGAAAAAATCATATTATTTTATTTGGTTTCTAAATTCTTCCTGAAAAAATCATTTTATTCTATTATTTTTTTTTCCTAAAGTCTCCCTGAAAAAAAAAAAAAAAAAAAATCAGTGGGAGATTAATATTGCCCTTTCTGCTTGTGTGCCAGTCTTGACTCCTGGGTGTGCCATCTCTCTCTCTCTCTCCAATTGTGGGCCATAGAAAGCCTATTATTTTTTTAGCTTGATTTGGGTTCCAAAATCTACCTGAAAAAATCACTACTAGTGTTGAGCGATACCGTCCGATACTTGAAAGTATCGGTATCGGATAGTATCGGCCGATACCCGAAAAATATCGGATATCGCCGATACCGATATCCGATACCAATACAAGTCAATGGGACATCAAGTATCGGAAGGTATTCTCATGGTTCCCAGGGTCTGAAGGAGAGGAAACTCTCCTTCAGGCCTTGGGATCCATAGGGATGTGTAAAATAAAGAATTAAAATAAAAAATATTGATATATTTACCTCTCCGGCGGCCCCTGAACTCAGCGCGGGTAACCGGCAGGCTTCTTTGTTCAAAATCAGTGCTTTTAGGACCTGAGAATCACGTCCCGGCTTCTGATTGGTCGCGGGCCGCCCATGTGACCGCCACGCGACCAACCACAAGCCGCGACGTCACCGCAAGCTATTAACGCGCTCATTTTTAAAAATGAGCGCGTTAATGACTTTCAAAGACGTAGCGGCTTGTGATTGGTCGCGGGCCGCCCATGTGACCGCCACGCGACCAATCACAAGCCGCTACGTCTTTGAAAGTCATTAACGCGCTCATTTTTCAAAAATGAGCGCGTTAATAGCTTGCGGTGACGTCGCGGCTTGTGATTGGTCGCGTGGCGGTCACATGGGCGGCCCGCGACCAATCAGAAGCCGGGACGTGATTCTCAGGTCCTAAAAGCGCTGATTTTGAACAACGAAGCCTGCCGGTTACCCGCGCTGAGTCCAGGGGCCGCCGGAGAGGTAAATATATCAATATTTTTTATTTTAATTCTTTATTTTACACATCTCTATGTATCCGATACCGATACCCGATACCACAAAAGTATCGGATCTCGGCATCGGAATTCCGATACCGCAAGTATCGGCCGATACCCGATACTTGCGGTATCGGAATGCTCAACACTAATCACTACATCAATCAGTGGGAGATAAATATTGGCCTCTGGGCTTGTGTGCCACTCCTGACTCCTGTGTGCGTCATCTCTCACTCAGTGGGCCATAGAAAGCCTTTTTTTGTTTTATTTGTTTTCTAAATTCTCCCTGAAAAAATCATTTTATTTTATTTGGTTTCTAAATTCTTCCTGAAAAAATCATTTTATTCTATTATTTTTTTTTCCTAAAGTCTCCCTGCAAAAAAAAAAAAATCAGTGGGAGATTAATATTGCCCTTTCTGCTTGTGTGCCAGTCTTGACTCCTGGGTGTGCCATCTCTCTCTCTCTCTCCAATTGTGGGACATAGAAAGCCTATTATTTTTTTAGCTTGATTTGGGTTCCAAAATCTACCTGAAAAAATCACTACATCAATCAGTGGGAGATAAATATTGGCCTCTGGGCTTGTGTGCCACTCCTGACTCCTGTGTGTGCCATCTCTCAGTCAGTGGGCCATAGAAAGCCTATTTATTTTTTTGCTTGATTTGGGTTCTAAAATCTACCTGAAAAAATCACTACATCAATCAGTGGGAGAAAAATATTGGCCTCAGGGCTTGTGTGCCACTCCTGACTCCTGTGTGCATCATCACTCACTCAGTGGGCCATAGAAAGCCCATTTTTTTTTTTTTGCTTTATTTGGGTTCTAAATTCTACCTGAAAAAATCAATAAATCAATCAGTGGGAGATTAATATTGGCCTTTGGGCTTGTGTGCCAGTCCTAAGCGTGCCATCTCTCTCTCTCAGATAGTGGGCCATAGAAAGCCTATTTATAATTTTTTTTATTGGGTTTATAAATTTTCCCTGGAACAAAAAAAAAAAAGTGGGAGATTAATATTGGCCTCTGGGCTTATGTGATAGTCCTGAGCGTGCCATCTCTCTCACAAATAGTGGGCCATAGAAAGCCTATTTATTTTTTTGCTTGATTTGGGTTCTAAAATCTACCTGAAAAAATCACTACATCAATCAGTGGGAGAAAAATATTGCCCTTTCTGCTTGCGTGCCAGTCTTGACTCCTGGGTGTGCCATCTCTCTCTCTCTCTCCAATTGTGGGCCATAGAAAGCCTATTATTTTTTTAGCTTGATTTGGGTTCCAAAATCTACCTGAAAAAATCACTACATCAATCAGTGGGAGATAAATATTGGCCTCTGGGCTTGTGTGCCACTCCTGACTCCTGTGTGCGTCATCTCTTACTCAGTGGGCCATAGAAAGCCTTTTTTTGTTTTATTTGTTTTCTAAATTCTCCCTGAAAAAATCATTTTATTTTGTTTGGTTTCTAAATTCTTCCTGAAAAAATCATTTTATTCTATTCTTTTTTTTTCCTAAAGTCTCCCTGAAAAAAAAAAAAAAAAACAAATCAGTGGGAGATTAATATTGCCCTTTCTGCTTGTGTGCCAGTCTTGACTCCTGGGTGTGCCATCTCTCTCTCTCTCTCCAATTGTGGGCCATAGAAAGCCTATTTTTTTTTAGCTTGATTTGGGTTCCAAAATCTACCTGAAAAAATCACTACATCAATCAGTGGGAGATAAATATTGGCCTCTGGGTTTGTGTGCCACTCCTGACTCCTGTGTGCGTCATCTCTCACTCAGTGGGCCATAGAAAGCCTTTTTTTGTTTTATTTGTTTTCTAAATTCTCCCTGAAAAAATCATTTTATTTTATTTGGTTTCTAAATTCTTCCTGAAAAAATCATTTTATTCTATTATATTTTTTTCCTAAAGTCTCCCTGAAAAAAAAAAAAAAACAAATCAGTGGGAGATTAACATTGCCCTTTCTGCTTGTGTGCCAGTCTTGACTCCTGGGTGTGCCATCTCTCTCTCTCTCTCCAATTGTGGGCCATAGAAAGCCTATTATATTTTTAGCTTGATTTGGGTTCCAAAATCTACCTGAAAAAATCACTACATCAATCAGTGGGAGATAAATATTGGCCTCTGGGCTTGTGTGCCACTCCTGACTCCTGTGTGCGTCATCTCTCACTCAGTGGGCCATAGAAAGCCTTTTTTGTTTTATTTGTTTTCTAAATTCTCCCTGAAAAAATCATTTTATTTTATTTGGTTTCTAAATTCTTCCTGAAAAAATCATTTTATTCTATTATTTTTTTTCCTAAAGTCTCCCTGAAAAAAAAAAAAAAAACAAATCAGTGGGAGATTAATATTGCCCTTTCTGCTTGTGTGCCAGTCTTGACTCCTGGGTGTGCCATCTCTCTCTCTCTCTCCAATTGTGGTCCATAGAAAGCCTATTATTTTTTTAGCTTGATTTGGGTTCCAAAATCTACCTGAAAAAATCACTACATCAATCAGTGGGAGATAAATATTGGCCTCTGGGCTTGTGTGCCACTCCTGACTCCTGTGTGCGTCATCTCTCACTCAGTGGGCCATAGAAAGCCTTTTTTTGTTTTATTTGTTTTCTAAATTCTCCCTGAAAAAATCATTTTATTTTATTTGGTTTCTAAATTCTTCCTGAAAAAATCATTTTATTCTATTTTTTTTTTCCTAAAGTCTCCCTGAAAAAAAAAAAAAAAAAATCAGTGGGAGATTAATATTGCCCTTTCTGCTTGTGTGCCAGTCTTGACTCCTGGGTGTGCCATCTCTCTCTCTCTCTCCAATTGTGGGCCATAGAAAGCCTATTATTTTTTTAGCTTGATTTGGGTTCCAAAATCTACCTGAAAAAATCACTACTAGTGTTGAGCGATACCGTCCGATACTTGAAAGTATCGGTATCGGATAGTATCGGCCGATACCCGAAAAATATCGGATATCGCCGATACCGATATCCGATACCAATACAAGTCAATGGGACATCAAGTATCGGAAGGTATTCTCATGGTTCCCAGGGTCTGAAGGAGAGGAAACTCTCCTTCAGGCCCTGGGATCCATAGGGATGTGTAAAATAAAGAATTAAAATAAAAAATATTGATATATTTACCTCTCCGGCGGCCCCTGAACTCAGCGCGGGTAACCGGCAGGCTTCTTTGTTCAAAATCAGTGCTTTTAGGACCTGAGAATCACGTCCCGGCTTCTGATTGGTCGCGGGCCGCCCATGTGACCGCCACGTGACCAATCACAAGCCGCGACGTCACCGCAAGCTATTAACGCGCTCATTTTTAAAAATGAGCGCGTTAATGACTTTCAAAGACGTAGCGGCTTGTGATTGGTCGCGGGCCGCCCATGTGACCGCCACGCGACCAATCACAAGCCGCTACGTCTTTGAAAGTCATTAACGCGCTCATTTTTCAAAAATGAGCGCGTTAATAGCTTGCGGTGACGTCGCGGCTTGTGATTGGTCGCGTGGCGGTCACATGGGCGGCCCGCGACCAATCAGAAGCCGGGACGTGATTCTCAGGTCCTAAAAGCGCTGATTTTGAACAACGAAGCCTGCCGGTTACCCGCGCTGAGTCCAGGGGCCGCCGGAGAGGTAAATATATCAATATTTTTTATTTTAATTCTTTATTTTACACATCTCTATGTATCCGATACCGATACCCGATACCACAAAAGTATCGGATCTCGGTATCGGAATTCCGATACCGCAAGTATCGGCCGATACCCGATACTTGCGGTATCGGAATGCTCAACACTAATCACTACATCAAACAGTGGGAGATAAATATTGGCCTCTGGGCTTGTGTGCCACTCCTGACTCCTGTGTGCGTCATCTCTCACTCAGTGGGCCATAGAAAGCCTTTTTTTGTTTTATTTGTTTTCTAAATTCTCCCTGAAAAAATCATTTTATTTTATTTGGTTTCTAAATTCTTCCTGAAAAAATCATTTTATTCTATTATTTTTTTTTCCTAAAGTCTCCCTGCAAAAAAAAAAAAAAAAAAAATCAGTGGGAGATTAATATTGCCCTTTCTGCTTGTGTGCCAGTCTTGACTCCTGGGTGTGCCATCTCTCTCTCTCTCTCCAATTGTGGGACATAGAAAGCCTATTATTTTTTTAGCTTGATTTGGTTCCAAAATCTACCTGAAAAAATCACTACATCAATCAGTGGGAGATAAATATTGGCCTCTGGGCTTGTGTGCCACTCCTGACTCCTGTGTGCGTCATCTCTCACTCAGTGGGCCATAGAAAGCCTTTTTTGTTTTATTTGTTTTCTAAATTCTCCCTGAAAAAATCATTTTATTTTATTTGGTTTCTAAATTCTTCCTGAAAAAATCATTTTATTCTATTATTTTTTTTCCTAAAGTCTCCCTGAAAAAAAAAAAAAAACAAATCAGTGGGAGATTAATATTGCCCTTTCTGCTTGTGTGCCAGTCTTGACTCCTGGGTGTGCCATCTCTCTCTCTCTCTCCAATTGTGGGCCATAGAAAGCCTATTATTTTTTTAGCTTGATTTGGGTTCCAAAATCTACCTGAAAAAATCACTACATCAATCAGTGGGAGATAAATATTGGCCTCTGGGCTTGTGTGCCACTCCTGACTCCTGTGTGCGTCATCTCTCACTCAGTGGGCCATAGAAAGCCTTTTTTTGTTTTATTTGTTTTCTAAATTCTCCCTGAAAAAATCATTTTATTTTATTTGGTTTCTAAATTCTTCCTGAAAAAATCATTTTATTCTATTATTTTTTTTTCCTAAAGTCTCCCTGAAAAAAAAAAAAAAACAAATCAGTGGGAGATTAATATTGCCCTTTCTGCTTGTGTGCCAGTCTTGACTCCTGGGTGTGCCATCTCTCTCTCTCTCTCCAATTGTGGGCCATAGAAAGCCTATTATTTTTTTTAGCTTGATTTGGGTTCCAAAATCTACCTGAAAAAATCACTACATCAATCAGTGGGAGATAAATATTGGCCTCTGGGCTTGTGTGCCACTCCTGACTCCTGTGTGCGTCATCTCTCACTCAGTGGGCCATAGAAAGCCTTTTTTTGTTTTATTTGTTTTCTAAATTCTCCCTGAAAAAATCATTTTATTTTATTTGGTTTCTAAATTCTTCCTGAAAAAATCATTTTATTCTATTATTTTTTTTCCCTAAAGTCTCCCTGAAAAAAAAAAAAAAACAAATCAGTGGGAGATTAATATTGCCCTTTCTGCTTGTGTGCCAGTCTTGACTCCTGGGTTTGCCATCTCTCTCTCTCTCTCTCCAATTGTGGGCCATAGAAAGCCTATTATTTTTTTAGCTTGATTTGGGTTCCAAAATCTACCTGAAAAAAATCACTACATCAATCAGTGGGAGATAAATATTGGCCTCTGGGTTTGTGTGCCACTCCTGACTCCTGTGTGCGTCATCTCTCACTCAGTGGGCCATAGAAAGCCTTTTTTTGTTTTATTTGTTTTCTAAATTCTCCCTGAAAAAATCATTTTATTTTATTTGGTTTCGAAATTCTTCCTGAAAAAATCATTTTATTCTATTATTTTTTTTTTCTAAAGTCTCCCTGAAAAAAAAAAAAAAACAAATCAGTGGGAGATTAATATTGCCCTTTCTGCTTGTGTGCCAGTCTTGACTCCTGGGTGTGCCATCTCTCTCTCTCTCTCCAATTGTGGGCCATAGAAAGCCTATTATTTTTTTAGCTTGATTTGGGTTCCAAAATCTACCTGAAAAAATCACTACATCAATCAGTGGGAGATAAATATTGGCCTCTGGGCTTGTGTGCCACTCCTGACTCCTGTGTGCGTCATCTCTCACTCAGTGGGCCATAGAAAGCCTTTTTTTGTTTTATTTGTTTTCTAAATTCTCCCTGAAAAAATCATTTTATTTTATTTGGTTTCTAAATTCTTCCTGAAAAAATCATTTTATTCTATTATTTTTTTTTCCTAAAGTCTCCCTGAAAAAAAAAAAAATTAAATCAGTGGGAGATTAATATTTACATTTGTGCTTCAGTGACAGTCCTGCGTGTGTGGCATCTCTCTCATTTGTTGCCACCAACAACAGAGTGTGTAACATTGTGCCTGATTTTCGTTGTGGTCTCACTCACCTGTAAAGGGGTAGCTAAATCATACTGAAGTTATAGCTCACCGTGTAAGTTGTGTGACAGCAACAAATACCGTTAGTTTGTTTACGTTTTTAAAACAATGAGGAAGTCTGGTGGAAGAGGTCGTGGCCGGGGGCGTTCATTGTCAGCTGGTAATGAGGGTAGTGGTAGTGGTGGAGCATCAGCTGGTCGTGGGAAAAAAAATATTGCACCTAAGTCTGGAGCTGTGGAGCCAGGTTCGTCGTCTGGCTACACAAGGCCTCGAACGCTCCCTTTTCTGGGAGTAGGAAAACCGCTTTTAAAGCCGGAGCAGCAAGAGCAAGTTTTCGCTTATCTTGCTGACTCAGCCTCTAGCTCTTTTGCCTCCTCTCGTGAAACTGGTAAATGTCAAAGCAGCGCGTCGTTAGTGGATGTTCACGGTCAGGGACAAGTCGCTTCCTTGTCCTCTTCAGCAAAAACAACAACAGAGAAGAATGCAGCAGGCGACACAACGGGTTACTCCATGGAGCTCTTTACACATACCGTCCCTGGCTTAGAAAGTGAAGCAGTTAACAGTCCATGCCCATTACAAGTTGAATCTGACATGGAGTGCACTGATGCACAGCCACAGCCAGACTACTATGCTGGTCCTTTGACTCAGACCACAACATTGCCCTCGCAGGGTAATGATCAAGAATCAGACCCTGATGAGACTATGTTGCCCCATCACGAACGCTATACCACCGACCGACACGGTGACACAGACGAAGTTGCACACGAGCTACAAGAAGAGGTAATAGATGACCCAGTTCTTGACCCCGATTGGCAGCCATTGGGGGAACAGGGTGCAGGCGGCAGCAGTTCTGAAGCGGAGGAGGAGGGGCCGCAGCAGGCATCAACATCGCAACAGGTTCCATCTGCCGGGCCCGTATCTTGCCCAAAACGTGTGGCAAAGCCAAAACCTGTTGGAGGACAGCGTGGCCATCCGGATAAAGCTCAGTCTGCAATGCCTGAAAAGGTATCCGATGCTAGAAAGAGTGCAGTCTGGCATTTTTTTAAACAACATCCAATTGATCAGCGCAAAGTCATCTGTCAAAAATGTTCAACTACTTTAAGCAGAGGACAGAATCTGAAAAGTCTCAATACAAGTTGCATGCATAGACATTTAACCACCATGCATTTGCAAGACTGGACTAACTACCAAACGTCCCTTAAGGTTGTAGCACCCTCGGCCAATGAAGCTAGTCAGCAACGCAACATCCCTTCCGGCAGTGTAGGGCCACCATTTTCCGCACCACCTGCAGTATCTGTGCAGGTTTCTTTGCCAGGCAAAAGCAGTCAGGGTCAGGGAATCACCAGTTTCGTAGTAGGAAACACTGCATCTAGGGCACCGGCGGCAACAATACCATCTCCCACCGTCTCTCAGTCTGCCATGTCCACCGGCACCCCCGCTAGTTCCACGATCTCCAGCTCTCCAGTCCAGCTCACCCTACATGAGACTATGGTTAGAAAAAGGAAGTACTTAGCCTCGCATCCGCGTACACAGGGTTTGAACGCCCACATAGCTAGACTAATCTCGTTAGAGATGATGCCCTACCGGTTAGTTGAAAGCGAAGCTTTCAAAGCCCTGATGGACTACGCTGTACCACGCTACGAGCTACCCAGTCGACACTTTTTTTCCAGAAAAGCCATCCCAGCCCTCCACCAGCATGTTAAAGAGCGCATCGTCCATGCACTCAGGCAATCTGTGAGCACAAAGGTGCACCTGACAACAGATGCATGGACCAGTAGGCATGGCCAGGGACGTTACGTATCCATCACGGCACACTGGGTGAATGTTGTGGATGCAGGGTCCACAGGGGACAGCAAGTTTGGGACAGTTCTGCCTAGCCCACGGTCTAGGAAACAGTTGGCTGTAGCCGTTCGCACCCCCTCCTCCTCCTCTTCGTCCTCCTGCAGAAGCGAGAGCTCGTCCACAGACCGCAGTCGCACAACCACTCCATCCGCAGCTGCCATTGTTGCACACCAGGTCTCCCATTATGGGGCAGCTACTGGCAAACGTCAGCAGGCTGTATTGGCTATGAAGTGTTTGGGCGACAACAGACACACCGCGGAAGTTCTGTCCGAGTTCTTGCAGAAAGAAACGCAGTCGTGGCTGGGCACTGTAGATCTTGAGGCAGGCAAGGTAGTGAGTGATAACGGAAGGAATTTCATGGCTGCCATCTCCCTTTCCCAACTGAAACACATTCCTTGCCTGGCTCACACCTTAAACCTGGTGGTGCAGTGCTTCCTGAAAAGTTATCCGGGGTTATCCGACCTGCTCTTCAAAGTGCGTGGACTTTGCTCACATATCCGCCGTTCGCCCGTACACTCCAGCCGTATGCAGACCTATCAGCGTTCTTTGAACCTTCCCCAGCATCGCCTAATCATAGACGTTGCAACAAGGTGGAACTCAACACTGCACATGCTTCAGAGACTGTGTGAACAGAGGCGGGCTGTTATGTTTTTGTGGGAGGATACACATACACGGGCAGGCAGTAGGATGGCAGACATGGAGTTGTCAGGTGTGCAGTGGTCGAAGATTCAAGACATGTGTCAAGTCCTTCAGTGTTTTGAGGAATGCACACGGCTGGTTAGTGCAGACAACGCCATAATAAGCATGAGCATCCCCCTAATGCGTCTGCTGATGCAAAGTTTGCCGCAGATAAAGGATCAGGTGTCTGCAGCTGAGGAAGAGGAAAGCCTTGATGACAGTCAGCCATTGTCTGGCCAGGGCAGTGTACAGGACGAGTTAGCGGGCGAAGAGGAGGAGGAGGACGAGGAGGATGATGGGGATGATTATATTTTTAATGAGGAAGCTTTTCCGGGGCCACTGGAAGTTGGTGGCGCGGCAAGGCCGGGTTCTGGTTTTTGGAGGGACACAAGTGACGTGGATTTGCCTGAAACTGCCCCTCAACCAAGCACAACCGCAGATTTGAGAACTGGAACTTTGGCCCACATGGCGGATTATGCCTTACGTATCCTCAAAAGGGACACACGCATAACTAAAATGATGAACGATGACGATTACTGGTTGGCCTGCCTCCTTGATCCTCGCTATAAAGGCAAATTGCAAAATATAATGCCACATGAGAACTTGGAACTAATATTAGCAACCAAACAATCAACTCTTGTTGACCGTTTGCTTCTGGCATTCCCTGCACACAGCGCCCGTGATCGTTCTCACACGAGCTGCAGGGGCCAGCAGACCAGAGGAGTTAGAGGGGCAGAAATCAGAAGTGGCGTTGGCCAGAGGGGTTTTCTGACCAGGTTGTGGAGTGATTTTGCTATGACCGCAGACAGGACAGGTACTGCAGCATCAATTCAAAGTGACAGGAGACAACATTTGTCCAGTATGGTTACAAACTATTTTTCATCCCTTATCGATGTTCTCCCTCAACCGTCATTCCCATTTGAATACTGGGCATCAAAATTAGACACCTGGCCAGAATTGGCAGAATATGCATTGCAGGAGTTGCTTGCCCGGCAGCTAGTGTCCTATCAGAAAGAGTATTCAGTGCTGCAGGTTCAATACTAACAGAAAAAAGGACTCGTCTGGCTACCCAAAATGTAGATGATCTAACCTTCATTAAAATGAACCACAACTGGATTTCGAAATCTTTTGCCCCACCTTGCCCGGCCGACACCTAGCTTTCCTATGAAAAGGTCTTGCCTGTGGACTATTCTGAATGCCTTTTCCAATCTCGTAATTTTCTGCACCTGATTGTCCAGCATACGACATGTTTACACCTCACTAAATGGCCAAACTCCCCACACGGGGCCGTGGTATCGACACTTGGCGACAGCACCCGTGAGAGTGCTGTTTGTCTGAAGAGGTGGGTGTGCCCGCTTTTGGTCGACGGCACTGCCACTGGGTCCCTCCTAGTACAATAAAGTGTCTCTGGCGGTGGTGGTGTGCACCCAACGTCAGACACACCGTTGTAATATGAGGGGCCCTGGGCCTGTACCGCCGGCCACAAGACAGTTCCCCCCCCCCCAGCTCAAACAGTGCTCTACCACTTGCAAAATTATCTCACAGCTCCACCAATGTTTAGTCTATGCGCTGACATCCTTCAATGCCTGCCACTGACAATACCATTGTATTGACTTTTTTGTTATGTTAGGCCTTCGAAGTCTGTCTGCGGTCACTCCTTCCACTAGGCCTCCACTGACCACACCACTGCTGCCCGTGTACCCCTGGAACCAATTTAAAATTGCCTACAGCCAGCCCAATTTTTTTATTTTAGGCCTTCGATGCCTGTCTGCGGTCCGTTCTTTCTACTACTACTACACTGACCAGGCCACTGCTGCCCGTGTACCCCTGGAACCAATTTAAAATTGCCTACAGCCATGTGTTATTATTTTAGGCCTTCGATGCCTGTCTGCGGTCACTCCTTCCACTAGGCCTCCACTGACCACACCACTGCTGCCCGTGGACCCCTGGAACCAATTTAAAATTGCCTACAGCCATGTGTTATTATTTTAGGCCTTCGATGCCTGTCTGCGGTCACTCCTTCCACTAGGCCTCCACTGACAACACCACTGCTGCCCGTGTACCCCTGGAACCAATTTAAAATTGCCTACAGCCATGTGTTATTATTTTAGGCCTTCGATGCCTGTCTGCGGTCACTCCTTACAATATGCCTCCACTGACCACACCACTGCTGCCCGTGTACCCCTGGAAACAATTTAAAATTGCCTACAGCCAGCCCAATTTTTTTATTTTAGGCCTTCGATGCCTGTCTGCGGTCCGTTCTTTCTACTACTACTACACTGACCAGGCCACTGCTGCCCGTGTACCCCTGGAACCAATTTAAAATTGCCTACAGCCATGTGTTATTATTTTAGGCCTTCGATGCCTGTCTGCGGTCACTCCTTCCACTAGGCCTCCACTGACCACACCACTGCTGCCCGTGGACCCCTGGAACCTATTTTTAATTGCATAGAGCATCCTTTTTTTAATAGTAGGCGTACAAAGTCTGTCTGCGGTCCACTATTGAAATTGTCCTCCACTGCCCAGAGCACTGCTGCTTGTGTACCCCTGTAACTTTTTTAAGCTGCAGTGAGCCACATTTTTGGGTTAAGTCCTACTACCTGTGTCTGTCTGCGCCACTCAATTCAGCTGTGTTCCTTTGAAAAAAGCTGAGCGTCAATAGTCTTGTTTTCAGCCTCTAGGAATTTTAAAACTGCATTGGGTTTACAACTTTGGTAGGGCCTACTAACAGTGTCTGCCTCCCCAAGGTGTGCCCCAGGTTTCCTCGTCATTGCTTCGATCTTAATGCTCTCGTTTAGTAGTTGTTGGAAACTACACTGCATTAGGCCTACAAATTGGGTATGGGGTGTAGAGAGATGGTGTGTTCCACTCCAAGGTGTGCCCCAGGTTTCCTCGCCATTGCTTCGATCTTAATGCTCTCGTTTAGTAGTTGTTGGAAACTACACTGCATTAGGCATACAAATTGGGTATGGGGTGTAGAGAAATGGTGTGTTACACTCCAAGGTGTTCTCCAGGTTGCCTTTCCTGAGCTTCGATCTTCCGGCTCTCGTTTAGTAGTTCTTGGAAACTACACTGCATTAGGCCTACAAATTGGGTATGGGGTGTAGAGAGATGGTGTGTTCCACTCCAAGGTGTTCTCCAGGTTGCCTTTCCTGAGCTTCGATCTTCCGGCTCTCGTTTAGTAGTTGTTGGAAACTACGCTGCATTAGGCCTACAAATTGGGTATGGGGTGTAGAGAGATGGTGTGTTCCACTCGAAGGTGTTCCCCAGGTTTCCTCGCCAATGCTTCGATCTTCATGCTCTCGTTTAGTAGTTGTTGGAAACTACACTGCATGAGACCTACAAATTGGGTATGGGGTGTAGAGAGATGGTGTGTTCCACTCCAAGGTGTTCTCCAGGTTGCCTTTCCTGAGCTTCGATCTTCCGGCTCTCGTTTAGTAGTTGTTGGAAACTACGCTGCATTAGGCCTACAAATTGGGTATGGGGTGTAGAGAGATGGTGTGTTCCACTCCAAGGTGTTCCCCAGGTTTCCTCGCCAATGCTTCGATCTTCATGCTCTCGTTTAGTAGTTGTTGGAAACTACACTGCATTAGGCCTACAAATTGGGTATGGGGTGTAGAGAGATGGTGTGTTCCACTCCAAGGTGTTCTCCAGGTTGCCTTTCCTGAGCTTCGATCTTCCGGCTCTCGTTTAGTAGTTGTTGGAAACTACGCTGCATTAGGCCTACAAATTGGGTATGGGGTGTAGAGAGATGGTGTGTTACACTCCAAGGTGTTCTCCAGGTTGCCTTTCCTGAACTTCTATCTTCAGGCTCTCATTAAATTGTGGTTAAACGGAACAACTGCATTTGGCGTACTAGTTGGTTTGGGGCCTACTATCGGTGTCTGCCACTCCTTGCTGTTCTCCTGGTTTCCTGTCCTGACATTCCATTTTCAGGCTCTCGTTAAGTAGTTGTTAATGTTAGACTGCATTTGGCCTACTAGTTGGGTTGGGGCCTACTATCGGTGTCTGCCACTCCTTGCTGTTCTCCTCCACTGAACAAAGCTGTGCCGCCTGTTTACTACGGTTGCCAATTTTGAACTGCATTTCGACTACTTACTGATTTGGGCCTACTCTCTGTGTCAGCCTCTCATTCCAGTTGTCCTCCACTGCAGTGCCCCCTGGTTAGTCCTGTGTTACCAATTTTGAACTGCATTTAGCCCACTTTATTCTTTGGGCCTATATCTGTGTTTCCTCCTCATCCTGCCCATTGCCCAGCCAGTGATAGATGAGTCTGCTGGTACATTGACCCATAACGCAAAATTCCCCGTGCACGCTACACAGCAAGATTGTGACCCTGCTGAAAGTCAGGTTCCTCTTCCCGCATACCATACCACCTTACACGGGGACAAAGAGGAAGGTGCAGATGAAAGTGCAGGTTCCTTCATCAGGTGGGGGGAGGAATACTAGTTGGCGACGTCACTGGCACAGGGCCTCTCATAGTACGCAAAAGTGTTGCTGCCGGTGGGAGGCGCCCCCGCCATGCAAACACAACGCTGTACTTTGAGGGGCCCTGTGCCAGTGCCAATGCCAACGAGTGGGCCCCCCCTGCTTGCTCAGGATCACAGCACTTGCAAAGTTGAAATACTTACCTCTCCCTGCTCCACTGCCGTGACGTGGTCCAGATTTACTGGGCCCACTAATTACTTGAACCAGCCCTACCCCCCACAACTTTAGCCAAATGACCCCCAATTTCAAATGCCTTCCAATTATTATAAGGTAAATTACGATTGACAAGCTTCTTTAACAAGAATGGATGTTTTTGCCATTAAAATGGGCAGTGTAGGTGTTTTCCTGGCCTCCACTCACTGCCGACTATGCTCCCCCATTGACTTGCATTGGGTTTCGTGTTTCGGGCGATACCCGACTTTTTGCGATAATCGGCCGATTCCACTCGACTCGACTTCTAAGATAGTCGGGTTTCGCGAAACACGGCTCGACTCTAAAAAGGTCAAGGTCGCTCAACCCTAATCGCCGATACCGATACCCGATCCCAATGCAAGTCAATGGGACCAAAATATCGGAATTAAAATAAACCCTTTCTTGCCTTGTAGGTTCATTCTACATGAAGGAAAACAACTAAGAATAATGCCGGATGTATTTGGGGAGGTGGCGGAGACATTAAAGTCATAGAGGTTTATCCCAATCAAATAGAATAGCATGTTTTTTGTTTTTTTAAAGACGTTCGGAGTGACAAAGATATTGACTATGTAAATTTTTTTTTATTTTGTCAGATATTGATGTTTCACTATTCCACGCCCTTCCCCTTCTTTTTTTTTACTTTTCCCACACTTTCATCTTCATCATCATCAGCATCTTTGACATCAACTTCTTCTTCACCTTATTCATCTTCTTCTTCATCTTCTACCTATTTTTTTTTATTACATTCTTCATATTCATTTTATTCAACTATTATTATTCTTCCTATTCTACATATTCATTTTATTCAACTGTTATTATTCTTCCTATTCTACTTCTTCATCATATTCTCATTTGTGACAGGCATTCCCGTAGTTGTTATCTATAAAAGTTTGAAGATTACACCTTCCGTTCTGCCAGTCACAAAAGTTACATTTGTCCGCGTTCAGTTTGGCCTGCAGCATCAGGCTTTATCCAGGGGCACCACGAGGAGGAACGGACTCACCCCCATACACTGCTTAGTCTTCTTCTGCATATCATTTAGATAATATCTTTTGCTCTGATATTAAGTCTTATGCTTAATGTTCTTCTGCTCTTTGTTCTGCAGCCTCTTGTTCTTCTGCTTCTCGGTCTTCCATGTCGTCGTCTCCAGGGTCGTCGTCTCCAGTGTCGTCATCTCCGCCGTCGTCGTCTCAGCCGTCGTCGTCTCCGCCGTCGTCGTCTCCGCCGTCGTCGTCATCGGGGTGGTCTTCCGGGTCGTCGTCGTCGTCGTCATCGGGGTGGTCTTCCGGGTCGTCGACTTTAGGGTCTTCAACTTGGAAATGTAGCAGAAGGTACAAGAAGGCTGAGAAAATGCCAAGATCCAGCTGATGGAACTGGAACTCGGATGGCTACCCGAAGGTTCAAGAGCCTATGGAACTACCGAGGACCAGCTGACGTTACTGGAACCCGGTTACTAAGCAGGAGGTACCCGTGCTAAAAAGCACTACCAAGGACCGCCTGACGTTGGCGGAACTCGGATACCCAGAAGGAGGCACCTAAGCCAAAGGCTCTGCCCGGAACCAGCTGACGGTACTGGAACCAGGATGGGGAGCAGAAGGTAAAAGAGCAAAAGACACTGCCGAGAACCAGCTGACGGTTCTGGAACCCGGATGGGTAGCCGAAGGTCCAAGAGCCAATGGAACTACCGAGGACCAGCTGACGTTACTGGAACCCGGTTACTAAGCAGGAGGTACCCGTGCCTGAAAGCACTACCAAGGACCACCTGACGTTGGTGGAACTTGGATACCCAGAAGGAGGCACCTAAGCCAAAGGCTCTGCCCGGAACCAGCTGACGGTACTGGAACCAGGATGGGGAGCAGAAGGTACAAGAGCAAAAGACACTGCCGAGAACCAGCTGACGGTGCTGGAACCAGGTGGTGGACCTGAAGGCCTACAGGAGAGGAGAGAACAGCTAGGCCGCGAGGCAGCCGCAGTTACCGAACCCCAACAGTCCTACAGGGGGAGCTGGGCCTACTGGCACTACAGAACCAGCCTTGACTACCAGTTCACGCAGCCCACATAGGAAGCTCCTAAACTGGAGGCACCCTGGAGTTGGCTAACCCGACAGCACCACGACGGGGAAAGCATAGGCGTCTCAGTGAGCTTGACACAACCCGGAAACAGCTGACGGTGCTGAAACCAGGCTTGGCACGAGGGAGTACCTGTGTCAAAGACACTGCCGAGAACAGCTGGCGTTGCTGGAACCCAGATGCGTTGCCCCAGTGTGCAAGAGCCAATGGCACGACCGAGGACCAGCTGACGGTGCTGGAACCCGGTTACTAAGCTGTAGGTGCCCGCGCTTAAAAGCACTACCAAGGACCGCCTGACGTTGGCGGAACTCGGATACCCAGGAGGAGGCACCTAAGCCAAAGGCTCGGCCCGGAACCAGCTGACGGTGCTGGAACCAGGAGGTGGACCCGAAGGTCCACAGGAGAGGAGAGAACAGCTAGGCCGCGAGGCAGCCGCAGTTACCGAACCCCAACAGTCCTACAGGGGGAGCTGGGCCTACTGGCAGTACAGAACCAGCCTTGACTACCAATTCATGCAGCCCACATAGGAAGCTCCTAAACTGGAGGCACCCTGGAGTTGGCTAACCCGACCGCAACACGACGGGGCAAGCATAGGCGTCTCAGCGAGTTTGACACAACCCGGAAACAGCTGACGGTGCTGAAACCAGGCTGGGCACGAGGGAGTACCTGTGGCAAAAACACTGCCGAGAACCAGCTGGCGGTGCTGGAACCCGGATGCTTTGCCTATCAAACATTGTCTTCCTACAGCCCCAACTAGCGGTGTTGGAGCAAAGGGTAAGCAGGGGGAGCAGAGTGTAGGCCGAAGCCTGCACTGGAGTCAGCTTTGTGTCTGCGTTGCGTTTGCAGGACACTTTGCCGGCTACACAGTGGGGGAACAGCAGGCGGTGCTGAACCCCACTAACACATTGGCTGGTGTTTTTCTCTGTGCAGCTAGCACTTCCGGGCAAAAACTAGCGTTGTTACAGCTCAGGGTCAGCAGGAGGAGGAGAGGAGCAGAGTGTAGGCCGAAGCCTAGTTGAACCAATTTCAAAGGTAACCTTTAACCCCCCCTCAGGTGTTACAAAGTACAAGAGCCACACCTTGTGCAGCATTAATGCTGCACAAGAAAAGGTTGCTCTATTAATTTGTCTACTTGCACACGCTGAATGCAACACGTACACAATTTAGCCCATTCTACAGTCAAACTGTAGTTGAGGCGTGACTTGTATTTTTAAGGAGACGCAGCATAGGTGTCCCAAATAACGCCTTTGTGCTAGGCGCTGCTTCCTGAGCGTTGTTTTTTGCTGTACAGGAGTCTGCGCTCTTGTGTTATCCCTTGGCAATGCCCTGTTAGCGCTGCCCGTCTTATGACCTCATTTCATGTTGGCCGCTGCGGTTAACGATGGCCATAAATCCCAGACCCACACTGCCTTTTCATAAAGTCACACTGTGGTGCTGGGATTCGTGGCCTTGAGCAGTAAATATTTTCGACGCTCACACACGTCCTTACACCTGCTTCAGACTGGGCGGCCTCTGCTGATCCCTTTTCGCATGCCGCGGCCAGGAGGCCGCACAGTCTGAAGAAGGCGGAAGGAGATGAGTGACGACAGGCGAACATATGCACTGCTCGTGCCCATAAACCACACCCTCGCTGACAAAATAAATAAGACAACGAGGGGCGTTGTTTCACGCAGGGCGGATGCACAGGCGCAGCCAGCTAACCATGATGTCAAAAGACGGGAAGCGCTACCAAGGGGGGTGCTGCGTATCATTAGAAAGGAAAGTCACACCTCAGGGACAGTGGAATGGTCTCAATGAGACACATTTTGTACGTGTTGAGTTCCACGTGGGCAAGGAAAGTCAGCCACCTTGTACAAATGCAGCAGTACTGCTGAACAAGGTGGCTGTTATACATAGAAACACCTGGGGGTGGGGGGCAGGCTCCCTTCAATTTCAGTTCATGTGCCTGCATGGCGTTTGCAGGTCACGTTGCCGGCTACACAGCTGGGGAACAGCTGGCGGTGCTGAACCCCACTGACACATTGGCTGGTGTTTTTCTCTGTGCAGCCAGCACTTCCAGGCTAAAACTGGCGGTGTTATGAGCCCAGGGTCAGCAGGAGGAGGAGAGGAGCAGAGTGTAGGCCGAAGCCTGCACTGGTGGCAGCTTTTGTTCTGTTGTGCCTGCGTGGCGTTTGCAGGTCACGTTGCCGGCTACACAGCTGGGGAACAGCTGGCAGTGCTGAACCCCACTAACACATTGGCTGGTGTTTTTCTCTGTGCAGCTCGCATGTCCGGGCAAAAACTGGCGGTGTTAGAGCCCAGGGTCAGCAGGAGGAGGAGAGGAGCAGAGTGTAGGCCGAAGCCTAGTTGAACCAATTTCAAAGGTAACCTTTAACCCCCCCTCAGGTGTTGCAAGGTACAAGAGCCACACCTTGTGCATCATTAATGCTGCACAAGTAAAAGGTTGCTCTCTTAATTTTGCTCCTTGCACACGCTGAATAAAACACGTACACTATTTAGCCCATTCTACTGTAGAACAGTAGTAGAGGCGTGACTTGTCTTTTTAAAGAAAAGCAGCACAGGTGTCGAAAATAACACCTTGGTGCATGGGTGCAGCTTCCTGAGCGTTGTTATTTGCTGTACAGGAGTCTGCGCTCTTGTTATCCCTTGGCCATGCGCTGTGAGCGCTTCCTGTCTTCTGACCTCATTTCATGTCGGCCGTTGCGGTTAGCGATGGACATGAATCCCAGACCCACAGTGTGTTTTCTAAAAGTCACACTGCGGTGCTGGGATTCGTGGCCTTGTGCAGTAAATACGTTTGCCGCTCACACATGTCCTTACACCTGCTTCAGACTGGGCGGCCTCATCTGATCCCTTATCGCATGCCGCGGTCATGAGGCCACCCAGTCTGAAGAAGGTGGAAGGAGATGAGTGAACACAGGCAAACATATGCACTGCACATGCCCATCAATCACATCCTCGTTGTCCAAAAAAATAAGACACAGAGGGGCGTTGTTTCGAGCAGGGCAGACGCACAGGCGCAGCCAGCTAACCAATGATGTCAAAAGACAGGCAGCGCTAACAAGGGTGGTGCTGCGTATCATTAGAAAGGAAAGTCACACCTCAGGGACAGTGGAATGGTCTCAATGAGACACATTTAGTACGTGTTTAATGAAACGTGGGCAAGGAGAAAAAGTCAGCCACCTTGTACAAATGCAGCAGTACTGCTGTACAAGGTGGCTGTTATACATAGAAACACCTGGGGGTGGGGGGCAGGCTTCCTTCAATTTCAGTTCATGTGCCTGCGTGGCGTTTGCAGGACACGTTGCCAGCTACACAGCAGGGGAACAGCTGGCGTTGCTGAACCCCACTGACACATTGACTGGTGTTTTTCTCTGTGCAGCTCGCATGTCCGGGCAAAAACTGGCGGTGTTAGAGCCCAGGGTCAGCAGGAGGGGGAGAGGAGCAAAGTGTAGGCCGAAGCCTGCACTGGTGGTAGCTTTTGGTCGGTTGTGCCAGCGTGGCTTGTGCTGGACACGATGCCGGCTACACAGCAGGGGAACAGCTGGCGGTGCTGAACCCCACTAACACATTGGCTGTTTTTCTCTGTGAAGCTTGCATTTCCGGGCAAAAACTAGCGGTGTTAGAGCCCAGCGTCAGCAGGAGGAGGAGAGGAGCAGAGTGTAGGCCGAAGCCTAGTTGAACCAATTTCAAAGGTAACCTTTAACCCCCCCTCAGGTGTTGCAAGGTAGAAGAGCCACACCTTGTGCAGCATTAATGCTGCACAAGTAAAAGGTTGCTCTATTTAGTTTGCTCCTTGCACACGCTGAATAAAACACGTACACTATTTAGCCCATTAAACTGTCAAACAGTAGTGGAGGCGTGACTTGTCTTTTTAAGGAGACGCAGCACAGGTGTCAAAATTTACACCTAGGTGGTGGGCGCAGATTCCTGAGCGTTGTATTAGCTGTACAGGAGTCTGCGCTATTGTGATCCCTTGGCCATGCGATCTGAGCGCTGCCTGTCTTCTCACCTCATTTCATGTTGGCCGTTGCGGTTAGCAATGGATATGAATCCCAGGCCCACAGTGTGTTTTCAAAAAATCACACTGCGTGGCTGGGATTCGTGGCCTTGTGCAGTAAATATGTTTGCCGCTCACACATGTCCTTACACCTGCTTCAGACTGGGCGGCCTCAGCTGATCCCTTATCGCCTACCACGGCCAGGAGGCCGCACAGTCTGAAGAAGGCGGAAGGAGATGAGTTAAGACAGGCGAACATATGCACTGCACATGCCCATCAATCACACCCTCGCAGCCAAAATATATGAAACGAGGGGGGTTGTGTCGGGCAGGGCGGACGCACAGGCACAGGCAGCCAACCAATGATGTCAGAAGACGGGCAGCGCTACCAAGGGGGGTGGTGCGTGTCATTAAAAAGTAAAGTCACACCTCAGGGACATTGTAATGGTCTGTAATGAGACACATATTTTACGTGTTTAATTAAACGTAGGCAAGTAGACAAAGTCAGCCACCTTGTACAAATGCAGCAGTACTGCTGTACTAGGTGGCTGTTATACATAGAAACACCTTGGGGGGGTGGGGCCAGGTTCCCTTTAATTTCAGTTCATGTGCCTGCGTGGCGTTTGCAGGTCACGTTGCCGGCTACACAGCAGGGGAACAGCTGGCGGTGCTGAACCCCACTAACACATTGGCTGGTGTTTTTCTCTGTGCAGCTAGCACTTCCGGGCAAAAACTAGCGGTGTTTGAGCCCAGGGTCAGCAGGAGGAGGAGAGGAACAGAGTCTAGGCCGAAGCCTGCACTGGTGGCAGCTTTTGTTCTGTTGTGCCAGCGTGGCTTGTGCTGGACACGTTGCCGACTACACAGCAGGGGAACAGCTGGCGGTGCTGAACCCCACTGACACATCACCTAGTGTTTTTTCTGTGTAGACAACACTTCCAGGTGGCAACTGACAGTGTTGAAACCCAGGGAATCAAAGAGGAGCAGAGTGTAGGCCGAAGCCTGCAGTGGAGCAAGTTGAAAGGGAACCTTTAACCCCCCCCCCCCCAGGCATTTGTTGCTGAAAGAGCCATCTTGTACA
The DNA here is from genome assembly GCF_032444005.1 of Ranitomeya imitator. Taxonomy (NCBI): domain Eukaryota; kingdom Metazoa; phylum Chordata; class Amphibia; order Anura; family Dendrobatidae; genus Ranitomeya; species Ranitomeya imitator. The sequence continues at coordinate 621,565,185 of NC_091283.1, forward strand.
GCAGTAATACTGCACATGGAAAATGGTGGCTCCGAAAATTATGCTCCTTGCAAACGCTGAAGTACACACTCATATAATGTGTCCCCTCACACCGTCAAACCATCCCGGAAGTGGGACTTTCCTTTGTAATGTGACACAGCACAGCCGTCATTCCAACCCCCTTGGTGCCGGGCGCCACCTCCTCAACGTTGTTTGGTTCTGTCACGGAGCCCGCGCTGTAATGTTATCCCTTGGCCATGCACAGTTAGCGGTGCCCTGTCATGATTCCAATGGCAGGGAATCACAAAAGGACAAGCACCAACGAGCTCTAGGGTGATGGAACCTGAGCTGACCGCGACCCTAAACCTGAACACACAAATAACAATAGTCGGGGAACGTGCCTACGTTGATCCTAGACGTCTCGCACCAGCCGAAGATCTAACTTCCCCTATTAGAAGAAACACAGACCTCTCTTGCCTCCAGAGAAATACCCCACAGAAATAGCAGCCCCCCACATATAATGACGGTGAAATGAGAGCAAGGCACATACAAAGTATGAAAACAGATTCAGCAAAATGAGGCCCGCTAAAACTAGATAGCAGAGGATACAAAAGTAAACTGCGCGGTCAGCAAAAAACCCTTCAAAAAACCATCCTGTAATTACTTGAACTCATGTTCCAACTCATGGAACATGAGGAGCAATTACAGCCCACTAAAGCAACCAGCAGCAAAGAGACAATTATATGCAAGCTGGACAAGACAAAAATAAAGCAAAACGTGGAACAAGAAAATCAAAACTTAGCTTGTCCTGAAGATTACTGAAGCCAGAAGCTGAGGTAACAAAACACTCTGATAACCTTGATAGCCGGCGGGGAAATGACAAGAAAGCCCGGTAAAATAGGAAACTCCCAAATCCTAATAGAACAGGTGGACACCAGAGACAGCAGAACACAAATCACCCAGTACCATCAGTAACCACCAGAGGGAGCCCAAAAACAGAACTCACAACAGTACCCCCCCGTTGAGGAGGGGTCACCGAACCCTCACGAGAACCACCAGGGCGACCAGGATGAGCCCTATGAAAAGCGCGGACCAAATCATCAGCATGAACATCAGAGGCAACCACCCAAGAATTATCCTCCTGACCATAACCCTTCCACTTGACCAAATATTGGATTTTCCGTCTGGAAACACGAGAATCCAAGATCTTCTCCACAACATACTCCAATTCTCCCTCCACCAGCACCGGAGCAGGAGGCTCAAGCGAAGGAACAACAGGTACCTCATACCTCCGCAACAACGACCGATGGAACACATTATGAATAGCAAACGATGCCGGGAGATCCAAACGAAACGACACAGGGTTAAGAATTTCCAAGATCCTATAAGGACCGATGAACCGAGGCTTGAACTTAGGAGAAGAGACCTTCATAGGAACAAAACGAGAAGACAACCACACCAAGTCCCCAACACAAAGTCGAGGACCCACGCGGCGACGGCGATTAGCAAACTGCTGAGCCTTCTCCTGGGACAACTTCAAATTGTCCACCACATGACTCCAAATCCGATGCAACCCATCCACCACCATGTCCACTCCAGGATAATCAGAAGGCTCCACCTGACCAGAGGAAAAACGAGGATGAAACCCCGAATTACAAAAGAAAGGAGAAACCAAGGTAGCAGAACTAGCCCGATTATTAAGGGCAAACTCGGCCAGCGGCAAAAAGGTAACCCAGTCATCCTGATCAGCAGAAACAAAACACCTCAAATAAGTTTCCAAGGTCTGATTAGTTCGCTCCGTCTGGCCATTCGTCTGAGGATGCAATGCAGACGAAAAGGACAAATCAATGCCCATCTTAGCACAGAACGTCCGCCAAAATCTAGACACAAACTGGGATCCCCTGTCAGAAACGATGTTCTCCGGAATCCCATGCAAACAAACCACGTTCTGGAAAAACAGAGGGACCAACTCAGAGGAGGAAGGCAACTTAGGCAAGGGTACAAGATGAACCATTTTAGAAAAGCGGTCACACACAACCCAGATGACAGACATTTTTTGAGAGACAGGGAGATCCGAAATAAAGTCCATGGAAATGTGCGTCCAAGGCCTCTTCGGGATAGGCAAAGGTGACAACAATCCACTGGCTCGAGAACAGCAAGGCTTAGCCCGAGCACAAACCTCACAAGACTGCACAAAAGAACGCACATCCCTCGACAAGGAAGGCCACCAAAAAGACCTGGCAACCAAGTCTCTAGTACCAAATAGGATGACCTGCCAACGCAGAAGAATGGACCTCGGAGATGACTCTACTGGTCCAACTATCCGGAACAAACAGTCTCTCAGGCGGACAACGATCAGGTTTACCTGCCTGAAACTCCTGCAAAGCACGTCGCAAGTCTGGGAAGACGGCCGACAAAATCACCCCATCCCTAAGGATACCAGTAGGCTCAGAATTTCCAGGGGAGTCAGGCACAAAACTCCTAAAAAGAGCATCCGCCTTCACATTCTTTGAACCTGGCAGGTATGAAACCACAAAATTGAAACGAGAGAAAAACAGTGACCAACGAGCCTGTCTAGGATTCAGACGCCTGGCAGACTCAAGGTAAATCAGATTTTTGTGATCAGTCAAGACCACCACACGATGTCTAGCACCCTCCAGCCAATGACGCCACTCCTCAAATGCCCACTTCATGGCCAAAAGTTCCCGATTACCCACATCATAATTCCGCTCAGCGAGCGAAAATTTTCTAGAAAAGAACGCACATGGCTTCATCACCGAGCAATCGGAGCTTCTCTGTGACAAAACCGCCCCCGCTCCAATCTCGGAAGCATCAACCTCAACTTGGAAAGGAAGCGAAACATCAGGCTGACGCAACACAGGAGCAGAAGAAAACCGGCGTTTAAGTTCCCGAAAGGCCTCCACAGCCGCAGGAGACCAATCAGCAACATCAGCACCCTTCTTAGTCAAATCCGTCAAAGGCTTAACAACACTAGAAAAATTAGTTATAAAACGACGATAGAAATTAGCAAAGCCTAAGAACTTCTGCAGACTCTTAAGAGATGCAGGCTGCGTCCAGTCACAAATAGCCCGAACCTTGACGGGATCCATCTCAATAGTAGAAGGGGAAAAAATATACCCCAAGAAAGAAATCTTCTGGACTCCAAAGAGACACTTTGAGCCCTTTACAAACAAGGAATTAGCACGCAGGACCTGAAACACCTTCCTGACCTGCTGAACATGAGACTCCCAGTCATCAGAAAAAACCAAAATATCATCCAAATACACAATCATAAATTTATCCAGATATTCACGGAAAATATCGTACATAAAGGACTGGAAGACTGAAGGAGCATTAGAAAGTCCGAAAGGCATTACCAAATACTCAAAATGGCCCTCAGGCGTATTAAATGCGGTTTTCCACTCATCACCTTGCTTTATTCGTATAAGATTATATGCACCCCGAAGATCAATCTTAGTGAACCATTTAGCCCCTTTAATGCGAGCAAACAAATCAGTCAACAAAGGCAAAGGATACTGATATTTTACGGTAATCTTATTCAAAAGACGATAATCTATACAAGGCCTCAAGGACCCATCTTTTTTGGCCACGAAAAAAAAACCTGCTCCCAAAGGGGACGAAGATGGACGGATATGTCCCTTTTCCAAGGACTCCTTAACATAATCCCGCATAGCAGTATGCTCTGGCACTGACAGATTGAACAAATGACCTTTAGGAAATTTACTACCAGGAATTAAATCTATAGCACAATCGCAATCCCTGTGAGGAAGAAGCGAACTGAGCTTAGGTTCCTCAAAAACATCCCGATAATCAGACAAAAATACAGGAACCTCAGAAGGAGTAGATGAAGTGATAGAAATCGGAGGTGCATCATCATGAACCCCCTGACATCCCCAGCTTAACACAGACATTGTTTTCCAGTCAAGGACTGGATTATGAGTTTGTAACCATGGCAGACCAAGTACTAGAACATCATGTAAATTATACAATACCAGGAAGCGAATCACCTCCTGATGAACGGGAGTCATACGCATGGTCACTTGTGTCCAGTACTGAGGTTTATTCATAGCTAAAGGTGTAGAGTCAATTCCCTTCAAAGGAATAGGGACTTCCAGAGGCTCAAGATTAAACCCACATCGCTTGGCAAATGACCAATCCATAAGACTCAGGGCAGCGCCTGAATCTACATAGGCATCGACGGAAATGGATGATAATGAGCAAATCAGAGTCACAGACAGAATGAACTTAGACTGTAATGTACTAATGGCAACAGACTTATCAACCTTTTTTGTGCGTTTAGAGCATGCTGATATAACATGAGCTGAATCACCACAATAAAAGCACAACCCATTTTTCCGCCTATAGTTTTGCCGTTCACTTCTAGACTGAACTCTATCACATTGCATTGTCTCAAGTGCCTGTTCAGAAGACACCGCAAAATGGTGCACAGGTTTGCGCTCCCGTAAACGCCGATCAATCTGAATAGCCATAGTCATAGACTCATTCAGACCCATAGGCGCAGGGAACCCCACCATAACATCTTTAATGGCCTCAGAAAGACCATCTCTGAACTTTGCAGCCAGGGCGCACTCATTCCACTGAGTAAGCACTGACCATTTCCGAAATTTTTGACAATATATTTCTGCTTCATCTTGCCCCTGAGAGAGAGCTAATAAAGCTTTTTCAGCCTGAATCTCCTGGTTAGGTTCCTCATAGAGCAAACCCAATGCCAGAAAAAACGCATCCACATTAAGCAAAGCAGGATCCCCTGGTGCCAATGCAAATGCCCAATTTTGAGGGTCACCCCGCAGGAAAGATATAATAATCTTAACCTGCTGAGCAGGGTCTCCAGAAGAGCGAGATTTCAAAGAAAGGAACAGCTTGCAATTGTTCCTAAAATTCAGAAAACTAGATCTATCTCCAGCAAAGAACTCTGGAATAGGAATTCTAGGTTCAGACATAGGAGCATGTACAACAAAATCTTGTATATTTTGAACATTAGCAGCAAGATTATTCAAGCTGGAAGCTAAACTCTGGACGTCCATGATAAACAGCTAAGGTCAGAACCATTCAAGGATTAAGAGGAGGAAAAAAAAAAAAATCAGCCTGGCTGCAATTAAGGCTAGGCAGCAACCTCAGAGGAGTGAAAAAAAAAAAAAACTTCCTCAGACTACTTTTCCTCCTACTTCAGCCCAAACATTTTGGCCGGCTATATCGTCATGATTCCAATGGCAGGGAATCACAAAAGGACAAGCACCAACGAGCTCTAGGGTGATGGAACCTGAGCTGACCGCGACCCTAAACCTGAACACACAAATAACAATAGCCGGGGAACGTGCCTACGTTGATCCTAGACGTCTCGCACCAGCCGAAGATCTAACTTCCCCTATTAGAAGAAACACAGACCTCTCTTGCCTCCAGAGAAATACCCCACAGAAATAGCAGCCCCCCACATATAATGACGGTGAAATGAGAGGAAGGCACATACAAAGTATGAAAACAGATTCAGCAAAATGAGGCCCGCTAAAACTAGATAGCAGAGGATACAAAAGTAAACTGCGCGGTCAGCAAAAAACCCTTCAAAAAAACATCCTGTAATTACTTGAACTCATGTTCCAACTCATGGAACATGAGGAGCAATTACAGCCCACTAAAGCAACCAGCAGCAAAGAGACAATTATATGCAAGCTGGACAAGACAAAAATAAAGCAAAACGTGGAACAAGAAAATCAAAACTTAGCTTGTCCTGAAGATTACTGAAGCCAGAAGCTGAGGTAACAAAACACTCTGATAACCTTGATAGCCGGCGGGGAAATGACAAGAAAGCCCGGTAAAATAGGAAACTCCCAAATCCTAATAGAACAGGTGGACACCAGAGACAGCAGAAAACAAATCACCCAGTACCATCAGTAACCACCAGAGGGAGCCCAAAAACAGAACTCACAACAGTGCCCGTCTTCTGACATCATGTAGGTGTCAGGCTGGCAGTGCCTGTGCGTCCAAGCTGCCCGAGATACAACCTTGCAGTGTAATCTAATCTAGTCCCACTGCGGGCCAGGGATCCATGGGCATGCGCAGTGCATATCATCGCCTCTCACTCACCTCCTTCCTGCTTCTTCAGACTGTGCGGCGTCACGGCCGTGGCATGCTATTAGGGATCAGCTGACGCCGCCTAGTCTGAAGAAGCGTGAAGAAGGGGAGTGAGAGGCTAGTATATGCACTGCGCATGGCCATGGATACCAGGCCCACTGTGGGATCACATTAGACGACACTGCGAGGTGTGATTTCGGGCAGCGTGGACACACAGGCGCAGCCAGGACGACAACAAATGATGTCAGAGGACGGGCAGCGCAACTGTGCATGGCCAAGGGATAACATAACAGCACAGGGTCCATGACGGAATCAAACAACGCTAAGGAGGCAGCGCACGGTGCCAAGGGGGTAGCAATGACGGCTGTGCTGCGTCACATTACAAAGGAAAGTCCCACCTCCGGGACGGTTGGACGGTGTGAGGGGACACATTACATGAGTGTGTAGTTCAGCGTTTGCAAGGAGCATAATTTCAAGAGCGACCTTTCCCTTGTGCAGTATTAGTGCTGCACATGGTGGCTCTTTCAGTAACAAACGCCTGGGGGGGGGGGACAGGTCCCCTTACATTTTAGTTGTGCCAGTGTGGCGGTCGCATGACACGTTGCCGGATACACAGCTGGGGATCAGCTGACGTTACTGAACCCCAATGACAGAGGAGCGACTGTTGACTGTGCACACAGCACTTCCAGGCACCAACTGGCGGTGTTAGAGCCCAGGGACAGCAGGAGGAGCAGATTGGAGGTATTGCCGCACACACAGCTGGGGATCAGCTGACGTTACTGAACCCCAATAACAGAGGAGCGACTGTTGACTGTGCACACAGCACTTCCAGGCACCAACTGGCGGTGTTAGAGCCCAGGGACAGCAGGAGGAGAAGATTGGAGGTATTGCCGCACACACAGCTGGGGATCAGCTGACGTTACTGAACCCCAATAACAGAGGAGCGACTGTTGACTGTGCACACAGCACTTCCAGGCACCAACTGGCGGTGTTAGAGCCCAGGGACAGCAGGAGGAGCAGAGGAACAGAGTGTAGGCCGAAGCCTGATTGGAGCAAGTTGAAAGGGAACCTTTAACCCCCCCCCCCCCCAAGACGTTTGTAGCTGAAAGAGCCATCTTGTGCAGCACTAAGGATGCAAAAGGAAAAGGTGGTTCTTTTAATTATGCTCCTTGCAAACACCAAAGTAAACACTAAAAATGTGTCCCCTTATACCGTTAAACCGTCCCGGAGGTGCGAATTTCCTTCGTAATGGGACACAGCACAGCTGTCATTCCTATCCCCTTGGTGCCGTGCGCTGCCTCCTCAGCATTGTTTTAAGCTGTCACGGAGCCTGCGCTGTTCTGTTAGCCCTTGGCCATGCCTGTTGTGAATTCTGTGGCTGAATTCACTCCTGTGGTCACAAGTGGTACTGCAGCTTCTGAGCTTCCTCTCTCAGGTGTTCTGGTGAGCTCGTTGGCTGCTTTGTTATTTAACTCCACCTGATTCTGTCTTCCTTGCTCCTTGTCTATGTTCCAGTGTTGGATCTGAGCTTCTGGATCTTTCCTGTGGCCTGCTGCTCTGCTTAGATAAGTGCTTTTTGCTTTTGTTGCTACTTTTTCTGTCCAGCTTGTCATTTTGTTTTGCTGGAAGCTCTGAGACGCAAAGGGTGTACCGCCGTGCCGTTAGTTCGGCACGGTGGGTCTTTTTGCCCCCTTTGCGTGGTTTTTTGCTTTAGGGTTTTTTGTAGACTGCAAAGTTCTCTTTGCTATCCTCGCTCTATCTAGAATATCGGGCCTCACTTTGCTGAATCTATTTCATCCCTACGTTTGTCTTTTCATCTTGCTAACAGTCATTAGATGTGGGGGGCTGCCTTTTCCTTTGGGGTATTTCTCTGAGGCAAGTCAGGCTTGTTTTTCTATCTTCAGGCTAGTCAGCTCCTCAGGCTGTGCCGAGTTGCATAGGTAGTGTCAGGCGCAATCCACAGCTGCCTTTAGTTGTGTTTAGGTTAGGTTCAGGTATTGCGGTCTACAGAGATTCCACGTCTCAGAGCTCGTTCTATTGTTTTTGGGTTATTGTCAGATCACTGTATGTGCTCTGATTGCTGGCACACTGTGTCACTGGATTGCCTACATAACACATGCCCAATTAGCGCTGCCTGTCTTCTGACATAATTTAGTGTCAGGCTGTCAGTGCCTGTGCGTCCACGCTGCTCCAGATCCCACCTCGCAGTCTCGTCTAACGTAATCCCACTGCGGGCCTTGGAACCATGGGCATGCACAGTGCATATCCTCGACTCTCACTCCCCTCCTTCCCTCTTCTTCAGACTGTGCGGTGTCACGGCCGTGGCATGCTATTAGGGATCAGCTGACGGCGCACAGTCTAAAGAAGGCGGAGGGAAATGAGCGAGACCCCGAGGGGAAGATATGCACTGCGCATGCCCATGGATCCCAGGCCCGCAGTGTGACTCAATCAGAAGACACTGCGAGGTGGGATCTCGGGCAGCGCGGCCGCACAGGCGCAGCCAGCCTGACACCAAATTATGTCAGAAGACAGGCAGCGCAAATAGGGCATGCCAAAGGGATAACAGAACAGCGCAGGCTCCGTGACAGCTTAAAACAACGCTGAGGAGGCAGCGCATGGCACCAAGGGGGTAGGAATGATGGCTGTGCTGCGTCACATTACGAAGGAAAGTCCCAGCTCCGGGACAGTATAACGGTATCAGTGAACACATTTTATAAGTGTTAAGTTCTGAGTGTGCAAGGAGCTAAAAAAAGAGAGCTACCTTTTCCTTGTGCAGCATTACTGCTGCACAAGATGGCTCTTTCAGTAACAAACGACAGGGGGGGGGACAGGTTCCCTTACATTTAGGTTGTTGTGCCAGCGTGGCGGTCGCAGGACACATTGCCGGCTACACAGCTGGGGATCAGCTGACGTTACTGAAACCCAATAACACTGGGTCGTATGTTTTTACTGTGCAGCCTGCACTTCTGAGCCGCAACTGGCGGTGTTGGAGCCCAGGAATAGCAGTTCAGGTGGTAGAAAGATGAACACAGCAGGAGACCTGGATGACACCCAATTACTTAATCAGGCAGAGGAGTGGCAAATTCCTGCGAGATCCAGGCCTGGTTCATTTTCAGGAAAGTAAGCCGGTCAACGTTATCAGAGGATAGTCGCATGCGACGGTCTGTTAGTACACCACCTGCGGCACTAAAGACACATTCCGATAAGACACTAGCCGCAGGGCAAGCCAGCACCTCCAATGCATACTGGCTTAGCTCTGGCCATGTATCCAGCTTAGAGACCCAAAACTTGAACGGGGAAGAGCCGTCTGGGAGTACAGTAAGAGGGCAAGCCATGTAGTCTGTCACCATCTGACGGAACCGTTGCCTCCTGCTGACTGGAGCCGCCGGTGATGGTGTAGACATTTGGGGCGGGCACACAAAAGTGTGCCATAGTTGTGCCATACTGGGCTTGCCTTGGGCAGAGGCACTGCTTCTGCTCCCTCTTTGGGCAGAGCCTCCCCCACTGCCTCGACGCACTGAGCTGCTTTGTAAAGCACTAGCAGCACTCCTCTCAGTTGGACAGGAGAAGATGATGGAATTCACCAGTGTGTCGTGGTACTCCCGCAATTTACGCTCCCGGGTCAACGCAGGGATGAGGTTTTGGACGTTGTCCCGGTAGCGAGGATCGAGGAGGGTGAACACCCAATAATCAGGCATGTTGAGAATGTGGTCGATGCGGCGGTCGTTTCTCAGGCACTGCAGCATGAAATCCACCATGTGCTGCAGAGTGCCAACTGGCCCAGAAACGCTGTCCCCTGCTTGAGACATGATCTCTGCCCGCTCGTCATCACCCCACCCTCGCTGTACACACTGACCACTGGACAATTGTGTCGCTCCCTCCTCTGGACGGAGCTCTTCCTCCTCCATTGACTCCTCCTCATCCTCCTCACAAAGGGGTACGCAGGGGCCAATTTGTGAGGAGGATGAGGAGGAGTCAATGGAGGAGGAAGAGCAAGTGGCGCTGACTCTCCAGAAGCTGATGGAAAAGGTGACTCCTCATCCTCCACCTCTTCCACAACATCATCCCTTAACCCTTGCAAAGTTTGCTGAAGCAGGCAGATAAGGGGGACAGTCATGCTGACTAGTGCATCATTTGCACTTGCCATCCGCGTGGAATAATCAAAAGGACGCAAAACCTGGCAGACGTCCTTCATAGTGGCCCACTCTGTGGTTGTGAAGTCTGATCAGCGCTGACTGCAACTTCTTTGCGCCTGATGCAGCTGGTACTCCATAACTGCTTGCTGCTGCTCACACAACCGCTCCAACATATGTAACGTGGAATTCCACCGGGTAGGTAGGTCACATATGATGCGGTGTTCCGGAAGGCGGAATCGGCGCTGCAGAACAGCAATGCGGGATCTGGCCAAGCTGGAACGCCGCAAGTGAGCACACTCTAGGCGGACCTTGTGCAGCAGGGCATCAAGATCCGGATAGTCCCTCAGAAAACTCTGCACAACCCAATTGAGCACATGTGCCAGACATGGGATGTGAGTGAGGTTGCCAAGGGCCAAAGCTGCCACCAGATTTCGGCCATTGTCACACACTACCATGCCTGGCTGGAGATTCGCTGGCAGTAACCACACATCGCTCTCCTGCTTGATGGCATTCCAGAGCTCCTGCGCTGTGTGGCTTCGATGACCCAATGAAACTAGTTTCAAGATGGCCTGCTGACGTTTGGCCACGGCTGTGCTCATGTCGGTCATAGGTAAATGTTCACGGGTCCATGTGGAGGTGGACTGTGACGGATCCTGCAGAGAGGAATCTGAGGAACTGGTGTAAGAGGAGGAGTCGATGCGTACAGACTGGATTCCTGCAATCCTTGGAGTGGGCAGGACACGTCCTGCGCCACTCGCACGATCTGTACCTGGCTCAACAACATTAACCCAATGGGCAGTGAGGGAAACATCGCCCCTGTCCATGCTGACTGGTCCACGCATCGGTGGTGAGGTGGACCTTGCTACTGACGGCGTTCAGTAGCGCATGTTTTATGTTTGCCTCAACATGCCTGTGCAGTGCAGGGACAGCCTGCCTGCTGAAGTAAAAGCGGCTGGGCACCTTGTACTGTGGGACTGCCAATGCCATCAAGTCACGGAAGCTGTCAGTCTCCACCAGCCTGAACGAGAGCATTTCCAGGGACAACAGTTTGGCAATGCCTGCATTCAGAGCCTGTGCTCGGGGGTGGTTGGCCGAGAATGCCCGCCTTTTCTCCCATGCCTGTACTACCGATGGCTGTAGAGTAGACTGGGAGTGTGAGGATGACTGGGAAGGTGGTGCTGTGGGTGGAATTACACAAGGTCTCTGGACAACAGTGCCAGAGGTTCTTCCATGGCGATCCTGGGAGGAAGCCAAACCAGCTGTGCGTGAGCTGGAGGAAGAGGCAACACGAGCTGAAGAGGTGGTAACTGCCGCTGTTGGTTGGCCTACATCTTCAGTCTGTTTCTGTAACTCCACTGCGTGCCTGGTCCGCACATGTTTCCACATATTTGTGGTATTGAGGTTGCTGACATTTTTCCCTCTTTTTACTTTCTGATGACACAGCTTGCATTTGACAAAACAAATGTCATCTGCAACTGTGTCAAAAAAGGACCAGGCACTGCAAGTCTTGGGAGCGCCCTTTTTGGCTTTGGAAAGAGACAGGCTCCTAACGGGTGCCAAAGTGGAGGCTACAGGCTCCGCAGTCTTCCCCCTCCCTCTCCCTCTTTGGCCCGTAAGGGGAAGCTCTTCCTCAGAGCTGCTCCCACCACCTTCCTGTTCCTCACGCCACGATGGGTCAAGGACCTCATCATCTCCACTACCCTCTGCCACCAACAGCTCCTCCTGGGTAGTCTCGGCAGCACAGTACGCATCAGAAAGCGGCACCTGAGTTTCATCATCAGATGCGTACTGCGCTGTGGTCACCGGAGCCACTGGCCCACCTGCCTCTTCAGAGTCAGAGAGAAAAAGCTGTTGGGCATCACTGCACACTGCCTCTTCTTCCATTTCTCCAATGCTGCTTGGCTGGCCCCCTCTTTCCAAGCCAAGAGATTCAGAGAACAGAAGTAGAGACGGCTCCTGTCCTGGGCTCTCTGACTGCCTGGTCAATTTGGCAGGTGGTGAAGAGACAGATGGCTGCTCTCCAGTGCTCTGTGCCTGAGAGGATGTGGCACTAACTGAAGTCGATGCCGAGGCGTTAGCTGCCATCCACCCGACAACGGCTTCAATTTGGTCTTCACGCAGCAGCGGTGCACGGCGCTCTCCGACAAAGCTGCGCATGAAGGACTGTTCCCTGCTGAAACTGAGTGACGACGAGTCACCGGCGCCCGCAGCAGGCACAGAATCACCACGTCCTCTCCCTGCTCCTCTCCCTGCTCCGCGCCCACGCCCACGTGCCTTACTCCCTGCCCTCTTCATCTTGGTTGACAGATAAAGATAAGCAGAAAAGTACTAAGGCCTTAGTGTGCTTATTCCTGAAATGCTCCTCCTAACAGGTGTAAGAAACACTAATGTTGTAAGGTGTGGACTTAACTTTATTATTTTTCAAATGTGGCCTACACAAGTGTTAAGTTGTGTTTGGTGAACTTTACTTTTTTTTTTGTGCAGATCGGGCTACAGAGCTAGTTTAAATCACACGGAGACCGTGCAGACAGCCGTAAACGGCGCTGCAAGGCCAAAAAACCCTCCTCTAGGTTATCCTATGTAGTGTTTTTCCACTATTTAGCTGGAGACGGGTGGAAAGACACTAATAGGAATTTTTTTTTTAAATTTTAAACAGGCTGCACTATTTGAAAAAAAGGAAATTGTTTTTCAAGGTATGAGGCAGTAACGCACCCTGAGCTGAATCCAACCGGCTATGGCTGCACACAGACTACAGGGCGAGCTGCGCTCACACAGAGACCGTGCAGACAGCCGTAAACGGCGCCGCAAGGCCCAATAAACCCCCTCTAGGTTATCCTATGTTGTGTTTTTCCACTATTTAGCTGGAGACGGGTGGAAAAACACTAATAGGGAATTTTTTTTTAAATTTTTAAACAGGCTGCACTATTTGAAAAAAAGGAAAATTTTTCTCAAGGTATGAGGCAGTAACGAACCCTGAGCTGAATCCAACCGGCTATGGCTGCACACAGACTACAGGGCGAGCTGGGCTCACACGGAGACCGTGCAGACAGCCGTAAACGGCGCTGCAAGGCCCAAAAACCCCCTCTAGGTTATCCTATGTAGTGTTTTTCCACAATTTAGCTGGAGACGGGTGGAAAAACACTAATAGGGAATTTTTTTAAAATTTTTTAAACAGGCTGCACTATTTGAAAAAAAGTAAAATTTTTCTCAAGGTTTGAGCCAGTAACGAACCCTGAGCTGAATCCAACCGGCTATGGCTGCACACAGAATACAGGGCGAGCTGGGCTCACATGGAGACCGTGCAGACAGCCGTAAACGGCGCTGCAAGGCCCAAAAACCCCCCTCTAGGTTATCCTATGTAGTGTTTTTCCACAATTTAGCTGGAGACGGGTGGAAAAACACTAATAGGAAATTTGAGAAAAAATGTGCAGCAGGCTGCACTATGAGCAAACAAGGACAACTGTGTGAGGCAGTGTGAACCCCCCCTGAGCTGAATACAACCGGGTATATGGCTGCACACAGACTACAGAGTGAGCTGCACACACACACACACAGAGACCTTGCAGAACGCTGTAAAAACAGCGCTGCAAGGCAAGAGCAAGGTGAACAGTGAAGAACACACAGCGTTTTGCTAAATTAGCCTTTGGAAAGGAAAATAAAGCAATTAGCTAGCTCAACTGGCCCTCAGTTAGAACACAGCGTCCTGTCCCTAACTGAAATCACAGCAGAGTGAGCGCAAAATGGCGGCAGCGTTTTTTATAGTGCAGAGTGACATCATTTCAGCAGCCAATCACAGCCTTGCCAGTACTTACATGCCCACCATGCTAAACAGGATGTGCCCACACTTCCAATCATTCCTCATTGGCTGCTGTGTTCAGTTTGAATTCTGGGAACTTCCGATTCCGGTATCCGATACGCGGGAAGTATCGGAATTCGGTATCGGAATTCCGATACCGCAAATATCGGCCGATACCCGATACTTGCGATATCGGAATGCTCAACACTAGTTATTACTGTTTTTACTGTTATATGCTTGCCCCACTTCCCTGAGCAATCAGGGAACACTATAGTTTGTGTCCTGCAGGGCAGCCCACTACGTACACAGCATTATATTTTGCAGTCCCATCAAACCCCCTGGCTATATTGCCTGCGCATAAGCTTGATGGGGACTATGTCTGCAATAGCATAAGAGTTTTTGGGGGGTGATATTTGCTGCTTTTGGTTTGTGCTTATCTTACTTCCCTGATCACACCGGGCACATTTCTCACTGTAGTATTCCTCCAGGGGCCCCATGTGCATTGTGCCTGCATTGGCATAAATTTTCATTTCTCAATTTTCCTTATCCTGCATCCCCATAGCGTGGAATCAGATATATTTACCTTTATTGGCTTTTACTATTGACAGTGGGGGCACCTACCTGTCCTGTTTACTGCTGCTTAGGGCCTTTTTTTGTCCTTTGTGAGGTAGCGCAGGTGTCCTTGTATATTTTAGAAAAAATAATTATTTTTGCATCGCTTAATTCTGAGGACTGTAACTTTTTTATTTTTTAGCTGATGATGCTGTATGGTGGCTCATTTTTTGCGGGACAAGATGATGTTTTCAGCGGTACGATGGTTATTTATATCCGTCTTTTTTTACGGTGTTCACTGAAGGGGTTTACTAGTGGGACAGTTTTATGGGTCGGGTCGTTACGGACGCGGCAATACTAAATATGTGTACTTTTATTGTTTTTTTTTTATTATTATTTAGATAAAGAAATGTATTTATGGGAACAATATTTTTTTTTCTTTATTTAGGAATTTTTTTTTTTTACACATCTAAAAATATTTTTTTGTACTTTTTTACTTTGTCCCGGGGGACATCACTGTATTGTGACAGATCGCTGATCTGACACTTTGCAAAGCACTGTGTCAGATCAGCGATCTGGCATGCTCTGCTCCTTGCTTACCAGCGCCTTCTCTGGACCCGGAAGTAGTCCCTGCAGGACCCAGATGCAGCCCCGCGGCCATATTGGATCTGGGGCCTGCAGGGAGGAGATGCTCGGTACAAGGTGAGCACATCGCCTTGTACCGATCGTCTCAGGGAAGCACACAGAGAGCCCCCTCCCTGCACGATGTTTCCCTATGCCCCCGGAACACTGCGATCACGTTTGATCGTGGTGTGCCGGGGGTTAATGTGCCAGGAGCGGTCCGTGACCGCTCCTGGCACATAGTGCTGGATGTCAGCTGCGATAGTCAGCTGACACCTGGCCGCGATCGGCCGCGATCCCCCAGTGAGTGCGGCTGATCGCATATGATGTACTATCCGGTCACTGGGAATTAAGTCCAAGGTCACCTTGATGGGATAGTACGTCATATGGGATTAAGGGGTTAAAGTGGGCCCTTCAACTTAATGTTCCTAGAAGACAACCAAACCAACACACAGGTATACAATTGTGCTCCAAATTTTACATAACCCTGCAGAATTTTTTTTTTTTCCCCATTTTTCAGAGAATATGAAAGATAACACCAACACTTTTTCTCCACTCATGGTTAGTGGTTGGGTGAAGGCAAAAACACACAAAGAATTGACATACTATGGATTTAAATGCACAGCAAATACTGAAAGGAAAAATACTGATCATGTGCACAGCTCTTCAAGATTCTCATTGACTTTACTGGCATAAGGATTCCATTGCATTTTTGGGCCAATTCTGCATGGAAAAAAATACACCAAAAATGCATCGTGTGCTTGCAGACATTTCTTCAAGGTTTCTGCGTCTCTTGGCAGGAAAACGTCACATTTAAGTCGTGGTAAAAAGTCGTGTTTTTGATGTGTTTTTGTATAGCAATGAATGCTTTTTTGAGCTAAATAAAGATATTTAAACAAAAAGTTTTGTGATGTAATTTCTTAGTTCAACATCACCTTTTTCATGCTGATCCAATGAATCAAGGGAATGGGATTAGGGCTTGGTGTCAGCAGTTGTCATTGACACCAAGCTTTAGGGCTCATACCCATATGAGAGAAAAAAAAAGGTCTGATTTTCGGACCGAAAAAGCAGAAGAGTGCCATGCGAGTGTCATGCACGTACCATGCGAGTACAATGTGATTTTCACACATAGCATCCGATTTACATCAGAGTGCATTACGATTGCTATCCAATTGCAAGGTGATTTTAACATGAGCTTTTACATACAGCAGTTCTCTATGTCATTTACAGATTAATATAGTCAAAATATTAGTCAAAACACACACACACATATATATGATGAAAAAATTGGAACAGCATCCAACATTACTGCAGATATCATGCAAAGCTTTCCCAATCAATGGTCCAATGGTTTCCAATAATAGAAGTAAAAAAGGAAAACAGCACAAAAAAACGTGGCAACGTTTTGGATGTAAAATCCTTTCTCAAGCAGTGAACATACAAGTAAAGCAGACTTTTATAGGAAACACATAGATTTCTCATTAATAAATTAATTAACCCCTTAATCCCATATGACGTACTATCCCGTCAGGGTGACCTGGGACTTAATTCCCAGTGACGGGATAGTACGTCATATGTGATCGGCCGCGCTCCCCGGGGGGAAAGCGGCCGAATGCGGCCGGGTGTCAGCTCACTATCGCAACTGACATCCGGTGCTATGATCAAAGATGATCGCAGTGTTCCGACAGTACAGGGAAGCATCGCGCAGGGAGGGGCTCCCTGCGTGCTTCCCTAAGGCGATCGGTACAAGGCGATGTGCTCACCTTGTACCGAGCGTCTCCTCCCTGCAGGCCCCGGATCCAAAATGGCCACGGGGCTCGTTCCGGGTCCTGCAGGGAGGTGGCTTACCAAGGCGCTGGTAGGCCAGGAGCAGTGCACGTCAGATCACTGATTTGACACAGTGCTCTGCAAAGTGTCAGGTCAGCGATCTGTCACTATATAGTGATGTCCCCCCTGGGACAAAGTAAAAAAGTAAAAAAAATAAATTTTTAAATGTGTAAAAAATAAAATAAAAAAAATCCTAAATAAAGAGAAAAAAAATATTGTTCCCATAAATACATTTCTTTATCTAAATAAAAAAATATAATAAAAGTACACATATTTAGTATTAGCCGCGTCCGTAACGACCCGACCTATAAAACTGGCCCACTAGTTAAACCCTTCAGTGAACACCGTAAAAAAAAAAAACGAGGCAAAAACAACGCTTTATTATCATACCGCCAAACTAAAAGTGGAATAACACGCAATCAAAAAGACGGATATAAATAACCACTGCTGAAAACATCATCTTGTCCTGCAAAAAATGAGCCGCGGTACAGCATCATTAGCAAAAAACTAAAAAAGTTATACTCCTCAGAATATAGCAATGCAAAAATAATTATTTTTTCTATAAAATAATTTTTATCGTATAAAAGCACCAAAACATAAAAAAATCTAAATGAGGTATCGTTGTAATCGCACTGACCCAAAGAATAAAACTGCTTTATCCATTTTACCAAATGTGGAATGGTATAAACACCCCCCCCCCCCTCTTCCCCTCAAAAGAAATTCATGAATTGCTGGTTTTTGGTCATTCTGCCTCACAAAAATCAGGATAAAAAGCGATCAAAAAATGTCACATGCCCAAATATGGTACCAATAAAAATGGTAACTCGTCCCACAAAAAACAAGACCTCACATGGCTATGTGGACCAAAATATGGAAAAATTATAGGTCTCAAAATGTGGTAACGCAAAAAATATTTTTTGCAATAAAAAGCGTCTTTTAGTGTGTGACGGCTGCCAATCATAAAAATCCACTAAAAATCCCGCTATTAAAGTACATCAAACCCCCCTTCATCACCCCCTTAGTTAGGGAAATATAAAATTCTTTAAAAAAATGTATTTATTTCCATTTTCCCATTAGGGCTAGGGTTAGGATTAGGGCCAGGGTTAGGGCTAGGGTTAGGGCTAGGGTTAGGGTTAGGGCTAGGGTTAGGGCTAGGGTTAGGGCTAGGGATAGGGTTGGGGCTATGGTTGGGGTTAGGGCTAGGGTTAGGGTTAGGGCTAGGAATAGGGTTAGGGCTAGGGTTAGGGCTAGGGGTTAGGGCTAGGGGTTAGGGTTGGAGTTAGGGTTAGGGCTAGGGTTAGGGTTGGGTCTAGGGTTAGGGCTACAGTTAGGGTTAGGGCTACAGTTAGGGTTGGGGCTAAAGTTAGGGCAGGGGCTAAAGTTAGGGTTAGGGTTGGGGCTAAAGTTAAGGTTAGGGCTACAGTTAGGGTTGGGGGTAAAGCTAGGGTTAGGGTTGGGGCTAAAGATGGGGTTAGGGTTTGGATTACATTTACGGTTGGGAATAGGGTTAGGGGTGTGTCAGAGTTAGGGGTGTGGTTAGGGTTATGGTTGGGATTAGAGTTAGGGGTGTGTTTGGGATAGGGTTTCAGTTAGAATTGGGAGTTTCAACTGTTAAGGCACATGAGGGGCTCTCCAAACGCGACATGGCGTCCGATCTCAAGTCCAGCCAATTCTGCGTTGAAAAAGTAAAACAGTGCTCCTTCCCTTCCGAGCTCTCCCGTGTGCCAAAACAGGGGTTTACCCCAATATATGGGGTATCAGTATACTCAGGACAAATTGAACAACAACTATAGAAAATTTACATAACAGTAATTGGCTCACTGCAGGCACCCCAAAAGGTAACTTTAGATGTGATAACTGTACCTTTTGTCGATATTGCCTAAAAGGTACAATCATAAAAGTCGGACACATCCAACATAGAGTTTCTGATTTAATTGCATGTAGGTTTAAATTTGTGGCTTTCATGATATTTTGTCCATGTTTATTTTTTTATATCGGAAAAACTATAAGATCAATGTTTATAAGATTTCGTGGAACATTTCAATTCGATCTCCACAGGTAAAGGCTCTCCGCGGTTTATTAAACATATACAGGAGGTACATGATTCAGATCCCCATTGCCTGCGTTTTGCAGGATTAGAAGTGGTTAAACCACCCAAAAATGGGGGGGATCATAATAAAATTCTCCTACGCCCGGAAGCAAAATGGATTATTAAAGCAAATGCGCAGGGCCCCTTAGGTCTTAATGAGAGGTTGGACTTTTCATGCTTCTTATAATTTCTTGTAATCTTTTCTATGTATTTCCATAGTCCGCCTAAATAGTTTCATAATATCCTAATATTTGAGAAAAAATGTGATATTGATCAACGAAAATCAAAGGTTGGTGGTTGTTTTTATATCTTTTTCATGTTTGTTAAGCGTTTCACAAAATTTTTTTTTTAATTCGAAGAGGTCATGTGATTATGCTTAAAATGAAGTGACACACCATCCGTTCTATCTGGACCCGTTGAAGCGTGGAATGCGCGAAACGGCCGTAGTCCATTGACTGCACCAGTTCTGTCTGCAGTTCGTCCTGTCCTCTGTCACCTTGTCCACAGCATGTTGTTTGAATAAAGGACAAAGGTTTTTATCGGAGTAATTTGTGTGGTGCTGCTACATTCCTTCTTACCTGGACTGCAATACATGTGTTTTTCAAGCGAGCATGCCAACTCCAGTGTATTCACCATTTGTGAGGGCGTTGACTCAGCTACTCCTGCTTCATTAGTGAGTATCCACCTGGTTCTTAGTGCCACTAAGCTTTTTTTTCTGTTTTTTATTATCAGCTATCGATCCAACTACCTTTTCATACTGGTCTGGCTTCAAGAGTGGTGTTCCATGCCCCCTACAAAGTGGAACAGGAAGCTAGATCGACATGATGTGTGTGTGTTTGTTTTGTGCTCCCGTGGCAGGCACAGTTTCAACTTGCCCTTGGCCTTGGCCTCTGCACTCACCAACAGCATCACATGCACTTCTCCATCCCTTACTATGCTCCTTGCCCATTTTAAATTACCTATGATATAGCCCTGTTGAGCAAATGTTGCAGTATTACTATCGCAGGACAACTGGCCCACCTCAGATGGACTCGATACACTGAAGTATCAATATAGCAATGCTCTTTATAATCAACCAAGTTTTTTTTGTTTTGATGCTGAACTGGAACATTATGAATGCCATATAAAATTTCACTGATGAAAATTTTTTTCAGTATTACTATTGCAAGAAGAAAATTTGGCCATTTCAGATGGACTTCTTACAATGCAGTATCAATATAACGATGTTATTTCTAGCCAACCACATTTTTATTTTTTGTTTAATGCACAACTGGAGCTCTATAAATGCTATGTAGTATTTCCCTGCTGAAAAAATTGGAAGTATTTCTATTGCAGGAAAATTTGCACACGTCATATGGACTGGTTACGCTGCAGGAGCAATATAGAGCTGCTATTGAGATCCAACCAAGTATGACTGTGTGCTTTTGACAACTGACGCAGTAAAAATAGTGTATAATATTTCCCTGCTCAGAACAATTTGGAGAATTAAGAGAAAAAAAGAATATTATTAGCCCTGAGAAGGAGTTTTGGTATCAGTTGCAACTGCAGCATGAAGGACATGTAATTCACCGTATCCAGTCCTATACGATTCCTTCAGCACAATCTCCCCCTAAGTGCTGCTAGCAGCAGTATTACTGCTGATTATCATTAGCTCTGATATGGGCTGTTGTTGTAGTTGAAAGAAATATTAATGTGGTTGAATCCCTGACTAATACAGAGATACAGTTCTGTCCCTCTTTCATTAGCACCTCTCCCTAATCTTCCTGTGTCCGCGGTACAGTGTGACGAGCATAGTGTCACAGGTCTTATATAGATCTGATGAGGCCATGCGGCCAGCCAATCACAGTAATGCCACAACCAGCATGGCAAGCAATCCCTGCATGGTTATTGGCTCTCTAAAAAGTGGCCAACATGCAGGGCGGGAACTTGAGCTCCAGCTCAAGCATTAAAAATACTCGCCATTAACGAGCATCTCGAGCACACGGATGCTCAAGCGAGTAACGCTCGCTCATCGCTATTCATTATAAAAATTAAAAAAAAGAAGACTGGAAAGAAACCAGTAAAAAGTGATGAAACACAGACCCATGAGTGCACGTATATGGGAGGTAAGGAATTTTTTCTTTTCCTTCTTAACAAACCAATGATATTGAATGGGGTGCCAGTTTTCACCCCTAAAAAAAAAGGTTGGAGATGGATAATATTAAAAAAAATCAAACGATACTATACCAACTACTTCAATGCCATGCTTCTCAATCAAAGACTGCTTTGGTGGACTCTACCATGCCAGGAAGTAACTGGCTTTAGCCTACATAGTTTCTTTTAACTCTAGGTGTTAAATGAAAACCTGCATTAGAAAATTTGAGCTCTGGCCCCTTTGAAAAGCTGTATTTATGTTTATCCAAAATTAACCCCTTAGTGACAGAGCCAATTTGGTACTTAATGACCAGGCCAATTTTTGCAATTCTGACCACTGTCACTTTATGAGGTTATAACTCTGGAACGCTTCAATGGATCCGCTGATTCTGAGATTGTTTTTTCGTGACATATTGTACTTCATGTTAGTGGTAACATTTCTTCGATATTACTTGCGATTATTTATGAAAAAAACGGAAATATGGCGAAAATTTTTAAAATTTTGCAATTTTCAAACTTTGTATTTTTATGCCCTTAAATCAGAGAGATATGTCATGAAAAATAGTTAAAAAATAACATGTCCCACATGTCTACTTTACATCAGCACAATTTTGGAAACAAAATTTTTTTTCGTTAGGGAGTTATAAGGGTTAAAAGTTGACCAGCAATTTCTCATTTTTACAACACCATTTTTTTTTAGGGACCACATCACATTTGAAGTCATTTTGAGGGGTCTATATGATAGAAAATAACCAAGTGTGACACCATTCTAAGAACTACACCCCTCAAGGTTCTCAAAACCACATTCAAGAAGTTTATTAACCCTTTACGTGCTTCACAGGAACTGAAACAATGTGGAAGGAAAAAATGAACATTTAACTTTTTTTTGCAAACATCTTAATTCAGAACCATTTTTTTTATTTTCACAAGTGTAAAAACAGAAATGTAACCATAAATTTTGTTATGCAATTTCTCCTGAATACGCCAATACCCCATATATGGGGTAAACCACTGTTAGGGCGCACCGCAGAACTTAGAAGTGAAGGAGCGCCGTTTGACTTTTTCAATGCAGAATTGGCTGGAATTGAGATCGGACGCCATGTCACGTTTAGAGAGCCCCTGATGTGCCTAAACAGTGGAAACTCCCCACAAGTGACACCATTTTGGAAACTAGACCCCTTAAGGAACTTATCTAGATGTGTGGCGAGCACTTTGAACCCCCATGTGCTTCACAGAAGTTTATAACGTAGAGCCGTGAAAAAAAAAATCGCATTTTTTCTACAAAAATGATCTTTTTGCCCACAAATTTTTATTTTCACAAGGGTAACAGGAGAAATTAGACCACAAAAGTTGTTGTGCAATTTCTCCTGAGTACGCTGATACCCAATATGTGGGGGTAAAAAGCTGTTAGGGCGCACCGCAGAGCTTGGAAGAGAAGGAGTGCCGTTTTACTTTTTCAATGTAGAATTGGCTGGAATTGAGATTGGACGCCATGTCGCGTTTGGAGAGCCCCTGATGTGCCTAAACAGTGGAAATCCCCCACAAGTGACACCATTTTGGAAACTAGACCCCTTAAGGAACTTATCTAGATGTGTGGCGAGCACTTTGAACCCCCATGTGCTTCACAGAAGTTTATAACGTAGAGCCGTGAAAAAAAAAATTGCATTTTTTCTACAAAAATGATCTTTTTGCCCACAAATTTTTATTTTCACAAGGGTAACAGGAGAAATTAGACCACTAAAGTTGTTGTGCAATTTCTCCTGAGTACGTCGATACCCAATATGTGGGGGTAAACCACTGTTTGGGCGCACCGCAGAGCTTGGAAGAGAAAGAGTGCCGTTTTACTTTTTGTCGCGTTTGGAGAGCCCCTGATGTGCCTAAACAGTAGAAATCCCCCACAAGTGACCCCATTTTGGAAACTAGACCCCCCATGGAACTTATCTAGATGTGTGGTGAGAACCTTGAATGCCCAAGTGCTTCACAGAAGTTTATAATGCAGAGCCGTGAAAATAAAAAATATTTTTTTTTTCCACAAAAAAGATTTTTTAACCACCAAATTTTTATTTTCACAAGGGTAACAAGAGAAATTGGACCCCAAAAGTTGTTGTCCAATTTGTCCTGAGTATGCTGGTACCCCATATGTGGGGGTAAACCACTGTTTGGGCGCACGGCAGAGCTCGGAAGGAAGGAGCGCCGTTTTGGAATGCAGACTTTGATAGAATGGTCTGCGGGTATTATGTTGCGTTTGCAGAGCCCCTGATGTACCTAACCAGTAGAAACCCTCCACAAGTGACCCCATTTTGGAAACTAGACCCCCCAAGGAACTTATCTAGATGTGTGGTGAGAACTTTGAATGCCCAAGTGCTTCACAGAAGTTTAGAATGCAGAGTCGTGAAAATAAAAAATATTTTTTTTTCCACAAAAAAGATATTGTAGCCCCCAAGTTTTTATTTTCACAAGAGTAACAGGAGAAATTGGACTGCAATAGTTGTTGTCCAATTTATCCCGAGTACGCTGATGCACCATATGTGGGGGTAAACCACTGTTTGGGCGCACGGCAGAGCTCGGAAGGGAAGGAGCGCCTTTTTGGAATGCAGACTTTGATAGAATGGTCTGTGGGCATTATGTTGCGATTGCAGAGCCCCTGATGTACCTAAACTGTAGTAACCCCCCACAAGTGACCCCATTTTGGAAACTAGACCCCCCAAGGAACTTATCTAGATGTGTGGTGAGAACTTTGAATGCCCAAGTGCTTCACAGAAGTTTAGAATGCAGAGTCGTGAAAATAAAAAATATTTTTTTTTTCACAAAAAAGATTTTGTAGCCCCCAAGTTTTTATTTTCACAAGGGTAACAAGAGAAATTGGACCCCAGAAGTTGTTGTCCAATTTATCCCGAGTACGCTGATGCCCCATATGTGGGGGTAACCCACTGTTTGGGCGCACGGCAGAGCTCAGAAGGGAGGGAGCACCATTTGACTTTTTGAGCGCAAAATTGGCTGTCGTGTTTGGAGACCCCCTGATGTACCTAAACAGTGGAAACCCCCCAATTCTAGCTCCAACCCTAACCCCAACACACCCCTAACCCTAATCCCAACCTGATCCATAATCCTAATCACTAACCCTAACCATAATCACAACCCTTACCCCAAAACAACCCTAATGTCAACCCTAACCATAACCCTAATCAAAACCCTAAATCCAACACACCCCTAATCCTAATATCAACCCTAACCTCAAACCTAACCCTAATCCCAATACACCCCTAATCACAACCCTAACCTTAACCCTAATCCCAAACCTAACCCTAATCCCAAGCGTAACCCTAATGCCAACCCTAATCCTAATACCAACCCTAATCCAAACCCTAACCCTAATCCCAGCTCTAACCCTAACTTTAGCCCCAACCCTAGCCCTAACTTTAGCCCCAACCCTAACCCTAGCCCTAGGGCTACTTTCACACTTGCGTCGTTTGGCATTCCGTCGCAATCCGTCGTTTTGGACAAGAAACGGATCCTGCAAATGTGCCCGCAGGATGCGTTTTTTGCCCATAGACTTGTATTGCCGACGGATCGTGACGGATGGCCACACGTCGCGTCCGTCGTGCACTGGATCAGTTGTGTTTTGGCGGAGCGTCGGCACAAAAAAACGTTCAATGAAACGTTTTTTTGTACGTCGCATCCGCCATTTCTGACCGCACATGCGTGGCCGTAACTCCGCCCCCTCCTCCCCAGGACATAGATTGGGCAGCGGATGTGTTGAAAAACTACAGCTGCTGCCCACGTTGTGCACAATTTTCACAATGTGCGTCGGTATGTCGGGCCGACGCATTGCGACGGCCCCGTACCGACGTAAGTGTGAAAGAAGCCTAACCCTAAGTTTAGCCCCAACCCTAACCCTAAATTTAGCCCCAACTCTAACCCTAAATTTAGCCCCAACCCTAGCCCTAACCCTAACCCTAGCCCTAGCCCTACCCCTAACCCTACCCCTAACCCTACCCCTAACCCTACCTCTAACCCTACCCCTAACCCTAACCCTAACCCTAACCCTAATTTTAGCCCCAACTGCTGTTCTCCTGTCGGCCGGCAGATGGAGACAGATGGTGGGCGCACTGGGCATGCGTCCGCCATGTTCTGCTGCCGGCGGCCAGGAGGAGCAGCAAGAGGATCCAGGGACCTAGGTGAGTATGCTAGGGTCCCCGAATCCCCCTATTTCTCTGTCCTCTGATGTGCGATCACATCAGAGGACAGAGAATTACACTTTACTTTTTTTTTTTTTTTTTTGCGGTCGCCGGTAAACAGTTAATTACCGGCGATCGCAAAACAGGGGTCGGTAATACCGACCCCGATCATGCTCTTTGGGGTCTCGGCTACCCCCGGCAGCCGAGACCCCAAAGATTCTCCCGGTGCCGGCCGGCGGGTGCACTGCGCATGCGCCCGCCATTTTGAAGATGGCGGCGCCCACCGGGAGACATGGGGAGCATCGGGGGAGATAGGTGAGTATTGGGGGGCCACCTGGGACCCCTTTTCTCTGTCCTCCGATGTGCGATCACATCGGAGGACAGAGAAATTAAAAAAAGATCGCTTTTTTTTTTTTTTTTTTTTTTGCGATCGCCGGTAAACGGTTAATTACCGGCGATCGCAAATGCGGGGTGGGTTAAAAACCCCCCGAATCATGTTCTCTGGGGTCTCGGCTACCCTCGGCAGCCGAGACCCCGGAGAAAATCGGCCTCTGGGGGGCGCTATGGACTATTTCCACAGCGCCGTTAATTAACGGCGCTGTGGTTTAAGTACCCTTAGCGGCCGCCGTTAAAAGGCGTATCGGCGGTCGCTAAGGGGTTAAATGGGTTAGCTTGGCTTTGGTTGGATAGAAGCCGTTTTTTTACTTGCACTAAACATATCTAGTCAGTCAGCCAAATACAGTAATTGTATGTGTCAAATGTCATATAAAACAGACAGGGTTGACCATATATCTTTTGCCTTATCCTTAACCCTTTGTGTTCAAAATATGACAGAAAGAAAAAATATTTACATAATTTATTGCCTTGTAATCGGAACTTTTTAGTTTTGCTGTCATTTATGAATGTTGCAAACATAATAATACACACGTTGCTCTTATGATACATTTCTTTGTGGTAATGTGGTAAGGCCTATTAATATTACTCTGAGTCATTTTCCTATATATGATCTTTTAATATCTTAATCAACAATTTCTGATTAATTTAGTTCTGCTGTACAGATCCTGGGTACTGAATGATTTGACATACGTATGCCCAGAGTCATTATCACCAAGTATTCCATGCATAGAATATGCAAGTGCTTCTCACTAAATTAGACTATCATCAAAAAGTTAATTTATTTCAGTTCCACCATACAATAAGTGAAACTCATATATTATATAGAGTAATTACAAACAGAGTGATCTATTTCAACTGTTTATTTCTGTTAATGTTGATGTTTATGGCTTACAGCCATTGAAAACCCAAAAGTCATTATCTCAGTAAATTAAAATACTTTATAAATTAACATTTTGATGATATTCTAATTTAGTGAGAAGCACTCGTACATTTTCATTGGTAGCATGTTACTACATAACTGCATTCAGGGCCCTTCACACATCTATTTGTCAACCCCATGAGCATTACAATAGCCTCTAAAAGTGACTGGACCCACAGCGGCATGTAAAAGTTTGGGCACACCTGGTCAAAATTGCTGTTATTGTAAATAGAGATGAGCAAAGCTGTTAGGAAAGCATTCGCCAATCTCAAATTCGACACGAATGTAGCACATTGGCATTTGTGTTCGATTTCACAAGCATTTTTACTCAAAAGTCGGCAAAATTCTGTCACAGTTCGGTAAATCATAGCGATTCCACTATTGCTTTTGTTATTACTCTGTATAGCAGAGGTCCCCAACGTTTTTGACCTTGAGAGCCACATTCAGCTCTGAGAGAGGGTCGAGTGCCACATCCAGCCTTGAGAGAAAGTCGCGAGCCACATTCAGCTCCCGTCCCCCTCACAATAGTGGCAACCAAAGCCCCCATTACAGGCATAATGGTTAACCAAAGCTTTTCCACAAAAATCACGCCAAAGCAGTATACTAAGATCCAGGGGTTCCCACAATACCCCCCATTCAGTATTCTAATATAAAGCACTCCCAAGACACTGTCACATCCAGCTTCAAACATCTTCTCTGACAGGTGGTATCATCTGGTCTCCAGCGTACCATACTTAAATCATCTCAAAACCCCTAAGAACAGTATATATGCGTCCAGATCTGCTCTTCTGTGCAGGGCTGCTCACAAAATTCACCATATTCAGATTTGCTCTTCATACCTGTTTGCTAGAACTGGAGCTAATTCACCAAGCTGACAGACAGCCGCGAGCCACAATTCATGGGACCGCGAGCCACATGTGGCTCCCTAGCTACAGGTTGGGGACCCCTGCTGTATAGGATAATGGTGCTGTATGATGAGCGGAGGGGACGAGGGGACGTGTTTGATGAGGGGAGGGAGTGTGGAAAGGTTAGAGGAGCGGCACGCTATTTTTTTTTCACTTAACTTTATGTGTATTGATTCCGGCAGCCAATCAGGTCACAGAAACCATCCACAATGTCATGACACAAGGTCATCTGTGTTTGACTGCCGAAGTTACATGTCCCTGGCCATATAAAAAGAGAACATCTTTTTTTTTTTTGCTGGTGCCATTTTCTCAGTGTCACAGTGCAGAGAAGCCACTCCTGATGGTGCTGCAAGTGAACTTGTCTGTTAGCTACATAGGATCCTATCCTAGATGAAATTGATCTTTCTGCATCTAGCTAGATTATGCAAAAACTGTGCTGCAGTCTCAGTGGGCCCAGTTTGCTGATCCAAATTGTTTGGGATAAAATTGTGTTTCAGTGAAAAATTAGAAGGCCAGATTTCCGCTTTAAAATTGTTAGGCCTAATATTGGGGTGCAGCCTGGAGGCCCAATTAGCTAATCCAAATTGTTTGTGATAAAACTGTGTTTCATTGACAAATTAGAAGCCGAGATCTCTATGTAAAAATTGTTAAGTCTAACAGGGTTGTTCAGGAACACTATATAACTAAAAAATAGTGGTTGTTCATTTAGTGTCAGATGACTGAC
This sequence comes from Ranitomeya imitator, assembly GCF_032444005.1. Classification (NCBI taxonomy): domain Eukaryota; kingdom Metazoa; phylum Chordata; class Amphibia; order Anura; family Dendrobatidae; genus Ranitomeya; species Ranitomeya imitator. The sequence goes on from NC_091283.1 coordinate 621,593,551, forward strand.
AGCTGTGGGCCTAAAGTTGTGAAACAGCAAGTTACAAGAGGGGAAGGCTACATACAACATGAGTCGGAAAATATGAGGTCGTGGTGGAAGGGGCAATAGGCTTGGTGTTCGACATGTACGTGGGTTCAGTGTTAATGTTAATGAAAGCTCAACTGAACAAACACCATCTCGTATTATCCATAGACAACTGACAACATCTGTTACTGGACATGCTACTCGACTCCCTTTCTTTGGCAGCCGCACAGAGGTACATCTTGTAGATAAGGCTGAGAAAGAGCATGAGCTCCAGTGGATGGCAAGTGCTGTATCAAATGGCCTCCTCTCCTCTTCCACCACCTTAGCATCACACACAGTACAATCATCAGAGGTGGCACCCCAATCACCTTTGTTTCTCCCCACATCACAACTTTCCAAACGCCCAACTTTCTGTGGGGAACTACAGATAGGCCATTCTGCAGAACTGTTCACACATTCTACCCCATGGGCATCAGATGTCTGCTCCACTGATTCACAAAATCCAGAGGAGTAATATATCTGCACCGATGCCCAAAATTTTTTTATATTGGATCCAGGGCCAGATGAAGTAGGGTCCGAGCAGAATCCAGACCCTTGTCAACAGATGTTAACCAATGAGGGAGGAGGTGATCCTGATGAGATTCAGATACCAGAGGTGCAAGTGGACTGTACTGTGCTGTCAGAGCAGGAAGAGGTTACTCTCAGGGGTAGTAGTGGGAGAACATTGAAGATGATGGTGAGGTTGTAGATTCTACTTTGTGTGAACCCAGAGGCACGCATATGAGTGACTCAGCAGAAGATGTGGAGGAAGAGGAAGATGAGGAGGTTGCATTGTTGCTTTCCGTATAGACACAGAGTGATGCAACCACAACAAGCACTGTATCCTCAGCCAGTGAAGGATTGCCTGCGTGGGCCTTTTTTAGACCACCTAGGATGACCCAACTTAAATTATCTACCAATTTTGCCAAAAATGACTCAGTAGAGGCCTGGGCAAGCAAACATGGCCAGGGGCATTACATCTTGCTGACAGGGCATTGAGTGACTCTGGTGGCAGAGGGGGAAGGCAGGAAAGGGGCTGCTCCTCAGATCTTGGAATTCCCAAAGATTGCAGGACAAAACTTTGTATCAAACTCTTCCTCTACAGCTTCTGGCTCTTCCACCACCTCTAGGGCCTCCTGCACCCTCAACCTCAACCTACATCCTCAACCTTTCCCTTAATGAGACATGCATTTCTACAGTGCAGAGGGAGTCCCCCCACCTCCGTACTGCGCAGCCAGGGCTCATGGCAATCAGGCAGTGTTTAAATGAATATGCCTTACAGATCACAGTCACACATCTCAAGAATTGTGGACAGCTATTCAGGCTGAGTCTGGGAAATGGCTGTCTCCACTGGACCTGAAGAGAAGGGAGGCCATATGCAATAATGGCGCAAACTTGGTGGTGGCCCTACGGCGGGGCAGTCTCACACAAGTGCCTTGCATGTCTCACATCTTCAAACTGGAGGAACAGCAATTTTTCTGCAACTATCCCGGCTTGGATGTGGTGCTGCAGAAAGCATGGTCCCTGTGTGCTCACTTCTGCCATTTTCACCATGCAGATCATTGACTTGCATTGCTACAGAGGTCTTTCAGCTTTCCAGTTAACAGTTGGATATGCGATGTGCCGACATGGTGGAATTTCACTCTGTACATGTTGCAGCAACTGTGACTGTAGTGATGAGTCCTGGTGCAGTATGTTCTTTTGCATAGCCTTGGCCAATGCAGTACTGATGTGGTGCAAATCACAATTGCAGAGTGAGCACAGATGAAGGACCTCCGCATTCTTCTGCACAGTTTTGAAATGGCTAAGATGGTTAGCGCTGACAATGCCATCATCAGGATCACTATTCTGGTCATCTACACGCTGGAGCACAGTTTGAATAGTCTGCTGTAGGAGGTCGTGGTCCCAGGGGAAAAGGTGGAAGCAGAGGAGGATGCGGAAGGGATAACAATATCCCTAAGTTTCAGCTGTCATTGCACAGGCGGGTGCCGTGGGTAAATTACAGTGCTCGAGGGGGGCTCATGGTACCAGACAAACTGTTAATGAACTGTTAATGGGCGCACAACATTCAGGAAATGAAGAGGCTAATGATCTCGACTTCTTGCTACACTATCTGCAACATGATGCCGTATTCTTAAGGTTAGATATAGTGCTGAATACTGGGTTGACACTCTGTTAGATCCATGAAGCACGAGTAGATTTTGCCAGATGCTTCCTCCCCTGGAAAGCTGGAGTATTGAAACACACTTTTAGACAGTCCTAAGAGTGGCTTTCCCCAAGACTGCAGTGATGCAAACAATGTACATCACAGTTATAGACTTCCAACCTCAGGAATGTTGAGTCGTCAATGGAAAAACATTAGCAGCAGCAGTGTAAGTGGCAGAAGCAATTGCTGTGAGTGATTTAACACATTTTTTAGACTAGCCCAAGCATCAGCAGAACAGAGTACAAGTCTAACACGTTGTGAATGACTGGAGAGGATGGTGAAGTAGTATCTTGAGTTCAATCTCAATGTCACCAGGGGAGTTTGGATCCTTTTGCATTTCAGTCTTCAAAATTGGATGAGTGGCCTGAGCTCGCCTGTCATGCCTTGTAGGTTTTGTCATGCCAGCATTCTCTCAGAAGGTGTCTTCAGTGCTGCTGGTGGTGTCCCGCTGTCCTCTGAAAGTCTAGACTGTCTAACATTTATCAAGCTGAACAAGTCGTGGACCCCAATGACTTTTGTACCCCAGTTGCAGACTGGCAGACTAGACGATGGTGTAGTTTTTAGTGTCGTGCATTGATATCGCATTATTGCAGTCTGTGACACTTTTGTTGTGGCCTCTATGCCTGCTGTTGCTACTGCTGCTGATGTTACGAGCAATTTTTTTAAATGTGAAGACTCCAAGTTGGGTCTCCATCTTGTGGGTTGCCTGGAGAGGAAGGGGTGTCAGAGCCCCATAATATTATTTCTACTCTGGGGAAATTTATACCAATTTAGTGTGGTGTGACTAACTTTTTGAAGTATTTGTACTCCAAGTTCGGTCTCCTTCAAGTGTGTTGTTTGTAACAGTAGGGCTCCAGACCTGTGCTTACTCTCCACCAACCTGTGTTACTATCCTTACATGTTTCTGACAATAGTAGTCTAAGAAAATGATATTTGTGCTACCTGAGTGCAGTTTGAGCTGTTGCATGAGGTATCGGGGCTCCCAGCACAGCAGACTTACACCAGTCTGTCACTCACCTCATCTTAATTTAAACTTAAATTCAAAGCTGTAAATGCTGGCCCAGACCCTGAAACCTCATGTATGGCCCATAGCTGACTGCTGCTGTGCCATTATCAAATTTATACTGTGGGTCAATTGATCAGTCAACTACCTGTGTTACTATTCTTACATTTTTCAACCAATTGTAGTGTACAAAACTGATGTTTGTGGCACATGAGTATGGCTGAGCAGAAGAGCATTTTCAGCTGTTGCTTGAGCTATCACAGCTCCCAGCACAGCAGGCTTACACTAGTCCATCACCCAACTCATTTAAACTTAAATTCAAAGCTCTAAATGCTGGCCCAGACTCTGATACCTCATGCATGACCAATTGGGCTAGCTACTGCTGTGCTATTATCACATTTCTACTGTGGGTCAATTGTTGCCACTTTTTCCGGTGTATGCCCCTAATTTTTCGAAACTGTTTGCACTCCAAGTTTGGTATCCTTCATGTGTGTTGCCTGAATTTAGCAGAGCTCTCAGAGCACCAGGCCTACACCTGTCACTCATCCACCTGTTACTCATCAATGTTTAAGGTTGAAATTAAGGTCCAGACCCTGCCCATGCATCCATGCTGTGCAATTAATACCACTTTTCTGAGTGTTTGCCCCTAATTTGAGCTGCTTTGGCAGCTTTCTGCCCCCACCCCTCCCCCCCTGCCTGAAGGTATTGTCTATGCATATGATTCTCATCCTATTGAATTCAATGGGGTTTGGATATGTTTGATGAATTGTTCGGAAAACTTGTTCGGTTAACATCGGGACGTTTGTCGATCTGTAACAAGGTGGCCCGGAGTGGTAGTCCCAGCTGAGTCAACTAAGCCACAGTCAGTATACATCCCAGGACCTTGTACATGAAATAGACAGGAGGGATACAGCTCCCCTCACAAGTTACCTTTTTTCCCAGTCACTGCAGTCCAGGAAATCACAATCCAGGTCACAGGAGTAATCCAACAGGGATAACTTTTATTTTTGTAGGTTAAACTAGGTAGAAAGAAGTGATTGGAAAAAATACGATAGAGACTTCCTGCTCTTTCCCTACTCTTCTTCACTGCCATCTCAGCATCAGCCACAGCGGCGGTCACCATTCACAAGCACAAGTAGTGAAACTTCACTCGTCAGAATCTGGATGCATCTAGTCCTTTTGGCGGGGCACTCACACAGTCCTGTGCCCACCTCAGCCACGGTGACTGAAAGAGGAGATAGTCCATACGCCGGAATCTGGACGCTTAACCCCTTCCCGACCTTTGACGCATACGCTGCGTCATGAAAGTCGGTGCCATTCCGACCCATGACGCAGCATATGCGTCATGGAAAGATCGCGTCCCTGCAGATCGGGTGAAAGGGTTAACTCCCATTTCACCCGATCTGCAGGGACAGGGGGAGTGGTAGTTTAGCCCAGGGGGGGTGGCTTCACCCCCCCGTGGCTACGATCGCTCTGATTGGCTGTTGAAAGTGAAACTGCCAATCAGAGCGATTTGTAATATTTCACCTAAAAAAATGGTGAAATATTACAATCCAGCCATGGCCGATGCTGCAATATCATCGGCCATGGCTGGACACACTAATGTGCACCCACCCAACCCCTCCGATCGCCCCCCCAGCCCCCCGATCTCTGGTCCGCTCCCCTCGGTCCTGTGCTCCGCTCCCCCGTCCTCCTGCCCGCTCCCCCCGTGCTCCAATCACACCCCCGTGCTCCAAACAAACCCCCCCGCACTCCGATCCCCCCCTGCACAGCGATCCCCCCCCGCACAGCGATCCCCTCCCGTGCTCCGATCCACCCGCCCACACAGCGATCCCCCACTCCGTGCTCCAATCCACCCCCCCGTGTTCCAATCCACCCCCCGTGCTCCGACGCCCCCCCGTGCCCTGATCTCCCCCCCCCTTATACCTACCTGGCCTCCCGGGGACCGTCCGTCTTCTTTCCTGGGCGCCGCCATCTTCCAAAATGGCGGGCGCATGTGCAGTGCGCCCGCCGAATCTGCCGGCCGGCAGATTCGTTCCAGAGTGAATTTTGATCACTGAGATAGGTTATATCTCAGTGATCAAAATAAAAAAAAAGTAAATGACCCCCCCCCCCCCCCTTTGTCACCCCCATAGGTAGGGACAATAAAAAAATATATATATTTTTTTTTCCCACTAAGGTTGGGGTAAGAACTAGGGTTAGGGGTAGGGTTAGGGGTAGGGTTAGGGGTAGGGTTAGGGGTAGGGGTAGGGTTAGGGTTAGGGTTAGGGGTAGGGTTAGGGCTAGGGATAGGGTTTCGGTATGTGCACACGTATTCTGGTCCTCTGCGGATTTTTCCGCTGCGGATTTGATAAATCCGCAGTGCTAAACCGCTGCGGAATTATGGCGGATTTACCGCGTTTTTTCTGCGCATTTCAATGCGGTTTTACAACAGCGATTTTCTATTTGAGCAGTTGTAAAACCGCTGCGGAATCCGCAGAAAGAAGTGACATGCTGCGGAATGTAAACCGCTGCGTTTCCGTGCAGTTTTTCTGCAGCATGTGTACAGCGATTTTTGTTTCCCATAGGTTTGCATTGAACTGTAAACTCATGGGAAACTGCTGCGGATCCGCAGCGTTTTCCGCAGCGTGTGCACATACCTTTAGAATTAGGCTATGTGCACACGGTGCGGATTGGCCGCTGCGGATCCGCAGCAGAGTTCCATCAGGTTTACAGTACCATGTAAACACATGGAAAGCCAAATCCGCTGTGCCCATGGTGCGGAAAATACCGCGCGGGAACGCTGCGTTGTATTTTCCGCAGCATGTCAATTCTTTGTGCGGATTCCGCAGCGTTTCACACCTGTTCCTCAATAGGAATCCGCAGGTGAAATCCGGACAAAAAACACTGGAAATCCGCGGTAAATCCGCAGGTAAAACGTAGTGCCTTTTACCCGTGGATTTTTCAAAAATGGTGCTGAAAAATCTCATACGAATCCGCAACGTGGGCACATAGCCTTAGGGTTAGGGTTGGGTTGGAATTAGGGTTGTGGTTAGGGTTAGGGGTGTGTTGGGGTTACGGGTGTGTTGGGGTTAGGGTTGTGATTAGGGTTATGGCTACAGTTGGGATTAGAGTTAGGGGTGTGTTGGGGTTAGTGTTGGAGGTAGAATTGAGGGGTTTCCACTGTTTAGGCACATCAGGGGGTCTCCAAACGCAACATGGCGCCACCATTGATTCCAGCCAATCTTGTATTCAAAAAGTCAAATGGTGCTCCCTCACTTCCGAGCCCCGACGTGTGCCCAAACAGTGGTTTACCCCCACATATGGGGTACCAGCATACTCAGGACAAACTGCGCAACAATTACTGGGGTCCAATTTCTCCTGTTACCCTTGAGAAAATAAAAAATTGCTTGCTAAAACATCATTTTTGAGGAAAGAAAAATGATTTTTTATTTTCACGGCTCTGCGTTGTAAACGTCTGTGAAGCACTTGGGGGTTCAAAGTGCTCACCACATATCTAAATAAGTTCCTTGGGGGGTCTAGTTTCCAAAATGGGGTCACTTGTGGGGGGTTTCTACTGTTTAGGCACACCAGGGGCTCTGCAAACGCAACATGACGTCCGCAGACCATTCCATCAAAGTCTGCATTTCAAAAGTCACTACTTCCCTTCTGAGCCCCGACGTGTGCCCAAACAGTGGTTTACCCCTACACATGGGGTATCAGCGTACTCAGGAGAAACTGGACAACAACTTTTGGGGTCCAATTTCTCCTGTAACCCTTGGGAAAATAAAAAATTCTGGGCTAAAAAATTATTTTTGAGGAAAGAAAACGTATTTATTATTTTCACGGCTCTGCGTTATAAACTTCTGTAAAGCACTTGGGGGTTGAAAGTGCTCACCACATATCTAGATAAGTTCCTTTGGGGGTCTAGTTTCCAAAATGGGGTCACCTGTATGGGGTTTCTACTGTTTAGGCACACCAGTGGCTCTGCAAACGCAACGTGACGCCCGCAGACCATTCCATCAAAGTCTGCATTTCAAAAGTAACTACTTCCCTTCTGAGCCCCGACGTGTGCCCAAACAGTGGTTTACCCCCACACATGGGGTATCAGCGTACTCAGGAGAAACTGGACAACAACTTTTGGGGTCCAATTTCTCCTGTAACCCTTGGGAAAATAAAAATTCTGGGCTAAAAAATTATTTTTCAGGAAAGAAAACGTATTTATTATTTTCACTGCTCTGTGTTATGAACTTCTGTGAAGCACTTGGGGGTTCAAAGTGCTCACTTCACATCTAGATAAGTTCCTTTGGGGGTCTAGTTTCCAAAATGGGGTCACTTGTTGGGGGTTTCTACTGTTTAGCCACATCAGGGGCTCTGCAAACGCAACGTGACGCCCGCAGAGCATTCCATCAAAGTCTGCATTTCAAAACGTCACTACTTCACTTCCGAGCCCCAGCATGTGCCTAAACAGTGGTTTACCCCCACATATTGGGTATCAGCGTACTCAGGAGAAACTGGACAACAACTTTTGGGGTCAAATTTCTCCTGTTACCCTTGGGAAATAAAAAATTGCAGGCTAAAAAATCATTTTTTAGAAAATAATTTTTTTTTTTATTTTCATGGCTCTGCGTTATAAACTTCTGTGAAGCACTTGAGGTTTCAAAGTGCTCACCACACATCTAGATTAGTTCCTTTGGGGGTCTAGTTTCCAAAATGGGGTCATTTGTGGGGGATCTCTAATGTTTAGGCACACAGGGGCTCTCCAAACGCGACATTGTATCCGCTAATGATTGGAGCTAATTTTCCATTTAAAAAGCCAAATGGCGTGCCTTCCCTTCCGAGCCCTGCCGTGCGCCCAAACAGTGGTTTACCCCCACATATGGGGTATCTGCGTACTCAGGACAAACTGAACAACAACATTTGTGGTCCAATTTCTCCTATTACCATTGGCAAAATAGGAAATTCCAGGCTAAAAAATCATTTTTGAGAAAAGAAAAATTATTTTTTATTTTCATGGCCCTGCATTATAAACTTCTGTGAAGCACCTGGGGGATTAAAGTGCTCAGTATGCATCTAGATAAGTTCCTTGGGGGGTCTAGTTTCCAAAATGGGGTCACTTGTGGGGGAGCTCCATTGCATAGGCACACAGGGGCTCTCCAAATGCGACATGGTGTCCGCTAACAAATGGAGCTAATTTTCCATTCAAAAAGTCAAAAGGTGCGCCTTCCCTTCTGAGCCCTGCCGTGTGCCCAAACAGTGGTTTACCCCCACATATGAGGTATCGGCATACTTGGGAGAAATTGCTCAACAAATTTTAGGATCCATTTTATCCTATTGCCCACGTGAAAATGAAAAAATTGAGGCGAAAAGAAATTTTTTGTGAAAAAATAGTACTTTTTCATTTTTACGGATCAATTTGTGAAGCACCTGAGGGTTTAAAGTGCTCACTAGGCATCTAGATAAGTTCCTTGGGGGGTCCAGTTTCCAAAATGGGGTCACTTGTGGGGGAGCTCCAATGTTTAAGCACACAGGGTCTCTCCAAACGCGACATGGTGTCCGCTAACGATGGAGATAATTTTTCATTCAAAAAGTCAAATGGCGCTCCTTCCCTTCCGAGCCTTACCATGTGCCCAAACAGTGGTTTACCCCCACATGTGAGGTATCGTTGTGCTGAGGAGAAATTGCCAAACAAATTTTAGGATCCATTTTATCCTGTTGTCCATGTGAAAATGAAAAAATTGAGGCTAAAATATTTTTTTTTGTGAAAAAATAGTACTTTTTCTTTTTTACGGATCAATTTGTGAAGCAGCTGGGGGTTTAAAGGGCTCACTATGCATCTAGATAAGTTCCTTGGGGCGTCTAGTTTCCAAAATGGGGTCACTTGTGGGGGAGCTCCAATTTTTAGGCACACGGGGGCTCTCCAAACTTGACATGGTGTCCGCTAAAGAGTGCAGCCAATTTATCATTAAAAAAGTCAAATGGCGCTCCTTCCCTTCCAAGCCCTGCCGTGCGCCCAAACAGTGGTTTACCCCCACATATGAGGTATCAGCGTACTCAGGACAAATTGGACAACAACTTTCGTGGTTCAGTTTCTCCTTTTACCATTGGGAAAATACAAAAATTGTTGCTGAAAAATCATTTTTGTGACTAAAAAGTTAAATGTTCATTTTTTCCTTCCATGTTGCTTCTGCTGCTGTGAAGCACCCGAAGGGTTAATAAACTTCTGGAATGTGGTTTGGTGCACCTTGAGGAGTGCAGTTTTTAGAATGGTGTCACTTTTGGGTATTTTCAGCCATATAGACCCCTCAAACTGACTTCAAATGTGAGGTGGTCCCTAAAAAAAATGGTTTTGTAAATTTCGTTGTAAAAATGAGAAATCGCTGGTCAAATTTTAACCCTTATAACTTCCTAGCAAAAAAAAATTTTGTTTCCAAAATTGTGCTGATGTAAAGTAGACATGTGGGAAATGTTATTTATTAACTATTTTGTGTCACATACCTCTCTGGTTTAACAGAATAAAAATTCAAAATGTGAAAATTGCGAAATTTTCAAAATTTTCGCCAAATTTCCGTTTTTATCACAAATAAACACAGAATTTATTGACCTAAATTTACCACTAACATGAAGCCCAATATGTCACGAAAAAACAATCTCAGAACCGCTAGGATCCATTGAAGCGTTCCTGAGTTATTACCTCATAAAGGGACACTGGTCAGAATTGCAAAAAACGGCAAGGTCTTTAAGGTCAAAATAGGCTGGGTCATGAAGGGATTAAAGTCCCTTCGGCGGAGCAACACAAGGTCCCAGTGCCTACTTCACTGCCCGTGGTCCTGGGCAGGAGATTTCTGCTCCCTTGAGGCTGCTAGTCCAGCCCTCTAAATTAACTCCTTCTGTCCCTGCCTCTAGCATATGCATAAAAAACGCAGCACAACAATCAAACAATCATACATGGCAGAGACAGCACACTTAACAGTGTATAACAGTAAGGCATCAAAAAGGTTACGTGCAAGAAAAACATCTGAATGAGGCTCTACATGGAGTTTACAGATAAACAAGAATTCATTTCAAAACTCCTTTATTGGTCATGTAAAGGAGATTATATATGAGTGTTACATGTATTTTTTCTTATCAATGACTATGTAGACAAAGGGTTTGTGAGATCCTAAATAACAGGATTTCACTGGGCTGCTTGTTTGTTTTATTGAGAATTCTAGATGTGCCATACTCACAGACTCCTACACAAAAAGACTGAATGCTGTCTTAAATTCAAATGGCACTTCAACAACGTATTACGGTAGTTTAAATGTGCTACATATTCATGCAATCACATTACTTTAGATCTTATTCTTTATTTTTCTTTTTTCACCCCAAAAGATTTCAGTTTGTTTTTCAGTGGATTCGTGCAGATATATCTACATGAATCCATTGAAAAACTGAAATCTTTTTGGATGAAAAAGACAAAAGTAAAGAACTACAGTTAATAATGCTGTAAATAATTACTAGTGCCAGAATTGCTACCTTTTGGTAATTTTGCCTTTCAAATAATAGAGAAAAATGCTATGTAACCCACAATGGTACGCTCAACTCATCCCCAAAAATCATTCCCTCACCCGGTGAATAAAAGTTATAAGCTAGGCATTCAGAATATGATGATTCTTTCAAGAATTAATTAAAACAAGTAACGCTTTCTAAAGTTCATATTACTGTATTCGTCATATGTACTGCCATACAAAAAGATCCTAAACATGATTATGGATGTAGTTTTTTAATGAACATAATTATTCCAAAACAATGTGTGTACCCAAAACAATATCATTATAAATACACCTTGACATGTGCCAAAAAAAAAAAAAATCACTGCATCCAGAAGATTAAGACTGGCCATGACATTTAGGGGTTAAGATATCAGGTTTATTTTGAGATCGTATAAATCTTTCATTTCCATCATTTTTAGTTTCCAGGCTTGTCATTGGCATGTTTATTATTTATTGATGTTATATATTTTTAATTCGTATAATTTAGTTTTCTTCTTCCTGGACGACGGGTAACATGAAATCTCATATTTTGCTCTAATATATTGTGGCGTTAGCGTTGTGTAAGTTTTGAGACTGATCTGTGCCCTGTAAGAAGTGTCCATGCCTGGGTAAATGAGTCCCCTGGGTTGTTCCCTTCTGGCGCCTTCATTTACATATGATTGATATGTAGCCCTCTATTTGCATATTTAGCCTGGGCTGTCAGTCAAGTAAAGGCCGTCAGGAAGAAGCTCGAGGAGAGCCGCACACCAAACACTTATCCCCATGTCCAAACACCGCTAATACACAGCTCATTTTTAAAACTACGCTTTCTGTGGAACAACTTCTTATTTTACCACAGGACAAGCAAGCACCTTGGGGCAGATTTACTTAAGGGTCTAAAAGGTAAATGATATTCTCCTGATCCTATGGTGAAGGGGTTAATTGTGATCCTCCAAGACATGAATGTACACCTGCTCTAGGCTTCTGATACAGAGAGCTCAAACTTCCCTTCATACCATTAGGTGGTAATAGTATACAATCATGTGTGTAGCAGCCACTAGAGGGCGTACTGAGTAATTTTACCTCCCCATAACTGGCTATTTAAAAGGCATCTAACACCTGGATTTCACCTCCTATTGTGAGAGCAGAATAATGTGCAGACAAAGACCCTGATTCCAGAGATTTGACACTTACTGTAGTTTTGATAAAATCACAGTTTTATCAGCTGGAGATGATCACTAGTATACCTGTTGGAATATAGTCCTCCATATTCATGAAGGTTTGAATAACCCCTCCCCCACCACTGATTGGTAGCCTTCTGGCTATGCACAGGGTACACAGAAAGCCGCCAATCAGAGTTGAGGGCGGGGTTATACAGAGCTCAGCATTCAGAAAACTGATAGATCTACCACAAAGAAAACAGTGATTTTATCAAAACTACAGCAAGCAGCCCGGTAAGTGACGCATTGCTGGAATCAGGACCCCTTCCCCCTGCATTATGCTGCTCTGAGATGAAGTAGCAAAGTGTGTCCCTACCTATGGATATATGTCATAAACTGTATGCAAACACTAAATACTGGCTAATAGGGTTGAGCGACTTTTACTTTTATAGGATCGGGTCGGGTTTCACGAAACCCGACTTTCTCAAAAGTCGGGTCGAGTGAAATCGGCCGATCCTATAGAAAAGTCGGGGTCGGGGTCGACCGAAACACGAAACCCAATGCAGTGCAATGGGATACTATGGTTCCCAGGGTCTGAAGGAGAGGAAACTCTCCTTCAGGCCCTGGGATCCATATTTAAGTGTAAAATAAAGAATTAAAATAAAAAATATTGCTATACTTACCCTCTGACGCGCCCTGGTACTAACCTGCAGCGTTCCTTCCTTAGAATCAGCGCGTGAAGGACCTTAGATGACGTCGCGGCTTGTGATTGGTCGCGCGACCGCCCATGTGACCGCTCACGCGACCAATCACAAGCCGCGACGTCACCGAAGGTCTTTCAAGTGCTGATTCTTAGGAAGGAAAGCTGCCGGAAAGAAGCAGGGCGCGTCCGAGGGTGAGTATATTCCTATTAGGTATATACTCACCCTCGGACGCGCCCTGCTTCTTTCTGGCAGCCTTCCTTCCTAAGAATCAGCGCTTCTAAGGAAGGAAGGCTGCCGGTTAGTACCAGGGCGCGTCAGAGGGTAAGTATAGCAATATTTTTTATTTTAATTCTTTATTTTACACTTAAACTGGATTCCGATACCGATTTCCAATATTGCAAACATATCGGAACTCGGTATCGGAATTCCGATACCAGATTCAGAAGATCGCCGACCTCATGGCCGACCCCACACAGGGGTCGGGTCGGGTTTCATGAAACCCGACTTTGCCCAAAGTCGTCGACTTCTGAAAATGGCCGACCCGTTTCGCTCAACCCTACTGGCTAACAAATAGTAATGTAGTGAAAATTGTAATTTGTATATAAATGTTCTTAAATAATCCTTTCCAGCCCAAAGGGTTGTTATTTTTTAGATTCACATAATAATATGTCATAAAGGTTTTATTCTTGATGGTTTTATTATAAATGTCACCAACAAGTTATAGAGATTTACATCAAGATAAAGGCCTCAGTTGTAGCTCAGCATACCAAAGCTCCATAATCCTAAATTAATCTCCCACATGGGAAAGCAAAGGTGAATTTGGAAAAAGAATCCAATATGCTTATATTATTACTTTTTTAATAGTTTTTTTTTTTTAAGTCATGAATTTGTGACTAAGCCGATGTATAAATCTACTTCATTCATTTCCATCAAACATCAGTATAATGAAACCCACTTGCTGTAAGGGCTACAATATGTGTGTCGGTTCCTATGCATGCAAATGATGCTTCAACACATACTTTGCCTAAATTCGGCACGTCAACAGCAATGATGATGCCGGCTAATGACATTTCCACGTCAGTATCTGCTGAAATTGTGCTGTCTGTCTATAGTATATCCGGCATGCCTATCTCTGCTATGCAAGCCCTGCTTGAAACATTTACTTTAATTAATTAGCATATTTATAAGCAGAGGCAGCCTGGGAAGAGCAGATAGCAATATATACCAACGATTGGAGAGTACTATTAATATATAACCAAGCCGGATTCATTTCTTCTGCTGTAATGAGTTCCCTTTTGATTTTCTGCCTCTGCTGTTATATCCACATACCCTGAATTAATCATATGGTATGTATATATATATATATATATATATATATACAGTGGGGCAAAAAAGTATTTAGTCAGTCAGCAATAGTGCAAGTTCCACCACTTAAAAAGATGAGAGGCGTCTGTAATTTACATCATAGGTAGACCTCAACTATGGGAGACAAACTGAGAAAAAAAAATCCAGAAAATCACATTGTCTGTTTTTTTAACATTTTATTTGCATATTATGGTGGAAAATAAGTATTTGGTCAGAAACAAAATTTCATCTCAATACTTTGTAATATATCCTTTGTTGGCAATGACAGAGGTCAAACGTTTTCTGTAAGTCTTCACAAGGTTGCCATACACTGTTGTTGGTATGTTGGCCCATTCCTCCATGCAGATCTCCTCTAGAGCAGTGATGTTTTTGGCTTTTCGCTTGGCAACACGGACTTTCAACTCCCTCCAAAGGTTTTCTATAGGGTTGAGATTTGGAGACTGGCTAGGCCACTCCAGGACCTTGAAATGCTTCTTACGAAGCCACTCCTTCGTTGCCCTGGCGGTGTGCTTTGGATCATTGTCATGTTGAAAGACCCAGCCACGTTTCATCTTCAATGCCCTTGCTGATGGAAGGAGGTTTGCACTTAAAATCTCACGATACATGGCCCCATTCATTCTTTCATGTACCCGGATCAGTCGTCCTGGCCCCTTTGCAGAGAAACAGCCCCAAAGCATGATGTTTCCACCACCATGCTTTACAGTAGGTATGGTGTTTGATGGATGCAACTCAGTATTCTTTTTCCTCCAAACACGACAAGTTGTGTTTCTACCAAACAGTTCCAGTTTGGTTTCATCAGACCATAGGACATTCTCCCAAAACTCCTCTGGATCATCCAAATGCTCTCTAGCAAACTTCAGACGGGCCCGGACATGTACTTGCTTAATCAGTGGGACACGTCTGGCACTGCAGGATCTGAGTCCATGGTGGCGTCGTGTGTTACTTATGGTAGGCCTTGTTACATTGGTCCCAGCTCTCTGCAGTTCATTCACTAGGTCCCCCCGCGTGGTTCTGGGATTTTTGCTCACCGTTCTTGTGATCATTCTGACCCCACGGGGTGGGATTTTGCGTGGAGCCCCAGATCGAGGGAGATTATCAGTGGTCTTGTATGTCTTCCATTTTCTAATTATTGCTCCCACTGTTGATTTCTTCACTCCAAGCTGGTTGGCTATTGCAGATTCAGTCTTCCCAGTCTGGTGCAGGGCTACAATTTTGTTTCTGGTGTCCTTTGACAGCTCTTTGGTCTTCACCATAGTGGAGTTTGGAGTCAGACTGTTTGAGGGTGTGCACAGGTGTCTTTTTATACTGATAACAAGTTTAAACAGGTGCCATTACTACAGGTAATGAGTGGAGGAAAGAGGAGACTCTTAAAGAAGAAGTTGCAGGTCTGTGAGAGCCAGAAATCTTGATTGTTTGTTTCTGACCAAATACTTATTTTCCACCATAATATGCAAATAAAATGTTAAAAAAACAGACAATGTGATTTTCTGGATTTTTTTTTCTCAGTTTGTCTCCCATAGTTGAGGTCTACCTATGATGTAAATTACAGACGCCTCTCATCTTTTTAAGTGGTGGAACTTGCACTATTACTGACTGACTAAATACTTTTTTGCCCCACTGTATACATACATACACACAGACACACACATATCCATACAGTATATACTGTATAATATATTATACATATAATAGTAATACTACAGTAATTATTATAATATATATTTATATATGTTTGTATGTATATGTGTATATATATACAGTATATGCATATATATATATACACAGTATGTCAGTATATATATATATATATATATATATATATATAGTATTTTTTTTCTATCTATCTGGCTATTTCTCAGAAACAAGCGTGTCAGCTGCCGTTCTTTTGTGCGTTGAGTCCATTGTAGCAAGCAGTTGCAGACTGTCTGCTGTATAGTCAATGGGAAA
This sequence comes from Ranitomeya imitator, assembly GCF_032444005.1. Taxonomy (NCBI): domain Eukaryota; kingdom Metazoa; phylum Chordata; class Amphibia; order Anura; family Dendrobatidae; genus Ranitomeya; species Ranitomeya imitator. The sequence goes on from NC_091283.1 coordinate 621,609,483, forward strand.
CAGATTTTAATGTTCTCTGTACAAAACCCATCCCATTTGTAATCAACCAGGCAGGGATGATATTAACACATTTTACAGCATATTATCCACAGTCTAAGAATGCATAACAGCTGCCACAGGAATAAATAAAGGTTTATCGCATGACAGAATGTGATTGGTAAAATGTAACTTATGGGGTAAAAGTATTTTATTGGAAATATTGAAACATAAGCCAAGTTAATGATCATATTGGATTTTTTAGACATTTATTATAGGGTAAAATGTTGGCATCAATTTTTTGTCAAGGTTCAAAGACTATGTAACTGGCACAGCTAGGACTTTCCTCACTTCTGCCTCTCTCTCTCCTGGCAGAGACACTGACTCACTCAACGCCGTGGCCTCCGTCCTGCACTTTCTACTCTGGCTGCTGATGCCTGGGGTGCGTGCACAGCGCTCAGATCCCCAGGCACTGTGCTTAGGGTGTGCACTTACTCCCATCCTCTTAAAGGAACAGCACATGCCATCCTCATATATATTCAGCTCTGGCTTGGGAGAGCACGCGTGCGGGGTCACACGTGCAACAGATGTTAAGTGCAACAGGATAAAGTGCTTGGCAGTTATACAATGGCAGTTGGACAGGGCAGGAGAAAGATAAAGTGCATAAGTTTTTCATACAAACATGCGTCTTGGTCAGTCGTACTACATTATGCATTGATCATATCAATCTGCTTCTTATTTGTTTTTATTCTGCTTTCTCACAACTCGCCCGCCTTTTAACACATTCTGTGCACTGTCTCCATATCCACCCCTCCCTTCTCCCCTCTCTCCTCTCCCATGTATAACTCTGAGGCTCTGCTGACATTTCTTACCCACTCCAAACCATCCACTACCTCCATGCAGCACTCAAAACATTCATACAAATCATCCCACCACCTGCTCTTCCTGTTTTTTCTCCTTTTACTAGTTGGAGGCAACATCTCCCCCAATCCTGGACCTCCCTCCACCACCATACATTACTCTCCTCCAGCTGCATATAGAGACCCTGCTAATCTTATGAACATTCAGTGTTTGCCTTCTCCTAATGCTTTCCACTGTGCTCTCTGGAATGCACAGTCTGTGTGTAACAAACTAACTTACAATTGAGAGAAATAAAGAGAAAAGCACTACCGTAGAGCCCGCACACTACACCACACAATAATAAGAAAAATACAAACTTTATTTGGTGCATAAACAAAAAATTAAAACATAATTAAAATGCATAGGCACCCTTTCCAAAGAACCCCCTTAACATATAAACTCTAAATTGGGCAAAGTGCTAGTGGAAGTACATAGTATCAGCAATCAATATACAAGTACATATACATATATGTGGTAACCTCCAAATGCACCGAAGACCAGATAAATATGTAAAAGATAAACGTATCAAAAAGGGGTAAAATTCCCTATACACCACTGGGTGGTAGCACAAACGATACAGACCTGCAGTCAAAGATATTACAAAAGGTCACCTCCGAACTCAATATAAGAGTGCCAGAACTGGCAAGATAGGGGAAGCTTCCCCTGACTAAGCCGTACGAGTTACAGCGATACGCGTGGGGTCGGTCTAGCGGCACCCTTCCTGGTATACAATCAACCTCTTTCTTTCCTCCCCCCCCTGGGTGATTTTCATTGCACGTCAGCTTGCCAGTCCTGGCACTCATATATTGTCTTATCCTACCCATTTGTGGTAGATGTCTCAGCGCATCATTTCTACCCCATATACCCTGACCTGTGCCTGTCATTCTACACAGGTTGTGGCCTTTTGACCACTTATACATACTTTAGGGTATGTTTGGGATGTTATTACATGCATGCTGAGTTCGGAGGTGACCTTTTGTGATATCTTTGACTGCAGGTCTGTATCGTTTGTGCTACCACCCAGTGGTGTATAGGGAATTTTACCCCTTTTTGATACGTTTATCTTTTACATATTTCTCTTGTCTTCGGTGCATTTGGAGGTTACCATATATATGTATATGTACTTGTATATTGATTGCTGATACTATGCACTTCCACTAGCACTTTGCCCAATTTAGAGTTTAAATGTTAAGGGGGTTCTTTGGAAAGGGTGCCTATGCATTTTAATTATGTTTTAATTTTTTGTTTATGCACCAAATAAAGTTTGTATTTTTCTAATTATTGTGTGGTGTAGTGTGCGGGCTCTACGGTAGTGCTTTTCTTTTTATTTCTCTCAATTGTTGTTTACTACCGGCCCTTTTTGCACCTCCCTATTATCATGCTCATTATGGTTGTGCGCCTGTTTTCTATAGTATAGTAACAAACTAACTTACAATCACAATTTGTTTCCTCTCTAATTCCATTAACCTTCTGGCTATTACAGAAACCTCGATCCAGCATTCAGACACCACCGCCGCTGCCACTCTCTCATTTTGTGAGCTGAAATTTTCACATACTGCCAGACCTGGGACTAGACAGGGTGGAGGTGTTGGTTTGATCCTTTCATCACAATGTGCTTTTCAGGTCATCCCCCCTGTTCCCTTATTTACATTTCCATCCTTTGAAGTCCACACCGTCAGGCTTCTTTCCCTGACATCACCCCTACCCTAATTCAAAATACCAAGGATTGTCTGTCTGCTGTCTCTAACATCATGTCCTCCCTCTATCTGAAACTAAATCTCTTGTGTTTCTCCCCTCTACTAACCTCACTCTACCTAACATCGAAATTACCCTGGAGGGTTCAACCATAATCCCCAAGCAGCATGCCTGCTGTCTTGGGGTCATATTCGAGACAGAACTTTCCTTTACTCCCTATATCCGATCACTCACTCGCTCTTGTCACCTGCATCTTAAAAACATCTCCAGAATCCAACCTTTTCTCACCTTTGAAACTGCTAAGACTCTTAGGCCGGGATTACACATGCGAGAAATACGTCCGGGTCTCGCATGGTAATACTCGGCATTGCCGCCGTCACTCAGGAGTGGAGCGTCTGCCACATAGCAATACATGGAGCCGCACGCTCCGCTCCTGAGTGACGGCGGGAATGCCGAGTATTACCATGCGAGACTCGGCCGTATTTCTCGCATGTGTGATCCCGGCCTTACTGTCGCTCTCATTAATTCTCGCCTGGACTACTGCAATTCTCTTCTGATAGGTCTCCCTCTTACCAAACTTTCTCCTCTCCAATCCATCTTGAATGCGGCAGCCAGGGTCATATTTCTGTCCAGCCGCTTCACCGATGCCTCCATCTTGTGCCAGTCATTACACTGGCTACCCATTCGCTACAGGGTCTAGAATAAACTCATCTCTCTCAGTCACAAAGCTCTCCACAGTTCTGCATCGCCTTATATCTCCTCTGTCATCTCTGTCTATTGCCCTACACGTGCCCTCCGTTCTACAAATGACCTAAGACTAAAATCCCGCATAAGCTGAATTTCGCACCTCCATCTCCAAGACTTCTCTCGTGCTGTGCTAGCTCTCTGGAATGCACTTCCCCAGACAATCAGGCTGATACCTAGCCCCGACCTATTCAAGCGCGCTTTGAAAACCCATCTCTTCAAACAAGCCTACCACATCAACTACTCAGTAAACTAACTTTGCCCTGTTCCCTCCTTCCAAATATTATTCTGAATCTGCACCCTACTATTCAACTGTCTCCACACCTTCCATGCACACAATAACTGCACTTGATACTTGAGTATTGCACTGAAACACACGTGCTGATGACCTATTTATTATAATTGCCAGACCTGAAATAACAAGCACTTTTCACCTATTGTGTGTCCCCCATTTCCTTGTAGATTGAAAGCTTGCGAGCAGAGACCTCACTCCTAATGTCACTGTTTAAATTGTCTTAACTTGTATTGCATTTATTGTCTGTACATGTCCCTGCTTAATTGTAAAGTGCTGTGGAACATGTTGATGCTATATAAATAAAAATTATTATCATTATTATTATTATCCTAAAGTGCCACCAGCCAATGACTGGGAGACATACATTATATAAGATATCTCCACCTGATCGAAGATGCCTGTGCAAAGTTCAAAGTTGGTTCATAATACTCCTGTTAGATCTCAGGTCCCGGTGGTCATATTCCTGTTTGTATGCCTGTCTATCGACTGTGCCCGCCAGCATGTCTGTCAGTCGTGCCTGCCTGTCCATGCGCTGTGCTAGCCTGGATATGAAACATGTCCGCCTGTGCTTGCTAAATCTATCATTCCTGCCTCCTGTCCCTTGAGGTTCAACTGTCATCTACCCGAGGTCAATCCTGGTGTACCTCCAGGTTCTGCCTCCCTCATTTCTCCTCGAATCACGATTTCATCAATCGCCATGCATCTGAGGCTGGACTTGGTGAGGCACCTAGTCATGTTCTTCCAGGCTTACCTCGGATCATGGCACAGTGGTTCCATCACCCAGTTGATTACAGGTAGACAAGTAATGCTATCGAAGTGCTGTATAGCACGAAACAGCTGTCGTCCTGCGTGTGTTCACCACCCTCCCTGCATCACGTAACTATGTGTAAATAAATCGCTGAAGTTCACCACCGGTGAGTGCGCTCTCACTTTTTTCCTTTTGGACACTTCTATATGAACTGTTCTCTCTCTGGAGCAGCACCCAGGTGGAACGCTCATGGCGATTGATGTTTTTTTCTGACAAAAGGCATATATACGGTATACTACATACACCCCTGAGTCATAAGGGTCTAACTAATTACGGCAGTGTGGGTGTTATATTTCTTTAGTTCTGTTTTAAGTAATGCTAAACTTTGGCATGGTAAGGGCACTTATCCCTGACTCTGGTTGACAGAAGTTTGGAGATTACCAGTGATGGATGAGCACTAAAATGCTTGGGTGATGGTTATTTGAATCAATCAAATCATAATGCTTGGGCGCAGGGGTGGACACTGACAGCTTTGGGCCCTTGTGCAAGAAATGTATCTGGGCCCCCTTCCCTGCTCGGCACGCTGCTTATGATGATGGCAATCTGGCCATGGGCCCCCCGGAGCCTCAGGCTCCGTGCAACAAGTCAGATTGCCCTCATTATCACCGACCTGGTTAAGATTTGGTTCTATTGGTTCCAGCGCAGACATACTTGCAGTCAAGTGACAACTCGAGCGTAAGTTATGTCAGTGAATAGAACATTACAGACGTGGCTTACACTCTATTTGGCACATGACAGCAAGTGTGCAATGTGCATCCTTGTGGTTACGTGATAACTGCTGGAACCGTCAGAAACCAACTATGTATATATTATATGACATTACATGTCTGGCATCGGGTAGTATACCACAAATAAAAGTATCCAAACAAGGAGAGTTTTTCCAGCGAGCATTGGCAAAAAATTGACCCCTAACCCTACAAAAAACTATGCATTTCGGTTGAAACGCATAGTTTTAGGGGAGTGAGGGGTTAATTTTTTGTCTCTATATGTAATGCTTTCATTCATTAAATAACAAGAGGTTTTTTTTCAAAAACGTCTACTACTGTTCCTCCAATGCTCGTTGGAAAAACTCTCCTTGTTTGGATACAGCTGTGCTTAGTTTGGGCTGAACTACATCCATGCTGGAGCGTCTTAAACGGCCATCACAGTGGTGAGCTGAAATTTTATCATTTTTTTCCATTACAAATAAAAGTATGGAATAGTGTAGTAGACTGCACTACTTCGTACAACAGTATCCTGTAAAAGACATACTACAGGAAGAGCTCCCACACAGCCCTCCCGATATAAAATATGTGCCCCCACATAGCCTCCTACATACAGTATGAGCACCCACATAGTTCCCTCATGCTGAGCTCTCACATAGCCTCTATATACAGTGTGAGCCCTCACAAAGTCTCCTATATACAGCAGGAGCCCTCAAAAAAAACCCTTATATACAGAAGGAACCCTAACAGAACCCCTTATATACAGTAGTAGCACTCGCAGAGTCTCCTATATACAGCAGGAGCCCTCACATAGCCTCTTATGTACAGCAGGAGCCCTCACATAGCCTCAATTAATACAGCAGGAGCCCTCACAAAGCCCCCTATATACAGCAGGAACCCTCACAGAGTCTCGTACCTTGCTTGGCCCCTGTGCTTAACCTTGTGGTTCAACGTTTTCTGAAAAGCTACCTGGAGCTGCTAGATCTGCTAGTGAAAGTACACCATCTGTCTGCCCATTTTAGAAAGTCAGCTACAGCTCCAGCCGCCCTTGCCGTGCTTCAGCAACGTTTTCAGCTTCCCGCTCACCGACTGTTGTTGATGTCCCCACGCGCTGGAATTCTACGCTGCATATGTTGGAAAGGATTTGTGAGCAGAAGAGGGCCGCTGTTGACAACCAACATCAACAATGCCATCGAATTTCAGGTCAGACTCCACACATAAGACCTGAGGAGAGGACATGGATGTCAGACATATGTAACATCCTACAAAACTTTGGTGAGTGGTGATGGTGAGTGGTGATGACGCCATAATTAGCATCACCATCCCACTTCTCAGCATTCTGAAAAACTCTCTGCTCACAATCAAAGAGGATGCATTGCAGGTGGAGCACAAGGATATAGGGCAAGGAAACATACAGGGGGATTACACTCAGCCCAGCCTCATGTCTTCTCAACATGGATTGGTAAGCAATGAGGAGGAGGAGGAACAGGAGCTACTTTCATGCACTATAGATGGTACTACAAACACATCTGTATTAGCTTCTGTTCAGCGGGGATGGCCTGAGGACCGTGAGGAGGATGAGGAGGACAGTATGGTCAGTCATCCTGTTGGTGAGGACACGGAAGTATTGCCTGTTAGCAGTCTGGTACGCATGGCTGACTTTATATTGCGCTGCATTTCACGTAACCCTCGGATTATCAAAATTTTGGGTGACACTCATTACTGGTTGGTGACACTTCTAGACCCACGCTACAAGGAGGACTTTCAATCTCTTCTGCCTAAGGCAGAGAGGTGAACTAAAATGTTGCAGTACTAGAGGACCCTTGTAGCGGAATTAGTTAGAAAATTCCTATGTGAGAACGCTGACAGCAGACTTCAGAGTGTGTTGTACAACCAAGGACTCCAAGCTAGAGAGACAGAAGTACAATTCAGCTCAGGCAGTGGAATAATGGCCAAGTTCTGGGATAGTTTTCTCAGACCCTCCTATCATGGCGGCACAGAGGCAAGGGGTGCTGTCACAAGAAGTACAATGTTTGGGAAGATGGTGAGGTAGTACCTTGCAGATCATACAAACATCCTCCATGATTCCTCTGTGCCTTTTAATTATTGGGTATCCAAGCTGGACACGTGGCATGAACTGGCTCTCTATGCCTTGGAGGTCCTGGCCTACCCTGCTGCTAGCGCCCTGTCAGAGAGTGCTGCTGGTGGAATTATAAAAGATAAGCGCCTCCGCCTGTCAACTGAAAATGCTGACAGGCTGACTCTTATAAAAATAAACAAGGCCTGGATTGGGAAAGACTTCAATACACCACCAGGTGAAAGCAGCAAATCATAACCTCAAATACATTCTCTCTTTTGGGGAGGTGTATTCTCATGCACCTCTTCACAACCACACATGGGTATACGCTTCCAGATTTGGTCTGTTTGTTCTTATCCTCCTCCTTATCCTCATCCTCCTCATCCAGAACCACTATATCACCAGGGTGAAAGTGGTCTGTACGGTGCATTTTGGCCAAGGGTGCTGTGATAGCACTATTTTATTTTTTAAAAAAGGACAACACATTGGGGAATTCGGCATGACATTACATTGGGCAGACTTCTTAACTCTGTCTCCCGCAATCTGTCCTGTACCTGCCAGTAGGTCACCAGGGTGAACATGCTCTGTACTGTTATAGGCCAGTGAATTTTGGGCAAGGGGGCTGTGATGGCACTCTTTTTTTTTTAAATGGACCCCATATTGGGGAATTGGGCATGACATTTCATTGGGCTAACTTCTTCATTCTGTCTCCTGCAATGTGTCCTTTAACTGCAACTAGATCATCGAGGTCTGTATGGTGCATTTTGGGTAAGGGGGCTGTGATGGCACTCTTTTATTTTTTTTAAAAATGGACCCCACATTGGGGCATGACATTTCAATGGGCTAACTTCTTCATTCTGTCTCCTGCAATGTGTCCTTTAACTGCAACTAGATCATCGAGGTCTGTATGGTGCATTTTGGGTAAGGGGGCTGTGATGGCACTCTTTTATTTTTTTAAAAATGGACCCCACATTGGGGAATTGGGGAGAATATTCCATTGGGCCGACTTCTTAACTCGGTCTTTTTCAATCTGTCCTGTACCTGTCAAAAAATGGACCCCACATTGGGGAATTGGGCATGACATAACATTGGGCCTACTTCTTCATTTTGTCTCCTGCAATGTGTCTTTTAACTGCCACTAAATCACCAGGGTTAACGTGCTCTGTATGGTGCATTTTGGACAAAAAGGCTGTGATGGCACTCTTTTATTTTTTTAAAAATGGACCCCACATTGGGGAATTGGGCATGACATTCCATTGGGCTGACTTCTTAACTCGGTCTCCTGCAATCTAAAATGCACCTGCCACTAGATCACCAGGGAGAACTGTTGTGAATTCCGCTCTTGGGCTCCCTCCGGTGGTTGTAAGTGGCACTTTTGTGAGTTCTGCTCTTGGGCTCCCTCCAGTGGTTTTAAGTGGAATGGCTGCTCCTTGGATTTAGCAGTCTGCAGCTGCTTCCACTGATTGTCTTTCTGCTCGGCTATTTATGCCTGACTCTTCCCTTCAGCCAGTGTCACTTGTTAATGGTTCGTGGTTGGATTCACATCTTTGCTTGGATTTCCCTGATATCCTGACCAGTTCAGCAAAGATAAGTCCTTGCTTTGCTTTTTTCTGTCCACATGTTGTGGACTTATTCATTCTGTGCATTCTATGTTTTGTCCAGCCTGTTAGTATGGATTAATTCAGTTAAGCTGGAAGCTCTGGGAAGCAGATTTACCCTCCACACCTTTAGTCAGGTGTGGAGATTTTTGTAAACTCTGTGTGGATTTTTGTAGTTTTTAATACTGACCGCACAGTATTCTATCCTGTCCTATCTATCTAGCTAGACTGGCCTCCTGTGCTACATCCTGGTTTCATTCTGTGTATGTCTTTTCCCTCTCCACTCACAGTCATTACTTGTGGGGGGCTATCTATCCTTTGGGGATTTTCTCTGAGGCAAGAGAGTTTTCCTGTTTCTATCTTTAGGGGTAGTTAATTCTCAGGCTGTGACGAGGTGCCTAGGGAGTGACAGGAGCATCCCACGGCTACTTCTAGTGTTGTATTAAGCATAGGGACTGCGGTCAATACAGGTACCACCTCCTTCAGAGCTCGTCCCATGTTGCTCCTAAACCACCAGTTCATAACAGAGAACGTGCTCAGTACTGTTATAGGCCGTTGAAGTTTGGGCTAGGGGAATGCAATGGCACTAGTGTATTTTTAAAAAAGGTACCCCCATTGGGGAATTGTTTGGCAGATCATGCACTGCATTACAAGTCTCAGAGACCCACACCACTACATTGGCCCTAATTCTTAACTCTGTTTCCTGCAATGTCTCTTCCTTATCTCCTACGACATGACCTGGGTGAACATGCTTTGTACTGTTATAGGCCCGTGAAGTTTGGGCAAGGGGGGCAGTGATGGCAATAGTGTATTATTAAAAAAGGTATCCCCATTGGTGAAACCACATCCTTGATGGCAAACACTTCACATTTGTGTACCTTAAAGAGCTCACTTGAAAAGCTCCTTTTTGTGTTGCCTGGTTCCTCAAATTGAACACAATACACTTCATATAAATTTTATAAAGCAATGCTGTTAGTTTGGCTCAGTAGTTCATTAAAAATATAGCTTTGCCCACAATATTAGTTTCTCTCTTTGAGAGCCAAAACTTTGGCTGCCTCAAATGTACAAATCGTGAATATACAAATGGCAATTTGTAAACAAGATTGAAATACTGTACACCGAATGCATTCAGACAATCACATAGCTGCATGTCTTGTAAAACATTTACAGATGTGACAGACAATGCTCATAGTAACACAATCTTGAAAAATGTTTGTTTACTCACTTCACAAACAGTTTGAAGCCTCTATATTTTTGCTGTTTGTCATTGTAAAACATTAAGGTTTACTGAAACTCTGCCTGTGGTGGTTTGATCTAAATCCTTGTGGCTTTTATCTTCTAGGTGTTTATGGCCCCTCGTCTGATGACTCCATGATATCTCAGTTTCATCTGATCTTGAAAGCTGGCCACTTTAAGGGCATGGTGAAACTAGAGTTACTACATAGTGCAAATCACTATATTAGACCAGAGAAACATGACTAAGACAGATGCCAAAACTGGGGTACATGTACAGTATGCTGATACCTGCTTAATTGGGGACACTGTCTTGGTGTTGCTTCTCGGATATTCCAGACGGATGATATTTAAAAGCCTCTTGGAGATGATATAAGTAGACTGTATGAATTTAATCTTCATATATATGTAATCAGTATATTTATGTAATCCTTATATGTACCTATTAACCTTTGTAGTTCTTGATAACATATACAAAAATGTACACACTCACACTATTCAATCTTAATATTCCTTGAATTTTGTAGTTTGCAATGAAATTGCTTTGTATTGCAAGGATTAGCCTTTTTTAAAGCCGTATCTGAACCTTAGTGTTAAAAACATGGCAAACACAATTGCCAAATTCTTCTGTAAATAATTCTGCAAACAGGGAACCATCATACCATTAAAAAATACGAGTGGATTTTCATGGGCCCATCCAGTATATGTGTTCCAAGGCATAATGTGGTGCATATGACTGACTATGCAGCAGGGCTTGCCTTCCTGCCCTGCCAATGTGTAAACAAAGGAGTACTAGAGTACAAAATGCATATTGTGAAGTGGATTTCCATGGGCCCTTCGACTATGTGGGTTCCAAGGCCTAATGGGGTGAATATGACTATGCAGCAGGACTCGTCTTCCTGCCAATGTGTAAAACAAAGGAGTACAGGAGTGCAAAATGCATATTGTGAAGTGGATTTTCATGGGCACATCCACTATGTGGGTTCCAAGGCCTAATAGGGTGCATATGACTGACTATGCATCAGGGCTCGCCTTCCTGCCAATGTGTAAAACAAAGGAGTACAGGAGTACAAAATGCATATTGTGAAGTGGATTTTTATGGGCCTATCCACTATATGGTTTCCAAGGCCTAATGGGGTGCATATGACTATGCAGCAGGGCTGGCCTTGCCGCCAATGTGTAAAACCAAGGAGTACGGGAGTACAAAATGCATATTGTGAAGTGGATTTTCATGGGCACATCCAGTATGTGGGTTCCAAGGCCTAATGGGGTGCATATGACTGACTATGCAGCAGGGCTGGCCTTGCCGCCAATGGGTAAAACAAAGGAGTACTGAGTACAAAATGCATATTGTGAAGTGGATTTTCCTGGGCCCATCCACTATGTGGGTTCAAAGGCTTATTCGGGTTTATATGAATTGGTATCAGGGCAGGCCTTGAATTCAAAGCAGTACTTTTTCAGGAGTCCCACCTGGACATCTTATGACAGGGGTATTGTGGTGCTTGGCAGCCCATCCACTCACAGCATAGGCTACAACAGCTTAGGGGACCCACTGTTTTATAATGGCCATTTAAGAAGATTAATGCCGCCTGATGCACCAGTAAAAATAGGCTCTGTGACTTTAAGAGTCCCTCCTTCGTAAATGAAACAAGATGGGTCTGCATATGTGTCACACACAACATGGCCAGCTAGGGGTGTTAAATGTTACAATGACATTTCCCAGTGAATGCATTTGTAGTGGATTGCAAGCAATGTTAATGTTGAAAAACAGTTCAAAAATTCTGCATCTCAACTAAGCCTAAGTGGGAGAGGACATTTGCGGTCTGGGGTTAAATATTTGGCCTTACAGGCAAGTCACTAACCTGCAAAGGATGTACCTTGACATATTTCCAAGCAAAACCCGTTTTGGTTTCACTTTCACGTGTTTTTTGTGGCACCGGGAAAAATAGCATGAATCTCGGAAAAAATTGATTAAAGCTGTGAACTAGGAGTCAGAAATGCTTCCAGGGGCGATCCCCATGAGGTCCCTGTGTCATTTGAGAAGTGTTTCTATTATTTTCAGACATTTTTAGACCTTAAAAGGACCCCCGAGGGGGATCACAGTAAAAATACTTATGTCTCCCATAGACTTACATTTGGCTCGTTGTTCTGGCCGAGTACTCGAGTATTCCAATTTGCTCAACCCAAGCAACGAGCAACCGAGCATTTTAGTGCTCGCCCATCACTATACAGCAGCAATCAGAGTCCAGAGTCACCGTGGACAGAGACCCCAAAAAGACGGGTCAAGTTGCCTACCGTGCAGGTACTGTCCCTGGACAGGGAAAGAAAGAGGACCTTGTTAGATAACTACAGGCAGCAAGAGGCTACAGACCAGGTCATAGTGAAAGGTTCCCTAACTGACCTGTAAAGGGGATGTCCACCTGTCTTCAGGCAGCCCGTATTCCATCTATACCTGTTGCCGGTACCCTGGACTGAGGCTGCTTAACACAAGTAAACCAGGTAAAGACTGCAACCCTGTGTCTTCCATTAAGAGTCGTAGCTAGAGCTTTTGCCGCCCGGGGCTGCTCCCGAGTTTGCCCCCCCCCCCGCTCAATACACACAAAGTTTACCAAAAATAGTTTTCCTGTTTTGTAGAACTTAAACTGGGCCTAATGGTGTCACCCCCACATGCCAAACCTGTGACTTTTAATTAATTAATATCAGAGAGAACAAATGACCGCCATACACAACAGAATCCACTATACCAAGACCAATAATATCACATACAGGAAGAAACACCACCACACCATGACCAGACCACATAGTGACCGAATAATACTATATACAAGGGACAAATACCGCCTCACCATGACCAGATCACATATTACCACCACTTGGTGACCAAATAGCACATACAAGGGACAAATACCACAACACCATTTCCAGACCACATATTACCACCATAGTGACTGAATACTACAATACTGATCAGTAATAAAGAAAAAAAAAACACAATACTATCACCATAAGTGCCAGTATTCACAGGAGATCTGTACTTTGTATGCAGTGTCTGTGTAGAGGTAATACAAAGATCACTGGTGGTATTATACACAGGAGCTCTGTATATAATGTATAGGTAATGCAGTGATCACTGGTAAAATTGTACACAGGACCGCTGTATATAGTGTATAGTGTCAGTGTATAGGTAACACTGACTCACCAGTGACGTCTCTAGATGAAGTCCTTCATTCATCTTTCATCCAGCACAGACCGCCATCATTTCTCCCAGCCAGCACTCGTTTCTGCAGGAAATAACACGGTTATCTCGAGCTCCGCTTGCAGAACACATTTTCACAACTTCTACATTACACCACATGAAGAAAAAAAGGTGATATAGTGTCCCTCTGCACACTAACAGGACCGCCCCCCCATTTAAAACAGTATACTCAAAAAATAAAATAAATACATCACTGCAGTAATAACATCCCTTAATTAGCCCCTATGGTAATACTATTCCCCACCCTGGCCCCGTTTATCTCATTCCTGGCTCCAGCCATATGTTCTCGCATCCTGCCCTCATGAGTATCAATTCTACCCCATATGATCTCCCCATCCTGCCCCATCAGTCTCCATCGTATCCATCCTGCCCCATGATCCAATCCTGCCCCATGTCTTTCATTCTGCCCCGTGTCTCCAATCATGCCCCGTATCTACATTCTGCCCATGCCTCAAGTCCTGCCCCCAGTGTGTCCAGCAATCTGCCCCAGTGTGTCCAGCATATTACCCCCAGTGTGTCCAGCATATTACCCCCAGGTTGTCCAGCAATCTGCCCCAGTGTGTCCAGCATATTACCCCCAGTGTGTCCAGCAATCTGCCCCAGTGTGTCCAGCATTGCCCCAGTGTGTCCAGCATTGCCCCCAGTGTGTCCAGAAATCTGCCCCAGGGTCTCCAGCATTGCCCCAGTGTGTCCAGCGATCTGCCCCAGTGTCCAGCATTGCCCCAGTGTGTCCAGAAATCTGCCCCAGGGTCTACAGCATTGCCCCCAGTGTGTCCAGCAATCTGCACCAGTGTGTCCAGCATTGCCCCCAGTGTGTCCAGCAATCTGCCCCAGTGTCCAGCATTGCCCCAGTGTGTCCAGAAATCTGCCCCAGTGTCCAGCATTGCCCCAGTGTGTCCAGAAATCTGCCCCAGGGTCTCCAGCATTGCCCCAGTGTGTCCAGCAATCTGCCCCAGGGTCTCCAGCATTGCCCCAGTGTGTCCGGCAATCTGCACCAAGTGTGCCCAGCAATCTGCCCCAGGGTCTCCAGCATTGCCCCAGTGTGTCCAGCATTGCCCCCAGTGTGTCCAGCATTGCCCCCAGTGTGTCCAGCATTGCCCCCAGTGTGTCCAACAATCTGCCCCAGTGTCCAGCATTGCCCCAGTGTCCAGAAATCTGCCCCAGGGTCTCCAGCATTGCCCCAGTCTGTCCAGAAATCTGCCCCAGTGTGTCCAGAAATCTGCCCCAGTCTGTCCAGAAATCTGCCCCAGTCTGTCCAGAAATCCTCCCCAGTCTGTCCAGAAATCTGCCCCAGTCTGTCAAGAAATCTGCCCCAGTCTGTCCAGAAATCTGCCCCAGGGTCTCCAGCATTGCCCCCAGACAGACAGAGTCAGACAAAGAAAAAAAAAAAGTAAAATCCTCACCTCTCCCGTTCCCAGCGCAGGCCCGGTGCACTCAACGTCTCTCCGCCTCTGCAAAGCTCATGACAGAGGCTGAGCGCGCAGTGATGACGTCATCGCACCCTCTGCCCTGAGACGTCGCAGAGTCAGAGAGCGCTGAAGACGCTGCAGCTACCGCGCAGCCGCAGGAACCAGGAGAGGTGAGTATTAGCGCTGGCATGGGGGGGGGGCGCCCGAAGATCCCCCCCGCACCTCCCTTCCTACGCCACTGCTTCCATTTATTTGTTGGCATTCACCATCCATGCCATACACAGGGAGCCCTGGGGACACCGCTTCACCTGTGGGAAGCGACACCACCTCTGCTGCAACACCATTGCCCCCAGAGGACCCCTTTAAGCAGCGTCGGTCACCTCTGACCGAAAACCACAGGTGGCGTCACGAACTTTCCTTATTTCCACAACCCCTTTAAAGACCATTCCTTTCACTTGGGCACCCAGGGCCACAGACCGGGTCGTTGCCACCGTGACCACCCCTTTAATTTTTACCAGACCTGGTTCCGAGTACCCCACGGCCCTGACGGGTGACTCAGTGGCACGGTGGGAATAAGATAGCAAGGGATTCCTGCTTTAGCTTAGTTAGGGCCAGGGCGCTGTGTGATACACAGGGCTGGCTAGCCCAGGGCAACACCGTGCCCCGTAACGTTCGCCAGAAATGTGAGCCCAGCTGACAGGATCCAGTGCACACAGCAGCAGCATTGACGGTGCAGAATTAGTGGGTTTGCAGTTGCTATCAGAAGGAAAAGCTAAGCAGCACAGGACCAGGTCACACGAAATGTGGTAGATTTTTGCGTTGGCAGCGGTTTTCAGATCCGGGGCGAAATGGTGGAGAACCCCCCCACAGGAGTCAAGAATACGGGACAGTGAGTACGTTAAGCGACCGAAGGATGTGGTCCATCCCGGGGACAAGCTTAGTATACATGAGAGAAGGCAATAGAAAGTGGAAGCATTGCCTGATAAGAATTCCTGTGTGTGTGATGAATATGCCCTGGATGAAGTGCTGAGTAAAAGAATTGATGAAGAAAAGTTGGAACCGGACTGTGACTCTTATTTTGTGGAACCATCTGTGAGGCATACATTCCCATACTGGGCAAGTCCAAATGAGGATGAGGAACAGCACCGAGGTACTCAGAAAGGTACACATGTTTGTATGGTGGGGGAAAGCCAGAGAATGATAACGCGATTGCTATCGGCCATGATGGAAGCCCTGGCTCCCCCTCCTTTCACACACACATTAAAAAAGAAAAAAATGAAACACGCACATTCACCTCGCTTCCTTTCCCCCGGCACTCTGCTCCAATCTTTGCTGTGTGCATTGACTCACCGCACAGCAGATGTCGCACACACTGTGACTGGTGGAAGGAGTCGGTTCTGTACTCTAATATATTCACCACTATTTGCATCCTGAAGATGCAGGTGGCAGGAAATCTGGATGCAGGTCGTCCGTGTGGTGTAGCCTGCTGACCAGTGTTTTTGGGCGCTTGGCTATCTCAAAGAGCCTGGTCCGATTTCCACACTTTGCCCAGGTCAGATATATACGAGCCGTATACTAATTTGTGTACTGGGTGGTGTTATGCACTTTACTATGTGCATATATACGGTGTTATATGCACTGACTGAGCACTCCTTGACCAGGCTGCAGGGTCAGACCATGCAGTCACTCTGAGGATCACTGCAAGTTATTGCTGCAGCTTGAGCTAACATACAGATCGGGTAAGGCTGGAGCCGATGACCCCACTGACAGAGGGACTTGATCTGTATGTAAGTGTAAGATGGTGCAATAAATCTCTCAGTGCCTCAGATAGAGCCTCTGCAGAAAGCAGACAAGACAGCAGGAATCAGATGAAGCCCCGTCAAATACCTCCTGCTCCGGCCCCATGGCTCTGTTGACCTCATCTCTCCTCTCAGGCAGAGTGAACCAGGTGCACAGGTGATGTAAGATCAGCAGACACACAACCTCTAGTGTCTGCAATAGTGGTATGCCGGGTGGCACTTGTACTCATCTAATACAGTGCCGACACCGATCTACTGAAGCGGCAGAAAGCCGTGACTCTGGTAGTACATCCCTGCCTGCAATGGCCCCCTCCACCTCAGGGTCCTGGTGCAGCTGGACTAGCGGTCGGTCCGCCCCTGCTCTGGTGCTTGTTTCAAGTAACAAGCATAATAAAAGTCAATTGGAAACTCTCAAATTTTTCTGGAAGACCCTACCAGAAGGTCTGGGGAGGTGTCGAAAAGTCATTGAAATGGATGGAAACACAGTTGAAATTACATGAGAGCAAGGCCCCTGGATGCATCTTTGACTCCCAAGTCGCTGCTGGGAACAATGTTGTCAGAGTATTATGCCACTTTTACGGACTGACAATAAAACTTACAAACCTGAAGATAAAATTGATTTTCCATAAAAAAGTTAGAAACCATTCTTTCCTACTGTATGTAATGATTTGTATATAATCAAAATGAAAAAGAGAAGAATAAAATGAATGCCATCTTTTACTGTATTTCGCTGTCATTTTTACCAATTAATAAAAAAAAAAAATGACATGTGGTTCCCCCTATTTTTAATAACTAGCTAAAGCAAAGCTGACAACTGTGGCTGATATTATCAGGTTGGTAAGGTCCATGGTTATTGGCCTTTTTCCAGCCTTAAAACATCGGCTCCAGAACTGGCATATCACATTAGATGCACCAATTCTGGTGCCCTGTTTTAGCTCTTCCTGATTGCCCTGGTGCAGTGGCAATTGTAGTAATGGGATAAAGGGTTGATGACAGCTGTAATTTGTTAATAATCATAGCTGGCATCAACCCCTGGGGATAGTAATGGAGAGGTGTCTGTCAGACACCTCAAACACTATCCCAGTAAGAAAAAGTAAAAATCAGACACAAAAATCATTTATTCACAAAAAACCCTCCCCAACAAGTGCCCTCATTCCCCCATTTAGGAGAAAAACAAACAAATCACAGGCAGTTTCGTAGTATTCCAATGATTCCATGATGTGCCCCCATCACCTGAAGCATATGGAGCATTGTAATGATGCTACATAGACTTTTCCACCAGCCACTGCCGGGCATGCTGCTGCATGAGACCGAACTGATGTAACCTCACTGATGTCACTGAGGTTACATCAGTTCACAACTGCCTAGGTCTCATGGAACACCGTGACCGGCAATCTGCGTGACTTGGCGGAATCACTATAGTACATCGGACTGCTCTGCTGCCATGTCATACAGAGCACAATACGGCAGTCCGACATACTACAAAAATTCCATCGGGTCACGCGGACCACCAGACTGCGCTCTGAATGACCAAGTGACGGTGAGGCCCGGTAATCTTAAGGGAGCCTTTAAGGGAGACTTTAAGGCTACTGGAGTTCACAGCTGCTGGGACATGCTAGGCTGCTAACTCTGGTAACCTTAGTTCACAGCCTCCAGGTGTGTGCACAAGTTGCATTTTTACCTTTTTTTATTGTGTTTTTTAACTGCATTTTTGAAGAGCATGGAATGCTGTTTAAATGGAATCTGTCACCCCCCTAGACATATATGACCTATTAGCATACAGAAAGAACATAACATTTCTTAACAACAAGACCATTAATATGAGACATACAGGTAGGACTAGTTTTACATTTCTATTACCTGCATGCCCATGTTAGTAGGTCATATACATCCCAGGGATTGACAGATTCTCTTTAACCCCTTCATGACCGTGGGATTTTTCGTTTTTCCGTGTTCGTTTTTCACTCTTCTCCTTCCCAGAGCCATAACTTTTTTATTTTTCCGTCAATTTGGCCATGTGAGGGCTTATTTTTTGCGGGACGAGTTGACCTTTTGAATGAAATCATTGGTTTTAGCATGTCGTGTACTAGAAAACGGGAAAAAAATTCCAAGTGCTGTGAAATTGCAAAAAAAGTGCAGTCCCATACTTGTTTTTTGTTTGGCTTTTTTGCTAGGTTCACTAAATGCTAAAACTGACTTGACATTATGATTCTCCAGGTCAGTACGAGTTCGTAGACACCAAACATGACTTGGTTATTTTTTATCTAAGTGGTGAAAAAAAATTCCAAACTTTGCTAAAAAAAAACAAAACAAAAAAAAAATTGTGCCATTTTCTGATACTCGTAGCGTCTCCGTTTTTCGTGATCTGGGGTCGGTTGAGGGCTTATTTTTTGCGTGCCGAGATGAAGTTTTTAATGATAGCATTTCGGTGCAGATATGTTCTTTTGATCACTCGTTAATTTATTGCATTTTAATGCAATGTCACGGCGACCAAAAAAATCATGTGATGGGGGTCGGCGATGACGTCATTTCCGGCCGCCCGGCCGGAAGCGGTAGTTAAATACCGCTGTCTGCGTTTGACAGCGGCATTTAACTAGTTAATAGGTGCGGGCAGATCGCGATTCTGCCCGCGCCTATTACGGGCACATGTCAGCTGTTCAAAACAGCTGACATGTCCCGGCTTTGGTGCGGGCTCACCGCGGAGCCCTGCATCAAAGCAGGGGATCTGACCTTGGACGTACTATCCCGTCCAAGGTCAGAAAGGGGTTAAAGGGACACTGTCACCTGAATTTGGAGGGAACAATCTTCAGCCATGGAGGCGGGGTTTTTGGGTGTTTGATTCACCCTTTCCTTACCCGCTGGCTGCATGCTGACTGCAATATTGGATTGAAGTTCATTCTCTGTCCTCCGTAGTACATGCCTGCACAAGACAATCTTGCCTTGCGCAGGCGTGTACTATGGAGGACAGAGAATGAACTTCAATCCAATATTGCAGTCAGCATGCAGCCAGCGGGTAAGGAAAGGGTGAATCAAACACCCAAAACCCCCGCCTCCATGGCTGAAGATTGTTCCCTCCAAATTCAGGTGAGAGTGTTCCTTTAAAGGTACTTGAAAAAGAAGGGAAAAAAAGGCTTGGTTAAAGATATAGATAGAGGGATGAATGGATAGATTAGTTAGCTAGATACAGAGAGATAGATATCCACCAGTTTTTAGGAATAAGTAAAAAAATAAAAACAAATGGCATGGGTTTCCCCCATTTTTAATAACCAGTGTGGAGACCAGACTGAACCAAAGAATCCATCTTGTCTTCCTCCTGAGAAATCTGCTTCTAAACAGCAAACTTGACATTTCCTTTTATGGAAGTAATCACGCGCGCATTCCTTCTTGTTATCATAGTCCTTCACCCACATACCAGATATTGTAACATTTCACTAGTATAGACTTGTTTTGTAAGAGATTGTGAAATATGTGCGCATGTCTGTAAATGCCTAACTTTTTACTATATAAAGAAGGGACAGCACCCAGTGAGGCAGGCGTGCTCCGGGGCTACCCCTGTTTATGACCACACAACCTTTGTGCTGCGTGTCATTTACTTGGATCCCTACATCCAGGAAGCCAGGGACGGAAAAGGACTCAACATTTCTTGGCGCCCGAAACAGGGACCCGAGGCGAGAGTATCTGCTCGAGATTCACCTGCGGATACGGACAACGGAGATCTGGGATAATGGACGGCAAATGAACTGAAAAACCTGGCCAGGTAAGAGACATTATTAGTTCTCTTTTATCTGCCCTGTATTATCCGAAAGATCTCTACGAGCCGTGTCACGCTGGGTTAGTCTAGTAGTGAGTAGATACCTATAAAACTCGGGTTACCATATTGTATAGATTTATGAGTCCTGTCCCTGGCAGTGTGTGAACAGTGTGAAGGTTGTGGCATGTTATGAAAGAAGGATAAAAGTACGTAAAACAATAAGCCGAAATTGTTAGGACAAGTCTTATTAGTGAAGTCAGCCTAACTGGGTCATGTGGTTGCGTCCTTTCGGGGAGACCTCCGCCCATGCTTGACTCTCTTTAAGAACTTGTTTCTTCATTTCTGGATAAGAGTTTGATAGAATGAGCCCAGGACACGGGTCCATGAGCCTGGGACAAGTATGATAACAGAGACGGAAAGTTTGGTGATCTGTTTGGTGTTGCTGATCCTGTTTGCGTGCATTGCAGGAATCAAGTTTATTCTGCATATTAGAAAGAACGGAGCAGATCAGCCCTTCAATATTTTAGCTCCCTAGGAAGAAGGCAACGAGACATCACTCCAGAGAGGTGGTTGTCCAAACGTCACCTAGGATAAGTGAAGCTATTATTGAAAAGAAAAATGGGAAATAAACAGACAAAAACCGTCTTAGGACAAGTAGAAGCAAAAGATATCATACAGGAAAGATGTGGAAGGACAGTTAGAAGGCAGATCAGAAGGGTAAGAAAAACATTGGGAATTTCAGAAGCACTTATGTTTAGCACTGAATGGGAAAGACTGAGTAAAGAACGAGGTGGAATTATCAGGGATAATGGGTGGGAAGAAATCATACACTGTATGATAAAGGTCTGAAAAACAGCTAAAGAGGAGAATTGGAAGTATGATCCAGACACTTCCAAATGGAGTATGGGTACGAGAAAATGTTGTGCTACGACTCATTCAGTTCCTCCTCCTTATCTAGATCCGAATGTTCAACCATTTGTACCTTCAGGAGGTACAGAGGAAGGGAAACCCATACCAAATTTATATCCTGGGTTAAGCGGGGTGGAAGGATGGGTATGCCAAAATTGTGGCCAGCAGAATCCGGATTGGAGAACTGAGTGTTCCGCCTGTGGGGCCCCTAAAGGCCATCAGTTATTAGCACCTGTTAGGATAATAACAAAGGGAGTGAGAGAAGCTGATCCCGAGAATCCTAATCAAAGAATTACTAGGCAAATTGAAACACAGCAGTATTTTCCATGGACACCAGCTGAGGGTATGTCTCTTCTTATGAATGCACCAGATCCAACTCGATACCCAAATAGATTTGCTAGTTATATAGAGCAAATAATTCGCACACATAATGGTTCATGGATGGATGGAATGGAATTATGTAGGCTAAAAATGCCATCGGGAATGTTTCAGGAGCTGATTGTAGCAACACAGGCTCAAAGACCAGCAGGAGAAAATGTAAGAGCACCTTTTGTGATAGAGTCAGGAAACCGGTTTGTAGAGGCTCTAAATCAGTTCATGCAAGGAAAACAGAGGGAGAGAGGATCCACAGGCATAGTTATGCAGAAAGCAGGTCAATCCATAGATGAGTATTCCCGGGAGCTGGAAGATAGCTTTAGGGATGAGGGATTAAATATTGCTGATCCAGGAGTCCTCCGGCTCTATACTAAACAATTGATTGAGGGACTTGAACCAGGCATTAAGGAAAGATTCAAGTCAGCTACGCCAGATTGGAGAACTCTAGAACAACCACAGATAGTGAAACAAAGATGTATGGGCATTGCTATGGATTTAAGAGAAAAGAAAAAACCTGTCAGAATAGCGCAAGCAAACACAACAGGTGGAAGGGCAAGACATAATTTTCCCTGTCATTACTGCAAGAAACCAGGACATTTCCAGAGAGAATGTAGAAAGAAGCAGGCAGACATAAAATCAGGAAAATTTGTACCAAAGAATAAGCCCTCAGACACCCAACAGACATCCATAGTGGATGGTCCCATACCAGACTCAGATTGACTCAATGTGTTACAAACTTCCCTACCAGCTAGAAGACCTATAATACAGGTGAATGTGGGGGGAAGAGAGATTCCATTTTTGATAGATACAGGTGCAACTTCCTCAATTTTGAATCAAGATTTTCTTCCGAACCCAGAAGATGTTTCACAGCAAACAACTTTGGCTGAGGGTTATGATGGGGTAATTCGAACACTGCAATATACTGTGCCCCTAGAGGTCTCATTAGGACCTAAATGTTTTGCATCCAGATTTTTGTATGCCAGAGGTGCCCCAACATGTTTGTTGGGAACTGATGTCCTAAAGAAATTAGAAGCTAACATCAATTTTAGGGAAGATGGCACAGTTATGCTGACTATCCCTGATGATGCAGAAATATTAGAACAATATGTCAGAATTCAGGCTTTTGAGGATTATACTGAAGAAAAAGAGTACACCACAGATCTAGACCTCTCAATGGTCCCAGAAACACTGTGGGCACAGGGTGACACCGATGTGGGACTATTGCATATCTCTCCTGTAAAACTATCTGTGCAACCAGGAACTGTTCTCCCACAGCTCAGACAATACCCTGTGAGTGCCCAGCAGGAACTAGCGATTACAAAACAGATAGAGGGATATAGAGAGAAAGGAGTTTTGGTAGAGATACAATCACCTGCTAACACTCCTCTGTATCCAGTCAAGAAGAGAACTCTTGATAAGGGTTCTATGCCCAAATATCGTATGGTACATGATCTAAGAGAAATAAACAAAGTTCTAGATCCAATCACCCCAGTTGTACCCAATCCTCATACGTTACTATCACAGATACCAGCCAGTTCTCAAGTGTTTACTGTAATAGATCTTTCAAATGCATTTTTCTCGGTTCCTTTACACCAAGACAGTTGGCATTTGTTTGCATTTACATTTAAGGGCAAACAGTTGGCGTGGACACGCCTTCCACAGGGAATGATACACTCCCCTACTCTTTATTCAAATGCCCTACAAACAGTCCTTCAGAGGTTTGAACCCGAACCACAGGTAGTAATTTTGCAGTATGTGGATGACCTACTACTTTGCTGCCCAGATCTAGAAACTGCAGAAAGGTTCCCTGTGAGTTTACTATGTTTTCTAGAAAAAGAAGGGTGTAAAGTGAATAGACAAAAGCTACAAGTTTGTCAGACCAAAGTGGTCTTTCTAGGTCATTGCATTTCTCAAGGTAAAAAGCATCTTACACCTCAAAGAACTGAAGCAATAAGACAGATGAATGAGCCTAGAAATCATAAACAGCTACGAGCATTTTTAGGAATAGTGTCTCATTGTAGACAATGGATTATACATGCCAGTCAACTAATGCAACCACTGTATGACTGTGTAAAAAGTGAACCTTACATGTTGACAAAAGAAGGTCAGATTTCGTTCCAACAATTAAAAGATGCCCTTGTTTCAGCTCCAGCGTTAGGGCTACCAGACTACACCAAACCATTTCAGCTTATGGCTGCAGAAGTTGATTCCCATGCTACAGGAGTTCTTACCCAGAAGCATGCAGGGAAACAAAGACCAATTGCATATCTTTCAGCAAGGTTAGATCCCGTAGCTAGAGCAGCGCCAACCTGTGTACGTGTAGTTGTTGCTGTCTCACTATTGTTGGACAAAGCATCAGAAATTGTCCTAGAGCATCCACTCACAGTTCAAACTACACATGATGTTTATGGGATATTAAACTAGGTTCAACCAAAACACATTTCCATGGCCAGACATTTGCGGCTGCAGTGTTCTTTGCTGCTCCCCTCTACTATCACATTTGCTAGGCTTCAGACTCTCAATTTAGCTACACTGCTACCTCTCGAGTCTGAAGGGGGGAATAAGGACACTGATCCATACGCAAATTTTTTCCCTACAGACACACATGATTGTACAGAGCTCATTTTACAAGAAACGGTAGGCTTACCCAATGTATCCGAAACACCACTTCAAAATCCAGATTTAGAGCTGTTTATAGATGGTAGTAGGTTTGCAGATGACACAGGTAACTTCCATACAGGGTATGCAGTTGTGTCAGAATCTGAAACTCTCAAAGCAGAACCGCTTCCACCGAAACAATCTGCACAAGAAGCAGAACTAACAGCATTGATTGAAGCTCTAAAAATAGCTGAGAATCAGACAGCTAATATATACACTGATTCTAGGTATGCACATGGTATTGTGTTTGATTTTGGAGTAATCTGGAGAGCTAGAGGTTACATGACAGCGTCAGGACAACCTGTAAAACATGCTTCTCTGATCAAACAGATCTTAGAGGCTGCACAAGAAACAAAAGAAGTAGCAGTAATCAAGGTAGCTGCACATGTGAGACTCGACACTAGGGAATCTAGGGGAAATGATAGGGCTGATAAAGCAGCCAAAGCAGCAGCAGTCAAACCCTTACAACAGGTCCATACTGTAAATCCCACGGAAAATACTGAAGATAGACTGAGACAAGCACAGGAAGATGCAGGAGAAGAGGAGAGGGACAGGTGGAAAAAGGAAGGGGCAGAAGAACAAGCGGGAATTTGGAAGAAAGATGGACTAATATGTCTACCTAGAGCCTGGTACCCGATTGTAGTTGGTGGATTGCACCACCCTACGCATGTGTCTGCAAATGCAATGACACTACTGGCAAAGCAAGTCTGGTTGGCTCCAGGTTTTGGCAACTACGCAAGAGACTATTGTGCTGCATGCGCTATATGCCTGACACATAATCCCGGACAGACAGCAAAGACCCCTATGAAGCACCATGTCCGACCTCTCTACCCGTTTCAACGGTTGCAGATAGACTTTATCCAGCTGCCAAAGAGTAATGGGTATGAGTATGTGTTGGTGTGTGTGGACATGTTCTCGGGGTGGCCAGAGGCCTATCCAGTTCGGAAGGCTTCAGCTAAAAACACTGCTGTAAAGCTAGTTGCCGAACTGGTGCCCCGTTATGGTCTCCCTGAAGTGATCGAGTCAGATAGGGGTACTCATTTCACTGGAGAAATATTTCAAAATGTACTGAAAATGTTGGGTGTTGAAAGTCAGTTACACACTCCGTATCATCCTCAAAGTTCTGGTAAGGTGGAACGCATGAATGGAACTTTAAAATTAAAAATACAGAAAGCCATGGCTGAAACAGGAAAGCCTTGGACAGAATGCCTTCCACTGGCCCTTTACTCAATACGCAATACCCCAAGGGGTAAGACTAAACTGTCTCCATATGAAATTTTGTTTGGCAGGACTGCCAATTTAGGATGTTATTTTCCACAGCAACTTGTGTTAAATATTGAGTCATTGACTTCTTATGTGCAAAATCTTCAGAAACAATTAACTAAGGTGCATGCACAAGTTTTTGCTTCCCTTCCAGATCCTGACAACACTGAAGGAAGTCACAAGTTGGAACCAGGTGATCAAGTCTATGTAAAAAGACACACCAGAAAGGCTCTTGAACCAAGATTTGACGGACCCTTCCAAGTCCTATTGACAACACCTACATCAGTCAAGCTTGAAGGAAAGGCATCATGGATACATGCAAGTCATTGCAAAAAAGCAGTATAAGACTCATGATATTGATGTTAATAATGTTAACCTCAACGGAGGCATGGGAAAGACTGAATTCTCTAGCCCCTTTTAACAATAGATTCGTGCAACATCATAGAAAATTAGTGCATGACTTGTTAAATAATACGCAACCCCTGGCAGATTGTTGGATCTGTACCCATTCACCAGTATCAGCCACAAGTATACCTTTTCTAGCAGTTCCCGTGTCAGCTGAAGAGATATTCAGCTTTGTGGGATCTGCCTGAGGGTACATTTTGGATATGCGGAGAAGGAGCATATAAATGGCTTCCCGTAGGTATAAAGGGTACTTGTACATTAGGACGCCTAACCCCGGCTACTTTCATAATTTCAAATAAACAAGTGAATATGCAAGCCGTGCCCAAGCACACACTGTATAAAAGAGCTGCGGATAACTCACCACGTCCCTCGGGGAGGCCGCATATAGTACAAATGGGAATTCCCAACAAAATTGCTAGTACCATTTTTATTTATCCTATGTTAACACAAATGTGGGATAAATTAGTTAGAGCCACGGATTATCTAGATGATCAGATTTGGGATATATTGGACATATTAAATACTAGTATAGCTGTACAGAATCAGCTTATAATAGTCACTAACCAACATACCCTGGTATTGGATTACCTAACTGCCTCACAAGGGGGTATGTGTCAAATCATCGGACCCACCTGCTGTCATTATATAGACCCTAATAGTACTATGAGTATGATATTTAAATTAAAAGACGTACAACGACTCAGGGATCAGTATGACAAAGACAATGACCAAAATAAGGATAGCTGGTGGTCAGATACCTTTTCTTTTCTTAACCCGGCCAATTGGTTCAGAGGGATCGGTGGGTGGGTTACCGGAATTATGCAAAGCCTAATACATATAGTTATTGTTATTGTAATTATATATGTATTGTTCAAGGTTGTACTCAAGGGTATCTCGGTATGCACAAATAAATTTTGTGATACGAGAATATAAAGTTTTTTATATGTTATCCGATCGTCATATTAATCCTTGTCATTTTTTTATGCTTGAATTTGTAATGTTTTAGTATACTGCCGTATAAAGAAGAGAATGCACAGACTTCATGCAAGAATTTATGATAGATTATAAAAGAATATGTCAAAGGGGGGAATTGTGGAGACCAGACTGAACCAAAGAATCCATCTTGTCTTCCTCCTGAGAAATCTGCTTCTAAACAGCAAACTTGACATTTCCTTTTATGGAAGTAATCACGCGCGCATTCCTTCTTGTTATCATAGTCCTTCACCCACATACCAGATATTGTAACATTTCACTAGTATAGACTTGTTTTGTAAGAGATTGTGAAATATGTGCGCATGTCTGTAAATGCCTAACTTTTTACTATATAAAGAAGGGACAGCACCCAGTGAGGCAGGCGTGCTCCGGGGCTACCCCTGTTTATGACCACACAACCTTTGTGCTGCGTGTCATTTACTTGGATCCCTACATCCAGTTAGCCAGGGACGGAAAAGGACTCAACACCAGTATAAAGAAACACAAGACAGCTGAGGGATATGGATATCCCACCGCGGCCACCAACCTGTGATGGAGCTCTCTGGTGCACCCTTACCCTCAGGTCAGTCAGGGAACTTCACCCAGGATAAGTAGTCGCCGGACAGGCTGCCCTGTCATGTACTGGATATCGGGGCACTCTGCAGTGAGGCCAGTATATATATATAACCAGTCCCAGACCAGGAATCTACTATATAAAGCTGAATGTGTGTGTGTGTGTGTATGTGTGTGTGTATGTCCGGGATTGGCATCTGCACCGTCGCAGCTACAGCCACAAAATTTTGCACAGTCACACGTCTGGACCCCGAGAGCGTCATAGGCTATATTGTGAGGCGAAATTTTAACCCCGCGCGTTCCAATTCACCAAACAATTTTGCCCCTATCTACATAATGGGGAAAAAAGTGAAAGGAAAAGTGTTGGAAGCGTCGCAGCTACAGCAACCAAATTTTGCACAGTCACACGTCTGGACCCCGAGAGCGTCATAGGCTACGTTGTGAGGTGAAATTTTAACCCCGCGCTTTCCAATTCACCAAACAATTTTGCCCCTATCTACATAATGGGGAAAAAAGTGAAAGGAAAAGTGTTGGAGGCGTCACAGCTACAGAAACAAAATTTTGCACAGTCACACGTCTGGACCCTGAGAGCGTCATAGGCTATGTTGTGAGGTGAAATTTTAACTCCGCACTTTCCAATTCACCAAACTATTTTTTCCCTATCTACATAATGGGGAAAAGTGAAAGGAAAAGTGTTGGAGGCAAATTGACAGCTGCCAGATGTGAACAAGTGGGACTTAAAGAATGAGAGCGATGGCGCCAAAGAGTATATACCGTACAGTTGCTGAGGTAGGACCCCGACATGGGATACTCACCACACGGGGATATGAACACACACACAAAATGCGCCACACACTACCACGTGCTTGAACACATATACCACCCTCAGCACACATTTCACCACACATACGCCAACCTCGCCACATAAAAGTCGAAACACAAAAGTCGCCGCTCAAAACTCACCACGCGCAAAACTCGCCACATGCAAAAAATAGGCTCACGCAAAACTCGCCACAAGTGCAAAACTCACCTCATGGAAAACTCGCCACACGCAAAACTTGCACATGCGGAAAAATTGCCATATGCACAAAATTTGCAACACATGCAAAAGTTGCCTCACACAAAACTTGCACATACTCAAAAGGCACCAGACATAAAACTCACCACGCGCAAAACTCGCCATGCGCTAAACTTGCTGCACACAACTTGCTACACTAACCTGTCACATGCAACTCGACACACAAAAAGTTGCTACATGCATGTTGCCACACAAAACTCATCTCACAAAAGTCGCTACATGCATGTCGCCACACACAACTCAACACACACAACTTGACAAACGAAACTCGCCCTAAAACACACACAAGTCTGGTATTAGCCTTCAAAAATAAAAATCTGTTTAATAAGCAGACAAACTACAAGAGCAACAAATGTACCATATAGGAAATACGGCAGCTGTCAGTCACATGACCTGTCTATTATGTGTATGTGTGAGCTAATATATACTGCCAGGGGGAGGGCTTCCTGTTGGCTACGGATTTATCAGGCTGCCAATTTATCTTACAAATACTGAGGTAAAAATACTGAGCAAATAACGTGTTAACGAGGTCTAATACAGGAGATCACACAGGTATATACTATATACAGGGGAGATGACACACAGATATATACTATATACAGGAGAGATGACACACAGGTATATACTATATAAAGGAGGAGATGACATACAGGTACATACTATATACAGGAGGAGATGACATACAGGTATATACTATATACAAGAGGAGATGACACACAGGTATATACTATATACAGGAGCAGATTACCTACAGGTATATACTATATACAGGAGGAGATGACATACAGGTATATGCTATATATAGAAGATGACATACAGGTATATACTATATACAGGAGGAGATGACACACAGATATATACTATATACAGGGGAGATGACACACAGGTATATACTATATACAGGAGGAGATGACACACAGGTATATACTATATACAGGAGGAGATGACATACAGGTATATACTATATATAGAAGGAGATGACATAAAGGTATATACTATATATAGGAGGAGATGACATACAGGTATATACTATATATAGGAGGAGATGACATACAGGTATATACTATATACAGGGGAGATGACACACAGCAAGTATATACTATATACAGGGGAGATAACATACAGGTATATACTATATACAGGAGATGACATACAGGTGTATACTATATATAAGGGAGATGACAAACATGTATATACTGAGGTGAAAATGAGAGGTGTGAGGTGAAAATGAAAAGGTGTGAGTGCAAAATGAGAGGAGTGAGGGAAAATAGTGTAGTGATCGGAAAATGACAGATGTGAGGTCGAAATGACAAGTGTTAGGCGGGAATGAGAGGAGTGAGGGAGAAAATGAGAGGTGTGAGGGAGAAAATGAGAGATGTGAGGGGGAAAATTAAAGATGTGATTGGGAAAATGAGAGGCGTGATGGGAAAATAAGAGAAGTGACGTGCTATAACTAACCACAGATATTTACTATGCCCAGGCAACGCCGGGCTCTTCAGCTAGTATATACATAAACCTCCGGTCCGTCACCTCCAGGATCCTCCAATAACACTAGGATGGTACGCTGTCACCTGTTCCTCATTAGATATAAGCACATTCCATTAACAAGCTTATATTGGGGCAGAACCCAACCCCTGGTAGCGTATAAGTACTATCCGGATTCACGGATTTGTGAAATTGGGTTTTGAGATAAATGAGCAGCCCAAAATTAATTGATATTTTAATTGTCGAAAGGCGTACTAGATAATACAAATATATACAGAGTAATATACAGGTATTGTAGCCAGAAGAACAGATAAAGGGAGGGTACAGATATGGGATTGCAGTCAGCTGTATGTGTTACATTACCGTTCCTTATAATTTGTGGATAAAGGGAAGCTCTCGTATCCACAGGCACCTTCTTTGTTTCTGATCTATCTTCACGTGTGACATGACGCGGCTTCCATGGCAGAACATTGACACTGGCTAAAGATGTGTAGAAAAAACAGATACCATAAGATACAGCCTTCCCAAAACCCAGTGTGATGACAAATGCACATCTAGCAGGATGCAGCAGGCCTCCACTAATAAAGGCAAGGGGCAGCACAGGTGCAAACTACTGATAAAAACAGCCACCCCCAACCTAACCAGACATTGGAGGGGTGGTATATTGGACTTAACCCTGAGATGCACGGTATTCTCATAATTCATCTCTAGGCATCGGTGACGCTCGGTCTAGAATTTTCATTGATAGCTAAAGGTACCTTCACACTAAACGACGCTGCAGCGATCCAGACAACGATCCGGATCGCTGCAGCGTCGCTGTGTGGTCGCTGGAGAGCTGTCACACAGACCGCTCTCCAGCGACCAACGATGCCGGTAACCAGGGTAAACATCGGGTTACTAAGCGCAGGGCCGCGCTTAGTAACCCGATGTTTACCCTGGTTACCATCCTAAAAGTAAAAAAAAACAAGCGCTTCATACTTACCTTCCGCTGTCTGTCCCCGGCGCTGTGCTTCTCTGTACTGGCTGTGAGCACAGCGGCCGGAAATGGTACTATTGTACTATGAGGGACCCGGTGCCAGTGCCGTCGACCAAAAGTGGGCACACCAACCTCTTCAGACAAACGGCACTCTCATGGGTGCTTCCGCCAAATGGCGAGACCACGGCCACGTGGGGGGAGTCAGCCCATTTAGGGAGAGGTGTAAACATGTTGTATGCTGGACATACAGCAGCTGCAAATGGAGAAATTGGAACACTCAGTAAGACCAGTTCAAAAGCAAGACCTTTTTAAAGGAAAGCTAGGTGTCAGCCGGGAAAGGTGGGGCAAAATAATTAGAAATCCATGAGTGGTTCATTTTAATGAAGGTTAGATCATCAACATTTTGGGTAGCCAGACAAGTCCTTTTTTCGGTCAGTATTACATAGTAACATAGTTAGTAAGGCCGAAAAAAGACATTTGTCCATCCAGTTCAGCCTATATTCCATCATAATAAATCCCCAGATCTACGTCCTTCTACAGAACCTAATTGTATGATACAATATTGTTCTGCTCCAGGAAGACATCCAGGCCTCTCTTGAACCCCTCGACTGAGTTCGCCATCACCACCTCCTCAGGCAAGCAATTCCAGATTCTCACTGCCCTAACAGTAAAGAATCCTCTTCTATGTTGGTGGAAAAACCTTCTCTCCTCCAGACGCAAAGAATGCCCCCTTGTGCCCATCACCTTCCTTGGTATAAACAGATCCTCAGCGAGATATTTGTATTGTCCCCTTATATACTTATACATGGTTATTAGATCGCCCCTCAGTCGTCTTTTTTCTAGACTAAATAATCCTAATTTCGCTAATCTATCTGGGTATTGTAGTTCTCCCATCCCCTTTATTAATTTTGTTGCCCTCCTTTGTACTCTCTCTAGTTCCATTATATCCTTCCTGAGCACCGGTGCCCAAAACTGGACACAGTACTCCATGTGCGGTCTAACTAGGGATTTGTACAGAGGCAGTATAATGCTCTCATCATGTGTATCCAGACCTCTTTTAATGCACCCCATGGTCCTGTTTGCCTTGGCAGCTGCTGCCTGGCACTGGCTGCTCCAGGTAAGTTTATCATTAACTAGGATCCCCAAGTCCTTCTCCCTGTCAGATTTACCCAGTGGTTTCCCATTCAGTGTGTAATGGTGACATTGATTCCTTCTTCCCATGTGTATAACCTTACATTTATCATTGTTAAACCTCATCTGCCACCTTTCAGCCCAAGTTTCCAACTTATCCAGATCCATCTGTAGCAGAATACTATCTTCTCTTGTATTAACTACTTTACATAGTTTTGTATCATCTGCAAATATCGATATTTTACTGTGTAAACCGTCTACCAGATCATTAATGAATATGTTGAAGAGAACAGGTCCCAATACTGACCCCTGCGGTACCCCACTGGTCACAGCGACCCAGTTAGAGACTATACCATTTATAACCACCCTCTGCTTTCTATCACTAAGCCAGTTACTAACCCATTTACACACATTTTCCCCCAGACCAAGCATTCTCATTTTGTGTACCAACCTCTTGTGCGGCACGGTATCAAACGCTTTGGAAAAATCGAGATATACCACGTCCAATGACTCACCGTGGTCCAGCCTATAACTTACCTCTTCATAAAAACTGATTAGATTGGTTTGACAGGAGCGATTTCTCATAAACCCATGCTGATATGGAGTTAAACAGTTATTCTCATTGAGATAATCCAGAATAACATCCCTCAGAAACCCTTCAAATATTTTACCAACAATAGAGGTTAGACTTACTGGCCTATAATTTCCAGGTTCACTTTTAGAGCCCTTTTTGAATATTGGCACCACATTTGCTATGCGCCAATCCTGCGGAACAGACCCTGTCGCTATAGAGTCCCTAAAAATAAGAAATAATGGTTTATCTATTACATTACTTAGTTCTCTTAGTACTCGTGGGTGTATGCCATCCGGACCCGGAGATTTATCTATTTTAATCTTATTTAGCCGATTTCGCACCTCTTCTTGGGTTAGATTGGTGACCCTTAATATAGGGTTTTCATTGTTTCTTGGGATTTCACCTAGCATTTCATTTTCCACCGTGAATACCGTGGAGAAGAAGGTGTTTAATATGTTAGCTTTTTCCACGTCATCTACAACCATTCTTTCCTCACTATTTTTTAAGGGGCCTACATTTTCAGTTTTTATTCTTTTACTATTGATATAGTTGAAGAACAGTTTGGGATTAGTTTTACTCTCCTTAGCAATGTGCTTCTCTGTTTCCTTTTTGGCAGCTTTAATTAGTTTTTTAGATAAAGTATTTTTCTCCCTATAGTTTTTTAGAGCTTCAATGGTGCCATCCTGCTTTAGTAGTGCAAATGCTTTCTTTTTACTGTTAATTGCCTGTCTTACTTCTTTGTTTAGCCACATTGGGTTTTTCCTATTTCTAGTCCTTTTATTCCCACAAGGTATAAACCGCTTACACTGCCTATTTAGGATGTTCTTAAACATTTCCCATTTATTATCTGTATTCTTATTTCTGAGGATATTGTCCCAGTCTACCAGATTAAGGGCATCTCTAAGCTGGTCAAACTTTGCCTTCCTAAAGTTCAGTGTTTTTGTGACTCCCTGACAAGTCCCCCTAGTGAAAGACAGGTGAAACTGTACAATATTGTGGTCGCTATTTCCTAGATGCCCGACCACCTGCAGATTTGTTATTCTGTCAGGTCTATTAGATAGTATTAGGTCTAAAAGTGCTGCTGCTCTGGTTGGATTCTGCACCAATTGTGAAAGATAATGTTTCTTGGTTATTAGCAGAAACCTGTTGCCTTTATGGGTTTCACAGGTTTCTGTTTCCCAGTTAATATCCGGGTAGTTAAAGTCCCCCATAACCAGGACCTCATTATGGGTTGCAGCTTCATCTATCTGCTTTAGAAGTAGACTTTCCATGGTTTCTGTTATATTTGGGGGTTTGTAACAGACCCCAATGAGAATTTTGTTACCATTTTTCCCTCCATGAATTTCGACCCATATGGACTCGACATCCTCATTTCCTTCGCTAATATCCTCCCTTAAAGTGGACTTTAGACAAGACTTTACATAGAGACAAACCCCTCCTCCTCTCCGATTTTTACGATCCTTTCTAAACAGACTGTAACCCTGTAAGTTAACTGCCCAGTCATAGCTTTCATCTAACCATGTCTCGGTTATTCCCACTATGTCAAAGTTACCTGTAGATATTTCTGCTTCTAGTTCTTCCATCTTGTTTGTCAGGCTTCTGGCGTTTGCGAGCATGCAGTTTAGAGGATTTTGTTTTGTTCCAATCTCCTCGCTGTGGATTGTTTTAGAAATGTTCTTACCTCCCTTCTGAGTATGTTTTCCTGGATCTTCTTTGTTCAAGTCTAATGTTTTTCTTCCCGTCCCCTCTTCTTCTAGTTTAACGCCCTCCTGATGAGTGTAGCGAGTCTTCTGGCGAATGTGTGTTTCCCAGGTTTGTTGAGGTGTAGTCCGTCTCTGGCGAGGAGTCCATCGTACAAGTAATTCACACCGTGGTCCAGGAATCCGAATCCTTGTTGTCTGCACCATCGTCTTAGCCAGTTGTTTGCATCAAGGATCCTGTTCCATCTCCTGGTGCCATGCCCGTCTACTGGAAGGATAGAAGAAAAAACTACCTGTGCATCCAGTTCCTTTACTTTCTTCCCCAACTCTTCAAAGTCTTTGCAGATTGTCGGTAGGTCCTTCCTTGCCGTGTCATTGGTGCCAACATGTATCAGAAGAAATGGGTGAACGTCCTTGGAGTTGAAGAGCTTTGGTATCCTATCGGTCACATCCTTGATCATCGCACCTGGAAGGCAGCATACTTCTCTTGCAGTTATGTCCGGTCTGCAGATGGCTGCTTCTGTGCCTCTCAGTAGTGAGTCTCCCACCACCACCACTCTTCGTTGCTTCTTGGCTGTACTTTTTGCTGTCACTTGTTGCTGTGTGCCCTTTTCTTTTTTGCTTGCTGGTATTGCTTCATCCTTAGGTGTGCCATCTTCATCCTCTACAAAGATTTGATATCGGTTCTTCAGTTGTGTGGTTGGTGATTTCTCCATGGTCTTCTTGCTTCTTTTGGTCACATGCTTCCACTCATCTGCTTTTGGAGGTTCTCTGACACTTTTTTCACCTTCTGTGACCAGTAGAGATGCTTCTGTTCTGTCTAGAAAGTCTTCATTCTCTTTGATGAGTTTCAAAGTTGCTATTCTTTCTTCCAGACCCCGCACCTTTTCTTCTAAAAGGGCCACTAGTCTACACTTCTGACAGGTGAAATTTAATTCTTCTTCTGGTCGATCTGTGAACATGTAGCACATGCAGCAGCTCACCATGTAGGTTGTCACATCTGCCATGTTGCTCCTAGATCCTGCTGACTTGCTGTGTGTTTTCCTTCTTGTGTAATCTACTCAGCCAAGCTCTCTTGCATTAATGTCCTACAGGCAAAAATTTGCGCACTGAATACTCTTTCTGATAGCACACTAGCTGCTGGGCAAGCGAGCTCCTGCAATGGATATTCAGACAATTCAGGCCAGGTGTCTATTTTGGATGCCCAGTAATCAAATGGGAATGATGGGTGAGGGAGAAGATCGATAGGGGAGGAAAAATAGTTAGTAACCATACTGGACAAATGTTGTCTCCTGTCACTTTGAATTGATGCTGCAGTACCTGTCCTGTCTGCGGTCATTGCAAAATCACTCCACAACCTGGTCAGAAAACCCCTCTGTCCAACGCCACTTCTGATTTGTGCACCTCTAACACCTCTGCCCTGTTGCCCCCTGCAGCTCGTGTGAGAACCATCACCGATGCTGTGTGCTGGGAATGCCTGAATCAAATGGTCAACAAGAGTTGCTTGTTTGGTTGCCAATATTTGTTCAAGGTTCTCATGTGGCATGATGCTTTGCAGTTTCCCCTTATAGCGTGGATCCAGGAGGCAGGCCAACCAGTAATCGTCATCGGTCATCATTTTTATGATGCGGGGGTCCCTTTTTAGTATACGCAAGGCATAATCTGCCATGTGGGCCAATGTTCCAGTTGTCAATTCACTGCTTGTGCTGGGTTGAGGAGCACTTTCGGGCAAATCAACGTCACTTGCCTCCCTCAAAAACCCTGTACCTGGCCTTGCAACGCCACCAGTTTCTATTGCCCCCTGAGAAGCTTCCTCATCCAAAAAATACTCATCCCCATCATCATCCTCCTCGTCCTCCTCCTCTTCGCCCGCCACCTCGTCCAGTAGACTTCCCTGACCAGACAATGAATGACTGTCATCATGGCTTCCCTCGTCCTTGGCTGCAGACGCCTGCTCCTTTATGTGCGTCAAACTTTGCATCAGCAGACGCATTAGGGGGATGCTCATGCTTATTATGGCGTTGTCTGCACTAACCAGCCGTGTGCATTCCTCAAAACATTGAAGGACTTGACAGAGGTCTTGTAGCTTCGACCACTGCACACCTGACAACTCCATGTCTGCCATCCAACTGCCTGCCCGTGTATGTGTATGCCTCCCACAAATACATAACAGCACGCCTCTGTTCGCATAGTCTCTGAAGCATGTGCAGTGTGGAGTTCCACCTTGTTGCAACGTCGATGATTAGGCGATGCTGGGGAAGGTTCAAAGATCGCTGATGGTTCTGCATACGGCTGGAGTGTACGGGCGAACGGCGGATGTGCAAGCAAAGTCTGCGAACATTCAGGAGCAGGTCGGGTAACCCCAGATAACTTTTCAGGAAGCACTGCACCACCAGGTTTAAGGTGTGAGCCAGGCAAGGAATGTGTTTCAGTTGTGAAAGGGCTATGGCAGCCATAAAATTCCTTCCGTTATCACTCACTACCTTGCCTGCCTCAAGATGTACACTGCCCAGCCATGACTGAGTTTCTTGCTGCAAGAACTCGGACAGAACTGCCGCGGTGTGTCTGTTGTTGCCCAAACACTTCATTGCCAATACAGCCTGCTGACGCTTGCCACTAGCTGTTCCATAATGGGACACCTCGTGTGCAACAGTGGCAGCTGCGGATGGAGTGGTTGTGCGACTGCGGTCTGTGGACGAGCTGTCGCTTCTGCTGGAGGACAAGGAGGAGGGGTGGCGAACGCCTACAGCCAACTGTACTGAGTCTAGTGAATAAATCTGGCCCACAGTTTTACAGTAGTGTTTCAGTGGCACAAAAAGACAGACCGATACCACAGATTGGACTGGCACAGATGCACAGATTTGCCAATATTAATCTTCCCTTCTTTTTTTTTTTGATGGGAGAC
This sequence comes from Ranitomeya imitator, assembly GCF_032444005.1. NCBI lineage: Eukaryota > Metazoa > Chordata > Amphibia > Anura > Dendrobatidae > Ranitomeya > Ranitomeya imitator. The sequence continues at coordinate 621,646,732 of NC_091283.1, forward strand.
TAGTGAATAAATCTGGCCCACAGTTTTACAGTAGTGTTTCTGGCACAAAATGACAGACCGATACCACAGACTGGACTGGCACAGATGCACAGATTTGCCAACATTAATCTCCCCTTCTTTTTTTTTTGATGGGAGACTAGTGAATAAATCTGGCCCACAGTTTTACAGTAGTGTTTCAGTGGCACAAAATGACAGACCGATACCACAGACTGGACTGGCACAGATGCACAGATTTGCCAACATTAATCTCCCCTTCTTTTTTTTTTGATGGGAGACTAGTGAATAAATCTGGCCCACAGTTTTACAGTAGTGTTTCAGTGGCACAAAATGACAGACCGATACCACAGCCTGGACTGGGACAGATGCACAGATTTGCCAATATTAATCTCCCCTTCTTTTTTTTTTGATGGGAGACTAGTGAATAAATGTGGCCCACAGTTTTACAGTAGTGTTTCAGTGGCACAAAATGACAGACCGATACCACAGACTGGACTGGCACAGATGCACAGATTTGCCAATATTAATCTCCCCTTCTTTTTTTTTTTTGATGGGAGACTAGTGAATCAATCTGGCCCACAGTTTTACAGTAGTGTTTCAGTGGCACAAAATGACAGACCGATACCACAGACTGGACTGGCACAGATGCACAGATTTGCCAATATTAATCTCCCCTTTTTTTTTTTGATGGGAGACTAGTGAATAAATCTCGCCCACTGTTTTACAGTATTGTTTCTGTGGCACAAAATGACTGACAGATACAACAGACTGGACTGGCACAGATGCACTGATTGGCAATATAAATCTCCCTTTTAAGGTGTGGGACAGTGCAGAAAAATACAGGCCCACTGTTTCACACTACACAGTTTCAGGGGCAGAAAGTGGCTTAAAGATATATATATATATATATATATATATATATATATATATATATATATATATATATATATATATAAAAAAAGGGACTGTACTACAATTACTATCTCCCTACAGTAATCTCAGAAAAGTATGGCAGGCAGCAATAAAAAGGACTGCTGCACACAAAAGTGTGGACAAACAAACAAGAAAGCTGTGCAGAAAGGAAGGAACAACAGGATTTGTGCTTTGAAAAAAGCAGTTGGTTTGCACAGCGGCGTACACACAGCAATGCAGCTATCAGGGAGCCTTCTAGGGCAGCCCAATGAGCTACAGCGCTGAGGAAAAAAAAAATTTAGCCTCCACTGTCCCTGCAAACAAAAGGTGGTGTTGGACAGTGTAAATCGCTACAGCACAAGCGGTTTGGTGGTTAATGGACCCTGCCTAATGCTATCCCTGCTTCTGATAAAGCGGCAGCAACCTCTCCCTATGCTCAGATCAGCAGCAGTAAGATGGCGGTCGGCGGGAACGCCCCTTTATAGCCCCTGTGACGCCGCAGAAAGCAAGCCAATCACTGCAATGCCCTTCTTTAAGATGGTGGGGACTGAGACCTATGTCATCACGCTGCCCACACTCTGCGTCCTCCTTCATTGGCTGAGAAATGGCGCTGAACGCGTCATATGAAACGCGACTTTGGCGCGAAGGTCGCGTACCGCATGGCCGACCCCACACAGGGATCGGGTCAGGTTTCATGAAACCCGACTTTGCCAAATGTCGGCGACTTATGAAAATGACCGATCCGTTTCGCCCAACCCTAGTAGTTAGCATTGCAGCTCTAGATTCCAATCCCACCAAGAACAACATCTGCAAGGAATTTGTATATTCTCCCCGTGTGCATGGGTTTCCTCCAGGTTCCTCTCACATTCCAAAGACATACTGATAGGGAATTTAAATTGTGAGCCCCATCAGGGACAGCAATGATAATGTTTGTAAAGTGCTGCAGAATATGTTGGCGTTATATAAAGAGATTATTATTATCATTTGTTTTTATCTTGATATTTTAATTGTTATGTAAATTGATGAATATTACGAATTATATGGGTTTAATATACTCTTGCTTGGGATTTTTATACATGATCCTTCATAAGTTAGAGGCTTATACCTGAATTTTGCAAAAGTCACAGCTAGAGAGTAAAACACAAGGGCACATGCTCTTTAGATTATGGGAGGATGGAGTTCAGTACATGCTCTTCTGACCTATAAAAATAACCAGGACCTGAAATATCATCCCAGGTAATTAAAGGATATGCAAAGCTCATCATACTAGAGCTTCATGACCCTCTACCCTCAAGACAGCTCATCCTCCTCTGACTTAGTACCATGAAGTGGGACCTACTTAGAGAATATTCCAATAGCCTTGGGGGATCAAGGAGTGCGCTTTGTTGAGGTGTGCTCTATGTATATGGCCATTGAACAAACTGTTCCTTCCAATGTTACTGCCACATCCTTACTGATGTCCCTTAGCCTCTTTCCTCCTCCATGCTTGCCTTTGCTGGTCTTTCTGCTATGAGTCATCCACCTCCATCACTATCAATTTGGTTCTCCTGCTCTTTAAGTGCTATGCTCACATGTTCTCCAGTATGTAGGTTTTAACAGATGAAATATTTTCAGGATTAATGTAGCAGGAGCCCCATTCTGACGCATGTTTCTGAAGCCACATGCCATGGCCCTGTTCTGTGAGGAGTAATGCTGCCCTATATTACAACAATGCTATTTCTTTTAAAAAAAATACGCTGGGTTCCACTTTTGACAGGTAAAAAAATGACAGGAGGTCACATAAAGCCTAAGCCTAAGCTTGATAAAACTTCATTTGCTTGCAGAAATTCATGGATGCGTTTTGCTCCACTCTTACAATTTGGTGGTGATATGATGATTTAGGAAATATTGTTGGTGGCTTTACATGTATACATCACTTTTAACAACAGTTTATGCTTTTTGTAATTACCACATTGTTGCATGTCAATTTACCCAAATGGCCAAGACCGGTGTGAACAATTCTGATCTTGATGAATTGGGGCTTATTTTTTGGAAAGGGATGATTTTAACTTTTAGGTTCTTTTGTACATTTTTACCTTTTGTTACTGTTAAATATTTATTTGAATGTCCCCAGGGAATTTAAACCTGTGATTGTTTAATTGCTAATACATTTTTTGCTGCAACACAGTATTAATGTATACAGTGAAATTTACAATCTCCTATGAAGACCAGCCCCAGACTTGACTGACTTCCAACTATTTCTTCCCTCTCCACCACTTTCCCAAGTGCGCATGTTACCTTGAGAGAGGAAGCCAAACTGCTGCAAACTGCCTCTGCCTGGAATGTATTTTCCATGAAAAGAAACATTTGTCCATGTTTAAATTAATTATGTCCAGTCCCTCTTGTTCCCAACATATGAAGTCAGAAGGCCTCCAGATACATGAGACGCTTGACTGATCTCTCGTATGTCCAATTCTTTTCATGAAAGTGGGTAATCTCATAGAAAAGAGGCTCTGCCCCTGCATACCTAGAACTAATTTAAAGGGAACCTGTCACCCCCAAAATCGAGGGTGAGGTAAGCCCACCGGCAGCAGGGGCTTATCTACAGCATTCTGGAATGCTGCGGATAAGCCCCCAATGTATCCTAAAAAATGAGAAAAAGAGGTTAGATTATACTCACCCAGGGGCGGTCCCGCTGCTGGTCCGGTCCGATGGGCATTGTGGTCCGGTTCGGTGCCTCCTATCTTCATCAGATGACATCCTCTTCTGGTCTTCACGCTGCGACTCTGGAGCAGGCGTACTTTGTCTGCCCTGTTGAGGGCAGGGCAAAGTACTGCAGTGCGTAGGCGCCAGGCCTCTCTGACCTTTCTCGACGCCTGTGCACTGCAGTACTTTGCTCTGCCCTCAACAGGGCAGACAAAGTATGCCTGTGCCAGAGCCGCAGCCTGAAGACCAGAAGAGGACGTCATCCTATGAAGATGGGAGGCCCCGAACCGGACCGCCCATTGGATCGGACCGCCCGCCCAGGTGAGTATAATCTAACCTTTTTTTCTCATCTTTTAAGATACATCTGGGGCTTATCTACAGCATTCCAGAATGCTGTAGATAAGCCCCTGATGCCGGTGGGCTTAGCTCACCGTTGATTTTGGGGGTGACAGGTTCCCTTTAAAAAATTATCTGTTATCTGAGGGTGCCAAAGAACGTGGCACTCTCCAGTATGGCGCCTAATGACTGACATTTTAAGGAAATTCTCAGTTTAAAAATTGAGTATTTATGAATGGTAATAGATATATTCTTACATGAATTTTTGAAAAAAGTAATAATAATATAATAATAATTTTATTTATATAGCGCCAACATATTCCGCAGCGCTTTACAAATCATAGAGGGGACTTGTACAGACAATAGACATTACAGCATAACAGAAATACAGTTCAAAACAGATACCAGGAGGAATGAGGTCCCTGCTCGCAAGTTTACAAACTATGAGGAAAAGGGGAGACACGAGAGGTGGATGGTAACAATTGCTTTAGTTATTCGGACCAGCCATAGTGTAAGGTTCAGGTGTTCATGTAAAGCTGCATGAACCAGTTAACTGCCTAAGTATGTAGCAGTACAGACACAGAGGGCTATTAACTGCATAAAGTGAATGAGAACATGATGCGAGGAACCTGATTATGGTTTAAGTTTTTTTTTTTTTTTGAATGGGCCACACAGGGATAGTTAGGTTAATACGTTGAGGCGGTAGGCCAATCTGAACAAATTAGTTTTTAGGGCACGCTTAAAACTGTGGGGATTTTGGATTAATTGTATTAACCTGGGTTGTGCATTCCAAAGAATTGGCGCAGCACGTGTAAAGTCTTGGAGATGGGAGTGGGAGGTTCTGATTATTGAGGATGCTAACCTCAGGTCATTAGCAGAGCGGAGGGCATGGGTAGGGTGGTAGACTGAGACTAGAAAGGAGATGTAGGGTGGTGCTGAGCCATGGAGTGCTTTGTAGATGAGGGTAATAGTTTTGTACTTGATTCTGGAGTGGATGGGTAGCCAGTGTAATGACTGGCACAAGGTAGAGGCATCGGTGTAACAGTTGGTGAGGAATATGATCCTGGCAGCAACATTCAGGACAGATTGGAGAGGGGAGAGTTTGGTAAGAGGGATGTCGATTAGTAGAGAGTTACAATAGTCCAGACAAGAATGAATAAGTGAAACAGTAAGAGTTTTTGCATAGTCAAAAGTAAGAAAAGGGCGAATTCCAGAAATGTTTTTGAGATGCAGATAAGAAGAGCGAACCAGTGATCGGATGTGAGGGATGAATGAAAGCTCAGAATCAAGTATAACCCCAAGGCAGTGGGCATGTTGCTTTGGAGTAATGGTGAAACTGCACACGGAGATGCAGAGATGAATGAGGACATGATGTTAGAGACAGCGGTAAGACAATCAATGGTGTTTTCTAAAAAGGCCGGCGTGATATCAGGAGAAGAAGTGTATAATTGGATGTCATCAGCATAGAGGTGGTACTGAAACCCAAATCTACTGATTGTTTGTCCAATAGGGGCAGTATGTAAAGAGAAGAGGAGGGAGCCTAGGACTGATCCTTGAGGGACCACTACAGTAAGGGGAAGGAGAGACAAGGAGAAACCAGAAAAAGATTGGGCAAACTGTCACAAGGACAGGTATCGTCGAACGGTGTGCTGCCTACCTGGCGCTCGAGTCCGACACATCGCTGATCGGGTGGACAGATTATTGGGAGGGGCTGGTGAGGACCCAGCGGTCATGGTGCACATTGGCACAAATGACAAAGTTAGAGGTAGGTGGAAGGTCCTTAAAGATGATTTCAGGGAATTAGGCTGCAAGCTGAAAGCAAGGACCTCCAACGTGGTATTTTCTGAAATACTGCCTGTACCACTTGCCACGCCAGAGAGGCAACGGGAGATTAGGAAGGTTAATAAGTGGCTCAAGAATTGGTGTAGGAAGGAGGGGTTTGGGTTCCTGCAGAACTGGGCCAACTTCTCAGTTGGCTACAGGCTCTACGCTAGGGACGGGCTGCTCCTCAATGGGGAAGGTGCAGCTGTGTTGGGGGAGAAAATGGCTAGAAGGTTGGAGGAGTGTTTAACCCAGGGATTGGGGGGGAGGGTATTTATTTTATAGGAGGGGAAGATAGTGCAGATAGAGACCTGGGCACAAATAAGGAAGATGGGGGTGGCGGAGGCATGGGGGGTGGGGTTAGAACAGTTAATAATTTAAGAAAGAATAGAGGTACAGAGAGGAACATCAAGTGCATGTATACTAATGCCAGAAGCCTCGCCAACAAAATGGACGAATTGGAATTAATGTTGTTGGAGCATAATTATGACATGGTGGGGATAACTAAAACGTGGCTGGATGAGAGTCACGACTGGTCTGTTAACTTGCAGGGTTATAGTCTGTTCAGAAATGACCGAATGGATAGGCGAGGGGGAGTGGTGTGTCTATATGTAAAATCATCCTTAAAACACATCTGCCGTGATAATATAGGGGAATCTAATGAAAATGTAGAGTCCCTGTGGGTGGAGATAAGGGGAGGGGGAAAAAATAATAAATTACTGACAGGGGTTTGTTATAAATCTCCAAAAATAATGAAATCAATGGAGAATATCCTCGTAAAGCAAATAGATGAAGCTGCGACTCAAGGGGAAGTCATTATTATGGGGGACATCAACTACCCTGAAATAGATTGGAGAACAGAAACCTGCAGTTCCAGCAAAGGTAATCGGTTTTTGACAACTATGAGAGACAATTACCTTTCATAACTGGTTCAGAAACCAACAGGAAGGGGGGGCACTGCTAGACCTGATATTAACCAACAGACCAGACCGCATATCAAATATAAGGGTTGGGGGTCACTTGGAGAATAGTGATCACAAAATAATAAGTTTTCATGAACCCTTTAATAAGATGTATAGTAGAGGGGTTACAAGGACACTAAACTTCAGGAGGGCAAATTTCCAACGGATGAGGGAGGATTTTGGTGCAATTAACTGGGACGATATACTGAGACATAAAAATACACAAAGAAAATGGGAGACATTTATTAGCATCCTGGATAGGACCTGTGCACAGTATATACCATATGGGAATAAACATACTAGAAATAGGAGGAAACCAATATGGCTAACTAGAGCTGTAAGGGGCGCAATAAGTGACAAAAAGAAAGCATTTAGAGAATTAAAGGAAGTAGGTAGTGATGAGGCATTAAATAAATACAGAAAATTAAATAAATTCTGTAAAAAGCAATTCAAGGCAGCAAAGATTGAGACAGAGAGACTCATTGCCAGACAGAGTAAAAATAATCCCCAAATATTCTTTAACTACGTAAATAGTAAGAAGCTAAAAAATGATAGTGTTGGCCCCCTTAAAAATAGTCTGGGTGAAATGGTGGATGAGGATGAGGAAAAAGCCAATATGCTAAATGACTTTTTTTCATCAGTATTTACACAAGAAAATCCCATGGCGGACAAAATGACTAGTGATAAAAATTCGCCATTAAATGTCACCTGCTTAACCCAGCAGGAAGTACGTCGGTGTCTAAAAATCACTAAAATTGACAAATCTCCGGGCCCAGATGGGATACACCCCCGAGTACTGCAGGAATTAAGTACAGTCATTGATAGACCATTATTTTTAATGTTTAAAGACTCCATAATAACAGGGTCTGTACCACAGGACTGGCGTATAGCAAATGTAGTGCCAATATTCAAAAAGGGGACAAAAACTGAACTCGGAAATTATAGGCCAGTAAGCTTAACTTCTACTGTAGGTAAAATACTGGAGGGCATTCTAAGGGATGCTATACTGGAGTATCTGAAGAGGAATAACCTCATGACCCAGTATCAGCACGAGTTTACTAGGGACCGTTCATGTCAGACTAATCTGATCAGCTTCTATGAAGAGGTAAGTTCCGGACTGGACCAAGGGAACCCAGTGGACATAGTGTATATGGACTTTTCAAAAGCTTTTGATACGGTGCCACACAAAAGGTTGATGCATAAAATGAGAATAATGGGGATAGGGGAAAATATGTGTAAGTGGGTTAAGAGCTGGCTCAGGGATAGGAAACAAAGGGTGGTTATTAATGGAGCACACTCGGACTGGGTTGCGGTTAGCAGTGGGGTACCACAGGGGTCAGTATTGGGCCCTCTTCTTTTTAACATATTTATTAATGACCTTGAAGGGGGCATTCAGAGCAGAATTTCAATATTTGCAGATGACACTAAACTCTGCAGGGTAATCAACACAGAGGAGGACAATTTTATATTACATGATGACTTATGCAAACTAGGAGCTTGGGCTGATGAATGGCAAATGAGCTTTAATGGGGATAAATGTAAGGTCATGCACTTGGGTAGAAGTAATAAGATGTATAACTATGCGCTTAATTCTAAATCTCTGGGCAAAACAGTCAATGAAAAAGACCTGGGAGTATGGGTGGATGACAAACTCATGTTCAGTGGCCAGTGTCAGGCAGCTGCTACAAAGGCAAATAAAATAATGGGATGCATTAAAGAGGCATAGATGCACATGAGGACAACATAATTTTACCTCTATACAAGTCACTAGTTTGACCACACTTAGAATACTGTGCACAGCTCTGGTCTTCGGTGTATAAGAAAGACATAGCTGAACTAGAGTGGGTGCAGAGAAGATTGACCAAGGTTATTAGAGGACTGGGGGGTCTGCAATACCAAGATAGGTTATTACACTTGGGGCTATTTAGTTTGGAAAAATGAAGACTAAGGGGTGATCTTTTTTTAATGTATAAATATATGAGAGGACAGTACAAAGACCTTTCTGATGATCTTTTTAATCATAGACCTGAGACAGGGACAAGGGGGCATCCTCTACGTCTGGAGGAAAGAAGGTTTAGGCATAATAACAGACGTGGGTTCTTTACTGTAAGAGCAGTGAGACTATGGAACTCTCTGCCATATAATGTTGTAATGAGTGATTTATTACTTAAATTTAAAAGGGGATTGGATACCTTTCTTGAAAAGTATAATGTTGCAGGGTATACTGTATATACTAGATTCCTTGATAGGACATTGATCCAGGGAACTAAGCTGATTACCATATGTGGAGTCGGGAAGGAATTTTTTTTCCCCAAAGTGGAGCTTACTATTTGCCACAGAGTTTTTTTGCCATCCTCTGGATCAACATGTTAGGGCATGTTAGGTTAGGCTATGGGTTGAACTAGATGGACTTAAAGTCTTCCTTCAACCTTAATAACTATGTTACTATGATACAGTGAAGGAGTGGTCAGAGAGATAGGAGGAGAACCAGGAGAGAACGGTGTCCTTGAGGCCGATGGAGTGGAGCATATTGAGGAGGAGCTGATGTGTCAAATGCTGCGGAGAGATCCAAGAGAATTAGCATGGAGTAGTGACCATTAGATTTAGCTGTTAGTAGGTCATTAGAGACTTTTGATTGAAGAAGGCCGAGAAGAGAGTTATCTGAGAGATAGCGGGAAATACGGGAGTGGACCAGGCGTTCGAGGAGTTTAGAGATGAAGGGAAGATTAGAGACAGGTCTATAATTAGCTGCACAGTTTTGATCGAGGGATGGTTTTCTAAGTAATGGATGTATGATGGCATGCTTAAATGAGGAGGGAAAAATACTGGAAGAGAGAGAAAGGTTGAATATTTTTGTTAGGTGAGAGGTGACAGCCGGGGAAAGGAACTGGAGGAGATGTGACGGAATGGGGTCACTGGTGCAGTGCAAGTGGTCGGGCGAGAAGATGCAAGGAGCCTGATTACTTCTTCTTCTGTAACTGGCTCAAAGTCAGAGAGTGAAGTAGATGCAGTGGGGGAGGGAGGACAGTGCATGGTATGAAAGGATTGGGAGATAATTTCCTGTTGAATGTGGTCAATTTTTTCTTTGAAGTAATTGGCCAGATCATCAGCACGGAAATCCGTGGTTGGAACCTGCACTCTTGGGTTGAGTAGGGACTGGAAAGTGTCAAAGAGACGTTTAGGGTTATTGGACAACGAGGTGATGAAGGTGTTGAAGTAGGTTTGTTTAGAGAGGTGAAGTGCAGAGGTGTATGTTTTTAGCATAAACTTATAATGGATGAAATCTTCGGGTAGATTAAATTTTCTCCACAGACGTTTGGCGCACCTAGAGCACCGCTGTGGGAAACGTGTTTGCAGTGTGTGCCATGGTTGTCGCCGTCTGTGCCGACTTGTTCTATGTATAGGTGCAGCTTCATCCAGGGCACTTTGCAGGGTTTCATTGTAATGCTTCAGAGCATAATTAGGACATGAGATGGAGGAGATTGGGGCCAATGAGGACTGCAAGTTCTTTATAAGTTTCTGGGTGTTAATGGCCTGTATGTTTCTATAAGTGTGGAAAGTGGGGGTGACCTGAGCGGGATGGCAGTTCTTGATAGAGAATGAAAGAAGGTTGTGGTCAGAGAGCTGGAGAGGGGAGTTTGTGAAATCATCCACTGAGCAAAGCTGGGAGAAGACCAAGTTGAGGGATTTTCCATCTTCATGCGTTGGAGAGTTAGTATGCTGCGAGAGGCCAAAAGAGGAGGTTAGAGATAAAAGGTGAGAAGCAGATGGGGAGAGGGGAGAAGTAATGGGGATGTTGAAATCACCCATGATGAGGGTGGGGTTGTCACAGGAGAGAAAGTGTGGAAGCCAAGTGGCATAGTGATCCAGGAACTGATCAGAGGGGCCGGGAGGACGATACACCACCGCCACTCGCATGGAGAAGGGGATGTAGAGTCTGACAGCATGGACTTCAAAAGAAGGGAAGACAAGTGAGGGTACTTGGGGGTTAACTTGGAAGGTACATTTGGGTGAAAGGAGCAGACCAACGCCTCCACCTGCTTTGTTGTCCGATCTTGGGGTATGAGAAAAGTGTAATCCACCATATGAAAGAGCAGCAGCAGCGGTGGTGTCTGACTGCTGGATCCAGGTTTCAGTAAGGTCCAGGAGATTAAGAGAATTAGAAAGGAAGAAGTCGTTTATGAAGGAGAGTTTATTACACACTGAGCGAGAATTCCAAAGGACACAATTAAAAGAGACAGAAGGCATGCAGGGAATATTAATAAGGTTAGAGGGGTTTCTGAGTGTAGCAGTTGGGAGGTTTGACTGGCTATAACATGGGGGGCCGGGTTGGGAGAGATGTCTCCAGCGACTAGGAGAAGGAGGATATAAAGAGTGAGCAGATGGTTAAGTGATTTGTGAGAGCGTCTCTTGTGTTGGATGGTGGGGCTGAATGGATCTGCACTGTTAAGCAATGTGAACAGAGCATGAGTGCTATACATAGGAGAGGCAAGGACAGAGGGGCCTGTTGTGAATTCTGTGGCTGAATTCACTCCTGTGGTCACAAGTGGTACTGCAGCTTCTGAGCTTCCTCCCTCAGGTGTTCTGGTGAGCTCGTTAACTGCTTCATTACTTAACTCCGCCTGATGCTGCTATCCTTGCTCCTTGTCAATGTTTCAGTGTTGGATCTGAGCTTCTCCTGATTGTTCCTGTGACCTGCTGCTCTGTATAGCTAAGTGCTTTTTGTTTTTTTGTTGCTTTTTTTCTGTCCAGCTTGTCTTTTGTTTTGCTGGAAGCTCTGAGACGCAAAGGGTGTACCGCCGTGCCGTTAGTTCGGCACGGTGGGTTTTTTTTTGCCCCCTTTGCGTGGTTTTGCTTTAGGGTTTTTTGTAGACTGCAAAGTTCGCTTTACTGTCCTCGCTCTGTCCTAGAATATCGGGCCCCACTTTGCTGAATCTATTTCATCCCTACGTTTTGTCTTTTCATCTTACTCACAGTCATTATATGTGGGGGGCTGCCTTTTCCTTTGGGGAATTTCTCTGGGGCAAGTCAGGCCTATTTTTCTATCTTCAGGCTAGCTAGTTTCTTAGGCTGTGCCGAGTTGCCTAGGTAGTTGTTAGGCGCAATCCACAGCCGCTTTTAGTTGTGTTTAGGATAGGATCAGGTGTGCAGTCTACAGAGTTTCCACGTCTCAGAGCTCGTTCTTGTATTTTTGGGTATTTGTCAGATCACTGTGTGCGCTCTGATCGCTAAGCACACTGTGTTTCTGGATTGCCTTCATAACACCTGTCATTAGCAAACATAACAGTACAAGGAGCCTAACTAATGATTCTCAATAGAGGGAAAGAAAAAGTTCTGACATCATTTTTTTTTTTTCTGCTCTGTGTTCATTTTTTTTTTTTTCCCCTAGACATTTGGGTGATTCTGGACACAGGTTTGGACATGGATATTCAGGGTCTGTGCTCTTCAATGGATAATCTCGTTATAAATGTACAAAAAATTCAAGATACTATTGATCAGAAATCTATGTTAGAACCAAGAATTCCTATTCCTGGTTTGTTTTTTGGAGATAGAACTAAGTTTCTAAGTTTCAAAAATAATTGTAAGCTATTTCTGGCCTTGAAACCTCATTCTTCTGGTAATCCTATTCAACAGGTTTTGATTATTATTTCTTTTTTGCGCGGCGACCCTCAAGACTGGGCATTTTCTCTTGCGCCAGGAGACCCTGCATTGAGTAGTGTCGATGCGTTTTTCCTGGCGCTCGGATTGCTGTACGATGAGCCTAATTCAGTGGATCAGGCTGAGAAAAATTTGCTGGCTTTGTGCCAGGGTCAGGATGATATAGAAGTATATTGTCAGAAATTTAGGAAATGGTCAGTACTCACTCAGTGGAATGAATCTGCGCTGGCAGCTTTGTTCAGAAAGGGTCTCTCTGAGGCTCTTAAGGATGTCATGGTGGGATTTCCTATGCCTGCTGGTTTGAATGAGTCTTTGTCTTTGGCCATTCAGATCGGTCGACGCTTGCGCGAGCGTAAATCTGTGCACCATTTGGCGGTACTGCCTGAGGTTAAACCTGAGCCTATGCAGTGCGATAGGACTATGACCAGAGTTGAACGGCAGGAATACAGACGTCTGAATAGTCTGTGTTTCTACTGTGGTGATTCCACTCATGCTATTTCTGATTGTCCTAAGCGCACTAAGCGGTCCGCTAGGTCTGCCGTCATTGGTACTGTACAGTCCAAATTCCTTCTGTCCATTACCTTGATATGCTCTTTGTCGTCGTTTTCTGTCATGGCGTTTGTGGATTCGGGCGCTGCCCTGAATCTGATGGATTTGGATTATGCTAAACGTTGTGGGTTTTTCTTGGAGCCTTTGCGGTGTCCTATTCCATTGAGAGGAATTGATGCTACACCTTTGGCCAAGAATAAACCTCAATACTGGGCCCAGCTGACCATGTGCATGGCTCCTGCACATCAGGAAGTTATTCGCTTTCTGGTGTTGCATAATCTGCATGATGTGGTCGTGTTGGGGTTGCCATGGCTACAAACCCATAATCCAGTATTGGATTGGAATTCCATGTCGGTATCCAGCTGGGGTTGTCAGGGGGTACATGGTGATGTTCCATTTTTGTCGATTTCGTCATCCACCCCTTCTGAGGTCCCAGAGTTCTTGTCTGATTATCAGGATGTATTTGAAGAGCCCAAGTCCGATGCTCTACCTCCGCATAGGGATTGTGATTGTGCTATCAATTTGATTCCTGGTAGTAAATTCCCTAAAGGTCGATTATTTAATTTATCCGTGCCCGAACACGCCGCTATGCGCAGTTATGTGAAGGAATCCCTGGAGAAGGGACATATTCGCCCATCGTCATCACCACTGGGAGCAGTGTTCTTCTTTGTAGCCAAGAAGGATGGTTCGCTGAGACCGTGTATTGATTACCGCCTTCTTAATAAGATCACTGTTAAATTTCAGTATCCCTTGCCATTGTTATCTGACTTGTTTGCTCGGATTAAGGGGGCTAGCTGGTTCACTAAGATAGATCTTCGTGGTGCGTATAATCTGGTGAGAATCAGGCAAGGAGATGAATGGAAAACTGCATTCAATACGCCCGAGGGTCATTTTGAGTATCTAGTGATGCCGTTCGGACTTGCCAATGCACCATCTGTGTTTCAGTCTTTTATGCATGACATCTTCGGTGAGTATCTGGATAAATTCCTGATTGTTTACTTGGATGACATTTTGATCTTCTCAGATGATTGGGAGTCTCATGTGAAGCAGGTCAGAATGGTTTTTCAGGTCCTGCGTGCTAACTCTTTGTTTGTGAAGGGATCAAAGTGTCTCTTCGGTGTGCAGAAAGTTTCATTTTTGGGGTTCATCTTTACCCCTTCTACTATCGAGATGGATCCAGTTAAGGTCCAAGCCATCCAGGATTGGATTCAGCCGACATCTCTGAAAAGTCTGCAAAAGTTCCTGGGCTTTGCTAATTTTTATCGTCGCTTCATCTGTAATTTTTCTAGCATTGCCAAACCATTGACCGATTTGACCAAGAAGGGTGCTGATTTGGTTAATTGGTCTTCTGCTGCTGTGGAAGCTTTTCAGGAGTTGAAGCGTCGTTTTTGTTCTGCCCCTGTGTTGTGTCAGCCAGATGTTTCTCTTCCGTTCCAGGTCGAGGTTGATGCTTCTGAGATTGGAGCAGGGGCGGTTTTGTCACAGAGAGGTTCTGATTGCTCAGTGATGAAACCATGTGCTTTCTTTTCCAGGAAGTTTTCGCCCGCTGAGCGTAATTATGATGTGGGCAATCGAGAGTTGCTGGCCATGAAGTGGGCATTCGAGGAGTGGCGTCATTGGCTTGAAGGAGCTAAGCATTGCGTGGTGGTATTGACTGATCATAAGAACTTGACTTATCTCGAGTCTGCCAAGCGCTTGAATCCTAGACAGGCCCGTTGGTCGTTATTTTTTGCCCGCTTCGACTTTGTGATTTCGTACCTTCCGGGCTCTAAAAATGTGAAGGCGGATGCTCTGTCTAGGAGTTTTGTGCCCGACTCTCCGGGTTTATCTGAGCCAGCGGGTATCCTCAAGGAAGGAGTCATTGTGTCTGCCATCTCCCCTGATTTGCGGCGGGTGCTGCAAAAATTTCAGGCGAATAAACCTGATCGTTGTCCAGCAGAGAAACTGTTCGTCCCTGATAGGTGGACTAATAAACTTATCTCTGAACTTCATTGTTCGGTGTTGGCTGGTCATCCTGGAATCTTTGGTACCAGAGAGTTAGTGGCTAGATCCTTCTGGTGGCCATCTCTGTCACGGGATGTACGTACTTTTGTGCAGTCCTGTGGGATTTGTGCTAGGGCTAAGCCCTGCTGTTCTCGTGCCAGTGGGTTGCTTTTGCCCTTGCCGGTCCCAAAGAGGCCTTGGACACATATTTCGATGGATTTCATTTCTGACCTTCCCGTTTCTCAAAAGATGTCAGTCATTTGGGTGGTCTGTGATCGCTTTTCTAAAATGGTCCATCTGGTGCCCTTGGCTAAATTGCCTTCCTCCTCTGATTTGGTACCTTTGTTCTTTCAGCATGTGGTTCGGTTGCATGGCATTCCTGAGAATATTGTTTCTGACAGAGGTTCCCAGTTTGTTTCAAGGTTTTGGCGAGCCTTTTGTGGTAGGATGGGCATTGACCTATCCTTTTCCTCGGCTTTCCATCCTCAGACTAATGGCCAGACCGAACGAACCAATCAGATCTTGGAAACATATCTGAGATGTTTTGTTTCTGCAGACCAGGATGATTGGGTGTCCTTTTTGCCGTTGGCTGAGTTCGCCCTTAATAATCGGGCCAGCTCGGCTACCTTGGTTTCTCCATTTTTTTGCAATTCTGGGTTCCATCCTCGTTTCTCTTCAGGACAGGTTGAGTCTTCGGACTGTCCTGGTGTGGATTCTGTGGTGGATAGGTTGCAGCAGATCTGGACTCAGGTAGTGGACAATTTGATCTTGTCCCAGGAGAAAGCTCAACTTTTCGCTAATCGCAGACGCCGTGTGGGTTCCCGACTTCGTGTTGGGGATCTGGTTTGGTTATCTTCTCGTCATATTCCTATGAAGGTTTCCTCTCCTAAATTTAAACCTCGTTTTATTGGTCCGTATAGGATTTCTGAGGTTCTCAATCCTGTGTCTTTTCGTTTGACCCTCCCAGACTCCTTTTCCATACATAATGTATTCCATAGGTCGTTGTTGCGGAGATACGTGGCACCTATGGTTCCATCTGTTGAGCCTCCTGCCCCGGTTTTGGTGGAGGGGGAATTGGAGTATATTGTGGAGAAGATTTTGGATTCTCGTGTTTCTAGACGGAAACTCCAGTATCTGGTTAAATGGAAGGGTTATGCTCAGGAAGATAATTCCTGGGTTTTTGCCTCTGATGTTCATGCTTCCGATCTTGTTCGTGCCTTTCATGCGGCTCATCCTGGTCGGCCTGGGGGCTCTGGTGAGGGTTCGGTGACCCCTCCTCAAGGGGGGGGTACTGTTGTGAATTCTGTGGCTGAATTCACTCCTGTGATCACAAGTGGTACTGCAGCTTCTGAGCTTCCTCCCTCAGGTGTTCTGGTGAGCTCGTTAACTGCTTCATTACTTAACTCCGCCTGATGCTGCTATCCTTGCTCCTTGTCAATGTTTCAGTGTTGGATCTGAGCTTCTCCTGATTGTTCCTGTGACCTGCTGCTCTGTATAGCTAAGTGCTTTTTGTTTTTTTGTTGCTTTTTTTCTGTCCAGCTTGTCTTTTGTTTTGCTGGAAGCTCTGAGACGCAAAGGGTGTACCGCCGTGCCGTTAGTTCGGCACGGTGGGTTTTTTTCTTGCCCCCTTTGCGTGGTTTTGCTTTAGGGTTTTTTGTAGACTGCAAAGTTCGCTTTACTGTCCTCGCTCTGTCCTAGAATATCGGGCCCCACTTTGCTGAATCTATTTCATCCCTACGTTTTGTCTTTTCATCTTACTCACAGTCATTATATGTGGGGGGCTGCCTTTTCCTTTGGGGAATTTCTCTGGGGCAAGTCAGGCCTATTTTTCTATCTTCAGGCTAGCTAGTTTCTTAGGCTGTGCCGAGTTGCCTAGGTAGTTGTTAGGCGCAATCCACAGCCGCTTTTAGTTGTGTTTAGGATAGGATCAGGTGTGCAGTCTACAGAGTTTCCACGTCTCAGAGCTCGTTCTTGTATTTTTGGGTATTTGTCAGATCACTGTGTGCGCTCTGATCGCTAAGCACACTGTGTTTCTGGATTGCCTTCATAACACCTGTCATTAGCAAACATAACAGGGGCCGATATGACTGGAGTGTAAAGAGTTTATGTAAGGGCAGTGAATGTGAGTGAAAGCAGCAGCCAGTATATAGATTATGCAAATACATATGGTGAGTATTTGTTCTGTTCCTAATGAACATGGTTTAGATTTAGATTGTCTTACCTGTCTCCTGTCCTGTCTAACTGCCATGTTATAACTGCCAGTACTTAGAAAATGTACTTTGAATAATTGTGCACGAATAATAGTGCATGAATGCACCCCTGCATGAATGTGTCCCCAAAGTATGTCTACATTTATAGAAGACTAGCTCTTAGTAAAGAAAAATTTTTGCATCAAGCAAGCTTCTCTGAGTGGTGATAGAACCCACATATTAAATACAAATATCCTTCCTTGTATATTTCTATATCTGCAGGATAATGTAGTCTATTTCTGCAACAATGGGTTGATCTGCATTCTTATATCTACTTCTGGTATTCAGTTTCAATCATTCATAACTCTTCCTATGATTTCTTTGCAGAATATTCTTGACTATTCTGCAATATCACGCTCTATATAATTCCTGTGTTATGCACCTTATTGATCATTATGATATATGGGAAACATTGGGAATTGATATAGACCTTCTATCTTTACCTCCACAGGCAACATCATTCCTTTCTGCAAGTTTAACTATCCCACCTCTGCCCGCTATAATCAAGCAGTTCCACATCCATAGGTTCATATATCTTTCATTTATTTCCCCCAAGTGACATTGTTAGAGTAATTTTCAAGTTTTCATACCCATTAAATATTTCAGCTGTCACATGGATCTTACACCGGTGATTCGGAATCTATATTGGATTTCATACTGCCGACTTCATACATTATTAATGGTATGGCTGACATACACAGATTGCTGTATTAAAGCTTATTCTGTAGCAAAGATTATTTTTCACCTTTTTCAGAAACTCCTTTAGACTGAGCCTATTGAGATTTGCCAATGGAATTTATAACAAAAGTTTTAGACTGTGGCCAAAATTCGTCAGCAAATGTCGAGCAAAATGGTGAACAGATGAAATACAAGTGCATCATCTACTGCAAGTTCAGAAAGCTCTTTGCCTTCACTTTTGGATGTGTGTAGAGTCATCTAGATTTCACTGCACCAATGTAATGGCAAAAATGACATATAGTACTTTACACAGCAAACCTAAATAAAATTCTCCTTTTACAAGAGATAAGTCTTCTATGGAATGTCTTATGATCAGGAACCAAGGCAAAACTTTAAATGAAGGTAACAAAATTTCAACTTTAAGCTCTGCCAATAGAAGGGAGCTAACCCTATCTCTTCCTCCGTGATTCCGATGAAAATAATAACCCTTCTAAGCATTAGAGCATGGAGATGTGTATATACGTAGTTATATAGATAAATAGGTTGAAAAAAGACCTAGGTCCATTAAGTTCAACCTTTCTCCACCAATTGTACATTTCGTCACTAATTTAACTATAACCCGCAATGTTATGTGTATCAAGGAAATTGTCTAGCCCTTTTTAAAAAGCTGCTATATTGTCTGCCATTACTACCTCTTGTGGTCGGGCATTCCACAGTCTGACTGCTCTAACTGTAAAGAACCCTTTCCTATTTTGCTGCCGATACGCCTTTCTTCTACTTGTAATGAGTGCCCCCTAGTCGTTAGTATGGTCTTTGGAAGGAATAAGTCATGTGCCAGTCCTTTGTAGTGACCACACATATATTTATACATGAAATGAGGTCTCCTCTAAGGTGTCTTTTTTCTAAGCTAAACAAGTCCCACTTTTCCAACTTTTCATTATATGAGAGGCCTTACATCCCTTGTAATAATCTAGTCGCTCGTCTTTGAACTGATTCTAATTTCTGAATATCCTTTTTAAAATGTGTAACTCAAACCTTGATCCCATATTCTAGATATGGCCTCACCAGTGATTTATAAACAAGTAATAATACGCTGGGATCGCTTTTGCGGCAGCTGCATGGCATTAAGTTCTGCTGCTCAGCTTACTTGTAACCAGAATACCCAAGTCCATCTCCTGTTCTGTAGTCCCTAGTACTCTTCCATTTAATTTATATGCAGCAATAGGATTACTCCATCCTAGGTGCATTACCCTACATTTATCTACATTATAACACATTTGCCAAGTGTTTTGCAATATTGTACTGTCAAGGCCAGATTTTAATATCCTACATAGTTTGGTGTCGTCAGCAAAGACTGACACTTTACTCTCAATCCTATCCACAAGGTCATTAATAAAGAGGTTAAAAAGAATTGGTCCTAGCACAGATCCCTCTGGTACACCACTGCTGACTATATCCCATTTAGAGAGCGTACCATTTATCAGAGGTGTATCTAGCCTTTCCTGCACCCGGGGCAAAGGATCAGTTTGGCGCCCCCCCTTCCCCCCCGCAAAAAAAACTTCCCCGTTTGAACCTTAACTCTATTGAAACATAATGTCCAGATTTGTGCCCCCATAATGAACTGATTTGTGCCCCCATAATGTCCTGATTTGTGCCCCCATAATGTCCAGATTTGTGCCCCCATAAGTCCTGATTTGTGTCCCCAAAAAGTCATGATTTGTGCACCCATAATGTCCAGATTTGTGCCCCATAATGTCCTGATTTGTGCCCCCATAATGTCCAGATTTGTGCCCCCATGATGTCCAGATTTGTGCCCCCATAATGTCCAGATTTGTGCCCCTATAATGTCCTGATTTGTGCCCCCATAATGTCCAGATTTATGCCCCCATAATGTCCTGATTTGTGCCCCCATAATGTCCTAATTTGTACCCCCAAATAATGTGCAGATTTGTGCCCCCAGGTGCATACCTTCCTGATTTGTGCCCCCATATAATGTCCTGATTTCTGCCCAATCCTCCCCATATCATATTTTCCTTATTCTTTCATCCGGCCCCCTGGCTTTGCTTCAGTCCTCAGTCACATGTGTTACTCAAACGTTGCGTTGCCCCTGGCCGCTGCTGCCGACCCTCCCTATCATGCTTGCAGACTCCATATAGCCGACCCCTCAACCAGCCAGCCCCCTTAAAATTTCAAACATTATCATTCTGACTGATTCTCTATTAAGTTCGGTCGGTGTCTTCAGACTTCAGCTCCATTACCCAGTCCCCGGACTTCGCGGCCGTGGTCTGGAGCACTTACCACCAACACCATCCAACAGTGCACTCTACACCCGAACATCGGCACAACGCAGCAGCAGCCTGTCACATTCACGCTCAGTGATGTCAGCCGCTGCTGGCGCTTCCCTGATACGGAAGTGCCAGTGGCGGTCAGCGCCTCTCAGCGGTCGTCAGGGGCTAGGGCTTAAACTGGCTGAGAAGGGACTCGTCTCACACAGATTCACAGTGACAAGGCAAGTGGCAAGCCGAAGGGTATTACTAGCGACAGTGTCACCACCGTGACGTCGCTGTACACCTTGGTATTTGACGAGGACTGTTGTGAATTCTGTTGTCGGGCTCCCTCCTGTGGTCATGAATGGTACTTCGGCTGGTTCTGTCCATGGACTTCCTCTGGTGGGTGTTTCTGAGTTTCCTTCCACAGGTGACGAGGTTAATTCATTAGCAGGCTGCTCTATTTAACTCCACTTAGATCTTTGCTCCATGCCACCTGTCAATGTTCCAGTATTGGTCTAGTTCACTCCTGGATCGTTCTTGTGACCTGTCTTCCCAGCAGAAGCTAAGTTCCAGCTTGTATTTCTTTGGTTTGCTATTTTTCTGTCCAGCTTGCTATTTTTATTGTTGTCTTGCTTGCTGGAAGCTCTGGGACGCATAGGGAGCGCCTCCGCACCGTGAGTCGGTGCGGAGGGTCTTTTTGCGCCCTCTGCGTGGTATTTTTGTAGGTTTTTGTGCTGACCGCAAAGTAACCATTCCTATCCTCGGTCTGTTCAGTAAGTCGGGCCTCACTTTGCTAAATCTATTTCATCTCTGTGTTTGTATTTTCATCTTTACTCACAGTCATTATATGTGGGGGGCTGCCTTTTCCTTTGGGGAATTTCTCTGAGGCAAGGTAGGCTTTATTTTTCTTTCTTCAGGGCAAGCTAGTTCCTTAGGCTGTGCCGAGTTGCATAGGGAGCGTTAGGCGCAATCCACGGCTATTTCTAGTGTGTTTGATAGGATTAGGGATTGCGGTCAGCAGAGTTCCTACGTCCCAGAGCTCGTCCTTTATTATCAGTAACTATCAGGTCATTCCGTGTGCTCTTAACCACCAGGTCCATTATTGTCCTGACCACCATGTCATAACAGTACAGGTGGCCAAAAGTACTAATGCATCTCAATAGAGGGATAAGAGAAGTTCTGAGACCATTTTTTTTTCTTTGCACTGTGTTTTGTCTCTCTTTTCCCCTTTACCTCTGGGTGGTTCAGGACACAGGTGTAAACATGGACATTCAAGGTCTGTCCTCTTGGATGGATAATCTCACTACAAGGGTACAAAACATTCAAGATTTAGTGGTTCAGAATCCGATGTCAGAGCCTAGGATTCCAATTCCTGATTTGTTTTTTGGTGATAGATCTAAGTTCTTGAATTTCAAAAATAATTGTAAATTGTTTCTTGCCTTGAAACCTCGCTCCTTAGGTGACCCTGTTCAACAAGTAAAGATCATTATTTCCTTGTTACGTGGTGACCTTCAAGACTGGGCATTTTCCCTTGCGCCAGGAGATCCGGCATTGCGTGATGTTGATGCGTTTTTTCTGGTGCTTGGATTGCTTTATGACGAACCTAATTCAGTGGATCAGGCAGAGAAGATCTTGCTGGCTCTGTGTCAGGGTCAGGATGAAGCGGAGATATATTGTCAGAAGTTTAGAAAGTGGTCTGTGCTCACTCAGTGGAATGAATGTGCCCTGGCAGCAATCTTCAGAAAGGGTCTCTCTGAAGCCCTTAAGGATGTCATGGTGGGATTTCCCATGCCTGCTGGTCTGAATGAGTCTATGTCCTTGGCCATTCAGATCGATCGACGCTTGCGTGAGCGTAAAGCTGTGCACCATTTGGCGGTACTATCTGAGCATGGGCCTGAGCCTATGCAATGTGATAGGACTTTGACCAGAGCTGAACGGCAAGAACACAGACGTCGGAATGGGCTATGTTTTTACTGTGGTGATTCCACTCATGCTATCTCCGATTGTCCTAAGCGCACTAAGCGGTTCGCTAGGTCTGCCCCCATTGGTACGGTACAGTCTAAATTTCAATTGTCCGTTACTCTGATTTGCTCTTTTTCATCCTATTCTGTTATGGCATTTGTGGATTCAGGCGCTGCCCTGAATTTGATGGACTTGGAGTATGCTAGGCGCTGTGGTTTTTTCTTGGAGCCCTTGCAGTATCCTATTCCATTGAGAGGAATTGATGCTACGCCTTTGGCCAAGAATAAGCCTCAGTACTGGACCCAATTGACCATGTGCATGGCTCCTGCACATCAGGAGGATATCCGCTTTCTGGTGTTGCATAATCTGCATGATGTGGTCGTTTTGGTGTTGCCATGGCTACAGGTTCATAATCCAGTATTGGACTGGAAATCTATGTCTGTGTCCAGCTGGGGTTGCCAGGGGGTACATGGTGATGTTCCATTTTTGTCTATTTCGTCTTCCACTCCTTCTGAAGTTCCAGAGTTTTTGTCGGATTATCGGGATGTATTTGATGAGCCCAAAGCCAGTGCCCTACCTCCTCATAGGGATTGCGATTGTGCAATTAATTTGATTCCTGATAGAAAGTTTTCGCCTGCTGAGCGTAATTATGATGTTGGTAATCATGAGTTGTTGGCCATGAAGTGGGCATTCGAGGAGTGGCGTCATTGGCTTGAAGGAGCCAAGCATCGCGTGGTGGTCTTGACAGATCACAAGAATTTGACTTATCTTGAGTCTGCCAAACAGTTGAATCCGAGACAGGCTCGATGGTCATTATTTTTCTCCCGTTTTGATTTTGTGGTTTCGTACCTTCCGGGCTCTAGGAATGTGAAGGCTGATGCCCTGTCAAGGAGTTTTGTGCCTGACTCTCCGGGTGTTCCTGAGCCGGCGGGTATTCTCAAAAAGGGGGTAATTTTGTCTGCCATCTCCCCTGATTTGCAGCGGGTGCTGCAAAAATTTCAGGCTGATAGACCTGACCGTTGCCCAGCGGAGAAACTGTTTGTCCCTGATAGATGGACTAGTAGAGTTATCTCTGAGATTCATTGTTCAGTGTTGGCTGGGCATCCTGGAATCTTTGGTACCAGAGATTTGGTGGCTAGATCCTTTTGGTGGCCGTCTTTGTCACAGGATGTGCGTTCTTTTGTGCAGTCCTGTGGGACTTGTGCTCGGGCTAAGCCCTGCTGTTCTCGTGCCAGTGGGTTGCTTTTGCCCTTGCCGGTCCCGAAGAGGCCCTGGACGCATATTTCTATGGATTTTATTTCAGATCTCCCCGTCTCTCAAAAGATGTCGGTCATTTGGGTGGTTTGTGATCGCTTTTCTAAGATGGTCCATTTGGTACCTTTGTCTAAATTGCCTTCCTCCTCTGATTTGGTGCCATTATTTTTCCAGCATGTGGTTCGTTTACATGGTATCCCGGAGAACATCGTTTCTGACAGAGGTTCCCAGTTTGTTTCGAGGTTTTGGCGATCCTTTTGTGCAAGGATGGGCATTGATTTGTCTTTTTCCTCTGCTTTCCATCCTCAGACAAATGGCCAAACCGAACGAACTAATCAAACTTTGGAAACATATCTGAGATGCTTTGTTTCTGCTGATCAGGATGATTGGGTATCCTTTTTGCCGTTGGCTGAGTTCGCCCTTAATAATCGGGCCAGCTCGGCTACTTTGGTTTCGCCGTTTTTCTGCAATTCTGGTTTCCATCCTCGTTTCTCTTCAGGGCAGGTTGAGTCTTCGGACTGTCCTGGTGTAGATACTGTGGTGGATAGGTTGCAGCAGATTTGGACTCATGTGGTGGACAATTTGACATTGTCCCAGGAGAAGGCTCAACATTTCGCTAACCGCCGGCGCTGTGTGGGTCCCCGACTTCGTGTTGGGGATTTGGTTTGGTTGTCGTCTCGTTATGTTCCTATGAAGGTATCCTCTCCTAAGTTTAAGCCTCGTTTCATTGGTCCGTATAAGATTTCTGAGGTTATCAATCCTGTGTCATTTCGTTTGGCCCTTCCTGCTTCTTTTGCCATCCATAATGTGTTCCATAGGTCGTTATTGCGGAGATACGTGGCGCCTGTGGTTCCATCCGTTGATCCTCCTGCCCCTGTGTTGGTTGAGGGGGAGTTGGAGTATGTGGTGGAGAAGATTTTGGATACTCGTGTTTCGAGACGGAAACTCCAGTACCTGGTCAAGTGGAAGGGTTATGGTCAGGAAGATAATTCCTGGGTTTTTGCCTCTGATGTTCATGCTGCCGATCTGGTTCGTGCCTTTCATTTGGCTCATCCTGGTCGGCCTGGGGGCACTGGTGAGGGTTCGGTGACCCCTCCTCAAGGGGGGGGTATTGTTGTGAATTCTGTTGTCGGGCTCCCTCCTTGTGGTCATGAATGGTACTTCGGCTGGTTCTGTCCATGGACTTCCTCTGGTGGGTGTTTCTGAGTTTCCTTCCACAGGTGACGAGGTTAATTCGTTAGCAGGCTGCTCTATTTAACTCCACTTAGATCTTTGCTCCATGCCACCTGTCAATGTTCCAGTATTGGTCTAGTTCACTCCTGGATCGTTCTTGTGACCTGTCTTCCCAGCAGAAGCTAAGTTCCAGCTTGTATTTCTTTGGTTTGCTATGTTTCTGTCCAGCTTGCTATTTTTATTGTTGTCTTGCTTGCTGGAATCTCTGGGACGCAGAGGGAGCGCCTCCGCACCGTGAGTCGGTGCGGAGGGTCTTTTTGCGCCCTCTGCGTGGTATTTTTGTAGGTTTTTGTGCTGACCGCAAAGTAACCTTTCCTATCCTCGGTCTGTTCAGTAAGTCGGGCCTCACTTTGCTAAATCTATTTCATCTCTGTGTTTGTATTTTCATCTTTACTCACAGTCATTATATGTGGGGGGCTGCCTTTTCCTTTGGGGAATTTCTCTGAGGCAAGGTAGGCTTTATTTTTCTTTCTTCAGGGCTAGCTAGTTCCTTAGGCTGTGCCGAGTTGCATAGGGAGCGTTAGGCGCAATCCACGGCTATGTTGGACTAACCTCACGTGAGATTCGGGTACGCACCCGTGAGCATGTCAGGGATATTCTGGCAGCCGCGGAGATTGAGGATTGTACTACCCTAAAGACGATCCCGCGCCATTTCAAGTCGCATCATGGATGCAATCCAAAGGATCTCCAGGTAATTGGGATCGACCGAGTAAGATGTGGTATTCGAGGGGGGGACCTAAAGAAGATCTTGGCCCAACTTGAGTGCCGGTGGATTACCACATTGGGAACTATGGCTCCGATGGGCCTAAATGAACAGTTAAGTTTCTCGGCTTTTCTCTGAAGGTCTAGTGTGTCATGATTGGAAGAGTCATTATCATCAAATATCCTCTTTTTTGTTATAGTCATTTTAGTTCTGTCCTTTTTTGGTCTTGGATTTTAATTTTGTGTGTCTCTTTGTTTGTTTTATATAGTTATTGTTGTCATTTCTTACCCCTTTGTGGTTGACTTCCCACGTGTTGAGTTCTTCTGGATCAGCTGTTCCTGCTGTTGGAGGGAGGCTTGGAAAGGACTTGTGGAAGAAGAATCCTGCCCTTCCCTTGACATGAAGGTGTTAAGACATTTGGAGGTGGAGTTTCGTTGGAGGAATGAATCTTAATGAACACAAAAGAACAAAAAACTCTTTTAATATATTTTTTCACATTGCATTATATGCTAGAATTCTGGTCCTATGACCTGGGATTGGTATGCATGAGTTCTCTATATGATATTGTTTATATATACACTTTTTCACTGTAACTACGTATTTAATAGAGTGTAAGTCTGGTGAGGTTGTGCCTCTCCCTTCTTTTATTTAGTGTTATGATTATTCATTGTTATGTTTATTGCACAGGATATCTGTATCACATTTGGCATTTTTATCGTTACCTCCCTTCCCCCTTTCTGTCTTCTCTCCTGTTAAACGGCCCTTGTTACCTCCCAGCAGGTGCGCAAGCCCGCTGTTCTGCATCCCTGATGCATCCCCGCTGGCCTCCGTAGTGTCTGGTGGGCGTAATGACGTCATGGGGAATATTTTCCCCCGCCCGCTTTGACATGGTATGGTCAGTGGCGATGCGTCTTGCGGGATGTGGTTTTCAGCACGCATGCGCCATGTCAGAAGCTGGGATATCCGGTGTATGCTGGCGGCTGTATGGGCTGTTGTCCGGATACGGCGCCGAGCACCGGTATTCATGTGCGCAGGCGCAGTGTTCACTGTTTGTCCATGACGGAATACCCGGAAGTATCAGCAGCGGGCAGTTACGTATACGCATTGTGATCTTGTGCGCATGCTCGGCGGCCATCTTTCTGGTTAGTTATTAGATCGGAGTGCGCACGCGCCGGATAGCGCTAATGAATGATAGTATACAGCTGATTTGGAGTAATATAAGTATGTGGGAATGACACACACACACAGCCCCCGGAAGAAGCCCACGCGAAACGCGCGTTGGGGCTGCTGTGGAGCGCATACTGACAGATACCATCATGGGTAAGTTGCAGCATCCTGGTTAGGGGTCCTCTTAATATTTGTTTCTCACTTGGCCCCATAGAGGATTTATTATCAACATCCTATATGTGGATAGGGTGTTTTCACTAGTTCCCAGCTCTATTTTTGTGGCTTACATTGATTATGGAGGACGTTTGTGAGTCTGGATTATATCCCTGCTAGGTATGCTCACTTGCCCGGTCTGTTACTTCAGTTTTGTTGCTCTTTCCCCTCATGAGTTATTGTCTTTTCACCTTTTATGTGTGTTGTACATTGTTTTAATATTGAATATATTAATAAAATATTTATATTGGATTAATAATGAGTAGGACATTTACTCCCCTGTGGTCTCGTGTAGGATTTAGGCTATTTCTAGTGTGTTTGATAGGATTAGGGATTGCGGTCAGCAGAGTTCCCACGTCCCAGAGCTCGTCCTTTATTATCAGTAACTATCAGGTCATTCCGTGTGCTCTTAACCACCAGGTCCATTATTGTCCTGACCACCAGGTCATAACAGAGGACGTGCAGCACTTTCTCTGAGCCAGCTATCAATTTGATAGCCGGCTCAGAGAGCGGGATTATCTCAGACTGTGGTGGCAGATACCACCGACGAGGAGCCTCCTTGGACCGCGGCATCATCAGGCGGCCCGCTGGCTCCCCCCTGCCGCCTGCGCCCGGGGCACATGCCCCGGCTTCCCCTTGGATACCCCACTTCCATTTATGACGACTCTTTGTTTCCTGTCATTTAGCCAATTCCTTACCCATCTGCATATAGTTTCTTCCAGTCCTTGCTTCTATAGCTTCAGTATAAGGCTATTTGGAACAGTATGAAATGTCTTTGCAAAGTTCAGATAATTACATCAGCCACATTACCAACTTCCATATTTGCACTTTCCTCCTCACAGAGACCAACATGTTAGTTAGACATGACTTATTCTTCATGAATCCATGCTGGTTGTCAGTTATTATATTATTATCTACAATATATTTCTACAGGTCGTCTCTTATAATGCCATCAAAAATTTTGCACTACTCATGTCAGGCTTACCGGATAGTAGTTTCCTGGATCCACCTTCTTAGCTTTCTTAAATATTGGCACCACGTGAGCCATCCTCCAATCCTGTGACACCACCCCATTACAAGAGAGTCTAAGAATATGAGATACAGTGGTCTGTCAATTATTGAGCTCAATTCCCTCATCCATGGATGAATGCAATCTTGGCAGGGGACTTGTTAAAATTGCTCGCAGGTGTACTTATTTTTGTGTTAAACTAATTATATGAGTTTGTGAACTTGTGATTTTTGCCTTGTTGAATGATCCCTGTAACGGACAGTTCATTCTTGAATAATGATGTAAAGTGCTCTTTTAATATCTCATCCTTTTCTTTGTCCTCTATAATTATCTTGTTATTGTCATCTTTGAACCGCTTAACGACTAGAGGTATTTTTGATTTTGCATTTTCATTTTTTGCTCCCCTTCTTCCCAGATCCATAACTTTTTTATTTTTTGATCAAAATGGCCATGTGAGGGTTTGTTTTTTTGTAGAATGAGTTGTACTTTTGAACAACACCATTTGTTTTAACATATCATGTACTGTAAAATGGGAAAAAAAATTGAAAGTGCCATGAAATTGCAAAAAAAGTGCAACCCCACAGTGTGTTTTTTTTACCATGTTCACTAAATGCTAAAACTGATCTGCTATTATGATTCTCCAGGTCATTACTAATTCATAGATACCAAAAATGTACAGGTTCTTTTTATTTAAGTGGTGAAACAAAATTCCAAAGTTTGTTAAAAAGCAAAAAAAAATTGTGCCATTTTCCGATACCTGTAGCGTGTCTATTTTCTGTGAACTCAGGTTGGGTGAGGGCTTATTTTTAAAAACTTTTTTTTTTTTTACTTTTGACATGCTTCAGTAGTCTCCATGGGAGACTAGAGGCTGCCAAAATCTGATCGGCTCTGATAATCAGATCACCAGTATGTAACAGAATTGTTCACTTGCTATGAGCGCCGACCACCAGCAAGCGCTCATAGCAATCCAGCAGTGACAACTATAGAGGTCTGCTGGAGACCTCTTGTTGTCATGACAACCCATCGGTTTCCAGCGATCACATGACGGGGTCACCAATGGGTGGATTTCCGGCCACGCCTGCTGGAAGCGCATTAAATGCCTCTTTCAGAGATTGACAGTGGCATTTAACTGGTTAACTAGGTAACAGCCGCCCGTGGATTGCGATTCCACCCACGGCTGATAGAGGCAAATGTCAGCTGTTGAAAACAGTTGACATGTGCCGGAAAAGATGGGGCTCAGCGTTGAAGCCCACATCAAAGTGGAGTCTATTATGCCCAATGTCAGAAAGCGGTTAAAGGGCCAATACCATCTGGTTTTTTTGGCATTGACGTATTTACAAAAATTTGGGGGATTCATGTTAATGTCGTTGGCAATTTGTTTCTCTGTAGATAAGTTTGCTAGCTAATTTTCTTTTTTACATTTCTTATTTAGATCTTTATATTCTTGATAGCTATTCCCTTAATTTGTTGAAATCAGCTTTCTTAAAGTTCCAGGTTTTGGCATTTCCCCTTTTGAATGTTTGATTAAAAATTACCTTGAAACTTACTATATTATGGTCACTGCTTCCTAAATGCTCCCTGACCTGTAGATCTGAAAATGTATCTGGTCAATTTGACAGGACCAGATCCAGCAGATTATCTCCCCTGGTTGGTTCATCTACCATCTAAGAGAGTTTATTGTTATGAACTGTGGAAAAGAAATTGTAGCTTTTAGCACTACCAGAAGATTCAATGTCCCATTGAATTTCTGGATAGTTAAAATCCCCCATTATAAGAACTATATTACTATTTGTTGCCTTTTTAATGTGTTACAGCCTTTCATCCTCTACCTGTTCAGCTACAGTATATTAGCAGTCTTGTAGCAAATTCCAATGTGCAGCTTTCCATTATTGCCATTTTTGTTTTGCCTATTCTGCAAACTCAGCGAGCCGTTCTGGCATCAGTCGAACATCCCTTCGGCGGATTACTCTCAAATGGCACCCTTACAAAATCCAGCTGTTGATAAAAGAACCAAAGAACAAAAACAGCAGTCAAAAATCCAGCTGCTGCTGCTGCAGCATCTCAACAAGGATGATCCAGATCGGCGCGCTGAATTTGCAGAATGGGCAAAGCAAAAATTTGAACAGGACCCTCAGTTTAAACAAAACATTATGCTCAGTGATGAGACAAACT
The DNA here is from genome assembly GCF_032444005.1 of Ranitomeya imitator. NCBI lineage: Eukaryota > Metazoa > Chordata > Amphibia > Anura > Dendrobatidae > Ranitomeya > Ranitomeya imitator. Next base: position 621,676,545 of record NC_091283.1, read on the forward strand.
TTTTTGGGTGGGCCATTTATATGGATACACCTAAATAACATGGGAATGGTGACAGTTTTCTTTTGTAGGGTGTCTTGCATTGAAATCTGCATAGGGTGTCTTGCATTGAAATTGTGTGTGCTGAGTTCGGTACGGGGGATTTCCCATTTGCCATTTTATGCCTGTTAACATTAATAAAGTTGTTTTGTATTTTCATATATTTTGGCCCTATGACTGCTTTTTTCTAAGTAATATATTCTTAATAAATGAGCAGTTGGTCTGGTATGGTCCTGTCCAGTCATACAATTATTGTGGCTAATTAATTTACAAATTAGGTTAATATTATACTATTGACTGGCATGCTTTCCACTAAGTATTTTATGTGCACATGTTGCGGAATTGCCATGGAAATTTCCATGGCAATTGCGCAACTCCCTGCTGTGGGAAATACGCATGCGGAATTGGCATGCGTATTCCCGCTAAACACTAGCGTTTTGCAAGCGTAGTTAACTTGCAGAATGCTAGCATTTTCCAAGTGATCTGTAGCATCGCTTGGAAAAATGATTGACAGGTTGGTCACACTTGTCAATCATAGTGTTTGACAAGTGTGACCAACGTATTACTAATGATGCTGCCTATGCAGCATCAATAGTAAAAGATAGAATGTTAAAAATAATAAAAAAAATAAAAATCGTAATATTTTCACCTTCTGGCGGCCCCGCAGCCTTCCCGATCCTCGCGATGCTCCCGGCAACTCCCTTTCCCAGCGATGCCTTGCGGCCATGACCCCAGATGACGTAGCATCACAGGAGATCGCTACTTTATCACAGGTCATTGTCGCAAGGTATCACTGGGAACAGGAGCTGCTGGAAGCATCGCTAAGGCCTGGGCTGGGTCGGGGGCCACCAGAAGGTGAGTATATAACTATTTTTTTATTTTAATTCTTTTTTAAGGGCCTGGAGGAGAGTCTCCTCTCCTCCACCCTGGTTACCATCTGCACATGATCCCCTTACTTTGTGCATGGTGGGCATAGCCCCATGGGGAAAGAAAGAGGATCAGTGCATTCCTATGTGTGTGTAATCACCGCGATTCTGCACAAAGAATGAGCATGCTGCGTATTTTTCCACGATGCGATTCCGCAGCTGAAAAATACGCAGTATTAGCACAGCATTGTGGAATCCCATTGAATTCAATAGGTTTTTTTCACTGCAAAAAAAGAGGCCAAAACGCATACAATCCGCAACGTTTGCACATAGCCTAAGTGTGTGGTCAAGCAAGCATTGGTCAGCAATATGGTAGCTTAACCCAACTGGGAGCTGCAAGTCAATTCAATTGTCAAGGGAGAGATTCTTTGTTGCTATTTCAGATAAATAAAAATAAAATAATAAATCTTTATTTTTGTATAGCACTAACATATTCCACAGCGCTTAACAGTTTGCACACATTATCATTGCTGTCCCCAAATGGGGCTCACAATCTAAATTCCCTATCAGTATGTCTTTGGAATGTTGGATCAACGAGCTACGTCATGGCAACAGTGACAGACTGGATGAAAAGTGCAATTGATGGGTGACACAGTGAGGGAGATGAAAAATTGGTACTGCTGGTAGAACAAGGTGGTGTCTTGTTAAACTTGTGTAGTGGTAATTTTATATAAAAAATTCTCTTTGAAGTCTAGGTTAAGAACAGAGGATTGAAGACAACATAAGGTCTCATTAAGATGACTGACATCTGACCCATTTTAGTGTCTGTTTTATGGTTGTATATGTTAGAGGTCTAATGAAAGGAACTATCAGCATGCATGGATGCAATAAACCTTAAACTGGTAAGTAGTGTTGAGCGATACCTTCCGATATCGGGAAATATTGAATCGGATTGGATCGGACCAATACCACAAAGTTATCAGGTATCGCCGATTCCAATACCGGAAACCAATGCAAGTCAATGGAACACAAATAACGGAATTAAAATAAACCCTTTCTTTCCTTGCACATCCTGTTTGGGAGGGGGGGAAGAGTGTGGGTGGTGCATGGGCAAAGACTGTGCATGTCTGTGTGTGTGTGCGGGTGGTGTCTGTGCGGGCCTCTCAGGGGTCTGTTCGGGCCTTTCAGGGCTCTGTGCGAGCCTGCCGGGGCCTGTATGGGCATCTCGGGGGACTGTGCGGGCCTGCTGGGGCCTGTACGGGCTTTTTAGGGGTCTGTGTGGGCCTGCTGGGGCTTGTATGGGCCTCTCAGGGGTCTGTGCGGGCCTCTCGGGGGTCAGTGCGAGCCTGCCGGGGCCTGTACGGGCCGCTTGGGGGTCTGTGCGGGCCTGCCGGGGGTCTGTACGGGCCTCTCGGGGGTCTTTGTGTCTGTGTGCAGGCATTGTCCGATGGGACTACAAGTCCCATCGGGCTATGCCTGCTACAATGACAGTGATTGACACATTAGCCAATGATGGGACATTAGTAGTCCCATCATCCGGCTAATGTGTTGAATGTAAAAAAAAACCACAAACATACATACTACATACAACATACTACATACATACTACATACATACATACACACAACATACTATATACTACATACATACATACAACATACTACATACACACTACAGACATACATTCATACATACTACATACATACTAAATACATACAACATACTACATACATACTACATACATACACACAACATACATACCACATACATACATGCATACATACAACATACTATATACTACATGCATACATACAACATATTATGTACATACTACATACATACATACATCATACTACATACATACTACATACATCCATACTACATACATACTACATACATACATGCAACATACTACATACATACTACATACATACATACATACAACATACACACAACATACTACACACATACTACATATATACATACAACATACTATATACTACATACATACTACATACATACATACAACATACTACATGCATACTACATACATACATGCAACATACTACATACATACTACAGACATACACACTACATACATACAACATACATACTACATACATACATACAACATACTACATGCATACTACATACACACATACAACATACAGCACAGACAAAAAGTTTGGACACACCTTCTCATTTAAAGAATTTTCTGTATTTTCGTGACTATTAAAATTGTACATTCACACTGAAGGCATCAAAACTATGAATTAACACATGTGGAATTATATGCTTAACAAAAAAGTGTGAAACAACTGAAATTATGTCTTATATTCTAGGTTTTTTAAAGTAGCCACCTTTTGCTTTGATGACTGTTTTGCAGACTCTTGGCATTTTCTTGATGAGCTTCAAGAGGTAGTCACCAGGAATGGTCTTCCAACAATCTTGAAGGCGTTCCTAGAGATGCTTAGCACTTGTTAGCCTTTTGCCTTCACTCTGCGGTCCAGCTCACCCCAAAACATCTCAATTGGGTTCAGGTCTGGTGACTGTGAAGGCCAGGTTATCTAGCGTAGCACCCCATCACTCTCCTTCTTGGTCAAATAGCCCTTACACAACCTGGAGGTGTGTTTGGGGTCATTTTCCTGTGGAAAAATAAATGATGGTCCAACTAAACGCAATCCAGATGGAATAGCGTGCCGCCGCAAGATGCTGTAGTAGCCATGCTGGTTCAGTATGCCTTCAAATTTGAATAAATCCCCAACAGTGTCACCAACAAAGCACCCCCACACCTCCTCCTCCATGATATACAGTGGGAACCAGGCATGTAGAGTCCATCCGTTCACCTTTTCTGCGTCACACAAAGACACGGTGGTTGGAACCAAAGATCTCAAATTTGGACTCATCAGACCAAAGCACAGATTTCCACTGGTCTAATGTCCATTCCTTGTGTTCTTTAGCCCAAACAAGTCTCTTTTGCTTGTTGCCTGTCCTTAGCAGTGGTTTCCTAGCAGCTATTTTACCATGAAGGCCTGATGCACAAAGTCTCCTCTTAACAGTTGTTGTAGAAATGTGCCTGCTGCTAGAAATCTGTGTGGCATTGATCTGGTTTCTAACCTGAGCTGCTGTTAACCTGCGATTTCTGGGGCTGGTGACTCAGATAAACTTATCCTCAGAAGCAGAGGTGACTCTTGGTCTTTCCTGGGGCAGTCCTCATGTGAGCCAGTTTCTTTGTAACGCTTGATGGTTTTTGCCACTGCACTTGGGACACTCCAAAGTTTGCCCAATTTTTCAGACTGACTGACCGTCAATTCTTAAAGTAGTGATGGCCACTCGTTTTTCTTTACTTAGCTGCTTTTTTCTTGCCATAATACAAAATCTAGCATTCTATTCAGTAGGACTATCAGCTGTGTATCCACCAGACTTTTGTACAATACAACTGATGGTCCCAACCCCATTTATAAGGCAAGAAATCCCACTTCTTAAATCTGACAGGGCACACCTGTGAATTGAAAACCACTCCCGGTGACTACCTCTTGAAGCTCATCAAGAGAATACCAAGAGCGTACAAATCAGTCATCAAAGCAAAAGGTGGCTACTTTGAAGAACCGAGAATATAAGACATAATTTCAGTTGTTTCACTTTTTTGTTAAGTATATAATTCCACATGTGTTAATTCATAGTTTTGATGCCTTCAGTGTGAATGTACATTTTTCATAGTCATGAAAATAGAGAAAAATCTTTAAACGAGAAGGTGTGTCCAAACTTTTGGTCTGTACTTACATACAACATACATACTACATACATACGTACAACATACACACTGCATACATACATGCGTACAACATACTACATACATACTACATATATACATACAACATACATACTACATATACTACATACATACATACTACATACATACTACATGCATACTATATACATACTACATACAATACATTCATACATTACATACAATACATACATATAGACATACAGTATATATAGCATAGAGTGCATACTCACCATCACTTGTCACTTTGATCCCCGAAGCCAGTGTCATCTGTAAAAAATATTAAAATAACAAACAAACACTATACTCCCTGATCCGCAGAAATCCACGAGTGTCTCACGACGATCTCCTGTGGAGAACAGCAGCATCAGCTGATGTGACTGCTCTCTAGGAGCTCCAGGAATACAATGACTGAAGGAAGGTATCCTTCCGCACTGTATTCCTCCGCCGCTGTATAAAAAAGTCCCTAGTTTCACTTTTGGCATTGCTGTGTGAGAAAGTTCCCATGCAGCTTTTGCCATAAAGTGAGACTCTGAACTAAGGTAACTTCTTAGTGATACCACTAGGAAACCACTGCTAAGGACAGGCAACAAGCAAAAGAGACTTCTAACGCATCGGGTATTCTAGAATATGCATGTCCCCGTAGTATATGGACAATGATGATTCCATAATTCGCGGCAGACTGTGCCCGTCGCTGATTGGTCGAGGCAACCTTTATGACATCATCGTCGCCATGGCAACCATTATGACATCTTCGTCGCTGTGCCAGTCGCTGATTGGTCGAGGCCTGGCAGCCTCGACCAATCAGAGACGCGGGATGTCTACGTCCTTTATGACATCATCGTCGCTGTGCCCATCGCTGATTGGTCGAGGCCTAGCGGCCTCGACCAATCAGAGAGGCGGGATTTCCAGGACAGACAGACAGACAGACAGAAAGACAGAAAGACAGACAGACGGAAAAACCCTTAGACAATTATATATATAGATTTGTTCTCTATGGGATAGCTGGAAATGACGGAGCTAGGAAAGTTCCCACGCTCGAGTTCATATGAAGACATCCAGCAGAGGGCGCATCACCATGAATAAAGGTAACTACAGGTCATTGACCTACATTACCTTCATTCCCCGCGGTTTTACAGGCACGAGCACAGCTGCAATATAGCAGAGCTCCTGCCTGTAAAATATTTTAACCCCTTCAGATGGATTTACATCGTGGGACGTTACAGATCAACAGAAGGTATGTATATTGTTGGTTTATTATTTTTCCTTTGTTACAGAGCGAGGGTCTTCAGGTGGATTGAGAGAGCAATAAAATATTAAAACAACCTGTGTGTTTATTTCATTAAAATACTTTTTAATAATGTGTGTGTTTTTTTAACCCTTTCATACAATTGGATTAATAATGGATAGGTGTCATAATTGATGCCTCTCCATTATTAATCTGGCTTAATGTCACCTTACAATAGCAAGGTGACCTTAACCCTTCATTACCCCGTATCCCACCGCTACACAGGAATGGGAAGAGAGTGGCCAAGTGCCAGAATAGGCGCATCTTCTAGATGTGCCTTTTCTGGGGTGGCTGGGGGCAGATGTTTTTAGCCGGGGGGGGGCCAATAACCATGGACCCTCTCCAGGCTATTAATATCTGCCCTCAGTCACTGGCTTTACTACTCTGGCAGAGAAAATTGCGCGAGAGCCCACGCCAATTTTTTCCGCCATTTAACCCTTTAATTTAATAGCTAGAGGACGATGAGGACGTCATCGTAAGAAGATGGGGGGCACTGGACCAGACCGCGACGCCCATCGGACCGGACCGCAGCGGGACCGCCCCTGGGTGAGTATAATCTAACCTCTTTTTCTCATCTTTCAAGATACATCGGGGGCCACGTGACCACAGAAACGCACTGGCACACGGACACGGATAATTCCGGTACCGATTTTTCCGGTACCGGAAATATCTGGACGTGTGAGACTGCCCTAATTCTACCCAATATAAAGTGATATAAAAAAAGTAACAATATTATTAATAAACAAATTTAAGCTCAGACTGTTGACTCGGCCCTCCAGAGCACTCACAGTCTCTCACGCGGCCCTTTGGTAAAATGTATTGCCACTCCTGAGTTATGCCATTCAATAGCATTATAGTGGCATATGTTGTTTTAATACGTGAGTGAATTCAGCCTAGCAGATTTTTATTCTAAGCTGCTGCATCAGCTGTAATTTTGTGTTAAAGATACAATAGTTATTCTGCAATCAAATACCTCATCAAATTGAGTTAGAGCACCTATTACGGCAGCTGTGGGCTCTAATACCTCAGGATCTGACATCGCTCCGCAGGGAGGAAGCCATGATTATAGTTCCTAGCCTAGCTTGATAACACAAGTGGGATTCTGTCTAGGCAGCAGATGTATAAGTAGCACTAGCAATGCTTATAACATACAGCAGCTCATTTCTATGTGCTGGTCTTGGGACCACTGTTTAGTAAAAGCAAATATTGGCGTTTTCTCATCTGACACATAACTAGGAAATGAGTGGTTCTCCGAATGCCGTTTTATGTTTTATTAATACTGTATCTTTACAGCAGACATAAAATGTATACTGTAATATCAAATTGAGAATTGCCTTGGAGAGTCGCAATCTCAAGGTTGACAACTTGAATGGGAAAAATTATAAGAAAATGAAATATATAAATTCTTAGGGGTACTTTCAAGGCTTCATATGTTCTTCTTTTATTCTCTGGTTATGTTATTGTACTTTAAATTAATATTAACCATATTTTAACTTTTTCTTTCTTATTTTATAGTAAGTGGCTTGTCTAGTATAGTTTCTTGTGTGGTGAAATATGGTAGATCCATCAGTTCTCTAGTGTGATATGTCGTATATGTAGTATATACAAGCTACAGTCTTGTGGTTTGAGAAAGTGGTGAGGGTCACAGGATGAGGACCCCAACAATCAAAAGGGCTTTCACATATTTAAAGAGTTTTAAGAGATTAGTTACACTCTAAGAGGTTATTGCTCCCAATCAGATATGAGCAAATTCATTTGATATGAATCCATGTAAAATATTTTGGAATTTTCTGAACCTGGGGAATTCAAACAATTTGCATTTTGTTTCTGGCAAATGGTTGTTACCATTTTACACATTGCAGAAGATTGCATCAGCTAGAAAAGGATCACATGACCTTGGACGCAGCCGGGTGAGATTCCTCATTATGGCTTGAGACTATCACATAGAGCAACCAGTCAGAAGGGACTACACTAGCTTGTATAAAAGCAAAGGCAGGGAACACAGAAGCTATTTTTGTGGTGAATCTGGATAGTGAGAGAAAGTCACAGCTCATAATTTAACCATGGAGAAAAGGAAAGAAAGTCATAAAACCCCAAACAAATTGTGTGTATAACAGTTCAGCAGTAAAGAAGATTAGTGTATGAGTAAAGGAGAACTCAGATTTCCTTAATACAGGCAGGGAAATAAGAGAGCTGGCAGCTTGTACTTGCTTGATCAGCATGGTTAAATTGCTGCTGCAATTCAGTTACACACTTTTTTCATTTATGCTGAAGTAAGCCTCCAATATAGCTAAAATAAACAGTGCTACCCAATTTTTTGCACACCAATTATATTTGACTCAATAGATGTATTTACAGGCAACCACTGTAATTTTCCTGGTGTTTACTAGTTTATTAGGATTGTGTTAAAAATGCAAAAGAGAAGTAAAAAAATATAGTTTGTGTGTCACAAACTACTGATTTTTGCACGCCTATTTTATTAGTCTAACAAATTAAAGCTGCACTCCGAAATGCTAGAATATGTAAACATTGAATATTTGAAATTGCAACTGCATTACAGCTATAGAAAACATGTCATGTTGCTGGCTGTCGGGCTCAAATGAATTGGCCAATTTGTGCACTAATTGCCTACATTTTTTGTCATGTTTTCTATAGCAGTAATGCAGTTCCAATATCATATATTCAATATTTACATATAATAGCATTTCACAGTGCAGCTTTAATTTGTTAGTTATATAGAGTGGCTCTCTTAGCTTGCACCTCACACTTATCTTTTTCTGTTTGGCAGTGTTGGTCAGATTGTTTGATAATTGTTTATATTTATTTTATTAATGTAATTTGACATATATACAATACTGCGGCCTGTTGCCAACAGCTTTTTTAGCATTTTTCTGTATGTACTATATGGCACATCATTCATCACATACATCATTCAGTTACAGCAGGCTAATGTTACCTCTGACAGTGACAACATCAGTTTGAGTAAGACATCTGTACATTCTTCCTCCTTCATTGCTGTAACAGTGATTTAATTGCAGGCAGTGATTTGATTGCATAACAGTAAAGATTAGATTGTGGACTTTCAATTACATAAATGACTTCTCTATCTTCACTAGCCACTAATCCTCTTAGCCATAGTTCCCTGGATGCTAAAGGTACCGTCACACTTAGCGACGCTGCAGCGATACCGACAACGATGTTGATCGCTGCAGCGTCGCTGTTTGGTCGCTGGAGAGCTGTCACACAGACAGCTCTCCAGCGACCAACGATCCCGAGGTCCCCGGTAACCAGGGTAAACATCGGGTAACTAAGCGCAGGGCCGCGCTTAGTAACCCGATGTTTACCCTGGTTACCAGCGTAAAAAAACAAACAGTACATACTTACATTCAGCTGTCTGTCCCTTGCCGTCTGGTTCCTGCACTGACTGCTGGCCGTAAAGTGAAAGTGAAAGCACAGCACAGCGGTGAGTCACACAGCGGTGACTCACCGCTGTGCTGTGCTTTCACTTTCACTTTATGGCCAGCAGTCAGTGCAGGAACCAGACGGCAAGGGACAGACAGCTGAATGTAAGTATGTACTGTTTGTTTTTTTATGCTGGTAACCAGGGTAAACATCGGGTTACTAAGCGCGGCCCTGCGCTTAGTTACCGGATGTTTACCCTGGTTACCAGTGAAGACATCGCTGAATCGGTGTCACACACGCCGATTCAGCGATGTCTACGGGGAGTCCAGCGACGAAATAAAGTTCTGGACTTTCTTCCCCGACCAGCGATCTCCCAGCAGGGGCCTGATCGCTGCTGCCTGTCACACTGGACGATATCGCTAGCGAGGACGCTGCAACGTCACGGATCGCTAGCGATATCGTTTAGTGTGACAGTACCTTATGAAATATATTTCACAGCAACTTCTTCCAGTTGATATGTTGGATGAGAACAGTCATTGTTTAGATGTTGATGAGATGGGGGTGAAGGAGATGGAGGACATGATTGAAATGCCTATCTACAGCATGACTGTGCTAGTAGTAGTTATGGCACTGGCAGCCATGGTGGTAGAGGCACAGGCAGTGGCAGCCAATGTGTTAGTGGTACTGTAAATCAGGGCAAATCTAGAGGTTGGAATCGTGAGGCAGAGCAAAGAGTTCAGGAGGATATTTCCTACACTCAGACAACTGCATTTCCTAAACAGAGTCACCATAGCTGGACACCATAAATATGATATTTGTGCAGAGGGTAAAAGAAAAGCCAAAAATATCTATATGTCAAATTCTACAAAGTGGTAGATGAAAAAAAATGTTCATTGCAATCTTAGCCAGTTGTGGAAAAAAAGATCAGAGAAGGTAAGGGGCATGGAGGATCTTATTAAGTCTTCTGAAGAAACATCTAATGGGGACATGATTAGCTTGTTTACGTACCGCATATACACCCCATCAAAAGACACGGAGGTAGTCCTTCCATTTGGAAAATAATAAGCTCAAACTCCAGAGGGAGATGTGCCTCACTTACCATGAGAATCAGTCGAATAGTCTACCGCTAGAGCAGGTCACTGCAGGAATCAATGGTGTCATTTATTATTATATGATCAATGTATGGTGTTACTATGTGGTCACATTGGTGTTATTTATCCCTTGTATTGTGGAATTATGGTTATTATTCCCTCTTCCCTCTCCTCTTCCCTCTCCTAGTGTATCCTCACCCATCCCCTGCAGACTGTGAGCCCTCGCGGGCAGGGTCCTCCCTCCTTATGTACTCGTGTGCCTTGTTATCTGCTCATGTTTAATGTAATTGTCTATATTTGCCCCGTATTCACATGTAAAGCGCCATGGAATAAATGGCGCTATAAAAATGTATAATAATAAAAATAATAATAATAATTATTACATTTAGTATTCTAGTTATACCTTAGGAGCGTTTTTGAAAAAGTAGAGTCGGAATAATCGTGAGTTCCCTCTTACACTAAAAAATATCCATACCGATAAATTAATTGAAATTAGTTTGTAAAGCTTAAACTAAAGATATATCTATATAGGTGCTGTTACTCTGAGTAAATTAATGTCTTTTGCAAAAATCCACACTGCCATTGCTAAGAAATTTACCTTTGAAGTTTTATGCAAATAAGTTGTGAGCGATAGTCTCTGTAAAGCGCTGTGGAATTAATGGAGCTATATAGATGAGTAAAATAAATAAATAAAAATAAGTGCAATGGGGCATGTCAAAGCACTTCCACCCCTCCATCCCTTACTGCTTAGTCCTTGCACTTGGCTTCTGCATTTGATTGACAGGTCAGTCCAGCTTCTGTCACTGACTCAGCCCCAAGGCACTGCTGGTGTTTGTGCGAGATCTCGGCAAGAAGCGGCAGATGACAGAGGCTGGATTAACCTGTCAATCTAACATAGGGGAAAGGCACCAGGTAGGGAAAAAGGAGTGTGGGACAATGGGCTGGAAGTGCTTTTACATGCCTTAAAGCACTTGAAGATCATTTGCATAGAACTTAAACAGCGGATGTCTCAGCTATGGCAGTGCAAATTTCCACTTGAATGGTATCAATTTACTCAGCATAGCAGTATCTATACAGTTATGCCTGCAATGTAAGGTAGCAATCTCTGACAGGCTCCATTCAAACATTAAAGGCGATCTGTCAGCTAATTCATGCTGCCAAAACACGGTGGAGAGCATGAATGAGACACCGGCTGTTCAACTGCAACCTTGTGTGTTTTATTCTGAAATGGACCAAAAAAAAAAAACATAGTTTTTAAGGCTGGCCGTGGACTATGCATCTGTGGTATCTCAGTACCTGGTCTACTGCTGCTGAATGAAACAGTTGTCACATGTCAGTAGGTTTGTCCCTGTGTGCCAGAACTACTTTGGGCCCTGTAAGTTATATGTATAATACATTAATATGCGTTGTACTTTGCTACCATTTACTGGCCAATGTATGAATATGAGAGATAGGCCGGGGTCACACTTGCCAGTGCAATGCGAGAAACTCATGCAAGTCTCTCGCATCAATACCTGGCACTGCCGCTGGCACTCGGGACCAGAGCATTCAGCTGCATAGAAATACATGCTGCCGCACACTCCAGTCCGGAGTGCCAGTGGCAGTGCCGGGTATTGATGCGAGTTTCTCGCATTGCACGTGCTAGTGGGACCCCGGCTATAGGTGTTTAATCTCCTCCCAATTAACTGAACACGCTTCCTATGAGCTGGCACAAACCAAAGTAGTCCTGTTTAGTTCAGCGAAGGAAAAGCAAGGAAGCTTTCACTGCTTCCTGAATCCATTCCAGTCCACGCTGAGGGGAAAGCCGTCTCCATATAGTTGCCACCACAAAGGAGTGAGCCCTTGTACATTCAGGAGAGATAAGGCACAATAAGAGCTTTCCTGCATACTGGTTTTCCTATGTGCTTCCATCCGGAAACCAGATCCATCATGTCAGCCATGCCACTAACTTTGTCCTACCCCCTGCAATAGAGAACGATAGGGCCAATACCATGAGTTCTTAATTATTATTAACAATAATAATAAAAATAATAATCATTATTGATATAGCGCCAACATATTCCACATAGCTTTACAATTCAACAGCTCATATACAAGTCATAAGTAACAAAGTTAAAGTCAATGCAGTAATTAAAGCAAAATAATGACGACCCTGCTCGTGAGAGCTTACAATCTACAATGAGGCGAGGGTGACACAAAGTACAAGGGCTTATTTACAATGATGGTCCAGCCATCTTGAGGGAATGGGGGATAGATAAAGGCTGCATGAGTTAGTCATCATCCAATATTTGTGGTGCTTTTGGTTGCGGTGGAGTTTGATGGAGAGTTATTTTCAGAAAAATAGTGAATGGGCTATATATTAAAGGACTTTGATTAGGGAACGTGATTAGCCGCCCTAAACCGATGTGTTTTTAGGGAGCGCCATGGGGAGCCAACCCATGTCAGTCCCTCCATCACTATAACATTACCGTGTGTTTTCATAAGGAGAAGACCCCTCACTTGCAGTGTAGCCTATACTGGGAACTACCCCCACATTGCCTTTAAGAGAGAGACGGTCCCTGTTTTCTCCTTCAGTAAAATACAAGTTGACATGTGTGTCTGCTTGTAATTGCACGAACATCGCAGGTGCTCCAACACCTGCAACTGGACACCACCTCTACAGGAACACAGTAGGGCGGTCTTACATCATCTCTTTAAGTGCCAACTCCGACTATTTATAATTGTTGTGGACATGAGGAAAATGTTTAGGGGTCCAATGACCCACTTCAGCTACTGTGACATTAAAATCTGCTGCAAGTGGTACTACAGTTCTCAGCTGGCCGCTCTGTAACAACTGGTACCTCCTCCGTGGCTCACCGCACATCTCAGATCACAAGTTGGAGGCAGGTCCCCTGTGGCCTCTCCTCACCCCACTCTCCAAGACGGACCAGTAGGTCCTCTACATACACACATATGGATAAGCCTGTAAGTCTAAGAAATGAGGCAGGGTGAAGCCACCTGAGATCTGGAGATGCAAGACATAAAGTCCTCTGCTGGTTCTTCACACAATATTTTCTCTGAAATGCCATGGCGTACACTGTAATAAAGCAGCTGTGTCTGATTCATGCTAACCGTGGTGAAAGCAGCATGAAACAGCTGACAGGTTCTCTATTAACTTGTTTTATATATTACCGTATATACTCGAGTATAAGCCGACCCGAGTATAAGCCGACCCCCCTAATTTTGCCACAAAAAACTGGGAAAACTTATTGACTCGAGTATAAGCCTAGGGTGGAAAATGCAGCAGCTACCGGTGAATTTCAAAAATAAAAATAGATGCTCCATACCGTTCATTATGGCCCCACAGCTGTGCCATATAGTGCTGTGCACCGTTCATTATTGCCCCATAGATGTACCATAGAAACCTGTGCCATATAGTGCTCTGCACCGTTCATTATTGCCCCATAGCTGTGCCATATAGTGCTCTGCACCGTTCATTATTGCCCCATAGCTGTGCCATGTAGTGCTCTGCACCGTTCATTATTGCCCCATAGATGCTCCTTATAAAGCTCTGCCATTGCTGCTGCTGCAATAATAAAAAAAAATATCATACTCACCTCTCTTGCTTGCAGCTCCTCAGCGTCCTGTCTCGGCGTCTCTCCGCACTGACTGATCAGGCAGAGGGTGGCGCGCACACTGCATGCGTCATCGCGCCCTCTGACCTGCACAGTCAGTGCGGAAAGACGCCGGGAAGATGGAGTGGCGCCCGGCGTGTGGAACGCGGACAGGTGAATATGTAATACTTACCTGCTCCCGGCGTCCCGCTCCTTCCCCCGGACAGCTGTCTTCGGTGCCGCAGCCTCTTCCTCTATCAGCGGTCACCGTTACCGCTCATTAGAGAAATAAATATGCGGCTTCACCCCTATGGGAGTGGAGTCCATATTCATTTCTCTAATGAGCAGTCCCACGTGACCGCTGAACAGGGGAAGAGCTGCGGCACGCGAAGACAGTGTGACGGGCAGGGGGAGCGTCAGGAGCCCCGGAAGCAGGTAAGTATGCCTCAGCGCCCTCTCCCCCTCACCCGCCGACCCCACCGCCGACCGTGACTCGAGTATAAGCCGAGAGGGGCACTTTCAGCACAAAAATTTGGGCTGAAAATCTCGGCTTATACTCGAGTATATACGGTACTATTATTGCCAAGGAAAGTACTAGGGGTAGCCTTATTTGTATCTAACCTTGTTGCATGTGCTACATGCATATTCTCATTTTTCATATATGACAATGTGCTTTGTGATACACATGAATTACAATATTTTGATGTATCCAATCAGTTTATTACCTGTCTCGTCCATATTCTCCAGATCTGAAAAAAAGAGAATTGTTCTTGACTTTAACTCAGAAAAAATGATCTCATCTTGCCTCTCCTTGGTATTTTTGAAAAGTTTGCTCTCCAAGCAGTCATTAATCTGCTGCAATGACTTTTTGTGACTCAGCAGAATGTCAGACTGTCAGTCTTGATAGGTAACTCATCTTGTTGGCTTTCCACCTTGTAAAGGATTCTGAGATTTGTGACAAAGAAAGATCCGACTTTAAATTGCACTGTATGTCTAAAGGTAAAATTTCATTATAGTAGGATGTTTTAGTGAGCGTGAAGCCTGCTCACATCTATTTCTAGAATAAAGCCAAGGGGTGAAGCTTATTTTACAAAATAAACAAAACAAAGGAATTAGCTGTTCCCGTGATTCTGCTTACTATAGTGGAGAGGCAATTTAAGAAAGCCACATAAAAGACTTGTTTGGCGCTGCACTGAAAAGAAAATTAACTCCACTTTACTGTATTGTAAACTTCCACTGCGAGAAAACACAATACGACACTCACATATATGAAAAGCGGAATGGTAAAAAAACACATTGTAGGCAGACATTTGTGCAGAAAATAGGAATTGAATTTCAAAAATGGCTGGATTTGACCATACTACAGTATAGATCTCTGGGCCACCAGTTAAGGGCTACATAATATTTTATAGTAGTAGATCTTTTCGAACTGTATGCAAACTATATGAGTTTTCTTTACAACTGTAAGAGATTGTGCACATGGCACCTTTCAAGGGAACCTGATAACTGATACATGCTGCCTGATTCACGGTACGATATCAACCAGTGTCTACTGCCCTGGATTGACAGGTCTTGGGCTATACATGCACGTAGACAGAAATCTGTCAATCCAGGACAGCGGGTGGGGAGAAGCCACTGGGGACTCAACTGTCCAACTAGTCTACAGCACGGCTCAGGCTCTGGTGGCTTTTAAAGTATGTTTTTTCAGCTTCAAACATATATTGCTGAACTCCAACAGTTTTAGATTTGTCACTCGCAAATCAGGAAGGTAAATCCGGAGTATTTCTGCTGTGCCTGACTTTCTTATCTTTCTTATACAACTGTGATCTGTAAGAAGTAGACTTCTCAGGATAGACTTCTTTAGAGGCAAACATATTTTTTTTATACTAAGTGAAAGCAAAAAAGAAATTCTGAATAATATGCAATGTCTAAAATAGAATTTAATCAATCATATGTTAATTTGCATTACGCATTTTCCAAAGACCTATCTACTTGTAATGTTTTGGATCTATGAATTACAGAAGAGCATAATAAGCTTAGCATGCACAAGTCAGTGCGGGAGACTTCTTCCAACTAATCTTTACTTGATATTTGCTTTGAGAAATTAGCCGCTCCTTCAACTGCGTGTGCTCCACATTGTCATTGTAATAGAAAATACTGCCTTTAGTTAATCTGGCTCCGAACAGCGGCATCAAATCAATGAGTGATATTAGAAACCAAAAAGGCAAACATATTTGCTACAGACTTAATTATCGTTAATTTAGTAATCAAATTAAGAGTAATTGTATGTATGCAGCCTCAATTCTACAAAGTATCTCAATAATTATTTAGCCTGGTGTGGACTTAATGTTTTTCATGAAAAACTAGGATTTTTAATATAATTATTTCATTTTAGTACAAATATTATAAACTAACTTCAACTGAAATAATCTAATCTAGGTTAAAAAATGATATTGGTTAGGTGTCGAGTTCCTGCCTCTGCACAGGGGGAATCTCGAACCATCTCTGCTGCGGTCTCCCATTCTTCTCCAGCTGCAGTGGAGTCTGCTTAGCGGAGATGTCGTTCCCAGCGTCTTGCTCAGTCTCACTCTGTGCATAGGGTTGCTGCTGCTTTTCCAGCTTCTGCCATTGAAGCCAGTGCTGGGCAGCGGTGAGCAGACGCTTCTGAGACTAAGTCCTACTTTGCACACACTGAGCATGCCCAGGGCAAGATCTCTCAGTGGAGATCTAGGGTCACATGCTCAGGTACTGCAGCGACTTCCATTGGTCCTTCTCACAGAAGGTCCTGTAGGTACTAGGACTAAGTTCTGCTTTGCACACACTGAGCATGCCCAGGGCAAGATCTCTCAGTGGAGATCTAGGGTCACATGCTCAGGTACTGCAGCAATTCCATTGGTCCTTCTTTGAAAGGTCCTATACGTGTTGCAGCTATTAAAGGCTCGCATGGCCGCACGGCCATGCGCTAGTGTACATTTGTAAACGTGTGTGTGTTGTGAGTGAAAGTCGCTCTTTAAATAACCTTCCCTATTGGATGACTGTTCGCGGAATGTGTATGATTGCTATCTAGCGCCTGACTTATCCAACAGCACGTTACACATTAATACAGTGTCTAGTTGCTCCGTCCGCCAGTGCGGCGCCGTGCGCTTTCACAGCGCTTTCCTGAACCAAGCCTGGGTGGTTAGTGGCGTCCGCCAGTGCGGCACCGCATGCACTCTCGTGCATTCCTTTGTTATTATTTTGGTTACGCTGACACCCCAGTTGCGGTATCGACCGCAAGTAGTCTACGCAGACTCAGATCCCAAGTCTTAGGACTGAGCTTGGAGACTCCTTGCTTGTGCTCTTGTGTGCAGTACCGTGGCCCTGTGACTTAACAGGGTTTGCTTCCTTCACACAGGGTGAAGTTAACCCGTGTGTGTATTCACATTATACCGCCATATAGTCTGTCATTACTTGGCAGCAGGTTCCATCTCTGCACGGTGGACCCCGGGCTGTGAACGCACCTTATTCTACCTATCTTATTATTTGGTGCGTTCCGCTAGCCCTAACAGGTTATCTACTGCTTGATGAGCACTCTGCTGAATATTAGTGGTCTTATGCTCCCTTGATTCCTTTAATCATTCATGAATTTCCCGGCCTGGTGTCCTAGCCATAAATAATTTTAGTAACTACTATCAATGGAAACCCAACACATAAATACAAAGAGCGAGCCACCAAGGTAAGAGCCAGGATAGGTAAGAGCTACCCACTAGTGTAATTTGGGAAAGTACAGTTATACTCCACACTGTTCCCAGGCTAGAAGAGTATCAATAAAATATTAACTTTTATTAACCAAATAATGTTTTAAAATAAAGCACTTATTAACATTTTAGATTTTCTGTCTACATAATCATCAACTTTTTAAAATGATGCTAAGGATATGAAGGTCTAAAATGCTCTTCTACTGAAATTTTGGGGTATTCTGGCTCCACCATAATTATAGTTACCGTATATACTCGAGTATAAGCCGACCCGAGTATAAGCCGACCCCCCTAATTTTGCCACAAAAAACTGGGAAAACTTATTGACTCGAGTATAAGCCTAGGGTGGAAATGCAGTGTTTATACTGGCCCCATAGATGCCCCAATACAGTGCTCTGCAGTGTTTATACTGGCCCCATAGATGCCCCAATACAGTGCTCTGCAGTGTTTATACTGGCCCCATAGATGCCCCAATACAGTGCTCTGCAGTGTTTATACTGGCCCCATAGATGCCCCAATACAGTGCTCTGCAGTGTTTATAGTGGCCCCATAGATGCCCCAATACAGTGCTCTGCACTGTTTATATTGGCCCCATAGATGCCCCAATACAGTGCTCTGCAGTGTTTATACTGGCCCCATAGATGCCCCAATACAGTGCTCTGCAGTGTTTATACTGGCCCCATAGATGCCCCAATACAGTGCTCTGCAGTGTTTATAGTGGCCCCATAGATGCCCCAATACAGTGCTCTGCACTGTTTATATTGGCCCCATAGATGCCCCAATACAGTGCTCTGCAGTGTTTATACTGGCCCCATAGATGCCCCAATACAGTGCTCTGCAGTGTTCATAGTGACCCCATAGATGCCCCAATACAGTGCTCTGCAGTGTTCATAGTGGCCCCATAGATGCCCCAATACAGTGCTCTGCAGTGTTCATAGTGGCCCCATAGATGCCCCAATACAGTGCTCTGCAGTGTTCATAGTGGCCCCATAGATGCCCCAATACAGTGCTCTGCAGTGTTTATAGTGGCCCCATAGATGCCCCAATACAGTGCTCTGCAGTGTTCATAGTGGCCCCATAGATGCCCCAATACAGTGCTCTGCAGTGTTTATACTGGCCCCATAGATGCCCCAATACAGTGCTCTGCAGTGTTCATAGTGACCCCATAGATGCCCCAATACAGTGCTCTGCAGTGTTCATAGTGGCCCCATAGATGCCCCAATACAGTGCTCTGCAGTGTTCATAGTGGCCCCATAGATGCCCCAATACAGTGCTCTGCAGTGTTCATAGTGGCCCCATAGATGCCCCAATACAGTGCTCTGCAGTGTTCATAGTGGCCCCATAGATGCCCCAATACAGTGCTCTGCAGTGTTCATAGTGGCCCCATAGATGCCCCAATACAGTGCTCTGCAGTGTTCATAGTGGCCCCATAGATGCCCCAATACAGTGCTCTGCAGTGTTCATAGTGGCCCCATAGATGCCCCAATACAGTGCTCTGCAGTGTTCATAGTGGCCCCATAGATGCCCCACATTAATCTGTGCGATGGCCGCTGCTGCTGCAATAAAAAAAAAAAAAAGCCATACTCACCTCGCTACTTGCAGCTCCCAGCGTCTGGTCCCGGCGTCTGTCTGCACTGACTGATCAGGCAGAGGGCGCCGCGCACACTAGTGCGTCATCGCGCCCTCTGACCTGAACAGTCAGAGCGCAGATAGACGCCGGGAAGATGGATCGGCGGCTGGAACGAGGACAGGTGAATATAACATACTCACCTAGTCCTGGCGATCCTCGCGCTGTCCCCTCCTGTCTTCCGCGCTGCAGCTTCTTTCTCTGTCAGCGGTCACCGGCACCGCTGACAGAGAAATGAATACGCGGCTCCGCCCCTATGGGAGGTGGAGCCGCTTATTCATATCTCTAATGAGCGGTCCCACGTGACCGCTGAAGAGAGGAAGAAGCTGCAGCGCCGAAGCCCGTGGGACGGCAGGGACAGCGCGAGGATCGCTGGGACTAGGTAAGTATACCCCAGCGCCCTCAGCCCCTCACCCGCCGACCCTGCCACTACCGTGACTCGAGTATAAGCCGAGGGGGGCACTTTCAGCCCTAAAATTTGGGCTGAAAATCTCGGCTTATACTCGAGTATATACGGTATATTTGCAAATATACCACTACAGTGCAATAAAGTCTCTGGATAAGAAATGTTGTGTGGTGCCTAGATAAATACTGCACATATTAAAAAGAGAGTAGGGTGCACCATATATTGGTTATGACTAATCTGATCTAGTTGTTTACCCTTAATAGACTTTCCCAGTCCCAGGTCACAGTCCATCAGAGCAGTCATCAATTGGGGCCAATACTGTGTGGAGTAGCTAAAACATAGTCAAGAACAAAGCCAAAAGTCTTCACCAGGTGAAGGTCTAAAATGCAAAAAGCCAAAGAGTAAGATGTAACATAATTAGAAGACGAAAATGGGCAATAAACTGAAAATATTAGTATTCAAAAACTTGGCTAAGTCAGGGTCATGTCAGGGGCAAAATTCAGAACCTGAAAAGGTCAGTTTAAGAAGACAGAGCTAGGTATGAACATCCATGAACAGAAAAAATAGAAGTGCACTCACCAGTCCTTATAAGTTACGAGCCTTTATTGAAAATGCATGCAGGTGAATTTAAGAGAGAACGTGGAATGGACGGACAACGTCCGTTTCGTGCTGCTGCACTTCTACGGGTTCAGACCGTAGGTATTAGGTATTAGTTAGGTATTGAAAATTGGGGGTCATTTGGTTAAAGTTGTGGGGGGGGGAGGGCTGGCTCAATTTTTTCTTGGGCCCAGGAAATGTGGAATGCGTCACAGCGGTGGAGCAGGGAGAGGTAAGTATTTCAACTTTGCAAGTGCTGTGATCCAGAGCAAGCAGGGGGGCCCACTCGTTCGCATTGGCACTGACACAGGGCCCCTCAAAGTACGGCGTTGTGTTTGACGGCGGGGGCGCCTCCCACCGGCAGTGACACTTTTGTGTACTATGATGGGCCCTGTGACAGTGACATCGCCAACGAGTATGCCCCCCCACCTGATGAAGGAACCTGCACTTTCATATGCACCTTCCTCTTTGTCCCCGTGTAAGGTTGTATAGTATGTGGGAAGGGGGACCTGACTTTCAGCAGGGTCAGATTCTGGCTGTGTAGAGTGCAAGGGGAATGAGGTGGTCTCGGTCAATGTACCAGGAGACCCATCAATCAGTGGCTGGGTAATAGGCAGGATGAGGAGGAAACACAGATATAGGCCCAAAATAAAAAAGGAGGCTAAAAGCAGAAAAAAATTGGTAACAGGAGTAAACAGGCAGCATTGCTTTGTTCAGTGGAGGACAACAACAAGCAGCAGCAGACACTATTAGTAGAGCCCAACCAAACTAGTAGGGCAAATACAGTTTCAAATTCTAAATACAGACCGAAAGCCTGTAGATTGAAACTCAGCTTTGTTTCTTTGAGGAAACCAAGAGGCAGCAGCAGACGTCACTAGGCCCAAACCAAGAACCAGGCCAAATGCAATTTCATATTGTTGATAGAGGCCGAAAGCCTGTAGATTGAAACTCAGCTTTGTTTCTTTGAGGAAACCAAGAGGCAGCAGCAGACGTCACTAGGCCCAAACCAAGAACCAGGCCAAATGCAGTTTCATATTGTTGATAGAGGCCGAAAGCCTGTAGATTGAAACTCAGCTTTGTTTAGTAGAGGTAGAATGGGCGCACCCACCTGTCCAGGCAAACGGCACTTGCACGGGTGCTTGCGCTAAGTGGTGACCACGGTCCTGTGGGGGGAGTCAGCCCATTTAGGGAGGTATAAAAATGGCCTATGGTGGACATTCAGCAGCTGCAAATGGAGGAATTAGCAAAGTCAGTAAGAGGAGGGCAAAAGCGAGTCATTTTTCACCCAAGCTACGTGTCAGCAGGGGAAGGTGGGGCAAAAGAACTGGCAATCCATGATTGGTTCATTTTAATGAAGGTTAGATCATCTACATTTTGGGTAGCCAGACGTGTCCTTTTTTCGGTCAGTATTGAACCAGCAGCACTGAAGACTCTTTCTGAAAGCACACTGGCAGCAGGGCAAGCGAGCTCCTGTAATGCATATTCTGCCAATTTGGGCCAGGTGTCTAGTTTAGATGCCCAGTAATCAAAGGGGAATGACCTGTGAGGGAGAACATCGATAAGGGATGAAAAATAGTTTGTAAACATACTGGACAAATGCTGTCTCCTGTCACTTTGAATAGATGCAGCAGTCCCTGTTGTGTCAGCGGTCATTGAAAAATCACTCCACAACCTTGTCAGAAAACCCCTCTGTCCAACGCCACTTCGGATTTCTGCACCTCTAGCACCTCTGCCATGTTGCCCCCTACGGCAAGTGTGAGGACCATCACAACCTCTGGTGTGCTGGGAATGCCTGAACCAAACGGTCTACAAGAGTTGCTTGTTTGGTAGCCAATATTTGCTCAAGGTTCTCATGTGGCATGATGTTTTGCATTTTCAGTTTATAGCATGGATCCAGGAGGCAGGCCAACCAGTAATCGTTATCGGTCATCATTTTGACAATGCGGGGTCCCTTTTTAGAAAACGCAAGGCATACTCAGCCATGTGGGCCAATGTTCCTGGTGTCAATTCACTGGTCCTGCTGGGTTGAGGAGCACTTTCTTGGAAATCCACATCACAAGTGTCCCGCAAGAAACCTGTACCTGACCTTGCAACACCACCAGTTTCAAGTGGCCCCTGAGAAGCATCCTCCTCCCATACATAGTCATCCCCATCATCCTCATCCTCATCCTCTTCGACCGCCACCTCGTCCTGGACAGTTCCCTGACCAGACAATGGCTGACTGTCATCAAGGATTCCCTCATCCTCGGCTGCAGACGCCAGCTCCTTGATGTGCGTCAAACTTTGCATCAGCAGACGCATAAGTGGGATGCTCATGCTTATGATGGCGTCGTCTGCACTTGCCAGCCATGTGCATTCCTCGAAACACTGAAGGACTTGACAGAGGTCTTGTAGCTTGGACCACTGCACACCAGACAACTCCATGTCTGCCATCCAACTGCCTGCCCGTGTATGCGTATCCTCCCACAAATACATGACAGCATGCCTCTGTTCACACAGCCTCTGAACCATGTGCAATGTGGAGTTCCACCTTGTTGCAACGTCGATAATTAGGCGGTGCTGTGGAAGATTGAGCGATCGCTGATGGTTCAGCATACGGCTGGAGTGTACGGGCGACCGGCGGATGTGCGAGCAAAGTCTTCGCACCTTCAGGAGCAGGGCTGGTAACTCTGGATAATTTTTAAGAAAGCACTGCACCACCAGGTTCAAAGTGTGAGCCAGGCAAGGTATGTGTTTGAGTTGTGAAAGGGCTATGGCAGCCATAAAATTCCTTCCATTATCACTGAATACCTTGCCTGCCTCAAGATGTACACTTCCCAGCCATGACTGAGTTTCTTGCTGAAAGAACTCGGCCAGAACTTCCGCGGTGTGTCTGTTGTCGCCCAAACACTTCATTTCAAACACGGCCTGCTGACGCTTCCCACTAGCTGTTCCGTAATGGGACACCTCGTGTGCAACACTGGCAGCTGCGGATGGAGTGGTCGTGCGACAGCGCTCTGTGGATGAGCTTTCGCTTCTGGAGGAGGAGGAGGAGGTGGGGTGGCGAACGTCTACAGCCAACTGTTTCCTAGATCGTGGGCTAGGCAGAACTATCCCACTATTGCTGTCCCCTGTGGACCCTGCATCCACCACATTAACCCAGTGCACCGTGATGGACACGTAACGTCCCTGGCCATGCCTACTGGTCCATGCATCTGTTGTGAGGTGCACCTTCCCACTAACAGACTGCCTCAGTGCATGGACAATGCGGTCTTTGACATGCTGGTGGAGGGCTCGGATGGCTTTTCTCGCAAAGAAGTAGCGATTGGGTAGGTCATAGCGTGGTACTGCGTAGGCCATCAGGGCTTTGAAAGCTTCGCTTTCAACCAACCGGTAGGGCATCATCTCTAACGAGATAAGTCTGGCAATGTGGGCGTTCAAACCCTTTGTACACGGATGACAGGATGAGTACTTTCGTTTCCTAACAAGAGTCTCTTCTAGGGTGAGCTGGACTGGAGAGCTGCCCATGGTGGAACTAGCGGTGGTGTTGGTTGTGGACATGGCAGATTGAGAGTGAGTTGGTGATGTTGGCCTACATACAGTGCTTCCTACCAATAACCTTCTGACTCCCTGACTGCTTTGGCCTAGCGACGATCCCTCAACATTTGCTGCTGGTGTCCTAAACGGTGGGCTTACAGTGAGGGAAGCAATGTTGCAGTGCTGACTACCTTCATTCAGACCTGGTGCACCAACGGTACGGGACGTTCAGTAGTTAGTCCAGGCTTGCAAGTGCATGCTGTTTAAATGTTTATGCATGCACGTTGTATTTAAATTGTTAAGAATCTTCCCTCTGCTAAAGGTCTTTGAGCATTTTTTACAGATCACTTTTGACTGATCATTGGGATCTTGGTCAAAAAAATGCCACATTGCACTCTTCCTACTCTGGAATTCCTTTTCAGGCATTGCACGCTGTGCAACTTTCACAGGATGGCCACGCTGTCCTAAAACTGGTTTTGTCAAACGTTTTTTGCCTGATACGCGCCTGCCAGATGACAGCTGTTGCGATGTAGATTGGTGCTGCTGTGGATAACCCTCCTCCACTTCTGAGCTAGTGGCAGCGCCACCCTCTTCCCCCAATGGCTGCCAATCTGGGTCAACAACTGGGTCATCTATCACATCCTCCTCCTCAATGTCATGTGCACCTTCCTCAGTGTCACCGTGTAAGGTGCTATAGCGTTCGGGACAGGGCACCATAGTCTCATCAGGGTCAGATTCTGGCTCAACAAACTGCGAGGGCAATGTAGTGATCTGACTCGATGGAACAGCATCATAATCTAGCTGTGGCTGTGCATCAGTGCATTCCATGTCCGATTCTTCTTGTAATGGGCAGGGTACAATTTCCCTTTCTAACCCAGGCACGGTATGTGTAAAGAGCTCCATGGAGTAACCTGTTGTGTCGCCTGACGCATCCTTCACTTTTGGTTTGGGAGAAGGACACAAGGAAACGTCTTGTTCCTGACCGGGAGCATCCACTGACGACTGGCTGCTGTGACATTTTGAACTTTGGGAAGAGGAGGCCAAAGAGCTAGAGGCTGAGTCAGCAAGGAAAGCCAAAACTTTTTCCTGCTGCTCCGGCTTTAAAAGCTGTTTTCCTACTCCCAGGTAAGGGAGCCTTCGAGGCCTTGTGTAGCCAGACGATGACGCAGGCTCAACACCTCCAGCCTTAGGTGCTACTGTGCTTTTGCCACTACCACCAGATGCAGCACCACCATCAGTACCCACTTCCTCTTCCACCAGACTTCCTCATTTTTTGGGGGGAGACACAGAACCACAACTCTGGCCCAGTGGTATAACAGTAAACTATGAACGTGCCAGAAAGTGGCTGCCTGATATATATGACACACTAGCAGTACAGCAGAATATACACTGTGTGCGAATTTTAATCTCCCTTTTTTTGGGGGGGAGACACAGAAGCACAACTCTGGCCCAGTGGTATAACAGTAGACTATGAACGTTGCAGAAAGTGGCTGCCTGATATATATGACACACTAGCAGTACAGGAGAATATACACTGTGTGCGAATTTTAATCTCCCTTTTTTTTTGGGGGGAGTGTTGTGAATTCTGCTCTTGGGCTCCCTCCAGTGGTTGTAAGTGGCACTTTTGTGAGTTCTGCTCTTGGGCTCCCTCCGGTGGTTTTAAGTGGAATGGCTGCTCCTTGGATTTAGCAGTCTGCAGCTGCTTCCACTGATTATATTTCTGCTTGGCTATTTATGTCTGGCTCTTCCCTTCAGCCAGTGCCACTTGTCAATGGTTCCTGGTTGGATTCACATCTCTCTTGGATTTCCCTTATATCCTGACAAGTTCAGCAAAGATAAGTCCTTTCTTTGCTCTTTTCTGTCCACATGTTGTGGACTTATTCGTTCTGTGCATTCTATGTTTTGTCCAGCTTGTCAGTATGGATTAATTCAGTTAAGCGGGAAGCTCTGGGAAGCCGATTTACCCTCCACACCTTTAGTCAGGTGTGGAGATTTTTGTAAACTCTGTGTGGATTTTTGTAGTTTTTAATACTGACCGCACAGTATTCCGTCCTGTCCTATCTATCTAGCTAGACTGGCCTCCTGTGCTACATCCTGGTTTCATTCCACGTATGTCTTTTCCCTCTCCACTCACAGTCATTACTTGTGGGGGGCTATCTATCCTTTGGGGATTTTCTCTGAGGCAAGATAGTTTTCCTGTTTCTATCTTTAGGGGTAATTAGTTCTCAGGCTGTGACGAGGTGCCTAGGGAGTGACAGGAGCATCCCACGGCTACTTCTAGTGTTGTGTTGAGCTTAGAGACTGCGGTCAGTACAGGTACCACCTCCTTCAGAGCTCGTCCCATGTTGCTCCTAAACCACCAGTTCATAACAGTACAAGTGGCCAAAAATGAATTAAATGCATCTCAAAAGAAGGAAAAAAAATTCTGAGCCATTTTTTTTTCTGTGCTCTGTTTTGTCTTTTTTTTCCTCTTGATCTCTGGGTGGTTCAGGATTTATGCTCTGGCATGGATGTTCAGGGTTTGTTTTCTCGTGTGGATCAACTTACTGCAAGAGTACAGAGTATCCAAGATTATGTTGTCCAGACTCCGGCTTTGGAGCCTAAAATTCCTACTCCTGATTTGTTTTTTGGGGACAGATCCAAGTTTTTGAACTTTAAAAATAACTGCAAATAGTTTTTTGCTTTGAAACCCCGTTCTTCTGTTGATCCCATTCAGCAAGTTAAAATCATCATATCCTTGCTGCGTGGTGACCCTCAGGACTGGGCATTCTCCCTTGAATCAGGGGATCCGGCATTGCTGAATGTAGACGCATTTTTTCAAGCGCTCGGATTATTGTATGACGAACCTAATTCTGTGGATCATGCAGAAAAAACCTTTTGGCCCTGTGTCAAGGTCAGGAAGCGGCAGAATTATACTGCCAGAAATTTAGGAAATGGTCTGTGCTCACTAAATGGAATGAGGATGCTCTGGCTGCTATTTTCAGAAAAGGTCTTTCTGAAGCCCTTAAAGATGTTATGGTGGGCTTCCCTACGCCTGCTGGTTTGAGCGAATCTATGTCTCTAGCCATTCAGATTGATCGGCGTCTGCGTGAGCGCAAAACTGTGCACCATATGGCAGTGTCCTCTGAGCAGAGTCCTGAGCCTATGCAATGTGATAGGATTTTGACTAGAACAGAACGGCAGGAATTCAGACGTCAGAATAGGCTGTGTTTTTACTGTGGTGATTCTGCTCATGTTATTTCCGATTGCCCTAAGCGTACTAGGAGGGTCGCTAGGTCTGTTACCATCAGTACTGTACTGTACTGTAATTTCTTTTATCTGTGACCCTGATTTGCTCATTGTCGTCCTTTTCTGTCATGGCATTTGTGGATTCAGGCGCTGCCCTGAACTTAATGGACTTAGAATTCGCCAGGTGCTGTGGTTTTTCCTTGCAGCCTTTGCAGAGCCCTATTCCTTTGAGGGGCATTGATGCTACACCATTGGCCAAGGATAAACCTCAGTACTGGACGCAGATGACCATGTACATGGCTCCAGCACATCAGGAAGATTGCCGTTTTCTGGTGTTGCATAACCTGCGTGATGTTGTTGTACTGGGTTTTCCATGGTTACAGGAAGATAATCCGGTGCTGGGTTGGAAAACTTTGTCTGTGACTTGTTGGGGTTGTCAAGGGGTACATAGTGACGTTCCTTTGATGTCAATTTCCTCTTCCCCCTCTTCTGAGGTCCCTAAGTTTTTGTCGGATTTCCAGGATGTATTTGATGAGCCCAAGTCCAGTTCCCTTCCTCCACATAGGGACTGTGATTGTGCTATTAACTTGATTCCAGGTTGTAAGTTCCTTAAGGGCCGACTTATCAATCTGTCTGTGCCAGAGTATGCCGCCATGCGGAGTTATGTTAAGGAATCTTTGGAGAAGGGGCATATTCGGCCGTCTTGGTCACCATTGGGAGCAGGTTTCTTTTTTGTTGCTAAGAAGGATGGCTCCTTGAGACCCTGTATAGATTATCGTCTTCTTAATAAGATCACGGTCAAATTCCAATACCCCTTGCCTTTGCTTTCTGATTTGTTTGCTCAGATTAAGGGGGCTAGTTGGTTTACTAAGATTGACCTTCGAGGGGCATATAATCTTGTTCGTATTAAACAGGGTGACGAATGGAAAACTGCATTTAATACGCCCGAAGGCCATTTTGAATACCTCGTGATGCCATTCGGGCTCTCTAATGCTCCATCTGTGTTCCAATCTTTCATGCATGATATTTTACGCAATTATCTTGATAAATTCATGGTTGTATATTTGGATGATATTTTGATTTTTTCCGATGATTGGGAGTCTCATGTGAAGCAGGTCAGGATGGTATTCCAGATCCTTCGTGATAATGCTTTATTTGTGAAGAGGTCTAAGTGCCTATTTGGAGTTCAGAACGTCTCTATTTGGGTTTTATTTTTTCTCCCTCGTCTATGGAAATGGATCCTGTTAAGGTCCAAGCTATTCATGACTGGATTCAACCCACATCTGTGAAGAGCCTTCAAAAATTTTTGGGCTTTGCTAATTTCTATCGCCGTTTCATTGCCAACTTTTCCAGTGTGGTTAAGCCCCTTACTGATTTGACGAAGAAAGGCGTTGATGTGATGAATTGGTCCTCTGCGGCTGTTGAGGCCTTTCGGGAGCTTAAACGCCGATTTACTTCTGCCCCTGTGTTGCATCAGCTGGATGCTTCTCTTCCTTTTCAGGTTGAGGTTGACGCTTCTGAGATTGGGGCAGGGGCCGTTTTGTCTCAGAGGGATTCTGATGGTTCTTTGATGAAACCGTGTGCTTTTTTTTCCAGAAAGTTTTCGCCTGTGGAACGCAATTATGATGTCGGCAATCGGGAGTTGTTGGCTATGAAGTGGGCATTTGAGGTGTGGCGAAATTGGCTTGAGGGAGCTAAGCACCGCGTTGTGGTCTTGACTGATCATAAGAATCTGATTTACCTCGAGTCAGCCAAGCGGCTGAATCCTAGACAGGCTCAATGGTCCCTGTTTTTCTCCCGTTTTGATTTTGTGGTCTCGTATCTTCCGGGATCTAAGAATGTTAAGGCTGATGCCCTCTCTAGGAATTTTTTGCCTGATTCTCCTGGAGTCCTTGAGCCGGTTGGCATTCTTAAGGAAGGGGTGATTCTTTCTGCCATCTCCCCTGATTTGCGGCGGGTGCTTCGGGAATTTCAGGCTGATAAGCCTGACCGCTGTCCAGTGGGGAAGCTGTTTGTTCCTGATAGATGGACAAGTAAGGTAATTTCTGAGGTTCATTGTTCAGTGTTGGCTGGTCATCCTGGGATTTTTGGTACCAGAGATTTGGTTGCTAGGTCCTTTTGGTGGCTTTCTTTGTCGCGGGATGTGCATGCTTTTGTGCAGTCCTGTGGGACATGCGCCCGGGCCAAGCCTTGCTGTTCTCGTGCTAGTGGGTTGCTTTTGCCTTTGCCGGTCCCTGAGAGGCCCTGGACGCATATTTCCATGGATTTTATTTCGTATCTTCCAGTTTCCCAGAAGATGTCTGTTATCTGGGTTGTTTGTGACCGGTTCTCTAAAATCGTCCATCTGGTACCTTTGCCTAAGTTGCCTTCCTCCTCAGATTTGGTTCCATTGTTTTTTCAGCATGTGGTTCGTTTGCATGGCATTCCGGAGAATATTTTGTCTGACAGAGCTTCTCAGTTTGTCTCTAGGTTTTGGCGGGCCTTTTGTGCTAGGATGGGCATTGATTTGTCTTTTTCTTCGGCGTTTCATCCTCAGACTAATGGCCAAACTGAGCGAACTAATCAGACCTTGGAAACCTATTTGAGATGCTTTGTGTCTGCTGATCAGGATGATTGGGTGGCTTTCTTGCCGTTGCCAAGTTTGCCCTTCATAATAGGGCTAGTTCGGCTACTTTGGTTTCACCTTGCTTTTGTAATTTTGGTTTTCATCCTCATTTTTCTTCGGGGCAGGTTGAGCCTTCTGATTGTCCTGGTGTGGATTCTGTGGTGGACAGGCTGCAGCAGATTTGGACTCATGTGGTGGACAATTTGACGTTGTCTCAGGAAAAGGCTCAACGTTTTGCTAACCGCCGTCGGTGTGTTGGTCCCCGGCTTCGTGTGGGGGATTTGGTTTGGTTGTCTTCTCGTCATGTTCCTATGAAGGTTTCTTCCCCTAAGTTTAAGCCTCGGTTTATTGGTCCTTATAAGATTTCTGAAATTATCAATCCGGTGTCTTTTCGTTTGGCTCTTCCAGCCTCTTTTGCCATTCATAATGTTTTCCATAGATCTTTGTTGCGGAGATATGTGGTGCCCGTTGTTCCCTCGGTTGATCCTCCTGCCCCAGTTTTGGTTGAGGGAGAGTTGGAATATGAGGTTGAGAAAATTTTGGATTCTCGTTTTTCGAGGCGAAGGCTTCTTTATCTTGTCAAGTGGAAGGGTTATGGCCAGGAAGATAATTCTTGGGTTGTTGCCTCGGATGTCCATGCCGCCGATTTGGTTCGTGTTTTTCACTTGGCTCGTCCTGATCGGCCTGGGGGCTCTGGTGAGGGTTCGGTGACCCCTCCTCAAGTGGGGGGTACTGTTGTGAATTCTACTCTTGGGCTCCCTCCGGTGGTTGTAAGTGGCACTTTTGTGAGTTCTGCTCTTGGGCTCCCTCTTGTGGTTTCTAGTGGTATGGCTGCTTCTTTGAGTTAGCTGTCATCAGCTGCCTCCACTTATCGTCTCTTCTGCTCGGCTATTTAAGTCTGGCTCTATCTTCAGCCAGTGCCACTTGTAAATGGTTCCTGGTTGGATTCACATCTCTTTGGAGTTCCCTGTTATCCTGACCAGTTCAGCTAAGCTAAGTTTTTGCTTGCCCTTTTCTGTCCATAGTTTGTGGACTTATCCTTTCTGTGCTTTCTATGTTTGTCCAGCTTATCAGTGTGAATTTATTCTGTCTTGCTGGAAGCTCTGGGAGGCAGATTTGCCCTCCACACCTTTAGTCAGGTGTGGAGATTTTTTGTAAACTCTGCGTGGATTTTTGTAGTGTTTTATACTGACCGCACAGTATTCCATCCTGTACTATCTATTTAGTTAGACTGGCCTCCTGTGCTCATCCTGGTTTCATTCTGTGTATGTCTTTTCCCTCTCCACTCACAGTCATTATTTGTGGGGGGCTAATCTATCCTTTGGGGATTTTCTCTGAGGCAAGATAGCTTTCCTGCTTCTATATTTAGGGGTAGTTAGCTCTTAGGCTGTGACGAGATGCCTAGGGAGAGTTAGGAGCATTCCACGGCTACTTCTAGTGTTGTGCTGAGCTTAGGGACTGCGGTCAGTACAGTTACCACTTCCTTCAGAGCTCGTTCCATGTTGCTCCTAGACCGCCGTATCATAACAGTACAAGTGGCCAAAAATGAATTAAATGCATCTCAAAAGAAGGAAAAGAAAGTTCTGAACCATTTTTTTTTCTGTGCTCTAGTTTGTCTTTTTTTTTTCTTTTCCTCTTGATATCTGGGTGGTTCAGGATATATGCTTTGGCATGGATGTTCAGGGTTTGTTTTCTCGTGTGGATCAACTTGCTGCAAGAGTACAGAGTATCCAGGACTATGTTGTCCAGACTCCGGCTTTAGAGCCCAGAATTCCTACTCCTGATTTGTTTTTTGGGGACAGATCCAAGTTTTTGAACTTTAAAAATAACTGCAAATTGTTTTTTGCTTTGAAACCCCGTTCTTCTGGTGATCCCATTCAGCAGGTAAAAATCATCATATCCTTGCTGCGTGGTGACCCTCAAGACTGGGCTTTTTCTCTTGAAACAGGGGATGCGGCATTATTGATTGTAGATGCATTTTTTTAAGCGCTCGGATTATTGTATGACGAACCTAATTCTGTGGATCATGCTGAAAAAACCCTGTTGGCCTTGTGTCAAGGTCAGGAAGCGGCAGAGTTATACTGCCAGAAATTTAGAAAATGGTCTGTGCTCACTAAATGGAACGAAGTGGCTCTGGCTGCTATTTTCAAAAAAGGTCTTTCTGAAACCCTTAAAGATGTTATGGTGGGCTTTCCTAAGCCTGCCGGTTTGAGCGAATCTATGTCTCTAGCCATTCAGATTGATCGGCGTCTGCGCGAGCGCAAAGCTGTGCACCATATGGCAGCATCCTCTGAGCAAAGTCCTGAACCTATGCAATGTGATAGGATTTTGACTAGAATAGAATGGCAAGAATTCAGACGTCAGAATAGGCTGTGTTTTTACTGTGGTGATTCGGCTCATGTTATCTCTGATTGCCCTAAGCGTACTAAGAGAGTCGCTAGGTCTGTTACCATTAGTACTATACCGCCTAAATTTCTCTTATCTGTGACCCTGATTTGCTCATTGTCGTCCTTTTCTGTCATGGCATTTGTGGATTCAGGCGCTGCCCTGAACTTAATGGACTTAGAATTCGCCAGGCGCTGTGGTTTTTTTCTTGCAGCCTTTGTAGAGCCCTATTCCTTTGAGGGGTATTGATGCTACACCCTTGGCCAAGGATAAACCTCAGTACTGGACACAGATAACTATGTACATGGCTCCTGCACATCAGGAAGATTGCCGTTTTCTGGTGTTGCATAACCTGCATGATGTTGTTGTACTGGGATTTCCATGGCTACAGGAACATAATCCGGTGCTGGATTGGAAAACTATGTCGGTGACTAGTTGGGGTTGTCGAGGAGTACATAGTGACATTCCTTTGATGTCAATTTCCTCTTCCCCCTCTTCTGAGGTCCCTGAGTTTTTGTCGGATTTCCAGGATGTATTTGATGAGCCCAAGTTCAGTTCCATTCCTCCGCACAGGGACTCTGATTGTGCTATTAACTTGATTCCTGGTTGTAAGTTCCCTAAGGGCCGACTTTTCAATCTGTCTGTGCCAGAGCATGCCGCCATGCGGAGCTATGTTAAGGAATCTTTAGAGAAAGGGCATATTCAGCCCTCTTCGTCACCATTGGGAGTGGGTTTCTTTTTTATTGCTAAGAAGGATGGCTCCTTGAGACCCTGTATTGATTATCGTCTTCTTAATAAGATCACGGTCAAATTCCAATACCCCTTGCCTTTGCTTACTGATTTGTTTGCTCAGATTAAGGGGGCTAGTTGTTTTACTAAGATTGACCTCCGAGGAGCATATAATCTTGTTCGTATTAAGCAGGGTGACGAATGGAAAACTGCATTTAATACGCCCGAAGGCCATTTTGAATACCTTATGATGCCATTTGGGCTCTCTAATGCTCCATCTGTGTTCCAGTCTTTCATGCATGATATTTTCCGCAATTATCTTGATAAATTCATGGTCGTATATTTGGATGATATTTTGATTTTTTCCGATGATTGGGAGTCTCATGTGAAGCAGGTCAGGATGGTGTTCCAGATCCTTCGTGATAATGCTTTATTTGTGAAGGGGTCTAAGTGCCTTTTTGGAGTTCAGAAGGTCTCTTTTTTTGGGTTTTATTTTTTCTCCCTCGTCTATAGAAATGGATCCTGTTAAGGTCCAAGCTGTTCATGACTGGATCCAACCCACATCTGTGAAGGGTCTTCAAAATTTTTTGGGTTTTGCTAATTTCTATCGCCGTTTCATTGCCAACTTTTCCAGTGTGGTTAAGCCCCTTACTGATTTGACGAAGAAAGGCGCTGATGTGACGAATTGGTCCTCTGAGGCTGTTGAGGCCTTTCAGGAGCTTAAACGGCGATTTATTTCTGCCCCTGTGTTGCGTCAACCGGATGTTTCTCTTCCTTTTCAGGTTGAGGTCGACGCTTCTGAGATTGGGGCAGGGGCTGTTTTGTCTCAGAGGGAGTCTGATGGTTCTTTGATGAAACCGTGTCCTTTTTTTTCCAGAAAGTTTTCGCCTGCGGAACGCAATTATGATGTCGGCAATCGGGAGTTGTTGGCTATGAAGTGGGCGTTTGAGGTGTGGCGACATTGGCTTGAGGGATCTAAGCACCGCGTTGTGGTCTTGACTGATCATAAGAATCTGATTTACCTCGAGTCAGCCAAGCGGCTGAATCCTAGACAGGCTCGATGGTCCCTGTTTTTCTCCCGTTTTGATTTTGTGGTCTTGTATCTTCCGGGATCTAAGAATGTTAAGGCTGATGCCCTCTCTAGGAGTTTTTCGCCTGATTCTCCTGGAGTCCTTGAGCCGGTTGGCATTCTTAAGGAGGGGGTGATTCTTTCTGCTATCTCCCCTGATTTGCGGCGGGTGCTTCAGGAATTTCAGGCTGATAGGCCTGACCGCTGTCCAGTGGGGAAGCTGTTTCTTCCTGATAGATGGACAAGTAAAGTAATTTCTGAGGTTCATTGTTCAGTGTTGGCTGGGCATCCTGGGATTTTTGGTACCAGTGATTTGGTTGCTAGGTCCTTTTGGTGGCCTTCCTTGTCACGCGATGTGCGTGCTTTTGTGCAGTCCTGTGGGACTTGCGCCCGGGCCAAGCCTTGCTGTTCCCGCGCTAGTGGGTTGCTTTTGGCTTTGCCGGTCCCTGAGAGGCCCTGGATGCATATTTCCATGGATTTTATTTCGGATCTTCCTGTTTTCCAGAAGATGTCTGTTATCTGGGTTGTTTGTGACCGGTTCTCTAAAATGGTCCATCTGGTACCTTTGCCTAAGTTGCCTTCCTCCTCAGATCTGGTTCCATTAGTTTTTCAGCATGTGGTTCGTTTGCATGGCATTCCGGAGAATATTGTGTCTGACAGAGGTTCTCAGTTTGTCTCTTGATTTTGG
Source organism: Ranitomeya imitator (assembly GCF_032444005.1). Lineage (NCBI taxonomy): Eukaryota > Metazoa > Chordata > Amphibia > Anura > Dendrobatidae > Ranitomeya > Ranitomeya imitator. The sequence goes on from NC_091283.1 coordinate 621,711,198, forward strand.
CGGGCCTTTTGTGCTAGGATGGGCTTTGATTTGTCTTTTTCTTCGGCGTTTCATCCTCAGACTAATGGCCAAACTGAGCGAACTAATCAGACCTTGGAGACCTATTTGAGATGCTTTGTGTCTGCTGATCAGGATGATTGGGTGGCTTTCTTGCCGTTGGGCGAGTTTGCCCTTAATAATCGGGCTAGTTCGGCTACTTTGGTTTCACCTTTCTTTTGTAATTTTGGTTTTCATCCTCGTTTTTCTTCTGGGCAGGTTGAGCCTTCTGATTGTCCTGGTGTTGATTCTGTGGTGGACAGGCTGCAGCAGATTTGGACTCATGTGGTGGACAATTTGACGTTGTCTCAGGAAAGGGCTCAACGTTTTGCCAACCGCCGTCGGTGTGTTGGTCCCCGGCTTCGTGTGGGGGATTTGGTTTGGTTGTCTTCTCGTCATGTTCCTATGAAGGTTTCTTCTCCTAAGTTTAAGCCTCGGTTTATTGGTCCTTATAAAATTTCTGAAATTATTAATCCGGTGTCTTTTCGTTTGGCGCTACCTTCCTCTTTTGCTATTCATAATGTTTTCCATAGATCTTTGTTGCGGAGATATGTGGTGCCCGTTGTTCCCTCGGTTGACCCTCCTGCCCCGGTGTTGGTTGAGGGAGAGTTGGAATATGAGGTTGAGAAGATTTTGGATTCTCGTTTTTCGAGGCGGAGGCTTCAGTATCTTGTTAAGTGGAAGGGTTATGGCCAGGAGGATAATTCTTGGGTTGTTGCCTCCGATGTCCATGCCACCGATTTGGTTTGTGCTTTTCACTTGGCTCATCCTTATCGGCCTGGGGGCTCTGGTGAGGGTTCGGTGACCCCTCCTCAAGGGGGGGTACTGTTGTGAATTCCGCTCTTGGGCTCACTCCAGTGGTTGTAAGTGGCACTTTTGTGAGTTCTGCTCTTGGGCTCCCTCTTGTGGTTTCTAGTGGTATGGCTGCTCCTTGGAGTTAGCTGTCATCAGCTGCCTCCACTTATCGTCTCTTCTGCTCGCCTATTTAAGTCTGGCTCTATCTTCAGCCAGTGCCACTTGTAAATGGTTCCTGGTTGGATTCACATCTGTTTGGAGTTCCCTGTTATCCTGACCAGTTCAGCTAAGCTAAGTTTTTGCTTGCCCTTTTCTGTCCATAGTTTGTGGACTTATCCTTTCTGTGCTTTCTATGTTTGTCCAGCTTATCAGTGTGAATTTATTCTGTCTTGCTGGAAGCTCTGGGAGGCAGATTTGCCCTCCACACCTTTAGTTAGGTGTGGAGATTTTTTGTAAACTTTGCGTGGATTTTTGTAGTGTTTTATACTGACCGCACAGTATTCCATCCTATCCTATCTATTTAGTTAGACTGGCCTCCTGTGCTCATCCTGGTTTCATTCTGTGTATGTCTTTTCCCTCTCCACTCACAGTCATTATTTGTGGGGGGCTATTCTATCCTTTGGGGATTTTCTCTGAGGCAAGATAGCTTTCCTGCTTCTATATTTAGGGGTAGTTAGCTCTTAGGCTGTGACGAGATGCCTAGGGAGAGTTAGGAGCATTCCACGGCTACTTCTAGTGTTGTGTTGAGCTTAGGGACTGCGGTCAGTACAGTTACCACTTCCTTCAGAGCTCGTTCCATGTTGCTCCTAGACCGCCGTATCATAACAGCCACCTCCTTCAGAGCTCGTCCCATGTTGCTCCTAAACCACCAGTTCATAACAGGGGAGACACAGAAGCACAACTCTGGCCCAGTGGTATAACAGTAAACTATGAACGTGCCAGAAAGTGGCTGCCTGATATATACTACACACTAGCTGTACAGCAGAATATACACTGTGTGCGAATTTTAATCTCCCTTTTTTTTTGGGGGGGGAGACACAGAACCACATCTCTGGCCCAGTGGTATAACACAATACTATGAACGTGCCAGAAAGTGGCTGTAATTATTATTTAAAAAAAAAAAATAACAAGCTCCCTACAATGAGCTCAGGACAAGTATGGCAGCAATAAAAAGGACTGCTTAACACAAAAATGTGGACAAATAAACAAGATAGGTAACTGTGCAGAAAGGAGCAACAGGAATTTTGCTTTAAAAAAAGCAGTTGGTTTGCACAGCACCGTGCACACAGCTATGCAGCTGCTGCACTAAAATACGACCTCCACTGTCCCTGCACAAAAAGGTGGTGTGGGACAGTGAAAATCTCTCCAGCACAAGCGGTTTGGGGGTTTATATTTCCTCCCTAACTCTGTCCCTGCTTCTGACTAACTGCAGCAACACCTCTCACTATGCTCAGATCGGCAGAAGTAAGATGGCGGTCGGCGTGCACGCCCCTTTATACCCCCTGTGACGCCACAGACAGCAAGCCGATCACTGCCATGCCCTTCTCAAAGATGGTGGGGACCGAGACCTATGTCATTACGCTGCCCACACTCTGCGTCTTCCTTCATTGGATGAAAAACGGCGGTGACAGCTTCATATGAAACGCGACTTTGGCGCTCTGATCGTGTACCGCATGGCCGATCCCACTGTAGGATCGGTTCGGGTTTCATGAAACCCGACTTTGCCTAAAAGTCGCCGATTTATGAAAATGACCGATCCGTTTCGCTCAACCCTAGTCATGACTGGAAGAAGTAATTGCTGTCTGTGCAGGATAAAGAAGAAAAGTGAAGATGAATGATGTCACTGGTAAATCATTGGATTTACCTGTATACTTGCATTATACACTATGTACCTTCTGCTGAGCTCATATGTATTATGCCATCAGTGATTACTTTGTTGCTTGTACACTTATGATAACCACTATACATTATTTATAGAACTCCTGTGTATAATGTCACCAGTGATAATATTAGAGTTAGTGCTGTGGTTATTGTTAATCATCAATATGGTAGTATTATTTGTTCACTATGTGATGGTAATGTGTTCTGGTCATGGTATGGTGGTATTTGACCCTGATATTTTATATTATAAATTAATTTTGTGGAGAGAAGATGTGGTCTGATCACTATGTGGCTGTATTTGTCCCTTTTATATGGTATTATTTGGTAACTATGATAATATATGGTCTGGTTATGGTGTGGTGGTATGTGTCACTTGTATGCATTATTATTCATTCACTATGTAGTGTTAATATATAGTCTGTTTCATGCCCGCACGTGGTGCACGTGGTTCATGGACCTTCTGTACCACAGGGTCGGGCCTGTCTAGGAAAAGCCATAGCTAAGTGGCTGACTGGTGTGTGCTGGAGCTCCTGATGGTAGAGACAGACTGGGCTGCAGGTAGCTGCCAGGTGCCACTTATAGGCAGCTGCTGGTGCTTTAGCTGCTGATCACAGAGGTCAAGTTTGCTGACATGGGGAGACATTTCTGAGGTCACTGACTAACTGGAACTGGAGACTGACAGACAGTACGGACAACTTGAATGGAGGAGACAAGTTTCAGACCCATAGGGATATCAGGAACAGTTCTGGAGCAGTCCACACTAGGACCTGGAACGATGGATGCTGGACTAGATGTACTGGGACCAGGGTTCGGGTATAGATACCACCGACACAGATTCAGAAGTAGGAATACGCCAAAGCAGAGACAGGATCACGAGCAGACTATACTAGACTAACAGGAACACGGAATATGGGAATAACTTTATAATACACTAAGCAACACAAGATACAGGAATAGCATTAACAGACTAGGTATGGGGGACCTGGCAACATACAGTTGCAAACTTCAAACCACCTAAAGTAACTATAGGTGGTGCTCAGGCACCTCTAAATTGGGAAGGGTATAGTATATACAAGATGCCTTGCATGTGCATACATTGACTAAGTGCCTCCCAGCTGTTAGTTGGAGGCATTTTACCATGTGCACATGCTGCTCCTTTAAGAAGATGGGAGCTCTGCGCACATCCACACTAGGCATGCCTCCGGAGAACAGTGCTCCGTGCAAAGAAAAGGAGGGAGCATGCATGGAAACTGCTGTGGCTGGGGTGTTGAGTGAGTCGGCGTACCCATATGGTTGGAGGAGGGGAACCAATTTGAGGTGCCAGCAGACAAAACACTCTGTTATAGTGTGGCAGTATTTGTCCCTTGTACAGTATGGTATTATTTAGTCACTATGTGGTCATAATATGTGGTTCGGTCATTCTGTGGTGGTATTCTTCCCTTGCATGTGGTATTATTCGGCCACTGTGTGGTGGTGATATGTGGTCTAATCATTGCATGGCAATATTTGTCCCTTGTGTGTAGTATTATTTAATCACTATGTGATGGTAATATGTGGTCTGGCGATTGATTGTGGGATTATTGGTATTTTGAATGTGCATTATTGGTATATTGGCCTTGGTATATTGGATTGTGTTGTGTTTGGACATCACTTGTTTTCCCTGCAATAAATAATTAGAAGATTCTTTAAAATTATTTCCATTACATATTAAATACTTGAAAATGCAAACCCTCCCTGTCCAATGATACATTATTCAAGATTATTTAAATGATAAGTGATTGATTGGCGGGGTCCAATTTCAGGGACCCGCATTGATCAGCAGAATGGGGAAGTTTTATCCATGTTAGAATGGAGTCGCATGTCTGACCACAGTGCGCTGCGCTTGGCTTTTTCTCGCAGCCCCATAAAGAATGAATGGATGAGCGGTCAGACATCTGACTTGCCATTCCATTTTAAAACGAGGAAAAAAGTGTCTCATTTTTTCAATTCACCAGTTGCACAATCATCAATCCATAAGTTATCACTTATCCTGCGGATATCTTATTTTTACCAATTGACCCCTTTTTGTAAACCACCATCAGTGTACATCACAGTTATGTTATGGGCACACAAGTTGTGCAGGAGACACCTAAATTTTTAAGTTGACACTCCACTATAACCGGGATTATGCCTAACAGTTATGTGTATATAGCTGTAGTGGGGGACCCTAGATTCAATTCTGCCTGTGGTACCTAGGCATCACAGTCTGACCCTGCATCAGGGGTTCGCGTCCTAAATAAACCCCTCACTCCACAGTTGGAAGGATGTGAACTGGGGTGAAGGCATCACACTGTATATGCCCAGTTATACAGTACATATTATATTTCTCAGATAATGTCATTTAGTGCTTACATAAATTCAAAGAGTACCCAAAATGTGCCATGCTTGCCCACAATCAGAATTAATATTCCAGCAATTTGCCATTGCTTGAAAAGTGCCAGAATTACCTGCATGTAACCGCACACATTTCATATTATCAGTAAGTGACAAGGTCCAGATAATAAAGTATTTAGATAAAAATATATTTCTTTGTTTTGCAGTAGGGTACAATAGGAAATTTAGCCCTGAGGAATAGGACATGTACATTTGTTTTTCCAGTCTAATTAAATCCTTATGCATGGAGTCTTCCTGAAGGCATTCTGCAATAAGATATATATCTACTGTAGAAAGCCTTTTTCTCTTAGCATAGGAGTGAGATAAACAAACATGTACTTGCTGAGAAATACGGCACATTTACTGACTGCAATTGCCAGAAATGAATTGAACTTGTATTGAAAACAGTCAGGGGGTGAATGTGATGAAGCGCAGATGGGCTTTATGAAGTTGAAATGAAGAATGCCAATTTTCAGCTGCATCAATATATTGAAGTCTTTTACTTTGCTTGAGTGAGCGATTTGAGGAGTGGGATTTTGATCAGTTTGAAAAAGTGGTACCTGAAGCAATTTTACAGAGGAATGCAGAGTTTGCAAATCGTTTGTGCCTGCACTCGTATGAACCAGGAGGTTTACAATAAGATGATGTGCTGTTTTAAGGTGTCAGGGAAAATTTCATTTTCTTGACACTACTTTACAGAAAAATAGTGACAAGAGATTCTCAGAATACGAATGATCTAGTTTATTTCCTAATAGAAATAGTTGTCTTTTGCACAACATTCAGCCCCAACAAGCCATGCTCCATGACTTGGGAATCATACAGCAATGTGTTATATTGTTGCGGTTTCATGGCTATGGAATAGGGTTTACCATTTAGAAGATAATCCTCCCTCTCTCTATCTGCCTCTCTAGCTCTTATGTCAGTAACTCTTCCCTTCATTCTTCCTCATACTCTGTATATCAGTCTTATTAAAAAGCTCATGTCTTGCATCTCTGGTTCAGAATAGTCAATAGTCAACTGTAATTGTGCATAACTACAAGACTTCAGCTTGAAAATAAACCTTTTTCTGGAATCTTCATATGTACCTAGTACAGTTAAGTCAAGCTATCTGATGAAATATTTTGAGTGAGTACCAGTACATAGAGACAGCCAAGAAACAGTGTCTCAAGAGCCACATACTAAAATGAATAAAGTGCAATAATATTAATAAGTATAAATGCCAAAGTGCGAATGATCAAATACTGAATGAAATTAAACACAAAGGAGCTCTATACCTCAAAGAAGTACAAAAACCTTGGATATGCAGTATACCTGTGAAGGAAACACAGGGACCAACTGCTCCCAATGTATGTTTCATTATGAATGATTTATTTAAGGGTGATGGGTTACTAGTAAACTACATATTTAAACGCCAAGTGGCCAATAAAACACAGAAAAAAGTAACATGGTGCAATTCCTAGGATTGTTTCATTCATAGGTTTTGAATGCATTTATTTTCTGACTGAAAAAGCAAGCAATAGCCTGAAAAACACAGCAGAAATAGCACGCATTTTTTATACATTTTTTATTTGTTTTTGGTACTAAGACACTTTAAATAACATTTCAGAAATTTAATTCATTTTGTTGCTACTGGAAAATGATATGTTTTCCCCACATGAAATAAACACAAGGAAAAAGCACATAAAAACGCTTCATGTGAACAAGCCCTATTAGTTTTCTCTTTAATTGATTGATAATGCAAATTGAAATCCTAAATAGTTTTGCTTGAATACTGAAAGTCTTCTGAGTTTGCAAATCATGATACATGCTGTTAAACGATTGTGAATCCGCTATATACAAGCTAATCAATCATCAATTACTGGCCTATCCACACTGGCCAGTTAATATTCTATGCACAAAAAAATGTTCATCTATCAACATTGATGACTTTGTACATATAGAATGTCATGGAATTTAGAAGAAGTCCAGCTCTAAGATCCTCTAAAAACATGGCTTTTTTATAAATATATTGAAAATAAATAGCACCAGCATGAATGTCACAACCCCTACAATGGCGAAAAACAGTCTGACAGATGTTTTTCAGACAGTAAGGTGTTTAGTCATTGCATAGTGTTGAGACCATTAAGTCAGCATTGTATACTTTACCTCATAAGGAAAACGATGGGAGGTATCAATCATGTGCTGCTGAGATAGAATCCTTAAAATCAAATCGTTTAATAGAACAGGTTTACAAGTCAACGCGTTTCAAGGTCACCTGGCAAGCCTGGAAATAGAGAGGTGCCCATCACTCACCCCAAATACTAACCCAGTAGTCAAAAATAAAAACATACACAGAAAAAAAAACACTTTCTTTGACTGAAGACTACCCCAAGCAATCCCTCATTCACCACTTTATTAAAAAAAAAAAACGCAGTTCCGCCATAATCCATCAAATCCAATGTGGTCCAAAAATGGATACATGAAAAAAATAAAAAGACAGAAGTAAACACAAGAGGCAATCTCTTGTTCACCAATTTATTTGACTACATCAGAGCTTCATGAGAAATTTAGAAGCGCTGTTTCAAGTGCGAAACGGCCGTCGTCTCCTCCTGCACACTCCTTTCACTGCCCTGTTCCCCCGAGCCGTGAAGATGTTTGTCTATATTTGAATAAAGGAACTTCTGACTACAGGACCGGTGAGTGTTGCCGCATTTGTTCTATGATTTATCTATTGTATCTGTCTACCTACCTATCTGTCTCATATCTGTCTATCTATCTAACTATCTATCTATCTATCTATCTATCTATCTATCTATCTATCTATCTATCTACCCATGTCTACAGTATCTTTGTACATTTAACACCTAAACACCCTGTCATTTCTATTCAGCATTTTATTAAAAGTATGTGTCACACAGATGGCACACACAGATGCCACATGGATGACACACACGTAGACACGGACTTGAGTGGAATTGTGTTTGAGGTCAATGAGGCTTGGCACTTTTCCGTACACATCTCTATATCTCCACATGAATCTGAGTTTTGTAACAAATAATATTCTGCTGGGAAAAAAAACTTGAAAATCTCTAATATTTTAATTCAAAAGCTAATTAGCATATCACATGTCAGGGATCCAGGAAAAGTCTCCTTTTATGTTAATGCCACAAGCAGGGTGTTTTTTCATGTTTACTTCAAGGAAAATGTAAGAAATCAGATGGACATAAAGCTAAAATAGAAAGTGTGAGATAAAACAGTTCAGATTGCTGTGAAGCAGTAAATATATAACTCAGTCACAGTAGTCTTGTGTGTGAGAAATGTTTTATCTTGTGCCGCAGACCATATGTAAACCATGTTATTAGATTAAGAGAATGTGTCAGTGGTGATTCACACTAAAATGGTGTGGATAGTCCCTGGTGACAAAATATTGGCACTGTAGAATGAAGTAATATATAGTGTCTTGTTTTTATTCTACTGGTGGAATACATTGCTGAAATACAATTTTGTGGAGCTGTGATCATATATGTGTCAGACTAGAAAACACAACAAGAATCCAGCAACCAGCCAAGAGGTACAGAGCACCACCCTGGTTGTACCATGTCCCATGACTTCATTTTAGCTGATGAAGTTACATTGCAGACCTGACTTGGTCCACAGCCCCACTGTTGGAAGATAATGGTTATCTATTTAACAGCATGAACTCCGAGTCATTGTTCCAGGAGGATGAAACATGTCTACAGGGAGGCAGGCTGGGCATGTGCCCTGGGTGCAGAGTGAAGAGGGGTGCTGGTGGGTCTGTTTCCACCATGATCGCGGCGGTTTAAAAATTTGTGGAGGGACTGGCACTTTAGTAGAGCAGTCATCAGTAACATATTTAGCAGTTGCAGACTTATGGGGAGAAAAAGTATGAGATCAAGGGCTCTCCCTACTGGTTGATATGTGCAACGCCATCACTGGTGAAGTCAGCAGGGAGAATCTCCACAGTACGCCCTGTGCACTGATGAGCTGTCAGCTGATCAGTGCACAGTTATCGCCTCTTCACCGCATAATAGGAGTGATCACTGCCCTACCTGTGTGTGAGAATGCAGCATATCGCTGGTTCACCGAGCATCCGCCAATCAATGCTTGGCTTACTTTTTAAGATACTGCTGCTTCATCTCTGCAAATACTGCAAGTAGAGGGGAGGCTCAGGGGACTTGGCTATTCTCAGCTGCACAAGGGTCAAATAAAGCTCAGTGACCAGTATATAAGGAACATCTTGTTTTGGGTGGGGTTTGATGCAAATGGGACATGGCTTCATGAGGACCCCAGACTTTAGTGTAGGAAGGAAACCCAGTGGTTGCCAAGGACAACAGTTTGGAAAAGAAGGCAGGCGAGTACTGCACTGTGATGTGAAGTGTGCTCCATTTTATAGTTGCATGTGTGCCCAGAACTGAATTACACTATGACTTTGAGAGACGATACTCCACTCTGATGTATGTGCATTTGAACTTGTGCCTTTCCTTCCTGAAGCTTGCTGTGTATTGGTTTGAGGAAGAAGCAGGAAGTGTCTGTTCAGGAAGTGAAGATACAGACTCATGCCTAGGGGAGGTCCCAACGCTGAGTGACTGGAAAATAACCTATAGGCATCAAGGGAGAAGATAGTGACTGGTTACCACAGGATCGATGACCAGAACCTTGTCAGAAGGAAAGAGTCACATTGAACGGCCAATGTGGTTCTCCTCAAGTACCTGTAACCTGTGTGAGAGAGAACAGCACTGTAACATGAGTAATCCCACAACATTGAAAGTGGGAACATGAAAATTCTCACAGTGCTAGTGATGAAATCATTGAGATCACCCCAGTTCATCGTCCCTGCTCAAAATGAACTAAAAATATGAATGCAGGTTCAGTGACCAGTGATAATTACTATGACATCACTGGAACTGCATTCTCAGCAACTTTGTATCTCCTGCTTTTCAGCCTTAAATGTTGCATCATGTCTAGAGATGAGTGAACTTGTTCGGAAAATATTTGTCATTTTTAAATTTGGCATGAACGTAACACATTCGGATTCGTGTTCGGTTTCCAGAGCATTTTTCCTCAAAGTCGTCAAAATTTGTTCAAAGATCGGTAAATGCTTGTGTTTCCACTAATGCTTTTGTATTGACTTTGTCTAGGATAGTGGTGCTGTATGATGAGTGGAGATGTGGGCGGTCATTGCCAGCTGGTAATGATGGTAGTGGTGGTGGAGCATCAGGTGGTCATGGGAAAAGCAATATAGCACCTAAGTCTCGAGTTGTTGAGCCAGGTTCGTCGTCTGGCTACACAAGGCCTTGAACGCTACCTTTTCTGGGAGTAGGAAAACCGCTTTTAAAGCCGGAGCAGCAAGAACAAGTTTTGGCTTTCCTTGCTGACTCAGCCTCTAGCTCTTTCGCCTCCTCTTCTGAAACTGCTAAATGTAAAAGCAGCGCGTCGTTAGTGGATGTTCACGGTCAGGGACAAGTCGCTTCCTTGTCTTCTTCACCAAGAACAACAGAGAAGGATGAGTCAGGCGACACAACGGGTTACTCCATGGAGCTCTTTACACATACCGTTCCTGGGTTAGAATGTGAAACAGTTAACAGGCCATGCCCATTACAAGTTGAATCGGACATGGAGTGCACAGATGCACAGCCACAGCCAGATTACTATGCTGTTCCTTTGACTCAGACCAGAACTTTGCCCTCGCAGTGTACTGATCCAGAATCAGACCCTGATGAGACTATGGTGCCCCGTCACGAACGCTATACCACAGGCTTACACGGTGACACAGACGAAGTTGCCCACAAGATAGAAGAGGAGGTCATAGATGTTGACCCCGATTGGCAGCCATTGGGGGAACAGGGTGCAGGCGGCAGTAGCTCTGAAGCGGAGGAGGAGGAGCCGCAGCAGGCATCAACATCACAACAGGTTCCATCACCCAGGCCCATATCTGGCCAAAAACGCATGGCAAAACCAAAACCAGTTGTAGGACAGCGTGGCCATCTGGTTAAAGAAGCTCAGTCTGCAATGCCTGAAAATGTATCCGATAGTAGAAAGAGTGCAGTCTGGCATTTTTTTAAACAACATCCAAATGATCAGCGCAAAGTCATCTGTCAAAAATGTTCAACTACCTTAAGCAGAGGTCAGACTCTTAAAAGTCTAAATACAAGTTGCATGCGTAGACATTTAACCACCATGCATTTGCAAGCCTGGACTAACTACCAAACGTCCCTTAAGGTTGTAGCACCCTTGGCCAATGAAGCTAGTCAGCAATGCTACATCCTTTCCATCACTGTAAGCCCACCATTTCCCACACAACCTGCAGTAAATGTGCAGGTTTCGTCCCCAGGCCAAAGCAGTCAGGGAATCACCAGTTTCGTAGTAGGAAACACTGCATGTAGGGCACCAGCAAGAATACCATCTCCAACCCTCTCTCAGTCTGCCATGTCCACCGGCACCCCCGCTAGTTCCATGATCTGCAGCTCTCCAGTCCAGCTCACCCTACATGAGACTCTCATTAGGAAAAGGAAGCACTCATCCTCGCATCCGCGTACACAAAGTTTGAACGCGCACATTGCTAGACTAATCTCATTAGAGATGATGCCCTACCGGTTAGTTGAAAGCGAAGCTTTCAAAGCCCTGATGGACTACGCTGTACCACGCTACGAGCTACCCAGTCGACACTTCTTTTCAAGAAAAGCCATCCCAGCCCTCCACCAGCATGTAAAAGACCGCATCGTCCATGCACTCAGGCAATCTGTGAGTACAAAGGTGCACCTGACAACAGATGCATGGACCAGTAGGCATGGCCAGGGACGTTACGTGTCCATCATGGCACACTGGGTTAATGTGGTGGATGCAGGGTCCACAGGGGACAGCAATATTGGGACAGTTCTGCCTAGCCCACGGTCTAGGAAACAGTTGGCTGTAGGCGTTCGCCCCCCTCCTCCTCCTCCTCGTCCTCCTGCAGAAGCGAGAGCTCGTCCACAGACCGCAGTCACACAACCACTCCATCCGCAGCTGCCACTGTTGCACACGAGGTGTCCCATTATGGGACAGCTAGTGGCAAGCGTCAGCAGGCTGTATTGGCAAAGAAGTGTTTGGGCGACAACAGACACACCCCGGAAGTTCTGTCTGAGTTCTTGAAGAAAGAAACTCAGTCATGGCTGGGCACTGTACATCTTGAGGCAGGCAAGGTAGTGAGTGATAACGGAAGGAATTTTATGGCTGCCATAGCCCTTTCCCAACTGAAACACATTCCTTGCCTGGCTCACACCTTAAACCTGGTGGTGCAGTGCTTCCTGAAAAGTTATCCGGGGTTACCCGACCTGCTCCTCAAAGTGCGCAGACTTTGCACACACATCCACCATTCGCCCGTACACTCCAGCCGTATGCAGAACCATCAGCGGTCTTTGAGCCTTCCCCAGCATCGCCTAATCATCAACGTTGCAGCAAGGTGGAACTCCACACTGCACATGCTTCAGAGACTGTGCGAACAGAGGCGTGCTGTTAAGTATTTGTGGGAGGATACACATACACGGGCAGGCAGTAGGATGGCAGACATGGAGTTGTCAGGTGTGCAGTGGTTGAAGGTACAAGACCTGTGTCAAGTCCTTCAGTGTTTTAAGGAATGCACACGGCTGGTTAGTGCAGACCATGCCATAATAAGCATGAGCATGCCCCTAATGCATCTGCTGATGCAAAGTTTGACGCACATAAAGGAGCAGGCATCTGCAGCCGAGGAAGAGGAAAGCCTTGATGACAGTCAGCCATTGTCTGGTCAGGGCAATCTACAGGACGAGGTAGCGGGCGAAGAGGAGGAGGACGAGGAGGATGATGGGGATGAGTACTTTTTGAATGAGGAAGCTTCTCCGGGGCCAATAGAAACTGGTGGCGTTGCAAGGCCGGGTTCAGGTTTTTTGAGGGAGACAAGTGATGTAGATTTGCCTGAAACTGACCCTCAACCCAGCAGAACTGCAGATTTGACAACTGGAACTTTGGCCCACATGGCGGATTATGCCTTACGTATCCTCAAAAGGGACCCACGCATTATTAAAATGATGACCGATGATGATTACTGGTTGGCCTGCCTCCTTGATCCTCGCTATAAAGGCAAATTGCAAAATATCATGCCACATGAGAACCTCAAACAAATATTAGCAACCAAACAAGCAACTCTGGTAGACCGTTTGATTCAGGCATTCCCAGCACACAGCGCCGGTGATGGTTCTCACACGAGCTGCAGGGAGCAACAGGGCAGAGGTGTTAGAGGTGCACAAATCAGAAGTGGCGTTGGACAGAGGGGTTTTCTGACCAGGTTGTGGAGTGATTTCGCAATGACCGCAGACAGGACAGGTACTGCAGCATCAATTCAAAGTGACAGGAGACAACATTTGTCCAGTATGGTTACTAACTATTTTTCATCTCTTATCGATGTTCTCCCTCAACCTTCATTCCCATTTGATTACTGGGCATCCAAAATAGACACCTGGCCTGAATTGGCAGAATATGCATTGCAGGAGCTTGCTTGCCCAGCAGCTAGTGTGCTATCAGAAAGAGTATTCAGTGCTGCTGGTTCAATATTGACCGAAAAAAGGAATCATCTGGCTACCCAAAATGTTGATGATCTAGCCTTCATTAAAATGAACCACTCATGGATTTTGAATTATTTTGCCCCACCTTTCCCGGCTGACACCTAGCTTTCCTATAAAAAGGTCTTGCTTGTGGACTGGTCTTACTGACTGTTCCAATCTCATAATTTGCAGCAGCTGTTTGTCCAGCATACGACATGTTTACACCTCCCTAAATGGGCTAACTCTCCCCACGGGGCTGTGGTCTCGCCACTTGGCGCAAGCACCCGTGAGAGTGCCGTTTGTCTGAAGAGGTGGGTGTGCCAGCTTTTGGTCGACAGCACTGCCACTGGGTCCCTCATAGTACAATAAAGTGTCTCTGGCAGTGGTGGCGCGCAACCAACGTCAGACACACCGTTGTAACATGAGGGGCCCTGGGCCTGTACCGCTGGCCACAAGAGAGTTTCCCCCCCAGCTCAAACACTGTTCTACCACTTGCAAAATTATCTCTCACAGCTCCACCAATGTTTAGTCTATGCGCTGACATCCTTCAATGCCTGGCACTGACAATACCAATTTGTTGACATGTATGATGCTAGTTCAAATAGTCAGGGTCAGTGTCCTATATTGACACCAGTAAATACTTAGCGCCAAATTACTATGTCTGAAACTCAGCAGAGGAGCCCACCCCTGTACCTAAGTATGCCACCCTTTTGTTTTTTGGTTTTGTTGTTTTGCGAGACATTAACATCTATTTATTTTTTGGGAGTACTAACTGTGTCAGACACTCCTTCCAATCGTCCTCCGCTGACCACACCAATGCTGCCTGTGTACCCCTGCAAGATAATTCAAACTGCTTTGAGCCTATTTTTTAAAATTTTAGGCCTACTAAGTCTGTCTTCCGTCCCTCCTTCCATTTGTCCTCCGCTGAGCACAACAATGCCAACCGTGTACCCATGTAACTTTTTTCAACCTGCAGTGAGCCTACTTTGTGGTGTAAGGCCTACTAGCAGTGTCTGTCTGCGCCACTTAATACAGCTGTCCTCCTCTTAAAAAAAAAAAAAGGCTGATTTTCAGCTTGTCAGAATTATAAAACTGCGTTGGGGCCACAAATTTCGTTGTGGTGTACAAACTGAGTCTTCCGCTCCAAGGTGTTCTCTCTGTTGCCTCTCCCTCACTTCTATCTTGAAGCTCTTGTTAAGTAGTTGTTGAAACAACACTGCATTAGGCCTACAAGTTGGGTCTGGGTTGTAGAGACAGTGTCTGCCGCTCCAAGATGTTCTCCTGGTTGCCTTTCCTGAGCTTCAATCTTCAGGCTCTTGTTAAATAGTTTTTTAATCGAACAACTGCAGTGGGGCTACTACTTTGGTTGGGGCCTACTAACAGTGTCTGCCGCTCCAAGGTGTTCTCCTGGTTGCCTTTCCTGAGCTTCAATCTTCAGGCTCTTGTTAAATAGTTTTTTAATCGAACAACTGCAGTGGGGCTACTAGTTTGGTTGGGGCCTACTAACGGTGTATGCCGCTCCATGCTGTTCTCCTGGTTTCCTGTCCTGAAATTCCATTTTCAGGCTCTCGTTAAGTAGTTGTTGAAACAACACTGCATTAGGCCTACAAGTTGGGTCTGGGTTGTAGAGACGGTGTCTGCCGCTCCAAGGTGTTCTCCAGGTTGCCTCTCCCTAGCTTCTACCTTCAAGCTCTCGTTAAGTAGTTGTTGAAACCACACTGCATTAGGCCTACAAGTTGGGTCTGGGTTCTACAAATGGTGTCTTCCGCTCCAAGGTGTTGTCCAGGTTGCCTTTCCCTAGCTTCTATCTTCAGGCTCTCGTTAAATTGTTTTTAATATAACACTGCATTTGGCCTACTTGTTTTGTTGGCCCTACTAACGGTGTCTGCCGCTCCTTGATGTTCTCCTCCACTGAACAAACCAGTGCCGCCTGTTTACTTCTGTTACCAATTTGGAACTGCATTTAGCCTACTTACTGATTTGGGCCTACTCACTGTGTCTCATTACAGTTGTACTCCACTGAACAAAGCAATGCCCCCTGGTGTGTCCTGTTACCAATTTTGAACTGCATTTAGCCCACTTTATTATTTGGGCCTATATCTGTGTTTCCTCCTCATCCTGCCCATTGCCCAGCCAGTGATAATGAGTCTGCTGGTACATTGACCCAGAACGCTACATTCCCCGTGCATGCTACACAGCCAGAATATGATCCTGCTGAAAGTCAGGTTCCCTTTCCCGCATACCATACCACCTTACACGGGGACAAAGAGGAAGGTGCAGATGAAAGTGCAGGTTCCTTCATCAGGTGGGAGGGGAATACTCTTTGGCGACATCACTGGCACAGGGCCCCTCATAGTACACAAAAGTGTCGCTGCCGGTGGGAGGCGCCCCCGCCGTGCTAACACACCGCCGTACTTTGAGGGGCCCTGTGCCAGTGCCAATGCCAACGAGTGGGCCCCCCCTGCTTGCTCAGGATCACAGCACTTGCAAAGTTTAAATACTTACCTCTCCCTGCTCCACTGTCGTGACGTGGTCCACATTTCCTGGGCCCACTAAATACTTGAACCAGCCCTACCCCCCACAACTTTAGCCAAATGACCCCTAATTTCCAATGCCTTACTATTATTATAGGGTAAATTAAGATTGACAAGCTTCAGTAACAAGTATGGATGTTTTTGCCATTAAAATGGGCACTGTAGGTGTTTTCCTGGCCTCCACTCACTGCCGACTATGCTCCCCCATTGACTTGCATTGGGTTTCGTGTTTCGGTCGATCCCCGACTTTTCGCAATAATTGGCCGATTTCACTCGACTCGACTTTTGAGATAGTCGGGTTTCGCGAAACCCGACTCGACCCTAAAAAACTAAAGTCGCTCAACCCTACTTACTAGTATTGTGCCAAGATTGGTTGGTTCTGTACTGTTTTTGCACTACAAGTGTGTAGACACAGGTGATGCTGCAGTAATTACAGGGAACTCTTTAGTTTTATATGTCACTATGGTCAAATTATTTACAATCTTATTTAGTGGTAAAATCATTGTGCAGGCCATTTTCATTAGTTTTTTTAAATGACCTGCTGAGCCACACATCTAAAGCAATGCCTGATTTTCATTAGTTGATATTTAGCAAATTTAACCCCTTAATGACAGAGCCAAATTGCTCCTTAATGAGCAACCCAATTTTTGCAATTCTGACCACTGTCACTTTATGTGGTTATAACTCTGGAACACTTCAACAGATCCCCCTGATTCTAAGGATGTTTTATCGTGACATATTGTACTTCATGTTAGCGGTAAAATTTCTTCGATATAACTTGCGTTTATTTATGAAAAAATGGAAACATGACGAAAATTTTGAAAATTAGCAATTTTCAAACTTTGAATTTTTATGCCCTTAAATCAGAGAGATATGTCTCACAAAATACTGTATTTTTCACTTTATGAGACACCCCGGATTATAAGATGCACCAAAAATTTTGATTAGAAAAATAGGAAAAAAACTTTTTTAATAAAATGGTGGTGCTTCTTATAATCCATGTGTCTTATTGCTTACTGGGGTGGTGGGTGCGTTGAAGCGGGGTCCCGGGATCACTGCTGGAGGAGGCAGGAGTGGGGTGATGCTGCAGGCTGGGGTAAGGGGTGTTCCGTTGTGAGGCACGCTGCTGTGGGTGTCCTGGTGGCTCTGCTGCGCTGTTTCCTGGTGGCACTGCTGCGCTGTGTCTCTGGTGGTGGTGCAGTGTTGCGCTGTATCCCCGGTGGCAGTGCAGTGCTGCGCTGTGTCCCCGGTGGCGGTGCTGTGCTGCGCCGTGTACCCGATGCTGCAAGGGGCTCTGCTGACATTTTTTGAAAGGCCAGAGCCCCCGGAAGTTCTTCCATGGTTTCCTGTGCGGTGGACTCTGGACAAATGGCCCCAGGAAGGCGGCGCATGCGCAGATGGAGATCACACGTCACAATGTGAACCTGCTTTCATCTGTGAAGAGTACAGGGCACTAGTGGTGAATTTGC
Source organism: Ranitomeya imitator (assembly GCF_032444005.1). Classification (NCBI taxonomy): domain Eukaryota; kingdom Metazoa; phylum Chordata; class Amphibia; order Anura; family Dendrobatidae; genus Ranitomeya; species Ranitomeya imitator. The sequence goes on from NC_091283.1 coordinate 621,728,880, forward strand.
CTATCCTTGTGTTCTGTGGCAAATGCCAAGCATCCTGCATGGTGTTGGGCTTTTAGAACAGCCCCCGTCTGTGGATGTTGGGCATTCAGACCATCCTCATGGAGTCGGTTTCTAACTGTTTGTGCAGACACATGCACATTTGTGGCCTGCTGGAGGTCATTTTGCTGGGCTCTGGCAGTGCTCCTCCTGTTCCTCCTTGCACAAAGGCTGAGGTAGCGGTCCTGCTGCTGGGTTGTTGCCCTCCTACGGCCCCCTCCACATCTCCTGGTGTACTGGCCTGTCTCCTGGTAGCACCTCCAGCCTCTGGACCCTATGCTGACAGACACAGCAAACCTTCTTGCCACAGCTCGCATTGATATGCCATCCTGGATGAGCTGCACTACCTTAGCCACCTGTGTGGGTTGTAGAGTCCATCTCATGCTACCACGAGTGTGAAAGCACAACCAACATTCAAAAGTGACTAAAACATCAGCCAGAAAGCATTGGTACTGAGATGTGGTCTGTGGTCCCCAACTACGGAACCACTCCTTTATTGAGTGTGTCTTGATAATTGCCAATAATTTCCTTCTGTTGTCTATTCCATTTGCACAACAGCATGTTCAATTGATTGTAAAACCTACAATCCTGAGTGGACAGTTTGATTTCACAGAAGTTTGATTTACTTGGAGTTATATTCTGTTGTTTAAGTGTTCCCTTTATTTTTTTGAGAGACCACTGCATCAAAACCCTGTCATGGGCAGCTCAATCTCCAGACCTGAACCCCATTGAAAACCTCTGGAATTTAATCAAGAGGATGATGGACTGTCACAAGCCATCAAAGAACTGCTTCAATTTTTACGCCAGAAGCAGTGTGAAAGACTGGTGGAAAGCATGCTAAGACACATGAAAGCTGTGACTAAAAATCATGGTTATTCCACAAAATATTGATTTATGAACTCTTCCTGAGTTTAAACATTAGTATTGTTATTTCTAAATGATTATGATGTTGTTTTCTTTGCATTATTTGAGGTCTGAAAGCTCTGTTTTTTTTATTTTGACCATTTCTCCTTTTCATGAAAAAAAATACAAAATGTATTGCTTGGAAATTCGGAGACATGTTGTCAGAGGTTTATAGAATAAGTGAACAATTTACATTTTACTCAAAAATATACTGGTAAAGAGAAAAATCAGACAAAAAGGTGTGCATTAGGTTGGCCACTATAAAATGTGCAGTTTTACAGTATTGAGAGGGTCCAGGTGGGCTCAGTATACAGTCACTCTGTGGTGTGACCATCATTTGCCTCATGCAGTGCAACACATCTCCTTCTGATAGAGTTGATCAGGGTGTTGATTGTTGGTCCACTCCTCTTCAATGGTAGTGCAAAGTTGCTGGATGTTGGCAGGGACTTGAACACACTGTTGTATACACCGATCCAGAGCACATGGAGCCATGCTGCAACATGAGGAGATGGTCGTTGATGAATGGCACAAAAATTGAGCCTTGGGATAAATGACATCAATAAAATGCAAATGTGTTCGTTGTCCATAATATATTTCTGCCCATACCATAACTCCACTCCCACCATAGAGAAATGAACATTCAAATCATGAGCAATAGCTCTAACGGACATTCCTGCGGTCAGCATGCCAATTGCGTGCTCCTTCAAAACTTACTACATCTGTGGCATTGTGCTGTGGGATAACACTGTACATTTTAGAGTGGCCTTTTCTTGTGGCCAGCCTAAGGCACACCCATGCAGTAATCATGCATCTTAATATGCCACACCTGTGAGGAGGATGGATTATCTCGGCAATGAATTAAAATTATGGTGAAGTTCATGCTGTCATTCTCTCTACGCACATTCCATTCAAAACTAAGGGCCCCATAAATAATAGATAGCTGTCAGCCAAACTATGGTCTGACTGATCATTCAGCCAGTAGCTATCACTTTAATTTCTCCATACACAGGATCGCCTTCTCTACCAAGCACTACTCTGGCAGTTGGCTTATCTATCTGAGAACTAAAAAATTAGAAGTCGGAATTCAGACATACCATATGCTTATCTGTTTGGGAAGAGTAGGGAGAAGCTCATACACATTAGACTATTGGCCAAATCTGCTGAAACTGGGAGGTTTGGCCAATGTTAGTCTAAGGTGCATGAGGACCTTAACCCTACACTTCATACTTCATTACTGATGGAAATGTCCTGGCCTTGATGGAGCTTGCATCCCAATTCAATGTATTGTGCCCAAATCCTTGGAAAGTCAGCTACCGCTTCTATTTTTTATCTAGAGTGTGTGCTGCAATTCGGTAATATTTTTTGTATTTTTGGGCACTCTGTGGTAGAGCATAAAAATAAGGAGGAGTCAATTACAAGAAAGGCACATTGCATGAACAAATCTAAAGTTCTAGCTTATACAGTTCCGCTCTTACATAGTTTTACTGATATATATATATATGTGTATATATATATATATATATATATATACATATATATATATATATATATACATAACAGTGTAGAAAACTGATTTCAAAGTAAAGTTTTTATATTCAACTTAGAGAATGCTTTGTTCAATTTGACATAAGAGGTCTTTGAACACAAATACCCCCAACCCTTTTCCAATTTAACATTCTCTAACCACCCAGTGGTCTGTTAATAGTCTCCTTTACCAACTTACTGATTTCACACACAATAGTGGCTTCAAGCGTAGCTCATGATATCTAACATTTTTCTTACTTACATTTTTGTCAATATGTGTCCGCGATTTCTCTTCATTTCCTTGTAAATGGTCAAGTATGCCTGTGGCTGTTTCCAGAAGAGAAAATTGCTGCTTCAAACACTTGATAAGGCTGCTTGAATATATTTTTCCAAAACAAGTAGAATTACTTAACTATTAATAGTTGTCTGATATATGCTGTTTATTAAGTAACAGAGATCAATTTATTACTAATAGAATAGAGACAATCAACTAGTTACTTTATTCCAGGACCACCACAGTACACGCAGCGACCGCGTTTATTACAGCAGCACATCCAGGGCAGGATAATAGCTGAGAAATTGCAGTACCACCAGGTTGAGGATGTGAGCCATGCAAGGTACGTGTGTGTGGCTGTCACGTTTTAGGGCCACCACCAGATTTGCACTGTTATCGCATACGGCCTTCCCTGGCTCCAGGTTCAGAGGAGGCAACCATGGCTGAAACTCTGCCTGGATATCTGTCCACAACTCTTGAGCAGTGTGACTGTGATTTCCAAAGGCATAATAATTTGTCTGATTGAAGTAAGCTAATACTGCTCAGTACGGAGGTGGGGGGAACCTCTCTGCACTATTAGAACGCATGTCTCATTAAGGGAGAGGTTGAGGGTGCAGGTGGAGGCCCTAGAGGAGGTGAAGGAGCCAGAAGCTGTGGAAGAAGTGTTAAAGTACCGTTACACTAAGTGACGCTGCAGCAATATAGACAACGAGCCGATCGCTGCAGCGTCACTGTTTAGGTCGCTAGGAGACGTCAAACACGGCAACAGCTGAACGATGCAGGAGCGATCCAGTGACGTACTTATTCTCGCTGGTTGTTGGCTCCATGAAAAAAAATTGCAGGCATCATTGCTTTTGCTGTCAAACATGACGAATCACGCCTACCTGACGACCAAATAAAGTTCCGGACTTCTAGCTACGACCAGCGATGTCACAGCAGGATGCTGATCGCTGCTGCATGTCAAACACAACGAGATCGCTATCCAGGATGCTGCAACATCACGGATTGCTGTCGTTCTCGATCTAAAGTTGCTCAGTGTGAAGGTACCTTTAGTTACATGGATTTGTCCCGCAAGCCTTGTTTGTCCAGCAATTTGTGTTCTGCTTTAAGTTTGGCTCTATGGATGGCATTATCAGATCAGTCATTAGGAAGAACTGGCACATTTTGGATAAGGACAGTGATTCGAGGGAGATGATTGATAGGGGTCTGTTGTTTGCCTGTTGGAATGGCACCAATCTTAAAGATTTGTTAGTCCATAACCAGGTAAGAGACGATCAGGAGAACTGGTTAAAGAAGGGGATTCCAAAGGGGAATTTCAGGTGCGGGCACTGAAATTTTTGTTCCTTCCATTTATTAGGTGATTCTATTAAGATGGGCCCTATTTCACACCGGGTACTCTACTTTATCTCTTGTAGGACCACATATGTGGACAACGTGATTTTCTGCCCTTGCCATTTTTTTATATTGGCAAGACTATTTGCCCTCTGTTTGTAAGAGTCAGGTAGCATTTCAACTCCATCCAGTCCGGGAAAGGGGTCCCCCACCTTATTGAACATGTGAGGGACTGTCATGGAAGTAATGCGAAAACACTCCATTTTGCGGGCCTAGAAAGGGTTAACTTACTGCAGCAAGGAGGTGATTTGCATAGGCTTTTACTTAGGAGAGAAGTTAGATGGATTCTGTGCACTGATGCGATAGGACTATTGGGTCTTAATGAAAAAATCGATATGTCAGTGTTTCTATAGATATTCCATCCAGCCACTATGTGCAATTAATGTTTTATGTCATGTTTTTAAGGATTTTTAACTTTGTGGGGCTTATTTCTTTCACTTCATTCTGGGAGGTGGGGGTGTGTATCTGATGACATTTGGGAGGGGGAGGTTACCTCAGCCTGAACAGGTATCTGAGCCTCTCCACTTCCTTTCGTCTGTAGGACCAGTGGAAGTGCAGTAGCACGAAACGGCCGTCATCTGTCACAATTCGCATTCTCCCCTGCCGAAGGTTCTTCCATTGCAATAAAGGACTTATTGTTAGGATGGTGAGTGCTCTCAGTTTTCTTCTTTCATTGGAATTTTCCTGCATACTTTTTTCAGATTAAGCACCCAATCCTTTTGGGGCATTTATGGCACGTGGCTGTGGTGAGTGTGAGGCGCAGTGAATCCTTGTTGCAGTGGTGCGGATTCTTTGCTTTATTTTTATTGTGGCAGCCCCTTCACCGCCTGCCCCTACAGCCACAAGAGTCATGCAGTGCCCAGTCAGCGAGATAAAATGCTCCTGTCCATGTTTGCTCGTCCAGGTGACAGTGGTGGAATGCACTCAGGCAGACAGAGATTTTTTCAGGGAATGGGTGATATTGTCTGTGACATGCTGGTGTAGCATTTGCACAGCTTTCTTAGAGAAGTAATGGCGACTGGGCAACTGGTTCTGGGGGACTGTGACAGCCATCAACTTTGGAATCCATCGACGTCCACCAGGCGGAAAGTCAGCATTTTCGTGGCCCACAGTTTGGAGATGGTGGAGATCAAGCTCTGATCTTTGGCTTGTGTAGGAGGAAATATTATTTTACGTGGCAACATGGGCTGGCTGCTGTGCTGAGAGAAGGTGGAGTAGAGTGAACAGTACAAACTGCTGGATTGTAAATGAGGTGTTGGCGGAGAGTTTATAGTGGATTAAGAAAGATGTAGCGTGCTTGGTGAACAAAAATAGCAGGCATCTCCACTTCAGCTGACTGGCTCTCACTCACCCTGACTATAGAGGGTAAACAAGTGGAGGTTCTGCGGACGTAGACCTGTGTGAGAACACTTGGAGCGATGATGGAGGTGGAAGAAGCAGCATATGTGATTAATGAGATGCCTGGTAGTGGGCGATGCTGCATCTTAGCGCAGTGTGATACACAGACTAAGGCATGTTAATCTTGCATATGTCGGTTTATGCATGTAGTAGTCAAATTATTGCAATTCTTGCCTCTACTGAGTTGTTCTTTGCAAAGTTGGCAGATAACGTGATTTTGGTCAACCTATACAGTGTCAAAAAAGGCCGAGGCTGGGCAACCTTGCCGCCCCTGTGATCTGCAGACTTGCAACCTATGCTAGCCACAGGCTCAGTTGTGGCTGAGGATGCAGTTCTTCTTGTGGTTGCATAATGCTGTGTCTGTGTTGCAAGCTGCATCGTAACTTTCTCATCTTCATTCTCCACTGCTGACCTACTCAACTGCATACCTCTGAATTGCACCAAGTGGGATCATCCTTTCTGTTCTCCCACTCCATGTCCTGAGAGTCAACCTCCTCCTTGTCCTGCCCTGAGAGCACAGTACAGCCCTCGTGTGCTTCTGGCATCTGAGTCTCATCAGGATCACCTCCACCCCAGGGGTTAAAGCCTGGTGATGAGGGTCTGGATTCTGCCCTTAACCAGGAACATTGGTGCAGATGCTTTCTTTCTCTGGGATTCTGAATCTTTGGAGCAGACCTCTGATCCCTATGGAATAGAATGTGTGAACAGCTCTAGAGACTTGCCCATCTGTGGTTCCATACAGTCAGTTGGGAGGATGGAAATTTATGACATGGGGGAAACAAGAGTGATTTGGATCTCACCTCTGAGGATTGTACTGTGTGTGATGTTAAGGTGAGGGAAAAGGAGAAGAGGACACTTGATGCAATGCTTGCCTTCCCCTGGAGCACATGCTCTTTCTGACCCTCATCTACAAGGCATACCTCTGTTTGACTGCCGAAGAAAAGAGTCGAATAGCCTATCCTGTAGCAGATGTTGTCAATTGTCTTTGGATAAGATGAGACAGTGTTTGTTCAGTTGAGCTTTCATTAACATTAACACCTAAATCACATATTCATCAAACACTAATCCTATTCCCCCTTCCACCACAATTTTGCTTTTTCCCCACTCATGTTGTATGTATCCTTCCTCTCTTTTAACCAGCTGTTTCACAAACTCAGTCATCTGTCACTAGATGAACAATCAGTGTTTATTTTCCTAGATAATATGCCTGAACCATACTATAAACCCTAAAGATTTTGATTAGCAAATGGGTCCTTCTGGCTTAACCCCAATATTAGGCCTAATGATTTTGATTAGCAAATAGGGTCTCCTGATTCCTGACTACAACAGAATTTTAGCCCAAATCATTTGGATTAGCAAATGGGGCCTCCTGACTGCAACACAGATTTAGCCCAAACTATTTGGCTTAGCAAATGGGGCCTCCAGGGTGAACCCAAATATAAGTTTAATGATTTTGATTAGCAAATAGGGTCTCTTGATTCCTGACTGCAACACAGTTTAAATCCAAATGATTTGGATTACCAAATGGAGCCTTCTTGGTTGAACCCCAATATTAGGCCTAATAATTTTGATTTGCAAATGGGGCCTTCTGATTCCTGACTGCAATAAGGTTTAGCCCAAATGATTTGGATTAGCAAATGGGGCCTCCTGACTAATGCAACACTGTTTTAGCCCAAACGATTTGGATTAACAAATAGGGCCTCCTGGCTTAAACCCAATATTAGGCCTATCGATTTGGATTAGCAAATGGGACCTCTTGATTGATGACTGCAACACAGTTTTAGCCCAAATGATTTGGATTAGCAAATGGGGTTTCCTGGCTTAACCCCAATATTTGGCCTAAAGATTTTGATTAGCAAATGGGGCCTCCTGATTCTCGACTGCAACACAGTTTTAGCCCAAACTATTTTGAGTAGGAAATATGGACCCCTCCCTGCACAACACTTTCACACAGGACAGGATCCTATCTAACTAAATGATAAGTGGACTTGCAGCAGCAGCAGGAGCAGCCTCTCTGCGCTATTGCACTGAGAAACAAGATGTATGCTTTTTATATGGAGAGGAGCATGTGACTTCAGCAGCCAATCACAGAAGCCCTTGTGTAATGACATTGTGGATGGTTTCTGGGCCCAGATTGGCAGCCGGAATGTACACAGATTAAGTTATTAAAAAAAAATTACACTCCAACTCTGCCGCTCCTCTGACCTAGACACATCCCCTCCCCTCATAAAACACGTCCCCCCACTCATCATAAAGCACCATAATCCCAGAAAAGATCATTTATCGATCTTTGACTGAATTTTGCTTTGACTTTGAGGAAAAGTGCTCAGTTAACCAAACACAAATCCAAATGTGCTTTGTTTGAGCCAAATTTTAGATTGGCAAACATTTTCCAAACAAGTTCGCTCATTTCTAGTCACAATGTGGCCTCTTAAAACTTGGTCTAAATTTTCTACCAAATTACGGGTTTAATTTCTTTACAGACTTATAAGATGTGCATTTGTTTTGCCGCAAAATGATTCTGCAAAAACTCCATAATCAATCTGAAATGCAGGGTGGGAAAGTGAGGTTGAAAGTCAACCATTCTCTCAGGAGGATCTACTGAGGGAACAATAACCTGATTATGTAGTCATGTTTCTTCAGTCAGTGATGACATAATCATTGACGTTACCCCCCTCCCTTTGTCCCTCTGCCCACAAGTGAGAGTATCTTTAAATTGGTCATAGATGATTTTTTTTAAATCCCAAAAGGTATCCATAGCAATAACCTTGCTCAAATACAAAGGAAGGCGCTAAAAGAATTACAATCCTGTGATTACATTGTCATCAAGGCCGCTTTTTTCTGCATGCCATATTGTTGACACATTGGTTTTTTCATGTTCACTATTTGTATATCCATAGTTGATATTAACAATTCTTTGATGCATGTAAAACTGATTAAGCACTGATATTTCCTTTCCTATGTACTAATTCTTTTACGCCCTATAATCCCCTCTAAAGTGATTCTCTGTGCCCACTGATGGCGGCACAAATGGCCTTTCACTGCAGATTTCTTAATCATGGCAGCCAATGTGCGCTATGCTCTGCGGCCTCATCGTTCCATCCAGTCATCTACTGGGCGATGCCTGAGTGTATATGAAGTCACAGGGCCGTTTTTTGGCAAATAATGTGTGAGTTGTCATGATGAAAGTGGGCAGAAGTGATAATACCGGCTCGAGCAACAGTGCCCATGCACCGATATAACTGGCACCTGTGGACCTAATAAAAATACTGGATAGGATATCATTAGACTGACATATCCCCTTGAGAAAGCTACATGCGAAACACGCGTCGGGGAAGTGCTGGTGGGCTCAATCGATCCTCTATCATTATGGGTAAGCAACACTTTTTATAACCTTACTCCATTTTCTTTCTTTTGTATATCATGTGTGGAGTACTCCAGTGCTTGATTTTGTGGTATTGACTTACTGTGTGGGGGGACGCTAAACTCAAGTCCTTTACCTCTATGATGATTCAGTACTATATGAATTGTTTCTCATTAATAAATTTAAATGATGTAAAAACTTATGGCAAAATGTTCATTTTGACATAATACTTTAGATTTAACCTCTTTTCATAGTTCTTCAGTTTTAATTTTCAGAAAAAGCCCTTCAGATTCACAGTATGAATCCCTTAACTGTATGGTTTTATTTATTCAGAATATGTGGCTGTTATTTAATGATTAAGAGACTGAGGCCAACTTTAAGGCAACACTGCGCTCATTAGGCAATTGTTTTACTCTCCATAGAGCTTTTACAACATGATGAAGAAAGACTCACGCAAACAAAAGGCAAATTCTATTGCTTCAATTTTTACATTTTTTTAATACACTGAAACAGTTATTGCTCATTCAGTTCCTTTGAAATAATGTATCACAGTACACTTTTAGTTTAAGGTTTCCTATTCAGTAAAAATGAGAGAATGGTCAAATGTCAGAGTGTTCCAATTGGAAATCCGCGATGTTCCTTTCTGACTTCAAACCCTTATTCATATGCAAGAATGTCTGTATCCACATATTCAGGCTATACTATTTCAAATGCATTAGGACTACAGTGCATATGGAAAATGAATATTACTTCTTAACTCTGATATCCTCATATGCATTGCTGACTATTATGCAGAAAAAAATCCTTGAGAAAATATAAGCAGCTTAGGAATCATGGCAGATGAGGTAACAGCTTTACAGATATATCTTTAAATCTTCATAGGCCAGTAAATTAAAAGTAGAGCTATGAGATACTCATATGCATAGGAAATAAACATGTTATGGGTGCCATCATACACACTTTTCAAGGAAAAAAAATGCATGTGAACAGATATTTGGCAGTCAATGGGTAAGTATAAAAAGATAATACAAATAAGTTGTAGGGCTTTGTACTCACTCAGACTGTAGGATCTCCAATTTTTGGTTTCTGGGGCTGGATGGAGGCTTATTTTTTGCATGCTGAGCAGACATTTTTATTGATACCATTTTGGTATAGACATGATCTTTTAATCACTCGTTATTGTATTTTAATGCAAAGTTCCAGCGACCAAAAAACGTAATACTGGCATTTTTATTTTTTTTCTCGTTATGCTTTTTACATATCAGATTAATTCTTTTTATATATTGATAAATCGGGCGATTCTGAACACGACGATACTAAATATGTGTATTTTTTATATTTTTTTAATTGTTTTATTTTGAAAGAGGCAAATGGGGGGTATTTTAAACTTCAATATTTTTTATTTTTTTTTAGTACCGTATATACTCGAATATAAGCCGACCAGAGTATAAGCCGAGACCCCTAATTTTGCCACAAAAAACTGGGAAAACTTAATGACTTGAGTATAAGCCTAGGGTGGGAAATGCAGCAGCTACCGGTAAATGTCAAAAATAAAAATAGATACCGATAAAAGTAAAATTAATTGAGACATCAGTAGGTTAAGTGTTTTTGAATATCCATATTGAATCAGGAGCCCCATATAATGCTCCATACAGTTCATGATGGGCCCCATAAGATGCTCCATATTAAAAAAATATGCCCCATATAATGCTGCACAAATGTTGATTATGACCCCATAAGATGCTCCATACAGACATCTGCCCAATATAATGCTGCACAAATGTTGATTATGACCCCATAAGATGCTTCATACAGACATTTGCCCCGTACAATACATAGATATTTGCCCCATATAATGCTGCACAAATGCTGATTATGGCCCCATAAGATGCTCCATAGACACATTTGCCCCGTATAATGTTCCACAAATGCTGATTATGACCCCATAAGATGCTCCATAGAAAAATTTGCCCCATATAATGCTGCTCAAATGCTGATTATGGCCCCATAAGATGCTCCAAAGAAACAGTTGTCCCGTATAATGCTGCACAAATGCTGATTATGGCCCCATAAGATGCCCCATAGAGATATTTGCCCCATATAATGCTGCACATGGCCCCATAAGATGCTCCATAGAAATATTTGCCCAGTATAATGCTGCACAAATGCTGATTATGGCCCCATAAGATGTTCCATAGACACATTTGCCTCATATAATGGTCCACAAATGCTGATTATGACCTCATACGATGCTCCATAGAAATATTTACCAGATATAATGCTGCTCAAATGCTGATTATGGCCCCATAAGATGCTCCATAGACACATTTGCCCAGTATAATGTTCCACAAATGCTGATTATGGCCCCATAAGATGCTCCATAGAACTATTTGCCCAGTATAATGCTGCACAAATGCTGATTATGGCCCCATAAGATGCTCCATAAACTATTATGCCCCATATGCTGTTGCTGCTAGGGTTGAGCGACTTTTCTTTTTATAGGATCGGGTTGGGTTTCACGAAACCCGACTTTTTCAAAAGTCGGGTCGAGTGAAATCGGCCGATCCTATAGAAAAGTCGGGGTCGGGGTCGGCCGAAACACGAAACCCAATGCAGTGCATTGGGTTTCTAATGGTTCCCAGGGTCTGAAGGAGAGGAAACTCTCCTTCAGGCCCTGGGATCCATATTTAAGTGTAAAATAAAGAATCAAAATAAAAAATATTGATATACTTACCCTCGAATGCGCCCTGGTTCTCACCGGCAGCCTTCCTTCCTAAGAATGAGCGCCTGAAGGACCTTCGATGACGTCGCGGCTTGTGATTGGTCGCGTGAGCGGTCACATGGGCGTCACGCGACCAATCACAAGCCGCGGCGTCATCTAAGGTCCTTCAGGTGCTGATTCTTAGGAAGGAAGGCTGCGGGTTAGAACCAGGGCGCGTCCGAGGGTGAGTATATAACTATTAGGAATATACTCACCCTCGAACGCGCGCTCGGATGCTTCCTTCCTAAGAATTAGCGCCTGAAGGACCTTAGATGACGTCGCGGCTTGTGATTGGTCGCGTGACGCCCATGTGACCGCTCACGCGACCAATCACAAGCCGCGATGTCATCGAAGGCCCTTCAGGCGCTCATTCTTAGGAAGGAAGGCTGCCGGTGAGAACCAGGGCGCGTCCGAGGGTGAGTATATCAATATTTTTTTATTTTTATTCTTTATTTTACACTTAAATATGAATTCCGATACCGATTCCCGATATCTTAAACATACCGGAACTCGGTATCGGATGTTATGAAAGGTAATTCAGTACCACAATGGACATAGAGGTCAGCGCACATACAGTGACCTGGCAATAACCCAAAAAACAAGAACGAGCTCTGAGACGTGGGAACTCTGTTGACCGCAATCCCTAATCCTCTCCAACCACACTAAAGGCAGCCGTGGATTGCGCCTAACGCTCCCTATGCAACTCGGCACGGCCTGAGAAACTAGCTAGCCTGAAGATAGAAAATAAGCCTACCTTGCCTCAGAGAAATACCCCAAAGGAAAAGGCAGCCCCCACATATAATGACTGTGAGTTAAGATGAAAAGACAAACGTAGAGATGAAATAGATTTAGCAAAGTGAGGCCCAACTTTCTGAACAGAGCGAGGGTAGGAAAGGTAACTTTGCGGTCAACACAAAACCCTACAAAAACCACGCAAAGGGGGCAAAAAGACCCTCCGTACCGAACTAACGGCACGGAGGTACACCTTCTGCGTCCCAGAGCTTCCAGCAAGCAGAAAAAAACAAATTGACAAGCTGGACAGAAAAAAACAGCAAACAAATAGCAAAGAGGAACTTAACTATGCAGAGCAGCAGGCCACAGGAACGATCCAGGAGGAAACAGGTCCAATACCAGAACATTGACTGGAGGCCAGGATAAAAGCACTAGGTGGAGTTAAATAGAGCAGCACCTAACGACTTCACCACATCACCTGAGGAAGGAAACTCAGAAGCCGCAGTACCACTTTCCTCCACCAACGGAAGCTCACAGAGAGAACCAGCCGAAGTGTCACTTGTGACCACAGGAGGGAGCTCTGCCACAGAATTCACAACAGTACCCCCCCCTTGAGGAGGGGTCACCGAACCCTCACCAGAGCTCCCAGGACGACCAGGATGAGCCATATGAAAGGCACGAACAAGATCGGGAGCATGGACATCAGAGGCAAAGACCCAGGAATTATCTTCCTGAGCATAACCCTTCCATTTAACCAGATACTGGAGTTTCCGCCTTGAAACACGAGAATCCAAAATCTTCTCCACAATATACTCCAACTCCCCCTCCACCAAAACCGGGGCAGGAGGATCAACAGATGGAACCATAGGTGCCACGTATCTCCGCAACAATGACCTATGGAATACGTTATGTATGGAAAAAGAATCTGGAAGGGTCAGACGAAAAGACACAGGATTAAGAACCTCAGAAATCCTATACGGACCAATAAAACGAGGTTTAAACTTAGGAGAGGAAACCTTCATAGGAATATGACGAGAAGATAACCAAACCAAGTCCCCAACCCGAAGTCGGGGACCCACACAGCGTCTACGATTAGCGAAACGTTGAGCCTTCTCCTGGGACAAAGTCAAATTGTCCACTACATGAGTCCAAATCTGCTGCAACCTGTCCACCACAGTATCCACACCAGGACAGTCCGAAGACTCAACCTGCCCTGAAGAGAAACGAGGATGGAACCCAGAGTTGCAGAAAAACGGTGAAACCAAGGTAGCCGAGCTGGCCCGATTATTAAGGGCGAACTCAGCCAAAGGCAAAAAGGACACCCAGTCATCCTGATCAGCAGAAACAAAGCATCTCCGATATGTTTCCAAGGTCTGATTGGTTTGTTCGGTCTGGCCATTAGTCTGAGGATGGAAAGCCGAGGAAAAAGACAAGTCAATGCCCATCCTACCACAAAAGGCTCACCAAAACCTCAAAACAAACTGGGAACCTCTGTCAGAAACGATATTCTCTGGAATGCCATGTAAACGAACCACATGCTGGAAAAACAATGGCACCAAATCAGAGGAGGAAGGCAATTTAGACAAGGGTACCAAATGGACCATCTTAGAGAAGCGATCACAGACCACCCAAATGACTGACATCTTTTGAGAGACGGGAAGATCTGAAATAAAATCCATAGAGATATGTGTCCAAGGCCTCTTCGGGACCGGCAAGGGCAAAAGCAACCCACTAGCACGAGAACAGCAGGGCTTAGCCCGAGCACAAATCCCACAGGACTGCACAAAAGTACGCACATCCCGCGACAGAGATGGCCACCAAAAGGATCTAGCCACTAACTCTCTGGTACCAAAGATTCCAGGATGACCAGCCAACACCGAACAATGAACCTCAGAGATAACTTTATTCGTCCACCTATCAGGGACAAACAGTTTTTCCGCTGGGCAACGATCAGGTTTATTAGCCTGAAATTTTTGCAGCACCCGCCGCAAATCAGGGGAGATGGCAGACACAATTACTCCCTCTTTGAGGATACCCGCCGGCTCAGATACACCCGGAGAGTCGGGCACAAAACTCCTAGACAGAGCATCCGCCTTCACATTTTTAGAGCCCAGAAGGTATGAAATCACAAAGTCAAAACGGGCAAAAAACAACGACCAACGAGCTTGTCTAGGATTCAACCGCTTGGCGGACTCGAGATAAGTCAAGTTCTTATGATCAGTCAAGACCACCACGCGATGCTTAGCTCCTTCAAGCCAATGACGCCACTCCTCGAATGCCCACTTCATGGCCAGCAACTCTCGATTGCCCACATCATAATTTCGCTCAGCAGGCGAAAACTTCCTGGAAAAGAAGGCGCATGGTTTCATCACCGAGCAATCAGAACCTCTCTGCGACAAAACAGCCCCCGCTCCAATCTCAGAAGCATCAACCTCGACCTGGAACGGAAGCAAAACATCTGGTTGACACAACACAGGGGCAGAAGAAAAACGACGCTTCAACTCTTGAAAAGCTTCCACCGCAGCAGAAGACCAATTGACCAAATCAGCACCTTTCTTGGTCAAATCGGTCAATGGTTTAGCAATACTAGAAAAATTGCAGATGAAGCGACGATAAAAATTAGCAAAGCCCAGGAACTTTTGCAGACTTTTCAGAGATGTCGGCTGAGTCCAATTATGGATGGCTTGGACCTTAACAGGGTCCATCTCGATAGTAGAAGGGGAAAAGATGAACCCCAAAAATGAAACCTTCTGAACACCAAAGAGACACTTTGATCCCTTCACAAACAAAGAATTAGCACGCAGGACCTGAAACACCGTTCTGACCTGCTTCACATGAGACTCCCAATCATCCGAGAAGATCAAAATGTCATCCAAGTACACAATCAGGAATTTATCCAGGTACTCTCGGAAGATGTCATGCATAAAGGACTGAAACACTGATGGAGCATTGGCAAGTCCGAATGGCATTACTAGATACTCAAAATGGCCCTCGGGCGTATTAAATGCAGTTTTCCACTCATCGCCTCGCTTAATACGCACAAGATTATACGCACCACGAAGATCTATCTTGGTGAACCAACTAGCCCCCTTAATCCGAGAAAACAAATCAGATAACAATGGCAAGGGGTACTGAAATTTAACCGTGATCTTATTTAGAAGGCGGTAATCTATACAAGGTCTCAGTGAACCAACCTTCTTGGCTACAAAAAAGAACCCTGCTCCTAATGGCGACGATGACGGGCGAATATGCCCCTTCTCCAAAGACTCCTTCACATAACTCCACATAGCGGCGTGCTCAGGCACAGATAAATTAAACAGTCGACCTTTTGGGAATTTACTACCAGGAATCAAGTCGATAGCACAATCACAATCCCTATGCGGAGGTAGGGTATCGGACTTGGGCTCATCAAATAAATCCCGGTAATCAGACAAGAACTCAGGAACCTCAGAAGGGGTGGATGACGAAATAGTCAGAAATGGGACATCACCATGTACCCCCTGACAACCCCAGCTGGACACAGACATGGATTTCCAATCTAATACTGGATTATGGACTTGTAGCCATGGCAACCCCAACACGACCACATCATGCAGATTATGCAACACCAGAAAGCGAATAACCTCCTGATGTGCAGGAGCCATGCACATGGTCAGCTGGGTCCAGTACTGAGGCTTATTCTTGGCCAAAGGCGTAGCATCAATTCCTCTCAATGGAATAGGACACTGCAAGGGCTCCAAGAAAAACCCACAACGCCTAGCATACTCCAAGTCCATCAAATTCAGAGCAGCGCCTGAGTCCACAAATGCCATGACAGAATACGATGACAAAGAGCAGATCAAGGTAACAGACAGAAGAAATTTTGACTGTACCGTACCAATAGTGGCAGACCTAGCGAACCGCTTAGTGCGCTTAGGACAATCAGAGATAGCATGAGTGGAATCACCACAGTAGAAACACAGCCCATTCAGACGTCTGTGTTCTTGCCGTTCAACTCTGGTCAAAGTCCTATCGCACTGCATAGGCTCAGGTTTAAGCTCAGGTAATACCGCCAAATGGTGCACAGATTTACGCTCGCGCAAGCGTCGACCAATCTGAATGGCCAAAGACATAGACTCATTCAGACCAGCAGGCATAGGAAATCCCACCATGACATCCTTAAGGGCTTCAGAGAGACCTTTTCTGAAAATAGCTGCGAGCGCACCTTCATTCCACTGAGTGAGTACGGACCACTTTCTAAATTTCTGACAATATACCTCTATTTCATCCTGACCCTGACACAGAGCCAGCAAATTCTTCTCTGCCTGATCCACAGAATTAGGCTCATCATACAGCAATCCGAGCGCCAGGAAAAATGCATCGATATTACTTAATGCAGGATCTCCTGACGCAAGAGAAAATGCCTAGTCCTGAGGGTCGCCACGCAAAAAAGAAATAACAATCCTAACTTGTTGAACTGGGTCACCAGAGGAGCGAGGTTTCAAAGCCAGAAATAGATTACAATTATTTTTGAAACTCAGAAATTTAGTTCTATCTCCAAAAAACAAATCAGGAATAGGAATTCTCGGTTCTAACATAGAATTCTGAACCACAAAGTCTTGAATACTTTGTACTCTTGCCGTAAGCTGATCCACACATGAAGACAGACCTTTAATGTCCATTGCTACACCTGTGTCCTGAACCACCCAAATGTCTAGGGGAAAAAAAAGGCAAAACACAGTGCAAAGAAAAAAAAATGGTCTCAGAACTTCTTTTTTCCCTCTATTGGGAATCATTAGTACTTTTGGCCTCCAGTACTGTTATGAAAGGTAATTCAGTACCACAATGGACATAGAGGTCAGCGCACATACAGTGACCTGGCAATAACCCAAAAAACAAGAACGAGCTCTGAGACGTGGGAACTCTGTTGACCGCAATCCCTAATCCTCTCCAACAACACTAAAGGCAGCCGTGGATTGCGCCTAACGCTCCCTATGCAACTCGGCATGGCCTGAGAAACTAGCTAGCCTGAAGATAGAAAATAAGCCTACCTTGCCTCAGAGAAATACCCCAAAGGAAAAGGCAGCCCCCACATATAATGACTGTGAGTTAAGATGAAAAGGCAAGCGTAGAGATGAAATAGATTTAGCAAAGTGAGGCCCAACTTTCTGAACAGAGCGAGGATAGGAAAGGTAACTTTGCGGTCAACACAAAACCCTACAAAAACCACGCAAAGGAGGCAAAAAGACCCTCCGTACCGAACTAACGGCACGGAGGTACACCTTCTGCGTCCCAGAGCTTCCAGCAAGCAGAAAAAAACAAATTGACAAGCTGGACAGAAAAAAACAGCAAACAAATAGCAAAGAGGAACTTAACTATGCAGAGCAGCAGGCCACAGGAACGATCCAGGAGGAAACAGGTCCAATACTAGAACATTGACTGGAGGCCAGGATAAAAGCACTAGGTTGAGTTAAATAGAGCAGCACCTAACGACTTCACTACATCACCTGAGGAAGGAAACTCAGAAGCCGCAGTAACACTTTCCTCCACCAACGGAAGCTCACAGAGAGAACCAGCCGAAGTACCACTTGTGACCACAGGAGGGAGCTCTGCCACAGAATTCACAACAATCGGAATTCCGATTCCAGATCAGAAGATCGCTGACCTCATGGCCGACCCCACAGAGGGGTCGGGTTTCATGAAACCCGACTTTGCCAAAAGTTGGTGACTTCTGAATCTGGCCGACCCGTTTCGCTCAACCCTAGTTGCTGCGATTAAAAAAAAAAATTACATACTCACCTCTCGTCGCTCAGGCCCCCGTCACTTGCTATAGTCACCTGTGCGCTTTTCACCACCGAGCGCTGCTGTCTCTTCCGCGTCCTCTGCACTGACTGTTCAGGCAGAGGGTGGCATATACACTAATCGCGTCATTGCACTCTCTGACCTCAGCGTCACTGAAGAGGACACGGAAGATGGAGCGGCGCTGACGGTGGAACGGGGGACAGGTGAATATCGCGCACTGCCCCGTCATACTCACCTGCTCCTGGCACGGTCCCTGCACGTCCCTGGTTCTCTGGGCGCCGGAAGCTTCTTCCTGTATTGAGTGCTCACTGGTACCGCTCATTACAGTAATGAATATGCGACTCTACCCCTATGGGAGTGGAGTCAGGTCCATATTCATTACTGTAATGAGTGTTACCATGTGACCGCTTAATTCAGGAAGAAGCTGTCAGTGCCCGGAGAATCAGGGACGTGGAGGGACCGTGCTAAGAGCAGGTGAGTATGATTAGACAGCTGCCACTCCCCCTTCCCTGCCGACCCCTGGGAATGACTCGAGTATAAGCCGAGAGGGGAAATTTCAGCCTAAAAAAATGGGCTGAAATTCTCGGCTTATACTCGAGTATATACGGTATTTTTAAAAACTTTTTTTTACTTTTCACTGTCTTCAGGAATCTCAATGGGAGACGAGAAGCTTTAATCATCCGATCGCCTGTGTTACACACACATTGCAGTGCAGCAGCCCTACTCTGTGGAGTATAAATGCTCACTTGCTATTAGCGCCGACCGCTGGGCAGCGCTCAAAACAATCTGGCAATGAATATCATAGGGATCTCCTGCTGACCCTGGGTTGTCAGGGCAATTCATCAGTGACCCGCGGTCATGTGACACAGGTGCCGATGGGCAGGATTAGTGACGCTCTTCCGGGGCGGGATTAGTGACGCGCTTCTGGGGCGTGCATGTTAAATGCTGCTGTTGGAGTTTGACAGTGGCATTTAACAGCCACAGGTGAATCGCGGCTGTTAGGGACATACGTCAGCTGATCAGATCAACTGTCATGTCCTGGAAAAGGTGTGGTGTCAGTGCCTGCAAAGAGAGGGAGAGGACATCTGACGTACTAGTACGTCAGATGTCGGGAAGGGGTTAAGAGTGCATAAACCACTCAGGAAACCAAACCAAAAAGCTGCCTTTTCCGGCACAAAGTGAAAACACAAAGTATAAAGTAATTACAAGATTACGGTTTCGCCCACTCAGGTTAGTGTCCAGTTCTTAAGATCCACACAACTCCAGTCTTGAAATGTATTGTGTTTTTTCAACTCATACACTCATCAAAAACTTGGAGAACCCCTTTAATGATTCTAACATGAATACAAATATGAGAATTAGTCAGCATCACAATTTTTTTTTATATCCAGGTATTAAATAGATAATGTTGTCTCTGATTTGAATCGTTCTTTTTCTTTCCTTTATCTTGTCCAGACTCCATGATGACTTTTCTCTTCCACAGCTCATCACTGCAGACTTCCATCTTCCCGGGTCTTCTGCAATACATCCCCACACTATACCCTTTAAAATAGCATTGTCATTATAATGCTCCTAAATAAACAAAAATATCTGCCCTATGCTGAGCCCCTGAATAAATAATTGCCACTCACTACATTACCGGCACAAATTATGGCCCCCAAACTGTCCCTCTTATGGTACATGTAGTGCACACTGCCCTCTCTTTTCCATACTGTGCCCCTCTTCAAACTGTCCACTCACACTGTGTCTCTATAGGGCCCAGTCTCTATTCTGTGCCCCCTCATCTTACTCTCCTTCTTGGCTTGTAGGGGTGGGCCAAGGCGGTAGTCATGGCTGAGAGAAAACCCTGTATCATACCCTGGCCTCCTCTCACAATACAGTAATGTCTTTCCTTCTGCATACCTGTGTTCTGGATCTCCGCGCCATCAGGGTCCACGCTGGGCCGCTGCAGGTTCTTTGTAGACGATACCACACAAAGGGAGACACAGTCCAGCTCAACTTTAACAACAACAGGTTTACTTGGTTCGGTACGCAGCATATTCACATTCTTTCCAGCATCAACATCAGGTTTCACAACGTGCAACTCCTCTTCTGTCCCTGTCCTTCTCTCTCTGTCGCTAAGCTCGCTTCCAGGACAGACCGTACCTTTCGATTCCTCAGCATCCTCTCTGCTCAGCCTTACTCCGTTTGAGAACTCCCTCAGTCGGTTCTGAGGGCGTTGGCCCACGCAATAAGCTGCCACATGATGAGCAACCTGCCAGCACTTCTTAGCCTTTTCTATCAACTGCAGTCCCACTAATACTGCACCGCTAGCACTGTTGCTGTTGATCTTTCTGATGAGGTCCTTGCCAGGGATGCTATATGGCTGGGTTTTAAACTTCTCCAACATTGCATGGCACAGTGTTGCCCAGGCTAGTTAGCCCGAGTGAGCTGCAGGAGCGCCCTGGCCCCAACTGAGATCTATAAGGAAGTCTTTCCTGCCTTATCCACCATGCCCCTCCAATTTTTACTATTACAACACTATAACTACACCTATTATGTACCCCATCTTGTGGCTAACTTTGGGTGCTACACTCACCCTATCAGTACAATGGCATACATATAAATATATATTACATGGATTTACAATGTATAAACATACAGCAGCAATAAATATAACCGGGACGTAAGTTAAGGGGTTAGCGAGAGATGATGGACTTTACAACCCCTTACAGGCTTACTGTCCCCTCCTGGCTGTGCTTTTGTACTGTTTTCCATGCTACCCCAACTTCTCAGTCTCTATTCTATGTCCACTCACATTTTTCTCCCCCATACTGCCTCCTCACACCATGAATTTCCCACTCCCTCCTCATATCATATCCTCACATCCCCAGATAACTATGCTGTCTCCTCATATATTTAACCCTCACTATCCATACTGCCTCCTCACACAATCCCCCCAATTCCCCATACGGTGTCTGCACACATCCCATCATACATTCTAACCCTCACTACTCATACCTCATCGGCACCAATCCCCCACTTACCCTACTGTGCACACACCCTTCCCTTCACTCACCAAACTGTGTGCGCACCCATCCCTCCATTCACCATACTGTGTCTGCGCCCATTCCCACTCACTCCCTATACTTTGTCTGCATACATTATCCTCCTTTGCTCCCCATACAGTGTTTGCACCCATACTCCCTATTCACCATACTGTGTCTGCACCCACCCCCCTCATATATTCCCCTTCTTGGTCCTCATACTGTCTGCACCCACCCTCCACTCATCATACTGCGTCTGCACTCACCCCCTACTCAGCATACTGTGTCTGCACCCACCCCCATTCATCATACTGCGTACGCACCCACCTCCGCACTCATCATACTGTATCCGCACCCACCCCCTCACTCATCATACTGTGTCCACCCCCACTCATCATACTGTGTCCACACCTCTCACTCATACACTGTCTACACTCACTCCCACTCACCATACTATGTCCACACACATCCCCCACATTGTTTCTTCATACATGCCCCATATTCTCCTTTTCTCCTCATCCTTACTCCCTGAATTTGTGTCCTCAAATCTTCCCCACAACACCCGCGTTACACTAAATCTCCCCCACCCCACACTAAATCTCCCCCCATCTCCCTGCACGCCCACAAAAAATCTGCCCTCACACTAAATCTCACTCGATACACTGAATATTTTGTGTCTTTGTGCAAGTGATGTCAGTAGTGTGTGATCACATGACTTCAATTGACAGTCGGAGCTTCAATTTTACTCACCTCTGAAAGACTTGAGTACAATTGTTCATTAGGAGCCTATGCCCTGAACCTTCTGAAGATGGCCAACTTCCAGTCCAGGGGAGGGCAAAGTGCAGCCGATGGGGAAGACAGCTCAGACCTCCCCATTAGGCAGCCCAACTGTGCCCCCTGCTGGCTGTGCCCAGGACAGATATCCCACCTGTCACCCCCTTTATATGCCTCTGCCGACATGGCAACCTTTTCCAGACAGATTAGATCTGCAGAGATTACAACAAAGTCAAGTATGACTTCTCACATTTCCAGCAGTGTCTCCATCTTTCCTCAACCTGCACAAATTCCTTATCCTGCTTATATTCAATACTGAACTGCTGCTGCCGTATGTGTCCCTTTTACTGTATCTACTGTAGGTTACTGTGTGTACTCTAATTTTCCTGTTACTGGAGCCCTAGATTCCCCTTCATTGCACACATAAAATATCATGTCAGTAAAAGTGCCTCACAAATACTGTAAGATATTCCAACAGTTAATTCCTCCACAGTACCCTTGACATGCACAGTATGATGATCCTACTGTACACCACCCCTCAACTACCATGGAAAACTATAGTGAACCCCAACACAGTGTGATCCCCCCACTGCGACCCCTACACAGCTCTCCATGCAGTATAATGTTCATACATACAGTATAATGGCCCTAAATCGCTCCAAAATTTATGATGGCCCCCATACAGCCCTCCAAACAGTATGATGGACCCCATACAAACCTTAACATTTTATGATTGCTTTTATACAGTATGACTGCTTCCACATAGCCCTCAAAAAATTATAATAGTCCACACATAGCGTTCCATACAATATAGTATAATGTACTCCCCAAAGTCCTTCCTATAGTAGAATGCACTCCCTGTAGTCCTCCATATAGTATAATGCACACCATATTCCTCCATATAGCATACTGCACTCCCCAACGAACTCCAAATAGTATAATGCTCTCTCCTTGATACTCCATATACTGTAGTATAATGCTCTCCCCTTAGTCCTCCATTTAGTATAATGCTATTAACCTGCAGATTATCCCTATATATGAAGGTGAATAGTGTTATCTGACCTGACAGATTCATATAAATAAATGTGGTCAACCATGTTTTTGTGCCTGTCTCAGGAAGGCAGAAGAGGCCGAAATGAAGACAAGAAACAAATTACTTTACATCATTAAAGTGAATTTTTTTAAATACAAACTTTCAGCAAAAACAGAAGTCTAAGCTTGCTTATGAATCAAATAAATATCATGATCCATTAATTTTGGGAAAAAAATGACTGAAATCATTCCTGAAACTTTCACTTTGTTTCTGGGCTTTTTGGATAGGTATTCCTTGATCCACATCACTATTTTGTTATGCATTTCAATCCTATTTTTTGAGAAATTAATAAACACATCATGTTTTTTGTCTGATTCATGGGCTCCTTTTTTGTTTATGCAATTAATGCATTTATTTTTGGGGGGTCACTCTGTAATAATTGTGCGTTTATAGCAAAGTTGTTGTTTTTTTTTGCTTTATGAGCATAAACTCAATCTCATACACCTGCTGTAAAATTTTCCCAGTGTAGTTCCTTTCTTCAGATCATAGGTAGAAATACTTTTTGTCTTATTTTCAAGCTATCAAGACATTTAATACTATGTCTCATTTATTACTTTATGTTGGATCTTAGAGATGCCTGTGTTGCGAAGTTTTTGAGGGAAAAGAGGTGGTTATTTTCAGCATCTCTATAAGGTTTCTTTTACTTTTCTATAATGATGGTTTCCTTTGTAATGAGCTAAAAGATCATAGACATGGTCAAACATGTCTTTCCTTCAATAATTTTACACAACTGTTTGATAAATTGGTTTATTATATTAAATCATGTGGGATTCTTTGTTGTTTTGTTATAATGGTTCCTGCATTGCCAAGCCAAATATCTTGCCACTACGTTTACTCAAAAAGTAGGAGTAGCTGAATAGACCTAATTGTTAAATGTTTCATGAAAAGAACTATTGAATGATCTTTAGAAGTTTTCCAAGTATCTTTAACTTTAAAATTGCTTTAAAACTAAGTAGAAAGTGAATGTCTACACTCTGTAGTTCAATGACACACAGTAGATATTCTATTTGGGTGTCGCCTTTTTAGATATATTTTGTGCAGTGTCTGTAGTATTTTAGTGTGAAATAAATTTATAAATGAACCAATCATGAGGTTTCAGCACTGCTAACATCCACTATATCGTAATATATGATTGTAATGATGTCAGGTGAACCGTTCCTGCAAAACACAACTTTAAAAGTGTTGCGAACTGTATGCAAGATTCTTGAGAAGAGTCATCTGGCCACCATTTATCGGAATCATAAAGGCATGATGAGAGGCCATGCCGTGATGCCAGCAGAGTTGTTACAGTACCCCCCTTTACGGCCCCTCTTCTTCAAACCTGCCAGAATAACTTGTAGACGAAGGATAGGAGCACACATAGTCAGAGCCATCACAACATTTCTCTGGTAGAATGAGGTAGATGAGACATTAGAGATCTCAGGTTGCCCAGTCTCTTTGAGTCCAGTAAGACCAGCTTCCCACACAGAAGATGCAAGGGACAGGACGTCTTTCACCTGGTTGACTGAAAGCAGGGACTTGGAAGCTTCAGATTTGACCTCAACATAATCCGATTCTTGGGAAACTGAAGACACCTTCACTGGATCCAACTTAAGCCCATCATCACAAGAAAATTGAACCTCCTCCTTTAGACTGGTGGAAAGCAGAGATGAGAACACTTCTGTCTTGGGATCTTCACCCAATAGCCAGATGGAAGCTGGAGGCATACATACAGGAAACATCTTCAGCCTGGAGCCCTGAAAAAACTGGACCTCCTCTACTGGATTAGAGGATGAGTAAGTTTCTGTCTTAGTATCAAGTAGCCACTTGGAAGCAGAAGGCATACATACAGAGAGCCCCATCAGCCTGTTACTCTGACAAAACTAGACCATCTCTTCCTTCGGATTGGTGAAGAACAGAGATACAAGAGCTTCTGCTTCAACTTCTTTATCCACCTGCCACATGGAGTCTGTAGGCATCTTTACAGGAAGCATCTTCTGCTCATAGTTCAGAGAAAAACTTTTAAGTGACAGGGATCTTCCTGGGAACTGGTCACTGGTATTGTCACTGGAGGTGTGCTGAGAGGGTGCCACTGCTTTCTTTACTTTAGTAAGGTCAGCACACTGTGACTCAATAGCCAGCTGATTAGGTGGAGAGAATGTCAACACTGTAGATTGACCTTGCAGTTCAGGAACAAGAAAACTCTGGAGACTTGACAGTTCCAAACGCAGAACCACACTGGGTCTTCGGACTGGAACGGGCAGCAGAATATCCAGCTCAGAATGACCGACGGGCGGGCTGGTCAACAAGTGGAAAATAAATTTCTTTGAATATAATCCTCCAATTTGGAGCTGTAGTTGTCCCTTTGACACTGGACTGTTCATAAGTAGGGCTCGGCAATCACCAAACACCTTCACATGATTCTGTAGCAGTGGAACAGGAACCACACTTAGACTCCATCTGGTTAGCAGCTTGAATACATCTGCAGGACCGAAGCTCCCACAAGGCACTGGTACAGACACAGACTTTAACAGAAGGGAGTTATTCTCACCGAGGGCAGTCTCTCATACTAGCCCAAGGTTTTGAAGCTTTAAATCCTTTGGACAGAGGCCATCCGAATGTTCCTCACAACCACAGCAATATAGTAAGCCCTTCTTACGACTGGTCTTAGACTGGTGCTTTGCCAGTCCACTCTTGACAGTCTTTTTGGGTTCTATTTAAGTAGCTGCTTTAACGGGCAGAGGAACTGGAGGGTCACAGATGGTCATGGCTTGACGTGGGGGTTTCTTCACGGGTTTTGCCCATTTGTAGCGCCTCTCAAATCTAGATTAGGAAGACCTCACATGAGCAGCAGGACGACGCTTGTCAAAGACTCTACAGAAAGCCACCAGGAAGGCCCCAAGACTCATGACTAGGGTTGAGCGACTTTTACTTTTTTAGGGTCTAGTCGGGTTTCGCGAAACCCGACTATCTCTAAAGTCGAGTCGAGTGAAATCGGCCGATTATGGCGAAAAGTTGGGGATCGACCGAAACCCGAAACCCAATGCAAAGTCAATGGGAATTTTTTTTTCTCTCTCTCTCTCTCTCTCTCCCCTCCATCCCTGAACAGAAAAGCTGGTGTTACACATTGCAAATCGCTACAGCGCACAAGCGACAAGATGACGATAGGCGTCCACGCCCCTAAGACATGTCATCACTCTGCCCACGCTCCTTCATTGGCTGAAAAAATGGCGCCAAGCGCATCATATGAAACGCGACTTTGGCGCGAAAATCGCGTACCGCATGGCCGACCCCACACAGGGATCGGGTCGGGTTTCATGAAACCCGACTTTGCCAAAAGTCGGCGACTTTTGAAAATGAACGATCTGTTTCGCTCAACCCTACTCATGACGATAGGATCCCCTTCTTTCCAGAGGGGACAAATCCATAGTAAAGCATCTCCTGCGAGGTAGGACATAATGTAACCCACCTTAAACCGGTCAGAGGGGAAACAAGATGCATTCTGCAGCCAGAAGGAAAGGAGAATGAAGGAAAAGGTTGGAACCTGTTCACACAGGAAGAGAAGTGCAAGACTGCAGATAGGAGCGGAAGAGCAGCAAGAGATAGCGTAGCAGAGCAGAACCACAAGGAACGCGGAGAGGAGCTGCAGCAAGAGATTTCTGAAGAAGCACTGTTCCAGGAAGCTTTTGCATTCTTCTGGATTTCCATAGAACCTAGGCGGGTCTGCTGGGTCGTGCTCCTCCTCATAGGCCTGAAGTTGCTTGAAGAGATCGTTAGAGACAATGATTGGGTCAGAAGTCTCCTCAATCTGAACCACCCTTGGTTGAATGAATTTTTCAGATTGCTCATACTGATAGAGAGAAAGATCATCATGCTCTGCGAGTGGTAGGACATGTGATACAGTGGAGGTCATGGCCTGTGCAAACTGTCACGCTCACGCCCTGACTGGTGGGCGTGAGCCCGGGGGGTTTGTGGCCCCACTGTGCGACAAACCAGACTACCCTGGAAGGGGCGTGACTATAACAGCTGCCTGGGTTTTCACTGGAGCCTCTGATGGTGAGGTCAGGCTTGTGCAGCAGGCAGCTGCCAGGTGCTCTTCGAGGGTGGTGTCTGGCTGTGGCTGCTGATCCCACTTGGAGAACTGGAACACTAGGACAGGTGCGGGCATCAGGCAGGACTGGCAGAAAACACAGGGCTGGCAGGAACGGCAGAGAACACAGGGCTGGTTGGTGTGGTGTATGAAGGAACAGGTAGGGACCTGTTCACACTGGAGGTGCAGGTAATGAAACAAGCAGAAAGGAAAAAAGTATGAAGGAACAAGTTGGGACCTGTTCACACAGGAGATGCAGGTACAGAAACAAGCCAGAAGGAAAGGAGAATGAAGGAAAAGGTTGGAACCTGTTCACACAGGAAGAGAAGTGCAAGACTGCAGATAGGAGCGGAAGAGCAGCAAGAGATAGCGTAGCAGAGCAGAACCACAAGGAACGCGGAGAGGAGCTGCAGCAAGAGATTTCTGAAGAAGCTAAGCAGAGCAGAGCCGCAAGGAATGTGGAGAGGAGTTGCAGCAAGAGATTTCTGCAGCAGCAAAGCAGAGCAGAACCGCAAGGAATGCAGAGAGGAGTTGCAGCAAGAGATTACTGCAGCAGCAGAAGCTAAGCAGAGTAGAACGGAGCAGCGGTAAAGCCACAAAGGTACAGAGCAGGCAGAGACGCAGGAGCGCGGAGCATAAACAGACTGGGAACACAAGGAAAGACACAACAGGGAAGAAAGCCACAGACAAGGAGACTGAGATAAGACTAAGTTCAGACAAGGAAATGGAATAAGACATGAACAAAGACACAGGGACCAGGATATTTTGCCTCCTGGAGGGCGGACAACAAGATCAAGGCAAGAACACTGAGAAAAGCCTCTAGAGAGGGAGTAACACAGAGCAAGGCGTGGCAAACTCAGAAGCTAAACACAAACTGAGCTAACACATTGCACAGGCCCAGTCCACTGGGTGAAGCTGCACTAAATAATGGAGGCCTCTTGGTAATTGGTCAGGAACAGATTAGACAGGTGCACCTGATTTCTATAAGAACCAGAGAGTTCGGGCGCCGCCCACCCTATACACACAGCCAGGAAGCATGCAGAGGGCAGAGGCACAGAATATGGAGCTGGCAAGAAACAGAAACCACATCATGGCCTGGAGCAGTGGGTAAGATAGTGTGAGAGATGAGAGGCCATGCCGTGATGCCAACAGCGTTGTTACAGTACCCCCCTTTATGGCCTCTCTTCTTCAAACCTGCAAGAATAACTTCTAGACGAAGGATAGGAGCACACATAGTCAGAACCATCACAACATTCCTCTGGAGAATGAGGTAGATGAGACATTAGAGATCTCAGGTTGCCCAGTCTCTTTGAGTCCAGTAAGACCAGCTTCCCACACAGAAGATGCAAGGGACAGGACGTCTTTCACCTGGTTGACTGAAAGCAGGGACTTGGAAGCTTCAGATTTGACCTCAACATAATCCGATTCTTTGGAAACTGAAGACACCTTCACTGGATCCAACTTAAGCCCATCATCACAAGAAAATTCAACCTTATGGAGCTGGCAAGAAACAGAAACCACATCATGGCCTGGAGCAGTGGGTAAGATAGTGTGAGAGATGAGAGGCCATGCCGTGATGCCAGCAGAGTTGTTACACTCGTGACGTCGCAGACTATGTTCGGGCATGTGTCTCTTGCGCCAAGAACAAATCTCCTCGGCAATGGCCAGCTGGGTTGCTTTACCCCCTGCCGGTGGCGGACAGGCCCTGGGAGATGGTCAGGATGGATTTTGTTGTGGGCTTACCTAAGTCTCGTAGCTGCACCATTATCTGGGTGATCACTGTCCATTTTTCCAAAATGGTGCACTTGGTGCCTTTTCCACGGCTACCTTCTGCACGGGCTCTGGCAGCGTTGTTCGTAAAGCATATCTTTCGCCTACACAGTATGCTGGACAAAATTGTCAGTCACCGGGGTCACCAGTTTGCATCTCAATGCTGGAGAGAGCTTTGTCGTCCACTCAGTATTGAGTTGAACCTCTCCTCAGCATATCATCCCGAGACGAATGTGTTGGTTGAGAGGGCCAACCAAACCCTGGTCACATATTTACGACATTTTGTTTCTGCCAGGCAGGATGACTGGGCATCCTTGCTACCGTGGGCAGAGTTTGCGCTTAACAACGCTGTAGTAGAGTTGAGCGACTTTTACTTTTTTTGGATTGCGTTGGGTTTCGTGAAACCCGACTTTGTCAAAAGTCAAGTCGGGTGAAATCGGACGATTATTGCAAAAAGTCAGGGGCCGACTGAAACACGAAACCCAATGCAAGTCAATGGGGAATCAAAGTCGGCAGTGACTGGAAGACAGGAAAACACCTACAGTGCCCATTTTAATGTCAAAAACATCAATTCTTATTACTTAAGCTTGTCAATCTTAATTTACTTTATAATAATAGTTAGGCATTGAAAACTGGGGGTCATTTGGCTAAAGTTGTGGGGGGGTAGGGCTGGCTCAAGATTTTCGTGGGCCCAGGAAATGCGGGAATACGTCATGGCGGTGGAGCAGGGAGAGGTAAGTATTTCAACTTTGCAAGTGCTGTGATCCTGAGCAAGCAGGGGGGCCCACTCGTTGGCACTGGTACATGGCCCCTCATAGTACGGCGGTGTGTTTGACGGCAGGTGGTGCCTCCCACTGGCAGAGACACTTTTGCGTACTATGAGGGACCCTTTGCCAGTGACGTCGCCAACAAGTATGCCCCCCCACCTGATGAAGGAACCTGCACTTTCATCTGCACCTGTCCCCGTGTAAGGTGGTATAGTATGTGGGAAGGGGAACTTGACTTTCAGCAGGGTCAGATTCTGACTGTGTAGAGTGCAAGGGGAATGTAGTGGTCTGGGTCAATGTATCAGCAGACTCATCTAGCAGTGGCTGGGCAATGGGCAGAATGAGGAGGAAACATAGATATAGGCCAAATAATAAAGTAGGCTAAATGCAGTTCAAAATTGGTAACAGGACTAAACAAGCGGCATTGCTTTGTTCAGTGGAGGAAAACTGTAATGAGTGGCAGACACAGTTAGTAGGCCCAAATAATAAAGTGGGCTAAATGTCTGCCAAAAAATTGTTCATAAATAACAGGCGGCATTGCTTTGCTCAGTGTCGGAAAATTGCAATGAGTAGCAAACTAAGTTAGTAGGCCCAAATAATAAAGTGGGCTAAATGTCTGAGTAGCAGACAGTGGTAGTAGGCACAAAGTATTAACTGGTCTAAATGGAGCAGTGGTGGAGCAGGGAGAGGTAAGTATTGCAAGTGGTAGAGCACTATTCGGGCTGGGGGGGAACACTCTCTCGTGGGCGGCGGTACTGGCACAGGGACCCTCATATTATGACGGTGTGTTTGACGTTGGTTGTGCACCACCACCGTCAGAGACACTTCATTGTACTATGAGGGACCCTGTGCCAGTGCTGTTGCCGAAGAGTGGGCACACCCACCTGTCCAGGCAAACGGCACTCGCACAGGTGCTTGTGCCAGGTGGTGACCACAGCCCTGTGGGGGGAGTCAGCCCATTTAGCTAGGTATAAAAAAGGCCTATGGTGGACATTCAGCAGCTGCAAATGGAGGAATTGGAGAAGTCAGTAAGAGGAGGCGAAAAGCAAGACATTTTTCAGGCAAGCTACGTATCAGCAGGGGAAGGTGGGGCAAAATAATTTGAAATCCATGATTGGTTCATTTTAATGAAGGTTAGATCATCCATATTCTGGGTAGCCAGATGTGTCCTTTTTTCGGTCAGTATTTTTTTTGGTCAGTTTTTTTTTGGGAGACTGACCCAAAACTCAGGCCCTGTGCATAAAACAACACAATGTAAGTGGCAGAAAGTGGCTGGCTGATATACGACAAACTAACAGGACTGAAGTATATCCACTTTGTGAGAATTTGAATCTCACTTTTTTGGGGGAAGACTGAAACAAAACACAGGCCCTGTGCATAAAACAACACAATGTAAGTGGCAGAAAGTGGCTGGCTGATATACGACAAACTAACAGGACTGAAGTATATCCACTTTGTGAGAATTTGAATCTCACTTTTTTGGGGGGAGACTGAACCAAAACTCAGGCCCAGTGTATATAACAACGCAATCTAAGTGGCAGAAAGTGGCTGGAAAATATATGAAAAAATACAAGGACTGTAATACAATTTCAATCTCCCTACAATGATCTCAGGAAAAATATGGCAGCAATAAAAAGGACTGCTGCACACAAAAGTGTGGACAAAAAAACAAGATAACTGTGCAGAAAGGAGCAACAGGATTTTTGCTTTTAAAAAAGCAGTTGGTTTGCACAGCAGCGTGCAAACAGCAACGCAGCTATCAGGGAGCCTTATAAGGCAGCCTAATAAGCTACAGAGCTGATGCACAAAAATATAGCCCCCACTGTCCCTGAAAAAAAATGGTGGTGTTGGACAGTGGAAATCGCTACAGCACAAGCGGTTTGGGTTATCTTCCCTCCCTAACTATATCCCTTCTTCTGATGAAGCTGCAGCAACCTCTCCCTAGGCTAAGATCGGCAGAAGTAAGATGGCGGTCGGTGTGCACACCCCTTTATAGCCCCTGTGACGCCGCAGAAAGCAAGCCAATCACTGTCATGCCCTTCTCTAAGATGGTGGGGATCGAGACCTATGTCATCACGCTGCCCACACTTTGCGTCCTCCTTCGTTGGCTGAAAAATGGCGCTGAAAGCGTCATATGAAACGCGACTTTTGTGCGCAGATCGGCAACCTCATGGCCGATCCTACACTAGCGTCGGGTTGGTTTCATAAAACCTGACTTTGCCGAAAGTCGGCGATTTTTGAATTTGTCTGATCCGTTTCGCTCAACCCTACTCCACCAGTCAGACTCCATTCCTCCTAAATTACAGCCAGCATCCGCGTGTCCCTGTGCCCAAGTCCATGTCTTCCGCTGACTCCAGGGTGGCAGACTGGGCTATGGAGGCACAGGACATTTAGGACCGCACTCAGGATGCCATTCGGGCCTCCAAGGAGAGAATAAGGACCTCCGCCGATGCTCATCGGCACACCGCTCCGACCTTTGCTCCTGGTGACTTGTGTGGCTCTACGCCCGTAACATCAGGCTGCGAGTTGTGTCCACTAAGTTTGCACCTTGCTACTTGGGTCCCCTTCAAGGTCCTCGAACAGGTTAACCCTGTGGTCTAAAGTCTGGCCCTTCCTCCACGCCTGAGTATCACCGACACCTTTCATTTGTCTCTCTTGTTTCGGTTTTCCGAGTCATCTGCCAGGACATCGGGTTCATCTATGGATGATTATGAGGTGAATGCTATTTAGGCGTGCAAGGTGGTATGTGGCAAAAAATTCTATTTGGTGGATTATGGCCCAGAGGACAGGTCCTGGGAGCCTGCTGAACACATTTGAGCTCCACAGCTCATTGCTGCCTTCGAGCGTAGCGAGGTCCAGGGAGGATGGGGTAATGTTAGGTGTCGAGATCCCACCTCTGCACAGGGGGAAACTTAAACCATCTCCGCTGTGGTCTCCCATTCTTCTCCAGCCGTAGTGGAGTCTGCTCAGCGGAGACATCGGTCCCAGCGTCTAGCTCAGGCTGATACTGGACGACTGGTTACTGCTGCCTTTCCAGCTTCTGCCCCTGGAGCCAGTACTGGGCAGCGGCGAGCAGACGTGTTTGGGACTAAGTCCTGCTCTTCCCTTTCTAAGCATGCCCAGGGCAAGATCTCTCATTGGAGATCAAGGGTCACATGCTTAGATACTACAGCAAATCCCATTGGTCCTTTAGGAAGGTCCTGAAGGTGTTCTTCTTCTCTGGCTGACTCCCATTGGTCCTTCTGGGAAGGTCCTGTTCTTGCTGCAGCTATAAAAGTTTTGCATGGCCACACGGTCATGCGCTAGTGTACATTTGGAATTGTGTGTGTGTTGATGAGTGCAAGTCGTTCTTTTAAATCCCCTCCCTTGTGTATGACTGTTCACAAAAGGTGGATGCTTGCTGTCTAGCGCCTGACTAAGCTGTCAAGATAAAGACACATGATACAGCGTCTATTGCTGTAACCGCCAGTGCGGTGCCGTGCGCTTTTAGAGCGGGTTCCTATCCCAAGTCTGGGTGGTTAGTGGCGTCTGCTAAAGCGGCACAGCACGCACTCTTGTGCTTTAAGTTGTATTTTCTGTTAATTTGACACCTCAGTTGGGGTGTTGAGAGCAAGTGGTCTGAACGTACTCTTATCCTGTGTCTTGGGATAGAGTCCTGAGACTCCTTGCTTGCTCTCTTGGTGCGGTACTGCGACCCTGTGATGCAACAGGGTCTGCTTCCTTCACACAGGGTGAAGTTAACCCGTGTGTGTATCCACATTGTACCGCCATGTAGTTCGTCATTACTCAGCAGCAGGTTCCATCTCTGCACGGTGGACCCTGGGCTGTGAACGCACCTTATACCATATCTCTTATAATTTGGTGTGTTCCACTAGCCCTAGCACACAGTGTGTACACCAAGTCCTAAATTAACATAGTGACGACATGGTGACCTTTATGGATCTTTAGGTTCTGAAGTATTCTGGCTATGTAGCTATGACAAATGGCCGCTAAAATTCATATTACTGATTTTGGTCCTCTTAATTGTCATCCACAACAGCATAACGAATAAGTTCATGTCATGCATGCTGCTAGAAAACATGTGCAACCACACCCCTAGGTTTGGAAATTAAAGGTTCCTTTTTGAACAAGTGGAAACAGTTAGAAGGATGTACGGTGGAGGGGGCTTCTGACCTTTTCCATTCCCAACTCTGATTCTGAGAATGAATCATTTCTCTCTATTATCAATCATCTTGTGACTCTCTGACGCTAGTTAGACTATTGGTTCTACATTCCCTTGCAGCATTATAATACATTTGCCATTACAGACAAGGGAATTTATTAAGCCTCGGGTTCTCACAGGCCATGCTCCAAACTTTACTTTAATGAGTCAATGTGTCTGCATTAGAGGAAAATAAATACCGAAAAAAATCAAATTTTTATGTTCCTGTTAACACGTCATATCAGGGATCACCAGAAAGACAGGAAATATATTCCTAATTATTTACCATCTGAGGCAGTATTTCAGCTAGTGGTCCTCCAGGGCAGTGACCAGACTATGAAAGGCACCTGGCATCCTGCTCTGCTGCCTATCCCGAGCCCACCAGTTACCTGACCTAGCAACCTTAATTAATTACATAATTCTGTTTTAGAGATGTAGTTAATAAAATCTCCTGAAAAATACAGTGGAGCAAGAGAGTGGGGTGAACAAATGAGTGCTGTACATGATGATGAACAGATATCTGGCTAGCTGAGAATACGGCTGGACTTTCAGAGTATTTAGGATGCGTTTGGATATCTATATTGAAGGCCTGACCTGGCTTTGCATAAATAGTGGACAAAAAAAATGAACACATGCCAGACTTTTTTTGTTATATAAAAAAATCTATTTTCCAAACTTTTTCCAACTTTAATGTCACCAATAGTGTTGAGCATTCCGATACTGCAATATCGGGTATCGGCCGATATTCGCGGTATCGGAGTTCCGATTACTGAGTTCCGATACTTTTACAATATTGAATACCGGATTTGGAAGTTCCCATAATGCAACGAGCCAGTTTGATTTAATTCAGCCAATGAGGGATCCTAAGAAGTATGGGCACATCCTGTTATGCATGTTAGGCATGTTAACTAATGGCATGGCTGTGACTGGCTGCTGAAATGATGTCATGATGCACTATAAAAGCCGCCACCGCCATTTTGGGTTCACTCTGCTGTGACTTTACTTAGGGACAGGACGCTGCTGTTCTGACTCTGAGGGACAGTTTGAGCTAGCGATTTGCTTTATTGTGCTTTACCCAGGCTACTTTAGCAACCGCTGTGTGAGAATTGAGAAGCTTTCTTTTGCCTTGCAGCGCTGATCACGGCTGTCTGCGAGGTCTGTGTGTATGAGTGCAGCTCACGCTGTAGTTGTGTTCTGCAGCCACCTCTGGTTGTAGTCCGCTCAGCGTGCGTCACTACCTCATACATTGTCCTTTTTTGCATTAGTGCAGGTCATTTTTCCTGATTTCTCCTATTAGTGTGTTTCCATCCGTATCCAGCTAGATTGCTTGAAAACACTATATAGGAGTAGATAGAGGAGCTTTTCTGCAGCCTTGCAGCACTGTTCACGGCTGTCTGCGAGATCTTTGTGTGTGAGTGCAGCTCACGCTGTAGTTGTGTTCTGCAGCCACCTCCAGTTGTAGTCCGCTCAGCGTGCGTCACTGCCTCATACATTGTCCTTTTTTGCATTAGTGCAGCTCATTTTTCCTGATTTCTCCTATTAGTGTTGTTCCATCCATATCCAGATAGATTGCTTGAAAACACTATATAGGAGAAGATAGAGGAGCCTTTCTGCTGGCTTGTGCCCTGCAGCTCCAGCCAGATTAGTATTAGCCTATTTTTTGGAGCTTCATCTATTGCATTGTAGGTTACCTTCATGCATTGTAATACCTACAAAAAGTTTGTGATACTATCGGTTTTACATCTTTGGGCACATCCAGTGTCTTTTTGTGAAAAAAACTAAAAGTTAATAAAGTTTACCAAACACTCCACTTTACAGTTGTGTAGGCCACATTAGCTCATATTAAAGTCTAGTCCACACTTTATAAAATGATTGTTTCTTATACCTGTTAGCAGCTGTTCAGGAATAAGCACACTAAGCCCTTAGTACTTTTCTGCCTATTTTTATCAGTCTACCAAGATGAAGAAGGCAGGGAGTAAGGCACGTGGTCGTGGGCGTGGAGTTTCTGCAGGGAGAGGATGTGGGGATTCTGTTCCTGCTGTGGGCACCAGTGACTCAGCATCCCCCAGTTTTACCAGGGAACAGTCTTTTATGCGCAGCTTTATAGGAGCTCACCGTACCCCACTGCTGCGGGACGAACAAATTGAAGCCATTGTCGGATGGATGGCAGGTAACGCATCGACTTCAATTAGTTCCAGATCCTCTCAAGTCCAGAGCACTGAAGAGCACCCATCTGTCTCTTTACCACCTGACAAATTGCCCAGGCCGTCAGAGAGCCCTGGACAGGAGCCATCTCTACTTCTGTTCTCCAAATCTGTTGGCTTGGAAAGAGGGGGCCTGCCAAGCAGCATTTGAGAATCTGAAGAAGAGGTAGTATGCAGTGATGCGCAACAGGTTTGTCTCTATGAATATGAAGAGGCGGGTGGGCCAGTGCCTACCGTCAGCACACCTCAGTGTGCATCTGATGATGAGACTCAGGTGCCACTTTCTGGTGCGTACTGTGCTGTCGAGACTACCCAGGAGAAGCAGTCATTTGAAGAGGGTAGTGTAGATGATGAGGTCCTTGACCCATCATGGCGTGAGGTACAGGAAGGTGGTGGGAGCAGCTCTGAGGAAGGGAATCCCCAAACGGCCAAAAAACCAGGGAGAGGGAGGGGGCAGACTCTGTTGCCTGAAGCCTCCACTTTGGCACCCATTAGGAGCATGCGTATTCCAAAACCCAAAACGGGCGCTCCCAAGACTTGCAGTGCCTGGTCCTTTTTTGACACAGTTGCAGATGACATTTGCTTTGTCAAATGCAAGCTGTGTAATCAGTAAGGGGAAAGTGTCAACAACCTCAATACCACAAATATGTGGAAACATGTGCGGAACAAGCATATGGTGGAGTTACAATGACACACTGAAGACTTAGTCCAATCTACAGTGCCACCTACCACCTCTTCAGCTCATGATTTAGCCTCTTCCTCCAGCTCACACACAGCTGGTTCGGCTTCCTCACAGGATCGCCATGGAAGAACCTCTGGCACTGTTGTACAGACAGTGTCATTCCACCCACAGTACCACATTCCCTGTCATCCTCACACTTCCAGGCCACTCTACAGCATTCTGTAGCACAGGCATTGGAGAAAAGGCACCCATACTCGGCAAACCACCCCCGAGCACAAGCTCTGAATGCTGGCATTGCAAAACTACTGTCCCTTGAAATGCTCTCATTCACACTGGTGGAGACTGACACCTTCCGTAACTTCATGGCATTGGCAGTCCAACAATACAACGTGCCCAGCTGCTTTTATTTCAGCAGGCAAGCCGTCCCAGCTCCTGCAAAAGCATGTGGAGGGAAAAATGAAACATGCACTACTAAACGCCGTCAGTAGCAAGGTCCACCTGACCACCGATGTGTGGACCAGTAACCATGGACAGGGACGATATATTTCCCTCACTGCCCATTGGGTAAATGTTGTGGAGCCGGGTACAGATCTTGAGAGTAGCGCTGTACATGTTCTGCCAACTCCATGGATTGCAGGAATCCAGTCTGTACACATTGACGACTCCTCATACTCCAGTTCCTCTGAATCAGCGCTGCCGGAGCCGTCACAGTCTACATCCACATGGACCTGTGAACACTTAACTGTTACGACCGATATGAGCACAGCCATGGCCAAATGTCAACAGGCCGCATTGAAATTAATTTCTTTGGGGAATCGAAGCCACACAGCGCAGGAGCTCTGGAATGCCATCAAGCAGGAGAGCGATGTGTGGTTTGTGCCAGCGAATCTCCAGCCAGGCATGGTAGTGTGTGACAATGGCCAAAATCTGGTGGCAGCTCTGGGCCTAGACAACCTCACTCACATCCCAGGTCTGGCACATGTGCTCAACTTGGTTTGCAGAGTTTTTTGAGGGACTATCCGGATCTTGATGCACTGCTGCGTAAGGTCCGCATAGAGTGCGCTCACTTGCGGCATTCCAGCATGACAAGATCGCGCATTGCAGCTCTGCAGCACCGATTTCGACTTTCGGAACATTGCATCATATGTGACCTACCCACCAGGTGGAATTCAACGTTACATATGTTGGAGAGGTTGTGTGAGCAGCAGGCAGCAGTAATGGAGTACCAGCTGCATCAGGCTCAAACAAGTCACACTGCGCACCGTTCACACTTCACCACCACTGAGTGGACCTCTATGAAGGACATCTGCCACGTTTTGTGTGCCTTCAATGATTCCACGCGGATGGCGAGTGCAGATGATGCACTGGTCAGCATGACTATCCCCCTTATCTGCCTGCTTGAAAAAACACTGCAAGCACTAAGTGAGGAGGTTGTGGAAGAGGTGGAGGATGAGGAGTCACAAATGCCATCTGCCTCTGGACAGTCAGCGCAACGTGGTCCCTCACAAAGGCCTAGGCAGGGGATACTTTGTGAGGAGGAAGAGGAGGAGTCAATGGAGGAGGAAGACATCTGTCCAGAGGATGGAGGTACACAATGCTCTAGTAGTCAGTATGTAGAGCGAGGGTGGGGTGATGCAGAGCAGGCAGAGATGACGCCTCAAGCAGGGGACAGCGTTTCTTTGCTAATTGGCAGTCTGCAGAACATGGTTGATTTCATGCTGCAGTGCCTGAGAAATGACTGCTGCATCGCCCACATTCTCAACATGGCTGATTATTGGGTGTACACCCTCCTAGATCCATCGCTACCGGGACAACTTACAAAGCCTCATAACACCGTTGAACCGGGAGCGTAAAATGCGGGAGTACCAAGACACACTGGTGCATTCCATCATGTTCTCCATTCCACCCGAGAGCAGTGCTACTAGTGCTTTACAAAGCAGCTCAGTGCGTTGAGGCAGTGGAGGAAACTCTGCACAAAGAGGGAGCAGAAGCAGCGCCTCAGCACAAGGCAAGACCAGCATGGCTCAAATGAGGCAAAGTTTTGTGTCCCTGCCACAAATATCTACACCATCACAGACGGCTCCAGTCAGCAGGAGGCAACGTTTCTGTCAGATGGTGACAGACTACATGTCTTGCCCTCTCACTGTTCTCCCACACAGCTCTTCCCCTTCAAGTTTTGGGTCTCTAAGCTGGATACATGGCCAGAGCTTAGCCAGTATGCATTGGAGGTACTGGCTTGCCCTGCTGCAGGTGGTGTACTAACAGACCGTCGCATGTGACTATTCTCCGATAATGTTGACCAGCTTGCTTTTCTGAAAATGCTGCTCAGAAGTGCAGTCTGCACAGTCAACACTTGCTCCTGTGTTATTGGGGTTCTGTAGTGTCAGCTGATCCCCTGCTGTGTGTCCAGCAATTTTTCCTGCTCTGTCCACATTCACACTACTACTGATTTTAAACTTGCTCCAATTACGACTCTGCCTCCACTCTGTTTCTAGTATTAACTCTGGGCTCCAACACCGTCAGTTGCTGCTCAGAAGTGCCGTCTGCACAGTCAACACATGCTCCAGTGTTATTGGGGTTCAGTAGCATCAGCTGATCCCCTGCTGTGTGTGTGGCAATTTCTCCTGCTCTGTCCACATTCACACTACTACAGATATTAAACTTACTCCAATTAGGCCTCTGGCTACACTCTGTTTCTCCTGTAATCTCTGGGCTTCAACACCGCCAGTTGCTGCTCACAAGTGCCATCTGCACAGTCAACACGTGCTCCAGTGTTATTGGGGTTCAGTAACGTCAGCTGATCCCCTGCTGTGTGTGCGGCAATTTCTCCTGCTCTGTCCACACTCACACTACTACAGATATTAAACTTGCTCCAATCAGGCCTCTGGCTACACTCTGTTTCTCCTGTAATCCCAGGGCTCCAACGCCGCCAGTTGCTGCTCAGAAGTGCCATCTGCACAGTCAACACTTGCTCCTGTGTTATTGGGGTTCAGTAACGTCAGCTGATCCCCTGCTGTGTGTGCAGCAATTTCGCCTGCTCTGTCCACACTCACACTACTACAGATTTTAAACTTGCTCCAATTATGCCTCTGCCTCCACTCTGTTTCTCGTATTTACCCTGAGCTCCAACACTGCCAGTTGCTGCTCAGAAGTGCCGTCTGCTCAGTCAACACTTGCTCCTGTGTTATTGGGGTTCAGTAACCTCAGCTGATTTCCTGCTGTGTGTACGGCAATTTTGTCTGCTCTGTCCACAATCACACTACTACAGATTTTAAACTTGCTCCAATTAGGCCTCTGCCTCCACTCTGTTTCCAGTATTTACCCTGGATTTCAGCACCGTCAGCTGTTTTCCGGCAATGTATTTGGCACGGGTACTCTGTTTTACCCAGCCTGGTTCCAGCACGCCAGCTGTTTCCGGTTAGTGTCAACGTCATTTTGCCTCCAATACGATGTCCTGTCGGGTTGCGGTCGGGTTAGCCTACTCTATGGTGCCTGCAGTTTAGGTGCTTCCTCTGTTGGCTGCGGGATCTGGCAATAAAGGCTGGTTCTGTACTGCCAATAGGACAAGCTCCCCCTGTAGGACTCTGGGTTTCGGTAACTCGGGCCGGCTCGCGACCTTGCACCTTTTTTATCATGGGAACATTCTGCTGCCTATCTGAGTTCCAGTACCATTAGCTGGTTCTTTGGAAGTCAATCTTGAATATGTCCCCCTGGGTTCCAGTATCATCAGATAGTTCCAGGCAGAGCCTTTGGCTTAGGTGCCTCCTTCTCAGTATTCGAGTTCCACCAACATCTGCTGGTCCCTGGTAGTACTTTCTGGCACGGGCACCTCCTGCTTAGTAACTGGGTTCCAGTGGTCCTCGGTAGTTCCATTGGCTCTTGTACCTTCGGCTACCCATCCAGGTTCCAGTACCATCAGCTGGTTCTCAGTAGTTCCTCAGCATTCTTGTACCTTCTGCTACATTTCCAAGTTCAAGCTTTTTAAAATGGATTTTGGTAATCACTCTGGATCTCCCTGACGATGACCCTGAAAACTACCCTGAAGAAGACGACAACCCAGAAAACGACGACACTGGAGACAACAACCCTGAAGACCACCCAGATGAAGACGACGACCCCGAAAACGATGACCCTGGAGAAGACGACTTTGAAGACCATCCCGATAAGACGACGACCCTGAAAACAACTACCCTGGAAACGATGACCCCAAAAACGACGACCCTGGGGATGACGACCTTGAAGACTTCCCCGAAGAAGACGACGACCCCGAAGGCGACAACCCTGAAGACCACCCGAAGAAGACCAAGAAGATGACCCTGAAGAAGGTGACCAAAAGGACAAAGCACAAGAAGACAACCACCAAGATACAGAAGAACAAGAGACAGAAGACCAAGAAGCAGAAGAACAAGAAGCTGCAGAACAAAAAGCAGAAGAACATTGAGCATAAGACTAAAAAACAGAGCAAAAGATATTATCTAAATTATAAGCAGCAGAAGACTAAGCAGTATATAGGGGTGAGTCCGTTCTTCCTCATGGTGCCCCTGGAAAATACCTGCTGCTGCAGGCAAAACTGATCGCGGACAAATACTGTTGTAAATCTTTTGTGACAGGTAGAACGGAAGGTGTAATCTTCAAACTTTTATAGATAACAACTACTGGAATGCCTGTCACAAATAAGAATATTATGAAGAAGAATATGAAGAAGATGAAGAAGTAGAATATGAAGAAGAATAATTGTTGAATAAGAAGAATATGCAGAATGTAAAAAAAAGAATAATAGGAAGAAGGTGAAGAAGAAGAAGAAGATGAATAAGGGGAAGAGGAAGTTGATTAAAAAGATGCTGCTGCTGAGGGTGTTGAAGGAGAAAGTGTGGGAGAAGAAAAAAAGAGCATGGAAGTAGTGAAACATAAATATCTGACAAAATATAAAAAAGCTTAACATAGTCAATATCTTTGTAACGCCGAACGTCTTAAAAAAAATTAATTCCTGCTATTCCATTTGATTGGGCTAAACCTCTATGCCTTTAATGTCTCCTCCACCTCCCCAATACATTCTACATTATTCTTAGTTGTTTTCCTTCATGTACAATTAACCTACAAGGAAAGAAAGGGTTTATTTTCATTCCGATATTTGTGTCCCATTGACTTGCATTGGTTCCCGGTATCGGAATCGTCGATATCCGATATTTTGGGGGTATTGGTCCGATCCATTCCGATCCGATATTTCCTGATATCAGAAGGTATCGCTTAACACTAGTCACCAATAATCTGCATAAATATATTAAGAAAACAAATTATAATCATTCTAATCAAACATAACACTCGTGAAGAATGTGATAGACTAGGGCTTAATTATGAGGATATGGAAGGCTATGAGGCCCTATGTGGGCTACTCCAAGAGAACGAGAGGACCCCGGAGGAGGGGAAAGGCCCATTCACTTCATTGAAAAACAAGAGTGAGAGAATGCCACCACAAGGCGATATGAGTAATATTGATCTATTTGCATTGTTAGTAGAGAGGGATCTCAAAAAATTAAGAAGAACAGATTGGAACACTGAGGATAACCTCATGGAGAATGAACGGAGAGCGCTAGACAGCCTCAAGAGGAATGAGCAGCTAATTATAAAACCCTCCGACAAAGGGGGAAATCTGGTCATTCTGAATCACCCCGAATATCGCGCAATCTGTACCTCTATCCTACAAGATAGAACAACCTATGAGATACTCACTACAAACCCACTTGAGATGTTCAAGAAAGATTTGGAACTTATTCTGGAGGAGGCTCTGTCGCATCAACTTATTTCACAGAGTGAATTTGATTTCATGCTACCGAAATCTCCCCTAATTGCAACCTTCTATGCACTCCCCAAGGTGCACAAGGGGTGCCACCCCTTTAGGGGATGACCCATTGTGTCTGGGGTGCACTCCTTGACACAGAATTGCGGGCTGTACGTAGATCAGGTCCTCCATCCATTTGTCATTTCTATCCCGTCCTACTTGAGGGACACATCTGATCTGTTACTCAAGTTGGAAGGAGTGCATTTGGGGCAAAATGCGTGGTTGACTTCTATCGATATAAAAGCGCTTTACAGCAGTATCCCGCATCAAGCAGGGATTGAAGGAGTAAGTTATTTTCTACAACAAAGATCAGAGAGATGTAGAGAACATAATAATTTTGTGCTTACTTTACTCGAATACATCCTTACCCATAATGCATTTACATTTGACGGTAAGCACTTCCACCAGCTCAGGGGCACAACGATGGGGTGTCCCTGTGCCCCATCATATGCCAATTTGTTCCTGGGCTGGTGGGAGGAGACCATCGTTTTTGGAGGGGAGGAGAAGTGGTGGCATGAACATATATCTATATGGTATAGATATATTGACGACGTTTTCATGGTATGGACAGGTACCAAAGATGAGTTTAAAGCATTCATGGGACATCTTAATGTGAATAACGTGGGCTTAAAGTTTACGTCAGAGATTAGTGAAGTAGAGTTGGCGTTCCTAGATTTGAAAATCGTAAAGGAGGCACACGGGGGAGTGGCAACAAGTATATACAGAAAGCCTACTAGTACTAACAGTCTGCTGCATTGGGACAGTCATCATCCTACTTCCCTAAAAAGGGGGATCCCTAAGGGCCAGTTCCTCAGATTGAGGAGGAACTGTTCCAGAGGTGATACATTCAAGAGTCAGGCGGGAGACATGTTTGACAGGTTTAGGGAAAAGGGGTATCCGAGACCTGTTCTGAATAGGGCCTTTGAGTTTGCAAGAAAGACCGATAGACAGGGTCTGCTGCAGAAGCAGGCGAAGACTGAGGGCTGTGATACCGTAAGGATTATTGGCACTTTTGATGCGCAGCACCAGGAAATCAGGAAGGTGTTCACTAGACATTGGGATGTTCTCAAGTTTGATCCTGATCTGATGGACGTAGTAGGTGAATGCCCTAATATTCCATTCAGGAAGGGCAGATCCATCAGAGATATGCTTGTGCACAGCCAGTATCATCGACCAAAGTCCAGTGGGACATGGTTGGATAGGAGGCCATGTGGCTTCTTTAAATGTGGCAACTGTAGCCTCTGTAAATGGATGAGACCGTGTAAACGGTTCCAGAGTTCCACCATGGGTAAAATCTTTTACCAACGCAAATTTTCAAA
Organism: Ranitomeya imitator; assembly: GCF_032444005.1. Lineage (NCBI taxonomy): Eukaryota > Metazoa > Chordata > Amphibia > Anura > Dendrobatidae > Ranitomeya > Ranitomeya imitator. The sequence goes on from NC_091283.1 coordinate 621,772,789, forward strand.
TTGTAAGACAACAGGTGTGGTGTATGTGGCCTCCTGCCCCTGCCCTAAAGATTACATAGGGAAAACCAAGAGGGAGTTTAGGAGAAGAATGGGGGAGCATATGGGCAATATTCGCAACAACAGGGATACCCCACTGGCAAAACATATGCATACTTACCACAGGGGGATCCAACAGAAGTAAGATTCATTGTCAGGGAGGTGGTCAGGATAAACCCGAGAGGTGGAAATCTGGACAAGATGATCCTCAGATGTGAATGTGAATGGATCTTTAGGATGGAGTCTCTGGAACCAAAGGGAATTAATGAACAAGTGTCATATGCATGCTTTCTGTAGCTATTTGATAACAATTCTGGACACTCTGGCTATGCATTCTAGTGCAGTTTATTAGGGTTCGTAGGGTTATATGATCATACCAATATGTTCGATGAGGTCCTCTTTTCTGAGGTCTCACATGGATTGTCATGGAAGATTCAGTTGTTCATCTTACTATGTATATCCCTTACCCATCTTTTACTATTTGCCGCAGTATACGCTCTCCATGATTTTTCTCAAAGGCCTCCACAATGTATCTCCATATTGCAACCGGATGAAGTATGGGTATGGGTATGGGTATCTTTTATAGGTTGCATCAGATATGACTACCAACTGTTTTTCTGACAATGCGCAGTAGCATAATCCGCCGGCAGGCGCGTCATAGCTTTTTGGCACCTTCTGTTGCTAATGTCTGTAGTGGCTAGAGACGGCTGTCACCAAAGGAGGCGGAGTTAATAGCGCTGCGCCTCCTGCCAGGGGCATGCGCTATGATGATGGTAGGCTACGTTACTGAAAATCACTGACGTCAGTAGGGGTTGCCCTCTGTGTGTCCCATCTTGGGCATGCGCTGTAGAGTTATAGAAGGGCCCGATCATGGGCATGCGCAGTAGCACCTGGCGCACAAGATCTTGTATGCGCAGGAGCTTGATATATGTGTATCCTCTGCGCACGGCAGTGCGTACATGCGCTGTAGGCTCTAAGGGATGCCACAGGAAGTGGAGAGGAGGTACCTAGGCTGAAGTAGATCGGCGGTAAATATAAAAGTAAGTGGTTTGGCTTTTGGCATTCAGCTATCCACTATCTTATGTGACACAAGTTATCACTTCATCTGGCCTCCTGATGAGCCTATGCAGGCGAAATGCGTTGAGGCGTCCATTTTAGATGGCGATTGGTGAAGCACAGTGGCACAGATGAGTATCTATGGCTTCAATATATTTATATATATGAAGCCATGCTGTTGAGGCTTAACATGAAGACCGGTTTGTGACAGGGGAACACATGATTGATGTGTTAGCCCATGTAAGGAATAACATAGTAACATAGTAACATAGTTAGTAAGGCCGAAAAAAGACATTTGTCCATCCAGTTCAGCCTATATTCCATCATAATAAATACCAAGATCTACGTCCTTCTACAGAACCTAATAATTGTATGATACAATATTGTTCTGCTCCAGGAAGACATCCAGGCCTCTCTTGAACCCCTCGACTGAGTTCGCCATCACCACCTCCTCAGGCAAGCAATTCCAGATTCTCACTGCCCTAACAGTAAAGAATCCTCTTCTATGTTGGTGGAAAAACCTTCTCTCCTCCAGACGCAAAGAATGCCCCCTTGTGCCCGTCACCTTCCTTGGTATAAACAGATCCTCATCGAGATATTTGTATTGTCCCCTTATATACTTATACATGGTTATTAGATCGCCCCTCAGTCGTCTTTTTTCTAGACTAAATAATCCTAATTTCGCTAATCTATCTGGGTATTGTAGTTCTCCCATCCCCTTTATTAATTTTGTTGCCCTCCTTTGTACTCTCTCTAGTTCCATTATATCCTTCCTGAGCACCGGTGCCCAAAACTGGACACAGTACTCCATGTGCGGTCTAACTAGGGATTTGTACAGAGGCAGTATAATGCTCTCATCATGTGTATCCAGACCTCTTTTAATGCACCCCATGATCCTGTTTGCCTTGGCAGCTGCTGCCTGGCACTGGCTGCTCCAGGTAAGTTTATCATTAACTAGGATCCCCAAGTCCTTCTCCCTGTCAGATTTACCCAGTGGTTTCCCGTTCAGTGTGTAATGGTGATATTGATAAAGTCTATCCGGTTATAATAATCCAATATGGATGTTAGCCACATCTTTTGGAAAATATTTGGTCCACTGTGAAGGAATAATTATCCAGTTTATGTATCATATTTATCGCCAGATGTGTTCATATACAGCTTTTCTCTTTTGGGGATCTAGGTCCTCCCTAGCATAGTCGTTTACATAGTAACATAGTAACATAGTTAGTAAGGCCAAAAAAAAACATTTGTCCATCCAGTTCAGCCTATATTCCATCATAATAAATCCCCAGATCTATGTCCTTCTACAGAACCTAATTGTATGATACAATATTGTTCTGCTCCAGGAAGACATCCAGGCCTGTCTTGAACCCCTCGACTATACAAATTGTATAGTGGTAGAGGATCCTCTAGCTTGTGGGTAGAGGCTCTCACTAGTGGCTGTAGGGCATATCAGGGCCCATAGGGATAGTCATCATGGGGCGGGGGCCCCACAACGTTCTCCCCTAGGGCGTCTACCTCCGCAGCCAGGCAGGGGCAGATATAGGTGCCTCAGCTAGGGTGGTATAGCATTTCCCCATTAGTTTTATTTTATATTTTTCCGAGCACATTTGTTTTTGTTGGTTTTGTGTTTTGTTCGTCACTATAGGTGGGGTTGGTTGCCTTGCTTTTAACTAATAAAAAGTGGTTTTAATATTGAGGATTTTCATATGATTTTGATGGTAAACACCTCATGCCAATTTGAATCTTCGTGAGATTATAGCCTTAGTGACCGAGCCAACGATGCATTTTTTATGCATTTCTGCCGCAGGGAAACGCAAAAAAGCACTTAAAAACTGCATTCCCATGCAATCCTGTGGGATTCTGCAGTTGCTATGCCCATGCTGTGGATTTTCCTGCTGCAGAATTGCATAGTGGTAAAATCCGCAGCATGTTAATTATTTCTGCAGAATCGCAGAGATTCCGCCGCCATAGGATTGCATTGAAACGCTCACTTTATGCATGTTGCTATGCCCACCATGCGTAAAGTGAGTGCATTCATGTGCAGATGGTACCCAGGGTCTGCAGGAGAGGAGAACCTCTTCCAGGTCCTGGGTACAATATCAATAAAAAAAATAATTAAAATAAAAAATAGGAATATACTTACCTTCTTATGGCCCCCGAAGTTCTCCCGCCTCTCAGTAGTACACATGGCGCCTTCCGTTCCCAGGGATGCATTGCGAGAATCACCAGAGATGACGTCGCGGTCACGCGACCGTGACATCACAAAGGTCCTTCACGCAAAGCATACCTGGGAACGGAACGTTCTGGGAGCGCCACTGAGGAGGGGGCCGTCGGAAGGTGAGAATAACCATATTTTTATTTTTTTATTATTTTTAACATTCTATCTTTTACTATTGATGCTGCATAGGCAGCATCAATAGTAAAAAGTTGGTCACACTTGTCAAGCACTATGCTTGAAAAGTGTGACCAACCTGTCAATCACTTTTCCAAGCGATGCTTCAAATTGCTTGGAAAACGCAAGCATTCTGCAAGCTAAAAATGCTTGCAAAACGCTTGTGTTTTGCTGAAATACGCATGCAAATTCTGCATGCGTTTTACCCACGGCAGGGAGTTGCATAAATGCTGCAGGAATTTCTGCAGCATTTCTGCAACGTGGGCACATAGCCTTACAATTCTCACCAGTGTGACTTTATGTGGCAATAACTCTGGAAAGCTTCAATAGATCCCACAAATTCTGAGATTGTTAATAGGCATGCGAATTCTGCATGCGTTTTACCCGCGGCAGGGAGTTGCATAAATGCTGCGGGAATTTCCGCAGCATTTCTGCAACGTGGGCACATAGCCTTACAATTCTGATCAGTGTGACTTTATGTGGCAATAACTCTGGAAAGCTTCAATAGATCCCACAGATTCTGAGATTGTTTTTTTCATGACATATTGTACGTCAGGAGCGGCCATAAGGTGCATCCACAAGGGCATATCCTTAAACGATGGGTACCGAAAGTATTCATACCCCTTTAAATTTTTCACTGTTTGTTTCATTGCAGCCATTTGGTAAATTCAAAACGTTCATTTTTTTTCTCATTACACTCTGCACCCCATCTTGACTGAAAAAAACTGAAATAGAGCAATTTTTGCAAATTTATTAAAAAGGAAAAACTGAAATATCACATGGTCATAAGTATTCAGACTCTTTGCTCAGTATTGAGTAGAAGTACCCTTTAAGCTAGCACAGACATTAGTCTTCTTGGGAATGATGCAACAAGTTGTAATGCCGGTGGGTTTGTATCTTGTTTCTCTGGCGTTACTCTGCATGTCTCTGCATTAACCCTTTGCTTCTCTCCCCCTAACTAGCAGGGATACTGTTGTCTGTTACCTGTATGGATGCTGCTCAGTTCCCTGCTCTGCTGCATAGCTGTACATGTGTTGTTATGTCTTTGCTCTGCTGCATGACTATCCACATGTGCAGTCCCTGGCTGCCACTGTGGAAGCCATCCATGGTTTGCGAGGTCCTCTGCAGCTGGTGCTTGACTTTCCACGTGCGCCCAGGCTTGCAGCCACTGCCAGGTGCCTTAAGCCGCAGTTCCTGTGCTTGCTGTGATGTATTGGTTTCTGTTTGTGCTTAGGGTGTGCGTGGCGATACCTTCCCTGAGGGGCAGCTCCTATATAAACTCCTTCTTTCCTGTTGGGCTCTGCCAGAGCTTCGCATTAAGTTTCTGAGTCTTACCATGTGTGTTTGGTGTTCAGCTCCTGTTCTGCCTACTTTCAGTTCTAGGAAAGGTGATGCCTGTTCTTCCGCCTGCTCTGGGGGCTGAGTACCCAGATCCATTTCTGTTTGTGTCCTGTTTTTCTGCCTGCTCTGGGGGTTGAGTACCCAGATCCGCCTTTCCTGGTGGCTGCATATCCAGGCCCGTTTCTGTAGTGTTTTGTTTTCCTGCCTCCCTGAGGGCTGTATTCTCAGGCCTGAACCTTTGATCCTGCATCTGTTCCTGTACCTGTCCCTGTTTAAACTGTGTCCTCTGTGTTATGTTCCTGAAGTCCCTCTGTGTCTGGAACCCTGTACCCAGTGACTGTGAACTAACTTGGGTTCATCTTTTAAAGATGGAGTCTGATGTTTTTGCTGAGAGTTTACTATGCTGTGCTCAGCCTGCTATGCGGGCTAACTCCGTTCGGCCCCGGTCCAACCCAGCGGGTTTGAACCATCCTGCTTGAGATCCTTTTTAGGTCTGATGCCCGGAGCCTGACGACCGTAGTTTGGAACCTGACGACCGATGCCTGGTCTTGTGCCATCTGTGTCTCAGCCGTTGACCTGAGCTGTCATGCCAGTGTTCCTGGTCCTGTGCGATCCATGTCCCAACCAATGACCTGGGCTGCCACGCCTGTGTCCCATATGTTTTTCCGGTGTTCCTGATGACCTGATGTAACTGATGACCTGGGTTGCCATGTCTGTGTCCCAGATATCCAGCCTGTGCCAGATGACCCTGGACTGCATCAACCTGTGATGACCCCTGCCATCGTCTGAAGTTTGTCCGAGGTCGGTGTCTGATGTTTTCCTACTGAGCCTGTGTTGTGCCTGAGAGAGAGGCCATCCTAGTATGCCCGTGCCAGATGACTCTGGACTGCATCAACCCGTGATGACCCCTGCCATCATGTGAAGTTTGTCCGAGGTCGTTGTGATATTCCCCTGCTGAGCTGTGTTGTGCCTGAGGCCTGAGAGAGGCCGTCCTAATATACCCGTGCCAGATAACCCTGGACTGCATTAACCCGTGATGTCCTCCTGCCTTCATCTGTTATCCTGAGACATGTACCCTTCCTTGATTTGCGGAATCGGGAGCCTGGCATCATTATGTTCTACTTATGTATTGTGATTTTGTTTAAGTAAACTTTGCTTCTTCATACCTGAAGTTGTGCAGTGTAATCTAGTTCTGCATATCGCCATCCTGTCCACATACTCAGCTTCCACAGACCCTGCCTACTGTCCTTCCCTAATCTAGGTAGGTCCAGGTTACCCTATGTGGTCCATCGGGTCCATATTCCATTCTCACCTGGGAAGTTCTCCCCTCTTCATTTATAAAAACTGACCGTCACATCCAAACATAGACTAAGTGTGAACAGGTGCTGAACCTAGAGTCACCAACTCGTATACAGTCATGTAAATAAGGCAGCACACTGCAGCGCTGAAACATGCAAACATGAAACACGAAAATTGAACTGCATCACTGCACTAGAAATATGAAAAATGAGAGCGTTTGGCGCACAAAAATGGCCAATTTTATGTGTACCTGGTAGCCACTTTAGGGCATCTCTCTTATACCAGGTCCTACGCTTTCCTTTTCTCGCTGAGAATTCATGTTTGCATGTTTCAGCGCTGCAGTGTGCTGCCTTATTTACATGACTGTATAAGGAAAGGAAAGTGTAGGACCTGGTATAAGAGAGATGTCCTAAAGTGGCTACCAGGTACACATAAATTTGGCCATTTTTGTGCGCCAAACGCTCTCATTTTTCATATGTCTAGTGCAGTAATGCAGTTCAATTTTCGTTCTCCCCTCTTCGTCATGGTCTGGCGACGTGGAGGCGTCGAATGGGCCGCGTCTGTGGTCGCAGTCGTCACACAAGTTTTTCACACCTGGATTTGGGGATCCTCTGCCATTCTTCCTTGCAGATGCTCTCCTGTTACGTCAAGTTGGATGGTGAATGTTGGTGGGCAGCCATTTTCAGGTCTCTCCAGAGAAGCTCAATTGGGTTTAGGTCAGGGCTCTAGCTGGGCCAGTCAAGAATGGTCAGAGTTGTTCTGAAGCCACTCCTTTGTTATATTAGCTGTGTGCTTAGGGTCATTGTCTTGTTGGAAGGTGAACCTTCGGCCAAGTCTGAGGTCCAGAGCACTCTGGAAGAGGTTTTCACTCAGGATATCTCTGTACTTGGCCGCATTCATGTTTCCTTCAATGACAACAAGTCGTCCTGAATAATACCCTCATAGCATGATGCTGTCACCACCATGTTTCACTGTTGGGATTGTATAGGGCAGTTGATGAGCAGTGCCTGGTTTTCTCCACACATACTGCTTAGAATTATCACCAAAAAGGTCTATCTTCATCTCATCACACCAGAGAATCTTATTTCTCATAGTCTGGGAATCCTTCATGTGTTTTTTTTTAGAAAACTCTATGCGGGCTTTCATATGTTTTGCACTGAGGAGTGTCTTCCCTTGGGCTACTTTGCCATAAAGGCCCGACTGGTGGAGGGCTGCAGTGATAGCTGACTTAGTGGAATTTTCTCCTATTTCCATACTGCAACTCTTTGGAGCTCAGCCACAGTGATCTTGGGATTCTTCTTTACCTCTGTCACCAAGGCTCTTCTCCCACGATTGCTCAGTTTGGCTTTCCGGCCAGGGCTAACAAGACTTCTGGTGGTCCCAAACTTCTCCCATTTAAGGATTATGGAGGCCATAGTGCTCTTAGGAGCCTTGAGTACTGCAGAAATTCTGTTGTAACCTTGCAACAATTCTGTGTCTGAGCTCCTTGGCCAGTTCTTTTGATCTCATATTTCTCATTTGGTCTGACATGCACTGTGAGCTGATGTCTTAAACAGACAGTTGTGTGCCTTTCCAAATCAAGTCTTATCAGTTTCATTAAATACAGCTGGACTCCAATGAAGAGTAGAACTATCTAAAGAAGGATTGCAAGGAAAAGGACAGCATGTGACTTAAATATGAGTGTCTGAGCAAAGAATCTGAATACTTATGACCATGTGATATTTCAGTTTTTCTTTTTTTATTAAATTCACAAAAACTTCTGTTTTTTTGTCAGTCAAGATGCAGAGTGCACATTAACCACCTCCCAACCTGTGACACCACGTAGGCGTCATGAAAGTCGGTGCCAATCCAACCTGTGACGCCTATGTGGCATCATGGCGGGATCGCGTAACTTCATGTCAGGTGAACAGGTTAACTGAAATGTCACCCAACCTGCAGGTACAGAGGGACTTGTACTTGAGGCCAGGGGGGTGTCTTTGCCCCTCCCCCCCGTGGCTACAATGGCTTCTGGTGACCTTTTTGTCTGATTGGAGCTAGCATCCATGTGATGCTATCTCTCCATTCAGATGTTAGAGGGTTGAGTAAATGATGGCTGCTTCGCTCTCCAGCCTCTTGCCCTCCGTGGGAGCTGGAGACCGAGGTGTCTGCTTGCTGCCCTGCCACATACTCACTGCGATCGCCACCGCCACCAGGTACTCCCCTCTGCTGCCCTCCGCTCCCCCGCCATCCGATTCCACACCCCAGACCTCCGTTTGCTCCCTCTTCCTCTGCTGCCAACTCCAACTCCTCCATCTGCTGCTGCATTTCCTCAGCCCCCCGCACCTGACAGCCCCCACCTGTAAGGGTTAGGGTTGGGACTAAAATTAGGGTAAGGGTTGGGGCTAAAGTTAGGGTTGGGATTAGGGTTAGGGGTATGGTTAGGATTAAGGTTAGGGGTGTATTGGGTTTTGGGTTGGAGTTAGAATTGGGGGTTTCCACTGTTTAAGCACATCAAAATCTCTGACAGCTTAACATGACGCCCGCTGACCATTCAATCAAAGTCTGCATTTTAAAACATTACTGCTTCCCTTTCCAGCCCCGACGCGTGCCCAAACAGTGGTTCGCCCCCCCACATATGGGGTACCAGCGTACTCTGGACAACAACTTTCAGGGTCCAATTTCTCCTGTTGCCCTTGTGAAAATAAAAAATTGTGGGCTAAAAAAATCATTTTTGAGGAAAAAAAAAGATTTTTTATTTTCACGACTCTGCGTTATAAATTTCTGTGAAGCACTTGGGGGTTCAGAGTGCTCACCACACATCTAGATAAGTTCCTTGGGGGGTCTAGTCTCCAAAATGGGGTCAATTGTGGGGGAGCTCCAATGTTTAGACACACATGGGCTCTCCAAACGCGACATGGTGTCCGTTAACGATTGAAGACCATTTTCCATTCAAAAAATCAAATGGCGCTCCTTCCCTTCTGAGCTCTGCCGTGTGCCAGAACAGTGGTTTACCCCCACATATGAGGTATTGGTGTACTCAGGAGAAATCGCCCAATACATTTTTATTATCCATTTTATCTTGTTGCCCATGTGAAAATGAAAAAATTGAGGCTAAACGAAAATTTTTGTGAAAAAAATAGTACTTTTTCATTTTTACGGATCAATTTGTGAAGCATCTGGGGGTTCAAAGTGCTCCTTATGCATCTAGATAAGTTCCTTGGGGGGTCTAGTTTCCAAAATGGGGTCACTTGTGGGGAGCTCCAATGTTTAGGCACACAGGGGTTCTCCAAACGTGACATGGTGTCCGCTAATGATTGGAGCTAATTTTTCATTCAAAAAGTCAAATGGCGCTCCTTCCCTTCCGAGCCCTGCTGTGCACCCAAACAGTGGTCCCCCCCCCCCACATATGGGGTTTCAGCGTACTCAGCACAATTTGGACAACAACTTTTGGGGTCATGAAGTAGTTAATGTGAAAAAATGAACCTTTCTGAATTTACCAAATGGCTGCAATGAAGCAAAATTTAAAGGAGTCTGAATACTTTCTGTACCCACTGTAAGTAGTGATGGGTGAACCCAAGGAAGTTTGGGTCTAATGTGTTTGGCCGAACAGTTAAAAAAACTTTGGTTCCAATATCAGAGCAGAACCCGAATCTGAATCTGGATCCCATTCACATAAATGGGGGGCCTGATCATCTATTGTTTGCCACATTGTCATCTGCATGACATCGAGGCAAACACTGCCTCTGTTTGGCAACACAGAGCATGCACTATCACTATGCACATCACGTAAGGGATAAAGTGTAGAGACAACTGCTTCTAAGAAAAGTGTCTATGATGACGCTTATTTTAAAGGCGGCAAATGCATCACGGGGAGTGTCAAGATGTCCCAGACTTCCCTTCCCCATGACGTTTTTTCAGGGTGGAAAAGGGAGTGACAGCAGTTTCAACAAGCAGATGATGATTTGTTTGAGCATCCCATCATGCACTAGTATTCGCAAATAAATTGTCATCGGAAGTTGATAACCCTAAGTTGCAGTACAGAGTGAACACTAGGGAATGTTACCATAACTTACATTACAAAAGTTATTAGTTTTTAAAAATGTATTAATTAAAATGTACTTTTAGGTTTCGGACTAACCCTTTAAGTCCCAGCTCTGCATCTTTCTGACCTTCTGTCTTTCTGTCTGTCACAGATATTCATTGGTCGTGGCCTCTGTCTGTCATGGAATCCAAGTCGCTGATTGGTCTCGCCAGCTACCTGTCATGGCTGCTGCAACCAATCAGCGACGGCCACAGTCCGATTAGTCCCTCCCTACTCCCATGCAATTGGCGCCTGCTCCATACTCCCCGCAGTCACCGCTCACACAGGGTTAATGCCAGCGGTAACGGACCGCGTTATGCCGTGGGTAACTCACTCCGTTACCGCCGCTATTAACCCTGTGTGACCAAGTTTTTACTATTGATGCTGCCTATGCAGCGTCAATAGTAAAAACATCTAATGTTAAAAATAATAAAAAAATAACAAATCATTATATACTCACCTTTCGCGACGCTCCGGTGACCTCCGGCAGGTTCTGGTGCCAAGAATTGTATGGGAGAAGGACCTGCCATGACGTCACGGTCATGTGACCGCGATGTCATCACAGGGCCTGCGCACGTGCGCGAGAACAACCTGCCGTGACGTCACGGTCATGTGACCGCGATGTCATCACAGGTCCTGCGTGAGAAGGACCTGCCATGACGTCACGGTCATGTGATCGAACTACAATGGGCCCTCGGAAGGTGAGTATATGTTTATTTTTTATTTTTTAACCTGTGACATACGTGGCTGAGCAATATACTACGTAACTGGGCAATATACTACGTGACTGGCCAATATACTACATGGATGGGCAATATACTACGTGGCTCTGTGCTGTATACTACGTGACTGGGCAATATACTACGTAACTGGGCAATATACTATCTGCCTGGGCAATATACTACGTGCCTGGGCAATATACTACATAACTGGGCAATATACTACGTGCCTGGGCAATATACTACGTGCCTGGGCAATATTATACTACATGACTGGGCAATATACTACGTGACTGGACAATATACTACGTGGCTGGGCAATAAACTGCGTGGCTGGGCAATATACTATGTCACTGGGCAATATACTACCTAACTGGGCAATATACTACGTGGCTGGGCAATATACTATGTAGCTGGGCAATATACTGTACTGCGTGACTGGGCAATATACTACATGACTGGGCAATGTACTACGTGGCTGGGCAATATACTATGTGACAGGGCAATATACTATGTAAGTGGGCAATATACTACGTGGCTGGGCAATACACTACGTGGCTGGGCAATATTCTACGTGGCTGGGCAATATACTACGTGGGCTGCGCAATATACTACGTGGACATGCATATTCTAGAATAGCCGATGCGTTAGAATCGGGCCACCATCTAGTAATACAATATTATGTAAGAGATAATATAATTGATATATAATCTGGTTAGGATATTATACTAATTATTAGATTTTCATTTCCCAATAGTGAATTCATCTATTGGTTAATTCCCATTTATAATCCCTCTATAGGAATATGCAGGATTTTGCAGGCATTTGAATTAACATATAACATAACAGCAGCTGAAATGCTTTATTTACATACCAAAGAAATCAGTGTAAAGTTTGTTTGCATTGCTTTGAAGGCATTTTTTCTATATTAGCAAAACCCCTATGAATCCAGGTAATTTCCATTTTGCTATTCTACTGACTCTTTTTTCTGTAGTTGGGAATATAAAATGTAAATATCATTTTAAGTGCTGCACTTATAACTTTTTTCCCACTTCTCTACAGACTTCATGTTTCATTGCTGCCTTACATATTTTACGAAAAGAGGAATAACAGGAAGAATGATAAATAAAAATACAATAAAATAAAGTATCAGTACACTAACAGTTCATAAATAGCAGCTGATCGGCAACAATAAATGACTGTTAATCACCTACTTGTTTTCTAATCGTTTTTCTTTTAATAGCCCGCTTACAAAAGCCATGTTCTCACGATCTTTGATACATAAAGTTGCCACTTGTGAAAAACATCTATATCCTAAAATAACACCTATCCCAGCATGTGCGTTCTTCACTAGTTGCCACTAATCTTGAATGATGTCTTGCAGAGAACGATGATCTTTTGTGCAAATCAAAAAATCATTTCACCTGAAGAACAATAGTTTCGCTCCTTCGTCAGGTGTCAACAGTCTGTTTAGACTGCACGACTATTGTGAAACGAGAGCTCCTAGGAACATTTCACCTCTCTCCAACCATATCCATATACATATGTCGCAAGGCAAAATAGCATTTGATTGCTATTTTTGATTGTATGCAAGAAAAAGAAATTGACTCCATCTTTATTTTGTATGCTACGCGTTATTTTCTCTGATAGATCACAAACCCATTATAACCAATCATGCCTTTTCACATAGTACATGAATATCTGTATTTTACTGTTTTATGGGTAGGGTACGGTAGGATATTTCATTAACATGAGAAAAATAGATGAAAGAAAAATAGTAAAAACTAACACTTGGGCCAAAGATGGGCTCATCATACTAAAAATAACACAATATGTTTTTTAATGTATGACAGAAAATACTTGGGTGGGGGAGCAGGTCACAAAGAAAAGTGACAAAAAAGAGGTTTGAGAAACCAGAGAGCTATAAGTGCATGCCAAGCCCCTGCACGTGCAAGCTAATTTTCAAAAACATTCACCAATGTATTCCTAGAAAATGGGTGGACAGACTTTTACTACAAAGGTATGGATGTCACTAACATTTCAGATGCTTCATATAGATGACAATAGTTTATGATAAAAAACCCTGCTGACTGGTTCCCTATAAGGGGTTATTCAGGACTTTGGTTTGTTTTTTTCTAAGGGGCTAAGACCGTACAGGCATGTAGTTGATAACTGCCTACTCAGCAATGATCTCTACTAGGTCAGAGTGGTAATGGACCGCTCCTGCCAGTGATTCTCCTATTTCCAATGACGACACTTCAACAGACCAGTTTCTTCTCTTCTGCTCTGCTCACTCAAGGGGGCATCCCTGCTGATGTCATGTTGATTGGCAGCCAGCTCCCCAATGCTGAACCACGATGAGCTGACTGTCAGTCAGCATTTTGTCGACAATGAAGATCCATCGACAGAGCAAACTGGAACAGAAGGTGCTGTTTGGTTGACATGAAGTGAAATGAAGCAAAAGAGTCATCTCCTGAGCCAGCAAAAATTGGCGCCGGGAAAAACAGGAAGGTATTTAGCAACTACCTTCTTGTAGTTTCTCAGCATCATAGTAAAAAATAACTAAATTCCTGTATAACTCCTTTAAACTTCATCTATCAAACAACATGAAAAACAGGCCGCACTCATGTGGCATCTAGTGGCACTGATCAATTTGTTTCATGGATCCATAGACTAGTTTGTTCTATGTCTTGGATCATAATTGGACATATCTTGATGCAGACTAAATATGCATGTGAGCAGCTCCATAAACTATAATGCAGAAAAAAAGGGTCATGAGTAAGGTGTAGCCGAAACACAATGGTTTGTTACCACTTTAGGAGCTGCAAGGTTTTAAAACTATGTCCTTTAAACATTGAAGTTTAAATTTACCTTGTGTCTTTGCTGGAGATCTTTTTTTCTGCTGTATCTGGTCCCAGGCAGCTCTATGCGAAGATCCATAAGGTTTTCCTGCTCCTAGATCCGGACCCGATAGACTATAATAGGTACAAGTTTTATTGGTTTAAACAAAAATAGGGCTGATGTCTGAATGAGCCCTTAGGGATTTCTAGTCATTAGGGATTTTCCAGTAATTTCCTATTTCTCATCCAATTTGTTCTGTTTACTAATGAGACTATTAGACTAAAGAGGAAATATTATAATCTTTCATTCAACCCCTTCCCAACTTAAGATGTACTAGTGCGTCATATTTTGCAGTGTGTTCCCGAATATCGAGATATGTCATGGCGATTGTGTAAGCACAGGAGCTGTGCCAGCTTGATTGCCGCCAGGAGCTCGGCTTAAGTGATAACCGATACCCAGCTAGCATTGCCTGGAGTGGTGCCCACATCATACTAGGCTATTTAACCCTCTATATGCTTTGATTAATTGCAATCAAAGCATTTAGAAGGTTGGGAGAAGGAGGGGCTCCCTTTTCTGTCCGATCGGCACCCCACCAATGTCATTGAGATGTCATCGCAGGGTCCCAATGGTTATCATGACAGCAGGAAGTTACATGATGACCTCCTGATCTGTCAGCAAGGGTGTTCTAGCACCTCAGGAACTCTGCCAATGCTAATGTGACACACTAATGCAAAATATTCAAGCAAAATCTGCCTTTCAATGTAGCAGTTCTTCTCTTCTGAGCTTTGCACTATGCTTGAAAAGTAGTTTCCGACCACTTATCAGATATTAGCAAACACAAGGGAAAATGCATAACTAATTGTGTGGTACATTTTCTCCTTTTCCCTTTTGAAAAAAAAAACTTGGGGCTAAAATAATATTTTACTGGTAAAAATTTAATTTTTTTGCCCCTGACCAACAGCACTAAAAGTGTTGCAACACACCTGTGGTGTCAATATTGCCATTTTACACTAAAATGAATTAATTGAAGGGTACAGTTTGTAAAATGGGGTGACTTATGTGCTGATACCTCAGGGCTTCTGCCAATATGAAATGAGAATCAAAATATTCCAGCAACATCTGTACTCCAATGCGGTGTTCCTTCTCTACTTAGCTTTGCACTGTGCTTGAAAAGTTCAGGGTGGGCCATTTATATGGAAACACCTGGGTGGGCCATATATAAAGTTGCATTCAAAAAAGCTGACTTCAAAATGGCTGCCAATGTCACCACCCATCTTGAAAAGTTTTCCCCCTCCTATATACTAATGTGCCATTTTATTTAGGTGTATCCATATACATGGTCCACCCAGGTGAATCCATATAAATGGCCCACTATGTAGTTTCTGAACACATATAGGATATTGTCGAACTCAAGAGAAATTGCACAACAAATTGAATGGTCCATTTTCTCCGGTTACCCTTGTCAAAATGAGCAATTTTGTGCCAACATTTTTGTGGGAAAAATGTGATTTTTTTTTTATTTTCAAGGCTCAACTTAATTTCTGTGAAGCACTTGCAGTTTCAAAGTGCTCACCACACCTCCAGATAAATTCCTTAAGGGGTTTATTTTTCAAAATGGGGTCACATGTGTGGGGGTTTTCACTGTTTTAGCATATCAGAGGCTTTGCAAATGCGACATAGCATCCGATATCTATTCCAGTCAATATTGCGCTTCAAAAGTCAAATGGCGCTCTTTCCATTCATTTACATATGGGGTATTGGTATACTCAGTAGAAATTACACAACAAATACAGCTCTGGCAAAAATTGAGACCACTGCAAAATGTTCAGTTTGTCTGATATTAATCTTTATAGGTATATTTTTGAGTAAAATGTAAATTGTTCTTTTAGTCTATAAACTTATGACAACAAGTCTTCGAATTTCCAAGCAATAAATTTTGTATTTTTTTTCTGAAAAGGAGAAATGGTCAAAAAAAAATTAAAAACCCAGTGCTTTCAGACCTCAAATGATGCAAATAAAACAAGTTCTTAATCATTTTGAAACAACAATACTAATGTTTTAAGGCAAATATACAAAAAAAAACCCTGTTTGGGAGAGAAGAACAGACAAATCGCGGCGCCCTAAGTGCGTAAACACAATATTATAGTCTTTAAAGGGTGCACTCACCTGATAAAAGACTAAAATGGCTTTAGATCGTGTATCCTCCAAATTCCCTCTGAGATACTTTTCAATATACAGGGCTTGCAGCTTGCCTCGGGTGGATCCAAGTGAGAGAGCCAGAGTAAGGCTCACACAGGATGAGTAGTTCAAG
This sequence comes from Ranitomeya imitator, assembly GCF_032444005.1. NCBI lineage: Eukaryota > Metazoa > Chordata > Amphibia > Anura > Dendrobatidae > Ranitomeya > Ranitomeya imitator. The sequence continues at coordinate 621,788,847 of NC_091283.1, forward strand.
AAAAGCACATCCAGCCCATGAATGGCAGCGCTTCCCAGGACTCACATTCAAAGATGATATTTCATATTTTTTTATTTCATAACTTTTATCCCAGTCTCAGAAAAAAACTGAGACTGGGATAAAAGTTATGAAATAAAAAAATATGAAATATCATCTTTGAATGTGAGTCCTGGGAAGCGCTGCCATTCATGGGCTGGATGTGCTTTTCTTGAATGTTTTAAGGCAGGAAGAGTTCAGAAATCAATATTTTGTGAAATAACCATGATTTTTAATCACAGCTTTCATGGGTCTTGGCATGCTTTCCTCCAGTCTTTCACACTGCTTCTGGCACAAAACTTGAAGAAGTTCTTCTTTATTTGATGGCTTGTGACTATCCATCATCCTCTTGATTACACTCCAGAGGTTTTCAATGGGGTTCCGGTCTGGAGATTGGGCTGCCCATAACAGGGTTTTGATGTGGTGGTTTCTTAATTTTTGTCAGAGTTTTTTCAAGTTTTCCCTTGTGAAAATGAACAATTTGGGGCTAAATCACTATTTTTGTTTGAAAAATGTGATTTTTTATTTTCACGGTTCAACTTAATAAAATTCTGTGAAGCACCTAGGTGATCAAGGTGCTTACTACACCTCTAGATAAATTCCTTATGGGGCTTAGTTTCCAAAATGGGGTCAATTGAGCGGGATTTCCACTGCTTAGGCACATCAGGGCTCTTCAAATGTGACATGGAACCTGCTATCTATTTCAACAAATTTTGTGGTCCAAAAGTCTAATGGTGCTTCTTCCCTTCTTCCCTTCCAACCCCTACCCTGGGGTTTCATTGTGCTGTGCAGAAATTGCAAAATAAACTGCATGGTCCATTTTCTCATGTTACCCTTGTGAAAATGAAAAGCATTTTTATGGGAAAAATGTATTTTTTCATTTTCACGTCTCAACATTGTAAAATTCTGCGGCACACCTGTTACATGAGCTGAAGGGTGCATACTATTAGAGATGAGTGAATATTTCAATATTTGGTTTGGATTGCGATCGTCGTATTTGCAATATTTGCCGAACATGGCAAAAAACACCATTGGAGTCAATGGGAGTACAGATGAGCGAATATGTTTGGAAACGATCATGAAAATCGGCGTGAATATGGTACAAATATTGCACGAATATGGTAAAATTGGATTTGGCAATTGTTTTCCAAACATATTCGCTCATGTCTACTCACCACCTCTCTAGATAAATGATTTGAGGATTGAAGTTTCCAAAATAGTGTCACTTGTGGGGGGTTTCAACTGTTTAGGTACATTAAGAGCTCAGCAAATGCAACATGGTGTCCGCTGTCTATTGCAGCCAATTTCATGCTCTAAAAATGTGAATGAAATGGGAAATGTTATTTATTCATTATTTTGTACAGCATGACTAACTGGTTTAAGGATGTAAAAATTTAAGGTTTGAAAATTGCAAAATTTTTAATTTTTGCCAAAATTATGACATTTTCAAAAATAAACACAAAAAATATTAGCCTAAATTTACCACTAGCATGAAATACAGCCAGTAATGAGCGACCCTGGACAGTAAAGTTTCGGGTCTGTACCGAACACCTATTGTCCATGCATGAACCCAAAAACACGGACTTCTCTAGGAAGTCCATGTTATTGTTCAGCACCCCAAACATTGACTGTTTCCCACGCTGTCATCGGACCTGTCAGAGAGAGAGTAGTTCTCTCAACACTGTATGCCTGCTGTCACTGATAGCAACGAGAGCAGGTGAAGCTTATGAGTTCATCACGCCCTTGTGGTCATCGTCAACCTCGCGCATGTGTAGTGCTTATTTCGGTAGCATCACTTCATCTCTGAAGCCGTGTGTATGCTTCAGAAACACACTGAACATGGCCAGAAGTGCAAAGCATGTCTTTCAATCATGCACAGTGTACCTCTGTATCAGGAGAACCATACACCCAGCTTCTTAGGTGCCCTGTGCATAGCCGGAAGTTCAGAAGATGGCTTCTGGTCATGTGCAGTGCACCTCTGAAGGTGGGAAGCATACACCTGGCTTCAGTGACACTGTGCAGCGCATGTGCGTGAAATTTGCAGGGGCTGATGATAAGGAAAGAGGGATGACTTGTCTGGGTCAAATAACACCCCAATAAGTAGTCAAAGCCCTAGTTAGCATAGAAAATGGGAACAAAGTTAAACCTAATTTTTACCTCAAAGCATCTAATATATAATTGCCTAGAATACTACTTCCTGCAATTTGTGCCAACTTCCTGTCCGGAGCTAATGTCCGGAGCTAATGTCCGGAGCTAATGTCCGGAGCTAATGTCCGGAGCTAATGTCCGGATCTAATGTCCGGAGCTAATGTCCGGAGCTAATGTCCGGAGCTAATGTCCGGAGATAAGTGACGTCAACAGTGTCCAGTGTCTGATTGGTTGCCGCCTGCTGCGAGCGACCAATCAGAAACGTGCCGTACTGTGACACACTCCGCCCGCCATTTTGGTGTGATTTTTGAATTTTTACCTCACAGCAAGTTTCTACTGCGTGGAGGCGGGCCCAGTGACGTTGCTCTTCAAGCTCCTGCCGAATTTCGTCAAAAAAATGATAATACCATTTACCAAAACTATATATATTTAGTTGTGAAGTGGTTCAGTGACATTTTCACACCAATTTTGAACTTTTGTTTGGTGTTTTCTCCATATACTGCCTATTATTCACTGACTGTTATACTGAGAGACTGCCGTCTTCTTTGCCACATTGGGTATATTGCTCTATTATTTGCCACATAAGGACATTGTCCATTATTGCCCAGCAATTTCTCTGCAATATAAACTGCCTATTTATTAATATCTGCATTCCTGCAAAGAACTATTGCCTATTATTAACTGGCTATTTTCCTACTACCTGACACTGCCCACAACACGCAAAGTTGTCGTCTGATGTCTTTCATCCCTCCCCTCATAAGCATGTTCATGGATCCTGTGTAACTGTACCTTAAATAACAAGAATTGTCAAGAGCTGGTGAGTGCAGCCATTTTTTGTTCTTTCTTACTATTATTTATTAATTGTATTATTCTTACATTTGAATAAATAAAGTATATATGGATTCTAGACTCCCGATTCTTTAGAATCGGGCTGCCATCTAGTTATACATAGCTGGTTAGGCAGGGAATTTACTGATACATAAGTGAATGGTGCTGGGTTGGAGGGCATTGGGGACCTGACAGGCTCCGTTTAATACAATGTTGTGACATCTGATAATTTAAAGGTTACTACGTTTGTATTTCTGTTGGAAGCATTAAAGGGATTGTCCAAGTTTGTGATGAGTCTGCAGTCATTATAGTGACTGCAGACTAGTGAATTATCACTGCAAATGCACTGCACAGTCAGGATTCTCTGGTGCTTACAGTAAAAGTATATATATATATAGGATTTTTTGGTGCCTCCATACACATGAGACCATCAAACCAAACCTGTTGATATCGCTGGGTTCTGCCGAGATAAGTCTAATTTGTATCGGGGCACTAACTGACTGATGGTGCGGAAGATGTATATTTCACATGTCTGATCACATTACACTTTACAGATAGTTTAGGTGTTAAGTGAGTTACCTATTAAAAAGGAAGAATTATTAGTCTCTTTACGTATCTTGTATGGGAATTGGGTAATTAGGGGGAGGGGATTGGATTATTTTCTTGTGTTCTGCTATATTTTATTAAGCAAAAAATCTATAAAAAGACATGATGTGCAACAAAACAACTAGTAAGATGCGGCAATTATAATTCAATTTCCATATAACATTTCCAGTCCTGGAATTTTGAAACAATAAATAAAAGTTCTGAAAATACACTGTACATACTATAGAAAAATTAGGGCAGCAGAGCTGAAAATGAAGGTCAACTAGATAAACGTCTAAAAACTTTGCTCGCTCTTGTCACAAACTTTCTTCTTCTTGTATTATCAATACTTTCTTCTTCTTCCCTTCTATTTCCTGCTGCATACCCTTCTTAGTATGATAATAAATACACTATGTCACTTGAAATCAGTGAATGCTGCTATGTACAGAAGCTGCTGTTGAACAGTTTGAAGAGTCAAATAAGGCTGTTGTTTCCAATAGTTGCGCTCTGCCGCTGGGCTCTCATAGTGTAGCAAAACTGCTGAATTAAAAAATGGGTTGAAAACAAGTTCTCCAAAAAAAGTCCTAAAACACACAAAAGGAAAACTTAGAGCGGCATAGCTGAAAGTGAAGCTCAGCAAGATGAACCGTCTAAAAACTTCACTCGCTTTTTACGCAAACTTTTCGTCTTCTTGTGAGCCTAATGCTTTGACTTTCTTATGCTCCCCTGCTCTTTCTTGGTGCATAACCATCTAAGTACAATAATAAATACATCATGTCATTTGAAATCAGTAAATGCTGCTACGTACGGAAAAAGAATACGCCGGTTGAATAGTTTGAAACATCAAATAAGGCCGCCGTTTCTATTAGTTTACGCTCTGCCGCTAGTCTCTCGTAGTGTATCAAAACTGCTGAAATTAAAAAAAATGGGCTGAAAACATAAGGCATAAATGATGGCAAGAAAAAAAAAAACCTGATAATTTAAAACAAGTGTTGAAGTCATCAATTCTGTACTGTGTGACAGCGGCATCAATCCTTGTTTCTAGATGAACAGCCACGCTTCAAGCTTAAATGATATCCGTGTTTAGACCGGCCCAGCTCTGCATATTCACACACTGAGCCTGAATAATGTCTCCTTCTATCTTGCTAAACAATTTGCAGTTATTTTTCTTTGCTTGATGTGTCACTGGGAGCCGTATAAAGAACATTTTTTAAGATATGAATTTGAATGACATGTACTCCTCCCTATCGCCCCCATCTGCGACTTAACCACTGTTTCATATGGTGCGCACAGGCAGACTACGGATAATTTCATATATTTAAATGAATCACTGAACTAGATACATGTATTAGTTGATGGCTTTATTTTCTATGCAGATGTAACTCCTCCACTGACTCACTGTACTGTAGTATTTAGAATTCCAACTAAACTCCAGATTTTGATGCTATAATTTTAAGGCCTATTAGTCAAATCACCAAATTTGAACATCTTAATTTAGGATCCAAAGAAAGACAAATACAGTGTAATCTTTGTAAAAGACCACCTCTGTGGGAAGCATTTTATCCAGACAGATTTTATATTCATATTGGCTACTTTCTTTGAGAAGACCACCTTCCCTAGAATACCTCTTTCTTAAATTCAATTTTGATTGATGTCCCAAAAAGGTTTCAACTTACAGTATATTTGAACACACAACAAAAAGACTTTGGGATTTATTATACAGCAAAGGTCTCCAGATCCTGCATCAGGATTTCGTGTTCTTCTGCAGACATCGGATGTGTGTACAGAGCTCAGTATATGATTGCTGATGAAAGTGGCCTCATGATTAAGGATACCCCATGAGGTGAGATTTTGCATGATAACCCCAGATCGATGTTGATTGACAGACATTTTGTATTTCTTCCATTTTCTTACTATTCCATCAACAGTCATCTCGTTTTCAACCAGCGTCTTACCTATGGTTTTATAGCCCATTCCAGCTTTGTGCAGGTCAATGATCTTGTCCCTGACATCCTTGTAAAGCTCTTTGGTCTTGCCCATGTTGTAGAGATTAGAGCCTGACTGATTAATTGAGTATGTGGACAGGAGTCTTTTATAAAGGTGCCAATGTAAGTCAGCGGTCTTTAATGTAGGTAACAAGTTGATTAGGTGCGTCTAACTGGTAAGTAGGAGCCAGAACTTTTAATGGTTGGTAGCGGATCAAATACTTATTTTTCACTCCAAAATGTAAATACATTTATATAATTGATATAATGTGATTGTCTGGATTTTATTTTTGATATTCTATCTCTCAATGTTAAAATTAACCTACTTTTAAAATTAAAGACTGTTCATGTCTTTGTCAGTGGTCAAACTTACAAAATCAGCAATGGATCAAATACAGTCATGGACAAAAATTTTGAGAATGAGACAAATATTAATTTTTCCAAAGTCTACTGCTTCATTTTTTCTAATGGCAATTTGCATATGCTCCTGAATGTCAGAGTGATCAGCTTAACAGCAATTACTGTACTTGCAAAGTCAATATTTGCCCAGAAAAAGAACTTTAACCCCCAAAACACATTTCAACATCATTGCAGTCCTGCATTAAAAGGAGTAGCTAACATCGTTTTAGTGATTGATCCATTAACACAGGTGTGGGTGTGTTAGGGTTGGCGGAACGCACCAAATATATAATTTATTAAATGGAATTGGTGCGTTCGCAACCCGGGATCCACCGTGCAGGAAAGCACCTGCTGCTAAATAATGGCGGCTCTATATGGCGGTATATACCAACTCTGTTAGCTTCACAGAGTAACCGCGAGAGGAAAGCTCTGTGCCCTGTTAGACTTTCACAGAGGCACAGGCCAACTACCCAGATGTGAGCAGTGAGTGGTCATGCATGCATACAAAACTCCTCGCCGGAGATGCCAGCATTCTAGGGGCTTATTTCAGCCGGGTCCCTGAACACACTTAAACACAATCTCCTCGCCGGAGGTGCCAGCATTCTAGGGGCTTATTTCAGCCGGGTCCCTGAACACATTCAAACACATGACCACATTGGCGCAAAGCATATAGCATAAGACGATACTAGCGCATGGCCGTGCGGTCATGCGCAGTTTATATAGTTGCAGCACAGGAAGCTGCTACTGAAGTTTTTGCCCTTTCAGGACCTTCCAGAAGGGCCAATGGAAAGTGCTGCAGTACCTGAGCATGTTTTGCCCTTTCAGGACCTTCCAGAAGGACCAATGGAATGTACTGCAGCACCTGAGCATGTGACCAAACATGTGGCCCTCGACCTCCAACGGGAGACCCTGCCCTGGGCATGCTCAGTGTGAGTAAACAAGGACTTAGTCCCAGAGAGGCTCGCTCGCCGCAGATCAGTGCAGGGTACCATAGGAAAGCCAGAAAAGGCAGTAGTGACCCTATGCACCGAATCAGCCCCAGCGAGACGCTGGGAGCGACGTCTCCGCTGAGCAGAGCCCACTGCGGCCAATACCGAATGGGAGACCGCAGCAGACACGGATCGAGATTCCCCCTGTGCAGCAGAGGAAACTCGACTCCTAACAGGGTGTTGATGAGGACAGGGCTGGCGATCAATCAGTCATGATTAAGTAAGAATGACATCACTGGACACTTTAAAAGGAGGCTGGTGCTTGGTATCATTGTTTCTCTTCAGTTAACCATGGTTATCTCTAAAGAAACACGTGCAGACATCATTGCACTGCACAAAAATGGCCTAACAGGGAAGAGTATCGCAGCTACAAAGATTCCACCTCAGTCAACAAGCTATCGCATCATCAAGAACTTCAAGGAGAGAGCTTCCATTGTTGTCAAAAAGGCTCCAGGGCACCCAAGAAAGACCAGCAAGCGCCAGGACCGTATCTTAAAACTGTTTCAGCTGCGGGATCGGACTACCAGCAGTGCCGAGCTTGCTCAGGAATGGCAGCAGGCTGGTGTGAGTGCTTCTGCACGCACTGTGAGGCGGAGACTCTTTGAGCAAGGCCTGGTTTCAAGGCGGGCAGCAAAGAAGCCACTTCACTCCAGAAAAAACATCAGGGACCGACTGATATTCTGCAAAAGGTACAGGGAGTGGACTGCTGAGGACTGGAGCAAAGTCATTTTCTCTGATGAATCCCCTTTTCGATTGTTTGGGACATCTGTAAAACAGCTTATTCGGAGAAGAAGAGGTGAGCGCTACCACCAGTCTTGTCTCATGCCAACTGTAAAGCATCCTGAAACCATTCATGTGTGGGGTTGCTTCTCAGCCAAGGGAATCGGCTCACTCACAGTCTTGCCTAAAAACACAGCCATGAATAAAGAATGGTACCAGAATGTCCTTCAAGAGCAACTTCTCCCAACCGTCCAAGAGCAGTTTGGCGCCCAACAATGCCTTTTCCAGCATGATGGAGCACCTTGCCATAAAGCAAAGGTGATAACTAAATGGCTCATGGAACAAAACATAGAGATTTTGGGTCCATGGCCTGGAAACTCCCCAGATCTTAATCCCATTGAGAACTTGTGGTCAATCATCAAGAGACGGGTGGACAAACAAAAACCAACAAATTCTGGCAAAATGCAAGCATTGATTATGCAAGAATGGACTGCTATCAGTCAGGATTTGGTCCAGATGTTGATTGAGAGTATGCCAGGGAGAATTGCAGAGGTCAACACTGCAAATATTGACTTGCTGCATTAACTCATTCTAACTGTCAATATAACCTATTGGTACTCATAATATGATTGCAATTATATTTCTGTATGTGATATAAACATCAGACAAACTCTAATAAAAACCAGAGGGCAGCAGATCATGTGAAAATATAATTTTGGTGTCATTCTCAAAATTTTTGGCCATGACTGTAATGGTGCATAGATATACCGTAGGTTGAGTGACAGATATTAGTAGATTTAGCTTAGATTAGTAGATATTAGTAGAGCAGATTATCTTAAGACCATGGGCAATCTTGGACTTTATCTTTAATCAATAACAACCAAATCTGGAAGAATAAGACAATGGGGCAATTAATAATTTGTTTTGTGCCTGTTTTGGTGGCATTTTTTATTATTTTTATAAAAGTTGCGCTCTGTCTATGCAGCAAGTCCATCATTTTTATTTTGAGCTCATATTCCCTGTTTTAGCCATAATTATAAATTGTGACTTTTTTTGAAATGCTACACTAATAGACAAACTTTCTCTAGTAAAAGGATGGCATAAAAAGTGAAGAAACATTTCTAGGCAAAAATGTTATATATTTATATGGGGCAAATTTATCGAATGGAATGACACTGATAAATTTGGCACAATTAACCCCTTCACGACATGCGCCGTACTAGTACTGCGCATGCCGTGAATCCCCCTTTGATGTGGGCTCCGGCGGTGAGCCCACATCAAAGTCGCGACATGTCAGCTGTTTTGTACAGCTGACATGTGCGCGCAATAGCGGCGGGTGAAATCGCTATTCACCCGCCGCTATTAACCTGTTAAATGCCGCTGTCAAACACAGACAGCGGCATTTAACTACCGCATCCGGCCGGGCGGCCGGATATGACGTAATCGCCGACCCCCGTCAAATGATCGGGGGTCGGCGATGCATCAGGAAGGTAACCATAGAGGTCCTTGAGACCTCTATGGTTACTGATGCAGGTCTGCTGTGAGCGCCCCCCTGTGGTCCCCCTGTGGCCCTGTAGTAGAGTCTAACCTCTATTGTTGGTAAAATATTTGAAGGGTTTCTGAGGGATGTTATTCTGGATTATCTCAATGAGAATAACTGTTTAACTCCATATCAGCATGGGTTTATGAGAAATCGCTCCTGTCAAACCAATCTAATCAGTTTTTATGAAGGGGTAAGCTATAGGCTGGACCACGGTGAGTCATTGGACGTGGTATATCTCGATTTTTCCAAAGCGTTTGATACCGTGCCGCACAAGAGGTTGGTACACAAAATGAGAATGCTTGGTCTGGGGGAAATTGTGTGTAAATGGGTTAGTAACTGGCTTAGTGATAGAAAGCAGAGGGTGGTTATAAATGGTATAGTCTCTAACTGGGTCGCTGTGACCAGTGGGGTACCGCAGGGGTCAGTATTGGGACCTGTTCTCTTCAACATATTCATTAATGATCTGGTAGAAGGTTTACACAGTAAAATATCGATATTTGCAGATGATACAAAACTATGTAAAGCAGTTAATACAAGAGAAGATAGTATTCTGCTACAGATTGATCTGGATAAGTTGGAAACTTGGGCTGAAAGGTGGCAGATGAGGTTTAACAATGATAAATGTAAGGTTATACACATGGGAAGAAGGAATCAATATCACCATTACACACTGAATGGGAAACCACTGGGTAAATCTGACAGGGAGAAGGACTTGGGGATCCTAGTTAATGATAAACTTACGTGGAGCAGCCAGTGCCAGGCAGCAGCTGCCAAGGCAAACAGGATCATGGGGTGCATTAAAAGAGGTCTGGATACACATGATGAGAGCATTATACTGCCTCTGTACAAATCCCTAGTTAGACCGCACATGGAGTACTGTGTCCAGTTTTGGGCACCGGTGCTCAGGAAGGATATAATGGAACTAGAGAGAGTACAAAGGAGGGCAACAAAATTAATAAAGGGGATGGGAGAACTACAATACCCAGATAGATTAGCGAAATTAGGATTATTTAGTCTAGAAAAAAGACGACTGAGGGGCGATCTAATAACCATGTATAAGTATATAAGGGGACAATACAAATATCTCGCTGAGGATCTGTTTATACCAAGGAAGGTGACGGGCACAAGGGGGCATTCTTTGCGTCTGGAGGAGAGAAGGTTTTTCCACCAACATAGAAGAGGATTCTTTACTGTTAGGGCAGTGAGAATCTGGAATTGCTTGCCTGAGGAGGTGGTGATGGCGAACTCAGTCGAGGGGTTCAAGAGAGGCCTGGATGTCTTCCTGGAGCAGAACAATATTGTATCATACAATTATTAGGTTCTGTAGAAGGACGTAGATCTGGGGATTTATTATGATGGAATATAGGCTGAACTGGATGGACAAATGTCTTTTTTCGGCCTTACTAACTATGTTACTATGTTACTATGTTACTATGTTACCTGCATTTCTGCTACATAGCAGCGATCTGATGATCGCTGCTATGTAGCAGAGCCGATCAGGCTATGCCAGCTTCTAGCCTCCCATGGAGGCTATTGAAGCATGGCACAAATAAAAAAAAAATGTTTTTAAAAATATGAAAAAAATATAAAAAATATAAAAGTTTAAATCACCCCCCTTTCGCCCCATCCTAAATAAAACAATAAAAAAAGAACCAAACCTACACGTATTTGGTATCGCCGTGTTCAGAATCGCCCGATCTATCAATTAAAAAAAAGCATTAACCTGATCGCTAAACGGCGTAGCGAGAAAAAAATCCGAAACGCCAGAATTACGTTTTTTTGGTCGCCGCGACATTGCATTAAAATGCAATAACGGGCGATCAAAAGAACGTATCTGCACAAAAATGGTATCATTAAAAACATCAGCTCGGCACGCAAAAAATAAGCCCTCAAGCGACCCCAGATCACGAAAAATGGAGACGCTACGGGTATCGGAAAATGGCACTTTTTTTTTTTTTTTTTTTTTTTTAGCAAAGTTTGGAATTTTTTTTCACCACTTAGATAAAAAATAACCTAGTCATGTTAGGTGTCTATGAACTCGTAATGACCTAGAGAATAATAATGGCAGGTTAGTTTTAGCATTTAGTGAACCTAGCAAAAAAGCCAAACAAAAAACAAGTGTGGGATTGCACTTTTTTTGCAATTTCACCGCACTTGGAATTTTTTTCCCGTTTTCTAGTAAAAGACATGGTAAAACCAATGGTGTCGTTCAAAAGTACAACTTGTCCTGCAAAAAATAAGCCCTCACATGACCATATTGATGGAAAAATAAAAAAGTTATGGCTCTGGGAAGGAGGGAAGCGAAAAACAAACACGCACAAATGAAAAAGGGCCGCGACTTGAAGGGGTTAAAGGAAATGAATCAATAAGCAAACCTATGGGTTCACAAAAAAATCTGATTTTATTTGCGTGCCCATAGATTTGAATAGGCTTGGTCCGTGTTAAAAACTGTAATCTGAACAGTCCTACTGAATCACATTGGTCAGTGTCTGTTTTTTAGATGGACAGGGCACATCTGAACAAGACATGGATGGACATACCGCTGGTTCAACCGGTGCAACTGCATCGAGGCCTGGAGGCTCCGGGGGGCCCCTGCAGGGCGGCTAATAATGAGGGCAATCTGGCCAGTTTATCAGGCCCCTAGGCTCTAGGGTGTCCCTGCCCAAATTGCCCTCATGCGTGGCAGGCAGGGAGCAATTCCTGCATCTCTGCTGCCTGCAAGAGAAAATGGCAGCGGAGTGGACCTGCAGGGAATGGATCCATCCTGCTTTCTGCCCGCGATTCCTGTCTCACACAGCAGTGGCTGAATTACATCATCATTCAATGCCGTGGCTGTGAGAGACAGGAAGCTGCCGGCAATAGTGGGGCTTCAGGATACCATGGGCAGAGGTTAGGTGTGTGTGTGTGTGTGTGTGTGTAGAGACTCTGCTTGGTTTAAAAAAGTAACCATTCCTGACTACCATATTTTTTGTTCTTGATTTCTTTTAGTGTTTCTTGAAGCCAGAAAGTTGCCGTTTGAAATTAGTTTAGTTTTGTGCCATGTCTGTGATCTGCTTTTTTTCTCAAAATTAAATGCCCCCAGGAGGAAGCAGATGTGAAACGCGCGTCGGGGTAGCTGAGGCATAGCATGCCATGAGGCAGGGGAACAACGGGGGCATCCAGGTAATATGTACCGAGTAGATTGTATGCAGTCTTTAGTTATTCTTAATGTGTGATATTTATGAGGCTGGCGGAAAGTGCAATAGTTTGCCGCCCCACGTGATGCAATTTGGCGGTGGGGTTTTTTGTCCTGTGTTCTGGAAACGTAGCTTGTGACAACGACACCTACTAGGTTTGCGAAAGCTCTTGATATACTAAACACAGGGCATTTATAAGGTAGATAAGTGTGCAATGCCTAGCGGTCCCACTTTGAGCATTTGGTGGTGGGGATTTGCTATGTGTATTGGAAAAACCTATTTTTTGGTAATGAATTTCTCTGTTACTAAAATAATGACTATTTATAATTATTATGCATTTGCATCTTTATGTGGTATGACCTAATAGGGATTACTTTGCACTGTCACTTTAAAACTCGGGGGTATATGCTGCAAGGAAATTTTTCCCAGTGAGTAAAGAATTTTCATGAACATCTATGGATGCTTGTGTAGCAGTAGAATTGATTGATCTTGTCTGGATACCTGTGGTTCCCTTCACTTACCTCTATTGTGATAGGAATGGGAATATACTCACCCTCGGACGCGCCCTGCTTCTTTCCGGCAGCCTTCCTTCCTAAGAATCAGCGCTTGAAGGACCTTCGGTGATGTCGCGGCTTGTGATTGGTCGCACGAGCGGTCACATGGGCGGTCGCGCGACCAATCACAAGCTGCGACGTCATCTAAGGCCCTTCACGCGCTGATTCTAAGGAAGGAATGCTGCCGGTTAGTACCAGGGCGCGTCAGAGGGTAAGTATAGCAATATTTTTTATTTTAATTCTTTATTTTACACTTAAATATGGATCCCAGGGCCTGAAGGAGAGTTTCCTCTCCTTCAGACCCTGGGAACCATTGGAAACCCAATGCACCGCATTGGGTTTCGTGTTTCGGCCGACACCGACCCCAACTTTTTTATAGGATCGGCCGATTTCACTCAACCCGACTTTTGAAAAAGTCGGGTTTCATGAAACCCGACCCTATAAAAGTAAAAGTCGCTCAACCCTACTGGCAATGCCGCCAGCACTCAGGAACGGAGCATTCAGCTGCCCAGAAATACATGCACTCTGGTCCTAAGTGCCGGCACTTGATGCGAGAGACTCGCGCGAGTTTCTCACATTGAACTTGCAAGTGTGACCTCGGCCTTAGGGGTATACTCACTTTAGTTGCCAGCTGTTTAGACATTAATTGATACTATTATACATGCTGTACACTGACTACTTTACATTGTATAAACGCGTCATATCTTCAGTGTTGTCCCATGAAAAGATGTCATACAACATTTACAAAAGTATGAGGGGTGTACTCACTTTTGTGATATAGTGTATATGTTGGAAATGTGATGAAAAATTGTCTTAGCTTGGTTAAATATTTTTATCTACTTTTGCATTCACAAATACAACAAAAAATCTTTTCATGGATCATGCAGCATTTTGTCTTCATGCAAACAGTTTTGTGTTGAAAGTACATTCACTTAGAAAGCCATATGCTAAAACATATGTTTATTCCTATAAACTATTCATACATTTTAATTAGTCAAGCCTCTTAATTTAAATGTGCAATTCTGCACAGGAATACCGTGAAAAGATGTGATGAGTAAGCTCTGCTTAATAATAATAGAAAGTACATCTGACATGAATAAATAATTACAACCCATTTTTATAAATCATCTCGATTTTCCACTGAGCTATCTGTACAATACAGGGGCACAAATCCATAATACCATCTGAAAGCTTATTGAACCCTCTGTGTGTGCTCAGCTTTCTGGAAGTTTGACAGCTGAAAACCACAGCAAAGCCACAACTGAAAATTGGTTTTGCTCACTTTTTTTCCTTTTTTTTCATTTTGAAGGGAACAGTCATCTTAGATATTTTATTTAAGAGCAGCCAAGCCTGTATATTCTCTAGGACAGAAATGGGCAATTAATTTTCCTGAGATGCTGTTACTGTAGTGGAGGACTGAACCAATAGGCTGAAATTAATGTTTTTCAATATTAATATATTCGTTATAATTTTTATTTTATATTACAAATAATTGTTTCACCTAATATTGAGACAAAGTAAGTATGTTAACACCCCGTATATTCTGAATGAGCCCACTCACAGCCACCCTAGATATGGTAAGCCCCTCACAGTCCCGCTACAGTGGCAAGCAAATGTTTTGCCACCTGTGGTCAAAATTACTGTTATTCTGAACAGTTAAGTAAGTTGAAGATCAACTGATCTCTAATAGGCCTAATGTTAAATATGAAATATTTCCTTTGTATTTCAAGCCAAATATATATATACTAGATGGTGGCCCGATTCTAACGTATCGGGTATTATAGAATATGTAGGTAGGGTATAGCACAGGCTATGTACTATATTGCACAGTGATGTAGTATATAACACAACCGAAGTAGTATATAAGGCTACGTTCACATTTGCGTTGTGCGGTGCTGCGTCGGCGACGCAACACACAACGCAAACCAAAACGCATGCAAAACGCATTGTTTTGTGATGCATGCGTCCTTTTTTGGCATGATTTTGGACGCAAAAAAAATGCAACTTGCTGCGTCCTCTGCGCCCTGACGCGTGCGCGCCAAAAAAGACGTATGCGTCACAAAACGCAATGCAACGCATGTCCATGTGCCCCCATGTTAAATATAGGGGCGGCTGTGCCCGACGCAGCCCGGCAGAAAGCAAATGTGAACGTAGCCTAACAGAGCTACGTAGTATATAACACAGCCATGTAGTACATAACATAGCCACGTAGTGTATTGCACAGCTTCGTAGTGTATTGCACAAGCACGTAGTATATTGGTCAGCCACGTAGTATATAGCAGAGCCACGTAGTATATAACAGCCACGTTGTATATCGTAGTATATTGCACTGCCATGTGGTATATAACAGAGCCACGTAGTATATTGCACAATCGACATAGTATATAACAGAACCGACCCAGCCACATAGTATATTGCACAGCTACGTAGTATATAGCACAGAGCACGTAGTATATTGGACAGTCACGTTGTATATTGCACAGTCATGTTGTATATTGCCCAGCGACATAGTATATAGCATAGAGATGTAGTATATAACAGAGCCCACACAGTATGTAACACAGCCCACGTAGTATATAGCAATGTGGGCACTATATGCGTGGTTAAAAAACACTTAAAATAAAAAATAAACATATACTCACCTTCCGAGGGCCCCTGTGTGTGGTGCATGCGGCAGCTTCCGGTCCCAGGGTTGGTATGAGCGCAGGACCTGTGATGACGTCGCTGTCACATGACCGTGACAACATGGCAGGCCCTTCTCGCATAGCATCCTAGGCACCGGAACCTGCCGCTTGCTCTGCCGAGGACAGCAGGCGACGTTGGAGGGTGAGAATAACCTTTTTTTTATTATTATTATTTTTAACATTAGATCGTTTTACTATTGATGCTGCATATGCAGCATCAATAGCAAAAAGTTGGTCACACAGGGTTAATAGCTGCGTTAACGGAGTGCATTACACCGCGGTCCGTTAACTCTGGCATTACCCTGTGTGACCGCTCAGCGCTGACTGCAGGGCAGTAAGCAGCGGCCATTTCGCTGCCAGACTCTGGCACATCGCTGATTGGTCGTGGCAATGGTCGTGGGTGTTTTGCCACGACCAATCAGCGACGTGGATTTCCATGACAGACAGAGGCCGCGACCAATGAATATCCGTGACAGACAGACAGAAAGACAGACAGACAGATGGAAGTGACCCTTAGACAATTATACAGCAGATATATACATATATACATATATATATATATATATATATATATATATATATATACTAGATGGTGGCCCGATTCTAACGCATCGGGTATTCTAGAATATGCATGTCCCCATAGTATATGGACAATGATTCCAGAATTCGCGGCAGACTGTGCCCGTCGCTGATTGGTCGAGGCAACCTTTATGACATCATCGTCGCCATGGCAACCATTATGACATCTACGTCGATACTGTGCCCGTCGCTGAATCAGAAACGTGGGATTTCTACGTCCTTTATGACATCATCGTCGCTGTGCCGGTCGCTGATTGGTCGAGGCCTGGCGGCCTCAACCAATCAGAGACGCGGGATTTCTACGTCGATACTGTGCCCGTTGCTGATTGGTCGAGGCCTGGCGGCCTCGACCAATCAGGGACGCGGGATTTCCAAGACAGACAGACAGACAGAAAGACAGACAGACAGAAAGACAGACAGACAGACGGAAAAACCCTTAGACAATTATATATATAGATATATACAGTATATATCGTCTTTTTTTTTCATTTAAAAAACTACAAAAGGGGAAATGG
Organism: Ranitomeya imitator; assembly: GCF_032444005.1. NCBI lineage: Eukaryota > Metazoa > Chordata > Amphibia > Anura > Dendrobatidae > Ranitomeya > Ranitomeya imitator. Next base: position 621,805,588 of record NC_091283.1, read on the forward strand.
GTCAATGCAAAAATTTGGGCACCCTTGCATATGTGTTGGCTCAGGTAACCTTGACAAAGGTTTCAGACCTTAATTAGCCTCTTAGGGTCATGGCTTGTTCACTATCATCATTAGGAAAGGCCAGGCGATGCAAATTTTTCAGTTTTATTAAAATCCAGCTTCCTCTAACCTTGTTTAAAAAAACAGCAGCCATGGGTCCTTCTAAGCAGCTGACTAGCACTTTGAAAATTAAAATGGTGGAGTCCCACAAACTAGGAGAAGGCAATAAGATGATAGCAAAGCGTTTTCAAGTTCCTCTTTGCTCAGTTCAAAATGTAATTAAGAAATACCAGTTAACAGGAACAGTGGAGTTCAAGATAAAGTCTGGAAGACCAAGCAAATTTTCATAACTTTCAAAAGATTTAGGAGACTCTGGTGTTTTGGTACATTGTTCTACTGGTCAGAGACACCTGCACAAATATGGAAGAGTCACCAGGAGAAAACCTCTCCAGCATCCTCCCTATAAAATTCAGCATCAGAAGTATACACAAGAACATTTAAACCAGCCTGATGCATTTTGTAAATAAGTCCTTTGGATCGATGAGGTTAAAATAAAACTCTTTGGCCACAATGATTAAAAGGTATGTGTGGAGAGAAAGGAACACATAATTTCAGAAAAAGAACATTTTGCCAACTATAAGCATGGCGGTGGATCAATCCTGCTTTGGTGTTGTGTTGAAGCAAATGGCATGAGGAACATTTCACGGCTATAGAGAAGAATGGATTCAATGAAAATTCAACCAATTCTTGATGAATGTGCTTGTTGATGCTCGGATATCACTCGAGTATCAGGGTGCTTGATTGTACTCGTCACTCGACGAGCATGTTTGGCGCCTGTTACATAGCCAATAAGCATGCGGGGGTTGCCTATGGTCACTGTAATGCCGCTGCCATCTTGGTTGTGGCATTACTGTGATTGGCTCGCAGTGTGACATCATCAGGGCATATAAAAGAACAGAGGCCACCCGGCTCGACGCCATTGCACATGTAATAGTATGCAGGTACTGAGTATGTCACCACGGAATAGACAGACCAACTGTTGAAGGGTTTAATAACAGTAATAAGGTTCTCCTCGTAGGGAGGAAGCAATGGAAAATACAGTTAGGGCCAGAAATATTTGGACAGTGACACAAGTTTTGTTATTTTAGCTGTTTACAAAAACATGTTCAGAAATACAATTATATATATAATATGGGCTGAAAGTGCACACTCCCAGCTGCAATATGATAGTTTCCACATCCAAATCGGAGAAAGGGTTTAGGAATCATAGCTCTGTAATGCATAGCGTCCTCTTTTTCAAGGGACCAAAAGTAATTGGACAATGGACTCTAAGGGCTGCAATTAACTCTGAAGGCGTCTCCCTCGTTAACCTGTAATCAATGAAGTAGTTAAAAGGTCAGGGGTGGATTCCAGGTGTGTGGTTTTGCATTTGGAAGCTGTTGCTGTGAGCAGACAACATGCGGTCAAAGGAACTCTCAATTGAGGTGAAGCAGAACATCCTGAGGCTGAAAAAAAAGAAAAAATCCATCAGAGAGATAGCAGACATGCTTGGAGTAGCAAAATCAACAGTTGGGTACATTCTGAGAAAAAAGGAATTGACTGGTGAGCTTGGGAACTCAAAAAGGCCTGGGCGTCCACGGATGACAACAGTGGTGGATGATCGCCGCATACTTAATTTGGTGAAGAAGAACCCGTTCACAACATCAACTGAAGTCCAGAACACTCTCAGTGAAGTAGGTGTATCTGTCTCTAAGTCAACAGTAAAGAGAAGACTCCATGACAGTAAATACAAAGGGTTCACATCTAGATGCAAACCATTCATCAATACCAAAAATAGACAGGCCAGAGTTAAATTTGCAGAAAAACACCTCAAGAAGCCAGCTCAGTTCTGGAAAAGTATTCTATGGACAGATGAGACAAAGATCAACCTGTACCAGAATGATGGGAAGAAAAAAGTTTGGAGAAGAAAGGGAACGGCACATGATCCAAGGCACACCACATCCTCTGTAAAACATGGTGGAGGCAACGTGATGGCATGGGCATGCATGGCTTTCAATGGCAATGGGTCACTTGTGTTTATTGATGACATAAGAGCAGACAAGAGTAGCCGGATGAATTCTGAAGTGTACCGGGATATACTTTCAGCCCAGATTCAGCCAAATGCTGCAAAGTTGATTGGATGGCGCTTCATAGTACAGATGGACAATAACCCCAAGCATACATCCAAAGCTACCCAGGAGTTCATGAGTGCCAAAAAGTGGAACATTCTGCAATGGCCAAGTCAATCTCCAGATCTAAACCCAATTGAGCATGCATTTCACTTGCTCAAATCCAGACTTAAGACGGAAAGACCCACAAACAAGCAAGACCTGAAGGCTGCGGCTGTAAAGGCCTGGCAAAGCATTAAGAAGGAGGAAACCCAGCGTTTGGTGATGTCCATGGGTTCCAGACTTAAGGCAGTGATTGCCTCCAAAGGATTTGCAACAAAATATTGAAAATAAAAATATTTTGTTTGGGTTATCTTTATTTGTCCAATTACTTTTGACCTCCTAAAATGTGGAGTGTTTGTAAAGAAATGTGTACAATTCCTACATTTTCTATCAGATATTTTTGTTCAACCCTTCAAATTAAACGTTACAATCTGCACTTGAATTCTGTTGTAGAGGTTTCATTTCAAATCCAATGTGGTGGCATGCAGAGCCCAACTCGCGAAAATTGTGTGACTGTCCAAATATTTCAGGCCCTAACTGTAACTGGTATTAAAATAGTGCAAAAATATGGGAGTCAAACAGCGTAACAGAATTAAGCAGGATTTTAGTGAGAAAAGGACACTTATCAGTCTGGTGAGGACTTGCTTGAAGGGTCGTCTTCTCCAACGTAGGCGCCGAGAAACAGCGGCACTTGTCGTTCCTCTGTTGTCCGTGGGCTGAGTAGTCTCTAGGAGCCTGCTGCTTGGGGATTCGGGAGTTAACATGATATGCACAAGTTCGGAGTCTTTAGCCTTTACAGCAAAGCAGGAATCAGAGGCTCTGCACTGTTAAGTCTCTGTACCAGGAAATCAGGGGCTCTGCACTGATGTCTCTACATGGGTCTCAAAGCGCCCCTCACCAGTCACAGCAGAATCCGCTTTCAGGTGCTCACAAGATGCAGTCTGTCTGGGCAATCTCTCTGTATCTGTTCTCTGACCGGGTGATTTCTCCCTCTCCAGGAGCGCAGCTGCACCCTGCTCTGATCTCTGCTCACGCTGCTCTGTCCTTTGCCTGCGTGCCTTTCCCGCCCTCTGCCTGGCTTTCTTCCTGTACCAGTCTCTAAGTCTGTCCCCTGGGGAACCTGCAGCACAGCTCAATGGTTCCAGGCACAGAGCCGAGAAGGTAACCGCCCCCAGACTCTCATTGTGCTTCAGCCCCTTACACTCCCCCCCTCTTTCTGCTCGCCATTCCACGGGCGAGATTTTCAGGAGTTCTTGTTGGCAATCTTCCAGTCCTTGCACAATCTGCTGCCAGATGAACTCATCCTGATTGTAGCGAACAGGGGGTACACCAGCCGTCGAACATTCAGAGCGTCTTAAATCTGCAGGGGCGGTGATGTCAACTGCTGTGGGAGGAGTCGAGGCTTCCTCCGATACGTTGGTAGTTTCAGGCACCATCCCTGTTTCTGGGTTCCCTGGTAGAGATTGGGAGTGTTCCTCATCTTCCACATCGACATTGATCATTGGTGCAGCTGGTGGGGGCGATGGAGCAAATTGGACTGATTCAGGATCTTGAGACAAACATGGACGCAAATATTCCTGTGTAGTGTGCGGTTGGGAGTCCCCTCTTCTGTTTCAGGCTGGACCTCATAAACAGGACCCCCATTGCCGAGCCGCCGCTTCACTCGGTACGGCCTTTTCTCCCACCGGTACTCTAGTTTGTTGTGTGGGCGCTTTTCCCTCACTAAGACTCGGTCTCCAGGCCGCAGGGCCGTCCCCTTTTGAGGAGCTACCTGAGGATGCTCCAATTCTTGCAGCCGGTTCTGCACTAGACGTTGAATTGTCCGCAGCCGCCGACAATGTTCTTGAACCCAGGAGTACACCCCCGTCCGTGGGTAGTCCTCCTCGGGTTCCAGCTCCAGCTCTGCCAGCCCCTTCCCGGGTCGGCCAAAGAACAAAGAGTAGGGGGTAAATCCGGTGGTGCTGTGTTTCCGATTGTTATACGCCCACACCAATTCAGGGATGGACTCAGTCTACTTTGCCTTCTGGTCCTCTTCCAGGGTCCTCAGCATTTGAATCAGAGTGCGGTTAAATCTTTCACAAGCCCCATTCCCCTGAGGATGATAAGGGGTGGTCCGGGACTTATCGATTTTGTGCAGCTGGTGTAGCTCCTCCATCACTCTTCCGAGGAAACAGGCCCCTTGATCAGAATGGATGCACTTGGGGCACCCGTACACCTGTATGAAGTGTTTGCAGATTGCATGAGCAGCAGACTCAGCAGTCTGGTCCCGCGTGGGCGTCACTATGGCAAATTTAGTAAAGTGGTCTATCATCACTAAGCAATGCTCATAGCCTTGGTGTGCTGGTCCAATTGTCAAGTAATCTATTGCCAGTAGATCCATGGGGCCAGAAGACCTCACCGTCTCTGTGGGAGCTCGTTGTTCTGGTGGTTTAACCAGCTCACAACTTCTGCATTGCTGACATACTTTCTCCACAATGTTCCTTAAGTGGGGATGATAAAATAGGCGCTGTAACCACTGGAAAGTTTTTTCTGGCCCAAAGTGTGCTCCTTTCTCATGTGCTTCCTTAGCCACCTGGTCTATCAAGGACAAGGGAATCACCGTCTGCCAAACAAGACTGAGTTCTGTTTTCAGGAATACCTTCCGGTACAGGATACCATCCCGCAACTGGAGCCTCTCCCACTGGCGTAGCATCTTCAGTAGTTCAGGTGACATTGACCTCCTCTCGTGCCGATTGGGCATTTGTTCAGACACGACCCACTTTCTCAACTGAGCTAGCTCTGGATCCTCTTGCTGCACTCGGACCCACTCATCGCGGGGCTGCTCCAGCAAATTCACACAGGCCTCTTCCTGTTCAATTTCCCGCACCGCTGCCACCGTCCTGGCAGTCCCTCCAAAACCTGGAACCTCCACATCTTCCAGATCTTCATCTTGGCTGGGCATCCGCATGAACATTCTCAGCTCCCCTTTTATATGAAATTCTGTATCGGAACTTGGCCATTCAGGCTACCCAACGTTGTTCTAGGGCACCTAACTTGGCATTCTCGAGATGGGCCAACGGATTGTTATCGGTGCGTACATGAACTTCTGAGCCAGCCAGATATTCTGCGAACTTCTCAGTCATTGCCCACACCAGCGCCAGCAACTCCAGCTTAAAGGAACTGTAGTTTTCTGGATTCCTTTCTGAGTCATGCAAAGACCGACTGGCGTATGTGATGACGCGCTCTTTTCCGTCCTGCATCTGCGATAGTACGGCCCCGAGGCCCTGCAGACTCCCATCAGTTTGCAAGATGAACGGTTGTGTGAAGTCAGCGTAGGCCAGCACGGGGGCCTCCGTCAAAGCCTTCTTCAAAGCCAAGAATGCCTCCTCCTGACGCTTCCCCCACTGTATGTTCCTGTTTTTGGCAGAAGAGGACACTCCCCTCAACAACTCCTGGAGTGGATTAGCAAGGCGAGTAAAGTGTTTTACGAAGCGTCTGAAGTATCCTGTGAGTCCCAGGAACGCACGCACATCTTTCACAGTTTTTGGAGTTGGCCACTCTTGTACCGCAGCGATCTTCTCCGGGGAAGGCCTCACCCCCTCAGCGGAGACAACGTGTCCCAAGTATTCAATCTCGGTATGGAAGAGGTGACATTTCTGGGGTTTCACTTTCAAGTAGTGTTGAGCGATACCGTCCGATACTTGAAAGTATCGGTATCGGATAGTATCGGCCGATACCCGAAAAATATCGGATATCGCCGATACCGATATCCGATACCAATACAAGTCAATGGGACACCAAGTATCGGAAGGTATCCTGATGGTTCCCAGGGTCTGAAGGAGAGGAAACTCTCCTTCAGGCCCTGGGATCCATATTAATGTGTAAAATAAAGAATTAAAATAAAAAATATTGATATATTCACCTCTCCGGCGGCCCCTGGACATCACGCTGGTAACCGGCAGGTTTCTTTGTTTAAAATGAGCGCCTTTAGGACCTGCGAATGACGTCGCGGCTTCTGATTGGTCGCGTGCTGCTCATGTGACCGCCACGCGACCAATCAGAAGCCGCGACGTCATTCGCAGGTCGTTAATTCCTAGAATTAGGAGTTTAGTGAATGAGAATGACGTCGCGGCTTCTGATTGGTCGCGTGGCGGTCACATGAGCGGCACGTGACCAATCAGAAGCCGCGACGACATTCGCAGGTCCTAAAGGTGCTCATTTTAAACAAAGAAGCCTGCCAGTTACCAGCGTGATGTCCAGGGTCCGCCGGAGAGGTGAATATATCAATATTTTTTATTTTAATTCTTTATTTTACACATCTCTATGGATCCGATACCGATACCACAAAAGTATCGGATCTCGGTATCGGAATTCCGATACCGCAAGTATCAGCCGATACCCGATACTTGCGGTATCGGAATGCTCAACACTACTTTCAAGCCATACTTCTGTAGCCGACTCAGAACTTGCTCTAGTCTCTGCAGATGCTCCTCAAAGGTGGGGGCAAAGACGATGATATCATCCAAGTAGATCAAAGTGGCTTCAAAGTTCAGGTCTCCCAGACATCTCTCCATGAGTCGCTGAAATGTTCCTGGAGAATTTGCTAGGCCGAAGGGCATCCGGTCGAACTCATATAGTCCCATTGGAAGGATGAAAGCAGTCTTGGCTCGGTCTTGTTCAGACATGGGCACCTGCCAGTAGCCACTGGCCAAGTCTAACGTGGAGAAATATCTGGCATTCCCTAGCGCTGTCAGGGACTCCTCTATCCTGGGCTGTGGGTACGAGTCCCGCACTGTGCAAGCGTTGAGCCGGCGATAGTCCACACAGAACCGCAAGGACCCATCTTTCTTTCTCACCAAGACTATGGAGGCAGCCCACGGGCTCTGACTCTCATGTATGACTCCCTTCTTCAGCATGTGTGACAGCATTCCCTTCACCTCCTGGTACATCTGTGGGGGTATTTGGCGGTACCGTTCCCGGATTGGTGCCACATCCCCGGTGGGTATCTCGTGAATGATGGCCGTGGTACGTCCAAAGTCATCTTCATCTTTGGCGAACGCCTCCTGAAATCTCCCCAATACGGCTTCCACCTGAGGTATCTGCTGCGGAGTAAGTTCTGAGAGCTCTGCTCTCATGCGCTCCAGTATCTGGCGCCCTTCTTGCAGTAATCTGGGGTCTGGAGCTGCCTCTGCTTTGACGGTCACCAGCCACGGATCTTCTGGCTTTGCGGTCAGCTGTACCGCCTCAGTTGGGACCAGCTCATCTCGGAGGCCCAGGACTTGAGCGACTTCACTTCTAGGGGGCAAAGTTGTATCTGTCTCTCCCAAATTTATGCAGCGCACAAGGACAGTTCCATCCCGCATGGTAGCCAGGGACCGTGCGACCAATATTCCTGATGGCAGCTGGTCGGCTCTGCTGGGCTCAATTTGGACTTCCACCCCTTCCAGCGGGATGCCAGCTCGTATAGGCAGGGGAAGCACCGTCTGCCCAGGGGGCAACACTCGATTGACTGAGGCGGTGGCGACGACTTTGCCGAGTTCCTTTCCATCGCTGTATGCTTCCCAGACATGGGTGGTCCGTATCAGTTGTTGAAAGACCCTTCTCTGGGGGGTTTGGTCGCTCCATTGTTGCAGGAACTGTTCCGGGACTCGTTGAAAACCAGGCTTCCGAGGTCTTTTAACACATTCATGCCCAGGGTAACGGTATGGTCTTTAGCTACCTCTCCATCCACCAGTACCACTCCTCTTCTCCCGAGGTCTTTTCCGCAGACCTCTATGTTCATCCATACCACCCCTGCGACCGGGATGGGCAAGTGATTGGCTGCCATAAATTTGATCACAGGGCCCCATTCGGGCCGTAGCGCCTCTGGGAAATGACTGCAGAAATATCTCTCTGGCATGGTGGTCACTTGTGAGCCGGTGTCTATCAAGCACCGCACTGCTCTTCCATTGATTTCTGCCCAGACCAGAGGGCACGTGGAAACAAGGCTGTGGGGACTTTCACTACTCCTCCTCTGTTCTTCACGCTCCGAGCGGTGCCCCTCGAGCTCAGAGCCACCTAGTTTAAAGGAGGACAGGGGACGGTCGGCTCCGCCGGGGACACCATGTAGCAATGTGGCCGGATTCTCCACAAGTGTAGCATGTAAGAGGGCTTCTCCTCCTGCTAGTTTCACCCTCTCTTCAGGGGGCAGCTTCTCTGTCTCGCACCAGAGGACCGGGCCCTTCTGCCATACTTCTTCTGGAGGCCGCCATTTCTTCACGGACCTGTCTAATCTCCATTCTCAGGTCCTCCACCCACTGGGGAACATTGTCTGCGGTGGTGGTTACCTCCCCGCCCTGCACCCTTCCCACCAGCCCCGTCACTCCCTGTTCTTGTTCTCGCACACGCGCCTCACTGCCAACCTCAGAGAAAGTCATGTCTGGCTTTACTCGCATGTGCTCTCGCAGTGCCTGTTTCATCATTGCATCACGCAGTCCTGTCACCAGCTTATCTCTGAGCACCACACCAACTGACCCAACCCCTACACCGTCCTTTCGTCTGATAGCAGTGTGAAGCTCTTGTAGGGCGTTCATGAATTGGGTCACGGTCTCCCCCTCCCGTTGTACCCGGTGAAACAGTCGCATGCGAAGTTCCCCTACGTCAGTGGGGTCCCCATGCGTCTCCTCAAGTATGCGCAGCACTTTATCTAGGGTATCTCTCTCTTGGGGTGACCTATGCATGACAGAATCCCGCGCCTCCCCCTCCAGGGCCATCAATGCAATTTCTGCCTCCAGGGCTGGTGTCATGGGATGCATCCGCATCATTCCCCGGATACGCTCCGTCCAACTCCACAGCATTACATTATTCCCATTAAACCTCGGCAAATTATTCAACATGGCTCCCAGGGAAATGCTAGACCTGGGAACTTCCACAGCTGCTTGGTCTGCCCTGTCCGCGCTACCGTGTGACATCCTGCCGACTACGCCAAATGTAATAGTATGCAGGTACTGAGTATGTCACCACGGAACAGACAGACCAACAGTTGAAGGGTTTAATAACAGTAATAAGGTTCTCCTTGCAGGGAGGAAGCAATGGAAAATAACTGGTATTAAAATAGTGCAAAAATATGGGAGTCAAACAGCGTAACAGAATTAAGCAGGATTTTAGTGAGAAAAGAACACTTATCAGTCTGGTGAGGACTTGCTTGAAGGGTCGTCTTCTCCAACGTAGGTGCCGAGAAACAGCGGCACTTGTCGTTCCTCTGTTGTCCGTGGGCTGAGTAGTCTCTAGGAGCCTGCTGCTTGGGGATTCGGGAGTTAACGTGATATGCACAAGTTCGGAGTCTTTAGCCTTTACAGCACAGCAGGAATCAGAGGCTCTGCACTGTTAAGTCTCTGTACCAGGAAATCAGGGGCGTCGCAGTCTCTATACGGGTCTCAAAGCGCCCCTCACCAGTCACAGCAGAATCCGCTTTCAGGTGCTCACAAGATGCAGTCTGTCTGGGCAATCTCTCTGTATCTGTTCTCTGACCGGGTGATTTCTCCCTCTCCAGGAGCGCAGCTGCACCCTGCTCTGATCTCTGCTCACGCTGCTCTGTCCCTTGCCTGCGTGCCTTTCCCGCCCTCTGCCTGGCTTTCTTCCTGTACCAGTCTCTAAGTCTGTCCCCTGGGGAACCTGCAGCACAGCTCAATGGTTCCAGGCACAGAGCCGAGAAGGTAACCGCCCCCAGACTCTCATTGTGCTTCAGCCCCTTACACACAGCTCTGTGACACTTCGTGTTTGAGGGAGAAAGTGCTTGTCAAGGCCTATGTGCACAGTAAAAGGATCAGAGTTCTGTAGAATTGATAGCGATGCTGAAGCTGAACCATCGTGCTAACAGCCTATATAAGTGCTAATCATTTGCTCTGCTGTTTGTATCACAATCATTCTGCATTTAGTCGAGGAATGGAGAAAGAGAGTTGCAGGAACAGGGCAGTGGCTGAGTACAGTCTGTAGACAGGAACTAGGGCTGTGCAGTCCTTTGCAAAATATATATGTGACTTTTTTACTTTGTGTGTGAAAATATTGAATAAATAGTTTGGTCCATTGAGTATTATGATCTTTGTGGTTCAGTTTTGTGCTATATAACATTCAAAAAAAGTGTTAATTTTTTTTTGTATTAAATTACTCACCCATAGAGTATTCCGTTGACTGAAGTACATGTCTGTGATATCTATCACTCCAAAAAAGCAATCAAAATTTCTGCCAGGTTAAATTTCTCACCCATTCAGTATTCTGTGGTACATTTATGTGATATCTAACACTACAAAAAAGTTTTAAACTAGTGATGAGCAAATACATTCGGCACTATTCGTTACTTGCAAGAATATTACGGTATTTGGGCTATTCATTACTCGGCGAGACAATTTAGCAGGGGCTGACGCAATCTTCATCTTCATTACTCCGCATTTGGAGTTAGTCTGCAGACGATTGAAAAAAAAATCATAATTTTCTATTGATGTAACAATTTCAGTGGTACTCTCAAGAACCTCTTGGCTTGATACAAATTAGGCACCTTCATTACCCCATATCCCACCGCTACACGGGAGTGGGAAGAGAGTGGCCAAGTGCCAGAATAGGCGCATCTTCCAGATGTGCCTTTTCTGGGGTGGCTGGGGGCAGATGTTTTTAGCCTCTCTAGGCTATTAATATCTGCCCTCAGTCACTGGCTTTACTACTCTGGCAGAGAAAATTGCGTGGGAGCCCACGCCAATTTTGTCAGCGATTTAACCCTTAAATCGCTGAAAGCTATTAAATTCATCAGACGGAATCACTCACCGGACCTCGTGGAGGCTTGGACCACAGCGACCTGAGGTTGCAGGGAGGAGGATTGGGTCTTCCTGTGGCGATTCGGAGGCAGCGTCCAACGCTCAGTGGAAGGAGGCACAGCTGGAAGTGCCTTGTCGCAGTGCCTTGGCGGTGTGTGACGGAGAGACAGCATCCATCAGGTAAAGCGGGAGCTCCTTTGATCCTCGGCTAAACGGGAGGAACGGAGCAAGGAGCGGGGCCCCTCCCACACCGGCACTTACACGAGGACAGCGCCATCTTTTTACTTACAACAGCTATTAGGAGCCATTGAGGGGCGGGACTCACACTCTCTCTCTCCTTCACATTGAATTCCAGTGCTACAGTACATGGCTGGGTCTGACTCCTGGGGTCACAAGATGGATAAGGGGCAACTCCACAAGAAAAATATTTCCTTCCAGCCTCCATTACCTCAAGAAGAGTAAGGGAATACACTGAGGAGGGCATCCTCTCTCCCATATACTCTTACAGGAACTTTGACTCTCTTTCATTAGTTGCTACAAGAGTGACATCTACTGACCAAATCGCAAAAAGTCGCTCTATGCGTCTGTGCTATCTTCTCATCTGACCTGGCAGCCTTCTTCTTATTTACTTCAATTCGGGTAATATGATGATGACCTATACCATCGCCATGTACATATAAATTTCACTCTCATGCACGAGTGGTAATATAAAGAGTGCACATCATATATATATATATATATATATATATATATAATGGTTAAATCTGGTAAGGAGCGTACAAAGAGCTTGGCTACAGCCCTCAATCAGGGTAAACAAAGTGAGATGGAGAAGTTCCTGAAACATAAAGCAGCATCATCTCGGGCTACCCAAAAAAATCCTCACTCAAATGTTGCTAGAGACGATCTTATTGATGACTCTGACTCAAGTGACGAGGCCTCAGGCAGTGACTTCCCTCAACCTGGTTCAGGCAAACTCTCTAGGTCTTTCCTTAAAAAATCCTTGACTCAAGCCATGAAACCTCTAATAGCTGAAATATCCAGTATGAGAGCAGATCTATCACATGTTGGCAACAGAGTGGAGTCGCTGGAGGCAACACAGGCCTCCCTTTTCAATCATTCAAATAACATAAAAGACCACTTGGACTTTCACATATCACAGCTGAATAATGCCTCTCTTGCTTTAGAGGATCAATAAAACCGGAGCCGCAGGAAGAACATCAGAATTAAAGGATTACCGGAAAGTGTTTCCCTGGAGATACTTGAAAAAGCTCCCAAGGAGATATTTGCCCTACTGCTGTCACAGGAGAGATGATTTCAGATTGTTATTGAAAGAGTCCACATATCGCTTAGACCCAAACCAAAATCTACGGACCCCCTGAGAGATTTAATTTGCGGCTTATTGAGCAATCTTGACACTTCCGCTATATTGTCTTCTTCTAGAGACAACAAATCTCTTTCCTATGAAGGAGCTCCCATTCAATTATATCAAGATTTAGCTCCATCTACCCTTCTGTCTGTCGTTCTGTCTTTCTGTCATGAATATTCATTGGTCACAGCCTCTGTCTGTCATGGAATCCAAGTCGCTGATTGGTTGCGGCAAAACGCCCACGACCATTGCCACGACCAATCAGCGACGGGCGCAGTTCGGCGGCAACATGGCTGCTCCTTCCTCCCCGCAGTCAGTGCCCACTCCGTACTCCCCTCCAGTCAGCACTCACACAGGGATAATGGCAGCACTAATGGACCGCGTTATGCCACGGTGTAACGCACTCCATTAACGCTGCTATTAACCCTGTGTGACCAACTTTTTTACTATTGATGCTGCCTATTCAGCCTCAATAGTAAAAAGATCTAATGTTGAAAATAATAAAAAAATAAAAAATCATCATATACTCACCTTCCAGCGCCTTTCCCGCTCCTCGCGACGCTCCGGTGACCGCTCCATGCAAGTGGCAGGTTCCGGTGGTAAGGATGGTATGCGACAAGGACATGCCATGACGTCACGGTCATGTGACTGCGACGTCATCACAGGTCCTGCGAGAAGGACCTGCCATGACGTCACGGTCATGTGACCGTGACGTCATCACAGGTCCTGAGCCCATACCAACCCTGGGACCAGAAGCTGCCGCGTGCACCGCGCACAGGGCCAGGACTTCAACGGGCTTTCGGAGGGTGAGTATATGTTTATTTTTTATTTTAAGTCTATATACTACGTGGCTCTATGCTGTATACTCCGTCGCTGTGCAATATACTACGTGGCTGGGCAATATACTACATGGCTGGGCAATATACTACGTGGCTGGGCAATATACTACGTGACTGGGCAATATACTACGTGGCTGGGCAATATACTACGTGGCTGGGCAATATACTATGTGGCTGGGCAATATACTACGTGACTGGGCAATATACTACGTGACTGGGCAATATACTACGTGGCTGGGCAATATACTATGTGACTGGGCAATATACTATGTGACTGGGCAATATACTACGTGGACATGCATATTCTAGAATACCCGATGTGTTTGAATCGGGCCACCACCATCTAGTTCTGTATAAGTGGCTATTTCCTTTTGGCTTAGCTATACATGGTGGAGGCAAACAAGTTGTTGTCAAGAACCCTGAAGATCTTTCTAAAGTCTGGGAAACATTTAATATAGCTGCAATGGAAATCCCCTCTTGGCTTCCTTGGATATGAATCCACGTGCTCCTCCTCCTTTCTGTGCTTTTTCCGGGGGCCAAGGAGAATGGTCGCCAGTGAAGAGACTCTTATCTCCTAAACAGGGTAAATCCAGAGCCTAAAAGAAGCCTCCCCCATGAGACTCTATTTCTTTATTTTGTTGTGTTTCATCAACCGGGATTTTATATGACTCTAATCATTTTCAGGCTGCCTATGCAGTAGTTTACTGAACTTTAGCTTTGATGTTTAAAAATTGATTGCTTTACATTTTACAGATTACCACTCTTGTGTTGAAAATAGTTCATCCTATCTGCTATGGGAGGAAGACTCAGCCCCCACCTCTGTTGCAGATGGGTAATTTACTTGTACGGTATATAAGAGTTTTTTTTGTTTTTCCCACTGTTTTTAGTTTTGTTATTGTTGTTATGGACATTTTATTGGCATGGATCATACGCAAAGATATCTTTTATTACTCTTTTCATTGGACATGATTAACACTGGTACACCTGCCACTATAGTAGTGGCTTCATTCAATGTCAAGGGTATACGCTCTCTGAACAAACGAGGCAAAATATTGAAACTTTTACATTCCAAAAAAATCTAGCATTGCGTTTTTACAGGAAACCCATTTTAAAAAAGGGAGAGCTCCAGACATGTGTAGGTCATGCTTTCCTTCCTGGTATCATAGCACAGGTATTTCGGCCTCTAGAGGAGTGAGCATAATCATAAAAAAGTGCCCTTCTTGTTAGAAGATACTATGCCAGATTCAGAAGGGAGGTACATTATGATAAAAGGCCTCTTAGCAATACTAAAATTACTCTGTGTAGTTTATATCCAAATAAAGACCAAATTGGATGGTTATGCAAAACTTTAAATACGGTACTTTAAAATTGTTAGCTGAAGGTATGATAATAGTGGGTGGGGACTTTAATGTGCCACTTAATCCGTTTTTAGATACCCCATCTGGTAAGTCCTTCCACTCTCAAAAATCCCTGAGAAAGTTGCATCTTTCATTACATTCAATAAAATTGATAGATCCATGGAGGACTCTTTACCCCATAACCAGAGACTATACTTTTTATTCATCCCCACATAATAGATACCATAGAATTGATTACCTTTTAATGCAAACACCCTACCTCCAACTCGCAAAATCTGCAACGATAGATATCATATCCGTTCAGATCACGCCCCTATTATCTTAGAAATGAGTATCTCATCTTTACCCATGCCTGCTGAGTCTTGGACCTTAAACGAGACACTGCTAGATTCTAGCCTGCATATGTCCAAACTAACAGACACTCTTGAGTACTTCTTTCAGGAAAACTCTCACTCTGGCCAATCAACTCCTATGGTATGGGAGACACATAATGCTGTCATGAGAGGAGAGTTTGTAGCTCTGGGATCTTATATAAAAAAAGAAAGAACAAAGCAAATTATATCAATTATGCAACAAATCAATACTTTTGAAAAGATACACAAAAAATCCCAGAGCGTCAAAATCCAAAATGAGTTAACTGAACTTCGACATACCCTAAAAAACCTCTTGAATGTCCAATCTGCCAAGATTTATATGAGAAGTAAACAAAGGTTTTATCTCCAGGCAGGGGCGGATTATCAGAGGGTCAATATGGGCGGTAGCCCAGGGCCCAGTGGTCTGAGGGGGCCCTGCCCTGGGCTACCGCACAGGTTAACCCTCTGAAAATCATCTGTGAATGCCCGCCGGGCGGCGTTTATGTGCCCTCGGACCCAGTGGGCAGAGAGAGGGGGCCCGCATCGGGCCCCTTCTCATCTGCTCACCGGGCCCCTTCCGGCGCTGCGGCGGTTTCCTATTGATGTGCGGGCGCGCGCCCGCACGTCAATAGTTAACAACAACAGCCACCAACCAATTGGAGGCTGGCGGCTGAAGTCGGCCGCAGCGCACACGTCGCCGGCGTCTGACGTCATTGTCAGTCGCCGGCGAGTGTGCGCTGCAGAAGGGAGCTTGCCGCCGGGAGCGTGGACAGGTGAGGAGACTGTTTTTTGTTTTTTTTGATCAGTTAAACGGTGGACTGTGGACACACTGGGGGGCAATGCTGGAGGGAGGACACACTGGGGGGCAATGCTGGAGACACTGGGGCAGGTTGGAGGACACACTGGGGGGCAATGCTGGAGACACTGGGGCCGGTTGGAGGACACACTGGGGGGCAATGCTGGAGGACACTGGGGGGCAATGCTGGAGGACACACTGGGGGCAATGCTGGACACACTGGGGCAGGTTGGAGGACACACTGAGGGCAATGCTGGAGGACACACTGGGGCAGATTGCTGGAGGACACACTGGGGGCAATGCTGGAGACAGTGGGGCAGATTGCTGGAGACAGTGGGGCATATTGCTGGAGACAGTGGGGCAATGCTGGGGACAGTGGGGAAATGCTGGGGACAGTGGGGCAATGCTGGAGACAGTGGGGCAATGCTGGAGACAGTGAGGCAATGCTGGAGACAGTGGGGCAATGCTGGAGACTGTGGGGCAATGCTGGAGACTGTGGGGCAATACTGGAGACTGTGGGGCAATGCTGGAGACAGTGGGGCAGATTGCTGGAGGACACACTGGGGGGCAATGCTGGAGACAGTGGGGCAGATTGCTGGGGGGCAGATTGCTGGGGGGCAATGCTGGAGGACACACTGGGGGGAAATGCTGGAGACACTGGGGCAGATTGGAGGACACACTGGGGGCAGATTGCTGGAGAGAGTGGGGCAGATTGCTGGAGACAGTGGGGCAATGCTGGAGACAGTGGGGCAATGCTGGGGACAGTGGGGCAATGCTGGAGACAGTGGGGCAATGCTGGAGACAGTGGGGCAATGCTGGAGACCAGGGCCGTCATCAGGGCATGACGGCCGTGACTGGCGCATGGGGCCCGGTGAGCAGAGGGGGCCCGCTTCGGGCCCCGTCTTATCTGCTCACCGGGCCCCCACCGGCAGCCGCAGGCTGAACCGGGCCCTTAGCGCCGACGCTGCAGCTGTGTAAAGCTATTGACGTGCGGGCGCGGGCCCGCACGTCAATAGTTAACAGCCGCGGCGCCGCCAGTCAATCTGAGGCTGGCAGGCGCTGACGTCAGCCGCAGCGTGCGTGCATGTCGCCGGCGTCTGACATCTTTGTCAGTCGCCGGCGAGTGCATGCACGCTGCAGCTGCGTGGAGACTTCGCCCGCCGCAGGAGCGCGGCAGGTAAGAAGAACTTCTTTTTTTTTTTTTTTTTCTTGAGAGCGGCGATCCGGGGGCCCAGGGAAGAACGCTGGACACAGGGGCAAAACGCTGGACAGAGATGGGGCAGAGTGCTGGACAGAGATGGGGCAGAGTGCTGGGAAGAGACGGGGCAGAGTGCTGGGAAGAGATGGGGCAGAGTGCTGGGAAGAGATGGGGCAGAGTGCTGGACAGAGATGGGGCAGAGTGCTGGGAAGAGATGGGGCAGAGTGCTGGGAAGAGATGGGGCAGAGTGCTGGGCAGAGTGCTGGACAGAGATGGGGCAGAGTGCTGGACAGAGATGGGGCAGAGTGCTGGGAAGAGATGGGGCAGAGTGCTGGGCAGAGTGCTGGACAGAGATGGGGCAGAGTGCTGGACAGAGATGGGGCAGAGTGCTGGACAGAGATGGGGCAGAGTGCTGGACAGAGATGGGGCAGAGTGCTGGACAGAGATGGGGCAGAGTGCTGGACAGAGATGGGCAGAGTGCTGGACAGAGATGGGGCAGAGTGCTGGGAAGAGATGGGGCAGAGTGCCTGGAAGAGATGGGGCAGAGTGCTGGACAGAGATGGGGCAGAGTGCTGGGAAGAGATGGGGCAGAGTGCTGGGAAGAGATGGGGCAGAGTGCTGGGAAGAGATGGGGCAGAGTGCTGGACAAAGATGGGGCAGAGTGCTGGGAAGAGATGGGGCAGAGTGCTGGGAAGAGATGGGGCAGAGTGCTGGGCAGAGTGCTGGACAGAGATGGGGCAGAGTGCTGGACAGAGATGGGGCAGAGTGCTGGACAGAGATGAGGCAGAGTGCTGGGAAGAGATGGGGCAGAGTGCTGGGAAGAGTGCTGGACAGAGATGGGGCAGAGTGCTGGGCAGAGTGCTGGACAGAGATGGGGCAGAGTGCTGGACAGAGATGGGGCAGAGTGCTGGACAGAGATGGGGCAGAGTACTGGACAGAGATGGGGCAGAGTGCTGGACAGAGATGAGGCAGAGTGCTGGACAGAGATAGGGCAGAGTGCTGGGAAGAGATGGGGCAGAGTGCTGGACAGAGATGGGGCAGAGTGCTGGACAGAGATGGGGCAGAGTGCTGGACAGAGATGGGGCAGAGTGCTGGACAGAGATGGGGCAGAGTGCTGGACAGAGATGGGGCAGAGTCCTGGACAGAGATGGGGCAGAGTGCTGGACAGAGATGGGGCAGGATTGGACACAGATGGGGCAGAGTGCTGGACACAGATGGGGCAGGATTGGACACAGATGGGGCAGAGTGCTGGACACAGATGAGGCAGAGTGCTGGACACAGATGGGGCAGAGTGCTGGACACAGATGGGGCAGGATTGGAAACAGATGGGGTGGAGTGCTGGACACAGATGGGGCAGAGTGCTGGACACAGATGGGGCAGGATTGGAAACAGATGGGGCAGAATGGAGACAGATGGGGCAGGATTGGAGACAGATGGGGCAGGATGGATACGATGGAGACAGATGGGGCAGGATGGGGAGATCATATGGGGCAGAATGGATACTCATGAGGGCAGGATGGGAGAACATATGGCTGGAGCCTGCAATGAGACACACGGGGGCTAGGATGGCGAATATTACCATAGGGGCTAATTAAGGGATATTATTATTGCAGTGATGTATTTATTTTATTTTTTGAGTATACTGTTTTAAATGGGGGGAGGTCCTGTTACTGTGTAGAGTGATACTATGTCACCTTCTTTATGTGGTGTAATGTAGAGGCTGTGAAAATTAAGTAATGTGTTCTGCAAGTGGAACTCGAGATAACTGTGTTATTTCCTGCAGAGACGAGTCCTGGCTGGAAGAAATGATGGCGGTCTGTGCTGGATGAAAGATGAAGGACTTCACCTAGAGAAGTCACTGATGAGTCAGTGTTAACTATACACTGACACTATACACTGTATACTATATACAGAGGTCCTGTGTACAATGTCACCAGTGATCACTAGTGTTGAGCATTCCGATACCGCAAGTATCGGGTATCGGCCGATATTTGCGGTATCGGAATTCCGATACTGAATTCCGATACTTCCCGCGTATCGGATACCGGAATCGGAAGTTCCCAGAATTCAAATTGAACGCAGCAGCCAATGAGGAATGAATGAAAGTGTGGGCACATCCTGTTTAGCATGGTGGGCATGTAAGTACTGGCAAGGCTTGGATTGGCTGCTGAAATGATGTCACTCTGCACTATAAAAAAGCGCTGCCGCCATTTTGCGCTCACTCTGCTGTGATTTCAGTTAGGGACAGGACGCTGTGTTCTAACTGAGGGCCAGTTGAGCTAGCTAATTGCTTTATTTTCCTTTCCAAAGGCTAATTTAGCAAAACGCTGTGTGTTCTTCACTGTTCACCTTGCTCTTGCCTTGCAGCGCTGTTTTAACAGCGTTCTGCAAGGTCTCTGTGTGTGTGTGTGTGCAGCTCACTCTGTAGTCTGTGTGCAGCCATATACCCGGTTGTATTCAGCTCAGGGGGGGTTCACACTGCCTCACACAGTTGTTCTTTTTTGCTCTTAGTGCAGCCTGCTGCACATTTTTTCTCAAATTTCCTATTAGTGTTTTTCCACCAGTCTCCAGCTCTATTGTGGAAAAACACTACATAGGATAACCTAGAGGGGGGTTTTTGGGCCTTGCAGCGCCGTTTACGGCTGTCTGCACGGTCTCCGTGTGAGCCCAGCTCGCCCTGTAGTCTGTGTGCAGCCATAGCCGGTTGGATTCAGCTCAGGGTTCGTTACTGGCTCATACCTTGAGAAAAATTTTCCTTTTTTTCAAATAGTGCAGCCTGTTTAAAATTTGAAAAAAAAAATTCCTATTAGTGTCTTTCCACTCGTATCCAGCTAAATAGTGGAAAAACACTATATAGGATAACCTAGAGGAGGGTTTTTTGGCCTTGCAGCGCCGTTTACGGCTGTCTGCACGGTCTCCGTGTGAGCCCAGCTCGCCCTGTAGTCTGTGTGCAGCCATAGCCGGTTGGATTCAGCTCAGGGTTCGTTACTGGCTCATACCTTGAGAAAAATTTTCCTTTTTTTCAAATAGTGCAGCCTGTTTAAAATTTGAAAAAAAAAATTCCTATTAGTGTCTTTCCACTCGTATCCAGCTAAATAGTGGAAAAACACTATATAGGATAACCTAGAGGAGGGTTTTTTGGCCTTGCAGCGCCGTTTACGGCTGTCTGCACGGTCTCCGTGTGAGCCCAGCTCGCCCTGTAGTCTGTGTGCAGCCATAGCCGGTTGGATTCAGCTCAGGGTTCGTTACTGGCTCATACCTTGAGAAAAATTTTCCTTTTTTTCAAATAGTGCAGCCTGTTTAAAATTTGAAAAAAAAAATTCCTATTAGTGTCTTTCCACTCGTATCCAGCTAAATAGTGGAAAAACACTATATAGGATAACCTAGAGGAGGGTTTTTTGGCCTTGCAGCGCCGTTTACGGCTGTCTGCACGGTCTCCGTGTGAGCCCAGCTCGCCCTGTAGTCTGTGTGCAGCCATAGCCGGTTGGATTCAGCTCAGGGTGCGTTACTGCCTCATACCTTGAAAAACAATTTCCTTTTTTTCAAATAGTGCAGCCAGTTTAAAATTTGAAAAAAAAAATTCCTATTAGTGTCTTTCCACTTGTATCCAGCTAAATAGTGGAAAAACACTATATAGGATAACCTAGAGGAGGGTTTCTTGGCCTTGCAGCGCCGTTTACGGCTGTCTGCACGGTCTCCGTGTGATTTAAACTAGCTCTGTAGCCCGATCTGCACCAAAAAAAAGGTTAAGTTCACCAAACACAACTTACACTTGTGTAGGCCACATTTGAAAAATAATAAAGTTTAGTCCACAATTTACAACATTAGTGTTTCTTACACCTGTTAGGAGGAGCATTACAGGAATAAGCACACTAAGGCCTTAGTACTTTTCTGCTTATCTTTATCTGTCAACCAAGATGAAGAGGGCAGGGAGTAAGGCACGTGGGCGTGGGCGCGGAGCAGGGAGAGGAGCAGGGAGAGGACGTGGTGATTCTGTGCCTGCTGCGGGCGCCGGTGACTCGTCGTCACTCAGTTTCAGCAGGGAACAGTCCTTCATGCGCAGCTTTGTCGGAGAGCGCCGTGCACCGCTGCTGCGTGAAGACCAAATTGAAGCCGTTGTCGGGTGGATGGCAGCTAACGCCTCGGCATCGACTTCAGTTAGTGCCACATCCTCTCAGGCACAGAGCACTGGAGAGCAGCCATCTGTCTCTTCACCACCTGCCAAATTGGCCAGGCAGTCAGAGAGCCCAGGACAGGAGCCGTCTCTACTTCTGTTCTCTGAATCTCTTGGCTTGGAAACAGGGGGCCAGCCAAGCAGCATTGGAGAAATGGAAGAAGAGGCAGTGTGCAGTGATGCCCAACACCTTTTTCTCTCTGACTCTGAAGAGGCAGGTGGGCCAGTGCCTCCGGTGACCACAGCGCAGTACGCATCTGATGATGAAACTCAGGTGCCGCTTTCTCGTGCGTACTGTGCTGCTGAGACTACCCAGGAGGAGCAGTTGGTGGCAGAGGGTAGTGGAGATGATGAGGTCCTTGACCCATCGTGGCGTGAGGAACAGGAAGGTGGTGGGAGCAGCTCAGAGGAAGAGCTTCCTCTTACGGGCCAAAGAGGGAGAGGGAGGGGGAAGACTGCGGAGCCTGTAGCCTCCACTTTGGCACCCGTTAGGAGCCTGTCTCTTTCCAAAGCCAAAAAGGGCGCTCCCAAGACTTGCAGTGCCTGGTCCTTTTTTGACACAGTTGCAGATGACATTTGTTTTGTCAAATGCAAGCTGTGTCATCATAAAGTAAAAAGAGGGAAAAATGTCAGCAACCTCAATACCACAAATATGTGGAAACATGTGCGGACCAGGCACGCGGTGGAGTTACAGAAACACACTGAAGATGTAGGCCAACCAACAGCGGCAGCTACCACCTCTTCAGCTCGTGTTGCCTCTTCCTCCAGCTCACGCACAGCTGGTTTGGCTTCCTCCCAGAGACCTTGTGTAATTCCACCCACAGCACCACCTTCCCAGTCATCCTCACACTCCCAGTCTACTCTACAGCCATCGGTAGTACAGGCATGGGAGAAAAGGCGGGCATTCTCGGCCAACCACCCCCGAGCACAGGCTCTGAATGCAGGCATTGCCAAACTGTTGTCCCTGGAAATGCTCTCGTTCAGGCTGGTGGAGACTGACAGCTTCCGTGACTTGATGGCATTGGCAGTCCCACAGTACAAGGTGCCCAGCCGCTTTTACTTCAGCAGGCAGGCTGTCCCTGCCCTGCACAGGCATGTTGAGGCAAACATAAAACATGCGCTACTGAACGCCGTCAGTAGCAAGGTCCACCTCACCACCGATGCGTGGACCAGTCAGCATGGACAGGGGCGATATGTTTCCCTCACTGCCCATTGGGTTAATGTTGTTGAGCCAGGTACAGATCGTGCGAGTGGCGCAGGACGTGTCCTGCCCACTCCAAGGATTGCAGGAATCCAGTCTGTACGCATCGACTCCTCCTCTTACACCAGTTCCTCTGATTCCTCTCTGCAGGATCCGTCACAGTCCACCTCCACATGGACCCGTGAACGTTTACCTATGACCGACATGAGCACAGCCGTGGCCAAACGTCAGCAGGCCGTCTTGAAACTAGTTTCATTGGGGCATCGAAGCCACACAGCGCAGGAGCTCTGGAATGCCATCAAGCAGGAGAGCGATGTGTGGTTACTGCCAGCGAATCTCCAGCCAGGCATGGTAGTGTGTGACAATGGCCGAAATCTGGTGGCAGCTTTGGCCCTTGGCAACCTCACTCACATCCCATGTCTGGCACATGTGCTCAATTTGGTTGTGCAGAGTTTTCTGAGGGACTATCCGGATCTTGATGCCCTGCTGCACAAGGTCCGCCTAGAGTGTGCTCACTTGCGGCGTTCCAGCTTGGCCAGATCCCGCATTGCTGCTCTGCAGCGCCGATTCCGCCTTCCGGAACACCGCATCATATGTGACCTACCTACCCGGTGGAATTCCACGTTACATATGTTGGAGCGGTTGTGTGAGCAGCAGCAAGCAGTTATGGAGTACCAGCTGCATCAGGCGCAAAGAAGTCGCAGTCAGCGCCGATCAGACTTCACAACCACAGAGTGGGCCACTATGAAGGACGTCTGCCAGGTTTTGCGTCCTTTTGATTATTCCACGCGGATGGCAAGTGCAGATGATGCACTAGTCAGCATGACTGTCCCCCTTATCTGCCTGCTTCAGCAAACTTTGCAAGGGTTAAGGGATGATGTGGTGGAAGAGGTGGAGGATGAGGAGTCACCTTTTCCATCAGCTTCTGGAGAGTCAGCGCCACGTGGTTCCTCACAAAGGGGTACGCAGGGGCCAATTTGTGAGGAGGATGAGGAGGAGTCAATGGAGGAGGAAGAGCTCCGTCCAGAGGAGGGAGCGACACAATTGTCCAGTGGTCAGTGTGTACAGCGAGGGTGGGGTGATGACGAGCGGGCAGAGATCATGTCTCAAGCAGGGGACAGCGTTTCTGGGCCGGTTGGCACTCTGCAGCACATGGTGGATTTCATGCTGCAGTGCCTGAGAAACGACCGCCGCATCGACCACATTCTCAACATGCCTGATTATTGGGTGTTCACCCTCCTCGATCCTCGCTACCGGGACAACGTCCAAAACCTCATCCCTGCGTTGACCCGGGAGCGTAAATTGCGGGAGTACCACGACACACTGGTGAATTCCATCATCTTCTCCTGTCCAACTGAGAGGAGTGCTGCTAGTGCTTTACAAAGCAGCTCAGTGCGTCGAGGCAGTGGGGGAGGCTCTGCCCAAAGAGGGAGCAGAAGCAGTGCCTCTGCCCAAGGCAAGCCCAGTATGGCACAACTCTGGCACACTTTTGTGTGCCCGCCCCAAATGTCTACACCATCACCGGCGGCTCCAGTCAGCAGGAGGCAACGGTTCCGTCAGATGGTGACAGACTACATGGCTTGCCCTCTTACTGTACTCCCAGACGGCTCTTCCCCGTTCAAGTTTTGGGTCTCTAAGCTGGATACATGGCCAGAGCTAAGCCAGTATGCATTGGAGGTGCTGGCTTGCCCTGCGGCTAGTGTCTTATCGGAACGTGTCTTTAGTGCCGCAGGTGGTGTACTAACAGACCGTCGCATGCGACTATCCTCCGATAACGTTGACCGGCTTACTTTCCTGAAAATGAACCAGGCCTGGATCTCGCAGGAATTTGCCACTCCTCTGCCTGATTAAGTAATTGGGTGTCATCCAGGTCTCCTGCTGTGTTCATCTTTCTACCACCTGAACTGCTATTCCTGGGCTCCAACACCGCCAGTTGCGGCTCAGAAGTGCAGGCTGCACAGTAAAAACATACGACCCAGTGTTATTGGGTTTCAGTAACGTCAGCTGATCCCCAGCTGTGTAGCCGGCAATGTGTCCTGCGACCGCCACGCTGGCACAACAACCTAAATGTAAGGGAACCTGTCCCCCCCCCCCCCCGTCGTTTGTTACTGAAAGAGCCATCTTGTGCAGCAGTAATGCTGCACAAGGAAAAGGTAGCTCTTTTTTTTTAGCTCTTTGCACACGCAGAACTTAACACTTATAAAATGTGTTCACTGATACCGTTATACCGTCCCGGAGCTGGGACTTTCCTTCGTAATGTGACGCAGCACAGCCGTCATTCCTACCCCCTTGGTGCCATGCGCTGCCTCCTCAGCGTTGTTTTAAGCTGTCACGGAGCCTGCGCTGTTCTGTTATCCCTTGGGCATGCCCTATTTGCGCTGCCTGTCTTCTGACATAATTTGGTGTCAGGCTGGCTGCGCCTGTGCGGCCGCGGTGCCCGAGATCCCGCCTCGCAGTGTCTTCTGATTGAGTCACACTGCGGGCCTGGGATCCATGGGCATGCGCAGTGCATATCTTCCCCTCGGGCTCTCGCTCATTTCCCTCCGCCTTCTTTAGACTGTGCGCCGTCAGCTGATCCCTAGCATGCCACGGCCGTGACACCGCACAGTCTGAAGAAGAGGGAAGGAGGGGAGTGAGAGTCGAGGTTATGCACTGTGCATGCCCATGGTTCCAAGGCCCGCAGTGGGATTACGTTAGATGAGACTGCGAGGTGGGATCTGGAGCAGCGTGGACGCACAGGCACTGACAGCCTGACACCAAATTATGTCAGAAGACAGGCAGCGCTAATTGGGCATGGCCAAGGGCTAACAGAACAGCGCAGGCTCCGTGGCAGCTTAAAACAACGCTGAGGAGGCAGCGCACGGCATCAAGGGGATAGGAATGACAGCTGTGCTGTGTCCCATTACGAAGGAAATTCGCACCTCCGGAACGGTTTAACGGTATAAAGGGACACATTTTTAGTGTTTACTTCGGTGTTTGCAAGGAGCATAATTAAAAGAGCAACCTTTTCCTTTTGCATCCTTAGTGCTGCACAACATGGCTCTTTCAGCTACAAACGTCTTGGGGGGGGGGGTTAAAGGTTTCCTTTCAACTTGCTCCAATCAGGCTTCGGCCTACACTCTGTTCCTCTGCTCCTCCTGCTGTCCCTGGGCTCTAACACCGCCAGTTGGTGCCTGGAAGTGCTGTGTGCACAGTCAACAGTCGCTCCTCTGTTATTGGGGTTCAGTAACGTCAGCTGATCCCCAGCTGTGTGTGCGGCAATACCTCCAATCTGCTCCTCCTGCTGTCCCTGGGCTCTAACACCGCCAGTTGGTGCCTGGAAGTGCTGTGTGCACAGTCAACAGTCGCTCCTCTGTTATTGGGGTTCAGTAACGTCAGCTGATCCCCAGCTGTGTGTGCGGCAATACCTCCAATCTGCTCCTCCTGCTGTCCCTGGGCTCTAACACCGCCAGTTGGTGCCTGGAAGTGCTGTGTGCACAGTCAACAGTCGCTCCTCTGTTATTGGGGTTCAGTAACGTCAGCTGATCCCCAGCTGTGTGTGCGGCAATACCTCCAATCTGCTCCTCCTGCTGTCCCTGGGCTCTAACACCGCCAGTTGGTGCCTGGAAGTGCTGTGTGCACAGTCAACAGTCGCTCCTCTGTTATTGGGGTTCAGTAACGTCAGCTGATCCCCAGCTGTGTATCCGGCAACGTGTCATGCGACCGCCACGCTGGCACAACTAAAATGTAAGGGGACCTGTCCCCCCCCCCCCTAGGCGTTTGTTACTGAAAGAGCCACCATGTGCAGCACTAATACTGCACAAGGGAAAGGTCGCTCTTGAAATTATGCTCCTTGCAAACGCTGAACTACACACTCATGTAATGTGTCCCCTCACACCGTCCAACCGTCCCGGAGGTGGGACTTTCCTTTGTAATGTGACACAGCACAGCCGTCATTGCTACCCCCTTGGCACCGTGCGCTGCCTCCTTAGCGTTGTTTGATTCCGTCATGGACCCTGCGCTGTTATGTTATCCCTTGGCCATGCACAGTTTGCGCTGCCCGTCCTCTGACATCATTTGTTGTCGTCCTGGCTGCGCCTGTGCGTCCACGCTGCCCGAAATCACACCTCGCAGTGTCGTCTAATGTGATCCCACAGTGGGCCTGGTATCCATGGCCATGCGCAGTGCATATACTAGCCTCTCACTCCCCTTCTTCACGCTTCTTCAGACTAGGCGGCGTCAGCTGATCCCTAATAGCATGCCACGGCCGTGACGCCGCACAGTCTGAAGAAGCAGGAAGGAGGTGAGTGAGAGGCGATGATATGCACTGCGCATGCCCATGGATCCCTGGCCCGCAGTGGGACTACATTAGATGACACTGCAAGGTTGGATCTCGGGCAGCTTGGACGCACAGGCACTGCCAGCCTGACACCTACATGATGTCAGAAGACGGGCACCGCTAACTGTGCATGGCCAAGGGATAACATTACAGTGCGGGCTCCGTGACAGAACCAAACAACGTTGAGGAGGTGGTGCCCGGCACCAAGGGGGTTGGAATGACGGCTGTGCTGTGTCACATTACAAAGGAAAGTCCCACTTCCGGGATGGTTTGACGGTGTGAGGGGACACATTATATGAGTGTGTACTTCAGCGTTTGCAAGGAGCATAATTTTCGGAGCCACCATTTTCCATGTGCAGTATTACTGCTGTACAAGATGGCTCTTTCAGCAACAAATGCCTGGGGGGGGGGGTTAAAGGTTCCCTTTCAACTTGCTCCACTGCAGGCTTCGGCCTACACTCTGCTCCTCTTTGATTCCCTGGGTTTCAACACTGTCAGTTGCCACCTGGAAGTGTTGTCTACACAGAAAAAAACACTAGGTGATGTGTCAGTGGGGTTCAGCACCGCCAGCTGTTCCCCTGCTGTGTAGTCAGCAACGTGTCCAGCACAAGCCACGCTGGCACAACAGAACAAAAGCTGCCACCAGTGCAGGCTTCGGCCTACACTCTGCTCCTCTCCTCCTCCTGCTGACCCTGGGCTCAAACACCGCTAGTTTTTGCCCGGAAGTGCTAGCTGCACAGAGAAAAACACCAGCCAATGTGTTAGTGGGGTTCAGCAACGCCAGCTGTTCCCCTGCTGTGTAGCCGGCAACGTGACCTGCAAACGCCATGCAGGCACAGGAACTGAAATTAAAAGGGAACCTGGCCCCACCCCCCCAGGTGTTTCTATGTATAACAGCCACCTAGTACAGCAGTACTGCTGCATTTGTACAAGGTGGCTGACTTTTTCTCCTTGCCCACGTGGAACTCAACACGTACAAAATGTGTCTCATTGAGACCATTCCACTGTCCCTGAGGTGTGACTTTCCTTTGTAATGATACGCAGCACCCCCCTTGGTAGCGTTTCCCGTCTTTTGTCATCATGGTTAGCTGGCTGCGCCTGTGCATCCGCCCTGCTAGAAACAACGCCCCTCGTTGTCATATTTATTTTGTCAGCGAGGGTGTGGTTTATGGGCACGAGCAGTGCATATGTTCGCCTGTCTTAACTCATCTCCTTCCGCCTTCTTCAGACTGTGCGGCCTCCTGGCCGTGGTAGGCGATAAGGGATCAGCTGAGGCCGCCCAGTCTGGAGCCGGTGTAAGGACATGTGTAAGCGGCAAACCTATTTACTGCACAAGGCCACGAATCCCAGCCACGTAGTGTGATTGTTTGAAAACACACTGTGGGTCTGGGATTCATGTCCATCGCTAACCGCAACGGCCGACATGAAATGAGG
The DNA here is from genome assembly GCF_032444005.1 of Ranitomeya imitator. Lineage (NCBI taxonomy): Eukaryota > Metazoa > Chordata > Amphibia > Anura > Dendrobatidae > Ranitomeya > Ranitomeya imitator. The sequence continues at coordinate 621,833,639 of NC_091283.1, forward strand.
TCAGAAGACAGGAAGCGCTCACAGCGCATGGCCAAGGGATCACAATAGCGCAGACTCCTGTACAGCAAATAACAACGCTCAGGAATCTGCGCCCAGTACCTAGGTGCAAATTTTGACACCTGTGCTGCGTCTCGTTAAAAAGACAAGTCACGCCTCCACAACTGTTTGACAGTATAATGGGCTAAATAGTGTACGTGTTTTAGTCAGCGTGTGCAAGGAGCAAAACAAATAGAGCAACCTTTTACTTGTGCAGCATTAATGCTGCACAAGGTGTGGCTCTTGTACCTTGCAACACCTGAGGGGGGGGTTAAAGGTAACCTTTGAAATTGGTTCAACTAGGCTTCGGCCTACACTCTGCTCCTCTACTCCTCCTGCTGACCCTGGGCTCAAACACCGCTAGTTTTTGCCCGGAAATGCTAGCTGCACAGAGAAAAACACCAGCCAATGTGTTAGTGGGGTTCAGCACCGCCAGCTGTTCCCCTGCTGTGTAGTCGGCAACGTGTCCAGCACAAGCCACGCTGGCACAACCGACCAAAAGCTGCCACCAGTGCAGGCTTCGGCCTACACTTTGCTCCTCTCCTCCTCCTGCTGACCCTGGGCTCAAACAACGCCAGTTTCTGCCCGGACATGCTAGCTGCACAGAGAAAAACACCAGCCAATGTGTTAGTGGGGTTCAGCACCGCCTGCTGTTCCCCCGCTGTGTAGCCGGCATCGTGTCCAGCACAAGCCACGCTGGCACAACCGACCAAAAGCTGCCACCAGTGCAGGCTTCGGCCTACACTTTGCTCCTCTCCTCCTCCTGCTGACCCTGGGCTCAAACAACGCCAGTTTCTGCCCGGACATGCAATCTGCACAGAGAAAAACACCAGTCAATGTGTCAGTGGGGTTCAGCAACGCCAGCTGTTCCCCTGCTGTGTAGCTTGCAACGTGACCTGCAAACGCCACGCAGGCACATGAACTGAAATTGAAGGGAGCCTGCCCCCCACCCACAGGTGTTTCTATGTATATCAGCCACCTTGTACAGCAGTACTGCTGCATTTGTACGAGGTGGCTGACTTTTTCTCCTTGCCCACGTGGAACTCAACACGTACAAAATGTGTCTCATTAGAGACCATTACAATGTCCCTGAGGTGTGACTTTCCTTTGTAATGACACGCAGCACCACCCTTGTTAGCGCTGCCCGTCTTTTGACATCATTGGTTAGCTGGCTGCGCCTGTGCATCTCCCCTGCTCGAAACAACGGCCCTCGGTGTCTTATTTTTTTGGACAGCGAGGGTGTGATTGATGGGCATGTGCAGTGCATATGTTTGCCTGTGTTCACTCATCTCCTTCCGCCTTCTTCAGACTGGGTGTCCTCATGGCCGCGGCAGGCGATAAGGGATCAGATGAGGCCGCCCAGTCTGAAGCAGGTGTAAGGACATGTGTGAGCGGCAAACATATTTAGTGCACCAGGGCACGAATCCCAGCACCGCAGTGTGATTTTTTAAAAACACACTGTGGGTCTGGGATTCATGTCCATCGCTAACCGCAACGGCCGACATGAAATGAGGTCAGAAGACAGGAAGCGCTCACAGCGCATGGCCAAGGGATCACAATAGCGCAGACTCCTGTACAGCAAATAACAACGCTCAGGAATCTGCGCCCAGTACCTAGGTGCAAATTTTGACACCTGTGCTGCGTCTCGTTAAAAAGACAAGTCACGCCTCCACAACTGTTTGACAGTATAATGGGCTAAATAGTGTACGTGTTTTAGTCAGCGTGTGCAAGGAGCAAAACAAATAGAGCAACCTTTTACTTGTGCAGCATTAATGCTGCACAAGGTGTGGCTCTTGTACCTTGCAACACCTGAGGGGGGGGTTAAAGGTAACCTTTGAAATTGGTTCAACTAGGCTTCGGCCTACACTCTGCTCCTCTACTCCTCCTGCTGACCCTGGGCTCAAACACCGCTAGTTTTTGCCCGGAAATGCTAGCTGCACAGAGAAAAACACCAGCCAATGTGTTAGTGGGGTTCAGCACCGCCAGCTGTTCCCCTGCTGTGTAGTCGGCAACGTGTCCAGCACAAGCCACGCTGGCACAACCGACCAAAAGCTGCCACCAGTGCAGGCTTCGGCCTACACTTTGCTCCTCTCCTCCTCCTGCTGACCCTGGGCTCAAACAACGCCAGTTTCTGCCCGGACATGCTAGCTGCACAGAGAAAAACACCAGCCAATGTGTTAGTGGGGTTCAGCACCGCCTGCTGTTCCCCCGCTGTGTAGCCGGCATCGTGTCCAGCACAAGCCACGCTGGCACAACCGACCAAAAGCTGCCACCAGTGCAGGCTTCGGCCTACACTTTGCTCCTCTCCTCCTCCTGCTGACCCTGGGCTCAAACAACGCCAGTTTCTGCCCGGACATGCTAGCTGCACAGAGAAAAACACCAGCCAATGTGTTAGTGGGGTTCAGCAACGCCAGCTGTTCCCCTGCTGTGTAGCTTGCAACGTGACCTGCAAACGCCACGCAGGCACATGAACTGAAATTGAAGGGAGCCTGCCCCCCACCCACAGGTGTTTCTATGTATATCAGCCACCTTGTACAGCAGTACTGCTGCATTTGTACGAGGTGGCTGACTTTTTCTCCTTGCCCACGTGGAACTCAACACGTACAAAATGTGTCTCATTAGAGACCATTACAATGTCCCTGAGGTGTGACTTTCCTTTGTAATGACACGCAGCACCCCCATTGTTAGCGCTGCCCGTCTCCTGACATCATTGGTTGGCTGGCTGTGCCTGTGCGTCCCCCCTGCCCGACACAACGCCCCCCGTTGTCTCATATATTTTGACTGCGAGGGTGTGATTGATGGGCATGAGCAGTGCATATGTTCCCCTGTTTTCACTCCCCTCCTTCCGCCTTCTTCTGACTGTGCGGCCTCATGGCCGCGGCATGCGATAAGGGATCAGCTGAGGCCGCCCAGTCTGAAGCAGGTGTAAGGACATGTGTGAGCGGCGAACATATTTACTGCACAAGGCCACGAATCCCAGCACCGCAGTGTGACTTTAGGAAAAGCCACTGTGGGTCTGGGATTTATGGCCATCGTTAACCGCACCGGCCAACATGAAATGAGGTCATGAGACGGCCTGCACTAACAGGGTATTGCCAAGGGATAACACAAGAGCGCAGACTCCTGTACAGCAAATAACAACGCTCAGGAATCTGCGCCCAGTACCTAGGTGCAAATTTTGACACCTGTGCTGCGTCTCGTTAAAAAGACAAGTCACGCCTCCACAACTGTTTGACAGTATAATGGGCTAAATAGTGTACGTGTTTAATTCAGCGTGTGCAAGGAGCAAAATTAAATAGAGCAACCTTTGACTTGTGCATCATTAATGCTGTTCAAGGTGTGGCTCTTGTACCTTGCAACACCTGAGGGGGGGGTTAAAGGTAACCTTTGAAATTGGTTCAACTAGGCTTCGGCCTACACTCTGCTCCTCTACTCCTCCTGCTGACCCTGGGCTCAAACACCGCTAGTTTTTGCCCGGAAATGCTAGCTGCACAGAGAAAAACACCAGCCAATGTGTTAGTGGGGTTCAGCACCGCCAGCTGTTCCCCTGCTGTGTAGTCGGCAACGTGTCCAGCACAAGCCACGCTGGCACAACAGACCAAAAGCTTCCACCAGTGCAGGCTTCGGCCTACACTTTGCTCCTCTCCTCCTCCTCCTGCTGACCCTGGGCTCAAACACCGCTAGTTTTTGCCCGGAAATGCTAGCTGCACAGAGAAAAACACCAGCCAATGTGTTAGTGGGGTTCAGCACCGCCAGCTGTTCCCCTGCTGTGCAGCTTGCAACGTGACCTGCAAACGCCACGCAGGCACATGAACTGAAATTGAAGGGAGCCTGGCCCCCACCCCCAGGTGTTTCTATGTATAACAGCCACCTTGTACAGCAGTACTGCTGCATTTGTACAAGGTGGCTGATGTTTTCTCCTTGCCCACGTGGAACTCAACACGTACAAAATGTGTCTCTTTGAGACCATTCCACTGTCCCTGAGGTGTGACTTTCCTTTCTAATGATACGCAGCACCCCCCTTGGTAGCGCTTCCCGTCTTCTGACATCATTGGTTGGCTACTTGCGCCTGTTCGTCCGCCCTGCCTGAATAAAATGCTCCTCGTTGTCTTAATTATTTTGACTGCGAGGGTGTGATTGATGGGCACGAGCAGTGCATATCTTCGCCTGTCTTAACTCATCTCCTTCAGCCTTCTTCAGACTGTGCAGCCTCATGGCCGCGGCATGCAAGAAGGGATCAGCAGAGGCCGCCCAGTCTGAAGCAGGTGTAAGGACGTGTGTGAGCGGCCAAAATATTTACTGCTCAAGGCCACGAATCCCAGCACCGCAGTGTGGCTTTATGAAAAGACACTGTGGGTCTGGGATTTATGGCCATCGTTAACCGCACCGGCCAACATGAAATGATGTCATAAGATGGGCAGCGCTAACAGGGCATTGCCAAGGGATAACACAAGAGCGCAGACTCCTGTACAGCAAATAACAACGCTCAGGAAGCTGCTCCAAGCACCAAGGCGTTATTTTGGACACCTGTGCTGCGTCTCATCAAAAAACCAAGTCACGCATCCACTACAGTTTGACTGTAGAATGGGGTAAATTGTGTATGTCTTTCATTCAGCGTGTGCAAGTAGACAAATTAATAGAGCAACCTTTCACTTGTGCAGCATTAATACTGCACAAGGTGTGTCTCTTGTACTTTGTAACACCTGAGGGGGGGGTTAAAGGTTTCCTTTGAAATTGGTTCAACTAAGCTTCGGCCTACACTCTGCTCCTCTCCTCCTCCTCCTGCTTCAACACGGGCTCTAACATCGCTAGTTTTTGCCCGCAAGTGCTAGCTGCACAGAGAAAAACACACGCCATTGTGTTAGTGGGGTTCAGCAACGCCAGCTGTTCCCCCAGTGTGTAGCCGGCAAAGTGTCCTGCAAACGCAACGCAGACACAAAGCTGCCTCCAGTGCAGGCTTCGGCCTACACTCATCTCCCCCTGCTTACCCTTTGCTCCAACACCGCTAGTTGGGGCTCTAGGAAGACAATCTTTAATAGGCAAGGCAACGCATCCGGGTTCCAGCACCGCCAGCTGGTTCTCGGCAGTGTTTTTGTCACAGGTACTCCCTCGTGCCAAGCCTGGTTTCAGCACCGTCAGCTGTTTCCGGGTTGTGTCAAGCTCACTGAGACACCTATGCTTGCCTCGTCGTGGTGCGGTCGGGTTAGCCAACTCCAGGGTGCCTCCAGTTTAGGAGCTTCCTATGTGGGCTGCGTGAACTGGTAGTCAAGGCTGGTTCTGTAGTGCCAGTAGGCCCAGCTCCCCCTGTAGGACTGTTGGGGTTCGGTAACTGCGGCTGCCTCGCGGCCTAGCTGTTCTCTCCTCTCCTGTGGACCTTCGGGTCCACCACCTGGTTCCAGCACCGTCAGCTGGTTCCGGGCCGAGCCTTTGGCTTAGGTGCCTCCTCCTGGGTATCCGAGTTCCGCCAACGCCAGGCGGTCCTTGGTAGTGCTTTTAAGCGCGGGCACCTACAGCTTAGTAACCGGGTTCCAGCACCGTCAGCTGGTCCTCGGTCGTGCCATTGGCTCTTGCACACTGGGGCAACGCATCCGGGTTCCAGCACCGCCAGCTGGTTCTCGGCAGTGTTTTTGTCACAGGTACTCCCTCGTGCCAAGCCTGGTTTCAGCACCGTCAGCTGTTTCCGGGTTGTGTCAAGCTCACTGAGACACCTATGCTTGCCTCGTCGTGGTGCGGTCGGGTTAGCCAACTCCAGGGTGCCTCCAGTTTAGGAGCTTCCTATGTGGGCTGCGTGAACTGGTAGTCAAGGCTGGTTCTGTAGTGCCAGTAGGCCCAGCTCCCCCTGTAGGACTGTTGGGGTTCGGTAACTGCGGCTGCCTCGCGGCCTAGCTGTTCTCTCCTCTCCTGTGGACCTTCGGGTCCACCACCTGGTTCCAGCACCGTCAGCTGGTTCCGGGCCGAGCCTTTGGCTTAGGTGCCTCCTCCTGGGTATCCGAGTTCCGCCAACGCCAGGCGGTCCTTGGTAGTGCTTTTAAGCGCGGGCACCTACAGCTTAGTAACCGGGTTCCAGCACCGTCAGCTGGTCCTCGGTCGTGCCATTGGCTCTTGCACACTGGGGCAACGCATCCGGGTTCCAGCACCGCCAGCTGGTTCTCGGCAGTGTTTTTGTCACAGGTACTCCCTCGTGCCAAGCCTGGTTTCAGCACCGTCAGCTGTTTCCGGGTTGTGTCAAGCTCACTGAGACACCTATGCTTGCCTCGTCGTGGTGCGGTCGGGTTAGCCAACTCCAGGGTGCCTCCAGTTTAGGAGCTTCCTATGTGGGCTGCGTGAACTGGTAGTCAAGGCTGGTTCTGTAGTGCCAGTAGGCCCAGCTCCCCCTGTAGGACTGTTGGGGTTCGGTAACTGCGGCTGCCTCGCGGCCTAGCTGTTCTCTCCTCTCCTGTGGACCTTCGGGTCCACCACCTGGTTCCAGCACCGTCAGCTGGTTCCGGGCCGAGCCTTTGGCTTAGGTGCCTCCTCCTGGGTATCCGAGTTCCGCCAACGCCAGGCGGTCCTTGGTAGTGCTTTTAAGCGCGGGCACCTACAGCTTAGTAACCGGGTTCCAGCACCGTCAGCTGGTCCTCGGTCGTGCCATTGGCTCTTGCACACTGGGGCAACGCATCCGGGTTCCAGCACCGCCAGCTGGTTCTCGGCAGTGTTTTTGTCACAGGTACTCCCTCGTGCCAAGCCTGGTTTCAGCACCGTCAGCTGTTTCCGGGTTGTGTCAAGCTCACTGAGACACCTATGCTTGCCTCGTCGTGGTGCGGTCGGGTTAGCCAACTCCAGGGTGCCTCCAGTTTAGGAGCTTCCTATGTGGGCTGCGTGAACTGGTAGTCAAGGCTGGTTCTGTAGTGCCAGTAGGCCCAGCTCCCCCTGTAGGACTGTTGGGGTTCGGTAACTGCGGCTGCCTCGCGGCCTAGCTGTTCTCTCCTCTCCTGTGGACCTTCGGGTCCACCACCTGGTTCCAGCACCGTCAGCTGGTTCCGGGCCGAGCCTTTGGCTTAGGTGCCTCCTCCTGGGTATCCGAGTTCCGCCAACGCCAGGCGGTCCTTGGTAGTGCTTTTAAGCGCGGGCACCTACAGCTTAGTAACCGGGTTCCAGCACCGTCAGCTGGTCCTCGGTCGTGCCATTGGCTCTTGCACACTGGGGCAACGCATCCGGGTTCCAGCACCGCCAGCTGGTTCTCGGCAGTGTTCTTGTCACAGGTACTCCCTCGTGCCAAGCCTGGTTTCAGCACCGTCAGCTGTTTCCGGGTTGTGTCAACTTCACTGAGACACCTATGCTTGCCTCGTCGTGGTGCGGTCGGGTTAGCCAACTCCAGGGTGCCTCCAGTTTAGGAGCTTCCTATGTGGGCTGCGTGAACTGGTAGTCAAGGCTGGTTCTGTAGTGCCAGTAGGCCCAGCTCCCCCTGTAGGACTGTTGGGGTTCGGTAACTGCGGCTGCCTCGCGGCCTAGCTGTTCTCTCCTCTCCTGTGGACCTTCGGGTCCACCACCTGGTTCCAGCACCGTCAGCTGGTTCCGGGCCGAGCCTTTGGCTTAGGTGCCTCCTCCTGGGTATCCGAGTTCCGCCAACGCCAGGCGGTCCTTGGTAGTGCTTTTAAGCGCGGGCACCTACAGCTTAGTAACCGGGTTCCAGCACCGTCAGCTGGTCCTCGGTCGTGCCATTGGCTCTTGCACACTGGGGCAACGCATCCGGGTTCCAGCACCGCCAGCTGGTTCTCGGCAGTGTTCTTGTCACAGGTACTCCCTCGTGCCAAGCCTGGTTTCAGCACCGTCAGCTGTTTCCGGGTTGTGTCAACTTCACTGAGACACCTATGCTTGCCTCGTCGTGGTGCGGTCGGGTTAGCCAACTCCAGGGTGCCTCCAGTTTAGGAGCTTCCTATGTGGGCTGCGTGAACTGGTAGTCAAGGCTGGTTCTGTAGTGCCAGTAGGCCCAGCTCCCCCTGTAGGACTGTTGGGGTTCGGTAACTGCGGCTGCCTCGCGGCCTAGCTGTTCTCTCCTCTCCTGTGGACCTTCGGGTCCACCACCTGGTTCCAGCACCGTCAGCTGGTTCCGGGCCGAGCCTTTGGCTTAGGTGCCTCCTCCTGGGTATCCGAGTTCCGCCAACGCCAGGCGGTCCTTGGTAGTGCTTTTAAGCGCGGGCACCTACAGCTTAGTAACCGGGTTCCAGCACCGTCAGCTGGTCCTCGGTCGTGCCATTGGCTCTTGCACACTGGGGCAACGCATCCGGGTTCCAGCACCGCCAGCTGGTTCTCGGCAGTGTTCTTGTCACAGGTACTCCCTCGTGCCAAGCCTGGTTTCAGCACCGTCAGCTGTTTCCGGGTTGTGTCAACTTCACTGAGACACCTATGCTTGCCTCGTCGTGGTGCGGTCGGGTTAGCCAACTCCAGGGTGCCTCCAGTTTAGGAGCTTCCTATGTGGGCTGCGTGAACTGGTAGTCAAGGCTGGTTCTGTAGTGCCAGTAGGCCCAGCTCCCCCTGTAGGACTGTTGGGGTTCGGTAACTGCGGCTGCCTCGCGGCCTAGCTGTTCTCTCCTCTCCTGTGGACCTTCGGGTCCACCACCTGGTTCCAGCACCGTCAGCTGGTTCCGGGCCGAGCCTTTGGCTTAGGTGCCTCCTCCTGGGTATCCGAGTTCCGCCAACGCCAGGCGGTCCTTGGTAGTGCTTTTAAGCGCGGGCACCTACAGCTTAGTAACCGGGTTCCAGCACCGTCAGCTGGTCCTCGGTCGTGCCATTGGCTCTTGCACACTGGGGCAACGCATCCGGGTTCCAGCACCGCCAGCTGGTTCTCGGCAGTGTTTTTGTCACAGGTACTCCCTCGTGCCAAGCCTGGTTTCAGCACCGTCAGCTGTTTCCGGGTTGTGTCAACTTCACTGAGACACCTATGCTTGCCTCGTCGTGGTGCGGTCGGGTTAGCCAACTCCAGGGTGCCTCCAGTTTAGGAGCTTCCTATGTGGGCTGCGTGAACTGGTAGTCAAGGCTGGTTCTGTAGTGCCAGTAGGCCCAGCTCCCCCTGTAGGACTGTTGGGGTTCGGTAACTGCGGCTGCCTCGCGGCCTAGCTGTTCTCTCCTCTCCTGTGGACCTTCGGGTCCACCACCTGGTTCCAGCACCGTCAGCTGGTTCCGGGCCGAGCCTTTGGCTTAGGTGCCTCCTCCTGGGTATCCGAGTTCCGCCAACGCCAGGCGGTCCTTGGTAGTGCTTTTAAGCGCGGGCACCTACAGCTTAGTAACCGGGTTCCAGCACCGTCAGCTGGTCCTCGGTCGTGCCATTGGCTCTTGCACACTGGGGCAACGCATCCGGGTTCCAGCACCGCCAGCTGGTTCTCGGCAGTGTTCTTGTCACAGGTACTCCCTCGTGCCAAGCCTGGTTTCAGCACCGTCAGCTGTTTCCGGGTTGTGTCAACTTCACTGAGACACCTATGCTTGCCTCGTCGTGGTGCGGTCGGGTTAGCCAACTCCAGGGTGCCTCCAGTTTAGGAGCTTCCTATGTGGGCTGCGTGAACTGGTAGTCAAGGCTGGTTCTGTAGTGCCAGTAGGCCCAGCTCCCCCTGTAGGACTGTTGGGGTTCGGTAACTGCGGCTGCCTCGCGGCCTAGCTGTTCTCTCCTCTCCTGTGGACCTTCGGGTCCACCACCTGGTTCCAGCACCGTCAGCTGGTTCCGGGCCGAGCCTTTGGCTTAGGTGCCTCCTCCTGGGTATCCGAGTTCCGCCAACGCCAGGCGGTCCTTGGTAGTGCTTTTAAGCGCGGGCACCTACAGCTTAGTAACCGGGTTCCAGCACCGTCAGCTGGTCCTCGGTCGTGCCATTGGCTCTTGCACACTGGGGCAACGCATCCGGGTTCCAGCACCGCCAGCTGGTTCTCGGCAGTGTTTTTGTCACAGGTACTCCCTCGTGCCAAGCCTGGTTTCAGCACCGTCAGCTGTTTCCGGGTTGTGTCAAGCTCACTGAGACACCTATGCTTGCCTCGTCGTGGTGCGGTCGGGTTAGCCAACTCCAGGGTGCCTCCAGTTTAGGAGCTTCCTATGTGGGCTGCGTGAACTGGTAGTCAAGGCTGGTTCTGTAGTGCCAGTAGGCCCAGCTCCCCCTGTAGGACTGTTGGGGTTCGGTAACTGCGGCTGCCTCGCGGCCTAGCTGTTCTCTCCTCTCCTGTGGGCCTTCGGGTCCACCACCTGGTTCCAGCACCGTCAGCTGGTTCTCGGCAGTGTCTTTTGCTCTTGTACCTTCTGCTCCCCATCCTGGTTCCAGTACCGTCAGCTGGTTCCGGGCAGAGCCTTTGGCTTAGGTGCCTCCTTCTGGGTATCCAAGTTCCACCAACGTCAGGTGGTCCTTGGTAGTGCTTTCAGGCACGGGTACCTCCTGCTTAGTAACCGGGTTCCAGTAACGTCAGCTGGTCCTCGGTAGTTCCATTGGCTCTTGGACCTTCGGCTACCCATCCGGGTTCCAGTACCGTCAGCTGGTTCTCGGCAGTGTCTTTTGCTCTTGTACCTTCTGCTCCCCATCCTGGTTCCAGTAACGTCAGCTGGTTCCGGGCAGAGCCTTTGGCTTAGGTGCCTCCTTCTGGGTATCCGAGTTCCGTCAACGTCAGGCGGTCCTTGGTAGTGCTTTTTAGCACGGGTACCTCCTGCTTAGTAACCGGGTTCCAGTAACGTCAGCTGGTCCTCGGTAGTTCCATAGGCTCTTGAACCTTCGGGTAGCCATCCGAGTTCCAGTTCCATCAGCTGGTTCTTGGCATTTTCTCAGCCTTCTTGTACCTTCTGCTACATTTCCAAGTTGAAGACCCTAACGTCGACGACCCGGAAGACCACCACGATGACGACGACACGGAAGACCACCCCGATGACGACGACGACGACGACGGCGGAGATGACGACACTGGAGACGACGACCCTGGAGACGACAACATGGAAGACCGAGAAGCAGAAGAACAAGAGGCTGCAGAACAAAGAGCAGAAGAACATTAAGCATAAGACTTAATATCAGAGCAAAAGATATTATCTAAATTATATGCAGAAGAAGACTAAGCAGTGTATGGGGGTGAGTCCGTTCCTCCTCGTGGTGCCCCTGGATAAAGCCTGATGCTGCAGGCCAAACTGAACGCGGACAAATGTAACTTTTGTGACTGGCAGAACGGAAGGTGTAATCTTCAAACTTTTATAGATAACAACTACGGGAATGCCTGTCACAAATGAGAATATGATGAAGAAGTAGAATAGGAAGAATAATAACAGTGGAATAAAAAGAATATGTAGAATAAGAAGAATAATAATAGTTGAATAAAATGAATATGAAGAATGTAATAAAAAAAAAAAAATAGGTAGAAGATGAAGAAGAAGATGAATAAGGTGAAGAAGTTGATGTCAAAGATGCTGATGATGATGAAGATGAAAGTGTGGGAAAAGAAAAAAAAAAAGAAAAAAAAGAAGGGGAAGGGCGTGGAATAGTGAAACATCAATATCTGACAAAATAAAAAAAAAATTTACATAGTCAATATCTTTGTCACTCCGAACGTCTTAAAAAAAAACAAAAAACATGCTATTCTATTTGATTGGGATAAACCTCTATGACTTTAATGTCTCCGCCACCTCCCCAAATACATCCGGCATTATTCTTAGTTGTTTTCCTTCATGTAGAATGAACCTACAAGGAAAGAAAGGGTTTATTTTAATTCCGATATTTTGGTCCCATTGACTTGCATTGGGATCGGGTATCGGTATCGGCGATATCCGATATTTTTTGAATATCGGCCGATCCAAACCGATACCGATACTTTCCGATATCGGAAGGTATCGCTCAACACTAGTGATCACTGTATTACCTATACATTATATACAGAGCTCCTGTGTATAATGTCACCCGTGATCACTGTATTACCTGTACACAGACACTGCTTACTAATTACAGATCTCCTGTGTATAATGGCACTGATGGTGATAGTATTGTGTTTTTTTTTTTTTTTTTTACTGATCAGTATTGTAGTATTCAGTCATTGGTGGTAATATGCGGTCTGGTCATGGTGTAGCGGTATTTGTTCCTTGTATTTTATATTATTCGATCACTGTGGTGGTAATATGTCATCTGGTCATAGTGTTGCGGTATTTGTTCCTTGTATGTAGTATTATAAGTCATTTTAAAAATTGAAAAATAAATAAAAATATACCTAAATTGTATTGCATATTTTAACAAATATTTAATAGGTTACAGCAGAGTAGGGCCCGGCCAAAAGTGTCTACCGTGTTATGGTGGCGGCTTAAAAAAATCTTTTGGCCAAAACAAAAGCTGCCGGCTATATGTGTGATCTGGTGATGGGAACTGTCAATGTGTGATAGGTGAGAAGTGGAGATTTTCCAAGAGAGAGCGGTGGGACTGTGGACAGTTCGAGGGGTGGAGCCTGGAGGCGGGGCTGGGGTGGAGCCTGGGCGGAGTCTCAAGGGGGCCCTGAAAATTTTGCCAGTATGGGGCCCTGAAATTTCTAGTGGCAGCCCTGCTGGAGACAGTGGGGCAATGCTGGAGACAGTGGGGCAATGCTGGAGACAGTGGGGCAATGCTGGAGACAGTGGGGCAGATTGCTGGAGGTCACACTGGGGGGCAATGCTGGAGACAGTGGGGCAGATTGCTGGAGGACACACTGGGGGGCAATGCTGGAGGACACACTGGGGGGAAATGCTGGAGACACTGGGGCAGATTGAAGGACACACTGGGGGCAGATTGCTGAAGACAGTGGGGCAGATTGCTGGAGACAGTGGGGCAGATTGCTGGAGACAGTGGGGCAGATTGCTGGAGACAGTGGGGCAGATTGCTGGAGGACACACTGGGGGGCAATGCTGGAGGACACACTGGGGGGACAATGCTGGAGACAGTGGGGCAGATTGCTGGAGGACACACTGGGGGGCAATGCTGGAGGACACACTGGGGGGCAATGCTGGAGACAGTGGGGCAGATTGCTGGAGGACACACTGGCGGGCAATGCTGGATGACACACTGGCGGGCAATGCTGGAGGACACACTGGGGGGCAATGCTGGAGACAGTGGGGCAGATTGCTGGAGACAGTGGGGCAGATTGCTGGAGACAGTGGGGCAGATTGCTGGAGACAGTGGGGCAGATTGCTGGAGACAGTGGGGCAGATTGCTGGACACACTGGGGCAGATTGCTGGACACACTGGGGGCAGGACTGGAGGCATGGGCAGAATGTAGACACAGGGCATGATTGGAGACACGGGGTAGAATGAAAGACATGGGGCAGGATTGGATCATGGGGCAGGATGGATACGATGGAGACAGATGGGGCAGGATGGGGAGATCATATGGGGAAGGATGGATACTCATGAGTGCAGGATGGGAGAACATATGGCTGGAGCGAGGAATGAGATACATGGGGTGGGGAATATTATTACCATAGGGGATAATTAAGGGATATTATTACTGCAGTGATGTATTTATTTTATTTTTTGAGTATACTGTTTTAAATGGGGGGGCGGTCCTGTTACTGTGTAGAGTGACACTATATCGCCTTTTTCTCTTCATGTGGTGTAATGTAGAAGTTGTGAAAAATTAAGTAATGTGTTCTACAAGCGGAGCTCGAGATAACTGTGTTATTTCCTGCAGAAACGAGTCCTGGCTGGAAGAAATGATGGCGGTCTGTGCTGGATGAAAATGAAGGACTTCACCTAGAGACGTCACTGGTGAGTCAGTGTTACCTATACACTGACACTATACACTGTATACTATATACAGAGGTCCTGTGTACAATGTCACCAGTGATCTCTGTATTACCTCTACACAGACACTGCATACTAAGTACAGATCTCCTGTGAATACTGGCACTTATGGTGATAGTATTGTGTTTTTTTTTTTGCTTTTTTTATTACTGATCAGTACTGTAGTATTCAGTCACTATGTGGTGGTAATATGTGGTCTGGAAATGGTGTTGTGGTATTTGTCCCTTGTATGTGCTATTTGGTCACCAAGTGGTAATATGTGGTCTTGACATGGTGCGGTGGTATTTGTTCCTTGTATGTGATATTATTCGATCACTGTGGTTGTAATTTGTGGTCTGGTCATGGTACGGTGGTATTTTTTCCTTGTATGTGATATTATTGGTCAAGATATACCTAAATTGTATTGCAGATTTTAACAAATATTGAATAGGTTACAGTAGAGTAGGGCCCGGCCATTTTTCTGGAATAATCTGGTTCGGGTATATCATGACCCCCGTCACATGACCCCCGTCACATGACCCCCGTCACATGACCCCCGTCACATGCTTAAGAAACACAATGAAAAGACATTCATTAACCATATTAAAGCTGTTGATAAATCTTCAAAATATGAGACTGCTGATATTGCTAAGGAGTTTAGATCCTTTTATGCAAATCTCTATAATTTCAACATACCAGAGGACATTCGAGAACCATTGGTGGCTTCCGAAAAAATAAAAGATTTTTTGATACCCCTAAAGCTTCCCAAAGTGCTTTTGGAGGACTGTTTCTCACTGACAGCTCCTATTTCCCCTAAAGAATTACTGGACACTCTCTCAACTATTTCCAATGGGAAGGCCCCAGGTCCAGATAGAATCCCTATTATTTACTATAAAAAATTCCTCAAATCCTTGCTGCCCCATTTGGTAACTCTGTTGGTCAACCCTTACCCAAACAATCCATGGAGGCTTTCATTACAGTCCTTCCGAAAGAAGGGAAAGATTCTAGCTTCTGCGCTAGCTACAGACCGATATTCTTGCTTAATTCGGATACAAAATTGTGGGCTAAAGTTTTAGCGGGAAGATTAAGCAATATCTTACCCAAACTAATTCATACAGATCAAGTGGGGTTTGTGAGGGGAAGGGGGGGATAATTTGGCCAAAATCATCCAATCTATAATGTATGCTAGGAATGGGGGGATACCTCTGACTCTCTTATCTACAGATGCTGAGAAGGCTTTCGATAGGGTGAGTTTGAGGTATATGGAACAAGTAATGGTTAAATTTGGTTTTCCGCCGCAGTTTATTAGGGCTGTTTTTTTCCCTTTATTCACAGCCTATGGCCAGAGTGAGGATAAATGGCGCTCTGTCAGACAGTTTTAGTATAAATAATGGCACCAGACAGGGTTGCCCGCTGTCCCCGTCCCTATTTATTTTAGTCATAGAAACATTAATACAGAGGATTAGGCAGGAAACATCTATAGTAGGATTGAAAGTGAGTCCTATAGAATTAAAAACACTAGCTTTTGCTGATGACTTGTTCTTCCTCATCACCAACCCTTCCCATGCGTTCCCAACCATCCTTGACATTTTCAACAATTCGGACAGCTATCCAATTTCAAAATCAATACCTCAAAATCCGAAGCTCTAAATATATCCATACCACATTTCCAACTAAATAATTTAAGTACTCAAACTCCATTTTCCTGGTCTACAAACTCCATAAAGTATCTGGGGACAGTAATAACTAGAGATCCTAACAATCTCTTCCAGGCCAACTACTCTACATTATTAAAAAAAAGTAGAAATGAAAGCTTATAACTTGCCCACACTTTCTTGGATGGGACGCATCAATGTATTTAAAACCTACATAATGCCAGTAATCTTATACACCTTAAATATGATCCCTGTGCATGTGCCGCAATC
This sequence comes from Ranitomeya imitator, assembly GCF_032444005.1. Taxonomy (NCBI): domain Eukaryota; kingdom Metazoa; phylum Chordata; class Amphibia; order Anura; family Dendrobatidae; genus Ranitomeya; species Ranitomeya imitator. The sequence continues at coordinate 621,849,330 of NC_091283.1, forward strand.
TTATTTTAGAAATTTAAAGTCCTTAATATCTAAATTTATCTGGAAACAAAAACCTGCTAGGCTACCTTACAAATTTCTCTCTTACCCAAATTCATCAGATGAATTAGGAGTTCCTGACCCATCTCTTTACTATAAAGCTGTACATTTAAGTAGGTGGTTGAAGATTGTGTCTAGTTTTGAGAAGAGAGATCAAGATAATATTGATTTAGCTTTATTAGGTCCTGGTGGAGTACCCTTCCTCTGGTCCATGGCAAGACCATTTGTCAATCTTAAAGTACCTTCACACTAAACGATATCGCTAGCGATCCGTGACGTTGCAGTATCCTGGCTAGCGATATTGTTCAGTTTGACACGCAGCAGCGACCAGAATCCTGCTGTGATGTTGTTGGTCGGGGCTAGAAGGCCAGAACTTTATTTGGTCGCTGGCTCTCCCGCTGACATCGCTGAATCGGCGTGTGTGACGCCGATTCAGCGATGTCTTCACTGGTAACCAGGGTAAACATCGGGTTACTAAGCGCAGGGCTCTGCTTTCCGGCCGCTGTGCTCACAGCCAGTACAGAGAAGCAGAGCGCCGGGGACAGACAGCGGAAGGTAAGTATGTAGTGTTTGTTTCTTTTACTTTTACGATGGTAACCAGGGTAAACATCGGGTTACTAAGTGCAGCCCTGCGCTTAGTAACCCGATGTTTACCCTGGTTACCGGCATCGTTGGTCGCTGGAGAGAGGTCTGTGTGACAGCTCTCCAGCGACCAAACAGCGACGCTGCAGCGATCCGGATCGTTGTCTGGATCGCTGCAGCGTCGTTTAGTGTGAAGGTACCTTTAGACTGGACGAGGTGACTTTAACCACCCTGCGAATTAAACGCCTATTAATTAATGATCTCCCCTCAGATTCCTTTCCTCCCATGTTGGCACCTATTTGTACTATACCATTTTTAATCGATCCTAGTTTTCGAGACCCATATAATCTCTGGTCTATTCTATCCAAAGAAACCTTAAACAGTTTCTATAATAATAAAGTTCTTACTGGTGGGGCCTGGCCTTTGGACTCAATAAACCAACCAAAGAATTTCCTCCAAGTACAACATGTCAGGCGAACACTTACACAATTTAGGCAGCAATACCCAACCAAGTCCACTTGGTCATGGCTAGACATTTTGACTAAACGTCCACTCCCGAGAATGAAAATCATATCTCGTTTGTACTCCCGTCTTATTACCCCTTCAGTGAAACTTAAACCCTCTTTTATATACTCTTGGGAATCAGAACTTAATGTTAACTTTTTGGAAGACCAAATCTCTAAAATTCTAGCGCACGCACGGGGCTTCTCCAGATGCATACTACTCCAGGAAAATTCTTATAAAATAACCCCTTGACCCCCAAGGGTGGTTTGCACGTTAATGACCGGGCCAATTTTTACAATTCTGACCACTGTCCCTTTATGAGGTTATAACTCTGGAACGCTTCAACAGATCCCAGTGATTCTGACATTGTTTTCTCATGACATATTGTACTTCATGATAGTGGTAAAAATTCTTTGATAGTACCTGCATTTATTTGTGAAAAAAATGGAAATTTGGCGAAAATTATGAACATTTCGCAGTTTTCCAACTTTGAATTTTTATGCAATTAAATCACAGAGATATGTCACACAAAATACTTAATAAGTAACATTTCCCACATGTCTACTTTACATCAGCACAATTTTGGAACCAAAATTTTTTTTGTTAGGGAGTTATAAGGGTTAAATTTGACCAGCGATTTCTCGTTTTTACAACACCATTTTTTTTTTAGGGACCACATCTCATTTGAAGTCATTTTGAGGGGTCTATATGATAAAAAATACCCAAGTGTGACACCATTCTAAAAACTGCACCCCTTAAGGTGCTCAAAACCATATTCAAGAAGTTTATTAACCCTTCTGGTGCTTCACAGGAATTTTTGGAATGTTTAAATAAAAATGAACAATTAAATTTTCTTTCACAAAAAATTTAATTCAGCTCCAATTTGTTTTATTTCACCAAGGGTAACAGGAGAAAATGGACCCCAAAAGTTGTGGTACAATTTGTCCTGAGCACACCGATACCCCATATGTGGGGGTAAACCACTGTTTGGGCACATGACAGAGCTCGGAAGCAAAGGAGCGCCATTTGACTTTTCAATGCAAAATTGACTGGAATCGAGATGGGACATCATGTTGCGTTTGGAGAGCCCCTGATGTGCCTAAACATTGAAACCCCCAACAAGTGACACCATTTTGGAAAGTAGACCCCCTAAGGAACTTATCTAGAGGTGTGGTGAGCACTTTGACCCACCAAGTGCTTCACAGAAGTTTATAATGCAGAACCGTAAAAATAAAAAATCACATTTTTTCACAAAAAATAATTTTTGCCCCCAATTTTTTAATTTCCCAAGGGTAAGAGAAGAAATTGGACTGCAAAAGTTGTTGTACAATTTGTCCTGAGTACACTGATACCCAATATGTGGGGGTAAACCACTGTTTGGGGGCATGGGAGAGCTCGGAAGGGAAGGAGCGCCGTTTGAATTTTCAATGCAAAATTGACAGGAATTGAGATGGGACGCCATGTTGCGTTTGGAGAGCCCTTCATGTGCCTAAACATTGAAACCCCCCACAAGTGACACCATTTTGGAAAGTAGACCCCCTAAGGAACTTATCTAGATGTGTTTTGAGTGCTTTGACCCACCAAGGGCTTCACAGAAGTTTATAATGCAGAGCCGTAAAAATAAAACAAAAATTTTTTCCCACAAAAATTATTTTTTTAGCCCCCAGTTTTGCATTTTCCTGAGGGTAAGAGGAGAAATTGGACCCCAAAATTTGTTACCCAATTTGTCCTGAGTGCGATGATACACCATATGTGGGGGGAACCACTGTTTAGGCGCATGGGAGGGCTCGGAAGGGAAGGAGCTCCATTTGGAATGTAGACTTAGATGGAATGGTCTGCAGGTGTCACATTGCGTTTGCAGAGCCCCTAATGTACCTAAACAGTAGAAACCCCCACAAGTGACACCATTTTGGAAACTAGACCCCCTAAGGAACTTATCTAGATGTGTTGTGAGAGCTTTGAACCCCCAAGTGTTTCACTACAGTTTGTAACGCAGAGCCGTGAAAATAAAAAAAAAACTTTCCCCCAAAAATTATTTTTTAGCCCCTAGTTTTGTATTTTCCCGTGGGTAAGAGGAGAAATTCGACCCCAAAAGTTGTTGTCCAATTTGTCCTGAGTACGCTGATACCCCATATGTGGGGGGGAACCACTGTTTGGGCGCATGGGAGGGCTCGGAAGGGAAGAAGTGCCATTTGGAATGCAGACTTAGATGGAATGGTCTGCAGGCGTCACATTGGTTTTGCAGAGCCCCTAATGTACCTAAACAGTAGAAACCCCCACAAGTGACCCCATATTGGAAACTAGACCGCCCATGGAACTTATCTAGATGTGTTGTGAGAACTTTGAACCCCCAATTGTTTCACTATAGTTTATAACGCAGAGCCGTGAAAATAAAAAATCTTTTTTTTTCCCACAAAAATTATTTTTTAGCCCCCAGTTTTGTATTTTCCCAAGGGTATAAGGAGAAATTGGACCGCAAAAGTTGTTGTGCTATTTGTCCTGAGTACGCTGATACTGCATATGTTGGGATAAACCCCTGTTTGGGCACATGGGAGAGCTCGGAAGCGAAGAAGCACTGTTTTACTTTTTCAACACAGAATTGGCTGAAATTGAGATCGGACGCCATGTCGCGTTTGGAGAGCCCCTGATGTGCCTAAACAGTCGAAACCCCCCAATTATAACTGAAACCCTAATCCAAACACACCCCTAACCCTAATCCCAACAGTAACCCTAACCACACCCCTAACCCTAATCCCAACCCTATTCCCAACTGTAAATGTAATCTAAACCCTAACCGTAACTTTAGCCCCAACCCTAACCCTAACTTTAGCCCCAACCCTAACTGTAGCCCTAATCCTAACCCTAGCCCTAACCCTAACCCTAGCCCTAACCCTAGCCCTAACCCTAACCCTAGCCCTATCCCTAACCCTAGCCCTAACCCTAACCCTAGCCCTAACCCTAGCCCTAACCCTAACCCTAGCCCTAACCCTAGCCCTAGCCCTAATGGGAAAATGGAAATAAATACATTTTTTTATTTTTCCTTAACTAAGGGGGTGATGAAGGGGAATATGATTTACTTTTATAGCGGGATTTTTAGCGGATTTTTATGATTGGCAGCCGTCTGTTGTGAATTCTGTGGCAGAGCTCCCTCCTGTGGTCACAAGTGGTACTTCGGCTGATTCTCTCTGGGAGCTTCCGTTTGTGGAGGAAACTGGTACTGCTGCTTCTGAGTTTCCTTCCTCAGGTGATCTGGTGAGGTCGTTAGGTGCTTCTCTACTTAACCCCACCTAATGCTTTGATTCATGCTTCCTGTCAATGTTCCAGTGTTGGACTTGTGTTTCTCTGGATCATTCCTGTGGCCTGCTGCTCTGCATAGCTAAGTGCTTCTTTGCTATTTGTTGCTATTTTTTCAGTCCAGCTTGTCTATTTGTTTTGCTGGAAGCTCTGGGACGCAAAGGGTGTACCTCCGTGCCGTTAGTTCGGTACGGAGGGTCTTTTTGCCCCTTTGCGTGGTTTTCTTTAGGGTTTTGTGTAGACCGCAAAGTTATCTTTCCTATCCTCGTTCTGTCTAGAATATCGGGCCTCACTTTGCTGAATCTATTTCATCCCTACGTTTGTCTTTTCATCTTACAGTCATTATATGTGGGGGGCTGCCTTTTCCTTTGGGGTATTTCTCTGAGGCAAGGTAGGCTTATTTTTTCTATCTTCAGGCTAGTTAGTTTCTCAGGCTGTGCCGAGTTGCATAGGGAGCTTTAGGCGCAATCCACGGCTGCCTCTAGTTGTGTTTGGAGAGGATCAGGGATTGCGGACTGCAGAGTTCCCACGTCTCAGAGCTCGTTCTATTATTTTGGGTTATTGTCAGATCACTGTATGTGCTCTGACCTCCATGTCCATTGTGATACTGAATTGCCTTTCATAACAGTACAGGAAGCCAAAAGTACTAATGATTCTCAATAGAGGGAAAAAAGAAGTTCTGAGACCATTTTTTTTTCTTGGCTTTGTGTTTTGTCTTTTTTTTCCCCTAGACATTTGGGTGGTTCAGTACACAGGTGTAGCGATGGACATTAGAAGTCTGTCTTCATTTGTGGATCAGCTCTCGGCAAGAGTACAAAAGATTCAAGACACTATTGATCAGAAATCTATGTTAGAACCAAGAATTCCTATTCCTGATTTGTTTTTTGGAGATAGAACTCAGTTTCTGAGTTTCAAAGATAATTGTAAGTTATTTCTGGCCTTGAAACCTCGTTCCTCTGGTGATCCAGTTCAACAGGTTTTGATTATTATTTCTTTTTTGCGCGGCGACCCTCAGGACTGGGCATTTTCTCTTGCGCCAGGAGATCCTGCATTAAGTAATATCAATGCGTTTTTCCTGGCGCTCAGATTGCTGTACGATGAGCCTAATTCAGTGGATCAGGCAGAAAAGAATTTGCTGGCTCTTTGTCAGGGTCAGGATGAGATAGAGGTATATTGCCAGAAATTTAGAAAATGGTCAGTGCTCACTCAATGGAATGAATCTGCGCTGGCAGCTATGTTCAGAAAGGGTCTCTCTGAAGCCCTTAAGGATGTCATGGTGGGATTTCCTATGCCTGCTGGTTTGAATGAGTCTATGTCTTTGGCTATTCAGATCGGTCGACGCTTGCGTGAGCGTAAATCTGTGCACCATTTGGCGGTATTACCTGAGCTTAAACCTGAGCCTATGCAGTGCGATAGGACTTTGACCAGAGTTGAACGGCAAGAACACAGACGTCTGAATGGGCTGTGTTTCTACTGTGGTGATTCCACTCATGCTATCTCTGATTGTCCTAAGCGCACTAAGCAGTTCGCTAGGTCTGCCACCATTGGTACGGTACAGTCAAAATTTCTTCTGTCCGTTACCTTGATCTGCTCTTTGTCATCATATTCTGTCATGGCGTTTGTGGATTCAGGCGCTGCTCTGAATTTGATGGACTTGGAATATGCTAAGCGTTGTGGGTTTTTCTTGGAGCCCTTGCAGTGTCCTATTCCATTGAGAGGTATTGATGCTACGCCTTTGGCCAAGAATAAGCCTCAATACTGGACCCAGCTGACCATGTGCATGGCTCCTGCACATCAGGAGGATATTCGCTTTCTGGTGTTGCATAATCTGCATGATGTGGTCGTGTTGGGGTTGCCATGGCTACAAGCCCATAATCCAGTATTAGATTGGAAATCCATGTCGGTGTCCAGCTGGGGTTGTCAGGGGGTACATGGTGATGTTCCATTTTTGTCAATTTCGTCATCCACCCCTTCTGAGGTTCCAGAGTTCTTGTCTGATTACCGGGATGTATTTGATGAGCCCAAGTCCGATGCCCTACCTCCGCATAGGGATTGTGATTGTGCTATCAATTTGATTCCTGGTGGTAAATTCCCAAAAGGTCGACTGTTTAATTTATCCGTGCCTGAGCACACCGCTATGCGCAGTTATGTGAAGGAATCCCTGGAGAAGGGGCATATTCGCCCGTCATCGTCGCCATTGGGAGCAGGGTTTTTTTTTGTGGCCAAAAAGGATGGTTCGCTGAGACCTTGTATAGATTATCGCCTTCTTAATAAGATCACTGTTAAATTTCAGTACCCCTTGCCTTTGTTATCTGATTTGTTTGCTCGGATTAAGGGGGCTAGTTGGTTCACCAAGATTGATCTTCGTGGTGCGTATAATCTGGTGCGAATCAGGTGAGGCGATGAATGGAAAACTGCATTTAATACGCCCGAGGGTCATTTTGAGTATCTAGTGATGCCATTCGGACTTGCCAATGCTCCATCAGTGTTTCAGTCCTTTATGCATGACATCTTCCGAGAGTACCTGGATAAATTCCTGATTGTGTACTTGGATGACATTTTGATCTTCTCGGATGATTGGGAGTCTCATGTGAAACAGGTCAGAACGGTTTTTCAGGTCCTGCGTGCTAATTCTTTGTTTGTGAAGGGATCAAAGTGTCTCTTTGGTGTGCAGAAGGTTTCATTTTTGGGGTTCATCTTTTCCCCTTCTACTATCGAGATGGATCCTGTTAAGGTCCAAGCCATCCATGACTGGACTCAGCCGACATCTCTGAAAAATCTGCAAAAGTTCCTGGGCTTTGCTAATTTTTATCGTCGCTTCATCTGCAATTTTTCTAGTATTGCCAAACCATTGACCGATTTGACCAAGAAGGGTGCTGATTTGGTCAATTGGTCTTCTGCTGCTGTGGAAGCTTTTCAAGAGTTGAAGCGTCGTTTTTCTTCTGCCCCTGTGTTGTGTCAACCTGATGTTTCTCTTCCGTTCCAGGTCGAGGTTGATGCTTCTGAGATTGGAGCAGGGGCTGTTTTGTCGCAGAGAGGTTCTGATTGTTCAGTGATGAAACCATGCGCTTTTTTTTCCAGGAAGTTTTCGCCTGCTGAGCGGAATTATGATGTGGGCAACCGAGAGTTGCTGGCCATGAAGTGGGCATTCGAGGAGTGGAGTCATTGGCTTGAAGGAGCTAAGCATCGCGTGGTGGTATTGACTGATCATAAGAACCTGACTTATCTCGAGTCTGCTAAGCGTTTGAATCCTAGACAGGCTCGTTGGTCGCTGTTTTTCGCCCGTTTTGACTTTGTGATTTCGTACCTTCCGGGCTCTAAAAATGTGAAGGCGGATGCTCTGTCTAGGAGTTTTGTGCCCGACTCTCCGGGTTTATCTGAGCCTGCGGGTATCCTCAAGGAAGGAGTAATTGTGTCTGCCATCTCCCCTGATTTGCGGCGGGTGCTGCAAAAATTTCAGGCTAATAAACCTGATCGTTGTCCAGCGGAGAAACTGTTTGTCCCGGATAGGTGGACAAATAAAGTGATCTCTGAGGTTCATTGTTCGGTGTTGGCTGGTCATCCTGGAATCTTTGGTACCAGAGAGTTAGTGGCTAGATCCTTTTGGTGGCCATCTCTGTCGCGGGATGTGCGTTCTTTTGTGCAGTCCTGTGGGATTTGTGCTCGGGCTAAGCCCTGCTGTTCTCGTGCCAGTGGGTTGCTTTTGCCCTTGCCGGTCCTGAAGAGACCTTGGACACATATCTCTATGGATTTTATTTCAGATCTTCCCGTCTCTCAAAAGATGTCAGTCATTTGGGTGGTCTGTGATCGCTTTTCTAAGATGGTCCATCTGGTACCCTTGTCCAAGTTGCCTTCCTCCTCTGATTTGGTGCCATTGTTCTTCCAGCATGTGGTTCGTTTGCATGGCATTCCAGAGAATATCGTTTCTGGCAGAGGTTCCCAGTTTGTTTCGAGGTTTTGGCGAGCCTTTTGTGGTAGGATGGGCATTGACTTGTCTTTTTCCTCGGCTTTTCATCCTCAGACTAATGGCCAGACCGAACGAACCAATCAGACCTTGGAAACCTATCTGAGATGCTTTGTTTCTGCCTATCAGGATGACTGGGTGTCCTTTTTGCCTTTGGCTGAGTTCGCCCTTAATAATCGGGCCAGCTCGGCTACCTTGGTTTCGCCATTTTTCTGCAATTCTGGGTTCCATCCTCGTTTCTCTTCAGGACAGGTTGAGTCTTCGGACTGTCCTGGTGTGGATACTGTGGTGGACAGGTTGCAGCAGATTTGGACTCATGTAGTGGACAATTTGACCTTGTCTCAGGAGAAGGCTCAACGTTTCGCTAATCGCAGACGCCGTGTGGGTCCCCGACTTTGTGTTGGGGATCTGGTTTGGTTATCTTCTCGTCATATTCCTATGAAGGTTTCCTCTCCGAAGTTTAAACCTCGTTTCATTGGTCCTTATAGGATTTCTGAGGTTATTAATCCTGTGTCTTTTCGTCTGACCCTCCCAGATTCTTTTTTCATACATAACTTCTTCCATAGGTCATTGTTGCTGAGATACGTGGCACCTATGGTTCCATCTGTTGACCCTCCTGCCCCGGTTTTGGTGGAGGGGGAATTGGAGTATATTGTGGAGAAGATTTTGGATTCTCGTGTTTCAAGACGGAAACTCCAGTATCTGGTTAAATGGAAGGGTTATGCTCAGGAGGATAATTCCTAGGTTTTTGCCTCTGATGTCCATGCTCCCGATCTTGTTCGTGCCTTTCATGTGGCTCATCCTGGCCGGCCTGGGGGCTCTGGTGAGGGTTCGGTGACCCCTCCTCAAGGGGGGGGTACTGTTGTGAATTCTGTGGCAGAGCTCCCTCCTGTGGTCACAAGTGGTACTTCGGCTGATTCTCTCTGGGAGCTTCCGTTTGTGGAGGAAACTGGTACTGCTGCTTCTGAGTTTCCTTCCTCAGGCGATCTGGTGAGGTCGTTAGGTGCTTCTCTACTTAACCCCACCTAATGCTTTGATTCATGCTTCCTGTCAATGTTCCAGTGTTGGACTTGTGTTTCTCTGGATCATTCCATGACTGGGCTGTTAACTTGCAGGGCTATAGCCTGTTCAGAAATGACCGTACAGATAAGCGAGGGGGAGGGGTGTGTCTATATGTAAAATCATCCTTAAAACCCATCCTGCGCGATAATATAGGTGAATTTAATGAAAATGTAGAATCCCTGTGGGTGTAGATAAGGGGAGGGGGAAAAAATAATAAATTACTGATAGGGGTTTGTTATAAATCTCTAAAAATAATGGAAGCAATGGAGAATATCCTCGTAAAGCAAATAGATGAAGCTGCGACTCAAGGAGAAGTCATTATTATGGGGGACTTCAACTACCCTGAAATAGATTGGGGAACAGAAACCTGCAGTTCCAGCAAAGGTAATCGGTTTTTGACAATTATGAGAGACAATTACCTTTCACAACTGGTTCAGGACCCAACAAGAAGGGGGGCACTGCTAGACCTAATATTAACCAACAGGCCAGACCGCATATCAAATATAAGGGTTGGGAGTCACTTGGGAAATAGCGATCACAAAATAATAAGTTTTCATGTATCCTTTAAAAAGATGTGTAGTAGAGGGGTTACAAGGACACTAAACTTCAGGAGGGCAAATTTCCAACGGATGAGAGAGGATCTTGGTGCAATTAACTGGGACGATATCCTGAGACACAAAAATACACAAAGAAAATGGGAGACGTTTATTAGCATCCTGGATAGGACCTGTGCACAGTATATACCGTATGGGAATAAACATACTAGAAATAGGAGGAAACCAATATGGCTAAATAGAGCTGTAAGGGGCGCAATAAGTGACAAAAAGAAAGCATTTAGAGAATTAAAGGAAGTATGTAGTGAGGAGGCATTAAATAAATACAGAAAATTAAATAAATTCTGTAAAAAGCAAATCAAGGCAGCAAAGATTGAGACAGAGAGACTCATTGCCAGAGAGAGTAAAAATAATCCTAAAATATTCTTTAACTACATAAATAGTAATTAACTAAAAAATGATAGTGTTGGCCCCCTTAAAAATAGTCTGGGTGAGATGGTGGATGAGGATGAGGAAAAAGCCAATATGCTAAATGATTTTTTTTCATCAGTATTTACACAAGAAAATCCCATGGCAGACAAAATGTCTAGTGATAAAAATTCCCAATTAAATGTCACCTGCTTAACCCAGCAGGAAGTTCGGCAGCGTCTAAAAATCACTAAAATTGACAAATCTCCGGGCCCGGATGGGATACACCCTCGAGTACTGCAGGAATTAAGTACAGTCATTGATAGACCATTATTTTTAATCTTTAAAGACTCCATAATAACAGGGTCTGTGCCACAGGACTGGCGTATAGCAAATGTGGTGCCAATATTCAAAAAGGGATCAAAAACTGAACTCGGAAATTATAGGCCAGTAAGCTTAACCTCTACTGTGGGTAAAATCCTGGAGGACATTCTAAGGGAAGCTATACTGGAGTATCTGAAGAGGAATAACCTCATGACCCAGTATCAGCACGGGTTTACTAGGGACCGTTCATGTCAGACTAATTTGATCAGTTTCTATGAAGAAGTAAGTTCCGGATTGGACCAAGGGAACCCAGTGGATGTAGTGTATATGGACTTTTCAAAAGCTTTTGATACTGTGCCACACAAAAGGTTGATACATAAAATGAGAATAATGGGGATAGGGGAAAATATGTGCAAGTGGGTTGAGAGCTGGCTCAGGGATAGGAAACAAAGGGTGGTTATTAATGGAGCACACTCGGACTGGGTAGCGGTTAGCAGTGGGGTACCACAGGGGTCAGTATTGGGCCCTCTTCTTTTTAACATATTTATTAATGACCTTGTAGGGGGCATTCAGAGTAGAATTTCAATATTTGCAGATGACACTAAACTCTGCAGGGTAATCAATACAGAGGAGGACAATTTTATATTACAGGATGATTTATGTAAACTAGAAGCTTGGGCTGATAAATGGCAAATGAGCTTTAATGGGGATAAATGTAAGGTCATGCACTTGGGTAGAAGTAATAAGATGTATAACTATGTGCTTAATTCTAAAACTCTGGGCAAAACCGTCAATGAAAAAGACCCGGGTGTATGGGTGGATGACAAACTTAAATTCAGTGGCCAGTGTCAGGCAGCGGCTACAAAGGCAAATAAAATAATGGGATGCATTAAAAGAGGCATAGATGCTCATGAGGAGAATATAATTTTACCTCTATACAAGTCAGTAGTTCGACCACACTTAGAATACTGTGCACAGTTCTGGTCTCCGGTGTTTAAGAAAGACATAGCTGAACTGGAGCGGGTGCAGAGAAGAGCGACCAAGGTTATTAGAGGACTGGGGGGTCTGCAATACCAAGATAGGTTATTACACTTGGGGCTATTTAGTTTGGAAAAACGAAGACTAAGGGGTGATCTTATTTTAATGTATAAATATATGAGGGGACAGTACAAAGACCTTTCTGATGATCTTTTTAATCATAGACCTGAAACAGGGACAAGGGGGCATCCTCTGCGGTTGGAGGAAAAAAGATTTAAGCATAATAACAGACGCGGATTCTTTACTGTAAGAGCAGTGAGACTATGGAACTCTCTGCCGTATGATGTTGTAATGAGTGATTCATTACTTAAATTTAAGAGGGGACTGGATACCTTTCTGGAAAAGTATAATGTTACAGGGTATATACACTAGATTCCTTGATAGGGCGTTGATCCAGGGAACTAGTCTGATTGCCGTATGTGGAGTCGGGAAGGAATTTTTTTCCCCAATGTGGAGCTTACTCTTTGCCACATGGGGTTTTTTTGCCTTCCTCTGGAGTCGGGAAGTGCATTTGAACAGCAAGGTTGATTGCTGTTGAGGGGAACCAGAAAAAAAAAAAAAATCTATAAATCTTCAGCAGAGCGAGTGTGAGCGAGCTGAGTGTGTCCTGAGCGTAAGTGTGGATGGCGGTAAGTGTGACTTGTGATTCAGTGAAGAGGTATTTGGAAAGCCTTTAACAAATACCTGTGTGAATTAGTGTGAGTTGCTGAATTGGGGGTAGGTATATTCATAAGGGTTAACTTAGGGTGGGGGCTCATAGTTAAGGGTTTATAAGGGGCAGCTGTTTGGGGCTCAAGTCCTTTTTGGAAGTGCATTTGAACAGCAAGGTTGATTGCTGTTGAGGGGAACTAGAAAAAAAAAAAAAATCTATAAATCTTCAGCAGAGCGAGTGTGAGCGAGCTGAGTGTGTCCTGAGCGTAAGTGTGGACGGCGGTAAGTGTGACTTGTGATTCAGTGAAGAGGTATTTGGAAAGCCTTTAACAAATACCTGTGTGAGTTGCTGAATTGGGGGTAGGTATATTCATAAGGGTTAACTTAGGGTGGGGGCTCATAGTTAAGGGTCTATAAGGGGCAGCTGTTTGGGGCTCAAGTCCTTTTTGGAAGTGCATTTGAACAGCAAGGTTGATTGCTGTTGAGGGGAACTAGAAAAAAAAAATCTATAAATCTTCAGCAGAGCGAGTGTGAGCGAGCTGAGTGTGTCCTGAGCGTAAGTGTGGACGGCGGTAAGTGTGACTTGTGATTCAGTGAAGAGGTATTTGGAAAGCCTTTAACAAATACCTGTGTGAATTGGTGTGAGTTGCTGAATTGGGGGTAGGTATATTCATAAGGGTTAACTTAGGGTGGGGGCTCATAGTTAAGGGTTTATAAGGGGCAGCTGTTTGGGGCTCAAGTCCTTTTTGGAAGTGCATTTGAACAGCAAGGTTGATTGCTGTTGAGGGGAACTAGAAAAAAAAAAATCTATAAATCTTCAGCAGAGCGAGTGTGAGCGAGCTGAGTGTGTCCTGAGCGTAAGTGTGGACGGCGGTAAGTGTGACTTGTGATTCAGTGAAGAGGTATTTGGAAAGCCTTTAACAAATACCTGTGTGAGTTGCTGAATTGGGGGTAGGTATATTCATAAGGGTTAACTTAGGGTGGGGGCTCATAGTTAAGGGTTTATAAGGGGCAGCTGTTTGGGGCTCAAGTCCTTTTTGGAAGTGCATTTGAACAGCAAGGTTGATTGCTGTTGAGGGGAACTAGAAAAAAAAAAAATCTATAAATCTTCAGCAGAGCGAGTGTGAGCGAGCTGAGTGTGTCCTGAGCGTAAGTGTGGACGGCGGTAAGTGTGACTTGTGATTCAGTGAAGAGGTATTTGGAAAGCCTTTAACAAATACCTGTGTGAATTGGTGTGAGTTGCTGAATTGGGGGTAGGTATATTCATAAGGGTTAACTTAGGGTGGGGGCTCATAGTTAAGGGTTTATAAGGGGCAGCTGTTTGGGGCTCAAGTCCTTTTTGGAAGTGCATTTGAACAGCAAGGTTGATTGCTGTTGAGGGGAACTAGGAAAAAAAAAAAATCTATAAATCTTCAGCAGAGCGAGTGTGAGCGAGCTGAGTGTGTCCTGAGCGTAAGTGTGGACGGCGGTAAGTGTGACTTGTGATTCAGTGAAGAGGTATTTGGAAAGCCTTTAACAAATACCTGTGTGAGTTGCTGAATTGGGGGTAGGTATATTCATAAGGGTTAACTTAGGGTAGGGGCTCATAGTTAAGGGTCTATAAGGGGCAGCTGTTTGGGGCTCAAGTCCTTTTTGGAAGTGCATTTGAACAGCAAGGTTGATTGCTGTTGAGGGGAACTAGAAAAAAAAAAATCTATAAATCTTCAGCAGAGCGAGTGTGAGCGAGCTGAGTGTGTCCTGAGCGTAAGTGTGGACGGCGGTAAGTGTGACTTGTGATTCAGTGAAGAGGTATTTGGAAAGCCTTTAACAAATACCTGTGTGAATTGGTGTGAGTTGCTGAATTGGGGGTAGGTATATTCATAAGGGTTAACTTAGGGTGGGGGCTCATAGTTAAGGGTTTATAAGGGGCAGCTGTTTGGGGCTCAAGTCCTTTTTGGAAGTGCATTTGAACAGCAAGGTTGATTGCTGTTGAGGGGAACTAGAAAAAAAAAAATCTATAAATCTTCAGCAGAGCGAGTGTGAGCGAGCTGAGTGTGTCCTGAGCGTAAGTGTGGACGGCGGTAAGTGTGACTTGTGATTAAGTGAAGAGGTATTTGGAAAGCCTTTAACAAATACCTGTGTGAATTGGTGTGAGTTGCTGAATTGGGGGTAGGTATATTCATAAGGGTTAACTTAGGGTGGGGGCTCATAGTTAAGGGTTTATAAGGGGCAGCTGTTTGGGGCTCAAGTCCTTTTTGGAAGTGCATTTGAACAGCAAGGTTGATTGCTGTTGAGGGGAACCAGAAAAAAAAAATAAATCTATAAATCTTCAGCAGAGCGAGTGTGAGCGAGCTGAGTGTGTCCTGAGCGTAAGTGTGGACGGCGGTAAGTGTGACTTGTGATTAAGTGAAGAGGTATTTGGAAAGCCTTTAACAAATACCTGTGTGAATTGGTGTGAGTTGCTGAATTGGGGGTAGGTATATTCATAAGGGTTAACTTAGGGTGGGGGCTCATAGTTAAGGGTTTATAAGGGGCAGCTGTTTGGGGCTCAAGTCCTTTTTGGAAGTGCATTTGAACAGCAAGGTTGATTGCTGTTGAGGGGAACTAGAAAAAAAAAAAAATCTATAAATCTTCAGCAGAGCGAGTGTGAGCGAGCTGAGTGTGTCCTGAGCGTAAGTGTGGACGGCGGTAAGTGTGACTTGTGATTCAGTGAAGAGGTATTTGGAAAGCCTTTAACAAATACCTGTGTGAGTTGCTGAATTGGGGGTAGGTATATTCATAAGGGTTAACTTAGGGTGGGGGCTCATAGTTAAGGGTCTATAAGGGGCAGCTGTTTGGGGCTCAAGTCCTTTTTGGAAGTGCATTTGAACAGCAAGGTTGATTGCTGTTGAGGGGAACTAGAAAAAAAAAATCTATAAATCTTCAGCAGAGCGAGTGTGAGCGAGCTGAGTGTGTCCTGAGCGTAAGTGTGGACGGCGGTAAGTGTGACTTGTGATTAAGTGAAGAGGTATTTGGAAAGCCTTTAACAAATACCTGTGTGAGTTGCTGAATTGGGGGTAGGTATATTCATAAGGGTTAACTTAGGGTGGGGGCTCATAGTTAAGGGTCTATAAGGGGCAGCTGTTTGGGGCTCAAGTCCTTTTTGGAAGTGCATTTGAACAGCAAGGTTGATTGCTGTTGAGGGGAACTAGAAAAAAAAAAAAAATCTATAAATCTTCAGCAGAGCGAGTGTGAGCGAGCTGAGTGTGTCCTGAGCGTAAGTGTGGACGGCGGTAAGTGTGACTTGTGATTAAGTGAAGAGGTATTTGGAAAGCCTTTAACAAATACCTGTGTGAGTTGCTGAATTGGGGGTAGGTATATTCATAAGGGTTAACTTAGGGTGGGGGCTCATAGTTAAGGGTCTATAAGGGGCAGCTGTTTGGGGCTCAAGTCCTTTTTGGAAGTGCATTTGAACAGCAAGGTTGATTGCTGTTGAGGGGAACTAGAAAAAAAAAAAAAATCTATAAATCTTCAGCAGAGCGAGTGTGAGCGAGCTGAGTGTGTCCTGAGCGTAAGTGTGGACGGCGGTAAGTGTGACTTGTGATTCAGTGACTTTGGATTCAGGGAGTTTCCAGGGGAGGAATTGCTGTCTGATTTTTATTAATACTTTGTATTTATTTTTTTTTTTTTTATTGAACTGTTCTGTCTGGTGCAATCCCCATTAGGAAATGTGCTCCACGATTGTTAATGCCATCCAGTGCACATCTTGCCACATGTATGCAGTCCTTGAGCAGCCGATCGAGGGTGCATACTGCTGTGCGAGATGTGAGCACGTTGTGCATTTGGAAACCCAGATTCTGACTCTAAATGTGCAGCTGGCAACACTGAGATCCATTGACAATATGGAGAGGAGTCTTCTGCTCACGGAGCAGACGCTCAATGGGACAGATGAGGGGGGTGATGGTGGGATGGAGCTGCAGGACAATGAAGTAGCAAGCTGGGTGACAGTTAGGAAGCGGGGTAGAGGGAAGAGTGCCAGGGAGGCTAGTCCTGATCTGGAACACCCCAATAAGTTTGCTAAGTTGGCAGATGAGGGGGGTGCCAGTACAGGGGTAGCACTGCTGCAGCCAGGCATGTCCTCTGAAAGCCGGAGGAGTGACTGCTCCAGTAAGGAGGGAAATAGGAGAGCAGGGCAGGCCAGACAGGTGCTGGTAGTGGGGGACTCAATTATTAGGGGAACAGATAGGGCAATCTGTCACAAAGACAGGGATTATCGAACAGTGTGCTGCCTACCTGGCGCTCGAGTCCGACACATCGCTGATCGGGTGGACAGATTATTGGGAGGGGCTGGTGAGGACCCAGCGGTCATGGTGCACATTGGCACTAATGACAAAGTTAGAGGTAGGTGGAAGGTCCTTAAAGATGATTTCAGGGAATTAGGCTGCAAGCTGAAAGCAAGGACCTCCAACGTGGTATTTTCCGAAATACTGCCGGTACCACGTGCCACGCCAGAGAGGCAACGGGAGATTAGGGAGGTTAATAAGTGGCTCAAGAATTGGTGTAGGAAAGAGGGGTTTGGGTTCCTGCAGAACTGGGCCGACTTCTCAGTTGGCTACAGGCTCTACGCTAGGGACGGGCTGCACCTCAATGGGGAGGGTGCAGCTGTGCTGGGGGAGAGAATGGCTAGAAGGTTGGAGGAGTGTTTAAACTAGGAATTGGGGGGGAGGGTATTCATTTTATAGGAGGGGAAGATAGTGCAGACAGAGACCTGGGCACAAATAGGGAAGTTGGGGGTGGCGGTGGCATGAGGGTTGGGGTCAGAACAGTTAATAATTTAAGAAATAGAAGTACAGAGAGGAACATAAAGTGCATGTATACTAATGCCAGAAGCCTCGCCAACAAAATGGACGAATTAGAACTAATGTTGTTGGAGCATAATTATGACATGGTGGGGATATCTGAAACGTGGCTGGATGAGAGCCATGACTGGGCTGTTAACTTGCAGGGCTACAGCCTGTTCAGAAATGACCGTACAGATAAGCGAGGGGGAGGGGTGTGTCTATATGTAAAATCATCCTTAAAACCCATCCTGCGCGATAATATAGGTGAATTTAATGAAAATGTAGAATCCCTGTGGGTGGAGATAAGGGGAGGGGGAAAAAATAATAAATTACTGATAGGGGTTTGTTATAAATCTCCAAAAATAATGGAAGCAATGGAGAATATCCTCGTAAAGCAAATAGATGAAGCTGCGACTCAAGGAGAAGTCATTATTATGGGGGACTTCAACTACCCTGAAATAGATTGGGGAATAGAAACCTGCAGTTCCAGCAAAGGTAATCAGTTTTTGACAATTATGAGAGACAATTACCTTTCACAACTGGTTCAGGACCCAACAAGAAGGGGGGCACTGCTAGACCTAATATTAACCAACAGGCCAGACCGCATATCAAATATAAGGGTTGGGAGTCACTTGGGAAATAGCGATCACAAAATAATAAGTTTTCAAGTATCCTTTAAAAAGATGTGTAGTAGAGGGGTTACAAGGACACTAAACTTCAGGAGGGCAAATTTCCAACGGATGAGAGAGGATCTTGGTGCAATTAACTGGGACGATATCCTGAGACACAAAAATACACAAAGAAAATGGGAGACGTTTATTAGCATCCTGGATAGGACCTGTGCACAGTATATACCGTATGGGAATAAACATACTAGAAATAGGAGGAAACCAATATGGCTAAATAGAGCTGTAAGGGGCGCAATAAGTGACAAAAAGAAAGCATTTAGAGAATTAAAGGAAGTAGGTAGTGAGGAGACATTAAATAAATACAGAAAATTAAATAAATTCTGTAAAAAGCAAATCAAGGCAGCAAAGATTGAGACAGATAGACTCATTGCCAGAGAGAGTAAAAATAATCCTAAAATATTCTTTACCTACATAAATAGTAAGAAACTAAAAAATGATAGTGTTGGCCCCCTTAAAAATAGTCTGGGTGAGATGGTGGATGAGGATGAGGAAAAAGCCAATATGCTAAATGACTTTTTTTCATCAGTATTTACACAAGAAAATCCCATGGCAGACAAAATGTCTAGTGATAAAAATTCCCAATTAAATGTCACCTGCTTAACCCAGCAGGAAGTGCGGCGGCGTCTAAAAATCACTAAAATTGACAAATCTCCGGGCCCGGATGGGATACACCCTCGAGTACTGCAGGAATTAAGTACAGTCATTGATAGACCATTATTTTTAATCTTTAAAGACTCCATAATAACAGGGTCTGTGCCACAGGACTGGCGTATAGCAAATGTGGTGCCAATATTCAAAAAGGGGACAAAAACTGAACTCGGAAATTATAGGCCAGTAAGCTTAACCTCTACTGTGGGTAAAATCCTGGAGGGCATTCTAAGGGATGCTATACTGGAGTATCTGAAGAGGAATAATCTCATGACCCAGTATCAGCACGGGTTTACTAGGGACCGTTCATGTCAGACTAATTTGATCAGTTTCTATGAAGAGGTAAGTTCCAGATTGGACCAAGGGAACCCAGTGGATGTAGTGTATATGGACTTTTCAAAAGCTTTTGATACGGTGCCACACAAAAGGTTGATACATAAAATGAGAATAATGGGGATAGGGGAAAATATGTGCAAGTGGGTTGAGAGCTGGCTCAGGGATAGGAAACAAAGGGTGGTTATTAATGGAGCACACTCGGACTGGGTAGCGGTTAGCAGTGGGGTACCACAGGGGTCAGTATTGGGCCCTCTTCTTTTTAACAAATTTATTAATGACCTTGTAGGGGGCATTCAGAGTAGAATTTCAATATTTGCAGATGACACTAAACTCTGCAGGGTAATCAATACAAAGGAGGACAATTTTATATTACAGGATGATTTATGTAAACTAGAAGCTTGGGCTGATAAATGGCAAATGAGCTTTAATGGGGATAAATGTAAGGTCATGCACTTGGGTAGAAGTAATAAGATGTATAATTATGTGCTTAATTCTAAAACTCTGGGCAAAACCGTCAATGAAAAAGACCTGGGTGTATGGGTGGATGACAAACTTAAATTCAGTGGCCAGTGTCAGGCAGCTGCTACAAAGGCAAATAAAATAATGGGATGCATTAAAAGAGGCATAGATTCTCATGAGGAGAACATAATTTTACCTCTATACAAGTCACTAGTTCGACCACACTTAGAATACTGTGCACAGTTCTGGTCTCCGGTGTTTAAGAAAGACATAGCTGAACTGGAGCGGGTGCAGAGAAGAGCGACCAAGGTTATTAGAGGACTGGGGGGTCTGCAATACCAAGATAGGTTATTACACTTGGGGCTATTTAGTTTGGAAAAACGAAGACTAAGGGGTGATCTTATTTTAATGTATAAATATATGAGGGGACAGTACAAAGACCTTTCTGATGATCTTTTTAATCATAGACCTGAAACAGGGACAAGGGGGCATCCTCTGCGGTTGGAGGAAAAAAGGTTTAAGCATAATAACAGACGCGGATTCTTTACTGTAAGAGCAGTGAGACTATGGAACTCTCTGCCGTATGATGTTGTAATGAGTGATTCATTACTTAAATTTAAGAGGGGACTGGATACCTTTCTGGAAAAGTATAATGTTACAGGGTATATACACTAGATTCCTTGATAGGGCGTTGATCCAGGGAACTAGTCTGATTGCCGTATGTGGAGTCGGGAAGGAATTTTTTTCCCCAATGTGGAGCTTACTCTTTGCACATGGGGTTTTTTTGCCTTCCTCTGGATCAACATGTTAGGTTAGGCTATGGGTTGAACTAGATGGACATATAGTCTTCCTTCAACCTTAATAACTATGTAACTATGTAACATGATAGGGCATGTTAGGTTAGGCTATGGGTTGAACTAGATGGACATATAGTCTTCCTTCAACCTTAATAACTATGTAACTATGTAAATTCCTGTGGCCTGCTGCTCTGCATAGCTAAGTGCTTCTTTGCTATTAGTTGCTATTTTTTCTGTCCAGCTTGTCTATTTGTTTTGCTGGAAGCTCTGGGACGCAAAGGGTGTACCTCCGTGCCATTAGTTCGGTACGGAGGGTCTTTTTGCCCCTTTGCGTGGTTTTCTTTAGGGTTTTGTGTAGACCGCAAAGTTATCTTTCCTATCCTCGTTCTGTCTAGAATATCGGGCCTCACTTTGCTGAATCTATTTCATCCCTACGTTTGTCTTTTCATCTTACTCACAGTCATTATATGTGGGGGGCTGCCTTTTCCTTTGGGGTATTTCTCTGAGGCAAGGTAGGCTTATTTTTTCTATCTTCAGGCTAGTTAGTTTCTCAGGCTGTGCCGAGTTGCATAGGGAGCTTTAGGCGCAATCCACGGCTGCCTCTAGTTGTGTTTGGAGAGGATCAGGGATTGCGGTCTGCAGAGTTCCCACGTCTCAGAGCTCGTTCTATTATTTTGGGTTATTGTCAGATCACTGTATGTGCTCTGACCTCCATGTCCATTGTGATACTGAATTGCCTTTCATAACAGCCGTCACACACTGAAAGACGCTTTTTATTGCAAAAAATATTTTTTGCGTTACCACAGTTTGAGAGCTATAATTTTTCCATATTTTGGTCCACAGAGTCATGTGAGGTCTTGTTTTTTGCGGGACGAGTTGTAGTTTTTATTGGTAACATTTTCGGGCACGTGACAGTTTTTGATCGCTTTTTATTTCGATTTTTGTGAGGCAGAATTACCAAAAACCAGCTATTCGTGATTTTCTTTTGGGGGAGGCGTTTATACCGTTCCGCGTTTGGTAAAATGGATAAAGTAGTTTTATTCTTCGGGTCAGTACGATTACAGCGACACCTCATTTATATCTTTTATACGATAAAAACTATTTTATAGAAAAAATAATTATTTATTCGGATTCCCATGACAGCACTACGAGAGAGGGGATCCGCCCTCCAGGAACAGGAAACCTACAGATACAAAAGGGCGGCACCTCTCCCTATGCATCAGTTGGTTTCCTGTTCCTGAAGGGACAGGATCCTACAGATGAATCTCGTAATGGATCCCAGGCCGGCCGGACCAAATCAGGTAGCGGGGGGTCTCCTACCTCGGCCGGTGCGGAAGCCCCTGGAAGACGTCACGGTGGTCCTGGCTGGACTGCCCGTCAGTGACGTAGACAGCAGGGAGCAGAGTCCGGAGGATTCCTGATCTCCTTCAGCGCTGGCGCCGGTAAGTATAGCGCTCCTTCGGTTCATGTGGTGGTGCAGCGCGGTGGTGAGGTAGCGGTGCCAGGAAGGGAACGCTATCCGGAGTGCTGCTGCGTGCTCTTCGGCGTCCTGCATCGCTCTCAGCGTTAGCTGGAGCGTTTCCGAGTGCAGTGGCATCGAGGGGGCAGAGTCAGCAGGCGCTTCCGGGTCACTGGGGAACTGCGCATGCGCAGTTCATCCAAGATGGCGGCGCCCATCGATCCTGAACGCTGGACTCCTCACACACTGCGCTGACCCCCCAGCTGTAGCCTCATCAGCAGGAACCAATGAGAGTGGCGCCAGGCAGCCTGCTGACCGGATCTGAGGGGGATTTAAGCAGGAGCTGGATTTAGAGCTCTGCCTTTGGTCACATCCACATCATGGAGAGTGATGGTGAGCGGCAGCTTCAGCTGTCGGAGGAGGTGCGACAAAAGCCCACGGAGAAGGAGCATGCCAGGAGTGACCAGTCCAGCCATAAAAGCTCGTCCAAGCAGGGATCTAGAGCATCGATTGGCAAAGAACCCCCTCGTGTTCCGGTACCTTTGTTGGTGTACACTGGTAAGAGATCTACGTGAATGCTCACTCAGTGACGCGGGCCCCTTATACTTTGTCATTCTAGGGGAAGAAAAGTGCAAAGTCGAAACATAAGGAGTGTGCCCTGTGTGAAGTCCCGTTACCAGATTCTTATACTAAAAAATTATGCGCCTCCTGTATACAACAGACGGTGAGGTCTACAGGAGTGGAGGGGTTGAGTGACATCAGGCTAGATAGATGGTATCACCCTTATTGTCCTCCCCTAGGTAGCGGAAGAATCTGCTTCTATGGCTAATCTACGTGAGATGATCTGTACAGAAGTAAGGGAATCCCTGCGGTCTTTGACCCAGGCGGGAAGTTCAAAACAGAGAGCCTCGGTGATCTCTGATTCGTCAGAGGAAGATAAAGAGGAAGGTTCTTATGGCTCAAATCTCTCTTCCTCGTCATCAGAAGACGGTGGCAGCACGGTGGCTTAGTGGTTAGCACAGCAGCCTTGCAGCGCTGGAGTCCTGGGTTCTAATCCCACCTTGGACAACATCTGCAAAGAGTTTGTATGTTCTCTCCGTGTTTGCGTGGGTTTCCTCCTGGCACTCCGGTTTCCTCCCACATTCCAAAGACATACTGATAGGGAATTTAGATTGTGAGCCCCATCGGGGACAGCGATGATAATGTGTGCAAACTGTAAAGCGCTGCGTAATATGTTAGCGCTATATAAAAATAAAGATTATTATTATTATTATCAGAAGAGGAATCTGGCCGATTCTGTCTGCCTCTGGACCGGGTGGATAAATTAGTTAAGTCGGTCAGAGCTACGATGGGCCTAGAAGAACCTAAGACTCAGCTTTCCCGTCAGGAGCTAATGTTCAGTGGCTTGGAACACAAGAAGCGTAGATCCTTCCCGGTGAATGATAAAATTCAAGATCTGATTCTCCGAGAATGGAAGAAACCGGAGAAGAAAGGCTCATTACCACCAGCTTTAAAACGCAGGTATCCCTTTGAGGATGCGACTGTG
The DNA here is from genome assembly GCF_032444005.1 of Ranitomeya imitator. Lineage (NCBI taxonomy): Eukaryota > Metazoa > Chordata > Amphibia > Anura > Dendrobatidae > Ranitomeya > Ranitomeya imitator. Next base: position 621,872,480 of record NC_091283.1, read on the forward strand.
GATACCTGGGACAAGGCCCCTAAATTAGATGCCGCGGTGGCAAAGGCATCAAAGAGAGCCGCATTACCTTTCGAGAACATGGGATCCCTTAAAGACCCTCTTGACAGGAAGGCGGATACCTTCCTTAAAGGTACTTGGGAGATGGCAGCCGGATCCTTGAGACCGGCAGTGGCTGCGACTTGTACAGCCAGATCCCTAATGGTCTGGCTGGAACAGTTGGAATCCCAGCTTAAAGAAGGCGCTTCCAGAAGTTCTATTCTAAGTGCGCTTCCGGTGATTCAAGATGCTGCGGCTTTCTTGTCGGACGCGTCGGTCGATTCGGTCAGAATGGCGGCCAGAGCAGCAGGACTCTCCAACGCGGCTCGTAGAGCCCTGTGGTTGAAGTGTTGGTCTGGTGACATTCAATCAAGGTCCAAATTATGCGCTATTCCATGCAAAGGGGAATATCTCTTTGGGCCAACCTTGGATGAGCTGCTTGAAAAGGCTGGAGATGACAAGAAAAAATTCCCTAGTTTGTCATCAGCCTCTTATCGGCGTCCATTCAACAGGAGGAGATTTGGTCGCGGAAGGAAGCGCGCATCCTCGCCCTCTAGAGAGAATTTTAGATGGGAGGATAGACGCAGGAGAGGTACGGGTTACATGTTCCGCCGTTCCTCAAAAGAACGTAAGAAACCGGACCAATGACTAGCAATCCCTGTGGGAGGGAGATTGTCAGCCTTCTCTTCCGCATGGACTAACATCTCAAATAGTGACTGGGTCCGAGGTATTATTTCAGAAGGCCTGAAATTGGAATTTATTCACTGGCCTCGGGATAAGTTTATGCTAACCCCCTTACGTTCCTCCACTATTGAACAGACGGCTTTAGAGGCAGAAGTTGTGAGTTTATGCCTTAAAAACGTGCTGATTGAGGTCCCAGAGTCAGAAAGAGGGAGTGGATTCTACTCTCCTCTATTTCTGATTCAAAAACCGGACAGGTCATTTAGGACTAGTATTAACCTTAAATCCCTTAATGAATACCTGGTTAAGGCCACATTTAAAATGGAGTCAATCAGCTCTGCAATAAAAATGTTGTTCAAACACTGCTTCATGGTAGTTGTGGACTTAAAAGATGCGTATTATCATGTTCCTATCCATGAGAACTTTCAGAGGTTTCTACGTGTGGCAGTGTCTATGGGGGGTATTGTTCGACATTTTCAATTTAGAGCCCTTCCCTTCGGCCTCTCAACGTCTCCCCGAGTATTCACTAAAATTGTTGCGGAGGTCATGGCACACTTACGTGAATTTGATATCCTCATAAACCCTTATCTGGATGATTTCCTGATAGTTGGAAACTCAGCAGACCATTGCCTTGCTCAAGTAAAAACAGCTATGTCTAAACTAGAGCATCTGGGCTGGATTATAAACTATGAAAAATCCCGATTACAACCCCTAAAAACCCAGAGATTTCTAGGGCTGCTGTTAGATTCCGAGTCCCAACAATGCTGTCTTCCACCTGATAAACTGCTCCATATCCAACAGCAGGTATTAAAAGCAATTAATAAACCAACCATGACTCTTAGACAGGCTATGTCTTTGTTAGGTTCCCTAACTTCCTGTATTCCGGCCGTCCGTTGGGCACAGTTCCACTCCAGACCTTTACAGTTTGACGTACTGAATTATGATAGAGTCTTACAAGGTTCCTTGCAGGGTCAGTTGACGTTGAGTCCAGAGGTTCTGACATCTCTTAGATGGCGGCTGAAGGAAGACAATCTGTCAGCAGGAGTTCCCTGGGTGACTCAAGTGACTCGGGTAATTACGACGGACGCCAGCCCCACGGGGTGGGGGGCACACATGGGTGACGTAGTAGTCCAGGGTTTATGGGATCCCCAAACATCAGCCTCTTCCAATCAGAGGGAGTTAATGGCAATTGAATTCTCAATTAAAGAACTCCTTGTATATCTACAGGGTCACCATGTCAAAATCCTCTCCGACAACCAGGTGGCAGTGGCCTATGTGAATCACCAGGGTGGAACACGCTCCAAGTCCCTGATGGAAGTAGCGGATCGCCTGCTCCAGACAGCAGAAAACCATTTTCTATCTTTATCCGCAGTTCACATAAGAGGGAGAGAGAATATAAGAGCAGACTTTCTAAGTCGAAGCACCTTAAAACAAGGAGAATGGTCTCTGAACACAAAGATCTTCAACCGGATTGTCCGCATGTGGGGTCATCCAGAAGTGGACTTATTTGCCACCAAGCACAACAGAAAGACGATAAATTTCTCTTCCTTAAATCCCAGGGAATATCCACTGGCAGTGGATGCCTTCCTGATCAGATGGGATTTCCGATTGGCATATGCGTTCCCCCCGCTCAATCTATTGCCGCTGGTGGTCAGAAAGATAAGTGAGGATCAAGCGAGAGTCATACTGATCGCTCCGTTCTGGCCCAGAAGAGCTTGGTTTTCCTTGCTCAGGACCATGTCCGTGAAAGACCCCTGGGTGCTGCCGGACATTCCGGACTTACTTCATCAAGGTCCGATCAACCATCCACAAGTGAAGGGTCTCCATTTGACGGCATGGTTTTTGAGAGGTCATTGTTAAAAAGCAGAGGTTTTTCTCCAAACCTAATTGATACCCTTATGAAGAGTAGGAAAAACATAACAACTAAGATCTACTCTAGAGCTTGGAGGAAGTTTCTGGCCTCTTCAAATTTTAATATTGAAGAGGGTATACCAATCAACCAGATTCTAGAATTCCTGCAGAGGGGGCTAGAGCTAAATCTATCCACAAGTACACTAAAAGTACAAGTATCAGCCCTGGGGGCTCTATTTTCTTGTAACATTGCGGGTAATTATTGGGTATCAAAGTTTATCAAAGCATCTAGTAGATCCAGACCTATACACAGGAATAGGTCAATGCCTTGGGATCTCAATCTAGTCCTTTCAGCCTTGACTAAGGAACCATTTGAGCCCTTACATTCAGCCTCACTTAAATTACTATCCCTCAAAACAGCGTTTTTGGTGGCAATTACATCTGCTCGTAGGGTAGGAGACATACAGGCTCTTTCTAGGCTGTCCCCTTATACAGAATTTCTACAGGACAGAGTAGTCCTCAGACCAGATCCAGCTTATTTACCAAAAGTGGCCTCAGATTTTCACAGATCTCAGGAGATAGTGTTACCGTCATTTCTCCCTAATCCTTCTAATTCCAAAGAGGAGTTACTCCATACATTAGATGTTAGGAGATGTCTATTAGAATATATATCAGTCACTGATGCTTGGAAGAGAGAGGATGCGTTGTTTCTATCCTTCCAAGGTCCCAGGAAAGGTCTTAGAGTTTCAAAGTACACGCTAGCTCTCTGGCTTATACTGCAGGTGGAGGTCCAGCTCCGCAGAATCTGAGGGCACATTCCACCCGCGCCATGGCTACATCCTGGGCTGAAAGATCTGGAGTGTCGATCGACCAGATATGTAAGGCAGCTACGTGGTCATCCCCTTCCACCTTTTTCAAGCACTATAGGTTGGACTTGGGGTTCTCTTCTGATCTCACCTTCGGGTTAAGGGTGCTGCAGGCTATAGTCCCTCACTAAGGTAGTTTACATCTCTGTAATTCTCTCGTAGTGCTGTCATGGGAATCCGAATAAAGCATTAAGCTACTTACTGGTAGCGGCGTTTTTCGGAGGCCCATGACAGCACCCTTAGTTCCCTCCCTATTCACGTGGGGGTTGCACTTCCTATAGTATATATAATGAGATAGATAGATCTCACGTGTGGTATATAGTTCAATATGATGGATTCTTTTTGTACATAAACTGTATATAATGTATATTTGTGTGCTACTAACCGCGGTAGTCCTCTCAGGCTCTGAAATACAACTGATGCATAGGGAGAGGTGCCGCCCTTTTGTATCTGTAGGTTTCCTGTTCCTGGAGGGCGGATCCCCTCTCTCGTAGTGCTGTCATGGGCCTCCGAAAAACGCCGCTACCAGTAAGTAGCTTAATGCTTTTTGCATTGCTTTATTCTCAGGACTATAACTTTTTTATTTTTTGCTGATGATGCTGTGTGTTGGCTTGTTTTTTTGCGGGACAAGGTGACGCTTTCAGCGGTTCTATGGTTATTTATATCTGTCTTTTTGATCGCGTGTTATTCCACTTTTTGTTCGGCGGTATGATAATAAAGCATTGTTTTTTGCCTCATTTTTTTTTTTTTCTTACGGTGTTTACTGAAGGGGTTAACTAGTGGGCCAGTTTTATAACTCGGGCCATTACGGACACGGCGATACTAAATATGTTGCTTTTATTGTTTTTTTTTTTTTATTTAGATAAAGAAATGTATTTATGGGAATAATATATATATATTTTTTTCATTATTTAGGAATATTTTTTTTTATTTTTTTTTTACACATTTGGAAACATTTTTTTTTAACTTTTTTACTTTGTCCCAGGGGGGGCCATCACAGATCAGTGATCTGACAGTTTGCACAGCACTCTGTCAGATCACCGATCTGACTTAGAGCACTGCAGGATTCACAGTGCCTGCTCTGAGCAGGCTCTGTGAAGCCACCTCCCTCCCTGCAGGACCCGGATGCCGCGGCCATCTTGGATCCGGGTCTGGAGCAGGGAGGGAGGTAGGAGACCCTTGCAGCAACGCGATCACATCGCGTTGCTGTGGGGGGCTCAGGGAAGCCCGCAGGGAGCCCCCTCCCTGCACGATGCTTCCCTGTACTGCCAGCACATTGGGATCATGTTTGATCGCGATGTGCCGGGGGTTAATGTGCCGGGAGCGGTCCGTAACCGCTCCTGGCACATAGTACCGGATGTCAGCTGCGATAGGCAGCTGACACCCGGCCGCGATTGGCCGCGCTCCCCCTGTGAGCGCGGCCGATCTCGTATGACGTACTATCCCATCGGTGGTCACAGGGGCCAACCCCACCTCGACGGGATAGTACGTCTAATGTCAGAAAGGGGTTAACAAGATGGCATATGACTCCAGCTAAACTCAATCAATTAGGGCTTGCAGATTCCAATGTATGTCAGCGGTGCCATAATTCTCTGGGGCATCACGCTCACATATTTTGGGATTGCCCAGGATTGAATAGATTTTGGGATGAAATTAATCTCACTCTTACAAATAATTAAGATTAATCTTCAGGCTCCTGAGGTTCTCTTTTCATGCCCGTCAAAAAACTAAAGACCAAAGTAACATAGCCTTCTTCCACTCCTGGTTAGTGCTGCAAAGCACTTAATTACTTTGCACTGGAGGGATGAATTGCCGCCTACTTTGCTGGAGTGGTCCTCTAAAGTTAATCAAATTTCTCGCCTTAACCCCTTAGCGACTGCCGATACGCCTTTTAACGGCGGCCGCTAAGGGTACTTAAACCACAGCGCCGTTAATTAACGGCGCTGTGGAAAAAGTGTATAGCGCCCCCCACAGGCCGATTTTCTCCGGGGTCTCGGCTGCCGAGGGTAGCCGAGACCCCAGAGAACATGATTCGGGGTTTTTTTAACCCTCCCCGCATTTGCGATCGCCGGTAATTAACCGTTTACCGGCGATCGCAAAAAAAAAAAAAAAAAAGCGATCTCTTTTTAATTTCTCTGTCCTCCGATGTGATCGCACATCGGAGGACAGAGAAAAGGGGTCCCAGGTGGCCCCCCAATACTCACCTAGCTCCCCCGATGCTCCTCGTGTCTCCCGGTGGGCGCCGCCATCTTCAAAATGGCGGGCGCATGCGCAGTGCGCCCGCCGGCCGGCACCGGGAGAATCTTTGGGGTCTCGGCTGCCTGGGGTAGCCGAGACCCCAAAGAGCATGATCGGGGGTCGGTTTTAGCGACCCCTGTTTTGCGATCGCCGGTAATTAACTGTTTACCGGCGACCGCAAAAAAAAAAAAAAAAAAGTAAAGTGTAATTCTCTGTCCTCTGATGTGATCGCACATCAGAGGACAGAGAAATAGGGGGATTCGGGGACCCTAGCATACTCACCTAGGTCCCTGGATCCTCTTGCTGCTACTCCTGGCCGCCGGCAGAAGAACATGGCGGACGCATGCCCAGTGCACCCGCCATCTGTCTCCATCTGCCGGCCGGCAGGAGAACAGCGGTTAGGGCTAAAATTAGGGGTAGGGTTAGGGTTAGGGGTAGGGTTAGGGGTAGGGTTAGGGGTAGGGTTAGGGTTAGGGGTAGGGGTAGGTGTAGGGTTAGGTTAGGGGTAGGGTTAGGGGTAGGGTTAGGGGTAGGGTTAGGGCTAGGGTTAGGTTAGGGGTAGGGTTACGGCTAGGGTTAGGTTAAGGGTAGGGTTAGGTTAGGGGTAGGGTTACGGCTAGGGTTAGGTTAGGGGTAGGGTTAGGTTAGGGTTAGGGGTAGGGTTAGGTTAGGGGTAGGGTTGGGGCTAAATTTAGGGTTAGGGTTGGGGCTAAATTTAGGGTTAGGGTTGGGGCTAAATTTAGGGTTAGGCTTCTTTCACACTTACGTCGGTACGGGGCCGTCGCAATGCGTCGGCCCGACATACCGACGCACGTTGTGAAAATTGTGCACAACGTGGGCAGCAGCTGTAGTTTTTCAACGCATCCGCTGCCCAATCTATGTCCTGGGGAGGAGGGGGCGGAGTTACGGCCACGCATGCGCAGTCAGAAATGGCGGATGCGACGTACAAAAAAACGTTTCATTGAACGTTTTTTTGTGCCGACGCTCCGCCAAAACACAACTGATCCAGTGCACGACGGACGCGACGTGTGGCCATCCGTCACGATCCGTCGGCAATACTATGGGCAAAAAACGCATCCTGCGGGCACATTTGCAGGATCCGTTTCTTGTCCAAAACGACGGATTGCGACGGAATGCCAAACAACGCAAGTGTGAAAGTAGCCCTAGGGCTAGGGTTAGGGTTGGGGCTAAAGTTAGGGCTAGGGTTGGGGCTAAAGTTAGGGTTAGAGCTGGGATTAGGTTTAGGGTTTGGATTAGGGTTGGTATTAGGGTTAGGGTTGGCATTAGGGTTACGCTTGGGATTAGGGTTAGGTTTGGCATTAGGGTTAAGGTTAGGGTTGTGATTAGGGGTGTATTGGGATTAGGGTTAGGTTTGAGGTTAGGGTTGAGATTAGGATTAGGGGTGTGTTGGATTTAGGGTTTTGATTAGGGTTATGGTTAGGGTTGACATTAGGGTTGTTTTGGGGTAAGGGTTGTGATTATGGTTAGGGTTAGTGATTAGGATTATGGATCAGGTTGGGATTAGGGTTAGGGGTTGGAGCTAGAATTGGGGGGTTTCCACTGTTTAGGTACATCAGGGGGTCTCCAAACACGACAGCCAATTTTGCGCTCAAAAAGTCAAATGGTGCTCCCTCCCTTCTGAGCTCTGCCGTGCGCCCAAACAGTGGGTTACCCCCACATATGGGGCATCAGCGTACTCGGGATAAATTGGACAACAACTTCTGGGGTCCAATTTCTCTTGTTACCCTTGTGAAAATAAAAACTTGGGGGCTACAAAATCTTTTTTGTGAAAAAAAAAAATATTTTTTATTTTCACGACTCTGCATTCTAAACTTCTGTGAAGCACTTGGGCATTCAAAGTTCTCACCACACATCTAGATAAGTTCCTTGGGGGGTCTAGTTTCCAAAATGGGGTCACTTGTGGGGGGTTACTACAGTTTAGGTATATCAGGGGCTCTGCAATCGCAACATAATGCCCACAGACCATTCTATCAAAGTCTGCATTCCAAAAAGGCGCTCCTTCCCTTCCGAGCTCTGCCGTGCGCCCAAACAGTGGTTTACCCCCACATATGGCACATCAGCGTACTCGGGATAAATTGGACAACAACTATTGCAGTCCAATTTCTCCTGTTACCCTTGTGAAAATAAAAACTTGGGGGCTACAAAATCTTTTTTGTGAAAAAAAAAATATTTTTTATTTTCACGACTCTGCATTCTAAACTTCTGTGAAGCACTTGGGCATTCAAAGTTCTCAGCACACATCTAGATAAGTTCCTTGGGGGGTCTAGTTTCCAAAATGGGGTCACTTGTGGAGGGTTTTTACTGGTTAGGTACATCAGGGGCTCTGCAAATGCAACATAATACCCGCAGACCATTCTATCAAAGTCTGCATTCCAAAACGGCGCTCCTTCCTTCCGAGCTCTGCCGTGCGCCCAAACAGTGGTTTACCCCCACATATGGGGTACCAGCATACTCAAGACAAATTGGACAACAACTTTTGGGGTCCAATTTCTCTTGTTACCCTTGTAAAAATAAAAACTTGGGGGCTACAATATCTTTTTTGTGGAAAAAAAAAATATTTTTTATTTTCACGGCTCTGCATTATAAACTTCTGTGAAGCACTTGGGCATTCAAGGTTCTCACCACACATCTAGATAAGTTCCATGGGGGGTCTAGTTTCCAAAATGGGGTCACTTGTGGGGGATTTCTACTGTTTAGGCACATCAGGGGCTCTCCAAACGCGACATGGCGTCCGATCTCAATTCCAGCCAATTCTACATTGAAAAAGTAAAACGGCGCTCCTTCACTTCCAAGCTCTGCGGTGCGCCCAAACAGTGGTTTACCCTCACATATGGGGTATCGACGTATTCAGGAGAAATCGCACAACAACTTTTGTGGTCTAATTTCTCCTGTTACCCTTGTGAAAATAAGAATTTGTGGGCAAAAAGATCATTTTTGTGTAAACAAAAGCGATTTTTTTATTTTCACGGCTCTACGTTATAAACTTCTGTGAAGCACTTGGGGGTTCAAAGTGCTCGCCACACATCTAGATAAGTTCCTTAAGGGGTCTAGTTTCCAAAATGGTGTCACTTGTGGGGGGTTTCCACTGTTTAGGCACATCAGGGGCTCTCTAAACGTGACATGGCGTCCGATCTCAATTCCAGCCAATTCTGCATTGAAAAAGTCAAACGGCGCTCCTTCACTTCTAAGTTCTGCGGTGCGCCCTAACAGTGGTTTACCCCCACATATGGGGTATTGGCGTATTCAGGAGAAATTGCATAACAAAATTTATGGTTACATTTCTGTTTTTACACTTGTGAAAATAAAAAAAATGGTTCTGAATTAAGATGTTTGCAAAAAAAAGTTAAATGTTCATTTTTTCCTTCCACATTGTTTCAGTTCCTGTGAAGCACGTAAAGGGTTAATAAACTTCTTGAATGTGGTTTTGAGAACCTTGAGGGGTGTAGTTTTTAGAATGGTGTCACACTTCATTATTTTCTATCATATAGACCCCTCAAAATGACTTCAAATGTGATGTGGTCCCTAAAAAAAAATGGTGTTGTAAAAATGAGAAATTGCTGGTCAACTTTTAACCCTTATAACTCCCTAACAAAAAAAAAATTTGTTTCCAAAATTGTGCTGATGTAAAGTAGACATGTGGGAAATGTTATTTATTAACTATTTTTCGTGACATATCTCTCTGATTTAAGGGCATAAAAATACAAAGTTTGAAAATTGCAAAATTTTAAAAATTTTCGCCATATTTCCGTTTTTTTCATAAATAATCGCAAGTAATATCGAAGAAATGTTACCACTAACATGAAGTACAATATGTCACGAAAAAACAATCTCAGAATCAGCGGGATACGTTGAAGAGTTCCAGAGTTATAACCTCATAAAGTGACAGTGGTCAGAATTGCAAAAATTGGCTCGGTCATTAAGTACCAAATTGGCTCTGTCACTAAGGGGTTAAAGAACTTTCAAGCTGGGAAATTCACAACCATGACCTTTATGTAAAAACCTGGGCGCCCTGGAAAAAATTTCAATAGGATAAGGCTTTATAAAGTTATATTATACGCCCTTATATATATTCTAATTCTGATTCTGATTGCAAATTTCTTTTACATTTAAATGTTCGAAGTATTGACAATAGCACCTATGCCAATGTTTGATCCAATAGGTCTATACTTCCCTATATCACTTCCCCCTTTTTTCCCTTACCCCCTTTCAGCCTAGTCCTTACCCTCACCCCCTCCCTACTCCTCTTCCCTACCTTCCCCTCCCCCACTTATTTGTCAAGTTAATGCTAATTAGCTATATAATACTAGGCATATATGGTGTATCCCCAAATCCTTACCTATCCCCCTACCCCTTCCATGCTTTTCTGCCTTATCTTCTTATTTCCCACCCCCCATGTCAAGTATACAGTAAACAATGGTATTGTGTTTGTAACATTTGACATTTTTACTTTCTTCCTGTTATTCTCTTGTTTCAAAAATAAAGAATTTACAAAAAAAAAAAACAAGACTAAAATTACGAGACAGCCAAGAGGTGCTTGCAAAACTTATTGTTAGTGACAATACCCCTATAAATTTGCTGGGAGCAGATGTGTTGAGTGTTATCCAGGCCACCATACAGTACTCTCCTGAGGGTATTACAGCCACAAGTCCCCTGTCAGATAAACTTGTATAAGATTGCAGCAATGGTGTATATAACAAAAACAGTTAAAGTAACGCCTGACACCAAAATGTCTGAGGATGGGGAAATGAGAAAGGTGCCAGACACAATTTGGGCAAGGGAAAAAATCGATGTGGGTCGGCTGCCCATTTCTCCCTGTCATGATTAAATTGAAAGAAGGAACCACTCCTCCTTGTTTAAAGCAATACCCCTTGAGCCTAGCTAAATCAATGGCCCTGAGAAGGGATATTAAAGAGTATGTTAAGGCAGGGGTTCTGGTGCAAAGATCTTTACCCTGCAGCACCCCTTTGTATCCCATTGAGAAAAAAGTACCCAAGGGTTCCCCTAACACTAAAGGTACTGTCACACTAGACGATATCGCTAGCGATCCGTGACGTTGCAGCGTCCTCGCTAGCGATATCGTCCAGTGTGACAGGCAGCAGCGATCAGGATCCTGCTGTGCTGTCGCTGGTCGGGGCAGAAAGTCCAGAACTTTAGTTGGTCGCTGGACTCCCCGCAGACATCGCTGAATCGGCGTGTGTGACACCGATTCAGCGATGTCTTCACTGGTAACCAGGGTAAACATCGGGTAACTAAGCGCAGGGCCGCGCTTAGTAACCCGATGTTTACCCTGGTTACCATCCTAAAAGTAAAAAAAACAAACACTAGATACTTACCTACAGCCGTCTGTCCTCCAGCGCTGTGCTCTGCTCTCCTCCTGTACTGGCTGTGAGCGTCGGTCAGCCGGAAAGCAGAGCGGTGACGTCACCGCTCTGCTTTCCGGCCGCTGTGCTCACAGCCAGAGCAGGAGGAGTGCAGAGCACAGCGCTGGAGGACAGACGGCTGTAGGTAAGTATGTACTGTTTGTTTTTTTTTTACTTTTAGGATGGTAACCAGGGTAAACATCGGGTTACTAAGCGCGGCCCTGCGCTTAGTTACCCGATGTTTACCCTGGTTACCGGCATCGTTGGTCGCTGGAGAGCTGTCTGTGTGACAGCTCTCCAGCGACCAAACAGCGACGCTGCAGCGATCCGGATCGTTGTCGGTATCGCTGCAGCGTCGCTAAGTGTGACGGTACCTTTACAGAATGGTTCATGACTTAAGGGCTATTAATGATATTACAGAGAGTGTGACCTCAATTGTCGCTAACACACACACCTTACTGTCGCAGATCCCAGTGACGTCAAAATGTTTCACAGTCATTGATTTGGCAAATGTATTCTTCTCTGTACCCCTGCACCCTGTCAGTATCTTTTTTCTTTTACTCACGAAGGTAAAACAATACTGTTGGACAGTCCTCCCACAAGGGGGAAAGAACTCCCCTACCATCTATTCAACAGCGATGGCAAGGATCCTTGAGCAGTGGCAACCACCTCATCCACAGATTGTACTATTACTGTACGTGGATGACCTCCTGCTCTGCTGCCAGGACCAGATGTCCTTGCTGTGTATTTTTGGCAGGGAAGGGTTGCAAGGTCTCAAGTGACAAATTACAGTATTGCAAACAAAAGGTGACATTTTTAGAACATTGTATTGCTGAAGGTACAAGACACCTGACTAAAGAGGGAAAACAGGCAATTCAACATCTCCCTTTGCCCAGGTCACACCATCATCTACGCACTTTCCTGGGCTTGGTGACCTACTGTAGGCCTTGGATAAGGTCTGCTTCACAAATGATGCAAATGATGCAACCACTTTATGACTGCTTGCCATCAAACCCCTACAATCTCACCCAAGAAGCAATTGATACCTTCCATTCTCTCAAACTGCTTATTGTGTCAGCCCCGGCCTTAGGCATTCCAAACAATGATTAGCCATTCTTCTTGTTTTGCACAGAGCAGGGAGGACATGCTACCGTAGTACTGACACGACAGCATGGAGGGAAACAGAAACCAATAGCTTAATACTCAGCACAGTTAGACCCAGTGATTAAAGGGTCTCCTACGTGTGTTCGTGCTGTAAGAGCTGCTGCACAACTGCTAGGCACGTGAGCTCACACTGACTTTTTCCTTTGACAATTTACACTCCACTTTACATTAATGCCATACTCACACAAGTTCAACCAAAACACCTGTCTATGGCTAGACAGCTCAGACTTGAATGTGCTCTAATACTAATTTCTGAATACGTCACCCTCTAAAGATATAATGTTCTGAATCCAGCCACTCATCTGCCTGTGGATTCAGAAAAGGGGGAATTGGTGGTGATGTTGGCAGGTGAGGAAGAATACTCTGACATGATGCACGAGCATGACTGCATAGGAACTGATGAGTCAGGAGACAGTGGGTTTTACTATGTTCATGAAAAAAAACCTGTTGCTAATGCATATTTTGAGGTTTTTATTTTTTGTAGATGGCTCCAGAAACCACCAGGATGGGGGATTCTACACTGGATATGCAGTAGTATCCTCACATGAGGTAATCCGAGCTGAACCACTTCCTCCTCACATGTCGGTGCAGGAGGCAGAGTTGAAGGCACTCACTGAGACGTGTAGAGCTGCTGCAGGTAAAGTCGCTAATATTTACACATATTCGAATTAAGCAAGGGGAATATCCCATGATTATGGCCCTATCTGGAGAAGCATAGTGTTTCTTACATCAGTCGGTAAGCATATTAAAAATGCAGAGCTGGTGAAACAATTACGGCATTGATGTTACCAGTCTTGGTTGGCATAATCAAGGTGAAAGCACACACAAACTGTGACTCTGTGGAGGTAGAGAGGGCAACAGAAGGGAGGACGAGGCAGCTAAAGTAGCAGCAAGGCGGCCTAGGGAGCAGTGGACGGTGGCGGGGAATCAGTGTATTCCAGCCACACTGAGCCTAGACGTCCTGAAATCACTCCAGCTGCCCAAACAGAGAAGGAACACTATGGGAGAATAAGGATAAATTGTACATACCAAGGTCCCTGTTCCCAATCATGGCACAAGCAACACATGACTCACACCTCAAAATGTCATATGTGTCCATGGTAAATGCCTTCTGGATCGCTCCTGGTTTCAGTTATGCAGCTGCGAAACCTGTACAGTCATGCCTCGCCTGTGCACAGCACAACCCAGGAAAAACAGTAAAAGTCCCTAAGAAAGCGACACCTAGGTCTCTCTACCCGTTTTAGAGACTGCAGACTAACTACATATAACTACCCAGTTAGGAGTGTATGAAAAGTGTCCTAGTATGTGTAGATCTCTTCTGTGGTTGGATAGAAGCCTATCCGGTAAAATGTGCAAATGCTAAAATGACTGCAGGCACACTGATGAAAGAACTGATCTGCAGGTATGGTCTCCCATACACACTTCATGGGAGAAGCAATGAGGGAAGTCATGCAGGTGCTGGGAGTACAGCAAATATTTATTTCATACACCATATAGACCACCAAGTAGGGGGAAAGTTGCAAGACTAAATGGAACACTTAAACTGAAAATTCAAAGGCCATGGCAGACACAGGAAAGAGCTGGGTAGAGTGCTTGCCTCTTGCACTCTTTTCAGTCAGACACACTCCAAATAGAAAGACAGGCTTGTGTCCTTTTCAAGTCCTGTTTGGTAGTGCCCGAAAGACTGTTCTGTACTTCCCACAGGTGCTACAAAAGCAACACGGTGCTATGACAGCCTATGTCCAGGCTTTGCAGAAAGAATTAATGTGGTGCATAAACATGTGTTCTCATTAGTGTTGAGCATTCCGATACCGCAAGTATCGGGTATCGGCCGATATTTGCGGTATCGGAATTCTGATACCGAATTCCGATACTTCCCGCGTATCGGATACCGGAATCGGAAGTTCCCAGAATTCAAACTGAACGCAGCAGCCAATGAGTAATGATTGGAAGTGTGGGCACATCCTGTTTAGCATGGTGGGCATGTAAGTACTGGCAAGGCTTGGATTGGCTGCTGAAATGATGTCACTCTGCACTATAAAAAACGCTGCCGCCATTTTGCGCTCACTCTGCTGTGATTTCAGTTAGGGACAGGACGCTGTGTTCTAACTGAGGGCCAGTCGAGCTAGCTAATTGCTTTATTTTCCTTTCCAAAGGCTAATTTAGCAAAACGCTGTGTGTTCTTCACTGTTCACCTTGCTCTTGCCTTGCAGCGCTGTTTTATCAGCGTTCTGCAAGGTCTCTGTGTGTGTGTGTGTGTGTGCAGCTCACTCTGTAGTCTGTGTGCAGCCATATACCCGGTTGTATTCAGCTCAGGGGGGGTTCACACTGCCTCACACAGTTGTCCTTTTTTGCTCTTAGTGCAGCCTGCTGCACATTTTTTCTCAAATTTCCTATTAGTGTTTTTCCACCAGTCTCCAGCTCTATTGTGGAAAAACACTACATAGGATAACCTAGAGGGGGGTTTTTGGGCCTTGCAGCGCCGTTTACGGCTGTCTGCACGGTCTCTGTGTGAGCCCAGCTCGCCCTGTAGTCTGTGTGCAGCCATAGCCGGTTGGATTCAGCTCAGGGTTCGTTACTGGCTCATACCTAGAGAAAAATTTTACTTTTTTTCAAATAGTGCAGCCTGTTTAAAATTTGAAAAACAAAAATTCCTATTAGTGTCTTTCCACTCGTATCCAGCTAAATAGTGGAAAAACACTATATAGGATAACCTAGAGGAGGGTTTTTTGGCCTTGCAGCGCCGTTTACGGCTGTCTGCACGGTCTCTGTGTGAGCGCAGCTCGCCCTGTAGTCTGTGTGCAGCCATAGCCGGTTGGATTCAGCTCAGGGTGCGTTACTGCCTCATACCTTGAAAAACAATTTCCTTTTTTTCAAATAGTGCAGCCAGTTTAAAATTTGAAAAAAAAAATTCCTATTAGTGTCTTTCCACTCGTATCCAGCTAAATAGTGGAAAAACACTATGTAGGATAACCTAGACGAGGGTTTTTTGGCCTTGCAGCGCCGTTTACGGCTGTCTGCACGGTCTCCGTGTGAGCCCAGCTCGCCCTGTAGTCTGTGTGCAGCCATAGCCGGTTGGATTCAGCTCAGGGTTCGTTACTGCCTCATACCTTGAGAAAAATTTTACTTTTTTTCAAATAGTGCAGCCTGTTTAAAATTTGAAAAAAAAAATTCCTATTAGTGTCTTTCCACTCGTATCCAGCTAAATAGTGGAAAAACACTATATAGGATAACCTAGAGGAGGGTTTTTTGGCCTTGCAGCGCCGTTTACGGCTGTCTGCACGGTCTCCGTGTGAGCCCAGCTCGCCCTGTAGTCTGTGTGCAGCCATAGCCGGTTGGATTCAGCTCAGGGTTCGTTACTGGCTCATACCTAGAGAAAAATTTTACTTTTTTTCAAATAGTGCAGCCTGTTTAAAACTTGAAAAACAAAAATTCCTATTAGTGTCTTTCCACTCGTATCCAGCTAAATAGTGGAAAAACACTATATAGGATAACCTAGAGGAGGGTTTTTTGGCCTTGCAGCGCCGTTTACGGCTGTCTGCACGGTCTCCGTGTGATTTAAACTAGCTCTGTAGCCCGATCTGCACCAAAAAAAAAGTTAAGTTCACCAAACACAACTTAACACTTGTGTAGGCCACATTTGAAAAATAATAAAGTTTAGTCCACAATTTACAACATTAGTGTTTCTTACACCTGTTAGGAGGAGCATTTCAGGAATGAGCACACTAAGGCCTTAGTACTTTTCTGCTTATCTTTATCTGTCAACCAAGATGAAGAGGGCAGGGAGTAAGGCACGTGGGCGTGGGCGCGGAGCAGGGAGAGGAGCAGGGAGAGGACGTGGTGATTCTGTGCCTGCTGCGGGCGCCGGTGACTCGTCGTCACTCAGTTTCAGCAGGGAACAGTCCTTCATGCGCAGCTTTGTCGGAGAGCGCCGTGCACCGCTGCTACGTGAAGACCAAATTGAAGCCGTTGTCGGGTGGATGGCAGCTAATGCCTCGGCATCGACTTCAGTTAGTGCCACATCCTCTCAGGCACAGAGCACTGGAGAGCAGCCATCTGTCTCTTCACCACCTGCCAAATTGGCCAGGCAGTCAGAGAGCCCAGGACAGGAGCCGTCTCTACTTCTGTTCTCTGAATCTCTTGGCTTGGAAACAGGGGGCCAGGCAAGCAGCATTGGAGAAATGGAAGAAGAGGCAGTGTGCAGTGATGCCCAAAAGCTTTATCTCTCTGACTCTGAAGAGGCAGGTGGGCCAGTGCCTCCGGTGACCACAGCGCAGTACGCATCTGATGATGAAACTCAGGTGCCGCTTTCTGATGCGTACTGTGCTGCCGAGACTACCCAGGAGGAGCAGTTGGTGGCAGAGGGTAGTGGAGATGATGAGGTCCTTGACCCATCGTGGCGTGAGGAACAGGAAGGTGGTGGGAGCAGCTCTGAGGAAGAGCTTCCCCTTACGGGCCAAAGAGGGAGAGGGAGGGGGAAGACTGCGGAGCCTGTAGCCTCCACTTTGGCACCCGTTAGGAGCCTGTCTCTTTCCAAAGCCAAAAAGGGCGCTCCCAAGACTTGCAGTGCCTGGTCCTTTTTTGACACAGTTGCAGATGACATTTGTTTTGTCAAATGCAAGCTGTGTCATCAGAAAGTAAAAAGAGGTAAAAGTGTCAGCAACCTCAATACCACAAATATGTGGAAACATGTGCGGAACAGGCACGCGGTGGAGTTACAGAAACACAGTGAAGACGTAGGCCAACCAACAGCGGCAGCTACCACCTCTTCATCTCGTGTTGCCTCTTCCTCCACTGTTGTCCAGAGACCGAGTGTAATTCCACCCACAGCACCACCTTCCCAGTCATCCTCACACTCCCAGTCTACTCTACAGCCATCGGTAGTCCAGGCATGGGAGAAAAGGCGGGCATTCTCGGCCAACCACCCCCGAGCACAGGCTCTGAATGCAGGCATTGCCAAACTGTTGTCCCTGGAAATGCTCTCGTTCAGGCTGGTGGAGACTGACAGCTTCCGTGACTTGATGGCATTGGCAGTCCCACAGTACAAGGTGCCCAGCCGCTTTTACTTCAGCAGGCAGGCTGTCCCTGCCCTGCACAGGCATGTTGAGGCAAACATAAAACATGCGCTACTGAACGCCGTCAGTAGCAAGGTCCACCTCACCACCGATGCGTGGACCAGTCAGCATGGACAGGGGCGATACGTTTCCCTCACTGCCCATTGGGTTAATGTTGTTGAGCCAGGTACAGATCGTGCGAGTGGCGCAGGACGTGTCCTGCCCACTCCAAGGATTGCAGGAATCCAGTCTGTACGCATCGACTCCTCCTCTTACACCAGTTCCTCTGATTCCTCTCTGCAGGATCCGTCACAGTCCACCTCCACATGGACCCGTGAACGTTTACCTATGACCGACATGAGCAAAGCCGTGGCCAAACGTCAGCAGGCCGTCTTGAAACTAGTTTCATTGGGGCATCGAAGCCACACAGCGCAGGAGCTCTGGAATGCCATCAAGCAGGAGAGCGATGTGTGGTTACTGCCAGCGAATCTCCAGCCAGGCATGGTAGTGTGTGACAATGGCCGAAATCTGGTGGCAGCTTTGGCCCTTGGCAACCTCACTCACATCCCATGTCTGGCACATGTGCTCAATTTGGTTGTGCAGAGTTTTCTGAGGGACTATCCGGATCTTGATGCCCTGCTGCACAAGGTCCGCCTAGAGTGTGCTCACTTGCGGCGTTCCAGCTTGGCCAGATCCCGCATTGCTGCTCTGCAGCGCCGATTCCGCCTTCCGGAACACCGCATCATATGTGACCTACCTACCCGGTGGAATTCCACGTTACATATGTTGGAGCGGTTGTGTGAGCAGCAGCAAGCAGTTATGGAGTACCAGCTGCATCAGGCGCAAAGAAGTCGCAGTCAGCGCCGATCAGACTTCACAACCACAGAGTGGGCCACTATGAAGGACGTCTGCCAGGTTTTGCGTCCTTTTGATTATTCCACGCGGATGGCAAGTGCAGATGATGGCAAGTCAGCATGACTGTCCCCCTTATCTGCCTGCTTCAGCAAACTTTGCAAGGGTTAAGGGATGATGTGGTGGAAGAGGTGGAGGATGAGGAGTCACCTTTTCCATCAGCTTCTGGAGAGTCAGCGCCACGTGGTTCCTCACAAAGGGGTACGCAGGGGCCAATTTGTGAGGAGGATGAGGAGGAGTCAATGGAGGAGGAAGAGCTCCGTCCAGAGGAGGGAGCGACACAATTGTCCAGTGGTCAGTGTGTACAGCGAGGGTGGGGTGATGACGAGCGGGCAGAGATCATGTCTCAAGCAGGGGACAGCGTTTCTGGGCCAGTTGGCACTCTGCAGCACATGGTGGATTTCATGCTGCAGTGCCTGAGATACGACCGCCGCATCGACCACATTCTCAACATGCCTGATTATTGGGTGTTCACCCTCCTCGATCCTCGCTACCGGGACAACGTCCAAAACCTCATCCCTGCGTTGACCCGGGAGCGTAAATTGCGGGAGTACCACGACACACTGGTGAATTCCATCATCTTCTCCTGTCCAACTGAGAGGAGTGCTGCTAGTGCTTTACAAAGCAGCTCAGTGCGTCGAGGCAGTGGGGGAGGCTCTGCCCAAAGAGGGAGCAGAAGCAGTGCCTCTGCCCAAGGCAAGCCCAGTATGGCACAACTCTGGCACACTTTTGTGTGCCCGCCCCAAATGTCTAAACCATCACCGGCGGCTCCAGTCAGCAGGAGGCAACGGTTCCGTCAGATGGTGACAGACTACATGGCTTGCCCTCTTACTGTACTCCCAGACGGCTCTTCCCCGTTCAAGTTTTGGGTCTCTAAGCTGGATACATGGCCAGAGCTAAGCCAGTATGCATTGGAGGTGCTGGCTTGCCCTGCGGCTAGTGTCTTATCGGAACGTGTCTTTAGTGCCGCAGGTGGTGTACTAACAGACCGTCGCATGCGACTATCCTCCGATAACGTTGACCGGCTTACTTTCCTGAAAATGAACCAGGCCTGGATCTCGCAGGAATTTGCCACTCCTCTGCCTGATTAAGTAATTGGGTGTCATCCAGGTCTCCTGCTGTGTTCATCTTTCTACCACCTGAACTGCTATTCCTGGGCTCCAACACCGCCAGTTGCGGCTCAGAAGTGCAGGCTGCACAGTAAAAACATACGACCCAGTGTTATTGGGTTTCAGTAACGTCAGCTGATCCCCAGCTGTGTAGCCGGCAATGTGTCCTGCGACCGCCACGCTGGCACAACAACCTAAATGTAAGGGAACCTGTCCCCCCCCCCCCCGTCGTTTGTTACTGAAAGAGCCATCTTGTGCAGCAGTAATGCTGCACAAGGAAAAGGTAGCTTTTTTTTTTTAGCTCTTTGCACACGCAGAACTTAACACTTATAAAATGTGTTCACTGATACCGTTATACCGTCCCGGAGCTGGGACTTTCCTTCGTAATGTGACGCAGCACAGCCGTCATTCCTACCCCCTTGGTGCCATGCGCTGCCTCCTCAGCGTTGTTTTAAGCTGTCACGGAGCCTGCGCTGTTCTGTTATCCCTTGGGCATGCCCTATTTGCGCTGCCTGTCTTCTGACATAATTTGGTGTCAGGCTGGCTGCGCCTGTGCGGCCGCGGTGCCCGAGATCCCGCCTCGCAGTGTCTTCTGATTGAGTCACACTGCGGGCCTGGGATCCATGGGCATGCGCAGTGCATATCTTCCCCTCGGGCTCTCGCTCATTTCCCTCCGCCTTCTTTAGACTGTGCGCCGTCAGCTGATCCCTAGCATGCCACGGCCGTGACACCGCACAGTCTGAAGAAGAGGGAAGGAGGGGAGTGAGAGTCGAGGTTATGCACTGTGCATGCCCATGGTTCCAAGGCCCGCAGTGGGATTACGTTAGACGAGACTGCGAGGTGGGATCTGGAGCAGCGTGGACGCACAGGCACTGACAGCCTGACACCAAATTATGTCAGAAGACAGGCAGCGCTAATTGGGCATGGCCAAGGGCTAACAGAACAGCGCAGGCTCCGTGACAGCTTAAAACAACGCTGAGGAGGCAGCGCACGGCATCAAGGGGATAGGAATGACAGCTGTGCTGTGTCCCATTACGAAGGAAATTTGCACCTCCGGAACGGTTTAACGGTATAAAGGGACACATTTTTAGTGTTTACTTCGGTGTTTGCAAGGAGCATAATTAAAAGAGCAACCTTTTCCTTTTGCATCCTTAGTGCTGCACAAGATGGCTCTTTCAGCTACAAACGTCTTGGGGGGGGGGGTTAAAGGTTTCCTTTCAACTTGCTCCAATCAGGCTTCGGCCTACACCCTGTTCCTCTGCTCCTCCTGCTGTCCCTGGGCTCTAACACCGCCAGTTGGTGCCTGGAAGTGCTGTGTGCACAGTCAACAGTCGCTCCTCTGTTATTGGGGTTCAGTAACGTCAGCTGATCCCCAGCTGTGTGTGCGGCAATACCTCCAATCTGCTCCTCCTGCTGTCCCTGGGCTCTAACACCACCAGTTGGTGCCTGGAAGTGCTGTGTGCACAGTCAACAGTCGCTCCTCTGTTATTGGGGTTCAGTAACGTCAGCTGATCCCCAGCTGTGTGTGCGGCAATACCTCCAATCTGCTCCTCCTGCTGTCCCTGGGCTCTAACACCGCCAGTTGGTGCCTGGAAGTGCTGTGTGCACAGTCAACAGTCGCTCCTCTGTTATTGGGGTTCAGTAACGTCAGCTGATCCCCAGCTGTGTGTGCGGCAATACCTCCAATCTGCTCCTCCAGCTGTCCCTGGGCTCTAACACCGCCAGTTGGTGCCTGGAAGTGCTGTGTGCACAGTCAAGTCGCTCCTCTGTTATTGGGGTTCAGTAACCTCAGCTGATCCCCAGCTGTGTATCCGGGAACGTGTCATGCGACCGCCACGCTGGCACAACTAAAATGTAAGGGGACCTGTCCCCCCCCCCCCAGGCGTTTGTTACTGAAAGAGCCACCATGTGCAGCACTAATACTGCACAAGGGAAAGGTCGCTCTTGATATTATGCTCCTTGCAAACGCTGAACTACACACTCATGTAATGTGTCCCCTCACACCGTCCAACCGTCCCGGAGGTGGGACTTTCCTTTGTAATGTGACGCAGCACAGCCGTCATTGCTACCCCCTTGGCACCGTGCGCTGCCTCCTTAGCGTTGTTTGATTCCGTCATGGACCCTGCGCTGTTATGTTATCCCTTGGCCATGCACAGTTTGCGCTGCCCGTCCTCTGACATCATTTGTTGTCGTCCTGGCTGCGCCTGTGCGTCCACGCTGCCCGAAATCACACCTCGCAGTGTCGTCTAATGTGATCCCACAGTGGGCCTGGTATCCATGGCCATGCGCAGTGCATATACTAGCCTCTCACTCCCCTTCTTCACGCTTCTTCAGACTAGGCGGCGTCAGCTGATCCCTAATAGCATGCCACGGCCGTGACGCCACACAGTCTGAAGAAGCAGGAAGGAGGTGAGTGAGAGGCGATGATATGCACTGCGCATGCCCATGGATCCCTGGCCCGCAGTGGGACTACATTAGATGACACTGCAAGGTTGGATCTCGGGCAGCTTGGATGCACAGGCACTGCCAGCCTGACACCTACATGATGTCAGAAGACGGGCACCGCTAACTGTGCATGGCCAAGGGATAACATTACAGCGCGGGCTCCCTGACAGAACCAAACAACGTTGAGGAGGTGGCGCCCGGCACCAAGGGGGTTGGAATGACGGCTGTGCTGTGTCACATTACAAAGGAAAGTCCCACTTCCGGGATGGTTTGACTGTGTGAGGGGACACATTATATGAGTGTGTACTTCAGCGTTTGCAAGGAGCATAATTTTCGGAGCCACCATTTTCCATGTGCAGTATTACTGCTGTACAAGATGGCTCTTTCAGCAACAAATGCCTGGGGGGGGGGTTAAAGGTTCCCTTTCAACTTGCTCCACTGCAGGCTTCGGCCTACACTCTGCTCCTCTTTGATTCCCTGGGTTTCAACACTGTCAGTTGCCACCTGGAAGTGTTGTCTACACAGAAAAAACACTAGGTGATGTGTCAGTGGGGTTCAGCACCGCCAGCTGTTCCCCTGCTGTGTAGTCGGCAACGTGTCCAGCACAAGCCACGCTGGCACAACAGAACAAAAGCTGCCACCAGTGCAGGCTTCGGCCTACACTCTGCTCCTCTCCTCCTCCTGCTGACCCTGGGCTCAAACACCGCTAGTTTTTGCCCGGAAGTCCTAGCTGCACAGAGAAAAACACCAGCCAATGTGTTAGTGGGGTTCAGCAACGCCAGCTGTTCCCCTGCTGTGTAGCCGGCAACGTGACCTGCAAACGCCACGCAGGCACATGAACTGAAATTAAAGGGAACCTGGCCCCACCCCCCCAGGTGTTTCTATGTATAACAGCCACCTAGTACAGCAGTACTGCTGCATTTGTACAAGGTGGCTGACTTTTTCTCCTTGCCCACGTGGAACTCAACACGTACAAAATGTGTCTCATTGAGACCATTCCACTGTCCCTGAGGTGTGACTTTCCTTTCTAATGATACGCAGCACCCCCCTTGGTAGCGTTTCCCGTCTTTTGTCATCATGGTTAGCTGGCTGCGCCTGTGCATCCGCCCTGCTAGAAACAACGCCCCTCGTTGTCATATTTATTTTGTCAGCGAGGGTGTGGTTTATGGGCACGAGCAGTGCATATGTTCGCCTGTCTTAACTCATCTCCTTCCGCCTTCTTCAGACTGTGCGGCCTCCTGGCCGTGGTAGGCGATAAGGGATCAGCTGAGGCCGCCCAGTCTGGAGCAGGTGTAAGGACATGTGTAAGCGGCAAACCTATTTACTGCACAAGGCCACGAATCCCAGCCACGCAGTGTGATTTTTTTGAAAACACACTGTGGGTCTGGGATTCATGTCCATCGCTAACCGCAATGGCCGAAATGAAATGAGGTCAGAAGACAGGAAGCGCTCACAGCGCATGGCCAAGGGATCACAATAGCGCAGACTCCTGTACAGCAAATAACAATGCTCAGGAATCTGCGCCCAGTACCTAGGTGCAAATTTTGACACCTGTGCTGCGTCTCCTTAAAAAGACAAGTCACGCCTCCACAACTGTTTGACAGTATAATGGGCTAAATAGTGTACGTGTTTTAGTCAGCGTGTGCAAGGAGCAAAACAAATAGAGCAACCTTTTACTTGTGCAGCATTAATGCTGCACAAGGTGTGGCTCTTGTACCTTGCAACACCTGAGGGGGGTTAAAGGTAACCTTTGAAATTGGTTCAACTAGGCTTCGGCCTACACTCTGCTCCTCTCCTGCTGACCCTGGGCTCAAACACCGCTAGTTTTTGCCCGGAACTGCTAGCTGCACAGAGAAAAACACCAGTCAATGTGTTAGTGAGGTTCAGCACCGCCAGCTGTTCCCCTGCTGTGTAGTCGGCATCGTGTCCAGCACAAGCCACGCTGGCACAACTGACCAAAAGCTGCCACCAGTGCAGGCTTCGGCCTACACTCTGCTCCTCTCCTCTTCCTGCTGACCCTGGGCTCAAACACCGCCAGTTTCTGCCCAGAAGTGCTAGCTGCACAGAGAAAAACACCAGCCAATGTGTTAGTGGGGTTCAGCACCGCCAGCTGTTCCCCCGCTGTGTAGCCGGCATCGTGTCCAGCACAAGCCACGCTGGCACAACTGACCAAAAGCTGCCACCAGTGCAGGCTTCGGCCTACACATTGCTCCTCTCCTCCTCCTGCTGACCCTGGGCTCTAACACCGCCAGTTTTAGCCCGGACATGCGAGCTGCACAGAGAAAAACACCAGTCAATGTGTCAGTGGGGTTCAGCACCGCCAGCTGTTCCCCTGCTGTGTAGCTTGCAACGTGACCTGCAAACGCCACGCAGGCACATGAACTGAAATTGAAGGGAGCCTGCCCCCCACCCCCAGGTGTTTCTATGTAAAACAGCCACCTTGTACAGCAGTACTGCTGCATTTGTACAAGGTGGCTGACTTTTTCTCCTTGCCCACGTGGAACTCAACACGTACAAAATGTGTCTCATTGAGACCATTCCACTGTCCCTGAGGTGTGACTTTCCTTTCTAATGATACGCAGCACCACCCTTGTTAGCGCTGCCCGTCTTTTGACATCATTGGTTAGCTGGCTGCGCCTGTGCGTCTGCCCTGCTCGAAACAACGCCCCTCGGTGTCTTATTTTTTTGAACAGCGAGGGTGTGATTGATGGGCATGTGCAGTGCATATGTTTTCCTGTGTTCACTCATCTCCTTCCGCCTTCTTCAGACTTGGTGTCCTCATGGCCGCGGCAGGCGATAAGGGATCAGATGAGGCCGCCCAGTCTGAAGCAGGTGTAAGGACATGTGTGAGCGTCAAACATATTTACTGAACAAGGCCACGAATCCCAGCCACGCAGTGTGATTTTTTGAAAACACACTGTGGGTCTGGGATTCATGTCCATCGCTAACCGTAACGGCCGACATTAAATGAGGTCAGAAGACAGGAAGCGCTCACAGCGCATGGCCAAGGGATCCCAATAGCGCAGACTCCTGTACAGCAAATAACAATGCTCAGGAATCTGCGCACAGCAGCTAGGTGTAAATTTTGACACCTGTGCTGCATCTCCTTAAAAAGACTAGTAGTCACGCCTCCACTACTGTTTGACAGTATAATGGGCTAAATAGTGTACGTGTTTTATTCAGCGTGTGCAAGGAGCAAAATTAAATAGAGCAACCTTTGACTTGTGCATCATTAATGCTGTTCAAGGTGTGGCTCTTGTACCTTGCAACACCTGAGGGGGGGGGTTAAAGGTAACCTTTGAAATTGGTTCAACTAGGCTTCGGCCTACACTCTGCTCCTCTCCTCCTCCTGCTGACCCTGGGCTCAAACAACGCCAGTTTCTGCCCGGACATGCTAGCTGCACAGAGAAAAACACCAGCCAATGTGTTAGTGGGGTTCAGCACCGCCAGCTGTTCCCCTGCTGTGTAGTCGGCATCGTGTCCAGCACAAGCCACGCTGGCACAACTGACCAAAAGCTGCCACCAGTGCAGGCTTCGGCCTACACTTTGCTCCTCTCCTCCTCCTGCTGACCCTGGGCTCAAACAACGCCAGTTTCTGCCCGGACATGCTGGCTGCACAGAGAAAAACACCAGCCAATGTGTTAGTGGGGTTCAGCACCGCCAGCTGTTCCCCAGCTGTGTAGCTGGCAACGTGTCCTGCAAACGCCACGCAGGCACATGAACTGAAATTGAAGGGAGCCTGCCCCCCACCCCCCCAAGTGTTTCTATGTATAACAGCCACCTTGTACAGCAGTACTGCTGCATTTGTACAAGGTGGCTGACTTTTTCTCCTTGCACACGTGGAACTCAACAAGTACAAAATGTGTCTCATTACAGACCATTACAATGTCCCTGAGGTGTGACTTTCCTTTTTAATGACACGCAGCACCCCCATTGTTAGCGCTGCCCGTCTCCTGACATCATTGGTTGGCTGGCTGTGCCTGTGCGTCCCCCCTGCCCGACACAACGCCCCCCGTTGTCTCATATATTTTGACTGCGAGGGTGTGATTGATGGGCATGAGCAGTGCATATGTTCCCCTGTCTTCACTCCCCTCCTTCCGCCTTCTTCTGACTGTGCGGCCTCATGGCCGCGGCATGCGATAAGGGATCAGCTGAGGCCGCCCAGTCTGAAGCAGGTGTAAGGACATGTGTGAGCAGCGAACATATTTACTGCACAAGGCCACGATTCCCAGCACCGCAGTGTGACTTTAGGAAAAGCCACTGTGGGTCTGGGATTTATGACCATCGTTAACCGCAATGGCCAACATGAAATGAGGTCATGAGACGGCCTGCACTAACAGGGTATTGCCAAGGGATAACACAAGAGCGCAGTTTCCTGTACTGCAAATAACAATGGTAAGGAATCTGCGCACAGCACCTAGGTGTAAATTTGTACACCTGTGCTGCGTCTCCTTAAAAAGACTAGTAGTCACGCCTCCACTACTGTTTGACAGTATAATGGGCTAAATAGTGCACGTGTTTAATTCAGCGTGTGCAAGGAGCAAAATTAAATAGAGCAACCTTTGACTTGTGCATCATTAATGCTGTTCAAGGTGTGGCTCTTGTACCTTGCAACACCTGAGGGGGGGGTTAAAGGTAACCTTTGAAATTGGTTCAACTATGCTTCGGCCTACACTCTGCTCCTCTCCTCCTCCTGCTGACCCTGGGCTCAAACAACGCCAGTTTCTGCCCGGACATGCTAGCTGCACAGAGAAAAACACCAGCCAATGTGTTAGTGGGGTTCAGCACCGCCAGCTGTTCCCCTGCTGTGTAGTTGACATCGTGTCCAGCACAAGCCACGCTGGCACAACCGACCAAAAGCTGCCACCAGTGCAGGCTTCGGCCTACACTCTGCTCCTCTCCTCCTCCTGCTGACCCCGGGCTCAAACACCGCCAGTTTCTGCCCGGACATGCTAGCTGCACAGAGAAAAACACCAGTCAATGTGTTAGTGGGGTTCAGCACCGCCAGCTGTTCCCCTGCTGTGTAGTCGTCATCGTGTCCAGCACAAGCCACGCTGGCACAACTGACCAAAAGCTGCCACCAGTGCAGGCTTCGGCCTACACTTTGCTCCTCTCCTCCTCCTGCTGACCCTGGGCTCAAACACCGCCAGTTTCTGCCCGGACATGCTAGCTGCACAGAGAAAAACACCAGCCAATGTGTTAGTGGGGTTCAGCACCGCCAGCTGTTCCCCTGCTGTGTAGCTGGCAACGTGTCCTGCAAACGCCACGCAGGCACATGAACTGAAATTGAAGGGAGCCTGCCCCCCACCCCCAGGTGTTTCTATGTATAACAGCCACCTTGTACAGCAGTACTGCTGCATTTGTACAAGGTGGCTGACTTTTTGTCCTTGCCCACGTGGAACTCAAAACGTACAAAATGTGTCTCATTGAGACCATTCCACTGTCCCTGAGGTGTGACTTTCCTTTCTAATGATACGCAGCACCCCCCTTGGTAGCGCTTCCCGTCTTCTGACATCATTGGTTGGCTTGTTGCGCCTGTGCGTCCGCCCTGCCTGAAACAATGCTCCTCGTTGTCTTATTTTGACTCCGAGGGTGTGATTGATGGGCACGAGCAGTGCATATCTTCACCTGTCTTAACTCATCTCCTTCCGCCTTCTTCAGACTGTGCAGCCTCATGGCCGCGGCATGCGAGAAGGGATCAGCAGAGGCCGCCCAGTCTGAAGCAGGTGTAATGACGTGTGTGAGCGGCCAAAATATTTACTGCTCAAGGCCACGAATCACAGCACCGCAGTGTGACTTTATGAAAAGGCACTGTGGGTCTGGGATTTATGGCCATCGTTAACCGCACCGGCCAACATGAAATGAGGTCATAAGACGGGCAGCTCTAACAGGGCATTGCCAAGGGATAACACAAGAGCGCAGACTCCTGTACAGCAAATAACAACGCTCAGGAAGCTGCGCCAAGCACCAAGGCGTTATTTGGGACACCTGTGCTGCGTCTCCTTAAAAAGCCAAGTCACGCATCCACTACAGTTTGACTGTACAATGGGCTAAATTGTGTACGTCTTTCATTCAGCGTGTGCAAGTAGACAAATTAATAGAGCAACCTTTCACTTGTGCAGCATTAATACTGCACAAGGTGTGTCTCTTGTACTTTGTAACACCTGAGGGGGGGTTAAAGGTTTCCTTTGAAATTGGTTCAAATAGGCTTCGGCCTACACTCTGCTCCTCTCCTCCTCCTCCTGCTTCAACACGGGCTCTAACATTGCTAGTTTTTGACCGCAAGTGCTAGCTGCACAGAGAAAAACACACGCCATTGTGTTAGTGGGGTTCAGCAACGCCAGCTGTTCCCCCACTGTGTAGCCGGCAAAGTGTCCTGCAAACGCAACGCAGACACAAAGCTGCCTCCAGTGCAGGCTTCGGCCTACACTCTGCTCCCCCTGCTTACCCTTAGCTCCAACACCGCTAGTTGGGGCTCTAGGAAGACAATCTTTAATAGGCAACGCATCTGGGTTCCAGCACCGCCAGCTGGTTCTCGGCAGTGTTCTTGTCACAGGTACTCCCTCGTGCCAAGCCTGGTTTCAGCACCGTCAGCTGTTTCCGGGTTGTGTCAAGCTCGCTGAGACGCCTATGCTTGCCCCGTCGTGGTGCGGTCGGGTTAGCCAACTCCAGGGTGCCTCCAGTTTAGGAGCTTCCTATGTGGGCTGCGTGAACTGATAGTCAAGGCTGGTTCTGTAGTGCCAGTAGGCCCAGCTCCCCCTGTAGGACTGTTGGGGTTCGGTAACTGCGGCTGCCTCGCGGCCTAGCTGTTCTCTCCTCTCCTGTGGGCGTTGGGGTCCACCACCTGGTTCCAGCACCGTCAGCTGGTTCCGAGCCGAGCCTTTGGCTTAGGTGCCTCCTCCTGGGTATCCGAGTTCCGCCAACGTCAGGCGGTCCTTGGTAGTGCTTTTAAGCGCGGGCACCTACAGCTTAGTAACCGGGTTCCAGCACCGCCAGCTGGTCCTCGGTCGTGCCATTGGCTCTTGCACACTGGGGCAACGCATCTGGGTTCCTGCACCGCCAGCTGGTTCTCGGCAGTGTTCTTGTCACAGGTACTCCCTCGTGCCAAGCCTGGTTTCAGCACCGTCAGCTGTTTCCGGGTTGTGTCAAGCTCACTGAGACGCCTATGCTTGCCCCGTCGTGGTGCGGTCGGGTTAGCCAACTCCAGGGTGCCTCCAGTTTAGGAGCTTCCTATGTGGGCTGCGTGAACTGGTAGTCAAGGCTGGTTCTGTAGTGCCAGTAGGCCCAGCTCCCCCTGTAGGACTGTTGGGGTTCGGTAACTGCGGCTGCCTCGCGGCCTAGCTGTTCTCTCCTCTCCTGTGGACATTCAGGTCCACCACCTGGTTCCAGCACCGTCAGCTGGTTCTCGGCAGTGTCTTTTGCTCTTGTACCTTCTGCTCCCCATCCTGGTTCCAGTACCGTCAGCTGGTTCCGGGCAGAGCCTTTGGCTTAGGTGCCTCCTTCTGGGTATCCAAGTTCCACCAACGTCAGGTGGTCCTTGGTAGTGCTTTCGGGCACGGGTACCTCCTGCTTAGTAACCGGGTTCCAGTAACGTCAGCTGGTCCTCGGTAGTTCCATTGGCTCTTTGACCTTCGGCTACCCATCCGGGTTCCAGTACCGTCAGCTGGTTCTCGGCAGTGTCTTTTGCTCTTGTACCTTCTGCTCCCCATCCTGGTTCCAGTACCGTCAGCTGGTTCCGGGCAGAGCCTTTGGCTTAGGTGCCTCCTTCTGGGTATCCGAGTTCCGCCAACGTCAGGCGGTCCTTGGTAGTGCTTTTTAGCACGGGTACCTCCTGCTTAGTAACCGGGTTCCAGTAACGTCAGCTGGTCCTCGGTAGTTCCATAGGCTCTTGAACCTTCGGGTAGCCATCCGAGTTCCGGTTCCATCAGCTGGTTCTTGGCATTTTCTCAGCCTTCTTGTACCTTCTGCTACATTTCCAAGTTGAAGACCCTAAAGTCGACGACCCGGAAGACCACCCCGATGACGACGACGACGACCCGGAAGACCACCCCGATGACGACGACGACGACGGCGGAGACGACGACGGCTGAGACGACGACGGCGGAGATGACGACACTGGAGACGACGACCCTGGAGACGACGACATGGAAGACCGAGAAGCAGAAGAACAAGAGGCTGCAGAACAAAGAGCAGAAGAACATTAAGCATAAGACTTAATATCAGAGCAAAAGATATTATCTAAATTATATGCAGAAGAAGACTAAGCAGTGTATGGGGGTGAGTCCGTTCCTCCTCGTGGTGCCCCTGGATAAAGCCTGATGCTGCAGGCCAAACTGAACGCGGACAAATGTAACTTTTGTGACTGGCAGAACGGAAGGTGTAATCTTCCAACTTTTATAGATAACAACTACGGGAATGCCTGTCACAAATGAGAATATGATGAAGAAGTAGAATAGGAAGAATAATAACAGTGGAATAAAAAGAATATGTAGAATAGGAAGAATAATAATAGTTGAATAAAATGAATATGAAGAATGTAATAATAAAAAAAAATAGGTAGAAGATGAAGAAGAAGATGAATAAGGTGAAGAAGAAGTTGATGTCAAAGATGCTGATGATGATAAAGATAAAAGTGTGGGAAAAGTAAAAAAAAAAAAGAAAAAAAAAGAAGGGGAAGGGCGTGGAATAGTGAAACATCAATATCTGACAAAATAAAAAAAAATTTACATACTCAATATCTTTTTCACTCCGAACGTCTTAAAAAAAAACAAAAACATGCTATTCTATTTGATTGGGCTAAACCTCATTGCCTTTAATGTCTCCGCCACCTCCCACAATACATCCTACATTATTCTTAGTTGTTTTCCTTCATGTAGAATGAACCTACAAGGCAAGAAAGGGTTTATTTTAATTCCGATATTTTGGTCCCATTGACTTGCATTGGGATCGGGTATCGGTATCGGCGATATCCGATATTTTTTGAATATCGGCCGATCCTATCCGATACCGATACTTTCCGATATCGGAAGGTATCGCTCAACACTAGTTCTCATCCATTCCAGATCCTAATGCCAGTGCAGACGTACATCAGCTAAATCCAGTTGATTGGGTGGTCATACACTGACACCTGAGAAGGAGCCTAGATCCACGGTTTGACGGCCCGGTTTAAAGTCCAGCTGACCATTCACCTCAGTGAAACTTGAGGGAAAGCCCACTTGGATCCATGCCAGTCACTGCAAAAGATCTTTTCACCAGCAGAATGACTGTTCTCCTAATAACCTTGCTGGCAGTGGCAGAAATATTGCACTCTGCAGAGACACTGGATACACTTTTAAATGTTGACAGGGACAACAAACTTACTCAACATCATACTCTTCTTATAAAGAACGCGTAAGGACAAAAACTGTTGGACTGTTGGATCTGTACACATAGCTCAGTATCTGCAAGGACTCTGCTGTACTTAACCTTACCCCTGGAGCCAAGGAAGGTATTAACACCACACTGCATTTGGGCTCAGATTTTCTAGGCTCCTTAAGGTTCTTAATGAGACTAATACAGTATAGAGACTCCTTTTTAAATCCAGCCAATTGGCTTATCGGCCTAGCGGGATGGATTATTTTTGGTATTTTACAGACTCACATGCAATTTTTATTGTTTTGTTTTCTTTAATGCTTTATGTAGCTGTAAATGCGCTAATATGTGCATTACATAAGTTATTGAAGAGTGTATGTTTAAGGAAGGAGTCTAAGGCTGTGCCACCCATAGTGTATCATAGACCCCGGATAACCACTGCTGACTGGGGAAGTGAGTGTCCACACTGAGGGTGGATGGGTGAAGCAGGTAGAAAGCCCCCTTATGGGTACTAGACCCATGAGACAGTAGCTCCTTTGTGGACATCAACTGACCCTGTGGCAGAGGTTATACCATTTACAAAAAGGGGAAATTGATATAGAAGGGTGCCTTTTATTGTCTTTTACCTTTAATTGCTAGAATTGCTGGAATGCATTCTTATGACGCGGTAGTCTGGTAGTGTGGTCTCCTCTTCAAGGATTGTATACTTCTTATCTTATATGTTTTCAATAGTCAGAAAACCGCATGTTCTGGGTACGTGGGAAATAAAGGTCAGTATGACCCGGGGTAACAGGGGGGGAGGTCTACATGAATTACATTGAGAGTTACATTTGTTGTAAATGGTATAAAATCCTTCCTCTTGCTTGATTACATCAGATAAAGTGACTTTGCTCACAATCCATGTGTGATTTCCTTTTTCTCCAAGTGCGCTTGGCAATGAAGGGCATAACCTCCTGATTTGGCCTCACTGGTGATCTGGCATATCTGACATTGAGTCAGAACGCAAACAGCTATAACACTACCCTGCTGGATCCTAGCTACAAGGACAATGTGCCATCATTGCTTCCATAACTGGAGTGGGTTTGACAAATATGTAAATACAAGCATGCACTAGTAGAGAAACTACACACAGCTTTCCCAGTTGACAGTGGTGGCTCAGTGGAAGAACAAGATAGAAGCGGAAGAGGATGTCGCTAACACCTCTATGGCAAAACCACCACTTCAAAAGGCAGGGTTGTAATCATCATCCCACACCTGACTGGCCATAGCCTTTTTACCACCGGTCACAGCTGCTGGCTCAGACTCTGTCATCTGTGTGACAGCATGGGATCCGCCGCTCTGTGACCGACGGTAGTGTGGAAGGTTACCACTGAACAGAGCTGGTGTTTCTTGCGCTGTCATAAAGATGATGGAGTGGGAAACGCCGGATTTTCTGGCCCCCCATTCATTTGAAAGGGGTCTCAGTTCGAATTTGAGTCCCGATACCGTTCTGGTGCTCGAGCCAAATGTTTTTTAAAGTTTAGCCAAACCTGATGGACCTGAACATCCACGGGTCCATCCATCACGAGAAACAGACAAATAGACAAAAAATTGCAAAATAAAAACGGAAAAATTGCAGACATACATACATTTTTTCGATCTAAATTTGTTCTTCAATTTCCTTTGGTGTAGGAAAGGTTTGTGGATCACATCCAGCTCAAGCTGACCCCTACATGTGAATGATTTACCATTGTATAATCCATCTTTTATAAGCCTGGTTATGTGTTCAAGTTTCCAGAATAGCTTATATTGAATTATGGAAATTGCAGGTCAGTAACTGAACCATGAGCTAATAAGAAGGTGAGTACATTGTATATGAAATAACTGTTTCTTTTTAACCTCCCTTCCATATAGTAAATGGGAGATGTCCAACTTGGCTACAAAAGAACATCTTCCCAACCTTTGAAGCTTCAGCTCTCTAGTCAGAGGTGTCAGCCATTAAACACTCTAGTCCTAGTGATGACCTCTTGGTGCTGAGTTCCTGTTTGCCTACTCATCTGTAATAATAATTCAGAGATGTTATGGCCCTTCGTGTATTGTTAATAATATGAATGACAGACTTAATCTAAAGTTATATTAGTGACATTATTGTTTCACTTTACAGTTGGTAATGGTAATAAACCCACTTTGCTTTCTCTGTGGACGATTCAGCTGTTTCGGACATTCACCTCATTGCTCTTGCATAATTTTGTGTAAGCAGCTTACTTTTCAATGCCATTTTAGAACGTCAGTGTAGAGTGAAGTCTGGATGGCTTAGATTTTTAAAGCACCACTTCAGCATTTTTTTATTATTGCAGAACTGGAATTTTCCAACTAATCTAAGTTTCCTGCCACTAGTAGTATATTAACCAGCTGCCATATTAATTTGTTATCGGTGCCGCTCCGGTCTGTCTTCTGCAGACTGTGACCTGCACGGTAATCCAGACGTTAAGAATCAATGTAAGTCTATGAGAGCCAGAACAAATGTCTCATAGACTTAGATTGAGAGTTTGTGACTGTTACCTATGACTTACAGGCCGTCAAAAGTTGCAATCACAAGATGGCGACATGGGATCGGAGAAGTGCCTGGAACAGCTGAATATGGTGGCCGGTGAGTATAAGACTAGTCTCAAGAAAGTTAGATTACTGGCACCACTCTAGCGCTGAATGAAAAAAAAAGCTGGAGCGGTGCTTTAAATTTAATGTACAGAGAAATAGTACATTACAAATGGCCTGTGAAAAGCTGGCATATGGTTGGCAATTGTTAATGAGTGCTTTCAGAACATCGTATTTAAAAATTGTATTCCTGTCTATGTAAATTCTAACATTTTGTCTCTATGTCAAGACTACGGTACTGAAAATGATAGCTAAGTGCAGAATGGCACTTGGTAATTTTAGTATCCTTAACTATCTTCATATTTTCAGAATGCAGAAACAAAGTCAATCAGCAGCACAATTCAACTCCTCCTGACAAAACTTGTCACCAAGTAAGAGTATTATGGTGATCAGTCGGTGTTTCAGCAATGGGACTTATATCAGTTTAAAGTGAACCAATCAGCGGAATTTTGTTCAGTAAACTACAGTCAGGTTGGCTTTGTTATACTGATTATATGATTGTTGATAGATGCTACTGCACAGGCACCGCCACCAATTTGATATAGCCCCAAAATTTTCCTCTAGCAAAACGGTGCCAGCGGTAGCATCTATCTGATAGTAATGAAGGTGATTTTTTTTTTACCACGATAGTATAGGACTAAAACATAAATGCATATATACATATTAGGCATGTATCATGCTGCAGTACAGGCACCGCCACCCCATTTGAATGTAAAAACCAACAATGTGATATGCAGTATATAAAATAGGGGGCAGGTCACTGAAGGATCAGTGACCTGTCATAAGCCCATACTGATGAATATCTAATCAGAGCACTACATAAAGCTCCGCTCACAGGCCCGGCCCAAAGCATGAGAATCTCATTAACTGAAAATGACAAATAAAGATAAAACAAACACAAGATGGATTTCATAAACCAAGACATCATTTTGATCAGTATAATGGTGCCAACCTGACAGTGTCTGTAGCTTTCTGGGCAAAATCCTGATGACAGGTTCACTTTAAGAATTATCATTAATCCAATGGTCCAGGTCACTCCTTTAAGGTCAGTAAAACCTGAAAGGAAAAAGCACCCTAATAAAAAATACTGAAAGTATATGTCCACAACAATAAACAATATTTTAATACTAAATTGGGAAGTGATGAATTAATTTATCAGGACATTGCATTGCTTGATTTATAGAATTTCACAAGGTGCTTTGAATGTTCATCATATTGGTATATCAGTAATCTGAGGCAGGAGACTGAAGTTATCAGGTAGGACAGCCTTAATAAACCACTCTTGGATCATGTCTATTTAGAACTATATAGTCATACACCTCCTGTTGGACACACAATCTAATGTCAATGGGAAAGGACACAAATTGTCCAATTGTTCCATTACTATACTCCTTGTCACGATAGGACTGGTGAGTAAACTGGGACCATGGGCACCTTTCCTGGCCCTAGCACTAGGGGGTGCCTAGCCCGCTCTTTTCCCCGGGATACCTCAGATGGTGAGGATGCCGGGGCCTCCACCCTTGCCTTGTCACCTAGCTGCAGCCCTGCGCCTGTCCCCTTCCCCCACCTGTGGAAGAGAGGCGCTACCGTGTACTGCAGTACACCAATAGACGGGAACAAAAACAAGGGTAAAAGAAAATTCCACTCACACAAATATACTCTCACAAATAACAGAGGTATTCACCAGGGTGTGAAGGACAGGAGAAGAAAATAAGGCAGGTAAGGATGAGGAATTTCCAAGCATACAAACCAAGCAACAGTTGCACAATAAACTCCTC
The DNA here is from genome assembly GCF_032444005.1 of Ranitomeya imitator. Classification (NCBI taxonomy): domain Eukaryota; kingdom Metazoa; phylum Chordata; class Amphibia; order Anura; family Dendrobatidae; genus Ranitomeya; species Ranitomeya imitator. The sequence goes on from NC_091283.1 coordinate 621,907,980, forward strand.
CACCTCTCTAGACACCAGCTCCTCACTCTCCAGGTCTATCTAGCAAGTGCTAACTCAGACAAGGATCTGTCCAGAAGGCGTAGCTTTTATAGGAGAGAGGAGTGGCTAACTGAGCACAGCTGAATGCAGGGATTTACACATGGCCGATTAACCCCTGTCCTGCTGAAAGAAAACAAACACATTTATTACACCGGAGAAACAGGAGCCATCAGGTCTTCTGGCACTGCTCTGTCGTGGTAACTTTGTGACAGTACCCCCCCTTCTACGAGGGACCTTCTGAACCTCAGGGCCTGTTTATCTGAGTGTGCCACATGAAAGGCCCAATCCTGTCTGGCCGCAAGGACATCAGAAGCTGGAACCCACATCCTCTCCTCAGGACCGTACCCCTCCCACATTTAATTCACCGGAGAAGTGCTTCTTCTCAGCAGCGAAGCAGGAGCCATCAGATGCTCCGGTCTTCTGGCACTACTCTGTCGCGGTAACTCTGTGACACTCCTCATAGTTCTCTAATAAATCTTACCAAGAGGAAAGTCAGAAAAATTTTTACCTACAGTTTTAAGGTGATATCTAGTACAAGTAATTTTTTATATAGGATTTTTTTCTAATGAACCATGCTTTTTACTTCATTTATTGGGTTTTCTGAAAAATATTGGTTTATTACTTTATCCCTCTAGCACAGCATTGGCAGTAGGTGATATTTTACTACATTCCATTAATCTACACTGCCCTTTTGTTAAGACAAAAAAATCACAAAAATCAAATAAACTAGGGAAAGATATTTGCTGCTATCAAAAATGAATTAAATTAATTAAGTAATTAATTGGAGATGGCAGATTTAAACGTTGCAGAATTGTAGTTATAGCTGTGAAAATGAATACCCAATCAGAACTGATAAGAATGGAAATATATGTTAAACTCTCTGTTTATGCAGCAGGTGAAAAGAGTATTGAACACATCACAAATGTTCTAAGTAAAAATATGTCTCAAGGTGTTATTGATGGAGATGAGTGAACTTTTCAAGATGAGCAAACATATTTGAGTGCAACTGAATTCTACTTTTCGCTCACTGGTGCAGAACCCACCTGGGTCTCATCAGAGCTGTATGTCCCAGCCTAGCATGAGGAGGCCTAGTGATTTAACAATTGCGTAAGTGATAAGAAGACCAGATTGGTTAAGGTCAGGAGAGGTGCAGCCAAAGAGTTCAGCTGTAAGGTGAGTATCAGTATTTTTTCAAATTTTTTACATATTACGCTTGTTATGCTTTGGTGTCTTTCTAGACCCCAGAGCATATAAAGGGAAATTCATGGAAAGTAACTTGCTTGCAAATTAAATTTTCCGAAAAATCTGCGAAAACAGGCAAATTGGAATTTTGCCCGATTTGCTCATTTGTAATACTCACCTAATAAATATCCTCTTTTAATTAAAGAGTAATTTCATTATACATATTGGTGGTTATTTGTGAAATACATCAAAAGAAATTACTAATTGAATCAATTGATCTGTTTACTTGGACCTTTTGTGATTGGACCCTGTTATGGCAGTAGCACTTGAGCCCACTTGAGGGTCATCTTGCAAGAAACTTTGACCCAGAAAGAACTACTTGCGTTGCTCTGGTTTTTTTAAGGGGTTTAGTCTTCTCTCTCTGACTAAGATACAGATAACCATGGGCAAAAGGCTGATGCTGCAGTCATATTACTCAGTGTTTAAATATTCTATATTTGCAGTTCATTAATTCATGGCATTTACTATAAATCATCTTAGATATTAGCCTCCAACCTTGCTCATTCTCACTAAAAGTTTAACATGTAATAAAGGGAAGATCTGGATTTGAAAGTCTAAAAGAATTGCTGCAATTTATTGTGAACAGTAACATCTGTCCCTGAGCTGATTTTTCCCACATGCTTGTCTTGTGATATGTTTGACTTTCTCAAGGATGTTAAGTTAAATGAGAAAAACCAGCCAAGCATTTATTTTTTCGTATTTTCGGACTAATCTTATTCTCATTTCATTCCTCTTTGAAAAGAAACAAAGTACCATTGTCCTGTTTAAATTCCTGAAACTAAATGCTCCCAGGAAATCTAAGAAAAGTGTTTAAAGTCTGGAGAAAACTGTTTCTTATCAACTATAGATATATAGAAAATAAATACTAACTACCATCCCATGATAAATTATGTGCTATTATCGTAAGTAACTTGTAGCTATTGTACATTATGGAGCTCGTAAATAATAAAAAAATGCAAAAAAAACACCCCAGAAAACATCAAGAGTTTGAACATGTCATAAACTTTCTGTAGATAAAAAAAAAGGGGGAGACAAGTGCACATAGGGTGATTTTGAAAGGTACAAATAAGAGTGGAGTTATGAAGTTGCTAACCTAAAAGGGTTATGATTAGAGATTGGTGAACTGGAACAGTAAAGTTCAGGGTCCATAGGGTCCGTACCGAACACCTACTGGTCGGGCATGGACCCCGAACATGGACTTTACCAGGAAGTCCGCATTACTGTTTGGGTTCAGGACCACAAACACTGTTTCTCGCACTGTCATCTGCATGACAGGGTGAGAAATAAAAGCAGCTCTGATAGGCAGTAAGATCTTTACCAGCAGTCAGAGCGCAGCGGCTCCCACACTGACAGCGTGAACCTGCAGTTATGGCTGGTGATAAAAAAAAGCTTACTTACGATAATGCTGTCAGCTGATGGGACTACTACTTCAATCAGCCTACGTCTGTTGCCACTAATAACAGGAAAAGCAGGAGACGGCTGATGGGAGTATTCATCAGCCAGCACCTGCATTATAAATACATTTAAAAAAAATGGTGTGGGTTCCCCTGTATTTTTGATAACCAAAGAGGCAAAACTAACAGTTGAGGGCTGCAACTCTCAACTGTCTGCTTTAGCAAGGCTGGTTATCAAGAAGAGAGGGATCCTCACAACATTATTTAAGTTATTTAAATCATTTAAAAAAAACAGTGTGGAGTCTCCCCCATTTTTGACAACTAGCCAAGCAAAAGTAGACAGATGGTATTCTCAGGCTGGTAAGGGGCCATGGGAGGGGATATTGTCCACCAGCCTAAAAATAGGAGCCCACAGCTGCCCCAGAAAAGACACATCTATTAGATGCACATTTCTGGCACTTTTTCAGGCTCTTCCCACTTGTCATGTGGCAAGTGGGGTTCATATTTGTGGGGTTGATGTCACCTTTGCATTCTCAGGTGATATCAAGCCCATGGCTTAGTAATCGAAAGGTGTTTATAAGATGCCTATCCATTATTAATCCTGTAGTCATATTGTAAATAAACACATAGCCAGTATAAAGTCCTTTATTTGAAATAAAAAAAACACACTTTTATTCTTTTATTTTAAAATAACAAACACAGTTACACTCACCTAAGCCCATTTCACTGAAGACCTCATCTCCTGTAAAAATAGAAAATAAAAAAACAGCAAAAACACTCACCTAACACCCATTCTATTGAAGCCATGGTCTTCTGTAAAAAAACAAAAAACAACCATATACCTCACCTGTCCTATGTTCTGTCCCACGTCAAAATCCTTGTCTAGGATAAATTGTTTTTAACCTGGGCGGTGTCAAGATGCAACCATCCAGGCTGAAAACCACTGGAGAATGAGCCTAAGTGACTAGCGGTTACGTCATCGGGGTTACCGCAGGTTACTGATGGAGCGTTCCCAGCCAGATCCTTCACGGTGAACTGTAGTGAACTCACTGAGGTCACAACAGTCCAATGGCCAGGCAGCCACCTTGATGATGTCACCACTAGTCACTGAGGCTGCGCTCGCAGCAGCTCATTCCCAAGTGGTTTTCAGCCTGGAAGGTTGTATCTTGGTACCGTGTAGGTTGAATTTTTTTTCCCAGACATGGATTACGGTCTGGGACAGAATGTCAGAAATATGGTGAGAAATATGATTATTTTTTTATTTTTGTTTTTTTACAGGAGACCATGATTTCAATGGAATGGGTGTTAAGTGAGTACAACTCTTGTTATTTTGAAATAAAAAAAAGTAAACGGGTGTTTTTCTTATTTCAAATAAAGGACTTTATACTAGATGTATTTTTATTTACAATATAACTATAGGATTTGTAATGGATAGGTGTCATATAGACACTTCTTCACTATTAACCCGAGGGCTTGATGTCACCGGACAATACAAAGGTGACATCAACCCCACAATTACGAACTCCACTTTCCACCACCACAGAGAAAGTTGGAAGAGTTGGGCAAAGCACCGGAATTGGCAGATTTAATCGATTAATCTTACCATCGATCAGAGGCAATATTTGCTGTGCTGTCATGCACATGACAGCATGATAAACACTGGATGTTAGGGCCCCCCATTCACATGCATGGGGTCAGGGGATTGAGTTTAGGAACTGTTCTCATACTCAAACCAAACTTTTTTTTAACTGTTCAGCTGAACCCGCCGGACCTGAACATCCAAAGGTTCACCCATCGCTATATGCCTAATCCTAAAAGCATGTAATATACTCACTAGTGATGAGCAAGCTTGCTCGTTACTCGAGTTTGCATCGGGTGCTCAGGTATACACGTGGTCAAAATTGTTGGTACCTCTCATTTAATGACAGAAAAACACAAAATGGTCACAGAAATAACTTGAATCTGACAAAAGTAATAATAATTAAAAAATCTACGAAAGTGAACAAATGAAAGTCAGACATTGCTTTTTAACTATGCTTCCACAGAATTAAAAAAAAATAAAATTCATGAAATAGGCCTGGACAGAAATGATGGTACCCTTAGCTTAATATTTTGTTGCACAAACTTTTGAGGCAATTACTGCAATCAAACAATTCCTGTAACTCTCAATGAAATTTCTGCACTTCTCGACAGGTATTTTGGCCCACTCCTCAAGAGCAAACTGCTCCAGTTGTCTGGTGTTTGAAAGTTGCCTTTTCCAGATGGCATGTTTCAACTCTTTCCAAAGATGCTCAATGATTTAGGTCAGGGCTCATAGAAGGCCACTTGAGAATAGTCCAATGTTTTCCTCTTGGGTGTTTTTAGCTGTGTAATTTGGGTCATTATCCTGTTGCAAGACCCTTGGCCTGCGACTGAACCCAAGCTTTCTGACACTGGGCAGCACATTTTTCTCTAGAATCCCTTGATAGTCTTAAAATTTGATTGTATCATGCACAGATTCTAGACACCCTGTGCCAGATGCAACAAAGCAGCCCCAGAACATAACAGAACTTCCACCATGTTTCACAGTACGGAAAGTGTTCTTTTCTTGATATGCTTCATTTTTCCATCTGTGAATATAGAACTAATCTGCCTTGCCAAAAAGTTCCATTTTTGTCTCATCTGTCCATAGGACAGTCTCCCAGAAGCTTTGTGGTTTGTCAATATGTAGCTTGGCAAATTCCAGTCAGGCTTTTTTATGATTTTTTTCAACAATTGTGTCCTCCTTGGTCGTCTCCCATAAAGTCCACTTTGGCTCATACAACGACGGATGGTGTGATCTGACACTGATGTTCCTTGAGCTTGAAGTTCACCTTTAGTCTGTTTAGAAGTTTTTCTGGGCTCTTTTGTTACCATGTGTATTATCTGTCTTTTTGATTTGTCATCAATTTTCCTCCTGTGGCCATTTCCAGGGAGGTTGGCTACAGTCCCATGGATCTTAAATTTTTGAATAATATGTGCAACTGTAGTCACAGGAGAATCAAGCTGCTTGGAGATGCTCTTATAACTTTTACCTTTAACCCTGCTGTTCTGTTCGCATTTGCTATACACTTTTACTCTTACGGGTCAATATGACCCGACCTATTAATTCTTGATTTTTAGCTACTCTAAGTGTTTTATTTGGATACTTTTTTCATTATTATACTGTATGTGAACATGGTTGATCATAAACAAATGAAAAATTTAAATTTAAACTTAATAATTTATTTTTTTTCATAAAAAGGTTACACGGGCTTTTTACAATTATCTTTGATTGTTGGCATTCTGCACACAAATAACAAAGAAGCTTTACATTACTATTACTAAAACATGAAATTTAACTTTTTGAAAACAATATTTATAAATCAGCAAATGAAAAATCTTAAAAACTTCAACCTTTTTAGAAAGAAAAAAGAAAAACTGAACATGTTCATGCGTTTTTACACTGAACACAATAATAAGACACATGTCCTTTACACAGATATTTTGAACATCCAGCACATGTCAGATTAGTCTTATTGTCACAGGAAGATGGACAGAAGGTACATCTCTTCCTTTTTTTGCTGGTAGCTGTGCTGCTGGTAGCTGTGCTGGTGGAGGCCGTGGATGTGGAGTCTCTTTCTTGAGCATGCTGGACACTATTTACAATGGCTGTTGCTCCTTCACTTCTGGCGGTCACTTTTCTGCTTTCAATATATGGCCTAACCAGGGATTTGCCTAATTCCTCAAGAAATAATCTTCTTTTATGCAGCTTTTTCCGGTTCCAATCGGGGTCGATTTCTCTCCATAAGACAAATGCATTGTATGCAGAAACGTCCAGTATGTTATAAAATAAAATCATTGACCACCGATTGGTTTTGTGTTTGCATGTATATGTTGATATTGCTTGGTCTAAAGTATCAACAGCTCCCTTTGTGGCATTATAATCCAATATAATGTCAGGCTTTCTGTCTTCTCTATCACTTACGGCATTGTCATGGTGCTTTGTGCTCATTAGAATTACCTAAGTTTGGAAAAGAAAAGAATAGTTGTAAAGGTATGTATTCACAGCGTCAGTCAATAGACATTTTAGAAACATTTTTATCCAAGTTTTGAAAAAAAAAGAATACCTGTAAAGATGTGTATTCACAGCTCAGTGCTCTCTCACAGATTCCAGTGTCTCTTTCACAGGACTTAGCTTGAGGGTGTAAGTCAGATGACTGGTGTACAATTTATAAGACAACAGTGTCTTCTCTCACAAACTGAAAATGCATTTGACTAAATAAATACTTGATTACTGATGACAGTGAAACCCCCAGCCTTTGAATGATAGACAACCAGTCTCCTCTCTCACAAACAGCAAATGGATAATACTAGACAATTACTTATTTACTGATAAGAACAGTGAAACCACCACCATTTTGACATGAAGTACACATAAAAAAAAATAACTTTTGCAGTCAGAAATAATAAGAGACCTGTAGAACAGTATAAAATGCTATCGGGTCATATTGACCCAAACAGTACAAGTGTAACAATAAGCGTGTAGCAAAAAGTAAAAAAAAAAAAACAACAAATAAAATATATAGAGCTCCACAAATGAGGAGAAGTCAAGATACCACTAGTTTCAAATCCTCATATAAAAAAATCTACAGGGTCTCAATAATCATTTCGGGTCATATTGACCCGAACAGTACAGCAGGGTTAACATGTTTGTCTATAATTTTCTTTCTAATCTCCTGAGACAACTCTTTCCTTTGCTTCCTTTGGTCCATGTTGACTGTGATACACACCATGTCACCAAACAGCACAGTGAGTATCTGTCACCCCATATACAGGCCCAATCACTGATTCCAAGATTGTAGACACCTGTGATGCTAGTTAGTGGAAACACCTTGATTTAACATGTCCCTTTTGTCACATTATTTTCAGGGGTGCCATCATTTCTGTCCAGGCCTATTTCATAAGTTTGATTTTTTTTAAATTCTGTGGAAGCATGGTTGAGAAGCAATGTCTGACTTTCATTTGTTCATTTTCATATATCTTTTAATTATTATTACTTTTGTCAGATTCAAGTTATTTATGTGACCTTTGTGTGTTTTTCTGTCATTAAACGAGGGATACCAACAATTTCGACCACGTGTGTAAGTACCCAATATTGTGGGTGCTTGAGTGAAATGTTTGAGTTCCCACGCTGGCATGTTGTGCGGCTGCTACACGGCCACAAAACATGCGGGGTGTCAAGCATCCGCGACACTGGGTATGTACCCGAGTACTCAATGCAAAGTCAAGTTACGAGCAAGCTCGCTCATCACTAATACTCACTGTTAGGATTTGACTTTGGTTGCCGGTTCTAGCAGTCAATACATTACCACTCATATGCGATATTTATACAAACAGACATATGACAACTAGCTTCTCATCCTGCTTCTCTTAATGAAGTAGGGGCTGTACTTTTTCACTGAACATTGAGAGAATTAGGAAGAGTAGCTAGTAGCCATGTGACTGACTATCTGTAAGTCATATATGAGCAGTCACATGATGATTGCCCAAACTGCTTAAGCTGTGTATAACAAGGGGTGCCAAATAGAAATTTTGCCCCAGGTGTCGGAAAACCTATATCCGCCTTGGCATTCTATGTAACAATTTAGCTATAGACAATAATATCTATAGCATTTTGCCTTTAAAAGCTAAAATACCAATGTATAAAGACAGCAATTTTTTGAGGAATACATGCATTTTGTAACTCTAAAGGATTAGCTTTAGTTTTGACACATTTCAATTTAGAGATAAGATGCCGTGTCGTACAAATTACAGATGTATCTAGCAGGAAAATGTAAAAGATCATTGATAGCGCTTAAGCCTTTCAAGATATTTCACACCAATAATACGGATCTTTTGTTTGTCAGCATACATGTGGAGAGTGGAATACCTGCCAGCTCTTTAATGCCTCAAGACTGAGAATCTTTCCCTGGTATGTGGTTAACATAATTTGATTACTAGGCCACCAGCTATAATTTAAACCTGCAAATAATAGGTTTGGCTATGGGTTGGCGATGACTCCAGCTGCCATTTTAAGGCCTAGAATTATGTGTGATTGGCAGATGGCAGATACATTATTGAAAACAATTTTTTTTTCAATTTCGTCTTTATAAATAAATATGAAGAATGGAATGTGATGTTTACTGAGCATTAGTGCTGCTATGTCCTTACAAATTACAGCTATATTGAAATAGTAAACTCATATGACTCAATTTAAATAATTTCTTTCAATATTTCTTTATCCTAACCTGCTAGTTTTACAGATTGGTGCGAGATCTGTGGAACTGATATTAGTCTGGACCTTGAAACCTTCATTGATGAATAAACAATCCATATTATACCCTGGTAAGCAAGTAGAAATATGGAGCACCTGCATGAGAATGCACACAGTGGTATATGAGTGGTACTCATTGCAAAGTCTATGTGCACAGACTATTGCATGGGCACATAGACTATCTGTTGAGCCCATTTTCCTGAAGATCACCACCGATCTGCAGGACAAGAAAATCAAGGTTAATATATTAACAAAAGGTAAATCCTATGTTACATTAAATAAACCACTATTAATCTGGATTTAGCTGTTTGGTAAGATATAAACCCAAGATGTTAAAATATGGCGTGATTCAAATCGGAGGTGGCACGAAAGTAAGTTCTATTAGAAAAGGAAGACAGAGGTATTTGTTATATCTAATTTCCAATCTTACATATAAGCGTGTATGTGTATACACACATTTGTGTTACTACTTTGCGGTGAAGGGCTGATATGCTCATTACAGGGTACTTTGTGTGTATAGAATGCACTCAGATAAGAACCTAAAAAAGGAAAGAATCTGTGTATAGCTTTCACAAATCAAAAAGTGCATATATATATATAGTGGCAGGGTTTCTGATAGCGGCACAGTTATAAGTTGCTGGGTACCTGTATTATGCGACTATATACATTAGAACAAGGTCCATAAGTCTTAACCGGCGATTGCACGGTAATAATGAGCTGATAGTTTATATATCAAAGCTACTGAGCTGTCACACTCGTATTCATACGTCGGTAGTTTAGATGTAGGTCTTCTGCGAGCACCGTCCCGGCCGGTGACGGGCGTGCACATGGTTGGAGATCCTTGCTGGATGTTCAGGATGTTCAGAAGGACCTTCACAGTGTTCGGGTCACGTGACTGGCAGTCACGTGGTGCCCCTTCTGAAGAGTACGGATCGCAAGTGGGAGCCAATAGCCTACGCATGTCGGAATTGCTTCGGATTCCATCAACAGGCCCTGATGAAGGAATCCGAAACAATTCTGAAACGCGTAGGCTATTGGCTCCCACCTGCGATCCGTACTCTTCAGAAAGGGCACCACGTGACTGCCAGTCACGTGACCCGAACACTGTGAAGGTCCTTCTGAACATCCAGCAAGGATCTCCAACCACTCGCACGCCCGTCACCGGCCGGGACGGTGCTCGCAGAAGACCTACAGCTAAACTAGTCGGCTTACTTCCTCTCTGATGTTGTTGGAGAACGTTTGGTGTTACCTCTCTGAGTCTGCTCAAGCTAAGTTGTGTCCCCCTTGTTCGTCTCCATTCTTTTCTTTGGTGTACAGTAGGGACTAACCAGGGCTCATTCCCCCTTCCCTGTTCAGGACCTAGCTCTAGGGATATTCAGGGCTTAGGTTCCTGCTCGGCGATTGGTGTGGAGTCAATATGGGGATGGTAGGGGAGGCAAGGTGCTATTATATCTGCCTAGGGGTCTCAACTCCCCCTTCCCTAGTGTTTGGGCTTCTTTCCCCTCTTTCCCTCATGTGGCACTTAGTCTTCCCACACTGAGCATGACAATATGCCAATGCATCACCCATAGTCTCCATGCAAAAATAACTAAATATATAGGTAGTATGTACTCTTTTTGTAGCTTTGACTGATGCCATTGATCAATCTTTTAACCATCTGTCTCCTATATGTTCCCATGTTATAAAAGTATATGCTTATTCCATTCATTCTTTTAGCCCCTTTCTGACCTCGGACGGGATAAAAAAAGGATTGACCTGATCGCTAAACGGCGTAGTGAGAAAAAAATTAGAAACGCCAAAATTACCATTTTTTGGTCTCCGCAACATTGCATTAAAATGCAATAAAGGGTGATCAAAAGAACATATCTGCACCAAAATGGTATCATTAAAAACATCAAATTGGCACACAAAAAATAAGCCCTCAACCGACCCTAGATCCCGAAAAATAGAGGTGCTACGGGTATCGGAAAATGGTGCAATTATTTTTAGCAAAGTTTGGATTTTTTTTTCACCACTTAGATAAAAAATAACCTAGACATGTTTGGTGTCTATGAACTCATAATGACCTGCAGAATCAAAATGGCAGGTCAGTTGTAGCATTTAGTGAACCTAGCAAAAAAGCCAAACAAAAAACAAGTGTGAGATTGCACTTTTTTTTGAAATTTCAGCGCACTTGGAATTTTTTTCCCGTTTTCCGGTACAGGACATGCTAAAACCAATGATGTCATTCAAAAGTAAATGTCGTCCCACAAAAAATAAGCCCTCACATGGCCATATTGATGGAAAAATAAAAAAGCTATGGCTCTGGGAAGGAAGGGATCGAAAAACTAAAACGAAAAAATGAAAATTCCCCGGGTCATAAAGAGGTTAATGAATGACTATGATGGATGCTTCTGTTGGGTCCCATCTTTTGGCCATCTGTCAACCTTAGGTTCTCATATTAAAGAACACATGCATTCAAGTGATATCTGTGTTTCTAACTTATGATACTGTAACTTGCATAACTTAAAGGGGATGTCCAGTCTCTGAAGAGATGCCTGCAGTCACTGTTTGTGACCATATATTTGCACTCTGCATACCTGTGGTCATGTGCCAACTAAAGATGAGTGGATTAAGCAAAATAAAAATGTGCTTGTTTGTGCAGATTTTCTCTGTAAATTCAATTCATAGAGAAGTTACACTCTGCAATTTTAATGTCCCTTATTACGCTCGGGTCTGAATCCAGACCTCACAGCATTATAAGCTTAAAATGTTAAGAAATGGAAATAACCCTTATATTCACCCTACCACTCACCTCTCCGAACCTTCCGTCACTTATCGCCACCCATTCTGGTCCTCTTCGCATCATCTTATCCACCATTGTTCATGCTGGCATCTTCAGACATTTGAAGCTGTTCTGGGACTTCCAGATTTTATGAGACCCAAAGGGTTCTTCGCGAGTGTTCAAGAGGTCATGGCATCATAACATCACAAAGTGCACTGTGACCTTCCTTCACGCATCTGAAAAACCCTCCTACCCATATGAAATCTGTAAGACCTGGCACAGCTTGAAATGCCCCCAAATTCCAGCATTAGCAGTAGGGTATCAGAAGATGAGGAGAGGACCAGACGGGTTGCTGTGAGTAGCGGAGGGACGAAAGAGGTGAGCAATAAAGTGAGTATAAGGATTTTTTTTCTTACTTTTTGATGACTCTTCATGGTCCAGAAAAATGGTGGTCAGCAGCTGTTATTTCTGTCCACTCTGTCATTCCCTGCAAGCCTCCATAACCTGCACGTCAGACTTGTTGGTCATGTCCCATGGTGTGAAATAAAGGACTTATAAATATATCTTCTAATATTTTTCAAACACATGCTGTTATTTCTCTGAACACTGAATAAGTGAATACGAGAATTACAAAAACAGAATCGTGTTTTGGTGAATCCAGATTTTTGTTAAATTCAAGTGGAGTTCAATTACACTCCAATTTTTTCACTCATCTCTGGTGCTGACTTGTCTCACCTGGCTTCTCTCAGTAGAAAATAATTGAGAGAAGCCGGATGAGACTAGTTGGCATATGACTGCAGGTATAGAATACGCATACACGTGGTCACATAACTGCCCATCCACATGGGGAATCTTGGGGAATTATGACATTCCGAACGTTGTACACTTATAGTATGGCAGTCTGAAGTCATACAGTATGTAGTGAAATCCTATAAAATGATTAAAGGCTTATATTAGCATACATAATGTCACCAGCCTCACTCACCTCCTGACATAGAAGAAAGTGAAGTCAGAATAACTCTCTGAGAGTGGATATATTTGTATTAACTTTACATCACTGGGTACATAATTCTCTTATTAAGATATCACCATATGTTTCATCACTGTATATTAAACAGAGACACAAAGCAAGCAGTGTAGTCCAGAATAATCTGATAGACAGTTACAAGATTGTTGAAGCTTTTCTAACATTACATCTGGGCCAACTAGCGACTTGTCAGTTTTAGACAGACGAACTAGGTAGCTTCGAAAGTCATGCCTTAGGAACACGTTCGCTCACTTTTACCCAGAGCAATTTCTGCCAGACAGGAAAATGCTGTGGAAGGACAAATCTGTAAAACCTGCACATTTCATGTAGTCGTTGAGTACTGCTGTCATTGGTGTAAATTGGTGACTGTGAATGAATGCCTAATCTCTTCGCCCCTCTATTTTCTAATGGTTGTACAAACATCTTTTGTCATATCAATGCAAGTTTCTTTTCTTCTTTTGTTAAAGGAGGAAATTACAGACAATTTGCATTATATTGCTGCTTCCTATAAATGTATGATTAGTTGTTATTCAGTTGCTGTAAATTGCACATTTTACTGTAGTAAATGACCCTCATTGAGCTCCCAGACTGTTTGACAATAATGTCTGATAATTTGATGAATAAGTCTCATCATTTCTGATTCTTTGCATTTATCGTATATTCATCATTTTGGCCTTAATATTCTGTTACGGTCTTTGTGAAGATGGTCATAATAAACTTTTTTTTACGAGTTCTGTTTTTGGTACCTTAACTATATTTGTTTTACAATAAAATTAGTATATTAAGCAAACAATCAGGGCTTAGGGTTTGCAGTCAATAGCTAAATATATATCTGCTGCACATGTCCACATTTTTTTGAGGGGGTTGAATAATTGACTATATTTTATCCATAGAGTGTTATGTGCTTTCTGATACATTTCTGTGGTATATAGCACTCCAAAAAAGAGTTCAGAACATTTTCTGGATTCAACTACTCGTCCCTACAGTATTACAAATTGTCTCTTCAGAGAGGAAGAGGACTAGAACTCTAGTGCCACCTATTGGAAGTAGCAATCCTAACAGTCAACGTCGACCCTTTAACGAGCCAAACCAGATCTCAATTTGCAGACACTGTGTTTCGGGGTACTGCCCCTCGTCAGTGCAATGTGGAGATCTGGTTTGTCTGATTGAGAGGTGTCTGACCGAGATCCAAGAAGTATCGTTTCTCCTTGCGGAGAGTGACATGTTAAGCATGTCGAGGTGAGGAGACTTAATGCCGCAATGCTCCTCTGGGAAATATGCAAATTGTCTCTTCAGAGAGGAAGAGGAATAGAACTCTAGTGCTACCTATTGGAAATAGCAATCCTAACAGTCAATGTCGACCCTTTAACGAGCCTTGTCACATGACTTAGGATAAGAGCCAAACCAGATCTCAATTTGCAGACACTGTTTTGGGGTACTGCCCTTTGTCAGTACAATGTGGAGATCTGGTTTGGCTGATTGAGAGGCGTTTGACCGGGATCCAAGAAGTATTGTTTCACCTTGCGAAGAGTGACATGTTAAGCATGTCGAGGTGAGGAGACTTAAAGCCTCAATGCTCCTCTGGGAAATATGCAAATTGTCTCTTCAGAGAGGAAAAGGACTAGAACTCTATGCCACCTATTGGAAGTAGCAATCCTAACAGTCAATGTCGACCCTTTAGCGAGTTTTGTCCCATGACTTAGGATAAGAGCCCAGAGGAGCATTGTGGCTTTAAGTCTCCTAACCTCTTCATGCTTAACATGTCACATGTAACATGCAACATGTCTCCGCAAGGAGAAACGATACTTCTTGGATCCCAGTCAGATGCCTCTCAATCAGCCAAACCAGATCTCCCCATTGCATTGACGAGGGGCAGTACCCTGAAACAGTGTCTGCAAATTGAGATCTGGTTTGGCTCTTATCCTAAGTCATGTGACAAGTGCACCCAAACAGGGGTTTACCCCAACATATGGGGTATCAGCGTACTCAGGACAATTTGGACAACAACTTCTGGGGTCCAATTTCTCTTGTTAACCTTGGAGAAATAAAAATTTGGGGGGCTAAAAAACCATTTTTGTAGGAAAAAAATGTTTTTTTATTTTCACGGCTATGCGTTATAAACTGTAGTGAAATACTTGGGGGTTCAAAGTTCTCACAACATATCTAGATAAGTTCCTTGGGGGGGTCTAGATTCCAATATGGGGTCACTTGTGGGGGGATTCTACTGTTTAGGTATATCAGGGGCTCTGCAAATGCAACGTGATGCCTGCAGACTAATGCATCTAAGTCTGCATTCCAAATTGCGCTCCTTCCCTTCCGAGCTCTGCCATGCGCCCAAACGGTAGTCTGCCCCCACATACAGGGTATCAGCGTACTCAGGACTAGGGTTGAGCGAAACGGGTCGAACATTTTCAAAAGTCGCCGACTTTTGGCTAAGTCGGGGTTTCATGAAACCCGATCCGACCCCTGTGCGGGGTCGGCCATGCGGTACGCGACTTTCGCGCCAAAGTCGCGTTTCAATGACGCGAAAAGCGCCATTTCTCAGCCAATGAAGGTAAACGCAGAGTGTGGGCAGCGTGATGACATAGGTCCTGGTCCCCACCATCTTAGAGAAGGGCATTGCAGTGATTGGCTTGCTGTCTGCGACGTCACAGGGGCTATAAAGAGGCGTTCCCGCCGACCGCCATCTTACTGCTGCTGATCTGAGCTTAGGGAGAGGTTGCTGCCGCTTTGTCAGAAGCAGGGATAGCGTTAGGCAGGGTCCATTAACCACAAAACCGCTTGTGCTGCAGCGATTTGCACTGTCCAACACCACCCTCGGTGTGCAGGGACAGTGGAAGTTTTTTTTTTTTTTTTTTTCCCCTCAGCGCGGTAGCTCATTGGGCTGCCCTAGAAGGCTCCCTGATAGCTGCATTGCTGTGTGTACGCCGCTGTGCAAACCAACTGCTTTTTTCAAAGCACAAATCCTCTTGTTCCTTCCTTTCTGCACAGCTATCTTTTTTGTTTGTCCACACTTTTTATTTCATTTGTGCATCAGTCCACTCCTTATTGCTGCCTGCCATACCTGGCTGAGATTACTGCAGGCAGGGAGATAGTAGCTGCCTGCCATACCTGGCTGAGATTACTGCAGGCAGGGAGATAGTAATTGTAGGACATTCCCTGTTTTTTTTTTTTTTTTTTTTTTGGTGGGAGATTAAGATTGGCAATTTGGCATTTCTGCTAGAGTGCCATCCCTGTGTGTGCCATCTCTCTCACATAGTGGGCCATAGAAAGCCTTTTCATTTTTCTGTATTTTTTTTTGTGGGGTGTATAAATTCTCCCTGATAAAAATACAGTGGGAGATTAATATTGGCCTTTGGGCTTGTGTGCCAGTCCTGAGTGTGCCATCTCTCTCACAAATAGTGGGCCATAGAAAGCCTATTTTATTTTTTTGGGGGTTTTATAAATTCTCCCTGAAAAAAAGGGAGATTAATATTGGCCTCTGGGCTTGTGTGCCAGTCCTGAGCGTGCCATCTGTGCCAGCCCTGAACGTGCCATCTCTCTCACAAATAGTGGGCCATAGAAAGCCTATTTAATTTTTTTTTTGGTTTTATAAATTCTCCCTGAAAAAAAGGGAGATTAATATTGGCCTCTGGGCTTGTGTGCCAGTTGTGAGCGTGCCATCTGTGCCAGTCCTGAGCGTGCCATCTCTCTCACAAATAGTGGGCCATAGAAAGCCTATTTAATTTTTTTTTTTGTTTTATAAATTTTCCCTGAAAAAAGGGAGATTAATATTGGCCTCTGGGCTTGTGTGCCAGTTGTGAGCGTGCCATCTGTGCCAGTCCTGAGCGTGCCATCTCTCTCACAAATAGTGGGCCATAGAAAGCCTATTTAAATATTTTTTTGGTTTTATAAATTCTCCCAGAAAAAAAGGGAGATTAATATTGGCCTCTGGGCTTCTGTGCCAGTCCTGAGCGTGCCATCTGTGCCAGTCCTGAGCGTCCCATCTCTCTCACAAATAGTGGGCCATAGAAAGCCTATTTTTTTTTTTTTTTGGGTTTTAGAAATTCTCCCTGGAAAAAAAAAGGGAGATTAATATTGCCCTTTGGGCTTGTGTGCCAGTACTAAGCGTTCCATCTCTCTCTCTCTCTCAGTCAGTGGGCCATAGAACGCCTATTTTTGGTTTTATTTGTTTTCTAAATTCTCCCTGAAAAAATCATTTTATTTTATTTGGTTTCTAAATTCTTCCTGATAAAATCATATTTTTTTTATTATTTTTTTTTCTAAAGTCTCCCTGAAAAAAAAAAAAAAAAAAAAAAAACAGTGGGAGATTAATATTGGCCTTTCTGCTTGTGTGCCAGTCTTGACTCCTGGGTGCGTCATCTCTCAGTCAGTGGGCCATAGAACGCCTATTTTTGGTTTTATTTGTTTTATAAATTCTCCCTGAAAAAATCATTTTATTTTATTTGGTTTCTAAATTCTTCCTGATAAAATCATATTTTTTTTATTATTTTTTTTTCTAAAGTCTCCCTGAAAAAAAAAAAAAAAAACAACCAAAAAAAACAGTGGGAGATTAATATTGGCCTTTCTGCTTGTGTGCCAGTCTTGACTCCTGGGTGTGCCATCTCTCTCTCTCTCTCTCTCTCTCTCTCTCTCCAATTGTGGTCCATAGAAAGCCTATATTTTTTTTCCTTGATTTGGGTTCCAAAATCTACCAGAGAAAATAACTACATCAATCATTGGTAGAAAAATATTGGCCTCTGGGCTTGTGTGCCACTCCTGACTCCTGTGTGCGTCATCTCTCAGTCAGTGGGCCATAGAACGCCTATTTTTGTTTTTATTTGTTTTATAAATTCTCCCTGAAAAAATCATTTTATTTTATTTGGTTTCTAAATTCTTCCTGATAAAATCATATTTTTTTTATTATTTTTTTTTCTAAAGTCTCCCTGAAAAAAAAAAAAAAAAAACAACCAAAAAAAACAGTGGGAGATTAATATTGGCCTTTCTGCTTGTGTGCCAGTCTTGACTCCTGGGTGTGCCATCTCTCTCTCTCTCTCTCTCTCTCTCCAATTGTGGTCCATAGAAAGCCTATATTTTTTTTCCTTGATTTGGGTTCCAAAATCTACCAGAGAAAATAACTACATCAATCATTGGTAGAAAAATATTGGCCTCTGGGCTTGTGTGCCACTCCTGACTCCTGTGTGCGTCATCTCTCAGTCAGTGGGCCATAGAACGCCTATTTTTGTTTTTATTTTTTTTATAAATTCTCCCTGAAAAAATCATTTTATTTTATTTGGTTTCTAAATTCTTCCTGATAAAATCATATTTTTTTTATTATTTTTTTTTCTAAAGTCTCCCTGAAAAAAAAAAAAAAAAACAACCAAAAAAAACAGTGGGAGATTAATATTGGCCTTTCTGCTTGTGTGCCAGTCTTGACTCCTGGGTGTGCCATCTCTCTCTCTCTCTCTCTCTCTCTCCAATTGTGGTCCATAGAAAGCCTATATTTTTTTTCCTTGATTTGGGTTCCAAAATCTACCAGAGAAAATAACTACATCAATCATTGGTAGAAAAATATTGGCCTCTGGGCTTGTGTGCCACTCCTGACTCCTGTGTGCGTCATCTCTCAGTCAGTGGGCCATAGAACGCCTATTTTTGTTTTTATTTGTTTTATAAATTCTCCCTGAAAAAATCATTTTATTTTATTTGGTTTCTAAATTCTTCCTGATAAAATCATATTTTTTTTATTATTTTTTTTTCTAAAGTCTCCCTGAAAAAAAAAAAAAAAAAACAACCAAAAAAAACAGTGGGAGATTAATATTGGCCTTTCTGCTTGTGTGCCAGTCTTGACTCCTGGGTGTGCCATCTCTCTCTCTCTCTCTCTCTCTCTCTCTCCAATTGTGGTCCATAGAAAGCCTATATTTTTTTTCCTTGATTTGGGTTCCAAAATCTACCAGAGAAAATAACTACATCAATCATTGGTAGAAAAATATTGGCCTCTGGGCTTGTGTGCCACTCCTGACTCCTGTGTGCGTCATCTCTCAGTCAGTGGGCCATAGAACGCCTATTTTTGTTTTTATTTTTTTTATAAATTCTCCCTGAAAAAATCATTTTATTTTATTTGGTTTCTAAATTCTTCCTGATAAAATCATATTTTTTTTATTATTTTTTTTTCTAAAGTCTCCCTGAAAAAAAAAAAAAAAAAAACAAACAAAAAAAACAGTGGGAGATTAATATTGGCCTTTCTGCTTGTGTGCCAGTCTTGACTCCTGGGTGTGCCCTCTCTCTCTCTCTCTCTCTCTCTCTCTCTCCAATTGTGGTCCATAGAAAGCCTATATTTTTTTTCCTTGATTTGGGTTCCAAAAATCTACCAGAGAAAATAACTACATCAATCATTGGTAGAAAAATATTGGCCTCTGGGCTTGTGTGCCACTCCTGACTCCTGTGTGCGTCATCTCTCAGTCAGTGGGCCATAGAACGCCTATTTTTGTTTTTATTTGTTTTATAAATTCTCCCTGAAAAAATAATTTTATTTTATTTGGTTTCTAAATTCTTCCTGATAAAATCATATTTTTTTTATTATTTTTTTTTCTAAAGTCTCCCTGAAAAAAAAAAAAAAAAAAAAAAAAAAAAAAAACAAACCCCCCCAAAAAATGGGAGATTAATATTGGCCTTTCTGCTTGTGTGCCAGTCTTGACTCCTGGGTGTGCCATCTCTCTCTCTCTCTCTCTCTCTCTCTCTCTCCAATTGTGGTCCATAGAAAGCCTATATTTCTTTTCCTTGATTTGGGTTCCAAAATCTACCAGAGAAAATAACTCCATCAATCATTGGTAGAAAAATATTGGCCTCTGGGCTTGTGTGCCACTCCTGATTCCTGTGTGCGTCATCTCTCACTCAGTGGCCCATAGAAAGCATATAGTTTGTTACATTTGTTTTCTAAATTCTCCCTGCAAAAATCTATTTTTTTTTTTTGGGGGGGTTTCTAAAGTGTTCCTGAAAAAAATAAAAATAAAAAAAAAATAATAGTGTGACATTAATATTAACATTTGTGCTTCAGTGACAGTCCTGCGTGTGGGGCATCTCTCTAATTTGCAGCCACCAAAAAAAGAGTGTGTAACATTGGGCCTGATTTTCGCTGTGGTCTCACCAACCTGTAAAGGGGTAGCTAAATCATACTGAAGTTATAGCTCACCGTGTAAGTTGTGTGACTGCAACAAATAACGTTAGTTTGGTTACGTTTTTAAAACAATGAGGAAGTCTAGTGGAAGAGGTCGTGGCCGGGGGCGTTCATTGTCAGCTGGTAATGAGGGTAGTGGTAGTGGTGGAGCATCAGGTGGTCGTGGGGAAAAAAATATTGCACCTAAGTCTGGAGCTGTGGAGCCAGGTTCGTCGTCCGGCTAC
Organism: Ranitomeya imitator; assembly: GCF_032444005.1. Classification (NCBI taxonomy): domain Eukaryota; kingdom Metazoa; phylum Chordata; class Amphibia; order Anura; family Dendrobatidae; genus Ranitomeya; species Ranitomeya imitator. Next base: position 621,928,136 of record NC_091283.1, read on the forward strand.
ACAAGGCCTCGAACGCTCCCTTTTCTGGGATTAGGAAAACCGCTTTTAAAGCCGGAGCAGCAAGAGCAAGTTTTGGCTTATCTTGCTGACTCAGCCTCTAGCTCTTTTGCCTCCTCTCGTGAAACTGGTAAAAGTAAAAGCAGCGCGTCGTTAGTGGATGTTCACGGTCAGGGACAAGTCACTTCCTTGTCCTCTTCAGCAAAAACAACAACAGAGAAGAATGCAGCAGGCGACACAACGGGTTACTCCATGGAGCTCTTTACACATACCATCCCTGGCTTAGAAAGTGAAGCAGTTAACAGTCCATGCCCATTACAAATTGAATCTGACATGGAGTGCACTGACGCACAGCCACAGCCAGACTACTATGCTGGTCCTTTGACTCAGACCACAACATTGCCCTCGCAGGGTGCTGATCAAGAATCAGACCCTGATGAGACTATGTTGCCCCATCACGAACGCTATACCACCGAACGACACGGTGACACAGACGAAGTTGCGCAGGAGGTACAAGAAGAGTTATTAGATGACCCAGTTCTTGACCCCGATTGGCAGCCATTGGGGGAACAGGGTGCAGGCGGCAGCAGTTCTGAAGCAGAGGAGGAGGAGGGGCCGCAGCAGGCATCAACATCGCCACAGGTTCCATCTGCCGGGCCCGTATCTTGCCCAAAACGCGTGGCAAAGCCAAAACCTGGTGGAGGACAGCGTGGCCATCCGGTTAAAGCTCAGTCTGCAATGCCTGAAAAGGTATCCGATGCTAGAAAGAGTGCAGTCTGGCATTTTTTTAAACAACATCCAATTGATCAGCGCAAAGTCATCTGTCAAAAATGTTCTACTTCCTTAAGCAGAGGTCAGAATCTGAAAAGTCTCAATACTAGTTGCATGCATAGACATTTAACCACCATGCATTTGAAAGCTTGGACTAACTACCAAACGTCCCTTAAGGTTGTTGCACCCTCGGCCAATGAAGCTAGTCATCAACGCAACATCCCTTCCGGCAGTGTAGGACCACCATTTAGCGCACCACCTGCTGTATCTGTGCAGGTATCTTTGCCAGGCCAAAGCAGTCAGGGTCAGGGAATCACCAGTTTGGTAGTAGGAAACACTGCATCTAGGGCACCGGCGGCAACAATACCATCTCCCACCGTCTCTCAGTCTGCCATGTCCACCGGCACCCCCGCTAGTTCCACGATCTCCAGCTCTCCAGTCCAGCTCACCCTACATGAGACTATGGTTAGAAAAAGGAAATACTTAGCCTCGCATCCGCGTACACAGGGTTTGAACGCCCACATAGCTAGACTAATCTCGTTAGAGATGATGCCCTACCGGTTAGTTGAAAGCGAAGCTTTCAAAGACCTGATGGACTACGCTGTACCACGCTACGAGCTACCCAGTCGACACTTTTTTTCCAGAAAAGCCATCCCAGCCCTCCACCAGCATGTTAAAGAGCGCATCGTCCATGCACTCAGGCAATCTGTGAGCACAAAGGTGCACCTGACAACAGATGCATGGACCAGTAGGCATGGCCAGGGACGTTACGTGTCCATCACGGCACACTGGGTAAATGTGGTGGATTCAGGGTCCACAGGGGACAGCAAGTTTGGGACAGTTCTGCCTAGCCCACGGTCTAGTAAACAGTTGTCTGTAGCCGTTCGCACCCCCTCCTCCTCCTCCTCCTCCTCGTCCTCCTGCAGAAGCAAGAGCTCGTCCACAGACCGCAGTCGCACAAACACTCCATCCGCACCTGCCACTGTTGCACACCAGGTCTCCCATTATGGGGCAGCTACTGGCATACGTCAGCAGGCTGTATTGGCTATGAAGTGTTTGGGCGACAATAGACACACCGCGGAAGTTCTGTCCGAGTTCTTGCAGCAAGAAACGCAGTCGTGGCTGGGCACTGTAGATCTTGAGGCAGGCAAGGTAGTGAGTGATAACGGAAGGAATTTCATGGCTGCCATCTCCCTTTCCCAACTGAAACACATTCCTTGCCTGGCTCACACCTTAAACCTGGTGGTGCAGTGCTTCCTGAAAAGTTATCCGGGGTTATCCGACCTGCTCCTCAAAGTGCGTGGACTTTGCGCACATATCCGCCGTTCGCCTGTACACTCCAGCCGTATGCAGACCTATCAGCGTTCTTTGAACCTTCCCCAGCATCGCCTAATCATAGACGTTGCAACAAGGTGGAACTCAACACTGCACATGCTTCAGAGACTGTGCGAACAGAGGCGGGCTGTTATGTTTTTGTGGGAGGATACACATACACGGGCAGGCAGTAGGATGGCAGACATGGAGTTGTCAGGTGTGCAGTGGTCGAAGATTCAAGAAATGTGTCAAGTCCTTCAGTGTTTTGAGGAATGCACACGGCTGGTTAGTGCAGACAACGCCATAATAAGCATGAGCATCCCCCTAATGCGTCTGCTGATGCAAAGTTTGACGCACATAAAGGATCAGGCGTCTGCACCAGAGGAAGAGGAAAGCCTTGATGACAGTCAGCGATTGTCTGGTCAGGGCAGTGTACATGACGAGGTACCGGGCGAAGAGGAGGTGGAGGATGAGGAGGATGATGGGGATGAGTATATTTTTAATGAGGAAGCTTTCCCGGGGGCACGGGAAATTGGTGGCGTGGCAAGGCCGGGTTCTGGTTTTTTGAGGGACACAAGTGACGTAGATTTGCCTGCAACTGCCCCTCAACCAAGCACAACCGCAGATTTGACAACGGGAACTTTGGCCCACATGGCGGATTATGCCTTGCGTATCCTCAAAAGGGACACACGCATTACAAAAATGATGAACGATGACGATTACTGGTTGGCCTGCCTCCTTGATCCTCGCTATAAAGGCAAATTGCAAAATATTATGCCACATGAGAACTTGGAACTAATATTAGCAACAAAACAATCAACTCTTGTTGACCGTTTGCTTCTGGCATTCCCTGCACACAGCGCCCGTGATCGTTCTCACACGAGCTCCAGGGGCCAGCAGACCAGAGGTGTTAGAGGGGCAGAAATCAGAAGTGGCGTTGGCCAGAGGGGTTTTCTGACCAGGTTGTGGAGTGATTTTTCTATGACCGCAGACAGGACAGGTACTGCAGCATCAATTCAAAGTGACAGGAGACAACATTTGTCCAGTATGGTTACAAACTATTTTTCATCCCTTATCGACGTTCTCCCTCAACCGTCATTCCCATTTGATTACTGGGCATCCAAATTAGACACCTGGCCAGAATTGGCAGAATATGCATTGCAGGAGCTTGCTTGCCCGGCAGCTAGTGTCCTATCAGAAAGAGTATTCAGTGCTGCAGGTTCAATACTAACAGAAAAAAGGACTCGTCTGGCTACCCAAAATGTAGATGATCTAACCTTCATTAAAATGAACCACAACTGGATTTCAAAATCTTTTGCCCCACCCTGCCCGGCTGACACCTAGCTTTCCTATGAAAAGGTCTTGCCTGTGGACTATTCTGAATGACTTTTCCAATCTCGTAATTTTCTTCACCTGATTGTCCAGCATACGACATGTTTCCACCTCACGAAATGGCCAAACTCCCCACACGGGGCCGTGCTATCGCCACTTTGCGCTTGGACCCTTGAGAGTGCTGTTTGTCTGAAGAGGTGGGTGTGGCCGCTTTTGGTCGACGGCACTGCCACTGGGTCCCTCATAGTACAATAAAGTGTCTCTGGCGGTGGTGGTGCGCACCCAACGTCAGACACACCGTTGTAATATGAGGGGCCCTGTGCCTGTACCGCCGGCCACAAGACAGTTCCCCCCCCAGCTCAAACAGTGCTCTACCACTAGCAAAATTATCTCTCACAGCTTCACCAATGTGTAGTCTAGGCGCTGACATCCTTCAATGCCTGGCACTGACAATACCATTGTTTTGACATTTTTGTTATGTTAGGCCTTCGAAGCCTGTCTGCGGTCCCTTCTTTCTACAACTACTACACTGACCAGGCCACTGCTGGCCGTGTTACCCTGGAACCAATTTAAAAGTGCCTACAGTCAGCCCAATTTTGTTATGTTAGGCCTTCGAAGACTGTCTGCCGTCACTCCTTCCACTAGACTTCCACTGACCATACACTGCTGCCCATGTACCCCTGGAACCAATTTAAAGTGCCTACAGCCAGCCCAATTTTGTTATGTTAGGCCTTCGAAGCCTGTCTGCGGTCACTCCTTCCACTAGACTTCCACTGACCAGACCACTGCTGCCCGTGTACCCCTGGAACCAATTTAAAAGTGCCTACAGCCAGCCCAAGTTTGTTATGTTAGGCCTTCGAAGCCTGTCTGCGGTCACTCCTTCCACTAGACTTCCACAGACCAGACCACTGCTGCCCGTGTACCCCTGGAACCAATTTAAAAGTGCCTACAGCCAGCCCAAGTTTGTTATGTTAGGCCTTGGAAGCCTGTCTGCGGTCACTCCTTCCACTAGACTTCCACTGACCAGACCACTGCTGCCCGTGTACCCCTGGAACCAATTTAAAAGTGCCTACAGCCAGCCCAAGTTTGTTATGTTAGGCCTTCGAAGCCTGTCTGCGGTCACTCCTTCCACTAGACTTCCACAGACCAGACCACTGCTGCCCGTGTACCCCTGGAACCAATTTAAAAGTGCCTACAGCCAGCCCAAGTTTGTTATGTTAGGCCTTGGAAGCCTGTCTGCGGTCACTCCTTCCACTAGACTTCCACTGACCAGACCACTGCTGCCCATGTACCCCTGGAACCAATGTAAAAGTGCCTACAGCCAGCCCAAGTTTGTTATGTTAGGCCTTCGAAGCCTGTCTGCGGTCACTCCTTCCACTAGACTTCCACAGACCAGACCACTGCTGCCCGTGTACCCCTGGAACCAATTTAAAAGTGCCTACAGCCAGCCCAAGTTTGTTATGTTAGGCCTTGGAAGCCTGTCTGCGGTCACTCCTTCCACTAGACTTCCACTGACCAGACCACTGCTGCCCGTGTACCCCTGGAACCAATTTAAAAGTGCCTACAGCCAGCCCAAGTTTGTTATGTTAGGCCTTGGAAGCCTGTCTGCGGTCACTCCTTCCACTAGACTTCCACTGACCAGACCACTGCTGCCCGTGTACCCCTGGAACCAATTTAAAAGTGCCTACAGCCAGCCCAAGTTTGTTATGTTAGGCCTTCGAAGCCTGTCTGCGGTCACTCCTTCCACTAGACTTCCACAGACCAGACCACTGCTGCCCGTGTACCCCTGGAACCAATTTAAAAGTGCCTACAGCCAGCCCAAGTTTGTTATGTTAGGCCTTGGAAGCCTGTCTGCGGTCACTCCTTCCACTAGACTTCCACTGACCAGACCACTGCTGCCCGTGTACCCCTGGAACCAATTTAAAAGTGCCTACAGCCAGCCCAAGTTTGTTATGTTAGGCCTTGGAAGCCTGTCTGCGGTCACTCCTTCCACTAGACTTCCACTGACCATACACTGCTGCCCATGTACCCCTGGAACAAATTTAAAAGTGCCTACAGCCAGCCCAAGTTTGTTATGTTAGGCCTTCGAAGCCTGTCTGCGTCCCGTTCTTTCAACTACAACTACACTGACCAGGCCACTGATGGCCGTGTTCCCTTGGAACCAATTTTAACTTGCCTACAGCCAGCCCTATGTTATTATGTTAGGCCTTCGAAGCCTGTCTGCGGTCACTCCTTCCACTAGACTTCCACAGACCAGACCACTGCTGCCCGTGTACCCCTGGAACCAATTTAAAAGTGCCTACAGCCAGCCCAAGTTTGTTATGTTAGGCCTTGGAAGCCTGTCTGCGGTCACTCCTTCCACTAGACTTCCACTGACCAGACCACTGCTGCCCGTGTACCCCTGGAACCAATGTAAAAGTGCCTACAGCCAGCCCAAGTTTGTTATGTTAGGCCTTCGAAGCCTGTCTGCGGTCACTCCTTCCACTAGACTTCCACAGACCAGACCACTGCTGCCCGTGTACCCCTGGAACCAATTTAAAAGTGCCTACAGCCAGCCCAAGTTTGTTATGTTAGGCCTTGGAAGCCTGTCTGCGGTCACTCCTTCCACTAGACTTCCACTGACCAGACCACTGCTGCCCGTGTACCCCTGGAACCAATTTAAAAGTGCCTACAGCCAGCCCAAGTTTGTTATGTTAGGCCTTGGAAGCCTGTCTGCGGTCACTCCTTCCACTAGACTTCCACTGACCAGACCACTGCTGCCCGTGTACCCCTGGAACCAATTTAAAAGTGCCTACAGCCAGCCCAAGTTTGTTATGTTAGGCCTTGGAAGCCTGTCTGCGGTCACTCCTTCCACTAGACTTCCACTGACCAGACCACTGCTGCCCGTGTACCCCTGGAACCAATTTAAAAGTGCCTACAGCCAGCCCAAGTTTGTTATGTTAGGCCTTGGAAGCCTGTCTGCGGTCACTCCTTCCACTAGACTTCCACTGACCAGACCACTGCTGCCCGTGTACCCCTGGAACCAATTTAAAAGTGCCTACAGCCAGCCCAAGTTTGTTAGGTTAGGCCTTGGAAGCCTGTCTGCGGTCACTCCTTCCACTAGACTTCCACTGACCAGACCACTGCTGCCCGTGTACCCCTGGAACCAATTTAAAAGTGCCTACAGCCAGCCCAAGTTTGTTAGGTTAGGCCTTGGAAGCCTGTCTGCGGTCACTCCTTCCACTAGACTTCCACTGACCAGACCACTGCTGCCCGTGTACCCCTGGAACCAATTTAAAAGTGCCTACAGCCAGCCCAAGTTTGTTATGTTAGGCCTTGGAAGCCTGTCTGCGGTCACTCCTTCCACTAGACTTCCACTGACCATACACTGCTGCCCATGTACCCCTGGAACAAATTTAAAAGTGCCTACAGCCAGCCCAAGTTTGTTATGTTAGGCCTTCGAAGCCTGTCTGCGTCCCGTTCTTTCAACTACAACTACACTGACCAGGCCACTGATGGCCGTGTTCCCTTGGAACCAATTTTAACTTGCCTACAGCCAGCCCTATGTTATTATGTTAGGCCTTCGAAGCCTGTCTGCGTCCCGTTCTTTCAACTACAACTACACTGACCAGGCCACTGATGGCCGTGTTCCCCTGGAACCAATTTTAACTTGCCTACAGCCAGCCCAATGTTAGGCCTTTGATGCCTGTCTGCCGTCACTCCTTCCACTAGGCCTCCACTGACCTGTCTATTGCTGCCCGTGTACCCCTTGAACCAACATCATTAAATATAAAAAAAATTAATTTGATTATAAAAAATAAGATCGTGTTGAGATCTCAAATGCAGACATTTTAACAATCAAAACAAACACACAACAAATATCTGGAACTGTACTACAAAGGTCCAACAGCTACAATTTCTTTCTCCTGCAAGAAGTTAACTGAAAGTTTTTTGGAGTTGTTAACACAGATATGGCATCCACCGAGTGTTGTCCTGTCGCGTCTCCTTTAAATTATTTCCAATAAGATGTTAAACTATTAATTTAATAAAATCAATAATTAAAAAAATAATTGAGTAAGTCAAAAGCACATTGCAAATAAACATTAATTACAAATCAAGAAGCATGGCGCGTCCGAGGGTGAGTAGATACCGAATAAGAATATAATCACCCTCGGACGCGCAATGCTTATTTACAACAGCCTTCCTTCCTAAGAATCAGCCCTTCCGTGGTGTAGAGAGAGGTTGTGTTACACTCCAAGGTGTTCCCCAGGTTGCCTTTCCTGAGCTTCGATCTTCCGGCTCTCGTTTAGTAGCTGTTGGAAACTACGCTGAATTAGGCCTACTAATTGTGTATGGGTGAAACAGTGGCGCATCTGCGGTCCCTCCTTCCACTAGGCCTCCACTGACCTGTCTACTGCGGCCCGTGTACCCCTTGAACCAACCTAATAAAATATTTAAAAAATTAATTTGATTATAAAAAATAAGATCGTGTTGAGATCTCAAATGCAGACATTTTAACAATCAAAACAAACACACAACAAATATCTGGAACTGTACTACAAAGGTCCAACAGCTACAATTTCTTTCTCCTGCAAGAAGTTAACTGAAAGTTTTTTGGAGTTGTTAACACAGATATGGCATCCACCGAGTGTTGTCCTGTCGCGTCTCCTTTAAATTATTTCCAATAAGATGTTAAACTATTAATTTAATAAAATCAATAATTAAAAAAATAATTGAGTAAGTCAAAAGCACATTGCAAATAAACATTAATTACAAATCAAGAAGCATGGCGCGTCCGAGGGTGAGTAGATACCGAATAAGAATATAATCACCCTCGGATGCGCAATGCTTATTTACAACAGCCTTCCTTCCTAAGAATCAGCCCTTTCGTGGTGTAGAGAGAGGTTGTGTTACACTCCAAGGTGTTCCCCGGGTTGCCTTTCATGAGCTTCGATCTTCCGGCTCTCGTTTAGTAGTTGGTGGAAACTACGCTGCATTAGGCCTACAAATTTGGTATGGGGTGTAGAGACAGGTTGTGTTACACTCCAAGGTTTTCACCAGGTTGCCTTTCCTGAGCTTCGATCTTCATGCTCTCGTTTAGTAGGTGTCGGAAAGTAGGCTGCATTAGGCCTACAAATTGGGTATGGGGTGGAGAGAGATGGTGTGTTACACTCCAAGGTGTTCCCCAGGTTTCCTTGCCATTGCTTCGGTCTTCCGACTCTCGTTTAGTAGTTGTAGAAAAGTACACAGCATTAGGCCTACAAAATGGGTATGGGGTGGAGAGAGATGGTGTGTTACACTCCAAGGTGTTCCCCAGGTTGCCTTTCCTGAGCTTCGATCTTCATGCTCTCGTTTAGTAGGTGTCGGAAAGTAGGCTGCATTAGGCCTACAAATTGGGTATGGGGTGGAGAGAGATGGTGTGTTACACTCCAAGGTGTTCCCCAGGTTTCCTTGCCATTGCTTCGGTCTTCCGACTCTCGTTTAGTAGTTGTAGAAAAGTACACAGCATTAGGCCTACAAAATGGGTATGGGGTGGAGAGAGATGGTGTGTTACACTCCAAGGTGTTCCCCAGGTTGCCTTTCCTGAGCTTCGATCTTCATGCTCTCGTTTAGTAGGTGTCGGAAAGTAGGCTGCATTAGGCCTAAAAAATGGGGAATGGGGTGGCGAGAGATGGTGTGTTACACTCCAAGGTGTTCCCCAGGTTTCCTTGCCATTGCTTCGGTCTTCCGACTCTCGTTTAGTAGTTGTAGAAAAGTACACTGCATTAGGCCTAAAAAATGGGTATGGGGTGGAGAGAGATGGTGTGTTACACTCCAAGGTGTTCCCCAGGTTGCCTTTCCTGAGCTTCGATCTTCATGCTCTCGTTTAGTAGGTGTCGGAAAGTAGGCTGCATTAGGCCTACAAATTGGGTATGGGGTGGAGAGAGATGGTGTGTTACACTCCAAGGTGTTCCCCAGGTTTCCTTGCCATTGCTTCGGTCTTCCGACTCTCGTTTAGTAGTTGTAGAAAAGTACACAGCATTAGGCCTACAAAATGGGTATGGGGTGGAGAGAGATGGTGTGTTACACTCCAAGGTGTTCCCCAGGTTGCCTTTCCTGAGCTTCTATCTTCAGGCTCTCATTAAATTGTGGTTAAATGGAACAACTGCATTTGGCGTACTAGTTGGTTTGGGGCCTACTATCGGTGTCTGCCACTCCTTGCTGTTCTCCTGGTTTCCTGTCCTGAAATACCATTTTCAGCCTCTCGTTAAGTAGTTGTTAATGTTAGACTGCATTTGGCCTACTAGTTGGGTTGGGGCCTACTATCGGTGTCTGCCACTCCTTGCTGTTCTCCTCCACTGAACAAAGCTGTGCCGCCTGTTTACTACGGTTGCCAATTTTGAACTGCATTTCGACTACTTACTGATTTGGCCCTACTCTCTGTGTCAGCCTCTCATTCCAGTTGTCCTCCACTGCAATGCCCCCTGGTTATTCCTGTGTTACCAATTTTGAACTGCATTTAGCCCACTTTCTTCTTTGGGCCTATATCTGTGTTTCCACTTCATCGTGCCCATTGCCCAGCCAGTGATAGATGAGTCTGCTGGTACATTGACCCATAACGCAACATTCCCCGTGCACGCTACACAACAACATTGTGACCCTGCTGAAAGTCAGGTTGCTCTTCCCGCATACCATACCACCTTACACGGGGACAAAAAGGAAGGTGCAGATGAAAGTGCAGGTTCCTTCATCAGGTGGGGGGAGGAATACTAGTTGGCGACGTCACTGGCACAGGGCCTCTCATAGTACGCAAAAGTGTTGCTGCCGGTGGGAGGCGCCCCCGCCGTGCAAACACACCGCTGTACTTTGAGGGGCCCTGTGCCAGTGCCAATGCCAACGAGTGGGCCCCCCCTGCTTGCTCAGGTTCACAGCACTTGCAAAGTTGAAATACTTACCTCTCCCTGCTCCACTGCCGTGACGTGGTCCAGATTTCCTGGGCCCACTAATTACTTGAACCAGCCCTACCCCCCACAACTTTAGCCAAATGACCCCCAATTTCAAATGCCTTCCAATTATTATAAGGTAAATTACGCTTGACAAGCTTCATTAAGAAGAATGGATGGTTTTGACATTAAAATGGGCACTCTAGGTGTTTTCCTGGCCCCCACTCACTGCCGACTATGCTGCCCCATTGACTTGCATTGGGTTTCGTGTTTCGGTCGATCCCGACTTTACGTCATAATCGGCCGATTTCACTCGACCCGACTTTGGACATAGTCGGGTTTCGCAAAACCCGGCTCGACTCTAAAAAGGTCAAGGTCGCTCAACTCTACTCAGGACAAATTGGACAACAACTTTTGGGGTCCAATTTCTCCTGTTACCCTTGGGAAATACAAAACTGGGGGCTAAAAAAGAGTTTTTGTGGGAAAAAATAATTTTTATTTTCACGGCTCTGCATTATAAACTGTAGTGAAACACTTGGGGTTTCAAAGCTCTCACAACACATCTAGATAAGTTCCTTAGGGGGTCTACTTTCCAAAATGGTGTCACTTTTGGGGGGTTTCAATGTTTAGGCACATCAGTAGCTCTGCAAATGCAACATGGCATCCCATCTCAATTCCAGTCATTTCTGCATTGAAAAGTCAAACGGCGCTCCTTCCCTTCCGAGCTCTGCCATGCGCCCAAACAGTGGTTTACACCCACATATGGGGTATCAGCGTATTCAGGACAAATTTCACAACAACTTTTGGGGTCCAATTTCTTCTGTTACCCTTGGGAAAATAAAAAATTGGGGGCGAAAATATCAATTTTGTGAAAAAATATGATTTTTTATTTTTATGGCTCTGCATTATAAACTTCTGTGAAGCACGTGGTGGGTCAAAGTGCTCACCACGATCTAGATAAGTTCCTTAGGGGGTCTACTTTCCAAAATGGTGTCACTTGTGGGGCGTTTCAATGTTTTGGCACATCAGGGGCTCTCCAAAATGGCGCCCCATATCAATTCCAGTCAATTTTGCATTAAAAGTCAAATGGCGCTCCTTCCCTTCCAAGCTCTGCCATGCGCTCAAACAGTGGTTTACCCCCACATATCGGGTATCGGCGTACTCAGGACTAATTGTCCAACAACTTTTGGGGTCCAATTTCTCCTGTTACCCTTGGTAAAATAAATCAAATTGGAGCTGAAGTAAATTTTGTGTGAAAAAAAGTTAAATGTTCATTTTTATTTAAACATTCCAAAAATTCCTGTGAAACAACTGAAGGGTTAATTAACTTCTTGAATATGGTTTTGAGCACCTTGAGGGGTGCAGTTTTTAGAATAGTGTCACATTTGGTTATTTTCTATCATATAGACCCCTCAAAATGACTTCAAATGAGATGTAGTCCCTAAAAAAACCTCCCTTGGGGCTTAAGGGGTTAATGGTTTCAATTAGTCATCCAGACACTGTATCGTGCTTTGTGTAAAATTACCGTGGGTTCAAATTTTTTAAAAATGTAATTTTTAAAAACTGATTGGCCTGGTAAAGTTCACATAATATTTTTGTTAAAAAAAATTACAATTGTCATATATACAATGTAAACAAATATGGCCTGCTACAGGTGTACAAATTTGGTCCCTCGGTGCTTAATATTTCTCCCAGTGTACCAGCACTTTTCCAGGAACATCACCTGTGTCCTTAACAACACAGTTACTGAGATTTTCTCCTTAATGACTAATATATGGAGAAGCTCTTGTGTCCAGGGGCACTACATCACACTGGGTGAACCTTGTAGAAGCCATTGCTGAGTCCCACCTTGGCACGGCACATGTGCTAGGGACGCCAAGTATTGATGGCCTACTTCTATCAGGGTCTCCTCTACCTCCTTCACCAGTTTCTTCACCCCCTGCTGCTCCTCTTCATCCTCTATCACTGATGCGCTATCTCAGAATACGTTGTCCACATCAGTTGGAAGATCTGCAGCGTTGCTGAAGCTAATTTGTCTAACGGTACCTTCACACTGAGCAACTTAACAACGATATCGCTAGCGATCTGTGACGTTGCAGCGTCCTGGATAGCAATATCGTTGTGTTTGACATGCAGCAGCGATCTGGATCCTGCTGTGACATCGTTGGTCAGAGCAGAAAGGCCAGAACTTTATTTCGTCGCTGGATCTCCCGCAGACATCGCTGAATCGGCGTGTGTGACGCCGATTCAGCGATGTCTTCACTGGTAACCAGGGTAAACATCGGGTTACTAAGCGCAGGGCCGCGCTTAGTAACCCAAAGTTTACCCTGGTTACCAGTGTAAATGTAAAAAAAAACAAACAGTACATACTTACATTCCGGTGTCTGTCCCCTCGCCGTCAGCTTCCCGCACTGACTGTGAGAGCCGGCTGGCCGTAAAGCACAGCGGTGACGTCACCGCTCTGCTTTATGGCCGGCCGGCGCTGAGACAGTGTAGGGAAGCTGAGGCCGGGGGACAGACACCGGAATGTAAGTATGTAGTGTTTGTTTGTTTTTTACATTTACAATGGTAACCAGGGTAAACATCGGGTTACTAAGCGCGGCCCTGCGCTTAGTAACCCGATGTTTACCCTGGTTACCAGGGGACTTCGGCATCGTTGGTCGCTGGAGAGCTGTCTGTGTGACAGCTCTCCAGCGACCACACAGCGACGAAACAGCGACGCTGCAGCGATTGGCATCGTTGCCTATATCGCTGCAGCGTTGCTTAATGTGGTGGTACCTTTAGAGAAACTACAAACCACTGTACAGTTATTGAAAGGATTAACAAACCAGACCGATCTGTGGTTCACACCTCTGAACCTACAAACAGGCATGGTCAAAATTGATAATAGCCGTAACTTGATGCTGGCTGTGAAGCTCGGCAGGTTTACACAGGTACCATGTTTCGCACATGTGCTCAACTTGGTAGTACAGAGGTTTCTGAAAACCTACTCATATTTGGCAGACCATTTGGTCAAGGAGTGGCCATTTCCGCAAGTCACCAGCACATTCAAGTGCCAGCTCACTGACTGGTGTGCGACGTGACCATGTGCTGGAAATCCACACTGCACACGCTGGCAAGGCTTTGTGAACAGCACAGTCCAGTTGTGGAATACCAACTCCAAGACGCCCATCAGCATTCTCATCAGCCTCCGTACATAACAACTGAAGAGTGGGCGAGGATGTCTGACATTTGTGTAGTTTTCCCAGACTTTGAGGACTCCACAAAGATGGTGAGTGACAATAACGCCATTATCAGCGCAATGATCCCGCTTCTTTGCCTACTTAAACAGTTGCTGCTAGCAATTTAACATGAAGCTGTGCAAGCGGACCTGGTGGAGATGGAGGAAGACATGAGACAGAAAGATACTTCTCAGCCTAGCCTCATCTTATCTGCTCAGCATGGAATTCATAACAATGAGGATATGAGGGTTGAGGAACAAGAGCTAGCTGTGAAACAGGGGCTAGTACCCACACAAGCTGTGTCCCGTCTCTCCTATGCGGATGGGCTCATGAGGGGAATGAGGAGGAACAGAAGGAGAAGAAGGAGAATAGTCATCATGGTGGAAACAGAGAAGTGTTAGCTGTAGGGACCTTGGCACATATGACCCACATTATGTACCGCCGCCTTTCCCATGACCCTCCCGTTACATTCATTTTGACCAAAAAAGAGTAATGGTTATTCACCTTGCTACAGCCACAAGGAAAACCTTGCATCTCTTTCCAGAGGTCTACTAAAAAAGGTATCATAGCAGAAGGCCATTGTAGAAAATATGTTGGAAAAGTTCCCATCAGACAATGCTAGCTGCACTGGGCAAGCTTCCTTGTCCAACCAAAAAGGAGAGGCGAAGGATACACACAGAGGAGGCAAGGGTACATTATCAAAGGCCTGTGCCAATTTCATGACACCATCCCAGTGTCCAGACTCTGATGACCATGCATTTTTGACAAGGACGGACATGTTTTTAAAGATGTTCAAGCAATACCTGGCAGACTAAACCAGCGTACTCCCTAATTCCTCTGTGACGTTCAGCTATTGGGTCTTAAAGCTGGACACCTGGCATGAGTTGTCCCTCTGTGCCTTGGAGGTGTTGTGCTGCCATGCGCCTTTATTATATATAAAAGAAAAATGTAGAATGAATCAGTCTTCCTCTTCCTATTTTATTTATCCTCCCTCTCTCACACTGGGAAAGGGCTATATAAGAAGGGTAAAATTCATTTTCTCCATTACACCTCAAGAAGACTGCAAAATGCTGAAATGCATTGTGTATATAGTTTTTATTTGTTTCATATCAGTTTGAATAAAATTTTACCTACAAGCAACCTGAAGTTCCTGTACCTTCATTTCTCTCGGTGGCAAAGACAGCGTCATTCCCTGGTCCTCCATTCTGACATACAAGCTATGGGATACTCCTGTTCCAGAGTCCAGGTAGGCAGCAGTCTTTTGCAAATACATCAATACTTCAAGCGTGAGTTGTGCCTCTGCACAGCCATATCAGGTGAGCAATTTCTTATGCAACCCCTGGGAAAAATTATAGAATCATCGGCCTTGGAGGATTTTCATTCAGTTGTTTAATTTTGTAGAAAAAAAGCAGATCACAGACATGGAACAAAACTAAAGTCATTTCAAATGGCAACTTTCTGGCTTTATGAAACACTAAAAGAAATCAAGAACAAAAAATGTGGTAGTCAGTAGTGGTTACTTTTTTAACCAAGCAAAGGGGAAAAATATGGAATCACTCAATTCTGAGGAAAAAACTATGTAAATTTTCATACCCAAAAATAACACCTGCATCATATTAGATCTGCTCGTTAGTCTGCATCGAAAAAGGAGTGATCACACTTGGAAAGTGTTCTGCCGCAACCAATCAGCGACTTGGATTTCCAGGACAGACAGAGGCCGCGACCAATCAATATCCATGACAGACAGTAGGACAGACAGACAGAAAGACGGAAGTGACCCTTAGACAATTATATAGTAGATTATTATTATTATTATTATTATTATTATTGATGAGATGATGCATCTTGTTTCTGTTTGTCATTCAGAGAATCCGGAAATAACCTTTGCAAACTTGTTATATTTATTATAATTATTATTATTATTATTATTTATTTATATAGCGCCATTGATTTCATGGTGCTGTACATGAGGAGGGGTTACATACAAGTTACAGATATCACTTACAGTAAACAAACTAACAATGACGGACTGATACAGAGGGGCGAGGACCCTGCCCTTGCGGGCTTACATTCTACAGGATTTTGGGGAAGGAGACAGTAGTTTGAGGGTTGCAGGAGCTCTGGTGTTGGTGAGGCGGTAGCTTAGGTAGTGATGAGGAGGCACCGGGATCAGTGCAGGCTGTAGGCTTTCCTGAAGAGATGGGTTTTCAGGTTCCGTCTGAAGGATCCGAATGTGGTTGATAGTCAGACGTGTTGGGGCAAAGAATTCCAGAGGATGGGGGATATTTGGGAGAAGTCTTGGAGGTGGTTGGATGAGGAGCGAATAAGTGTGGAGGAGAGAAGGAGGTCTCGGGAGGACCGGAGATGACGTGAGGGAAGATTTCGGGAGATTAGTTCAGAGATATATGGAGGAGACAGGTTGTGGATGGCTTTGTAGGTCAGTATTAGTAATTTGAACTGGATACGCTGAGGGAATGGGAGCCAGTGGAGGGATTTGTAGAGGGGGGGGAAGCGGAGGAGTAGCGAGGAGAGAGATGAATTAGTCGAGCAGCAGAGTTAAGGATGGACTGGAGAGGTGCAAGGGTGTTAGCAGGGAGGCAGCAGAAAAGGATGTTGCAGTAGTCAAGGCGGGAGATGATGAGGGCATGCACAAGCATTTTAGTAGATTGACGGTTGAGGAATGGACGGATTCTGGAGATATTTTTGAGCTGGAGGTGACAGGAGGTGGAGAGATCTTGGATGTGCGGTTTGAAGGACAGGGCAGAGTCGAAGGTTACTCTGAGGCAGCGGACTTCCGGTATGGGGGAAAGCATGATGTCATTGATTGCGATAGATAGGTCAGGTAAGGAAGATCTATGGGATGGAAGAAAGATGATAAGTTCAGATTTGTCCACATTGAGTTTGAGGAAGCAAGAGGAGAAGAAGGAGGATATGGCTGATAGGCACTCAGGGACAGCAGAGCGGTGACGTCTGGGCCAGAGAGGTAGATCTGAGTGTCATCAGCATAGAGGTGGTACTGGAATCCATGGGACTTTATGAGTTGTCTCAAGCCAAGTGTATAGATTGAGAAGAGTAGGGGTCCTAGAACAGAGCCTTGGGGGACTCCAACAGAGAGAGGGTGGGATGAGGAGGTAGTGTGGGAGTGGGAGACGCTGAATGTGCGGTTGGAAAGGTACGAGGAGATCCAGGATAGGGCGAGGTCTTTGATGCCAAAGGAGGAGAGGATCTGTAGTAAGAGGCAGTGGTCAACTGTGTCGAAAGCAGAGGACATGTCTAGAAGGATGAGTACAGATTATTGTCCATTAGCTTTCGCAGTAAGTAGGTCATTAGTGATTTTGGTCAGGGCTGTCTCAGTTGAGTGATAGGGGCGGAAACCACATTGTAGATTGTCAAAGAGCAAGTTAAATGAGAGGTGGGAGGAAAGTTCAGAGTGGAAGTGCTGCTCTCGGAGTTGGGAAGCGAATGGGAGCAGTGATATTGGTCGATAGCTGGACATAGCAGTTGAATCGAGAGTTGGCTTTTTAAGAATAGGCGTGATTGTGGCATGTTTGAAAGCAGAAGGGAAGGTGCCAGAAGATAGTGATAGGTTGAAGAGGTGGGTTAGGGATGGGATAAATGTGGTGGTGAGGTTGAGGAGGAGGTGGGATGGGTTGGGGTCGAGTGCACTGGTGGTGAGGTGCAATTTGGAGAGGAGACAATTAAGCCCTCCTTCAGTGATGTTGGATAGGGAGGCTATGGGGTTTGGGCATTGGTCTGGTATACAAAGGGGTTGTGGTGGATGAACAATGAAGACTTGCCTTGTCTGGTTGATCTTAATTTTAAAATGTGTGGCAAAGTCCTCAGCAGAAATGAGGGAGGTTGGAGGGGGCAGTGGAGGGCGGAGGAGGGAGTTAAAGGTTTTAAATAACTGTTTGGGGTTGTAGGATAGGGAAGATATGAGGGTTGTGAAGTAGACCTGTTTAGCAGAGGTGAGAGCAGATTGAAAAGCGAGTGCTGCCTGTTTAAATGCAGTGAAGTCGTCTTGCAAGTGTGTTTTCTTCCAACGCCGCTCTGCAACCCTGGACACTTGCCGGAGCTTTTTAGTGGAGTTATTGTGCCAAGGTTGTCTATTGATACGTCGCACTCTGCCATCATTCATTTCTATTTAATGATTCTATATTGATTTGTTCCAGTGATGCAGCTTTGACCAAATCAAAGTTTTTATTATGCTTCATGGTTGTCAGATGAGTATAAATCATATACACTGCTCCAAAAAATAAAGGGGACACTAAAATACCACATCCTAGATATCGCTGTATGAAATATTTCAGTTGCAAATCTTTATTTATTACA
The DNA here is from genome assembly GCF_032444005.1 of Ranitomeya imitator. Lineage (NCBI taxonomy): Eukaryota > Metazoa > Chordata > Amphibia > Anura > Dendrobatidae > Ranitomeya > Ranitomeya imitator. The sequence goes on from NC_091283.1 coordinate 621,946,005, forward strand.
TAGTGGAAAGTGTTGAGAACAATAAAACTTAAAAATGATCAAAGTAAATAAAAATTAAAATCCCATGGAGGTCTGGATTAGGAATCAAAAGTGGAAAATCAAATTCCAGGCTGGTCCAACTTCAGTGTAAATGCCTCAAGACGAGGAAATGATGTTCTGTTGTGTGTGGCCTCCACATGCCTGTATAACCTCTCTACAACGCCTGAGCATGCTCCTGATGAGGCGGTGGATGGTCTCCTGAGGGATTTCCTCCCAGACGTGGACTAAAGCATCTGCAAACTCCTGGACAGTTTGTGGTGCAACGTGACGTTGGTGGATGGTGCAATACATGATGTCCCAGATATGTTCAGGTCTGGGGAATGGGCAGGCCACTCCATAGCTTCAATGCCTTCATCTTGCAGGAACTGCTGATACACTCCATCAACATGAGGTCTGGCATTGTCCTGCATTAGGAGGAACCCAGAGCCAACTGCACCAGCATATGGTCTCAGAAGGGGTTTGAGGATCTCATCTAGATACCTAATGGTCGTCAGGTTACCTTTGGCGAGCACATGGAGGGCTGTGCGGCCCTCCAAAGAAATGCCACCCACACCATTACTGACCCACTGCCAAACCGGTCATGCTAAAGGATGTTGCAAGCAGCAGATCTGTCTGTCTCATGTGCTCTGTGTAAACCTGCTTTCATCTGTGAAGAGCACAGGGTAGCAGTGGCGAATTTGCCAATCCTGATGTCCTGTGGCAAATGCCAAGCTTCCTGCATGGTGTTGGGCTTTGAGCACAGCCCCCATTTGTGGATGTCGGGCACTCAGACCATCCTCATGGAGTTTGTTTCTAACCGTTTGTGCAGACACATGCACATTTGTGGCCTGCTGGAGGTAATTTTGCAGTGCTTCTGAGTCGCCCGTCAGGGCCGTGGGGTACTCGGTACCGGTTCTGGTCGCAATTAAAAGGGTGGTCACGGTGGCAGCGACCCGAGCCGTCGCCCTGGGCACCCAAATAAAAGGGATGGTCTTTAAAGGGGTTGTGGAAATAAGGAAAGTTCATGATGCCACCTGTGGTTCTCGGTCAGAGGTGACTGATGCTTCTTAAAGAAGTCCTCTGGGGTGATGGTGTTGCAGCAGAGGTGGTGTTGCTTCCCACAGGTGAAGCGGTGTCCCCAGGGCTCCCAGTGTATTTGGCAGGGATGGTGAATGCCGACAGATAAATGGAGGACACAGGGTTGCAGTCTTTACCTGGTTTACTGGTGTTAAGCAGCCTCAGTCCAGAGTACCGGCAACAGGTAAAGATGGAGTAAAGGCAGCCTGAAGACAGGTCTCCTTGATAGGTCAGTTAGGGAGCCTCCCAGTGTGCGCTGGTCTGTAGTCCCTTGCTGCCTGTAGTTATCTAACAAGGTCCTCTTTCTTCCCCTGTCCAGGGACAGTACCTGCACGGTAGGCAACTTGAGCTGTCTCTTTGGGGTCTCTGTACACGGTAACTCAGGACTCTGATTGCTGCTGTACTTCAGGTATTATGTGGGCAAGACCCTCTTAGTTTCCTGCCCTCCGTGTCTGCCGTGGAATCTGTAGTTCTTCATGACCTCGGGCTCCCGATGCCTGATCTCTGCGATCAGCTAGAGAGGCCCAGTCGCAGCCTTTCTGTACCTCCTAAGTTCTTCTGTGTTCCTTCAGTGTCTGATACCAACTGTCAACTGTAACTGCCTAGCAACTGACTCCTCCTCCCGACCAGAGAGAGCAGCTCCCTTTAAGTCGGGTGTAGAGCTCCCCCTTCTGGCCTGGAGTCAGAATGTGTTGCATGTAAGGTTACCTGCCAAAGGTATTCCTCCTGTCTCCTGGCATAGCATTACCCTCCCTGAGAGGAAGGCAATACCACTGTGGTACCTGAACTCCTGGGGTGCCACACTTCTCCTGTTCCTCCTTGTGCAAAGGCTGAGGTAGCGGTCCTGCTACTGGGTTGTTGCCCTCCTACGGCCCCCTCCACGCCTCCTGGTGTACTGACCAGTCTCCTGGTAGCGCCTCCAGCCTCTGGACACTAAGCTGACAGACACAGCAAACATTCTTGCCACAGCTTGCAATGATGTGCCATCCTGGATGAGCTGCACTACCTGAGCCATTTGTGTGGGTTGTAGAGTCCGTCTCATGCTACCACGAGTGTGAAAGCACATCCAACATTCAAAATTGATCAAAACATCAGCCAGAAATCATTGGTACTGAGATGTGGTCTGTGGTCCCCACCTGCAGAACCACTCCTTTATTGAGTGTGTCTTGATAATTGCCAATAATTTCCATCTGTTTTCTATTCCATTTGCACAGCAGCATGTGAAACTGATTGTCAAACAGTGTTGCTTCCTAAGTGGACAGTTTGATTTCACAGAAGTTTGATGTACTTGGATTTATATTCTGTTGTTTAAGTGTTCCCTTTATTTTTTTGAGCAATGTATTTAATACTATCACAGATATAATAATAATAATAATAATTGTATAGCACCAACATATTCCACAGCGCTTTACAAATTATAGAGGGGACTTGTACAGACAATAGACATTACAGCATAACAGAAATCACAGTTCAAAATAGATACCAAGAGGAATGAGGGCCCTGCTCACAAGCTTACAAACTATGAGGAAAAGGGGAGACACGAGAGGTGGATTAGTTATTCGGACCAGCCATAGTGTAAGGCTCAGGTGTTCATGTAAAGTTGCATGAACCAGTTAACTGCCTAAGTATGTAGCAGTACAGACACAGAGGGCTATTAACTGCATAAAGTGTATGAGAACATGATGCAAGGAACCTGATTATGGTTTAAGTTTTTTTTTGAGTGGGCCACACAGGGATAGTTAGGTTAATGTGTTGAGGTGGTAGGCCAATCTGAACAAATGAGTTTTTAGGGCACGCTTAACCCCTTAGTGACGGAGCCAAATTTTTTAAATCTGACCAGTGTCACTTTATGTGGTAATAACTCTGCAACACTTCAACAAATCCCACTGATTTTGAGACTGTTTTTTCGTGACACATTATACTTTATGATAATGGTAAATTTAGGTCAATATTTTTTGTGTTTATTTATAAAAAATATTAAATATTTGAGAAGAATGTTAAAAAATTAGCAATTTTCAAACTTTGAATGATTATCCCTTTAATCCAGATGGCCATACGTCAGCAAACCATTAATAAATAACATTTCCCACATGTCGGCTTTACATCAGCACCATTTGTAAAATGTTCGTTTATTTTGTTAGCATTTTAGGAGGTTTAAAAATGTAGCAGCAATTTTTCATTTTTTCAAGGAAATTTACCAAATTTTTTTTTTTTTAGGGACTTATCCATGTTTGAAGTGACTTTACGGGTCTTATATATTGGGAAACCCCCAAACGTGATACCATTTTAAAAACAGCACCTCCTGACATATTGAAAACTGCAGTCAGGTAGTTTATTAACTCTTCAGGTGCTTTACAGGAATTAATGCAAAGTGCCATGATAGGAATGAAAAGGTGCATTTTTACCACCTAAATGCCTCTAACTTCTGAACAAATTACCCTAGCAATCAGACTCTAAGGCCGCGATTTGGTCATGAATTGCCATGGCAAACATCAGGACCACAAAATCAAGATCTGAGGGCACCAATTTGGTTAAATAGGAAGCCCCCACACTCTGTTAACCATTTATAATGATGTAGTCACTATTGACAGCAGCATCTAAGGGGTTAAACAGAGTTGGACGGTGCAAACACTGATCGTGGCTGATGCAGCAAGTTGTCAGTTATAGTGGGCAGCGACAGCTGCTGGATTGCCACCTGTATGGGGATACTATTCTCTTATATCTCAGGTCAGTTAAAGGACATATTGGCTGTCATTAAGGGGCTGTGGGGATTGGGGATTAATCGTATTAACCTGGGTACTGCATTCCAAAGAATCGGCGCAGCACGTGTAAAGACTAGGAGACAGGAGTGGGAGGTTCTGATTATTGAGGATGCTAACCTGAGGTCATTAGCGGAGCGGAGGGCATGGGTAGGGTGGTAGACTGAGACCAGAGAGGAGATGTAGGGAGGTGCTGAGCCATGGAGAGCTTTGTGGATGAGGGTAGTAGCTTTGTACTGGATTCTGCAGTGGATTGGTAGTGTAATGACTGGCACAAGGTGAAGGCATCGGTGTAACGGTTGGTGAGGAATATGATCCTGGCAGCAGCATTCAGGACAGATTGGAGCGGGGAGAGTTTGGTAAGAGGGAGGCCGATTAGTAGAGAGTTACAATAGTCCAGACGAGAATGAATAAGTGAAACAGAAAGAGTTTTTGCAGAGTCAAAAGTAAGAAAAGGGCGAATTCTAGAAATGTTTTTGAGATGTAAATAAGAAGAGCGAGCCAGTGATCGGATGTGGGGGTGAATGAAAGCTCGGAATCAAGTATGACCCCAAGGCAGCGGGCATGTTGCTTTGGAGTAATGGTGGAACCACACACAGAGATGGCAATGTCAGGCAAAGGTAGGTTAATAGAGGGAGAAAACATGAGGAGTTTAGTTTTTGACAGGTTCAGTTTCAGATAGAGGGAGGACATGATGTTAGAGACAACGTTAAGACAATCACTGGTGTTTTCTAAAAAGGTTGGCGTGATATCAGGAGAAGAAGTGTATAATTGGGTGTCCTCAGCATAGAGATGGTACTGGAAACCAAATCTACTGATTGTTTGTCCAATAGGGGCGGTATACAAAGAGAAGAGGAGGGGGCCTAGGACTGATCATTGAGGAACCCCTACAGTAAGGGGATGGCGAAAGGAGGAAGAACCAGCAAAAGATATAGTGAATGATCGGTCAGAGAGATAGGAGGATAACCAGGAGAGAACGGTGTCTTTGAGGCCGATGGAGCGGAGCATAGTGAGGAGTAGCAGATGATCCACAGTGTCGAATGCTGCGGAGAGATCCAAGAGAATTAGCATGGAGTAGTGACCATTAGGGTTGAGCGAAACGGGTCGGCCATTTTCAGAAGTCGCCGACTTTTGGCAAAGTCGGGTTTCATGAAACCCGACCCGACCCCTGTGTGGGGTCGGCCATGAGGTCGGCGATCTTCTGAATCTGGGATCGGAATTCCGATACCGAGTTCCGATATGTTTGCAATGTCGGAAATTGGTATCGGAATCCATATTTAAGTGTAAAATAAAGAAATAAAATAAAAAATATTGCTATACTTACCCTCTGACGCGCCCTGGTACTAACCGGCAGCCTTCCTTCCTTAGAATCAGCGCGTGAAGGGCCTTAGATGACGTCGCGGCTTGTGATTGGTCGTGCGACCGCCCATGTGACCGCTCGCGTGACCAATCACAAGCCGCGACGTCACGGAAGGTCCTTCAAGCGCTGATTCTTAGGAAGGAAGGCTGCCAGAAAGAAGCAGGGCGCGTCCGAGGGTGAGTATATACCTAATAGGAATATACTCACCCTTGGATGCACCCTGCTTCTTTCCGGCAGCCTTCCTTCCTAAGAATCAGCGCTTGAAGGACCTTCGGTGACGTCGCGGCTTGTGATTGGTCTCGCGAGCGGTCACATGGGCGGTCGCGCGACCAATCACAAGCCGTGACGTCATCTAAGGCCCTTCACGCGCTGATTCTAAGGAAGGAAGGCTGCCGGTGAGAACCAGGGCGCGTCAGAGGGTGAGTATAGCAATATTTTTTATTTTAATTCTTTATTTTACACTTACATATGGATCCCAGGGCCTGAAGGAGAGTTTCCTCTCCTTCAGACCCTGGGAACCATTGGAAACCCAATGCACTGCATTGGGTTTCGTGTTTCGGCCGACCCCGACCCCGACTTTTTTATAGGATCGGCCGATTTCACTCGACCCGACTTTTGAAAAAGTCGGGTTTCGTGAAACCCGACCGGATCCTATAAAAGTAAAAGTCGCTCAACCCTAGTGACCATTAGATTTAGCTGTTAGAAAGTCATTAAAGAATTTAGTGAGGGCAGTTTCAGTAGAGTGTAAGGAGTGGAAACCAGATTGAAGAGGGTCGAAAAGATAACGTGTAAGACGGGAGTGGATCAGGCGTTCGAGGAGTTTAGAGATGAAGGGAAGATTAGAGACAGGTCTATAATTAGCGGCACAGTTTTGATCGAGGGATGGTTTTTTAAGTAATGGATGTATGATGCCATGCTTAAATGAGGAGGGAAAAATACCGGAAGTGAGAGAAGGGTTGAATATTTTTGTTAAGTGAGAGGTGACAGCCGGAGAAAGGGACTGGAGATGTGATGGAATAGGGTCACTGGTGCAAGTGGTTGGGCAAGAAGATGCAAGGAGCCTGATTACTTCTTCTTCTGTAACTGGTTCAAAGTCAGAGAGTGAGCTAGATGCAGTGGGGGAGGGAGGACAGTGCATGGTATGAAGGGATTGGGAGATAATTTCCTGTCGAATGTGGTCAATTTTTTCTTTAAGGTAATTGGCCAGATCGTCAGCGCGGAGATCCGTGGTTGGGGCCTGCACTCTTGGGTTGAGTAGGGACTGGAAAGTGTCAAAGAGACGTTTAGGGTTATTGGACAGCGAGGTGATGAGGGTGTTGAAATAGGTTTGTTTGGAGAGGTGAAGGGCAGAGTTGTATGTTTTTAGCATGAACTTATAATGGATGAAATCTTCAGGTAGATTAGATTTTCTCCACAGATGTTCGGCACACCTGGAGCACCGCTGCAGGAAACGTGTTTGCAGCGTGTGCCACGGTTGTTGCCATCTGTTCCGAGTTGTTCTATGTTTAGGAGGTGCAGGTTCATCCAGGGCAGGGTTTCTTTGTAATGCTTCAGAGCAGAATCAAGACATGAGATGGAGGAGATTAAGGGCCAATGAGGACTGCAAGTTCTTCATAAGATATATTGATGATCTAATCATCATACAGAGTGGTACAGAAATTATTTTTCCCATTTTTATTGTATCTAATTTAAAAAAAATCTATATTTTTTTGGACAGTGGATTTAAAAAAAATTCTTGGGATTTTTTTTAAAGAACAGAAGTGTATCCTACAAATAGGTTTTTTTTTGCAAACAACTTTTTTCTACATTTTTCATGCTTTATATATAAAAGAACAGTGTAGAATGAATCACTCCTCCTCTTTCTCTTTTGTATCCCCCCTCCCTCTCACACTGGGAAAGGGATATATAAGAAGGGTCAAATTAATTTTCTTCATACAGCTAAAAAAGGCTGAAAACAGCCAACTATGTTGTGTATGTAAGTTTTATTTGCTTTATATCAGTTTGAATAAAATTTTACTTACGAGCAACCTGACGTTCCTGCACCTTGATTTGTCTTGGTGGCAAAGACAGTGCCATTTCCTGGTCCTCTGATTGGCAAATATGGAAAATATTCAACATTGAATATTCCCCCAGATAGCATGCATTCTGTGGAGACACTGGGTACCGACATCTGAAGCACCTCTGGGCTCTTTTGTGGCAGCCAAAATCAATTGAGAAAAATCTGCCATAAATGCCACATTGCAAAGCATCTACCTTGGTATTCATTGGAGCCTTTGGTGATAAGGTCTGGTGGTAAGGTCAGACTTGCTAGGTGCTACTCCAGGGCAGCGTTAGGCAGTAGCACCTGACAGACACTTTAATTCAAATAGAGAGTCCTAGACAGGATGGCCACTTGTGACAGGAATAGACACATATGTCTCGGTAATCTGTTCAGGTGCCGCCGATGCAGCCAAAAGCTTCAGGAACTGCCATCGCGGCCACAAGATTACATATAGATTACACAGGACTACAGAGACCGTACAGGATAGGGAATAACCATTATGGACTAAGGATGGGAGACCTGGCAACATACAGTTGCACACATCAACATCACTAACACTAAACTCTAAGGATTGCTCAGGCACCTCTCTATTGGGGAGGGTACTTTTTATATAAGATACCTCCCAGCTATTGGCTGGGAGCCATCTCGCAGGTGAACTAATTTACTAAATGCCTCACTATGCACGCTTCACGCTTAAAAACAAGTTAGCTTGGACGCAGCCAGGAGGCAGTGTGGCGCACAAACTCAGACTCGGAAGCAGGAGACAGGGAACATGCCAGAAACCATTCTGCATTGCAGGGGCAGTGAGTATGTTGGCATCCCTGCATGGAGGAAGAGGGAAGACCATGCAGGGGCACCGGTAATGGCATTACAATAATTTACTTAAAATGTACTTTATTTGGCTGTTATTTACTACTAAGTACTTAATGGGACTACTGATATTAATGTTCATTGGAACTGAAGTTGCTCATTAAATACTTGACTCTTACTGGATGAATGGAAGATCTGGACAAGGTTGGTTTGTTTGATATATTGCAGGTTTTAGTTGAGCTGCTTGTCTAAACTTAATATGCTTCATTTGTATTCTATTCCAACTACCCCAGTCCATTTTGTTGGTTCATTTAATCCTCCACCGTCAGCTCTTCCTAGCATTTACAGGGCATTGCTCTATTGATTTCCACACTACGTACAGGTAACAATGCATTTTTTTGTACATGCTTCTCCTTAAGTGTGATGCTTGGATGCTGCAGAACATATATTTCCCTAAAATAAAAATATAAATTGCTATAGCAGAAAAAGAAAACCACTAATTAGTTTCTGCTGACAATAAAGATAAATGTTGATCTGAAAAGGAGTCTGTCATCCCTAACCGACAATTCACACTAAACACATAGTCATCATAGGGGATATAGTAACCATCTAAAAATTACACCTTAGAGTATTTTACATGTGCCAGTGTTGGAAATTGGGGCAGCATGAATCACAGCCTGGCTACACACTTGTAGAATAGGTTAACAACTACTGACATTTCGGAAACACACTTAGAAAAACAATGGTTCCGATATAAGGACCTAAATGAAAGTGCAACAGCAACTTCACAACAATAAATTAATCCTACAAAGAACAAGGAGTATACCCTCAAAAGTAGTTAACCATAAAAGGAACAACAAAGTGAGGCATCAGAGATGGTAGATTAAACATATAAAATGTATATCTTCATTGTATAAACTCACTTACAAAAAACACCTGTAATAAATACATACAGGCATCTAGCCCAAAATACAAAATACCTGCAAAGTGCAATAAGGGGGGGGGGGGGGGGGGGTAAACCAATGGCGTCACTGGGTGCCAGGGGACCCTTCTACTGATGTAATTCATAGCAGGTGATAATAGATAGACTCAGGGCAAAGAAAAGTGCATGTGCAATTCTCCATAAGGGAAAGAAACATCTATACGCAAGTGCTAAATGATACCCAGAAGAAACAATTGCTCACTATAAAAATCAATCAGCTGCTTACCCATGTGGGAGAACAGGGGTACCCGGCAGACAGTGAATGCCACTAGCCCCGACGCACGTTTCGCGTAGTTGGCTTCCTCGGAGGGCTGTGTATATCACCCTAGCATGCTGACTATATATAGAGACCAAAAAGCTGACAGGTGTATCCAATCACCATCACTCCAGGACAGTACGCTATATAGTAAAATAGTATATTTGTTATATAGTTATTCTCAGGAATGCTCTGGCATTTCAGGAAAACTATACTTTGAAGGCTATGATTCCTAGCCCGAAACCAGGCTAGCCCAGTGAAACATCAGGCCAACCCTGCCCAACATCACTGTATGTGAAGCGCTAGAAAGAGCCAGGCAGGGACAGCACAGAAATGTTCAGAGAATAACATATCTAGCTGTGATTGTTCAGCCAGGCTGTGATTTATGCTACCTGTGGTTTTAGCAGTATTAAGGTATGTACACACGATGCAGATTTTGCTGCGGATCCGCAGCGTTTCTGCAGCTGCAGATCCGCAGCAGTTTCCCATGAGTTTACAGTACAATGTAAACCTATGGGAAAAGAAATCCGCAGTGCACATGCTGCGGAAAAAAACGCGTGGAAATGCAGCGTTTTATTTTCCGCAGCATGTCAATTCTTTGTGCAGAATCCGCAGCGTTTTTACACCTGCTCCAATAGAAAACTGCAGATGTAAAACCGCAGCGGAATCCGCAATAGAAACCGCGATAAATCCGCAGGAAAAACCGCAGCGGTTTTACACTGCGGATTTATGAAATCCGCTGCGGAAAAATCCGCAGAGGCGCTTTCTACGTGTGCACATACCCTTAAACTCCTGACAGTTTCCATTTTGGGGGCCAAGCAAGCAGAGTACCACCGATTTTCTGTATGGTCAGAAGTCTAAAGTCATAAAGGTATCTGTTAAAACCAATAGCATAGCTATCGGGGGGCATAGGAGTCGGTCGCACCATCCCCCGCGCTCTCTGAGGGGCTCCACCCAGAGCTACACTACTGTAACTGTATCAACGTACACAGCACACCCATACATTTACACTTGGTGGCAAAGTAAGGAAAAATTAATCTTCCTGCTCTCAAACCCAGCCATTATGGGGCCTCTGAGCAGTAGCAGGGACCCAGTGCCTGCACTCGGCTCACATCTGTTATTGCAAGATGAACTGTATCGGCTGGATGCCAATACAGTTGACCGCATTCAGCGTCACACTCCCTCTCCCATCATCCCCCTCTCAGCATCTGACATCCCTGACTCAGACACTGATAGGAGTTGCGATGATGTCATTACCTGGCACTCGCTATCTGGAGATGTGCGGGCACTCGGAGCAGAGGAAGAACATGGAGGAGAGGTGAGTATTGGATTTATTTGTTTTTTTATGGGGTGCATTATACTATATAGATTCTGCCTATGGTGTGCATTATGTTATACAGTCTGCCTTTGGGGGTGCTTTCTACTATAAAGAGTCTGTCTATGGGGGTGCATTATTTTATATAGAATCAGCCTAAGGGGGTGCATTGTATTATACAGTCTGCCTATGGGGGTGCATTATACTATATAGAGTCTGTCTATGGAGGTGCTTTATATTATATAAAGTCTGCCTATGGGGGTGCTTTATAATATATAGAGCTTGTCTATGGGGTGCATTATGTTATACTGAGTCTGCAAATGGGACTGCTTTATATTATACTAGCTGTAGAAGCTGGCATTGCCCGGGCATAGTAACTAACTGTGGTTAGTTATAGGACCTCACTTCTCTCATTTTCCCATCACACCTCTCATCTTGCCCCTCACAACTCTCATTTTCTCCCTCAAATCTCTAATTTTCCCCCTAACACCTGTCATTTTGACCTCACACCTGTCATTTCCCCCTCAGTATATACTGTACCTGTATGTAATCTCCCCTGTATATAGTATATACCTGTGTCATCTGCTCCTGTATATACCTGTATGTCATCTCCCCTGTATATATTATTTACCTGTATGTCATCTGCTCCTGTATATAGTATATACCTGTATGTCATCTCCTCCTGTACATAGTATGTACCTGTGTGCCATGTCCTCCTGTATATAGTATGCACCTGTATGTCATCTCCTCTTGTATATAGTATATACCTGTATGTCATCTCCCCCTGTGTATAGTATATACTTGTGTGTCATCTCCTCCTGTATATAGTATGTACCTGTGAGTCATCAGCTCTTGTATATAGTGTATACCTGTATGTCATCCCCTCCTGTATATAGTATATACCTGTATGTCATCTTCTCCTGTATATAGTATATACCTGTATGTCATCTCATCCTGTATATAGTATATACCTGTATGTCATCTCCTTCTGTATATAGTATATACCTGTATGTCATCTCCTCCTGTATAGAGTATAAACCTGTATGTCATCTCCGCTGTATATAGTATATATCTATGTCATCTGCTCCTGTATATGGTGTATACCTGTGTGTCACCTCCTCCTGTATTAGACCTCATTCACACTTTATTTGGTCAGTATTTTTACCTCCGTATTTGTAAGCTAAAACTTGGAGTAAAACAATCAGAGGAAAAGTTTATTAGAAACATGTCACCACTGCTGTATTTTTCTCCCACTGGTGGTTTTGGCTTATAAATACTGAGGTAAAATACTGACCAAATACTGAACGTGTGAATGTGGCCTTATACACAGCCTCCACTTGCCACGCTTCATTCTTCTCTATACACAACCTCATACTGCAGCAGCTCCTCACTTCACTCATTTTCCCCCTGACATCTCTCATTTTGCCCCTCACATCTCTATCCATGAGGCTTCTCCTTTTCCATTGAAGTCATACCTCACAGAGGCAACTCCTTTCTAGAAACGATGGAGCTAGATGTTGCCTGTGCCTGCTATGCAAAGTGGGCATGGCTATGTGGAGTGGGCATGGCTCGATACATACACGCACACATACATACACTCAACTTTATATATTAGATAGTGTCTGTCTATCAGGGGTGCATTATACAATATAGAGTCTGCCTATGGGGAGTGCGTTATACAATATATAGTTTGTCTATAGGGGTGCATCTACTATATAATTGTCTAAGGGTCACTTCCGTCTGTCTGTCCTTCTTTCACGGTTATTCATTCGCTGATTTGTCTCGCCAGCTGCCTGTCATGGCTGCCGCGACCAATCAGCGACAGGCACAGTCCGGAAGAAAATGGCCGCTCCTGACTCCCCGCAATCAGTGTCCCTGGCGATCCGCTCCATACTCCCTTCTCCCCACAGTCAGTGTCTCCGGCACTCCGCTCCATACTCCCCACAGTGTCCCCGGCACTCCACTCCATGCTTCCCGCAGTCAGTGTCCCCGGCGCTCCGGTCCATACTCCCCACAGTGTCCCTGGCGCTCCGCTCCATGCTTCCCGCAGTCACTGTCCCCGGCGCTCCGGTCCATACTCCCCGCAGTGTCCCCAGCGCTCCGCTCCATGCTTCCCACAGTGTCCCCGGCGCTCCGGGCCATACTCGCTGCAGTGTCCCCAGCGCTCCGCTCCATGCTTCCCGCAGTGTCCCCGGCGCTCCGGTCCATACTCCCCGCAGTGTCCCCGGCGCTCCGCTCCATGCTTCCCGCAGTCACTGTCCCCGGCGCCCGCTCCATACTCCCTCTCTGGTCACCGCTAACACAGGGTTAATGCCGGCGGTAACAGACCGTGTTATGCCGCGGGTAATGCACTCCGTTACCACCGCTATTAACCCTGTGTCTCCCCAACCTTTTACTATTGAGGCTGCCTATGCGGCATCAATAGTAAAAAAAATGTTAAAAATAGTAAAAAAACAAAAAAACCTGCTATACTCACCCTCCGTTGTCCGCTCGCGCCTGCCGCCATCTTCCTTTCCCAGCGATGCTTTGCGAAATTACCCAGAAGACCTAGCGGTCTCACGAGACCGCTAAGTCCTCTAGGTAATTTCACAATGCATCCTGGGAACGGAAGATGGCGGCAGCCGCGCGCCCATCGACACAGCGCCGTTGGATCCCAGGAGGCGGAGAGGAGCAGCAACAAGAATGGTGAGTATGTTAAACTACAAGGGGCCCTCGGATCGTTAGGTGAGTATATGTTTATTTTTTATTTTTTAACCTGTGACATAGATGGCTGGGCAATATACTACGTCACTGGCCAATATACTACATGGCTCTGTGCTGTATACTACATCACTGGGCAATGTAATATGTGACTGGGCAATATACTATGTAGCTGTGCTGTATACTACATCGCTGTGCAATATACTACGTGACTGGGTAATATACTACGTGGCTGGGCAATATACTATGTGGCTCTGTGCTGTATACTACGTAACTGGGCAATATACTACGTGACTGGGCAATATACTACGTGGCTCTGTGCTGTATACTACGTCGCTGTGCAATATACTACATGACTGGGCAATATACTACGTGGCTGGGCAATATACCTACGTGGCTCTGTGCTGTATACTACGTAACTGGGCAATATACTACATCACTGGGCCATATACTACGTGGCTCTGTGCTGTTTACTACGTAACTGGGCAATATACTACGTGGCTGGGCAATATACTATGTGACTGGGCAATATACTACGTGGCTGGGCAATATACTACGTGGCTGGGCAATATACTACGTGGCTGTGTGCTGTATACTACGTAACTAGGCAATATACTACGTGGCTGGGCAGTATACTACGTGGCTGGGCAATATACTATGTGGCTGGGCAATATACTATGTGGCTCTGTGCTGTATACTATGTGACTGGGCAATATACTACGTGGCTGGGCAATAATCTACATGGCTGGCCAATATACTACATCACTGGGCAATATACTACGTCGCTGGGCAATATACTACGTAACTGGGCAATATACTACGCCACTGGGCAATATACTACGTGGCTCTGTGCTGTATACTATGTCGCTGTGCAATATACTACGTGGCTCTGTGCTGTGTACTACGTGGGCTGTGCAATATACTACATCACTGGGCAATATACTACGTGGCTGGACAATATACGTGGCTGGGCAATATACTATATGGCTGGGCTATACACTACGTCACTGGGCAATATACTACGTCGCTGGGCAATATACTACGTGGCTGGGAAATATAGTACGTGGGCTGGGCAATATACTACGTCACTGGCCAATATATTACGTGGCTGGGCAATATATTACATGGGCTGGGCAATATACTATGTCACTGAGCAATATACTATGTCGCTGGGCAATATATTACGTGGACATGCATATTCTAGAATACCCGATGCACTAGAATCGGGCCACCATCTAGTTATACTATATACAGGGTGGGCCATGTATATGGATACAACTAAATAAAATGGGGAATGGTTGGTGATATCAACTTCCTGTTTGTGGCACATTTTTATATAGGAGGGGAAAACTTTTCAAGATGGGTGGTGACCATGGTGGCCATTTTGAAGTCGGCCATTCTTCTTCCAACTTTATTTTTTCCAATGGGAAGAGGGTCATGTGACACATCAAACTTATTGAGAATTTCACAAGAAAAACAATGGTCTGCTTGGTTTTAACGTAACTTTATTCTTTCATGTTGCAGAGGTCAACACGTGAGGAGCGGATAGAAATTGTGTTGATGTATGGAGAACGCAGTACCCGGGTCATTGCAGTAGATTTCAATGAAAGACTACGTACGGAAGAAAACTGTCACCATTCCCATGTTATTTAGGTGTATCCATATAAATGGCCCAGCCAAAGAAGTTTGCCTCATCACTGAACATAATGTTCTGTTTAAACTGAGGGTCCTGTTCCAATTTATGTTTTGACCATTCTGCAAATTCAAGCCACCAATCTGGGTCATACTCATTGAGATGCTGTAGCAGATGGATTTTGAAAGGGTGCCATTTGTGAGTAGTTAATATCCACCGAAGGGATATTCGAATGATGCCAGATCGGCGAGCTGAATTTACAGAATGGGCAAAACAAAAATTGGAATATATATGTATATATACAGTACTAGATGGTGTCCTGATTCTAACGCATCGGGTACTCTAGAATATGCATGTCCACGTAGTATATTGCCCAGCCACGTAGTATATTGCCCAGCCACGTAGTATATTGCCCAATCACGTAGTATACTGCCCAGTCACATAGTATATTGCCCAGCCACGTAGTATATCGTCCAGTCACGTAGTATATTGCCCAGTGGCGTAGTATATTGCGCAGCCACGTAGTATATTGCCCAGTGACGTAGTATATTGCCCAGCCACATAGTATACTGCTCAGCTACGTAGTATATTGCGCAGCCACGTAGTATATTGCCCAGTGACGTAGTATATTGGCCAGTCACGTAGTATATTGCACAGCGACGTAGTATACAGTACACAGCTAGTTAGTATATTGCCCAGTGACATAGTATATTGCCCAGCAACGTAGTATATTTCCCAGTCACGTAGTATATTGCCCAGTGACGTAGTATATTGCCCAGCCGGCGCGACCAATCAGCGACATTGGCGCGGGATTTAAATCACGAAGTGCGATTGGTTGCGCCGGCTGGGCATCACCAATCAGGGAAGTGGGATTTAAATACCGCGGCAATGTCGCTGATTGGTCACGCCAGGTGGGCGTGACCAATCAGGGAAGCGGGAATAAAATCCTGCGCCAATGTCGTGCCGGCTGGGCGTGAGCAATTAGGAAAATAATAAAAAAAAAAAATCATTACATTCTCACCTTCCGTCGCCTCCGCAGCAGCTTTTCCTGCAGCTCGCGATTCTCCTGTCCCACTGCTTCGCTGATTGGTCGCGCCAAAAAGGCGCGACCAATCAGCGACATTGGCGCGGGATTTAAATCCCGCTTCTGTAATTGGTCACACCCAGCCGGCGCGACCAATCAGTGAAATTGCCATGGGATTTAAATCTTGCTTCCCTGATTGGTCACGCCCAGCCGGCGCGACCAACCAGCGAAATTGTCACGGGACTTAAGTCCCACTTCCCTGATTGGTCGCGCCAAACCGGCGTGACCAATCAGCGACATTGCCGTGGGATTTAAATCCCGCTTCCCTGATTGGTCACGCCCAGCCGGCGTGACCAATCAGCGACATTGCCACGGGATTTAAATCCCGCTTCCCTGATTGGTCGCGCCAAACCGGCGCGAACAATCAGTGACATTGCCACGTGATTTAAATCCTGCGCCAATGTCGCTTATTGGTTGCGCCGGCTGGGCGCGACCAATCAGGGAAGCGGGATTTAAATCCCGCGCCAATGTCATGCCGGCTGGGCGCGAGAGATCAGGAAAATAATTTTTTTTAAAAATCATTACATTCTCACCTTCCGTCGCCCCCGCAGCAGCTTTTCCTGCAGCTCGCGATTCTCTGGTTCCACTGCTTCGCTGATTGGTCGCGCCAAAACGGCGCGACCAATCAGCGACATTGGCGCGGGATTTAAATCTCGCTTCTGTAATTGGTCACACCCAGCCGGCGCGACCAATCAGTGAAAATAATTAAAAAAAAAAAAAAAAATCATTACATTCTCACCCTCCGTCAGCAGCAGCAGCAGCTTTTTCTGCAGCTCGCGATGCTCCGGTCCCACCACTTCGCTGATTGGTCGCGCCGGGTGGCCTCGACCAATCAGCGACACTGCCGCGGGATTTAAATCCTTCTTCCCTGATTGGTCGCGCCGGGTGGCCTCGACCAATCAGCGACATTGGCGCGGGATTTAAATCACGAAGCGTGATTGGTCGCGCCGGCTGGGCGTGACCAATCAGGGAAGCGGGATTTAAATCCCACGGCAATGTCGTTGATTGGTCGCGCCGGCTGGGCGTGACCAATCAGGGAAGTGGGATTTAAATCCCGCGGCAATGTCGCTGATTGGTCGCGCCGGCTGGGTGTGACCAACCAGGGAAGCGGGATTTAAATCCTGCGCCAATGTCGCTGATTGGTAGCGATAGTTTGGCACGACCAATCAGTGAAGCGGGATTTAAATCCCGCAGCAATGTCGCTGATTGGTCGCGCCTGCTGGGCGTGACCAATCAGGAAAGCGAGATTTAAATCCCGCGGCAATGTCGCTGATTGGTCATGCCGGCTGGGCATGACCAATCAAGGAAGCGGGATTTAAATCCCACGGCAATGTCGCTGATTGGTCGCGCCGGCTGGACGCGACCAATCAGGGAAGCGGGATTTAAATCCCACGGCAATGTCGCTGATTATTCGCGCCGGCTTGGCATGATTAATCAGGGAAGCGGGATTTAAATCCCACGGCAATCTCGCTGATTGGTCGCGCCGGCTGGACGCAACCAATCAGGGAAGCGGGATTTAAATCCCACGGCAATGTCGCTGATTGGTCGCGCCGGCTGGGCGCGACCAATCAAGGAAGCTGGATTTAAATCCCACGTCAATGTCGTTGATTGGTCGCCCCGGCTGGGCTTGACCAATCAAGGAAACGGGATTTAAATCCCGCGCCAATGTCGCTGATTGGAAGCGCCGGTTTGGCGCGACCAATCAGCGAAGCGGAGGGACCGGAGCATTGCGAGCTGCAGGAAAAGCTGCTGCGGAGGCGACGGAAGGTGAGAATGTGATGATTTTTTATTTTTTTTATTATTTTCCTGATTGCTCGCCCCCAGCTGGCGTGACATTGGCGCGGGATTAAAATCCTGCTTCCCTAATTGGTTGCGCCCAAGCAGCGACATTGGCGCGGGATTTAATCACGAAGCACGATTTAAATCCCGCGGCAATGTCCCTGATTGTTCGCGCCTGCTGGGCGTGACCAGTCAGGGAAGCGGGATTTAAATCCCACGCCAATGTCGCTGGTTGGTCACGACAGTTTGGCGTGACCAATCAGGGAAGCGGGATTTACATCCGACGGCAATGTCGCTGATTGGTCTCGCCGGCTGGACGTGACCAATCAGGGAAGCAGGATTTAAATCCCACGGCAATGTCGCTGATTGGTCGCGCCAGCTGGGCGTGACCAATCAGGGAAGCGGGATTTATATTCCATGCCAATGTCGCTGGTTGGTCACGACAGTTTGGCGCGACCAATCAGGGAAGCGGGATTTACATCCGACGGCAATGTCGCTGATTGGTCTCGCCGGCTGGACGTGACCAACCAGGGGAGCGGGATTTAAATCCCGCGCCAATGTCGCTGATTGGTCGTGCCAGCTGGGCGTGACCAATCAGGGAAGTGGTATTTAAATCCCACGCCAATGTTGCTGATTGGTTGCACGGGCTAGGCGTGACCAATCAGGGAAGCGGGATTTAAATTCCACGCCAATGTCGCTGGTTGGTCACGACAGTTTGGCGCGACCAATCAGGGAAGCGGGAATTACATCCGACGGCAATGTCGCTGATTGGTCTCGCCGGCTGGACGTGACCAATCAGGGAAGTGGTATTTAAATCCCACGCCAATGTTGCTGATTGGTTGCACGGGCTAGGCGTGACCAATCAGGGAAGCGGGATTTAAATTCCACGCCAATGTCGCTGGTTGGTCACGACAGTTTGGTGCGACCAATCAGGGAAGCGGGATTTAAATCCCATGGCAATGTTGCTGATTGGTCACGCCTAGCCCGTGCAACCAATCAGGGGAGCGGGATTTAAATCCCGCGCCAATGTCGCTGATTGGTCGTGCCAGCTTGGCGTGACCAATCAGGGAAGTGGTATTTAAATCCCGTGCCAATGTCGCTGATTGGTCGCGCCGGTTTGGCGTGACCAATCAGGGAAGCGGGATTTAAATCGCACGGCAATATCGCTGATTGTTCACACCGTCTGGGCGTGACCAATCAGGGAAGCGGTATTTAAATCCTGCACCAATGTCGCTGATTGGTTGCGCCGGTTTGTCGCGATTAATTAGGGAAGCTTGATTTAAATCCCGTGGCAATGTCACTGATTGGTCGCGCCGGCTGGGCGTGACCAATCATGGAAGCGGGATTTAAATCTCGCGGTAATGTCGCTGATTGGTCGCGCCGGCTTGGTACGACCAATCAGCGAAGCGGTGGGACCGGAGCATCGTGAGCTGCAGGGCCGGTCACTCCCTGATTGAAGGGGAGTAGAGAGCAGCCGGACTGTGCCGGTCACTCCCAAGAGTGCATTGCGGTCTCGCGAGATGATGACGTAGCGAGACCGCAATGCATGGACCCAAGCGTCGCGAAGATTGGGAAAGGCCTGGGCTGCATCCGGGGGCCGACGGACGGTGAGTATATGATTTTTTTTATTTTATTATTATTTTTAACATTGGATCTTTTTACTACTGATGCTGCATAGGCAGCATCAATAGTAAAAAAGTTGGTCACACAGGGTTAATAGCAGCGTTAATGGAGTGCGTTACACCGCGGTCCATTAGCGCTGCCATTAACCCTGTGTGAGGGCTGACTGGAGGGGAGTACGGGGTGGGCACTGACTGCGGGGAGGAAGGAGCGGCCATGTTGCCGTCGAACTGCGCCGGTCGCTGATTGGTCATGGCTGTTTTGCCGAGACCAATCAGCGACTTGGGATTTCCGTGACAGACAGAAGGACAGACAGATGGAAGTGACCCTTAGACAATTATATAGTAGATATATATATATGGAACAAAAGAGGAAACGCGGCAGCACTCACCAGTAGTGTTGAGCGATACCTTCCGATATCGGAAAGTATCGGTATCGGTTTGGATCGGCCGATATTCAAAAAATATCGGATATCGCCGATACCGATACCCGATCCCAATGCAAGTCAATGGGACCAAAATATCGGAATTAAAATAAACCCTTTCTTTCCTTGTAGGTTCATTCTACATGAAGGAAAACAACTAAGAATAATGCCGGATGTATTTGGGGAGGTGGCGGAGACATTAAAGTCATAGAGGTTTATCCCAATCAAATAGAATAGCATGTTTTTTGTTTTTTTTTAAGACGTTCGGAGTGACAAAGATATTGACTATGTAAATTTTTTTTTTATTTTGTCAGATATTGATGTTTCACTATTCCACGCCCTTCCCCTTCTTTTTTTTCTTTTTTTTTTTCTTTTCCCACACTTTCATCTTCATCATCATCAGCATCTTTGACATCAACTTCTTCACCTTATTCATCTTCTTCTTCATCTTCTACCTATTTTTTTTTTTTTATTACATTCTTCATATTCATTTTATTCAACTATTATTATTCTTCTTATTCTACATATTCTTTTTATTCCACTGTTATTATTCTTCCTATTCTACTTCTTCATCATATTCTCATTTGTGACAGGCATTCCCGTAGTTGTTATCTATAAAAGTTTGAAGATTACACCTTCCGTTCTGCCAGTCACAAAAGTTACATTTGTCCGCGTTCAGTTTGGCCTGCAGCATCAGGCTTTATCCAGGGGCACCACGAGGAGGAACGGACTCACCCCCATACACTGCTTAGTCTTCTTCTGCATATAATTTAGATAATATCTTTTGCTCTGATATTAAGTCTTATGCTTAATGTTCTTCTGCTCTTTGTTCTGCAGCCTCTTGTTCTTCTGCTTCTCGGTCTTCCATGTTGTCGTCTCCAGGGTCGTCGTCTCCAGTGTCGTCATCTCCGCCGTCGTCGTCGTCGTCATCGGGGTGGTCTTCCGTGTCGTCGTCATCGTGGTGGTCTTCCGGGTCGTCGACGTTAGGGTCTTCAACTTGGAAATGTAGCAGAAGGTACAAGAAGGCTGAGAAAATGCCAAGAACCAGCTGATGGAACTGGAACTCGGATGGCTACCCGAAGGTTCAAGAGCCTATGGAACTACCGAGGACCAGCTGACGTTACTGGAACCCGGTTACTAAGCAGGAGGTACCCGTGCTAAAAAGCACTACCAAGGACCGCCTGACGTTGACGGAACTCGGATACCCAGAAGGAGGCACCTAAGCCAAAGGCTCTGCCCGGAACCAGCTGACGTTACTGGAACCAGGATGGGGAGCAGAAGGTACAAGAGCAAAAGACACTGCCGAGAACCAGCTGACGGTACTGGAACCCGGATGGGTAGCCGAAGGTCCAAGAGCCAATGGAACTACCGAGGACCAGCTGACGTTACTGGAACCCGGTTACTAAGCAGGAGGTACCCGTGCCTGAAAGCACTACCAAGGACCACCTGACGTTGGTGGAACTTGGATACCCAGAAGGAGGCACCTAAGCCAAAGGCTCTGCCCGGAACCAGCTGACGGTACTGGAACCAGGATGGGGAGCAGAAAGTACAAGAGCAAAAGACACTGCCGAGAACCAGCTGACGGTGCTGGAACCAGGTGGTGGACCCGAAGGCCCACAGGAGAGGAGAGAACAGCTAGGCCGCGAGGCAGCCGCAGTTACCGAACCCCAACAGTCCTACAGGGGGAGCTGGGCCTACTGGCACTACAGAACCAGCCTTGACTACCAGTTCACGCAGCCCACATAGGAAGCTCCTAAACTGGAGGCACCCTGGAGTTGGCTAACCCGACCGCACCACGACGAGGCAAGCATAGGTGTCTCAGTGAGCTTGACACAACCCGGAAACAGCTGACGGTGCTGAAACCAGGCTTGGCACGAGGGAGTACCTGTGACAAAAACACTGCCGAGAACCAGCTGGCGGTGCTGGAACCCGGATGCGTTGCCCCAGTGTGCAAGAGCCAATGGCACGACCGAGGACCAGCTGACGGTGCTGGAACCCGGTTACTAAGCTGTAGGTGCCCGCGCTTAAAAGCACTACCAAGGACCGCCTGGCGTTGGCGGAACTCGGATACCCAGGAGGAGGCACCTAAGCCAAAGGCTCGGCCCGGAACCAGCTGACGGTGCTGGAACCAGGTGGTGGACCCGAAGGTCCACAGGAGAGGAGAGAACAGCTAGGCCGCGAGGCAGCCGCAGTTACCGAACCCCAACAGTCCTACAGGGGGAGCTGGGCCTACTGGCACTACAGAACCAGCCTTGACTACCAGTTCACGCAGCCCACATAGGAAGCTCCTAAACTGGAGGCACCCTGGAGTTGGCTAACCCGACCGCACCACGACGAGGCAAGCATAGGTGTCTCAGTGAAGTTGACACAACCCGGAAACAGCTGACGGTGCTGAAACCAGGCTTGGCACGAGGGAGTACCTGTGACAAGAACACTGCCGAGAACCAGCTGGCGGTGCTGGAACCCGGATGCGTTGCCCCAGTGTGCAAGAGCCAATGGCACGACCGAGGACCAGCTGACGGTGCTGGAACCCGGTTACTAAGCTGTAGGTGCCCGCGCTTAAAAGCACTACCAAGGACCGCCTGGCGTTGGCGGAACTCGGATACCCAGGAGGAGGCACCTAAGCCAAAGGCTCGGCCCGGAACCAGCTGACGGTGCTGGAACCAGGTGGTGGACCCGAAGGTCCACAGGAGAGGAGAGAACAGCTAGGCCGCGAGGCAGCCGCAGTTACCGAACCCCAACAGTCCTACAGGGGGAGCTGGGCCTACTGGCACTACAGAACCAGCCTTGACTACCAGTTCACGCAGCCCACATAGGAAGCTCCTAAACTGGAGGCACCCTGGAGTTGGCTAACCCGACCGCACCACGACGAGGCAAGCATAGGTGTCTCAGTGAAGTTGACACAACCCGGAAACAGCTGACGGTGCTGAAACCAGGCTTGGCACGAGGGAGTACCTGTGACAAGAACACTGCCGAGAACCAGCTGGCGGTGCTGGAACCCGGATGCGTTGCCCCAGTGTGCAAGAGCCAATGGCACGACCGAGGACCAGCTGACGGTGCTGGAACCCGGTTACTAAGCTGTAGGTGCCCGCGCTTAAAAGCACTACCAAGGACCGCCTGGCGTTGGCGGAACTCGGATACCCAGGAGGAGGCACCTAAGCCAAAGGCTCGGCCCGGAACCAGCTGACGGTGCTGGAACCAGGTGGTGGACCCGAAGGTCCACAGGAGAGGAGAGAACAGCTAGGCCGCGAGGCAGCCGCAGTTACCGAACCCCAACAGTCCTACAGGGGGAGCTGGGCCTACTGGCACTACAGAACCAGCCTTGACTACCAGTTCACGCAGCCCACATAGGAAGCTCCTAAACTGGAGGCACCCTGGAGTTGGCTAACCCGACCGCACCACGACGAGGCAAGCATAGGTGTCTCAGTGAAGTTGACACAACCCGGAAACAGCTGACGGTGCTGAAACCAGGCTTGGCACGAGGGAGTACCTGTGACAAGAACACTGCCGAGAACCAGCTGGCGGTGCTGGAACCCGGATGCGTTGCCCCAGTGTGCAAGAGCCAATGGCACGACCGAGGACCAGCTGACGGTGCTGGAACCCGGTTACTAAGCTGTAGGTGCCCGCGCTTAAAAGCACTACCAAGGACCGCCTGGCGTTGGCGGAACTCGGATACCCAGGAGGAGGCACCTAAGCCAAAGGCTCGGCCCGGAACCAGCTGACGGTGCTGGAACCAGGTGGTGGACCCGAAGGTCCACAGGAGAGGAGAGAACAGCTAGGCCGCGAGGCAGCCGCAGTTACCGAACCCCAACAGTCCTACAGGGGGAGCTGGGCCTACTGGCACTACAGAACCAGCCTTGACTACCAGTTCACGCAGCCCACATAGGAAGCTCCTAAACTGGAGGCACCCTGGAGTTGGCTAACCCGACCGCACCACGACGAGGCAAGCATAGGTGTCTCAGTGAAGTTGACACAACCCGGAAACAGCTGACGGTGCTGAAACCAGGCTTGGCACGAGGGAGTACCTGTGACAAGAACACTGCCGAGAACCAGCTGGCGGTGCTGGAACCCGGATGCGTTGCCCCAGTGTGCAAGAGCCAATGGCACGACCGAGGACCAGCTGACGGTGCTGGAACCCGGTTACTAAGCTGTAGGTGCCCACGCTTAAAAGCACTACCAAGGACCGCCTGGCGTTGGCGGAACTCGGATACCCAGGAGGAGGCACCTAAGCCAAAGGCTCGGCCCGGAACCAGCTGACGGTGCTGGAACCAGGTGGTGGACCCGAAGGTCCACAGGAGAGGAGAGAACAGCTAGGCCGCGAGGCAGCCGCAGTTACCGAACCCCAACAGTCCTACAGGGGGAGCTGGGCCTACTGGCACTACAGAACCAGCCTTGACTACCAGTTCACGCAGCCCACATAGGAAGCTCCTAAACTGGAGGCACCCTGGAGTTGGCTAACCCGACCGCACCACGACGAGGCAAGCATAGGTGTCTCAGTGAGCTTGACACAACCCGGAAACAGCTGACGGTGCTGAAACCAGGCTTGGCACGAGGGAGTACCTGTGACAAAAACACTGCCGAGAACCAGCTGGCGGTGCTGGAACCCGGATGCGTTGCCCCAGTGTGCAAGAGCCAATGGCACGACCGAGGACCAGCTGACGGTGCTGGAACCCGGTTACTAAGCTGTAGGTGCCCGCGCTTAAAAGCACTACCAAGGACCGCCTGGCGTTGGCGGAACTCGGATACCCAGGAGGAGGCACCTAAGCCAAAGGCTCGGCCCGGAACCAGCTGACGGTGCTGGAACCAGGTGGTGGACCCGAAGGTCCACAGGAGAGGAGAGAACAGCTAGGCCACGAGGCAGCCGCAGTTACCGAACCCCAACAGTCCTACAGGGGGAGCTGGGCCTACTGGCACTACAGAACCAGCCTTGACTACCAGTTCACGCAGCCCACATAGGAAGCTCCTAAACTGGAGGCACCCTGGAGTTGGCTAACCCGACCGCACCACGACGAGGCAAGCATAGGTGTCTCAGTGAGCTTGACACAACCCGGAAACAGCTGACGGTGCTGAAACCAGGCTTGGCACGAGGGAGTACCTGTGACAAAAACACTGCCGAGAACCAGCTGGCGGTGCTGGAACCCGGATGCGTTGCCCCAGTGTGCAAGAGCCAATGGCACGACCGAGGACCAGCTGACGGTGCTGGAACCCGGTTACTAAGCTGTAGGTGCCCGCGCTTAAAAGCACTACCAAGGACCGCCTGGCGTTGGCGGAACTCGGATACCCAGGAGGAGGCACCTAAGCCAAAGGCTCGGCCCGGAACCAGCTGACGGTGCTGGAACCAGGTGGTGGACCCGAAGGTCCACAGGAGAGGAGAGAACAGCTAGGCCGCGAGGCAGCCGCAGTTACCGAACCCCAACAGTCCTACAGGGGGAGCTGGGCCTACTGGCACTACAGAACCAGCCTTGACTACCAGTTCACGCAGCCCACATAGGAAGCTCCTAAACTGGAGGCACCCTGGAGTTGGCTAACCCGACCGCACCACGACGAGGCAAGCATAGGTGTCTCAGTGAGCTTGACACAACCCGGAAACAGCTGACGGTGCTGAAACCAGGCTTGGCACGAGGGAGTACCTGTGACAAAAACACTGCCGAGAACCAGCTGGCGGTGCTGGAACCCGGATGCGTTGCCCCAGTGTGCAAGAGCCAATGGCACGACCGAGGACCAGCTGACGGTGCTGGAACCCGGTTACTAAGCTGTAGGTGCCCGCGCTTAAAAGCACTACCAAGGACCGCCTGGCGTTGGCGGAACTCGGATACCCAGGAGGAGGCACCTAAGCCAAAGGCTCGGCCCGGAACCAGCTGACGGTGCTGGAACCAGGTGGTGGACCCGAAGGTCCACAGGAGAGGAGAGAACAGCTAGGCCGCGAGGCAGCCGCAGTTACCGAACCCCAACAGTCCTACAGGGGGAGCTGGGCCTACTGGCACTACAGAACCAGCCTTGACTACCAGTTCACGCAGCCCACATAGGAAGCTCCTAAACTGGAGGCACCCTGGAGTTGGCTAACCCGACCACACCACGACGAGGCAAGCATAGGTGTCTCAGTGAGCTTGACACAACCCGGAAACAGCTGACGGTGCTGAAACCAGGCTTGGCACGAGGGAGTACCTGTGACAAAAACACTGCCGAGAACCAGCTGGCGGTGCTGGAACCCGGATGCGTTGCCTTGCCTATTAAAGATTGTCTTCCTAGAGCCCCAACTAGCGGTGTTGGAGCAAAGGGTAAGCAGGGGGAGATGAGTGTAGGCCGAAGCCTGCACTGGAGGCAGCTTTGTGTCTGCGTTGCGTTTGCAGGACACTTTGCCGGCTACACACTGGGGGAACAGCTGGCGTTGCTGAACCCCACTAACACAATGGCGTGTGTTTTTCTCTGTGCAGCTAGCACTTGCGGGCAAAAACTAGCGATGTTAGAGCCCGTGTTGAAGCAGGAGGAGGAGGAGAGGAGCAGAGTGTAGGCCGAAGCTTAGTTGAACCAATTTCAAAGGAAACCTTTAACCCCCCCCTCAGGTGTTACAAAGTACAAGAGACACACCTTGTGCAGTATTAATGCTGCACAAGTGAAAGGTTGCTCTATTAATTTGTCTACTTGCACACGCTGAATGAAAGACATACACAATTTACCCCATTCTACAGTCAAACTGTAGTGGATGCGTGACTTGGTTTTTTGATGAGACGCAGCACAGGTGTCCAAAATAACGCCTTGGTGCTTGGAGCAGCTTCCTGAGCGTTGTTATTTGCTGTACAGGAGTCTGCGCTCTTGTGTTATCCCTTGGCAATGCCCTGTTAGCGCTGCCCATCTTATGACATCATTTCATGTTGGCCGGTGCGGTTAACGATGGCCATAAATCCCAGACCCACAGTGTCTTTTCATAAAGCCACACTGCGGTGCTGGGATTCGTGGCCTTGAGCAGTAAATATTTTGGCCGCTCACACACGTCCTTACACCTGCTTCAGACTGGGCGGCCTCTGCTGATCCCTTCTTGCATGCCGCGGCCATGAGGCTGCACAGTCTGAAGAAGGCTGAAGGAGATGAGTTAAGACAGGCGAAGATATGCACTGCTCGTGCCCATCAATCACACCCTCGCAGTCAAAATAATTAAGACAACGAGGAGCATTTTATTCAGGCAGGGCGGACGAACAGGCGCAAGTAGCCAACCAATGATGTCAGAAGACGGGAAGCGCTACCAAGGGGGGTGCTGCGTATCATTAGAAAGGAAAGTCACACCTCAGGGACAGTGGAATGGTCTCAAAGAGACACATTTTGTACGTGTTGAGTTCCACGTGGGCAAGGAGAAAACATCAGCCACCTTGTACAAATGCAGCAGTACTGCTGTACAAGGTGGCTGTTATACATAGAAACACCTGGGGGTGGGGGCCAGGCTCCCTTCAATTTCAGTTCATGTGCCTGCGTGGCGTTTGCAGGTCACGTTGCAAGCTGCACAGCAGGGGAACAGCTGGCGGTGCTGAACCCCACTAACACATTGGCTGGTGTTTTTCTCTGTGCAGCTAGCATTTCCGGGCAAAAACTAGCGGTGTTTGAGCCCAGGGTCAGCAGGAGGAGGAGGAGAGGAGCAAAGTGTAGGCCGAAGCCTGCACTGGTGGAAGCTTTTGGTCTGTTGTGCCAGCGTGGCTTGTGCTGGACACGTTGCCGACTACACAGCAGGGGAACAGCTGGCGGTGCTGAACCCCACTAACACATTGGCTGGTGTTTTTCTCTGTGCAGCTAGCATTTCCGGGCAAAAACTAGCGGTGTTTGAGCCCAGGGTCAGCAGGAGGAGTAGAGGAGCAGAGTGTAGGCCGAAGCCTAGTTGAACCAATTTCAAAGGTTACCTTTAACCCCCCCCTCAGGTGTTGCAAGGTACAAGAGCCACACCTTGAACAGCATTAATGATGCACAAGTCAAAGGTTGCTCTATTTAATTTTGCTCCTTGCACACGCTGAATTAAACACGTACACTATTTAGCCCATTATACTGTCAAACAGTTGTGGAGGCGTGACTTGTCTTTTTAACGAGACGCAGCACAGGTGTCAAAATTTGCACCTAGGTACTGGGCGCAGATTCCTGAGCGTTGTTATTTGCTGTACAGGAGTCTGCGCTCTTGTGTTATCCCTTGGCAATACCCTGTTAGTGCAGGCCGTCTCATGACCTCATTTCATGTTGGCCGGTGCGGTTAACGATGGCCATAAATCCCAGACCCACAGTGGCTTTTCCTAAAGTCACACTGCGGTGCTGGGATTCGTGGCCTTGTGCAGTAAATATGTTCGCGGCTCACACATGTCCTTACACCTGCTTCAGACTGGGCGGCCTCAGCTGATCCCTTATCGCATGCCGCGGCCATGAGGCCGCACAGTCAGAAGAAGGCGGAAGGAGGGGAGTGAAAACAGGGGAACATATGCACTGCTCGTGCCCATCAATCACACCCTCGCAGTCAAAATATATGAGACAACGGGGGGCGTTGTGTCGGGCAGGGGGGACGCACAGGCACAGCCAGCCAACCAATGATGTCAGGAGACGGGCAGCGCTAACAATGGGGGTGCTGCGTGTCATTACAAAGGAAAGTCACACCTCAGGGACATTGTAATGGTCTCTAATGAGACACATTTTGTACGTGTTGAGTTCCACGTGGGCAAGGAGAAAAAGTCAGCCACCTCGTACAAATGCAGCAGTACTGCTGTACAAGGTGGCTGATATACATAGAAACACCTGTGGGTGGGGGGCAGGCTCCCTTCAATTTCAGTTCATGTGCCTGCGTGGCGTTTGCAGGTCACGTTGCAAGCTACACAGCAGGGGAACAGCTGGCGTTGCTGAACCCCACTAACACATTGGCTGGTGTTTTTCTCTGTGCAGCTAGCATGTCCGGGCAGAAACTGGCGTTGTTTGAGCCCAGGGTCAGCAGGAGGAGGAGAGGAGCAAAGTGTAGGCCGAAGCCTGCACTGGTGGCAGCTTTTGGTCGGTTGTGCCAGCGTGGCTTGTGCTGGACACGATGCCGGCTACACAGCGGGGGAACAGCAGGCGGTGCTGAACCCCACTAACACATTGGCTGGTGTTTTTCTCTGTGCAGCTAGCATGTCCGGGCAGAAACTGGCGTTGTTTGAGCCCAGGGTCAGCAGGAGGAGGAGAGGAGCAAAGTGTAGGCCGAAGCCTGCACTGGTGGCAGCTTTTGGTCGGTTGTGCCAGCGTGGCTTGTGCTGGACACGTTGCCGACTACACAGCAGGGGAACAGCTGGCGGTGCTGAACCCCACTAACACATTGGCTGGTGTTTTTCTCTGTGCAGCTAGCATTTCCGGGCAAAAACTAGCGGTGTTTGAGCCCAGGGTCAGCAGGAGGAGTAGAGGAGCAGAGTGTAGGCCGAAGCCTAGTTGAACCAATTTCAAAGGTTACCTTTAACCCCCCCCTCAGGTGTTGCAAGGTACAAGAGCCACACCTTGTGCAGCATTAATGCTGCACAAGTAAAAGGTTGCTCTATTTGTTTTGCTCCTTGCACACGCTGACTAAAACACGTACACTATTTAGCCCATTATACTGTCAAACAGTTGTGGAGGCGTGACTTGTCTTTTTAACGAGACGCAGCACAGGTGTCAAAATTTGCACCTAGGTACTGGGCGCAGATTCCTGAGCGTTGTTATTTGCTGTACAGGAGTCTGCGCTATTGTGATCCCTTGGCCATGCGCTGTGAGCGCTTCCTGTCTTCTGACCTCATTTCATGTCGGCCGTTGCGGTTAGCGATGGACATGAATCCCAGACCCACAGTGTGTTTTTAAAAAATCACACTGCGGTGCTGGGATTCGTGCCCTGGTGCACTAAATATGTTTGCCGCTCACACATGTCCTTACACCTGCTTCAGACTGGGCGGCCTCATCTGATCCCTTATCGCCTGCCGCGGCCATGAGGACACCCAGTCTGAAGAAGGCGGAAGGAGATGAGTGAACACAGGCAAACATATGCACTGCACATGCCCATCAATCACACCCTCGCTGTCCAAAAAAATAAGACACCGAGGGCCGTTGTTTCGAGCAGGGGAGATGCACAGGCGCAGCCAGCTAACCAATGATGTCAAAAGACGGGCAGCGCTAACAAGGGTGGTGCTGCGTGTCATTACAAAGGAAAGTCACACCTCAGGGACATTGTAATGGTCTCTAATGAGACACATTTTGTACGTGTTGAGTTCCACGTGGGCAAGGAGAAAAAGTCAGCCACCTCGTACAAATGCAGCAGTACTGCTGTACAAGGTGGCTGATATACATAGAAACACCTGTGGGTGGGGGGCAGGCTCCCTTCAATTTCAGTTCATGTGCCTGCGTGGCGTTTGCAGGTCACGTTGCAAGCTACACAGCAGGGGAACAGCTGGCGTTGCTGAACCCCACTGACACATTGACTGGTGTTTTTCTCTGTGCAGATTGCATGTCCGGGCAGAAACTGGCGTTGTTTGAGCCCAGGGTCAGCAGGAGGAGGAGAGGAGCAAAGTGTAGGCCGAAGCCTGCACTGGTGGCAGCTTTTGGTCGGTTGTGCCAGCGTGGCTTGTGCTGGACACGATGCCGGCTACACAGCGGGGGAACAGCAGGCGGTGCTGAACCCCACTAACACATTGGCTGGTGTTTTTCTCTGTGCAGCTAGCATGTCCGGGCAGAAACTGGCGTTGTTTGAGCCCAGGGTCAGCAGGAGGAGGAGAGGAGCAAAGTGTAGGCCGAAGCCTGCACTGGTGGCAGCTTTTGGTCGGTTGTGCCAGCGTGGCTTGTGCTGGACACGTTGCCGACTACACAGCAGGGGAACAGCTGGCGGTGCTGAACCCCACTAACACATTGGCTGGTGTTTTTCTCTGTGCAGCTAGCATTTCCGGGCAAAAACTAGCGGTGTTTGAGCCCAGGGTCAGCAGGAGGAGTAGAGGAGCAGAGTGTAGGCCGAAGCCTAGTTGAACCAATTTCAAAGGTTACCTTTAACCCCCCCCTCAGGTGTTGCAAGGTACAAGAGCCACACCTTGTGCAGCATTAATGCTGCACAAGTAAAAGGTTGCTCTATTTGTTTTGCTCCTTGCACACGCTGACTAAAACACGTACACTATTTAGCCCATTATACTGTCAAACAGTTGTGGAGGCGTGACTTGTCTTTTTAACGAGACGCAGCACAGGTGTCAAAATTTGCACCTAGGTACTGGGCGCAGATTCCTGAGCGTTGTTATTTGCTGTACAGGAGTCTGCGCTATTGTGATCCCTTGGCCATGCGCTGTGAGCGCTTCCTGTCTTCTGACCTCATTTCATGTCGGCCGTTGCGGTTAGCGATGGACATGAATCCCAGACCCACAGTGTGTTTTCAAACAATCACACTACGTGGCTGGGATTCGTGGCCTTGTGCAGTAAATAGGTTTGCCGCTTACACATGTCCTTACACCAGCTCCAGACTGGGCGGCCTCAGCTGATCCCTTATCGCCTACCACGGCCAGGAGGCCGCACAGTCTGAAGAAGGCGGAAGGAGATGAGTTAAGACAGGCGAACATATGCACTGCTCGTGCCCATAAACCACACCCTCGCTGACAAAATAAATATGACAACGAGGGGCGTTGTTTCTAGCAGGGCGGATGCACAGGCGCAGCCAGCTAACCATGATGACAAAAGACGGGAAACGCTACCAAGGGGGGTGCTGCGTATCATTACAAAGGAAAGTCACACCTCAGGGACAGTGGAATGGTCTCAATGAGACACATTTTGTACGTGTTGAGTTCCACGTGGGCAAGGAGAAAAAGTCAGCCACCTTGTACAAATGCAGCAGTACTGCTGTACTAGGTGGCTGTTATACATAGAAACACCTGGGGGGGTGGGGCCAGGTTCCCTTTTAATTTCAGTTCCTGTGCCTGCATGGCGTTTGCAGGTCACGTTGCCGGCTACACAGCAGGGGAACAGCTGGCGTTGCTGAACCCCACTAACACATTGGCTGGTGTTTTTCTCTGTGCAGCTAGCACTTCCGGGCAAAAACTAGCGGTGTTTGAGCCCAGGGTCAGCAGGAGGAGGAGAGGAGCAGAGTGTAGGCCGAAGCCTGCACTGGTGGCAGCTTTTGTTCTGTTGTGCCAGCGTGGCTTGTGCTGGACACGTTGCCGACTACACAGCAGGGGAACAGCTGGCGGTGCTGAACCCCACTGACACATCACCTAGTGTTTTTTTCTGTGTAGACAACACTTCCAGGTGGCAACTGACAGTGTTGAAACCCAGGGAATCAAAGAGGAGCAGAGTGTAGGCCGAAGCCTGCAGTGGAGCAAGTTGAAAGGGAACCTTTAACCCCCCCCCCAGGCATTTGTTGCTGAAAGAGCCATCTTGTACAGCAGTAATACTGCACATGGAAAATGGTGGCTCCGAAAATTATGCTCCTTGCAAACGCTGAAGTACACACTCATATAATGTGTCCCCTCACACCGTCAAACCATCCCGGAAGTGGGACTTTCCTTTGTAATGTGACACAGCACAGCCGTCATTCCAACCCCCTTGGTGCCGGGCACCACCTCCTCAACGTTGTTTGGTTCTGTCACGGAGCCCGCACTGTAATGTTATCCCTTGGCCATGCACAGTTAGCGGTGCCCGTCTTCTGACATCATGTAGGTGTCAGGCTGGCAGTGCCTGTGCGTCCAAGCTGCCCGAGATCCAACCTTGCAGTGTCATCTAATGTAGTCCCACTGCGGGCCAGGGATCCATGGGCATGCGCAGTGCATATCATCGCCTCTCACTCACCTCCTTCCTGCTTCTTCAGACTGTGCGGCGTCACGGCCGTGGCATGCTATTAGGGATCAGCTGACGCCGCCTAGTCTGAAGAAGCGTGAAGAAGGGGAGTGAGAGGCTAGTATATGCACTGCGCATGGCCATGGATACCAGGCCCACTGTGGGATCACATTAGACGACACTGCGAGGTGTGATTTCGGGCAGCGTGGACGCACAGGCGCAGCCAGGACGACAACAAATGATGTCAGAGGACGGGCAGCGCAAACTGTGCATGGCCAAGGGATAACATAACAGCGCAGGGTCCATGACGGAATCAAACAACGCTAAGGAGGCAGCGCACGGTGCCAAGGGGGTAGCAATGACGGCTGTGCTGTGTCACATTACAAAGGAAAGTCCCACCTCCGGGACGGTTGGACGGTGTGAGGGGACACATTACATGAGTGTGTAGTTCAGCGTTTGCAAGGAGCATAATTTCAAGAGCGACCTTTCCCTTGTGCAGTATTAGTGCTGCACATGGTGGCTCTTTCAGTAACAAACGCCTAGGGGGGGGGGGGGGACAGGTCCCCTTACATTTTAGTTGTGCCAGCGTGGCGGTCGCATGACACGTTGCCGGATACACAGCTGGGGATCAGCTGACGTTACTGAACCCCAATAACAGAGGAGCGACTGTTGACTGTGCACACAGCACTTCCAGGCACCAACTGGCGGTGTTAGAGCCCAGGGACAGCAGGAGGAGCAGATTGGAGGTATTGCCGCACACACAGCTGGGGATCAGCTGACGTTACTGAACCCCAATAACAGAGGAGCGACTGTTGACTGTGCACACAGCACTTCCAGGCACCAACTGGCGGTGTTAGAGCCCAGGGACAGCAGGAGGAGCAGATTGGAGGTATTGCCGCACACACAGCTGGGGATCAGCTGACGTTACTGAACCCCAATAACAGAGGAGCGACTGTTGACTGTGCACACAGCACTTCCAGGCACCAACTGGCGGTGTTAGAGCCCAGGGACAGCAGGAGGAGCAGATTGGAGGTATTGCCGCACACACAGCTGGGGATCAGCTGACGTTACTGAACCCCAATAACAGAGGAGCGACTGTTGACTGTGCACACAGCACTTCCAGGCACCAACTGGCGGTGTTAGAGCCCAGGGACAGCAGGAGGAGCAGAGGAACAGAGTGTAGGCCGAAGCCTGATTGGAGCAAGTTGAAAGGAAACCTTTAACCCCCCCCCCCAAGACGTTTGTAGCTGAAAGAGCCATGTTGTGCAGCACTAAGGATGCAAAAGGAAAAGGTTGCTCTTTTAATTATGCTCCTTGCAAACACCGAAATAAACACTAAAAATGTGTCCCTTTATACCGTTAAACCGTTCCGGAGGTGCGAATTTCCTTCGTAATGGGACACAGCACAGCTGTCATTCCTATCCCCTTGATGCCGTGCGCTGCCTCCTCAGCGTTGTTTTAAGCTGCCACGGAGCCTGCGCTGTTCTGTTAGCCCTTGGCCATGCCCAATTAGCGCTGCCTGTCTTCTGACATAATTTGGTGTCAGGCTGTCAGTGCCTGTGCGTCCACGCTGCTCCAGATCCCACCTCGCAGTCTCATCTAACGTAATCCCACTGCGGGCCTTGGAACCATGGGCATGCACAGTGCATAACCTCGACTCTCACTCCCCTCCTTCCCTCTTCTTCAGACTGTGCGGTGTCACGGCCGTGGCATGCTAGGGATCAGCTGACGGCGCACAGTCTAAAGAAGGCGGAGGGAAATGAGCGAGAGCCCGAGGGGAAGATATGCACTGCGCATGCCCATGGATCCCAGGCCCGCAGTGTGACTCAATCAGAAGACACTGCGAGGCGGGATCTCGGGCACCGCGGCCGCACAGGCGCAGCCAGCCTGACACCAAATTATGTCAGAAGACAGGCAGCGCAAATAGGGCATGCCCAAGGGATAACAGAACAGCGCAGGCTCCGTGACAGCTTAAAACAACGCTGAGGAGGCAGCGCATGGCACCAAGGGGGTAGGAATGACGGCTGTGCTGCGTCACATTACGAAGGAAAGTCCCAGCTCCGGGACGGTATAACGGTATCAGTGAACACATTTTATAAGTGTTAAGTTCTGCGTGTGCAAAGAGCTAAAAAAAAAGAGCTACCTTTTCCTTGTGCAGCATTACTGCTGCACAAGATGGCTCTTTCAGTAACAAACGACGGGGGGGGGGGGGGGGACAGGTTCCCTTACATTTAGGTTGTTGTGCCAGCGTGGCGGTCGCAGGACACATTGCCGGCTACACAGCTGGGGATCAGCTGACGTTACTGAAACCCAATAACACTGGGTCGTATGTTTTTACTGTGCAGCCTGCACTTCTGAGCCGCAACTGGCGGTGTTGGAGCCCAGGAATAGCAGTTCAGGTGGTAG
The DNA here is from genome assembly GCF_032444005.1 of Ranitomeya imitator. NCBI lineage: Eukaryota > Metazoa > Chordata > Amphibia > Anura > Dendrobatidae > Ranitomeya > Ranitomeya imitator. The sequence goes on from NC_091283.1 coordinate 621,981,028, forward strand.
AAAGATGAACACAGCAGGAGACCTGGATGACACCCAATTACTTAATCAGGCAGAGGAGTGGCAAATTCCTGCGAGATCCAGGCCTGGTTCATTTTCAGGAAAGTAAGCCGGTCAACGTTATCGGAGGATAGTCGCATGCGACGGTCTGTTAGTACACCACCTGCGGCACTAAAGACACGTTCCGATAAGACACTAGCCGCAGGGCAAGCCAGCACCTCCAATGCATACTGGCTTAGCTCTGGCCATGTATCCAGCTTAGAGACCCAAAACTTGAACGGGGAAGAGCCGTCTGGGAGTACAGTAAGAGGGCAAGCCATGTAGTCTGTCACCATCTGACGGAACCGTTGCCTCCTGCTGACTGGAGCCGCCGGTGATGGTGTAGACATTTGGGGCGGGCACACAAAAGTGTGCCAGAGTTGTGCCATACTGGGCTTGCCTTGGGCAGAGGCACTGCTTCTGCTCCCTCTTTGGGCAGAGCCTCCCCCACTGCCTCGACGCACTGAGCTGCTTTGTAAAGCACTAGCAGCACTCCTCTCAGTTGGACAGGAGAAGATGATGGAATTCACCAGTGTGTCGTGGTACTCCCGCAATTTACGCTCCCGGGTCAACGCAGGGATGAGGTTTTGGACGTTGTCCCGGTAGCGAGGATCGAGGAGGGTGAACACCCAATAATCAGGCATGTTGAGAATGTGGTCGATGCGGCGGTCGTTTCTCAGGCACTGCAGCATGAAATCCACCATGTGCTGCAGAGTGCCAACCGGCCCAGAAACGCTGTCCCCTGCTTGAGACATGATCTCTGCCCGCTCGTCATCACCCCACCCTCGCTGTACACACTGACCACTGGACAATTGTGTCGCTCCCTCCTCTGGACGGAGCTCTTCCTCCTCCATTGACTCCTCCTCATCCTCCTCACAAATTGGCCCCTGCGTACCCCTTTGTGAGGAACCACGTGGCGCTGACTCTCCAGAAGCTGATGGAAAAGGTGACTCCTCATCCTCCACCTCTTCCACCACATCATCCCTTAACCCTTGCAAAGTTTGCTGAAGCAGGCAGATAAGGGGGACAGTCATGCTGACTAGTGCATCATCTGCACTTGCCATCCGCGTGGAATAATCAAAAGGACGCAAAACCTGGCAGACGTCCTTCATAGTGGCCCACTCTGTGGTTGTGAAGTCTGATCGGCGCTGACTGCGACTTCTTTGCGCCTGATGCAGCTGGTACTCCATAACTGCTTGCTGCTGCTCACACAACCGCTCCAACATATGTAACGTGGAATTCCACCGGGTAGGTAGGTCACATATGATGCGGTGTTCCGGAAGGCGGAATCGGCGCTGCAGAGCAGCAATGCGGGATCTGGCCAAGCTGGAACGCCGCAAGTGAGCACACTCTAGGCGGACCTTGTGCAGCAGGGCATCAAGATCCGGATAGTCCCTCAGAAAACTCTGCACAACCAAATTGAGCACATGTGCCAGACATGGGATGTGAGTGAGGTTGCCAAGGGCCAAAGCTGCCACCAGATTTCGGCCATTGTCACACACTACCATGCCTGGCTGGAGATTCGCTGGCAGTAACCACACATCGCTCTCCTGCTTGATGGCATTCCAGAGCTCCTGCGCTGTGTGGCTTCGATGCCCCAATGAAACTAGTTTCAAGACGGCCTGCTGACGTTTGGCCACGGCTGTGCTCATGTCGGTCATAGGTAAACGTTCACGGGTCCATGTGGAGGTGGACTGTGACGGATCCTGCAGAGAGGAATCAGAGGAACTGGTGTAAGAGGAGGAGTCGATGCGTACAGACTGGATTCCTGCAATCCTTGGAGTGGGCAGGACACGTCCTGCGCCACTCGCACGATCTGTACCTGGCTCAACAACATTAACCCAATGGGCAGTGAGGGAAACATATCGCCCCTGTCCATGCTGACTGGTCCACGCATCGGTGGTGAGGTGGACCTTGCTACTGACGGCGTTCAGTAGCGCATGTTTTATGTTTGCCTCAACATGCCTGTGCAGGGCAGGGACAGCCTGCCTGCTGAAGTAAAAGCGGCTGGGCACCTTGTACTGTGGGACTGCCAATGCCATCAAGTCACGGAAGCTGTCAGTCTCCACCAGCCTGAACGAGAGCATTTCCAGGGACAACAGTTTGGCAATGCCTGCATTCAGAGCCTGTGCTCGGGGGTGGTTGGCCGAGAATGCCCGCCTTTTCTCCCATGCCTGTACTACCGATGGCTGTAGAGTAGACTGGGAGTGTGAGGATGACTGGGAAGGTGGTGCTGTGGGTGGAATTACACAAGGTCTCTGGGAGGAAGCCAAACCAGCTGTGCGTGAGCTGGAGGAAGAGGCAACACGAGCTGAAGAGGTGGTAGCTGCCGCTGTTGGTTGGCCTACATCTTCAGTGTGTTTCTGTAACTCCACCGCGTGCCTGGTCCGCACATGTTTCCACATATTTGTGGTATTGAGGTTGCTGACATTTTTCCCTCTTTTTACTTTATGATGACACAGCTTGCATTTGACAAAACAAATGTCATCTGCAACTGTGTCAAAAAAGGACCAGGCACTGCAAGTCTTGGGAGCGCCCTTTTTGGCTTTGGAAAGAGACAGGCTCCTAACGGGTGCCAAAGTGGAGGCTACAGGCTCCGCAGTCTTCCCCCTCCCTCTCCCTCTTTGGCCCGTAAGAGGAAGCTCTTCCTCTGAGCTGCTCCCACCACCTTCCTGTTCCTCACGCCACGATGGGTCAAGGACCTCATCATCTCCACTACCCTCTGCCACCAACTGCTCCTCCTGGGTAGTCTCAGCAGCACAGTACGCACGAGAAAGCGGCACCTGAGTTTCATCATCAGATGCGTACTGCGCTGTGGTCACCGGAGGCACTGGCCCACCTGCCTCTTCAGAGTCAGAGAGAAAAAGGTGTTGGGCATCACTGCACACTGCCTCTTCTTCCATTTCTCCAATGCTGCTTGGCTGGCCCCCTGTTTCCAAGCCAAGAGATTCAGAGAACAGAAGTAGAGACGGCTCCTGTCCTGGGCTCTCTGACTGCCTGGCCAATTTGGCAGGTGGTGAAGAGACAGATGGCTGCTCTCCAGTGCTCTGTGCCTGAGAGGATGTGGCACTAACTGAAGTCGATGCCGAGGCGTTAGCTGCCATCCACCCGACAACGGCTTCAATTTGGTCTTCACGCAGCAGCGGTGCACGGCGCTCTCCGACAAAGCTGCGCATGAAGGACTGTTCCCTGCTGAAACTGAGTGACGACGAGTCACCGGCGCCCGCAGCAGGCACAGAATCACCACGTCCTCTCCCTGCTCCTCTCCCTGCTCCGCGCCCACGCCCACGTGCCTTACTCCCTGCCCTCTTCATCTTGGTTGACAGATAAAGATAAGCAGAAAAGTACTAAGGCCTTAGTGTGCTTATTCCTGTAATGCTCCTCCTAACAGGTGTAAGAAACACTAATGTTGTAAATTGTGGACTAAACTTTATTATTTTTCAAATGTGGCCTACACAAGTGTAAGTTGTGTTTGGTGAACTTAACCTTTTTTTTGGTGCAGATCGGGCTACAGAGCTAGTTTAAATCACACGGAGACCGTGCAGACAGCCGTAAACGGCGCTGCAAGGCCAAGAAACCCTCCTCTAGGTTATCCTATATAGTGTTTTTCCACTATTTAGCTGGATACAAGTGGAAAGACACTAATAGGAATTTTTTTTTTCAAATTTTAAACTGGCTGCACTATTTGAAAAAAAGGAAATTGTTTTTCAAGGTATGAGGCAGTAACGCACCCTGAGCTGAATCCAACCGGCTATGGCTGCACACAGACTACAGGGCGAGCTGGGCTCACACGGAGACCGTGCAGACAGCCGTAAACGGCGCTGCAAGGCCAAAAAACCCTCCTCTAGGTTATCCTATATAGTGTTTTTCCACTATTTAGCTGGATACGAGTGGAAAGACACTAATAGGAATTTTTTTTTTCAAATTTTAAACAGGCTGCACTATTTGAAAAAAAGGAAAATTTTTCTCAAGGTATGAGCCAGTAACGAACCCTGAGCTGAATCCAACCGGCTATGGCTGCACACAGACTACAGGGCGAGCTGGGCTCACACGGAGACCGTGCAGACAGCCGTAAACGGCGCTGCAAGGCCAAAAAACCCTCCTCTAGGTTATCCTATATAGTGTTTTTCCACTATTTAGCTGGATACGAGTGGAAAGACACTAATAGGAATTTTTTTTTTCAAATTTTAAACAGGCTGCACTATTTGAAAAAAAGGAAAATTTTTCTCAAGGTATGAGCCAGTAACGAACCCTGAGCTGAATCCAACCGGCTATGGCTGCACACAGACTACAGGGCGAGCTGGGCTCACACGGAGACCGTGCAGACAGCCGTAAACGGCGCTGCAAGGCCAAAAAACCCTCCTCTAGGTTATCCTATATAGTGTTTTTCCACTATTTAGCTGGATACGAGTGGAAAGACACTAATAGGAATTTTTTTTTTCAAATTTTAAACAGGCTGCACTATTTGAAAAAAAGGAAAATTTTTCTCAAGGTATGAGCCAGTAACGAACCCTGAGCTGAATCCAACCGGCTATGGCTGCACACAGACTACAGGGCGAGCTGGGCTCACACGGAGACCGTGCAGACAGCCGTAAACGGCGCTGCAAGGCCCAAAAACCCCCCTCTAGGTTATCCTATGTAGTGTTTTTCCACAATAGAGCTGGAGACTGGTGGAAAAACACTAATAGGAAATTTGAGAAAAAATGTGCAGCAGGCTGCACTAAGAGCAAAAAAGAACAACTGTGTGAGGCAGTGTGAACCCCCCCTGAGCTGAATACAACCGGGTATATGGCTGCACACAGACTACAGAGTGAGCTGCACACACACACACACAGAGACCTTGCAGAACGCTGTTAAAACAGCGCTGCAAGGCAAGAGCAAGGTGAACAGTGAAGAACACACAGCGTTTTGCTAAATTAGCCTTTGGAAAGGAAAATAAAGCAATTAGCTAGCTCAACTGGCCCTCAGTTAGAACACAGCGTCCTGTCCCTAACTGAAATCACAGCAGAGTGAGCGCAAAATGGCGGCAGCGCTTTTTTATAGTGCAGAGTGACATCATTTCAGCAGCCAATCCAAGCCTTGCCAGTACTTACATGCCCACCATGCTAAACAGGATGTGCCCACACTTTCATTCATTCCTCATTGGCTGCTGCGTTCAATTTGAATTCTGGGAACTTCCGATTCCGGTATCCGATACGCGGGAAGTATCGGAATTCAGTATCGGAATTCCGATACCGCAAATATCGGCCGATACCCGATACTTGCGGTATCGGAATGCTCAACACTACTCACCAGTATATGTAGTTCAAGTGTCCTTTATTATCATAAATGAAGAGGCATCTTCAGGGCACAAGGGAGGGGGTGGAAGGGAGTGCAGTCGACGAGATGACGGCCGTTTCACGCTACAACAGAACGTTTCTACAGGTAGGCTAATAAATACACCCATCCACAGGTCCTGTTCTCACTGTTATTAGCAGCAGCTTTTGTCAGATGATGGGAGCTGTAGTCTCATCAGCTGACACCAGTCACCGGAGGTAAACTTTATACCTCCGATCATATCTGAGTGCTTACGCTGTCTTTTCACAGTGTGGGAACTGTGGCTCTCTGACTGGTGGGGATGATTTCACCGCCGATCATAAGCGCTACGTCGGTGTTTAACACGCTGTTACACAGCGAGGGAAACACTGGCTTTTGTGCTGTGTATGTTCGGCTATATTCGCTATTAAATCGGCAAATATTGCAAATTCGGCAATCATGAGCCAAACCAAATATTGAAATTTTTGCTCATCTCTACCCATTATATATGGTGCATCATATGGGGCCCATTATATATGGAGGATTATATGTAGCCCATTATATATGGTGCATTATATGGAGTCCATTCTGTTTGAAGCATTATATGAGGTCCATCATATACTGTATGGAGCATTATATTGGACCTTTTCTGTATGAAGCAATACATGGGGCCCATCATATACTATATGGAGAATTATATGGTTCTCATTATGTATGGAACAATATATGGGGCTCATTTTTCTGTATAAAGATTTATATGGGTCAATTATACTATTTGGAGCATTATATGGGGCTCATTTTACTGTAGAGGATTACATGGGGCCAATTATGAATGGAGATACATATTGAGCTCACTATATTGTGTGGAGTATTATATGGGGCTCATTATACTGTTTGAAGCATTATATGGGTCTCATTAGACAATATGGAACAATATCTGGGGCTCCTAATTTTTAATGGAGCATTATATGGGGCCCATTATACCGCATTGAGCAATATATGGGGCTCACTATACTGTATGGAGCAATATCTGTGGCTCATTTTTCCTAATGAATAATTATATGGGGCCCATTATACTGCATTGAGCAATATATGGGGCTCACTATACTGTATGGAGCAATATCTGTGGCTCATTTTTCCTAATGAATAATTATATGGGGCCCATTATACTGTATTGAGCAATATATGGGGCTCAATATTCTGTATGGAGCAATATATGTAGTTCATTATACCTTGTGGAGCATTATATGGGGTCTATTATTCTGTATGGAATAATATATGGGGCTCATTTAATGTATGGAGCAATATATGTGGCTCATTTTACTGTATGGGGCATTATGTGGGGTCCATTATTTTATACATGCCTCATTCTACTTCATGGAGCAATATATAGGGCTGATTATTCTGTATGGAGCACTATGTGGTGCCCATAATGCTGTATGGAGCAATATATGAGGCTCATTATTCTGTATGGAGTAATATATGGGGCTCATTATTCTGTATGGAGCATTATGTGTTGCCCATAATACTGTTTAGAGCAATACATGGGGTTCATTATTCTGTATTGAGCACTATGTGGTGCCCATAATACTGTATGGAGCAATATATGGGGCTCATTATTCTGTATGGAGCACTATGTGGTGCCTATAATACTATATGGAACAATATATGGAGCTCATTATTCTGTTTGGAGCACTATGTGGTGCCCATAATACTGTATGGAGCAATATATGGGGCTCATTATTCTGTTTGGAGCACTATGTGGTGCCCATAACACTGTATGGAGCAAGATATGGGGCTGATTATTCTGTATGGAGCGTTATGTGGTGCCCATAACACTGTATGGAGCAATATATGGAGCTCATTATTCTGTTTGGAGCACTATGTGGTGCCCGTAATACTGTATGGAGAACTATAATGTCCGGTTTCTGAGCTATTGTAGAATGTACAATAGATATCAGTCATGTAATGTAAGAAGTGAAATAGTTGGCATTGTACTATACCTATATTTCTCTGCTGTATATGTGCATAAAAAATCATGGTATGTGTTAAAGGGGCTTACTGAGACTCTTTCACCTGGGGCCCACGAAAACCTGGATCTGGCCCTGTATGCACTGCACAGTACCACTTCTCCTATCCTGTTGCGCAGAGGCGACATTGGACTTTGGGAGGGTCAATATTAATTTAATATGTTCAATATTACTATGGCCAAATTTAAAAATAAAATATTGGAAAAGCTGTTTAAATGCACTATCCCACGTAATCCTCTCTCCTTTGGAGAGGGGATAACTTTTCAATTGCTACAGATCCGAATGCTGGAACCCCCATGATCCTGAAAATCGGAGCTCTGTAGAGCACCATGTAAATGCAGCTGCGGTCGATCATACGCACTGTGACGGCATTCACATGTGGGTCTTCAAATATCTCTTTTTTGGAGAGTGAGGGGCACGACAAAGTAAAGCAAAATTCACTGACGGGGGTGGAGAGTGTTATAGTTTGTGGGCTGGTGGGATTTTTGTGTCAGGGCTGCTTTTTTGTCCCTGTCCGGTCCTGTTGGGGTGTGTCACCCAGTTGTAATTAAGTTACCTGGTTAAGGGCTCACTCAGAAGTTTTTCCCCCCTGAAGCAAAACCCGAGCTATACCTCTGGCTAAAACATTATATCCCAGGTTGTAGCTATAGGGACTGCAGGGGTAGCAGTGATATTGGATTATGGTGCTGTGCAGGACCCAAGACTCCCTGCCACATAAAAAGCATATAAAAGATACGGTAGTTTTATATATATTTTCCATTAGGTTCTAGGAGCTTAAAGTTACTCTTTTGGATATGTGAAAAGTAATTGTGTCATTTTATTTATCAGACAGAAGAGAAAAACGTTTCATTTTAGATGCAGAAACTTCCTGAGTAAACATTAAGTAATGTACAATATGTTACAGAATAACAACTTGTTTTTTTCCATGCGTCTAATCATGGCACTAACCTCATGACTTATAAAGTCAGCGATAAAAAGAGGAGATCTTTTGGTGCCACAAATGCAATGTCCAACAGAACATCATCTTTTCTTTCTATACAATAACATCCTGCAATTACATCTCATTTAAAGGAAGAAGGTTGCAGCCGTCTCGTTGGAACCAAACTAAAATGGTTATTGTACACTGAGAAGAGAAAAAACAAAACCATCATTATTATAGAGAAATCCTCGTATGTGCCTTCTAGATTAACTGCTTTCCAACCTTGGCAGTCCCAATCCTAAATTATTCATTTTATTTTTTTTTTCTGTTAAAAAAATGGCTTCTAATTCTCCTGTGGATAACAAAGGGCATTCCAGAGAGCTCCATCAATTTGTCAAAATGTTGTACGTATTCTTCGAGAGCGACAAAACGAAGGCGTGCGAGGCTGCGGCCTCTTTGTCAAATGGGAATTATGACTTTGACCCCTAAAATATGTGTCTCATTTTTAAAGATTCTCTACAACCTGTAGGTGTCACAGGATTCCCTATAGAAAGGCTTTTTATACCAAGTTGTGAGTCAAATCTTTTGTCTGACAGAGCGTAGAACAATTTCTACTCATGAGCATATATTGATTAAAGACGGGCACGAGGGCTTTGTGTTGATTTGACTTTTCTGCAAATTGCTTTATGAATTGGCTTTTACTGTATCTCCACATGAATTATGCACAAGAGGTAAAGATATATGGTTTGTTTTGATTGATTGTGGCGTGCACTGACTTTTTTAGAAGATGTTTAGTGTGGATAAATAAAACTTTCTACTTTCACAAATCATCCATGAAAAATGGTTAAACTGCCAGAGTGAAGTTTTTAGATCATCATTCAGTTAAAAGTTCGGTCTGATTGAAGTTAAGGAGGATTTCCTATTAACTAAAATGGCCTTAATAAAGTCCCATTATAAAAATAAATCTATTTTCCAATTTACTTTAATTAAAATTATTATGCTATTTGTGAGATAAAGTAATACATTTAGCATCTGGGGTAAGTAATTTCAGTCAGTACTTTAACAGCCAGGATCGACCTTCGGGTCACGTCTGTCCACTGACTTTAATTTTCTGACCTGCTTCTGGGTAACTTACCTTGCTATTTTCCCAGTGGGCATTCCTTTTTTTTTTTACCTCGGCTTGCCTTTAACTATTTGCATTCTTTATGATTTTGTCCCAACACTAGCCTGATTCTGATCTTGCTATTCCCTTGCCTTTGGTTCCAGAAAGCAGCTCTTCCATAGAAGCAAGCCAGTGGACCTCGTTTTAACACCAGATTCCTGTACAAGGGCCTATAAGTGAAGGCCGGAGTTCCTTTGGAAACTACAAGATGGAGTGGCTTGTGCTAAGTCTGTCAGAGGTACTGTGCTCTGGTATCCCCATCTGTCACTGGACTCCATTAATTTCAATACAACCCATATGAGAAACTAAACTAGGGAAAATACGAACACTCCTAGATAGTTGGTTTGGTCATTTCAAGCACACTTAATGCTTTTATGGTGGCCCAATTGTAAGAAACCAAATTTCCAACAGCTCATCAACCAATATCTCTTCTATAATTACCCTGATCTATAGGTAGCAAATGATTGGGAATATGAGTCCAAAACTGACAACGTTGAGGGTTACACCACATCCAGGAGATATTACAATATCCAAAACTGGTAACTAGGGTTGAGCGAAACAGATCGGCACTTTTCAAAAGTCGCCGACTTTTAGCAAAGTCGGGTTTCGTGAAACCCGACCCGATCGCACTCTGGGATCGGGTCGGCGATCTCTAATTAAAAGTCGGGTTTTGATTTATACATATATATATATATATATATATATATATATATGTCATTCAGAAACATATATATACTGTATATATTTATATTAACTTCAGCGCGATATAGCAGAAAAGCCGGTAATTCAATTACCGGCTTTTCATTTCTCCTGCCAAAACCCGACATGATTTGAGACATGGTTTACATACATTAAACCATCCCATATCCCCCTTTTTTTTGCATATTCCACACTACTAATGTTAGTAGTGTGTATATGCAAAATTTCGGCACTCTATCTCTTAAATTTAAGGGTTAAATCGCGGAAAAAATTGGCGTGGGCTCCTGCGCAATTTTCTCCGCCAGAGTAGTAAAGCCAGTGACTGAGGGCAGATATTAATAGCCTGGAGAGGGTCCATGGTTATTGCCCCCCCCCCCTGGCTAAAAACACCTGCCCCCAGCCACCCCAGAAAAGGCACATCTGTAAGATGCGCCTATTCTGGCACTTGGCCACTCTCTTCCCATTCCCGTGCAGCGGTGGGATATGGGGTAATGAAGGGTTAATGCCACCTTGCTATTGTAAGGTGACATTAAGCCAGATTAATAATGGAGAGGCGTCAATTATGACACCTATCCATTATTAATCCAATAGCATGAAATGGTTAAAAAAAACACACACACAATATTAAAAAGTATTTTAATGAAATGAACACACCGTTTGTTGTAATAATTTATTGTACGCTTAATCCAGTCGCTGAAGACCCTCGCTCTGTAACAAATAAAAAATAATAAACCAATAATATACATACCTTCCGTAGATCTGTAACGTCCCACGTTGTAAATCCATCTGAAGGGGTTAAAGTATTTTACAGCCAGGAGCTCTGCTAATGCAGCGCTGCTCGTGGCTGTAAACCCCAGTGAATGAAGGTAATGTAGGTCAATGACCTGTAGTTACCTTCATTCGCGGTGATGCGCCCCCTGCTGGATGTCTCTGGAGCATGGGAAAAGTTCCCAGGCTCGAGGTCATATGAGGACATCCAGCAGGGGGCGCATCACCGCGAATGAAGGTAACTATAGGTCATTGATCTACATTACCTTCATTCGCTGGGGTTTACAGCCACAAGCACAGCTACATTAGCAGAGCTTGTGGCTGTAAAATATTTTAACCCCTTCAGATGGATTTACAACGTGGGACGTTACAGATCTACGGAAGGTATGGATATTGTTGGTTTATTATTTTTTATTTGTTACAGAGCGAGGGTCCTCAGTGAGTGGATTGAGCGTACAATAAAATATTAAAACAACCTGTGTTTTTATTTTAAAATACTTTTTATTAATGTGTGTGTGTGTTTTCTTAACCATTTAATGCAAATGGATTAATAATGGATAGGTGTCATAATTGACGCCTCTCCATTATTAATCTGGCTTAATGTCACCTTACAATAGCAAGGTGACATTAACCCTTCATTACCCCATATCCCCCGCTACACGGGAATGGGAAGAGAGTGGCCAAGTGCCAGAATAGGCGCATCTTCCAGATGTGCCTTTTCTGGGGTGGCTGGGGGCAGATGTTTTTAGCCAGGGGGGGGCCAAAAACCGTGGACCCTCTCTAGGCTATTAATATCTGCCCTCAGTCACTGGCTTTACTACTCTGGCAGAAAAAATTGCGCGGGAGCCCATGCCAATTTTTTCAGCGATTTAACCCTTAAATTGCTGAAAGCTATTAAATTTAAGAGTTAAAGGCAATTTAAGGGTTAAATCGCTGAAAAAAAATCGGCTTTTCTGCTATATCGCCCTGAAGGAAATGTAAAAAAAAAACAAAAAAACCCATAGACTTAAATTGGGTTTCGAGTTTCAGCCGATCCCCGACCCCGACTTTTTAATAGGATCGGCCGATTTCACTCGACCAGACTTTTGAGAAAGTCGGGTTTCGTGAAACCCGACTCGACCCTGAAAAACTAAAAGTCACTCAACCCTCCTGGTCACATAATAAGAGATGGCCACACACATTAGATAGCTGCTAACTCATTATTATTATCATTATTATTATTCATTTATATAGCACCATTAATTCCATGGTGCTGTACATGAGAAAGGGGTTACATACAGAGTTATAGATATCGTTTACAGTAAACAAGTTTACAGTGACAGACTGGTACAGAGGGGAGAGGACCCTGTCCTTGCGGACTTACATTCAATGGGATAGTGGGGAAGAGGCAGAAGGCAGGGGGTGAGGCGGCGGCTCTGGCGATGGAGAGGAGGCGGCAATGGCAATGGAGAGGTGGCAGCTCTGGTGATGGCGAGGTGGCGGCTCTGGCGATGGCGAGGTGACAGAATGGTTATTGCAGGCTGTACGCTTTCTTGAAGAGATGGGTTTTAAGGTTCCGTCTGAAGGATCCGAGGGTGGTGGATAATCGGACGTGTTGAGGCATGGAATTCCAGAGGAAGGGGGATATTCCGGAGAAGTGTGGAGGAGAGTAGGAGGTCTTGGGAGGATCGGAAATTATGTGAGGTAAGATATTGGGAGATTGGTTCAGAGATATAGGCAGGGGACAGGTTGTGGATGGCTTTGTAGATCACTGTTAGTAGTTTGAACTGGATTTGTTGGGGAATTGGGAGCCAGTGGAGGGATTTGCAGAGGGGAGAAGCAGGGGAGTAGCGAGGAGAGAGGTGGATTAGCTGGGCAGCAGAGTTGAGGACAGACTGGAGTGGTGCAAGAGAGTTAGCGGGGAGGCCACAGAGGAGGGTGTTGCAGTAGTCGAGGCGGGAGATGATGAGGGCATGCAGAAGATTCTGCTGATAGTTATTTCTCCAGACCACCCACCTCCATATTCTTGCAGGCTCAACTGATTGGTAGTGGTTTTTCTCCCTCGTGCTTAGAACACGAGCATAGACATTTCTGGAAACAAAAGGATTGAGCATTGAAATTTATCATGACCAATCCTGTTTTCATCCAACATCTTCTATTAAGGGAGAGCAATCGAGCTTTCATCATTAAAATCTCCAGCTTCAGTCAGCATTAATCATATGTATGACCAGCTTTATTCCTGACTTCTAGTCTGACTCTAGGTACAGTTTGTTGGGGCTTCATGATTTTAAAGTGTTTATGCATAACTGACCTGCAACAAATGCGATCTCTATGTGGAATAACAAATTGTTGTGGCGTAAACTGCAATTTAACTCACTGGAGCAAGAGAAATGTTCTCTGGGGTGATGAATCACTATTCACCATCTGGTGGATGAAAATGGGCTTCAGATGTCAGGAGAACACATCATAGCGAATGCATAGTCCCAACTGTTATGGTTTAGAGAGAAAGAAAAATATTCTGGTTTGTTTTTTAGCTGGATTTTACAGTTCCAATAAATGAAAATGTTCATGCAACAGAATACAATGGTATCTTGAAAACTTTGTGGCATATGTAAATTGTCTCTTCAGAGAAGGAGAGGACTAGAACTCTAGTGCCACCTATTGGAAGTAGCAATCCTAACAGTCAATGTCGACCCTTTAACGAGCCTTGTCACATGACTTAGGATAATAGCCAAACCAGAACCTCAATTTGCAGACACTGTGAGATTCTGGTTTGGCTATTATCCTAAGTCATGTGACAAGGCTCGTTAAAGGGTCGACATTGACTGTTAGGATTGCTACTTCCAATAGGTGGTGGAGTGCCCCCAAGGGCTAGGGGTACTCGGTACCGGATCCTTCGGTTCTCGGGGGGATGTCACGGTGGCTGACCCGGTCCGTGGCCCTGGGACGTCCATGTAAATGGGGAAAGGTCTTTAAAGGGATATGTTCGTGATGCCACCTGTGGTACTCGGTCAGGGTGACCGACGCTGCTAAGGGGTCCACTGGGGTGATGTTATGGCAGCTAGATGGTATACCTTCCCACAGGTGAAGTGTATCCCCAGGGCTTCCCGGTGTGTAGGTAGTGGATGGTGAGAGGTGCAGTGAAGAACGAGGACACAAGGTTGCAGTCTCTTTACCTTTTACTGAAGGTTTCAGTATCCAAAGTCCAGAGCACCAGACCACAGGGCAGTCAGAGTCCAGCCAGTTTGGAGGCAAATCCAGAGTCCCCTTTTCTAGGTATAAATCAGTAGCCTTCCTCTAGCACCGAGGTGTTGTAGTACCTTACTGCTAAGCTTCTCATAAGGTCCCCACAACTGTTGAATATGTTACAGATGTCATGTCTCTCTGTCCCCCAGATGGATAGGACAAACCCGTATTACCGGTGGCTTGAGGCATTTTACAGGGACACTATCATGCCCCAGCCTCTAAGGGGTGCCACCTTGCCTCCTGGGTATAGGGCGGGCAGGTGCCATGAAATTAGCTGTCCTCCTGGTCTCTGTTAGGAGTGCCCTAATAAATAGGAGCATAGCTCCCCCTGGTGGCCTGCAGTATGAAAATGTGTTGCATGTTTGTGATACCTGGATTCAGTTGTCCTTCTTTGCCTCCAAACGAAACATCACTCCCTCCTAGAGGAGAATGATATTACTGCAACGACCAGGACTCTGGGGCGCTGCAGTGGCACTAGAGTTCTAGCCCTCTTTCTCTCTGAAGAGACAATTTGCATATTTCCCAGAGGAGCATTGCGGCTTTAAGTCTCCTTACCTTGACATGCTTATCATATCCCTCTCCGCAAGGAGAAACGATACTTCTTGGATTCCTGGAAAATGTAAAGACATCCATTTTAACATGATAATGCTTCATTGCATAAAAGGACCTTCACTGACCTACACTGAGCCCAGACCTATGTACTTGAGCACAAAACCTTACAAATAAGAAATATGCAGGGAAACAGCAGGAACGGTATATTATAGGCCATGATGGACATTATCGGGAAAGTTTGTGAACCCTGCATCTTACTTTTCTCCAAAGAAGCACTTAATCATAATAGCTACAATTTTATGAGTCACATGAGTGGCAAAATACTTAGTTGGAATACTGCAAAATGTAGATGACTATTGTATTTGTGAGTTTTTCAACCCCTTTACATTTTTCTGCGGTTACGTTCTTGTGCACAGCAATAATCATTATGACACCTATCAATGCCTCAATCTCTATGCTTCTGCACCCAAATGTCCAGCATGCTGGAAATTAATGCACAACCTGACGAGAAGTAGTAGCCTTGGGCAGGGGTGTCAAACTGCATTCCTCGAGGGATGCAAACAGGTCAAGTTTTCAGGATTTCCTTGTACTGCACAGGTGATAATTTAATCACCAACTCATTATTTGTGTAGGTGATTAAATTATCACCTGTGCAGTACAAGGAAATCCTGAAAACATGACCTGTTTGCAGCCCTCGAGGAATGCAGTTTGACACCCCTGGCCTTGGGAACCTCTTGCTGCAAGCCTACTTGTATCAAGCACATGAAACTAAAGAAAAAGGAGTGCTGACTTCATAATTACAAAGGAATCAATTTTATTAATCAAAATAAATCATATAAATTTGGAAGTGTACATCAAGAAGGAGACATCAGTTGCCACCTAGGGAGCAGTCAGAATAATTGGACTGTCATGATACAGGTGCATCATTATAGCATACATAAAAATAGTATCATGAGACAAGCATGTGAAAGTTTCTATCAGTATATATTGTGCCTATAGCACCTATAGAGAGGTAGCTCCAAAAGAAAGATAATACATATAAGGTGCATCCAAATCCCAGTAAAATACTCTTCTTTGCAAAAAAAAATTGGTGTACATATGTGACTCATAAAGGTATCATTGAAATGCTTGCTAGATCAAATATATGTTCAACTTAAAAAAACAGCTTTCTCATGTAAAAGTGCAAGTGCAGTTAAGTGTTCCCCGGGGACCGCCCCAATGTGTTTCGTGTTCTCTTTCTTACAGGGTTTCCATGTGCTATCTATGTTTTAAATGGAAAGAACATGGTAAATGGTCTGCAAAAATAAAACCATGAGACATGATATGGTTTGTGTATTGAATGAACACATAGGCGGGTTATAATCAGGGAGATCTGGGCCCGAGGCTCCAGGAGGCCCATTGCCAGATTGCCAATATTATAATTGTTGCCTCGCTATTTCCGGTGCACATATCCCGACAAGGAGCTTTCCTGAAGCTCCGCTGTCGACGATACAGAATGGCAGCAAAGCACCAGGGGCGTTTGCTGTGATTTGCTAGCATGATTTCGTCATCAGTTGGTGCATACCAGCATGTATTTGCTGGCCGCAAGTAGAAGTGGAACGTCAGGGACTGGAGGAGAGCGCCAGAGGAAAGAGGAACAAGAGCGAGGTGAGTATGTGTTGATTTTTTTATTAATATGTGTATGGAATGTGTATCTTTATACATATTGGCTATGTCAGGGCTCATACTCAATATAGGTTGCTATGAGCGGGTGCTTACTGTATATAGAAGGCTATGTGGGTGCTCACACTGTACGTAAGGGCTATGTGAAGGCAACCTGGTAGTGTATATAGGAGTCTATATGAGGGTTCATACTTAATATAAGGGGCTTTGTGGGGCTCATAATGTATATAGAAGGTTGTGTGGGCTTATACTGTATATAGGAAGCTATATTGGGCTCATTCTGTATATAGGGAGCTATGTGTAGGCTCATGTTGTATATAGCAGGCTATATGGGGCTCATATTGTATATAGGAGGCTATGTGGGGCCTTGTATAGTATATAGGAGGCTATGTGGGGGCTCATTCTGTATATAGGAGACTATATGCTTGATCACACTGTATATAGGGAGCTATGTGCAAACTCCTACTGTATATAGGGAGCTCATACTCAATATAGGTAGCTATCAGTGGGCTCAAACTGTATATGTGGAGCTATGTGCGGGCTCATAATGTTTATAGGATGCTATATGGGGCTCGTACTATACATTGAGAGATGTCAGTATACTTCATTCTGCTCAATATTAAGTCATAAGTCATACAATTTAGACAAAACAATAATTATAATTAATATGGTAATAATAATATTAAGCAGAATTAATTTCAGCTTATTGGTTTGGCCTCTACAACAGTCAAGGTCTGTCATGTAGCCCCTTGGGAAAATTAATCTCCCACCCCTGCTATATTTTGTATAGCACTATGTTATGCATAGTGCTATACATAAAGGAAACATTCACATGGCACAATCTGGGTCATTACCCATCTATAGATGTGCTCCAGAGCATGTGTGTGTTACTCACATGACCTGTCACATGTTCTATCAAAGGGGATCATGTGACATGTCACATGATACATTGGGTACCTGGGGGAGCACACCTTCTAAACTGGCCGGGGCCCGGGCTATTCTTAATCCACCCTTGAATGGACAGCACACTGATGCCATCCATGTGATGTCCATATAAGGCCGGTTTCACATTAGCATTTTGAGGAGCTGCGGACTTCCTCCATGAAGCCCCGCCCTCAGCCGCACCTCCGCCGCTAGCTCCGCCTAGTGCATGCGGCCTGTGTACCTATCTTTAACATTAGGTATGCAGGTCATACGGCTGTATGTGGATGCTTCCGCATGCGTCGTTTTGACGATGTAGTGACCAGCGTAGGACGCAGCTGGTTGCAATTTCTTTTTTTCTCCGCATCGTCAAAACGAACCATGCGGAAGCATCCACATACAGCCACACGACCTGCGTACCTAATGTTAAAGATAGGTATGCAGGCCACATGCAGGCCGCATGCAAAAGTAGGCGGAGCTAGTGGCGGAGGTGCAGCCGAGGGCGGGGCTTCATGGAGGAAGTCCGCAGCCCTCCGTAGCTCCTCTAAATGCTAGTGTGAAACTAGCCTAAGACACAGAGGTGTGAATAAAGTTAATCTTACTAATTTATTGCTTTAAAGAGGTATACATTTTAACTTATCCATAATATAGGTGATAACTTCTACATTGCAGGAAATGGGCCCTTTTATTTCCATTAGAATGGATTTTCAGTGCACATACTGGAGCGTTATTCCAGTTATTCCTTATGGAACTACTGGAAAAAGATAGCAGTTGAATACAGAATGAATGGAGTGCTGATCACGCATGGAATCGACCCCTTTTTGTATGGTTAGTACCATGGTATATAGTATTTTTTTTTAATTGTGCAATCCAATCTTATTTAAGGCTGCGGTATTCAGTCATCATATCCATTGGGAACCCTGGTCTGCAGTTAATCTGTACACGGAAGTCACAACTAGCACATAATGACAAATGTACTTGTAAATGAACAGAAAAAAGTGTATTTCTAGAATAAATTGTGGAGCTTGGGTCCAGATAAGTTTTTAATATTGATATACAGTTCTTCAGTATGGGTAGTAACTAGTGTTGAGCGATACCTTCCGATATCGGAAAGTATCGGTATCGGATTGGATCGGCCGATATTCAAAAAATATCGGATATCGCCGATACCGATACCCGATCCCAATGCAAGTCAATGGGACCAAAATATCGGAATTAAAATAAACCCTTTCTTTCCTTGTAGGTTCATTCTACATCAAGGAAAACAACTAAGAATAAAGTAGGATGTATTGTGGGAGGTGGCGGAGACAATAAAGGCAATGAGGTTTAGCCCAATCAAATAGAATAGCATGAATTTTTTTTTTTTAAAGACGTTCGGAATGAAAAAGATATTGACTATGTAATTTTTTTTTTATTTTGTCAGATATTGATGTTTCACTATTCCACGCCCTTCCCCTTCTTTTTTTTATTTTTTTTTTTTACTTTTCCCACACTTTCATCTTCATCATCATCAGCATCTTTGACATCAACTTCTTCTTCACCTTATTCATCTTCTTCTTCATCTTCTACCTATTTTTTTTTTTTATTACATTCTTCATATTCATTTTATTCAACTATTATTATTCTTCCTATTCTACATATTCTTTTTATTCCACTGTTATTATTCTTCCTATTCTACTTCTTCATCATATTCTCATTTGTGACAGGCATTCCCGTAGTTGTTATCTATAAAAGTTGGAAGATTACACCTTCCGTTCTGCCAGTCACAAAAGTTACATTTGTCCGCGTTCAGTTTGGCCTGCAGCATCAGGCTTTATCCAGGGGCACCACGAGGAGGAACGGACTCACCCCCATACACTGCTTAGTCTTCTTCTGCATATAATTTAGATAATATCTTTTGCTCTGATATTAAGTGTTATGCTTAATGTTCTTCTGCTCTTTGTTCTGCAGCCTCTTGTTCTTCTGCTTCTCGGTCTTCCATGTCGTCGTCTCCAGGGTCGTCGTCTTCAGTGTCGTCATCTCCGCCGTCGTCGTCTCCGCCGTCGTCGTCTCCGCCGTCGTCGTCGTCGTCGTCATCGGGGTGGTCTTCCGGGTCGTCGTCATCGGGGTGGTCTTCCGGGTCGTCGACTTTAGGGTCTTAAACTTGGAAATGTAGCAGAAGGTACAAGAAGGCTGAGAAAATGCCAAGAACCAGCTGATGGAACTGGAACTCGGATGGCTACCCGAAGGTTCAAGAGCCTATGGAACTACCGAGGACCAGCTGACGTTACTGGAACCCGGTTACTAAGCAGGAGGTACCCGTGCTAAAAAGAACTACCAAGGACCGCCTGGCGTTGGCGGAACTTGGATACCCAGAAGGAGGCACCTAAGCCAAAGGCTCTGCCCGGAACCAGCTGACGTTACTGGAACCAGGATGGGGAGCAGAAGGTACAAGAGCAAAAGACACTGCCGAGAATCAGCTGACGGTACTGGAACCCGGATGGGTAGCCGAAGGTCCAAGAGCCAATGGAACTACCGAGGACCAGCTGACGTTACTGGAACCCGGTTACTAAGCAGGAGGTACCCGTGCCTGAAAGCACTACCAAGGACCACCTGACGTTGGTGGAACTTGGATACCCAGAAGGAGGCACCTAAGCCAAAGGCTCTGCCCGGAACCAGCTGACGGTACTGGAACCAGGATGGGGAGCAGAAGGTACAAGAGCAAAAGACACTGCCGAAAACCAGCTGACGGTGCTGGAACCCAGATGCGTTGCCCCAGTGTGCAAGAGCCAATGGCACGACCGAGGACCAGCTGGCGGTGCTGGAACCCGGTTACTAAGCTGTAGGTGCCCGCGCTTAAAAGCACTACCAAGGACCGCCTGGCGTTGGCGGAACTCGGATACCCAGGAGGAGGCACCTAAGCCAAAGGCTCGGCCTGGAACCAGCTGACGGTGCTGGAAACAGGAGGTGGACCCGAAGGCCCACAGGAGAGGAGAGAACAGCTAGGCCGCGAGGCAGCCGCAGTTACCGAACCCCAACAGTCCTACAGGGGGAGCTGGGCCTACTGGCACTACAGAACCAGCCTTGACTACCAGTTCACGCAGCCCACATAGGAAGCTCCTAAACTGGAGGCACCCTGGAGTTGGCTAACCCGACCGCACCACGACGGGGCAAGCATAGGCGTCTCAGTGAGCTTGACACAACCCAGAAACAGCTGACGGTGCTGAAACCAGGCTTGGCATGAGGGAGTACCTGTGACAAGAACACTGCCGAGAACCAGCTGGCGGTGCTGGAACCCAGATGCGTTGCCCCAGTGTGCAAGAGCCAATAGCACGACCGAGGACCAGCTGGCGGTGCTGGAACCCGGTTACTAAGCTGTAGGTGCCCGCGCTTAAAAGCACTACCAAGGACCGCCTGGCGTTGGCGGAACTCGGATACCCAGGAGGAGGCACCTAAGCCAAAGGCTCGGCCTGGAACCAGCTGACGGTGCTGGAACCAGGAGGTGGACCCGAAGGCCCACAGGAGAGAACAGCTAGGCCGCGAGGCAGCCGCAGTTACCGAACCCCAACAGTCCTACAGGGGGAGCTGGGCCTACTGGCACTACAGAACCAGCCTTGACTACCAGTTCACGCAGCCAACATAGGAAGCTCCTAAACTGGAGGCACCCTGGAGTTGGCTAACCCGACCGCACCACGACGGGGCAAGTATAGGCGTGTCAGTGAACTTGACACAACCCGGAAACAGCTGACGGTGCTGAAACCAGGCTTGGCACGAGGGAGTACCTGTGACAAGAACACTGCCGAGAACCAGCTGGCGGTGCTGGAACCCAGATGCGTTGCCCCAGTGTGCAAGAGCCAATGGCACGACCGAGGACCAGCTGGCGGTGCTGGAACCCGGTTACTAAGCTGTAGGTGCCCGCGCTTAAAAGCACTACCAAGGACCGCCTGACGTTGGCGGAACTCGGATACCCAGGAGGAGGCACCTAAGCCAAAGGCTCGGCCCGGAACCAGCTGACGGTGCTGGAACCAGGTGGTGGACCCCAAGGTCCACAGGAGAGGAGAGAACAGCTAGGCCACGAGGCAGCCGCAGTTACCGAACCCCAACAGTCCTACAGGGGGAGCTGGGCCTACTGGCACTACAGAACCAGCCTTGACTACCAGTTCACGCAGCCCACATAGGAAGCTCCTAAACTGGAGGCACCCTGGAGTTGGCTAACCCGACCGCACCACGACGGGGCAAGCATAGGCGTGTCAGTGAACTTGACACAACCCGGAAACAGCTGACGGTGCTGAAACCAGGCTTGGCACGAGGGAGTACCTGTGACAAGAACACTGCCGAGATCCAGCTGGCGGTGCTGGAACCCAGATGCGTTGCCCCAGTGTGCAAGAGCCAATGGCACGACCGAGGACCAGCTGGCGGTGCTGGAACCCGGTTACTAAGCTGTAGGTGCCCGCGCTTAAAAGCACTACCAAGGACCGCCTGACGTTGGCGGAACTCGGATACCCAGGAGGAGGCACCTAAGCCAAAGGCTCGGCCTGGAACCAGCTGACGGTGCTGGAACCAGGAGGTGGACCCGAAGGCCCACAGGAGAGGAGAGAACAGCTAGGCCGCGAGGCAGCCGCAGTTACCGAACCCCAACAGTCCTACAGGGGGAGCTGGGCCTACTGGCACTACAGAACCAGCCTTGACTACCAGTTCACGCAGCCCACATAGGAAGCTCCTAAACTAGAGGCACCCTGGAGTTGGCTAACCCGACCGCACCACGACGGGGCAAGCATAGGCGTGTCAGTGAACTTGACACAACCCGGAAACAGCTGACGGTGCTGAAACCAGGCTTGGCATGAGGGAGTACCTGTGACAAGAACACTGCCGAGAACCAGCTGGCGGTGATGGAACCCAGATGCGTTGCCTATTAAAGATTGTCTTCCTAGAGCCCCAACTAGCGGTGTTGGAGCTAAGGGTAAGCAGGGGGAGCAGAGTGTAGGCCGAAGCCTGCACTGGAGGCAGCTTTGTGTCTGCGTTGCGTTTGCAGGACACTTTGCCGGCTACACAGTGGGGGAACAGCTGGCGTTGCTGAACCCCATTAACACAATGGCTGGTGTTTTTCTCTGTGCAGCTAGCACTTGCGGGCAAAAACTAGCGATGTTAGAGCCCGTGTTGAAGCAGGAGGAGGAGAGGAGCAGAGTGTAGGCCGAAGCCTATTTGAACCAATTTCAAAGTAAACCTTTAACCCCCCCTCAGGTGTTACAAAGTACAAGAGACACACCTTGTGCAGTATTAATGCTGCACAAGTGAAAGGTTGCTCTATTAATTTGTCTACTTGCACACGCTGAATGAAAGACGTACACAATTTAGCCCATTCTACAGTCAAACTGTAGTGGATGCGTGACTTGGCTTTTTAAGGAGACGCAGCACAGGTGTCCCAAATAACGCCTTGGTGCTTGGCGCAGCTTCCTGAGCGTTGTTATTTGCTGTACAGGAGTCTGCGCTCTTGTGTTATCCCTTGGCAATGCCCTGTTAGAGCTGCCCGTCTTATGACCTCATTTCATGTTGGCCGGTGCGGTTAACGATGGCCATAAATCCCAGACCCACAGTGCCTTTTCATAAAGTCACACTGCGGTGCTGTGATTCGTGGCCTTGAGCAGTAAATATTTTGGCCGCTCACACACGTCCTTACACCTGCTTCAGACTGGGCGGCCTCAGCTGATCCCTTCTCGCATGCCGCGGCCATGAGGCTGCACAGTCTGAAGAAGGCGGAAGGAGATGAGTTAAGACAGGTGAAGATATGCACTGCTCGTGCCCATCAATCACACCCTCGCAGTCAAAATAAGACAACGAGGAGCATTGTTTCAGGCAGGGCGGACGCACAGGCGCAACAAGCCAACCAATGATGTCAGAAGACGGGAAGCGCTACCAAGGGGGGTGCTGCGTATCATTAGAAAGGAAAGTCACACCTCGGGGACAGTGGAATGGTCTCAATGAGACACATTTAGTACGTGTTTAATTAAACGTGGGCAAGGAGAAATAGTCAGCCACCTTGTACAAATGCAGCAGTACTGCTGTACAAGGTGGCTGTTATACATAGAAACACCTGGGGGTGGGGGGCAGGCTCCCTTCAATTTCAGTTCATGTGCCTGCGTGGCGTTTGCAGGACACGTTGCCAGCTACACAGCAGGGGAACAGCTGGCGGTGCTGAACCCCACTAACACGTTGGCTGGTGTTTTTCTCAGTGCAGCTAGCATGTCCGGGCAGAAACTGGCGGTGTTTGAGCCCAGGGTCAGCAGGAGGAGGAGGGGAGCAAAGTGTAGGCCGAAGCCTGCACTGGTGGCAGCTTTTGGTCAGTTGTGCCAGCGTGGCTTGTGCTGGACACGATGCCGACTACACAGCAGGGGAACAGCTGGCGGTGCTGAACCCCACTAACACATTGGCTGGTGTTTTTCTCTGTGCAGCTAGCATGTCCGGGCAGAAACTGGCGGTGTTTGAGCCCAGGGTCAGCAGGAGGAGGAGAGGAGCAAAGTGTAGGCCAAAGCCTGCACTGGTGGCAGCTTTTGGTCAGTTGTGCCAGCGTGGCTTGTGCTGGACACGATGCCGACTACACAGCAGGGGAACAGCTGGCGTTGCTGAACCCCACTAACACATTGACTGGTGTTTTTCTCTGTGCAGCTAGCAGTTCCGGGCAAAAACTAGCGGTGTTTGAGCCCAGAGTCAGCAGGAGGAGTAGAGGAGCAGAGTGTAGGCCGAAGCCTAGTTGAACCAATTTCAAAGGTTACCTTTAACCCCCCCTCAGGTGTTGAAAGGTACAAGAGCCACACCTTGTGCAGCATTAATGCTGCACAAGTAAAAGGTTGCTCTATTTAATTTGCTCCTTGCACACGCTGAATAAAACACGTACACTATTTAGCCCATTATACTGTCAAACAGTAGTGGAGGCGTGACTTGTCTTTTTAAGGAGATGCAGCACAGGTGTAAAAATTTACACCTAGCTGCTGTGCCCAGATTCCTGAGCGTTGTTATTTGCTGTACAGGAGTCTGCGCTATTGTGTTATCCCTTGGCAATACCCTGTTAGTGCAGGCCGTCTCATGACCTCATTTCATGTTGGCCGGTGCGGTTAACGATGGCCATAAATCCCAGACCCACAGTGGCTTTTCCTAAAGTCACACTGCGGTGCTGGGATTCGTGGCCTTGTGCAGTAAATATGTTCGCCGCTCACACATGTCCTTACACCTGCTTCAGACTGGGCGGCCTCAGCTGATCCCTTATCGCATGCCGCGGCCATGAGGCCGCACAGTCAGAAGAAGGCGGAAGGAGGGGGGTGAAGACAGGGGAACATATGCACTGCTCGTGCCCATCAATCACACCCTCGCAGTCAAAATATATGAGACAACGGGGGGCGTTGTGTCGGGCAGGGGGGACGCACAGGCACAGCCAGCCAACCAATGATGTCAGGAGACGGGCAGCGCTAACAATGGGGGTGCTGCGTGTCATTAAAAAGGAAAGTCACACCTCAGGGACATTGTAATGGTCTGTAATGAGACACATTTTGTACTTGTTGAGTTCCACGTGTGCAAGGAGAAAAAGTCAGCCACCTTGTACAAATGCAGCAGTACTGCTGTACAAGGTGGCTGTTATACATAGAAACACCTGGGGGGGGTGGGGGGCAGGCTCCCTTCAATTTCAGTTCATGTGCCTGCGTGGCGTTTGCAGGACACGTTGCCAGCTACACAGCAGGGGAACAGCTGGCGGTGCTGAACCCCACTAACACGTTGGCTGGTGTTTTTCTCAGTGCAGCTAGCATGTCCGGGCAGAAACTGGCGGTGTTTGAGCCCAGGGTCAGCAGGAGGAGGAGAGGAGCAAAGTGTAGGCCGAAGCCTGCACTGGTGGCAGCTTTTGGTCAGTTGTGCCAGCGTGGCTTGTGCTGGACACGATGCCGACTACACAGCAGGGGAACAGCTGGCGGTGCTGAACCCCACTAACACGTTGGCTGGTGTTTTTCTCAGTGCAGCTAGCATGTCCGGGCAGAAACTGGCGGTGTTTGAGCCCAGGGTCAGCAGGAGGAGGAGAGGAGCAAAGTTTAGGCCGAAGCCTGCACTGGTGGCAGCTTTTGGTCAGTTGTGCCAGCGTGGCTTGTGCTGGACACGATGCCGACTACACAGCAGGGGAACAGCTGGCGGTGCTGAACCCCACTAACACATTGGCTGGTGTTTTTCTCTGTGCAGCTAGCATGTCCGGGCAGAAACTGGCGGTGTTTGAGCCCAGGGTCAGCAGGAGGAGGAGAGGAGCAAAGTGTAGGCCGAAGCCTGCACTGGTGGCAGCTTTTGGTCAGTTGTGCCAGCGTGGCTTGTGCTGGACACGATGCCGACTACACAGCAGGGGAACAGCTGGCGTTGCTGAACCCCACTAACACATTGACTGGTGTTTTTCTCTGTGCAGCTAGCAGTTCCGGGCAAAAACTAGCGGTGTTTGAGCCCAGAGTCAGCAGGAGGAGTAGAGGAGCAGAGTGTAGGCCGAAGCCTAGTTGAACCAATTTCAAAGGTTACCTTTAACCCCCCCTCAGGTGTTGAAAGGTACAAGAGCCACACCTTGTGCAGCATTAATGCTGCACAAGTAAAAGGTTGCTCTATTTAATTTGCTCCTTGCACACGCTGAATAAAACACGTACACTATTTAGCCCATTATACTGTCAAACAGTAGTGGAGGCGTGACTTGTCTTTTTAAGGAGATGCAGCACAGGTGTAAAAATTTACACCTAGCTGCTGTGCCCAGATTCCTGAGCGTTGTTATTTGCTGTACAGGAGTCTGCGCTATTGTGTTATCCCTTGGCAATACCCTGTTAGTGCAGGCCGTCTCATGACCTCATTTCATGTTGGCCGGTGCGGTTAACGATGGCCATAAATCCCAGACCCACAGTGGCTTTTCCTAAAGTCACACTGCGGTGCTGGGATTCGTGGCCTTGTGCAGTAAATATGTTCGCCGCTCACACATGTCCTTACACCTGCTTCAGACTGGGCGGCCTCAGCTGATCCCTTATCGCATGCCGCGGCCATGAGGCCGCACAGTCAGAAGAAGGCGGAAGGAGGGGGGTGAAGACAGGGGAACATATGCACTGCTCGTGCCCATCAATCACACCCTCGCAGTCAAAATATATGAGACAACGGGGGGCGTTGTGTCGGGCAGGGGGGACGCACAGGCACAGCCAGCCAACCAATGATGTCAGGAGACGGGCAGCGCTAACAATGGGGGTGCTGCGTGTCATTAAAAAGGAAAGTCACACCTCAGGGACATTGTAATGGTCTGTAATGAGACACATTTTGTACTTGTTGAGTTCCACGTGTGCAAGGAGAAAAAGTCAGCCACCTTGTACAAATGCAGCAGTACTGCTGTACAAGGTGGCTGTTATACATAGAAACACCTGGGGGGGTGGGGGGGCAGGCTCCCTTCAATTTCAGTTCATGTGCCTGCGTGGCGTTTGCAGGACACGTTGCCAGCTACACAGCAGGGGAACAGCTGGCGGTGCTGAACCCCACTAACACGTTGGCTGGTGTTTTTCTCAGTGCAGCTAGCATGTCCGGGCAGAAACTGGCGGTGTTTGAGCCCAGGGTCAGCAGGAGGAGGAGAGGAGCAAAGTGTAGGCCGAAGCCTGCACTGGTGGCAGCTTTTGGTCAGTTGTGCCAGCGTGGCTTGTGCTGGACACGATGCCGACTACACAGCAGGGGAACAGCTGGCGGTGCTGAACCCCACTAACACATTGGCTGGTGTTTTTCTCTGTGCAGCTAGCATGTCCGGGCAGAAACTGGCGGTGTTTGAGCCCAGGGTCAGCAGGAGGAGGAGAGGAGCAAAGTGTAGGCCGAAGCCTGCACTGGTGGCAGCTTTTGGTCAGTTGTGCCAGCGTGGCTTGTGCTGGACACGATGCCGACTACACAGCAGGGGAACAGCTGGCGTTGCTGAACCCCACTAACACATTGACTGGTGTTTTTCTCTGTGCAGCTAGCAGTTCCGGGCAAAAACTAGCGGTGTTTGAGCCCAGGGTCAGCAGGAGGAGTAGAGGAGCAGAGTGTAGGCCGAAGCCTAGTTGAACCAATTTCAAAGGTTACCTTTAACCCCCCCTCAGGTGTTGAAAGGTACAAGAGCCACACCTTGTGCAGCATTAATGCTGCACAAGTAAAAGGTTGCTCTATTTAATTTGCTCCTTGCACACGATGAATAAAACACGTACACTATTTAGCCCATTATACTGTCAAACAGTAGTGGAGGCGTGACTTGTCTTTTTAAGGAGATGCAGCACAGGTGTAAAAATTTACACCTAGCTGCTGTGCCCAGATTCCTGAGCGTTGTTATTTGCTGTACAGGAGTCTGCGCTATTGTGTTATCCCTTGGCAATACCCTGTTAGTGCAGGCCGTCTCATGACCTCATTTCATGTTGGCCGGTGCGGTTAACGATGGCCATAAATCCCAGACCCACAGTGGCTTTTCCTAAAGTCACACTGCGGTGCTGGGATTCGTGGCCTTGTGCAGTAAATATGTTCGCCGCTCACACATGTCCTTACACCTGCTTCAGACTGGGCGGCCTCAGCTGATCCCTTATCGCATGCCGCGGCCATGAGGCCGCACAGTCAGAAGAAGGCGGAAGGAGGGGAGTGAACACAGGCAAACATATGCACTGCACATGCCCATCAATCACACCCTCGCTGTCAAAATATATGAGACAACGGGGGGCGTTGTGTCGGGCAGGGGGGAACCACAGGCACAGCCAGCCAACCAATGATGTCAGGAGACGGGCAGCGCTAACAATGGGGGTGCTGCGTGTCATTAAAAAGGAAAGTCACACCTCAGGGACATTGTAATGGTCTGTAATGAGACACATTTTGTACTTGTTGAGTTCCATGTGTGCAAGGAGAAAAAGTCAGCCACCTTGTACAAATGCAGCAGTACTGCTGTACAAGGTGGCTGTTATACATAGAAACACCTGGGGGGGTGGGGGGCAGGCTCCCTTCAATTTCAGTTCATGTGCCTGCGTGGCGTTTGCAGGACACGTTGCCAGCTACACAGCAGGGGAACAGCTGGCGGTGCTGAACCCCACTAACACATTGGCTGGTGTTTTTCTCTGTGCAGCTAGCATGTCCGGGCAGAAACATGCGTTGTTTGAGCCCAGGGTCAGCAGGAGGAGGAGAGGAGCAAAGTGTAGGCAGAAGCCTGCACTGGTGGCAGCTTTTGGTCAGTTGTGCCAGCGTGGCTTGTGCTGGACACGATGCCGACTACACAGCAGGGGAACAGCTGGCGGTGCTGAACCCCACTAACACATTGGCTGGTGTTTTTCTCTGTGCAGCTAGCAGTTCCGGGCAGAAACTGGCGGTGTTTGAGCCCGGGGTCAGCAGGAGGAGGAGAGGAGCAGAGTGTAGGCCGAAGCCTGCACTGGTGGCAGCTTTTGGTCGGTTGTGCCAGCGTGGCTTGTGCTGGACATGATGCCAACTACACAGCAGGGGAACAGCTGGCGGTGCTGAACCCCACTAACACATTGACTGGTGTTTTTCTCTGTGCAGCTAGCAGTTCCGGGCAGAAACTAGCGGTGTTTGAGCCCAGGGTCAGCAGGAGGAGTAGAGGAGCAGAGTGTAGGCCGAAGCCTAGTTGAACCAATTTCAAAGGTTACCTTTAACCCCCCTCAGGTGTTGAAAGGTACAAGAGCCACACCTTTTGCAGCATTAATGCTGCACAAGTAAAAGGTTGCTCTATTTAATTTGCTCCTTGCACACGCTGAATAAAACACGTACACTATTTAGCCCATTATACTGTCAAACAGTAGTGGAGGCGTGACTTGTCTTTTTAAGGAGATGCAGCACAGGTGTAAAAATTTACACCTAGCTGCTGTGCGCAGATTCCTGAGCGTTGTTATTTGCTGTACAGGAGTCTGCGCTATTGTGATCCCTTGGCCATGCGCTGTGAGCGCTTCCTGTCTTCTGACCTCATTTCATGTCGGCCGTTACGGTTAGCGATGGACATGAATCCCAGACCCACAGTGTGTTTTCAAAAAATCACACTGCGTGGCTGGGATTCGTGGCCTTGTTCAGTAAATATGTTTCACGCTCACACATGTCCTTACACCTGCTTCAGACTGGGCGGCCTCATCTGATCCCTTATCGCCTGCCGCGGCCATGAGGACACCCAGTCTGAAGAAGGCGGAAGGAGATGAGTGAACACAGGCAAACATATGCACTGCACATGCCCATCAATCACACCCTCGCTGTCCAAAAAAATAAGACACCGAGGGGCGTTGTTTCGAGCAGGGCAGACGCACAGGCGCAGCCAGCTAACCAATGATGTCAAAAGGCGGGCAGCGCTAACAAGGGTGGTGCTGCGTATCATTAGAAAGGAAAGTCACACCTCAGGGACAGTGGAATGGTCTCAATGAGACACATTTAGTACGCGTTTAATTAAACGTGGGCAAGGAGAAAAAGTCAGCCACCTTGTACAAATGCAGCAGTACTGCTGTACAAGGTGGCTATTATACATAGAAACACCTGGGGGTGGGGGGCAGGCTCCCTTCAATTTCAGTTCATGTGCCTGCGTGGCGTTTGCAGGTCACGTTGCCGGCTACACAGCAGGGGAACAGCTGGCGTTGCTGAACCCCACTAACACATTGGCTGGTGTTTTTCTCTGTGCAGCTAGCACTTCCGGGCAGAAACTGGCGGTGTTTGAGCCCAGGGTCAGCAGGAGGAGGAGAGGAGCAGAGTGTAGGCCGAAGCCTGCACTGGTGGCAGCTTTTGTTCTGTTGTGCCAGCGTGGCTTGTGCTGGACACGTTGCCGACTACACAGCAGGGGAACAGCTGGCGGTGCTGAACCCCACTGACACATCACCTAGTGTTTTTTCTGTGTAGACAACACTTCCAGGTGGCAACTGACAGTGTTGAAACCCAGGGAATCAAAGAGGAGCAGAGTGTAGGCCGAAGCCTGCAGTGGAGCAAGTTGAAAGGGAACCTTTAACTTCCCCCCCCAGGCATTTGTTGCTGAAAGAGCCATCTTGTACAGCAGTAATACTGCACATGGAAAATGGTGGCTCCGAAAATTATGCTCCTTGCAAACGCTGAAGTACACACTCATATAATGTGTCCCCTCACACCGTCAAACCATCCCGGAAGTGGGACTTTCCTTTGTAATGTGACACAGCACAGCCGTCATTCCAACCCCCTTGGTGCCAGGCGCCACCTCCTCAACGTTGTTTGGTTCTGTCACGGAGCCCGCGCTGTAATGTTATCCCTTGGCCATGCACAGTTAGCGGTGCCCGTCTTCTGACATCATGTAGGTGTCAGGCTGGCAGTGCCTGTGCGTCCAAGCTGCCCGAGATCCAACCTTGCAGTGTCATCTAATGTAGTCCCACTGCGGGCCAGGGATCCATGGGCATGCGCAGTGCATATCATCGCCTCTCACTCACCTCCTTCCTGCTTCTTCAGACTGTGCGGCGTCACGGCCGTGGCATGCTATTAGGGATCAGCTGACGCCGCCTAGTCTGAAGAAGCGTGAAGAAGGGGAGTGAGAGGCTAGTATATGCACTGCGCATGGCCATGGATACCAGGCCCACTGTGGGATCACATTAGACGACACTGCGAGGTGTGATTTCGGGCAGCGTGGACGCACAGGCGCAGCCAGGACGACAACAAATGATGTCAGAGGACGGGCAGCGCAAACTGTGCATGGCCAAGGGATAACATAACAGCGCAGGGTCCATGACGGAATCAAACAACGCTAAGGAGGCAGCGCACGGTGCCAAGGGGGTAGCAATGACGGCTGTGCTGCGTCACATTACAAAGGAAAGTCCCACCTCCGGGACGGTTGGACGGTGTGAGGGGACACATTACATGAGTGTGTAGTTCAGCGTTTGCAAGGAGCATAATTTCAAGAGCGACCTTTCCCTTGTGCAGTATTAGTGCTGCACATGGTGGCTCTTTCAGTAACAAACGCCTAGGGGGGGGGGGGACAGGTCCCCTTACATTTTAGTTGTGCCAGCGTGGCGGTCGCATGACACGTTGCCGGATACACAGCTGGGGATCAGCTGACGTTACTGAACCCCAATAACAGAGGAGCGACTGTTGACTGTGCACACAGCACTTCCAGGCACCAACTGGCGGTGTTAGAGCCCAGGGACAGCAGGAGGAGCAGATTGGAGGTATTGCCGCACACACAGCTGGGGATCAGCTGACGTTACTGAACCCCAATAACAGAGGAGCGACTGTTGACTGTGCACACAGCACTTCCAGGCACCAACTGGCGGTGTTAGAGCCCAGGGACAGCAGGAGGAGCAGATTGGAGGTATTGCCGCACACACAGCTGGGGATCAGCTGACGTTACTGAACCCCAATAACAGAGGAGCGACTGTTGACTGTGCACACAGCACTTCCAGGCACAAACTGGCGGTGTTAGAGCCCAGGGACAGCAGGAGGAGCAGATTGGAGGTATTGCCGCACACACAGCTGGGGATCAGCTGACGTTACTGAACCCCAATAACAGAGGAGCGACTGTTGACTGTGCACACAGCACTTCCAGGCACCAACTGGCGGTGTTAGAGCCCAGGGACAGCAGGAGAAGCAGATTGGAGGTATTGCCGCACACACAGCTGGGGATCAGCTGACGTTAATGAACCCCAATAACAGAGGAGCGACTGTTGACTGTGCACACAGCACTTCCAGGCACAAACTGGCGGTGTTAGAGCCCAGGGACAGCAGGAGGAGCAGATTGGAGGTATTGCCGCACACACAGCTGGGGATCAGCTGACGTTACTGAACCCCAATAACAGAGGAGCGACTGTTGACTGTGCACACAGCACTTCCAGGCACAAACTGGCGGTGTTAGAGCCCAGGGACAGCAGGAGGAGCAGATTGGAGGTATTGCCGCACACACAGCTGGGGATCAGCTGACGTTACTGAACCCCAATAACAGAGGAGCGACTGTTGACTGTGCACACAGAACTTCCAGGCACCAACTGGCGGTGTTAGAGCCCAGGGACAGCAGGAGGAGCAGAGGAACAGAGTGTAGGCCGAAGCCTGATTGGAGCAAGTTGAAAGGGAACCTTTAACCCCCCCCCCCAAGACGTTTGTAGCTGAAAGAGCCATCTTGTGCAGCACTAAGGATGCAAATGGAAAAGGTTGCTCTTTTAATTATGCTCCTTGCAAACACCGAAGTAAACACTAAAAATGTGTCCCTTTATACCGTTAAACCGTTCCGGAGGTGCGAATTTCCTTCGTAATGGGACACAGCACAGCTGTCATTCCTATCCCCTTGGTGTCGTGTGCTGCCTCCTCAGCGTTGTTTTAAGCTGTCACGGAGCCTGCGCTGTTCTGTTAGCCCTTGGCCATGCCCAATTAGCGCTGCCTGTCTTCTGACATAATTTGGTGTCAGGCTGTCAGTGCCTGTGCGTCCACGCTGCTCCAGATCCCACCTCGCAGTCTCGTCTAACGTAATCCCACTGCGGGCCTTGGAACCATGGGCATGCACAGTGAATAACCTCGACTCTCACTCCCCTCCTTCCCTCTTCTTCAGACTGTGCGGTGTCACGGCCGTGGCATGCTAGGGATCAGCTGACGGCGCACAGTCTAAAGAAGGCGGAGGGAAATGAGCGAGAGCCCGAGGGGAAGATATGCACTGCGCATGCCCATGGATCCCAGGCCCGCAGTGTGACTCAATCAGAAGACACTGCGAGGCGGGATCTCGGGCAGCGCGGCCGCACAGGCGCAGCCAGCCTGACACCAAATTATGTCAGAAGACAGGCAGCGCAAATAGGGCATGCCCAAGGGATAACAGAACAGCGCAGGCTCCGTGACAGCTTAAAACAACGCTGAGGAGGCAGCGCATGGCACCAAGGGGGTAGGAATGACGGCTGTGCTGCGTCACATTACGAAGGAAAGTCACAGCTCCGGGACGGTATAACGGTATCAGTGAACACATTTTATAAGTGTTAAGTTCTGCGTGTGCAAGGAGCTAAAAAAAAAGAGCTACCTTTTCCTTGTGCAGCATTACTGCTGCACAAGATGACTCTTTCAGTAACAAACGACGGGGGGGGGGGGGACAGGTTCCCTTACATTTAGGTTGTTGTGCCAGCGTGGCGGTCGCAGGACACATTGCCGGCTACACAGCTGGGGATCAGCTGACGTTACTGAAACCCAATAACACTGGGTCGTATGTTTTTACTGTGCAGCCTGCACTTCTGAGCCGCAACTGGCGGTGTTGGAGCCCAGGAATAGCAGTTCAGGTGGTAGAAAGATGAACACAGCAGGAGACCTGGATGACACCCAATTACTTAATCAGCCAGAGGAGTGGCAAATTCCTGCGAGATCCAGGCCTGGTTCATTTTCAGGAAAGTAAGCCGGTCAACGTTATCGGAGGATAGTCGCATGCGACAGTCTGTTAGTACACCACCTGTGGCACTAAAGACACGTTCCGATAAGACACTAGCCGCAGGGCAAGCCAGCACCTCCAATGCATACTGGCTTAGCTCTGGCCATGTATCCAGCTTAGAGACCCAAAACTTGAATGGGGAAGAGCCGTCTGGGAGTACAGTAAGAGGGCAAGCCATGTAGTCTGTCACCATCTAACGGAACCGTTGCCTCCTGCTGACTGGAGCCGCCGGTGATGGTGTAGACATTTGGGGCGGGCACACAAAAGTGTGCCAGAGTTGTGCCATACTGGGCTTGCCTTGGACAGAGGCACTGCTTCTGCTCCCTCTTTGGGCAGAGCCTCCCCCACTGCCTCGACGCACTGAGCTGCTTTGTAAAGCACTAGCAGCACTCCTCTCAGTTGGACAGGAGAAGATGATGGAATTCACCAGTGTGTCGTGGTACTCCCGCAATTTACGCTCCCGGGTCAACGCAGGGATGAGGTTTTGGACGTTGTCCCGGTAGCGAGGATCGAGGAGGGTGAACACCCAATAATCAGGCATGTTAAGAATGTGGTCGATGCGGCGGTCGTTTCTCAGGCACTGCAGCATGAAATCCACCATGTGCTGCAGAGAGCCAACTGGCCCAGAAACGCTGTCCCCTGCTTGAGACATGATCTCTGCCCGCTCGTCATCACCCCACCCTCGCTGTACACACTGACCACTGGACAATTGTGTAGCTCCCTCCTCTGGACGGAGCTCTTCCTCCTCCATTGACTCCTCCTCATCCTCCTCACAAATTGGCCCCTGCGTACCCCTTTGTGAGGAACCACGTGGCGCTGACTCTCCAGAAGCTGATGGAAAAGGTGACTCCTCATCCTCCACCTCTTCCACCACATCATCCCTTAACCCTTGCAAAGTTTGCTGAAGCAGGCAGATAAGGGGGACAGTCATGCTGACTAGTGCATCATCTGCACTTGCCATCCGCGTGGAATAATCAAAAGGACGCAAAACCTGGCAGACGTCCTTCATAGTGGCCCATTCTGTGGTTGTGAAGTCTGATCGTCTTTGACTGCGACTTCTTTGCGCCTGATGCAGCTGGTACTCCATAACTGCTTGCTGCTGCTCACACAACCGCTCCAACATATGTAACGTGGAATTCCACCGGGTAGGTAGGTCACATATGATGCGGTGTTCCGGAAGGCGGAATCGGCGCTGCAGAGCAGCAATGCGGGATCTGGCCAAGCTGGAACGCCGCAAGTGAGCACACTCTAGGCGGACCTTGTGCAGCAGGGCATCAAGATCCGGATAGTCCCTCAGAAAACTCTGCACAACCAAATTGAGCACATGTGCCAGACATGGGATGTGAGTGAGGTTGCCAAGGGCCAAAGCTGCCACCAGATTTCGGCCATTGTCACACACTACCATGCCTGGCTGGAGATTCGCTGGCAGTAACCACACATCGCTCTCCTGCTTGATGGCATTCCAGAGCTCCTGCGCTGTGTGGCTTCGATGCCCCAATGAAACTAGTTTCAAGACGGCCTGCTGACGTTTGGCCACGGCTGTGCTCATGTCGGTCATAGGTAAACGTTCACGGGTCCATGTGGAGGTGGACTGTGACGGATCCTGCAGAGAGGAATCAGAGGAACTGGTGTAAGAGGAGGAGTCGATGCGTACAGACTGGATTCCTGCAATCCTTGGAGTGGGCAGGACACGTCCTGCGCCACTCGCACGATCTGTACCTGGCTCAACAACATTAACCCAATGGGCAGTGAGGGAAACATATCGCCCCTGTCCATGCTGACTGGTCCACTCATCGGTGGTGAGGTGGACCTTGCTACTGACGGCGTTCAGTAGCGCATGTTTTATGTTTGCCTCAACATGCCTGTGCAGGGCAGGGACAGCCTGCCTGCTGAAGTAAAAGCGGCTGGGCACCTTGTACTGTGGGACTGCCAATGCCATCAAGTCACGGAAGCTGTCAGTCTCCACCAGCCTGAACGAGAGCATTTCCAGGGACAACAGTTTGGCAATGCCTGCATTCAGAGCCTGTGCTCGGGGGTGGTTGGCCGAGAATGCCCGCCTTTTCTCCCATGCCTGGACTACCGATGGCTGTAGAGTAGACTGGGAGTGTGAGGATGACTGGGAAGGTGGTGCTGTGGGTGGAATTACACTAGGTCTCTGGACAACAGTGGAGGAAGAGGCAACACGAGATGAAGAGGTGGTAGCTGCCGCTGTTGGTTGGCCTACGTCTTCACTGTGTTTCTGTAACTCCACCGCGTGCCTGTTCCGCACATGTTTCCACATATTTGTGGTATTGAGGTTGCTGACACTTTTACCTCTTTTTACTTTCTGATGACACAGCTTGCATTTGACAAAACAAATGTCATCTGCAACTGTGTCAAAAAAGGACCAGGCACTGCAAGTCTTGGGAGCGCCCTTTTTGGCTTTGGAAAGAGACAGGCTCCTAACGGGTGCCAAAGTGGAGGCTACAGGCTCCGCAGTCTTCCCCCTCCCTCTCCCTCTTTGGCCCGTAAGGGGAAGCTCTTCCTCAGAGCTGCTCCCACCACCTTCCTGTTCCTCACGCCACGATGGGTCAAGGACCTCATCATCTCCACTACCCTCTGCCACCAACTGCTCCTCCTGGGTAGTCTCGGCAGCACAGTACGCATCAGAAAGCAGCACCTGAGTTTCATCATCAGATGCGTACTGCGCTGTGGTCACCGGAGGCACTGGCCCACCTGCCTCTTCAGAGTCAGAGAGAAAAAGCTGTTGGGCATCACTGCACACTGCCTCTTCTTCCATTTCTCCAATGCTGCTTGGCTGGCCCCCTGTTTCCAAGCCAAGAGATTCAGAGAACAGAAGTAGAGACGGCTCCTGTCCTGGGCTCTCTGACTGCCTGGCCAATTTGGCAGGTGGTGAAGAGACAGATGGCTGCTCTCCAGTGCTCTGTGCCTGAGAGGATGTGGCACTAACTGAAGTCGATGCCGAGGCGTTAGCTGCCATCCACCCGACAACGGCTTCAATTTGGTCTTCACGCAGCAGCGGTGCACGGCGCTCTCCGACAAAGCTGCGCATGAAGGACTGTTCCCTGCTGAAACTGAGTGACGACGAGTCACCGGCGCCCGCAGCAGGCACAGAATCACCACGTCCTCTCCCTGCTCCTCTCCCTGCTCCGCGCCCACGCCCACGTGCCTTACTCCCTGCCCTCTTCATCTTGGTTGACAGATAAAGATAAGCAGAAAAGTACTAAGGCCTTAGTGTGCTTATTCCTGAAATGCTCCTCCTAACAGGTGTAAGAAACACTAATGTTGTAAATTGTGGACTAAACTTTATTATTTTTCAAATGTGGCCTACACAAGTGTTAAGTTGTGTTTGGTGAACTTTACTTTTTTTTTGGTGCAGATCGGGCTACAGAGCTAGTTTAAATCACACGGAGACCGTGCAGACAGCCGTAAACGGCACTGCAAGGCCAAAAAACCCTCCTCTCGGTTATCCTATATAATGTTTTTCCACTATTTAGCTGGATACGAGTGGAAAGACACTAATAGGAATTTTTTTTTTTCAAATTTTAAACTGGCTGCACTATTTGAAAAAAAGGAAATTGTTTTTCAAGGTATGAGGCAGTAACGCACCCTGAGCTGAATCCAACCGGCTATGGCTGCACACAGACTACAGGGCGAGCTGCGCTCACACAGAGACCGTGCAGACAGCCGTAAACGGCGCTGCAAGGCCAAAAAAACCTCCTCTAGGTTATCCTATATAGTGTTTTTCCACTATTTAGCTGGATACGAGTGGAAAGACACTAATAGGAATTTTTTTTTTCAAATTTTAAACTGGCTGCACTATTTGAAAAAAAGGAAATTGTTTTTCAAGGTATGAGGCAGTAACGCACCCTGAGCTGAATCCAACCGGCTATGGCTGCACACAGACTACAGGGTGAGCTGCGCTCACACAGAGACCGTGCAGACAGCCGTAAACGGCGCTGCAAGGCCAAAAAAACCTCCTCTAGGTTATCCTATATAGTGTTTTTCCACTATTTAGCTGGATACGAGTGGAAAGACACTAATAGGAATTTTTTTTTTCAAATTTTAAACTGGCTGCACTAATTGAAAAAAAGGAAATTGTTTTTCAAGGTATGAGGCAGTAACGCACCCTGAGCTGAATCCAACCGGCTATGGCTGCACACAGACTACAGGGCGAGCTGCACTCACACAGAGACCGTGCAGACAGCCGTAAACGGCGCTGCAAGGCCAAAAAAACCTCCTCTAGGTTATCCTATATAGTGTTTTTCCACTATTTAGCTGGATACGAGTGGAAAGACACTAATAGGAATTTTTTTTTTCAAATTTTAAACTGGCTGCACTATTTGAAAAAAAGGAAATTGTTTTTCAAGGTATGAGGCAGTAACGCACCCTGAGCTGAATCCAACCGGCTATGGCTGCACACAGACTACAGGGCGAGCTGCGCTCACACAGAGACCGTGCAGACAGCCGTAAACGGCGCTGCAAGGCCAAAAAACCCTCCTCTAGGTTATCCTATATAGTGTTTTTCCACTATTTAGCTGGATACGAGTGGAAAGACACTAATAGGAATTTTTTTTTTTTTAAATTTTAAACAGGCTGCACTATTTGGAAAAAAGTAAAATTTTTCTCTAGGTATGAGCCAGTAACGAACCCTGAGCTGAATCCAACCGGCTATGGCTGCACACAGACTACAGGGCGAGCTGGGCTCACACGGAGACCGTGCAGACAGCCGTAAACGGCGCTGCAAGGCCAAAAAAACCCCCTCTAGGTTATCCTATGTAGTGTTTTTCCACAATAGAGCTGGAGACTGGTGGAAAAACACTAATAGGAAATTTGAGAAAAAATGTGCAGCAGGCTGCACTAAGAGCAAAAAAGGACAACTGTGTGAGGCAGTGTGAACTCCCCCTGAGCTGAATACAACCGGGTATATGGCTGCACACAGACTACAGAGTGAGCTGCACACACACACACACACACACAGAGACCTTGCAGAACGCTGTTAAAACAACGCTGCAAGGCAAGAGCAAGGTGAACAGTGAAGAACACACAGCGTTTTGCTAAATTAGCCTTTGGAAAGGAAAATAAAGCAATTAGCTAGCTCGACTGGCCCTCAGTTAGAACACAGCATCCTGTCCCTAACTGAAATCACAGCAGAGTGAGCGCAAAATGGCGGCAGCGTTTTTTATAGTGCAGAGTGACATCATTTCAGCAGCCAATCCCAGCCTTGCCAGTACTTACATGCCCACCATGCTAAACAGGATGTGCCCACACTTCCAATCATTCCTCATTGGCTGCTGCGTTCAGTTTGAATTCTGGGAACTTCCGATTCCGGTATCCGATACGCGGGAAGTATCGGAATTCGGTATCGGAATTCCGATACCGCAAATATCGGCCGATACCCGATACTTGCGGTATCGGAATGCTCAACACTAGTAGTAACACAATATGACCCATTACAGACTTTACCCTTTTGAACAGAACATAGACAATGGAAAATGCATCCAATTGTGTAATTTTGATCCCAACGTATTGTGCGGAATGGCCCGTGTACCAATGTCTAGGGAATTAGGAGTAGTATAAGCAATTGGTAGCCAGTAAGTGTAATTATACATTTGGGATATGGAAATATGGACCATTAAATGGAATATTGTAGTGAGCACTTTCTTAACATGTAGGACAATGTATATGATAAGCAAACAAGTTGAAATAAAAATGAGTAGGTGGCTTCTATCGCGAAGCTACAGGAGCTCATGAATAAAAAGCCTGAATGAGAGACATCCGATCAAAGCCATCCTCTCATAATGGGGAGCAGTCTTTAAGGCCGCACTCAGCAGGGCGGATGTCTTCGATAACGAATTGTTTTTCTATAGTCTATGCATATTTCAGAAAGCTTAAGAAATACTTGGTTCGTTTGGAGAATCTACGGCAGAAAGAAATCTTGTTATTTTTCCCCTGCAAAGTTCCATCTTTTCTTGAATATAACATGAACATAAAAGTCTCATAGTTGAAACCCGCGCTCACAATGCGGCTCTTACTGTTTGTGTGCACTTTCTACGCTTGATCCGCTGACACCGAGTTCTATTACCGTGGCTTCAAAGGCTCTTATCAGAACAAATGCCTACTTTTGCTTCCTTTTAATTATGGTTAATGTCACAATTGAGAAAGGATTATGCTCCAAATTAATTTAATTCTGGCTCATTTTCAGCAATTACATATCTTAAAATAATCAGTTAAAAACCGTAAAGAAGAATATGTTAGCTGCTCCTGTGTTAAACAGGATTTGGCTCTATTCAAAATATATATGAATGGTAATTGCCGCTATACTAATAAACAGAGCGGTTCTTTATGATTCAGTGGCTCTATTCACTTGATTGAAAGTAATTCATTTGTGCGCGTCTGGCAGAATGGACACCTGGAATGACCTGGACCTTTTTTTATCTCTATTAATAGACATTGAAGAAACTCAACTGCTATTAATGTATTCTGATTATATACAGATCTTCAGCTAAACTTCCAGTAATCATGTGGTGGGTAGAGTTTATAGAACAAATGCTTGGCATTACCGTTCTCTTCCCTTGAGTACACAACTCTATGCAGAAATGTAGAAAGCTGCCACAAGGAATGGCGGTGCTCAACCATGCATGGCAGCAACAGAAAGTCTCATGGCAGAAGTGTCCGTGGACACAAAATGGTCATCGCAAGTTATGTTATCAGCTTATTATACTGCCCACCTGGGTTTATGCTGCTTGTTAGGAAAATCAATAAGGGTATGTGCACATGATGCCTTTTTCAGGTATATTCTGACAGAAAAAGTGCTGCAAAAGCGCACCAGAAAATGAACATAGTGCATAACAATGTCAAAACAGTAATGCTCTATGCATGTTATGTCTTAGGT
Source organism: Ranitomeya imitator (assembly GCF_032444005.1). Classification (NCBI taxonomy): domain Eukaryota; kingdom Metazoa; phylum Chordata; class Amphibia; order Anura; family Dendrobatidae; genus Ranitomeya; species Ranitomeya imitator. The sequence continues at coordinate 622,021,552 of NC_091283.1, forward strand.
CACTTGTAATGGTTTCTGAAGTGACATAGTCATTATTTGGACAACTTCCGCTGGTAAGCCACCTGCTCTCTATACTTAAAGGAAACCTGTCACGTGAAAAAACACTATTAAACAGCAGACTGTAATCCTGAGCTAGCTGACAGTCAATGTTGGGGGCACTGAACCCACAATGTCTGAATCCACGTTGGCGCCACCCCTGTCTGTCAAAGCTGAACATTGCTTGGGAACTAAATTTAATTTCCTCCCGGCTGCGGGCTTCAAAGTGTGGGCGTCGGGCAGGTTCAGAATGCTATTAAACTGCATATTAACCCCTCATCTGCACATTAGTAGTGATTTTTTTTAAATGACAGGTTAACAGTATAAAATAAAAGCCACCGGTGAAACCACAAGAATGATGGCATAGTTGCCAGTGAAGCCACCTCAGGAGAAAGACCGCCAGCATTTTCTTGAAGCAGGTTTGCATAGAAGAAATCAGCCTCTACACCGGGGGTGGGGAATCTTTTTTTCTGTCAAGGGACATTTTGATATTTATACCATCCTTCAGGGGCCGCACAAACTCCGCCCACAAAGTGCATCCTGACTCTGGCACTGGTGTCAGGACGTAATCTTTCATTGCATGACCTTCAATGTTCAGCAGTGAACACTGCGTGTGGGTGCTAACAGAGCAAGAAGAAATTAATGAGCTAGTTGTAATGAAAATACATCTCCCTGCCCAAGAATGCGGTCCCTGAGAATCTGTTCGGGGGCGTGATAAAAGGTCATCGAGGGCCGTAAATGGCCCTGGGGCCTGAGGTTCCCCACCCCTGGTCTACACCATCAATTAAATTAAGCTAAAATACCTAAAAGCAAAAAGATTTTATTGTGTTATGGCGAGTATCGCGACATTCACTTCCCTTTCATTGGGCAAGTAGACTTTACTAGCAAAGCAGAAAAAGCATGCTTAAAGGTAGTAGCTGTACATATTATAGGAAAGAATCGACAGTGTAGTGTAAACAGGTGAAGGACCCCTTGATTCTATAAATGAAGTTTCCCATAAACTCTACATATTCCAAGACAAGGTGCTTGAAATAAACAATTTCAAAAGACAAACAAGACAATCTTGCAGCACTCTGACGGGAGTTGTTTATGCTATATATGTCTACTTCCGAAATTACAGACCTTATAAGCTTTTCATAGCACGCCAGGATACTATATTGAAATTGAATAAACTAAGTTATTAACAAAATTAAAACAAAGGGAAGAGTGGACACTTCTGTATCAGATAGAGGAAGAGACTATGAATAATGAAAGCTTGGTACCTAATATAAGATGGAGTCACATCTAGAGCAGTGTCTATAAGACATTTCCCTCCGCACTCAGGTATCGGTTACACATGTGCACTTTGCTCGTTTCCTAAATAATTAAACTCTTTTGATTAAAAGTTGCTTTTTGCAGACATGATAGTCAAATTTTAATTAGATCATTTCTGAGTTCCCAGTTACATATCTAAGAAGAATTAATTCCATTTCTTGGTCTGCTTTTCCTTTGTTATCTCTTTGTCCCTATTATATCATTTTCCTTTCCTTTCTTTTTTTTAACAGTGAGTTTTGTTGCAGTCGCATTTTAATTAATTTATCCCTTGGTTCTTGGTTTTCACTTTGGGTGCAGCAGATACATATGCAAGAGTCAAAGTCATAGCTTAGTGCTGTGCTCTGATCGTGTTTGATACCTTTGTCACCTAATCTAAATTCAATTCAGGTGTGCAGGGGCCTAACAAAAAAAATACAAATATTCCATCTTCCATCTGCTGTACTGTTCAGCATTTCCCTCAGATATTATAGATGCATTATAGAATAATGGACATATTAATGAAGTAAAATTATGCATGATTTAATCTAGTAAATGCAAGCAAAGTATGGAGGATAAAGGTGTAGAGGGTCAGATGAGTGGCTTGGATGGGGAAATACAATGTGTTTTAGGAAGAAGAGAGGTCTGACTATGGGGGCTGCCTTATTACAGGGTCTGACTATGGGGGGCTGCCTTATTACAGGGTCTGCCTATGGGGGGCTGCCTTATTACAGGGTCTGACAATGGGGGCTGCCTTATTACAGGGTCTGCCTATGGGGGTGCTGCCTTATAACAGGGTCTGACTATGGGGGTGCTGCCTTATTACAGGGTCTGACTGGGGGGGGTGCTGCCTTATTACAGGGTCTGACAATGCGGGTGCCGCCTTATTACAGGGTCTGACTATGTGGTGCTGCCTAATTACAGGGTCTGACTATGGGGGGCTGTCTTATTACATATATCTAGGGGGCCATCATACAGTATGGAGTTTACAGTGTGGGGGTCATTATACATTGTTGGAGCCATCAAACAGTTTGGAGGCTACTAAGCAGTCAGCATACTGTGTGGGTGGTACTATAAAGTGAGGGATTATTATACTGTATAAAAAAAACCTATAGGTTTGTTTTGCGCTGAACAAAAATAGTCTCCACTAGCATTTAAATACACTCTATATGTCCCATATATTTGACAACTAAAGTAATCAGAGATAAATAGTCATGAGAAGATGAAAATGAACAATCTTGGTTTGGCTCAAAATTCCCTATGGCATATCTAAAGTACCGTATGTAAAAGCGCTTAAAAGTACCTGAGTGAGTGGTGAAGTAAGTCTCCACGATAGCGGTATAGTTACAGCCATTGTACGGGAGAAATGTGAGGTACCAAAAGAAAAGATGTTTCTTCAGGAGTGTAGTCCCGGCCGGTGACTAACACCCCCCTTTTTGCGTCCCCTCTGGTGGTGCACAGATGGAGCCGATGTACGCTAGGAACCTGTGGTGCTGCAGACGCCGAAACAGGACCTTGCGTGACAGTGGTGATCACGTGCCCGTTCGAGGTAAGGAACGCTGTGTGGACCAATTCCTACGTGTTTCGAAGATCATCATGATGGACGGGTGAAAGATATTGTAATCACTGGCCTAGAAATTATTCCACCGGACTGGCGCAGAGGTGACTATATTAAGAAAATGTCCAGGGCTGAAAGCAGATGGATTTTTAATTTAGATACGCTGAGACCAATTGGTCTTAATTGTGAGGTTGAACTGTTTGCGTTCACATAATGAAATTGCTCTGTTTTAAAGTTTACATAGAAATTCTATATAAGGAAGCTTACAACGCTGGTGGACCATCCCTGACGAAGAAGACCATGATCTTCGAAACACGTAGGAATTGGTCCACACAGGGTTCCTTACCTCGGACGGGCACGTGATCACCAACGTTTCGGCGTCTGTGAACACTGTGAACACTCCTGGTTGAGCGTCCATCTGCTGGAATGGGTGTAGTGGAAGAACTGTTGGTTTCTATTACACTATTTATACTGTGGTGAAATTGATGCCTCTTCTGTGGTGTACGGCCCTCAGATTTTTAAATGTGAACACTTCTGGTTGGGTGTCCAACTGCTGGATTGGGAGTAATGGAAGGCCAGTCGGTCCCTATTATATTATTTCTACTGTGGTGAAATTGATGCCACTTTGGTGGTGCCTGCCAATAATTTTTGGAAATGTGAACACACTCCTACTTGGTTGTCCATCTGCTGGATTGGGTGTAGTGGAAGAACTGTTGGTCCCTATTATACTATTTCTACTGTGGTGAAATTGATGCCACTTTGGTGGGTAAAGCCCTTATTTGTTTAAATGTGAATACTCTTGGTTGGGTGTCCATCTGCTGGATTGAGTGTAGTGGAAGGACTGTCGGTCCCTATTATACTTTTTCTACTGTGGTGAAATTGACACCACTTTGGTGGTGTCTGCCAATAATGTCTGGAAATGTGAACACTCATGGTTGGGTGTCTATCTGCTGGATTAGGTGTAGTGAAATACTTGTCAGTCCCTATTATACTATTTATACTGTGGTGAAATTGATGCCACTTCTGTGGTGTAAGGCCCACATTTCTTTACATGTGAACACTCCTTTTTGGATTTCCATCTGCTGTATTGGGTGTAGTGAAAGACATGTCAGTCCCTATTATTCTATTTCTACTGTCGTGAAATTGATGTCACATTTTGTGGTGTCTGCCAGTAATTTTTGGAAATGTGAACACTCCTGGTTTTGTGTCCATGTGCTGGATTGGATGCAGTGAAATACCTGTTGGTCCCTATTATACTATTTCTACTGAGGTGAAACTGATGCCACTTTGGTGGTGTAAGGCCCTTATTTGTTTAAATGTGAACACTCTTGGTTGGGTGTCCATCTGCTGGATTGGGTGTAGTGGAAGACCTGTTGGTTCCTACTACACTATTTCTACTGTGATGCCACTTCTGTGGTGTCTGGCAATATTTTTTGGAAATGTGAACACTCCTGGCTAAAGTCCATCTACTATGTTGGGTGTAGTGAAAGACCTGTTGGTCCCTATTATACTATTTCTACTGTGGTGAAATTGATGCCACTTTTGTGGAATCTGCCAGTAATTTTTGGAAACGTGAACACTCCTAGTTGGGTGTCCATCTGCTGTACTGGGTGTAGTGGAAGAACTGTTGGTCCCTATTAAACTATTTCTACTGTGATGAAATTGATGCCAGTTTGTTGGTGTAAGGCCCTCATTTCTTTAAATGTGAGCACTCCTTGTTGGATGTCCATCTGCTGGATTGGGTGTAGTGGAAGAACTGTTGGTCCATATTATACTATTTCTACTGTGGTGAAATGGATGCCACTTTGGTGGAGTCTGCCAATAATTTTTGGAAATGTGAACACTCATAGTTGGGCCTCCTTCATGTGTGTTGGCTGTAGCAGTAGGCCTCTGAGACTGTCAAGCCTCCACTTCCTTAGACTCAACTACCCATGTTACTATCCTTAAATTTTTCTGACAATGGTAGTCTACAAAACTGATACACACTCGGACTGGGACATGGTTAGCAGTGGGGTATCACAGGGGTCAGTATTGGGCCCTCTTCTTTTTAACATATTTATTAATGACCTTGTAGGGAGCATTCAGAGCAGAATTTCAATATTTGCAGATGACACTAAACTCTGTAGGGTAATCAATACATTATATATATTACAGGATGATTTACGTAAACTAGAAGCTTGGGCTGATAAATGGCAAATGAGCTTTAATGGGGATAAATGTAAGGTCATGCACTTGGGTAGAAGTAATAAGATGCGCTTAAATCTAAATCTCTGGGCAAAACCGTCATTGAAAAAGACCTGGGAGTATGGGTGGATGACAAACTCATATTCAGTGGCCAGTATCAGGCAGCTGCAGCAAAGGCAAATAAAATAATGGGATGCATTAAAAGAGGCATAGATGCTCATGAGGAGAACATAATTTTACCTCTATACAAGTCACTAGTTTGACCACACTTAGAATACTGTGCACAGTTCTGGTCTCCGGTGTATAAGAAAGACATAGCTGAACTAGAGCGGGTGCAGAGAAGAGCGACCAAGGTTATTAGAGGACTGGGGGGGTCTGCAATACCAAGATAGGTTATTACACTTGGGGCTATTTAGTTTGGAAAAACGAAGACTAAGGGGTGATCTTATGTTAATGTATAAATATATGAGGGGACAGTACAAAGACCTTTCTGATGATCTTTTTAATCCCTAAAACAGGGACAAGGGGGCATCCTCTACGTCTGGAGGAAAGAAGGTTTAGGCATAATAACAGACGCGGGTTCTTTACTGTAAGAGCAGTGAGACTATGGAACTCTCTGCCATATGATGTTGTAATGAGTGATTCATTACTTAAATTTAAGAGGGGATTGGATACCTTTCTTGAAAAGTATAATGTTGCAGGGTATATATACTAGATTCCTTGATAGGGCGTTGATCCAGGGAACTAGTTTGATTGCCGTATGTGGAGTCGGGAAGGAATTTTTTTCCCCAAAGTGGAGCTTACTATTTGTCACATGGGTTTTTTTTGCCTTCATCTGGATCAACATGTTCGGGCATGTTAGGTTAGGCTATGGGTTGAACTAGATGGACTTAAAGTCTTCCTTCAACCTTAATAACTATGTTACTATGTTACTATGATATTTATGCCACCTGAGTGTGGCTCAGCATGAAAGCAGGTAGAGGTGTTACATGTGTTATCAGGGCTCCCAGTAAAGGGGCCCTACACTGATCCCTCACCCACCTCATCTTACTGTGACTGTCAATTGAAAGCTGTAAATGCTGTTCCAGACCCCGATACCTCATGCCTGGCTGATTACTACAGTGCCATGCTAAAATCTGTACTGTGGGTGAATTAGGCCATTTTCCTAGTGTCTGCCCCTCATTTGATGTGTTTTGGCAGCATTTGGGGCTGTTATAAGGTGTTGTGCATGCGTTTGTTTTGCCTCTCATTGACATGAGTGGCATTCGGTAATGTTCGGCAAATATTCTACAAATTAATCTGCGAATATTGCAAATTCGGCGTACGTAATTACAAACCGAACATTGAAATATTCGCTCATCTTTTGTCAAGACGTCCAGAAACTCTGAGTTTCTGTGGATGTATGTAGGCACTTTGTAAGTCCATGTGTATAGTGCAGCACCCCAGGGTACTGGTTGTTGCAGTAATAACATTCTCCTTGTTAAGTCCTTCTCAGTCCCTGGCTTACTAGAGGTAGGGATCCAGAGTAAATGACACGCAAACAAGGTATTGTGTGATCATATACAAGGGAAGCCCAGGAGCACATCTCTCTCTCTGGGCTTTGCCCTCCCTTTATATAGAAAAGAATTATTCTTTTACAGACATGCGCACAAGCGCTCATATTTCACTATCTCTTACATAAACAATCTATACCAGTCTTTATCAGTAGAAAGTTACATCATCTGGAAGGTGAATGAAAGGCTGCTATTGAAAGAAGGAATGCACACATGATTACTTCCATAAAAGGAAATGTCAAGTCAGCAGAAATGTATCTTGTTGTAAGCGAGATTTCTCAGGAAGAAGATAAGATGGATTCCTTTAGTTCAGTCTGATCTCCACAATTCCCCCCTTTGACATTTTCTTTTATTTATTTTATTACCACAGGGCCAAAGACAAAGCCTTTATTTGGTATTACACATGTACATGCTTGTATTCAATAAGAGAATCAAATCTAGTATTAATTCTTCCGTTTAACTCTCGCAACCTTTTCTTTGTTTTTCAATAAGTACAGATATTACAAAGGGATAGCAAAATAAGCGCAATAATCAGTATTAGCAAAGGATAACATAAGAGAAGAAGGAAAAAAAACTTTATACTCTTGCATCTATTACACAAAGTTTATCTGTGCATACTGAGATACTCTTGAGCACAATCTGGAATAGTACGTATATGACTACAATAATCATAACTATATGTATTATGCTCTGCATAATCCCAGCAACCCACCCACCGATTCCTCTGAACCAGTTGGCTGGGTTAAGAAAAGAAAAGGTATCTGACCACCAGCTATCCTTATTCTGGTCATTGTCTTTGTCATACTGATCTCTGAGTCGTTGTACGTCCTTTAATTTAAATGTCATACTCATAGTACTATTCGGGTCTATATAATGACAGCAGGTGGGTCCGATGATTTGACACATACCCCCTTGTGAGGCAGTTAGGTAATCCAATACCAGGGTATGTTGGTTGACGACTATTATAAGCTGATTCTGTACAGCTATACTAGTGTTTAATATGTCCAATATATCCCAGATCTGATCATCTAGATAATCCGTGGCTCTAACTAATTTATCCCACATCTGTGTTAACATAGGATAAATAAAAATGGTACTAGCAATTTTGTTAGGAATTCCCATTTGTACTATATGTGGCCTCCCCGAGGGACGTGGTGAGTTATCTGCAGCTCTTTTATACAGTGTGTGCTTGGGCACGGCTTGCATATTCACTTGTTTATTTGAAATTATGAATGTAGCCGGGGTTAGGCGTCCTAATGTACAAGTACCCTTTATACCTACGGGAAGCCATTTATATGCTCCTTCTCCGCATATCCAAAATGTACCTTCAGGCAGATCCCATAGAGCTGAGTGCTGCAATACCAATCTGTGAGCCAAGTCCACAAATCTAGATACATTCTGAAGCATACACCAAGAGGGTTTTTGTCCCAAGGGGCTACAGTACCCGGCTGCGGGATTCCCACATACAGGCATTCCTTTGATATACTCATCGGATTCATTACAAACCAGGTTCCCCAGCTTACTTGTACAACTGTTTGCATCACCTTGGGGGAACAATTTAGAATGTTTCCATTTTCTATTATGTATGTATCTTTCCAATACTACAGGTTTGAAAGCATCAGAGGGGGGGGGGACGGTTGTACTGAAACTAAGCTGTAGATTTTCTGTGGGGACCTGTCCTAAATTAGTTAATCCAGTCTTATTTCTAGGTACCCATTTTCCTCCCCTAAATGCTAAATATTGTAGATGTGTGTTACTCCCTGAGAGATTACCCTGCCACCAAGGAAATTCTACCCATCCCACAATTGGTATGGCGATTGTAGTATTCCACAGCCTAGCATTACCAATTTGGTTGTTGGCCAGGTTGTCTGAACAATTAGGCCAAGCGAATATTTCTTCTGCTAATACGGGAACTGCTAGAAAAGGTATACTTGTGGCTGATACCGGCGAATGGGTACAGATCCAACAATCTGTCAGGGTTTGTGTATTGTTTAACAAGTCATGCACTAATTTTCTATGATGTTGTACGAATCTATTGTTCAAAGGGGCTATAGAATTCAGTCTATCCCACGCCTCCGTTGAGGTTATCATTATTAACATCAATATCATGAGTTTATACTGCTTTTCTTGCAATGGCTTGCATGTATCCATGATGCCTTTCCTTCAAGCTTGACTGATGTAGGTGTTGTCAACAGGACTTGGAAGGGTCCGTCAAACCTTGGTTCTAGAGCCTTTCTGGTGTGTCTTTTTACATAGACTTGATCACCTGGTTCCAACTTGTGACTTCCTTCTGTGTTGTCAGGATCTGGAAGGGAAGCAAAAACTTGTGCATGCACCTTAGTTAATTGTTTCTGAAGATTTTGCACACAAGAAGTCAATGACTCAATATTTAACACAAGTTGCTGTGGAAAATAACATCCTAAATTGGCAGTCCTGCCAAACAAAATTTCATATGGAGACAGTTTAGTCTTACCCCTTGGGGTATTGCGTATTGAGTAAAGGGCCAGTGAAAGGCATTCTGTCCAAGGCTTTCCTGTTTCAGCCATGGCTTTCTGTATTTTTAATTTTAAAGTTCCATTCATGCGTTCCACCTTACCAGAACTTTGAGGATGGTACGGAGTGTGTAACTGACTTTCAACACCCAACATTTTCAGTACATTTTGAAATATTTCTCCAGTGAAATGAGTACCCCTATCTGACTCGATCACTTCAGGGAGACCGTAACGGGGTATCAGTTCGGCAACTAGCTTTACTGCAGTGTTTTTAGCTGAAGCCTTCCGAACTGGATAGGCCTCTGGCCACCCCGAGAACATGTCCACACATACCAACACATACTCATACCCATTACTTTTTGGCAGCTGGATAAAGTCTATTTGTAATCGCTGAAACGGGTAGAGAGGTCGGACGTGGTGCTTCATAGGGGTCTTTGCTGTCTGTCCGGGATTATGTGTCAGGCATATAGCGCATGCAGCACAATAGTCTCTTGCATAGTTGCCAAAACCTGGAGCCAACCAGAATTGCTTTGCCAGTAGTGTCATTGCATTTGCAGACACATGAGTAGGGTGGTGCAGTCCACCAACTACAATCGGATACCAGGCTCTAGGTAGACATATTAGTCCATCTTTCTTCCAAATTCCCGCTTGTTCTTCTGCCCCTTCCTTTTTCCACCTGTCCCTCTCCTCTTCTCCTGCATCTTCCTGTGCTTGTCTCAGTCTATCTTCAGTATTTTCTGTGGGGTTTACAGTATGAACCTGTTGTAAGGGTTTGACAGCTGCTGCTTTGGCTGCTTTATCAGCCCTATCATTTCCCCTAGATTCCCTAGTGTCGAGTCTCACATGTGCAGCTACCTTGATTACTGCTACTTCTTTTGTTTCTTGTGCAGCCTCTAAGATCTGTTTGATCAGAGAAGCATGTTTTACAGGTTGTCCTGACGCTGTCATGTAACCTCTAGCTCTCCAGATTACTCCAAAATCAAACACAATACCATGTGCATACCTAGAATCAGTGTATATATTAGCTGTCTGGTTCTCAGCTATTTTAAGAGCTTCAATCAATGCTGTTAGTTCTGCTTCTTGTGCAGACTGTTTCGGTGGAAGTGGTTCTGCTTTGAGAGTTTCAGATTCTGACACAACTGCATACCCTGTATGGAAGTTACCTGTGTCATCTGCAAACCTACTACCATCTATAAACAGCTCTAAATCTGGATTTTGAAGTGGTGTTTCGGATACATTGGGTAAGCCTACCGTTTCTTGTAAAATGAGCTCTGTACAATCATGTGTGTCTGTAGGGAAAAAATTTGCGTGTGGATCAGTGTCCTTATTCCCCCCTTCAGACTCGAAAGGTAGCAGTGTAGCTATATTGAGAGTCTGAAGCCTAGCAAATGTGATAGTAGAGGGGAGCAGCAAAGAACACTGTAGCCGCAAATGTCTGGCCATGGAAATGTGTTTTGGTTGGACCTGGTTTAATATCCCATAAACATCATGTGTAGTTTGAACTGTGAGTGGATACTCTAGGACAATTTCTGATGCTTTGTCCAACAATAGTGAGACAGCAACAACTACACGTACACAGGTTGGCGCTGCTCTAGCTACGGGATCTAACCTTGCTGAAAGATATGCAATTGGTCTTTGTTTCCCTGCATGCTTCTGCGTAAGAACTCCTGTAGCATGGGAATCAACTTCTGCAGCCATAAGCTGAAACGGTTTGGTGTAGTCTGGTAGCCCTAACGCTGGAGCTGAAACAAGGGCATCTTTTAATTGTTGGAACGAAATCTGACCTTCTTTTGTCAACAAATAAGGTTCACTTTTTACACAGTCATACAGTGGTTGCATTAGTTGACTGGCATGTATAATCCATTGTCTACAATGAGACACTATTCCTAAAAATGCTCGTAGCTGTTTATGATTTCTAGGCTCATTCATCTGTCTTATTGCTTCAGTTCTTTGTGGTGTAAGATGCTTTTTACCTTGAGAAATGCAATGACCTAGAAAGACCACTTTGGTCTGACAAACTTGTAGCTTTTGTCTATTCACTTTACACCCTTCTTTTTCTAAAAAACATAGTAAACTCACAGTGGACCTTTCTGCAGTTTCTAGATCTGGGCAGCAAAGTAGTAGGTCATCCACATACTGCAAAATTACTACCTGTGGTTCGGGTTCAAACCTCTGAAGGACTGTTTGTAGGGCATTTGAATAAAGAGTAGGGGAGTGTATCATTCCCTGTGGAAGGCGTGTCCACGCCAACTGTTTGCCCTTAAATGTAAATGCAAACAAATGCCAACTATCTTGGTGTAAAGGAACCGAGAAAAATGCATTTGAAAGATCTATTACAGTAAATACTTGAGAACTGGCTGGTATCTGTGATAGTAACGTATGAGGATTGGGTACAACTGGGGTGATTGGATCTAGAACTTTGTTTATTTCTCTTAAATCATGTACCATACGATATTTGGGCATAGAACCCTTATCAAGAGTTCTCTTTTTGACTGGATACAGAGGAGTGTTAGCAGATGATTGTATCTCTACCAAAACTCCTTTCTCTTTATATCCCTCTATCTGTTTTGTAATCGCTAGTTCCTGCTGGGCACTCACAGGGTATTGTCTGAGCTGTGGGAGAACAGTTCCTGGTTGCACAGATAGTTTTACAGGAGAGATATGCAATAGTCCCACATCGGTGTCACCCTGTGCCCACAGTGTTTCTGGGACCATTGAGAGGTCTAGATCTGTGGTGTACTCTTTTTCTTCAGCATAATCCTCAAAAGCCTGAATTCTAACATATTGTTCTAATGTTTCTGCATCATCAGGGATAGTCAGTTTAACTGTGCCATCTTCCCTAAAATTGATGTTAGCTTCTAATTTCTTTAGGACATCAGTTCCTAACAAACATGTTGGGGCACCTCTGGCATACAAAAATCTGGATGCAAAACATTTAGGTCCTAATGAGACCTCTAGGGGCACAGTATATGGCAGTGTTCGAATTACCCCATCATAACCCTCAGCAAAAGTTGTTTGTTCTGAAATATCTTCCGGATTCGGAAGAAAATCTTGATTCAAAATTGAGGAAGTTGCACCTGTATCTATCAAAAATGGAATCTCTCTCCCCCCACATTCACCTGTATCATAGGTCTTCTAGCTGGTAGGGAAGTTTGTAACACATCGAGTCAATCTGAGTCTGGTATAGGACCATCTATGATGGTAGATTTCTGCTGGTTGTCCGTTTGGGGAGGGTTATTTCTGGGAACAAATTTGCCTGACTTTATATCTGCCAACTTCTTCCTGCACTCTCTTTGGAAATGACCTGGCTTTTTACAGTAGTGGCAAGGAAAGTTGTGTCTCACTCTTCCTCCTGTATTAGCTTGTGCTATTCTAACAGGCTTACGATTCTCTCTCATATCCATGACTATTCCTAAACATCGTTGTTTCACAATATTTGGTTGTTCAATTGTTCTCCAATCTGGAGTAGAGGATTTAAATTTTTCTCTGATTTTCGGATCTAGCCCCTCTATTAATTGTTTTGTAAAAAGTCTCCTTACTGAAGCATCAGTCAAATCCAATCCTTCATCCCTAAAGCTATTTGCTAATTCTTGACTATATTCTTCAATACTTTGCCCAAATTTCTGCATAATCACACCCGTAGATCCCCTTTCCCTCTGTTTTTCTCTCATGAAAATTATTAATGCCTCTGTGAACTGGGTACCTGATGCTTCTGTCTGTAAGGCACCCCCTTCTGCCACTGGTCTATTGGGCTGTAGGTGTGTCAATAATTCCTGAAAAAGTCCGGGGGACATTTTCATTCTACATAATTCTTCCCCGTCCGCCCAGACCCCAGCATGAGTCTGCATGATTTGTTGTATGTATTGTGCAAATCGGATGGGATATTGAGTGGGATCAGGCGCATTATGCAGGAGGGACATACCTTCAGCAGGGGACCAAGGAAAATACTGTCGGGTCTGGTGATATCTAGTTCCCATTACCCCGTCAGCACCAGGTTCCCTAAAGGGTCTTGGTACTACCCTAACAGGGGCAAGTACAGCGCCATGTCTAGGTGTACCACAGACTAGGCAATCATTTCTCCAATCTGGATTTTGTTGTCCACAGTGTGAACATACCCATCCTCCTACCGAACCAAGATTGGGATACAAGGCTGGAAATTGTTTTCCTCCTTCTGCTCCTCCAGATGGTACAAATGATTGGGCTTTTGGATCTAGGTAAGGTGGTGGGATTATGTCACAACTTTTTCCCTTCCCCATAATCCATTTGGAAGTGTCTGGATCATACTTCCAATTCTCCTCTTTAGCTGTTTTTGAGACCTCTATCATACAGTGTATGATTTCTTCCCACCCATTGTCTTTGATAATTCCACCTCGTTCTTTACTCAGTCTTTCCCATTCAGTGCTAAACATAAGTGCTTCTGAAATTCCCAATTTTTCTCTTACCCTTTTAATCTGACTTCTGACTGTCTTCCCACATCTTTCCTGTATGATATCTGCTGCTTCCACTTGTCCTAAGACGGTTTTTGTCTGTTTATTTCCCATTTTTCTTTTTTTTTCAATATTAGCTATTTCTACCCCAGGTGACGTTTGGACAATCACTTATCCTAGGTGATGTCTCGTTGCCTTCTCTCCTAGGGAGCTAAAATATTGAAGGGCTGATCTGCTCCATTCTTTCTAATGTGCAGAATGTACTTAAGTGCTATTATGCACGCAAACAGACCCAGCAACACCATACAGATCACAAAACTTTCTGTGTCAGTTAGCATACTTGTCCCAGGCTCATGGACCCGCGTCCTGGGCTCATTCTATCAAACCTTATCCAGAAATGAAGGAGGTTAAGCACTTAAATGAGAGTCAAGCATGGGCGGAGGTCTCCCCGAAAGGACGCAACCACATGACCCAGTTAGGCTGACTTCCGTGTATAAGGCTTATGCCCCAACTATTTCGGCTTATTTTTCTACGCACTTTTGCTCTTCTTTCACAACATACCACAACCTTCACTCTGTTCACACACTGCCAGGGACAGGACTCATAAATCTATACAATATAGTAACCCGAGTTTTATAGGTATCTACTCACTACTAGACTAACCCAGCGTGACACGGCTCATAGAGATCTTTCGGATAATACAAGGCAGATAAAAGAGAACTAATAATGTCTCTTACCTGGCCAGGTTTTTCAGTTCATTTGCCGTCCATTATCCCAGATCTCCACTGTCCGTATCTGCAGGTGAATCTCGAGCAAATACTCTCATCTCGGGTCCCTGTTCGGTGCGCCAAAGAAATGTTAAGTCCTTCTCAGTCCCTGGCTTACTAGAGGTAGGGATCCAGAGTAAATGACACGCAAACAAGGTATTGTGTGATCATATACAAGGGAAGCCCAGGAGCACATCTCTCTCTCTGGGCTTTGCCCTCCCTTTATATAGAAAAGAATTATTCTTTTACAGACATGCGCACAAGCGCTCATATTTCACTATCTCTTACATAAACAATCTATACCAGTCTTTATCAGTAGAAAGTTACATCATCTGGAAGGTGAATGAAAGGCTGCTATTGAAAGAAGGAATGCACACATGATTACTTCCATAAAAGGAAATGTCAAGTCAGCAGAAATGTATCTTGTTGTAAGCGAGATTTCTCAGGAAGAAGATAAGACGGATTCCTTTAGTTCAGTCTGATCTCCACATCCTCAAGGGGGAGTGGTGTTACGTTTGGAGGCAATGAAGGACAACTCTTTATTATGTAACACAATGCATGCAACATGTTCACACTCCAGACCAGAAGGGGTAGCTCTAAGCCAGTTTTAGGTGAACTCCCCTATAAGAACATCCTGATCTGGAGGGAAAGGGTTCAGTTCCTGTCAGGAGGCAGAGGAGCTCTGTGGCATGAAGTGCTGCAGCTCCTGGGAAGAGACATAGAAAGCAGAGCATATTGCAGCAAGCGTGAAGGAAAGCAGAGCAAAGGAGAGAATATCAGAGGGAGATCAGCCAGGAGCAGGCTGCTTCCTTCTGAGACGCAGAAATCCGGTAGCCAGAATACCGAGGGAGTAAGGTTCTCTATGCTTTACTTCAGAGACTGGCAGGACAGCTAATTGTAAGTTACCTGTCCGCACCTACACCCAGGAGGCACGGTGTCACATCGCAGAGGCCGGGGTGTACTAGAGTCCCTACAAACCGCCTCAAGCCACCAGTCATACGGGTTTGTTCTATCCTATCTGGGGGACAGATAGAGTGACATAACATCTACAACAGTTGTGAGGACCTTATGAGAAGCTTAGCAGTAAGGGACTACAACACTGCAGCGCAGAGGAAGGCTACTGATTTCCACCTGGATAAGGGGACTCTGGATTTGCCTTCAAACCGGCCGGACTCTGCCTGCCCTGTGATCTGGTGCTCTGGACTGCGGATGCTGAAGTCTTCAGTAAAGGTAAAGAGACTGCAGCCTTGTGTCCTCGATCTTCACTGCGCCTCACAACATTCACCATCTACACACTGGGAAGCCCTGGGAACATACTTCACCTGTGGGAAGGTATACCATCTAGCTGCCATATCATCACCCCAGCGCACACCTAAGCAGCGTCGGTCACCCTGACCGAATTCGACAGGTGGCGTCACAAACATTTCCTCTTTAAAGACCTTACCCCTTTTAAAACGGACGTCCCTAGGGCCACAGACCAGGTCAGCCACCGTGACATCCCCCTTGAGAACCAAAAGACCCGGTACCGAGTACCCCACTGCCCTACGGGGGGCGCGCTCCATATAGTGCTTTGGAAATATTGAGTATAAAGGTAGGTTCACACAAGCGTATAAAAAATCAATCAGCGTTTCATCCAAAAACTAGGACAATCTTTTCTCACTTGTCATTGGTGTGCAGTCTGTTTGCAATCTGTTTTATTATGGGAGCAGCTCTTAATAATTTACAAGATCACTCACATCATTTTTGAGCACCCACAGACATGAATGGTGACTCTTTGAATTACAGAAGAAACTATAATAATTACTAGTGATTTTTTTTCACATGCTGGTTCGGTTAGTGAAAAAGATTGCTCATCTGCACTGTTTGATTGGTCCGAGTGTGATTTGTACTTTCACAGACAGGCTTTAAATAAGAAGAATACATGTATGTGATATTTAGAAGTCCCTATACTTTTGGCCGTGTCATTTATTACACAATTCTCTTATATAACATTTAAAGTGTCTTCAAGGTAAAACTTGACAATAACCTTCCTTAAATTAATGTCATTTATTGCCACCATGACATTTAAAAAATCTATTATATAATCACATATAAATAATTTGTTACTTCACTTAGAAAGATCTTGCAATTCTACACACTTCAGAAACTCCTGATTAACTCCAGTAATTTATGCCGATAAAATTTTTTCCTGTAAAAGTGTTAAAGCCTGAGTCTTTCATATTCTACAATACTTTAAAAAAAATGTAATAAAAAAGCCAAAGTAATTGCTTCCCACACTTTGGATTATATTTATCAAGTTTCTAATGTTCAATACAGAATACGAATAAAGACCACTGAAAAGAAATATAGAAGATTTAAAATTCTATGTCAAAGTCTTTTTGAATTCGCCAAATATACATTCAAGAAAATAAAACAACCTGACGGGTAACACTTTACTCCCCCAGAATGAACTATTCATGTTCTAAGTATCTAATTTATTGTTAAATGAATGTTTAATTTCAAAGGAATTCTTTATTAATGCCTACTGTGCGAAGAGAAAAAGTTAGCAACCTGTTAATTTTGCAAATGTCCATTTTTCACAGTGGAGACATGCATAATTACATTCTGCTTTGGTGACAAGGCAATTGCTCTTATATCTGTGAATTACCACACTTTGGAAAGTAATAAAAAGAAAGTGCTCAGTACTGGGTCTGGATATACAGAAGTGTCCTGCAGTCTGTACTCTTCTCTATGGCATTTGTTACGACATCTGCCACATGTTACCTGTCCCCTCATTAGTGTCCTTTTGATTTTTGTTTAATTAGTGCAGGCAGACAGCTTGAATATGAAATGTGCCTCATAGCACTGGAACATTAGCATCAACCAAGAATATATCATTAATTTATAATAATATCACATATCCGTGAAACACGGACGCTTCTAGCATCCTGAATTGTGCCTGAATAGTTTGGCAGACCCAGCAGTAAGCGAGAACGTGTTTCACAAATTTGTGAAACCAATAGAGATGAGTGGATTGATCCACGGACGATCGAGTTTGAGTCAGAACTTCCTGAAACTCGCAGTTTGATGCAAATTTGAACACTTTAAAATTTAATTTGCAGTGTGCAAAAAAACAAAAAAACTTGCACGACACCTTTTCTCACACTACTGAAGCAACAAAGAGCGGACTAATGTCTTTTTGCTTGCCATCATACCTTGCACAGTGGAGTTCAATATCTGGGCTAAAACAGTTCAACAGTAGCCAGAGAAACACAGTTTGTATGGCAGAGTCGTTTTCCATCTCTAGAGTCACTGGGTCAGTCTCCGTCTTCTGTAGAGTGTAAGATCTTGTGGTCAGCAGGGTCCTCTCTCCACTCTAGAGTTTAAGCTTTTATGATCAGCGGAATCCTCTCTCTATGTCTCTACTATGAAGAATGTAAGATTTTAGGATCAATGCGGTCCTCTCTCTTTTAGCGTGTAAGCTCTTACAGACAGCAGGGTCCTTTCTCTCTCCTATAGAGTGTAAGCTCTTATAGACAGCAGGGTCCTTCCTCTCTCCTATAGAGTGTAAGCTCTTATAGACAGCAGGGTCCATTCTCTCTCTCTTTTATAGTGTAAGCTCTTATAGACAGCAGCGTTCTTTTTCTCTCTCCTATAGAGTGTAAGCTCTTATAGACAGCAAGGTATTTTCTCTCTCTGCCCCCTGTAGAGTGTAAGCTCTTATAAACAGCAGGGTCCTTTCTCTCTCTCTCTCCTGTAGAGTATAAGCTCTTATAGACAGCAGGGTCCTTTCTCTCTCTTATAGAGTCTAAGCTCTTGTAGACAGCAGAGTCCTTTCTCTCTCCTGTAGAGTGTAAGCTCTTATAGACCGCAGGGTCTTTTCTCTCTCTATCTCTCTCCTGTAGAGTATAAGCTCTTATAGACAGCAGGGTCCCTTCTCTCTCTTATAGAGTCTAAGCTCTTGTAGACAGCAGGGTCCTTTCTCTCTCCTATAGAGTGTAAGCTCTTATAGACCGCAGGGTCTTTTCTCTCTCTACCTCCTGTAGAGTGTAGGCTCTTATAAACAGCAGGGCCCTTTCTCTCTCTCTCTCTCTCTCTCTCTCTCCTATAGAGTGTAAGCTCTTGTAGACAGCAGGATCCTTTCTCTCTCTACCTCCTGCAGAGTGTAGGCTCTTATAAACAGCAGGGCCCTTTCTCTCTCTCTCTCCCTCTCCTATAGAGTGTAAGCTCTTATAGACAGCAGGGTCCTTTCTCTCTCTTATAGAGTCTAAGCTCTTGTAGACAGCAGAGTCCTTTCTCTCTCCTATAGAGTGTAAGCTCTTATAGACCGCAGGGTCTTTTCTCTCTCTAGAGTGTAGGCTCTTATAAACAGCAGGGCCCTTTCTCTCTCTCTCTCCCTCTCCTATAGAGTGTAAGCTCTTATAGACAGCAGGGCCCTTTCTCTCTCTCTCTCTCTCTCCTATAGAGTATAACCTCTTATAGACAGCAGGGCCCTCTCTCTCTCTCTCTCCTATAGAGTGTAAGCTCTTATAGACAGCATGGCCCTTTCTCTCTCTCTCCCTCCTATAGAGTTTAAGCTCTTATAGACAGCAGAGTCCTCTCTCTCTCTCTCTCTCTCTCTCCTATAGAGTGTAAGCTCTTATAGACAGCAGAGACCTTTCTCTCTCTCTCTCCTGTAGAGTATAAGCTCTAATAGTCGGTAGTGTCCTCTATTTCTCTCTTCTGTAATGTGTAAGCTCTTCTGGAGAGCAGGTCCTCTCTTTCTATCTCTCCTGTATACAGTGTAAGCTTTTCTGATCAATGGTAGTAGAATTGCTACTGTACGGTGTTCATTTTAGGATATGGTCACAAATCAAAGTCAAACATCAGAAATACTCTGTCTGATACCTCATTCTGATACTTGACTCTTATACCTGACTTTCACACATGGTCACAAATCAAAGTCAAACATCAGAAATAACATCAGAAATACTCTGTCTGATACCTCATTCTGATACTTGATTCCGATACCTGACTTTCACATATCAAAGTCACAAATCAAAGTCAAACATCAGAAATACTCTGTCTGATACCTGACTCTGATACTTGACTCTGATACTTGACTTTGATACCTAACTCTGATACTTGACTCTGATACTTGACTTTGATACCTGACTCTGATACTTGACTCTGATAGTTGACTTTGATACCTGACTCTGATACTTGACTCTGATACTTGACTCTGATACCTGACTCTGATACCTGACTCTGATACCTGACTCTGATACCTGACTCTGATACCTGACTCTGATACCTGACTCTGATGCCTGACTCTGATACCTGACTCTGATACCTGACTCTGATACTTGACTCTGATACTTGACTCTGATACCTGAGTCCGATACTTGATTCTGATACATGAAATTAGTAAAATTAGTAAAATTAGTAAAATTAGCTAAAATTAGTACCTGGGATCACTTGAGCTTGTGGTGCAATGGTAATGCCGACGGCTGTAGCCTGTAGACGCAAGATCTGTTTTTTTTCCGCCGATCCTTTTTTTTCCCGCCGGATCGGTTTTATTTTTCTGCCGGATCCGTTTTTGTCGGCCAGATCCGTTTTTTTTCCGCCAGATCCGTTTTTTTCTGCAGGATCCATTTTTTTTCCTCAGGATCTGTTTTTTTTTCCGGATCCGATTTTGTCTGCCGGATCCGTTTTTGTCTGCCGGCTCCGTTTTTTTTCTGCCTGATCTGTTTTTTACGCCGGATCCTTTTTTTTTTTACGGCGGATCCGTTTTTTTTTACATCGGATCCGTTTTTTTTACACCGGTTCCATTTTTTTTCGCCAGATCCGTTTTTTTTCTGCCAGATCCGTTTTTTTCTGCCGGATCCGTTTTTTTTCGCCGGATCCGTTTTTTTTTACGCCGACGGAAAAAAGATCCGGCGTAAAGAAAACGGATCCGGCGTAAAAAACGTTTTTTTTTTAAGCCGGATCCGTTTTTTTTCGCCGGCAGAACAGAAACGGATCCGGCGGAAAAAACGGATCCGGCGTAAAAAAAACTGATTTGGCGTAAAAATAAACGTTTTTTTCGCCGGATCCATTTTTTTCTTCCGGATCCGTTTCTTTTTACGCCTGATCCGTTTATTTTTATGCCGGATCTGTTTTTTTTCCGCCGGATCCGTTTTTCTTCTGCCGGCAGAAAAAACGGATCCGGCGTAAAAAAAAAAACGTTTTTTTCGCCGGATCCGTTTTTTTCCGCCGAATCCGTTTTTTTTCCGCCGGATCCGTTTTTTCTGCCGGATCTGTTTTTTTTTAACGCCATATCCATTTTTTTTACGCCGGATCCGTTTTTTTTTTAACGCCGGATCCGTTTTTTTTACATCGGATCCGTTTTTTTCGCCAGATCTGTTTTTTTTCGCGGTATCCGTTTTTTTTACGCCAAATCCGTTTTTTTTTGCCGGATCCGTTTTTTTACGCCAAATCCGGTTTTTTTCGCCTGATCCATTTCTTCTTTCGGATCTGTTTTTTTTTACGCCTGATCCGTTTATTTTTACGCCAAATCAGTTTTTTTTTACGCCGGATCCGTTTTTTCCGCCGGATCCGTTTCTGTTCTGCCGGCGGAAAAAAACGGATCCGGCGTAAAAATAAACTGATCAGGCGTAAAAAAAAAACGGATCCGGAAGAAAAAAATGGACCAGGCGGAAAAAAACGGATTTGGTGTAAAAAAAATGGATCCGGCGTAAAAAAAAAAACGGATCCAGCGTAAAAAATGGATATGTCGTAAAAAATGGATATGGCGTAAAAAAACATCCGGCAGAAAAAAACGGATCTGGCGAAAAAAACGGATTTGGCGTTAAAAAAAAAAAACAGATCCGGCGTAAAAAAACTCGGATCCAGCGTAAAAAAACGGATCCGGTGTAAAAAAAAAACGGATCTGGCGTAAAAAAAAAATGGATATGGCGTAAAAAAAACATGGCAGAAAAAAATGGATCCGGCGAAAAAAAACGGATTCGGCGTAAAAAAAACGGATCCGGCGAAGAAAACGGATCCGGCAGAAAAAAACTGATCCGGTGGAAAAAAAGCGGATTCGGCGAAAAAAAAAAAAAACATCTCCGGCGTAAAAACACCCGGATCCGGCGTAAAAAACCAGATCCGACGTAAAAAAAAATCGGATCTGGCGTAAAAAAACGGATCCAGCAGAAAAATAAAACCGATCCGGCGGAAAAAAACGGATCCTGCGTCTAGACACTACAGCCGTCGGCCTTACCATTGCACCACAAGCTCAAGTGATCCCAGGTACTAATTTTAGCTAATTTTACTAATTTCATGTATCAGAGTCAAGTATCAGACTCAAGTATCAGACTCAAGTATCAGAGTCAGGTATCAGAGTCAGGTATCAGAGTCAGGTATCAGAGTCAGGTATCAGACAGAGTATTTCTGATGTTTGACTTTGATTTGTGACCATGTCCTAAAATGAACACCGTACTACTATTGGGTGGGGCAGAGGGGGTCATCACCCCGGGCCCTGTCACATGAAGGGGTCCTCCGAGAGTCATTGCCACTTTTTGATGAGGCAGAACATCGCACAGGAGGAGTGCAGGAAAATGCCTGCTCTCCTGCCTGATGGACATTCTGCAGCTGCTAGCACAGTGCAGTCTCCCTCTTGCAGTGTGCAGTTCTGGCTTTACTGACTTGAGGAGCTTCTACCATGTTGCAGTTTGGTGCATGCTGGGATTGGCTCAGGCAAGCTGGGTCCTAGTGCCCACCATTAGAGTTGAGCGACCTTGACCTTTTTAGAGTCGAGCCGGGTTTTGCGAAACCCGACTATGTCCAAAGTCGGGTCGAGTGAAATCGGCCGATTATGACGTAAAGTCGGGATCGACCGAAACACGAAACCCAATGCAAGTCAATGGGGCAGCATAGTCGGCAGTGAGTGGGGGCCAGGAAAACACCTAGAGTGCCCATTTTAATGTCAAAACCATCCATTCTTCTTAATGAAGCTTGTCAAGCGTAATTTACCTTATAATAATTGGAAGGCATTTGAAATTGGGGGTCATTTGGCTAAAGTTGTGGGGGGTAGGGCTGGTTCAAGTAATTAGTGGGCCCAGGAAATCTGGACCACGTCACGGCAGTGGAGCAGGGAGAGGTAAGTATTTCAACTTTGCAAGTGCTGTGAACCTGAGCAAGCAGGGGGGGCCCACTCGTTGGCATTGGCACTGGCACAGGGCCCCTCAAAGTACAGCGGTGTGTTTGCACGGCGGGGGCGCCTCCCACCGGCAGCAACACTTTTGCGTACTATGAGAGGCCCTGTGCCAGTGACGTCGCCAACTAGTATTCCTCCCCCCACCTGATGAAGGAACCTGCACTTTCATCTGCACCTTCCTCTTTGTCCCCGTGTAAGGTGGTATGGTATGCGGGAAGAGCAACCTGACTTTCAGCAGGGTCACAATGTTGTTGTGTAGCGTGCACGGGGAATGTTGCGTTATGGGTCAATGTACCAGCAGACTCATCTATCACTGGCTGGGCAATGGGCACGATGAAGTGGAAACACAGATATAGGCCCAAAGAAGAAAGTGGGCTAAATGCAGTTCAAAATTGGTAACACAGGAATAACCAGGGGGCATTGCAGTGGAGGACAACTGGAATGAGAGGCTGACACAGAGAGTAGGGCCAAATCAGTAAGTAGTCGAAATGCAGTTCAAAATTGGCAACCGTAGTAAACAGGCGGCACAGCTTTGTTCAGTGGAGGAGAACAGCAAGGAGTGGCAGACACCGATAGTAGGCCCCAACCCAACTAGTAGGCCAAATGCAGTCTAACATTAACAACTACTTAACGAGAGGCTGAAAATGGTATTTCAGGACAGGAAACCAGGAGAACAGCAAGGAGTGGCAGACACCGATAGTAGGCCCCAAACCAACTAGTACGCCAAATGCAGTTGTTCCATTTAACCACAATTTAATGAGAGCCTGAAGATAGAAGCTCAGGAAAGGCAACCTGGGGAACACCTTGGAGTGTAACACACCATCTCTCTCCACCCCATACCCATTTTGTAGGCCTAATGCTGTGTACTTTTCTACAACTACTAAACGAGAGCATGAAGACCGAAGCAATGGCAAGGAAACCTGGGGAACACCTTGGAGTGTAAC
This sequence comes from Ranitomeya imitator, assembly GCF_032444005.1. Lineage (NCBI taxonomy): Eukaryota > Metazoa > Chordata > Amphibia > Anura > Dendrobatidae > Ranitomeya > Ranitomeya imitator. The sequence continues at coordinate 622,044,961 of NC_091283.1, forward strand.
ACACCATCTCTCTCCACCCCATTCCCCATTTTTTAGGCCTAATGCAGCCTACTTTCCGACACCTACTAAACGAGAGCATGAAGATCGAAGCTCAGGAAAGGCAACCTGGGGAACACCTTGGAGTGTAACACACCATCTCTCTCCACCCCATACCCATTTTTTAGGCCTAATGCAGTGTACTTTTCTACAACTACTAAACGAGAGTCGGAAGACCGAAGCAATGGCAAGGAAACCTGGGGAACACCTTGGAGTGTAACACACCATCTCTCTCCACCCCATTCCCCATTTTTTAGGCCTAATGCAGCCTACTTTCCGACACCTACTAAACGAGAGCATGAAGATCGAAGCTCAGGAAAGGCAACCTGGGGAACACCTTGGAGTGTAACACACCATCTCTCTCCACCCCATACCCATTTTGTAGGCCTAATGCTGTGTACTTTTCTACAACTACTAAACGAGAGTCGGAAGACCGAAGCAATGGCAAGGAAACCTGGGGAACACCTTGGAGTGTAACACACCATCTCTCTCCACCCCATACCCAATTTGTAGGCCTAATGCAGCCTACTTTCCGACACCTACTAAACGAGAGCATGAAGATCGAAGCTCAGGAAAGGCAACCTGGGGAACACCTTGGAGTGTAACACACCATCTCTCTCCACCCCATACCCATTTTGTAGGCCTAATGCTGTGTACTTTTCTACAACTACTAAACGAGAGTCGGAAGACCGAAGCAATGGCAAGGAAACCTGGGGAACACCTTGGAGTGTAACACACCATCTCTCTCCACCCCATACCCAATTTGTAGGCCTAATGCAGCCTACTTTCCGACACCTACTAAACGAGAGCATGAAGATCGAAGCTCAGGAAAGGCAACCTGGGGAACACCTTGGAGTGTAACACACCATCTCTCTCCACCCCATACCCATTTTGTAGGCCTAATGCTGTGTACTTTTCTACAACTACTAAACGAGAGTCGGAAGACCGAAGCAATGGCAAGGAAACCTGGGGAACACCTTGGAGTGTAACACACCATCTCTCTCCACCCCATACCCAATTTGTAGGCCTAATGCAGCCTACTTTCCGACACCTACTAAACGAGAGCATGAAGATCGAAGCTCAGGAAAGGCAACCTGGTGAAAACCTTGGAGTGTAACACAACCTGTCTCTACACCCCATACCAAATTTGTAGGCCTAATGCAGCGTAGTTTCCACCAACTACTAAACGAGAGCCGGAAGATCGAAGCTCATGAAAGGCAACCCGGGGAACACCTTGGAGTGTAACACAACCTCTCTCTACACCACGAAAGGGCTGATTCTTAGGAAGGAAGGCTGTTGTAAATAAGCATTGCGCATCCGAGGGTGATTATATTCTTATTCGGTATCTACTCACCCTCGGACGCGCCATGCTTCTTGATTTGTAATTAATGTTTATTTGCAATGTGCTTTTGACTTACTCAATTATTTTTTTAATTATTGATTTTATTAAATTAATAGTTTAACATCTTATTGGAAATAATTTAAAGGAGACGCGACAGGACAACACTCGGTGGATGCCATATCTGTGTTAACAACTCCAAAAAACTTTCAGTTAACTTCTTGCAGGAGAAAGAAATTGTAGCTGTTGGACCTTTGTAGTACAGTTCCAGATATTTGTTGTGTGTTTGTTTTGATTGTTAAAATGTCTGCATTTGAGATCTCAACACGATCTTATTTTTTATAATCAAATTAATTTTTTAAATATTTTATTAGGTTGGTTCAAGGGGTACACGGGCCGCAGTAGACAGGTCAGTGGAGGCCTAGTGGAAGGAGGGACCGCAGATGCGCCACTGTTTCACCCATACACAATTAGTAGGCCTAATGCAGCGTAGTTTCCAACAGCTACTAAACGAGAGCCGGAAGATCGAAGCTCAGGAAAGGCAACCTGGGGAACACCTTGGAGTGTAACACAACCTCTCTCTACACCACGGAAGGGCTGATTCTTAGGAAGGAAGGCTGTTGTAAATAAGCATTGCGCGTCCGAGGGTGATTATATTCTTATTCGGTATCTACTCACCCTCGGACGCGCCATGCTTCTTGATTTGTAATTAATGTTTATTTGCAATGTGCTTTTGACTTACTCAATTATTTTTTTAATTATTGATTTTATTAAATTAATAGTTTAACATCTTATTGGAAATAATTTAAAGGAGACGCGACAGGACAACACTCGGTGGATGCCATATCTGTGTTAACAACTCCAAGAAACTTTCAGTTAACTTCTGGCAGGAGAAAGAAATTGTAGCTGTTGGACCTTTGTAGTACAGTTCCAGATATTTGTTGTGTGTTTGTTTTGATTGTTAAAATGTCTGCATTTGAGATCTCAACACGATCTTATTTTTTATAATCAAATTAATTTTTTTTATATTTAATGATGTTGGTTCAAGGGGTACACGGGCAGCAATAGACAGGTCAGTGGAGGCCTAGTGGAAGGAGTGACGGCAGACAGGCATCAAAGGCCTAACATTGGGCTGGCTGTAGGCAAGTTAAAATTGGTTCCAAGGGAACACGGCCATCAGTGGCCTGGTCAGTGTAGTTGTAGTTGAAAGAACGGGACGCAGACAGGCTTCGAAGGCCTAACATAACAAACTTGGGCTGGCTGTAGGCACTTTTAAATTTGTTCCAGGGGTACATGGGCAGCAGTGTATGGTCAGTGGAAGTCTAGTGGAAGGAGTGACCGCAGACAGGCTTCCAAGGCCTAACATAACAAACTTGGGCTGGCTGTAGGCACTTTTAAATTGGTTCCAGGGGTACACGGGCAGCAGTGGTCTGGTCAGTGGAAGTCTAGTGGAAGGAGTGACCGCAGACAGGCTTCCAAGGCCTAACCTAACAAACTTGGGCTGGCTGTAGGCACTTTTAAATTGGTTCCAGGGGTACACGGGCAGCAGTGGTCTGGTCAGTGGAAGTCTAGTGGAAGGAGTGACCGCAGACAGGCTTCCAAGGCCTAACATAACAAACTTGGGCTGGCTGTAGGCACTTTTAAATTGGTTCCAGGGGTACACGGGCAGCAGTGGTCTGGTCAGTGGAAGTCTAGTGGAAGGAGTGACCGCAGACAGGCTTCCAAGGCCTAACATAACAAACTTGGGCTGGCTGTAGGCACTTTTAAATTGGTTCCAGGGGTACACGGGCAGCAGTGGTCTGGTCAGTGGAAGTCTAGTGGAAGGAGTGACCGCAGACAGGCTTCCAAGGCCTAACATAACAAACTTGGGCTGGCTGTAGGCACTTTTAAATTGGTTCCAGGGGTACACGGGCAGCAGTGGTCTGGTCAGTGGAAGTCTAGTGGAAGGAGTGACCGCAGACAGGCTTCCAAGGCCTAACATAACAAACTTGGGCTGGCTGTAGGCACTTTTAAATTGGTTCCAGGGGTACACGGGCAGCAGTGGTCTGGTCTGTGGAAGTCTAGTGGAAGGAGTGACCGCAGACAGGCTTCGAAGGCCTAACATAATAACATAGGGCTGGCTGTAGGCAAGTTAAAATTGGTTCCAAGGGAACACGGCCATCAGTGGCCTGGTCAGTGTAGTTGTAGTTGAAAGAACGGGACGCAGACAGGCTTCGAAGGCCTAACATAACAAACTTGGGCTGGCTGTAGGCACTTTTAAATTTGTTCCAGGGGTACATGGGCAGCAGTGTATGGTCAGTGGAAGTCTAGTGGAAGGAGTGACCGCAGACAGGCTTCCAAGGCCTAACATAACAAACTTGGGCTGGCTGTAGGCACTTTTAAATTGGTTCCAGGGGTACACGGGCAGCAGTGGTCTGGTCAGTGGAAGTCTAGTGGAAGGAGTGACCGCAGACAGGCTTCCAAGGCCTAACATAACAAACTTGGGCTGGCTGTAGGCACTTTTAAATTGGTTCCAGGGGTACACGGGCAGCAGTGGTCTGGTCTGTGGAAGTCTAGTGGAAGGAGTGACCGCAGACAGGCTTCCAAGGCCTAACATAACAAACTTGGGCTGGCTGTAGGCACTTTTAAATTGGTTCCAGGGGTACACGGGCAGCAGTGGTCTGGTCAGTGGAAGTCTAGTGGAAGGAGTGACCGCAGACAGGCTTCGAAGGCCTAACATAACAAAATTGGGCTGGCTGTAGGCACTTTAAATTGGTTCCAGGGGTACATGGGCAGCAGTGTATGGTCAGTGGAAGTCTAGTGGAAGGAGTGACGGCAGACAGTCTTCGAAGGCCTAACATAACAAAATTGGGCTGACTGTAGGCACTTTTAAATTGGTTCCAGGGTAACACGGCCAGCAGTGGCCTGGTCAGTGTAGTAGTTGTAGAAAGAAGGGACCGCAGACAGGCTTCGAAGGCCTAACATAACAAAAATGTCAAAACAATGGTATTGTCAGTGCCAGGCATTGAAGGATGTCAGCGCCTAGACTACACATTGGTGAAGCTGTGAGAGATAATTTTGCTAGTGGTAGAGCACTGTTTGAGCTGGGGGGGGGAACTGTCTTGTGGCCGGCGGTACAGGCACAGGGCCCCTCATATTACAACGGTGTGTCTGACGTTGGGTGCGCACCACCACCGCCAGAGACACTTTATTGTACTATGAGGGACCCAGTGGCAGTGCCGTCGACCAAAAGCGGCCACACCCACCTCTTCAGACAAACAGCACTCTCAAGGGTCCAAGCGCAAAGTGGCGATAGCACGGCCCCGTGTGGGGAGTTTGGCCATTTCGTGAGGTGGAAACATGTCGTATGCTGGACAATCAGGTGAAGAAAATTACGAGATTGGAAAAGTCATTCAGAATAGTCCACAGGCAAGACCTTTTCATAGGAAAGCTAGGTGTCAGCCGGGCAGGGTGGGGCAAAAGATTTTGAAATCCAGTTGTGGTTCATTTTAATGAAGGTTAGATCATCTACATTTTGGGTAGCCAGACGAGTCCTTTTTTCTGTTAGTATTGAACCTGCAGCACTGAATACTCTTTCTGATAGGACACTAGCTGCCGGGCAAGCAAGCTCCTGCAATGCATATTCTGCCAATTCTGGCCAGGTGTCTAATTTGGATGCCCAGTAATCAAATGGGAATGACGGTTGAGGGAGAACGTCGATAAGGGATGAAAAATAGTTTGTAACCATACTGGACAAATGTTGTCTCCTGTCACTTTGAATTGATGCTGCAGTACCTGTCCTGTCTGCGGTCATAGAAAAATCACTCCACAACCTGGTCAGAAAACCCCTCTGGCCAACGCCACTTCTGATTTCTGCCCCTCTAACACCTCTGGTCTGCTGGCCCCTGGAGCTCGTGTGAGAACGATCACGGGCGCTGTGTGCAGGGAATGCCAGAAGCAAACGGTCAACAAGAGTTGATTGTTTTGTTGCTAATATTAGTTCCAAGTTCTCATGTGGCATAATATTTTGCAATTTGCCTTTATAGCGAGGATCAAGGAGGCAGGCCAACCAGTAATCGTCATCGTTCATCATTTTTGTAATGCGTGTGTCCCTTTTGAGGATACGCAAGGCATAATCCGCCATGTGGGCCAAAGTTCCCGTTGTCAAATCTGCGGTTGTGCTTGGTTGAGGGGCAGTTGCAGGCAAATCTACGTCACTTGTGTCCCTCAAATAACCAGAACCCGGCCTTGCCACGCCACCAATTTCCCGTGCCCCCGGGAAAGCTTCCTCATTAAAAATATACTCATCCCCATCATCCTCCTCATCCTCCACCTCCTCTTCGCCCGGTACCTCGTCATGTACACTGCCCTGACCAGACAATCGCTGACTGTCATCAAGGCTTTCCTCTTCCTCTGGTGCAGACGCCTGATCCTTTATGTGCGTCAAACTTTGCATCAGCAGACGCATTAGGGGGATGCTCATGCTTATTATGGCGTTGTCTGCACTAACCAGCCGTGTGCATTCCTCAAAACACTGAAGGACTTGACACATGTCTTGAATCTTCGACCACTGCACACCTGACAACTCCATGTCTGCCATCCTACTGCCTGCCCGTGTATGTGTATCCTCCCACAAAAACATAACAGCCCGCCTCTGTTCGCACAGTCTCTGAAGCATGTGCAGTGTTGAGTTCCACCTTGTTGCAACGTCTATGATTAGGCGATGCTGGGGAAGGTTCAAAGAACGCTGATAGGTCTGCATACGGCTGGAGTGTACAGGCGAACGGCGGATATGTGCGCAAAGTCCACGCACTTTGAGGAGCAGGTCGGATAACTTTTCAGGAAGCACTGCACCACCAGGTTTAAGGTGTGAGCCAGGCAAGGAATGTGTTTCAGTTGGGAAAGGGAGATGGCAGCCATGAAATTCCTTCCGTTATCACTCACTACCTTGCCTGCCTCAAGATCTACAGTGCCCAGCCACGACTGCGTTTCTTGCTGCAAGAACTCGGACAGAACTTCCGCGGTGTGTCTATTGTCGCCCAAACACTTCATAGCCAATACAGCCTGCTGACGTATGCCAGTAGCTGCCCCATAATGGGAGACCTGGTGTGCAACAGTGGCAGGTGCGGATGGAGTGTTTGTGCGACTGCGGTCTGTGGACGAGCTCTTGCTTCTGCAGGAGGACGAGGAGGAGGAGGAGGAGGAGGGGGTGCGAACGGCTACAGACAACTGTTTACTAGACCGTGGGCTAGGCAGAACTGTCCCAAACTTGCTGTCCCCTGTGGACCCTGAATCCACCACATTTACCCAGTGTGCCGTGATGGACACGTAACGTCCCTGGCCATGCCTACTGGTCCATGCATCTGTTGTCAGGTGCACCTTTGTGCTCACAGATTGCCTGAGTGCATGGACGATGCGCTCTTTAACATGCTGGTGGAGGGCTGGGATGGCTTTTCTGGAAAAAAAGTGTCGACTGGGTAGCTCGTAGCGTGGTACAGCGTAGTCCATCAGGTCTTTGAAAGCTTCGCTTTCAACTAACCGGTAGGGCATCATCTCTAACGAGATTAGTCTAGCTATGTGGGCGTTCAAACCCTGTGTACGCGGATGCGAGGCTAAGTATTTCCTTTTTCTAACCATAGTCTCATGTAGGGTGAGCTGGACTGGAGAGCTGGAGATCGTGGAACTAGCGGGGGTGCCGGTGGACATGGCAGACTGAGAGACGGTGGGAGATGGTATTGTTGCCGCCGGTGCCCTAGATGCAGTGTTTCCTACTACGAAACTGGTGATTCCCTGACCCTGACTGCTTTGGCCTGGCAAAGATACCTGCACAGATACAGCAGGTGGTGCGCTAAATGGTGGTCCTACACTGCCGGAAGGGATGTTGCGTTGATGACTAGCTTCATTGGCCGAGGGTGCAACAACCTTAAGGGACGTTTGGTAGTTAGTCCAAGCTTTCAAATGCATGGTGGTTAAATGTCTATGCATGCAACTAGTATTGAGACTTTTCAGATTCTGACCTCTGCTTAAGGAAGTAGAACATTTTTGACAGATGACTTTGCGCTGATCAATTGGATGTTGTTTAAAAAAATGCCAGACTGCACTCTTTCTAGCATCGGATACCTTTTCAGGCATTGCAGACTGAGCTTTAACCGGATGGCCACGCTGTCCTCCACCAGGTTTTGGCTTTGCCACGCGTTTTGGGCAAGATACGGGCCCGGCAGATGGAACCTGTGGCGATGTTGATGCCTGCTGCGGCCCCTCCTCCTCCTCTGCTTCAGAACTGCTGCCGCCTGCACCCTGTTCCCCCAATGGCTGCCAATCGGGGTCAAGAACTGGGTCATCTAATAACTCTTCTTGTACCTCCTGCGCAACTTCGTCTGTGTCACCGTGTCGTTCGGTGGTATAGCGTTCGTGATGGGGCAACATAGTCTCATCAGGGTCTGATTCTTGATCAGCACCCTGCGAGGGCAATGTTGTGGTCTGAGTCAAAGGACCAGCATAGTAGTCTGGCTGTGGCTGTGCGTCAGTGCACTCCATGTCAGATTCAATTTGTAATGGGCATGGACTGTTAACTGCTTCACTTTCTAAGCCAGGGACGGTATGTGTAAAGAGCTCCATGGAGTAACCCGTTGTGTCGCCTGCTGCATTCTTCTCTGTTGTTGTTTTTGCTGAAGAGGACAAGGAAGTGACTTGTCCCTGACCGTGAACATCCACTAACGACGCGCTGCTTTTGCTTTTACCAGTTTCACGAGAGGAGGCAAAAGAGCTAGAGGCTGAGTCAGCAAGATAAGCCAAAACTTGCTCTTGCTGCTCCGGCTTTAAAAGCGGTTTTCCTAATCCCAGAAAAGGGAGCGTTCGAGGCCTTGTGTAGCCGGACGACGAACCTGGCTCCACAGCTCCAGACTTAGGTGCAATATTTTTTTCCCCACGACCACCTGATGCTCCACCACTACCACTACCCTCATTACCAGCTGACAATGAACGCCCCCGGCCACGACCTCTTCCACTAGACTTCCTCATTGTTTTAAAAACGTAACCAAACTAACGTTATTTGTTGCAGTCACACAACTTACACGGTGAGCTATAACTTCAGTATGATTTAGCTACCCCTTTACAGGTTGGTGAGACCACAGCGAAAATCAGGCCCAATGTTACACACTCTTTTTTTGGTGGCTGCAAATTAGAGAGATGCCCCACACGCAGGACTGTCACTGAAGCACAAATGTTAATATTAATGTCACACTATTATTTTTTTTTTATTTTTATTTTTTTCAGGAACACTTTAGAAACCCCCCAAAAAAAAAAAAATAGATTTTTGCAGGGAGAATTTAGAAAACAAATGTAACAAACTATATGCTTTCTATGGGCCACTGAGTGAGAGATGACGCACACAGGAATCAGGAGTGGCACACAAGCCCAGAGGCCAATATTTTTCTACCAATGATTGATGGAGTTATTTTCTCTGGTAGATTTTGGAACCCAAATCAAGGGAAAAAAATATAGGCTTTCTATGGACCACAATTGGAGAGAGAGAGAGAGAGAGAGAGAGAGAGAGAGATGGCACACCCAGGAGTCAAGACTGGCACACAAGCAGAAAGGCCAATATTAATCTCCCATTTTTTTGGGGGGTTTGTTTTTTTTTTTTTTTTTTTTTTTTTCAGGGAGACTTTAGAAAAAAAAATAATAAAAAAAATATGATTTTATCAGGAAGAATTTAGAAACCAAATAAAATAAAATTATTTTTTCAGGGAGAATTTATAAAACAAATAAAAACAAAAATAGGCGTTCTATGGCCCACTGACTGAGAGATGACGCACACAGGAGTCAGGAGTGGCACACAAGCCCAGAGGCCAATATTTTTCTACCAATGATTGATGTAGTTATTTTCTCTGGTAGATTTTGGAACCCAAATCAAGGAAAAAAAATATAGGCTTTCTATGGACCACAATTGGAGAGAGAGAGAGAGAGAGAGAGAGAGAGAGGGCACACCCAGGAGTCAAGACTGGCACACAAGCAGAAAGGCCAATATTAATCTCCCACTGTTTTTTTTGGTTGTTTTTTTTTTTTTTTTTTCAGGGAGACTTTAGAAAAAAAAATAATAAAAAAATATGATTTTATCAGGAAGAATTTAGAAACCAAATAAAATAAAATGATTTTTTCAGGGAGAATTTATAAAACAAATAAAAACAAAAATAGGCGTTCTATGGCCCACTGACTGAGAGATGACGCACACAGGAGTCAGGAGTGGCACACAAGCCCAGAGGCCAATATTTTTCTACCAATGATTGATGTAGTTATTTTCTCTGGTAGATTTTGGAACCCAAATCAAGGAAAAAAAATATAGGCTTTCTATGGACCACAATTGGAGAGAGAGAGAGAGAGAGAGAGAGAGAGGGCACACCCAGGAGTCAAGACTGGCACACAAGCAGAAAGGCCAATATTAATCTCCCACTGTTTTTTTTGGTTGTTTTTTTTTTTTTTTTCAGGGAGACTTTAGAAAAAAAAATAATAAAAAAAATATGATTTTATCAGGAAGAATTTAGAAACCAAATAAAATAAAATGATTTTTTCAGGGAGAATTTATAAAACAAATAAAACCAAAAATAGGCGTTCTATGGCCCACTGACTGAGAGATGACGCACCCAGGAGTCAAGACTGGCACACAAGCAGAAAGGCCAATATTAATCTCCCACTGTTTTTTTTTTTTTTTTTTTTTCAGGGAGACTTTAGAAAAAAAAATAATAAAAAAAATATGATTTTATCAGGAAGAATTTAGAAACCAAATAAAATAAAATGATTTTTTCAGGGAGAATTTAGAAAACAAATAATACCAAAAATAGGCGTTCTATGGCCCACTGACTGAGAGAGAGAGAGAGATGGAACGCTTAGTACTGGCACACAAGCCCAAAGGGCAATATTAATCTTCCTTTTTTTTTCCAGGGAGAATTTCTAAAACCCAAAAAAAAAAAAAAATAGGCTTTCTATGGCCCACTATTTGTGAGAGAGATGGGACGCTCAGGACTGGCACAGATGGCACGCTCAGGACTGGCACAGAAGCCCAGAGGCCAATATTAATCTCCCTTTTTTTCTGGGAGAATTTATAAAACCAAAAATATATTTAAATAGGCTTTCTATGGCCCACTATTTGTGAGAGAGATGGCACGCTCAGGACTGGCACAGATGGCACGCTCACAACTGGCACACAAGCCCAGAGGCCAATATTAATCTCCCTTTTTTCAGGGAAAATTTATAAAACCAAAAAAAAAATTAAATAGGCTTTCTATGGCCCACTATTTGTGAGAGAGATGGCACGCTCAGGACTGGCACAGATGGCACGCTCACAACTGGCACACAAGCCCAGAGGCCAATATTAATCTCCCTTTTTTCAGGGAAAATTTATAAAACAAAAAAAAAAATTAAATAGGCTTTCTATGGCCCACTATTTGTGAGAGAGATGGCACGCTCAGGACTGGCACAGATGGCACGCTCACAACTGGCACACAAGCCCAGAGGCCAATATTAATCTCCCTTTTTTTCAGGGAAAATTTATAAAACCCAAAAAAAAATAAAATAGGCTTTCTATGGCCCACTATTTGTGAGAGAGATGGCACACTCAGGACTGGCACACAAGCCCAAAGGCCAATATTAATCTCCCACTGTATTTTTATCAGGGAGAATTTATACACCCCACAAAAAAAAATACAGAAAAATGAAAAGGCTTTCTATGGCCCACTATGTGAGAGAGATGGCACACACAGGGATGGCACTCTAGCAGAAATGCCAAATTGCCAATCTTAATCTCCCACCAAAAAAAAAAAAAAAAAAAAAACACAGGGAATGTCCTACAATTACTATCTCCCTGCCTGCAGTAATCTCAGCCAGGTATGGCAGGCAGCTACTATCTCCCTGCCTGCAGTAATCTCAGCCAGGTATGGCAGGCAGCAATAAGGAGTGGACTGATGCACAAATGAAATAAAAAGTGTGGACAAACAAAAAAGATAGCTGTGCAGAAAGGAAGGAACAAGAGGATTTGTGCTTTGAAAAAAGCAGTTGGTTTGCACAGCGGCGTACACACAGCAATGCAGCTATCAGGGAGCCTTCTAGGGCAGCCCAATGAGCTACAGCGCTGAGGGGAAAAAAAAAAAAAAAAAAAACTTCCACTGTCCCTGCACACCGAGGGTGGTGTTGGACAGTGCAAATCGCTGCAGCACAAGCGGTTTTGTGGTTAATGGACCCTGCCTAACGCTATCCCTGCTTCTGACAAAGCGGCAGCAACCTCTCCCTAAGCTCAGATCAGCAGCAGTAAGATGGCGGTCGGCGGGAACGCCTCTTTATAGCCCCTGTGACGTCGCAGACAGCAAGCCAATCACTGCAATGCCCTTCTCTAAGATGGTGGGGACCAGGACCTATGTCATCACGCTGCCCACACTCTGCGTTTACCTTCATTGGCTGAGAAATGGCGCTTTTCGCGTCATTGAAACGCGACTTTGGCGCGAAAGTCGCGTACCGCATGGCCGACCCCGCACAGGGGTCGGATCGGGTTTCATGAAACCCCGACTTAGCCAAAAGTCGGCGACTTTTGAAAATGTTCGACCCGTTTCGCTCAACCCTACCCACCATGCATTTCTCTCAGACACTTCCTGGTCCTGTCTCACTGACTGCAGACTTGGTAAATGGTATGTCATGGTCACTGGTGGGTGAATGTGAGAGGATGGGGTATTGTGAGGGAGGGGGGAAAGGGCACTGGGGCTGAATGTGAGAAAATAGGGGTATTGTGAGGGCTGAGGTGAGGGAGGGGTGACAGGGCACTGAGGAGTGAATGTGAGAGAATGGGAGTATTGTGACGGAGGGGGGACAGGGCACTGGGGGCTAAATGTGAGAGGATGGGGTATTTTGAGGGCTGAGGTGGAGGAGGGGCGACAGGGCACAGGGGGTAAATTTCAGAGGATGGGGGTATTGTGAGGGCTGAGGTGGGGGAGGGGTGACAGGGCACTGGTGGGTGAATGTCAGAGGATGGGGTATTGTGAGGGAAGGGGGACGGCACTGGGGGTGAATGTGAGATGATGGAGTATTGTGAGGGTTGTAGTGGGGGAGGAGGAACAGGGCCCTGATTATTATAATGTTTTGCTGGTAGATTATAAGCACTCTATTACATGTAATAGTTGCTGTCTGGGGTGCCGGAGATGGGGAGGTTGGGGGCTTTTGATACTTACCAGCTGGATCTTTTGCAAGTATTAGTATAACAAGCCCACCTATAGTAACATCGATCTGCATCACAATGAAAGGGAATCTGTCACCCCCGATATGTGTATGACCTATTAATATGGGCAGACAGGTAATAGAAATGTTACATTAGTCCTACCTGTCTACCTCATATTAATAGTCTTGATGCTGATAAATGTTATATATTCTCTTTATGCTAATGATTTCTTCCAGGCTCCAAGCGTGCTGTCACTGGAAGAAATTCCTGCCTCCTGTCTTCATTATAATACTACCCCCAGCTTCCCATGCACATCAGTTACGGCCCCAGAATCCCACACCTGAACCCTGCACACCCTCAGAAATACATCCTCCCTTCTATGGGCACTGCATTCAGGGATCTTCTGCGCAGGCACCTGCGACCTCTGCTCCAGTGACCTCCGGTGTACGTGCCGATAAAGTGCTCTCCCCACTTCCTCCCTGGATAGTCATTGCTATGTGCACATGGTTCCTAGCAATGACTGTGCACGGAGGAAATGGGGAGAGCATATTATCTGCGTGCACGCCAGACGTCACAGTGATTTGCAGGCACAGAAGATCCCTGAATGAAGTTCATAGAAGGTAGGAAGAGGTACAGATTGTGGTGACTCGCAGGGTACAGGCGCAGGATTCCGGAGCCACAACTGACACACATGGGAAGGGGGTAGTATTACAATGAGGACAGGAGGCAGGGATATCTTACAGCACCGCACACCATGAAGCCTGGAAGAAATCATTAGCATGCAGACAGAATATAACATTTCTCAGCAAAAAGTCCATTAATATGAGGCATACAGGTAGGACTAGTGTAACATTTCTGTTACCTGTATGCCCATATTAATAGGTTATATACATCCTGGGGGGTGCCAGATTCCCTTTAAAGCACCACTCCAGCATTTTTTTTGTTTCACCGTTGGAGTGGCGCCTTGAAATCAAAGACCTTTACCGAATGTATGATACTCACCTTCCAGCGTTTTCATCTGTTTTTGCCTCCGCTTGGTTCCATCTCCTGCAGTTTGTGACCTGTCCTCTTCCCCAGAGTTTCATAGAGCGGCACAGAGGTTTCTAATCAAGGTGAGCCTATGAGAGCCTCTTTCTGGGCTCGTTCTGGCCTTTTTCTGGCCTCTCTCTGTCTTTCATATACTTACATAGTGACATAGCTTCTACCTCCTAGCCAGTCAGAAGCTGTGCTCACAATTTTAAGCTGTGGGACTGGAGCGGTGCCAAAAAATGGTGAATACGCTGGAGGATGCGTATATGAGCGGGAGCAGGGGACTTACTCTTAAGGAACCACTCCATCTGTGAGAAAAAGCCCTGCTGGAATGGTGCTTTAATAATAAGCATTTTATTATTATAAAGTTAATGAAGGCTTGGAATAAATTTCTGCAGTCACTTTATGTGCCATATCATAACAGGGAGCGCCTGCTGCGTTAGCCCCCAATATCAGTGGCGTTATCAGGCGGTCATACAGCCATGTTTGCTATATGCATGTGTTCACTAGAAAGGTTTGGTCTCTCTCAATAGAAGAGAGTTGAGAGAAGCCGAAAGAGTCGTCACATGACCATCTGCTGACATCAGCGATGCTGGGGCCATTATTACTGTACATGGGGGGACTCAGGGGTCATTTTTAAATGCTAAGTTGGCACTTAAACATTATTGTTATAGGGGCACTGAGAGTATTGTCACCATCAAAGTTGCATATGGGGTATTATTACTTTTTAGGGACAAAATGTGGAGGGCACTAGTACAGAGAATTATATGGCTGCAGCAGCTCAGTATTGGGGTACCAGGTGATGTAGGACACATATGGCAGCAGCAGCTCAGGATTGGGGTATGAGGTGCTGGAGGACATATTTGGCAGCAGCAGCAGCTCATTATTGGGCTATCAGGTGCTGTAAGATGCATATGGCTGCAGCAGCTCAGTATTGGGGTATCAGGTGATGTAGGACACATATGGCAGCAGCAGCTCAGTATTGGGGTATGATGTGCTGTAGGACACATATGGCAGCAGCGGCTCAGTATTGGGGTATCAGGTGCTGTAAGATGCATATGGAAGCAGTGGCTCAGTATTGGGGTATCAGCAAAATGAGTAGTTTGCATAGGTTGGGCATATTTTTAGAAGGGTGCATTAAATGTGAGAAGTCAAATGTGTCTTTGTTGTATTCTCTGCAGACCAGTCCAGGCTGGAGAAGTCGACATGTTGGTCTGGCCAGATGAAAGACGGGAAAAGTGAACGACTCCATAAAAAGAGAAGCAGAAGGGGTTAATTAGAACAAGGAGTCCGCGCCCATGCCCTTAAGCACCTGAATGGAGCAAAGACTGACCGAGAGAATGCAGGAAGAGAAGCACCATGCTGAAGCCCCCTAGTGGCAGAAGAAGGGAACAGAGAATCAGAGAGACGTCTGGAGCAAGGAGGAGCCAGCCGCACAGGAAGCTCGGGAGCAGCGGCGGCAGCAGCTGCAATGGAGGGGAGGACAGCGAGGCAACGAGAGCGGCGAGGAGGAAGTGAACCAACGGACATCGCAGCAGAACCTGCATTGGACACGGCAGCAAGCGAGGAGGAGCCAGCACAATGCCTGGAGAGGTAAGTAGAAGCGACAGTTACAACAGTGCCCCACCTCTTAAGACTCCTCTCCTATGACTGACTAGAAACCTTTTCAAAATACGTGGAGCATTAATATTCTCACAAGGCTCCCAAGATCTCTCCTCAGGACTGAATCCCTCCCAATCGACTCGAAAGAAAGTCCTCCCTCAAACTTTCTTCATGGCCAGAATATTCCTCACTTCAAAAGTATTGTCATCCCCAAATGGTAAAGGAGAAACTGTAGGAGAAGAAAACCTATTAAGGATGACAGGTTTAAGGAGCGAGACATGAAAGGCGTTAGGGACCCAAAGCGAAGCAGGCAACCTCAATTTATAGGCCACATTGTTAATGCGTTTAAGGATCTCAAAGGGGCCAATATAGTGAGGTCCCAACTTGTAAGACGGAATCTTCAAGCGAATGTGTCTAGTAGACCGCCACACTCTGTCGCCAGGATGAAACGGTGGCAGATCCCTTCTCCTTTTGTCCGCATGTCTTTTCATTCGTGTAGCAACAAGAACAAGAGCATCCTTGGTTTCTCGCCTAACCTGAGAGAAGTCATGAGAAAGGACATCAGCTGCTGGAACGCCGGAAGACGGAGGTACAGGAAGAGGTACACCAGGGTTACGTCCATATACCACCAGAAAAGGAGACTTGGTAGAAGACTCGTTGGGATGGTTGTTATGGGCGAACTCTGCCCAGGGAAGAAGTTCTACCCAATCATCTTGATGGGCGTTGGTAAAATGGCGTAGATAAGATGATAGCACCTGATTAATACGCTCCACTTGCCCATTGGTCTGTGGATGATTGGAGGAGGAAAAATCCAAAGAGATGCCCAGAAGTTTACAGAGAGCTCTCCAAAAACGAGACCTAAATTGTACCCCTCGATCAGATACGATTCGCTGAGGTAAGCCATGCAGTCTGAAGATTTGAAGAATGAAGATCTTGGCTAACTTTGGAGCAGAAGGTAAACCAGGGAGTGGAACGAAATGGGCCATCTTGGAGAATCGATCCACAACCACCAAGATTGTTGCGCAACCAGAGGAGCAAGGTAAATCAGTGATGAAATCCATGGCGATTTGCTGCCAAGGACCTTCCGGCACAGGCAAAGGATGCAGAAGTCCAAAAGACAATTTTCTAGGAACTTTATTCCTAGCGCAAGTTGCGCAGGTGGCCACAAAGTCATGAACATCTTGACGAAGTGTTGACCACCAGTAATAGCGAGAGAGAAGATTGAGAGTCTTCTTGATTCCGACATGTCCAGAAATCTTTGAAGAATGCCCACAGAGAAGCACCTCTAGCCTCTTGTCTTGCGGGACGAAATTCTTACCAGGCGGAGCAGGAAGTACTCTCATAGGGGCTACCGTGAGGAATTTAGCCGGATCAATAATATGTGAAGGAGCCTCGTCCACCTCTTTGGGTTGTAAGGATCGAGAGAAAGCATCCGCTTTGGTATTCTTGCTACCTGGTCGAAACTGAAGCTTGAAGTCAAAGCGACTAAAGAACAAAGACTAATAATCATGAAAAAATCTGGCACTCGAAGAAAAAACTCTTTTGAATATTTTTATTGAATCATATATCCCAGTATATTTCAATGTAACGTTTCGGTCATTTTGACCTTCATCAGACTAGGGTAAAAAAATGAACAAAAAAGAAAACTCAATAATATAACAATAATATGCAATCCAATATGTACACAATCATAGATATATATCCATTTTTTGTCTCAATATAACTATTAGTACATGTATATCTGCATTTGAACCTGCGTTCACACAAACGTCACCATTATTATAAAGAAAAATCACCCATTTGCATAAGGGTCCAATATCATACGAGAGCTTTTCCTTATCCATATTAATATCGAGAATTAAGAGTATTTTGGGTATTGAATACTAGGAGAATAATCCCCCATTTCATGAAAATATACAAAAATACTGTAAAATATGTATTAAAAAATTACTTGTAAATATATTATGACAAGAGATGGAAAAAAAAAAAAATCGCTTACCAGATAATTATACAAATTATAAGAAACACTGTGATTAGAGTGAGCCCAATAATCAGATAGAGGACTCCAAGGAATTACTGAAACAGAGAAAAATAAGGATATACAGTTAGGGCCAGAAATATTTGGACAGTGACACAAGTTTTGTTATTTTAGCTGTTTACAAAAACATGTTCAGAAATACAATTATATATATAATATGGGCTGAAAGTGCACACTCCCAGCTGCAATATGATAGTTTCCACATCCAAATCGGAGAAAGGGTTTAGGAATCATAGCTCTGTAATGCATAGCGTCCTCTTTTTCAAGGGACCAAAAGTAATTGGACAATGGACTCTAAGGGCTGCAATTAACTCTGAAGGCGTCTCCCTCGTTAACCTGTAATCAATGAAGTAGTTAAAAGGTCAGGGGTGGATTCCAGGTGTGTAGTTTTGCATTTGGAAGCTGTTGCTGTGAGCAGACAACATGCGGTCAAAGGAACTCTCAATTGAGGTGAAGCAGAACATCCTGAGGCTGAAAAAAAAGAAAAAATCCATCAGAGAGATAGCAGACATGCTTGGAGTAGCAAAATCAACAGTTGGGTACATTCTGAGAAAAAAGGAATTGACTGGTGAGCTTGGGAACTCAAAAAGGCCTGGGCGTCCACGGATGACAACAGTGGTGGATGATCGCCGCATACTTAATTTGGTGAAGAAGAACCCGTTCACAACATCAACTGAAGTCCAGAACACTCTCAGTGAAGTAGGTGTATCTGTCTCTAAGTCAACAGTAAAGAGAAGACTCCATGACAGTAAATACAAAGGGTTCACATCTAGATGCAAACCATTCATCAATACCAAAAATAGACAGGCCAGAGTTAAATTTGCAGAAAAACACCTCAAGAAGCCAGCTCAGTTCTGGAAAAGTATTCTATGGACAGATGAGACAAAGATCAACCTGTACCAGAATGATGGGAAGAAAAAAGTTTGGAGAAGAAAGGAAACGGCACATGATCCAAGGCACACCACATCCTCTGTAAAACATGGTGGAGGCAACGTGATGGCATGGGCATGCATGGCTTTCAATGGCACTGGGTCACTTGTGTTTATTGATGACATAAGAGCAGACAAGAGTAGCCGGATGAATTCTGAAGTGTACCGGGATATACTTTCAGCCCAGATTCAGCCAAATGCTGCAAAGTTGATTGGACGGCGCTTCATAGTACAGATGGACAATGACCCCAAGCATACATCCAAAGCTACCCAGGAGTTCATGAGTGCCAAAAAGTGGAACATTCTGCAATGGCCAAGTCAATCTCCAGATCTAAACCCAATTGAGCATGCATTTCACTTGCTCGAATCCAGACTTAAGACGGAAAGACCCACAAACAAGCAAGACCTGAAGGCTGCGGCTGTAAAGGCCTGGCAAAGCATTAAGAAGGAGGAAACCCAGCGTTTGGTGATGTCCATGGGTTCCAGACTTAAGGCAGTGATTGCCTCCAAAGGATTTGCAACAAAATATTGAAAATGAAAAAATATTTTGTTTGGGTTATGTTTATTTGTCCAATTACTTTTGACCTCCTAAAATGTGGAGTGTTTGTAAAGAAATGTGTACAATTCCTACATTTTCTATCAGATATTTTTGTTCAACCCTTCAAATTAAACGTTACAATCTGCACTTGAATTCTGTTGTAGAGGTTTCATTTCAAATCCAATGTGGTGGCATGCAGAGCCCAACTCGCGAAAATTGTGTCACTGTCCAAATATTTCTGGCTCTAACTGTAATATAGACAGCCAAAAATAGCTACCAAAAAGCTCCCTATTGCATATCACTATATCTTACCACTACCAATTCCGTGAATAAATATCCCGGCTGTGACAAGAGAAAACCCACATACACGGTAATAGACTCCAAGTGGGAGTGCTGAAATAAAGAACCAAAAACAAAAATAAAATTATAGCGCTTGTCAGTTGAAAAAGATGACCCCTGCATATGGCAAAAGCTTACCGCTGAAACGTCCTGTGGTAAGTGACACAGCCGACCGCATGCAGAGCCCTGGGAGATCACCTGCATACTAACTACAGGACCGCGCTCCCATTATAAGCTTACCCGCCCGGAAGTGACCTCGGTAACCGGTGCCTGGAACGCTGTGAAACGCAGAAAGAATCGGCGCAACCGGAAGTACGTCACCCGGTTAAAACACACCTCAGTGGAACGCAGTGGTGGAACGCGGAAGTGCAATGTCCGTCCGAATCTATGCAGCGAGGATTATTCAACGCTGGAGCGTGCGGATCAGGTGAAGTATGATAAACAAGGACGAAAGATGAAGCGATCAATTGGCTGCCTAAAAATATAAGAAAAAGGAATAAATAAAGGGAATAAATAAAGTATGTACAAAACAAAAGTGGTCATTAATCATTATCTAATATATAATTGCCTAGAATACTACTTCCTGCAATTTGTGCCAACTTCCGTGGCTTTGTCCGTAGCTAATGTCCGGAGCTAATGTCCGGAGATTAATTGCCTAGAATACTACTTCCTGCAATTTGTGCCAACTTCCGTGGCTTTGTCCGGAGCTAATGTCCGGAGCTAATGTCCGGAGCTAATGTGCGGAGATAATGTTCGGAGCTAATGTCCGGAGCTAATGTCCGGAGCTAATGTCCGGAGATAAGTGACGTCAACAGTGTCCAGTGTCTGATTGGTTGCCGCCTGCTGCGAGCGACCAATCAGAAACGTGTCGTACTGTGACACACTCCGCCCGCCATTTTGGTGTGATTTTTGAATTTTTACCTCACAGCAAGTTTCTACTGCGTGGAGGCGGGCCCAGTGACGTTGCTCTTCAAGCTCCTGCCGAATTTCGTCAAAAAAATGATAATACCATTTACCAAAACTATATA
Organism: Ranitomeya imitator; assembly: GCF_032444005.1. Taxonomy (NCBI): domain Eukaryota; kingdom Metazoa; phylum Chordata; class Amphibia; order Anura; family Dendrobatidae; genus Ranitomeya; species Ranitomeya imitator. The sequence continues at coordinate 622,065,018 of NC_091283.1, forward strand.
TATTTAGTTGTGAAGTGGTTCAGTGACATTTTCACACCAATTTTGAACTTTTGTTTGGTGTTTTCTCCATATACTGCCTATTATTTTTGTTCTTTCTTACTATTATTTATTAATTGTATTATTCTTACATTTGAATAAATAAAGTATATATGGATTCTAGACTCCCGATTCTTTAGAATCGGGCTGCCATCTAGTATTAATATATTATAGTAAATTACCAGAGCACTATATTATTGTAAGTAGAACAAACAATCTATGGTTATATCCAATCTCCATACTTTATATTATCAGAATGTGTATTTAATAAAAGAGACCTGTGAGGTTGTAATCCCTATTTAACCCTTTTGGTTCCAGACTCTGTAAGAAATGGATCCAATAGGCCTCCCTACGCAAAAGTTGTTTGTTAATATCACCTCCCCTCCTACTCAGATTGACCTGCTCAAGAACTAAAAATCTCAATTGTGTAACTGAATGTCCCGCTTCCTGAAAGTGATACGGAATAGGTAAATAATTCTTTCCACATCGTATATCCGATTTGTGATGGGAAATGCGATCTTTTATTGTCTGCATAGTTTCACCAACATAGATTTTACCACAAGGGCATTTTATCGCATATATGACTTGTTTAGAATTGCATGTGAAAAAACCCCGCATCGGAATATCAGCCCCTGTTTGTTGATGTGAGATTTTGGGGCCCTTTAGTACGTTCGCACATTGTAAGCAGGGAAAAGTTCCTTTCTTCTGTGTTTGCAAAAAAGTCTGTTTGGGCATAATTAACCGTGAGCCAATATTTGCTCTCACTACCTTATTCCTCAAATTATTTGGCCGCCTAAAACATGGCATAAATGGTACTTGGAACTCTGGTATTTCAGGAAAACTATCCCGTAGGATATGCCAGTGTTTACGTATCTTGTTATGAAACCTGTACATGAAAGGATGAAAAGTATGTACCAGAGGAATGCGTGGAGGAGATCCAGAATCTCTATTAGAACTAGTAGTATTCCGGCATTGGTTTAACATGCGAGGTGGATAGCCTTTCAATGAAAATTTTTCTTCCATCTCATTCAAACGCTGAGAACATACTATAGGGTCACTAACAATTCTACGTACCCTTTCAAATTGTGAGCAGGGAATGGATTTCTTAACTGCTGTCGGGTGGCAACTCTGATAGAGTAAGAGGTTATTTCGGTCAGTCTCTTTCACATAGAGATCCACCGTAATCAGACTGTTGGATGACCATTGTGTCCAAAAAGTTAATTTTTGAAGCACTGTAATTTAATGTGAAGGACAGTTCGGGCCACACTGAATTAATATGTTCCAAGAATCCGAACAGAGTATCCTGCGAACCCCTCCACAAACAGAACACGTCATCAATATAGCAATGCCACAATAAACAATGTGATTGAAATAACTCATTATTGTATATATAGTCGGATTCAAAGATAGACATAAAACAATTAGCATAAGGTGGGGCCACATTAGACCCCATTGCCGAACCCTGTACCTGAACGTAAAAGGTGTCTTCAAATAAGAAAAAATTCTCCGTTAATACCAGTTCTAACAGATTAAGTAGAAAAGATACTACATTAGGATCTTTTTGAGAATCTCTAAGTATGCGTTCAGTTACCCTAATTCCCTTCACATGCTGAATGGACGTGTATAAATTGTTGACATCCAGGGTCACCAACAGTGTACCCTCTGGGAGTGTACCTATATCCTTCATGATTTTCAGAAAGGCCCCTGTATCTAATAAAAAGGCCTGTGTATCCTTGACTAAAGGTGTCAATACTTTTTCTAACAGGATCGACAATGGTGACAAGATTGAATCCGTCGATGCAACTATCGGCCTACCGGGGGGCTTAGTTATATTCTTATGTATTTTAGGCAATACATAGAAAACAGGAATAACTGGGTATTCCTTTGTCAAAAATTCTTTTGTCTTTTTATCAATAATATGTGATGCCAAAGCTTTCTCCAAAACAGAAGTTATTTTTTCTTTAATTAGTGATGTAGGATTATTATCTAAAGGTAAGTAGACCTCCCTGTTAGACAGTTGGAATAATATTTCAGAACGATAAAAGGAATAATCCATGATCACTATAGCACCCCCTTTATCCGCCGGTTTGATGATTATGTCTTTATCGTCCATAAGGGCCTTCAAAGCGGTAAATTCGGCAGGTTCTAAATTAGATTGAAAGGTAAAGTTACCTCTTATGATCTGCTTATGAAATTTGGAAACTTCCCTCTCAATCAACCCAATAAAAGTTTCAACTGGTGGACTATTCTTAGGGGGAGAAAATTTACTAGGGACCCTCAGACCTAAATCCTTTAAATTAATCAATGTTGTCTGCGTAATCAAGGGGTATGTATCAACTGATGCTAATTCAGAAAAATGGGCTTTCAATCGTACATTCCTGTAGAATCTTTGAAGATCAATATCAAACTGAAAAGAATCAAAACGATAATTAGGACAAAACGATAAGCCCTTCTGTAACAAACGTAATTGTCATACCCCCAACTAGATTCGACTTATTACCTGCGACCTGGTGTTCATCACATGACGGTTTGTATCTGAAACATTGGCCCCCCTCCTCGTCCTCATTTTGAGTTGAATTTGAGTTATTGTGGCGTCGTTATATTGATGACGTGTTCTGTTTGTGGAGGGGTTCGCAGGATACTCTGTTCGGATTCTTGGAACATATTAATTCAGTGTGGCCCGAACTGTCCTTCACATTAAATTACAGTGCTTCAAAAATTAACTTTTTGGACACAATGGTCATCCAACAGTCTGACGGATCGATTACGGTGGATCTCTATGTGAAAGAGACTGACCGAAATAACCTCTTACTCTATCAGAGTTGCCACCCGACAGCAGTTAAGAAATCCATTCCCTGCTCACAATTTGAAAGGGTATGTAGAATTGTTAGTGACCCTATAGTACGTTCTCAGCGTTTGAATGAGATGGAAGAAAAATTTTCATTGAAAGGCTATCCACCTCGCATGTTAAACCAATGCCGGAATACTACTAGTTCTAATAGAGATTCTGGATCTCCTCCACGCATTCCTCTGGTACATACTTTTCATCCTTTCATGTACAGGTTTCATAACAAGTTACGTAAACACTGGCATATCCTACGGGATAGGTTTCCTGAAATACCAGAGTTCCAAGTACCATTTATGCCATGTTTTAGGCAGCCAAATAATTTGAGGAATAAGGTAGTGAGAGCAGATATTGGCTCACGGTTAATTATGCCCAAACAGACTTTTTTGCAAACACAGAAGAAAGGAACTTTTCCCTGCTTACAATGTGCACAATGTGCGAACGTACTAAAGGGCCCCAAAATCTCATATCCACAAACAGGGGCTGATATTCCGATACGGGTTTTTTTTCACATGTGTGAAGAGCAGAACAAAAATAAAAAAAAAAGAATTTGTGATAAATATTGACCTGTCCATTCAAGGACATTTTAGCTATAGTATGAAATCCTGTTTTTCTTGTCTGTGGAATTGCCTTTGTACTGTTTGTTGTGAAACTGCCGCCCACGAAACTGTTTTCTTTTCTTTTCTTTCTTTCCTGTTTTGTCTCTTTGTTTAAACATGCAAAACTTGTATAACCACTAACAACTATATAAAGAAGGGATAGCACTTTGAAGGCAGGCGTGCTTCAGAGACTTCCCAGTGATACACTATACAAGACGTGTCTTGTGTATTATTTCTGGTGAATCCCCACTTCCAAAGGCTGCTCCGACTGAGTGTGATCCCGACATTTCCTGGCGCCTGAACAGGGACCCGAGGTCTGTGTATTCCTTCAAGAACACCGGCAGAATACGAACGAAAAGAGAATCTGGGATAATGGACGGCAGATGAACAAAAACCTGGCCAGGTAAGAGACACTGTTAGATCTCTTATATCTGCCCTGCACTGTCCGTAAGATTTTCTGTGTCGTGTTCTTTAGCGGGTAGTTCTAGTAGAGGAGGATACCTATAGCTCGGGTTCTTGAACTATTTAGGAATTGATCACCTCACGGAGTACGGCATTGAATGAGAGTGAATGTGAATAGAAGGTGTGTGGAAGTTGGGAATAGCCCTATAAGCCGCCCAGGGGGTTGAAACAGAAGAAGTGACTGTCCCACTGGGCAACGTGGTTGCGTCCTTTCGGGGAGACCTCCGCGCCTATGTTCAATCTCTGATCCTGTCTTTGACAAAAACCTGGTGACGGATAAGTGTATGATAGTATGAGCCCAGGACAGATAAATTAGCCTGGGACAAGAATACGTTGTATGTGATAGTATAAGCCCAGGACAGATATTAGCCTGGGACAAGATACGTTGTATGTTCTTTTTCTTTTTCTGTCTGGTTGCATTTGTGTTGTTTGCTATAGGTGTAGGAATCAGGATTTTCTTACATCAACACAGTTTAAACATCCTAGCTCCTTAGGAAGAAGGTAACGAGGTATTCTCATACCCAAACGCCACCTAGGGCAAGAAAAAGACATCCTATCTCCTTAGGAAGAAGGTAACGAGGTATTCTCATACCCAAACGCCACCTAGGGCAAGAAAGCTCAGGATAAGAAAATGGGGAATAAGCAAACAAAGTCGGAACCAGAAGAATTAGATATCTATACTATCATAAAGGAGAGAAGTGGTGAAGATGCCACTAAGGGGCTGAAAAAGATTTTTAGTAAGTTTGGAGTTACTAGGGCAGAAGCTTTTAGTAGAAAACTATGGGAAGGAATTCAGGAAAGGAAAAAAGGCATAATCAGAGACAAGAAATGGATAGATCAGATCCAAGCATTGATTGATGTCTCTAGGGTAGCAGAAAATGAGGGATGGACATATAATCAACAGAGTAAAAAGTGGTGTATTAGACCCACAGGCTGTGGAGAAAAACAAAATGTGGAATCTAAAAATACCCCACCCCCATACCTTAACCCACATGCCCCATCTTTTCTCCAAACACCACCTCAAAGTTTAGCCGGACCAGGAGGATGGGTATGTCCGCACTGTGGACAACAAAATCCAGACTGGAGAAATGATTGCCTAGCCTGTGGTACACCTAGACATGGCGCTGTACTTGCCCCTGTTAGGGTAGTACCAAGACCCTTTAGGGAACCTGGTGCTGACGGAGTAATGGGAACTAGATATCACCAAACTCGACAATATTTCCCTTGGTCCCCCGCTGAAGGCATGTCTCTCTTGCATAACGCACCAGATCCCACCCAGTGTCCAGTTAGATTTGCACAATATATACAGCAAATTATGCAGACTCACGCTGGAGTTTGGGCAGATGGAGAAGAATTATGTAGAATGAAAATGACTCCTGGACTCTTCCAGGAGCTATTAGCAAATCTACAGGTACATAGGCCCCAAGCAGGAGATGGTGCCTTACAAACGATAGAATCAGGTACACAATTTGTAGATTACTTAATGGTTTTCATGAGGGAGAGACAGAGGCAGAGAGGAACAACGGGAGTGGTGGCTCAGAAATCTGGACAATCAGTAGACGAATATTATCTAAGTGTAGAAAATAATTTCAGAGATGAAGGCATGGATCTAACCGCTCCAGGAATGATGAGGTTAGTTACAAAAACCTTTATAGATGGATTGTCTCCAAAAGTGAAGGAAAAGCTTAAGGCCGCAACCCCTGATTGGAGAACCTTGGAAGACCCACACCTGGCTAGACAGAAAGCTGTAGGGATAGAAATGGACTTAAGAGAAAATTCTAAGCCAGTAAGAATTGCACAGGCTAATACTGGCTCTGCTAATCAAAAGTTTACTTGTCATTACTGTAAGAAGCCAGGACATTTCCAAAGGGAATGTAGGAAGAGAAAAGCAGATATAGATTCAGGAACCTTTGTACCCAAAAATAGGATAAATAACCCAGTGCCTGATCAAACAGACAGCTCAGAATGACTGAAAGTTATGCAGGTCTCTCTTCCTTCTAGAAGACCAATAATACAAGTTGAAGTTGAGGGTAAAAATGTACCTTTTCTGATAGATACGGGAGCAACATCCTCCATTTTAAATCAGGACTTTTTACCATATCCTGACAATATATCCTCAAGGGTTACATATGCAGAAGGGTATGATGGTAAAATTCAGGCGTTGCCCTTTACAAAACCTTTAAATGTGAGCTTTGGCCCTAAAACTTTTGTATCCAAATTTTTATTTGCTAAAGGTGCACCTACCTGCTTGTTGGGTACTGATGTCTTAAGTAAAATGCATGCAAACATCCATTTTAGAGAAGATGGCACAGTTATGCTGACCATCCCTGAAGATGCAGAAACTCTGGAACCATATGTTAGAATACAGGCAATGGAGGATTTTCCCGAAATTTACACTCAACAAGCAAAAATTGACTTGTCTCGGGTTCCTGACAGCCTATGGGCAAAAGGAGACACTGATGTAGGATTTTTATCAGTAGCTCCTATACTGTTAGAAACTGCCCCGGGAACCATATTACCTCAGCTTAGGCAATACCCCATCAGCGCCCAGCAAGAACAGGCGATTTCTCAACAAATTCAGGATTATGTGTTACAAGGTGTTTTGGTAGAAATCAGGTCACCCGCCAATACACCCTTATATCCTGTTAAAAAGAAAGTGTCCTCCAAAGAAATTATGGTGAAATATCGCATGGTGCACGACTTACGGGAAATCAATAAGGTTTTGGCACCGGTCACCCCTGTGGTACCGAATCCTCATACCTTACTGTCTCAAATTCCCAGCACTGCTGCATATTTTACGGTAATTGACTTATCAAACGCATTTTTTTCTGTGCCACTACATAAGAACTGTTGGCATTTGTTTGCCTTTACATTCAAGGGTAAACAATTAGCATGGACAAGATTGCCACAAGGTATGGTACACTCACCAACTTTGTACTCTGAAGCAATGCAGACCGTGCTAAAAAATTTCATCCCAGAACCAGGAGTAGTCATTCTACAGTATGTAGATGACTTACTTATTTGTTGCCCTGATGAACAGACGGCAGTTACCTCAACTGTTAATTTCTTAATTTTCCTAGCGCAAGAAGGCTGTAAAGTAAATAGACAGAAACTCCAGGCTTGTCAACAAACAGTCGTGTTTTTAGGTCACTGCATATCACAGGGCATCAGACACCTCACACCTCAACGTACGGAAGCCATATGTAACATGCTTGAACCCAGGAATCACAAACAGCTGCGTGCTTTCCTAGGTATTGTTTCACACTGTAGACAGTGGATCATACATGCAAGTCAACTCATGCAGCCTTTATATGACTGTATTGCCAACACACCATATTCACTCAGTGAAGAGGCTAAACAGTCATTTTCCTCTTTGAAAACAGCACTGGTATCAGCTCCGGCTTTGGGACTCCCAGACTACACTAAACCTTTTCAATTGATGGCAGCTGAGATATCCTCACATGCTACAGGGGTGCTCACACAAAAACATGGAAACAAACAGAGACCTGTGGCATACATATCAGCTCATCTGGACCCTGTAGCTAGAGCCGCACCTTCTTGTGTAAGAGTAGTAGCCGCAATTTCACTGTTATTAGATAAAGCTTCTGAGATTGTTCTTGATCACCCACTTCTAGTTCAGACCACTCATGATGTACATGGCATTCTTAACCAGGTCCAACCTAAACATATTTCAATGGCCAGACACCTCCGTCTCCAATGTTCCCTACTACTGCCGCCCAACATTTCCTTTGCCAGGATTCAGACTCTTAATCTCGCGTCTTTGCTCCCTTTAGAGTCTGAGGGGGGTACCATACCTGAGGAAACTGCACTCTCCAACTCCTTTGAAACTGCACTCTCCAACTCCTTTGACCCATCAAAGTCAATGCATGATTGTGTACAATTAATGGAACAAGAGACTCAGGGCTTATGTAATGTACGTGAAAAGCCACTCTGTAATGCTACATTTGAACTTTTCATAGATGGCAGTAGATATGCAGATATGAATGGACAATTTCATACAGGTTATGCGGTAGTAACTCAGCATGAAGTGCTGAAAGCAGAACCTCTCCCTGCTAATCAGTCTGCACAAGAAGCAGAACTTACGGCATTAGTTGAAGCTCTAAAAATAGCCAAAGATCAGACAGCAAACATATACACTGATTCTAGATATGCACATGGCATTATTTTCGATTTTGGCGTAATATGGAGAGCCAGAGGTTATATGACTGCTTCAGGCCAACCTGTTAAACATGCCTCCCTCATTAGACAGATTCTGGAGGCAGCACAAGAAACTAAAGAAATAGCGGTGATAAAGGTAGCTGCACATGTGAGACTCGACACCGAGGAAGCCAGGGGTAACGATAAAGCCGATAAGGCAGCAAAACAGGCAGCACGTAAACCCTTACATCATGCCCACACACTAGATAGCTCTGAAGATGATGAGGAAAGATTGAAGGAAGCTCAGAAACAGGTAGACGACGAAGAACGAGGGCAGTGGCAGAAAAAAAGGGCAGAAGATCAGCAAGGATTATGGAAAAAAGGAACTTTGTTGTGTTTACCCAGAGCCTGGTACCCCGCAGTGGCAAGTGACCTCCACCTACCCACGCATGTGTCAGCAAATGGTATGACGCTCAAGGTAAAAGAAAGGTGGTTGGCTCCAGGCTTTGGTAATTTTGCTCGGAACATGTGTGCTGCATGAGCTATATGCCTGGCACACAATCCAGGTCAGGCCATTAAAACCCCAACCAAGCATCATGTAAGACCACTGTATCCCTTTCAAAGACTCCAGATCGACTACATCCAACTTCCTAGGTACAATGGATACGAATATGTGCTTGTGTGTGTGGACATGTTCTCAGGGTGGCCAGAGGCTTATCCAGTTCGTAAAGCCTCAGCAAAAACTACTGCCATTAAAATAGCACATGAACTGATACCCCGTTACGGCATGCCTGAGGTGATCGAATCAGATAGGGGTACCCATTTTACTGGGGAAATATTCCAGAATGTTATGAAAATGTTGGGAGTAGAAAACCAGTTTCACACTCCATATCATCCACAGAGTTCAGGTAAAGTGGAAAGATTAAATGGGACAATAAAATTAAAAATCCAGAAGGCCATGGCAGAAACAGGAAAGCCTTGGACCGAGTGTCTACCACTTGCCCTGTATTCCATCCGAAACACCCCAAGGGGGAAGGCTAAGCTGTCACCACATGAGATTCTTTTTGGTAGAGCAGCAAATTTGGGTTGTTATTTTCCACAACAACTGATGTTGAATACTGAGACTTTAACTGCTTATGTACAAGAATTACAAAAACGTTTAACTAAAGTGCATTCGCAAGTTTTTGCTTCCCTTCCAGATCCAGAAAATCTCGAAGGAGGCCACAAGTTGGAACCTGGTGATCAAGTCTACGTGAAAAGACACACCAGAAAGACTCTGGAACCGAGATTTGACGGACCTTTCCAAGTCCTGTTAACAACTCCAACAGCAGTCAAGCTTGAAGGAAAGGCATCATGGATACATGCAAGCCATTGCAAAAAAGCAGTATAAGACTCATGATATTGATGTTAATAATGTTAACCTCAACGGAGGCATGGGAAAGACTGAATTCTCTAGCCCCTTTGAACAATAGATTCGTACAACATCATAGAAAATTAGTGCATGACTTGTTAAATAATACGCAACCCCTGGCAGATTGTTGGATCTGTACCCATTCACCAGTATCAGCCACAAGTATACCTTTTCTAGCAGTTCCCGTGTCAGCTGAAGAAATATTCGCTTGGCCTAATTGTTCAGACAACCTGGCCAACAACCAACCTGGCAATACTAGACTATGGAATACTACAATCGCCATACCAATTGTGGGATGGGTAGAATTTCCTTGGTGGCAGGGCAATCTTACAGGAAAAATAGACAACTTACAATATTTAGCATTCAAGGGAGGAAAATGGGTACCTAGGAATAAGACTGGATTAACTGATTTAGGACAGGTCCCCACTGAAAATCTACAGCTCAGTTTCAGTACAACCACCCCTTCCTCTGATGCTTTCAAACCTACAGTATTGGAAAGATACATACATAATAGAAAATGGGAACATTCTGAGTTGTTCCCCCAAGGTGATGCAAACAGTTGTACAAGTAAGCCGGGGAACCTGGTTTGTAATGAATCCAATGAGTATGTCAACGGAATGCATGTATGTGGGAATCCCGCAGCCGGGTACTGTAGCCCCTTGAGACAAAAACCCTCTTGGTGTATGCTTCAGAATGTATCTAGTTTTGTGGATTTGGCTCACAGATTGGTCTTGCAGCACTCAGCTTTGTGGGATCTGCCTGAGGGTACATTTTGGATATGCGGAGAAGGAGCATATAAATGGCTTCCCGTAGGTATAAAGGGTACTTGTACATTAGGACGCCTAACCCCGGCTACTTTCATAATTTCAAATAAACAAGTGAATATGCAAGCCGTGCCCAAGCACACACTGTATAAAAGAGCTGCAGATAACTCACCACGTCCCTCGGGGAGGCCGCATATAGTACAAATGGGAATTCCCAACAAAATTGCTAGTACCATTTTTATTTATCCTATGTTAACACAAATGTGGGATAAATTAGTTAGAGCCACGGATTATCTAGATGATCAGATTTGGGATATATTGGACATATTAAATACTAGTATAGCTGTACAGAATCAGCTTATAATAGTCACTAACCAACATACCCTGGTATTGGATTACCTAACTGCCTCACAAGGGGGTATGTGTCAAATCATCGGACCCACCTGCTGTCATTATATAGACCCGAATAGTACTATGAGTATGAGATTTAAATTAAAAGACGTACAACGACTCAGGGATCAGTATGACAAAGACAATGACCAAAATAAGGATAGCTGGTGGTCAGATACCTTTTCTTTTCTTAACCCGGCCAATTGGTTCAGAGGGATCGGTGGGTGGGTTACCGGGATTATGCAAAGCCTAATACATACAGTTATGGTTATTGTAATTATATATGTATTATTCAAGGTTGTACTCAAGGGTATCTCGGTATGCACAAATAAATTTTGTGTAATGGATGCGAGAATATAAAGTTGTTTTTTTTTGTAATATCACAAAAAGAATGACTAAAATGATCGACAAGGTTTTGAATGGAATATGTCAAAGGGGGGATTGTGAAGAGCAGAACAAAAAAAAAAAAAAAAAAGAATTTGTGATAAATATTGACCTGTCCATTCAAGGACATTTTAGCTATAGTATGAAATCCTGTTTTTCTTGTCTGTGGAATTGCCTTTGTACTGTTTGTTGTGAAACTGCCGCCCACGAAACTGTTTTCTTTTCTTTTCTTTCTTTCCTGTTTTGTCTCTTTGTTTAAACATGCAAAACTTGTATAACCACTAACAACTATATAAAGAAGGGATAGCACTTTGAAGGCAGGCGTGCTTCAGAGACTTCCCAGTGATACACTATACAAGACGTGTCTTGTGTATTATTTCTGGTGAATCCCCACTTCCAAAGGCTGCTCCGACTGAGTGTGATCCCGACACATGCAATTCTAAACAAGTCATATATGCGATAAAATGCCCTTGTGGTAAAATCTATGTTAGTGAAACTATGCAGACCATAAAAGATCGCATTTCCCATCACAAATCGGATATACGATGTGGAAAGAATTATTTACCTATTCCGTATCACTTTCAGGAAGCAGGACATTCAGTTACACAATTGAGATTTTTAGTTCTTGAGCAGGTCAATCTGAGTAGGAGGGGAGGTGATATTAACAAACAACTTTTGCGTAGGGAGGCCTATTGGATCCATTTCTTACAGAGTTTGGAACCAAAAGGGTTAAATAGGGATTACAACCTCACAGGTCTCTTTTATTAAATACACATTCTGATAATATAAAGTATGGAGATTGGATATAACCATAGATTGTTTGTTCTACTTACAATAATATAGTGCTCTGGTAATTTACTATAATATATTAATATAATGATTAATGACCACTTTTGTTTTGTACATACTTTATTTATTCCCTTTATTTTTTCCTTTTTCTTATATTTTTAGGCAGCCAATTGATCGCTTCATCTTTCGTCCTTGTTTATCATACTTCACCTGATCCGCACGCTCCAGCGTTGAATAATCCTCGCTGCATAGATTCGGACGGACATTGCACTTCCACGTTCCACCACTGCGTTCCACTGAGGTGTGTTTTAACCGGGTGACGAACTTCCGGTTGCGCCGATTCTTTCTGCGTTTCACAGCGTTCCAGGCACCGGTTTCAGAGGTCACTTCCGGGCGGGTAAGCTTATAATGGGAGCGCGGTCCTGTAGTTAGTATGCAGGTGATCTCCCAGGGCTCTGCATGCGGTCGGCTGTGTCACTTACCACAGGACGTTTCAGCGGTAAGCTTTTGCCATATGCAGGGGTCATCTTTTTCAACTGACAAGCGCTATAATTTTATTTTTGTTTTTGGTTCTTTATTTCAGCACTCCCACTTGGAGTCTATTACCGTGTATGTGGGTTTTCTCTTGTCACAGCCGGGATATTTATTCACGGAATTGGTAGTGGTAAGATATAGTGATATGCAATAGGGAGCTTTTTGGTAGCTATTTTTGGCTGTCTATATTATATCCTTATTTTTCTCTGTATCAGTAATTCCTTGGAGTCCTCTATCTGATTATTGGGCTCACTCTAATCACAGTGTTTCTTATAATTTGTATAATTATCTGGTAAGCGATTTTTTTTTTCCATCTCTTGTAACATAGTAACATAGTAACATAGTTAGTAAGGCCGAAAAAAGACATTTGTCCATCCAGTTCAGCCTATATTCCATCATAATATATCCCCAGATCTACGTCCTTCTACAGAACCTCATAATTGTATGATACAATATTGTTCTGCTCCAGGAAGACATCCAGGCCTCTCTTGAACCCCTCGACTGAGTTCGCCATCACCACCTCCTCAGGCAAGCAATTCCAGATTCTCACTGCCCTAACAGTAAAGAATCCTCTTCTATCCTTGTCATAATATATTTACAAGTAATTTTTTAATACATATTTTACAGTATTTTTGTATATTTTCATGAAATGGGGGATTATTCTACTAGTATTCAATACCCAAAATACTCTTAATTCTCGATATTAATATGGATAAGGAAAAGCTCTCGTATGATATTGGACCCTTATGCAAATGGGTGATTTTTCTTTATAATAATGGTGACGTTTGTGTGAACGCAGGTTCAAATGCAGATATACATGTACTAATAGTTATATTGAGACAAAAAATGGATATATATCTATGATTGTGTACATATTGGATTGCATATTATTGAGTTTTCTTTTTTGTTAATTTTTTTTACCCTAGTCTGATGAAGGTCAAAATGACCGAAACGTTACATTGAAATATACTGGGATATATGATTCAATAAAAATATTCAAAAGAGTTTTTTCTTCGAGTGCCGGATTTTTTCATGATTATTTGTATTGGGGTTGGCAACCCTCATCTGTGCACCATTACCATCAATAGGAGTGACGTGTTATTCTTTTGGAAGTAAAGAACAAAGACCACCTGGCTTGTCGGGAATCGAGTCTCTGTGCTGATTGCAGGTAGGCAAGATTCTTGTGGTCGGTAAAAATTGTAAAAGGATGGATGGCTCCTTCCAAAAGATAATGCCACTCCTCCAGAGCCAATTTTATGGCCAAGAGTTCTCGATCACCAATGGAATAATTGCATTCTGTGGAAGAAAAAGATTTAGAGAAGAACCCACAGGGCACAAGATGTCCGGAGGATGCCTTTTAAAAAAGTACCGCCCTGGCTCCCGTGGAGGAGGCGTCCACGTCCAGAACAAAGGGCTTACTGGTCACTGGCCGATGTAGGACTGGTGCAGAAGCGAAAGCCTGCTTCAGGGTGATAAAGGCATCTTCAGCCTCCGGCGGCAAAGAAATAGGCGTAGCTCCTTTCCGGGTAAGAATGGAGAGCGGCTTAGACAGAGAAGAGAAATGGGGCACGAATTGTCTATAGTAATTTGCAAAGCCTAAAAAACGTTGAATCGCTTTTACCCCAAGTGGACGCGGCCACTTAAGCACAGCGGACAACTTCTCAGGATCCATCTTCAATCCAAAATCAGAAATGATGTAGCCCAGGAACGGCAATGAGGTTTGTTCAAAAAAACATTTCTCAATCTTGGCGTAGAGACGATTTTCTCAAAGACGTTGCAAAATCAAGCGGACACTAGTGTTGAGCATTCCGATACCGCAAGAATCGGGTATCGGCCGATACTTGCGGTATCGGAATTCCGATACCGAGATCGGATACTTTTGTGGTATCGGGTATCGGTATCGGATACATAGAGATGTGTAAAATAAAGAATTAAAATAAAAAATATTGATATATTTACCTCTCCGGCGGCCCCTGGACTCAGCGCGGGTAACCGGCAGGCTGCGTTGTTCAAAATCAGCGCTTTTAGGACCTGAGAATCACGTCCCGGCTTCTGATTGGTCGCGGGCCGCCCATGTGACCGCCACGCGACCAATCACAAGCCGCGACATCACCGCAAGCTATTAGCGCGCTCATTTTTGAAAAATGAGCGCGTTAATGACTTTCAAAGACGTAGCGGCTTGTGATTGGTCGCGGCCACGCGACCAATCACAAGCCGCGACGTCACCGCAAGCTATTAACGCGCTCATTTTTAAAAATGAGCGCGTTAATGACTTTCAAAGACGTAGCGGCTTGTGATTGGTCGCGGCCACGCGACCAATCACAAGCCGCGACGTCACCGCAAGCTATTAACGCGCTCATTTTTAAAAATGAGCGCGTTAATGACTTTCAAAGACGTAGCGGCTTGTGATTGGTCGCGTGGCCGCGACCAATCACAAGCCGCGACGTCACCGCAAGCTATTAACGCGCTCATTTTTAAAAATGAGCGCGTTAATGGCATTCAAAGACGTCGCGGCTTGTGATTGGTCGCGGCCACGCGACCAATCACAAGCCGCTACGTCTTTGAAAGTCATTAACGCGCTCATTTTTAAAAATGAGCGCGTTAATAGCTTGCGGTGACGTCGCGGCTTGTGATTGGTCGCGTGGCCGCGACCAATCACAAGCCGCTACGTCTTTGAAAGTCATTAACACGCTCATTTTTCAAAAATGAGCGCGCTAATAGCTTGCGGTGACGTCGCGGCTTGTGATTGGTCGCGTGGCGGTCACATGGGCGGCCCGCGACCAATCAGAAGCCGGGACGTGATTCTCAGGTCCTAAAAGCGCTGATTTTGAACAAAGAAGCCTGCCGGTTACCCGCGCTGAGTTCAGGGGCCGCCGGAGAGGTAAATATATCAATATTTTTTATTTTAATTCTTTATTTTACACATCCCTATGGATCCCAGGGCCTGAAGGAGAGTTTCCTCTCCTTCAGACCCTGGGAACCATGAGAATACCTTCCGATACTTGATGTCCCATTGACTTGTATTGGTATCGGATATCGGTATCGGCGATATCCGATATTTTTCGGGTATCGGCCGATACTATCCGATACCGATACTTTCAAGTATCGGACGGTATCGCTCAACACTAGCGGACACTCTTTCTGTGAGAGGCAAGATCGGGAGAAAAAATGAGAATGTCGTCCAAATAAACTACTAGGCAGGAGTGCAGAAGATCCCGGAAAACCTCGTTGACAAATTCTTGGAAGACTGCCGGAGCATTACAAAGACCAAAGGGCATGACCAGATATTTGTAATAGCCATCTCGTGTATTGAAAGCCGTCTTCCATTCATCTCCTGCATGTATTCGGACCAAGTTATAGGCCCCCCGCAAATCCAATTTGGTAAAGATTCGAGTCCCTCTCAGGCGGAGAATAGTGGAGTGTTTTCCTCTTATGGTGTTTTTTTGTTAGATTAGGACCGGCAATATGTAAGGACCCTTGACGTAGGTTGCCGGCTTAAGTATTGTGGCCATAATATCAACCAATACCTTGCATACATTGTTATGTTTTTGTGCACTTTATATTTTTTCAGGGTGCAGCTGGGCCCTAGATGGCTCTGTAAACTGTGGCCTCTGTTCACACAGGATGCATTACGGTCAGCAATGGTTAGCTATATGGCGTCACCTAGCAACAAGCATAGATGGAATGAAGGACTTATTATGGAATGTCAAGATGGAAAGTTCGAACATGGGACTGCTACTCAATACAAAGAAGACAAAGATATTGATTACTTTCAGGTATGAATGTGTGTATTGAGATGAATGGCGATTAACTGGAAGTTGAAAATGACTTTAACTTACTCGGATCAGTAATCATTCAAAATACAGCGATGACACCGGAAGTCAACAGGATGCATTACAGTCAACAATGGTTAGCCCACTATATGGTGTCATTAATAGGCTTTGAGCCATCTGCTCTGCATTTCTGTGTGAACATGACACATACAGATTATTTGTTTGCACAGGTGTACCAAGCGGCCAATTCCTGATTGTTGGCTGGCTGCCTTATCGGTATTATTGCACCTGTGTATTTGCCATCTTTATTTGGGTCCGCTGCACCTTGGTTAGTGCAATTGTTTGGAGGACCTGGACAGATAAGCATCTCTGCCTGTGTACTGGTGTTTTTTTGTCTAGAATAGTGGAGGTTTTTCCTATAATACACTCCCTATAGTACTCTATATAGTATAATACACTCCCCATAGTCTTCCATATAGTATAATACACTCCCTATAGTCCTCCATATATCAAAATACACTCCTCAATCCTCCATACAGTATTACGCACTACCCATAGTCCTCATATAGTATAATACTCTACTCATAGTCCTCCATATATTGAAATATACTCCTCAGTCCTCCATATAGTATAATACCTGTGCACTTGTGCACCACCTGTGCACTTGACCCCATCCCTTCCACTTGCTCCCCAACCTCACTAACATGCTCATTCCAGCCCTAACCCATCTCTTCAACCTATCGTTATCTTCTGGTACCTTCCCCCCATAGAATCAAATACATCCCTCCCCCATAGAACCTAATGCAGCCCCCCCCCAGAGAATGTAATGCAGCCACCCATAGTATATGATACAGCCCCCCATAGAATCTAATACAGCCTTCCCCATAGAAGCTAATACATCCCTCTGCCATAGAATCTAATACAGCCCTACCCCATGGAATCTAATACAGCCCTCCACCGTGGAATCTAATACAGCCCTCCCCCGTGGAATCTAATACAGCCCTCCCCCATAGAATCTAATATAGCCCTCCCCATAGAATCTCATACAGCCCTCCCCCATAGAATCTAATACAGCCCTCCCCCATAGAATGTAATACAGCCCCCCATAGAATACAATACAGCTCTCCCCATAGAACCTAATACAGCCCCCATAGAATATAATACAGCCCTCCCCATCGAATATAATACAGCCCCCCATAGAATATAATACAGCCCTCCCCATATACTCTAATACAGCTTCCCATAGAATATAATACAGCTTCCCATAGAATATAATACAGCCCTCCCCCATAGAATCCAAACAGCCCCCCATAGACTATAATACAGTCCTCCCCAATAGAATCTAATACAGCCTTCCCCATAGAAGCTAATATAGCACTCCCCCATAGAATCTAATACAGCCCTCCCCCATGGAATCTAATACAGCCCTCCCCCAGGGAATCTAATACAGCCCTCCCCCATAGAATCTAATACAGCCCTCCCCCATAGAATCTAATACAGCCTTCCCCATAGAATGTAATACAGCCCTCCATAGAATATAATACAGCTCTCCCCCATAGAACCTAATACCGCCTCCATAGAATATAATATAGCCCTCCCCCATTGAATATAATACAGTCCCCCATAGAATATAATACAGCCTTCCCCCATAGAATCTAATACAGCTCCCCATAGAATATAATACAGCCTCCCATAGACTATAATACAGCCCTCCCCCATAGAATCTAATACAGCCCCCCATAGAATATAATACAGCCTAATCTAATAGATTAGGGGGCCCTAGGCAGCTGCCTGTTCTGCCTACCGCTAACGCCGGCCCTGTGTATCACCTGTGTATCGCCTGTGTATGTAAGATTGTTGATGATGATTCATCCAGGAATATTGATTCCTTCTTCTTTATTAGCAAGTTCAGCCTTCCTGAAAATAGCTTCTGCATATAAATTGAAGCGAAATGTTGACAGATGCAGCCTTGTCTGATGACTCGGTCTACATTGATCTATGCCATGTCATTCTGTTCCATTTAACCCCTTAGCGACCGCCGATACGCCTTTTATCGGCGGCCGCTAAGGGTACTTAAACCACAGCGCCGTTAATTAACGGCGCTGTGGAAAAAGTGAATAGCGCCCCCCAGAGTCGGATTTTCTCCAGGGTCTCGGCTGCCGGGGGTAGCCGAGACCCCAGAGAACATGATTCGGGGGGGGTTTTACTGACCCCGCATTTGCGATCGCCGGTAATTAACCGTTTACCGGCGATCGCAAAAAAAACAAAACCGCGATCTCTTTTTAATTTCTCTGTCCTCCGATGTGATCGCACATCAGAGGACAGAGAAAGGGGGTCCCAGATAGCCCCCCGATACTCACCTATCTCCCCCGGTGCTCCTCGTGGCTCCCGGTGGGCGCCGCCATCTTCAAAATGGCGGGCGCATGCGCAGTGCGCCCGCCGGCCGGCCCCGGGAGAATCTTTGGGGTCTCGGCTGCCGGGGGTAGCCGAGACCCCAAAGAGCATGATCGGGGTCCGTTTTACCGACCCCTGTTTTGCGATCGCCGGTAATTAACTGTTTACCGGCGACCGCAAAAAAAAAAAATCAAAGTGTAATTCTCTGTCCTCTGATGTGATCGCACATCAGAGGACAGAGAAATAGGGGGATTCGGGGACCCTGCCATACTCACCTGTGTCCCTGGGCCCTCCTGCTGCTCCTCCTGGCCGCCGGCAAAAGAAAATGGCGGGCGCATGCGCAGTATGCCCGCCATCTGTCTCCATCTGCCGGCCAGCAGGAGAACAGCAGTTTGGGCTAAAATTAGGGTTAGGGCTAGGGTTAGGGTTAGGGTTAGGGCTAAGGCTAGGGTTAGGGTTAGGGTTAGGGTTGGGGCTAAATTCAGGGTTAGGGTTCTTTCACACTTACGCCGGTACGGGGCCGTCGCAATGCGTCGGCCCGACATACCGACGCACGTTGTGAAAATTGTGCACAACGTGGGCAGCGGATGTAGTTTTTCAACGCATCCGCTGCCCAATCTATGTCCTGGGGAGGAGGGGACGGAGTTACGGCCACGCATGTGCAGTCAGAAATGGCGGACGCGACGTACAAAAAAACGTTACATTGAACTTTTTTGTGCCGACGGTCCGCCAAAACACAACTGATCCAGTGCACGACGGACGCGACGTGTGGCCATCCGTCACGATCCGTCGGCAATACAAGTCTATGGGCAAAAAACGCATCCTGCGGGCACATTTGGAGGATCCGTTTTTTGTCCAAAACGACGGATTGCGACGGATGCCAGGGCTAGGGTTGGGGCTAAAGTTAGGGTTAGATTTGGGATTAGGGTTAGGGTTTGGATTAGAGTTGGTATTAGGGTTAGGGTTGGCATTAGGGTTACGCTTGGGATTAGGGTTAGGTTTGGGATTAGGGTTAAGGTTAGGGTTGTGATTAGGGGTGTATTGAGATTAGGGTTAGGTTTGAGGTTAGGGTTGAGATTAGGATTAGGGTTGTGTTGGATTTAAGGTTTTGATTAGGGTTATGGTTAGGGTTGACATTAGGGTTGTTTTGAGGTAAGGGTTGTGATTATCGTTAGGGTTAGTGATTAGGATTATGATCGGGTTGGGATTAGGGTTAGGGGTGTGTTGGGGTTAGGGTTGGAGCTAGAATTAGGGGGTTTCCACTGTTTAGTTACATCAGGGGGTCTCCAAACACGACAGCCAATTTTGCGCTCAAAAAGTCAAATGGTGCTCCCTCCCTTCTGAGCTCTGCCGTGCGCCCAATCAGTGGGTTACCCCCACATATGGGGCATCAGCGTACTCGGGATAAATTGGACAACAACTTTCGGGGTCCAATTTCTCCTGTTAGCCTTGTAAAAATAAATACTTGGGCGCTAAAAAATCTTTTTTGTGGAAAAAAAAATATTTTTTTATTTTCACGACTCTGCATTCTAAACTTCTGTGAAGCACTTGGGCATTCAAAGTTCTCACCACACATCTAGATAAGTTCCTTGGGGGGTCTAGTTTCCAAAATGGGGTCAATTGTGGAGGGTTTCTACTGGTTAGGTACATCAGGGGCTCTGCAAACGCAACATAACGCCCGCAGACCATTCTATCAAAGTCTGCATTCCAAAACGGCGCTCCTTCCCTTTGGAGCTCTGCCGTGCGCCCAAACAGTGGTTTACCCCCACATATGGCACATCAGCGTACTCGGGAAAAATTGGACAACAACTATTGCAGTCCAATTTCTCCTGTTACCCTTGTGAAAATAAAAACTTGGGGGCTACAATATCTTTTTTGTGGAAAAAAAAATATTTTTTATTTTTACGACTCTGCATTCTAAACTTCTGTGACGCACTTGGGCATTCAAAGTTCTCACCACACATCTAGATAAGTTCCTTGGGGGGTCTAGTTTCCAAAATGGGGTCACTTGTGGAGGGTTTCTACTGGTTAGGTACATCAGAGGCTCTGCAAACGCAACATAACGCCCACAGACCATTCTATCAAAGTCTGCATTCCAAAACGGCGCTCCTTCCTTCCGAGCTCTGCCGTGCGCCCAAACAGTGGTTTACCCCCACATATGGGGTACCAGCATACTCGGGACAAATTGTACAACAACTTTTGGGGTCCAATTTCTCTTGTTACCCTTGTGAAAATAAAAACTTGGGGGCTAAAAAATCTTTTTTGTGGAAAAAATTTTTTTTTTATTTTCACGACTCTGCATTCTAAACTTCTGTGAAGCACTTGGGCATTCAAAGTTCTCACCACACATCTAGATAAGTTCCATGGGGGGTCTAGTTTCCAAAATGGGGTCACTTGTGGGGGATTTCTACTGTTTAGGCACATCAGGGGCTCTCCAAACGCGACATGGCGTCCGATCTCAATTCCAGACAATTCTACATTGAAAAAGTAAAACGGCACTCCTTCTCTTCCAAGCTCTGCGGTGCGCCCAAACAGTGGTTTACCCCCACATATTGGGTATCAACATACTCAGGAGAAATCTCACAACAACTTTTGTGGTCTAATTTCTCCTGTTACCCTTGTGAAAATAAAAATTTGGGGGCAAAAAGATCATTTTTGTAGAAAAAATGCGATTTTTATTTTTCACGGCTCTACGTTATAAACGTCTGTGAAGCACATGGGGGTTCAAAGTGCTCACCACACATCTAGATAAGTTCCTTAAGGGGTCTAGTTTCCAAAATGGTGTCACTTGTGGGGGTTTCCACTGTTTAGGCACATCAGGGGCTCTCCAAACGCGACATGGCGTCCAATCTCAATTTCAGCCAATTTTACATTGAAAAAGTAAAACGGCACTCCTTCTCTTCCAAGCTCTGCGGTGCGCCCAAACAGTGGTTTACCCCCACATATTGGGTATCGACGTACTCAGGAGAAATTGCACAACAACTTTTATGGTCTAATTTCTCCTGTTACCCTTGTGAAAATAAAAATTTTGGGGCAAAAAGATCATTTTTGTAGAAGAAATGCGATTTTTTATTTTCACGGCTGTACGTTATAAACTTCTGTGAAGCACATGGGGGTTCAAAGTGCTCACCACACATCTAGATAAGTTCCTTAAGGGGTCTAGTTTCCAAAATGGGGTCACTTGTGGGGGGTTTCCACTGTTTAGGCACATCAGAGGCTCTCCAAACGCGACATGGCATCCAATCTCAATTCCAGCCAATTCTACATTGAAAAAGTAAAACGGCACTCCTTCCCTTCCAAGCTCTGCGGTGCGCCCAAACAGTGGTTTACCCTCACATATGGGGTATCGACGTATTCAGGAGAATAATAATAATAATAATAATAATAATAATAATAATTTTATTTATATAGCGCCAACATATTCCGCAGCGCTTTACAAATTATAGAGGGGACTTGTACAGACAATAGACATTACAGCATAACAGAAATACAGTTCAAAACAGATACCAGGAGGAGTGAGGGCCCTGCTCGCAAGCTTACAAACTATGAGGAAAAGGGGAGACACGAGAGGTGGATGGTAACAATTGCTTTAGTTATTCGGACCGGCCATAGTGTAAGGCTCAGGTGTTCATGTAAAGCTGCATGAACCAGTTAACTGCCTAAGTATGTAGCAGTACAGACACAGAGGGCTAATACTGCATAAAGTGTATGAGAACATGATGCGAGGAACCTTTTTTTTTTCTTTTTTTTTATTATAAATAGGCCACACAGGGATCGTTAGGTTAATGCATTGAGGCGGTAGGCCAGTCTGAACAAATGAGTTTTTAGGGCACGCTTAAAACTGTGGGGATTGGGGATTAATCGTATTAACCTAGGTAGTGCATTCCAAAGAATCGGCGCAGCACGTGTAAAGTCTTGGAGACGGGAGTGGGAGGTTCTGATTATTGAGGATGCTAACCTGAGGTCATTAGCGGAGCGGAGAGCACGGGTAGGGTGGTAGACGGATACCAGGGAGGAGTTGTAGGGTGGTGCTGAGCCATGGAGTGCTTTGTGGATGAGGGTAGTAGTTTTGTACTGGATTCTGGAGTTGATGGGTAACCAGTGTAATGACTGGCACAGGGTAGAGGCATCGGTGTAACGGTTGGTGAGGAATATGATCCTGGCTGCAGCATTCAGGACAGATTGGAGCGGGGAGAGTTTTGCAAGAGGGAGGCCGATTAGTAGAGAGTTAAAATAGTCCAGACGAGAATGAATAAGTGAAACAGTAAGAGTTTTTGCAGAGTCGAAATTAAGAAAAGGGCGAATTCTAGAAATGTTTTTGAGATGCAGGTAAGAAGAGCGAGCCAGTGATCGGATGTGGGGGGTGAATGAAAGGTCAGAATCAAGGATGACCCCAAGGCAGCGGGCATGTTGCTTTGGAGTAATGGTGGAACCGCACACGGAGATGGCAATGTCAGGCAAAGGTAGGTTAGTAGAGGGAGAGAACACGAGGAGTTCAGTTTTTGACAGGTTTAGTTTCAGATAGAGGGAGGACATGATGTTAGAGACAGCGGTAAGACAATCACTGGTGTTTTCTAAAAAGGTCGGTGTGATATCGGGAGCAGAAGTGTATAATTGGGTGTCGTCAGCATAGAGATGGTACTGGAAACCAAATCTACTGATTGTTTGTCCAATAGGGGCAGTATACAACGAGAAGAGGAGGGGGCCTAGGACTGATCCTTGAGGAACCCCAACAGTAAGGGGAAGGTGAGAGGAGGAGGAACCAGCAAAACATACAGTGAAGGATCGGTCAGAGAGATAGGAGGAGAACCAGGAGAGAACGGTGTCCTTGAGGCCGATGGAGCGGAGCATAGTGAGGAGGAGCTGATGATCCACAGTGTCGAATGCTGCAGAGAGATCCAAGAGAATTAGCATGGAGTAGTGACCATTAGATTTAGCTGTTAGTAGGTCATTAGAGACTTTAATGAGGGCAGTTTCAGTAGAGTGTAAAGAGCGGAAGCCAGATTGAAGAGGGTCGAGAAGAGAGTTATCTGAGAGATAGTGGGTAAGACGGGAGTGGACCAGGCGTTCGAGGAGTTTAGAGATGAAGGGAAGATTAGAGACAGGTCTATAATTAGCGGCACAGTTTTGGTCGAGGGATGGTTTTTTAAGTAATGGATGTATGATGGCATGCTTAAATGAGGAGGGAAAAATACCGGAAGTGAGGGAAAGGTTGAATATTTTTGTTAGGTGAGAGGTGATAGCCGGGGAAAGGGACTGGAGGAGATGTGACGGAATGGGGTCACTGGTGCAAGTGGTCGGGCGAGAAGATGCAAGGAGCCTGCTTACTTCTTCTTCTGTAACTGCTTCAAAGTCAGAGAGTGAACTAGATGCAGTGGGGGAGGGAGGACAGTGCATGGTATGAAGAGATTGGGAGATGATTTCCTGTCGAATGTGGTCAATTTTTTCTTTGAAGTAATTGGCCAGATCGTCAGCACGGAGATCCGTGGTTGGGGCCTGCTCTCTTGGGTTGAGTAGGGACTGGAACGTGTCAAAGAGACGTTTAGGGTTATTGGACAGGGAGGTGATGAGGGTGTTGAAGTAGGTTTGTTTGGAGAGGTGAAGGGCAGAATTGTATGTCTTTAGCATGAACTTATAATGGATGAAATCTTCGGGTAGATTAGATTTTCTCCACAGACGTTCTGCGCACCTGGAGCACCGCTGCAGGAAACATGTTTGCAGCGTGTGCCACGGTTGTTGCCGTCTGTGCCGAGTTGTTTTATGTATAGGAGGAGCAGCTTCATCCAGAGCACTTTGCAGGGTTTCATTGTAATGCTTCAATGCAGAATCAGGACATGAGATGGAGGAAATAGGGGCCAATGAGGACTGCAAGTTCTTCATAAGTTTCTGGGTGTTAATGGCCTGTATGTTTCTATAGGTGTGGAAAGTGGGGGTGACCTGAGCGGGATGGCAGTTCTTGATAGAGAATGAAAGAAGGTTGTGGTCAGAGAGCGGGAGAGGGGAGTTTGTGAAGTCATCCACTGAGCAAAGTCGGGAGAAGACCAAGTCAAGGGAGTTTCCATCTTCATGTGTTGGAGAGTTAGTATGCTGCGAGAGGCCAAAAGAGGAGGATAGAGATAAAAGGTGAGAAGCAGATGGGGAGAGGGGAGAGGCAATGGGGATGTTGAAATCACCCATGATAAGGATGGGGGTGTCACAGGAGAGAAAGTGTGGAAGCCAGGTGGCAAAGTGATCCAGGAACTGATGAGAGGGGCCGGGAGGACGATACACCACCGCCACTCGCATGGAGAAGGGGACGTAGAGTCTGACCACATGGACCTCAAAGGAAGGGAAGACAAGTGAGGGTACTTGGGGGATAACTTGGAAAGTACATTTGGGTGAAAGGAGCAGACCAACGCCTCCACCTGCTCTGTTGTCTGATCTTGGGGTATGAGAAAAGTGTAGTCCACCATATGAAAGAGCAGCAGCAGCGGTGGTGTCTGACTGCTGGATCCAGGTTTCAGTAAGAGCCAGGAGATTAAGAGAATTAGAAAGGAAGAAGTCATGAATGAAGGAGAGTTTATTACACACAGAGCGAGAATTCCAAAGGGCACAATTGAAAGAGACAGCAGGCATGCAGGGAATATTAATAAGGTTAGAGGGGTTTCTGGGTGTAGCAGTTGGGAGGTTTGACTGGCTATAACATGGGGGGCCGGGGTTTGGAGATATGTCTCCAGCGACTAGGAGAAGGAGGATCGAAAGAGTGAGCAGATGGTTAAGTGATTTGTGAGAGCGTCTCTTGTGTTGGATGTTGGGACTGAATGGATCTGTGCTGTTAAGCAATGTGAACAGAGCATGAGTGCTATACATAGGAGAGGCAAGGACAGAGGGGCCGATATGGATGGAGTGTAGAGAGTTAATGCAGGGGCGGTGAATGTGAGTGAATGAAGCAGCCAGAATATAGATTATACAAATAAATATGGTGAGTATTTGTGCTGTTTCAAGTGAATATGGATTAGATTTAGATTGTCTTACCTGTCTCCTGTCCAACTGCCATGTTATAACTGCCGAGTACTTAGAAAAAAAAGTACTTTGAATAAAAAATACACGAATAACAGTGCACGAATGCATCCCTGCACGAATGCATCCCCAAGCTACATCTACATTTATAGAAGGCTAGCCCTTAGATCTCTTTCTTTTTTTTTTTTTTTTTTTTTGTGTTAAAGCTCGTTAGCAATCAATCAAACTCAGTTGAGACAACAGGACACAATAAATGTAGTGATCAGATAAACAAATGTCCAGGTCTACATGGATCATAAAGCACTTTGAAACAGTTATGTGATCTCTCTGAGTAAGGACATGCAAAAGTGAGTTAAATATCTATAAACACAAACAAAGGCATAATAGGATGACTAACATATATAGATACATGCAGGATTCAATGCCGAAGATAGAATGACTCAGATACCATCCAAGCTGCTTGCTGTCAGGGACTGGAGCAATAGACATGCAGGATATTTCAGCTCAGAGAATGAATGATCTGTTTACCATCCAAGCTGCTTGCTGTCAGGGACTGGAACAATAGACATGCAGGATATATAGGAGAAATAGCACAACAACTTTTGTGGTCTAATTTCTCCTGTTACCCTTGTGAAAATAAGAATTTGTGGGCGAAAAGATCATTTTTGTGTAAACAAAAGCGATTTTTTATTTTCACGGCTCTACGTTATAAACTTCCGTGAAGCACTTGGGAGTTCAAAGTGCTCACCACACATCTAGATAAGTTCCTTAAGGGGTCTAGTTTCCAAAATGGTGTCACTTGTGGGGGGTTTCCACTGTTTAGGTACATCAGGGGCTCTCTAAACGTGACATGGCGTCCGATCTCAATTCCAGCCAATTCTGCATTGAAAAAGTCAAACGACACTCCTTCAATTCCAAGCTCTGCGGTGAGCCCAAACATTGGTTTACCCCCACATATGGGGTATTGGCGTATTCAGGAGAAATTGCATAACAAAATTTATGGTTACATTTCTGTTTTTACACATGTGAAAATAAAAAAAATGGTTCTGAATTAAGATGTTTGCCAAAAAAAAGTGAAATGTTAATTTTTTCCTTCCACATTGTTTCAGTTCCTGTGAAGCACGTAAAGGGTTAATAAACTTCTTGAATGTGGTTTTGAGAACCTTGAGGGGTGTAGTTTTTAGAACGGTGTCACACTTCATTATTTTCTATCATATAGACCCCTCAAAATGACTTCAAATGTGATGTGGTCCCTAAAAAAAAATGGTGTTGTAAAAATGAGAAATTGCTGGTCAACTTTTAACCCTTATAACTCCCTAACAAAAAAAAATCTTGTTTCCAAAATTGTGCTGATGTAAAGTAGACATGTGGGAAATGTTATTTATTAACTATTTTTAGTGACATATCTCTCTGATTTAAAGGGAACCTGTCACCTGAATTTGGCGGGACCAGTTTTGGGTCATATGGGCGGAGTTTTCAGGTGTTTGATTCACCCTTTCCTTACCCGCTGGCTGCATGCTGGCCGAAATATTGGATTGAAGTTAATTTTCTGTCCTCCGTAGTACACGCCTGCGCAAGGTAATCTTGCTTTGCGCAGGCGTGTACTGCGGAGGACAGAGAATGAACTTCAATCCAATATTTCGGCCAGCATGCAGCCAGCGGGTAAGGAAAGGGTGAATCAAACACCTGAAAACTCCGCCCATATGACCCAAAACTGGTCCCGCCAAATTCAGGTGACAGGTTCCCTTTAAGGGCATAAAAATACAAAGTTTGAAAATTGCAAAATTGTAAATATTTTCGCCATATTTCCGTTTTTTTCATAAATAATCGCAAGCAATATCGAAGAAATGTTACCACTATCATGAAGTACAATATGTCACGAAAAAACAGTCTCAGAATCAGCGGGATCCGTTAAAGCGTTCCAGAGTTATAACCTCATAAAGTGACAGTGGTCAGAATTGTAAAAATTGGCTCGGTCATTAAGTACCAAATTTGCTCTGTCACTAAGGGGTTAAACTATTGCTTCTTGGTTGATGTAAAGGTACCTAATGAGGCTGATTAGGTGGTTCAGTACACCCATATCCTTAATGGTATTTCAAAAGTTATGGTGATCAATGCAGTCAAAGGCTTTGCTTTAGCCGATGAAGCATGTTTCTTTGATCTTTAGGTATGCCTTCCTGGTCTTGCCCCTCAGATGTTCACTTCCTATATCTGTACATATGTTTTGATAATAAAGTTCTTTGTCTGCTAAAATGGCTGTCTGTAGTCTTTTACAGATGTTGTTTGTGTCCTGCTTATTACCTTTTGCTTTTGCCATTGGTCTTTCTTTGATTTTTAGGCTGCCGTCACACTAGCAGTATTTGGTCAGTATTTTACCTCAGTATTTGTAAGCCAAAACCAGGAGTGGGTGATAAATACCGAAGTGGCGCATGTGTTTCTATTAAACTTTTCCTCTAATTGTTCCACTCCTGGTTTTGGCTTACAAATACTGAGGTAAAATACTGACCAAATACTGCTAGTGTGTCGGCAGCCTTAGGGTCTCTTCTATTAACCCCTATCTGACCTCGAGCGGGATAGTACGTCCGAGGTCAGATCCCCTGCTTTGATGTGGGCTCCGGCGGTGAGTGTTGTGAATTCTGTGGCTGAATTCACTTCTGTGGTCACAAGTGGTATTGCAGTCTCTGGGCTTCCTCCCTCAGGTGTTTTGGTGAGCTCGTTGGCTGCCTTGCTATTTAGCTCCACCTGAGTCTGTCTTCCTTGCTCCTTGTCAATGTTCCAGTGTTGGATCTGAGCTACTGCATCTTTCCTTGGGCCTGCTGCTCTGCTAGATAAGTGCTTCTAGTTTGTTTTCTGTTTTTTCTGTCCAGCTTGCTATTAACTTTTGCTGGAAGCTCTGAGAAGCAAAGGGGTGCACCGCCGTGCTGTTAGTTCGGCACGGTGGGTCTTTTTGCCCCTTTGCGTGGTTTTCGTTTTAGGGTTTTTTGTAGACTGCATAGTTCTCTTTGCTATCCTCGCTCTGTCTAGAATATCGGGCCTCACTTTGCTGAATCTATTTCATTCCTACGTTTGTCTTTTCATCTTGCTAACAGTCATTATACGTGGGGGGCTGCCTATTCCTTTGGGGTATTTCTCTGAGGTAAGTCAGGCTTGTATTTCTATCTTCAGGCTAGTCAGCTCCTCAGGCAGTGCCGAGTTGCATAGGTAGTGATAGGCGCAATCCACTGCTGCTTATAGTTGTGTGAGGATAGATCAGGTACTGCAGTCTACAGAGATTCCACGTCTCAGAGCTCGTCCTATTGTTTTTGGTTATTGCCAGATCTCTGTATGTGCGCTGATTACTGCACGCTGTGTTGCCTGATTGCCAGCCATAACAGGTGAGCCCGCATCAAAGCCGGGACATGTCAGCTGTTTTGAACAGCTGACATGTGCCCGCAATAGGTGCGGGCAGAATCGCGATCTGCCCGCACCTATTAACTAGTTAAATGCCGCTGTCAATCGCAGACAGCGGCATTAAACTACCGCATCCGGCCGGGCGGCCGGAAATGACGTCATCGCCGACCCCTGTCACATGATCGGGGGTCGGCGATGCGGCTCCATTGTAACCATAGAGGTCCTTGAGACCTCTATGGTTACTGATGACCGGTGGCTGAGAGCGCCACCCTGTGGTCGGCGCTCACAGCACACCTGCAATTCTGCTACATAGCAGCGATCAGCAGATCGCTGCTATGTAGCAGAGCCGATCGCGTTGTGCCTGCTTCTAGCCTCCCATGGAGGCTATTGAAGCATGGCAAAAGTTAAAAAAAAAGTTAAAAAAAATGTGAAAAAAATAAAAAAAATATAAAAGTTTAAATCACCCCCCTTTCGCCCCAATCAAAATAAATCAATAAAAAAAAAATCAAATGTACACATATTTGGTATCATAGTAACATAACATAGTTAGTAAGGCCGAAAAAAGACATTTGTCCATCCAGTTCAGCCTATATTCCATCATAATAAATACCCAGATCTACGTCCTTCTACAGAACCTAATAATTGTATGATACAATATTGTTCTGCTCCAGGAAGACATCCAGGCCTCTCTTGAACCCCTCGACTGAGTTCGCCATCACCACCTCCTCAGGCAAGCAATTCCAGATTCTCACTGCCCTAACAGTAAAGAATCCTCTTCTATGTTGGTGGAAAAACCTTCTCTCCTCCAGACGCAAAGAATGCCCCCTTGTGCCCGTCACCTTCCTTGGTATAAACAGATCCTCAGCGAGATATTTGTATTGTCCCCTTATATACTTATACATGGTTATTAGATCGCCCCTCAGTCGTCTTTTTTCTAGACTAAATAATCCTAATTTCGCTAATCTATCTGGGTATTGTAGTTCTCCCATCCCCTTTATTAATTTTGTTGCCCTCCTTTGTACTCTCTCTAGTTCCATTATATCCTTCCTGAGCACCGGTGCCCAAAACTGGACACAGTACTCCATGTGCGGTCTAACTAGGGATTTGTACAGAGGCAGTATAATGCTCTCATCATGTGTATCCAGACCTCTTTTAATGCACCCCATGATCCTGTTTGCCTTGGCAGCTGCTGCCTGGCACTGGCTGCTCCAGGTAAGTTTATCATTAACTAGGATCCCCAAGTCCTTCTCCCTGTCAGATTTACCCAGTGGTATCGCCACGTTCAGAATCGCCCGATCTATCAATAAAAAAAAGCATTAACCTGATCGCTAAACGGTGTAGCGAGAAAAAAATTCGAAACGCCAGAATTACGTTTTTTAGGTCGCCGCAACATTGCATTAAAATGCAATAACGGGCGATCAAAAGAATGTATCTGCACCAAAATGCTATCATTAAAAACGTCATCTCAGCACGCAAAAAATAAGCCCTCAACCGACCCCAGATCACGAAAAATGGAGACGCTACGAGTATCGGAAATGGCGCAATTTTTTTTTTTTTTTTTAAGCAAAGTTTGCAATTTTTTTTCACCACTTAGATAAAAAATAACCTAGTCATGTTAGGTGTCTATGAACTCGTACTTTTCAAAAACCTGACCTGCACATCCAAACATAGACTAAGTGTGAACAGGTGCTGAACCTAGAGTCGCCAACTCGTATATAGTTAAATAAATAAGGCAGCACACTGCAGCGCTAGAACATACAAACTTGAAATACGAAATTTGAACTGCATTACTGCACTAGAAATATGAAAAATGGGAGCATTTAGCGCATAAAAATGGCCAATTAATTACAGCAGGTCCAATACCCCTCCATAGAGAGAGAGAATTTTAGTCTAGGAAGAGGTTTCACATGTACCCATTCAGATGGAGACGTTTATTCTCAGCGAGGTAAGGCAAGCGTAGGACCTGGTATAAGAGAGATGCCGTAAAGTGGCTACCAGGTACACATAAAATTGGCCATTTTTATGCGCTAAACGCTCTCATTTTTCATATTTCTAGTGCAGTAATGCAGTTCAAATTTCGTATTTCAAGTTTGTATGTTCTAGCGCTGCAGTGTGCTGCCTTATTTATTTAACTATGAACTCGTACTGACCTGGAGAATCATAATGTCAAGTCAGTTTTAGCATTTAGTGAACCTAGCAAAAAAACCAAACAAAAAACAAGTGTGGGATTGCACTTTTTTTGCAATTTCACCGCACTTGGAATTTTTTTCCCGTTTTCTAGTACACGACATGCTAAAACCAATGATGTCTTTCAAAAGTACAACTCGTCCCGCAAAAAATAAGCCCTCACATGGCCACATTCACGGAAAAATAAAAAAGTTATGGCTCTGGGAAGGAGGGGAGTGAAAAACGAACAAGGAAATATGAAAAATCCCAAGGTCATGAAGGGGTTAACCATGGCTGTGGCGGTGTCTTCTGCCTCTTGTTTATTGTCTTAACGGCTTCTTCAGTAATAAACCAAGGACAGAAACATAATAATTAAATACCCTGCAGTAAATAAATAAACAGCATAGTGCTTGAAAATAATATATGGTATTTAGTTAACAACATGTTTTTTGGTAAAAAAAAAAAAAAATATGAAGGCCATCCCCCCTCGTCAAGACAACTGTAATTTTGACAGTCCTAACTCTAATATTAAAAACCTTACCATTTGTCATGTGACATGCGTGTGAATAAGGGCTGAGAGTGACTGGACCCAACTAGTGGACACACAGATACAGGAGACCACATGAATAATGTCCAGCTCATAAGAAAGGCAGGCCACACCTTTATACACATGATGCAAACGGACAGAAAAAACCCAAAGGTATGAACTGGGATATAAACTGGTGTGCATGCGGCATGTAAGCACATGTTCACACTAGACACTAAACAGAAAAAAAAACAAAAAAAGGACAGAAACTCAAATATTATAAACCTTATTTTTATGCACTATGCTATTTATTTACTGTAGAGTATTGAATCATCATGTTTCTGTCCTTGTTTTTTTCTAGTGTGAACATGCGCTTACACTCTGCATGCACACCAATCTATATCCCAGTTCATACCTTTTGTTTTTTTCTGTCTGCTTTCATCATGTGAATATAAGGGTCTGGTCTGCCTTTCTGTTGAACTGGACATTATTTATGTGGTCTCCTTCGGCTGTGTTTCCACCACAAATTGGCCAGACAAAATTGTTGGCACCTTTTCAAAACTGTGGGTAAATAACTTTATTTCAAGCATGTGATGCTCGTTAAAGCTCACCTGTGGCAAGTAACAGATGTGGGCAATATGAAAATAACACCTCAAATCAGACAAAAAGGTGAGAAGTTGGCTCAATCTTTGCATTGTGTGTCTGTGTATTTCACTCTAAGCATGGAGAACAGAAAGAGGAGAAGAGAGCTGTGTCAGAACTTGAGAACCAAATTTGTTGAAAAATATTAACAATCTCAAAGTTACAAGTCCATCTCCAGAGATCTTGATGTTCCATTGTCCACAGTGCGCAACATAATCAAGAAGTTTACGACTCACGGCACTGTAGCTAATCTGCTTGGACGTGTCAGCAAAGAAAATTGATGAAAGGTTGCAACACAGGATAGTCAGGTTGGTGGACAAGCAGCCCCAATCAAGTTCCAAAGAAATTCAAGCTGTCCTGCAGACTCAGGGTGCAAATTACTGTTGGGAGAAGGCACTGTTCAAATATGAGAGACCTGCAGCAGTTTGCAAAAGAAGAGTGGTCCAAAATTCCAGTTGACAGGAGTAAGAAGCTTGTTGATGATTATGGGAAGCGAATGATTGCAGTTATTTTTCCCAAATATTAGGTTGAGGGTGCCAACAATTTTGTCCAGCCCATTTTTTGCAGTTTTGATTGAAATTCTGAATTTCCCTATGTTTCGCTGTTTTATATGTATACTAGCTGAAGAGCCTGGCATTGCCCAGGCATAGTAACTAACTGGTTAGTTATAACAGATTATAATGATTATATCTATATATATATAAATTTTAATGTATAGCCCCGCCCACATCACCAGTCAGCCAGAGCTACCGGACTACTACCACTAATATCCCACATCATCCCGTCAGCCAGAGCTACCGGACTACTACCACTAATATCCCACATCATCCCATCAGCCAGAGCCACCAGAATACTACCCCTAATATCACACATCATCCAGCCAAAGCCATCGGACTACTACCCCTAATGTCCCACATCATCCAGACAGCTAGAGCCACTGGACTACTACCCCTAATATCCCACATCATCCCATCAGCCAGAGCCACCGGACAGCTACTACTAATATCCCACATCATCCCATCAGCCAGATCAAGCAGACTACTACCACTAATATCCCACATAATCCCATCAGCCAGAGCCACCAGAATACTACCCCTAATATGTCACATCATCCCATCAGCCAGAGCCACCGAACTACTACCCTTAATATCCCACATCATCCCATCAGAGCCACAGGACTACCCCTAATATTCCACATCATCCCGTCAGCCAGAGCCACCGGAATACTACCCCTAATATTCCACATCATCCCGTCAGCCAGAGCCACCGGAATACTACCACTAATATTCCACATCATCCCATCAGAGCAATCGGACTACTACCCCTAATATCCCACATCATCCTGTCAGCCAGAACCAACAGACTACTACCACTAATATCCCACATCATCCCATCAGCCAGAGCCACCAGACTACTACCCCTAATATCCCACATCGTCTTGTCAAAGCCACCGGACTACTACTACTAATATCCCACATCATCCCGTCAGCCAGAGCCACCAGACTACTACCCCTAATATCGCAAATCATCCTGTCAGCCAGAACCAACAGACTACTACCCCTAATATCCCACATCAGCCAGAGCCACCGGACTACTACCACTAATATCCCACATCATCCTATCAGAGCTAACATTGTCAGGTTGGCGCTGTTACACAGATTAAAATCATACCTGGGTTGGAGAAATCCATCTTGTGTTTCTTTTTTTAATCTATGTTTTAATTTTTAAGTTAATGAGATGCTTCATGCCAGACAAAGAGAAGTTCCTGATTCTGGGCTCCCCCTGCAGTCTGTCTCAGAGGGTGGTCTGTGTCGGCACAGTAATAAATTGTGTTATTTCCAGCTTTACAGAAGGACGATAACATTAAACAAGCCTAAAGTGACATTCTTTTGGCGAATTAAGCATTATTTATCCTAATGAATATAACTAAGCCATAGAAACCTGATCATTCATTTTTTCTTCCATGTTTGCATTGTAGGTATTACATCCTAGCAGTATAAATAGGTTGATGCAGCATTATTTGCTTTAATGAATAAAACATTAATTAGCATGCACAGTATTGTGTGTTAAAGCCCCATGAAAATTCTAAAGCCTCTTATTGAATGTGAGCTGAGGAGTTGACAGCTTTGCAGAAGATTGTTATTGGCTCTGCTTCTTTTGTTGAACTATTAGATGTTTAGAAAATGACAGAAATATGGAAGAGTGCAATTTCCCTGTGCAATTCACAAACCGTGAGTACTGTGCAACAAATGTCACATCACAAGTTATCAGGCTTAGTTTAAGGCCAGAGTAATACTCAACGTATAAAAAAATCGGTCTAATTTTGATGGCCGAGAATCGCACCAATGTTCTCCGTGTGGTGATCCGTGTGTAATCCGTTTGCAATGCGATAATGCGATTTCCTCCCATCTAGTATCTGTATGAAATCTGTATGCAATGTGATTTTAACATAAGCTTCTACATACAGCAGTTCTCTGTCATTGACACATCGTTTTAAAATGAAATATTCTTCAAAATATATATATATATATATATACATATATATATATAAATATATATTAGAGAACTGGCATTTTCCCACACTCCAGAGTTCAGCGCAGGTCAGGCTGTGAGGGTGCGCAGCATCAGTGATGGCACCGCTAGTCACTGATGCTGCGTCGGCAGCATCTCAATCATTCACCAGTGGTTTACAGCCGGGGCGGTCGCATCTTAGCACTGCCCTGGTTGTAATCTGTATATCCCTCAGACATGGATTACTGTATGGGACCCAGCGACATACAGGTATGGGTATATTGTTGTTTTTTTTATTTTACTTTTATTACTGGAGAACGAGGGTGTCGCATGGATTAGCTGAAAAATAAAGATGGGAAACTGTGTTTAGTGTTTTATTTCATTACAATTATTTTTTCTGGCTGTGTCTTTATTTAAACCTGTAACAACTATAGGATTAGTAATAGATAGGTGTCTTATTGACACATCTCCATTACTAAGCCGGCTTGATGTCACCTTACAATACAAAGGTGACATCAACCCCACAACTATTACCCCACTTTCCACCACTACAGGGCGAGTGGGAGGAGAAAGGCTAAGTGCTGGAATTGGCACATCTTAGAGATGCGCCATTTCTGGGGTGGCTGGGGGCAGATGTTTTAGCCATAGGGGGCAATATCCATGGTCCCTTCCTAGGCTATTAATATCTGCCCCCAATCACTGGTTTTCCCTTTTCTGGTTTGAAAAATTGAGCGGGAGCCCATGCGAGATTTTCCCCAATAAATAATCTTTTGTTAATTACATACATGTCCCCTAGTTTGCACACACACTGTACTAATTGTATTGATCACTGATATCTATATATCTACCTATTCTGCATCAATTTACCTTATGTAAACCATGTCTTCTATCATGTCAGCTCCTGCATTGATTTTACAGGAGCTGACTGTAACGAACGGAAGCGGAGGCACAGGTGGTGAAGCTTACATTCATTTTTTATTGATAAATCTGTGGAACCTCGGGATCACAGTCTAGGGCTCCGAAGGGGGTGTAACTACGTGAGCCCCAGACATCCGTGGTAAGTCTCCTCGAGCAATGTCAGAATGGAATTCCTGGAGGACATGGGTGCTACCGCCAGTTAGACCCCGGACATGTGGCAGCTGTCCAAAAAAAGAGAAAAAAATCCAGCTTCCAAAAACTTACAAATTTATTCAGGATAAAAGGCAAAGTCCAGTCCAATCCAATAAATTACATAGTGAAGAGTAGCAAGCTACGCGTTTCGAACAATGGTATGTTCTTTAAGAAGAGCTTTGAGAAAGAACATACCATTGTTCGAAACGTGTAGCTTGCTACTCTTCACTATGTAATTTATTGGATTGGACTGGACTTTGCCTTTTATCCTGAATAAATTTGTAAGTTTTTGGAAGCTGGATTTTTTTCTCTTTTTTTGGATTGCTTGCTCACGTGATGACTACATGTTATCCGTGCTTCCCCACAACACATGCCGACAGGTGAGCTGGTATATATTTTTTTCTTTTTTCTGCTATATGTGGCAGCTGTCCCAGTGGGACAAACGGACCAGTAGGGTTGGCAGATGTCGTAGAACTGACCGGTGGGTTCTGGGCGTATGTGTAGGAGCTGACATCGGTGGTACAGGCATTGTCCAGAGGTACGGATGGCTGAATGGCGGGACATGACGGAACTGGCATAGACAGAATCAACATCATCCAGGATAGCTGGGTGGCAGGCGGATGACAGTCTGTGGAGACAAACAGTGTAAACGGAGCACTGGAAAAACACTTCAGAAGCTAAAGCACACACTAGCTGAAACCGGAAACTAGCAACAGAGGATACTTGTTGCTCTGGCACCCTCTGTATGGCGGAGGGGCTAGAAATAGTAATCACTAACACGCCATTGGTCAGAAGTACTTTTAGAAAAATGCGCGCTGTCTCTTCAAGAGACCGGGAACGTGCACGCGACCTAGGCACTCTACCCGGGAACCTGCTGGCCACGTGCCAAGAAGCAGGGAAAAGAGAGGAAGAAGAGGCTGCGGCAGAACGGCGTGGAGCCGGCACAGAGTGGGAGTACTGACGGGGACCCCGTAAAGGTACGGGACCATAACCAGGTGTAACACCGACAAATGAATTACCGGCTAATCTTCTATCTTTCTCTCTATGAAATATAAAGACATACAGTTGTGACCAAAAGTATTGGCACCCCTGCAATTCTGTCAGATAATACTCAGTTTCTTCCTGAAAAAGATTGCAAACACAAATTCTTTGGTATTATTATCTTCATTTAATTTGTTTTAAATGAAAAAACACAAAAGAGAATGAAGCAAAAAGCAAAACATTGATCATTTCACGCAAAACTCCAAAAATGGGCCAGACAAAAGTATTGGCACCCTCAGCCTAACACTTGGTTGCACAACCTTTAGCCAAAATAACTGCAACCAACTGCTTCCGGTAACCATCAATGAGTTTCTTACAATGCTCTGCTGGAATTTTAGACCATTCTTCTTTGGCAAACTGCTCCAGGTCCCTGAAATTTGAAGAGTGCCTTCTCCAAACTGCCATTTTTAGATCTCTCCACAGGTGTTCTATGGGATTCAGGTCTGGACTCATTGCTGGCCACCTTAGAAGTCTCCAGTGCTTTCTCTCAAACCATTTTCTAGTGCTTTTTGAAGTGTGTTTTGGGTCATTGACCCATGACCTCTGAGGGAGACCCAGCTTTCTCACACTGGGCCCTACATTATGCTGCAAAATTTATTGGTAGTCTTCAGACTTCATAATGCCATGCACACAGTCAAGCAGTCCAGTGCCAGAGGCAGCAAAGCAACCCCAAAACATTAGGGAACCTCTGCCATGTTTGACTGTAGGGACCGTGTTCTTTTCTTTGAATGGCTCTTTTTTTCTCCTGTAAACTCTATGTTGATGTCTTTGCCAAAAAGCTCTACTTTTGTCTCATCTGACCAGAGAACATTCTTTCAAAACGTTTTAGGCTTTTTCAGGTAAGTTTTGACAAACTCCAGCCTGACTTTTTTATGTCTCGGGGTAAGTCTGGGGGTGCAGTGGAAAGTGATCGGCTGCCTTCAAGATCCTTCAGCATGACTGGTTTGGCAGTGGGTCAGTAATGGTGTGGGGTGGCATTTCTTTATAGGGCCGCACAGCCCTCCATGTGCTCGCCAGATGAGATGAGATCTTCAGACCCCTTGTGAGACCATATGCTGGTGTGGTTGGCCCTGGGTTCCTCCTAATGCAGGACAATGCCGAACCTCAAGTGGCTGGAGTGTGTCAGCAGTTCCTGCAAGATGAAGGCATTGAAGCTATGGACTGTCCCACCCGTTCCCCAGACCTGAATCTGATTGAACACATCTGGGACATAATGTCTTGCACCATCCACCAACGTCACATTGCCCCACAGACTGTACAGGAGTTGGCGGATGCTTTAGTCCAGGTCTGGGAGGACATCCCTCAGGAGACCATCCGCTGCCTCATCAGGAGCATGCCCAGGCATTGTAGGGAGGTCATACAGGCACGTGGAGGCCACACACACCACTGAACATCATTTCCTTGTCTGGAGGCATTTCCACTGAAGTTGGATCAGCCTGTACTTGATTTTCCACTTTGATTTTGAGCATCATTACAACTTCAGACCTCCGTCGGATATTAGTTGTGATTTACGTTGACACTTTTTAGGTTTTATTGCTCTCAACACATTCCACTATGTAATGAATAAAGATTTACAACTGGAATATTTCATTCAGTGATATCTAGGATGTGGGGTCTTAGTGTTCCCTTTATTTTTTGAGCAGTGCATATATATATATATATATATATATATATATATATATGTATACCTATTCTATGTGTATGTATGTATGCTATCTGATTTATTCTAACATGTCAGTGTGATTTTTACAGTAGCCATAAGTGAATTGCCAGCTTTTCAAAGGACACCGGTGTGAAAAATCGAACAGCACTGGCATGGTGCGAGTGCTGTGCGATTTTTTTCTCGTACCCATTGACTTGCATCGGCATGTTACGATTTCACTCACACATATAATACGGCCGAGAAAAAAACGGTGATGTGAGCTACCCCATAGATTAATACTGGTACAAGTGCTATGCGATTTTTTCTTGCAGAGCACTCATCTGTATTCATCGCTAGTGTGACTCTGGCGTAATATGAATGATGCAGCACAGGAACCCAAAGAGCCACAAGGAGATGCCTTTTTATTGAGTTTTAAAAAATGTCTTGCACCATTGAGACATATTGCTTAATGAACAACTCCCATCTCAGACTGATGGAAGTGCTCATCAAGGAACCAGTCCCTCTAAATAAGTGAGGAGGAAGAGCACATAGGTATAGGAAAGTCATCGAACAGTGAGCTTGACTTCTGGACCAACTCCTTGCCTCTCATTCTCTGATCCTCTTCTTCTCCAGGGCCTTCTTTATTTGGTTCTTTCTTCTGGAAGCTCAGAACTTAGTGTGCAGTAGCTGTAAGAGCAATGGAGAGCCAAAGAGCAGTGAATATATGACGTATACAGTGGCTGCATTCTGGATTAGTGGTTTGATTAATCATGTATTGAATATAGTCTAGTGTGTGTGTTTTGGCCTTGCTGCTGGCCACACGCCTATCCATGCCCATTATCCATTTTTTTCTACCCTGGCAAGAGGAGATGTCAGAAGGCAGTGGACAAGAGGGACTTTCAGCAGACAACTGAGGGTGTAGATCCAAATCTGGGACTGTCTGCTGTGGCCAGGACAGTTGAGACTAGAGATGAGAGGATTGATTCACTGGACTGCGGACCAGCATCCAGGTCAGTAGTACCAGGCAGCTGGATGAGAGGCCGCGAATGTCTAACCTTTTAGCGTTCCCGGCACGGTTTTTGATTAGTTCAGGCAGCACGATGTCACATGTGCGTCCTGCTCATCTCTAGCTGGGACCTGTGGATTTATTATTTGTTCCTTCATTCACAGTCAGAGCAGCCAAAATTTTCCTATCTTTATGTAGCTTCACAATATGCCATCTGGCTTTTTTGTGTCTCTAAGGCCATGTTCACACATTGCATAAATACCAACTTTTTTGTTTTCTGCAGGTGTCTGCACCAAACTACACAATAAACTTCTCACCTTTATATGATGCGTTTTTGGTGCAGATGTGAAGCTGAATTTTTAATAATAAAAAAGGAAAAGCTTTAATTCTGCACTTAATAAAGTATCGGCAGCTTTTTACATGTGTTTATTTAGTCTCCACATAGAAGACAAGAGAAAAAAAAGCACCAAAGCCCCATAGTTCAGCAGTGTCTTTAGACCACAGGGGGCGCAGTTCTCATGAAATCACATCCACTTTGCTTGGACAGTTAAGTACATCAGAATTTTTGTGCAAAAAAGCAGAAGAAAATACACTGCTTACATGTGAACATGGTGTAAATTTCTAAGCAAAGTAGATTCCATGGAAGCTCTGTCCTCGGTGTGTCTCCTGTACTCTGTTTTGGTGCATTTTTTCTCTATAGGCTTCTTCTGAAAAAAATGCATGAAGAAAAAACTGCCGTTGCATTTTTAAATGCAGAATCAAAGTATTTTTATAGTGTTAAAAAAGTATTAAAAGCTCATCTTCATGTCTGCCCCCAAATCACATCAAATAAGGTGGAAAACACATAAAAGAAATGCATCAAACACGCTATAATCAGAGAAGATTGTTATTGCGTTGTGTGGTGAGGACTCCCGCAGAAAAGAAAAAACAAAAAACAATAGATAGGGTCTTATATATAAATATAGAACCAAAAGAAAACAAACCTCTAAAATATGGATTTTATTAATAAATTCTAAAAAAAGCATCCATCTATATAGACACATAATAAAGGAATCAACACAGGGTCAGTTAGCAGATTCACATGTCTGTGTGAGGCTGCTTTCACACTTCAGTTTTTTGCCATCAGGCTCAATCCAGCAAATTTTGAAAAAAACAGATCCGTCGACTGATGCCGCCAGATCCGTTTTTTTTCTCATAGACTTGTATTAGCGAATGATTGCGATGGATGTTCTCACGTTTCATCCGACGTTTGCCGGATCCGTCGATAATTGTTTATCCAGCGGTGGGAAAAAACGGACAAAGTAAGGTTATTTGTTTCCGGTGCCGTCCGGCGTTTGCTAGAATGGAAGCCTATGGGAGCCGGAAATTGCCAGATCTGTCAAATGATGGATTTTTTAACTGCGCATGCTCAGATACCAGCCCCCAATTAGGAAAATGATATAAAGCCTGCCAGATAGGGCTTCACTCATCCATTTACCAGCCAGCCAGCAAGCAAGACACAGTCCTGCCGCCAGAGCTTAAACCTGCACCCATAGCTTAAACCTGCCACGAGAGCTTAAACCTGCCCCAGGCCAGCAAGCCACAGCCTGCCAGCAGCCAGCAGCCAGCCACAGCCTGCCAGCAGCCAGCCACAGCCTACCAGGACAGCAGCCAGCCGCAGCCAGCCACAGCCTACCAAGCCAGCAGCCGGCAACAGCCACCTGCAGCTGGGGCTCGATCTAGAGGTCCTGAATGCACCACCCAGGGTCATTGGCGTGAGCATCAGGGCGGTCGCCATCGAGTAAGTACCTTTTTCTTCATTTTATTTTTTATTCCACTTCATGTTGAGGATTTCAGTGTAGTGTTTTTGTTTTTTGTCTTTTTTAACAGGTCTTCACAGCGTGCTCCGGACTCGAACGGTGAGGAGGCCGGTCTCATCGATCTAATCCGAGAGCAGGAGCCGCTGTGGAATATGGGGGGACCGCAGCCACGCAGAACTTGGTGTGACCCATTGGCTCTGGGAGGAAGTATGCCACGAAGTTGTGGACCATTTGGAGGACCTTGATGTTAGGGCCAAGAATCAAACGCGTAAGTATTCACAGTTCAGTAGTTATGTTGCTGGATGTAATGGGTAGTATACTAACCAATTTGTGCTCTCACTTTACAGGGGAAAGAGTTATCAAGCGGTGGCAGTCACTAAGGGATCATTTCAAGAAGGAATTCAACAAGGAGATGCAGGCCCCGGGTGTATCGGGAGGACGCAGGAGCAAATAAAAATATGCAAGAGCCTTGTCGTTCCTCCGGTTGACTATTGTGAGCAGAAGGTAAATATTCCCCACCCCATTTACTAAGTGAAAATATTTACATGTGTAACCTTTTTTTGGGTTTCAGCCAGGGCCAAGCTGTAACGAATGGAAACGGAGGCACAGAAGTTGAAGTTCACATTCGTTTTTATTTAGGTTTAATGTGGAACCTCGGGACCACAGTCCGGGGGGCTCTGAAGGGAGCGTGACTACGTAACCCCCAGACACCCGTGGTAAGTCCCCTCGAACAGGGACAGAGTGAGAAGCCTGGGGGACACGGGTGCTATCTCCAGTTAGACCCCTAACTCGTGGCAGGTGTCCCAGTGGGACAATCGGACAAGTGGGGTTAGCGGGAGATGTGGAGCTAACCAGGTGATACGGGTGTACGGGTAGAAGCTGATTCTAATGG
Organism: Ranitomeya imitator; assembly: GCF_032444005.1. Lineage (NCBI taxonomy): Eukaryota > Metazoa > Chordata > Amphibia > Anura > Dendrobatidae > Ranitomeya > Ranitomeya imitator. The sequence continues at coordinate 622,107,281 of NC_091283.1, forward strand.
TACTGGCATTGTCTGGAGATGATGATGGCAGATTGGCGGGACGAGACGGGATTGCGTAGATAGAACAGTCATCGTCCAGGATAGCCGGGTAACTGGTAGCTGATGATCTGTGGAAACAGACAGTATAAGCGGAGTACAAGCAAAAGCACTTTAAAAACAGGAGCACATGCAGACAGGAACCGGAAGTAAGCAACAGTGGATACTTGTTGCTCCGGCGCCCTCCCTATGGTGGAGGAGCTAGAAATAGCAATGAATAACATGCCATTGGCTAGAAGCATAGAACAGTCATCGTCCAGGATAGCCGGGTAACTGGTAGCTGATGATCTGTGGAAACAGACAGTATAAGCGGAGTACAAGCAAAAGCACTTTAAAAACAGGAGCACATGCAGACAGGAACCGGAAGTAAGCAACAGTGGATACTTGTTGCTCCGGCGCCCTCCCTATGGTGGAGGAGCTAGAAATAGCAATGAATAACATGCCATTGGCTAGAAGCATATTTAAAAATGCATGCTGTCTCTTTAAAAGACCGGGAACAAGCGTGCGCGTGCACTAAGCACTCTGCCCGAGAACCTGCTGGCAGCAGACCAGGAAGCAGGAGGGGGAGGAGGAGGGGAAGCTGCATCCTGACAGCGTGGAGCCAGCACAGAGCGGGAGTCCTGACGGGGACCCCGCAAAGGTACAGAGACTGGACCGGGTGTAACACAAGCAATAATAATATATTTATTACATTTTTTTTCTTTGTTCCACAGCACCATCTGCATCACTCGGGAGCCTGCAGAGTTGAACCCTTATGAAGAGATCCCACAGGAGTCCGCCACCATGGGCCACTTCGACAGACCCGACCCATCTGCACCTTCCCAGCATTCCCTCACATTTGGTCCCTCGGTCCATTCCACGAGCACTGGAGTATCGTAGCAGACTTCATTACATGAAGCTGCTGGTGAGGATGTAGCTTTTCCTTTACCCTACCCCGTTGACACTGCTGCCACCTCTGGAACACCTGTGAGTTCTGGGCGGGAGCGCCAGAGGGGTCAGAAAAAGAGCTATGCACCTGAGTTCTTGCATCTAAATGCATCCTTCTAGAACTCGCTCAAACTATTGTAGGAGCAAATGACTGCAGGATTTAACCTCTTCAACAGTATTCTTGAGTTGCACACACGTCTGGATAGGATGCATTGAAATGCAAATAAATAGCCAAATTACTCCTTTTTCCAGGCAGTAGTCGAGCGCATAGGCAAGCTATCTCCTGACCAGCAAATGCATGTAATGCAAGCCTGCCAGTTTGCCCTAGCGCCTGTTAACTCCCAAGCCCCTCCACCCACCACGGTAGTTCCTCCTGCACCTGCCCGCCTTCCAGACACTGTCCCTCCTCCCCCTCCTATACAATACCAGCTTCCTGCCCCGTACCAGCTTCCTGCCCATTACCAGCATCCTGCCCCATACCAGTTCCCAACCACATCATCTGTGCCTCCACTCCCTGCCCAACCTCTACTCCCTGCTCAGTACCATCAGTCTCCTTCAACAACCATCCAACCATCATGTCCCAAACACAACCCTCTTCTCCACCCACCACCTCTCCTGCCTCCCAATCCCTCCACTCCACCCCTCAAACCTTACCAAATTTCCATCCCTACTCCCGGTTTTATGTCCACCCGTTCTCTTTCTTTCTCTACCCCCTTATTTTCTGTTTTACCTTCTGATCCGTCACCACCACAATCCTCTCTCCACACTCCCACTGTCGAAGTGGTCCAATCTGACAGCCCCTCCAGTATTATCTCCACCCCACACTACCTAAATGTATAAAACTTGTAAAGAAAAAATAATTTTTTGGTTTAAAATTTTTTGTCTTTCATTTATTTAATTATAAGGTTAAATACTTTGGGTAAAACAGGTACAATACTTTGGGTAAAACCCAACCAGGTACACTACTTTGGGTAAAACAGGTACAACACTTTAGGTAAAACCCAACCAGGTACAATACTTTGGGTAGCAAGGTCCTAGACAAATTTTTCAAACTATCTCATCCTGCCAGTGTACTCTTTCTTGAGGTGAACTAAAGTATTCAGCAAATCTGTCCCTCATTCTGGAAACGGACACAGAACTTCTAAAAGTAATTGCATGTAGAAAAGCCGTGGAGACACCATCACGTGTTTCTCAACGCAAGCAATAAATAGCCAGGTCTTTCACCGGGAAGGAACAACCACGGGAAGGGCAGTATCCAAAAAGGAAAACCACCTATGCCAAAACATGGTGTCCATCCATAGACAGCTGTTTCGGGGTATTTGCCCCTCATCAGTGTGGAGTAGGAAACTGGCTATTAGGAGCAGTGCCTAGTAAAAGGACTATAAACATAAGGATGAATGACCTCCGGGAGGTCAAAACATCCAACACCGCGGAGACACCATCACGTGTTTCTCAACGCAGTGATCCAGAACACTGCTCCTATCCCTTATGGGAAATATGCAAATGCAGGTAAATAAGCCATGGAGACACCATCACGTGTTTCTCAACCCAAGCAATAAATAGCCAGGTCTTTCACCGAGAAGGACCAACCACGGGAAGGGCAGCATCCAAAAAAGAAAACCACCTACGCCAAAACATGGTATCCATCAACAGACAGCTGTTTCGGGGTATTTGCCCCTCATCAGTGTGGAGTAGGAAACTGGCTATTAGGAGCAGTGCCTGCATAGTAAAAGGAATATAAACATAAGGATGAATGACCTCGGGGAGCTCAAAACATCCAACACCGCGGAGACACCATCACGTGTTTCTCAACGCAGTGATCCAGAACACTGCTCCCATCCCTTATGGGAAATATGCAAATGCATGTAGAAAAGCCGCGGAGACACCATCACGTGTTTCTCAATGCAAGCAATAAATAGCCAGGTCTTTCACCGGGAAGGAACAACCACGGGAAAGGCAGCATCCAAAAAGAAAAACCACCTATGCCAAAACATGGTATCCATCCACAGACAGCTGTTTCGGGGTATTTGCCCCTCATTAGTGTGGAGTAGGAAACTGGCTATTAGGATTGGACTTGTTTGAAAATGACTATGAACCAATCGATCACCCAGGGAACTCCCCCTCCTGTATGTAATCTCTCTTGAGATGGGAAAGTAACCACCCAATCCCACTCAAGAGAGGCATTCCGAAAGGACAATATCTTAGAATGCGCAGGAATTGCTCACAAATTAAGACCTTTCAGGAACAAGCAGATGATTTACAAATAAGGTTCCTGGAAAGAGGATATCCAAAGGAAATTTTGAACAAAGCCTATAAAGAATCAATGGAAAAAGATAGGGGAGAATTACTGATCCCAAAAACAAAAGATGAGGCTGAGACCAAGGTCAGTTTCATTACAAAATACTCTAATGGAGCAAATGACATAAGAACTATTCTCCAGCGACATTGGTCAGTATTAGAAATGGACACTGATATTAAAAGATTTCTCCCCGCATCACCCCAGATTACATACAGGAGGGGGAGATCCCTGGGTGATCGATTGGTTCATAGTAATTTTCAAACAAGTCCAGTCACCAATTTTCTAACAAACCAGAACAAGGGCTGCTTCAGATGTGGGAAGTGTAAGGCTTGTGACTCTATCCTCCCTAGCAGGTCCTTCTGCGGTAATGTGAAAGGCACCACGTACTCCATCCGACATTTCATAAACTGTTGCACCAAGGGTGTGATCTATAAGGCCACCTGTGTGTGCGGGATGGAGTACGTTGGAAAAACCAAAAGAGAATTCTGCAGAAGGATATGCGAACACGTTTGCGACATTGTCAACAAAAGGGACACTCCAGTGGCCAACCATATGAACATACACCATAGTGGAGATTACAAAAAGATCAAATGTGTCGGGATCGACAGAATTACTCCATCACCCCCGGGGGGGGGATTGGGACAAACAAATATTGCAAAAAGAAAGTAGATGGATCTTCTATCTGAGGACCACACAACCATATGGATTGAATGAGCAATTATCATATGCTTGCTTTTTATAACATATCTGAGGTATATATAGGGTATGCCATGTTTTTAATAACTGGAGGCCTTGCTCTACCATCTACCCTCCCTGTTTTGCAATCATAGGGCCCAATAGGGACAGTGTATGGACAGCCGCTGAGGAGTGGGGTCGCCACTATGCGCAGGTTTTTTAGGGTGCCAACCCCCACGTTAGGTAGGATACCAGGAACATAGAACTACAGCACAGTTGGTAATAGGCATCTTCATACCAAACTATGCATATGCTCTTGTCCACTAAGGTTGGTCATCCCCACTTTATATATATAGGCCGTATATCTCTTTATCTTTATCTCTCTATCATAGGGATCAATAGGGAAAGTCAGTTAGGGATAGCCTCCGTTGATCTTTGGTCTGTGGTGTCCCCTACGATGAGTTTCACTGATATATTAACTAGCCACTACATTGGCACACTAACAATATTTTGTCCCTCCCTCCCCCCTTCTCTGGCTTCTCTTTATCCCAAAAAATATGTTGCTACATATATAATACCGGAGTAAATCCGGACCATAACCTTGGATAAACGGAGCAATGCTGCGTAAATATAATTAAGATTGGCTCTGTTTTAATATGGGTGTTTGATTCTTTCAGACGTGCAATATAGCATGTTCATTCAGCCCTACGGGGCACTCACCACCCAGATCACATTTCTGGTGGGGTGCACCTATGCCCGTTATGACCTCATGTTACCGCTTTTCGTTTCAGCAAGCCCATTATGACAATGTATCTTTAAATTATTGCGCTCCACCACATATCATTTATGCGGTCCACGCTTCACGCATGCGCAAACTTTCTCTCGGGTAAACCGGAACTGAGGTCACATGGACCGGAAGTATGGCGCACGCCGAGAACGGTGAGAATTACATTGCAACCCGGCTCCAGAACATATAAAGGAGCGAGCGTTAGGTAACACAGCCTCGTAGGTATCCCTGTCACTCCCCTGATGAGTCCTGGATAGGACGAAACGCGTCGGGAGACGCTACCTTATACCAGGAGGCCGAGTACCCATCATACATAAAAGAAATGGGTGAGATCGTACCATGCTAATGAAATATCAGGCTTGAGAAGCTTGAATTGATCATGAATAGATCACATATGTCGCAAATGATTGAAACATAATATTGTCTATATACACCTGGGACTCCTCCCCTGGATGGGAATGGCATTTGAATATCCCACAATATGTGTATATGATTGAGCAGGTTTCATCATGACTATGTTTTCTCGGCCTTCATGCTGTTAAGTTCACACTCTGATTTGAATGCACATTTTGGTTTGGATACGCTTCTTGTTTGGATAGTGGAAGGTGACATCACACATTGATGTGCGGTATCCCAGAATTTGGGTATCTGATTAAGACTGATTGGTTACGGACTATGTGTATGCACCATAGGAAGTTGATATAGAAAAAAAACACTTCTTTCCCGCATATGAGTGTATATTGGCGTATTTATTTGTGAAGCAAGACAGTACAAGTACTGTATACCGTGTCTGTCCAGAGATAACAAACCAATACAGGCGCATCAGCTAGTATCTAACATACCCGATTGTGTCTATGAGAGTGGGTGAAAACCCCTCTTTGTTTTTATATATTTTTTTCCTACTTTTGTATCACTTGGTGATGGTATCACGATAGTTTGTCCTTTTTACATAAACTATTAAAAGCTAAGTTTTAGTCCATTTGCTGAATATCTCAAAATTTTTCTTGGATTATATCCTGCTACATACAGTGGTTTCTTCAAAGAGGTCATCAATGGCAATCTGTTCCTTGCATATTGCGAAATTGTGCAGGACCACACAAGCTTTCACCACCTCGTCGACAGTGTCAGTCTTCAGGTTTATAGTGATCAATAGTGTTGAGCGATACCTTCCGATATCGGAAAGTATCGGTATCGGATAGGATCGGCCGATATTCAAAAAATATCGGATATCGCCGATACCGATACTCGATCCCAATGCAAGTCAATGGGACCAAAATATCGGAATTAAAATAAACCCTTTCTTTCCTTGTAGGTTCATTCTACATGAAGGAAAACAACTAAGAATAATGCAGGATGTATTTGGGGAGGTGGCGGAGACATTAAAGTCATAGAGGTTTAGCCCAATCAAATAGAATAGCATGTTTTTTTTGTTTTTTTTTAAAGACGTTCGGAGTGACAAAGATATTGACTATATAAATATTTTTTTTATTTTGTCAGATATTGATGTTTCACTATTCCACGACCTTCCCCTTCTTTTTTTTTTTACTTTTCCCACACTTTCATCTTCATCATCATCAGCATCTTTGACATCAACTTCTTCTTCACCTTATTCATCTTCTTCTTCATCCTTTACCTTTTTTTTTTTATTACATTCTTCATATTCATTTTATTCAACTATTATTATTCTTTCTATTCTACATATTCATTTTATTCAACTGTATTATTCTTCCTATTCTACTTCTTCATCATATTCTCATTTGTGACAGGCATTCCCGTAGTTGTTATCTATAAAAGTTGGAAGATTACACCTTCCGTTCTGCCAGTCACAAAAGTTACATTTGTCCGCGTTCAGTTTGGCCTGCAGCATCAGGCTTTATCCAGGGGCACCACGAGGAGGAACGGACTCACTCCCATACACTGCTTAGTCTTCTTCTGCATATAATTGAGATAATATCTTTTGCTCTGATATTAAGTGTTATGCTTAATGTTCTTCTGCTCTTTGTTCTGCAGCCTCTTGTTCTTCTGCTTCTCGGTCTTCCATGTCGTCATCTCCAGTGTCGTCATCTCCGCCGTCGTCGTCTCTGCCGTCGTCGTCTCCGCCGTCGTAGTCTCCGCCGTCGTCGTCGTCGTCATCGGGGTGGTCTTCCGGGTTGTCGTCGTCGTCGTCATCGGGGTGGTCTTCCGGGTCGTTGACTTTAGGGTCTTCAACTTGGTAATGTAGCAGAAGGTACAAGAAGGCTGAGAAAATGCCAAGAACCTGATGATGGAACTGGAACTCGGATGGCTACCCGAAGGTTCAAGAGCCTATGGAACTACCGAGGACCAGCTGACGTTACTGGAACCCGGTTACTAAGCAGGAGGTACCCGTGCTAAAAAGCACTACCAAGGACCGCCTGACGTTGGCGGAACTCGGATACCCAGAAGGAGGCACCTAAGCCAAAGGCTCTGCCCGGAACCAGCTGACGGTACTGGAACCAGGATGGGGAGCAGAAGGTACATGAGCAAAAGACACTGCCGAGAACCAGCTGACGGTACTGGAACCCGGATGGGTAGCCGAAGGTCCAAGAGCCAATGGAACTACCGAGGACCAGCTGACGTTACTGGAACCCGGTTACTAAGCAGGAGGCACCCGTGCCTGAAAGCACTACCAAGGACCACCTGACGTTGGTGGAACTTGGATACCCAGAAGGAGGCACCTAAGCCAAAGGCTCTGCCCGGAACCAGCTGACGGTACTGGAACCAGGATGGGGAGCAGAAGGTACAAGAGCAAAAGACACTGCCGAGAACCAGCTGACGGTGCTGGAACCAGGTGGTGGACCCGAAGGCCCACAGGAGAGGAGAGAACAGCTAGGCCGCGAGGCAGCCGCAGTTACCGAACCCCAACAGTCCTACAGGGGGAGCTTGGCCTACTGGCACTACAGAACCAGCCTTGACTACCAGTTCACGCAGCCCACATAGGAAGCTCCTAAACTGGAGGCACCCTGGAGTTGGCTAACCCGACCGCACCACGACGGGGCAAGCATAGGCGTCTCAGTGAGCTTGACACGACCCGGAAACAGCTGACGGTGCTGAAACCAGGTTTGGCACGAGGGAGTACCTGTGACAAAAACACTGCCGAGAACCAGCTGGCGGTGCTGGAACCCAGATGCGTTGCCCCAGTGTGCAAGAGCCAATGGCACGACCGAGGACCAGCTGACGGTGCTGGAACCCGGTTACTAAGCTGTAGGTGCCCGCGCTTAAAAGCACTACCAAGGACCGCCTGACGTTGGCGGAACTCGGATACCCAGGAGGAGGCACCTAAGCCAAAGGCTCGGCCCGGAACCAGCTGACGGTGCTGGAACCAGGTGGTGGACCCGAAGGCCCACAGGAGAGGAGAGAACAGCTAGGCCGCAAGGCAGCCGCAGTTACCGAACCCCAACAGTCCTACAGGGGGAGCTGGGCCTACTGGCACTACAGAACCAGCCTTGACTACCAGTTCACGCAGCCCACATAGGAAGCTCCTAAACTGGAGGCACCCTGGAGTTGGCTAACCCGACCGCACCACGACGGGGCAAGCATAGGCGTCTCAGTGAGCTTGACACGACCCGGAAACAGCTGACGGTGCTGAAACCAGGTTTGGCACGAGGGAGTACCTGTGACAAAACCACTGCCGAGAACCAGCTGGCGGTGCTGGAACCCAGATGCGTTGCCCCAGTGTGCAAGAGCCAATGGCACGACCGAGGACCAGCTGACGGTGCTGGAACCCGGTTACTAAGCTGTAGGTGCCCGCGCTTAAAAGCACTACCAAGGACCGCCTGACATTGGCGGAACTCGGATACCCAGGAGGAGGCACCTAAGCCAAAGGCTCGGCCCGGAACCAGCTGACGGTGCTGGAACCAGGTGGTGGACCCCAAGGCCCACAGGAGAGGAGAGAACAGCTAGGCCGCGAGGCAGCCGCAGTTACCGAACCCCAACAGTCCTACAGGGGGAGCTGGGCCTACTGGCACTACAGAACCAGCCTTGACTACCAGTTCACGCAGCCCACATAGGAAGCTCCTAAACTGGAGGCACCCTGGAGTTGGCTAACCCGACCGCACCACGACGGGGCAAGCATAGGCGTCTCAGTGAGCTTGACACGACCCGGAAACAGCTGACGGTGCTGAAACCAGGTTTGGCACGAGGGAGTACCTGTGACAAAACCACTGCCGAGAACCAGCTGGCGGTGCTGGAACCCAGATGCGTTGCCCCAGTGTGCAAGAGCCAATGGCACGACCGAGGACTAGCTGACGGTGCTGGAACCCGGTTACTAAGCTGTAGGTGCCCGCGCTTAAAAGCACTACCAAGGACCGCCTGACGTTGGCGGAACTCGGATACCCAGGAGGAGGCACCTAAGCCAAAGGCTCGGCCCGGAACCAGCTGACGGTGCTGGAACCAGGTGGTGGACCCCAAGGCCCACAGGAGAGGAGAGAACAGCTAGGCCGCGAGGCAGCCGCAGTTACCGAACCCCAACAGTCCTACAGGGGGAGCTGGGCCAACTGGCACTACAGAACCAGCCTTGACTACCAGTTCACGCAGCCCACATAGGAAGCTCCTAAACTGGAGGCACCCTGGAGTTGGCTAAACCGACCGCACCACGACGGGGCAAGCATAGGCGTCTCAGTGAGCTTGACATGACCCGGAAACAGCTGACGGTGCTGAAACCAGGTTTGGCACGAGGGAGTACCTGTGACAAAAACACTGCCGAGAACCAGCTGGCGGTGCTGGAACCCAGATGCGTTGCCCCAGTGTGCAAGAGCCAATGGCACGACCGAGGACCAGCTGACGGTGCTGGAACCCGGTTACTAAGCTGTAGGTGCCCGCGCTTAAAAGCACTGCCAAGGACCGCCTGACGTTGGCGGAACTCGGATACCCAGGAGGAGGCACCTAAGCAAAAGGCTCGGCCCAGAACCAGCTGACGGTGCTGGAACCAGGTGGTGGACCCCAAGGCCCACAGGAGAGGAGAGAACAGCTAGGCCGCGAGGCAGCCGCAGTTACCAAACCCCAACAGTCCTACAGGGGGAGCTGGGCCTACTGGCACTACAGAACCAGCCTTGACTACCAGTTCACGCAGCCCACATAGGAAGCTCCTAAACTGGAGGCACCCTGGAGTTGGCTAACCCGACCGCACCACGACAGGGCAAGCATAGGCGTCTCAGTGAGCTTGACACTACCCGGAAACAACTGACGGGGCTGAAACCAGGTTTGGCACGAGGGAGTACCTGTGACAAAAACACTGCCGAGAACCAGCTGGCGGTGCTGGAACCCAGATGCATTGCCCCAGTGTGCAAGAGCCAATGGCACGACCGAAGACCAGCTGACGGCGCTGGAACCCGGTTACTAAGCTGTTGGTGCCCGCACTTAAAAGCACTACCAAGGACCGCCTGACGTTGGCGGAACTCAGATACCCAGGAGGAGGCACCTAAGCCAAAGGCTCGGCCCGGAACCAGCTGACGGTGCTGGAACCAGGTGGTGGACCCCAAGGCCCACAGGAGAGGAGAGAACAGCTAGGCCGCGAGGCAGCCGCAGTTACCGAACCCCAACAGTCCTACAGGGGGAGCTGGGCCTACTGGCACTACAGAACCAGCCTTGACTACCAGTTCACGCAGCCCACATAGGAAGCTCCTAAACTGGAGGCACCCTGGAGTTGGCTAACCCGACCGCACCACGACGGGGCAAGCATAGGCGTCTCAGTGAGCTTGACATGACCCGGAAACAGCTGACGGTGCTGAAACCAGGTTTAGCACGAGGGAGTACCTGTGACAAAACCACTGCCGAGAACCAGCTGGCAGTGCTGGAACCCTATTGCGTTGCCCCAGTGTGCAAGAGCCAATGGCACGACCGAGGACCAGCTGACGGTGCTGGAACCCGGTTACTAAGCTGTAGGTGCCCGCGCTTAAAAGCACTACCAAGGACCGCCTGACGTTGGCGGAACTCGGATACCCAGGAGGAGGCACCTAAGCCAAAGGCTCGGCCCGGAACCAGCTGACGGTGCTGGAACCAGGTGGTGGACCCCAAGGCCCACAGGAGAGGAGAGAACAGCTAGGCCGCGAGGCAGCCGCAGTTACCGAACCCCAACAGTCCTACAGGGGGAGCTGGGCCTACTGGCACTACAGAACCAGCCTTGACTACCAGTTCACGCAGCCCACATAGGAAGCTCCTAAACTGGAGGCACCCTGGAGTTGGCTAACCCGACCGCACCACGACGGGGCAAGCATAGGCGTCTCAGTGAGCTTGACACGACCCGGAAACAGCTGACGGTGCTGAAACCAGGTTTGGCACGAGGGAGTACCTGTGACAAAAACACTGCCGAGAACCAGCTGGCGCTGCTGGAACCCGGATGCGTTGCCTATCAAAGATTGTCTTCCTACAGCCCCAACTAGCGGTGTTGGAGCAAAGGGTAAGCAGGGGAGCAGAGTGTAGGCCGAAGCCTGCACTGGAGTCAGCTTTGTGTCTGCGTTGCGTTTGCAGGACACTTTGCCGGCTACACAGCGGGGGAACAGCTGGCGGTGCTGAACCCCACTAACACATTGGCTGGTGTTTTTCTCTGTGCAGCTAGCACTTCCGGGCAAAAACTAGCGGTGTTATAGCCCAGGGGCAGCAGGAGGAGGAGAGGAGCAGAGTGCAGGCTGAAGCCTAGTTGAACCAATTTCAAAGGTAACCTTTAACCCCCCCTCAGGTGTTACAAAGTACAAGAGCCACACCTTGTGCAGCATTAATGCTGCACAAGTAAAAGGTTGCTCTATTAATTTTTCTACTTGCACATGCTGAATGCAACACGTACACAATTTAGCCCATTCTACAGTCAAACTGTAGTTGAGGCGTGACTTGTATTTTTAAGGAGACGCAGCATAGGTGTCCCAAATAACGCCTTTGTGCTTGGCGCAGCTTCCTGAGCGTTGTTTTTTGCTGTACAGGAGTCTGCGCTCTTGTGTTATCCCTTGGCAATGCCCTGTTAGCGCTGCCCGTCTTATGACCTCATTTCATGTTGGCCGCTGCGGTTAACGATGGCCATAAATCCCAGACCCACAGTGCCTTTTCATAAAGTCACACTGTGGTGCTGGGATTCGTGGCCTTGAGCAGTAAATATTTTCGACGCTCACACACGTCCTTACACCTGCTTCAGACTGGGCGGCCTCTGCTGATCCCTTTTCGCATGCCGCGGCCATGAGGCCTCACAGTCTGAAGAAGGCGGAAGGAGATGAGTGACGACAGGCGAACATATGCACTGCTCGTGCCCATAAACCACACCCTCGCTGACAAAATAAATAAGACAACGAGGGGCGTTGTTTCACGCAGGGCGGATGCACAGGCGCAGCCAGCTAACCATGATGTCAAAAGACGGGAAGCGCTACCAAGGGGGGTGCTGCGTATCATTAGAAAGGAAAGTCACACCTCAGGGACAGTGGAATTGTCTCAATGAGACACATTTTGTATGTGTTGAGTTCCACGTGGGCAAGGATAAAAAGTCAGCCACCTTGTACAAATGCAGCAGTACTGCTGAACAAGGTGGCTGTTATACATAGAAACACCTGGGGGTGGGGGCAGGCTCCCTTCAATTTCAGTTCATGTGCCTGCATGGCGTTTGCAGGTCACGTTGCCGGCTACACAGCTGGGGAACAGCTGGCGGTGCTGAACCCCACTGACACATTGGCTGGTGTTTTTCTCTGTGCAGCTAGCACTTCCAGGCTAAAACTGGCGGTGTTATGAGCCCAGGGTCATCTGGAGGAGGAGAGGAGCAGAGTGTAGGCCGAAGCCTGCACTGGTGGCAGCTTTTGTTCTGTTGTGCCTGCGTGGCGTTTGCAGGTCACGTTGCCGGCTACACAGCTGGGGAACAGCTGGCGGTGCTGAACCCCACTGACACATTGGCTGGTGTTTTTCTCTGTGCAGCTAGCACTTCCAGGCTAAAACTGGCGGTGTTATGAGCCCAGGGTCATCTGGAGGAGGAGAGGAGCAGAGTGTAGGCCGAAGCCTGCACTGGTGGCAGCTTTTGTTCTGTTGTGCCTGCGTGGCGTTTGCAGGTCACATTGCCGGCTACACAGCTGGGGAACAGCTGGCGGTGCTGAACCCCACTAACACATTGGCTGGTGTTTTTCTCTGTGCAGCTAGCACGTCCGGGCAAAAACTGGCGGTGTTATAGCCCAGGGTCAGCAGGAGGAGGAGAGGAGCAGAGTGTAGGCCGAAGCCTAGTTGAACCAATTTCAAAGGTAACCTTTAACCCCCCCTAAGGTGTTGCAAGGTACAAGAGTCACACCTTGTGCAGCATTAATGCTGCACAAGTAAAAGGTTGCTCTCTTAATTTTTCTCCTTGCACATGCTGAATAAAACACTATTTAGCCCATTCTACTGTAAAACAGTAGTGGAGGCGTGACTTTTCTTTTTAAAGAAAAGCAGCACAGGTGTCGAAAATAACACCTTGGTGCATGGGCGCAGCTTCCTGAGCGTTGTTATTTGCTGTACAGGAGTCTGCGCTCTTGTTATCCCTTGGCCATGCGCTGTGAGCGCTTCCTGTCTTCTGACCTCATTTCATGTCGGCCGTTGCGGTTAGCGATGGACATGAATCCCAGACCCACAGTGTGTTTTCAAAAAATCACACTGCGTGGCTGGGATTCGTGGCCTTGTGCAGTAAATATGTTTGCCGCTCACACATGTCCTTACACCTGCTTCAGACTGGGCGGCCTCATCTGATCCCTTATCGCATGCCGCGGCCATGAGGCCACCCAGTCTGAAGAAGGCGGAAGGAGATGAGTGAACACAGGCAAACATATGCACTGCACATGCCCATCAATCACACCCTCGCTGTCCAAAAAAATAAGACACCGAGGGGCGTTGTTTCGAGCAGGGCAGACGCACAGGCGCAGCCAGCTAACCAATGATGTCAGAAGACGGGCAGCGCTACCAAGGGTGGTGCTGCGTATCATTAGAAAGGAAAGTCACACCTCAGGGACAGTGGAATGGTCTCAATGAGACACATTTAGTACGTGTTTAATTAAACGTGGGCAAGGAGAAAAAGTCAGCCACCTTGTACAAATGCAGCAGTACTGCTGTTCAAGGTGGCTGTTATACATAGAAACACCTGAGGGTGGGGGGCAGGCTTCCTTCAATTTCAGTTCATGTGCCTGCGTGGCGTTTGCAGGACACGTTGCCAGCTACACAGCAGGGGAACAGCTGGCGTTGCTGAACCCCACTGACACATTGACTGGTGTTTTTCTCTGTGCAGCTCGCATGTCCGGGCAAAAACTGGCGTTGTTAGAGCCCAGGGTCAGCAGGAGGAGGAGAGGAGCAGAGTGTAGGCCGAAGCCTGCACTGGTGGCAGCTTTTGTTCTGTTGTGCCAGTGTGGCTTGTGCTGGACACGTTGCCGACTACACAGCAGGGGAACAGCTGGCGGTGCTGAACCCCACTGACACATCACCTAGTGTTTTTTCTGTGTAGACAACACTTCCAGGTGGCAACTGACAGTGTTGAAACCCAGGGAATCAAAGAGGAGCAGAGTGTAGGCCGAAGCCTGCAGTGGAGCAAGTTGAAAGGGAACCTTTAACCCCCCCCCCCCCCCAGGAATTTGTTGCTGAAAGAGCCATCTTGTACAGCAGTAATACTGCACATGGAAAATGGTGGCTCCGAAAATTATGCTCCTTGCAAACGCTGAAGTACACACTCATATAATGTGTCCCCTCACACTGTCAAACCGTCCCGGAAGTGGGACTTTCCTTTGTAATGTGACACAGCAAAGCCGTCATTCCAACCCCCTTGGTGCCGTGCGCCACCTCCTCAACGTTGTTTGGTTCTGTCACGGAGCCCGCGCTGTAATGTTATCCCTTGGCCATGCACAGTTAGCGGTGCCCGTCTTCTGACATCATGTCGGTGTCAGGCTGGCAGTGCCTGTGCGTCCAAGCTGCCCGAGATCCAACCTTGCAGTGTCATCTAATGTAGTCCCACTGCGGGCCAGGGATCCATGGGCATGCGCAGTGCATATCATCGCCTCTCACTCACCTCCTTCCTGCTTCTTCAGACTGTGCGGCGTCACGGCCGTGGCATGCTATTAGGGATCAGCTGACGCCGCCGAGTCTGAAGAAGCGTGAAGAAGGGGAGTGAGAGGCTAGTATATGCACTGCGCATGGCCATAGATACCAGGCCCACTGTGGGATCACATTAGACGACACTGCGAGGTGGGATTTCGGGCAGCGTGGACGCACAGGCGCAGCCAGGACGACAACAAATGATGTTAGAGGACGGGCAGCGCAATCTGTGCATGGCCAAGGGATAACATAACAGCGCAGGGTCCATGACGGAATCAAACAACGCTAAGGAGCCAGCGCACGGTGGCAAGGGGGTAGCAATGACGGCTGTGCTGCGTCACATTACAAAGGTAAGTCCCACCTCCGGGACGGTTGGACGGTGTGAGGGGACACATTACATGAGTGTGTAGTTCAGCGTTTGCAAGGAGCATAATTTCCAGAGCGACCCTTCCCTTGTGCAGTATTAGTGCTGCACATGGTGGCTCTTTCAGTAACAAACGCCTAGGGGGGGGGGGACAGGTCCCCTTACATTTTAGTTGTGCCAGCGTGGCGGTCGCATGACACGTTGCCAGATACACAGCTGGGGATCAGCTGACGTTACTGAACCCCAATAACAGAGGAGCGACTGTTGACTGTGCAGACAGCACTTCCAGGCACCAACTGGCGGTGTTAGAGCCCAGGGACAGCAGGAGGAGCAGATTGGAGGTATTGCCGCACACACAGCTGGGGATCAGCTGACGTTACTGAACCCCAATAACAGAGGAGCGACTGTTAACTGTGCACACAGCACTTCCAGGCACCAACTGGTGGTGTTAGAGCCCAGGGACAGCAGGAGGAGCAGATTGGAGGTATTGCCGCACACACAGCTGGGGATCAGCTGACGTTACTGAACCCCAATAACAGAGGAGCGACTGTTAACTGTGCACACAGCACTTCCAGGCACCAACTGGCGGTGTTAGAGCCCAGGGACAGCAGGAGGAGCAGATTGGAGGTATTGCCGCACACACAGCTGGGGATCAGCTGACGTTACTGAACCCCAATAACAGAGGAGCGACTGTTAACTGTGCACACAGCACTTCCAGGCACCAACTGGCGGTGTTAGAGCCCAGGGTCAGCAGGAGGAGCAGAGGAACAGAGTGTAGGCCGAAGCCTGATTGGAGCAAGTTGAAAGGGAACCTTTAACCCCCCCCCCAAGACGTTTGTAGCTGAAAGAGCCATCTTGTGCAGCACTAAGGATGCAAAAGGAAAAGGTTGCTCTTTTAATTATGCTCCTTGCAAGCACTGAAGTAAACACTAAAAATGTGTCCCCTTATACCGTTCAACCGTCCCGGAGGTGCGAATTTCCTTCGTAATGGGACACAGCACAGCTGTCATTCCTATCCCCTTGGTGCCGTGCGCTACCTCCTTGTTTTAAGCTGTCACGGAGCCTGCGCTGTTCTGTTAGCCCTTGGCCATGCCCAATTAGCGCTGCCTGTCTTCTGACATAATTTGGTGTCAGGCTGTCAGTGCCTGTGCGTCCACGCTGCTCCAGATCCCACCTCGCAGTCTCGTCTAACGTAATCCCACTGCGGGCCTTGGATCCATGGGCATGCACAGTGCATATACTCGACTCTCACTCCCCTCCTTCCCTCTTCTTCAGACTGTGCGGTGTCACGGCCGTGGCATGCTATTAGGGATCAGCTGACGGCGCACAGTCTAAAGAAGGCGGAGGGAAATGAGCGAAAGCCCGAGGGGAAGATATGCACTGCGCATGCCCATGGATCCCAGGCCCGCAGTGTGACTCAATCAGAAGACACTGCGAGGCGGGATCTCGGGCAGCGCGGCCGCACAGGCGCAGCCAGCCTGACACCAAATTATGTCAGAAGACAGGCAGCGCAAATAGGGCATGCCCAAGGGATAACAGAACAGCGCAGGCTCCGTGACAGCTTAAAACAACGCTGAGGAGGCAGCGCATGGCACCAAGGGGGTAAGAATGACGGCTGTGCTGCGCCACATTACGAAGGAAAGTCCCAGCTCCGGGACGGTATAACGGTATCAGTGAACACATTTTATAAGTGTTAAGTTCTGCGTGTGCAAGGAGCTAAACCAAAAGAGCTACCTTTTCCTTGTGCAGCATTACTGCTGCACAAGATGACTCTTTCAGTAACAAACGACGGGGGGGGGAGAGGGGACAGGTTCCCTTACATTTAGGTTGTTGTGCCAGCGTGGCGGTCGCAGGACACATTGCCGGCTACACAGCTGGGGATCAGCTGACGTTACTGAAACCCAATAACACTGGGTCGTATGTTTTTACTGTGCATCCTGCACTTCTAAGCCGCAACTGGCGGTGTTGGAGCCCAGGAATAGCAGTTCAGGTGGTAGAAAGATGAACACAGCAGGAGACCTGGATGACACCCAATTACTTAATCAGGCAGAGGAGTGGCAAATTCCTGCGAGATCCAGGCCTGGTTCATTTTCAGGAAAGTAAGCCGGTCAACGTTATCGGAGGACAGTCGCATGCGACGGTCTGTTAGTACACCACCTGCGGCACTAAAGACACGTTCCGATAAGACACTAGCCGCAGGGCAAGCCAGCACCTCCAATGCATACTGGCTTAGCTCTGGCCATGTATCCAGCTTAGAGACCCAAAACTTGAACGGGGAAGAGCCGTCTGGGAGTACAGTAAGAGGGCAAGCCATGTAGTCTGTCACCATCTGACGGAACCGTTGCCTCCTGCTGACTGGAGCCGCCGGTGATGGTGTAGACATTTGGGGCGGGCACACAAAAGTGTGCCAGAGTTGTGCCATACTGGGCTTGCCTTGGGCAGAGGCACTGCTTCTGCTCCCTCTTTGGGCAGAGCCTCCCCCACTGCCTCGACGCACTGAGCTGCTTTGTAAAGCACTAGCAGCACTCCTCTCAGTTGGACAGGAGAAGATGATGGAATTCACCAGTGTGTCGTGGTACTCCCGTAATTTACGCTCCCGGGTCAACACTGGGATGAGGTTTTGGACGTTGTCCCGGTAGCGAGGATCGAGGAGGGTGAACACCCAATAATCAGGCATGTTGAGAATGTGGTCGATGCGGCGGTCGTTTCTCAGGCACTGCAGCATGAAATCCACCATGTGCTGCAGAGTGCCAACTGGCCCAGAAACGCTGTCCCGTGCTTGAGACATGATCTCTGCCCGCTCGTCATCACCCCACCCTCGCTGTACACACTGACCACTGGACAATTGTGTCGCTCCCTCCTCTGGACGGAGCTTTTTCTCCTCCATTGACTCCTCCTCATCCTCCTCACAAATTGGCCCCTGCGTACCACTTTGTGAGGAATCACGTGGCGCTGACTCTCCAGAAGCTGATGGAAAAGGTGACTCCTCATCCTCCACCTCTTCCACAACATCATCCCTTAACCCTTGCAAAGTTTGCTGAAGCAGGCAGATAAGGGGGACAGTCATGCTGACTAGTGCATCATCTGCACTTGCCATCCGCGTGGAATAATCAAAAGGACGCAAAACCTGGCAGACGTCCTTCATAGTGGCCCACTCTGTGGTTGTGAAGTCTGATCGGCGCTGACTGCGACTTCTTTGCGCCTGATGCAGCTGGTACTCCATAACTGCTTGCTGCTGCTCACACAACCGCTCCAACATATGTAACGTGGAATTCCACTGGGTAGGTAGGTCACATATGATGCGGTGTTCCGGAAGGCGGAATCGGCGCTGCAGAGTAGCAATGCGGGATCTGGCCAAGCTGGAACGCCGCAAGTGAGCACACTCTAGGCGGACCTTGTGCAGCAGGGCATCAAGATCCGGATAGTCCCTCAGAAAACTCTGCACAACCAAATTGAGCACATGTGCCAGACATGGGATGTGAGTGAGGTTGCCAAGGGCCAAAGCTGCCACCAGATTTCGGCCATTGTCACACACTACCATGCCTGACTGGAGATTCGCTGGCAGTAACCACACATCGCTCTCCTGCTTGATGGCATTCCAGAGCTCCTGCGCTGTGTGGCTTCGATTCCCCAATGAAACAAGTTTCAAGACGGCCTGCTGACGTTTGGCCACGGCTGTGCTCATGTCGGTCATAGGTAAACGTTCACGGGTCCATGTGGAGGTGGACTGTTATGTAGGCAATCCAGTGACACAGTGTGCCAGCAATCAGAGCACATACAGTGATTTGACAATAACCCAAAAACAATATCCTAAACACAACTAAAGGCAGCTGTGGATTGCGCCTGTAACTACCTATGCAACTCGGCACAGCCTGAGGAGCTGACTAGCCTGAAGATAGAAAAACAAGCCTGACTTGCCTCAGAGAAATACCCCAAAGGAAAAGGCAGCCCCCCACATATAATGACTGTTAGCAAGATGAAAAGACAAACGTAGGGATGAAATAGATTCAGCAAAGTGAGGCCCGATATTCTAGATAGAGCGAGGATAGCAAAGAGAACTTTGCAGTCTACAAAAAACCCTAAAGCAAAAAACCACGCAAAGGGGGCAAAAAGACCCACCGTGCCGAACTAACGGCACGGCGGTGCACCCTTTGCGTCTCAGAGCTTCCAGCAAAAACGAATAGACAAGCTGGACAGAAAAAGTAGCAACAAAAGCAAAGAAACACTTATCAAAGCAGAGCAGCAGGCCACAGGAAAGATCCAGAAGCTCAGGTCCAACACTGGAACATTGACAAGGAGCAAGGAAGACAGAATCAGGTGGAGTTAAATAACAAAGCAGCCAACGAGCTCACCAGAACACCTGAGGGAGGAAGCTCAAAAGCTGCAGTACCACTTGTGACCACAGGAGTGAATTCAGCCACAGAATTCACAACAGTACCCCCCCCCTTGAGGAGGGGTCACCGAACCCTCACCAGAGCCCCCAGGCCGACCAGGATGAGCCACATGAAAGGCACGAACAAGATCTGGAGCATGGACATCAGAGGCAAAAACCCAGGAATTATCTTCCTGAGCATAACCCTTCCATTTAACCAGATACTGGAGTTTCCGTCTAGAAACACGAGAATCCAAAATTTTCTCCACAATATACTCCAATTCCCCCTCCACCAAAACCGGGGCAGGAGGTTCAACAGATGGAACCATAGGTGCCACGTATCTCCGCAACAACGACCTATGGAATACATTATGTATGGAAAAGGAGTCTGGGAGGGTCAGACGAAAAGACACAGGATTGAGAATCTCAGAAATCCTATACGGACCAATAAAACGAGGTTTAAATTTAGGAGAGGAAACCTTCATAGGAATATGACGAGAAGATAACCAAACCAGATCCCCAACACGAAGTCGGGGACCCACACGGCATCTGCGATTAGCGAAAAGTTGAGCCTTCTCCTGGGACAAGGCCAAATTGTCCACTACCTGAGTCCAGATCTGCTGCAACCTGTCCACCACAGAATCCACACCAGGACAGTCCGAAGACTCAACCTGTCCTGAAGAGAAACGAGGATGGAACCCAGAATTGCAGAAAAATGGAGAGACCAAGGTAGCCGAGCTGGCCCGATTATTAAGGGCGAACTCAGCCAACGGCAAAAAGGACACCCAATCATCCTGGTCTGCAGAAACAAAACATCTCAGATATGTCTCCAAGGTCTGATTGGTTCGTTCAGTCTGGCCATTAGTTTGAGGATGAAAAGCAGAGGAAAAAGACAGGTCAATGCCCATCCTGCCACAAAAGGCTCGCCAAAACCTCGAAACAAACTGGGAACCTCTGTCAGAAACAATATTCTCAGGAATGCCATGCAAACGAACCACATGCTGGAAGAACAAAGGCACCAAATCAGAGGAGGAAGGCAATTTAACCAAGGGCACCAGATGGACCATTTTAGAAAAGCGATCACAGACCACCCAAATAACTGACATCTTTTGAGAAACGGGAAGGTCAGAAATGAAATCCATCGAAATATGTGTCCAAGGCCTCTTTGGGACCGGCAAGGGCAAAAGCAACCCACTGGCACGTGAACAGCAGGGCTTAGCCCTAGCACAAATCCCACAGGACTGCACAAAAGTACGTACATCCCGTGACAGAGATGGCCACCAGAAGGATCTAGCCACTAACTCTCTGGTACCAAATATTCCACGATGACCAGCCAACACCGAACAATGAAGCTCAGAGATAACTTTAGTAGTCCACCTATCAGGGACGAACAGTTTCTCCGCCGGACAACGATCAGGTTTATTCGCCTGAAATTTTTGCAACACTCGCCGCAAATCAGGGGAGATGGCAGACACAACGACTCCTTCCTTGAGGATACTCGCCGGCTCAGATGAACCCGGAGAGTCGGGCACAAAACTCCTAGACAGAGCATCCGCCTTCACATTTTTAGAGCCCGGAAGGTACGAAATCACAAAATCGAAGCGGGCAAAAAATAACGACCAACGGGCCTGTCTAGGATTCAAGCGCTTGGCAGACTCGAGATAAGTAAGGTTCTTATGATCAGTCAATACCACCACGCGATGCTTAGCTCCTTCAAGCCAATGACGCCATTCCTCGAATGCCCACTTCATGGCCAGCAACTCTCGGTTGCCCACATCATAATTACGCTCAGCAGCCGAAAACTTCCTGGAAAAGAAAGCACATGGTTTCAACACTGAGCAACCAGAACCTCTCTGTGACAAAACCGCCCCTGCTCCAATCTCAGAAGCATCAACCTCGACCTGGAACGGAAGAGAAACATCTGGTTGACACAACACAGGGGCAGAACAAAAACGATGCTTCAACTCCTGAAAAGCTTCCACAGCAGCAGAAGACCAATTAACCAAATCAGCACCCTTCTTGGTCAAATCGGTCAATGGTTTGGCAATGCTAGAAAAATTACAGATGAAGCGACGATAAAAATTAGCAAAGCCCAGGAATTTTTGCAGACTTTTCAGAGATGTTGGCTGAGTCCAATCCTCGATGGCTTGGACCTTAACCAGATCCATCTCGATAGTAGAAGGGGAAAAGATGAACCCCAAAAATGAAACTTTCTGCACACCGAAGAGACACTTTGATCCCTTCACAAACAAAGAATTAGCACGCAGGACCTGGAAAACCATTCTGACCTGCTTCACATGAGAGTCCCAATCATCTGAGAAGATCAAAATGTCATCCAAGTAAACAATCAGGAATTTATCCAGATACTCACGGAAGATGTCATGCATAAAAGACTGAAACACAGATGGAGCATTGGCAAGTCCGAACGGCATCACTAGATACTCAAAATGACCCTCGGGCGTATTAAATGCAGTTTTCCATTCATCTCCTTGCCTGATTCTCACCAGATTATACGCACCACGATGATCTATCTTAGTGAACCAACTAGCCCCCTTAATCCGAGCAAACAAGTCAGATAACAATGGCAAGGGATACTGAAATTTAACAGTGATCTTATTAAGAAGGCGGTAATCAATACATGGTCTCAGCGAACCATCCTTCTTGGCTACAAAAAAGAACCCTGCTCCCAGTGGTGATGACGATGGGCGAATATGTTCCTTCTCCAGGGATTCCTTCACATAACTGCGCATAGCGGAGTGTTCAGGCACAGATAAATTAAATAATCGACCTTTAGGGAATTTACTACCAGGAATCAAATTGATAGCACAATCACAATCCCTATGCGGAGGTAAGGCATCGGACTTGGGCTCTTCAAATACATCCTGATAATCAGACAAGAACTCTGGGACCTCAGAAGGAGTGGATGACGAAATAGACAAAAATGGAACATCACCATGTACCCCCTGACAACCCCAGCTGGATACCGACATAGAGTTCCAATCCAATACTGGATTATGGGTTTGCAGCCATGGCAACCCCAACACGACCACATCATGCAGATTATGTAGCACCAGAAAGCGAATAACTTCCTTATGTGCAGGAGCCATGCACATGGTCAGCTGGGTCCAGTACTGAGGTTTATTCTTGGCCAAAGGTGTAGCATCAATTCCTCTCAACGGAATAGGACACTGCAAAGGCTCCAAGAAAAACCCACAACGTTTAGCATAATCCAAATCCATCAGATTCAGGGCAGCGCCTGAATCCACAAACGCCATGACAGAATACGATGACAAAGAGCATATCAAGGTAATGGACAGAAGGAATTTGGATTGTACAGTACCAATGACGGCAGACCTATCGAACCGCTTAGTGCGCTTAGGACAATCAGAAATAGCATGAGTGGAATCACCACAGTAGAAACACAGACCATTCAGACGTCTGTGTTCTTGCCGTTCAACTCTGGTCATAGTCCTATCGCACTGCATAGGCTCAGGTTTAATCTTAGACAATACCGCCAAATGGTGCACAGATTTACGCTCGCGCAAGCGTCGACCGATCTGAATGGCCAAAGACATAGACTCATTCAAACCAGCAGGCATAGGAAAACCCACCATGACATCCTTAAGAGCCTCAGAGAGACCCTTTCTAAACAAAGCTGCCAGCGCAGATTCATTCCACAGAGTGAGTACAGACCACTTCCTAAATTTCTGACAATATACTTCTATATCATCCTGACCCTGGCACAAAGCCAGCAAATTTTTCTCAGCCTGATCCACTGAATTAGGCTCATCGTAAAGCAATCCGAGCGCCAGGAAAAACGCATTTACATTACTCAATGCAGGGTCTCCTGGCGCAAGAGAAAATGCCCAGTCCTGAGGGTCGCCGCGCAAAAAAGAAATAATAATCAAAACCTGTTGAATAGGATTACCAGAAGAATGAGGTTTCAAGGCCAGAAATAGCTTACAATTATTTTTGAAATTAAGAAACTTAGTTCTATCACCAAAAAACAAATCAGGAATAGGAATTCTTGGTTCTAACATAGATTTCTGATCAATAGTATCTTGAATCCTTTGTACATTTGTAACGAGATTATCCATTGAAGAGCACAGACCCTGAATATCCATGTCCACACCTGTGTCCTGAAACACCCAAATGTCTAGGGGAAAAAAAAGACTGAACACAGAGCTGAGAAAAAAAATGATGTCAGAACTTCTTTTTTCCCTCTATTGAGAATCATTAGGTTGGCTCCTTGTACTGTTATGTAGGCAATCCAGTGACACAGTGTGCCAGCAATCAGAGCACATACAGTGATTTGACAATAACCCAAAAACAATAGAACGAGCTCTGAGACGTGGAATCTCTGTAGACCACAATACCTGAACCTATCCTAAACACAACTAAAGGCAGCTGTGGATTGCGCCTGTAACTACCTATGCAACTCGGCACAGCCTGAGGAGCTGACTAGCCTGAAGATAGAAAAACAAGCCTGACTTGCCTCAGAGAAATACCCCAAAGGAAAAGGCAGCCCCCCACATATAATGACTGTTAGCAAGATGAAAAGACAAACGTAGGGATGAAATAGATTCAGCAAAGTGAGGCCCAATATTCTAGATAGAGTGAGGATAGCAAAGAGAACTTTGCAGTCTACAAAAAACCCTAAAGCAAAAAACCACGCAAAGGGGGCAAAAAGACCCACCGTGCCGAACTAACGGCACGGCGGTGCACCCTTTGCGTCTCAGAGCTTCCAGCAAAAATGAATAGACAAGCTGGACAGAAAAAGTAGCAACAAAAGCAAAGAAACACTTATCAAAGCAGAGCAGCAGGCCACAGGAAAGATCCAG
This sequence comes from Ranitomeya imitator, assembly GCF_032444005.1. Classification (NCBI taxonomy): domain Eukaryota; kingdom Metazoa; phylum Chordata; class Amphibia; order Anura; family Dendrobatidae; genus Ranitomeya; species Ranitomeya imitator. Next base: position 622,131,614 of record NC_091283.1, read on the forward strand.
AAGCTCAGGTCCAACACTGGAACATTGGCAAGGAGCAAGGAAGACAGAATCAGGTGGAGTTAAATAACAAAGCAGCCAACGAGCTCACCAGAACACCTGAGGGAGGAAGCTCAGAAGCTGCAGTACCACTTGTGACCACAGGAGTGAATTCAGCCACAGAATTCACAACAGTGGACTGTGACGGCTCCTGCAGAGTTGATTCTGAGGAACTTGTGTAAGAGGAGGAGTCAATGCGTACAGACTGGATTCCTGCAATCCTTGGAGTGGGCAGGACACGTCCTGCGCCACTCGCACGATCTGTACCTGGCTCAACAACATTAACCCAATGGGCAGTGAGGGAAACGTATCGCCCCTGTCCATGCTGACTGGTCCACGCATCGGTGGTGAGGTGGACCTTGCTACTGACGGCGTTCAGTAGCGCATGTTTTATGTTTCCCTCAACATGCCTGTGCAGGGCAGGGACAGCTTGCCTGCTGAAGTAAAAGCGGCTGGGCACCTTGTACTGTGGGACTGCCAATGCCATCAAGTCACGGAAGCTGTCAGTCTCCACCAGCCTGAACGAGAGCATTTCCAGGGACAACAGTTTGGCAATGCCTGCATTCAGAGCCTGTGCTCGGGGGTGGTTGGCCGAGAATGCTCGCTTTTTCTCCCATGCCTGTACTACCGATGGCTGTAGAGTAGACTGGGAGTGTGAGGATGACTGGGAAGGTGGTGCTGTGGGTGGAATTACACAAGGTCTCTGGACAACAGTGCCAGAGGTTCTTCCATGGCGATCCTGGGAGGAAGCCAAACCAGCTGTGCAACACGAGCTGAAGAGGTGGTAGCTGCCGCTGTTGGTTGGCCTACATCTTCAGTCTGTTTCTGTAACTCCACCGCGTGCCTGGTCCGCACATGTTTCCACATATTTGTGGTATTGAGGTTGCTGACATTTTTCCCTCTTTTTACTTTCTGATGACACAGCTTGCATTTGACAAAACAAATGTCATCTGCAACTGTGTCAAAAAAGGACCAGGCACTGCAAGTCTTGGGAGCGCCCTTTTTGGCTTTGGAAAGAGACAGGCTCCTAACGGGTGCCAAAGTGGAGGCTACAGGCTCCGCAGTCTTCCCCCTCTCTCTCCCTCTTCGGCCCGTAAGGGGAATCTCTTCCTCAGAGCTGCTCCCACCACCTTCCTGTTCCTCACGCCACGATGGGTCAAGGACCTCATCATCTCCACTACCCTCTGCCACCAACTGCTCCTCCTGGGTAGTCTCGGCAGCACAGTACGCACCAGAAAGCGGCACCTGAGTTTCATCATCAGATGCGTACTGCGCTGTGGTCACCGGAGGCACTGGCCCACCCGCCTCTTCAGATTCAGAGAGACAAAGCTGTTGGGCATCACTGCACACTGCCTCTTCTTCCATTTCTCCAATGCTGCTTGGCTGGCCCCCTGTTTCCAAGCCAAGAGATTCAGAGAACAGAAGTAGAGACGGCTCCTGTCCTGGGCTCTCTGACTGCCTGGCCAATTTGGCAGGTGGTGAAGAGACAGATGGCTGCTCTCCAGTGGTCTGTGCCTGAGAGGATGTGGCACTAACTGAAGTCGATGCCGAGGCGTTAGCTGCCAGACACCCGACAACGGCTTCAATTTGGTTTTCACGCAGCAGCGGTGCACGGCGCTCTCCGACAAAGCTGCGCATGAAGGACTGTTCCCTGCTGAAACTGAGTGACGACGAGTCACCGGCGCCCGCAGCAGGCACAGAATCACCACGTCCTCTCCCTGCTCCTCTCCCTGCTCCGCGCCCACGCCCACGTGCCTTACTCCCTGCCCTCTTCATCTTGGTTGACAGATAAAGATAAGCAGAAAAGTACTAAGGCCTTAGTGTGCTTATTCCTGAAATGCTCCTCCTAACAGGTGTAAGAAACACTAATGTTGTAAAGTGTGGACTAAACTTTATTATTTTTCAAATGTGGCCTACACAAGTGTTAAGTTGTGTTTGGTGAACTTTACTTTTTTTTTTTTTGCAGATCGGGCTACAGAGCTAGTTTAAATCACACGGAGACCGTGCAGACAGCCGTAAACGGCGCTGCAAGGCCCAAAAAAACCCCTCTAGGTTAGCCTATGTAGTGTTTTTCCACAATTTAGCTGGAGACGGGTGGAAAAACACTAATAGGAAATTTTTTTTTTAAAGTTTAAACAGGCTGCACTATTTGAAAAAAAGGAATTTTTTTTTCAAGGTATGAGGCAGTAACGCACCCTGAGCTGAATCCAACCGGCTATGGCTGCACACAGACTACAGGGCGAGCTGCTCTCACACAGAGACCGTGCAGACAGCCGTAAACGGCGCTGCAAGGCCCAAAAAAAAACCCTCTAGGTTATCCTATTTAGTGTTTTTCCACAATTTGGCTGGAGACGGGTGGAAAAACACTAATAGGAATTTTTTTTTTTTAAATTTTAAACAGGCTGCACTATTTGAAAAAAAGGAAAATTTTTCTCAAGGTATGAGGCAGTAACGAACCCTGAGCTGAATCCAACCAGCTATGGCTGCACACAGACTACAGGGCGAGCTGGGCTAACACGGAGACCGTGCAGACAGCCGTAAACGGCGCTGCAAGGCCCAAAAACCCCCCTCTAGGTTATCCTATGTAGTGTTTTTCCACAATTTAGCTGGAGACGGGTGGAAAAACACTAATAGGAAATTTGAGAAAAAATGTGCAGCAGGCTGCACTATGAGCAAAAAAGGACAACTGTGTGAGGCAGTGTGAACCCCCCCTGAGCTGAATACAACCGGGTATATGGCTGCACACAGACTACAGAGTGAGCTGCACACACACACACACAGAGAGACCTTGCAGAACACTGTTAAAACAGCGCTGCAAGGCAAGAGCAAGGTGAACAGTGAAGAACACACAGCGTTTTGCTAAATTAGCCTTTGGAAAGGAAAATAAAGCAATTAGCTATCTCAACTGGCCCTCAGTTAGAACACAGCGTCCTGTCCCTAACTGAAATCACAGCAGAGTGAGCGCAAAATGGCGGCAGCGTTTTTTATAGTGCAGAGTGACATCATTTCAGCAGCCAATCACAGCCTTGCCAGTACTTACATGCCCACCATGCTAAACAGGATGTGCCCACACTTCCAATCATTCCTCATTGGCTGCTGCGTTCAATTTGAATTCTGGGAACTTCCGATTCCGGTATCCGATACGCGGGAAGTATCGGAATCCGGTATCGGAATTCCGATACCGCAAATATCGGCCGATACCCGATACTTGCGGTATCGGAATGCTCAACACTAGTGATCAACAGAACCCGCCATTTGGATGTTAGAATCCTAAAAGCGCACTCCACCATTCTTTGTGCTCATGTTAGGCGGTAATTAAAAACTCTTTTAGTTGGCGTCAATCCACTACTTAAGTATGGCTTCAGCGGGTGTTCCGAGAGTTGGAACACTTCATCTCCAACACATACAAATGGCATTAGTGGCCCAGAGGTTTCAGGCAGTGGTCTTGGGGGTGGAATTTGGAAGGTGTTTCCATAGAGATGACGCCCCATTGCAGACACTTTAAAAACTTGCGAATCATTTGAGCGGCCATATGCCCAAATATCAACCGCTATAAACATGTATTCTGCATCTGCGATGCCCATGAGCACAATGGAGAAATATTTCTTGTAGTTGAAATATTCTGAGCCAGATGCAGCAGGTTTGACGATGTTTCCCATCCACTGCACCCAAGCAATTGGGAAACTGACATATTTGTTGGAATTTTTCTGCAATATCCAGCCAACTCTCCGTTGTGGGATGTGGCATAAATTCTTCATGCAAACAGTCCCAGAAGCTGAAAAACTTCTCAAGGTTTCCTCTTAACTCCATGTATAATGTTGAATACACCCCACATGTCATTCTCTATGCTGTGATAGGGTGGATCCAAAAACGTCATCGGCGCAGATGCATGATGCGCTGTCTTTCTCGCTCCTTCTCCATAACAATCGCTTTCAAACGATTCGCCTCAAAAGTGAAATCCACATAAATCTTCAGAATATTTACAATCATGCCTTCCATCTTCGCCACTTGCTCTACAACCTGTCAAAGATGGGCTGTAAAAACACAGTATATATATATATGTTTTCAGTAACATTTGGGAGCCTCCCATGGGTGTTTTTAAAAAACGGATCCATCTTCATCCGTCATAAAACGGATAAAAAAATGGAAGAAATGGATGAAAAACTGATGCGACGGATCCGTTTTTTTGCCAAATCCGCTACTTGGATCCGGCCAAAAACAGATCTGTCGCATCAGTTTTTCGCAATTTGCAACGGATCTGTCGATCTGTCAAGCAACCAGATTGAGCCTGATGGCAAAAAACGATGTGAAAGCAGCCTAAGAGGGTGAAATGTGATAACATCAGGAGACCATTAGGACCCTGCTGCTGCTTCACATCTGAGCTGAGAGCAAAAGCCCGGGAAAGTGTGCTGGGGGTGGGGTCTAGTTTCTGCTGTATAGGACACTGAGAGTTGATGCTGCGAGAAGCAGAGAAACTACCATGTGATACTCACTGTGAGGTAGCTGATAAGAAGTGAGGAGTTTAGACTCTGTAAGGACTGTTTGCTGTCAGTGTGTTTGTGAGGGTGTTAACCATGAGAGCTGTGTGACTTTGGAGCTCTGTGGAATCCCTGCTGTGCTGAGCTGAAAAGCAACAGAAGATATTGATCCTGTGCAGACCCAGTCGGGTTGCTTTCAGGGAAGTTGTGAGTGACTGCTGGAGGAGAGATGGTATCCTGTACCATCCGTATTGAGAGGGACCCGGACAAGCCCCATTAAAGTTCTATCCCGTGCTATATTCTGAGGCTACAGAACTGTAAGTCCACGGCATGTGGGCTTGGCATCGGCTGACAAGATGCAGAGCCTTGTTTTGCTGCAGCTGTTTTGTCACCGAAGATTTTGGGACTGGCTGCAGCAGATGTAAGTTTTATACAGTACAGACCAAAAGTTTGGACACACCTTCTCATTTAAAGATTTTTCTGTATTTTCATGACTATGAAAATTGTACATTCACACTGAAGGCATCAAAACTATGAATTAACACATGTGGAATTATATACTTAACAAAAAAGTGTAAAACAACTGAAAATATGTCTTATATTCTAGGTTCTTCAAAGTAGCCACCTTTTGCTTTGATGACTGCTTTGCACACTCTTGGCATTCTCTTGACGAGCTTCAAGAGGTAGTGTGTGAAAATATTTGTGTTGCCACAAAGTATTTTCATCCCTTTAGCCACGATAATGGTGGTGTATCATGAGCGTTTGGCACATGTTTGAGGGGAGGGGGTTTGCAGAGCTCAGAGGCAGGGTGTTCTTGTGAACAGTAATTTTTATTTCCTATCTTTATGTGTGCACATTGCAGCTAGCCAATTAGGGAGCTCAACACACCCACAATGTCCTGACACAATGGCTTGTGTCACTGGCTGCTGAAATCACATGTCCCTCTCCATATAAATAGCGAACATCTTGTTTTAGCGCCATTTTGACACTGTAACAGCGCTGAGAGGCTGTTCCTGATGCTGGCACTGTTAGCAGCAAGATTTTAGCTAGTTAGCTAAGCGGTTGTATATCAGTCACATAGTGTAGCTAGCTAATGTCCAGTGTGGCTGTTAAATTTATCTTCCAACACTTTTTTTTCGCCCATTACTGAGGTCCACAGACAAAGCCAGCAGGGCACATGTCCTACAAGTATGTTGTTGTCTGCTTCTATTGTGCTGCTTGCACAAGTATAGCATTCTAAATAATATTTTTTTCACTAGCTAAATGTGAAACAGCCTGCTGTATCCCACCTTGTCATTTAGTGCTGTGGTGATATGAAATGGTCTGCAGACCTAAAGCACAATAAAAAAAATTATAATTTTTCAGTTGCAAAAAATTAGACAGCCTGCCGTATCACACTTTTTACCGAATGTTACTGATTTTTTCCGATTTTATAAAATTTTGCTTGTGTTTCCGATCACGAATCCGAATGTGCCATATTTATGCCAAATTTATATTTGGCGATCGTTTTTGCACTCATTACTAATCAGGAGTTGATGATGGGAATGATTTTTGCAGGAAAAAGAGATTTCCTGTTTCTACATAGAGCAGAGCAAAGAGAAGAATTATCTGAACAGAAAAACAAGATTAGCATTTGTAAGTACACAGTGGTATATAATATGATGATTGCAATATATTAAGAGGATGAAAACTTTGATGGGGATGCTTCTCTAATCAATTCTACTTGTTAATGATTGCATAGTAATACCTTGCTCTACATATAAAGTGCAGAGCATGATCCAGCTTGTCAGTGACATAACTATGGGACAATCTATTAGGCTTTGATCCATGGCACGTTAGATCATTGTTAGGCCTCAGGTTGCCATAACGATCATTAGCTTTTAGTGATCAAGGATGGACCGGGTTCAGAAGTCTTTCTTAAGAAGTGTCTGCTCTAAATAAGAGAGGGTACCTAGCAGGAAACCACTTTATAAGATGTCAGAGTGTCCTAATTGGCCAAGTTAAAGGTGTGTCCTCATACTATGTGTAGCGCTATTGCTGGCGCCCCTGCAAGTTGTCCTTTCCGCTCTATGAAGGAACAGCCCGGCCCTTGGCGCAGTCTTCCGCATGCTCCGGCTTGTGTGTACCCCAAGTAGCCGCTTAGCTATGCCCCTTCCTGGGTAGGCCCAGACCTGTGGTACAAAGTGCCACTGGATCGCCCACAGACACAGGGCCACAGATTACTCGGTATGGGTCCTTTCTGTCTCAGTTCTGGGGTTGTCACGGTGTCTGGACCCGGTCCGTGATCCTGCTAAGGAGAGTCCAATAAAAGGTGATAGGAGTCTGTCAAGGTTTCGTGACGCCACCTGTGGTGTTCGGTCAGGATGACCAACGCTGCTTAGGGTCCGCTGGGGTGATGGAACGGCAGCTAGATGGTATACCTTCCCACAGGTGAAGTATGTCCCCAGGGCTTCCCAGTGATGTAGATGGCGATGGTGTGAGTTGCAGACAATAATGAGGACACAAGGTTGCAGTCTCTTTACCTCTTTACTGAAGACTTCAGGATCCGCAATCCAGAGCACAGTTAACAGGGCTGTTTGAGACCGGCCGGTCCGATGGCACATCCAGAGTTCCCTTTGCAGGTGGAAATTGTTGCCTACCAATAGTGCCTGTGTGTTGTAGTGCTACCCTGCTGAGCATTCGGTATAGTCCTCACAACTTCTGTTCTAGTTCGTTCGTTCATTCTTTCTAGTTCTTTCTTTCTAGTTCGTTCCAGATGTTACTAGTTTCTCGTCCCTCAGGTATGTTATGGCTAGGACGCACCCATATGACGGGAAGGCTCGGAGCTCTTCCGGGACGCTAGAGACACCCCTCTCCACGCGTTGCCCCCTATGTCTTCGTAGGAAATTTAAGGTAGACAGCCAACCTATAATTAACTGTCCTGCGGAGTTTGAAGTAAGGCATAGAGTCAGTTACTTCCTCTGTGTTCCGGCCACCGGCTACGCACCTCAGTAGGATGTTGCCTTTCTCGGGGCACGACTCCTACTGGCTCTCCTTTGTGCTTGATCTCGTTTCTCTTTCTTAGGACACCGTCGCAAGGTAGTGCAGGCGCGGTTCCTTAACGTTCTGTTCTGTTTGCTAGGTACCTGCCAGGTTCCCACGCCTGACAGGCACCCCCCTGAATCTTCTCCCTGCAACACCCCCTGCCACGAGATGTTGCCTGAATCCAACCCAGTCAGCTTCTGACTAACTTCCTATCCAACCCCTAGTTTTACCAGTGTGAGGAGTGGCCCAATAAATTAAGCCTTTTTCTCCCCCTAGTGGCCGGAGTGTGAAGTGTAATGTGTGCTGGTGATACCTGGTCAGTAGAATTTCTTCAGTGCCATCAGACGTACCATCACCCCCCTTAGCGGCAGAGTGTCATACTGCAACAACCAGATCTCTGGGGCGCTGCACCACCATTGTTCGTAACAGTTTGCTTGGCCTCTCTGAGCTCGGCAGTGTCGGCAGCTGTGCAACCAGTTAGAGAGACAGGAAAACATTTTGTTCCATTTCATGACAATAGATGCCCAATTGGAAGCCTGGACATCTGATTAGTCTGAAATTTATGCTCCTGTAATGGAACCCATCCTGTCTTATCCGCCTCGGTAGTCTGGGGATCTGAAGGAGTGCCGTGGGTTCCTGGAACAGTGCACGAGGCACTATGAAGTTTTCAGACAGCAGTTTGCCTCTGATTGAGCTAAGGTGCAATTCCTAATGTCTTACCTAGCAGGAGAGGCCCTGGCATGGACCTTGGCCTGCAAGCCTTCCTGGTGGCCTTTCAAATAGTCTTCGACTAGCCTAACCAAGAATCTCCTGAAAAAATTTTCCTTCCCAGGTTCCAGGAGCAGATGGGTGCATGTGTGAGAAAACATTACATCTGGCCCTGTCCTTTCAAAGGCCATCCATTTGCCAGCCTGTTGTGACAGCTACCCATGCAGAATCTGAGAAGGTTGACCATTTTTGGCAAGCTAAGCAGAGGCCGCAAGTCAGTCATGAATACAGTATCGCTGCGGTTGTGTGGAGCATGCAAACGGTCTTTGCGAGGCCTTAAAAACTCCAAAACCTTGGTTCAGTGGGAGAAACTGCCCTTGGTGGGAGTATTCCCTCTCCACAAATGACTATGACTGTATCCATGGGAAGTGGAGGTTTCGGTTTGGCCGGAGAGTTCGCACTGCAATCCATGAAGAGTTGGTGTCAGATTCCTGTCCGACAGCTCCAGAATCCGGTAAGACTGTTGTCAAGTGAAGGACAAGCCCTACTTAGAAATAGTCAAGTAATTTCTGAGCAACTCAAGATCCAGATCAGAGCAATATTCACGTAGATGATCACCTTCCATATGCTGTCTGGTATTGCCATCAGTTGTCCAGAGGATGAGAACTCAGGAGCCAATTCTAGTCTGGAGACCTCATGTGGAGCTTCAATGGGGATAGTCGAGAGAAAAAAGGTGTTTGGTCCCTGTATGTCCAGGTCTGCCAGTACTGTCGTCATCTTCTCCACAAAGTCTGCTAGTTGCCGTGTTGCTGTGTCCTGGTGTTTCCAAAGAAAGGGAAGCGGAGGCAATGTCCTCACATAGTCCTGATATTTGCACCAACCATTTGCACCCCCCAGGAAACTCCCAGTCTCGTGGTCATGTTGTCTTGGAGACCAGGCTGAAGACAGACCCAGAGCAAGTATCTTCAGTCTCAAAAAATGTCTGGTGAACGTCAATGCGGTGGCATCTTCCAATTCTCTGCAATCCATCAAACAGGCGGAAGAACTCCTGTTGGTCTTTGAATTCTTCAGGGTGGTAGCTGATCTCAATGTAAAGAGAGATATTTTCCAATGCCCACTTCCTGGTACTACACCCACTTCATCCCCTGCTGAGAATAGCTTGATGGAGGTGTCACATTATTTCTAGTGGACAGAAGAAGTCGGGGTTCTGAAAAGATGTCATGGTAGACCGTTAAGTGTATTAATGCACACCTCCCCCTGACGAAGCCACTGCTTGTGGCAACACGCGTTGGGCATCCGCTCCTGCGCTCAACTCCTTTAGGAATAGGTTATTATATTGGGCCTTCCTGTGGTATCGGTCATGGGTGGCAATGGGAATGGGGGAAAGATTGTGGGGTAGTCTGGTGACAATTATTTTATGTTCTGAAAACTTTAATAAAAAATTTCTGATTAAAAAAAATAAGTATTTACATAGATGGAAGAAACAGTAAAAACAACAGAAAAGTAATTGGTTATATCTTTACTTTATTCAAGCAGAGTAAATATATAATTGTGTGTAAACAACAATATTGTAGTATTTGCTTTGTCTGTGAAAGACCCTAAATAAAACATCAACGGTTATTGGAGATTATTAAATGGGAATAGACATGTACCATATTTTGAATACTGCCAGGGGCACTTCAGGTTTAAGGCAGGAGCCATCAAAGCTAGTTCCAGATCCACCCCTACAGCAATGAATGCTGACAACCTTATCATGTTCACCAGCAGATCAATATCCATAAATCAATCATTTTCTCTTGGTCGCCTAAGGCCGGCGTCACACTTGCGAGTTTTACGGACGTAAGAGCGCAGAAACTACGTCCGTAAAACTCACAAAAAATACGGCACAATTATTCTCTATGCCCCTGCTCCTATCTGCCGTATTTTACTGATCAGTATTATACGGCTTTCTACGGCCGTAGAAAATCGCAGCGCTGTTACAGAGAAAAGCCGGCAATTCAGTGCGGTGTACAGTAAAATCACACTGACAGCTTACAGTAGAATAGGTAGAATAAATATGTACACATAGAATAGGTGTATATATATATATGTCAGTGAGACACATATATGTATATATATTGTTACTTCATACAGCCGCGATATAGCAAAAAGCCGGTAATTCAATTACCGACTTTTGCTTTCTCCTTCCTAAAACCCGACATGATATGAGACAATTGCGCGGGAGCCCACGCCAATTTTTTCCGCCATTTAACCCTTTATTTTAAGAGCTAGAACCGCCAAATTTTGCAGATACACACTACTAACATTAGTAGTGTGGATTATGCAAAAAAAATGGTGATATGAGATGGTTTACTGTATGTAAACCAGGTCTCATATCATGTCGGGTTTAGGAAGGAGAAAGCAAAAGCCGGTAATTGAATTACCGGCTTTTTGCTATCTCGCGCTGTATGAAGGAATAATATATATATATATACAGTGGGGCAAAAAAGTATTTAGTCAGTCAGCAATAGTGCAAGTTCCACCACTTAAAAAGATGAGAGGCGTCTGTAATTTACATCATAGGTAGACCTCAACTATGGGAGACAAACTGAGAAAAAAAAATCCAGAAAATCACATTGTCTGTTTTTTTATCATTTTTTTTGCAGATTATGGTGAAAAATAAGTATTTGGTCAGAAACAAACAATCAAGATTTCTGGCTCTCACAGACCTGTAACTTCTTCTTTAAGAGTCTCCTCTTTCCTCCACTCATTACCTGTAGTAATGGCACCTGTTTAAACTTGTTATCAGTATAAAAAGACACCTGTGCACACCCTCAAACAGTCTGACTCCAAACTCCACTATGGTGAAGACCAAAGAGCTGTCAAAGGACACCAGAAACAAAATTGTAGCCCTGCACCAGGCTGGGAAGACTGAATCTGCAATAGCCAACCAGCTTGGAGTTAAGAAATCAACAGTGGGAGCAATAATTAGAAAATGGAAGACATACAAGACCACTGATAATCTCCCTCGATCTGGGGCTCCATGCAAAATCCCACCCCGTGGGGTCAGAATGATCACAAGAACGGTGAGCAAAAATCCCAGAACCACGCGGGGGGACCTAGTGAATGAACTGCAGAGAGCTGGGACCAATGTAACAAGGCCTACCATAAGTAACACACTACGCCACCATGGACTCAGATCCTGCAGTGCCAGACGTGTCCCACTGCTTAAGCCAGTACAAGTCCGGGCCCGTCTGAAGTTTGCTAGAGAGCATTTGGATGATCCAGAGGAGTTTTGGGAGAATGTCCTATGGTCTGATGAAACCAAACTGGAACTGTTTGGTAGAAACACAACTTGTCGTGTTTGGAGGAAAAAGAATACTGAGTTGCATGCATCAAACACCATACCTACTGTAAAGCATGGTGGTGGAAACATCATGCTTTGGGGCTGTTTCTCTGCAAAGGGGCCAGGACGACTGATCCGGGTACATGAAAGAATGAATGGGGCCATGTATCGTGAGATTTTGAGTGCAAACCTCCTTCCATCAGCAAGGGCATTGAAGATGAAACGTGGATGGGTCTTTCAACATGACAATGATCCAAAGCACACCGCCAGGGCAACGAAGGAGTGGCTTCGTAAGAAGCATTTCAAGGTCCTGGAGTGGCCTAGCCAGTCTCCAGATCTCAACCCTATAGAAAACCTTTGGAGGGAGTTGAAAGTCCGTGTTGCCAAGCGAAAAGCCAAAAACATCACTGCTCTAGAGGAGATCTGCATGGAGGAATGGGCCAACATACCAACAACAGTGTGTGGCAACCTTGTGAAGACTTACAGAAAACGTTTGACCTCTGTCATTGCCAACAAAGGATATATTACAAAGTATTGAGATGAAATTTTGTTTCTGACCAAATACTTATTTTCCACCATAATATGCAAATAAAATGTTAAAAAAACAGACAATGTGATTTTCTGGATTTTTTTTTCTCAGTTTGTCTCCCATAGTTGAGGTCTACCTATGATGTAAATTACAGACGCCTCTCATCTTTTTAAGTGGTGGAACTTGCACTATTGCTGACTGACTAAATACTTTTTTGCCCCACTGTAGATACGAACAGATAGGAATATTGAAGATCAAAGTGAAATCTGCGTCAATGACATTGACTTCTCTATGAAAACTGTACAATGCTAATGTAGATATTATGTTTTTATTATTTATAAAAAAAAAAATACTAAACTCAGTTTTCTCATGGTAATTGAAAGATCATCACATAGTTGTGAGAATTTAAAAGAGATGAAAATTATCTGACTAACATCTCTGTGTTTAACTTAACCCCGTCATGACCTTGGGATTTTCTGTTTTTCCGTGTTCGATTTTCGCTCCCCTCCTTCCCAGAGCCATAACTTTTTTTATTTTTCCGTCAATATGCCCATGTGAGGGCTTATTTTTTGTGAAACAAGTTGTAATTTTGAACGACATCATTGGTTTTAGCATGTCCTGTACTAGAAACCGGGAAACAAATTCCAAGTGCGGTGAAATTGCAAAAAAGGTGCAATCCCACATTTATTTTTTGTTTGTTTTTTTGCTAGGTTCACTAAATGCTAAAACTGACATGTTAAACACCTAACATGTTCTTTTTTACCTACGTGGTGAAAAAAAATTCCAAACTTTGCTAAGAAACTTTGCGCCATTTTCCGATACCCGCAGCGTGTCCAATTTTCATGATTTGGGGTCAGGTGATGGCTTATTTTTTGTGCGCCGAGCTGGAGTTTTTAATGATACCATTTTGGTGCAGATAAGTTCTTTTGATCGCCCGTTATTGCATTTTAATGCAATGTCATGGCGACCAAAAAAACATAATTCTGGCATTTCAAATTTTTTTCTTGCTACGCTGTTTAGCGATCAGGTTAATCCTTTTTTTTATAGATCGGGCGATTCTGAACGCGGTGATACCAAATATGTGTAGGTTTGATTTTTTTTTTATTGATTTATTTTGAATGGGGCAAAAGGGGGTGATTTAAACGTTTATATTTTTTTTATTTTTTTTCACATTTTTTATTACTTTTTTTACTTTTGCCATGCTTCAATAGCCTCCATGGGAGGCTAGAAGCTGGCACAACTCGATCGGCTCTGCTACATAGCAGCGATTATCAGATCGCTGCTATGTAGCTGAAATGCAGGCTTGCTATGAGCGCCGACCACAGGGGGGCGCTCACAGCAGGCCGGCATCCCTAACCATAGAGGTCTCAAGGACCTCCATGGTTACCATTCTGATGCATCGCTAACCCCCGATCATGTGATGGGGGTCAGCGATGCACTCATTTCCGGCCGGATGGCCGGAGGCACCGGTTAAATGCCACTGTCAGCATTTGACAGCGGCATTTAACTAGTTAATAGCAGCGGGTGAATCGCGATTTCACCCGCCGCTATTGCGGGCACATGTCAGCTGTTCAAAACAGCTGACATGTTCCAGCTTTGATGTGGGCTCACTGCCGGAGCCCTGCATCAAAGCGGGGGATCTGACCTCGGACATACTAGCCCTTCTGAGGTCAGAAAGGGGTTAAAGTTGTCCAAGGCATGTCAACCCCTTATTAAGTACCCCAGGATGCTGCATAATTTAAAAAAATCTATAATTACCTCTCAGACCAATGACATTTCTCCAGTCTCAACCATTGTTTTTTCTAAGTAGCTAATCACTATTGTGAATCAAATGTTATTACACTAGTAGTATGTCCTAGAATGTACAATGATAGTGAAAGTTTGCGAGCCATTCAGAATTTTCCACATGTTCTGCATATATATGACCTAAAATTATATCAGATTTTCACACCAGATCTAAACAAAATGAGCCCAAAATATTTGATCTCATTTTACAAGTGAGGAAAATGATAATATTTAAAGATTAGCCATCAATCAATATGATCTTCACAACAGATTATTGTGGATGTGAATCATGGCACAAACAAAGGAGATTTCTGAAGAACTGTTGTTGCTGCTTATCAGGCTGGAAGAGGTTAAGAAATAATCTGTAAAGAGTTTATCCTCAATCAATCCACAGTCAGACAGTGAACAAATAGAGGAAATTCAAGAACAGGATTACTTTCCTGATATGTGACTGTCCTTCAAAAATCACTTGAATGCAATGGAGATAATAGTCCACAATACCACAAAGGAACCCAAGGTAACCTCTAAATAACAAAAGGCTCCCTCACATTAGCTAATGTTAATGTTTTTGAGTACACCATCAAGAGAAAAATGAATATAAATGTTGTTCATGGCAGTTATTGCAAGGAGAAAGGCACTGATTTCAAGAAAAATGACTTGTATAAGCAAGAAGGCTATTGGAACAATAATAATTAGTGATGAGCAAATACATTCGGCACTATTCGTTACTCGCACGACTAGCACGATATTCAAGCTATTCGTTATTCAGCGAGTAATTAGGTATTCACCTCAATATATTCGAGTGACCCGCCCCGCATTTTTGGCGCTCTATTTGCAGGCAATGAACATGCATAGCTGGTTTGCAAATCACAGTAATGCCGGCGTCATCTTTGGTGTGGCATTACTGTGATTGGCTAGCCTTCCAGTACCATAGGGACTACTTAAACACTGTCGGCGCCATCTTGCACACATTGCAGCCGGAAACAGCATAATGAGAGTGTAGTGTGAGCGAAGGGAGAGTGAAAGGAGCTAGGGACAGTGATAGAAAGTTATAGTGAGCATTATATATTCCAAAAAGCTATTTTAAGAACTGAAGACTGTCAAGATTACTTGTTTCTGTTTATTAGGTTGGGATTTAGTAGGGACAGATTTAATAGGAGGGAGGGTGAAAGGCAGGCACATGGTTGTTCTCATCATTGGAAGTACATGCTGCAGCTCTCTGCTATTTTCCACTTAAAATACTTAAAATTTGTCTAGCAGTTATGTGACTGGTGCAATCTTGGTAGAGATAATCATACGTGACAATTTAGCAGGAGCAATAATCTTCATTACTCTGCATTTGAAGTGTGTCAGCAAGATGATTGAAACAAAATCTTAATTTTCTATTGTTCTAAAAAATAGTGTATCTTTATCTAGCCGTTGTGCGACTGGCAGAATCTGAGTAGAGATAATTGTATGTGACAATATAGCAGGGGCAATAATCTTCATTACTCCGCATCTGGAGTGTGTCAGCAAGATGATTGAAACAAATAATAATTTTCTATTGGTTTAAAAAATAGTGTATCTTTATCTAGCAGTTGTGCGACTGACATAATCCAGGTACACATAATCGTACGAGACAATTTAGCAGGGTTAATAATCTTCATTATTCCGCAGTTAGAGTTTGTCAGCAAGGGAATCGATAGGGAGTACAAGTTTCACCATTGCACAAGTATTCACAAAGTACAAAACAGAAGCAGGAAGAGGAGGTGATTTCATGAACAAAATTGGTTTGGATGGTAAGGGATGTATGTTATTATTATTAATATTATTATTATTACTATAATTTATATAGCACCATTAATTCCATGATGCTTGTACATTAGATTGGGTTACATCAATACAAATATCACTTACAGTAAACAAACTAACAATGACAGATTTGTGCAGAGGGGAGAGGACCCTGCCCTTGCGGGCTTACATTCTACAGGATTATGGGGAAGGAGAATTTCCAAACAAAAGAATTGGGCTACTTTTACATTACATTGCTCTCATCCGTAAGGTTTACAAAGTCCCTGGAAATCCAGTCCTTGTTCAATTTTAGAAGAGTCTACCTGTCTGTATTTTCCGTTGACAGGCATGTGCGCTTATCTGTTATGATTGCACCAGCCAAACTAAAAATCCGCTCAGTCAACACACTTGCAGGAGGGCTTGGCAACACCTCGAAGGCGTACAAGGAGATGTCGGGCCAAGTGTGGAGCTTGGACAAACAATAGTTAAAGGGCACTGGAGAATAAGGAAGGTCACTTAAAAAGTCCTTCACCATCTAAGTCAACTTCTCCCTCCTCGTCATAGTTACACCCACAGATAGCTCTTGCTGAGAGGACGGTCTCATGAAAATGTGTCAGTTGGTTGATACTCCCCCCTGAGTTGCAACTGGTGTGCGTGGCCCTCCCCTGTAATCCTTGTGGGTGAAAAAAGCCGTTACCTCTACCAGCAGCATTGGCAGAGTTTAATCATTTTAGCAAGTTTTCCACAATGGACCTCTGACATACATGCACTGAAAATGGCACGTCTGCCTCTGACATGAGAGAAGCACATTTCTTCTTGTACCGTGGGTCAAAAAAGGTGCAGAGCCAGTATTTCATGCTGGACAAAATGTGTTTCCTGCAAGGGTCTTGGGAAAGGCATCTGGACATGAACTATGCCATGTCTGGCAGACTACAAAGAGTCAAACATTCAGTGACCTCACCAGGAAGAACATTAACCATGCTCTCCTCCTCACGACACATAGCCTCCTCCTTTTCCTCGTCAGGCCATCCAGGCTGGACAGACATGAAGCTGGGATTAGGAGTCGACTCTGTACTGCAGAAGAAAACTCCTGTTCCGCCTCCTTCGTCTCCTCCTCCTGTTCCTCGTCATCACCCAATGTGGCTTCAGAATATTGTGTGAGGCTGGGCTGCATGGCATCACCTACTGTAAAATCTTGCTCCATAGCCACCTGCTCGGCATACAAAGCATCCTCTTTGAGATTCTGCAACAAAGTTTTAATAGACAGAGCAGCAGGATGATTACACTGACAATTGTTTCATCAGTACTCACCATCTTGGTGCAGTACTCAAAGTTCTGAAGAACCTTAGAAATATCACGAATCCACACCCACTTAGGAGTTTTTAGGTGTAGGGGCTGAGTGTTAGTGTTGACGAGTATTGAGAGCTGGAATTCAGACACTGCTCTCTGCTGTTTACTAAGCCTTGCCAACATATGAACCACCTACCGCCTCAACACATTTATCTCTCTATCCTTGCGTTGACCATTCAAAATTTTCTTCATAACCAGGATCCTTGTATCTTGTTCTCACACGCTTTATGCATTTAATAGCCCTCTATGTCTGTACTTTACACATACTTGTTGGCAACCAGATCATGCAGCATTGCATGAACACCCGCTTTCTTACATTATGGGTGGCCAGAACAAAGAAACCAATTGTTACCATCCACCTTTCATGTCTCCCCTATTTCCTCATAGATTGTAAGCTCCCAAGCAAGGGCCCTCATTCTTTTTGGTATCTGTTGTTTATGGGATTATTGTTATTATTATATTGGTGCTATAGAAATAAAGTTATTATTATTATTATTATTATTATTATTATTATTATTATTAAAAGTCGAAGCATAGCGTGTGGGCAGGTCACAAATCAGTTCGTGACGAGGCAAATTAAAGCGCTGCCGCAGCAAAGCTAGTCTGCTGAAAGCCTGAGATGACTTTCAGAAATGTGTTCTGACACACCGTACCTTGGCAAGTAGGTCCGGCAAGTCCAGGTATGTTTTAAAAAAATGATGTACAATCAAGTTCAGCACGTGGACTATGCATGGAACGTGTTTACCAGCTTGCCAAGCTTTAAAGCCACCACCAAGTTACACAACCAGACCTGGATGGTGGTTCAGCAGGGAGAGCCACTGAGCAGTCTGTTCTTTTATCACCTTCAACAGCTTGGCTGTGTTGTGAGCTTTATCACCTAAACAGATGAGCTGCAGGAGAGCGTGCTGCCGCTTTGCTAAGGCAGTACTGCAGAACCCCCCAGATTGGGAGTGATGAGGAGGCTACTTTCGGTGAGGAGGAGGAAGAGGGAGACAGGAACTGTAATATGAGGAGAATGAAACCCGGATGGAAGTTGGGACTGCTATTCTTGGTGTGGATAATATGATGTTCCAACCTCTTACTCTGTCCCAGACTCCACCAGGTTCAGCTAGTGTGCCATAAGGATAATGTAGCGTCCCTGTCCTCAAGAACTTGTCCACATCCCTGTGGTAAAGTAGACCTTCCCTACGACTGCGTTGGCCAGAGCACGGCTGATATTGTGTAACACGTGCTTATGTACGGCATACTGGGACACTGGGGAAAATAGTGTCAGATGGTAATCAAGCACCATGGGGCTGCCACTGCCAAGAGATCGTGGAAAGACTCAGTTCCCACAAGTCAAAACTGCAACATTTCCAGGGCTACCAATTTGGCTATTTGGGTGTTTCAAATTTTGGCCTGTGGGTGAGTTGATATTCCTGCTTTCTGTTAAACATCTGGGGCAGAGACAAGTGAACGCTGCACTGGGACAATGAACTGGACATGGTTGCTGACTGTTGTGTCTGTACAACTGCAGGTTGTGGCTGGAGACATCAGCACCTGCTTCATGGACAGCAGATTGGGAAAGCTGTAACACAGAGGAAGGGACAGTGGTTTCACCATCAGACACAGATTTTGTACCCAGATGTTCCTCCCACCTACTGGGGTGCTTGGATGTCATGTGCTGGTGTTGCTCAGGATGGCAGTGTTCTTGCCTCTTCTTAGCTCGGTTTGGCAAATGATGCAAATTACATTTGTTTTGACTGAAGTAATTTCAGAAAAAAGCTGCCATACAGGTGAACAACGCACCCTTGGCCTGTTATATAGCCGAGTGTGGGGAGCTCTGTGGAATGTAAGCCCACAAGGGCAGGGTCCTCTCCCCTCTGTATCAGTCTGTCAGTGTTAATTTGTTTACTGTAATTGATATCTGTAATTTGTATGTAACCCCTTTTCATGTACAGTACCATGAAATCAATGGTATTATAATGCTATATAAATAAGTAATAATAATTACAGCTGACCGACTTCTCCATCTGGTCAAACCACTAGCTCTTCTTGCCTGTTTTTGTGCTACAGACCAATCCCTGTTTGCACTGCTGTGCTTGCTAGGCATGCCACCCTGCCAGGTTGTATCAGTGGACTCATCATCAACAACATCATTTTCTAATTCCTCAATCTGATCCTCCTTCTGAGTTGCAATTTTAGGCTGACATGATGGCAACTGTGCGTCATGATTATACCTCTTCAGACATGAATTCGTCTTCCCCAACGTGGCTTTTCCTGGCCATGGGTGCGCAAATGTTTGGGTATCACTGCACTCCACCTCCTAATGACCCTCTTTAATTGTGCAGGTTGAGAGGCCTGACAAATTACAAGGTAACATAAATAGTTCCTCAGAGTGGCCAGCGTTGGGATAATATGTCTCCTGGGACTCTTGATGGTGGGAGGAAGGAGGACCAGGTTGAGGATTCAGAGGCCCAGCCTCTTAGCTACTGAGACTGGACCGTGTGGAAGAATCCCTGGTGCTGCTTGTCAACACACTGAACCTTTGTCTGCCATCCAATATACAATATCCTTGCAATTGTTTGAGTTCGTCAGTGGTGTACCGCGCTGACCACATTTTGACAGGAAGCTAGAATGAGATCCAGTCACCTTTTGATTTGTAACACGGCCTTGGCGGGCACCACCACATACACGTCCCTTAATGTCACCCTTTCTCATACTGAATGCTTAATGCTTATGAAAAAATGTAATGGCTTTATTTTTGACAAGTACCCTCACAAAAGTGTTATGTACGAATTTAATGTATCTTGCAATGCGGGACAATTTTTTTTAAAGTTATCAGCTTCATTATACACGGCAACAGCAGACTCTCGAAAATTAGAGATACAATTGTGCTCAAAAGTGTATATACCCCGGAAGAATTTTTGCTTTCCTGGCCTTTTTTCAGAGAATATGAATGCTAATACCACTCCACTCATGGTTAGTGGTTGGGTGAAGCCATTTATTGTCAAACTACAGTGTTTTCTCTTTTTAAATCATAATGACAACTCAAAACATCCAAATGACCCTGATCAAAAGTTCACATACCCTGGTGATTTTGGCCTGATAACATGAAGTTGACACAAATGGATTTGAATGGCTAAAGGTAACATCCTCACCTGTGACCTGTTTGCTTGTAATCAGTGTTTGTTGCATAAAAGCTGAGTGAGACTCTTGCATCTTTCTTCCAGTCACTGACATTTCTGGATTGTGAGTCATGGGGAAAGCAAAAGAATTGTCAACGGATCTACTGGAAAAGGTAGTTGAACTGTATAAAACAGGAAAGGGATACAAAAAGATATCTAAGGAATTGATAATGCCAGTCAGCAGCATTCAAACTGTGATTTAACAAATAGAAAATCAGGTGCTCTGTAAAAACAAAACCAAGGTCAGGTAGACCAACAAAATTGTCGTCCACAACAGCCAGGAAAATTGTTCGGGCTGCAAAGAAAAACCCACAAATAACAGCAGCTGAAATTTACAGGAACTGGAGGCTTTTTGCCAAGAAGAATGGGCAGCTTTACTATCTGAGAAAATAAAGAACCTCATCCACCACTACCACAAAATACATCACGTTGTCATTGATGTTAGAGGGGGCAATACACGGTATTAAGAAATGGGGCATGTAAACTTTTGATCAGGGTCATTTGTATGTTTTGGGTTGCCATTATTATTTAAAAAGAGAAAACACAGTAGTTTGACAATAAATGGCTTCACCCAACCACTAAACATGAGTGGAGAAAAAGTTTTGGTGTTATCATTCATATTCTCTGCAAGCTTTGCGCAAGTCGCACAACTGCTAGATAAATACTGTATATGCTATTTATTAAATCAATAGAAAATGCATAGGCTTGTGCAGATTGGTCAATGGTCAATGACACTCCTGTCTCTTTACCTTGAGGAGGCTGCTTCCAAGTAAAATGAGGCTTGGACATGTTCCTGACATGGGTTTCAGGTCTGACAGACTGACCACAATACAGGCCCTCGCTTGCATACACTGTATTCAAAATGTAATTCTAATGCATTTTGTGTCTGGTAGAATCCAATTTACTGACATTGATCATACAGTTCCCACACTCAAGTATTATATTCACCTTACATCGGCTTCACCCACTATGACAGTTGTTCAATTGGGATCAGGTGGCAAAAATGAACCGTGGAGCTTACAAAATGCAGGTTTCACAGCACCTGCTTGTCCTCTGCTAGTTGTCGGCGAGGGCCGCATAATGGCATGGTGGTGGACATTGTAGTGGTGGCGGGCAAAGGCCAAAATTCAAATTGACATGTTTTAGCTGACATTGCAAAGTGATGGCAAATATGTATTCCACTATCTTGCTAACTATTTGGCATGAGGTAGGGTCCTCCCAAATGAAGGAGTGAGGGCCCTCAAAAATGTTAAAGTAAATATGAAAAAGCCATATGTGTGAACATATACTCAAGGGGAGATATAACTTTTTTTTATTATTTTAATTTGCATTATATACAGTACAGACCAAAAGCTTGGACACACCTTCTCATTTTAAAGATTTTTCTATATTTTCATGACTATGAAAATTGTACATTCACACTGAAGGCATCAAAACTATGAATTAATACATGTGGAATTATATACTTAACAAAAAAGTGTGAAACAACTGAAAATATGTCTTATATTCTAGGTTCTTCAAAGTAGAAACCTTTTGCTTTGATGACTGCTTTGCACACTCTTGGCATTCTCTTGATGAGCTTCAAGAGGTAGTCACCGGGAATGGTTTTCACTTCCCAAGTGTGCCCTGTCAGGTTTAGTAAGTGTGATTTCTTTCAGTTGTGTTGTGCAGAAGTCTGGTGGATACACAGCTGATAGTCCTACTGAATAGACTGTTAGAATTTGTATTATGGCAAGAAAAAAGCAGCTAAGTAAACAAAAAAGAGTGGGCATCATTAGTTTAAGAAATGAAGGTCAGCCAGTCCGAAAAATTGGGAAAACTTTGAAAGTGTCCCCAAGTGCAGTGGCAAACGCTACAAAGAAACTGGCTCACATGAGCACTGCCCCAGTAAAGGAAGACTAAGAGTCACCTCTGTTTCTGAGGATAAGAACATGTATAACAGCAGCTCAGATTGGAGACCAGGTCAATGCCACACAGATTTGTAGCAGCAGACACATCTCTACGACAACTGTTAAGAGGAGACTTTGTGCAGCAGGCCTTCATGGTAAAATAGCTGCTAGGAAACCGCTGCTAAGGACAGGCAACAAGCAGAAGAGACTTGTTTGGGCTAAACAACACAAGGAATGGACATTAGACCAGTGGAAATCTGTGGTTTGGTCTGATGAGTCCAAATTTGAGATCTTTGGTTCCAACCACCGTGTCTTTGTACGATGCAGAAAAGGTGAACGGATGGACTCTACATGCCTGGTTCCCACCGTGAAGCATGGAGGAGGAGGTGTGACGGTGTGGGGGTGCTTTGCTGGTGACACTGTTGGGGATTTATTCAAAATTGAAGGCATACTGAACCAGCATGGCTACCACAGCATCTTACAGCAGCATGCTATTCCATCCAGTTTGCATTTACTTGGACCATTATTTATTTTTCAACAGCAAAATGACCCCAAACGCACCTGCAGGCTGTGTACGGGCTATTTGACCAAGAAGGAGAGTGATGGGGTGCTACCCCAGATGACCTGGCCTCCACAGTCACCAGACCTGAACCCAATCGAGATGGTTTGGGTGAGCTGGACCGCAGAGTGAAGGCAAATGGGACAACAAGTGCTAAGCATCTCTGGGAAATCCTTCAAGATTGTCAGAAGACCATTTCCAGTGACTACCTCTTGAAGCTCATCAGGAGAATGCCAAGAGTGTGCAAAGCAATCATCAAAGCAAAAGGTGGCTACTTTGAAGAACCTAGAATATAAAACATACCGTATATGCACGAGTAAAAGCCTAGATTTTCAACCCTTTTTTGGGGCTGAAAGTTCCCCTCTTGAGTCATACCCAGGGGTCTGCAGAGGAGGGGGAGTGGGGGGCTGTCTAATTATACTCCCCTGCTCCTGGCACGGTCCCTGCACGTCCCTGGTTCCCTGGCACTGCAGCTACTTCCTGTACTGAGGGGGCACATGGTACCACTCATTACAGTAATGAATATGCATCTCCACCTCCCAAAGGGGTGGATCAGCATATTCATTACTGTAATGAGCGGTACCATGTGACTGCTCAGTACAGGAAGAAGCTGCGGCACGGGGAAACCAGGGACCGCGCCAGGAGCAGGTGAGTATAATGGTGTGGGGGAGCGCTGCGCAATAGTCACCTCTCCTCGTTCCGGCGCAGCTTCGTCTTCAGTGTCTTCTGCAGTGACTCTCAGGTCAGAGGGCGCGGTGATGTGGTTAGTGCGAACCCTCTGCCTGAACGTCAGTGCAGAAGATGTTGAAGACGGAGCAGCACTGGAATGAGGAAAGGTGAATATTGCAAGTGCCAGGGGTCTGAGCAACGAGAGGCGAGTATGTGATTTTTTTCTTTATCGCAGCAACAGCAAATGGGGCAAGTGTCTGTATGGAGCATCTTATGGGGCCATAGGCAACGTTTGTGCAGCATTATACGGGGCAAGTGTCTATATGGAGTATCTTATGGGGCCATAATCAATGTTTGTGCAGCACTATATGGGGCAAATGTGTCTATGGAGCATCTTATGGGGTCATTATTAACCTTTATGCAGGATTATATGTGGCATATTTTAATATGGAGCATCTTATGGGGCCCATCATAAACTTTATGGAGCATTATATGGGGCTCTTGATTCAATATCAATATTCAAAAACACTTAACCTACTGATGTCTCAATTAATTTTACTTTTATTGGTATCTATTTTAATTTTGACATTTACCGGTAGCTGCTGCATTTTCCACCCTAGGCTTATACTCGAGTCATTAAGTTTTCCCAGTTTTTTGTGGCAAAATTAGGGGGGTCCGCTTATACTCGGGCCGGCTTATACTCGAGTATATACGGTAATTTCAGTTGTTTCACACTTTTTTGTTAAGTATATAATTCCACATGTGTTAATTCATAGTTTTGATGCCATCAGTGTGAATGTACAATTTTCATAGTCATGAAAATACAGAAAAATCTTTAAATGAGAAGGTGTGTCCAATCTTTAGGTCTGTACTGTACATGAAATTATGAAGGAAATAATGTTTCTTAGCATTTTTCCTTTTAAAAAAAAATGTTAGTTTGGTTTGGTAGCTCTTTTTAAAAATCAATAAAATCAGCGCAATAGTCTGTTAGGGGTCGAGTTCCTGCCTCTGCACAGGGGGAATCTCGGGCCATCTCTGCTGCGGTCTCCCATTCTTCTCCTGCCACAGTGGAACCTGCTCAGCAGAGACTTTGATCCCAGCGTCTCGCTCAGTCTGACTCTGTGCTTAGAGTTACTGCTGCATTTCCTGCTTCTGCCATTGAAGTCAGTGCTGGGCAGCGGCGAGCAGACGCTTCTGGGACTAAGTCCTGCTTTTCACGTTCTGAGCATGCCCAGAGTAAGATCTCTCAGTGGAGATCGAGGGTCACATGATCAGATACTGCAGCTAAGGTCATTGGTCCTTCTTGGAAGGTCCTTGTAGGTGCTAGGACCAAGTCCTGCTTTGCACTCTGAGCATGCCCAGGGCAAGATCTCTCAGTGGAGATCTGGGGTCACATGCTCAGGTACTGCAGCAACTCCATTGGTCCTTCTTTGAAGGTCCTAAACGTGCTGCAACTATTTAAGGCTCGCATTGGCCGCACGGCCATGCGCTAGTATTGACTTGATAATGTGTGTGTAGATGGATGTATGTCGATGGATGAAAGCTCCTAAATCATTCCCATTCCTTGTGTTGATGACTGTTCATGAATGATGGAAGCTATCTAGCGCCCGTCCAAGCCATCCGCACGTAGCACACATTACAGCGTCTAATTGCTGTGATCGCCAGTGCGGCGCCATGCGCTTTCTCAGCGCTTTCCTGACCCAAGCCTGGGTGGTTAGTGGCGTCCGCCAGTGCGGCACCGCACGCACTCTCGTGCACCTTAATACAATTATTTCTGTCACTCTGACTCCCCAGTAGCGGTGTCGAGCGCATGAGGTCTTTATGAACTCAAATCTTGTGTCTTGGGATTGAGTTCTGAGACTTCTTGCTTGCGCTCTTGGTGCGGTACTGCGGCCCTGTGACGCAACAGGGTTGGCTTCCTTCACACAGGGTGAAGTTAACCCGTGTGTGTATTCACATTGTACCGCCATATCCTCCGTCATTACTAGCAGCAGGTTTTCACCTGCACGGTGGACCTCGGACTGCGAACGCACCTAATACTATTTCATCTTAAACTTGGTGCGTTCCGCCAGTCCTAACATAGTCTGACACAAATATTCCTAGATATCATATGTGAGTCAGAAAGACATGCAGGCATCTTCTCCATGCTGTTCCCATTTATTTCAAGCTCTTTCCCATTCATTTCAGCTTTTTTCTCATGCCCCCAGAACTGTTTGTTGGCTCCAGCAGAATACTCAGCTTTACCATTGATTTCCTTATTCGGTACAAATACACGGATAATGGAAATTATTTGTGCTGATTTTCCTGAATCCGAATATTTCACTATTTGATCATCACTAATAATAATGATTAAATGAGAAACATTCTTTTTGGAGAATGCGTAGAACACAAGCTTGAGGTGGAGCTGTCTGGACACAGGATCAATGTCAATATCTGGACACTGGAGCACCTTTATAAATAGAACTAAATACATAAGTAGGTTCACATTTTATTTCAAACACATTTAAAACTAGTGGATAGAGATGGGCGAACCTGAGTAGTAAAGTTAGGGGTCCGTATTGAACACCAATTGTTCGAGCACGGATCCCGAACATGGAACATGAACTTCACCAGGAAGTCCGTGCTACTGTTCGAGGTTACCACATTCAATACTGTCTGCATTCAGCATAGGGTTTACATTAGCACACAACTTGCCAAAGGCAACTAAAGATCTCTAATCAAAATCCTAAAGTAAAACAAAACTTTGAATAATTTTCAAAGGAAGCACACATATAAATAAATGCAAGACTGATGTGTGTAAGTATGCCACTAAGGTGACTTAGTGACAAAAGTGCAAGTTTCTGTACAGCCTATTAATTATTGCACAACCCTTATTTGCTCTAGATATAATGGGGATACATATCCAGCCATTAGCATGTTAGAATTTCAGAGGGATTTCACAAAGTGTTCCACCAAGGCAAAAATTTACCCAAAAATACAGTTTTCTTCACTTAAAGATATTAAGCCACTATTGGGTACTAGTGCAAATACACATCAACACATAGTTCCACCTATAATTATTTTATTGGGGATTGGAGTCCACAGATTGGGCCCCCCTTTAAACAATGCACAGAAATATAGTAGATTCCTATTTTACTATTTGTGGTCAGAAAATCAAATCCACAGGAGATCACTTGGAGACTCACTGACTATAGAATCTCAACTTATAGGAAGATCACAATTATTAGCAAAGGATCACACAGTCAGATCCTCCACAGGTATTTAACCTGTAGAATCATATATTCCTATCCAAAACGATCTCTGAGCTGTGGGGTCATACAGCCAGGATTTCCATGTAAAGGTCACAGAGCAAAATTGACAGCCAGGAGACTATAGGATTATACATACAGATCCACAGTAGACCCCCATATTGCCAGATTATGCAATTAGATCTGCAACTAATTATACTAGACGTTAAGACTCTAGGATCATACAAGCAGATCCACAGTATACTCTTACTAGATATCTCTATTAATACAGTCATTAGTGATAAGCGAATATACTCGTTACTCGAGATTTCCCGAGCACGCTCGAGTGTCCTCCTAGTATTTTTTAGTGCTCGGAGATTTAGTTTTCATAACCTCAGTTGAATGATTTACAGCTTTTAGCCAGCATAAATACATGTGGGAGTTGCCTGGTTGCTAGGGAATCCCCACATGTAATCAAGCTGGCTAGTAGCTGTAAATCATCCAGCTGCGGCGAAAAAAGCTTAAAGGGACACTGTCACCTGAATTTGGAGGGAACAATCTTCAGCCATGGAGGCGGGGTTTTTGGGTTTTTGATTCACCCTTTCCTTACCCGCTGGCTGCATGCTGGCTGCAATATTGGATTGAAGTTCATTCTTTGTCCTCCGTAGTACATGCCTGCACAAGGCAATCTTGCTTTGCACAGGCGTGTACTATGGAGGACAGAGAATGAATTTCAATCCAATATTGCAGCCATCATGCAGCCAGCGGGTAAGGAAAGGGTGAATCAAAAACCCCGCCTCCATGGCTGAAGATTGTTCCCTCCAAATTCAGGTGACAGTGTCCCTTTAATCTCCAAGCACTAAAAAATACTCGGAGGACACCCAAGCATGCTCGGGAAATCTCGAGTAACGAGTATATTCGCTCATCACTAACAGTCATTCAACTAGAGCCACAGCTAGTCATCCTCCTTCCTCATAAGGATCATACAGTCAGATCGATTAGCGTTAGTACCACTATCCCACTATATTCCTGTGCAGAGCTATTGATTGTATTTAAAGTTTACTCATCACACTGTTATGCTGGTTAAAATCACACAGCCATTAGCCTCCCCCTTATGAGGGTAGACGATTACGAGCTGCGGCTCTAGTTGAATGCACCCATCGGAGCCTAGTCTATTGACTTTCGTCTCATTGCTCCAAATCACCCGTTCCAATCTTCTACTGTCCATGTTTCGTACTTTTGTGCAAACTCGGGTTTTCTTTTCTTATGACGATATTGAAATTGAGGCTTCTTTGCTTTTTTTTGGCCACCATTCCAGACTTGTGCAGTGTGCATCACACGGTGCTTGCATCAACGTCTGTGATCTCACTATTATGAAGCATATCAGCCACCTCCCCTGCCGTGTTTTTCATGCAAGAAATGATAGACCTTGTGATAAGCCGACTTGCTGACTCCAATTTTTTTCCCGGACGTCCACCTCTTGGCTTCTAAATGGATGGTCGGACTTTATTTCGTATTCTTCCAACTGTCATGGCGCTCACATGATGCAGTATGGAAATTTTCTTGGCAGAGAGACCGCTACTGATGAGCTGGATGATGCTCTTTCTCTTTTCTTGGGAAATCTTCTTCATGGCTGCTCCTCCATTCGAACCAGTGACCTTTGGCTTGTGAATCAACCTAATAATACACTGAGCCGTTAGGGAATGTGAGAGCAGGTTGTATTTTGTAATATACAGGAAGAAAAAGATTTTTTCTCCACCAGGAGCAAAACAGTAACAATGCAGTGACATGGTAAGAATCTGCATAACTAATCATATGCTAAATAGTTGCAAGTCAAATTCATTTATGAGATAACCAAGATGATTATCTATAAAAGTAGATGGAGGCCTGATGCTATCGCATCGGGAAGGGGGTAATGTCACAATGGGGGCAGGCTTTGCAGTGCTGAGAATCTCTCCCCCCATGTGGTGTCTATGCTGCTATCCTTTCATTGTCATTGGCGTACTTTTTAGGAGGAGCCATGTTGGCATTGATATTTGCTTTTTAAAGGGGTTTTCAAATGACCGAAAGTTCATTTTAAAAATTGTCTGTGTCTGACTGTGTACAAAACATACCACAGCTCCTAGGCAGGGGAGGACACAAAAGACGATACTGACATTACAGCAGGAGATCGCAGAGGATACATTTTGTGAGGTAAAATATTGTTTAAAAACAGTCAGTGAAATATTTTATCTGACAAAATCCTCTGTGATTCCCTGCTGTAATGTCAGCATTGTCTTTTGCTTCCTCCCCTGCCCAGGAGATGTGGTATGCTCCGTACATGGTCAGACACAGACAATTTTTAAAATGAACTTTCATTCATGGGAAAACCCCTTTAATGCCCCTTTAATGTTACCGGCTTTCTATGCCAGTAGACACTTTGCTCATCTGCCGCTGGGATCATGCAGGCACAGTAAATCAGACTACCGCCATCTTTGTGCAGACAGATAGTGGCGGTCACATTAAAACTGCACATGCACTCTTCTTGTACAAAGATGGCGGCAGTCAGTGAATCATTCGGCTATTCTCGACGGCAGCGTGTTCGCGACGGTGTTCTGCTGGTGGTACCATACAAGAGGCTGTGTACAGCATATACTGTGTGTGTGGTTTGTGTGGCATATACAGTGTGTGTGTGTGTGGTGTGACGGTGTTCCGCTGGTGGAACCGCGCAAGAGGCTGGTACCACCAGCAGTTTCCATATTGAGACCCCCAACCCTTGGGTGTCCCAATATGGCCGTCGGAGAACTTCTGCCGCTTGGAATTCAGGGATCCGGACACATCTGGACAGTATAGGATGTGAAGACATTACAAGGTAAGTATATATTAAGATGATGATCACACGTACGAAGCAGTAGTGGATGGTGAGATATGGAGCCTGAAAGTCAAATGTTCAAAACATTGTTCCCCTTTTGCTCCTCACTGTAACTATTGTAAGACTGATTGCATCCTCTGTATTTATAGTGTCACTGTTATGTTAGCCATTATTACTAGAAGATCAATTAAGATGACATCTTTCACACACATGTTATGGTTGGCTGCTAGGTTCTGCCTAGATTCCTTCATAGAGTTTGTAATGCTCGGTTACATCCCCAGTGCCTGATTATCATATGGCATGTCATGAAAGAATAACTCACAAAAATCCAAATTAAATCAGTTAATGTGAATCTATAATGCACGGAAATGCTCTAATTTGTTAAAAGAGGTTTGTTGTTATGGACACGCAACTCATATTTTCGAGACATTGCTCTCTGTGCATTAGCATAAAGTCATTCTGGATGAACTGTTTTTCATTCCAGGCATACAAATTCTTTCTAAGCACTAGCACTGTGGAAGAAGTGGTTAAAGTACAACAAGAGAACAATCCATATTATACAAGGTTTGCTTCTGCAGCGATGCCGAAAACTAAGAACAAAATAATTGAGCCCCTAGATGAAATTGCAAACAAGGTTTGTATTTCTCTAATCCTCGCAATCTACAGAGGATTTTCCCAGACTGACAGCTAGAGTCGGCGCCGATTTAATGAAACACTTGTTAAGATGCCAGTGGCTAGAGCAGGTTATAAAAAAAAAAAGCGCAACTGAAAGTTTAACTGGTCATGAAGGTTAAGGCAAAATACATAACGAACTATACACTTAATCTCATCTAGCTTGTTCAAGGAAAGACAGAAATTGACTTCAATAGAATAGTAAAAACAAAAAAGGGATCTGAGATGGAACAACAAGCATTGCAGAAGACTACCAGGGGCCATTTCAGGGAGAAATTAAATGCTGAACAAGTACTCCTGAAATTACTATGCGTGAAGCTAAATACCCAGTACAATATTGTAAGTCTGGAGCCCCGAGGGTCTCTAAACACACTACTAAATCAGTCTAAAAATTATCCATGTCTCCATTGTTTCGCTGAGCAATGTTGCTCCCATTGGACTTATGGGTCCGGTTCATTGACGCCTAAAAGAATAACCTTTACCTTGAATATGATTTTCATTTAAGTGAGACAAGGTGGCATCTACCCGCCTGTTAAAATAAACTTGACCGCATATAGCCCATTTGGGATCCTTTCCAACATCACTCCACCAAACCAGCCACTTGTGACCAAACAAAATTCTGCCACCCCCAACTTAATGCTAATTATGCAATAAAAACATAACACGTTAAATTCTTTGGAAGATTTTGGCCACAGCAGCCAGTTTATTAACAATCAACAAATAATTATTATAATTATAACAAAAAATATCTGAAAAACTTGAGGGGAGGGTTCTTGGAGCTAAAAGATCTGGCATCATATATATAAGCAAAAAACTTTTTTAACCACCACTTTTTTACCCTCAGCCGTGACCACCAGCTGGAGGGCACCATGTAACCCTTTTCAGGGCAGACCAAAAAACCTCAAAGCTCCCGAGGACAATCCCCATCCAGAGCCCGTAACCACAAGCCAGATCAACCCCCATCCAATTGCCCGTCCTCCAATAAAGCATCACCAACTCCAAGAACTCCGCCCCCCGCCCCACTTGCCACTGTGACAATAAAAATATCATGAAATACAAACAAAATAACATGACCCTTCCCTTAACATTGGTTAAATGACCCCTAAAAACAACTACACACATCCCAGAAAAAGAGGGAGGGTGGGGGCGCTTTTCCCGCTGTGTTCCTTCCTGCGAGTGGCATTTTCCCGCACTTTTTCCACCCCTTATCGCGTGTCCCCAAGCACCAAACTCCTCCCCCATTCCCTTACAGCCAATCCCCACTCAAAGCCTCTTTTAAAACAATATGGGGAAAATCCTCCCATGGCAACGCAGTCATGGGGGGCCTCCATCAAGCTGCGCCCATTCCAGCCCCCATCTAGAGTTGGCATGCAGGATATCAATGGCCAATAGAGGACAATCGACTTAAGTGGAGAATAATAGAAAGAGCATTAGTCAAGAAATTGAAGTCACAATAGATGTCACTGGTACAATAAGAAAAACACATTAAGGTTATTCTCAATACAGTTAAATATTATCTTGGGACAGAAAACAAACTTGCTATTCTTTTTTTTTCTTAACATTCTTTTGTGATCATTTTTCTAATTCGATAAGTACATATTTTAATGAAGTGGGAAAGCTGGCTATGGACAAGAAATAGCCATAAGCCAAACACTATTTTGTCAAACAGTAAGGTGTGTGTACACGTTGAGGATTTGATTTTGTAAAAATCTGTGCAGATTTTTCCTCTCTTGGCAGAAAATGCAGGTGAAAATCTACGCGTTTTTGATGCAAATTTTCGGTGTTTTTGCAAGCTAAATAAAGATATATTATTTTAACCAAGCAAATAAAAAAAAAATAAAACTTGTGATGTCATTTCCTAGTTCGACCCCTTCTTTTACATTCTCCATTGAAGACATTCTCCGTTGAATACCATTGCATACCATGTTCAAATATAATGTTTACACAAACAAAACAAATGTAAGTGAATATATATATACACCGTATATACTAGAGTATAAGCCGGCCCGAGTATAAGCCGACCCCCCTAATTTTGCCACAAAAAACTGGAAAAACTTAATGACTCGAGTATAAGCCTAGGGTGGGAAATGCAGCAGCTACCGGTAAATGTCAAAAGTAAAAATAGTTACCAATAAAAGTAAAATTAATTGAGACATCAGTAGGCTAAGTGTTTTTGAATATCCATATTGAATCAGGAGCCCCATATGATGCTCCATAAAGTTTATGATGGCCCCATAAGATGCTTCATATTAAAATATGCCCCATATAATACTGCTTAAAGGTTAATAATGACCCCATAAGATGCTCCATAGACACATTTGCCCAATATAATTCTGCACAAATGTTGATTATGGCCCCATAAGATGCTTCATAAAGATATTTTCCCCATATAGTGCTGCACAAACATTGATTATGGCCCCAAAAGATGCTCCATACAGACACTTGCCCCATATAATGCTCCACAAATGTTAATTATGGCCCCATAAGATGCTCCATAATGATATTTGCCCCATATAGTGCTGCACAAACGCTCTGGCCCCATAAGATACTCCATACAGACATTTGCCCCATAAAATGCTGCACAAACGTTAATTATGGCCCCATAAGATGCTTCATAAAGATATTTGCCCCATATAGTGCTGCACAAACGTTATGGCCCCATAAGATGCTCCATACAGACACTTGCCCCATACAATGCTGCACAAACGTTAATTATGGCCCAATAAGATGCTCCATAAAGATATTTGCCCCATATAGTGCTGCACAAACGTTGATTATGGCCCCATAGAGACACTTGCCCCATATAGTGCTGCACAAAGGTTATGGCCCCATAAGATGCTCCATACAGACACTTGCCCCATATAGTGCTGCAAAAACGTTGATTATGGCCCCCTACAGACACTTGCCCCTTATAGTGCTGCACAAACGTTTTGGCCCCATAAGATGCCCCATACAGACACTTGCCCCATATTGTGCTGCACAAACGTTGATTATGGCCCCATACAGACACTTGCCCCATATAGTGCTGCACAAACATTATGGCCCCATAAGATGATCCATACAGACACTTGGCCCATTTGCTGTTGCTGCAATAAAAAAAAATCACATACTCACCCCTCTGTTGCTCAGGCCCCCGGCACTTTCAATATTCACCTGACTTCGTTCCGGCGCTGCTCCATCTTCAGCGTCTTCTGCACTGACATTCATGCAGAGGGCGCGCACTAACCACGTCACCGCGCCCTCTGACCTGAGCGTCACTGCAGAAGACGCTGAAGATGGAGCGGCCGCCCGGAACGAGGAGCAGGTGAATATTGCGCAGCGCTCCCCTCCCCGTTATACTCACCTGCTCCTGGCACTGTGCAGTCCCTGCTTCCCCGGCGCCGGCAGCTTCTTCCTGTACTGAGCGGTCACTGTTATGGGAGGTGGAGACGCATATTCATTACTGTAATGAGCGGTACCATGTGACCGCTCAGTACAGGAAGAAGCTGGGGTGCCAGGGACCTGCAGGGACCGCGCCAGGAGCAGGTGAGTATAATTAGACAGCCCCTGCTCCCCCTCCCCTACTGACCCCTGGGTATGACTTGAGTATAAGCCGAGAAGGGGACTTTAAGCCCAAAAAAATGGGCTGAAAATCTCGGCTTATACTCAAGTATACATGGTATATACACTGCTCAAAAAAATAAAGGGAACACAACAGAATATAACTCCAAGTAAATCAAACTTCTGTGAAATCAAACTGTCCACTTAGGAAGCAACACTGTTTGACAATCAATTTCACATGCTTTTGTGTAAATGGAGCAGACAACAGATGGAAATTATTGGTAATTATCAAGACTCACTCAATAAAGGAGTGGTTCTGCAGGTGGCGACCACAGACCACATCTCAGTACCAATGCTTTCTGACTGATGTTTTGGTCACTTTTGAATGTTGGCTGTGCTTTCACACTTGTGGTAGCATGACATGGACTCTACAACTCACACAAGTGACTCAGGTAGTGCAGCTCACGCAGGATGGCACATCAATGTGAGCTGTGGCAAGGAGATTTGCTGTGTCTGTCAGCGTAGTGTCCAGCGGCTGGAGGCGCTACCAGGAAACAGGCCAGTACACCAGGAGATGTGGAGGGGGCCGTAGGAGGGCAACAACCCAGCAGCAGGATGGCTACCTCAGCCTTTGTGCAAGGAGGAACAGGAGGAGCCCGGCCAGAGCCCTGCAAAATTACCTCCAGCAGGCCACAAATGTGAATGTATCTGCACAAACAGTTAGAAACTGACTCTATGAGGATGTCTGAGTGCCCGACCTCCACAGAAGGGGGTTGTGTTCACAGCCCAACACCGTACAGGACACTTGGCATTTGCCGCAGAACACCAGGATTGGCAAACTCGCCACTGGCGCTCTGTGCTCTTCACAGATGAAAGCAGGTTCACACTGAGCACATGTGACAGACATGACAGAGTCTGGAGATGCTGTGGAGAGCGGTCCGCTGCCTGCAACATCCTTCAGCATGTCCAGTTTGGCAGTGGGTCAGTAATGGTTTGTAGTGGCATTTCTTTGGAGGGCCGAACAGCCCTCCATGTGCTCGCCAGAGGTAGCCTGACTTCCATTAGATACCGAGATGAGATCCTCAGACCCCTTTGGAGACCATATCCTGGTGCGGTTGGCCCTGGGTTTCGGCTAATGCAGGACAATGCCAGACCTCATGTGGCTGGAGTGTGTCAACAGTTCCTGCAAGATGAAGGCATTGAAGCTATGGACCGGCCCGCCCATTCCCCAGACCGGAATCCGATTGTACACATCTGGGACATCATGTCTCACACCATCCATCAACGTCAAGTTGCACCACAGACTGTTCAGGAGTTGGCAGATGCTTTAGTCCAGGTCTGGGAGGAAATCCCTCAGGAGACCATCTGCCGCCTCATCAGGAGCATGCCCAGGCATTGTAGGGAGGTCATACAGGCACATGGAGGCCACACACACTACTAAGCATCATTTCCTTGTCTTGAAGCATTTCCACTAAAGTTGGATCAGCCTGTAACTTAATTTGCCACTTTGATTTTGAGCAGCATTCCAACTCCAGACCTCCGTAGGATATTAGTTGTGATTTATGTTGATAGTTTTTATGTTTTATTGTTCTCAACACATTCCACTATGTAATGAATAAAGATTTACATCTGGAATATTTCATTCAGTGATATCTAGGATGTGGGATTTTAGTGTTCCCTTTATTTTTTTGATCAGTGTATATATGTATACATATATATATATATATATATATATATATATATAGTGCCTTGTGAAAGTATTCTGCCCCATGGAACTTTTCAACCTTTTCCCACATATCATGCTTCAAACATAAAGATACCAAATGTAAACGTTTGGTGAAGAATCAATAACAAGTGGAACACAATTGTGAAATTGAATGAAATTTATTGGTTATTTAAAATGTTTGTGGAAATTCAAAAACTGAAAAGTGGGGCATGCAATATTATTCGTCCCCTTTACTTTCGGTGCAGCAAACTCACTGCAGAAGTTCATGGTGGATTTCTTAATGATCCAATGTTGTCCTAAATGCCTAATGATGATAAATATAATCCAACTGTGTGTAATCAAGTCTCATTATAAATGCACCTGCTCTGTGATAGTCTCAGGTTCGGTTTGAAGCACAGAGAGCATCATGAAGACCAAGGAACACAACAGGCAGGTCCGTGATACTGTTGTGGAGAAGTTTAAAGCCTTATTTGGGTTCAAAACAATTTCTAAAACTTTAAACATCCCAAGGAGCACTATGCAAGTGATCATATTAAAATGAAGGAGTATCATACCACTGCAACTCTACCAGGACCCAGCCGTCCCTCTAAACTTTCATCTCAAACAAGGAGAAGACTGATCAGAGATGCAGCCAAGAGGCCCATGATCACTCTGAATGAACTGCAGAGATCTACAGCTGAGGTGGGACAGTCTGTCCATAGGACAACAATCAGTCGTACACTGCAAAAATCTGGCATTTATGAAAGAGTGGCAAGAAGAAAGCCATTTCTCAAAGATATCCATAAAAAGTGTCTTTAAAGTTTGCAACAAGCCACCTGGGAGACACACCAAACATGTGGAAGAAGGTGCTCTGGTCAGATTAAACCAAAATCGAACTTTTTGGCAACAGGCCAAGCGATATGTTTGGCGTACAGGCAACACAGCTCATCACCCTGAACACACCATCCCCACTGTCAAACATGGTGGTGGCAGAATCATGGTTTGGGCCTGCTTTTCTTCAGCAAGGACAGAGAAGATGGTTAAAATTGATGGGAAGATGGATAGAGCCAAATACAGGACCATTCTTGAAGAAAACCTGTTGGAGTCTGCAAATGACCTGGGATTGGGACAGAGATTTGTCTTCCAACAAGACAATGATCCCAAACATAAAGCAAAATCTACAATGGAATGGTTCACAAAAAACGTATCTAGGTGTTAGAATGGCCAAGTCAAAGTCCAGACCTCAATCCAATCGAGAATCTGTGGAAAGAACTGAAAACTGCTGTTCACGAACGATCTCCATCGAACCTCACCGAGCTCGAGCTGTTTGCCAAGGAAGGATGGGTAAGAATTTCAGTCTCTCAATGTACAAATCTGATAGAGACATACCACAAGCGACTTGCAGCTGTAATCGCAGCAAAAGGTCGCGCAACAAAGTATTAAGTTAAAGGGGCCGAATAATATTGCACACCCCACTTTCTGGTTTTTGAATTTCCACAAAAACTTAAAATAACCAATAAATTTCGTTCAACTTCACAATTGTGTTCCACTTGTTGTTGATTCTTCACCAAAAATTTACATTTAGTATCTTTATGTTTGAAGCATGATATGTGGGAAAAGGTTGAAAAGTTCAAGGGGGGCGAATACTTTCACAATCCACTATATACAGTACAGACCAAAAGTTTGGACACACCTTCTCATTTCAAGATTTTTCTGTATTTTCATGACTATAAAAATTGTACATTCACACTGAATGCATCAAAACTATGACAAAACTTAACAAAAAAGTGTGAAACATATGAAAATATGTCTTATAATCTAGGTTCTTCAAAGTAGCCACCTTTTGCTTTGATGACTGCATTGTACACTCTTGGCATTCTCCTGATGAGCTTCAAGAGGTAGTCACCGGAAATGGTCTTCCAACAATCTTGAAGGAGTTCCCAGAGATGCTTAGCACTTGTTGGCCTTTTTGCCTTCACTCTGCGGTCCAGCTCACCCCAAACCATCTTGTTGGGTTCAGGTCTGGTGACTGTGGAAGTCAGGTCATCTGGCGTAGCACCCCATCACTCTCCTTCTTGGTCAAATAGCCCTTACACAGCCTGGAGGTGTGTTTGGGGTCATTGTCCTGTTGAAAAATAAATGATGGTCCAACTAAACGCAAACCGGATGGAATAGCATGCTGCTGCAAGATGCTGTGGTAGCCATGCTGGTTCAGTATGCCTTCAATTTTGAATAAATCCCCAACATTGTCACCAGCAAAGCACCCCCACACCATCACACCTCCTCCTCCTTGCTTCGCGGTGGGAATCAGGCATGTAGAGTCCATCTGTTCACATTTTCTGTGTCGCACAAAGACACGGTGGTTGGAACCAAAGATCTCAAATTTGGACTCATCAGACCAAAGCACATTTTTCCACTGGTCTAATGTCCATTCCTTGTATTTTTTAGCCCAAACAATTCTCTTCTGCTCGCTGCATGCCCTTATTTTTACCATGAAGGCCTGCTGCACAAAGTCTCCTCTTAACAGTTGTTGTAGAGATGTGTCTGCTGCTGGAACTCTGTGTGGCAATGACCTGGTCTCTAATCTGAGCTGCTCTTAACCTGCGATTTCTGAGGCTGGTGACTCGGATAAACTTATCCTCAGAAGCAGAGGTGCCTCTTGGTCTTCCTTTCCTGGGGCGGTCCTCATGTGAGCCAGTTTCTTTGTAGTGCTTGATGGTTTTTGCCACTGCACTTGGGGACACTTTCAAAGTTTTCCCAATTTTTCGGACTGACTGACGTTCATTTCTTACAGTAATGATGGCCACTCGTTTTTCTTTACTTAGCTGCTTTCTTCTTGCCATAATACAAATCTATCAGTCCATTCAATATGACTATCAGCTGTGTATCCACCAGACTTCTGCCCAACACAACTGATGGTCCCAACCCCATTTATAAGGCAAGAAATCCCACTTATTAAACCTGACAGGGCACACCTGTGAAGTGAAAACCATTGCCGGTGACTACCTCTTGAAGCTCATAAAGAGAATGCCAAGAGTATGCAAAGCAGTCATCAAAGCAAAAGGTGGCTATTTTGAAGAACCTAGACGATAAGACATATTTTCAGTTGTTTCACACTTTTTTGTTAAGTATATAATTCCACATGTGTTAATTCAGAGTTTTGATGCCTTCAATGTGAATGTACAATTTTCATAGTCATGAAAGTACAGAAAAATCTTGAAATGAGAAGGTGTGTCCAAACTTTTGGTCTGTACTGTATATGTATATATATATATATATATATATATATATGTATATATATATATATATATATAACTCTGGCAAAAATTAAGGGACCACTGCAAAATGTTCGGTTTGTTTGATTTTTCTCTTTATAGGTATATTTTTGAGTAAAATGTAAATTGTTTAGTTATTCTATAAACTTCTGAAAACATGTCTCCGAGTTGCCAAGCAATACATTTCGTATTTTTTTCAGCCAAAGAAAAATGGTCAAAATTAAAAACAGTGCTTTCAGGCCTCAAATAATGCAAAGAAAACAAGTTCTTAATCATTTAGGAACAACAATACTAATGTTTTAACTCAGGAAGAGTTCAGAAATCAATATTTTGTAGAATAACCATGATTGTTAATCACAGTTTTCATGTGTCTTGGCATGCTTTCCTCCAGTCTTTCACGCTGCTTCTGGTACAAAAATGTAAGCAGTTCTTCTTTGTTTGATGACTTGTGCTATCCATCATCCTCTTGATTACATTCCAGAGGTTTTCAATGGGGTTCAGGTCTGGAGATTGGGCTGCCCATGACAGGGATTTGAAGTAGTGGTCTCTTAATTTTTTGCAAGAGCTGTATATATATGCTGCAAGTGTTAGCACGAACTCCGGTGAACTCTCTCACGGCGGCGCAGTGATGCATTATGGGGGCGATTAGCTCCTGTCAGTGTATTGCCGGAACTGTGTAGAGCGGTCACATCTCCCGATGTGACTGTTCTACACATGAGATCTCCATGGGGTACTGCAGTTTTGCTGCTATTTGACTGACTCAATGTAAGTCAATGGGTGCAGAAATGTTGCAGATCCGCAAAAAGAATTGACAAGCTGCGTACAATAAAACGCTGAGAATCAGTGCGGAATTTTCCGCAGCATGTGCACACTAATTCTGGATTACCATTGATTAACATTGCTTGAGGACTGTTTGCGGATTTGGAGCAAATCCGCACTGAAAAAATGTTGCGGATCTGCAACAAAATCTGCAACGTGTGTACATAGCCTTCCAGTGTTTTTCTTAATTCCCTTATAAACATGCACGCTCTGCTGACCATGTATGTTTATTAATATTACAGTGTGGTGAGGGGAACTGGCTGATGTCAGACACCTCTGGTATGTTGAAACACACAGTCATAATTTCCTCAACAGTTTTAAATAGTTGGCCAATTTTGTGGAAATTGGTGTATTTAGTGGTTGGTTGGTTTCCAAATTGGGAGGTGAACAATAGTAATGATTTTGTGTCTGCACATACATGCATGATTGGCAAGTATCATGAGCATGCCCCACTCTAATGAACAGTACAGGTGCATGATACCTGTCAACTGTACATGGATTGGAGGCCAACACATTGCCATTAGCGCAGCCAACCTGTAGATGCAGAATGAACATGGGTGAACAACCAATTTAGGAAAGGTAGTGGGAAAGAATCAACTGCTTTAAGAGTCTCATGACTCTTCTTGTCTGCTCAGTCTTTAAAGAAGCACTCATCCTCCAACCAAAGTTTTTCTCCTCTTAATATATTGCAATCATCATATTATATAGCACTGTGTACTTATAATTGCTCATTTTGCTTTTCTACCCAGCTCATTCTTCTCTTTTTTCTTCTTTTCATAGAAACAGGAAATACCTTGTCCCTGCATTTATTATTAACTCCTTCACTTTCTATGCCAGCTGATGCCTCCTCTCCCATGCCAGTAACTTTGCAGTGACTTAAGACACATACAGGGAAAATTGACTTAAACACAATATCTCAAATACAGATATCATAGTATAATACCCAAAAATTTGGTCCCAGAAACATTGTTATATACCAGGAACAAACTAAATGATATCCTATGGAGCTCCCTCAGAGTATCCAAACACCAGAGATTGGAGCAAAAGACCACAAAATATGTATATCATAAAACAGTAAATTTTATTTTAGACATAAAATATGACATATAAAGGTAAATATCGCAAAACAAGTAATTAGAACTGAGCAAAAGATTAGGTTGAGGGTGCACCTCAAGTATTGGCACCCCAAGGACAAAAGTTTGGAAATATAGCTCATATGTTCATATCTTTGTCCATAGGGATACCCACGCACGTATATACAGTATATAGTGCTGGACAGCCCGCCTGCTAATACTATGGGCGTGATCAATAGGTTGTCCAGACACTGTGCATCACTTTTATCTGTGTGAATAGTGTCTTATGCAGGCCTTACCTGTGTGCATTTTTTCTACTAGGCAGCCAACCCCTCTAATGTTGGGCGAGTGGGTGGTTGCTCTCATCAGTAGCTTGCACCTGTGCTCCTTTAGCATTTATTATCAGGGACCTGCTGCACCCTGCAAGTGCATTTGT
This sequence comes from Ranitomeya imitator, assembly GCF_032444005.1. Classification (NCBI taxonomy): domain Eukaryota; kingdom Metazoa; phylum Chordata; class Amphibia; order Anura; family Dendrobatidae; genus Ranitomeya; species Ranitomeya imitator. The sequence continues at coordinate 622,172,501 of NC_091283.1, forward strand.
CATCTGACAAGGTTTTGGTGAGTTTGCTCTTCATACCCCTCCTTACACGTAAAGCGCCATGGAATAAATGGTGCTATAACAATAAATAATAATAATAATGTTGTGTTTTTTTAAATTTTTCTATGTTAGCTAAGATAAACATAACCACTTTTAATACATAAAAAATTGTGGGAGTGCTTCCTTAACCCCTTCATGACCTTGGGATTTTTCGTTTTTCCGTGTTCGTTTTTCACTTCCCTCTTTCCCAGAGCCATAACTTTTTTATTTTTCCATCAATTTGGCCATGTGAGGGCTTATTTTTTGTGGGACGAGTTGTACTTTTGAACGACATAATTGGTTTTAGCTTGTCTTGTACTAGAAAACGGGAAAAAAATTCCAAGTGCGGTGAAATTGCAAAAAAAGTGCAGTCCCACACTTGTTTTTTGTTTGGCTTTTTTGCTAGGTTCACTAAATGCTAAAACTGACCGGACATTATGATTCTCCAGGTCAGTACGAGTTCATAAACACCTAACATGACTAGGTTATTTTTTACCTAAGTGGTGAAAAAAAAATCCAAAATTTGCTAAAAAAAAAAATTGCGCCATTTTCCGATACTCGTAGTGTCTCCATTTTTCATGATCTGGGGTCGGTTGAGGGCTTATTTTTTGCGTGCCGAGATGACGTTTTTAATGACGTTCTTTTGATCGCCATTATTGCATTTTAATGCAATATCGCGGCGACCAAAAAAACGTAATTCTGGCGATTCAAATTTTTTTCTCGCTACGCCGTTTAGCGATCAGGTTAATGCTTTTTTTTTAATTGATAGATCGGGCGATTCTGAACGTGGCAATACCAAATATGTGTAGATTTGATTTTTTTTATTGATTTATTTTGATTGGGGCGAAAGGGGGGTGATTTAAACTTTTATATATTTTTTATTTTTTTTCACATTTTTTTTTACTTTTTTTTTTACTTTTGCCATGCTTCAATAGCCTCCATGGGAGGCTAGAAGCAGGCATAGCACGATTGCCTCTGCTATATAGCAGCGATCTGCTGTTCGCTGCTATGTAGCAGAAAATCAGGTGTGCTGTGAGCGCCAACCACAAGGTGGTACTCACAGCTACCGGCGATCAGTAACCATAGAGGTCTCAAGGACCCCTATGGTTACCATTCTGAAGCATCCCTGACCTCCGATCATGTGACGGGGGTTGGCGATGACGTCATTACGGCCGCCCGGCCGGATGTGGTAGTTAAATGCTGCTGTCTGCGTTTGACAGCGGCATTTAACTAGTTAATAGGCACTGGCAGATCGCGATTCTGCCCGCACCTATTATGGGCACATGTCAGCTGTTCAAAACAGCTGACATGTCCCGGCTTTGATGCGGGCTCACCGCTGGAGCCCGCATCAAAGAGGGGCTTCTGACCTCGGACGTACTATCCCGTCCGAGGTCAGAAAGGGGTTAATGATATAACTCTATACATAGATTAAAAGAGCGCAAATAACAACCATAGGATTAATCAAACTAAATATATTTTCTGCTCTACGGATGATGTAAACAACAGTCAAAAGTTTTATTGCGTGAGCAAAACTACCTACTTTGCTGTTTTGCAGAGTTAATATAGAGTCCTCAGTCACTGGGGCCATTAGACAAACAATTTACTTTTTTTCTCAAAGCCAAAATGAGAATAAAACTGTGTAATTCTGAGAACTCAGGGCAATGGAGCCGCATGCCAGACAATTGGATAGAGTGCATAAAGCTTCTGATATCGGCTTGCAAAAAAATAGCATTTATAGACATCAACTTACCCGCTGGCACCAATTACCGTGCATGCTGGGATGTACTGGAGGACCGTCCGTAAGTGTTACTATTTAATTTTACTGGATCATGACAATGCGGTATATGTTGCACCATGGGGAACTAGAATTCAAGATTTAATTAACGACAAATAAATGCAGTCGATGGCTATTTAGCATTCGGAGAAGATTTGATGTCTGAAATGATATAAGGAAAAAGAAAAAACTGTGCGGTTGTCAGTAGGAGACAATTGCAGGCAGGGCTCCTTCGCTCTCCGTATAACTCTCCGGAGGACATCGTGTGCTCCAGCTTCTTTCACCTCTGCTGGGTTAGCCTCCTACCATCACACAATGTCCTTCCTTCCTTTATGTGTCAATTAGTAGCAAAGCTGGTCTCCAGCTAAGAGCAAAGCTTCTTTCTGCCGTCTCAGCATGTGGACACTTTACTTTTCAGTAATTGCCTGAACTGTACTTGAAAACATCTTCCATGGAACACGCAAACACACAAGCGAGGAGCGCTGCCGAGGACGCTCACCTGCAAAAACTGCCAGACTTTGTCTCACAAAAATAATAAGCAGGCCACATACAGAGCAACTATCTAACGCTTAAACGTCTGATATCGCGCAAATTACTAAACTGCATTTTGGTTTGATTAGGGAAGACCATCCATCCACCAAAATCTTATTTATGTACAGTCAATAGACGTTTTTTCTCTTCTTCTCTTTTATTGCTCCTCAGTTTTTATTGATTCTTACAGAGGAGTGATATTTTTAAAAATAGATAAGTTAATAAAGAATAAAAAATACATTTACCAATTATGGATCATTATAGGGAAAGAAGGCAAGAAAACTATCACGATTCATTTTTGGATTCATTACAGCTCTGGCTCTAGTTTAATTTAAACGTTGTTGTTGTTTCCTTTCATGCCAGCAAGGGTTAATGTCAGTTTTCTTGCTGGAAGCTGCGTTGTTGCTAGGTCAGCTGATGTGGATGGCGACCACTCCCACCATCCTTTAAATAGTCACATGATGCACCAGCTGACTGTTGGTAATAGAGTTTGTCTCTGGTGTCAGCGCTGTATCTTCTACTTCTGTGGAGTTTGGGGTCCTGTTTCCATATCCTCTGCTGTGTGGAGCTTGGCAGTGAAGCCTGGAGGTAAGTTACTTGTTTACTTACCTTGTCTGTCTCTAGCCTGTCACTATCCCCTGTGTTTACACCATCTGCAGTGGAGAGGCTAGCATCCTTGCCGGCCAGTGCACTAGCCAGGGTCTAGTGAGGTGACAGCTAGGTATTAGGCATGTGACTGCGGTGGGGGAAAGGACCTGCATAGGATATTAGGGGTGCTTAGAGATAGGCACAGGTTATGTTAGGACGTGTTCCATCCCTCGTTCCTTACTGTTAGGGCCTTCGTCTCCCCTTTTCCAACACGTTGTTGGTGTTTGTTATGCCGTCAACTTGACAGACCCTTTTTGGTCGGGACAAAAAACATATATGAAGCCATTCTGGGATTCTGGAGATTGTTTCTAAGGAAAAAATATATATTTTTAGTGGTAGCCTAAAAAATAGGGTTTATTTAAAACGGTCATGGGTGCACGGTCCAACAGACACGATGAGCCCTTAAACTTCTGCATGATGCAATGATTTATAGAAAACTAATGGAGGAATCCATGTGTCATGCACCACAATCTAAGATCCTCTACTAGTCATATAAGAATATATCAATTTGTGTAGTTTTTAAAATCTTCTATTCAGGCATGACTCCCTATTTCTGGAAAAGTTGTGTGGCAACTATTGAATTGTGCAGTTTTGCTTTATGGATGTCAAACTAGGAACGACCCACGAACAACTTACATATTTGATAGACCCGTTCACTGACCGAGACCACCATAATGTACAAATAATCCCTTAATTGCCCAAGATCATCAGGGAATTTCTATTAACTCATTCCTTGCCCAAAGCACTAGGTATAGTACCAGACGTCAATCATAAAAAAATCATTAAAGCAAAATGTAATATGCTGTGCACTATACATCAGGAGCTTTTCCTGACATCTACTATACCATTCCTACAGGCTCTCTTTGACCGGTCGGTGAACAAGAAGAGTAATATTTTAACCTCCGTCTGGTAGTTATGCGTCTGCATGCTGTTTATTTAACTACAATATATAGGTAAGCATATCAGAATGCGCATTCCTATTTGGGGGCCACCACAGAAAAATGTATGCCATGCAGTATGCGTTCTTTTACATTGAGTCTATATGATGAACCTTCCCCTCAGAACTGTTCCTCCACATACAATCCTTTTTATCCAGACACACACGGCCACATCATGTCCTATCCTGCTCCCACCTTCTAATGATCTGTCTGTTACTCCTCATTGCTGGTGACATATCCCCAAATCCCGGCCCTCCCCAATTCATCCCCACACTCGTTTCTATCCCCCTGCCACGATCCTCCGCACGTTTTCCCAACCACGACAACCTCATACCCTTTCATCCAGCCCCCACTCCCCCGCTCCCCCTACTTGGAGCACTATGGAACGCACGCTCCATCTGCAACAAACTGCCATTTATCCATGACCTCTTCATCACCAACAAACTCTCCTTCCTTGGCCTCACTGAAACCTGGCTCACCCCCTCTGACTCGGCCTCTCCAGCTGCACTCTCCTATGGCGGATTCCACCTCTCTCACACCCCTCGCCCCAGCAACAAACGCGGTGGAGGAGTTGGCTTGCTCCTGTCCGACACCTGCTCCTTTACTCCAATCCCGCTACCACCCTCCGCTACTCTTCCCTCGTTTGAGGTGCACTCTGTCCGCATCTATTCCCCCTCCAACCTCCAGCTGGCTGTCATCTACCGCCCCCCAGAACTAGCCATCTCCACCTTTCTCGACCACTTCACCACCTGGCTACTTCATTTCCTCTCTGTTGACATCCCCACTATCATCATGGGTGATTTCAATGTCCCCATTGACACTTTCACCTCAGCTACCTCTAAACTTTTATCACTGACTGCCTCCTTTGGCCTCACTCAATGGTCCTCTGAGGCCACTCACAAAGATGGCCACACGCTGGACCTCATCTTCACCCGCCTCTGCTCCCTTACTAACCTCACTAACACACCCCTCCCCCTGTCTGACCACAACCTACTGACATTCTCGTCCCTCTCCTCTCCTAGTGTGCAACCCCCACTCCACAAACTCACTCACCCTCGCAGAAATCTCAAACATCTCAACTTACAATCACTCTCTGAGTCCCTTCTCCCTCTCACAGACATAGCCTCCCTTCATGACACAGATGCTGCTGCCACTTTTTATAACACCACAATAACAACAACACTCGATTCGGCCACCCCACTCATGCATAGTAAAACTCGTACAATTAACAGGCAGCCCTGGCTGACCAGCCTGACCAAAGAATTGAGACGGGCTTCCAGGATTGCTGAGCGGAGATGGAAGCGATCCCACTCTGCCGACCACTTCACTGCATACAAGCAGTCCCTCGCCAGCTTCAAGTCTGCGCTCACTGCCGCAAAACAAACTTACTTCTCATCCCTCATATCCTCCCTGTCCCACAACCCTAAACAGCTTTTCAACACTTTCAATTCTCTACTCCGTCCCCCCGCACCTCCTCCCTCCCCCCTCATTTCTGCTGATGACTTCGCCTCTTTCTTTAAACAGAAGATCGATACGATCAGAGAAAGCTTTGGCCCACAGCGCCCACTGCCCCTCTTAGCTGCTCAACCCTGCTCCTCCAAAACCAGCTTCTCCACTATGACAGAAGATCAGCTCTCCACCCTCCTGTCAAGATCACACCTCACCACCTGCACGCTTGACCCGCTCCCATCCCACCTCATCCCTAACCTTTCCACGGTCTTCATCCCAACCCTAACACACCTCTTCAACCTCTCACTCACAACAGGTGTCTTTCCCTCATCCTTCAAGCATGCCAAGATCACACCCATCCTCAAAAAGCCCTCCCTCGACCCATCCTCTGTGTCTAGCTATCGCCCAATATCTCTTCTCCCTTATGCCTCCAAATTGCTGGAGCAACATGTCCATCTTGAACTGTCCTCCCACTTCTCCTCCTGCTCCCTCTTTGATCGGTTACAATCAGGCTTCCGTTCCCATCACTCAACTGAAACTGCCCTAACTAAAGTCACCAATGACCTACTAACTGCCAGGAGCAAGCGACACTACTCTGTCCTCCTTCTCCTGGACTTGTCTTCTGCCTTTGACACCGTAGACCACTCCCTTTTGCTACAAATCCTCTCATCCCTTGGCATCACAGACTTGGCCCTTTCCTGGATCTGGTCATATCTGACAGACCGAACATTCAGTGTCTCCCTCCCCCACAACACCTCCTCACTTCGCCCCTTGTCAGTCGGTGTTCCTCAAGGCTCTGTTCTAGGACCCCTACTCTTCTCCATCTATACTTTCGGCCTGGGACAGCTCATAGAATCCTACGGTATGCAGTACCATCTCTACGCTGACGACACGCAGATCTACCTCTCCGGACCTGACCTCTCCTCCTTGCTTACCAAAATCCCGCACTGTCTGTCTGCCATTTCAGCCTTCTTTTCTGCTCGCTTTCTACAACTGAACATGGACAAAACAGAATTCATCATCTTTCCCCCATCTCACTCTACCCCTCCACCAGACCTATCCATCAATGTCAATGGCTGCTCACTATCCCCAGTCCCACACGCCCGGTGCCTCGGGGTGATCCTCGACTCTGCCCTCTCTTTCAAGCCACATATCCAAGCCCTTGCCTCCTCCTGTCGTCTCAAACTCAAAAATATTTCCCGGATCCGTGCTTTCCTTGACCGCAACACTGCAAAAACGCTAGTGCATGCCCTTATCATCTCCCGCCTCGACTACTGCAACCTCCTACTCTCTGGACTCCCCTCTAGCACTCTGGCACCACTCCAATCCATCCTACACTCTGCTGCCCGACTAATCCACCTGTCCCCCCGCTATTCCCCAGCCTCTCCCCTGTGTCAAGCCCTTCACTGGCTTCCTATCGCCCAGAGACTCCAGTTCAAAACCCTCACACTGACATACAAAGCCATCCACAACCTGTCTCCTCCATACATCTGTGACATGGTCTCCCGGTACCTACCTACACGCGACCTCCGATCCTCCCAAGACCTCCTTCTCTACTCCCCTCTCATCTCTTCTTCCCATAACCGCATCCAAGACTTCTCCCGTGCTTCCCCCATACTCTGGAACTCTCTACCCCAACACATCAGACTCTCGCCTAACATAGAAACCTTCAAAAAGAACCTGAAGACCCACCTCTTCCGACAAGCCTACAGCCTGCAGTGATCCTCAACCTACTGAACAGCCGCGCAACCTGCCCTACCCTCTCCTAGTGTATCCTCACCCACCCCCTGCTGACTGTGAGCCCTCGCGGGCAGGGTCCTCCCTCCTTATGTACTCGTGTGCCTTGTTATCTGCTCATGTTTAATGTATTTGTCTATATTTGCCCCGTATTCACATGTAAAGCGCCATGGAATAAATGGCGCTATAAAAATGTATAATAATAATAATAATAAATGAACGGGCAGGCTCACCAGTGCTCGATACTAGATCAAGCATCGAGGTGCTCAGATGCTCTTCTTACTCAATTGAGTATCACGGGCGCTCGAGCACCATGCTCAAGTCCCTTGCTGTTATACAGCCAATAAACACGTAGGGATTGCCTGCTATGCACAGTAATGCTGCAGCCATGTTGGCTACTGGTATTACTGTGATTGGCCGGCCGCATTGCGCCATCAGGTCTTAAAACTACATGACCACAATCAGGAATACAAGCATATTTTCACTGCATCCAAAATGCTGCATTGTACAGTACAAGAACAGTGGATGGGATTTATAGAAATCCTATGCCCACTGTACTTCTTTTGAACTCTGTGTAATCTCACCTGCGGTACTCGTTTCCGAGCCGCATCATGTCAATCTCTCTTGCGGTAACGCTCAGTCTTCTGTGTGGAATTTCCCCATACACTTGCATTTTTCTGCAGGAAATCTGCAGTTAAAATAAAGTACATGCACTGTAAGTGTGTTTACATAGGTGTTTTTAGCCTGGTTTTAATAATAATAATTTAATATTTTTAATAAATAAATAATTTTAAAATATTACTTAGGTCCCCCCCTATTTTAGCCAGCCAAGGTAAAGCAGACGGATACAGGCTTATATTGTCAGGCTGGGAAGGCTATTGGACCCTTCCCAGCCTAAAAGTACAAACCCGTGGTCATCCCAGAATTGGCGCATCACATTAGATGCACCAATTCTGGCGCTTTGCCTGGCTTTAGCTGATTGCCCTGATGCAGTAGCAATCAGGGTAATGATAGTTGTGGTTGATGAAAGCTGTCATTTGTTAAAATTCACAGCTGGCATCAGGTCCTATGGTTAGTAATGGGAAGGTGCCTATCAGACACCCCCATTACGAACTCAGTAATAAAAAATAACCACATACACACAGAAAAACAAATGCTTTGTTTGAATAAAGACTCCCACACACTTTCCTTATTTCACCAATTCATTGAAAAAAACATTTAAAAAAAACCATAACGGACTGTCTATTGTCTTTATTTCTGTCTTTTTATGCTTTTCGGGTATCTGTTTCTGGAATATTTTTGATCTGCTGGATTATGGCGGACTACTGTGCTTGTACTGTACAACGCAGCATTTTGGAATGCTGCAACCAGAATGCTAGTATTCCTGATCATGGGCACACGGTAAAGGGATGGAGGTCTTTTTTTCTCTTTTTAATTTGGCCTGGTCATTATCCTGGAAAGAATGTTTCCTAACATTTTTTCCTGTAAAATCCATTTTATCTTCAGTTTTTCATGTTTTATTGTCAGTCTGTAAAAGTGGTGTAATACTCTGACAATATTGTTCCCAGCATGTGAGTCAGAGATGCATCCAGGGATCCTCCCCATGTTGTTCCCTTTCCATATGAGTGCGGTTTCCATCCATTTCAGCGATTTTCCTGAGTCTTCCGGAAAAATGCATGAGTTTCCCGTTGACTTCCATTATATTCAGTACTCGAATTGAGCCCGTCCGAGCGTCCAACCTCGATTCGAGAACCAAGCACTCAAGCATTTTAGTGTTCAATCACCACTACTTGGCATCTTTCCATCCTGGCTGCTGCCACCGTCAGGCATCCACTTCCTCGGGGTATGCGGTTGGCAATATCATTTCATGCAGCATGTCCATCGCCTACGTCTGAATATAAGGACATATTTCCCAGACTGATTAATGGTAAATATTCCTAAGTAGGTCATCAAACATCTTTACTTTATTAGCCTCCTTTTTCCCTATGTATACTTTTTTGAGGTAGTGCAATATATCAGGTTTTTTATGAGACAATATTATCTTTTTTTAGATTTTTTTTACAAATTACTCTTTAAAAATAAATTTGAACACTTAAAGAAGAAAAAACTCGTCACTGACTTAGATTCTAAAAATCTGAAATGTACATTGGCTTCTTAAAATAAAAATCATTTCAAAAGTTTAAAACGATTAAATCATCATTAATCACTGAACTGGTCAGGTTGGTATAAATAAAACATTTTCTTGAGAAAATCACATTAAAATAATGTATTATTTAAGTGTTTTTCATGGAAAGACATTTTACATCCCTGCTGTTAAGAGTTGCAATGTGCCAACAAATATGTAAATTGTGTCAATTTAGGGCACATTTCCCAGCTGCATTTTACAGTTTTCCAGGAAATATGAGCACTTCGTAATAAATTAGTTTCCCGGGTCATGTAATCATTCCCTTTGTATCTTCATATTTACATGCCAGTGAGATGCTTCAATCCTGCTAAACTGATAAATGACTTGCTGCAATTATATTTAACAACATAATACAGAAGTAAGGCTGCCCTTAACTAAAGAAATTAAGAGGTTTGCAATTAAATAAGAAACATAATTGCTTTTCTTACAGAAACGGCACCTCTCTAGCTTACGGGTTGCGTCTGGTATTGCAGTTGTAGTGAATAGACTAACCAATCTATGACCTTACTATTTTAGCCAGCATTCTTCTGTGGGATTCCAGAGATAGGCTAGTCTTTGCTTTCCAAGCACATCAATGAGCCTTGACTCTTTCGCAGCCTCACCAATTGACCTTCCTTGGACCACTTTTATTAGGTTCTAATCATAGAAGCAGAACAAAAGACCCAGTTCCCCAACAGTTTACATATAGACTTTGTCAAAGTTGCTTAGATCTGTTTGCATGGAATTTTTTTTTTTACAAGTTCATACTTTGTGGTCAACAATTAGGTTGCAATCTATTTGTTGGCTACTACTATGCATCACTATTCACCAGACTCAATTGTGCAGATGTAAATGTTCCTATATTAATGGACAGATTCTATGATTAGTCAATTTATGTCTTAATTATTATTAATATACTCACGGGATCACCTGTGAGGTGGATTCTCTAAGGTATAGGTCTGGGGGAGCAGCACAGACCAGAGGTGATAGAGCAGCAGACCAGGTCTTGAAAGACAGCACATGGATCAGCGAGGACCAGGACTGCAGGTTATGTAGGATTGATACACATGGGAGCAGCAACTGTATAGGAAACTGGTATCTTCTGGCAGGGAATCAGTTAACCATAGAAAATATGTCTAGTATCTTCTGGTAAAGCAATAATGTATACACATGAGCAAAGTACATGCAATTTGGTATCTTTCAGCCGGGTATTGGTTATTATTAGCAATGTAACAGACAAATAAATGCAGTCATCTGGTCTCTTCAAGCAGGGAAATGATTAATAGCAGGGATGTAACAAAGAAGTAGATGCAATTTGAAGACATGCTTGAGTGATGCATTACCTTGATTGCAGAGGCCTGATGAGAATAGAACTGTTACGAGACATCGGTAACTGCTGTGCTAAGTGGTCAGTGTGGACAGTTGGTAAATTGGAAAAAATGTTGGTTTTAGCAAGGACATTAGGAAGAGCAGAGGAGACAATAGACTTTTTGCTGGAGTTAAGCCACGTGAAGTAGATATAATCCTCTGAAGAGCTTGAGGCAACTGTGGACAATGCTACTTCATACTCAAGCACCTGACCTCTGCCAGACCAGGCCTTAAAAGCCCGATGGTGATGATGTCAAAGGAGTTCACCGTGGACTACTGCACAAAGGAGCATATTCTACCCAGCCCGTTCTCAGAGCAATCTGCTCGAAAACCTAATCTTACTATATTCCATTTTCTTTCTCTACCAGTGTATACGTTGTGGAAAGGAAACCTTTTCATCCTAAGCCCTCTAGAGATCACCAAGTCATTCATCAATAAACCACATCATGGGTAACTTTTTTATTGCCATGACCAAGCAGTTCAACTGCAAATTTAGCTTTATTATTACTTTTTTGAGTCCATGTTATATTCTCTTCTGGAGATTAATGTAGCAAATTACTGTGCCACAAAGTCCTACTGAGGCTAGGAACCTGTAAATCAGAGTGTTTCAATTCTTACCAAACCCTTTGGTGCAATTGTTTTATTATATATTCACAGTTGGAGCTGCGTTATTGGCCATTTTATATTAAGTAAACCCTTGGTATAAATGAATGTCAAATGATTTCCATATAAAGGGCTACCGAGTTTGCCAGTGTACCAATTTCCAAGACATATACGTTTGATTTTCATTCAATGTAAAAAATAGAAGACTGTGCAAACAGTTCTTTTGCTATATAAACCTCAATAACAAGAAACCCATTCACTTTATAGTGCTTCTTCTGTAAATACATTTACTACAGAATGGGAACTATTCTATTATAAATGTTTATTCTTACGAAAGTGAGTACACCCCCCACATTTTTTTACATATTATATCTTTTCATGGGACAACACTGGAGATATGATACTATGATATAATGTAAAGTAGTCAGTGTGCAGCTTGTATAACAGCGTAAATTTAATGGCTAAACCGCTGACAATAGTGAGTACACCGCTAAGTGAAAATTGCCAAATTGTGCCCAATTTGCCATTTGCCATGGGGAGCAGGTGTGATAAATTCAATGTTATTGCTCTCACACTATCTCATACTGGTCACTGGAAGTTCAACATGGCATCTCATGGCAAAGAACTCTCTGAGGATCTGAAAAAAGTATTGTTGCTCTACATAAATATGGTCTATTCTATAAGAAGATTGTCAGCACCCTGACACTGAGCTGCAGCGCGGTGACCAAGACCATACAGAGGTTTAAGAAGACTCATTCCACTCAGAACTGGGCTCGCCATGGTTGACCAAAGAGGTTGACTACACATGCTCAGCATCATTCTAGGGGGTGTCTTTTTAGAATAGATGTATGAGAGCTGCCAGCATTGGTGCAGAGGTAAAGGGGTGAGGTGTCAACTTGTTAGTGAGCAGACCATATGCCGCTCACTGCATCAAATCGGTCTGCATGGCTGTCATCCCAGAAGGAAACCTCTAGGGATGAGCAAGCACTATAATGTTCGGGTGCTCATTCTCGAACCGAGCAAGTCCTAATAATCGCGTGCTTGTTTTCGAATAACGAGTATAAAAAGGAGTCAATGGCAAAACCAAGCTTTTTTCCAGCAAACACTACAAAGAGGACTAGGGGGCGGTGAGAATGTTCAAATGGGTGGGGAAAGTGCTGAATGGAAGGAGAACAACATGGGGAAGACCACTGCTGAGAACTATGATGTGTCACACTTTTATTCACTTTAAGGACTGACAATAAAACATTTCAAACCAACTGGAAATTTCATTTTACAGGAAAAAACTGTCAAGAAACATTCTTTCCTGTATAATGACTTGTACATACAGAAAAAATTAAAAGGGATGTAAAAAATACATGATTTAATTAACCCAAAATTAAAAATAGGACATTTTAGTTGACTTTATGAAGGAAGCAAGAACTACCAAAAATGAGGACTCAGACACACCCTGTATTAGACATAAAGGCGGGCCTCATACACATTCTGTTCAAATTGTCATGTAATGTTACTCCTAGACCATAAAGTTTATGCACTTCTGAGGGTTACATAACAAGTAAATGTACTCCAGACCACGGAACAGTCTATGGGTGAGCAATATAATACCAATGAGGGTATGTGCACACATTGAGTAAGAGTTCTGCACCATTTCTGCATGTCTTGGAATGAAAAACTCAAGTGCAAAAGCGTTTTTAATTGATTTGAGTGAAGTGAATGTTGAAAACTGCTGGCAAAAACACACAGAGAATTGACATGCAGCAGATAATTTTCTGCACCAAATTTGCAAGTTGAAAAAACTCAACGTGTGCATGACACTTCAGGTTTCTCATTCAGTTGGCTGGCATCAGGTTTTGCTTCAGTTTTTTTGCACAAAGCCTAACAAGTTTTTTGAGGGTTATTTACCAGCAACATGTAACCAAGAATATATAGTACCCTATGGATATCAATATAATACTGATACGTTTTTGAAAAGTTTTTTGAGGCTTTTGTAGCAACAAAATGTGCCAGTAGCAGGCTTGGACTGGCTCACCGGGAAACCGGTGGATCCCCCGGTGGGCCCCTGACTCCGACAGTCTCACTCTTCTCAGTATCCCTGCCCTGCATGCACGATTTAAGCCCCACCCCTCCCCGCTGAACAGCAGAGGGGAGAAAAGCTGAGCTCCTGGCAGGAGCCTCCTGCATTGCCTGGTATAACATAGGGTGGGGAGAACAGTGTGCGGGCAGGATCTCTACCTTCTCTCTCTCCCTCCCCCGAGTCTCTGGCTAGGATGGGAGGAGGGAGGCTCAGCACAACCATTTCCCTGAGCTACACTAGCTAAGATGCTGCTGGAGCTCCTCACAGCAGTAAGCTCAGCCCACCAGCATTGACCGGGTCAGGCTGCTGGAGCTTGGGGCCAGGAGAGCTGTGCAGCCACTGCTGAAGAAAGTGCTTAATGAAGTGAATGGAAGATGGCCTCTCTCTCCCGCACTGCTGTCAGACAAGCTCTAAGCTCTGCTGTCGGCACGGTCAGGAGGGGGAGGGGAGCTCCAGAGGAATACAGTGCTGACCTGAAGTGAGTACTGGAGCTTCCTGTATATGTATCTATCCTGACCTTCTCCTGTCCTCCACCCCAACAAAAGCTGTTTTTCCTGTTTGCCCCATACAGCTGCACTCTCCCTGCCCCCTCTACACTTTCTGCTTTCTAGTTGCTGATATCACAATGTCTCCCCCCACTGCAGTTCTGTGATGGTGACAGGAACTCTCCATCTTCTTCACAGCGCTTGCTGCCCGAGATCATCTATCTTATTTCTGTGTGTGTATAAGGCTATGTGTGCGTGTTTGGACGCGCAGAATTGTCTCAAATCTGCAGTGCTTTGTGCACACAATGTTAATCAATGGGAAATACAAAAACACAGTGCAAATGCTGCGGAAAAAACGTGCGGAATTGCTCCTGTTTTTCTCCGCAGCATGTCAATTCTTTGTGCGGAAACGCAGCGTTTCTGCACCCATTGACTATAAATTGAAAAAGGCACATCAAAAAATGCATGACAATCCCGCAAGTAATCCGCATGAAATCCACAAGCATTTTGGCCTGTATTTTCTGCCAAGAGATGCAGATTCTGTGCGGAAAATTCCACAGGCCAATCCACACCGTGTGCACATACCCTAAATATACAGGGCAGACAAAGTACGCCTGCACCGGAGCTGCAGCATGAAGACAAGAAGAGGACGTCATAGTAAGAAGATGGGAGGCCCCGGACCGGACCGCGACGCCCATCGTACCGGGACCGCAGCGGGACCGCCCCTGGGTGAGTATAATCTAACCTCTTTTTCTCATCTTTTAGGATACATCGGGGACTGATCATCAGCATTTCAGAATGCTGTAGACAAGCCCCAGATGCTGGTGGGCTTAGCTCATCATCGATTTTGGGGGTGACAGGTTCCCTTTAAAAGATGCTTCAGGAAAAAGAGCTATGTTGTGTTCCTGAAAACACTTCCTATAACAAAATTATTGTGTGCAGGCTGGCATCTAAAAGACGTGTGCACAACCTAGGACCTAATTTTTTTGTTTTATTTGTTTTTGTGTCTCTAAGCCTACAGCGTAATAATCTCTTATATGGGACCACCCGTTTAAATGATATGCATCCTCAGTTGACAGCATTGTCAAAATCAAGCCCTTATATAAACTTAAAAATAAAAAAGATTGATATCTGGGAAACTAAAAAAAATACTAAATCTTAGTGGCTTAAAAGTGAACGGGTGTAGCTAAGGATCACATTGGTATTCAGGTTTTTTCTTTGTATTGTTATAGTAACAGAAAAATTAAGCTAAGGCCATGATCACACGCTCAGTCAGTCAGTATTTTACATCAGTATTTGTAAGTAAAAACCAGGAGTGGAGCAATCAGAGGAAAAGTATAATAGAAACACGTTACCACTTCTGTATTATCACCCACTCCTGGTTTTGCTTATATACTGTATATACTGAAGTAAAATACTAACCAAATACTGATAGTGTGACTGTAGCCTTAAAGAAATGGATCTGTCACATAATAGACAAAAATGCAATGGACAGAACCAATTAAAGGGAACCTGTCACCCCCCCCTCAGGGTGTTTTTAAGTAATAGAGCCACCTTCAGCAGCACTAAAGGTACCGTCACACTAAGCGACGCTGCAGCGATACAGACAACGATGTCGATCGCTGCAGCGTCGCTGTTTGGTCGCTGGAGAGCTGTCACACAGACAGCTCTCCAGCGACCAACGATGCCAGTAACCAGGGTAAACATCAGGTTACTAAGCGCAGGGCCGCGCTTAGTAACCCGATGTTTACCCTGGTTACCGTTGTAAATGTTAAAAAAACAAACACTACATACTTACATTCCCGGTGTCTGGTCAGGTCCCTCGCCTTCAGCTTCCAGCACTGACTGAGCGCCGGCCGTAAAGTACAGCGGTGACGTCACCGCTGTGCTCTGCTTTACGGCTGGCCGGCGCTCACCAGTCAGTGCGGGAAGCTGAAGGCGAGGGACATGACCAGACACCGGGAATGTAAGTATGTAGTGTTTGTTTTTTACATTTACAATGGTAACCAGGGTAAACATCGGGTTACTAAGCGCGGCCCTGCGCTTAGTAACTCGATGTTTACCCTGGTTACCAGTGACGACATCGCTGAATCGGCGTCACACACGCCGATTCAGCGATGTCAGCGGGAGATCCAGCGACAAAATAAAGTGCTGGACTTTCCCCAGCGACCAACGATCTCCCAGCAGGGGCCTGATCGTTGGTCGCTGTCACACATAACGATTTAGTTAACGATATCGTTGCTACGTCACAAAAAGCAACGATATCGTTAACAATATCGTTATGTGTGAAGGTACCTTAAGGCTGCATTCTGTGAAGGTGGCTCTTATGCTTAGTATCCCTAGGAACAGTGAAATAATCACTTTTATAAATTTCGCACCATACCTGTATTGAGTCCCGGAGATATGTCTTCTCCCCCAGTGTTAACCGCCTCCGAGATGTCAATCATCTCCCTCTTGCATCTGTGTGCCGCCTCCTGTGTTCAAAATACATGACCGGCGCCTACGCTCTGCCAACATTTCTCGCCTGATGTAAGTCCATACCCTGATAACATGCACAGAAGCTGATACAAATGCGTTTGAATGGCTACTAAAGGTAACATCCTCACCTGTGACCTATTTGCTTGTAATCAGTGTGTGTGCATAAAAGATGAGTGAGTTTCTGGGATCCAGACTCTTACATCTTTCATACAGCCACTGACGTTTGTGGATTGGGAGTAATGGGGAAAGCAAAATAATTGTCAACGGATCTATGGGAAAAGGTAGTTGAACTGTATAAAACAGGAAAGGGATACAAAGAAATCCAAGGAATTGATAATGCCAGTCAGCAGGATCGCTGGTAAATCGCTGATGTTTTTGGGATGTGTGAGCTTCAAAGGCACAGGAACAAAGTAAAGGTTCTCAGTCTGCTGCTCTGCCCTGCCGCTGCATTGTATCTGTGGCAGTGGTCGGCGTGCGGCTCCACTCCCTGGGAGCAATGGGGACAGCGCACGGCTCCACTCTGTTAGGGCGGTAGGGACCAACTACGAGGTTTGCCGTCACGTGGAAGTGGGCTTCATGCAGTCTGATCAGAATGTAAAACTTAGAACCTCATGTTCAGTTTTATATATTTTTGCCTTGTGGATTTAGATCAAAAGTATTTTTAGAGGTTTGTTTCATGCTTTTTTTTGGTTTATATAAATTTGACAACTCAAGGTAGGTTTCCAAGGACAGACTTGTAGCAAACCGCTCTACCTAGTGGGATCCAAGAGTACCATTGTATTCATCATTACAGTAATATGGCCTTCGATGCAGGGGCCCCTAGGTTGTGTCTATGGAGTAGTTACGGATTGGTTGAGAGAGCTGATGGATGTAAGTGAATGAAGTGGTTTTGTATACAGAGGGACAATTTCAGATCAAGATTCCAAGTCAGGGAAAGGGTCAAAAAGAAATAAATGGCAAAGGTAAGTCAAACTAAAGGTAAAACCAGTAGTGCATGCAAGGGTTGATCAGGATGTTTGTCAGAAAAACAGGCAGCGCTAATTCTAACGACACACACTATTGGAAAGGGAATTGGTATCCTCCAGTTGTCAATTTAATATACAATAGGAATAACATAGGAATGGCAGATTGCTGAGTTCTAAGAAGATGCTTCTGAGATTTTCAAAATAATATTGTGAGTTTTTATTTAATGAGAAATATTTCAAAAGCAGGGATGTCAGGAGAACTGACATGGTGTAACATTATTGTGCAGGTAATGATGAGTATGGGGATGTCAATATACAGTATATAATGCATAATTAATGCACAGACGTCTGTCAGTGTATACCTAAAGGAGATTCTGATGAAAGTATAAACTCCCTCCATTAACTTGGGACCTAGGCCGGCAGAAATTCAGTTCGGAGGAGGAATCCGGGATTCTAAACCCTACATTGCCTTATGGTAACATCATGGCTGGGTTAAATCAACACAATAGACGTAACGCATCTTACATTAATCCATGTGGCACACTCTGCTATTGACATCTACAGGTATAAATGATTCCTAAACAGTATTCTTTTGTCACTTATTAGGATAGATAGATAGATAGATAGATAGATAGATAGATAGATAGATAGATAGATAGATAGATAGATAGATAGAGCTATAAAATTACGGTATAAGGCTACCTAATAATCATATGTATATTACCTTGTTAAACATTTTTTTTTATTATATACAGTAATATGGATTTGGCCCACCTCCTACTGTTAACCTAGTCTCCACTATTTTAGAAAGGATTTTTGTAGAATTTTGGAATGTGTCTGTGGGACATTACTCCATACAGGAGCAGAATCGTATTAAAACAGGGAAGGGTCTTCCCTAAAATATTGATATAAAGTTGGGATTGCAACAATTGTTTGGCATGTATATAGTTTTGTATCTCCCTTGCCTTCTTCATCTTCTAGAAGGTAGCATTCACCATGCACGATCTACACCCAGATACATCCATTAAACTGCTAGATAGTGAAACATAATTCATCATTCCATAGAATACAGTTACAGTGCTCCACATACCAGTGACAGCAGCAGAGCCCAGTGGCAGCAGTGGAGTCCAGTGGCAGCAGCGGAGTCAAGTGGCAGCAGCGGAGTCCAGTGGCAGCAGCGGAGTCCAGTGGCAGCAGCGGAGTCAAGTGGCAGCAGTAGAGTCCAGTGGCAGCAGCGGAGTCAAGTGGCAGCAGCGGAGTCCAGTGGCAGCAGCAGAGTCCAGTGGCAGCAGCGGAGTCCAGTGGCAGCAGCGAAGTCCAGAGGCAGCAGTGGAGTCCAATGGCAGCAGTGGAGTCCAGTGGCAGCAGCGGAACCCAGTGACAGCAGCGGAGCCCAGTGGCAGTGTTCTAGCGCATAGTCTTGTACTGATGTCACTTCTAGATACACCAGACGTCAGTCATTTTTCTTCTACAAAAAAAATCTGTTTTTGATCCACTTTTTATCAGTGTTTGGTCAGTGTATCAGTTTTTACCATTTTTTCATCAGTGATTTTCTTGTATGAAAAAATAAAGATCAAAGACATACTGATAGAGAATTTAGATTGTGAGCCCCATTGGGCACAGAGATGATAATGTCTGTAAAGCGCTGCGGAATATGTTAGCGCTATATAAAAATAAAGATTATTATTATTATTTTTAAAGCTTCTCATATCCATTAACATTTTAATGATGATCACACACTGAGGCCTTTCCTGTGATGCTGTCCATGATTTTTTATCGACCCATAGACTTGCATAGGTAATTTTGATCCATGACTCATAAAAAATGGACATGTCTCCGTAAAATGTGAACAGCCCCATAGATAATAATGGGTGCTTGGTCTAGCCATGAAAAACAGAGATAGAAAATATACAGTAGTTAGATAGAAAAGTAGATACAGATAGGCAGGGAGAAAAGAGATAGATTGTTGTAAATATTCAGTACTATTCTTCATATTTGTCCTTTCTTATCTTTTAAGGTTCTATATGGGATGATGTTCTAAGCTCATATAAAGCTCGTCTAACCTCGTTTAACTCACAGTCATTTCTCACTGACCCTACTTAGTCTATTACTGAAATGTTCTCAATCTTATGCTGTCTTAATGCTTTCACAAGTTCTTTTTAATGATTTTTCTTACAATGACACATCCTAAAGATGTAGTGATGGTGAAGTAATTTCACATCACACCGCGAGGCAGGGGTCACCGAGCTGCTGTCTTCCATCCTTAGCTCTTCAAGGCTCTGTAAGCAGGAAAGCATTGAAGGCAAAAATGTGTTAAGGTGCCAAGTGAGGAATGTTGGAATCTTATTGTTGGGCGATGCCAGGTTCAAAGAGTAAGTTATTCAAAACAGCGAAGGGCAGCTGGATAATACCTGGGTTTGTGTCATTTATGATCTTTAATTACAGTGGGGCAAAAAAGTATTTAGTCAGTCAGCAATAGTGCAAGTTCCACCACTTAAAAAGATGAGAGGCGTCTGTAATTTACATCATAGGTAGACCTCAACTATGGGAGACAAACTGAGAAAAAAAAATCCAGAAAATCACATTGTCTGTTTTTTAATCATTTTATTTGCATATTATGGTGGAAAATAAGTATTTGGTCAGAAACAAAATTTCATCTCAATACTTTGTAATATATCCTTTGTTGGCAATGACAGAGGTCAAACGTTTTCTGTAAGTCTTCACAAGGTTGCCACACACTGTTGTTGGTATGTTGGCCCATTCCTCCATGCAGATCTCCTCTAGAGCAGTGATGTTTTTGGCTTTTCGCTTGGCAACACGGACTTTCAACTCCCTCCAAAGGTTTTCTATAGGGTTGACATCTGGAGACTGGCTAGGCCACTCCAGGACCTTGAAATGCTTCTTACGAAGCCACTCCTTCGTTGCCCTGGCGGTGTGCTTTGGATCATTGTCATGTTGAAAGACCCAGCCACGTTTCATCTTCAATGCCCTTGCTGATGGAAGGAGGTTTGCACTCAAAATCTCACGATACATGGCCCCATTCATTCTTTCATGTACCCGGATCAGTCGTCCTGGCCCCTTTGCCGAGAAACAGCCCCAAAGCATGATGTTTCCACCACCATGCTTTACAGTAGGTATGGTGTTTGACGGATGCAACTCAATATTTTTTTTCCTCCAAACACGACAAGTTGTGTTTCTACCAAACAGTTCCAGTTTGGTTTCATCAGACCATAGGACATTCTCCCAAAACTCCTCTGGATCATCCAAATGCTCTCTAGCAAACTTCAGATGGGCCCGGACATGTACTGGCTTAAGCAGTGGGACACGTCTGGCACTGCAGGATCTGAGTCCATGGTGGCGTAGTGTGTTACTTATGGTAGGCCTTGTTACATTGGTCCCAGCTCTCTGCAGTTCATTCACTAGGTCCCCCCGCGTGGTTCTGGGATTTTTGCTCACCGTTCTTGTGATCATTCTGACCCCACGGGGTGGGATTTTGCATGGAGCCCCAGATCGAGGGAGATTATCAGTGGTCTTGTATGTCTTCCATTTTCTAAATATTGCTCCCACTGTTGATTTCTTCACTCCAAGCTGGTTGGCTATTGCAGATTCAGTCTTCCCAGCCTGGTGCAGGGCTACAATTTTGTTTCTGGTGTCCTTTGACAGCTCTTTGGTCTTCACCATAGTGGAGTTTGGAGTCAGACTGTTTGAGGGTGTGCACAGGTGTCTTTTTATACTGATAACAAGTTTAAACAGGTGCCATTACTACAGGTAATGAGTGGAGGAAAGAGGAGACTCTTAAAGAAGAAGTTACAGGTCTGTGAGAGCCAGAAATCTTGATTGTTTGTTTCTGACCAAATACTTATTTTCCACCATAATATGCAAATAAAATGATAAAAAAACAGACAATGTGATTTTCTGGATTTTTTTTTCTCAGTTTGTCTCCCATAGTTGAGGTCTACCTATGATGTAAATTACAGACGCCTCTCATCTTTTTAAGTGGTGGAACTTGCACTATTGCTGACTGACTAAATACTTTTTTGCCCCACTGTACTTACTTTTTTTAGGCAGTTCTCTACCCATTTTTTGGAGATGATGCAATCCAACTATTTTTATGGCCTATATAGTGCAGCAAAGTCCTTAAAGAGGACCTGTCATCTTGTAAATTTTTGCTTTTATTTTACTCACGCTGCTCTCTAGAGTACTCCATGTTTGCTTTAATTTTAAATCCACGATATAGCCCTAGAGTTATGATCCTTTTTACTTAGAACTAATTTTTATGGACTTTTCCAAGATGACGTGGTCACAGAATAATAATCCAGAACGACCTAAAGACACCTCCAGAAAATCCCATTAGCTATGCCCTTTTGGAAAGTACAACTAAGGCTACTTTCACACTAGCGTTTTTTTCAATACGTCGCAATGCGTCGTTTAGGGGAAAAAACGCATCCTGAAAAGTTGTCTGCAGGATGCGTTTTTGCCCCATAGACGAACATTAGCGACGCATTGCGACGCATTGACACACATCGCAACCGTCGTGCGACAGTTGCGCTGTGTTGTGGCGGACCGCCGGGAGCAAAAAATGTAACGTTTTTTGCTGCCGACGGTCCGCCATTTCCTCCCCCACCTCCCAGCACCTCACAATGGGGCAGCGGATGCGCTGGAAAAATGCATCCGCTGCCCCTGTTGTGCGGCGCATTTCACTGCTAGCGTCGGTACCTCGGCCCGACGCACTGCGACGGGCCGAGTACGATGCTAGTGTGAATGTAGCCTAAAATTTGCACAAAATAAAAAAGCGCATATCGCTAGAGCCGTATGGTGGACTAAAAAAAATAAACAAACAAAAATACCCAAGGAAGCAATAGGAATAAATTAAGAGCAGAAACTGACAATATTTCACCTGGTAACAAGTCCTGTTTAATAGAGAATAACTTAAAGCCTCTTTTTATGTTTTGTGTATACCTGGTTTATTACTGCGTTGTGGCTAGGTTGTCTGTCATTTTAATTACTTATTTCACTCTATGATTCCCCAAATCTAGCCTACATTTACCATGATGCCTCTGATTTTCAGAAACATCACATGGCAATAGCTGCCCCAAGTCCTATCCAAGGACGCAAAGCGAAAACCAGTGATAAAGAGCTTGGGGTCTCAGAATAATTTCTGTGATGCCGCTTCACACTGCAAAAATCAGTGTAATCTATGCAGTTTCACACTACACTCTCGGTATATTCTATATTATGTGGGCTTGTGCAGCTCAAATCGGGAATTTTCCAGTTTCTGAGCCGGGACCAGAGGGTATGTATGAGTTAGGCTGGAGTCACACTAGCGTTGAATACGGACAAATGCTATGCCAGAAAACATCGCATAGCACTCGGACCAATGTTAATCTATGGGGAATCTCACATCACTGTTTTTTTTCCTCGGGCGTATTCTACATGCGAGTGAAATCGCAGCATGCTGCGATTTTACGTGTATATCGGCCTAGTCTCAACAATGCAAGTCTATGGGTGAGAGAAAAAAAACAGACAGCACTCTCAGCATGCGAGTGCTGTCCGTTTTTTGCGTATCGTTGTCCTTTGCAAAGCCAGCAATTCATGTGCGGTGTGCAGTAAAATCACACTGTGTAGAATAAATATCAATTGCACACCTCATTTGAATGCAAACAAGATTTCTTTTATTAAAGGTCAAATTGTCTATGTGTATATTTCTATTCTATCTATTCTATTGTAACCTGTCAGTGTGATTTTACTGAAAACATGAAAAATATATATTGGCGCTGCTATGTAGCAGAGCCGATCGAGTTGTGCCAGCTTTTAGCCTCCTAAGGAGGCTATTGAAGCATGGCAAAAGTTAAAAAAAGTTTAAAAAATGTGAAAAAAATAAAAAAAATTATAAATGTTTAAATCACCCCCCTTTCGCCCCATTCAAAATAAATCAATAAAAAAAAATCCAACCTACACATATTTGGTATCGCCACATTCAGAATCACCCAATCTATCAATAGAAAAAAGCATTAACCTGATCGCTAAACAGCGTAGCGAGAAAAAAATTCAAAATGCCAGAATTACGTTTTTTTGGTCGCCACAACATTGCATTAAAATGCAATAACGGGCGATCAAAAGAACGTATCTGCACCAAAATGGTATCATTAAAAACACCAGCTCGGCACGCAAAAAATAAGCCCTCAACCGACCTCAGATCATGAAAAATGGAGACGCTACGGGTATTGGAAAATGGCACCATTTTTTTTTTTTTAGCAAAGTTTGGAATTTTTTTTCACCACTTAGATAAAAAATAACCTCGTCATGTTAGGTGTCTATGAACTCATAATGACCTGGAGAATCATAATGGCAGGTCAGTTTTAGCGTTTAGTGAACCTAGCAAAAAAGCTAAACAAAAAAGGAGTGTGGGATTGCACTTTTTTTGCAATTTCACCGCACTTGGATTTTTTTTCCCGTTTTCTAGTACACCACATGCTAAAACCAATGATGTCGTTCAAAATTACAACTTGTTTAGCAAAAAGAAGCCCTCACATGGCGATATTGACGGAAAAATAAAAAAGTTATAGAAGAAGGGGAGCGAAAAACGAACACAGAAAAACGGAAAATCCCAAGGTCATGAAGGGGTTAATATTCTAAATTAAACTATACTTACTGCCACACCTAATTCCCCGATGCCCTCAAACTCCTGTAATAAAAGTAAAATAATAAACCAACAATACACCCATACCTGTCCGTCCTGTCCCACGCAGTTATCCATATCTGGGGAATATACAGTTTTCAACCAGGACGGTGCCAAAATGTGACCGCCCGGGCTGAAAACTACTGGTGAATGAGGAGATGCTGGAAGCAGAGCTTCAGTGCCATCACTGATGCTGCGCTGCCTCACAGCCTGAACTGTGCTGAACTCTGGAGCGTGGGAAAATGAACTAGCATTTTCCCATGCTCCAGAGTTCAGCACAGGTGTGAATGACAGAGAACTGCTGTATGTAAAAGCTCATGTTAAAATCGCATTGCATACGGATTGCATACGGATGTCATATGGATACATAGATGTGAAGAAATTGCATCATCGCATTGCATATGGATTACATACGGATGACCATACGGAGAACACTCTTGGCCGAGAGAATCGGACTGATTTTTAATACATTTAGTGTGACGCCGGCCTTAGACATACTTCCACCTAGGGCCTATCTAGTGGATGCAGCCTTGCTCTATACCAGTGTTCCCCAACTCCGGTACTCAAGAGCTACCAACAGGTCATGTTTTCAGGATTTCCTTAGTATTGCACAAGTGATGGAATTATTGCCTGTGCAGGTGATGCAATTATCACCTGTGCAATACTAAGGAAATCCTGAAAACATGACCCGTTGGTGGCTCTTGAGGACCGGAGTTGGGGAACACTGCTCTATACACTTGTATTGAGCAAGGCCGCATCCCGACTAGTGATTCGGTTGTCTAGTGGGTGTGGCCTTGCTCAATACAAGTGTATGTAACAAGGTCATTCCCACTGGTCAGGTTCTGGCAGAGAGTATTTCTAACATGTACTTAACCTCCAGTCCTGGCTCAGAAACCTGCAAACCCCTGGCGGATTCATAAGTCTGTACTCACACTGGGTGACTTCTTGTGTAAGAGTGGTGGACTACATTGTTGTGTTCCTACCACTGAAGACACAAATCATACTGTACTGTGTTTTGTGGTTTCGTTATTGACCTTCGCTGCTTGAGCATCGGTGAACTTTTCCCAGGTCTGGAGAGGAAAGGACTTGAGCTCGGCTCTTGACAGGCAACATCTGGTCTGTGGATATTGACCAGCATAGACACTGGAAAAATACTATTATGAGTCAGCATAGGATTATATAATATTCGCTAAAATTTCCATAGACAAAAAAAGATCACTAATTCAAGACTCTAATAAAACATAACTTTTATTTAATTATTAAAAAGACTTTCTTTAAAGGGAACCTGACACCAGAACTTACGTTGTTATCCTGCAGAAATATGGTTAATCTGCATGGTGACAGCGTTAGCCGAATGCAGAGGGGACAAAATGATCTTTATTCTCCCCTCCAACATTCTGTGTCAGTTATAGGAGCAATGCCGGTTCAGTCACCACTCTGAGTATACAGAGTGGCCACGTCCCCTGACTGACAGACGGCTGCAATATAGAGCCAGTGTCAGTCAGGGCTGTGGGTGTCCCCTGATGTGTGTGCAGCTGATCCTGGACCAAAGACATGGATGCTGCGGAGGCCTCCGGCCTGAAAGTGAGTACACTGCATTGTACACAGCACATCATTGATGGACTGGGACACTGTTTATTTGTGGAGTGCTAGGGTGTAGAGAAGCAGCAGTTCACCCACAGCTACTGCCCTGGGCACCTTACGTTAGCCTTCACATTCTTGGACACCCGATCTGAAAGTGATAGAGATCTTGAATCTAGAGAAAAATACTGACCATCTGGCCTGTCTAGGAATTAGTTGTTTATGTACCGCTGCGTCCCCGTTCCCTGCTGTGGTGTCTGCTGCTTTGGGCTCCTGGCGGCACACCCAGCTCACATTCTCCATAATTCTAAAGAGGGCAAGCGCACTTTGGAAATGCCCCCAGCCAATGGCTGGGAGGCATCAATTATATAAGGCACACTCCCCTGTAGAGTGGTGCTTGAGGAACCCCTGTAGTTTCCCTACCTTGTGTATTTGTGTGCAACTATTATGTTGCCAGGTCTCTGCAGTTGAGATATTTGGTATTGAACCTTACCTGTTTCTTGAGACCTGTTTTGTACCTGACACTGAAGCTGTATTGGTGATCTCTAAACCTGAAACCGCATCGATGACTCTTGAACCTGAATCTGCTCGAGCGGTACCCAAACCTGAAGCAGCAATGGCGGTACCTGATCCTGAACCCACTCCAGCGTTATCTGAGCCTGAAGCCAACCCGGTGGTACCAAAACCGTGCAGGCGGTATTTGAACCAGCACAAATATCTGTCATGGATATCGTACCATCAGAGCCTGTTCCACCATCCAAATCCGTTCCTGCATGTGTCTCAAAGTCCGTGTCCATTCTGCCCAGTAACCAAGAACCTGTGTTGTCTGAACAGAATCTGAATGCTCTCCTGCCAGTGACTCCAAGCCCATGTCTGTGTCTGCGATCCTGACCTGAGGGGTCAGCACTAGGGTTGAGCGAAACGGGTCGTTCATTTTCAAAAGTCGCCGACTTTTGGCAAAGTCGGGTTTCATGAAACCCGATCCAACCCCTGTGCGTGGTCAGCCATGCGGTACGCGACTTTCGCGCCAAAGTCGCGTTTCAATGACGTGAAAAGCACCATTTCTCAGCCAATGAAGGTGAACGCAGAGTGTGGGCAGCGTGATGACATAGGTCCTGGTCCCCACCATCTTAGAGAAGGGCATTGCAGTGATTGGCTTGCTGTCTGCGGCGTCACAGGGGCTATAAAGGGGCGTTCCCGCCGACCGCCATCTTACTGCTGCTGATCTGAGCTTAGGGAGAGGTTGCTGCCGCTTCGTCAGAAGCAGGGATAGCGTTAGGCAGGGTCCATTAACCACCAAACCGCTTGTGCTGTAGCGATTTCCACTGTCCAACACCACCTTCGGTGTGCAGGGACAGTGGAAGCTACATTTTTTTTTTTTTTCTCAGCGCTGTAGCTCATTGGGCTGCCCTAGAAGGCTCCCTGATAGCTGCATTGCTGTGTGTACGCCGCTGTGCAAACCAACTGCTTTTTTCAAAGCACAAATCCTGTTGTTCTGCACAGCTATCTTGTTTGTTTGTCCACACTTTTTATTTCATTTGTGCATCAGTCCACT
Organism: Ranitomeya imitator; assembly: GCF_032444005.1. NCBI lineage: Eukaryota > Metazoa > Chordata > Amphibia > Anura > Dendrobatidae > Ranitomeya > Ranitomeya imitator. The sequence continues at coordinate 622,199,566 of NC_091283.1, forward strand.
CCTTATTGCTGCCTGCCATACCTGGCTGAGATTACTGCAGGGAGATAGTAATTGTAGGACAGTCCCTGTTTTTTTTTTGTTTTTTTTTGTGGGAGATTAAGATTGGCATTTCTGCTAGAGTGCCATCCCTGTGTGTGCCATCTCTCACTCAGTGGGCCATAGAAAGCTTATTTATTTTTTCGCTTGATTTGGGTTCTAAAATCTACCTGAAAAAATCACTACATCAATCAGTGGGAGAAAAATATTGGCCTCAGGGCTTGTGTGACACTCCTGACTCCTGTGTGTGCCATCACTCACTCAGTGGGCCATAGAAAGCCTATTTATTTTTTTGCTTGATTTGGGTTCTAAAATCTACCTGAAAAAATCACTACATCAATCAGTGGGAGATAAATATTGGCCTCTGGGCTTGTGTGCCACTCCTGACTCCTGTGTGTGCCATCTCTCACTCAGTGGGGCATAGAAAGCCTATTTATTTTTTTGCTTGATTTGGGTTCTAAAATCTACCTGAAAAAATCACTACATCAATCAGTGGGAGATAAATATTGGCCTCAGGGCTTGTGTGCCGCTCCTGACTCCTGTGTGTGCCATCTCTCACTTAGTGGGCCATAGAAAGCCTATTGATTTTTTTGCTTGATTTGGGTTCTAAAATCTACCTGAAAAAATCACTACATTAAACAGTGGGAGAAAAATATTGGCCTCTGGGCATGTGTGCCATTCCTGACTCCTGTGTGTGCCATCTCTCACTCAGTGGGGCATAGAAAGCCTTTTTTTTATTTATTTCTTTTTTTTTATTTGGTTTCTAAATTGTCCTTGAAAAAATCATTTTATTTTATTTGGTTTCTAAATTCTTAATGAAAAAATCATTTTATTTTATTTTGTTTCTAAAGTCTCCCTGAAAAAAAATAAAATAAAAAATAAAACAGTGGGAGATTAATATTGCCCTTTCTGCTTGTGTGCCAGTCTTGACTCCTGGGTGTGGCATCTCTCTCTCTCTCTCTCAAATTGTGGGCCATAGAAAGCCTATTTATTTTTTTGCTTGATTTGGGTTCCAAAATCTACCTGAAAAAATCATTACATCAATCAGTGGGAGAAAAATATTGGCCTCTGGGCTTGTGTGCCACTCCTGACTCCTGTGTGTGCCATCTCTCACTCAGTGGGGCATAGAAAGCCTTTATTTTATTTTTTTTATTTGGTTTCTAAATTGTCCTTGAAAAATCATTTTATTTTATTTGGTTTCTAAATTCTTCCTGAAAAAATCATTTCATTTTATTTTGTTTCTAAAGTCTCCCTGAAAAAAAAAAAAATAAATAAAACAGTGGGAGATTAATATTGCCCTTTCTGCTTGTGTGCCAGTCTTGACTCCTGGGTGTGGCATCTCTCTCTCTCTCTCAAATTGTGGGCCATAGAAAGCCTATTTATTTTTTTGCTTGATTTGGGTTCCAAAATCTACCTGAAAAAATCACTACATCAATCAGTGGGAGATAAATATTGGCCTCTGGGCTTGTGTGCCAGTCTTGACTCCTGTGTGTGCCATCTCTCACTCAGTGGGGCATAGAAAGCCTTTTTTTTTTTTTTTATTTGGTTTCTAAATTGTCCCTGAAAAAATCATTTTATTTTATTTTGTTTCTAAAGTCTCCCTGAAAAAAAATAAATAAAATAAAACAGTGGGAGATTAATATTGCCCTTTCTGCTTGTGTGCCAGTCTTGACTCCTGGGTGTGGCATCTCTCTCTCTCTCTCTCAAATTGTGGGCCATAGAAAGCCTATTTATTTTTTTGCTTGATTTGGGTTCCAAAATCTACCTGAAAAAATCACTACATCAATCAGTGGGAGAAAAATATTGGCCTCTGGGCTTGTGTGCCACTCCTGACTCCTGTGTGTGCCATCTCTCACTCAGTGGGCCATAGAAAGCCTTTTTTTGTTTTTTTATTTGGTTTCTAAATTGTCCTTGAAAAAATCATTTTATTTTATTTGGTTTCTAAATTCTTAATGAAAAAATCATTTTATTTTATTTTGTTTCTAAAGTCTCCCTGAAAAAAAATGAAATAAAAAATAAAACAGTGGGAGATTAATATTGCCCTTTCTGCTTGTGTGCCAGTCTTGACTCCTGGGTGTGGCATCTCTCTCTCTCTCTCTCAAATTGTGGGCCATAGAAAGCCTATTTATTTTTTTGCTTGATTTGGGTTCCAAAATCTACCTGAAAAAATCACTACATCAATCAGTGGGAGAAAAATATTGGCCTCTGGGCTTGTGTGCCACTCCTGACTCCTGTGTGTGCCATCTCTCACTCAATGGGGCATAGAAAGCCTTTTTTATTTTTGCTTGATTTGGGTTCTAAAATCTACCTGAAAAAATCACTACATCAATCAGTGGGAGATAAATATTGGCCTCAGGGCTTGTGTGCCACTCCTGACTCCTGTGTGTGCCATCTCTCACTCAGTGGGCCATAGAAAGCCTATTTATTTTTTTGCTTGATTTGGGTTCTAAAATCTACCTGAAAAAATCACTACATCAATCAGTGGGAGATAAATATTGGCCTCAGGGCTTGTGTGCCACTCCTGACTTCTGTGTGTGCCATCTCTCACTCAGTGGGCCATAGAAAGCCTATTGATTTTTTTGCTTGATTTGGGTTCTAAAATCTACCTGAAAAAATCACTACATCAATCAGTGGGAGAAAAATATTGGCCTCTGGGCTTGTGTGCCACTCCTGACTCCTGTGTGTGCCATCTCTCACTCAGTGGGGCATAGAAAGCCTTTTTTTTATTTATTTCTTTTTTTTTAGTTGGTTTCTAAATTGTCCTTGAAAAAATCATTTTATTTTATTTGGTTTCTAAATTCTTAATGAAAAAATCATTTTATTTTATTTTGTTTCTAAAGTCTCCCTGAAAAAAAATAAAATAAAAAATAAAACAGTGGGAGATTAATATTGCCCTTTCTGCTTGTGTGCCAGTCTTGACTCCTGGGTGTGGCATCTCTCTCTCTCTCTCTCAAATTGTGGGCCATAGAAAGCCTATTTATTTTTTTGCTTGATTTGGGTTCCAAAATCTACCTGAAAAAATCATTACATCAATCAGTGGGAGAAAAATATTGGCCTCTGGGCTTGTGTGCCACTCCTGACTCCTGTGTGTGCCATCTCTCACTCAGTGGGGCATAGAAAGCCTTTATTTTATTTTTTTTATTTGGTTTCTAAATTGTCCTTGAAAAATCATTTTATTTTATTTGGTTTCTAAATTCTTCCTGAAAAAATCATTTCATTTTATTTTGTTTCTAAAGTCTCCCTGAAAAAAAAATAAATAAATAAAACAGTGGGAGATTAATATTGCCCTTTCTGCTTGTGTGCCAGTCTTGACTCCTGGGTGTGGCATCTCTCTCTCTCTCTCAAATTGTGGGCCATAGAAAGCCTATTTATTTTTTTGCTTGATTTGGGTTCCAAAATCTACCTGAAAAAATCACTACATCAATCAGTGGGAGATAAATATTGGCCTCTGGGCTTGTGTGCCAGTCTTGACTCCTGTGTGTGCCATCTCTCACTCAGTGGGGCATAGAAAGCCTTTTTTTTTTTTTTTATTTGGTTTCTAAATTGTCCCTGAAAAAATCATTTTATTTTATTTTGTTTCTAAAGTCTCCCTGAAAAAAAAAAAATAAAATAAAACAGTGGGAGATTAATATTGCCCTTTCTGCTTGTGTGCCAGTCTTGACTCCTGGGTGTGGCATCTCTCTCTCTCAAATTGTGGGCCATAGAAAGCCTATTTATTTTTTTGCTTGATTTGGGTTCCAAAATCTACCTGAAAAAATCACTACATCAATCAGTGGGAGAAAAATATTGGCCTCTGGGCTTGTGTGCCACTCCTGACTCCTGTGTGTGCCATCTCTCACTCAGTGGGCCATAGAAAGCCTTTTTTTGTTTTTTTATTTGGTTTCTAAATTGTCCCTGAAAAAATCATTTTATTTTATTTGGTTTCTAAATTCTTCCTGAAAAAATCATTTTATTTTAATTTGTTTCTAAAGTCTCCCTGAAAAAAAAAATAGGTGGGAGATTAATATTGCCCTTTCTGCTTGTGTGCCAGTCTTGACTCCTGGGTGTGCCATCTCTCTCTCTCTCTCTCTCTCAAATTGTGGGCCATAGAAAGCCTATTTTTTTTTTTTGCTTGATTTGTGTTCCAAAATCTACCTGAAAAAATCACTACATCAATCAGTGGGAGAAAAATATTGGCCTCTGGGCTTGTGTGCCACTCCTGAATCCTGTGTGTGCCATCTCTCACTCAGTGGGCCATAGAAAGCCTATTTATTTTTTTGCTTGATTTGGGTTCTAAAATCTACCTGAAAAAATCACTACATCAATCAGTGGGAGATAAATATTGGCCTCAGGGCTTGTGTGCCACTCCTGACTCCTGTGTGTGCCATCTCTCACTCAGTGGGCCATAGTAAGCCTATTGATTTTTTTGCTTGATTTGGGTTCTAAAATCTACCTGAAAAAAACACTACATCAATCAGTGGGAGAAAAATATTGGCCTCTGGGCTTGTGTGCCACTCCTGACTCCTGTGTGTGCCATCTCTCACTCAGTGGGGCATAGAAAGCCTTTTTTTTTTTTTTTTTTTTATTTGGTTTCTAAATTGTCCTTGAAAAAATCATTTTATTTTATTTGGTTTCTAAATTCTTAATGAAAAAATCATTTTATTTTATTTTGTTTCTAAAGTCTCCCTGAAAAAAAATAAAATAAAAAATAAAACAGTGGGAGATTAATATTGCCCTTTCTGCTTGTGTGCCAGTCTTGACTCCTGGGTGTGGCATCTCTCTCTCTCTCTCTCAAATTGTGGGCCATAGAAAGCCTATTTATTTTTTTGCTTGATTTGGGTTCCAAAATCTACCTGAAAAAATCACTACATCAATCAGTGGGAGAAAAATATTGGCCTCTGGGCTTGTGTGCCACTCCTGACTCCTGTGTGTGCCATCTCTCACTCAGTGGGGCATAGAAAGCCTTTTTTTTTTTTGCTTGATTTGGGTTCTAAAATCTACCTGAAAAAATCACTACATCAATCAGTGGGAGATAAATATTGGCCTCAGGGCTTGTGTGCCACTCCTGACTCCTGTGTGTGCCATCTCTCACTCAGTGGGCCATAGAAAGCCTATTTATTTTTTTGCTTGATTTGGGTTCTAAAATCTACCTGAAAAAATCACTACATCAATCAGTGGGAGATAAATATTGGCCTCAGGGCTTGTGTGCCACTCCTGACTTCTGTGTGTGCCATCTCTCACTCAGTGGGCCATAGAAAGCCTATTGATTTTTTTGCTTGATTTGGGTTCTAAAATCTACCTGAAAAAATCACTACATCAATCAGTGGGAGAAAAATATTGGCCTCTGGGCTTGTGTGCCACTCCTGACTCCTGTGTGTGCCATCTCTCACTCAGTGGGGCATAGAAAGCCTTTTTTTTATTTATTTATTTTTTTTTATTTGGTTTCTAAATTGTCCTTGAAAAAATCATTTTATTTTATTTGGTTTCTAAATTCTTAATGAAAAAATCATTTTATTTTATTTTGTTTCAAAAGTCTCCCTGAAAAAAATAAAATAAAAAATAAAACAGTGGGAGATTAATATTGCCCTTTCTGCTTGTGTGCCAGTCTTGACTCCTGGGTGTGGCATCTCTCTCTCTCTCTCTCTCTCAAATTGTGGGCCATAGAAAGCCTATTTATTTTTTTGCTTGATTTGGGTTCCAAAATCTACCTGAAAAAATCACTACATCAATCAGTGGGAGAAAAATATTGGCCTCTGGGCTTGTGTGCCACTCCTGACTCCTGTGTGTGCCATCTCTCACTCAGTGGGGCATAGAGAGCCTTTATTTTTTTTTTTTATTTGGTTTCTAAGTTGTCCTTGAAAAAATCATTTTATTTTATTTGGTTTCTAAATTCTTCCTGAAAAAATCATTTTATTTTAATTTGTTTCTAAAGTCTCCCTGAAAAAAAAAAAAATAGGTGGGAGATTAATATTGCCCTTTCTGCTTGTGTGCCAGTCTTGACTCCTGGGTGTGCCATCTCTCTCTCTCTCTCTCTCTCTCAAATTGTGGGCCATAGAAAGCCTACTTTTATTTTTTGCTTGATTTGAGTTCCAAAATCTACCTGAAAAAATCACTACATCAATCAGTGGGAGAAAAATATTGGCCTCTGGGCTTGTGTGCCACTCCTGACTCCTGTGTGTGCCATCTCTCACTCAGTGGGCCATAGAAAGCCTTTTTTTGTTTTTTTATTTGGTTTCTAAATTATTCCTGAAAAATAATTTTTTTTTATTTTGTTTCTAAAGTCTCCCTGAAAAAAAAAACAAAAATAAAACAGTGGGAGATTAATATTGACATTTGTGCTTGAGTGACAGTCCTGCGTGTGTGGCATCTCTGTGATTTGGTGCCACAGAAAACAGAGTGTGTAACATTGTGCCTGATTTTCCTTGTGGTCTCACCAACCTGTAAAGGGATATTGAAATCATACTGAAGTTATAGGTCACCGTGTAAGTTGTTTGACAGCAACAAATAAAGTTACTTTGGTTAAGTTTTTAAAACAATGAGGAAGTCTGGTGCAAGAGGTCGTGGCCGTGGGCGTTCATTGTCAGCTGGTAATGATGGTAGTGGTAGTGGAGCATCAGGTGGTCGTGGGAAAAAAATATTCCACCTAAGTCTGGAGCTGTGGAGCCAGGTTCGTCATCTGGCTACACAAGGCCTCGAACGCTCTCTTTTCTGGGAGTAGGAAAACCGCTTTTAAAGCCGGAGCAGCAACAGCAAGTTTTGGCTTACCTTGCAGACTCAGCCTCTAGCTCTTTTGCCTCCTCTTCTGAAACTGGTAAATGTAAAAGCAGCGCGTCGCTTGTGGATGTTCACGGTCAGGGACAAGTCGCTTCCTTGTCCTCTTCAGCAAAAACAACAACAAGAGAGAAGGATGCAGCAGGCGACACAACAGGTTACTCCATGGAGCTCTTTACACATACCGTCCCTGGCTTAGAAAGTGAAACACTTAACAGGCCATGCCCATTACAAGTAGATTCTGACATGGAGTGCACTCATGCACAGCCACAGCCTGACTACTATGCTGGTCCTTTGACTCAGACCACAACATTGCCCTCTCAGGGTACTGATCCACAATCAGACCCTGATGAGACTATGTTGCCCCGTCACGAACGCTATACCACCGACCGACACGGTGACACAGACGAAGTTGCACACGAGCTAGAAGAGGAGGTAATAGATGACCCAGTTGTTGACCCCGACTGGCAGCCATTGGGGGAACAGGGTGCAGGCGACAGTAGTTCAGAAGCGGAGGTGGAGGAGGGGCCGCAGCAGGCATCAACATCTCAACAGGTTCCATCTGCCGGGCCCGTGTCTGGCCCAAAACGCGTGTCAAAGCCAAAACCTGTTGGAGGACAGCGTGGCCATCCGGTTAAAGCTCAGTTTGCAATCCCTGAAAAGGGATCCAATTCTAGGAAGAGTGCAGTCTGGCATTTTTTTAAACAACATCCAATTGATCAGCGCAAAATCATCTGTCAAAAATGTTCAACTAGCTTAAGCAGAGGTCAGAATCTGAAAAGTCTCAATACAAGTTGCATGCATAGACATTTAACCACCATGCATTTTCAAGCCTGGACTAACTACCAAACGTCCCTTAAGGTTGTAGCACCCTCGGCCAATGAAGCTAGTCAGCAACGCAACATCCCTTCCGTCACTGTAAGGCCACCATTTTCCGCACCACCGGCAGTATCTGTGCAGGTTTCTTTGCCAGCCAAAAGCAGTCAGGGTCAGGGAATCACCAGTTTTGTAGGAGGAAATATTGCATCTAGGGCATGGGGGGAAACAATACCGTCTCCAACCGTCTCTCAGTCTGCCATGTCCACCGGCACACCCGCAAGTTCCACGATCTCCAGCTCTCCAGTCCAGCTCACCCTACATGAGACTCTGGTTAGAAAAAGGAAGTACTTATCCTCACATCCGCGTACACAGGGTTTTAACGCCCACATAGCTAGACTAATCTCGTTAGAGATGATGCCCTACCCGTTAGTTGAAAGTGAAGCTTTCAAAGCCCTAATGGAGTATGCTGAACCACGCTACGAGCTACCCAGTCGACACTTTTTTTCCAGAAAAGCCATCCCAGCCCTGCACCAGCATGTTAAACAGCGCATCGTCCATGCACTCAGGCAATCTGTGAGTACAAAGGTGCACCTGACTACAGATGCATGGACCAGTAGGCATGGCCAGGGATGTTACGTGTCCATCACGGCACACTGGGTGAATGTGGTGGATGCAGGGTCCACAAGGGACATCAATTTCGGGACAGTTGTGCCTAGCCCACGGTCTAGGAAACAGTTGGCTGTAGGCGTTCGCACCCCCTCCTCCTCCTCCTCGTCCTCCTGCAGAAGCGACAGCTCTTCCACAGACCGCAGTCGGCCAACCACTCCATCGGCAGCTGACACTGTTGCACACCAGTTGTCCCATTATGGGCCAGCTACTGGCAAGCGTCAGCAGGCTGTATTGGCTATGAAGTGTTTGGGCGACAACAGACACACCGCGGAAGTTCTGTCCGAGTTCTTGCAACAAGAAACGCAGTCGTGGCTGGGCACAGTAGATCTTGAGGCAGGCAAGGTAGTGAGTGATAACGGAAGGAATTTCATGGCTGCCATCTCCCTTTCCCAACTGAAACACATTCCTTGCCTGGCTCACACCTTAAACCTGGTGGTGCAGTGCTTATTGAAAACTTATCCAGGGTTCTCCGACATGCTCCTCAAAGTGCGTGGACTTTGCTCACATATCCGACGTTCGCCTGTACACTCCAGCCGTATGCAGACCTATCAGCGGTCTTTGAACCTTCCCCAGCATCGCCTAATCATAGACGTTGCAACAAAGTGGAACTCAACACTGCACATGCTTCAGAGACTGTGCCAACAGAGGCGGGCTGTTATGTTTTTGTGGGAGGATACACATACACGGGCAGGCAGTAGGATGGCAGACATGGAGTTGTCAGGTGTGCAGTGGTCGAAGATACAAGACATGTGTCAAGTCCTTCAGTGTTTTGAGGAATGCACACGGCTGGTTAGTGCAGACAACGCCATAATAAGCATGAGCATCCCCCTAATGTGTCTGCTGATGCAAAGTTTGACGCACATAAAGGATCAGGCGTCTGCACCAGAGGAAGAGGAAAGCCTTGATGACAGTCAGCCATTGTCTGGTCAGGGCAGTGTACAGGACGAGGTAGCGGGCGAAGAGGAGGTGGAGGACGAGGAGGATGATGGGGATGAGTATATTTTTAATGAGGAAGCTTTCCCGGGGGCACTGGAAATTGGTTGCGTGGCAAGGTCGGGTTCTGGTGTTTTGAGGGACACAAGTGACGTAGATTTGCCTGAAACTGCCCCTCAACCAATCACAACCGCAGATTTGACAACTGGAACTTTGGCCCACATGGCGGATTATGCCTTACGTATCCTCAAAAGGGACACACGCATTACTAAAATGATGAACAATGATGATTACTGGTTGGCCTGCCTCCTTGATCCTCGCTATAAAGGCAAATTGCAAAATATTATGCCACATGAGAACTTGGAACTAATATTAGCAACCAAACAATAAACTCTTGTTGACCGTTTGCTTCAGGCATTCCCAGCACACAGCGCCCGTGATCGTTCTCACACGAGCTCCAGGGGGCAGCAGACCAGGAGTGTTAGGGGTGCACACATCAGAAGTGGCATTGGACAGAGGGGTTTTCTGACCAGGTTGTGGAGTGATTTTGCTATGACCGCAGACAGGACAGGTACTGCTGCATCAATTGAAAGTGACAGGAGACAACATTTGTCCAGTATGGTTACTAACTATTTTTCATCCCTTATCGATGTTCTCCCTCAACCGTCATTCCCATTTGATTACTGGGCATCAAAATTAGACACCTGGCCAGAATTGGCAGAATATGCATTGCAGGAGCTTGCTTGCCCGGCAGCTAGTGTCCTATCAGAAAGAGTATTCAGTGCTGCAGGTTCAATATTAACCGAAAAAAGGACTCGTCTGGCTACCCAAAATGTTGATGATCTAACATTCATTAAAATGAACCACAACTGGATTTCGAATTCTTTTGCCCCACCTTGCCCGGCAGACACCTAGCTTTCCTACGAAAAGCTCTTGCCTGTGGACTACTGTGAATTACTTTTCGAATGTCTAATTTGCTGCAGCTGATTGTCCAGCATACGACATGTTTACACCTCCCTAAATGGCCAAACTCCCCACACGGGGCCGTGGTATCGCGACTTGGCGCAAGCACCCGTGAGAGTGCTGTTTGCCTGAAGAGGTGGGTGTGCCCGCTTTTGGTCGACGGCACTGCCACTGGGTCCCTCATAGTACAATAAAGTGTCTCTGGCGGTGGTGGTGCGCACCCAACGTCAGACACACTGTTGTAACATGAGGGGCCCTGGGCCTGTACCGCCGGCCACAAGAGAGTTCACCCAACCCCAGGTCAAACATTGCTCTACCACTTCCACAGTTATCTCTCACACTTCCACCAATGTTTAGTCTATGCGCTGACATCCTTCCATTCCTGCCACTGACAATACCATTGTGTTGACATGTATGATGGTACTTAACATAGTCAGGGGCAGTGTCCTCTATTTACCACAGTAAATACTTTGCGCTAAATTAGTAGGTCTGAAACTACGCAGAGGATCCCACCCCTGAACCTAATGATTGCACCCTTTAGTGTTTTCGTTTTGTTTTAATGCGAGACATTCACATTTATTTATTGTTTTGGACTACTAACTGGCAGACACTCATTACAATCGGCCTCCGCTGACCAGACCACTGCTGCCCGTCTACCCCTGGAACCAATTTTAAATTGCCTACAGCCAGCCCATTTTATTATGTTAGGCCTTCGAAGCCTGTCTGCGGCCCGTTCTTTCAACTACTACTACACTGACCTGTCTACTGCTGCCCTTGTACTCCTGGAACCAATTATAAAGTGCCTACAGCCTGTCCAATTTTTTTATGTTAGGCCTTCGAAGCCTGTCTGCGGTCCCTCCTTCCACTAGGCCTCCACTGACCATTCTACCGCTGCCAGTGTACCCCTGGAACCAATTTTAAATTGCCTACAGCCCAATTTTTTTATGTTAGGCCTTTGAAGCCTGTCTGCGGTCCCTCCTTCCACTAGGCCTCCACTGACCATTCTACTGCTGCCCGTGTACCCCTGGAACCAATTTTAAATTGCCTACAGCCAGCCCAATTTTTTTTATGTTAGGCCTTCGAAGCCTGTCTGCGGTCCCTCCTTCCACTAGGCCTCCACTGACCATTCTACTGCTGCCCGTGTACCCATGGAACCAATTTTAAATTGCCAACAGCCCTATTTTGTTATGTTAGGCCTTCGAAGCCAGTCTGCGGTCCCTCCTTCCACTAGGCCTTCACTGACCGTTCTACTGCTGCCCGTGTACCCCTGGAACCAATTTTAAATTGCCAACAGCCCTATTTTGTTATGTTAGGCCTTCGAAGCCTGTCTGCGGTCCCTCCTTCCACAAGGCCTCCACTGACCATTCTACTGCTGCCCGTGTACCCCTGGAACCAATTTTAAATTGCCAACAGCCCTATTTTGTTATGTTAGGCCTTCGAAGCCTCTCTGCGGTCCCTTCTTTCTACTACTACTACACTGACCAGACCATTGCTGCCCGTGTACCCCTGGAACCAATTTTAAATTGCCAACAGCCCTATTTTGTTATGTTAGGCCTTCGAAGCCTGTCTGCGGTCCCTTCTTTCTACTACTATTACACAGACCAGACCATTGCTGCCCGTGTACCCCTGGAACCAAATTTAAATTGCCTACAGCCAGCCCATTTTTTTTATGTTAGGCCTTCGAAGCCTGTCTGCGGTCCCTCCTTCCACTAGGCCTCCACTGACCATTCTACTGCTGCCCGTGTACCCCTGGAACCAATTTTAAATTGCCAACAGCCCTATTTTGTTATGTTAGGCCTTCGAAGCCTGTCTGCGGTCCCTCCTTCCACTAGGCCTCCACTGACCGTTCTACTGCTGCCCGTGTACCCCTGGAACCAATTTTAAATTGCCAACAGCCCTATTTTGTTATGTTAGGCCTTCGAAGCCTGTCTGCGGTCCCTCCTTCCACAAGGCCTCCACTGACCATTCTACTGCTGCCCGTGTACCCCTGGAACCAATTTTAAATTGCCAACAGCCCTATTTTGTTATGTTAGGCCTTCGAAGCCTCTCTGCGGTCCCTTCTTTCTACTACTACTACACTGACCAGACCATTGCTGCCCGTGTACCCCTGGAACAAATTTTAAATTACCAACAGCCCTATTTTGTTATGTTAGGCCTTCGAAGCCTGTCTGCGGTCCCTTCTTTCTACTACTACTACACTGACCAGACCATTGCTGCCCGTGTACCCCTGGAACCAATTTTAAATTGCCAACAGCCCTATTTTGCTATGTTACGCCTTCGAAGCCTGTCTGCGGTCCCTTCTTTCTACTACTACTACACTGACCACACCATTGCTGCCCGTGTACCCCTGGAACCAAATTTAAATTGCCTACAGCCAGCCCAATTTTTTTTATGTTAGGCCTTCGAAGCCTGTCTGCGGTCCCTCCTTCCACTAGGCCTCCACTGACCATTCTACTGCTGCCCGTGTACCCCTGGAACCAATTTTAAATTGCCAACAGCCCTATTTTGTTATGTTAGGCCTTCGAAGCCTGTCTGCGGTCCCTCCTTCCACTAGGCCTCCACTGACCATTCTACTGCTGCCCGTGTACCCCTGGAACCAATTTTAAATTGCCAACAGCCCTATTTTGTTATGTTAGGCCTTCGAAGCCTGTCTGCGGTCCCTTCTTTCTACTACTACTACACTGACCAGACCATTGCTGCCCGTGTACCCCTGGAACCAAATTTAAATTGCCTACAGCCAGCCCAATTTTTTTTATGTCAGGCCTTCGAAGCCTGTCTCCGGTCCCTCCTTCCACTAGGCCTCCACTGACCGTTCTACTGCTGCCCGTGTACCCCTGGAACCAATTTAAAATTGTCAACAGCCCTATTTTGTTATGTTAGGCCTTCGAAGCCTGTCTGCGGTCCCTCCTTCCACAAGGCCTCCACTGACCATTCTACTGCTGCCCGTGTACCCCTGGAACCAATTTTAAATTGCCAACAGCCCTATTTTTTTATGTTAGGCCTTCGAAGCCTGTCTGCGGTCACTTCTTTCTACTACTCCTACACTGACCAGACCACTGCTGCCCGTGTACCCCTGGAACCTATTTTTTATTGCATAGAGCATCCTTTTTTTAATAGTAGGCGTACAAAGTCTGTCTGCGGTCCACTATTGAAATTGTCCTCCACTGCCCAGAGCAATGCTGCCTGTGTACCCCTGTAACCTTTTTTAAGCTGCAGTGAGCCACAATTTTTGGTTTAAGGCCTACTACCTGTGTCTGTCTGCGCCACTCAATTCAGCTGTGTTCCTTTGAAAAAAGCTGAGCGTCAATAGTCTTGTTTTCAGCCTCTAGGAATTTTAAAACTGCATTGGGGGTACAACTTTGGTAGGGCCTACTAACGGTGTCTGCCGCCCCAAGGTGTGCCCCAGGTTTCGTCCACATTGCTTCGGTCTTCCGACTCTCGTTTAGTAGTTGTAGAAAACTACACTGCATTAGGCCTACAAATTGGGTATGGGGTGTAGAGACGGTGTGTTCCACTCCAAGGTGTTCTCCAGGTTGCCTTTCCTGAGCTTCTATCTTCAGGCTCTCGTTTAGTAGTTGTTGGAAACTACACTGCATTAGGCCTACAAATTGGGTATGGGGTGTAGAGAGATGGTGTGTTCCACTCCAAGGTGTTCCACAGGTTTCCTCGCCATTGCTTCGATCTTAATGCTCTCGTTTAGTAGTTGTTGGAAACTACACTGCATTAGGCCTACAAATTGGGCATGGGGTGTAGAGAGATGGTGTGTTCCACTCCAAGGTGTTCCCCAGGTTTCCTCGCCATTGCTTCGATCTTAATGCACTCGTTTAGTAGTTGTTGGAAACTACGCTGCATTAGGCCTACAAATTGGGTATGGGGTGTAGAGAGATGGTGTGTTCCACTCCAAGGTGTTCCCCAGGTTTCCTCGCCATTGCTTCGATCTTAATGCTCTCGTTTAGTAGTTGTTGGAAACTACACTGCATTAGGCCTACAAATTGGGTATGGGGTGTAGAGACGGTGTGTTCCACTCCAAGGTGTTCTCCAGGTTGCCTTTCCTGAGCTTCTATCTTCAGGCTCTCGTTTAGTAGTTGTTGGAAACTACACTGCATTAGGCCTACAAAATGGGTATGGGGTGTAGAGAGATGGTGTGTTCCACTCCAAGGTGTTCCCCAGGTTTCCTCTCCATTGCTTCGATCTTCTGGCTCTCGTTTAGTAGTTGTTGGAAACTACACTGCATTAGGCCTACAAATTGGGTATGGGGTGTAGAGAGATGGTGTGTTCCACTCCAAGGTGTTCCCCAGGTTTCGTCCACATTGCTTCGGTCTTCCGACTCTCGTTTAGTAGTTGTAGAAAACTACACTGCATTAGGCCTACAAATTGGGTATGGGGTGTAGAGAGATGGTGTGTTCCACTCCAAGGTGTTCCCCAGGTTTCCTCGCCATTGCTTCGATCTTAATGCTCTCGTTTAGTAGTTGTTGGAAACTACACTGCATTAGGCCTACAAATTGGGTATGGGGTGTAGAGAGATGGTGTGTTACACTCCAAGGTGTTCCCCAGGTTTCCTCTCCATTGCTTCTATCTTCTGGCTCTCGTTTAGTAGTTGTTGGAAACTACACTGCATTAGGCCTACAAATTGGGTATGGGGTATAGAGAGATGGTGTGTTCCACTCCAAGGTGTTCCCCAGGTTTCCTCGCCATTGCTTCGATCTTAATGCTCTCGTTTAGTAGTTGTTGGAAACTACGCTGCATTAGGCCTACAAATTGGGTATGGGGTGTAAAGAGATGGTGTGTTCCACTCCAAGGTGTTCTCCAGGTTGCCTTTCCTGAGCTTCTATCTTCAGGCTCTCGTTTAGTAGTTGTTGGAAACTTCACTGCATTAGGCCTACAAAATGGGTATGGGGTGTAGAGAGATGGTGTGTTCCACTCCAAGGTGTTCCCCAGGTTTCCTCGCCATTGCTTCGATCTTAATGCTCTCGTTTAGTAGTTGTTGGAAACTACGCTGCATTAGGCCTACAAATTGGGTATGGGGTGTAGAGAGATGGTGTGTTCCACTCCAAGGTGTTCTCCAGGTTGCCTTTCCTGAGCTTCTATCTTCAGGCTCTCGTTTAGTAGTTGTTGGAAACTACACTGCATTAGGCCTACAAAATGGGTATGGGGTGTAGAGAGATGGTGTGTTCCACTCCAAGGTGTTCCACAGGTTTCCTCGCCATTGCTTCCATCTTAATGCTCTCGTTTAGTAGTTATTGGAAACTACGCTGCATTAGGCCTACAAATTGGGTATGGGGTGTAGAGAGATGGTGTGTTCCACTCCAAGGTGTTCCCCAGGTTTCCTCGCCATTGCTTCGATCTTAATGCTCTCGTTTAGTAGTTGTTGGAAACTACGCTGCATTAGGCTTACAAATTGGGTATGGGGTGTAGAGACGGTGTCTTCCACTCCAAGGTGTTCTCCAGGTTGCCTTTCCTGAGCTTCTATCTTCAGGCTCTTGTTAAATAGTGGTTAAATGGAACAACTGCATTTGGCGTACTAGTTGGTTTGGGGCCTACTAACAGTGTCTGCCGCTCCTTGCTGTTCTCCTGGTTTCCTGTCCTGAAATTCCATTTTCAGGCTCTCGTTAAGTAGTTGTTAATGTTAGACTGCATTTGGCCTACTAGTTGGGTTGGGGCCTACTATCGGTGTCTGCCACTCCTTGCTGTTCTCCTCCACTGAACAAAGCTGTGCCGCCTGTTTACTACGGTTGCCAATTTTGAACTGCATTTCGACTACTTACTGATTTGGGCCTACTCTCTGTGTCAGCCTCTCATTCCAGTTGTCCTCCACTGCAATGCCCCCTGGTTAGTCCTGTGTTACCAATTTTGAACTGCATTTAGCCAACTTTATTCTTTGGGCCTATATCTGTGTTTCCTCCTCATCCTGCCCATTGCCCAGCCAGTGATAGATGAGTCTGCTGGTACATTGACCCATAACGCAAAATTCCCCGTGCACGCTACACAGCAAGATTGTGACCCTGCTGAAAGTCAGGTTCCTCTTCCCGCATACCATACCACCTTACACGGGGACAAAGAGGAAGGTGCAGATGAAAGTGCAGGTTCCTTCATCAGGTGGGGGGAGGAATACTAGTTGGCGACGTCACTGGCACAGGGCCTCTCATAGTACGCAAAAGTGTTGCTGCCGGTGGGAGGCGCCCCCGCCGTGCAAACACACCGCTGTACTTTGAGGGGCCCTGTGCCAGTGCCAATGCCAACGAGTGGGCCCTCCTGCTTGCTCAGGATCACAGCACTTGCAAAGTTGAAATACTTACCTCTCCCTGCTCCACTGCCGTGACGTGTTCCAGATTTCCTGGGCCCACTAATTACTTGAACCAGCCCTACCCCCCACAACTTTAGCCAAATGACCCCCAATTTCAAATGCCTTCCAATTATTATAAGGTAAATTACGATTGACAAGCTTCTGTAACAAGAATGGATGTTTTTGCCATTAAAATGGGCAGTGTAGGTGTTTTCCTGGCCTCCACTCACTGCCGACTATGCGCCCCCATTGACTTGCATTGGGTTTCGTGTTTCGGGCGATACCCGACTTTTCGCGATAATCGGCCGATTCCACTCGACTCGACTTCTAAGATAGTCGGGTTTCGCGAAACACGGCTCGACTCTAAAAAGGTCAAGGTCGCTCAACCCTAGTCAGCAGCTGTAGTACCAGGCACTGCCTAGGAGTGGAACTTGATGGCAATCTGCAACTCAAGCCTAACTCCACCATCAGGAGCTCTAATGAAAATCTGGAAGCTGCTTATTTATGCCCCGCTTAGGTAAGCCCGGCCCGGTGGCACAGTGGATTCAGAATTCACCTGTGTAATAGTTTAGCTGATTCAATGTAAGCTACACTCTTATGGTCAGTAACAACAGTGCCCCCTCCAAAAATACCTCCATTCTTCTAAAGCTAATTTAACAGCAAGTAACTCACAAATCCTGACATTGTAATTTCTTTCAGCAGAAAAAAAATTCTTTGCCAACAATTCATTTGAAGGCAAATTAGTCAGAGTTTTGAGCCCCAAAGAAAAGCAGCCTCTACCGCAACCTCTGAAACATCCACCTACACAATGAATGGTTCCTGAAGATTGGGTTTGATTAGAACAGGAGCAGACATAAAAAAACTTTTTCAACTTTTCAAAAGCCCCAATAGCATCTGGTGACCATACCATGCGGTCCACTCCCTTACGTGTGAGGTCAGTAAGAGATTTAAAAATCTGAAAAAAACCCTTAATGAATTTCATATAATAGATGGTGAATCCCAGAAAATGTTGCAACTCTTTTAGATCACTAGGTTCAACCCAATCTATTATGGCTTCCACCTTCTCAGGATCCATTTTAAAACAATCAGCAGATAAATTTCTTTCCCAGAAATAAAAGAAGCTAAACAGTTAAAATCCCAGTTTTCGCAAAAAATAAAAAAAGAATTTTCCCTCAATCTTGGTAATACTACAAGGACATATAACTAATGAGTATCCAATTGTGGAAAGAAAATTACAACAAATAACAACAAATCTCCTTACGCAATCAGGAAATACTGTTGGTGCATTGATTAACTCAAAAGGTATGAAAAGATTTTCGAATAAACCCTCTGATTTTAAAACCAATGTTTTCTACTCATCACGCTTCAGAATACGTATTAAATTGTAAGTCCCTCTAAGGGCAAGTTTACAAAACTATTTAACCCAGTGGCGGATGCTAAGAGCTTGGGGCCCCAGTACAATAAATGTAGAAATGGTAGAAATGTGTCTGGGCCTCCCTCATTTTATGGTGACAAAGCTACAGATATATGTATAAATAAATATGTATATATTATATATATGTATATATTTATATACAGTGGGGCAAAAAAGTATTTAGTCAGTCAGCAATAGTGCAAGTTCCACCACTTAAAAAGATGAGAGGCGTCTGTAATTTACATCATAGGTAGACCTCAACTATGGGAGACAAACTGAGAAAAAAAAATCCAGAAAATCACATTGTCTGTTTTTTTATCATTTTATTTGCATATTATGGTGGAAAATAAGTATTTGGTCAGAAACAAACAATCAAGATTTCTGGCTCTCACAGACCTGTAACTTCTTTTTTAAGAGTCTCCTCTTTCCTCCACTCATTACCTGTAGTAATGGCACCTGTTTAAACTTGTTATCAGTATAAAAAGACACCTGTGCACACCCTCAAACAGTCTGACTCCAACTCCACTATGGTGAAGACCAAAGAGCTGTCAAAGGACACCAGAAACAAAATTGTAGCCCTGCACCAGGCTGGGAAGACTGAATCTGCAATAGCCAACCAGCTTGGAGTGAAGAAATCATCAGTGGGAGCAATAATTAGAAAATGGAAGACATACAAGACCACTGATAATCTCCCTCGATCTGGGGCTCCACGCAAAATCCCTCCCCGTGGGGTCAGAATGATCACAAGAACGGTGAGCAAAAATCCCAGAACCACGCGGGGGTCCTAGTGAATGAACTGCAGAGAGCTGGGACCAATGTAACAAGGCCTACCATAAGTAACACACTACGCCACCATGGACTCAGATCCTGCAGTGCCAGACGTGTCCCACTGCTTAAGCCAGTACATGTCCGGGCCCGTCTGAAGTTTGCTAGAGAGCATTTGGATGATCCAGAGGAGTTTTGGGAGAATGTCCTATGGTCTGATGAAACCAAACTGGAACTGTTTGGTAGAAACACAACTTGTCGTGTTTGGAGGAAAAAGAATACTGAGTTGCATCCATCAAACACCATACCTACTGTAAAGCATGGTGGTGGAAACATCATGCTTTGGGGCTGTTTCTCTGCAAAGGGGCCAGGACGACTGATCCGGGTACATGAAAGAATGAATGGGGCCATATATCGTGAGATTTTGAGTGCAAACCTCCTTCCATCAGCAAGGGCATTGAAGATGAAACATGGCTGGGTCTTTCAACATGACAATGATCCAAAGCACACCGCCAGGGCAACGAAGGAGTGGCTTCGTAAGAAGCATTTCAAGGTCCTGGAGTGGCCTAGCCAGTCTCCAGATCTCAACCCTATAGAAAACCTTTGGAGGGAGTTGAAAGTCCGTGTTGCCAAGCGAAAAGCCAAAAACATCACTGCTCTAGAGGAGATCTGCATGGAGGAATGGGCCAACATACCCACAACAGTGTGTGGCAACCTTGTGAAGACTTACAGAAAACGTTTGACCTCCGTCATTGCCAACAAAGAATATATTACAAAGTATTGAGATGAAATTTTGTTTCTGACCAAATACTTATTTTCCACCATAATATGCAAATAAAATGTTAAAAAAACAGACAATGTGATTTTCTGGATTTTTTTTTCTCAGTTTGTCTCCCATAGTTGAGGTCTACCTATGATGTAAATTACAGACGCCTCTCATCTTTTTAAGTGGTGGAACTTGCACTATTGCTGACTGACTAAATACTTTTTTGCCCCACTGTATCTCCACATACGTATATATATCTTACTTCATCTCCTTTATTATGTATATTATACCCCTTATTACACAGTGCTCTCTCTTGCTACGTACTGCAAGGTACTTTACATATCGGATTATTTATAGCGCCCTGTTCTTTATTACATGCCATCCTCTCTAAATATATAATGCAATGATTGCTGATGGAGCATGAGAAAGCTTCTTTTCTAATGGAGGCAGCTGATGTACTGGTCAGATGCTGCTACATAAGTAGTCATTTTATATCTAACAAGAGAGGACTATGCAATAAAGAGATCGAGCTGTGATTAACAAAAAGTAACAAAAATACGCTATGTAAGTGACAGTACTGTACTTAACTAGAGAGGACGTTTTATAATAAGGAACCACCCTATACATAACTAGGGAGGATGGTATGTAATAAGGGATGGTGTTATACATACTAAAAGAGGAATCTATGTAACTAAGTACAGCACTATACACAATAAGGCTGCTGTCACACTAGCAGTATTTGGTCAGTATTTTACTTCAGTATTTCTCAGCCAAAACCAGTAGTGGGTGATAAATACAGCAGTGGTGCATATGTTTCTATTACACTTTTCTTCTAATTGTTCCTCTCCTGGTTTTGGCTTACAAATACTGATGTAAAATACTGACCAAATACTGCTAGTGTGACGGCAGCCTAAGGGAGCACATTATTTACTGTGCTATGCATAATAAATGAGTACACTATATACAAAGGGACTGTGCTATACATGATAAGTGAGTACACTATATACTAAGGGACTGCGCTATACATAATAAGTGTGTACACTATATACTAAAGGACTGTGATATACATAATATGGCCACTTTTACAAATGCATTGAGCACGACATATTCTGATCCTCAAAATCTGTACACAGCAAAACATTCTCTGACCCCCACGGATTTCATTCTAGGAGCCGTGATCTTTGCAGATGTGTGAATGAATCTAAAAAACTGTACGAGTCCTTGTGTCATCCTATAAAAAAACTGGCACCTCAAAAAAAATCACAGAAATGTGAGATTGCAGAATAAGTGATTTTACAAATAACATTATCACTCAAAGTCACACAAAACAGATACAGAATAATATTTACATCCAAGAACTTACGGTTGACATCTCTTCTGATTAGAGTAATTTTCGGCTGCTTCATCTCAATCTGGTCAAACCTTC
Organism: Ranitomeya imitator; assembly: GCF_032444005.1. Lineage (NCBI taxonomy): Eukaryota > Metazoa > Chordata > Amphibia > Anura > Dendrobatidae > Ranitomeya > Ranitomeya imitator. Next base: position 622,220,390 of record NC_091283.1, read on the forward strand.
ATATTGACATCTCCCAGCCTCGACTCATCATGATGATCATTGCCAGCCTTGAAAATAACAACATCACATACTGTATATTGTATACATACTTGTGTCTCCCCTGCACTGCGCCCTGATTATCGATATGTTCCTCACCATTAATATGCTATTAGTCACACACCAGTCAAAATATAAAGTGATAAGGAGCACTGTGCCCCCCATTAACTATAATCTCGGCCACCCAAATATAAATGATTCTGAACACATAAAATACTATGTCGTTTGTGCTATCAACATCCTCTCCACCATATAGAAACAAAGGTAAATATGTTTAATAAAAATACCACATAACAATAAACAGGAATCCACCCTAGTCTAACTGAATCAACAAATTGCTTATGACAGCGTACATATAAAAAGTCCCTCAGGTTCTAGGTATATGATCCGAATAGTCCAAATGCCGCAAAGTTTTTAAAAAAGTCCAATTAGATAAAGTGCATAGTGCTAGTGATCACCTTCTCATAGGCGATATCGTCAGTCACAATTTAGAAGATGAGGTTCCAATCCACCTTCTGGTGTATTGTTTGCGCAGTCCAAAGCAAGAAAGGAGTTATCTTCAGGAGTGTAGTCCCAGCCGGTGACATACACCCCCCAGGCTTCCTTACCAATGGTGCGCGAGCAGGGTTAGCACGCGATCAAGACCTGAAATGCAGCAGACGCCAAACAGGACCTTGCGTGACATAGGTTGTCACGTGACCAACCACAGTAAGGAGCGCTGTAAGGACCAATTCCTACGCGTTTCGAAGATCATGGTCTTCTTCATCAGGGAACCCCAATCTTTCTTTTTTACAAAGAAAACTCAAGCAGCCATATGGGAGAAGAAAGGATGGATATGACACTTCCGTAAACTTTCGCTCACATAGTTTTTCATGGCAGTACGGTCAGGCCTAAATAAATTATACATGTGAGCTTTAGGTAATTTGGCACAAGGGACAAGATCAATAGTGTAGTGATAAGGAAGATAGGGAGGTAATGTCTCCACTTCTTTCTCTGAAGTCTTACAGGTCCCCTTCTGACTTGCAGATGCAGCGCCCCAGAGATCTGGTCGTTGCAGTATGGCACTCTGCCACTAAGGGGAGTGATGGTACGTCTGATGGCACTGAAGGAATTCTACTGACCAGGTAACACCAGCACACATTACACTTCACACTCCGGCCACTAGGGGGAGAAAAAGGCTTTATTTATTGGGCCACTCCTCACACTGGTAAAACTAGGGGTTGGATAGGAAGTTAGTCAGAAGCTAACTGGGTTGGATTCAGGCAACATCCCGTGGCAGGGGGTGTTGCAGGGAGAAGACACAGAGGGGTCCCTGTCAGGCGTGGGAACCTGGTAAGTGCCTAGCGAACAGAGCAGAACGTAATGGAACTGCGCCTGCACACCCCGCGGCGGTATCCTAAGAAAGAGACACGAAGGGAAGGATATTGTGGAACAGTGAGAAACGAGATCAAGCACAAAGGAGAACCAGTAGGAGTCGTACCGTGAGACCGAGGCAACATCCTACTGAGGCGCGTAGCCGGTGGCCAGAACACCGCGGGAGTAACTGACTCTAGGCCTTACTTCGAACTCCGCAGAACAGTTAATTATAGGTTGGCTGTCTACCTTAAATTTCCTATGACGACATAGGGGGCAACGAGTGGAGAGGGGCGTCTCTAGGCTCCCGGAAGAGCTCCGAGCCTTCCCGTCATACGGGTGCGTCCTAGCCATAACATACTGGGGGACGAGAAACTAGTAACATCTGGAACAAGCGAGAGAAAATTAGAAAGAACGAACGAGAACAGCAGTTGTGAGGACTATTCCGAATGCTCAGCAGGGTAGCACTACAACACACAGGCGCTAGTGGAAGGCACTGATTTCCACCTGCAAAGGGAACTCTGGAAGTGCCCATCAGACCGGCCGGTCTCAGATAGCCCTGTTAAGCGTGCTCTGGATTGAGGATCCTGAAATCTTCAGTAAAGAGGTAAAGAGACTGCAACCTTGTGTCCTCGTTATTGACTGCACCTCACACCATCACCATCCACCTTACTGGGAAGCCCTGGGGACATACTTCACCTGTGGGAAGGTATATCATCCAGCTGCCATTCCATCACCCCAGCGGACCCCACAGCAGCGTCAGTCACCCTGACTGAACACCACAGGTGGCATCACGAATCCCTGATAGACTGTACCACCTCTATTGGACGCCCCTTAGCAGGGTCGCGGACCGGGTCTAGCCACCGTGACAGCCTCAGAACCGAATCAGAGAGGCCCGGTACCGAGAACTCGTGGCCCTGTGTCTGGGGGCGCTCCACAGAGCATACTGGTGTAGAACATTTCCTTTGACATTTGGGGCTCCACTTACCAATTTTCTTCTGACACCAATCAATAACAGGATTATGAATGAGCAACCATGGAAGCACCAATACCACCCCAGTCGGAAGCTTATCCAAGACAAAACAGGAAATGGATTCTGAGTGAGGTGCTCCTACTTGAAACTGGAATTCCACAGTTACAAATTTGACAAGGCTTTGAAGCAGCGGAGTTTTGTCAATTGCAAAAATGTGAAAGTTGTTTTTTTTTTGCAGACTAACTGTCCCTAATCCTAATTGCCAAACCAGTCCAGAATCAATAAAGTTATCTACAGATCCTCAGTCAATAAAAGCCAATGCCGGTAAGACCTCATTCTTGAAAGACAGAAACATTCAAACTGTATAGATAAAACTGAGCAGGGATGAAACACATTACTGCTAGAAATTTTCCGTAAATGGAGAATGTGATGGCGGAATACTGGACCATGGCAACTAGGGACTTGAGTCTCTGAGTTTCATTTTTGACATTTTAGTCCTTGTTTGTACAGTCTCCAAAAGAGGGAAAGATGGACATCCATTTAACCTAACAGAACATGCCTGATTCCCTATAGTGAGAGGAATGAAGGGGCACTGAATAACTGTTCATTAATGACAGCCACCTTATAAATCATTACTGTCCAAAAACCGCTGTCACATTTTCCTAATTAAAAAATGAGCGCTTCTAGAAACCACTCCAAGAATATAAAATATGACTCCATTTTTGCGGTACACATTTCCAGGGGGCAGATCCTGTCCTCATGAAAGCACATTGTGTTATCTGTTATGTTTTGAATATCACGTGACAGGGGGTGATAGTCGTATGCAAGGCACTCGTGTTTCACGCCCCATCATGCTACACGAAAATGGGGGTCCTGGCTAGGTGTGTGTGTTCTTCTTATTGAAGAAAAGATAATGTTGTCCCAGCTCCTTAAACGAGTTTCTTTATTGAAGAAATCACAAGAGCGGCTCATTCCTCATTCTGTGATGGTGCGCTTAGCATGCCAATAGTCCAGCAACGCGTTTCGATCTGTCACGATCTTTATCACAGCTGATAAATGAGGAATGAGCCGCTCTTGTAATTTTAAAATGTGTCTTCAATAAAGAAACTCGTTTAAGGAGCTGGGACAACATTATCTTTTCTTCAGTGTTACTACACGTCGGGTTCGGACGAAGTCCCGTGCACCTGCGGCTGGATTGGTGATCTGGCTAGGGCTTTCATGCCCCAAATTTTTTTCTTGTGTTCTTCTTATTACCTGGGTGATACACCTCTGTAGACCACATGGTGCCATTGTATTTGGCAGGTCAGGGAATGATATTATGTGGATGAGTGAGAAAAAAAAGGCCAAAAATAAAATTGTTTTTATTGAACATGAACTTGATAAGAACTATGCACATACAGTAAGATAGTAGGCATAATTCTTCACATATGTTTCACTTACGTTAAGCAGAAATGGACACTTCTCAGTTACATTTAATTCCACTTCATTTTCCTAGCATTTCATACTCAACTTTTGCATCTCATGAGCAAGCAAATGATTATGGGAGACTTCATCTTCCCCTGTAAACACTACAAGAGTCCATGGCCGCTCACAGCTACTCTCAGTTCCCAACTGACTAATGAGGACCTCACTGCTTGAGGTACATTGTTACAGCTAGAGTTGAGCGACCTTGACCTTTTTAGAGTCGAGCCGGGTTTCGCGAAACCCGACTATCTCAAAAGTCGGGTCGATTGAAATCGGCCGATTATGACGTAAAGTCGGGATCGACCGAAACACGAAACCCAATGCAAGTCAATGGGGCAGCATAGTCGGCAGTGAGTGGGGGCCAGGAAAACACCTAGAGTGCCCATTTTAATGTCAAAACCATCCATTCTTCTTAATGAAGCTTGTCAAGCGTAATTTACCTTATAATAATTGGAAGGCATTTGAAATTGGGGGTCATTTGGCTAAAGTTGTGGTGGGTAGGGCTGGTTCAAGTAATTAGTGGGCCCAGGAAATCTGGAACACGTCACGGCAGTGGAGCAGGGAGAGGTAAGTATTTCAACTTTGCAAGTGCTGTGAACCTGAGCAAGCAGGGGGGGCCCACTCGTTGGCATTGGCACTGGCACAGGGCCCCTCAAAGTACAGCGGTGTGTTTGCACGGCAGGGGCGCCTCCCACCGGCAGCAACACTTTTGCGTACTATGAGAGGCCCTGTGCCAGTGACGTCGCCAACTAGTATTCCTCCCCCCACATGATGAAGGAACCTGCACTTTCATCTGCACCTTCCTCTTTGTCCCCGTGTAAGGTGGTATGGTATGCGGGAAGAGCAACCTGACTTTCAGCAGGGTCACAATGTTGTTGTGTAGCGTGCACGGGGAATGTTGCGTTATGGGTCAATGTACCAGCAGACTCATCTATCACTGGCTGGGCAATGGGCAGGATGAGGAGGAAACACAGATATAGGCCCAAAGAATAAAGTTGGCTAAATGCAGTTCAAAATTGGTAACACAGGAATAACCAGGGGGCATTGCAGTGGAGGACAACTGGAATGAGAGGCAGACACCGATAGTAGGCCCCAACCCAACTAGTAGGTCAAATGCAGTCTAACATTAACAACTACTTAACGAGCGCCTGAAAACGGAATTTCAGGACAGGAAACCAGGAGAACAGCAAGGAGCGGCAGACACTGTTAGTAGTCCCCAAACCAACTAGTACGCCAAATGCAGTTGTTCCATTTAACCACAATTTAACGAGAGCCTGAAGATAGAAGCTCAGGAAAGGCAACCTGGAGAACACCTTGGAGTGTAACACACCATCTCTCTCCACCCGATACCCAATTTGTAGGCCTAATGCAGTGTAGTTTTCTACAACTACTAAACGAGAGTCGGAAGACCGAAGCAATGGCAAGGAAACCTGGGGAACACCTTGGAGTGTAAAACACCATCTCTCTCCACCCGATACCCATTTTGTAGGCCTAATGCAGTGTAGTTTTCTACAACTACTAAACAAGAGTCGGAAGACCGAAGCAATGGCAAGGAAACCTGGGGAACACCTTGGAGTGTAACACACCATCTCTCTCCACCCGATACCCAATTTGTAGGCCTAATGCAGTGTAGTTTTCTACAACTACTAAACGAGAGTCGGAAGACCGAAGCAATGGCAAGGAAACCTGGGGAACACCTTGGAGTGTAACACACCATCTCTCTCCACCCGATACCCATTTTGTAGGCCTAATGCAGTGTAGTTTTCTACAACTACTAAACGAGAGTCGGAAGACCAAAGCAATGGCAAGGAAACCTGGGGAACACCTTGGAGTGTAACATACCATCTCTCTCCACCCGATACCCATTTTGTAGGCCTAATGCAGTGTAGTTTTCTACAACTACTAAACGAGAGTCGGAAGACCGAAGCAATGGCAAGGAAACCTGGGGAACACCTTGGAGTGTAACACACCATCTCTCTCCACCCCATACCCAATTTGTAGGCCTAATGCAGCCTACTTTCCGACAACTACTAAACGAGAGCATGAAGATCGAAGCTCAGGAAAGGCAACCTGGGGAACACCTTGGAGTGTAACACACCCTCTCTCTACACCACGGAAGGGCTGATTCTTAGGAAGGAAGGCTGTCGGAAAGAAGCAGGGCGCGTCCGAGGGTGATTATATTCTTATTAGGTATATACTCACCCTCGGACGCACCCTGCTTCTTTATTTGTAATGAATGTTTATTTGCAATGTGGTTTTGACTTACTCTATTTTTTTGGTAAATAATGATTTTATTATTTTCATTGTTTTGCATCTTCTTGGCAATAATATAAAGAAGACGCGACAGGACAACACTCGGTGGATACCATATCTGTGTTTTAAATTGAAAAAAACTTTCAGTTAACTACTTGCAGGAGAAAGTTATTGTAGCTGGTGGCCATTTTTAGTACTGTACCAGATTTTTGTTGTATGTGTTTGTTTTTAATGTTAAAATGTCTGCATTTGATATCTCTCCAGTATTTTCTTTTTTATGAGCAAAATACTTATTTTTATATTTTCTGATGTTGGTTCAAGGGGTACACGGGCAGCAGTAGACAGGTCAATGGAGGCCTAGTGGAAGGAGGGACCGCAGACAGGCTTTGAAGCCCTAACATAATAAATTGGGCTGGCTGTAGGCAATTTAAAATTGGTTCCAGGGGAACCCGGGCAGCAGTAGACAGGTCAGTGGAGGCCTAGTGGAAGGAGGGACCGCAGACAGGCTTCGAAGCCCTAACATAATAAATTGGGCTGGCTGTAGGCAATTTAAAATTGGTTCCAGGGGAACACGGGCGGCAGTAGACAGGTCAGTGGAGGCCTAGTGGAAGGAGGGACCGCAGACAGGCTTCGAAGCCCTAACATAATAAATTGGGCTGGCTGTAGGCAATTTAAAATTGGTTCCAGGGAAACACGGGCGGCAGTAGACAGGTCAGTGGAGGCCTAGTGGAAGGAGGGACCGCAGACAGGCTTCGAAGCCCTAACATAATAAATTGGGCTGGCTGTAGGCAATTTAAAATTGGTTCCAGGGGAACACGGGCGGCAGTAGACAGGTCAGTGGAGGCCTAGTGGAAGGAGGGACCGCAGACAGGCTTCGAAGCCCTAACATAATAAATTGGGCTGGCTGTAGGCAATTTAAAATTGGTTCCAGGGGAACACGGACAGCAGTAGACAGGTCAGTGGAGGCCTAGTGGAAGGAGGGACCGCAGACAGGCTTCGAAGCCCTAACATAATAAATTGGACTGGCTGTAGGCAATTTAAAATTGGTTCCAGGGGAACCCGGGCAGCAGTAGACAGGTCAGTGGAGGCCTAGTGGAAGGAGGGACCGCAGACAGGCTTCGAAGCCCTAACATAATAAATTGGGCTGGCTGTAGGCAATTTAAAATTGGTTCCAGGGGAACACGGGCGGCAGTAGCCAGGTCAGTGTAGTAGTAGTGGAAAGAACGGGCCGCAGACAGGCTTCGAAGGCCTAACATAACAAAAATTGGGCTGTAGGCAATTTAAAATTGGTTCCAGGGGAACACGGCGGCAGTAGACAGGTCAGTGGAGGCCTAGTGGAAGGAGGGACCGCAGACAGGCTTCGAAGCCCTAACATAATAAATTGGGCTGGCTGTAGGCAATTTAAAATTGGTTCCAGGGGAACACGGGCAGCAGTAGACAGGTCAGTGGAGGCCTAGTGGAAGGAGTGACCGCAGACAGGCTTCGAAGGCCTAACATAAGAAAAATGTCAATACAATGGTATTGACAGTGCCAGGCATTGAAGGATGTCAGCGCATAGACTAAACATTGGTGGAGCTGTGAGAGAAAATTTTGCAAGTGGTAGAGCACTGTTTGACCTGGGGGGGGGACTGTCTTGTGGCCGGCGGTACAGGCCCAGGGCCCCTCATATTACAACGGTGTGTCTGACGTTGGGTGCGCACCACCACCGCCAGACACTTTATTGTACTATGAGGGACCTAGTGGCAGTGCCGTCGACCAAAAGCGGGCACACCCACCTCTTCAGACAAACAGTACTCTCACGGGTGCTGGCGCCAAGTGGCGATACCACGCCCCGTGTGGGGACTTTGGCCATTTAGGGAGGTGTTAACATGTCGGGTGCTGGACAATCAGGTGCTGCAAATTACGAGATTGGAAAAGTCGTTCAGAATAGTCCACAGGCAAGACCTTTACATAGGAAAGCTAGGTGTCAGCCGGGCAAGGTGGGGCAAAAGATTTCGAAATCCAGTTGTGGTTCATTTTAATGAAGGTTAGATCATCTACATTTTGGGTAGCCAGACGAGTCCTTTTTTCTGTTAGTATTGAACCTGCAGCACTGAATACTCTTTCTGATAGGACACTAGCTGCCGGGCAAGCAAGCTCCTGCAATGCATATTCTGCCAATTCTGGCCAGGTGTCTAATTTTGATGCCCAGTAATCAAATGGGAATGACGGTTGAGGGAGAACGTCGATAAGGGATGAAAAATAGTTAGTAACCATACTGGACAAATGTTGTCTCCTGTCACTTTGAATTGATGCTGCAGTACCTGTCCTGTCTGCGGTCATAGCAAAATCACTCCACAACCTGGTCAGAAAACCCCTCTGGCCAACGCCACTTCTGATTTCTGCCCCTCTAACACCTCTGGTCTGCTGGCCCCTGCTCGTGTTAGAACGATCACGGGCGCTGTGTGCAGGGAATGCCAGAAGCAAATGGTCAATAAGAGTTGATTGTTTGGTTGCTAATATTAGTTCCAAGTTCTCATGTGGCATTATATTTTGCAATTTGCCTTTATAGCGAGGATCAAGGAGGCAGGCCAACCAGTAATCGTCATCGTTCATCATTTTTGTTATGCGTGTGTCCCTTTTGAGGATACGTAAGGCATAATCCGCCATGTGGCCCAAAGTTCCAGTTCTCAAATCTGTGGTTGTGCTTGGTTGAGGGGCAGTTTCAGGCAAATCCACGTCACTTGTGTCCCTCCAAAAACCAGAACCCGGCCTTGCCGCGCCAACAATTTCCACTGGCCCCGGAAAAGCTTCCTCATTAAAAATATAATCATCCCCATCATCCTCCTCGTCCTCCTCCTCCTGTTCGCCCGCTACCTCGTCCTGTACACTGCCCTGGCCAGACAATGGCTGACTGTCATCAAGGCTTTCCTCTTCCTCAGCTGCAGACGCCTGATCCTTTATGTGCGTCAAACTTTGCATCAGCAGACGCATTAGGGGGATGCTCATGCTTATTATGGCGTTGTCTGCACTAACCAGCCGTGTGCATTCCTCAAAACACTGAAGGACTTGACACATGTCTTGAATCTTCGACCACTGCACACCTGACAACTCCATGTCTGCCATCCTACTGCCTGCCCGTGTATGTGTAACCTCCCACAAAAACATAACAGCCCGCCTCTGTTCACACAGTCTCTGAAGCATGTGCAGTGTTGAGTTCCACCTTGTTGCAACGTCTATGATTAGGCGATGCTGGGGAAGGTTCAAAGAACGCTGATAGGTCTGCATACGGCTGGAGTGTACGGGCGAACGGCGGATATGTGAGCAAAGTCCACGCACTTTGAGGAGCAGGTCGGATAACCCCGGATAACTTTTCAGGAAGCACTGCACCACCAGGTTTAAGGTGTGAGCCAGGCAAGGAATGTGTTTCAGTTGGGAAAGGGAGATGGCAGCCATGAAATTCCTTCCGTTATCACTCACTACCTTGCCTGCCTCAAGATCTACAGTGCCCAGCCACGACTGCGTTTCTTTCTGCAAGAACTCGGACAGAACTTCAGCGGTGTGTCTGTTGTCGCCCAAACACTTCATAGCCAATACAGCCTGCTGACGTTTGCCAGTAGCTGCCCCATAACGGGAGACCTGGTGTGCAACAGTGGCAGCTGCGGATGGAGTGGTTGTGCGACTGCGGTCTGTGGACGAGGTCTCGCTTCTGCAGGAGGACGAGGAGGAGGAGGAGGGGGTGCGAACGGCTACAGCCAACTGTTTCCTAGACCGTGGGCTAGGCAGAACTGTCCCAAACTTGCTGTCCCCTGTGGACCCTGCATCCACCACATTTACCCAGTGTGCCGTGATGGACACGTAACGTCCCTGGCCATGCCTACTGGTCCATGCATCTGTTGTCAGGTGCACCTTTGTGCTCACACATTGCCTGAGTGCATGGACGATGCGCTCTTTAACATGCTGGTGGAGGGCTGGGATGGCTTTTCTGGAAAAAAAGTGTCGACTGGGTAGCTCGTAGCGTGGTACAGCGTAGTCCATCAGGGCTTTGAAAGCTTCGCTTTCAACTAACCGGTAGGGCATCATCTCTAACGAGATTAGTCTAGCTATGTGGGCGTTCAAACCCTGTGTACGCGGATGCGAGGCTAAGTACTTCCTTTTTCTAACCATAGTCTCATGTAGGGTGAGCTGGACTGGAGAGCTGGAGATCGTGGAACTAGCGGGGGTGCCGGTGGACATGGCAGACTGAGAGACGGTGGGAGATGGTATTGTTGCCGCCGGTGCCCTAGATGCAGTGTTTCCTACTACGAAACTGGTGATTCCCTGACCCTGACTGCTTTGGCCTGGCAAAGAAACCTGCACTGATACTGCAGGTGGTGCAGAAAATGGTGGCCCTACACTGCCGGAAGGGATGTTGCGTTGATGACTAGCTTCATTGGCCGAGGGTGCTACAACCTTAAGGGACGTTTGGTAGTTAGTCCAAGCTTGCAAATGCATGGTGGTTAAATGTCTATGCATGCAACTTGTATTGAGACTTTTCAGATTCTGCCCTCTGCTTAAGGTAGTTGAACATTTTTGACAGATGACTTTGCGCTGATCAATTGGATGTTGTTTAAAAAAATGCCAGACTGCACTCTTTCTAGCATCGGATACCTTTTCAGGCATTGCAGACTGAGCTTTAACCGGATGGCCATGCTGTCCTCCAACAGGTTTTGACTTTGCCACGCGTTTTGGGCAAGATACGGGCCCGGCAGATGGAACCTGTTGCGATGTTGATGCCTGCTGCGGCCCCTCCTCCTCCGCTTCAGAACTGCTGCCGCCTGCACCCTGTTCCCCCAATGGCTGCCAATCGGGGTCAAGAACTGGGTCATCTATTACCTCTTCTTGTAGCTCGTGTGCAACTTCGTCTGTGTCACCGTGTCGGTCGGTGGTATAGCGTTCGTGATGGGGCAACATAGTCTCATCAGGGTCTGATTCTTGATCAGCACCCTGCGAGGGCAATGTTGTGGTCTGAGTCAAAGGACCAGCATAGTAGTCTGGCTGTGGCTGTGCATCAGTGCACTCCATGTCAGATTCAACTTGTAATGGGCATGGACTGTTAACTGCTTCACTTTCTAAGCCAGGGACGGTATGTGTAAAGAGCTCCATGGAGTAACCCGTTGTGTCGCCTGCTGCATTCTTCTCTGTTGTTGTTTTTGCTGAAGAGGACAAGGAAGCGACTTGTCCCTGACCGTGAACATCCACTAACGACGTGCTGCTTTTACTTTTACCAGTTTCACGAGAGGAGGCAAAAGAGCTAGAGGCTGAGTCAGCAAGATAAGCCAAAACTTGCTCTTGCTGCTCCGGCTTTAAAAACGGTTTTCCTACTCCCAGAAAAGGGAGCGTTCGAGGCCTTGTGTAGCCAGACGACGAACCTGGCTCCACAGCTCCAGACTTAGGTGCAATATTTTTTTTCCCACGACCACCTGATGCTCCACCACTACCACTACCCTCATTACCAGCTGACAATGAACGCCCCCGGCCACGACCTCTTCCACCAGACTTCCTCATTTTTTTAAAAACGTTACCAAACTAACGGTATTTGTTGCTGTCACACAACTTACACGGTGAGCTATAACTTCAGTATGATTTAGCTACCCCTTTACAGGTGGGTGAGACCACAACGAAAATCAGGCACAATGTTACACACTCTGTTGTTGGTGGCAACAAATGAGAGAGACGCCACACACGCAGGACTGTCACTGAAGCGCAAATGTAAATATTAATCTCCCACTGATTTGTTTTGTTTTTTTTTAACAGGGAGACTTTAGAAAAAAAAAAATAATTAAAACAAATGATTTTTTAAGGAAGAATTTATAAACCAAATAAAATGAAATGATTGTTTCAGGGAGAATTTAGAAAACAAATAAAAAAAAAATAGGCTTTCTATGGCCCACTGAGTGAGAGAGGACGCACACAGGAGTCAGGAGTGGCACACAAGCCCAGAGGCCAATATTTATCTCCCACTGATTGATTTAGTGATTTTTTCAGGTAGATTTTGGAACCCAAATCAAGCAAAAAAATTAATAGGCTTTCTATGGCCCACAATTGGAGAGAGAGAGATGGCACACCCAGGAGTCAAGACTGGCACACAAGCAGAAAGGGCAATATTAATCTCCCACTGATTTGATTTTTTTTTTTTTGTTTCAGGGAGACTTTAGAAAAAAAAAATACAAAAAAAATGATTTTTTCAGGAATAATTTAGAAACCAAATAAAATAAAATGATTTTTTCAGGGAAAATTTAGAAAACAAATAAAACAAAAAATAGGCTTTCTAGGGCCCACTGAGTGAGAGATGACGCACACAGGAGTCAGGAGTGGCACACAAGCCCAGAGGCCAATATTTATCTCCCACTGATTGATTTAGTGATTTTTTCAGGTAGATTTTGGAACCCAAATCAAGCAAAAAAATAATAGGCTTTCTATGGCCCACAATTGGAGAGAGAGAGAGAGAGATCGCACACCCAGGAGTCAAGACTGGCACACAAGCAGAAAGGGCAATATTAATCTCCCACTGATTTGATTTTTTTTTTTTTGTTTCAGGGAGACTTTAGAAAAAAAAAATAAAAAAAAAAAATGATTTTTTCAGGAATAATTTAGAAACCAAATAAAATAAAATGATTTTTTCAGGGAGAATTTAGAAAACAAATAAAACAAAAAATAGGCTTTCTAGGGCCCACTGAGTGAGAGATGACGCACACAGGAGTCAGGAGTGGCACACAAGCCCAGAGGCCAATATTTATCTCCCACTGATTGATTTATTGATTTTTTCAGGTAGAATTTAGAACCCAAATCAACCCAAAAAATAAATAGGCTTTCTATGGCCCACTATTTGTGAGAGAGATGGCACGCTCAGGACTGGCACACAAGCCCAGAGGCCAATATTAATCTCCCACTTTTTTTTTTTTCCAGGGAAAATTTATAAACCCAATAAAAAAAATAATAAATAGGCTTTCTATGGCCCACTATCTGAGAGAGAGAGATGGCACGCTTAGGACTGGCACACAAGCCCAAAGGCCAATATTAATCTCCCACTGATTGATTTATTGATTTTTTCAGGTAGAATTTAGAACCCAAATCAAGCAAAAAAATTAATAGGCTTTCTATGGCCCACTGAGTGAGAGATGGCACACACAGGAGTCAGGAGTGGCACACAAGCCCTGAGGCCAATATTTTTCTCCCACTGATTGATGTAGTGATTTTTTCAGGTAGATTTTAGAACCCAAATCAAGCAAAAAAATAAATAGGCTTTCTATGGCCCACTGAGTGAGAGATGACACACACAGGGATGGCACTCTAGCAGAAATGCCAATCTTAATCTCCCACAAAAAAAAAAAAAAAAAAAGGAACTGTCCTTCAATTACTATCTCCCTGCAGTAATCTCAGCCAGGTATGGCAGGCACAATAAGGAGTGGACTGATGCACAAATTAAATAAAAAGTGTGGACAAACAAACAAGATAGCTGTGCAGAAAGGAAGGAACAAGAGGATTTGTGCTTTGAAAAAAGCAGTTGGTTTGCACAGCGGCGTACACACAGCAATGCAGCTATCAGGCAGCCTTCTAGGGCAGCCCAATGAGCTACAGCGCTGAGGGAAAAAAAAAAAAATGTAGCTTCCACTGTCCCTGCACACCGAAAGTGGTGTTGGGCAGTGGAAATCGCTACAGCACAAGCGGTTTGGTGGTTAATGGACGCTGCCTAACGCTATCCCTGCTTCTGACGAAGCGGCAGCAACCTCTCCCTAAGCTCAGATCAGCAGCAGTAACATGGCGGTCGGCGGGAACGCCCCTTTATAGCCCCTGTGACGCCACAGACAGCAAGCCAATCACTGCAATGCCCTTCTCTAAGATGGTGGGGACCAGGACCTATGTCATCACGCTGCCCACACTCTGCGTTTACCTTCATTGGCTGAGAAATGGCGCTTTTCGCGTCATTGAAACGCGACTTTGGCGTGAAAGTCGCGTACCGCATGGCCGACCCCGCACAGGGGTCGGATCGGGTTTCATGAAACCCGACTTTGCCAAAAGTCGGCGACTTTTGAAAATGAACGACCCGTTTCGCTCAACCCTAGTTACAGCTCCCTACTAGAACCTTGAAAGTCCATTGCTCTCTGTCGAGAATTTAATCCATTTACGGCTTATGAAGATCAGCTGTCATGTGCCCCTAATCTTGATCCATCCAATGCTGTTAACATGTAAAAAGGAAACCTGTCAGCAGGATTGTGCTCAGTAAGCTACAGGCACTGTCAGGTTGCTGTCATTATACTGTTTAAAATGATACCTTAGCACTTGCTGGGGGCCCCTGGAGCAGTGAGGGCCCTGGGCAACTGCTGGCCAGTATGCCAGCAAGTGTCAGTGCCTGGGCCCACTGGAGAATCTTTCAGTTCTCCGGTGGGCCAGTCCGACCCTGGGTGTGATCAGGTTCAGAATAGCCCATATGGTGACAAGGGAATTCCCCAGTGATTTTCTGCAGATCTGGGCTCCCAACCCCACTGTATGGGGAGTACTTGGCATAATTCCCTTGATTCACTCTATACAGAAAAAAAATCTCATCATTCATTAACCAAACTACTCAGTTTATTAATATATAGAGATATAGGTACATTTGTGAACGAGGGTAATGTAATATTTGTATGCAGGTGAAAAGTGGGCTCCCACAAAATTCAATGTTTCTGGTGGGCCCTTGGAACCCCAGTCCGACACTGGGTGTGATTTATACTACTGCATGTGTTGGAAGATGGACCAGAATAGTAGTCTCTCTTGTGCGTACGAGCCAGAACTGTCGGGACTGTCACCATTGTTGCAGGGGGAAGCATTTTCTGAATGGAGCAGACCTTTGCACCTGACTGTGGGGGGCGGGTATGATATAAAAGGGGCTGCACGTGCGGGAACGGGGGCTTATGGCGGGGACCCAGTGTGTGCTACAGGAGAAGGTTGACTCCCTCTCTGCTGACCAAAACCAAATGACAAGCCTGCTTTGCAGCACTCCATCCCACACGAATATAGACTCTGCATTACCCGAAACGTATTCCCCGTTACTCTCCGACCTTAACAGCACTAACCGGTCGGTACACCTGACACCTTGTGTCCCTCCTTGCAGCGCTGGTCCGGCATTGCATGCAGTTCGTAGTGTTGAGACTGCGGCCTCTAGTCCAGGACTGTGTACATCCTTAGCCGTTCAGCAGACCTTTCACTGTCAAGCACCTCATTTCCAGGATCACAAGACCACAGGAAAGAAGAACAGGACGCTTTGTCACAGTACAGATACAGTGCTACACTTTCCTTCAGGACCGGCTCAGAGACTTCACGTGCCACCTATGGCGCCATCGTGGGATTTTCCAGCCACCATCGCCCAGGAACCAGAGACTGATAAGTTAACCTGTTATTTCACCCGTTGTAGTTACTTTATTGCTATATATACCTTGTGGGCCTCTCAGGGCTGCCATCAGGGCATTACTGCTGTATGGGGCCCGGTCAACAGCAGTACACAGAGGAGCCCGCAGATCCGGGGCCCCACTCTTCTGCTTCTACTGATTGGGCCCCATTGTGCACTAAAATACTGTGCACTGCGGTGCACACATCAGTGCTGGGGCCCGGGAGCCTTTTTGGAGCTGTCCACAGCCGTCTTACCTAGTCGACTGCGCAGCTCCTGCTCTGCTGTAGCTAGAATGTATGAGCTCCCTGCAGGTCCTGACTATAGTCCATACATTCTAGCTGCTTCACTGCTGAAAAACACTAGATGCCCCGGGAATGTCTGAGTAAGGTATAAAAAAAGTTTTTGTTTTTTTTAAATGGGTGAGGTGGGGTGGAGTGAGAATGCAGATGACGAAGTGTGTTTGAGGGGGTACTGCACATCATGAAATGAACGTGGGCTGCAAATGATGAAGTAAAGGGGACTGCAGATGAAGTGAAGGGGTAGGGGAATGAAAATGAGGAATTAAGGTGGACTGCAAATGATGATGCGGGGGTGATGAGGACTGCAAATGATGATGTGGGGGTGGCGGGGATTGCAAACGATGATATGGGGGTGATGGGGACTGCACATGATGAAATGATAGGGGCTGCAAATGATGAAGTAAGGGGGACTGCAGATGATGAAGTGGGGGTGATGGAGACTGCAAAGGAAGTGAGTGTGAGGGACTTAGGACAGCAATCGAATTGAAGGTGGGGGTGGGGAAAACAAATTGTGTATTGAAGGTGGGGAGAGCAAATAATGAATTTTGAGGGTGGGAAAGAGCAGTTGATAATGAATAGAGGGTGGGAGAGAGAGAAGGCATGACAATGAATTGAGGCAGAAGGGGCATGTAACTATAATGAATTGGGGTAAGGGTTAGAGCTGGAGGTACATAGTGGGGGGCGTTGAGGATAAAGTGACTGGTAACGAATTGGGGGAAAGAGTACAGGTGCTAATCAATTTATATATTAAATGGGAAAAGTGGCTATGTACAGATAGTGGGGGCACAGTGGCGGATTATAATTTATATTTGGAATGGTGGGGTGCATAATAACCAATTCTATATTAATGGTGGGTGAACGTCTGTAATCAGATGTGTAGTGCAGAAGAAAGGGAAAAAGTGGGGAATGTGCTCTAGAAGTGGTGCTCTAGACAATTATTATATATTATTATATTTTTTATTATATATTTTTATAGCGCCATTTATTCCATGGCCCTTTACATGTGAAAAAAGGGCAAGTATAGGTAAGTGCAAAAACATGACATGAGCAAAAACAAGGCACTAACAGGTACAAAAAGAGAGAGGATCCTGCCCGTGAGGGCTCACAGTCTACAGGGGATGGGTGAGGATACACTAGGAGAGAGTAGAGCTGGTTGTGCGGCGGTTCAGTAGATTGAGGATCAATGCAGGATGTAGGCTTGTTGGAAGAGGTGGGTCTTCAGGTTCTTTTTGAAGGTTTCCATGGTAGCCGAGAGTCTGATGTTTTGGGAGTAGAGAGTTCGAGAGTATGGGGGAAGCACAGAAGAAGTTTTGAATGCGGTTGTGGTTATTTTATGCAAAGACAGGTCCTGGCTGAAAGAAGTGATGGCAGTCTGCACTGGATTAAAAATGCAAAGATGAAGTACTTCATTTAGAGACGTCACTGGTGAGTCAGTGTGTTACCTGTACACTGACACTATACCCTGTATACTATATACAGAGCTCCTGTGTATAATGTCACTGGTGATCACTTTACTATGTGTACACTATGCACTATATGCAGAGCTCCTGTGTATAATGTCACTTTGGATCACTGTATTACCTATACACTGACACTATGTACAGAGCTCCTGTGTATAGTGTCACTAGTGATCACTGTATTACCTGTACACTGACACTATGCACTGTATACAGAGCTCCTGTGTATAATGTCACTGGTGATCACTTTACTATGTGTACACTATACACTATATGCAGAGCTCCTGTGTATAGTGTCACTAGTGATCACTGTATTACCTGTACACTGACACTATATACAGAGCTCCTGTGTATAATGTCACTAGTAATCACTGTATTACCTGTACACTGACACTATATACAGAGCTCCTGTGTATAATGTCACTGGTGATCCCTGTATTACCTGTACACTGACACTATATACAGAGCTCCTGTGTATAATGTCACTGGTGATCCCTGTATTACCTGTACACTGACACTATATACAGAGCTCCTGTGTATAATGGCAGCGATGATCACTGTATTACCGGTACACAGACACTGCATACTAAATACTGATCTCCTGTGTATAATGGCAGTTATGATGATAGTATTTTTTTTAATGATCAGTATTGTACTATTCAGTCACAATGTGGTGGTAATATGTTGTCTGGCCATGGTGTGACAGTATTTGTTCCTTGTACTGTATGTGCTATTATTTGGTCACTATGTGGTGGTAATATGTGGTCTGGTCATGGTGTAGTGATATTTGCTCCTTGTACTGTATGTGCTATTCGGTCACTGTGTGGTGGTAATATGTGGTCTGGTCATGTTGTGTTGGTATTTGTTCCTTGTATGTAGTTGGTCACCATGTGGTGGTAATATGTGGTCTGAACATGGTGCAGTGGTATTTGTCCCTTGTATGTAATATTGTTCGGTCACTGTCGTGGTAATATGTGGTCTGGACATGGTGTGGCGGTATTTGTTCCTTGTAGATGGTATTATAGGTCACTATGTGGTGATAATGTGGTGTCTGGTCATGGTGTTGTGGTATTTGTCCCTTGCATGTGGTATTATTGGTCATTTTAAAAATTGACAAATAAATAAAATATACCTAAATTGTATTGCATACTTTAACAAATGTTTAATAGGTTAGAGTAGAGTAGGGCCTGGCCAAAAAGTCTACCTTGTCATTGTGGGAGATTAATAAAATCTTTTGGCCAAAACAAAATCTGCTGGCAATGTGTGTGATCTGGTGATGGGAACTGTTAATGTGTGATTGGTGAAAAGTGGAGTTTTTCCAAGACAGAGTGGTGGGACTGTGGACAGTTGAGGGGTGCCGGTGGGGCTGGGGTGGAGCCTGGGCAGAGTCTCAAGGGGGCCCCAAAAATGTTGCCAGTATGGGGCCCCGAAATTCCTAGTGGCAGCCCTGGGGCCTGTATATTTACATTACCTTACTCCCTGGGTAGAGTATGTACTGTTGAGACATGCAGTATATATATATATATATATATATATATATATATATAATCTGTTAACTAGGGTTGAGCGAAACGGATCGGACAAATTAAAAAATCGCCGACTTTCGGCAAAGCCGGGTTTTCATGAAGCCCAACCCGATCCTAGTGTGGGATCAGCCATGAGGTTGGCGATCTTTGTGCCAAAGTAGCGTTTCGTATGACGCTTTCAGCGCCATTTTTCAGCCAATGAAGGAGGACGCAGAGTGTGGGCAGCGTGATGACATAGGTCTCGGTCCCCACCATCTTAGAGAAGGGCATGACAGTGATTGGCTTGCTTTCTGCGATGTCAAAGGGGCGTGCATGCCAACCACCATCTTACTTCTGCCGATCGTAGCATAGGGAGAGGTTGCTGCAGCTGCATCAGAAGAAGGGATATAGTTAGGGAGGGAAGATTAAGCCCCGAAACTGCTTGTGCTCTAGCGATTTCCACTGTCCAACACCACCATTTGTTTGCAGGGACAGTGGAGGCTATATTTTTGTGTATCAGCTCTGTAGCTTATTAGGCTAACAAAGACGAAATGAGGAATCCAGCTCAACGAGGTAGTGAAAAAAAACTTCTTTCTTTATTCACTTGGAAATATATTCAGTGGAGGATAAAAACATCAACAATACAAAGGATAAAAAGAGATATCAACGCGTTTCTGGTGACAAAGCACCCTTAATCACTGAATATATTTCCAAGTGAATAAAGAAAGAAGTTTTTTTTCACTACCTCGTTGAGCTGGATTGCTCATTTCTTCTTTGATTGTCTACGCCCTGACACAGCGGCTCCGTGCTCCGAGTCTCCAAGGATGTCGATCATGGTGAGCTGGACTTTGTTCGAGTTTATTAGGCTGCCTTATAAGGCTCCCTGATAGCTGCATTGCTGTCTGCACGCCGCTGTGCAAACCAACTGCTTTTTTTAAAGTAAAAATCCTGTTGCTCCTTTCTGCACAGTTATCTTGTTTATTTGTCCACACTTTTGTGTGCAGCAGTCCTTTATATTGCTGCCATACTTTTCCTGAGATCATTGTAGGGAGATTGAAATTGTACTACAGTCCTTGTATTTTTTCATATGTCTTCCAGCCACTTTCTGCCACTTAGATTGCGTTGTTATATACACTGGGCCTGAGTTTTGGGTCAGTCTCCCCCCAAAAAAGGGAGTTTCAAATTCTCACAAAGTGGATCTACTGCAGTCCTGTTAGTTTGTGGTATGTCAGCCAGCCACTTTCTGCCACTTAGATTGCTTTGTTATATACACTGGGCCTGAGTTTTGGGTCAGTCTCCCCCAAAAAACGGCAGTTTCAAATTCTCACATAGTGGATCTACTGCAGTCTTGTTAGTTTGGTGTATATCAGCCAGCTACTTTCTACCACTTACATTGCGTTGTTATATACACTGGGCCTAAGTAGTAGTTCAGTCTCCCCCCCCAAAAAGGGAGATTCAAATTCTCACAAAGTGGATATACAGTTAGGGCCAGAAATATTTGGACAGTGACACAATTTTCGCGAGTTGGGCTCTGCATGCCACCACATTGGATTTGAAATGAAACCTCTACAACAGAATTCAAGTGCAGATTGTAACGTTTAATTTGAAGGGTTGAACAAAAATATCTGATAGAAAATGTAGGAATTGTACACATTTCTTTACAAACACTCCACATTTTAGGAGGTCAAAAGTAATTGGACAAATAAACATAACCCAAACAAAATATTTTTATTTTCAATATTTTGTTGCAAATCCTTTGGAGGCAATCACTGCCTTAAGTCTGGAACCCATGGACATCACCAAACGCTGGGTTTCCTCCTTCTTAATGCTTTGCCAGGCCTTTACAGCCGCAGCCTTCAGGTCTTGCTTGTTTGTGGGTCTTTCCGTCTTAAGTCTGGATTTGAGCAAGTGAAATGCATGCTCAATTGGGTTTAGATCTGGAGATTGACTTGGCCATTGCAGAATGTTCCACTTTTTGGCACTCATGAACTCCTGGGTAGCTTTGGATGTATGCTTGGGGTCATTGTCCATCTGTACTATGAAGCGCCGTCCAATCAACTTTGCAGCATTTGGCTGAATCTGGGCTGAAAGTATATCCCGGTACACTTCAGAATTCATCCGGCTACTCTTGTCTGCTCTTATGTCATCAATAAACACAAGTGACCCAGTGCCATTGAAAGCCATGCATGCCCATGCCATCACGTTGCCTCCACCATGTTTTACAGAGGATGTGGTGTGCCTTGGATCATGTGCCGTTCCCTTTCTTCTCCAAACTTTTTTCTTCCCATCATTCTGGTACAGGTTGATCTTTGTCTCATCTGTCCATAGAATACTTTTCCAGAACTGAGCTGGCTTCTTGAGGTGTTTTTCTGCAAATTTAACTCTGGCCTGTCTATTTTTGGTATTGATGAATGGTTTGCATCTAGATGTGAACCCTTTGTATTTACTGTCATGGAGTCTTCTCTTTACTGTTGACTTAGAGACAGATACACCTACTTCACTGAGAGTGTTCTGGACTTCAGTTGATGTTGTGAACGGGTTCTTCTTCACCAAATTAAGTATGCGGCGATCATCCACCACTGTTGTCATCCGTGGACGCCCAGGCCTTTTTGAGTTCCCAAGCTCACCAGTCAATTCCTTTTTTCTCAGAATGTACCCAACTGTTGATTTTGCTACTCCAAGCATGTCTGCTATATCTCTGATGGATTCTTTTTTTTCAGCCTCAGGATGTTCTGCTTCACCTCAATTGAGAGTTCCTTTGACCGCATGTTGTCTGCTCACAGCAACAGCTTCCAAATGCAAAACCACACACCTGGAATCCACCCCTGACCTTTTAACTACTTCATTGATTACAGGTTAACGAGGGAGACGCCTTCAGAGTTAATTGCAGCCCTTAGAGTCCATTGTCCAATTACTTTTGGTCCCTTGAAAAAGAGGACGCTATGCATTACAGAGCTATGATTCCTAAACCCTTTCTCCGATTTGGATGTGGAAACTATCATATTGCAGCTGGGAGTGTGCACTTTCAGCCCATATTATATATATAATTGTATTTCTGAACATGTTTTTGTAAACAGCTAAAATAACAAAACTTGTGTCACTGTCCAAATATTTCTGGCCCTAACTGTACTTCTGTCCTGTTAGGCTATGTGCACACCTCAGGATTTCTGGCAGAAATTTTCCTGACAAAAACCTGACATTTCTGCCAGAAATACGCATGCGGTTTTTTTCAAGTTTTTTTGCACATTTTTGATGCTTTTTTTGCATGTTTTTGATGCGTTTTTGATGCGTTTTTTCTTGCGTTTTTCCCAAATGCATAGAATAGCGGGAAAAATGCGAAAAAAAAGAGCAAAATTAATGAACATGCTGCTTTTTTTACCGCAATGCGTTTTTTTCGCGGAAAAAACTTGAACGTGTGCACATACCCTTAGTTTGTCGTATATCAGCCAGCCACTTTCAGCTACTTACATTGTGTTGTTTTTTGCACAGGGCCTGATCTGTTGTGAATTTCGCTCTTGGGCTCCCTCCGGTGGTTGTAAGTGGCACTTTTGTGAGTTCTGCTCTTGGGCTCCCTCTTGTGGTTTCTAGTGGTATGGCTGCTCCTTGGAGTTAGCTGTCATCAGCTGCCTCCACTTATCGTCTCTTCTGCTCGTCTATTTAAGTCTGGCTCTTTCTTCAGCCAGTGCCACTTGTAAATGGTTCCTGGTTGGATTCACATCTCTTTGGAGTTCCCTGTTATCCTGACCAGTTCAGCTAAGCTAAGTTTTTGCTTGCTCTTTTCTGTCCATAGATTGTGGACTTATACATTCTGTGCTTTCTATGTTTGTCCAGCTTATCAGTGTGAATTAATTCTGTCTTGCTGGAAGCTCTGGGAGGCAGATTTTTTTTTGTAAACTCTGCGTGGATTTTTGTAGTGTTTTATACTGACCGCACAGTATTCCATCCTGTCCTATCTATTTAGCTAGACTGGCCTCCTGTGCTCATCCTGGTTTCATTCTGTGTATGTCTTTTCCCTCTCCACTCACAGTCATTATTTGTGGGGGGCTAATCTATCCTTTGGGGATTTTCTCTGAGGCAAGATAGTTTTCCTGCTTCTTCTTTAGGGGTAGTTAGCTCTTAGGCTGTGTCGAGATGCCTAGGGAGAGTTAGGTGCATTCCACGGCTATTTCTAGTGTTGTGTTGAGCTTAGGGACTGCGGTCAGTACAGTTACCACGTCCTTCAGAGCTCATTCCATGTTGCTCCTAGACCACCGTATCATAACACTGATCTTTTGTTCAGTCTCCCCCTTAAAAAGGGAGATTTAAAATCTCAGCACGTTTATATACACCTTCTATCTTGTTTTACAGTACCATATAACGGTTGTTATTTTGGTTACATTTTCCAAAACATGAGGAAGTCAGGTGGAAGAAGCCATGGGCGGTGGTTGCCAGCTGTTACTGATGGTGATGGTGGTTCATCTGGTGGTAGTGGCAAAAGCACAATAGCACCGAAGGCTGGAGGTGTTGAGCCAGCGTCATCGTCTGGCTACACAAGGCCTCGAAGGCTCCCTTATCTGGGAGTAGGAAAACGGCTTTTAAAGCTGGAGCAGCAGGAAAAAGTTTTGGCTTTCCTTTCTGACTCAGCCTCTAGCTCTTTCGCCTCCTCTTCAGAAAGTTCCAAATATAAAAGCAGCGAGTCGGCAGTGGATGCTCCCAGTCAGGAACAAGACGTTTCCTTGTGTCCTTCACCCAAACCAAAAGTGAAGGATGCGTCAGACGACACTACAGGTTACTCCATGGAGCTCTTTACACATACCGTGCCTGGGTTAGGACGAGAAATTGTTAACTGCCCATTACAAGATGAATCGGATATGGAGTGCACTGATGCACAGCCACAGGTAGATTATAATGCTGTTCCATTGACTCAGATCACTACATTGCCCTCGCAGTGTACTGAGCCAGAATCTTACCCTGATGAGGCTATGGTGCCACGTCCTGAACACTATAACACCTTACACGGTGACACAGAGGAAGGTGCACATGACATTGAAGAGGAGTTGATAGGTGACCCAGTTGTTGACCCAGATTGGCAGCCATTGGGGGAAGAGGGTGCCGCTGCCAGTAGCTCAGAAGCGGAGGAGGATGATCCGCAGCAGCCATCAGCATCGCAACTGCTGTCATCTGGCAGGCCCGTATCAGGCCAAAAACGTTTGTCAAAAACAAAAACAGTTTTAGGACAGCGTGGCCATCTGGTGAAAGTAGCACAGCATGCAATTCCTGAAAACGTATTCCATAGTAGGAAGAGTGCAGTGTGGGAATTTTTTAACCAAGATCCGAATGATCAGTCAAAAGTTATCTGTAAGAAATGCTCAGACCTTTAGCATTGGGAAGAATCTTCAAAATTTAAATACAACGTACATGCTTAGACATTTAACCAGCATGCACTTGCAAGCCTGGACTAACTACCAAATGTCCCGTACCGTTGGTGCACCTGCTCAGAATGAAGGGAGTCAGCAACGCTACATTGCTTCCCTCACTGTAAACCCACCGGTTAAGACACCACCAGCAGCAAATGTGGAGGTATCATCGCAAGGCCAAAGCAGTCGGGGAATCACAAGGTTATTGGTAGGAAACACTGTATGTAGGCCAACATCGAGAATACCATCACCAACCCTCTCTCAATCCGCCATGTCCACCACCACCACCGCTAGTTCCACCAAATGCACTTCTCCAGTCCAGCTCACCCTACAAAAGACTCTCATTAGGAAAAGAAAGTACTCATCCTCTCATCCGCGTACACAGGGTTTGAACACCCATATTGCTAGACTAATCTCATTAGAGATGATGCCCTACCGGTTGGTTGAAAGTGAAGCTTTCAAAACCCTGATGGCCTACGCAGTACCACGCTATGACCTACCCAGTCGACACTTCTTTGCAAGGAAAAGCCATCCCAGCCCTCCACCAGCATGTCAAAGACCACATTGTCCATGCACTGAGGCAATCAGTCAGTCAGTAGAAAGGTGCACCTCACAACAGATGCATGGACCAGTAGGCATGGCCAGGGACGTTACGTGTCCATCACTGCACACTGGGTTAATGTGGTGGATGCAGGATCCACAGGGGACAGCCATAGTGGGACAGTTCTGCCTAGCCCACGGTCTAGGAAACAGTTGGCTGTAGGCGTTTGCCACCCCTCCTCCTCCTCCTCCTCCTCCAGAAGCGAAAGCTCATCCACAGAGCGCAGTCGCACGACCACTCCATCCGCAGCTGCCAGTGTTGCACACGAGGTGTCCCATTATCGAACAGCTAGTGGTAAGCGTCAGCAGACTGTGTTAGAAATGAAGTGTTTGGGCGACAACAGACACACCGCGGAAGTACTGGCTGAGTACTTGCAGCAACAAACTCAGTCATAGCTGGGCAGTGTACATCTTGAGGCAGGCAAGGTAGTCAGTGATAACAGAAGGAAATTTATGGCTGCCATAGCCCTTTCAGAGCTTAAACACATACCTTGCCTGGCTCACACCTTGAACTTGGTGGTGCAGTGCTTCCTCAAAAATTCTCCGGAGTTACCAGCCCTGCTCCTGAAGGTGCGAAGACTTTTCTCGCACATCCGCTGGTCGCCCATACACTCCAGACGTATACTCAACCATCAGCGATCACTGAATCTTTCCCAGCACCATCTAATAATCGACGTTGCAACAAGGTGGAACTTCACACTGCACATGGTTCAGAGGCTGTGTGAACAGAGGCGTGCTGTGATTAATTTGTGGGAGGATATACATACACGGGCAGGCAGTTGGATGGCAGACATGGAGTTGTCTGGTGTGCAGTGGTCGAAGCTCCAAGACCTCTGTCAAGTCCTTCAGTGTTTTGAGGAATGAACACGGCTGGTAAGTGCAGATTTCTCATGTACAGCACCATGGAATCAATGGTGCTATATAAATAATAATAATAATAATGACGCCATCATAAGCATGAGCATCCCACTAATGTGTCTGCTGATGCAAAGTTTGACGCACATTAAGGAGCTGGCGTCTGCAGCCGAGGAGGAGAGAAGCCTTGATGACAGTGAGCCATTGTCTGCTCAGGGAACTCTCCTGGACGAGGGGGCAGACGAAGAGGAGGAGGAGGAGGAGGATGATGTGGATGAATATTTATGGGAGGAGGATTCTTCTCAGGGGGCAATAGAAATTGGTGGCATTGCAAGGTCCAGGTACAGGGTTTTTGCGGGACACAAGTGATGTTGATTTGCAAGAAAGTGCTCCTCAACCCAGCACAAGCAGTGAATTGACACCTGGAACATTGGCCCACATGGCTGAGTATGCCTTGCGTATCCTAAAAAGGGACCCCCGCATTATCAAAATGATGACCGATGACGATTACTGGTTGGCCTGCCTCCTGGATCCACGATATAAAGTAATGTTACAAAATATCATGCCACATGAGAACCTTGAGCAAATACTGGCTAGTGGCTACCAAACAAGCAACTCTTGTAGACCGTTTGGTTCAGGCATTCCCAGCACACAGCGGCGGTGATGGTTCTCACACGAGCGATAGGGGGCAACATGGCAGAGGTGTTAGAGGTGCACAAATCCGAAGTGGCATTGAACAGAGGGGTTTTATGACCAGGTTGTGGAGTGATTTCGCAATGACCGCTGACACGACAGGTACTGCTGCATCGATTCAAAGTGACAGGAGACAGCATTTTTCCAGTATGGTTACAAACTACTTTTCCTCCCTTATCGATGTTCTCCC
Source organism: Ranitomeya imitator (assembly GCF_032444005.1). Classification (NCBI taxonomy): domain Eukaryota; kingdom Metazoa; phylum Chordata; class Amphibia; order Anura; family Dendrobatidae; genus Ranitomeya; species Ranitomeya imitator. The sequence goes on from NC_091283.1 coordinate 622,246,852, forward strand.
TCACAGGTCATTCCCCTTTGATTACTGGGCATCTAAAATAGACACCTGGCCTGAATTGGCAGAATATACATTACAGGAGCTTGCATGCCCTGCTTCTAGTGTGCTATCAGAAAGAGTCTTCAGTGCTGCTGGTTCAATACTGACCGAAAAAAGGACACATCTGGTGACCCAGAATGTTGATGATCTAACCTTCATTAAAATGAACCAATCATGGATTTCAAATTATTTTGCCCCACCTTCTCCTGCTGACACGTAGCTTGCCTGAAAAATGTCTTGCTTTTGGCCTCCTCTTAATGACTTCTCCAATTCCGCCATTTGCTGCTGCTGAATGTCCACCATAGGCCATTTTTATACCTCTCTAAATGGGCTGACTCCCCCCACAGGGCCGTGGTCACCACCTGGCGCAAGCACCCGTGTCTCTGACAGTGGTGGTGCACAACCAACGTCAGACACACCGTCGTAATATGAGGGGCCCTGTGCCAGTACCGCCGCCTACGAGAGAGTGTTCCCCCCCCAATTCGAACAGTGCTCTACCACTTGCAATACTTACCTCTCCCTGCTCCACCACTGTGTAGTCTGTGCTGTTAAATCCTTCAATGGCACTGCGAATACAAATTTGTTAAAATGATAGATGATAGTTAAAATATACAGGGGCCCTGGCCTCCATTTTGACCAGTTAATACTTTGCGCCTACTACCACTGTCTGCTACTCAGCAGAGGAGCCCACCCCAGTACCTAGCTCTGCCGCCTGTTTAGTCCTATTACCAATTTTGAACTGCTTTTAGCCTACTTTTGTATTTGGGCTTACTAACCGTGTCTGCGCTACTCATTACAGTTGTCCTCCACTGAACAAAGCTATGCCGCCTGTTTAGACCTGTTAGCAATTTTGAACTGCATTTAGCCTACTTTTTTTATTTTGGGCCTACTACCTGTGTCTGCACCACTCATTACAATTGTCCTCCACTTAACAAAGCTATGCCGCCTGTTTAGTCATGTTATCAGTTTTGAACTGCATTTAGCCTACTTTTTTATTTTGGGCCTACTACCAGTGTCTGCGCCTCTCATTACAATTGTCCTCCACTGAACAAAGCAATGCCACCTGTTTAGTCCTGTTACCAATTTTGAACTGCTTTTAGCCTACTTTTTTATTTTGGGCCTACTACCTGTGTATGCGCCACTCATTACAATTGTCCTCCACTGAACAAAGCTATGCCACCTGTTTAGTCCTGTTACCAGTTTTGAACTGCATTTAGCCTACTTTTTTATTTTGGGCCTACTACCTGTGTCTGCGCCACTTGTTACTATTGTCCTCCACTGAACAAAGCAATGGCGCCTGCTTAGTCCTTTTACCAATTTTGAACGGCTTTTAGCCTACTTTTTTATTTTGGGCCTACTACCTGTGTATGCGCCACTCATTACAATTGTCCTCCACTTAACAAAGCTATGCCGCCTGTTTAGTCCTGGTACCAGTTTTGAACTGCATTTAGACTACTTTTTATTTTGGGCCTACTACCTGTGTCTGCGCCACTCATTACAATTGTCCTCCACTTAACAAAGCTATGCCGCCTGTTTAGTCGTGTTATCAGTTTTGAACTGCATTAAGCCTACTTTTTTATTTTGGGCCTACTACCTGTGTCTGCGCCTCTCATTACAATTGTCCTCCACTGAACAAAGCAATGCCACCTGTTTAGTCCTGTTACCAATTTTGAACTGCATTTAGCCTACTTTTTTATTTTGGGAATACTACCTGTGTCTGCGCCACTCATTACAATTGTCCTCCACTTAACAAAGCTATGCCGCCTGTTTAGTCGTGTTATCAGTTTATATATCCAAGGAGAACTAAGAGTCAAAGAAACTGCCAAAAATAACGTAATCAATCATATTCAATCTTTATTAAGAACAATATAATATAATTAAAATTAGTACTACATATACAATGACATGTGAAAAAATCCGTGAGTACATCAAAAAACAGTAGACCCTGGATCAGGACCTCATCAAATAGATATATAAGTATCATGCAGCAAATGTGCTATAATAACTGGTATAGATCCACTAACAGACCGTGGAGTTAGGACTGTCCACTAGAGTAAGTATACACCGTACCAATAGTACACCCCAGCAATTAGATCGCCCGACCAATCAAATGTTTGTAATAGTAGCATATATACGTTAAAGTAACATTCAAGGCTTTAATTACCCATGGTCGGTGTGTCCGGTCCTGTCCTGGTCCCTGTTGTTTACCCCAACGCGCGTTTCGCATCTAGTGAATACCGCTTCCTCAGGGGGCGTGGCCACGGATTTTTTCACATGTCATTGTATATGTAGTACTAATTTTAATTATATTATATTGTTCTTAATAAAGATTGAATATGATTGATTACGTTATTTTTGGCAGTTTCTTTGACTCTTAGTTCTCCTTGGATATATGATTATGATTTGAGTCGCCATAATTATTATTAGTTGATTATCCTTTGCTGATGTTTGGTTTATATATGTGTTATCAGTTTAGTGGCTCATGGGGTATCTAAAGGCATAGTAAAATGACATATCTAGACCTAAGAAAGCGAGGGTAAACTCCCATATTTCCATATAGAGTCATAGACAATAATAAGCTGCGGTATAATACAAACCAGCTTATAGAAGGACAGGCTGAAGGATCCAGGAGACCAAGTGGGCAATAGCCCCACGCGTATCGCCTCCGGAATGAGGCTTCGTCAGGGGAAGTGTGTCCTTAGCCAATACACAAGTGCATATATAGGTTTCTAATTAGTGCTTAAAGCGCCTACCGGTGTGTAATCCCATAACGCCAGGGAGACGGGGCCGATACACAGCCCTAGATCCGGAAGTGACGAGCCCCATAGAGCTAACGTTTTTTACATCTTTTACTAGCACTTGCGGATTACTGCAAATTTTTTTTCAAACTGAGTGTTTTTGGTTTTACTATTCTCTTTTGTGTCTTCAGGTTCCTAGTTAAGGAGGCTGATAAGGGGGGCAATGTGGTCCTGTGGCCACATACCCTCTATCTGGAGGAGGCCCATCGTCAGTTAGACAATACCCGTTTCTATAGAAAATTGCCATCTGATCCTACAGGGGTTTTTTCAGCCAATTTGAGATGTCTCTTGGAGAAGGCCCGGGACTTGGGGATTATCAATGGTCATGAATTCAACTTCATGTGGGTTGAACACCCTATTACAGCTACCTTTTACATGCTCCCCAAGGTGCATAAAGATCTTTGCAAGCCTCCCGGTCGCCCGATCGTGGCCAGTATTGGGAGTTTATGTGAGAAAATTAGTATCTACGTCGATCACTTTTTACAGCCCCTGGTTAAGAAACTACCTTCCTTCACATTGGACTCCTCTCATTTCATTAGGAGGTGCCAGGGCATTGTGCTACCATCTGAGACACTATTAGTAACGTGCGATGTAGAGGCCCTTTACTCGAACATTGACCATGAAGATGCAGTCAGGGCAGTTCTGCATTTTTTGGATGAGTTAGGGCATTCTGATAGAATGCACGACTCATTGATCGTGGACCTTATGGAATTTGTTCTCAAGCACAATTATTTCATATTCGACAGGACATATTATCTCCAGACCTTGGGTGTGGCCATGGGGGCTAGGTGTGTCTCTGCCCTCGCCAACTTATTTTTAGGATGGTGGGAGGCCACCGTGGTATATGTGCTTGATACATTTAAGAACAAGGTACGTCATTGGATGCGTTTTATCGACGACGTATTCTTCATGTGGTCCGGTACAGAGGCTGAGTGTAGGGTATTTATTGATATGTTGAATGACAATTCACTTAACATCTTTTTGACACATTCAATATCTTCCTCCTCAGTCACATTTTTGGATTTGGAAGTTGTAGTGGAGAATGGTGCCATTATCACCAAATTGTACCGTAAACCAACTGCGACAAACAGCCTTCTGGATTTCAGAAGTTTCCACCCTCTTCACACGAAGTACGGAGTCCCTACTGGGCAGTTTTTAAGATCACGAAGAAACTGCACACGTGACGAGGATTTCAGGTCTGAGGCTTTGACATTGACCTCCCGTTTTAAGGAAAGAAACTACCCCCAGAAGTGTATATCTTTGGCATTTCAGAGGGCAAGGACCCAGACACAAGAGTCTCTGCTGGGTACGGAACGAAAGGTACGGGATAATGCCCCCAAATTTGTTACAAATTATGATACTCATTGGTCACAATTGGGATGTATTTTGCGAAAGCATTGGGACATCCTTACTACTGATTTGAGCACGTCAAGGGTTGTTGGTGAACGACCCCATCTTGTGGCCAGGAGAGCGCCCAATTTGAGGGACCTCCTGGTCAAAAGCCATTATAGACGTCAGACCACTAGACTCAATCGTGGAGTCAGGCTCAAGGGGTCTTTCCCCTGCGGGGACTGTAACATCTGTCCCCATATGGGTCCAACCAGGGAATTCTTCCAAAACCCCATTGATGGCCAAAAATGTAAGCTTGGGGGATACATTAATTGCAGGTCCAGATATGATGGTCTATGTGGGCCAGACCTCTCAAGAGTTACGACGGAGGGTCCAAAAACACTTCTCCACTATTAATCTGGCTAGAAGTGATGTGGAGAAAGGGAAGATTTTGACCCCGGTGGCGGCCCACTTTTTATCACATCATTCGGGCAGCACTACCAACATACGGGTGGTTGGATTGGAGAGGATTTTTATGTCTGAAAGGGGGGGTTCCCCTAAGAAACGGTTGCTTCAAGTAGAATCACGGTGGATATTTAATTTGGGATCTGTTACTCCCGCAGGTCTGAATGAGGAGTTATTATTCACCGGATTCCTTGGCTAAATATGGACTATCTATGCCTTCTTCATTGACATGAAATATTGATGGACTATGTGCAGCGTTCTGGATGAATATGGAATATACATTATGGATGGGAGCTCTGTGTGGAATTCATCCAGCCAGGAGGACATCTTGGAGTCAGGATCATCCATGTGTTTTTCCCTTTTTGATTTCTAATTTTGTATATGCTCGTTCTGGCCTGTTCTGGCTCTTCTTGTCCCTATTCTCTTTCCCCTTTATTGGGGACTTTCTTGCATATTGCGCGTTATTGGCTCATGGGGTTAGGGTGAGTGGCTCGATTGGCTCATGGGGGTAGGCATAAAATAATATAATAAATAAAATAATTATAAATATTAAGAATACATAATATGTACAAGTATAAATAAATAAATCATATATATATATGTAGAGGTGGTTATTCACTTGTCGGGCCTATGAGTTTGGGTTCTTCGGGGCTCTCCTGGATCTTGGATGGGGCCTTGGTACTGTAGATAGTGAGTTTAGCCTGAGTGGATTTACTAATTGGTGTTTTGGACTTGGTGTTGGTTCTTGTAATGGACCCTCTCTCTTTTTCCCTTTTGTAACTGGGATAGTTTTATATGTATGATCATTTGTCCATGCCCATTGGTTTTAAGTGGCTGTTTGCCACTGTTCTCTCCCTCCGTTTGGAGGGTTCCTCCTTATATATACCACATGACTGCTTATAAGGACATGGTTTTGTGGGTCAGGGTGGATATACTGTCACTGGTAACTTAGATTTACAAATATATAAATAAATAATAAAGATATAATTACAATAGGATCTATTTGTCTATATTTATTTACGCCCTTTGGGCGAGATGTGAGTCTTGTGGGGTATGTACATTGCTATATGGGCGTTGTATTGTATTCATTTGTGTATGTGTATTGCTATATGGGTGTTGTGTTTATGTTACTGTACTTATTCTACTTTTCCGGCCCTAGGCCATGCTTTACTTTTGTATGGTCACATACATGTGTATATGTGAGAGTATATGGGTTTAGTTTGTGATTATAGGTGTGAGTGTACACGTGTATATGTGTAGTGTGTATGTACAGTATGTATTTGGGGGTATATGTGTTTAGTATTTGATCATATGTGTGGATGTACATGTATGTATGGGTATGTGTATGTCTGGGATGTAATTGGATTGGTTTATTTAAATTATCTATTTTTATGTCTGGTATGTCCCCTCCCTCCCTCTCCTCCCCCCCCCCCCCTTCTGTTTTATGTTTACCAGTATGTAGTTTTTTCTCCACCCTTGTCCTCTTGGGCTTTATGTTGTGGTTAACTTCCCTATTCTACATTTATATCGCCCTATATTGGTCTAAGAGCCTTGCATGCCTAATTGTCTCTCTTCTGTACTAGCCCCCTGGCTGTGCTTGCTCGGGATCTGTTTCGCGGGCATGCGCAGTTGGATGGTTTACATGATCCCGATGTGGACACGCACGGGTTAATAGTGACTCCTTGTTTTAGTTGTGGATGTACGCTGGTATCAGATACCCGCCCCCTCCTTTACCTCCCCTTTTAGTCTAGTCCGGCAGCTTACGACGTTAGATACTGGAGCTGCGTTAGTCCAACTGCGCAGGCGCGCTTTTTGTGCAGCTCACCTATCCTCATGGACTCAGGGGCGCAGGCGCTCTCATGTGCCTTACTCGTTAGCTCCATGGGGCTCGTCACTTCCGGATCTAGGGCTGTGTATTGGCCCCGTCTCCCTGGCGTTATGGGATTACACACCGGTAGGCGCTTTAAGCACTAATTAGAAACCTATATATGCACTTGTGTATTGGCTAAGGACACACTTCCCCTGACGAAGCCTCATTCCGGAGGCGATACGCGTGGGGCTATTGCCCACTTGGTCTCCTGGATCCTTCAGCCTGTCATTCTTCTATAAGCTGGTTTGTATTATACCGCAGCTCATTATTGTCTATGACTCTATATGGAAATATGGGGAGTTTATCCTCGCTTTCTTAGGTCTAGATATGTCATTTTACTATGCCTTTAGATACCCCATGAGCCACTAGGCAGGATGGTATTATTCCATACTTATTTATGTTCTATATTATAATTGATTGATCTATTGACAGGCGTTACATATATCTACTTGTATATGCTGTTACATCATGTATCCAGGTGGCCCATAGTGGCGTAGTGATTTTAATTGTTTTTATTGTTATGTCAATAAATGTGTTTTGTTAATATATATATATATATATATATATATATATATATATATATATATATATATATATTGGTGGTGTGCATTTTGTAGCAGTATCTTTCTCTCTCCCCCCTTTTTGTCTATATTTTTCTGCTGCTTGCACCCCCTGTTTAAATATTTCATATATGGCTGTGCGCCGACTCTTTCTACTTTCACTCATTACAATTGTCCTCAACTTAACAAAGCTATGCGCCTGTTTAGTGCTGTTATCAGTTTTGAACTGCATTTAGCCTACTTTTTTGTTTTGGGCCTACTACCTGTGTCTGCGCCACTCATTACAATTGTCCTCCACTGAACAAAGCAATGCCGCCTGTTTAGTCCTGTTACCAATTTTGAACTTCTTTTAGCCTACTTTTTTATTTTGGGCCTACTACCTGTGTCTGCGCCACTCGTTACAATTGTCCTCCACTGAACAAAGCAATGCCGCCTGTTTAGTCCTGTTACCAATTTTGAACTGCTTTTAGCCTACTTTTTTTAATTTTGGGCCTACTACCTGTGTCTGCGCCACTCGTTACAATTGTCCTCCACTGAACAAAGCAATGCCGCCTGTTTAGTCCTGTTACCAATGTTGAACTGCTTTTAGCCTACTTTTTTTATTTTGGGCCTACTACCTGTGTCTGCGCCACTCGTTACAATTGTCCTCCACTGAACAAAGCAATGCCGCCTGTTTAGTCCTGTTACCAATTTTGAACTGCTTTTAGCCTACTTTTTTTAATTTTGGGCCTACTACCTGTGTCTGCGCCACTCGTTACAATTGTCCTCCACTGAACAAAGCAATGCCGCCTGTTTAGTCCTGTTACCAATTTTGAACTGCTGTTAGCCTACTTTTTTTATTTTGGGCCTACTACCTGTGTCTGCGCCACTCGTTACAATTGTCCTCCACTGAACAAAGCAATGCCGCCTGTTTAGTCCTGTTACCAATTTTAAACTGCTTTTAGCCTACTTTTTTATTTTGGGCCTATATCTGTGTTTCCTCCTCATCCTGCCCATTGCCCAGCCACTGCTAGATGAGTCTGCTGGTACATTGACCCAGACCACTACATTTTCCTTGCACTCTACACAGCCAGAATCTGACCCTGCTGAAAGTCAGGTTCCCCTTCCCGCATACTATACCACCTTACACGGGGACAAAGAGGAAGGTGCAGATGAAAGTGCAGGTGCGGGGTATACTCGTTGGCACTGGCACAGGGCCCCTCATAGTACGCAAAGTGTCTCTAGCAGTGTGAGGCACCACCCGCCGTCAAGCACACTGCCGTACTATGAGGGGCCCTGTGCCAGTGCCAACTAGTTGCCCCCCCCTGCTTGCTCAGGATCACAGCACTTGCAAAGTTGAAATACTTACCTCTCCCTGCTCCACCGCCATGACGTATTCCTCGTTTCCTGGGCCCACGAAAATCTTGAGCCAGTCCTGCCCCCCCACAACTTCAGCCAAATGACCCCCTGTTTTCAATGCCTAACTATTAATATAAAGTAAATTAAGATTGACAAGCTTAGGAAATAAGAATTGCTGTTTTTGGCATTAAAATGGGCACTGTAGGTGTTTTCCTGTCCTCCACTCACTGCCGACTTTGATTCCCCATTGACTTGCATTGGGTTTCGTGTTTCGGTCGGCCCCCGACTTTTTGCAATAATCGCCCGATTTCACCCGACCCAACTTTTGACAAAGTCGGGTATCGCGAAACTCGACTCGATCCTAAAAAAGTAAAAGTCGCTCAACCCTACACTCTGCTCTTCTGCCTGCTTGTCACTGCATCCGTGATCCTGCTAGAACCTTACACATGAAATATGCAGGCAACAAGGATGTATAAGCTGTTTTCCTGGCTGAGTAACTCCTTTAATTAGCTCTGTAATCATTACCATACTTGGCCTTGTGCAGTCTTACCTAGGTATTATAGTTGCATTAATTCTACTACAGCTTGGCAAGCAAAATTTTATTTTAATTTTCGTGAAAGATTTGATACATTAAGATAGGACAGGCATAAAAGCCACTAAAAATGGTATTGTGCATAAAGCCGCAGGGGATGCATGTACTGAATTAAGCCACCTAGTTAATTGGCAGTATTAAACTGAAGGGATAGGACTGGAACGCTTGCATTCACAATTCCTATTAGTGGAACATGTTGGGGAAATTCTTATTCATGGATGTAATAGGATTTTGTGAAATGTTTATCAGGCCTCCTATGAAAACAAGTGACAGAGTCTAAATGTGATGGGGCTTCTGCTGTTTAATGCCTTATGGAAATAAAGACGGCGATTTGAATTTAAATATCTGTTGAGCTAACAAAAAGCTTTTTCATTTTAGGACTATGTATCTGCTGTCTACCTGTAGCTTTTATCTATTATCTATCTAAACAGTTTATTTAATCTATATGCCTATGTATCTAGCATAGTAAAAAGAAGAAACAGGGATGTAGTAACCATAAACCACCAAATTTATTGAAACGCATTAAAAACAATACATTCAAAATTTCCGTTTGGTCAATAGTAAAAGGAATCAAGATCTACCAATCTATCATCTGTCTATCCAACAATCCGAAATAACTCTTTGACATTTTTCACTCCAACCTTAGCCCTAAAGTGCAAGCCCCAACTTTGACAGACCTTGGCACTGAAGTTAAGTAAAGTAACTTGTTAAGTGTGGGCGTTTTGTGGGGTCAAAAGTTTAAGGGATGAAAAAAGTGGTATGGTTGGCAGAAAGAGCAGGCGTGTGTATATACAGGTAGGGCGGTAATGGGTGCTGCTGAACGGTATGTAGGCACCATTGAGAAAGGTGCCTACATTGAGAATGAGAAAGGTAACCTTACCCTCCTCACCATTCTCCTGTGTGACATGACCACTGAATGGCGATTATCAAGGATGTCCTGGGTGGTCTGGCTGCTGAGGGTGAAGCTGCGCTACCTTCACGGTGCTTACCAGGTCGCTAGAACTAAAGGTGCCCTAGTCTATCCCTGCCTGCAGTGTTACTCCTGAAGGTGGAGATGCTGGGTTCATGTGCCTTGCTGTGCTCCTATATCAGTGCTCCTATATCAATCCTTATCTGTGCCCTCCTCCACCTAGGGATGTATAGGCATCAATTCATTTTTGGTAAACAGTAGAATGATGTGCTGTGGCACCGGCATCCCTCCATGGCTCTCTCCTCCCCCGACAGGGACTCTGGCTCACTCACCGCCATGGCCCATGTCCCGCACTTAGTCCTTTTCCTACTGCTGCCTGAGGTCTGTGCATGACGTGCACATCCCTGGGCATTTTGCTTAGGTCGTGGGCGCGTGTGCTCTCTCCTTCTTAAAGGAACCACACATACCATCCTAAAGTGTCCCCAATTAATGACTTGGAGACACTTAATATCTAAGGCACCTCTACCTGAATGGTAGGTACAACACTGAATATCATTTGGTTGGTTCCTTCATTGGCTGCAGCTACAAACGCTGGTTCCTGAGCACCGTAACTGAAGATTATGGAATGTGAACAAAAGCTCCGGACTCTCTGAGTTCTGCCAAGCATTGGCACACTCCAGTGGGGAGGACCATACAACCTATCCATAATAGGATGATTAACCCCTTAGCGACCGCCGATACGCCTTTTAACGGCGGCCGCTAAGGGTACTTAAACCACAGCGCCGTTAATTAACGGCGCTGTGGAAAAAGTCCATAGCGCCCCCCAGAGGCCGATTTTCTTCGGGGTCTCGGCTGCCGAGGGTAGCCGAGACCCCAGAGAACATGATTCGGGGGGTTTTTAACCCACCCCGCATTTGCGATCGCCGGTAATTAACCATTTACCGGCGATCGCAAAAAAAAACAAAACGCGATCTCTTTTTAATTTCTCTGTCCTCCGATGTGGGTAGGGGTAGGGTTAGGGTTAGGGGTAGGGTTAGGGGTAGGGTTGGGGGTAGGGTTAGGGGTAGGGGTAGGGTTAGGCGTAGGGCTAGGGTTAGGGCTTGAGTTAGGGCTAAGGTTAGGGCTAGGGTTGGGGCTAAATTTAGGGTTAGGGTTGGGGCTAAATTTAGGGTTAGGCTTCTTTCACACTTACGTCGGTGCGGGGCCGTCGCAATGCGTCGGCCCGACATACCGACGCACGTTGTGAAAATTGTGCACAATGTGGGCAGCAGCTGTAGTTTTTCAACGCATCCGCTGCCCAATCTATGTCCTGGGGAGGAGGGAGCGGAGTTACGGCCACACATGCGCCGTCAGAAATGGCGGATGCGACGTACAAAAAAACGTTTCATTGAATGTTTTTTTGTGCCGACGCTCCGCCAAAACACAACTGATCCAGTGCACGACGGACGCGACGTGTGGCCATCCGTCACGATCCGTCGGCAATACAAGTCTATGGGCAAAAAACGCATCCTGCGGGCACATTTTCAGGATCCGTTTCTTGTCCAAAACGACGGATTGCGACGGAATGCCAAACAACGCAAGTGTGAAAGTAGCCTTAGGGCTAGGGTTAGGGTTGGGGCTAAAGTTAGGGCTAGGGTTGGGGCTAAAGTTAGGGTTAGAGCTGGGATTAGGGTTAGGGTTTGGATTAGGGTTGGTATTAGGGTTAGGGTTGGCATTAGGGTTACGCTTGGGATTAGGGTTAGGTTTGGGATTAGGGTTAAGGTTAGGGTTGTGATTAGGGGTGTATTGGGATTAGGGTTAGGTTTGAGGTTAGGGTTGAGATTAGGATTAGGGGTGTGTTGGATTTAGGGTTTTGATTAGGGTTATGGTTAGGGTTGACATTAGGGTTGTTTTGGGGTAAGGGTTGTGATTATGGTTAGGGTTAATGATTAGGATTATGGATCAGGTTGGGATTAGGGTTAGGGGTGTGTTGGGGTTAGGGTTGGAGCTAGAATTGGGGGGTTTCCACTGTTTAGGTACATCAGGGGGTCTCCAAACACGACAGCCAATTTTGCGCTCAAAAAGTCAAATGGTGCTCCCTCCCTTCTGAGCTCTGCCGTGCGCCCAAACAGTGGGTTACCCCCACATATGGGGCATCAGCGTACTCGGGATAAATTGGACAACAAGTTCTGGGGTCCAATTTCTCTTGTTACCCTTGTGAAAATAAAAACTTGGGGGCTACAAAATCTTTTTTGTGAAAAAAAAAATATTTTTTATTTTCACGACTCTGCATTCTAAACTTCTGTGAAGCACTTGGGCATTCAAAGTTCTCACCACACATCTAGATAAGTTCCTTGGGGGGTCTAGTTTCCAAAATGGGGTCACTTGTGGGGGGTTACTACAGTTTAGGTACATCAGGGGCTCTGCAATCGCAACATAATTCCCACAGACCATTCTATCAAAGTCTGCATTCCAAAAAGGCGCTCCTTCCCTTCCGAGCTCCGCCGTGCGCCCAAACAGTGGTTTACCCCCACATATGGTGCATCAGCGTACTCGGGATAAATTGGACAACAACTATTGCAGTCCAATTTCTCCTGTTACCCTTGTGAAAATAAAAACTTGGGGGCTACAATATCTTTTTAGAGGAAAAAAAAATATTTTTTATTTTCACGACTCTGCATTCTAAACTTCTGTGAAGCACTTGGGCATTCAAAGTTCTCACCACACATCTAGATAAGTTCCTTGGGGGGTCTAGTTTCCAAAATGGGGTCACTTGTGGAGGGTTTCTACTGGTTAGGTACATCAGGGGCTCTGCAAACGCAACATAATACCCGCAGACCATTCTATCAAAGTCTGCATTCCAAAACGGCGCTCCTTCCTTCCGAGCTCTGCCGTGCGCCCAAACAGTGGTTTACCCCCACATATGGGGTACCAGCATACTCAGGACAAATTGTACAACAACTTTTGGGGTCCAATTTCTCTTGTTACCCTTGTGAAAATAAAAACTTGGGGGCTAAAAAATCTTTTTTGTGGAAAAAAAAAAAATTTTTTATTTTCACGGCTCTGCATTATAAACTTCTGTGAAGCACTTGGGCATTCAAGGTTCTCACCACACATCTAGATAAGTTCCATGGGGGGTCTAGTTTCCAAAATGGGGTCACTTGTGGGGGATTTCTACTGTTTAGGCACATCAGGGGCTCTCCAAACGCGACATGGCGTCCGGTCTCAATTCCAGCCAATTCTACATTGAAAAAGTAAAACGGCACTCTTTCTCTTCCAAGCTCTGCGGTGCGCCCAAACAGTGGTTTACCCCCACATATTGGGTATCAACGTACTCAGGAGAAATCGCACAACAACTTTAGTGGTCTAATTTCTCCTGTTACCCTTGTGAAAATAAAAATTTGTGGGCAAAAAATCATTTTTGTAGAAAAAATGCAATTTTTTTTTTCACGGCTCTACGTTATATACTTCTGTGAAGCACATGGGGGTTCAAAGTGCTCGCCACACATCTAGATAAGTTCCTTAAGGGGTCTAGTTTCCAAAATGGTGTCACTTGTGGGGGGTTTCCACTGTTTAGGCTCATCAGGGGCTCTCCAAACGCGACATGGCGTCCAATCTCAATTCCAGCCAATTCAACATTGAAAAAGTAAAACGGCGCTCCTTCACTTCCAAGCTCTGCGGTGCGCCCAAACAGTGGTTTACCCTCACATATGGGGTATCGACGTATTCAGGAGAAATCGCACAACAACTTTTGTGGTCTAATTTCTCCTGTTACCCTTGTGAAAATAAGAATTTGTGGGCGAAAAGATCATTTTTGTGTAAACAAAAGCGATTTTTTATTTTCACGGCTCTACGTTATAAACTTCTGTGAAGCACTTGGGGGTTCAAAGTGCTCACCACACATCTAGATAAGTTCCTTAAGGGGTCTAGTTTCCAAAATGGTGTCACTTGTGGGGAGTTTCCACTGTTTAGGCACATCAGGGGCTCTCTAAACGTGACATGGCGTCCGATCTCAATTCCAGCCAATTCTGCATTGAAAAAGTCAAACGGCGCTCCTTCACTTCTAAGTTCTGCGGTGCGCCCTAACAGTGGTTTACCCCCACATATGGGGTATTGGCATATTCAGGAGAAATTGCATAACAAAATTTATGGTTACATTTCTGTTTTTACACTTGTGAAAATAAAAAAAATGGTTCTGAATTAAGATGTTTGCAAAACAAAGTTAAATGTTCATTTTTTCCTTCCACATTGTTTCAGTTCCTGTGAAGCACGTAAAGGGTTAATAAACTTCTTGAATGTGGTTTTGAGAACCTTGAGGGGTGTAGTTTTTAGAATGGTGTCACACTTCATTATTTTCTATCATATAGACCCCTCAAAATGACTTCAAATGTGATGTGGTCCCTAAAAAAAAATGGTGTTGTAAAAATGAGAAATTGCTGGTCAACTTTTAACCCTTATAACTCCCTAACAAAAAAAAATTTTGTTTCCAAAATTGTGCTGATGTAAAGTAGACATGTGGGAAATGTTATTTATTAACTATTTTTCGTGACATATCTCTCTGACTTAAGGGCATAAAAATACAAAGTTTGAAAATTGCAAAATTTTAAAAATTTTCGCCATATTTCCGTTTTTTTCATAAATAATTGCAAGTAATATCGAAGAAATGTTACCACTAACATGAAGTACAATATGTCACGAAAAAACAGATCTCAGAATCAGCAGGATCCGTTGAAGCGTTCCAGAGTTATAACCTCATAAAGTGACAGTGGTCAGAATTGCAAAAATTGGCCTGGTCATTAAGTACCAAATTGGCTCTATCACTAAGGGGTTAAACATAGGTACAACATATGTAATGGAGTATCCAATCAACGTTTATCTAAACACTTTCTAATAGAATATAAAAAGGTCGAAGTAATTTGAAATTAATAATAGTAGAACAAATATAGGATTGTATCCCTAATTGTTTCCAGAAACTAATTAGCAGAGAAACCTACTGGAACTTCAAATTATCCACTTTAACACCAGGTAGTTGGAATGGAGTGTATTGAGATTACAAGATAAAAGTTTAATATGGAGTATCTGCAGACAACAATAGCTTGAGTTAAGGCATTTAAAAAGAAGAGTCACTAAAGGGTTAATACAGGGATATTGCAATGGAGTGATCTTCGCAGGTATGTGAGTAGCTGATGAGTCAGATATTATACAGAAACAGAAGTCCATTGGGGTGTGCGGTATGGTACATTTATTATGTTTTATCTGTATTTTATGTTTCATATACCGGTACTTAATTTATTGCGTCATCACTGACCCTTATTAAGGTCATTGGTGACATTCTGACATATATACTTGATGAACAAGTGTGAAACACATAGTTAAAATAAAGTCCTTCAATGCACTTCCTTTGTATCTCCAATTTTTTTGTTCACACTCCATAGTGTGTCAAAACCAGGAACAGGAACCACAAAATACTGGAAAGCACCAAAACAGGAATTCTGGAGGATTGGTTAGGGAGAGTACCATAGTTCTAATGGCTATGAACTCTTTTCAGAATAATTTATAACAACTTGATAACACAATCACGTGGTAATTATCATAATGACCTCATTTGACAAGCCTACAACCTGCAGTAACCACCAGTCGACAAACCACTGCACGACCAGCTCTGCCCTCACCTACTGTATCCTCACCCATCTCTAGTAGATTGTGAGCCCTCGCGGGCAGGGTCCTCCTGTACCAGTTATGACTTGTATTGTTTAAGATTACTGTACATGTTTTTTATTATGTACACCCATCCTCACATGTAAAGCGCCAAGGAATAAATGGCGCTACAATAATAAATAATAATAATAATATTGATGATGATGACGATGATGATGAAAGGCAGTCAATAGACACCAGTTAGATTCTTTACTCAATGTCTTTCCAGAGTTAAAGCTATAGATCTCTCGTCTTCAGAAGCTTAGCACTCGTGCAGACGGCCATATTTTCAGTCCTATTGCGATCAGACAAAACATTGAATCGCACATGGACCAATGTTAGTCTATGAGGCTGTGCATATGTCCAAATTTTTCTCTCGGACCGAGTCTGTCGGAGGTAAAAATCGCAGCATGCACGATTTTCATCTGATATTCGATCGTACTCGGTCATGGAAGTCAAAGTCAAAGTCGATGACATCCAAGTGAGGTCCGACTTTGGAGAAAATGGAGGAATTATTTTTACCATCTTCTCCTCATCAGAGAAAATAGGATTACACTCGGATCAATGTGATTACCATAATCGACCCGATTCTCTTGGTTGAGAGAAAATACGGTCGTGTGACCAAAGCCTTACAGTCAAATAAATATTATTACTACATAGACAAAAAACAAATAAAGCTAGATCTTAATTGACCTTTTTGGGTCCAGTGCTGCCTCACACGGCAGCTGCAGTCTTTGTTGATCGGCTGTAGCAGTGATGCCACATCAACAGTGCTGCAGCCAATCACAGAGCTCAGAAGCATAAGCTGAGTATAGTGATTGGACGCCACGTCTGCAGCCAGTCAACACAGACCGGAGAAGTGACTAGCGGCAGTGCTCGACCCACGAGGGTGAATTAAAGCTTGCTTGTTTGCTTATTTCTTTATCCCTGAGCCCATAAAGGAATCATTTTTGAAAAAGGACAACATTAACATTATTTTATGAATACAATTTCCAAACTGAAGTGCTGTCAAGAAACTCTTGTTTGCAACACTCTCAATTGTGAGAAAAAAGAACTGTATGTATTCCAAATGAAAAAAATGAAGAGCGGCACTGTGTGGAATACAGGTTGCATTCCACAAATACTATATAAATGTACCTGATTTATTAATATAAGATACTTATTCAAGTAGAAGCAGAATTAGAAAGACTAAAGTATTATACACAGTAAGCCATCCAAAAAAATAGTCAGATCTACTTTTATTGATAGATGCACAAAGTGCAATGTTTCGATCTCTGTGTGACCTTTTATCTGGAATCAGTTGCCAAAATATTGATTGCAACCTATACCTTGGCTTGTAGGGACAGATCAAAAGCTCCACAATAAACACAGAAAGAAGAGTGAGAAAACAGTTCCGCTCATTATAACTAAGTCTCAGTTAAAATAATCTAAAATTCAAATGTCATTCCAATAAAATAAGTCCAGCTGTACCGCCACATGAAAGGATTAGGGGAATTTGCAGGATGCCAGCATTGGCAGGAATGTCATTGATTGACATTGTGCATAGAACAAGACTTAAAAAGTCATAGCGTGGTTTCCACCGACTGCGATTAAAAATAGAGTTTTATGAAAGGGATTTGGAGATTGATTTACACATTTTCAGCTTTGAGACTAAAGATCCTGCTGCCGCGTGTGGAGTTTGACATCAGCATTTTTTATATGCGATTAGCGCCTATTAATCTATGTCGGAGTTGTCATTTGTCCTCATTAAAAAATGAAAGTGATACAAAGTCCACAATATAAGCATGTAAATGGCAGACCGGAATGATAGAAAGAAAAATATTTTTTGAATGGCCTTTAAAGTGACTTACTGTGTGATCAGTTAGGGGGAGCTACTTGTTAGTTTAAAACAGCAGATATCAGCAATTGCTTTCAAAAGATCCTTAACCTCTACCCGATGGCTATTTTTTTATTTTTGCACTTTCGTTTTTTCCTCTTCCTCTACCAAGAGTCATAACTTTTTTATTTTTCTGTCGACATCACCATATGAAAGCTTATTTTTTTTACTTACTTCCAGTTATGTGTCACTTAATAGGCTGTTTCCTATTTCAATAAAATTAGACTTTTATAAGCAGGAGATTATCATTACGGGACAAAGTGTTTTGTGCCTCCTTTGTCAGCTGTTCTGGGTAATGTGCCCTCACCAGTAATTAGCAGCTTTCTATCAATGTACAGTGTACACAGAAAGCTGCTAATCAGTGGTGTTGATGAAGTTATACAGGGCTCAGCATTCGGAGCACTGCTAGATCTTCAGCAGAGAAAACAGTGATTGTATCAAAGTAGCAGCACACAGACTTGCAAGTGACAGATAGCTGGAATCAGGGTCTTTTCCCCTACACCGCACTGCTTTCGGATTCCATGTAAATTAAATAGTGGTGGTTGATAGGTCACACAGGGATTACTGATGCTGGTGGTGACACGATCTTACATAAATGAATGTTAAAAATTCTTATGTGCAACCCCAGAGTTCATACTTTTTACTATTCCACTTTTTCCATCTTTCCCTTTCTGCTGGGTATATATGGAAGGGTATTATCCGTAGTGCTACTTATAGGAAATTGATTTACTCTGCATATGTTTCACAATTTCTTCTTCCAGTTCCTGTAAGTGCATACATACAGGGTGGGCCACTTATAAAGTTGCATTAAAAAATGGCCAACTTCAAAATGACTGCCATGGTCACCACCTATCTTGAAAAGTTTCCCCCCTCCATATAATAATGTGCCACAAACAGGAAGTTGATATCACCAACCATTCCCATTTTATTTAGGTGTATCCGTATACATGGCGCACCCTGTACTTTCTCATACAGTGGCGGAAATAAATATTGTATGACTTTTGGGAACACATACGAGATATTTTGGCCGCAGACACAGCTACTGATATACAGCACAGAGCAAAAGTTTGGACCCACCTTCTCATTTAAAGATTTTTCTGTATTTTCATGACTATGAAAATTGTAAATTCACACTGAAGTCATCAAAACTATGAATTATCACGTGGAATTATATACTTAACAAAAAAGTGTGAAACAACTGAAAATATGTCCTATATTCTAGGTTCTTCAAATCAGCCACCTTTTGCTTTGATGAATGCTTTGTACACTCTTGGCATTCTCTTGATGAGCTTCAAGAGGTAGTCACCGGAAATGGTCTTCCAACAATCTTGAAGGAGTTCCCAGAGATGCTTAGCACTTGTTGGCCCTTTTGCCTTCACTCTGCAGTCCAGCTCACCCCAAACCATCTCGATTGGGTTCAGGTCTGGTGACTGTGGAGGCCAGGTCATCTGGCGTAGCACCCCATCACTCTCCTTCTTGGTCAAATAGCCCTTACACAGCCTGTAGATATGTTTGGGGTCATTGTCCTGTTGAAAAATAAATGATGGTCCAACTAAACGCAAACCGGATGGAATAGCATGCCGCTGCAAGATGCTGTGGTAGCCATGCTGGTTCAGTATGCCTTCAATTTTGAATAAGTCCCCAACAGCATCACCAGCAAAGCACCCCCCCACCATCACACCTCCTCCTCCATGCTTCACGGTGGGAACTGGGCATGTAGAGTCCATCCGTTCACCTTTTCTGCGTCGCACAAAGACAACACGGTGGTTGGAACCAAAGATCTCAAATTTGAACTCATCAGACCAAAGCACAGATTTCCACTGGTCTAATGTCCATTCATTGTGTTCTTTAGCTTCTTATTTTGTGAAGATGCAGTGCAACTTTTGTTCCATGGAAAAACAATTATTATAATCATCATGGACTACTCCCTTTGATTTGCCTTATGTATGGCATCCAATAATTGCTGATTGTTGCTGCTATTGTATTTATTATCCACTAGATGGTGGCCCGATTCTAACGCATCAGGTATTCTAGAATATGCATGTCCACGTAGTATATTGCCCATCCACGTAGTATATTGCCCAGCCACGTAGTATATTGCCCAGCCACGTAGTATATTGCCCAGCTGCGCAGTATATTGCCCAGCTCACTTAGTATATTGCCCAGCCACATAAGTATATTGCCCAGTCACATAGTATATTGTCCAGCCACATAGTATATTGCCCAGTCACGTAGTATATTGCCCAGTGACGTAGTATATTGCCCAGTCACGTAGTATATTGCCCAGTCACGTAGTATATTGCCCAGCCATGTAGTATATTGCCCAGCGACATATTGTATTGCTCAGTCACGTAGTATATTGACCAGCCACGTAGTATATTGCCCAGTTACGTAGTATATTGCCCAGCCACGTAGTATATTGCCTAGTGACGTAGTATACAGCACAGAGCCACGTAGTATATTGCCCAGCCACATAGTATATTGGCCAGCTACGTAGTATATTGCCCAGCCACGTAGTATATTGCCCAGCCCACGTAGTATATTGCCCAGCCACGTAGTATATTGCCCAGCCACGTAGTATGTTGCCCAGCCACGCAGTATAATGCCCAGCCACGTAGTATATTGCCCAGTTACGTAGTATATTGCCCAGTCACGTAGTATATTGCCGAGTCACGTAGTATATTGCCCAGTGACGTAGTATGCAGCACAGAGACACGTAGTATATTGCACAGCGTTGTAGTATACAGCACAGAGCCACGTAGTATATTGCCCAGCCACGTAGTATATTGGCCAGTCACGTAGTATATTGCCTAGCTACGTAGTATATTGCCCAGCCACGTATACACAGGTTAAAAAATAAACATATACTCACCTTCCGAGGGCCCCTTGTAGTTGGGTCAGATGACCGTGACGTCATGGCAAGTCATTCTCCCGCAGGACCTGTGAGGACGTCGCAGTCACATGACTGTGGCGTCATGGCAGGTCATTCTCGCGCAGGACCTGTGAGGACGTCGCAGTCACATGACTGTGGCGTCATGGCAAGTCATTCTCCCGCAGGACCTGTGATGATGTCACGGTCACATGACCGTGACGTCATGGCAGGTCCTTCTCGCGCAGGGCCTGTGATGACGTCGCGGTCATATGACCGTGACGTTATGGCAGGTCCTTCTCCCATACCATTTTTGGCACCGGAACCTGCCGGAGGTCACCAGAGCGTCACGAAAGGTGAGTATATAATGATTTTTTATTTTTTTATTATTTTTAACATTAGATGTTTTCACTATTGACGCTGCATAGGCAGCATCAATAGTAAAAGCTTGGTCACACAGGGTTAATAGCGGCGGTAATGGAGTGAGTTACCCGCGGCATAACGCGGTCCGTTACCGCTGGCATTAACCCTGTGTGAGCGGTGACTGCAGGGAGTATGGAGCGGGCGCCGACTGCAGGGGAGTAGGGAGGGACTAATCGGACTGTGGCCGTCGCTGATTGGTCGCGGCAGCCATGACAGGTAGCTGGCGAGACCAATCAGCGACTTGGATTCCATGACAGACAGAGGCCGCGATGTTGTGAATTCTGTGGCCAAGCTCCCTCCTGTGGTCGTGAGTGGTACTTCGGCTGGTTCTGTCTATGAGCTTCCTTTGGTGGATGAGAGTGGTACTGCGGCTTCTGAGTTTCCTTCCTCAGGTGATGAGGTTAAGTCGTTAGGTGCTGCTCTATTTAACTCCACCTGGTGCTTTGAT
This sequence comes from Ranitomeya imitator, assembly GCF_032444005.1. Lineage (NCBI taxonomy): Eukaryota > Metazoa > Chordata > Amphibia > Anura > Dendrobatidae > Ranitomeya > Ranitomeya imitator. The sequence continues at coordinate 622,268,042 of NC_091283.1, forward strand.
CCTGGCCTCCAGTCAATGTTCTAGTATTGGTCTTGCTTCCTCCTGGATTGTTCCTGTGGCCTGTCTATCCTGTTTAAGCTAAGTTCTGCTTGTGTTACTTTTGTTTGCTATTTTTTCTGTCCAGCTTGCTATATTGGTTTTTCTTTTGCTTGCTGGAAGCTCTGAGACGCAGAGGGAGCACCTCCGTACCGTTAGTCGGTGCGGAGGGTCTTTTTGCCCCTCTGCGTGGTTGTTTGTAGGTTTTTGTGTTGACCGCAAAGCTATCTTTCCTATCCTCGGTCTATTCAGTAAGTCGGGCCTCACTTTGCTAAATCTATTTCATCTCTGTGTTTGTATTTCATCTTTACTCACAGTCATTATATGTGGGGGGCTGCCTTTTCCTTTTGGGGAATTTCTCTGAGGCAAGGTAGGCTTATTTTTCTATCTTCAGGGCTAGTTAGTTTCTCAGGCTGTGCCGAGTTGCATAGGGAGCGTTAGGCGCAATCCACGGCTACCTCTAGTGTGGTGTGATAAGATTAGGGATTGCGGTCAGCAGAGTTTCCACGTCTCAGAGCTCGTCCTATGTTTTTGGTCACTTTGTGTGCTCTGAACTTCAAGGTCCATTGTGGTTCTGAATTACCTGTTCATAACAGTACTGGAGGCCCAAAGTACTAATGCTTCTCAATAGAGGGAAAAGAGAAGTTCTGAGACCATATTTTTTTCTTTGCACTGTGTTCTGTCTTTCTTTTCCCCTTTACATCAGGGTGGTTCAGAACACAGGTGTGGACATGGACATTCAGGGTCTGTCCTCTTTGATGGATAATCTCACTATAAGAGTACAGAACATTCAAGATTTAGTGGTTCAGAATCCTATGTTAGAACCTAAAATTCCTATTCCTGAGTTATTTTCTGGAGATAGAGCTAAGTTTTTGAATTTTAAAAATAATTGTAAACTATTTCTGGCTTTGAAACCCCGCTCCTCTGGTGACCCAGTTCAACAAGTTAAGATCATTATTTCTTTATTACGTGGCGACCCTCAAGACTGGGCATTTTCCCTTGTGCCAGGAGATCCTGCATTATGTGATATTGATGCGCTTTTTCTGGCGCTCGGATTGCTGTGCGACGAACCTAATTCAGTGGATCAGGCAGAGAAAAATTTGCTGGCTCTGTGTCAGGGTCAGGATGAGATAGAGATTTATTGTCAGAAGTTTAGAAAGTGGTCCGTGCTCACTCAATGGAATGAATGTGCGCTGGCAGCTATTTTCAGAAAGGGTCTCTCTGAAGCCCTTAAGGATGTCATGGTGGGATTTCCTATGCCTGCTGGTCTGAATGAGTCTATGTCTTTGGCCATTCAGATCGGTCGACGCTTGCGTGAGCGTAAATCTGTGCACCATTTGGCGGTATTATCTGAGCATAAACCTGAGCCTATGCAGTGCGATAGGACTTTGACCAGAGCTGAAAGGCAAGAACACAGACGTCAGAATGGGCTGTGTTTCTACTGTGGTGATTCCACTCATGCTATCTCTGATTGTCCTAAGCGCACTAAGCGGTTCGCTAGGTCCGCCACCATTGGTACGGTACAGTCGAAATTTCTTTTGTCCGTTACTTTGATCTGCTCTTTGTCTTCCTATTCTGTCATGGCATTTGTGGATTCAGGCGCTGCCCTGAATTTGATGGACTTGGAGTTTGCTAGGCGCTGTGGGTTTGTCTTGGAGCCCTTGCAGTGTCTTATTCCATTGAGAGGAATTGATGCTACGCCTTTGGCCAAGAATAAGCCTCAGTATTGGACCCAGCTGACCATGTGCATGGCTCCTGCGCACCAGGAGGATATTCGCTTTCTGGTGTTGCATAATCTGCATGATGTGGTCGTAATGGGGTTGCCATGGCTACAAGTCCATAACCCAGTATTAGATTGGAAATCAATGTCTGTGTCCAGCTGGGGTTGTCAGGGGGTACATGGTGATGTTCCATTTCTGTCTATCTCATCATCCACCCCTTCTGAGGTCCCAGAGTTCTTGTCTGATTACCGGGATGTATTCGATGAGCCCAAGTCCAATGCCCTACCTCCGCATAGAGATTGTGATTGTGCTATCGATTTGATTCCTGGTAGTAAGTTTCCTAAGGGTCGACTATTTAATTTATCTGTACCTGAGCACGCCGCTATGCGGAGTTACGTGAAGGAGTCTTTGGAGAAGGGTCATATTCGCCCGTCATCGTCGCCATTGGGAGCGGGGTTCTTTTTTGTGGCCAAGAAGGATGGTTCACTGAGACCTTGTATTGATTACCGTCTTCTAAATAAAATTACGGTCAAATTTCAGTACCCCTTGCCGCTGCTGTCTGATTTGTTTGCTCGGATTAAGGGGGCTAGTTGGTTCACCAAGATAGATCTTCGTGGTGCGTATAATCTTGTGCGTATTAAACGGGGCGATGAATGGAAAACAGCATTTAATACGCCTGAGGGCCATTTTTAGTACCTGGTTATGCCATTCGGGCTTTCTATGCTCCATCAGTGTTTCAGTCCTTTATGCATGACATCTTCCGAGAGTACCTGGATAAATTCCTGATTGTATACTTGGATGATATTTTGGTCTTCTCGGATGATTGGGAGTCTCATGTGAAGCAGGGCAGAATGGTGTTCCAGGTCCTGCGTGCTAATTCTTTGTTTGTGAAGGGGTCAAAGTGTCTCTTTGGTGTTCAGAAGGTTTCATTTTTGGGGTTCATTTTTTCTCCTTCTACTATCAAGATGGACCCTGTTAAAGTTCAGGCCATTTATGATTGGACTCAGCCTACATCCCTGAAGAATCTGCAGAAGTTCCTGGGCTTTGCTAATTTTTATCGTCGCTTCATCAATAATTTTTCTAGTATTGCTAAACCGTTGACTGATTTAACCAAGAAGGGTGCTGATGTGGTCAATTGGTCTTCTGCTGCTGTGGAAGCTTTTCAGGAGTTGAAGCGTCGTTTTTCTTCTGCCCCTGTGTTGTGCCAACCAGATGTTTCGCTTCCGTTCCAGGTCGAGGTTGATGCTTCTGAAATTGGAGCAGGGGCTGTTTTGTCGCAGAGAAGTTCTGATTGCTTGGTGATGAAACCATGCGCCTTCTTTTCCAGGAAATTTTCGCCTGCTGAGCGAAATTATGATGTTGGCAATCGAGAGTTGCTAGCCATGAAGTGGGCATTCGAGGAGTGGCGTCATTGGCTTGAAGGAGCTAAGCATCGCGTGGTGGTCTTGACTGATCACAAAAACTTGACTTATCTCGAGTCTGCCAAACGGTTGAATCCTAGACAGGCTCGTTGGTCGCTGTTTTTCTCCCGTTTTGACTTTGTGGTTTCGTACCTTCCGGGCTCTAAAAATATGAAGGCGGATGCCCTGTCTAGGAGTTTGCCTGAGCCGGCGGGTATTCTCAAGAGGGGGTAATTTTGTCTGCCATCTCCCCTGATTTGCGGCGGGTGCTGTAAAAATTTCAGGCTAATAGACCTGACCGTTGCCCAGCGGAGAAACTGTTTGTCCCTGATAGGTGGACGAATAAAGTTATCTCTGAGGTTCATTGTTCGGTGTTGGCTGGTCATCCTGGAATCTTTGGTACCAGAGATTTGGTGGCTAGATCCTTTTGGTGGCCATCTCTGTCGCGGGATGTGCGTTCTTTTGTGCAGTCCTGTGGGATTTGTGGCCGGGCTAAGCCCTGCTGTTCTCGTGCCAGTGGGTTGCTTTTGCCCTTGCCGGTCCCGAAGAGGCCTTGGACACATATCTCTATGGATTTTATTTCGGATCTCCCCGTCTCTCAAAGAATGTCGGTCATTTGGGTGGTTTGTGATCGCTTCTCTAAGATGGTCCATTTGGTGCCCTTGTCTAAATTGCCTTCCTCTTCTGATTTGGTGCCATTGTTTTTTCAGCATGTGGTTCGTTTACATGGCATTCCAGAGAACATCATTTCTGACAGAGGTTCCCAGTTTGTTTCGAGGTTTTGGCGAGCCTTTTGTGCTAGAATGGGCATTGATTTGTCTTTTTCCTCGACTTTCCATCCTCAGACAAATGGCCAGAGTGAACGAACCAATCAGACCTTGGAAACATATCTGAGATGTTTTGTTTCTGCTGATCAGGATGATTGGGTGTCCTTTTTGCCTTTGGCCGAGTTCGCCCTTAATAATCGGGCCAGCTCGGTTACTTTGGTTTCGCCGTTTTTCTGCAATTCTGAGTTCCACCCTCGTTTCTCTTCAGGGCAGGTTGAGTCTTTGGACTGTCCTGGTGTGGATACTGTGGTGGATAGGTTGCAGCAGATTTGGACTCATGTAGTGGACAATTTCACTTTGTCCCAGGAGAAAGCTCAACGTTTCGCTAACCGCAGGTGCTGTGTGGGTCCCCGACGTCGTGTTGGGGATTTGGTTTGGTTGTCATCTCGTTATATTCCTATGAAGGTTTCTTCTCCTAAATTTAAGCCTCGTTTCATTGGTCCATATAGGATTTCTGAGGTTCTTAATCCTGTGTCTTTTCGTTTGACTCTTCCGGCTTCTTTTTTCATCCATAACGTGTTCCATAGGTCATTGTTGCGGAGATACGTTGCACCTGTGGTTCCATCTATTGATCCTCCTGCTCCGGTTTTGGTTGAAGGGGAATTGGAGTATATAGTGGAGAAGATTTTGGATTCTCGTGTTTCGAGACGGAAACTCCAGTATCTGGTTAAGTGGAAAGGTTATGGTCAGGAAGATAATTCCTGGGTCTTTGCCTCTGATGTCCATGCTGCCGATCTGGTTCGTGCCTTTCATGTGGCTCATCCTGGTCAGCCTGGGGGCTCTGGTGAGGGTTCGGTGACCCCTCCTCAAGGGGGGGTACTGTTGTGAATTCTGTGGCCAAGCTCCCTCCTGTGGTCGTGAGTGGTACTTCGGCTGGTTCTGTCTATGAGCTTCCTTTGGTGGATGAGAGTGGTACTGCGGCTTCTGAGTTTCCTTCCTCAGGTGATGAGGTTAAGTCGTTAGGTGCTGCTCTATTTAACTCCACCTGGTGCTTTGATCCTGGCCTCCAGTCAATGTTCTAGTATTGGTCTTGCTTCCTCCTGGATCGTTCCTGTGGCCTGTCTATCCTGCATAAGCTAAGTTCTGCTTGTGTTACTTTTGTTTGCTATTTTTTCTGTCCAGCTTGCTATATTGGTTTTTTTTTTGCTTGCTGGAAGCTCTGAGACGCAGAGGGAGCACCTCCGTACCGTTAGTCGGTGCGGAGGGTCTTTTTGCCCCTCTGCGTGGTTGTTTGTAGGTTTTTGTGTTGACCGCAAAGCTATCTTTCCTATCCTCGGTCTATTCAGTAAGTCGGGCCTCACTTTGCTAAATCTATTTCATCTCTGTGTTTGTATTTCATCTTTACTCACAGTCATTATATGTGGGGGGCTGCCTTTTCCTTTGGGGAATTTCTCTGAGGCAAGGTAGGCTTATTTTTCTATCTTCAGGGCTAGTTAGTTTCTCAGGCTGTGCCGAGTTGCATAGGGAGCGTTAGGCGCAATCCACGGCTACCTCTAGTGTGGTGTGATAGGATTAGGGATTGCGGTCAGCAGAGTTTCCACGTCTCAGAGCTCGTCCTATGTTTTTGGTAAATGTCAGGTCACTTTGTGTGCTCTGATCTTCAAGGTCCATTGTGGTTCTGAATTACCTGTTCATAACACCGCGACCAATGAATATCCGTGACAGAAAGACAGAAGGACAGAAAGACGGAAGTGACCCTTAGACAATTATATAGTAGATGTCTGATCTCCACTTAGGGGGCTCTTTGCAATGTCACAGGTATTCCCTTATTTGTGGGAATCATATATTCATATGTATGACATTCAACAATCCTTGATAGTTACTGTTATTGTACTTATTGTATATACATACAGTGGGGCAAAAAAGTATTTAGTCAGTCAGCAATAGTGCAAGTTCCACCACTTAAAAAGATGAGAGGCGTCTGTAATTTACATCATAGGTAGACCTCAACTATGGGAGACAAACTAAGAAAAAAAAATCCAGAAAATCACATTGTCTGTTTTTTTAACATTTTATTTGCATATTATGGTGGAAAATAAGTATTTGGTCAGAAACAAAATTTCATCTCAATACTTTGTAATATATCCTTTGTTGGTAATGACAGAGGTCAAACGTTTTCTGTAAGTCTTCACAAGGTTGCCACACACTGTTGTTGGTATGTTGGCCCATTCCTCCATGCAGATCTCCTCTAGAGCAGTGATGTTTTTGGCTTTTCGCTTGGCAACACGGACTTTCAACTCCCTCCAAAGGTTTTCTATAGGGTTGAGATCTGGAGACTGGCTAGGCCACTCCAGGACCTTGAAATGCTTCTTACGAAGCCACTCCTTCGTTGCCCTGGCGGTGTGCTTTGGATCATTGTCATGTTGAAAGACCCAGCCACTTTTCATCTTCAATGCCCTTGCTGATGGAAGGAGGTTTGCACTCAAAATCTCACGATACATGGCCCCATTCATTCTTTCATGTACCCGGATCAGTCGTCCTGGCCCCTTTGCAGAGAAACAGCCCCAAAGCATGATGTTTCCACCACCATGCTTTACAGTAGGTATGGTGTTTGATGGATGCAACTCAGTATTCTTTTTCCTCCAAACACGACAAGTTGTGTTTCTACCAAACAGTTCCAGTTTGGTTTCATCAGACCATAGGACATTCTCCCAAAACTCCTCTGGATCATCCAAATGCTCTCTAGCAAACTTCAGACGGGCCCGGACATGTACTGGCTTAAGCAGTGGGACACGTCTGGCACTGCAGGATCTGAGTCCATGGTGGCGTAGTGTGTTACTTATGGTAGGCCTTGTTACATTGGTCCCAGCTCTCTGCAGTTCATTCACTAGGTCCCCCCGCGTGGTTCTGGGATTTTTGCTCACCGTTCTTGTGATCATTCTGACCCCACGGGGTGGGATTTTGCGTGGAGCCCCAGATCGAGGGAGATTATCAGTGGTCTTGTATGTCTTCCATTTTCTAATTATTGCTCCCACTGTTGATTTCTTCACTCCAAGCTGGTTGGCTATTGCAGATTCAGTCTTCCCAGCCTGGTGCAGGGCTACAATTTTGTTTCTGGTGTCCTTTGACAGCTCTTTGGTTTTCACCATAGTGGAGTTTGGAGTCAGACTGTTTGAGGGTGTGCACAGGTGTCTTTTTATACTGATAACAAGTTTAAACAGGTGCCATTACTACAGGTAATGAGTGGAGGAAAGAGGAGACTCTTAAAGAAGAAGTTACAGGTCTGTGAGAGCCAGAAATCTTGATTGTTTGTTTCTGACCAAATACTTATTTTCCACCATAATATGCAAAAAAAATGATAAAAAAACAGACAATGTGATTTTCTGGATTTTTTTTTCTCAGTTTGTCTCCCATAGTTGAGGTCTACCTGTGATGTAAATTACAGACGCCTCTCATCTTTTTAAGTGGTGGAACTTGCACTATTGCTGACTGACTAAATACTTTTTTGCCCCACTGTATATGCTAGCCACCTTAGGGAGAGACCCAAGTTGGGCTAAATGTAGCGGGACGAAAGAGACCGAAAAGCCCTCTACTTAAAGGAAATACATAGTGGATGCTTTCCTGAAACGGAAAGTACTTGCAAGCAGCATAATACAAAGAATATTCTTTGTATTATGCTGCTTGCAAGTACTTTCCGTTTCAGGAAAGCATCCACTATGTACTTATTGTATGAATTTACTTATTTTCGATGGCTTTTTTGTATTGCTAAGAATAACTTTCTGCTGGTGGCAAGAAAGTTATTCATATATAGACTTGATGCCCAAAGGTGTTTTTGTTTTCTTTTGTTTTAATGTCTACATTTATATTTCTTGCACTGTGTTGCTACTTACGTCCCATGTTTTTTGTTTTTTGTTCGCTCATGGTATCTGTCTGTGCACGTGCTCTCCGACTTCTCTGCTCTGCTTCTTCTCCTCGTTGCCACTGACTTGATGTGGTTGTCTGGTGACGCTAGACACCGGCCGTCCTGCGTGACTGCATCTTGGCTGGCTGGTGGCATGGCGGAAGTGAGCTCCCCGGGGTAGATGCGCATGCACTATAATTCTGGCTGTGATTGACTCATGCCAACCACGTGATCGGAGGGTGTTAGTATATAGAGGCACATTTGACAACCTTGGCCACGCCCCCTGGGGAAGCAATTTTGTTTGTGAAACGTGCGTTGGGGACTGTAGGTGCACCTAACTCCCTGCCTACCATGGGTATACTTTGAGACTTTCTTTTGTTACTTTATAGGCCTTGGACAATGCAAATGTATTTATGGTTAAATTGATTTTCTTGATACTGGGGCATTACTATCGGCCTTTTAAATGCCACTTTACTATTCAGGGTTGATTTAATGCCCTTTAATTACACTACATTTCCTATTTACTCCATTTTGCTGTCCTCTTTGGGTACCGGTGTTGGGGTTTTTTAAGTAGGGATGTCTGCTATGGCTAAACCACTGCCATTGTGCTTGGACTATGATATATTTATTCCCCCTCTCTTTTCTCAACATTCTTCACTCTGATTTATCTTTTCTGGTACATTGTGTTTTTAAGTGTTGCTTTTTTATTTTTTCAATGCTATTGTCTCTCTGCCCATGGAGGGCTTTTTACTTTTCATACCTACCGGTCAACTTCATCTCTGGGTATTTTGGTCACTGTATCTCCCAAATCTCTATTCTATTGATTTTATTAATTGCTTTATATGTGTCTGTTCCAGTATGTGTCCTTTTGTATTTAATAAAATTATGTCCTTTTAGTTGATGTGACTCCAGTGTTCTCTTGCTTAACTTAATTAGTGAGTCATTCCTGCAATGTATTTTTCTCGGTCTTTTTGTGTTATGCCCTATGATTTATATAATGTTTGATTGGAGTATTTTTTTCATATTGTATGATTTTTACCTAATTAATTTGCATTTTATTACCTGAAATAAGTAATTGATACAATAGAAAAACAGAACATTATATTTGGTACAGTAACCTTTGTTTGCAATTACAGGGGTCAGACGTTTCTTTAGTTCTTGACCAAGAGTGCACACACTGCAGCAGGGATTTTGCCCCAGTCCTCCATACAGATCTTCTCCAGATCTTTCAGTTTTCAGGGCTGTCTCTGGGAAACATTGAGTTTCAGCTCCCTCCAAAGATTTTCTTTTGGGTTCAGGTCTGGAGACTGACTAGGCCACTTCATGACCTTGCAATGCTTCATACAGAGCCACTCCTTAGTTGCCCTAGCTGTGTGTTTTGGGTTCTGGTTATGCTGGAAGACCCAGCCACGACCCATCTTCAATACTCTTACCGACGGAAAGAGGTGGCTAGCCAAAATATCACAATACAGTGCCCCATTCAGCCTCCCTTCAATACAGTGAAGTCATCCTCACCCCTTTGCAGAAAAGCACCCTCAAAGTATGATGTTTCCTCCACCATGCTTCAGGGTTGGGAAGTGTTTTACTAACAGTAATATTTGATGCTGTGGGCCCATCACTCTTCAGGTCATTGGCCAGGTCATCCAGTGTAGTTCTGGCTTATTACTGACCTTTCTCACAATCATCCTTACTCCACGAGGCGAGATCTTGCATGTAGCCCCAGGCTGAGGAAGATTGACAGTCATCTTGTATTTCCTCCAGTTTATGAAAACTGTTGAAGGAAAGAGCGCAAATAGTGTCTTATCTGAGAAGGTTAAAAGGTTAATACATAGGATTGCACTCCCCAGATGTAGCTGAGTTGAAGCATTAAAAGGATTCGCTGCAGCAGATCCACGAGTCCAGGAAGGACCAGCCGTTAGATAGATTGGGAAAATTGTGGTAAATTTCTGCAGTGCTGAATCACTAGAATTGCAGAATTATTAGTACATGTGGCCTTATTATTCTACGCATTTCAGTGTTCAAGACTCCTTCATCAGGAAACACCACAGGAACAACCTCCAACCTCTATTTCCTCCATTTTCTAAAAATTGGGCCAACAATTGTTGCCCTTCTCACAAAGCTGTTTTCCTGTTGTCCTGTAGCCCATCCCAGCCTTTTGCAAATTTGACCCTGGTATCCTTAGACATGTCTTTGGTCTTGGCCATGGTGGAGAGGTTGGAGTGTGATTGAGTGTGTGGAGAGGTGTCTTTTATACAAGTAATGAGTGCAGAGTAGGAGGGATTCTTAAATAAAAACAGGTTTGTAATAGCCGGAATCCTTGCTGGTTGGTAGGTGATCAAATACTCATTTCATCTATTAAAATGCAATTTAATTCTTTAAAAATCATACAATGTGATTTTTCTTCCAAAATCAGCAGTGTATAAAATACTTATTTTCCTCACTGCATCAGCTGAGTAAGCAGTCTCTTCCTGGTGAGATGTAAGAGTTGTGGAGGGTTATATAATCAACCTTATGTCTCCTTTACATTCTGCTGCTCCTCATCTTTTCTCGGCTTAATGTAGTAGAGAAACTGCAGCTGCATCTCCTCCCTCCCCACCTGCTTCTAGTCTAACTGTTTTACAGTGTCACCATCGTTTCTCATTGTCATCAATATCACCAACTTAATCTACAGCAGTGAATCCAAAATCTGTCACTCAAATCCGTTTGGAAATCAGTCTTACCAAGTCTTTACTCAAAAGTTGTCTCTACCTAAAACACACATGACAGGGGTCATTGTAATCGGTTTAATTACCGTTATTTCGGTATAGCTCAGATTGTTCCCCCTCCTTATTCATGAATAACGTTAACCTTATCTATCTAAATAAACAAGAATGAAACTGACAAGCAGGTCATTCATGTCTTCCAAAATGGGCATTTACAGTGCTAAACATAGAAGTGAGTGGGTCCTGTAGCTAAGTTCAAAATGGCTCCCTTATAAAGATCATGCTGGGTGCAGCTACTCAGGACAGAAGGACCTAGCATGATTTCCCACCCATGCCTTTTTTAGGCATATTCTCATATTATCACGGTTGTTCTGGAAAGCGTTGCCCTGCAAAAGTTCTTTCAAAGCCGCATCAAAAGAGTTGGACCAAAGAAATAAGGATAGGGACAAACCAAAGTTCCTAGCGCAGCCACATGTTCCATCTCTATGGTATTTCAGCCCTTCTATATTAGGGACAAGTACTACAGGATAGAGGGGAGAAATGGCAGTGATCAGCAGAATACAACCTAAATGAACCATCTGGTCAACTGCAATAAATAAAACTGTGCCCATAGTTTATCAATGTGTGTACCTCATCTAAGTCATTTGATTCCTATAGTTTTTGTATACTTTGGTCCTCCAGAACTCCATTAATTTGTTCCATTACTACCAAGTAGGGTTGAGCGACCTTGACCTTTTTAGAGTCGAGTCGTGTTTCGCGAAACCCGACTATCTTAGAAGTCGAGTCGAGTGGAATCGGCCGATTATCGCGAAAAGTCGGGTATCGCCCGAAACACGAAACCCAATGCAAGTCAATGGGGGAGCATAGTCGGCAGTGAGTGGAGGCCAGGAAAACACCTACACTGCACATTTTAATGGCAAAAACATCCATTCTTGTTACTGAAGCTTGTCAATCGTAATTTAGCTTATAATAATTGGAAGCCATTTGAAATTGAGGGTCATTTGGCTAAAGTTGTGGGGGGTAGCGCTGGTTCAAGTAATTAGTGGGCCCAGGAAATCTGGAACACGTCACGGCAGTGGAGCAGGGAGAGGTAAGTATTTCAACTTTGCAAGTGCTGTGATCCTGAGCAAGCAGGGGGGGCCCACTCGTTGGCATTGGCACTGGCACAGGGCCCCTCAAAGTACAGCGGTGTGTTTGCACGGCGGGGGCGCCTCCCACCGGCAGCAACACTTTTGCATACTATGAGAGGCCCTGTGCCAGTGGCTTCGCCAACTAGTATTCCTCCCCCTACCTGATGAAGGAACCTGCACTTTCATCTGCACCTTCCTCTTTGTCCCCGTGTAAGGTGGTATGGTATGCGGGAAGAGGAACCTGACTTTCAGCAGGGTCACAATCTTGCTGTGTAGCGTGCACGGGGAATTTTGCGTTCTGGGTCAATGTATCAGCAGACTCATCTATCACTGGCTGGGCAATGGGCAGGATGAGGAGGAAACACAGATATAGGCCCAAAGAATAAAGTTGGCTAAATGCAGTTCAAAATTGGTAACACAAGACTAACCAGGGGGCATTGCAGTGGAGGACAACTGGAATGAGATGCTGACACAGAGAGTAGGCCCAAATCAGTAAGTAGTCGAAATGCAGTTCAAAATTGGCCACCGTAGTAAACAGGCGGCACAGCTTTGTTCAGTGGAGGAGAACAGCAAGGAGTGGCAGACACCGATAGTAGGCCCCTACCCAACTAGTAGGCCAAATGCAGTCTAACATTAACAACTACTTAACGAGAGCCTGAAAATGGAATTTCAGGACAGGAAACCAGGAGAACAGCAAGGAGCGGCAGACACTGTTAGTAGGCCCCAAACCAACTAGTACGCCAAATGCAGTTGTTCCATTTAACCACTATTTAACAAGAGCCTGAAGATAGAAGCTCAGGAAAGGCAACCTGGAGAACACCTTGGAGTGGAACACACCGTCTCTACACCCCATACCCAATTTGTAGGCCTAATGCAGTGTAGTTTCCAACAACTACTAAACGAGAGCCTGAAGATCGAAGCAATGGAGAGGAAACCTGAGGAACACCTTGGAGTGCAACACACCATCTCTCTACACCCCATACCCATTTTGTAGGCCTAATGCAGTGTAGTTCCCAACAACTACTAAACGAGAGCCTGAAGATCGAAGCAATGGAGAGGAAACCTGGGGAACACCTTGGAGTGCAACACACCATCTCTCTACACCCCATACCCAATTTGTAGGCCTAATGCAGCGTAGTTTCCAACAACTACTAAACGAGAGCATGAAGATCGAAGCAATGTGGACGAAACTTGGGGCACACCTTGGGGCGGCAGACACCGTTAGTAGGCCCTACCAAAGTTGTACCCCCAATGCAGTTTTAAAATTCCTAGAGGCTGAAAACAAGACTATTGACGCTCAGCTTTTTTCAAAGGAACACAGCTGAATTGAGTGGCGCAGACAGACACAGGTAGTAGGCCTTAAACCAAAAATGTGGCTCACTGCAGCTTAAAAAAGTTACAGGGGTACACAGGCAGCATTGCTCTGGGCAGTGGAGTACAATTTCAATAGTGGACCGCAGACAGACTTTGTACGCCTACTATTAAAAAAAGGATGCTCTATGCAATTAAAAATCGGTTCCAGGGGTCCACGGGCAGCAGTGGTGTGGTCAGTGGATGAGTATTGGAAGGAGGGACCGCAGACAGGCGTAGTAGGCCTAACATAACAAAATTAGGCTGTAGGCACTTTACAAATGGTTCCAGGGGTACACGGGCAGCAGTGGTGTGGTCAGCGGAGGAAAATTTTAATTAGGGACTGCAGACAGACTTTGTAGGCTGTCCCCTGTGGACCATGCATCCAACACATTAACCCAGTGCGCCGTAATGGACACGTAATTTTTTGTGGACATGCCTACTGGTCCATGCGTCTCTTGTCAGGTGCACCTTTCTACTGTTTGATTGCCTGAGTGCTATGACAATGCAGACTTTTTCATGCCGGTGGAGGGATGGGATGGCTTTTCTCGCAAAAGAAATGTCGACTGGGTAGCTTGAACCGTGGTACAGCGTAGTTCATCTGGGCTTTCTAAATATAAAACAAAGAAAAAAAGGAGGCTCCATGCACTTTCAGCTGGGTCCCAGGGGTACACGGCCAGCATTGGTCTGGTCAGTGGAGAACTATTGGAAGGAAGGACCGCAGACAGGCTTCGAAGGCCTAACATAAAAAAATTGGGCTGTAGGCACTTTATAATTGGTTCCAGGGGTACACGGACAGCAGTGGCCTGGTCAGTGTAGTAGTAGTAGAAAGAACGGACCGCAGACAGGCTTCGAAGGCCTAACATAAAAAAATTGGGCTGGCTGTAGGCAATTTTAAATTGGTTCCAGGGGAACACGGGCAGCAGTGGCCTGGTCAGTGTAGTAGTAGTAGAAAGAACGGACCGCAGACAGGCTTCGAAGGCCTAACATAAAAAAATTGGGCTGGCTGTAGGCAATTTAAAATTGGTTCCAGGGGAACACGGGCAGCAGTGGTCTGGTCAGTGTAGTAGTAGTAGAAAGAACGGACCGCAGACAGGCTTCGAAGGCCTAACATAAAAAAATTGGGCTGGCTGTAGGCAATTTAAAATTGGTTCCAGGGGAACACGGGCAGCAGTGGTCTGGTCAGTGGAGGCCTAGTGGAAGGAGTGACCGCAGACAGGCATCGAAGGCCTAACATAATAACAGATGGCTGTAGGCAATTTTAAATTGGTTCCAGGGGAACACGGGCAGCAGTGGCCTGGTCAGTGTAGTAGTAGTAGAAAGAACGGACCGCAGACAGGCTTCGAAGGCCTAACATAAAAAAATTGGGCTGGCTGTAGGCAATTTAAAATTGGTTCCAGGGGAACACGGGCAGCAGTGGTCTGGTCAGTGTCGTAGTAGTAGAAAGAACGGACCACAGACAGGCTTCGAAGGCCTAACATAAAAAAATTGGGCTGGCTGTAGGCAATTTAAAATTGGTTCCAGGGGAACACGGGCAGCAGTGGTCTGGTCAGTGGAGGCCTAGTGGAAGGAGTGACTGCAGACAGGCATCGAAGGCCTAACATAATAACAGATGGCTGTAGGCAATTTTAAATTGGTTCCAGGGGAACACGGGCAGCAGTGGCCTGGTCAGTGTAGTAGTAGTAGAAAGAACGGACCGCAGACAGGCTTCGAAGGCCTAACATAAAAAAATTGGGCTGGCTGTAGGCAATTTAAAATTGGTTCCAGGGGAACACGGGCAGCAGTGGTCTGGTCAGTGGAGGCCTAGTGGAAGGAGTGACCGCAGACAGGCATCGAAGGCCTAACATAATAACAGATGGCTGTAGGCAATTTTAAATTGGTTCCAGGGGAACACGGGCAGCAGTGGCCTGGTCAGTGTAGTAGTAGTAGAAAGAACGGACCGCAGACAGGCTTCGAAGGCCTAACATAAAAAAATTGGGCTGGCTGTAGGCAATTTTACATTGGTTCCAGGGGTACACGGGCAGCAGTGGTGTGGTCAGTGGAGGCCTAGTGGAAGGAGTGACCGCAGACAGGCATCAAAGGCCTAACATAATAACATATGGCTGTAGGCAATTTTAAATTGGTTCCAGGTGAACACGACCAGCAGTGGCCTGGTCAGCGGAGGATGATTGTAATGAGTGTCTGCCAGTTAGTAGTCCAAAACAATACATAAATGTGAATGACTCACATTAAAATCCAGCGAAAACACTAAAGGGTGCAATCTTTAGGTACAGGGGTGGGATCCTCTGCGTTGTTTCTGACCTACTAATTTGGCGCAAAGTTTTTACTTGGGTAAATAGAGGACACTGCCCCTCACTATGTTAAGTACCATTATACATGTCAACACAATGGTATTGTCAGTGGCAGGAATGGAAGGATGTCAGCGCATAGTCTAAACATTGGTGGAAGTGTGAGAGATAATTGTGGAAGTGGCAGAGCAATGTTTGACCTGGGGGTGGGTGAACTCTCTTGTGGACGGCGGTACAGGCCCAGGGCCCCTCATGTTACAACCGTGTGTCTGACGTTGGGTGCGCACCACCACCGCCAGAGACAGTTTATTGTACTATGAGGGACCCAGTGGCAGTGCTGTCGACCAAAAGCGGGCACACCCACCTCTTCAGACAAACAGCATTCTCACGGGTGCTTGCGCCAAGTCGCGATACCACGGCCCCGTGTGGGGAGTTTGGCCATTTAGGGAGGTGTAAACATGTCGTATGCTGGACAATCAGCTGCTGCAAATTAAGACATTTGAAAAGTCATTCACAGTAGTCCACAGGCAAGAGCTTTTCATAGGAAAGCTAGGTGTCGCCCGGGCAAGGTGGGGCAAAAGAATTTGAAATCCAGTTGTGGTTCATTTTAATGAATGTTAGATCATCAACATTTTGTGTAGCCAGACGAGTCCTTTTTTCGGTTAATATTGAACCTGCAGCACTGAATACTCTTTCTGATAGGACACTAGCTGCCGGGCAAGCAAGCTCCTGCAATGCATATTCTGCCAATTCTGGCCAGGTGTCTAATTTTGATGCCCAGTAATCAAATGGGAATGACGGTTGAGGGAGAACATCGATAAGGGATGAAAAATAGTTTGTAACCATACTGGACAAATGTTGTCTCCTGTCACTTTGAATTGATGCTGCAGTACCTGTCCTGTCTGCGGTCATAGCAAAATCACTCCACAACCTGGTCAGAAAACCCCTCTGTCCAACACCACTTCTGATGTGTGCACCCCTAACACTCCTGGTCTGCTGCCCCCTGGAGCTCGTGTGAGAACGATCACGGGCGCTGTGTGCTGGGAATGCCTGAAGCAAACGGTCAACAAGAGTTGATTGTTTTATTGCTAATATTAGTTCCAAGTTCTCATGTGGCATAATATTTTGCAATTTGCCTTTATAGCGAGGATCAAGGAGGCAGGCCAACCAGTAATCGTCATCGTTCATCATTTTAGTAATGCGTGTGTCCCGTTTGAGGATACGCAAGGCATAATCCGCCATGTGGCCCAAAGTTCCAGTTGTCAAATCTGCGGTTGTGCTTGGTTGAGGGGCAGTTGCAGGCAAATCTACGTCACTTGTGTCCCTCAAAAAACCAGAACCCGGCCTTGCCACGCCACCAATTTCCAGTGCCCCCGGGAAAGCTTCCTAATTAAAAATATACTCATCCCCATCATCCTCCTCGTCCTCCACCTCCTCTTCGCCCGCTACCTCGTCCTGTACACTGCCCTGGCCAGACAATGGCTGACTGTCATCAAGGCTTTCCTCTTCCTCTGGTGCAGACGCCTGATCCTTTATGTGCATCAAACTTTGCATCAGCAGACGCATTAGGGGGATGCTCATGCTTATTATGGCGTTGTCTGCACTAACCAGCCGTGTGCATTCCTCAAAACACTGAAGGACTTGACACATGTCTTGTATCTTCGACCACTGCACACCCGACAACTCCATGTCTGCCATCCTACTGCCTGCCTGTGTATGTGTATCCTCCCACAAAAACATAACAGCCCGCCTCTGTTCGCACAGTCTCTGAAGCATGTGCAGTGTTGAGTTCCACCTTGTTGCAACGTATATGATTAGGCGATGCTGGGGAAAGTTCAAAGACCGCTGATAGGTCTGCATACGGCTGGAGCGTACAGGCGAACGGTGGATATGTGAGCAAAGTCCACGCACTTTGAGGAGCAGGTCGGAGAAACCAGGATAAGTTTTCAATAAGCACTGCACCACCAGGTTTAAGGTGTGAGCCAGGCAAGGAATGTGTTTCAGTTGGGAAAGGGAGATGGCAGCCATGAAATTCCTTCCATTATCACTCACTACCTTGCCTGCCTCAAGATCTACTGTGCCCAGCCATGACTGCGTTTCTTCCTGCAAGAACTCGGACAGAACTTCCGCGGTGTGTCTGTTGTCGCCCAAACACTTCATAGCCAATACAGCCTGCTGACGCTTGCCAGTAGCTGCCCCATAATGGGACAACTGGTGTGCAACACTGACAGCTGACGATGGAGTGGTTTGACGACTGCGGTCAGTGGAAGAGCTGTCGCTTCTGCAGGAGGACGAGGAGGAGGAGGAGGAGGGGGTGCGAACGCCTACAGCCAACTGTTTCCTAGACCGTGGGCTAGGCACAACTGTCCCGAAATTGATGTCCCCTGTGGACCCTGCATCCACCACATTCACCCAGTGTGCCGTGATGGACACGTAACGTCCCTGGCCATGCCTACTGGTCCATGCATCTGTAGTCAGGTGCACCTTTGTACTCACAGATTGCCTGAGTGCATGGACGATGCGCTGTTTAACATGCTGGTGCAGGGCTGGGATGGCTTTTCTGGAAAAAAAGTGTTGACTGGGTAGCTCGTAGCGTGGTTCAGCGTACTCCATCAGGGCTTTGAAAGCTTCGCTTTCAACTAACCGGTAGGGCATCATCTCTAACGAGATTAGTCTAGCTATGTGGGCGTTCAAACCCTGTGTACGCGGATGCGAGGATAAGTACTTCCTTTTTCTAACTAGAGTCTCATGTAGGGTGAGCTGGACTTGAGAGCTGGAGATCGTGGAACTAGCGGATGTGCCGGTGGACATGGCAAACTGAGAGACGGTTGGAGACGGTATTGTTTCCGCCGGTGCCCTAGATGCAGTATTTCCTCCAACGAAACTGGTGATTCCCTGACCCTGACTGCTTTGGGCTGGCAAAGAAACCTGCACAGATACTGCCGGTGGTGAAGAAAATGGTGGCCTTACAGTGACAGAAGGGATGTTGCGTTGCTGAGTAGCTTCATTGGCCGAGCGTGCTACAACCTTAAGGGACGTTTGGTAGTTAGTCCAGGCTTGCAAATGCATGGTGGTTAAATGTCTATGCATGCAACTTGTATTGAGACTTTTCAGATTCTGACCTCTGCTTAAGGTAGTTGAACATTTTTGACAGATGACTTTGCGCTGATCAATTGGATGTTGTTTAAAAAAATGCCAGACTGCACTCTTCCTAGCATCGGATCCCTTTTTAGGAATTGCAGACTGAGCTTTAACCGGATGGACACGCTGTCCTCCAACAGTTTTTTGCTTTGCCACGCGTTTTGGGCCAGATACGGGCCCGGCAGATGGAACCTGTTGCGATGTTGATGCATGCTGCGGCCCCTCCTCCTCCGCTTCAGAACTACTGCCGCCTGCACCCTGTTCCCCCAATGGCTGCCAATCGGGGTCAACAACTGGGTCATCTATAACCTCCTCTTCTAGCTCGTGTGCAACTTCGTCTGTGTCACCGTGTAGGTCGGTGGTATAGCGTTCGTGACGGGGCAACATAGTCTCATCAGGGTCTGATTCTGGATCAGTACCCTGAGAGGGCAATGTTGTGGTCTGAGTCAAAGGACCAGCATAGTAGTCTGGCTGTGGCTGTGCATCAGTGCACTCCATGTCAGAATCTACTTGTAATGGGCATGGCCTGTTAACTGTTTCACTTTCTAAGCCAGGGACGGTATGTGTAAAGAGCTCCATGGAGTAACCCGTTGTGTCGCCTGCTGCATCCTTCTCTCTTGTTGTTGTTTTTGCTGAAGAGGACAAGGAAGCGACTTGTCCCTGACCGTGAACATCCACTAATGACGCGCTGCTTTTAGATTTGCCAGTTTCAGAAGAGGAGGCAAAAGAGCTAGAGGCTGAGTCAGCAAGGTAAGCCAAAACTTGCTGTTGCTGCTCCGGCTTTAAAAGCGGTTTTCCCACTCCCAGAAAAGGGAGCGTTCGAGGCCTTGTGTAGCCAGACGACGAACCTGGCTCCACAGCTCCAGACTTAGGTGGAATAATTTTTTTCCCACGACCACCTGATGCTCCACTACCACTACCATCATTACCAGCTGACAATGAACGCCCACGGCCACGACCTCTTCCACCAGACTTCCTCATTGTTTTAAAAACTTAACCAAAGTAACTTTATTTGTTGCTGTCAAACAACTTACACGGTGAGCTATAACTTATGTATGATTTCGATATCCCTTTACAGGTTGGTGAAACTGCAAGGAAAATCAGGCACAATGTTACACACTCTGTTTTCTGTGGCACTAAATCAGAGAGATGCCACACACGCAGGACTGTCACTCAAGCACAAATGTCAATATTAATCTCCCACTGTTTTTTTTTTTAAGGAAACTTTAGAAACAAAATTAAATAAAATGATTTATTCAGGAAGAATTTAGAAACAAAATAAAATAAAATGATTTTTTCAGGGAGAATTTAGAAACCCCCAAAAAAAGAAAATAGCCTTTCTATGGCCCAGTGCCCACTATTTGAGAGAGAGAGATGGCACACCCAGGAGTCAGGAGTGGCACACAAGCAGAAAGGGCAATATTAATCTCCCACTGATTGATTTATTGATTTTTTCAGGTAGAATTTAGAAACCAAATCAACCAAAAAAATAAAATAGGCTTTCTATGGCCCACGGAGTGAGAGATGGCACACACAGGAGTCAGGAGTGGCACACAAGCCCAGAGGCCAATATTTATCTCCCACTGATTGATTTATTGATTTTTTCAGGTAGAATTTAGAAACCAAATCAACAAAAAGAAAAAAAATAGCCTTTCTATGGCCCAGTGACTGCCCACTATTTGAGAGAGAGAGAGAGAGATGGCACACCCAGGAGTCAGGAGTGGCACACAAGCAGAAAGGGCAATATTAATCTCCCACTGACTTTTTTTTTTCAGTGAGACTTTAGAGACAAAATTAAATAAAATGATATATTCAGGAAGAATTTAGAAACAAAATAAAATAAAATGATTTTTTCAGGGAGAATTTAGAAACCAAAAAAAAAAGAAAATAGCCTTTCTATGGCCCAGTGCCCACTATTTGAGAGAGAGAGAGATGGCACACCCAGGAGTCAGGAGTGGCACACAAGCAGAAAGGGCAATATTAATCTCCCACTGACTTTTTTTTTTCAGGGAGACTTTAGAAACAAAATTAAATAAAATGATTTATTCAGGAAGAATTTAGAAACAAAATAAAATAAAATGATTTTTTCAGGGAGAATTTAGAAACAAACAAAAAAAGAAAATAGCCTTTCTATGGCCCAGTGCCCACTATTTGAGAGAGAGAGATGGCACACCCAGGAGTCAGGAGTGGCACACAAGCAGAAAGGGCAATATTAACCCCTTCCCGACCTTTGACGCATACGCTGCGTCATGAAAGTCGGTGCCATTCCGACCCATGACGCAGCATATGCGTCATGGAAAGATCGCGTCCCTGCAGGCCGGGTGAAAGGGTTAACTCCCATTTCACCCGATCTGCAGGGACAGGGGGAGTGGTAGTTTAGCCCAGGGGGGTGGCTTCACCCCCTCGTGGCTACGATCGCTCTGATTGGCTGTTGAAAATGAAACTGCCAATCAGAGCGATTTGTAATATTTCACCTAAAAAAATGGTGAAATATTACAATCCAGCCATGGCCGATGCTGCAATATCATCGGCCATGGCTGGACACACTAATGTGCACCCACCCCACCCCTCCGATCGCCCCCCCAGCCCCCCGATCTGTGGTCCGCTCCCCTCCGTCCTGTGCTCCACTCCCCCCGTGCTCCAATCACAACCCCCGTGCTCCAATCACACCCCCCCGTGCTCCAAACAAACCCCCCCGCACTCCGATCCCCACCCCCGCACAGCGATCCCCCCCGCCCGCACAGCGATCCCCCCCCCGTGCTCCGATCCACCCGCCCGCCCAGCGATCCCCCACTCCGTGCTCCAATCCACCCCCCCGTGTTCCGATCCACCCCCCCCCCGTGCTCCGACGCCCCCCCCCCCGTGCCCTGATCTCCCCCCCCTTATACTTACCTGGCCTCCCGGGGACCGTCCGTCTTCTTTCCTGGGCGCCGCCATCTTCCAAAATGGCGGGCGCATGTGCAGTGCGCCCGCCGAATCTGCCGGCCGGCAGATTCGTTCCAGAGTGAATTTTGATCACTGTGCACACATATTCTGGTCCTCTGCGGATTTTTCCGCTGCAGATTTGATAAATCCGCAGTGCTAAACCGCTGCGGATTTTTGGCGGATTTACCATGTTTTTTCTGCGCATTTCAATGCGGTTTTACAACAGCGATTTTCTATTTGAGCAGTTGTAAAACCGCTGCGGAATCCGCAGAAAGAAGTGACATGCTGCGGAATGTAAACCGCTGTGTTTCCGTGCAGTTTTTCTGCAGCATGTGTACAGCGATTTGTTTCCCATAGGTTTACATTGAACTGTGAATTCATGGGAAACTGCTGCGGATCCGCAGCGTTTTCCGCAGCGTGTGCACATACCTTTAGAATTAGGCTATGTGCACATGGTGCGGATTGGCCGCTGCGGATCCGCAGCAGTGTTCCATCAGGTTTACAGTACCATGTAAACATATGGAAAGCCAAATCCGCTGTGCCCATGGTGCGGAAAATACCGCGCGGGAACGCTGCGTTGTATTTTCCGCAGCATGTCAATTCTTTGTGCGGATTCCGCAGCGTTTTACACCTGTTCCTCAATAGGAATCCGCAGGTGAAATCCGGACAAAAAACACTGGCAATCCGCGGTAAATCCGCAGGTAAAACGCAGTGCCTTTTACCTGCGGATTTTTCAAAAATGGTGCTGAAAAATCTCATACGAATCCGCAACGTTGGCACATAGCCTTAGGGCTAGGGTTGGGTTGGAATTAGGGTTGTGGTTAGGGTTAGGGGTGTGTTGGGGTTACGGGTGTGTTGGGGTTAGGGTTGTGATTAGGGTTACGGCTACAGTTGGGATAAGGGTTAGGGGTGTGTTGGAGTTAGAATTGAGGGGTTTCCACTGTTTAGGCACATCAGGGGGTCTCCAAACGCAACATGGCGCCACCATTGATTCCAGCCAATCTTGTATTCAAAAAGTCAAATGGTGCTCCCTCACTTCCGAGCCCCGATGTGCACCCAAACAGTGGTTTACCCCCACATATGGGGTACCAGCATACTCAGGACAAACTGCGCAACAATTACTGGGGTCCAATTTCTCCTGTTACCCTTGGGAAAATAAAGAAATGCTTGCTAAAACATCATTTTTGAGGAAAGAAAAATGATGTTTTATTTTCACGGCTCTGCGTTGTAAACGTCTGTGAAGCACTTGGGGGTTCAAAGTGCTCACCACATATCTAGATAAGTTCCTTGGGGGATCTAGTTTCTAAAATGGGGTCACTGGTGGGGGGTTTCTACTGTTTAGGCACACCAGGGGCTCTGCAAACGCAATGTGACGCCCGCAGACCATTCCATCAAAGTCTGCATTTCAAAAGTCACTACTTCCCTTCTGAAGACACAAAAGAGAATAGTAAAACCAAAAACACTCAGTTTGAAAAAATGTTGCAGTAATCCGCAAGTGCTAGTAAAAGATGTAAAAAACAGGGTATTTGGTTGATACGTTTTTTGCAAAAAATGTATACTAAGCTGCTCTACCAATCTTCACGGTATACCCTTATCAGAGCAGTCCTAACTAATGTATGCAATCCCTATCTGATGTATTTAAAAACCTGATCATCTGTATATAACCTGTGTGAACAGGGTTCAGAGAGGAAAAATCCATGTGTGCATACAGGGTAGAACAGCTTTTGTGCAGATAGCCCAAGAGGAGTGGTGGAACTCCCCAGTCTTGTAGACACAAGAGAACAATTATGGAAACAGTAACACATGGGCTACTTGCACAGTGAACAAGTCTGTATGATCATGTTCACACACCACCAAGAAACCTGTGGGGTTTCTACTGTTAAGCCACATCAGGGGCTCTGCAAACGCAACGTGACGCCCACAGAGCATTCCATCAAAGTCTGCATTTCAAAATGTCACTACTTCACTTCCGAGCCCCGGCATGTGCCCAAACAGTGGTTTACCCCCAAATATAGGGTATCAGCGTACTCAGGAGAAACTGGACAACAACTTTTGGGGTCAAATTTCTCCTGTTACCCTTTGTAAAATAAAAAATTGCAGGCTAAAAGATCATTTTTGATTTGTTTCCCATAGGTTTACATTGAACTGTAAATTCATGGGAAACTGCTGCGGATCCGCAGCGTTTTCCGCAGCGTGTGCACATACCTTTAGAATTAGGCTATGTGCACATGGTGCGGATTGGCCGCTGCGTATCCGCATCAGTGTTCCATCAGGTTTACAGTACCATGTAAACATATGGAAAGCCAAATCCGCTGTGCCCATGGTGCGGAAAATACCGCGCGGGAACGCTGCGTTGTATTTTCCGCAGCATGTCAATTCTTTGTGCGGATTCCGCAGCGTTTTACACCTGTTCCTCAATAGGAATCCGCAGGTGAAATCCGGACAAAAAACACTGGCAATCCGCGGTAAATCCGCAGGTAAAACGCAGTGCCTTTTACCTGCGGATTTTTCAAAAATGGTGCTGAAAAATCTCATACGAATCCGCAACGTTGGCACATAGCCTTAGGGCTAGGGTTGGGTTGGAATTAGGGTTGTGGTTAGGGTTAGGGGTGTGTTGGGGTTACGGGTGTGTTGGGGTTAGGGTTGTGATTAGGGTTACGGCTACAGTTGGGATAAGGGTTAGGGGTGTGTTGGAGTTAGAATTGAGGGGTTTCCACTGTTTAGGCACATCAGGGGGTCTCCAAACGCAACATGGCGCCACCATTGATTCCAGCCAATCTTGTATTCAAAAAGTCAAATGGTGCTCCCTCACTTCCGAGCCCCGACGTGCACCCAAACAGTGGTTTACCCCCACATATGGGGTACCAGCATACTCAGGACAAACTGCGCAACAATTACTGGGGTCCAATTTCTCCTGTTACCCTTGGGAAAATAAAGAAATGCTTGCTAAAACATCATTTTTGAGGAAAGAAAAATGATGTTTTATTTTCACGGCTCTGCGTTGTAAACGTCTGTGAAGCACTTGGGGGTTCAAAGTGCTCACCACATATCTAGATAAGTTCCTTGGGGGATCTAGTTTCTAAAATGGGGTCACTGGTGGGGGGTTTCTACTGTTTAGGCACACCAGGGGCTCTGCAAACGCAATGTGACGCCCGCAGACCATTCCATCAAAGTCTGCATTTCAAAAGTCACTACTTCCCTTCTGAAGACACAAAAGAGAATAGTAAAACCAAAAACACTCAGTTTGAAAAAATGTTGCAGTAATCCGCAAGTGCTAGTAAAAGATGTAAAAAACAGGGTATTTGGTTGATACGTTTTTTGCAAAAAATGTATACTAAGCTGCTCTACCAATCTTCACGGTATACCCTTATCAGAGCAGTCCTAACTAATGTATGCAATCCCTATCTGATGTATTTAAAAACCTGATCATCTGTATATAACCTGTGTGAACAGGGTTCAGAGAGGAAAAATCCATGTGTGCATACAGGGTAGAACAGCTTTTGTGCAGATAGCCCAAGAGGAGTGGTGGAACTCCCCAGTCTTGTAGACACAAGAGAACAATTATGGAAACAGGAACACATGGGCTACTTGCACAGTGAACAAGTCTGTATGATCATGTTCACACACCACCAAGAAACCTGAAGACACAAAAGAGAATAGTAAAACCAAAAACACTCAGTTTGAAAAAATGTTGCAGTAATCCGCAAGTGCTAGTAAAAGATGTAAAAAACAGGGTATTTGGTTGATACGTTTTTTGCAAAAAATGTATACTAAGCTGCTCTACCAATCTTCACGGTATACCCTTATCAGAGCAGTCCTAACTAATGTATGCAATCCCTATCTGATGTATTTAAAAACCTGATCATCTGTATATAACCTGTGTGAACAGGGTTCAGAGAGGAAAAATCCATGTGTGCATACAGGGTAGAACAGCTTTTGTGCAGATAGCCCAAGAGGAGTGGTGGAACTCCCCAGTCTTGTAGACACAAGAGAACAATTATGGAAACAGGAACACATGGGCTACTTGCACAGTGAACAAGTCTGTATGACGTGTGCCCAAACAGTGGTTTACCCCCACACATGGGGTATCAGCGTACTCAGGAGAAACTGGACAACAACTTTTGGGGTCCAATTTCTCCTGTAACCCTTGGGAAAATAAAAAATTCTGGGCTAAATAATTATTTTTGAGGAAAGAAAACGTATTTATTATTTTCACGGCTCTGCATTATAAACTTCTATGAAGCACTTGGGGGTTCAAAGTGCTCACCACACATCTAGATAAGTTCCTTTCGGGGTCTAGTTTCCAAAATGGGGTCACTTGTGGGGGGTTTCTACTGTTTAGGCACATCAGGGGCTCTGCAAACGCAACGTGACGCCCGCAGAGCATTCCATCAAAGTCTGCATTTCAAAACGTCACTACTTCAATTCCGAGCCCCAGCATGTGCCCAAACAGTAGTTTACCCCCACATATGGGGTATCACCGTACTCAGGAGAAACTGGCCAACAAATATTGGGGTCAAATTTCTCCTGTTACCCTTGGGAAAATTAAAAAATTCTGGGCTAAATAATTATTTTTGAGGAAAGAAAACGTATTTATTATTTTCACGGCTCTGCATTATAAACTTCTATGAAGCATTTGGGGGTTCAAAGTGCTCAACACACATCTAGATAAGTTCCTTTTGGGGTCTAGTTTCCAAAATGGGGTCACTTGTGGGGGGTTTCTACTGTTAAGCCACATCAGGGGCTCTGCAAACGCAACGTGACGCCCACAGAGCATTCCATCAAAGTCTGCATTTCAAAATGTCACTACTTCACTTCCGAGCCCCGGCATGTGCCCAAACAGTGGTTTACCCCCAAATATAGGGTATCAGCGTACTCAGGAGAAACTGGACAACAACTTTTGGGGTCAAATCTCTCCTGTTACCCTTTGTAAAATAAAAAATTGCAGGCTAAAAGATCATTTTTGAGAAAATAATTTTTTTTTTTTATTTTCATGGCTCTGCGTTATAAACTTCTGTGAAGCACTTGGGGGATCAAAGTCCTCACCACACATCTAGATTAGTTCCTTTGGGGGTCTAGTTTCCAAAATGGGGTCATTTCTGGGGGATCTCCAATGTTTAGGCACACAGGGGCTCTCCAAACGTGACATGGTGTCCGCTAATGATTGGAGCTAATTTTCCATTTAAAAAGCCAAATGGCGTGCCATCCCTTCCGAGCCCTGCCGTGCGCCCAAACAGTGGTTTACCCCCACATATGGGGTATCAGCGTACTCAGGACAAACTGGACAACAATATTTGGGGTCCAATTTCTCCTATTATCCTTGGCAAAATAGGAAATTCCAGGCTAAAAAATCATTTTTGAGGAAAGAAAAATTATTTTTTATTTTCATGGCTCTGCGTTATAAACTTCTGTGAAGCACCTGGGGGTTTAAAGTGCTCGATATGCATCTAGATAAGTTCCTTGGGGGGTCTAGTTTCCAAAATGGGGTCACTTGTGGGGGAGCTCCAATGCATAGGCACACAGGGGCTCTCCAAACGCGACATGGTGTCCGCTAACAATTGGAGCTAATTTTCCATTCAAAAAGTCAAATGGCGCGCCTTCCCTTCCGAGCCCTGCCGTGTGCCCAAACAGTGGTTTACCCCCACATATGAGGTATCGGCGTACTCGGGAGAAATTGCCCAACAAATTTTATGATCCATTTTATCCTACTGCCCATGTGAAAATGAAAAAATTGAGGCGATAAGAATTTTTTTGTGAAAAAAAAGTACTTTTTCATTTTTACAGATCAATTTGTGAAGCACCTGAGGGTTTAAAGTGCTCACTAGGCATCTAAATAAGTTCCTTGGGGGGTCTAGTTTCCAAAATGGGGTCACTTGTGGGGGAGCGCCAATGTTTAGGCACACAGGAGCTCTCCAAACGCGACATGGTGTCCGCTAACGATGGAACTAATTTTTCATTCAAAAAGTCAAATGGCGCTCCTTCCCTTCCGAGCCTTACCATGTGCCCAAACAGTGGTTTACCCCCACATATGAGGTATCGGCGTACTCAGGAGAAATTGCCCAACACATTTTAGGATCCATTTTATCCTGTTGCCCATGTGAAAATGAAAAAATTGAGGCTAAAAGAATTTTTTTGTGAAAAAAAAGTACTTTTTCATTTTTACAGATCAATTTGTGAAGCACCTGGGGGTTCAAAGTGCTCACTATGCATCTAGATAAGTTCCTTGGGGCGTCTAGTTTCCAAAATGGGGTCACTTGTGGGGGAGCTCCAATTTTTAGGCACACGGGGGCTCTCCAAACGTGACATGGTGTCCGCTAAAGAGTGCAGCCAATTTTTGATTCAAAAAGTCAAATGGCGCTCCTTCCCTTCCAAGCCCTGCCGTGCGCCCAAACAGTGGTTTACCCCCACATATGAGGTATCAGCGTACTCAGGACAAATTGGACAACAACTTTCGTGGTTCAGTTTCTCCTTTTACCATTGGGAAAATAAAAAAATTGTTGCTAAAAGATTATTTTTGTGACTAAAAAGTTAAATGTTCATTTTTTCCTTCCATGTTGCTTCTGCTGCTGTGAAGCACCTGAAGGGTTAATAAACTTCTTGAATGTGGTTTTGAGTACCTTGAGGGGTGCAGTTTTTAGAATGGTGTCACTTTTGGGTATTTTCAGCCATATAGACCCCTCAAACTGACTTCAAATGTGAGGTGGTCCCTAAAAAAAATGGTTTTGTAAATTTCGTTGTAAAAATGACAAATCGCTGGTCAAATTTTAACCCTTATAACTTCCTAACAAAAAAAAATTTTGTTTCCAAAATTGTGCTGATGTAAAGTAAACATGTGGGAAATGTTATTTATTAACTATTTTGTGTCACATATCTCTCTGGTTTAACAGAATAAAAATTCAAAATGTGAAAATTGCGAAATTTTCAAAATTTTCGCCAAATTTCCGTTTTTATCACAAATAAACGCAGAATTTATTGACCTAAATTTACCACTAACATGAAGCCCAATATGTCACGAAAAAACAATCTCAGAACCGCTAGGATCCGTTGAAGCGTTCCTGAGTTATTACCTCATAAAGGGACACTGGTCAGAATTGTAAAAAACGGCAAGGTCTTTAAGGTCAAAATAGGCTGGGTCATGAAGGGGTTAATCTCCCACTGATTTTTTTTTTCAGGGAGACTTTAGAAACAAAATTAAATAAAATGATTTATTCAGGAAGAATTTAGAAACAAAATAAAATAAAATGATTTTTTCAGGGAGAATTTAGAAACCAAAAAAAAAAGAAAATAGCCTTTCTATGGCCCAGTGCCCACTATTTGAGAGAGAGAGATGGCACACCCAGGAGTCAGGAGTGGCACACAAGCAGAAAGGGCAATATTAATCTCCCACTGACTTTTTTTTTTCAGGGAGACTTTAGAAACAAAATTAAATAAAATTATTTATTCAGGAAGAATTTAGAAACAAAATAAAATAAAATGATTTTTTTCAGGGAGAATTTAGAAAACAAAAAAAAAAGAAAATAGCCTTTCTATGGCCCAGTGCCCACTATTTGAGAGAGAGAGAGATGGCACACCCAGGAGTCAGGAGTGGCACACAAGCAGAAAGGGCAATATTAATCTCCCACTGATTTTTTTTTTCAGGGAGACTTTAGAAACTAAATTAAATAAAATGATTTATTCAGGAAGAATTTAGGAACAAAATAAAATAAAATGATTTTTTCAGGGAGAATTTAGAAACCAAAAAAAAAAAGAAAATAGCCTTTCTATGGCCTAGTGCCCACTATTTGAGAGAGACATGGCACACCCAGGAGTCAGGAGTGGCACACAAGCAGAAAGGGCAATATTAATCTCCCATTGACTTTTTTTTTTTCAGGGAGACTTTAGAAACAAAATTAAATAAAATGATTTATTCAGGAAGAATTTAGAAACCAAATCAACCCCCCCAAAAAAATAGGCTTTCTATGGCCCACTGAGTGAGAGATGGCACACACAGGAGTCAGGAGTGGCACACAAGCCCAGAGGCCAATATTTATCTCCCACTGATTGATTTATTGATTTTTTTCAGGTAGAATTTAGAAACCAAATCAACAAAAAGAAAAAAATAGCCTTTCTATGGCCCAGTGACTGCCCACTAGTTGAGAGAGAGAGATGGCACACCCAGGAGTCAGGAGTGGCACACAAGCAGAAAGGGCAATATTAATCTCCCACTGATTTTTTTTCATTTTTTCTGGGAGTATTTAGAAACCCAATAAAAAAAAAAAATTAATAGGCTTTCTATGGCCCACTATTTGAGAGAGAGATGGCACACTCAGGACTGGCACACAAGCCCAAAGGCCAATATTAATCTCCCACTGTATTTTTTTAATCAGGCAGAATTTATAAACCCCACAAAAAAAATACAGAAAAATGAAAATGCTTTCTATGGCCCACTATGTGAGAGAGATGGCACACACAGGGATGGCACTCTAGCAGAAATGCCAAATTGCCAATCTTAATCTCCCACAAAAAAAAAAAAACCAGGGACTGTCCTACAATTACTATCTCCCTGCCTGCAGTAATCTCAGCCAGGTATGGCAGGCAGCTACTATCTCCCTGCCTGCAGTAATCTCAGCCAGGTATGGCAGGCAGTAGGGTTGAGCGAAACGGGTCGTTCATTTTCAAAAGTCGCCGACTTTTGGCAAAGTCGGGTTTCATGAAACCCGATCCGACCCCTGTGCGGGGTCGGCCATGCGGTACGCGACTTTCGCGCCAAAGTCGCGTTTCAATGACGCGAAAAGCGCCATTTCTCAGCCAATGAAGGTAAACGCAGAGTGTGGGCAGCGTGATGACATAGGTCCTGGTCCCCACCATCTTAGAGAAGGGCATTGCAGTGATTGGCTTGCTGTCTGCGGCGTCACAGGGGCTATAAAGGGGAGTTCCTGCCGACCGCCATGTTACTGCTGCTGATCTGAGCTTAGGGAGAGGTTGCTGCCGCTTCGTCAGAAGCAGGGATAGCGTTAGGCAGGGTCCATTAACCACCAAACCGCTTGTGCTGTAGCGATTTCCACTGCCCAACACCACCTTCGGTGTGCAGGGACAGTGGAAGCTACATTTTTTTTTTTTCCCCCTCAGCGCTGTAGCTCATTGGGCTGCCCTAGAACAGAGGTCCCCAACTCCAGTCCTCAAGGCCCACCAACAGGTCATGTTTTCCGGATTTCCTTTGTATTGCACAGGCGATGCAATTATTACCTGGGCAAGACTAAGGAAATCCTGAAAACATGACATGTTGGTGGGCCTTGAGGACTGGAGTTGGGGACCCCTGCCCTAGAAGGCCCCCTGATAGCTGCATTGCTGTGTGTACGCCGCTGTGCAAACCAACTGCTTTTTTCAAAGCACAAATCCTCTTGTTCCTTCCTTTCTGCACAGCTATCTTTTTGGTTTGTACACACTTTTTATTTAATTTGTGCATCAGTCCACTCCTTATTGCTGCCTGCCATACCTGGCTGAGATTACTGCAGGGAGATAGTAATTGAAGGACACTCCCTGTTTTTTTTTTTTTTTTGTGGGAGATTAAGATTGACATTTCTGCTAGAGTGCCATCCCTGTCTGTGTCATCTCTCACTCAGTGGGCCATAGAAAGCCTATTTATTTTTTTGCTTGATTTGGGTTATAAAATCTACCTGAAAAAATCACTACATCAATCAGTGGGAGAAAAATATTGGCCTCAGGGCTTGTGTGCCACTCTTGACTCCTGTGTGCATCATCACTCACTCAGTGGGCCATAGAAAGCCTATTTATTTTTTTGCATGATTTTGGTTCTAAAATCTACCTGAAAAAATCACTACATCAATCAGTGGGAGAAAAATATTGGCCTCAGGGCTTGTGTGCCACTCCTGACTCCTGTGTGCATCATCACTCACTCAGTGGGCCATAGAAAGCCCTTTTTTTTTTTTTGCTTTATTTGGGTTCTAAATTCTACCTGAAAAAATCAATAAATCAATCAGTGGGAGATTAATATTGGCCTTTGGGCTTGTGTGCCAGTCCTAAGCGTGCCATCTCTCTCTCTCAGATAGTGGGCCATAGAAAGCCTATTTATTTATTTTTTTTTTATTGGGTTTATAAATTTTCCCTGGAAAAAAAAAAAAAAAGTGGGAGATTAATATTGGCCTCTGGGCTTGTGTGCCAGTCCTGAGCGTGCCATCTCTCACAAATAGTGGGCCATAGAAAGCCTATTTATTTATTTTTTTTTCGTTTTATAAATTCTCCCTTAAAAAAAAAAGAGAGATTAATATTGGCCTTTGGGCTTGTGTGCCAGTCCTAAGCGTGCCATCTCTCTCTGTCTCTCAGATAGTGGGCCATAGAAAGCCTATTTATTATTTTTTTTATTGGGTTTATAAATTTTCCCTGGAACAAAAAAAAAAAAGTGGGAGATAAATATTGGCCTCTGGGCTTGTGTGCCACTCCTGACTCCTGTGTGCGTCATCTCTCACTCAGTGGGCCATAGAAAGCCTTTTTTTGTTTTATTTGTTTTCTAAATTCTCCCTGAAAAAATCATTTTATTTTCTTTGGTTTCTAAATTCTTCCTGAAAAAAATCATTTTATTCTATTTTTTTTTTTTCCTAAAGTCTCCCTGAAAAAAAAAAAAAAAAACAAATCAGTGGGAGATTAATATTGCCCTTTCTGCTTGTGTGCCAGTCTTGACTCCTGGGTGTCCCATCTCTCTCTCTCTCTCCAATTGTGGGCCATAGAAAGCCTATTATTTTTTTAGCTTGATTTGGGTTCCAAAATCTACCTGAAAAAATCACTACATCAATCAGTGGGAGATAAATATTGGCCTCTGGGCTTGTGTGCCACTCCTGACTCCTGTGTGCGTCATCTCTCACTCAGTGGGCCATAGAAAGCCTTTTTTTGTTTTATTTGTTTTCTAAATTCTCCCTGAAAAAATCATTTTATTTTATTTGGTTTCTAAATTCTTCCTGAAAAAATCATTTTATTCTATTTTTTTTTTCCTAAAGTCTCCCTGAAAAAAACAAAACAAAAAACAAATCAGTGGGAGATTAATATTGCCCTTTCTGCTTGTGTGCCAGTCTTGACTCCTGGGTGTGCCATCTCTCTCTCTCTCTCCAATTGTGGGCCATAGAAAGCCTATTATTTTTTTAGCTTGATTTGGGTTCCAAAATCTACCTGAAAAAATCACTACATCAATCAGTGGGAGATAAATATTGGCCTCTGGGCTTGTGTGCCACTCCTGACTCCTGTGTGCGTCATCTCTCACTCAGTGGGCCATAGAAAGCCTTTTTTTGTTTTATTTGTTTTCTAAATTCTCCCTGAAAAAATCATTTTATTTTATTTGGTTTCTAAATTCTTCCTGAAAAAATCATTTTATTCTATTTTTTTTTTCCTAAAGTCTCCCTGAAAAAAACAAAACAAAAAACAAATCAGTGGGAGATTAATATTGCCCTTTCTGCTTGTGTGCCAGTCTTGACTCCTGGGTGTGCCATCTCTCTCTCTCTCTCCAATTGTGGGCCATAGAAAGCCTATTATTTTTTTAGCTTGATTTGGGTTCCAAAATCTACCTGAAAAAATCACTACATCAATCAGTGGGAGATAAATATTGGCCTCTGGGCTTGTGTGCCACTCCTGACTCCTGTGTGCGTCATCTCTCACTCAGTGGGCCATAGAAAGCCTTTTTTTGTTTTATTTGTTTTCTAAATTCTCCCTGAAAAAATCATTTTATTTTATTTGGTTTCTAAATTCTTCCTGAAAAAATCATTTTATTCTATTTTTTTTTTTCCTAAAGTCTCCCTGAAAAAAACAAAACAAAAAACAAATCAGTGGGAGATTAATATTGCCCTTTCTGCTTGTGTGCCAGTCTTGACTCCTGGGTGTGCCATCTCTCTCTCTCTCTCCAATTGTGGGCCATAGAAAGCCTATTATTTTTTTAGCTTGATTTGGGTTCCAAAATCTACCTGAAAAAATCACTACATCAATCAGTGGGAGATAAATATTGGCCTCTGGGCTTGTGTGCCACTCCTGACTCCTGTGTGCGTCATCTCTCACTCAGTGGGCCATAGAAAGCCTTTTTTTGTTTTATTTGTTTTCTAAATTCTCCCTGAAAAAATCATTTTATTTTATTTGGTTTCTAAATTCTTCCTGAAAAAATCATTTTATTCTATTTTTTTTTTCCTAAAGTCTCCCTGAAAAAAAAAAAAAAAAAACAAATCAGTGGGAGATTAATATTGCCCTTTCTGCTTGTGTGCCAGTCTTGACTCCTGGGTGTCCCATCTCTCTCTCTCTCTCCAATTGTGGGCCATAGAAAGCCTATTATTTTTTTAGCTTGATTTGGGTTCCAAAATCTACCTGAAAAAATCACTACATCAATCAGTGGGAGATAAATATTGGCCTCTGGGCTTGTGTGCCACTCCTGACTCCTGTGTGCGTCATCTCTCACTCAGTGGGCCATAGAAAGCCTTTTTTTGTTTTATTTGTTTTCTAAATTCTCCCTGAAAAAATCATTTTATTTTATTTGGTTTCTAAATTCTTCCTGAAAAAATCATTTTATTCTATTTTTTTTTTCCTAAAGTCTCCCTGAAAAAAACAAAACAAAAAACAAATCAGTGGGAGATTAATATTGCCCTTTCTGCTTGTGTGCCAGTCTTGACTCCTGGGTGTGCCATCTCTCTCTCTCTCTCCAATTGTGGGCCATAGAAAGCCTATTATTTTTTTAGCTTGATTTGGGTTCCAAAATCTACCTGAAAAAATCACTACATCAATCAGTGGGAGATAAATATTGGCCTCTGGGCTTGTGTGCCACTCCTGACTCCTGTGTGCGTCATCTCTCACTCAGTGGGCCATAGAAAGCCTTTTTTTGTTTTATTTGTTTTCTAAATTCTCCCTGAAAAAATCATTTTATTTTATTTGGTTTCTAAATTCTTCCTGAAAAAATCATTTTATTCTATTTTTTTTTTCCTAAAGTCTCCCTGAAAAAAACAAAACAAAAAACAAATCAGTGGGAGATTAATATTGCCCTTTCTGCTTGTGTGCCAGTCTTGACTCCTGGGTGTGCCATCTCTCTCTCTCTCTCCAATTGTGGGCCATAGAAAGCCTATTATTTTTTTAGCTTGATTTGGGTTCCAAAATCTACCTGAAAAAATCACTACATCAATCAGTGGGAGATAAATATTGGCCTCTGGGCTTGTGTGCCACTCCTGACTCCTGTGTGCGTCATCTCTCACTCAGTGGGCCATAGAAAGCCTTTTTTTGTTTTATTTGTTTTCTAAATTCTCCCTGAAAAAATCATTTTATTTTATTTGGTTTCTAAATTCTTCCTGAAAAAATCATTTTATTCTATTTTTTTTTTCCTAAAGTCTCCCTGAAAAAAACAAAACAAAAAACAAATCAGTGGGAGATTAATATTGCCCTTTCTGCTTGTGTGCCAGTCTTGACTCCTGGGTGTGCCATCTCTCTCTCTCTCTCCAATTGTGGGCCATAGAAAGCCTATTTTTTTTTTAGCTTGATTTGGGTTCCAAAATCTACCTGAAAAAATCACTACATCAATCAGTGGGAGATAAATATTGGCCTCTGGGCTTGTGTGCCACTCCTGACTCCTGTGTGCGTCATCTCTCACTCAGTGGGCCATAGAAAGCCTTTTTTTGTTTTATTTGTTTTCTAAATTCTCCCTGAAAAAATCATTTTATTTTATTTGGTTTCTAAATTCTTCCTGAAAAAATCATTTTATTCTATTTTTTTTTTTCCTAAAGTCTCCCTGAAAAAAAAAAAAAACAAATCAGTGGGAGATTAATATTGCCCTTTCTGCTTGTGTGCCAGTCTTGACTCCTGGGTGTGCCA
Organism: Ranitomeya imitator; assembly: GCF_032444005.1. NCBI lineage: Eukaryota > Metazoa > Chordata > Amphibia > Anura > Dendrobatidae > Ranitomeya > Ranitomeya imitator. The sequence goes on from NC_091283.1 coordinate 622,303,227, forward strand.
TCTCTCTCTCTCTTTCCAATTGTGGGCCATAGAAAGCCTATTATTTTTTTAGCTTGATTTGGGTTCCAAAATCTACCTGAAAAAATCACTACATCAATCAGTGGGAGATAAATATTGGCCTCTGGGCTTGTGTGCCACTCCTGACTCCTGTGTGCGTCATCTCTCACTCAGTGGGCCATAGAAAGCCTTTTTTTGTTTTATTTGTTTTCTAAATTCTCCCTGAAAAAATCATTTTATTTTATTTGGTTTCTAAATTCTTCCTGAAAAAATCATTTTATTCTATTTTTTTTTTTCCTAAAGTCTCCCTGAAAAAAACAAAACAAAAAACAAATCAGTGGGAGATTAATATTGCCCTTTCTGCTTGTGTGCCAGTCTTGACTCCTGGGTGTGCCATCTCTCTCTCTCTCTCCAATTGTGGGCCATAGAAAGCCTATTTTTTTTTAGCTTGATTTGGGTTCCAAAATCTACCTGAAAAAATCACTACATCAATCAGTGGGAGATAAATATTGGCCTCTGGGCTTGTGTGCCACTCCTGACTCCTGTGTGCGTCATCTCTCACTCAGTGGGCCATAGAAAGCCTTTTTTTGTTTAATTTGTTTTCTAAATTCTCCCTGCAAAAATCATTTTATTTCATTTGGTTTCTAAATTCTTCCTGAAAAAATCATTTTATTCTATTTTTTTTTTTCCTAAAGTCTCCCTGAAAAAAAACAAAAAAAACAAATCAGTTGGAGATTAATATTGCCCTTTCTGCTTGTGTGCCAGTCTTGACTCCTGGGTGTGCCATCTCTCTCTCTCTCTCTCCAATTGTGGGCCATAGAAAGCCTATTATTTTTTTTAGCTTGATTTGGGTTCCAAAATCTACCTGAAAAAATCACTACATCAATCAGTGGGAGATAAATATTGGCCTCTGGGCTTGTGTGCCACTCCTGACTCCTGTGTGCGTCATCTCTCACTCAGTGGGCCATAGAAAGCCTTTTTTGTTTTATTTGTTTTCTAAATTCTCCCTGAAAAAATCATTTTATTTTATTTGGTTTCTAAATTCTTCCTGAAAAAATCATTTTATTCTATTATTTTTTTTTCCTAAAGTCTCCCTTAAAAAAAAAAAAAAATCAAATCAGTGGGAGATTAATATTTACATTTGTGCTTCAGTGACAGTCCTGCGTGTGTGGCATCTCTCTCATTTGTTGCCACCAACAACAGAGTGTGTAACATTGTGCCTGATTTTCGTTGTGGTCTCACTCACCTGTAAAGGGGTAGCTAAATCATACTGAAGTTATAGCTCACCGTGTAATTTGTGTGACAGCAACAAATACCGTTAGTTTGTTTACGTTTTTAAAACAATGAGGAAGTATGGTGGAAGAGGTCGTGGCCGGGGGCGTTCATTGTCAGCTGGTAATGAGGGTAGTGGTAGTGGTGGAGCATCAGCTGGTCGTGGGAAAAAAAATATTGCACCTAAGTCTGGAGCTGTGGAGCCAGGTTCGTCGTCTGGCTACACAAGGCCTTGAACGCTCCCTTTTCTGGGAGTAGGAAAACCGCTTTTAAAGCCGGAGCAGCAAGAGCAAGTTTTGGCTTATCTTGCTGACTCAGCCTCTAGCTCTTTTGCCTCCTCTCGTGAAACTGGTAAATGTCAAAGCAGCGCGTCGTTAATGGATGTTCACGGTCAGGGACAAGTCGCTTCCTTGTCCTCTTCAGCAAAAACAACAACAGAGAAGAATGCAGCAGGCGACACAACGGGTTACTCCATGGAGCTCTTTACACATACCGTCCCTGGCTTAGAAAGTGAAGCAGTTAACAGTCCATGCCCATTACAAGTTGAATCTGACATGGAGTGCACTGATGCACAGCCACAGCCAGACTACTATGCTGGTCCTTTGACTCAGACCACAACATTGCCCTCGCAGGGTGCTGATCAAGAATCAGACCCTGATGAGACTATGTTGCCCCATCACGAACGCTATACCACCGACCGACACGGTGACACAGACGAAGTTGCACACGAGCTACAAGAAGAGGTAATAGATGACCCAGTTCTTGACCCCGATTGGCAGCCATTGGGGGAACAGGGTGCAGGCAGCAGCAGTTCTGAAGCGGAGGAGGAGGGGCCGCAGCAGGCATCAACATCGCAACAGGTTCCATCTGCCGGGCCCGTATCTTGCCCAAAACGCGTGGCAAAGCCAAAACCTGTTGGAGGACAGCGTGGCCATCCAGTTAAAGCTCAGTCTGCAATGCCTGAAAAGGTATCCGATGCTAGAAAGAGTGCAGTCTGGCATTTTTTTAAACAACATCCAATTGATCAGCGCAAAGTCATCTGTCAAAAATGTTCAACTACCTTAAGCAGAGGACAGAATCTGAAAAGTCTCAATACAAGTTGCATGCATAGACATTTAACCACCATGCATTTGCAAGCCTGGACTAACTACCAAACGTCCCTTAAGGTTGTAGCACCCTCGGCCAATGAAGCTAGTCAGCAACGCAACATCCCTTCCGGCAGTGTAGGGCCACCATTTTCCGCACCACCTGCAGTATCTGTGCAGGTTTCTTTGCCAGGCCAAAGCAGTCAGGGTCAGGGAATCACCAGTTTCGTAGTAGGAAACACTGCATCTAGGGCACCGGTGGCAACAATACCATCTCCCACCGTCTCTCAGTCTGCCATGTCCACCGGCACCCCCGCTAGTTCCACGATCTCCAGCTCTCCAGTCCAGCTCACCCTACATGAGACTATGGTTAGAAAAAGGAAGTACTTAGCCTCACATCCGCGTACACAGGGTTTGAACGCACACATAGCTAGACTAATCTCGTTAGAGATGATGCCCTACAGGTTAGTTGAAAGCGAAGCTTTCAAAGCCCTGATGGACTACGCTGTACCACGCTACGAGCTACCCAGTCGACACTTTTTTTCCAGAAAAGCCATCCCAGCCCTCCACCAGCATGTTAAAGAGCGCATCGTCCATGCACTCAGGCAATCTGTGAGCACAAAGGTGCACCTGACAACAGATGCATGGACCAGTAGGCATGGCCAGGGACGTTACGTGTCCATCACGGCACACTGGGTAAATGTGGTGGATGCAGGGTCCACAGGGGACAGCAAGTTTGGGACAGTTCTGCCTAGCCCACGGTCTAGGAAACAATTGGCTGTAGGCGTTCGCACCCCCTCCTCCTCCTCTTCGTCCTCCTGCAGAAGCGAGAGCTCGTCCACAGACCGCAGTCGCACAACCACTCCATCCGCAGCTGCCACTGTTGCACACCAGGTCTCCCATTATGGGGCAGCTACTGGCAAACGTCAGCAGGCTGTATTGGCTATGAAGTGTTTGGGCGACAACAGACACACCGCGGAAGTTCTGTCCGAGTTCTTGCAGAAAGAAACGCAGTCGTGGCTGGGCACTGTAGATCTTGAGGCAGGCAAGGTAGTGAGTGATAACGAAAGGAATTTCATGGCTGCCATCTCCCTTTCCCAACTGAAACACATTCCTTGCCTGGCTCACACCTTAAACCTGGTGGTGCAGTGCTTCCTGAAAAGTTATCCGGGGTTATCCGACCTGCTCCTCAAAGTGCGTGGACTTTGCTCACATATCCGCCGTTCGCCCGCACACTCCAGCCGTATGCAGACCTATCAGCGTTCTTTGAACCTTCCCCAGCATCGCCTAATCATAGACGTTGCAACAAGTTGGAACTCAACACTGCACATGCTTCAGAGACTGTGTGAACAGAGGCGGGCTGTTATGTTTTTGTGGGAGGATACACATACACGGGCAGGCAGTAGGATGGCAGACATGGAGTTGTCAGGTGTGCAGTGGTCGAAGATTCAAGACATGTGTCAAGTCCTTCAGTGTTTTGAGGAATGCACACGGCTGGTTAGTGCAGACAACGCCATAATAAGCATGAGCATCCCCCTAATGCGTCTGCTGATGCAAAGTTTGACGCACATAAATGATCAGGCGTCTGCAGCTGAGGAAGAGGAAAGCCTTGATGACAGTCAGCCATTGTCTGGCCAGGGCAGTGTACAGGACGAGGTAGCGGGCGAAGAGGAGGAGGAGGACGAGGAGGATGATGGGGATGATTATATTTTTAATGAGGAAGCTTTTCCGGGGCCACTGGAAATTGGTGGCGCGGCAAGGCCGGGTTCTGGTTTTTTGAGGGACACAAGTGACGTGGATTTGCCTGAAACTGTCCCTCAACCAAGCACAACCGCAGATTTGAGAACTGGAACTTTGGCCCACATGGCGGATTATGCCTTACGTATCCTCAAAAGGGACACACGCATAACTAAAATGATGAATGATGACGATTACTGGTTGGCCTGCCTCCTTGATCCTCGCTATAAAGGCAAATTGCAAAATATAATGCCACATGAGAACTTGGAACTAATATTAGCAACCAAACAATCAACTCTTGTTGACCGTTTGCTTCTGGCATTCCCTGCACACAGCGCCCGTGATCGTTCTCACACGAGCTGCAGGGGCCAGCAGACCAGAGGAGTTAGAGGGGCAGAAATCAGAAGTGGCGTTGGCCAGAGGGGTTTTCTGACCAGGTTGTGGAGTGATTTTGCTATGACCGCAGACAGGACAGGTACTGCAGCATCAATTCAAAGTGACAGGAGACAACATTTGTCCAGTATGGTTACAAACTATTTTTCCTCCCTTATCGATGTTCTCCCTCAACCGTCATTCCCATTTGATTACTGGGCATCAAAATTAGACACCTGGCCAGAATTGGCAGAATATGCATTGCAGGAGCTTGCTTGCCCGGCAGCTAGTGTCCTATCAGAAAGAGTATTCAGTGCTGCAGGTTCAATACTAACAGAAAAAAGGACTCGTCTGGCTACCCAAAATGTAGATGATCTAACCTTCATTAAAATGAACCACAACTGGATTTCGAAATCTTTTGCCCCACCTTGCCCGGCTGACACCTAGCTTTCCTATGAAAAGGTCTTGCCTGTGGACTATTCTGAATGCCTTTTCCAATCTCGTAATTTTCTGCACCTGATTGTCCAGCATACGACATGTTTACACCTCACTAAATGGCCAAACTCCCCACACGGGGCCGTGGTATCGACACTTGGCGACAGCACCCGTGAGAGTGCAGTTTGTCTGAAGAGGTGGGTGAGCCCGCTTTTGGTCGACGGCACTGCCACTGGGTCCCTCCTAGTACAATAAAGTGTCTCTGGCGGTGGTGGTGCGCACCCAACGTCAGACACACCGTTGTAATATGAGGGGCCCTGGGCCTGTACCGCCGGCCACAAGACAGTTTCCCCCCACCCCAGCTCAAACAGTGCTCTACCACTTGCAAAATTATCTCACAGCTCCACCAATGTTTAGTCTATGCGCTGACATCCTTCAATGCCTGCCACTGACAATACCATTGTATTGACATTTTTGTTATGTTAGGCCTTCGATGCCTGTCTGTGGTCACTCCTTCCACTAGGCCTCCACTGACCACACCACTGCTGCCCGTGTACCCCTGTAACCAATTTAAAATTGCCTACAGCCATGTGTTATTATTTTAGGCCTTCGATGCCTGTCTGCGGTGACTCCTTCCACTAGGCCTCCACTGACCACACCACTGCTGCCCTTGTACCCCTGGAACCAATTTAAAATTGCCTACAGCCATGTGTTATTATTTTAGGCCTTCGATGCCTGTCTGCGGTCACTCCTTCCACTAGGCCTCCACTGACCACACCACTGCTGCCCGTGTACCCCTGGAACCAATTTAAAATTGCCTACAGCCATGTGTTATTATTTTAGGCCTTCGATGCCTGTCTGCGGTCACTCCTTCCACTAGGCCTCCACTGACCACACCACTGCTGCCCGTGTACCCCTGTAACCAATTTAAAATTGCCTACAGCCATGTGTTATTATTTTAGGCCTTCGATGCCTGTCTGCGGTGACTCCTTCCACTAGGCCTCCACTGACCACACCACTGCTGCCCGTGTACCCCTGTAACCAATTTAAAATTGCCTACAGCCATGTGTTATTATTTTAGGCCTTCGATGCCTGTCTGCGGTCACTCCTTCCACTAGGCCTCCACTGACCACACCACTGCTGCCCGTGTACCCCTGGAACCAATTTAAAATTGCCTACAGCCATGTGTTATTATTTTAGGCCTTCGATGCCTGTCTGCGGTCACTCCTTCCACTAGGCCTCCACTGACCACACCACTGCTGCCCGTGTACCCCTGGAACCAATTTAAAATTGCCTACAGCCATGTGTTATTATTTTAGGCCTTCGATGCCTGTCTGCGGTCACTCCTTCCACTAGGCCTCCACTGACCACACCACTGCTGCCCGTGTACCCCTGGAACCAATTTAAAATTGCCTACATCCATGTGTTATTATTTTAGGCCTTCGATGCCTGTCTGCGGTCACTCCTTCCACTAGGCCTCCACTGACCACACCACTGCTGCCCGTGTACCCCTGGAACCAACATCAGAAAATATAAAAATAAGTATTTTGCTTATAAAAAAGAAAATACTGGAGAGATATCAAATGCAGACATTTTAACATTAAAAACAAACACATACAACAAAAATCTGGTACAGTACTAAAAATGGCCACCAGCTACAATAACTTTCTCCTGCAAGTAGTTAACTGAAAGGTTTTTTCAATTTTAAACACAGATATGGCATCCACCGAGTGTTGTCCTGTCGCGTCTTCTTTATATTATTGCCAAGAAGATGCAAAACAATGAAAATAATAAAATCATTATTTACCAAAAAAATAGAGTAAGTCAAAACCACATTGCAAATAAACATTCATTACAAATAAAGAAGCAGGGCGCGTCCGAGGGTGAGTATATACCTAATAAGAATATAATCACCCTCGGACGCGCCCTGCTTCTTTCCGACAGCCTTCCTTCCTAAGAATCAGCCCTTCCGTGGTGTAGAGAGAGGGTTTGTTACACTCCAAGGTGTTCCCCAGGTTGCCTTTCCTGAGCTTCGATCTTCCGGCTCTCGTTTAGTAGTTGTTGGAAACTACGCTGCATTGGGCCTACAAATTGGGTATGGGGTGTAGAGAGATGGTGTGTTCCACTCCAAGGTGTTCCCCAGGTTGCCTTTCCTGAGCTTCGATCTTCCGGCTCTCGTTTAGTAGTTGTTGGAAACTACGCTGCATTAGGCCTACAAATTGGGTATGGGGTGTAGAGAGATGGTGTGTTCCACTGTAGAGAGATGGTGTGTTCCACTCCAAGGTGTTCCCCAGGTTTCCTCGCCAATGCTTCGATCATCATGCTCTCGCTTAGTAGTTGTTGGAAACTACGCTGCATTAGGCCTACAAATTGGGTATGGGGTGTAGAGAGATGGTGTGTTCCACTCCAAGGTGTTCCCCAGGTTTCCTCTCCATTGCTTCGATCTTCATGCTCTCGTTTAGTAGTTGTTGGAAACTACGCTGCATTAGGCCTACAAATTGGGTATGGGGTGTAGAGAGATGGTGTGTTACACTCCAAGGTGTTCCCCAGGTTTCCTCTCCATTGCTTCGATCTTCCAGCTCTCGTTTAGTAGTTGTTGGAAACTACGCTGCATTAGGCCTACAAATTGGGTATGGGGTGTAGAGAGATGGTGTGTTACACTCCAAGGTGTTCCCCAGGTTTCCTCTCCATTGCTTCGATCTTCCGGCTCTCGTTTAGTAGTTGTTGGAAACTACGCTGCATTAGGCCTACAAATTGGGTATGGGGTGTAGAGAGATGGTGTGTTACACTCCAAGGTGTTCCCCAGGTTTTCTCTCCATTGCTTCGATCTTCCGGCTCTCGTTTAGTAGTTGTTGGAAACTACGCTGCATTAGGCCTACAAATTGGTATGGGGTGTAGAGAGATGGTGTTTTACACTACAAGGTGTTCCCCAGGTTTCCTCTCCATTGCTTTGATCTTCCGGCTCTCGTTTAGTAGTTGTTGGAAACTACGCTGCATTAGGCCTACAAATTGGGTATGGGGTGTAGAGAGATGGTGTGTAACACTCCAAGGTGTTCCCCAGGTTTCCTCTCCATTGCTTCGATCTTCCGGCTCTCGTTTAGTAGTTGTTGGAAACTACGCTGCATTAGGTCTACAAATTGGGTATGGGGTGTAGAGAGATGGTGTGTTACACTCCAAGGTGTTCCCCAGGTTTCCTCTCCATTGCTTCGATCTTCCGGCTCTCGTTTAGTAGTTGTTGGAAACTACGCTGCATTGGGCCTACAAATTGGGTATGGTGTGTAGAGAGATGGTGTGTTCCACTCCAAGGTGTTCTCCAGGTTGCCTTTCCTGAGCTTCGATCTTCCGGCTCTCGTTTAGTAGTTGTTGGAAACTACGCTGCATTAGGCCTACAAATTGGGTATTGGGTGTAGAGAGATGGTGTGTTCCACTGTAGAGAGATGGTGTGTTCCACTCCAAGGTGTTCCCCAGGTTTCCTCGCCAATGCTTCGATCATCATGCTCTCGTTTAGTAGTTGTTGGAAACTACGCTGCATTAGGCCTACAAATTGGGTATGGGGTGTAGAGAGATGGTGTGTTCTACTCCAAGGTGTTCCCCAGGTTTCCTCGCCAATGCTTCGATCATCATGCTCTCGTTTAGTAGTTGTTGGAAACTACGCTGCATTAGACCTACAAATTGGGTATGGGGTGTAGAGAGATGGTGTGTTCCACTCCAAGGTGTTCTCCAGGTTGCCTTTCCTGAACTTCTATCTTCAGGCTCTCATTAAATTGTGGTTAAACGGAACAACTGCATTTGGCGTACTAGTTGGTTTGGGGCCTACTATCGGTGTCTGCCGCTCCTTGCTGTTCTCCTGGTTTCCTGTCCTGAAATTCCATTTTCAGGTGCTCGTTAAGTAGTTGTTAATGTTAGACTGCATTTGGCCTACTAGTTGGGTTGGGGCCTACTATCGGTGTCTGCCACTCCTTGCTGTTCTCCTCCACTGAACAAAGCTGTGCCGCCTGTTTACTACTGTTGCCAATTTTGAACTGAATTTCGACTACTTACTGATTTGGGCCTACTCTCTGTGTCAGCCTCTCATTCCAGTTGTCCTCCACTGCAATGCCCCCTGATTAGTCCTGTGTTACCAATTTTGAACTGCATTTAGCCCACTTTATTCTTTGGGCCTATATCTGTGTTTCCTCCTCATCCTGCCCATTGCCCAGCCAGTGATAGATGAGTCTGCTGGTACATTGACCCATAACGCAACATTTCCCGTGCACGCTAGACTGCAAGATTGTGACCCTGCTGAAAGTCAGGTCCCCCTTCCCGCATACCATACCACCTTACACGGGGACAAACAGGAAGGTGCAGATGAAAGTGCAGGTTCCTTCATCAGGTGGGGGGAGGAATACTAGTTGGCGACGTCACTGGCACAGGGCCTCTCATGGTACGCAAAAGTGTTGCTGCCGGTGGGAGGCGCCCCCGCCGTGCAAACACACCGCTGTACTTTGAGGGGCCCTGTGCCAGTGCCAATGCCAACGAGTGGGCCCCCCCGCTTGCTCAGGTTCACAGCACTTGCAAAGTTGAAATACTTACCTCTCCCTGCTCCACTGCCGTGACGTGGTCCAGATTTCCTGGGCCCACTAATTACTTGAACCAGCCCTACCCACCACAACTTTAGCCAAATGACCCCCAATTTCAAATGCCTTCCAATTATTATAAGGTAAATTACGCTTGACAAGCTTCATTAAGAAGAATGGATGGTTTTGACATTAAAATGGGCACTCTAGGTGTTTTCCTGGCCCCCACTCACTGCCGACTATGCTGCCCCATTGACTTGCATTGGGTTTCGTGTTTCGGTCGATCCCGACTTTACGTCATAATCGGCCGATTTCACTCGACCCGACTTTTGAGATAGTCGGGTTTTGCGAAACCCGGCTCGACTCTAAAAAGGTCAAGGTCGCTCAACTCTAGCAGGCAGCAATAAGGAGTGGACTGATGCACAAATGAAATAAAAAGTGTGGACAAACAAAAAAGATAGCTGTGCAGAAAGGAAGGAACAAGAGGATTTGTGCTTTGAAAAAAGCAGTTGGTTTGCACAGCGGCATACACACAGCAATGCAGCTATCAGGGAGCCTTCTAGGGCAGCCCAATGAGCTACAGCGCTGAGAAAAAAAAAAAAAAAATGTTGCCTCCACTGTCTCTGCAAACCGAAGGTGGTGTTGGACAGTGGAAATCGCTACAGCACAAGCGGTTTTGTGGTTAATGGACCCTGCCTAACGCTATCCCTGCTTCTGACGAAGCGGCAGCAACCTCTCCCTATGCTCAGATCAGCAGCAGTAAGATGGCGGTCGGCGGGAACGCCTCTTTATAGCCCCTGTGACGCCGCAGACAGCAAGCCAATCACTGCAATGCCCTTCTCTAAGATGGTGGGGACCAGGACCTATGTCATCACGCTGCCCACACTCTGCGTTCACCTTCATTGGCTGAGAAATGGCGCTTTTTGCGTCATTGAAACGCGACTTTGGCGCGAAAGTCGCGTACCGCATGGTCGACCACGCACAGGGGTCGGATCGGGTTTCATGAAACCCGACTTTGCCAAAAGTCGGCGACTTTTGAAAATGAACGACCCGTTTCGCTCAACCCTACTACCAAGACATTTCCCAAAAACAAATGTTGAAACTATTGAAATAAAACGAGTATTTTTCTGGGTAACTATCCCGCGCAGTGTATCCACCTCCAATGTTCTTTCTACCTTTACTTTCATCCATTATTTTATATCGCTTTCCCTTGATGATCCCCAGCTATACAGTATATATTGACTTTCACATTCACAGAAAAATCGACAGTATTTGTTGAGGAAATTGAAATAAAATTCATCTCCACGCAGAGGAACTGTATTTTCTCTTTGCCCCGCTTTCTCTATTCTTGTTTTATGTGTATCGTACAGATTCAACTCTTGGCCCTATTTCCCAGCAGTATCAATAATACAGAATGATGATCCATCTGTTGACTCCTTACATACTGTATGAAGACGGAGCCTGGGAGACAAGTGTACTCACCAGCTTTCTCAATGATTCATGTTAGACATTCACTGTAATCGAAACAGTTAGATTAACAAATATAAAACTGGTCAAAGTTGCCACTGACACGTGACCCCGCCATAGTGAAGCATATATCGAGCACAAGAACAAAGTGGTCCTTATGTATCAGTAGCACAATGTATTGACAAAATACAACCAAATATGGTTTTTCACAGTATATGCTCTTTCACATAATACAAAAATAGGGAAAAAGGAAAAAATGGGAAGAAAATAAGTCAGCTCACCAATCCCTCAACAGTGCAATGATGTCCATGCACGGAGCCGCCTTGGTCAAGGGCGTAGTCCAGAGCCAGCAATGAAAAAGAAAAAATAATCTCCAGCATGGATCTTCTAAAAAGTCAATTTATTGGAAACACTTTAAAATGCAAACATTTGCAAAAAAGAGATGGGGGTCCCAGGTGGTCAACGCCGACCCGTTTCGACCATCAGGTCTTAGTCATGGCTAAGATTATTATTATTTTTTTTTTCTTTTTCACATAATGGAACAACTAATACGTATTGTTTCAAAGATCGCAGCTGGTGAGGACACGCTGAATCCACCATGCTGTTACGTTTTTGTCACGAACAGCACTCTGCTGCCCCCGATCATCCAGACAATTACGCAATTGACAGGCTGTTTCCACTAAGGCAGCCTATTGGAGAACTAGCAGTGAGTGTATGTACACCTCCGATTCCAACTCATGGAATATATGTATGTACAGAATATATGCACACACCCCCGGTTATTCTATGACAAACCGTATACCACATTATTAGCTAAACACACCATACATCCCTCATTGTGTTCTGTATGGTGACGTACTGATATATTAAAGGGCAGAAGGCAATAATTTTGTCTGTCCACTGATGACAGCAAACATGAAACTTTTTGCTACAGCTCTTGCTGTTAAACAGGTATCAGGGGATTTGTAGGGTCTGAAATCGCCACCTTCAGAGGAGGCATTGCATGTTTGGGAAAAGGACCAGGCCATTTTACCCCCTTCCTGACCAGGCATAGTTCGCAAGGCCGAAAAAGACATTTGTCCATCCTATTCAGCTTATATTCTGTCAGAATAAATCCCCAGATCTACGTCCTTCTAAAGAACCTAATAACTGCAAGATACAATATTGTTACGCTCCAGGAAGACATCCAGGCCTCTCTTGAACTCCTCGACCACTCGAGACACATTTTTGAGTTTCATCGTACATGTGATTTTAATTCTCTAGCGATTTTCCTCATTCGGATATTAAAATAATTTTTGCTTTTTTTTTGCAATACATGGAGCTTCATTTTTATGCATTTTTTTTCGTGTTGCCAAAGCTTCAATTCAAGGAGGTTTCTGGACGCTTTAACCGCACCTTCAGAGTTGCCAACTCCTCTAGTCCAAGAGATCCCAGCTTTTGGATATTTCGGGAGACTTGGAAAATATGTATTAACCACGTTTATAAACCCCTTCACGACAAAATCTAAATTTGCATCATGATTGGGAAGGGGTTTCCGCAAAATGACAAACACTTAAGTCCAGAGCTGTTCCCTTACGGTCGCTTAAGTAATAGCCAAGCTTAAATTGTCACAGCCAGGGCGGACTGCACTATTTAAGCCTCTAAATTCCATGCTCAATAGTGATCGCAGCATTTAGAAGACAGGAAGAGGGAGGGGGCTCCCTCTCCAACCCAACATGACCATGGGGGCTGATGTTAGTCATGCCAACTGGAGGTTACATACGTCCTTCGAGTCTGCCAGCCACAGTGGCCTGTTAGACCATGCCACAAGCATGGTCAAAAGGCATTCAGCCAGTGTAACAGTGACAGCTAAAATGCATTGCAATGCAGGTGCGCTGCAAAGCATTATTCTAGAAATTACGTAAAATTAAAGTCCCATAGAGGAACTAAGTAAAAAAGTTTTAAAAAAGTAAAAACAAATTGTAAAAATAGTTTTTGAAATCGCAAAATAAAGAACAAAAAAATGAAAAAATAATCTATTTATATAATTGACTTGTAATGTTTTTTTTTATGTCACCGTATCCCAGAATTCCAAGTGGAGAAAGTTCACCGACCAGATGAGCGACGTGTCTACAGGCAGAGGAAGCCGGTCACATTAAAGGGGTTTTCCCACGAACGAAAGTTCATTTTAAAAATTGACTGTGTCTGACCGTGTACGGAGCATATCACATCTCCTGGGCAGGGAAGGAAGCAAAAGACAATACTGACATTACAGCAGGGGATCACAGTGGATTTATTTTTTGAGGTAAAATATTTTATCTCACAAACTGTGCATGTTTGGTACACTGTCAGATACAGACAATTTTTTAAATGAACTTTTGTTCCTGGGAAAACTAATTTAAAAAGCAAATATCAAGTACAACATGGCTCCTCCTATCAAGTACGCCAAAGACAATGAAAGGAAAGCAGCAAAGGCACAACGTCCAAGACAACAAAGGGAAAATGAGACTCTTGAAGAGCAACAGCATCACTGGGACAAAAACAATGTGTATAAGCTATAGGCGTCAAGCACATGAGCCCCCTGATGCACAAAGTCTTTAGATTATCACAGAATACCATTAGGCAACAACAGCGCCGCATGCCAGCCCCCATCGTGACATTACCGCCCTCCCGATACGATAGCATCGGGCATCCATCTAGTAATATTAATAAATGTAAAAAAAAAAGTTACCATATTTGTCACTGTCATTTCCGGAACGATCCGATCTATAAAACTGTCACACTATTTAACCTCTTCAGTGAACACCATAAAAAGATAAAAATAAAAACCATGGCAAAAACTTTTTTTTTAATCATACCACCAAAAGGTGGAACAAAACGAGATCAAAAATCAAATGTATATAAAAAATGGTGTAACTGAAAATGTCATTGTGTCACCAAAAAAACAAGCTGCCATATAGCTGTATAGCACCATCAGCAGAGAAATAAAAAAGCTATAGCTCTCAGAATATAGAAATGCAAAAAAATTATTGTTTCTATAAAACAGTTTTTATTGCGTAAAAGTGGAAAAACATAAAAAAGATATAATGTGGTATCATTGGCCTTTTAGATAGGCAGGTCCGAGGTGGTTGTGCGGTTAGAGATTGACTAGTCTGAACAGGGACCAGTTGGGTGTAGGTGCAGCTTCTCTCTATAGTAAGTCTTCCTTACTCCCTTTACTCGTGAGTGTGGTACATGCATAACAGTCTCACAATTATCTTGCCATACAAACAGGCTGCTGAACGAGAAAAACACTTGCTCAAAGAAATGGTCTTTTATGCTGCTGTGTAAACAGGAGTCGAAATGTCAAAACACCATGATAGACTATACACATCGTTTACCTTGGCCTACCTGTATAAACAGGCATTCAAACGATAAACATTTACAGATCAGCGGTCGTATCATGCTGCCGGTTGGTCTATGTAAATGGACCTCAAGTTGTCATCACCATTAAGAATGGTATGTTGACCAGATTTATCATTTTTTCTATCAGCTACCAGAATGTACATTTACTTTACCCCTACATTACAACATGTAAGAGAATGCCTAGCAAAAACTGAGGTTATGCTTTGTTGATAAAAATCTCTTTGTAGTCTCTAATTGAAATGCAACACTCACTAAAGTCGTGGGGTACTCGGAACCGGGTCGGTCGGCTCTTAAAGGGTGGTCACAGCAGCAGTGACACAGTCTGTGGCCCTGGGCGTGCAATAAAAGGGATAAGGGAAATGTTTGTAAGTGACTATTCGTGATGCCACCTGTGGTGTTCGGCTAGAGATGGCCGACGATGCTTAAGGGGACTGCTGGGGCTGGTGGTGTTGCAGCTGAGATGGTTTGACTTCCACAGGTGGAGCAAGGCCCCATGGCTATCAGAACAGTCTATGAGGGGTTGTGGACGTTGGGGTGCAAGAGGACACAGGGACTGTAGCATCTTTACCTTTAATTCTAGATGCAGTTCGGAGCACAGGTAACAGGTGATATTAGAGACTGGGCATCCTGGAAGCAGTTCAGAATTCCCCTAGCCAGGATTTGTTGGAAGCCTCCCTACTGCACTGCTCTCTGGGTTCCTAATGCTTGTAGTTCTCCTCAAGTCCCTCTCTCAGTCTGTCCACTTAGTGAAACACTACCCAAATGGTAGGCAGCTTGAGCTTTTTCCAGGTGTCACTCCCTCATGGTGACTCCGGGCTCTCGTATGCGACTGTGCCTCCGGGTGTCAGTTATGGCCAGGAGACCTGCAATCTCCTGTCCTCCGAATTTGGCAGCGGAGCCTGTAGTTCCCACACAACCACGGACTGCAGTGTCCACTCTGTAGCGCTCAATCCTGGGGTGAGCTCAGTCGCAGCTCCACTCCCAGGCTCTCCTCACATGCTTCCTCTCTCTTCATTGTCTCACACTGAACTCACTAACCCCGCCTCCAGGCCAGAACTTATAGGGAAGCTACCCTGAAACCAGGTTTAGATCTCCCCTTCTGGTCTGGAGTCAGGAAAGTTGTTGTATGCCAGCGTACCTGCTAAGGGAATCCCTTCTTGCTTCCAGGCATGGCATCACCCCTTCTGAGGGAGGCAATGCCACTGTGGCAACCGGACTCCTGGCCACACCTATGTTTTATGAAAAACCAAAACAAAGACCTCTATCCTGTAGCAAAGTAAAAAGATTTTGAACAATGGGGTACAATTAATTAAACTGGTATTACATGACCCAATATTAATCCATCATTTTATTAAAGTAAAATGTGCTAAATTTATTAAGAGGTGCCCTTTTGACTGTCCTTACTCATTAATTGAAATATATGACTGCTATGAGCATGCACAGGTTTGCACTATAGTTTGCACCGATTTTCTCTGCCCCTAAATAATTAACTTGCAAAAGTGCAAAAAGATCTCAAATTATAGCAAACAAATGAAATTTAAAAAATGTTATTTTTTTTCAAGCCACATAAATGATTTTATGATGTTCATAAAGGGTTAGAAACACATTCATGAAAATTTGGAATGTACTACTTTTAAGATTTTCAGGTTTTTGCTTCTTCTGAACTTTCATATTTGTTGCTTACCAGAAATGCTGCTCTTGATCTGTGACCATGTAGCACGGAGAATAATAGTAGACCTTTTGAACTAGATTAATCATACGTGAATGTTTGTAGAGAGTCTTAAAATACAACCAGCCACTGTTAATAGATATGTGAATTTCTGGGAAAGGGTA
The DNA here is from genome assembly GCF_032444005.1 of Ranitomeya imitator. Classification (NCBI taxonomy): domain Eukaryota; kingdom Metazoa; phylum Chordata; class Amphibia; order Anura; family Dendrobatidae; genus Ranitomeya; species Ranitomeya imitator. The sequence goes on from NC_091283.1 coordinate 622,319,365, forward strand.
CAGGAGATGACCTTAATTTCTGCTGCATAGACAGTAAAGCTCACAAATAAAAATAGAAGTACAAATAAATTATTAGTCTGTTTCATTTTCCAAAAGTGCGCTAAAAGTTGCTGCGTTATTTCATCCTGTGACAGCCGAGGATAGATGGTTGATGAATGCAGATAGAAAGTGTGTGTATAAAGAAGGTCATAAATATATATTGAGTTAGAACTTCTTCATCTCTAAAAGATGCCCGACACTTTGTGGAGAGAACAAAAACACCAGATGTTCTGATATTTTTTGAGATTTAAGAAATCAAAGAAACAGTTTGGAGAACTCTGGATAAATACAGTCTATTGCTTCTTAGCCCCTTTTAAGAAGTGGAGATTGATAAGGGGGACCTCTGTTGAATAATTATGTAAATAGCTATATTAGCGTTTTTGTTTTCCCTGTACAAGCATACGGCACAAGAAGGGATGAGAATCATACCTTTGTTGAATAATTCATTAGCTATGCATATTTGTGATAATTAGTTCCCATTCATTCTTAAATTTGTATTACGGGATCTGACAGCTTCTTACGAGGGGGGATGGGATAAGACATTGTGTAGTTTTGCAGGAAAACACTGAATTAATGCCTCATTATGGGCAATGATCAGATTGATGGGCTTTGTTTTCTAAGCAGTGATTTTTTCCAAAAAATCACTTTTAACTCTTCAGTAACAAGGCTTAGAGGTAGTTTTTTTTTTTTTTTTTTGGGGGGGAGGGTTGAAACACTTCCACAGCTTTATTTTTTTATTTCAGCACTGGAGTGGTGCCACTAATGGAAGTTCCCTGACACTAGTATTATACTTAGAAGCTACCGTCTTCAGCTGCTCCATACCCACTCAGCCATCTTGTGATCGCAACGTCTGACTGACTGGAAGGCCAAGGTGACGACCACAAGCTCTCAAGTAAGTCTATGAGACCCTCATTCTGGCCTTGTTCTGGCTCTCATAGACCTACATTGATTGGTGACTTCCGGATCGCTCAGCAAATACTGGAGCGATCTAGTAGGCCTCAAAATGCAGAATACTAACCAAATTAGCGCCGATAACAGAGGAAGATGGCAGCTGGTGGGTATAATACTAGGGGCAGGGAAGTTACATAGTGGCACCACTACAGAGGGAAAATGAAAAAATAATGCTGGAGTGGGGCTTTAGAAGAAAGCTTTAGCCTTCTTGTTAGTTTTGTTAAAAATTTTCATATAGGCTTCATAAAAGTGATATGGATTTTAAATAGGTTTTGAAACCACCATGTAAATAGCTATCCCCCATTTTTAATGGTATCAACTATTCAAAGGTGGTAGGAGATACCTTTCAGATCAGTGCTGCAAATGCTCCCATCAGTCTTGAGTACATTGATTAACTTTTTCTTGTAGTCCAATAGATAATGTTTGGAACGCTGGAACGTACATGTGGCCACCTTCTCAGTTTTATGGACATTTCAGAGACACATGCTCAGGCTTGGCAGGAGTCTCTTACCTGTGGATAGATGATAACTATTGGGAATATCCAATTAAAGAAGTTGTCCACTTAAAAGTGAGTCCTCCAATCACTATATATCAGCTTGTTTGCTCTTTTTATGGCATTTTTTGCTGTGTTCTGACAATAACCACATTTAGTATAGAAGTGATCAAAGTTTAAGTAAAAGGTACATCTATTTACATGGATTTACACTTTTAGAGCCACTCTAAAGGTACCTTCACACTCAGCGACGCTGCAGCGATACCGACAACGATGTCAATCGCTGCAGCGTCGCTGTTTGGTCGCTGGAGAGCTGTCACACAGACAGCTCTCTAGCGACCAACGATGCCGGTAACCAGGGTAAACATCGGGTTACTAAGCGCAGGGCCGCGCTTAGTAACCCGATGTTTACCCTGGTTACCATCGTAAAAGTAATAAAAACAAACACTACATACTTACCTTCACTGACTTTCCTGCACTGACTGTGAGCACAGCGGCCAGAAAGCAGAGCGGTGACGCCACTGCTGTGCTTTCCGGCCGGCCGGCGCTCACAGCCAGTGCAGGAAGGCACAGCGCCGGAGGACAGACAGCGGAAGGTAAGTATGTAGTGTTTTTTTTTTTTACTTTTACGCTGGTAACCAGGGTAAACATCGGGTTACTAAGCGCGGCCCTGGTAACCCGATGTTTACCCTGGTTACCAGTGAAGACATCGCTGAATCGGCGTCACACACGCCGATTCAGCGATGTCTGCAGGGAGTCCAGCGACGAAATAAAGTTCTGGACTTTCTGCAGCGACCAACGACAGCACAGCAGGGGCCTGATCGCTGCTGCCTGTCACACTGGACGATATCGCTAGCCAGGACGCTGCAACGTCACGGATCGCTAGCGATATCGTTCAGTGTGACGGTACCTTAAGTCCAGCGTTTTGTGCTTTTATACTCCAAGTGTTTTGGCTGCTGCAGTAACATAATGTCAACAGGGCACATCAGCACTGCAGCAAATCACTGAGTGCAGTAACTTGTGCTGCCTACATTTTCCAAGCTTTAAACATAGTAACATAGTGACACAGTTAGCATGGCCGTAAAAAGACATTTTTCCATCCAGTTCAGCCTATATTCCATTCCATCAGACTAAATCCCCAGACCCAGAACTGAGTTCACTATCACCACCTCCTCAGGCAAGGAAATCCAGATTCTCACTGCCCTAACAGTAAAGAATCCTCTTCTATGTGGGTGGAAAATATCACAGAAATATTCAATGTAAGTGCCCCAAAAAATAATAATTCACCGACTAAAGCACTAAATAAACAAATAAATCAAATACACATTAAAACGTAACATTTACTAATAATATAGATAAAAACAACAACACTCACGTCCTAAAAAAGTCTAATGTTTGGCTGAAAAAAGATACAGGGTGCACTCAGTCCCTAATATGCAGGCTATCTGTGCCCTACCTTGCTGCGGAGGTTAGCACCCTATATAACCTGCGCAATGGTGCCCCCGCTCAACGTAGGCTATCCCTGACTCACCCTGGTAAACCCTCAAGTGAGGAAATTGAAAGACAAACAGCAGACCATACAAATCAGACAAACAGATAAATATAATCGTCAAATTGACCAATGTGCTACATAATTAGAGCACATAAAATAATGTGCAAGACAGTGTGCTCTTTCTATAAACATATAACGCACACTCAGTACATAATTGCACATATCCCCATATAGCCTATAGTATTTTTGCGGGATTTCTCTCTGCACCTAGATCCGCTCTGCCTGCCTGCGGGGGTTGGCACTCTAAAGTCCTGCTCAATTGGCGCCCCCGCTCTCGTCGTCTGGCCCTAATACGCCCTAACAGTGCCCAATGGCAAAGATAAAAAAAATAAATCAATTGCAGACTGAGCGTGCAGGTACTAACAACGATTATACACAGATCGCTAATAAATATGTTGAAGAGAATGGGTCCCAACACCGACCCCTGCGGTACCCCACTGGTCACAGCGACCCAGTTAGAGACTATACCATTTATAACCACCCTCTGCTTTCTATCACTAAGCCAGTTACTAACCCATTTACACACATTTTCCCCCAGACCCAGTATATCAAACACTTAAGAAAAATCAAGATATACCACATCTTATGACTTACCTTGGTACAGCCTATGAACTCAGTGATTAGCTGCAGCAGTGACATCATGTCAACAGGACACATCAGCACTGCAGCAAATCACTGAGCTCTGCGCCTTGTGCATGGTGCTGAGCGTGGTATTGGCTGCAGTCGTGATGTGACCTGTCGACATGATTTCACCACTGAAGCCAAAGCACCGGAGCAGCGTTAAAGAGCCAGCACTGTACCCGGAGATTATGAGTGCAATCTGATTTCGGTATTTTAGATTACAGGAAATGTTTGGAATCCACTTTTGTAAAAAGTGAAAAACCGCTTTAAAGGGAATAGGGCACCCCAAAAATCATATATGAGATAAGGCCATCAGCACCTGTTGAGGGCAGAGCAAAGTACTGCAGTGCGCAGGCGCCGGGCCTGTCTGACCTTTTGCGCCAGGAAGACAAGAAGAAGACATCATCGTATGAAGATGGGAGGCACTGGACCAGGACCGCGACACCCATGGGACCAGACCGTATCGGGACCGCCCCTGGGTGAGTATAATAGAACCTGTTTTTCTTACCTTTACATCGGGGGCTTATCTACAGCATTACAGAATGCTGTAGATAAGCCCCTGATGCTGGTGGCATTATCTCATATATACGATTTTTAGGGAGACAGATTCCCTTTAAGTAAAGATTTTAAGCTCTCTACAGCACTTTACTTTTTGATGACCCAACCAAATAACTTGTGACATGGAGGAAGTAATATATTTGTGACTTTCATATCTACAGTTTTAGGTTTGGATTAAAGGTTTAAACTTGCATCATAAAAATGACAATTTTTTTTAAATGTCTCCATTTCAATTCTCAATGGCATTACAGTAATCTCGCCTCTGAAATGAAATCTAATTTACAAGAAAATCAAAAGTGACTCGTGCTAGTTTGAGGTTGACCATGAACGTGTTCGCTTTGGCATCACTCTGTCCTCCCCCACAACCACTGCCACCTATATTTCTAAACTGATTTACTTTAGAGGAAAGCTAACCATTAATAATTTCAGGTTCTTCAGTATATATTCTTTTATTTTAAATTGAATAGGTCATCTCCTATTAATATTTTCCTAGTAAAAATTATCATATCATAATAACATGTCATACCATTCATGGCTGCTACACAATAATTAAGACTAGGATGTGCCTAATTTCTACATTTACGGTACCTTTTTTAGACATTTCACAAATTCCAATTTTTCATGATACATGTAGAGGGCTGAAAATGAACCGTCCACCCAATTACAAAAAATGCCAGTTATGTTCTGAACTGTCCAGCTATATTATTGTGAATTGTTATGGGATACTGTTGACCCCACTGTGGAGAAAGTACTGTCTGGTTATCTAAGTTACTTTATTGTAATGCAGATTACGTTATGCGTACGGCGCACTAACAGCAATGTATGATATTAGTAGGTAATGTTGTGTCTGATCAGTTAGGTATGGACTTATTTGCTATGAAAATGTTTATTGCTGCCATATGTTGTGCTACACAGTTTGTGATAGCTTTTAGGAACACTGTATGAGTATTGTGAGTAAATGACAAATTTACGAGAAAAATGCTCTGGTCAAGTAATGCCCAGCGAGGATGCCATGGTAGTGGTGAGAAGGTCAGATACCTGTAAAGGGGACAAATATTAGGGTGGTTGTGTGCCCCTTCAAATAAATATAGACTGCAGGTGAATGGCAGCTGAAATGCAGATGTGCACAGGAGACAGATCAAGTACAGTCTGCTAGCAATCTATACCACAGGGGTCCCCAACTTTTCTTATTTTGAGAGCCACATTCAGCTCTAAGGGATGATCTCGAGACACACTACAGTGCATCCGTAAAGTCATGGTGCACTTTTGGCCAGTCACAGGATCTATTTATAGTTTACATTTTGGCGCCCTTTCTCTCGCCCAATCATATCAGACCTGTTCATGAGGAGAGATGACAAAAACCAATCAAACAACACAAACCCATTTAAGCTGTTGCTGAGCCCCCAGTCAGATTAACCCCCGATAAGCTGAACTCTGATACACTGCCAGCTCTGTGACATCATGCAACCACAAGCTTATGCCAGCTGTGTGGTTTTCCATGCCAGTCGAGATGTGGATGGTACAGAGTAAAGTTCAGTGTGTTCTGTGGCTCACTAAATTCGAATCCGTGACCAAAGTGCTACGTGAATATTGGTGCATTTATAGTGAAGCGCCACCACATAGGAATAACATTACTCGGTGGGATAAGCAGTTGAAGGAATCCGGCAGTTTGGAGGAGAAATCCCGTTCTGGTAGGCCATCAGTCAGTGACGAGTCTGTAGAAGCTATGAGGGATAGCTACCTAAGAAGCCCTAAAAATTCTGTGCGTGCGTGTGCTCGACAATTACACCTAAGCAAGACTACAGTTCATAAGGTGTTAAAGAAACATCTCTGTTCTATGGGGTACAAATTGTGTCTGTTGCACGCTATCAAACCAACGGATAAACCCAAGCGAGTCGCGTTTGCAACAGATACAGTGGGGCAAAAAAGTATTTAGTCAGTCAGCAATAGTGCAAGTTCCACCACTTAAAAAGATGAGAGGCGTCTGTAATTTACATCATAGGTAGACCTCAACTATGGGAGACAAACTGAGAAAAAAAAATCCAGAAAATCACATTGTCTGTTTTTTTAACATTTTATTTGCATATTATGGTGGAAAATAAGTATTTGGTCAGAAACAAAATTTCATCTCAATACTTTGTAATATATCCTTTGTTGGCAATGACAGAGGTCAAACGTTTTCTGTAAGTCTTCACAAGGTTGCCACACACTGTTGTTGGTATGTTGGCCCATTCCTCCATGCAGATCTCCTCTAGAGCAGTGATGTTTTTGGCTTTTCGCTTGGCAACACGGACTTTCAACTCCCTCCAAAGGTTTTCTATAGGGTTGAGATCTGGAGACTGGCTAGGCCACTCCAGGACCTTGAAATGCTTCTTACGAAGCCACTCCTTCGTTGCCCTGGCGGTGTGCTTTGGATCATTGTCATGTTGAAAGACCCAGCCACGTTTCATCTTCAATGCCCTTGCTGATGGAAGGAGGTTTGCACTCAAAATCTCATGATACATGGCCCCATTCATTCTTTCATGTACCCGGATCAGTCGTCCTGGCCCCTTTGCAGAGAAACAGCCCCAAAGCATGATGTTTCCACCACCATGCTTTACAGTAGGTATGGTGTTTGATGTATGCAACTCAGTATTCTTTTTCCTCCAAACACGATAAGTTGTGTTTCTACCAAACAGTTCCAGTTTGGTTTCATCAGACCATAGGACATTCTCCCAAAACTCCTCTGGATCATCCAAATGCTCTCTAGCAAACTTCAGACGGGCCCGGACATGTACTAGCTTAAGCAGTGGGACACGTCTGGCACTGCAGGATCTGAGTCCATGGTGGCGTAGTGTGTTACTTATGGTAGGCCTTGTTACATTGGTCCCAGCTCTCTGCAGTTCATTCACTAGGTCCCCCCGCGTGGTTCTGGGATTTTTGCTCACCGTTCTTGTGATCATTCTGACCCCACAGGGTGGGATTTTGCGTGGAGCCCCAGATCGAGGGAGATTATCAGTGGTCTTGTATGTCTTCCATTTTCTAATTATTGCTCCCACTGTTGATTTCTTCACTCCAAGCTGGTTGGCTATTGCAGATTCAGTCTTCCCAGCCTGGTGCAGGGCTACAATTTTGTTTCTGGTGTCCTTTGACAGCTCTTTGGTCTTCACCATAGTGGAGTTTGGAGTCAGACTGTTTGAGGGTGTGCACAGGTGTCTTTTTATACTGATAACAAGTTTAAACAGGTGCCATTACTACAGGTAATGAGTGGAGGAAAGAGGAGACTCTTAAAGAAGTTACAGGTCTGTGAGAGCCAGAAATCTTGATTGTTTGTTTCTGACCAAATACTTATTTTCCACCATAATATGCAAACAAAATGATAAAAAAAAACAGACAATGTGATTTTCTGGATTTTTTTTTCTCAGTTTGTCTCCCATAGTTGAGGTCTACCTATGATGTAAATTACAGACACCTCTCATCTTTTTAAGTGGTGGAACTTGCACTATTGCTGACTGACTAAATACTTTTTTGCCCCACTGTATGCTTCATCAGATCGACAATGATGCAAGATTTTTGCAGAAGATTATGTTTAGCGATGAGGCAACCTTAAAACAGAGAATCATATATGTTATTCGCTCTATTACACCAGACGTCCTTACCCATGTGTGGCAAGAACTTCACTATCATTTGGATGTGTGTAGGGAAACAAATGGAGCTCACATCGAACTGTACTGAACAGGTATGAAACTGGGAGAGTTTTTCTTTTATTTGGAGCAGATTTCACATTTCTATCTTTTTTTGTTGTTTTCCAGTGACTGGTCAAAAGTGCACCATGACTTTACACTGTATATGCAAAGAAATGTTAGAAAGCCCCCTGTGTGCCCATTTGAATTGGCTGCTTGTAAAGTAATAAAGCTGCAAGTGCCAATGTATCAAGTACTTAAACCAAAGTGCCCCCACATTGAAAAGTAATGACCTCATTGCCCCCCAGCCTTAAAAATAATAATGGCGCTGGTGGCCATTCATAAAATACTTATGCCATGAATGACCCCTTATAAAGAAATATTGCTGCAATTGCTCTCTTAAAAAGTAACTATCTCCCAAATGTCCCCTTATAATGTAATAAAACTCCAATTAGTAAAAGAGTAATTTAAATTATCATGACCTTGGTGCTTTTTGCAAATTACTATTGCACTAAGTACCCTGAGTGCCCCCAACAAGAATTAAGACCCCATGTGGTTGCCAATATGAGAGTGGCACTTGCCTTAGCATACAGTCACTAGCTACTCATCAGGGGCTTGAGAGCCAGATGAAGCTCACGTATGTGTGGTGAGTGTGACACATACACCTGTGGTAGTTCGAAAGGCTTCAACGGCCCATTAGCACTTCTGGATTTATTTGCTCTGGTGCTAAATGGGTTAAACTGCTTAGTTGACCTCCCAGTGTTCTCTGTCTTGGGTTGTATCAGCTGTTCTGAGTTACTTACTCCCTGCAGGTACAGTGGGGAAAAAAAGTATTTAGTCAGTGACTAATTGTGCAAGTTTTACCACTTTAAAAGATTAGAGAGGCCTGTAATTGACATCATAGGTAGACAACAACTATGAGAGTCAAAATGATAAAACAAATCTAGAAAATTACCTTGTCTGATTTGTCAAGTTTTATTTTGCAAAATATGGTAAAAAATAAGTATTTGGTCATTAACAAAAGTTCATCTCAATATTTTGTTAGATATCCTTTGTTGGCAATGACAGTGGTCAAACGTTCTGCAAATGTTCACAAGGTTGGCACACACTGTTGGTGGTATGTTGGCCCATTCCTCCATGCAGATCTCCTCTAGAGCAGTAATGTTTTGGGCCTGTCGCTGGGCAACATGTACTTTCAACTTCCTCCTATGTTTTTCTACGGGGTTGAGATGTGGAGACTGACTAGGCCACTCCAGGACCTTCATATGCTTCTTACGAAGCCACTCCTTTGTTGCCCTGGCAATGTGCTTGGGATCATTATCATGCTAAAAGACCCATCCATGTTTCATCTTCAGTGCCCTTGCTTATAGAAGGAGGTTTGCACTCAAAATCTCACGATACATGGCCCCATTCATTTTTTCATGTACATGGATCAGTTTTCCTGGTCTCTTTGTAGAGAAACAGCCCCAAAGCATGATGGTGTCACCCCCATGCTTCACAGTACGTATGATGTTCTTTTAATGCAACTCAGCTTTCTGTCTTCTCCAAACATGACGAGTTTTTTTTCTACCAAACAGTTCTACTTTGGTTTCATCAGACCATATGACATTCACCCAATACTCTTCTGGATAATCCAAATGCTCTCTAGCAAACTTCAGACAGGCCCAGACATGTACTGGCTTAAGCAGGGGGACACGTCTGGCAATGCAGGGTCTGAGTCCTTGGCGGCGTAGTGTGTTACTGATGGTCCCAGCTCTATACAGGTCATTCACTAGGTCCCGTGGGGTTCTGGGATTTTAGCGCATCGTTCTTGTGATAATATTGACCCCACGGGGTGAGATCTTGCGTGAAGCCCCAGATCTAGGAAAATTATCAGTGGTCTTGTATGTCTTCCATTTTCTTATTATTATAATATACAAAAGAAAAGAAAAGAGCCTACAATTCCCAAATGTAACTAATCATAATCAATAACAACTTTTGCCATGGAAACCATCTGAAAAATATATGTCTTTATTAGTACTTCAATACAAAACAGGCAAATAAGTGCACGTAATAAAAATCAGAATTACTGGACAGGTCAGATAAGCAATGATGCAAACTGGCAGTGACAGGCTATCCGTAACATGAGCACACCCAACAATTACCAAGATATACACCTCATAGAAGTATTGAGTAAGATAAGTGAAAGTGAAAAACATGTACAGTATATATGGGTAACAATTAAAGTAATGTCAAACGGCATCCTCCCCAATAAATGAGAAGTGTGGCAAGATCACCACACCCCTAGCAAGTGAAAAAAAGAGCGTCTGAAATTGCATGCATTTTAAATACAACTAATTTTTACCCATGGGATGCCACAAGCCTCTGCCCAGATACCCCAATGCACATTTTGCTACTGCTTCATCGGGGGGCAGTGTCTTATTATTGCTCCCACAGTTGATTTCATCACACAAAGCTGCTTGCCTATTGCAGATTCAGTCTTCCCAGCCTGGTGCAGGGCTATAATTTTGTTTCTGGTGTCCTTTGACAGCTCTTTGGTCTTCACCATAGTGGAGTTTGGAGTGTGACTGTTTGAGGTTGTGGACAGGTGTCTTTTATACTGATAACAAGTTCAAACAGGTGCCATTACTACAGGCAATGAGTGGAGGACAGAGGAGCCTCTTAAAGAAGAAGCTTAAGGTCTGTGAGAGCCAGAAATCTTGCATGTTTTTAGGTGACCAAATACTTATTTTCCACCATAATTTGCTAAATAAATCTTGCCAAATCAGACATGGTGATTTTCTGAATTTGATTTCTCATTTTGACTCTCATAGTTGTGGTCTACCTATGATGTCAATTACAGACCTCACTCATCTTTTTAAAGGGAACCTGTCACCTGTTTTGGCCTCTGTAAGATGCGGCCACTGCCTTCAGGGCTTATCTACAGAATTCTATAATGCTGTAGATAAGCCCCCGGTCTGACCTGTTATATTATACTCACTCGGGGGGCCGTCCGGTCCGATGGGTGTCGCAGGTCCGGGTTTGGCACCTCCCATCTTCTTGCGACGCCGCCCTCCTGCTTCTTCATCGCTCCCCAGCATTGGCACTCCTGCGCAAGCATACTTCTCTGCCATGTTGAGGGCAGAGTAAAGTACTGCAGTGCGCAGGAGCTGGGAAAGGTCAGAGAGGTCCTGCGCCTGTGCACTGCAGTACTTTACTCTGCCCTCAAAAGGGCAGAGAAGTACGCCAGTGCAGCAGCGCCAATGCTGTGGTGTGATGAAGAAGCAGGAGTTCGCAAGAAGATGGGAGGCGCCGGACCCGGACCTGCAACACCCATCGGACCGGACCGACCCCTGGGTGAGTAAAATATAACTTATTTTTCTTCACTTCCTGGTCGGACCGGGGGGCTTATCTACAGCATTATAGAATGCTGTAAATAAGCCCTGAAAGGCAGTGGCCGCATCTTATAGTGTCAAAATCTACTGACAGGTTACCTTTAAGTGGGAGAATTTGCACAATTGGTCGCTGACTAAATACTTTTTTACCCCAATGTATAAGATCTCTTCTCCTTGCTTCTACCTTGCCAGTGATAGTGGTACGCCCACCAGGGCAATGGGGATACTCCGTAACGGGTCTGACCTTAAAGGGGATGTCACGGTGGCTACCACCTGGTCCGTTGCTCTGGTCACCCAATTAAAGAGGAATGGTCTTTTAAGGGGAATTGTGCATAAAGTCTATTTTTTGTGATGCCACCCGTGGTTCTCGGTCTGTAGGGACAGACGCCGCTTAAAGGGGTTCTCTCGGGTGATGGTATGGTGGCTGGATAGTGATGCTTCCCACAGGTGAAGCAGGGTCCCCAGGCCTCCCAAGGTGTGTGGCAAGGATGTTGTATGCCGACGAATAAGTGGATGAATCAAGTTGTAAAGTCTTTACCTGGTTTACTGGTGGTAGTAGTCCACAGTCCAGGGTACCAGGTACAAGTGTCCTTAGGTCCAGCCGGCTCAGATGCAATGGTACTACAGATGTTATTGCTATTCATGGGTAAAAGGTGCTCAAGTGCCGTGAAAATAACCCTTAATTCCAGACAAAAAATATATAGTAATGATACAAGTATCCAAATGGCTGTAGTAAACTGCGTGCTATGCCATTAAACATGACAGGGTTGTATGCTCTCATCCGTGCTTACCCATGATGTTGCTAAGTCAGGACACGTGTCCACTCTGCCACCAAAGCGCTTTTCACCTCTTTCTCAGTTGTAGTGTGGGCTGATCGCTTAAAGTTTTTAGCCCTCAGGTTCTGCTAAGTGTCCTAGATTCCCACTAAAGCCTTGGGCTCCCGGTACCTGGTTGCTGCGCTCTGGTTCTGAGGATGCCTGATTGCAGTTCCCCTCTGAGTCCGTTATCTCTCCTCTACTCCTTCCCTATGTTGCTCCACCACATTCAATCCCTCGGGTTATCTCTCTTTCCAGAAGCCGCAGCTCCCACGTGGTTGCTAGGCCTCTCTCCCTCTGTTCCAGACGTCCATCTCCTATCTCTCCTTCCTGGAGACTTTTGCCTACTGACTGACTCCTCTTCCAGACCAGGATGCCTAAAGCTAAGGGAAGCTCCCCTGAATCTGGGTCCTGAGCTCTCCCTTCTGGCCTGGATTTGGAATGTGTTGTGTGTGGGTGCCTTACCTGGTAAAGAGAACTCCATTGCCTCCAAGCATGATATTACCTTCCCCAAAGGGAAGGCAACATCACTGTAACAACCGGTTACCTGGGGTGTTACAATAGATTTACCAATTCCTGGTGTGGAGTTGTTGGACTGTTCAGAGTTTGTAGCAGGTCGACTGGAGTTGTATTCAAGATATTTCAGTGTGGATTTTGTTTGTGTGATTCCTCCCAATCCTGTTTTCATTTGTTTTTTTCACACCTATTCCTACCTTATTTCCCAGTCAGCTGTTTGGTGAGTGGTTTTGTATGATTGTAGTTTTATTTTATCCCTGTCTGTTTACCCCTATCTGTCTCCTTTGTGTTATCTTATTCACTCCTGTCTCATTCCTTGCTGGATGGGGGAGCGAACAGATAAGTGTTATTTTTGGAGCATAGCCAGGTATGAGACCCCTGTGTCTCCACCAACCCCTGACTGCACTTTATCTGGAACAACTATGGATCCTATGGCTGCTCTGACAGAGCAGTTACAAAAACATTGTTTGAAGGGGGCAAACCTCTGTTCAGTTGCTTTGCATCACCCACCTTTGACTTGAGGTTTTGAATCTGCTAGTCCCAGGCAACACCTGTCTGAGCCTAGACTAGCTTTGTTGGCACAAGTTTCTGGGGTTCAGGGAGGCCTGCAAACAGTATTTTAGACTATGTCCATATTCCTTGGGCACCAAGGAACAGCAGGTGGGGATAATCATCTCCATTCTCCAGGGGGATCCTCATGCCTGGGCATTTTCACTTCAGTCTGGTTCCCAGTCACACCAGACGGTTAAGAATTTTTTTAGTGTTTGGGTTTCATTTAAAATTATGCCAAACGCGTCTCCAGGGCTGAATCTAAGTTATGTCAACTTCATCAAGAAGACTGGCCAGCGGAGCAGTTTTGTTCCATGTCCCATAGATGGTCCATGGACACTAGGTGGAATGATCTAATGCTCTGAAGTCAATTTTGTGGGGGGCTTCCTGAGAAGGTAAAAGATGCCTTTATTCTGTATGAGACTCCAGTTTTCCTGGAGCCTGCCATGTCTTTAGCAATTTGTGTAGACTGTCATCCAAAAGAGAGACAAAAAAGACACCTCCATTTTTGGGAGTCATGTGTCTAATGAACCTAGGCCTGAATTCACTGATGATCCCATGCAGTTGGAGGGAACAACTGTTGCACCGGTCCTCCAAAAGTTCGTTATTTTTTTTGTGGGAGGATGGATCATTTTGTTGTTACCTACTAGTGATGATCGAATATACTCGTTACTCGAGATTTCCCGAGCACACTCGGGTGACCTCCAAGTATTTTTTAGTGCTCGGAGATTTAGTTTTCATCACCGCAGCTGAATGATTTGCATTTGTTAGCCAGCATAAGTACATGTGGGGGTTGCCTGGTTTCTAGGGAATCCCCACATTTAATCATGCTGGCTAAGACATGTAAATCATTCAGCTGCGGCGATGAAAACTAAATCTCCCGAGCATGCTTGGGAAATCTCGAGTAACGAGTATATTCGCTCATCACTAGTACCTACCCATCCATACGTAACCGCAAACAGCTACCGAAAAACTAAGAAGCTCAGGTTGCATGGAGATTATCAACCTTGGTGTACATATTTCTCCTAATGGTAATTCGTAGCTCTTTTTACCTGGCAAAATCCTTTTAGGAGGATGAAAGATGTTTATTTCTGCTTTTTTTGATAGTGGGGTGGGGTTTAATCTGGTTGACACCCAGGTGGTCCAGACCCAGCGGATAATTAATGATGACTTGTCAAGACCTATTCCAATAAGCGGTATAGATTCTACACCACTGAGTCAGGGGCATTTCAGTCTGGTTGTTCAGGATATATGTCTTCAGGTAGGAGCCATGCACATTGAATCCATTATTTGTTATGTGCTAGAGGGCTAGCCCTTCCCAGTGGTTCTTGGCTTGCCTTCGCTGACATCAAACAATCCTGTAGTGGACTGTCAGGCATGGGAGATAGTGAGGTGGAGCAATTACTGTAAAAATAACTCACACTCGTTTATCCATGGTAACTACCAGGGCTCTACCGATGTATTTGATTACGCGGATGTGTTTTCAGTACAATGGTACAAGAACTACCTCCTCATTGCCCTTATGATAAGAGATGAGCGAACTTGTTAAGAAAACGTTTGCCAATCTCAAATTCGGCATGAAAGTTGCACATTCGGATTCGTGCTTGGTTTCCCAAGCATTTTTCCTCAAAATCAGCAAAATTCCATCATAGATAGGTAAATGATCATGTTTTCACTAATGGTTTTGTTTTGACTTTGTCTAGGGTAGTGATGCTGCATGCTGAGCGGGGGGACGTGTTTTATGAGGGGAGGGGATATGTCTAGGTGAGAGCAGCATCAGAGTGTAAATATTTTTTTTCATTTTTTTCTGCAATAACTTAATGTGTGTACATTCCAGCAGCCAATAATGCCACAGAAACCATCCACAACGTCATGACACAAGGTCTTCTGTGATTGGCTGCCAAAGTCACATGTCCCTGGTCATATAAAATGCAGACATTTTGCTTTGCTGGTGCCTTTTTCTCCATTTAACAATGCAGACAGGCTGCTCCTGCAAGTTAACTTGTCATTTAGTAAAAGAGGATCCTGTCGCATATGAAATTGATCTTCCAGTATATAACCAGATTGTGCTAAAACTGTGTTTCAGTCATGAGGCCCCATTTGCTAATCCAAATTGTTTGTGAAAAAACTGTGTTGCAGAGAAAAATCTGTAGACGCCAATTGCTCTTCATAATCCTTAGGCCCAATATAGGGGTTTAACCAGGATGCCCTATTTGCTAATCCAAATTGTTTGAGATAAAACTGTGTTGCAGTGAGGAATCAGAAGGCCCCAACTGTGCCTCAAAATCGCTAGTCTAATCATAGAGGTTCAACCAGGAGACCCTATCTGCTAATCCAAATCATTTGGGTTAAAACTGTGTTACATTGAGGAATCAGGAGGCCTCATTTGCTCATCAAAATTGTTAGGCCTAATATAGGAGATCAGCAAGGAGGTCCTATCTGCTAATCCAAATCATTTTGGATAAAACTGTAATGCAGGAGGAATCAGAAGGAACCATTTCCTCATCAAAATCGTTAGGCCTAAAGGTACCGTCACACTGAACGATATCACTAGCGATCCGTGACGTTGCAGCGTCCTGGCTAGCGATATCGTTCAGTTTGACAGGCAGCAGCGATCTGGATTCTGCTGTGCCATCGTTGGTCGGAGCAGAAAGTCCAGCACTTTATTTTGTCGCTGGATTTCCCGCAGACATCGCTGAATCGGCGTGTGTGATGCCGATTCAGCGATATCTTCACTGGTAACCAGGGTAAACATCGGGTTACTAAACGCAGGGCCGCGCTTAGTAACCCGATGTTTACCCTGGTTACCAGCGTAAACGTAAAAAAAACAAACACTACATACTTACATTCCGGTGTCTGTCCCCCGGCGCTGTGACGTCACCGCTCTGCTTTACGGCTGGCCGGCGCTGACAGTGCAGGAAAGCACAGCGCCAGAGGACAGACACCGGAATGTAAGTATGTAGTGTTTGTTTTTTCTTACGTTTACGCTGGTAACCAGGGTAAACATCGGGTTACTAAGCGCGGCCCTGCGCTTAGTAACCCGATGTTTAACCTGGTTACCAGGGGACCGGCATTGTTGGTCGCTGGAGAGCTGTCTGTGTAAGGCCGGCTTCACACTTGCGAGTTTTACGGACGTAAGAGCGCAGAAACTACGTCCATAAAACTCGCAAAACATACGGCACAATTATTCTCTATGCCCCTGCTCCTATCTGCCGTATTAAACTGATCAGTATTATACGGCTTTCTACGGCCGTAGAAAATCGCAGCATGCTGCGTTTGTCACCGTATTGCGCAAATAAAACATCAATGAAATTCTATGGAAGCCCCAAAAATACGGATCACACACCGACCAGCAGTGTGACTTGCGAGAAATACGCAGCGGTGTTAGCGAGAAAAGCCGGTAATTCATTGCGGTGTACAGTAAAATCACACTGACAGCTTCCAGTAGAATAGGTAAAATAAATGTGTACACATAGACTAGGTATATATATATATATATGTCAGTGAGACACACACATATATATATATATTAATATTTCTTCCAGCGCTAGACAGCTTGAAAGCCGGTAATTCAATTACCGGCTTTTGCTTTCTCCTTCCTAAACCCGACATGATATGAGACATGGTTTACATACAGTAAACCATTTCATATCCCCATTTTTTTGCATATTCCACACTACTAATGTTAGTAGTGTGTATATGCAAAATTTGGCCGTTCTAGCTAGTAAATTAAGGGGTTAAATGGCAGAAAAAATTGGCGTGGGCTCCCGCACAATTTTCTCCGCCAGAGTAGTAAAGCCAGTGACTGAGGGCAGATATTAATAGCCTGGAGAGGGTCCATGGTTATTGCCCCTTCCTGGCTAAAAACACCTGCCCCCAGCCACCCCAGAAAAGGCACATCTGGAAGATGCGCCTATTCTGGCACTTGGCCACTCTCTTCCCATTCCCGTGTAGCGGTGGGATATGGGGTAATGAAGGGTTAATGCCACCTTGCTATTGTAAGGTGACATTAAGCCAAATTAATAATGGAGAGGCGTCAATTATGACACCTATCCATTATTAATCCAATACTAGTAAAGGGTTAAAAAAATACATAAACACATTATTAAAATTATTTTAATGAAATAAAAACAAAGGTTGTTTTAATATTTTATTGAACGCCCAATCCAATCACTGAAGACCCTCGTTCTGTAACAAAAAAAATATAATAAACCAACAATATCCTTACCTTCCGCAGATCTGTAAAGTCCAACGATGTAAATCCATCTGAAGGGGTTAAAATATTTTGCAGGCACGAGCTTTGCTAATGCAACGTTGCTCATGTCTGCAAAACCCCGGAGAATGTAGGTAAAGTAGGTCATTGACCTATATTTACCTGCATTTGCGGTGAGGCGCCATCTGCTGGCTGTTCCTAGATCGTGGGAACTTTCCTAGAAAGCTCCCTGGCTCGAGTTCATATGAAAACAACCAGCAGAGGGCAAAAATATCGGAACTCGATATCGGAATTCCGATACAGCAAATATCGGCCAATATCCGATATTTGCAGTATCGGAAAGCTCAACACTAGTGTTAATATTAATGAAAGCTCAACTGAACAAGCACCAACTCCACCAACTGAACCAACTGAACAAGTCATCCTATCCATCGACTTGCATCACTAGAGAGGTCTTTAGACCTACCGGTTAACTGTTTAATTTGGAATGTTCCAACACCGTGGAAATCCACTTTGCACATGTTGCAGCGACTGTTTCAGCAGTGACAAGCCCTGGTGCAGTATGTGCTTTTGCATCCTTCTGCACAGTTTTGAAATGGCTACTAAGATGGTTAGCGTTGATGATGCCAGAATCAGCACCACTATTTGGGTAATCTACATGCTGGAGCACCCTTTGAATAGTCTGTGTGAGAAGGTTGTAGTCCCAGAGGTAACAATATCTCAAATTTCCAGGGTGTCATCGCACAGGTGGGTGCCATGGGAGGGCAGCTTACAGCGATCGAGGGGGGCTCAGGTTACCAAACAAACTGTTAGTGAAGATTCAGGAGCTGAGGAACAAATGGAAGAGGATAAGGTGATAAATGCGCAACAGTCAGGAGATGAAGAGGATAATGATCCCCTCTCTGTTGTACATGGTTGGCGTGAGGGGACAGAGGAGGCAACCTTGAGTGTTACCCCACCACCAACACACCATGGACTTGGACCTCATGGAACGGCCCAACACATGAGCACCTTCTTGCTGCACTATCTTCAACATGATGCCCGTATTCTTAGGGTTAGAAATAGTGCTGACTACTGGGCTGCCACTCTGCTAGATCCACACGGTACAAGAGTAAATTTAGCCAGATGCTTCCCCCGCCCTGGAAAGGGATATGCGCATGTGTATCAAATCACACTTGTAGACAATTTTAAAGACTGTTTTTCCTCAGGACAGCAGTGAGGCACACAGTATGCATCCCAGTTCTAGATGTCCAACCCCAGGAACGTTAAGGTGACATCGCAAAAACATTAGCATCAGCAGCAGCATCAGTGGTATAACCAATTTCTGTGAATCGTTTCACACATTTTTTAGACCAGGCAGCGGATCAGTACAACAGAGTACAATTCTAACATGTTGTGGACAACTGGAGAGGATAAAGCAGGAGTATCTGGAAATTGCAGACAGCCTAGCTTTCAGCAAAATGAACAAGAAATGGATCTCCAATGATTTTTGCATCCCAGTCGACAATGGACAGACTAGGCAATGGTGTACTTTTTAGTGTCATTCATTGATCTCACATTATTGCAGTCTGTGCCACCTTTGTGGTGTTTTGTGTGCCTGTTGTTGCTACTGTTGCCGATGTTACAATCAATTTTTTTGAAATGTGGAGACTCTAACTTGGGTCTCCATCTGGTGGTTTGCCTGTAGTAGAAGGTGTGTCAGAGGCCTATCATACTGTTTCTACTCTGTGGAAATCGGTGTCACTTTAGTTGCATGTGACAATAATTTATTGAAATTTGGAGATTCCAAGTTGGGTCTCCATCTGGTGGGTTGCCTGTGTAAGTAGGGCTCCCAGACAGGCAGGCCTGCCTCATGCATGGCCCATGGGTCAATTGATCAGTCAACAAACTGTGTTAATTTCCTTTCATTTTTCTACCAATAGTACTGTATGAAACTGATGTTTGCGCCATCTGAGTGTGGCTGGAATAAATTTTTTTTTTTTTTTTAAAGTGGAGGTGTTGCATGAGGTATCAGGGCTCCCAGCTAAGAAGGCTTACACCACTCCCTTAACCACCAGGTCCTCATTGAAATTTAAATTCCAAGCTGTAAATGCTGGTCGAGACCCTGATACCTCATGTATGGCCCATGGCTGACTGCTGCTGTGCCATTTGCAAATTTCTACTGTAGGTCAATTGATGCAACTTTTCATGGTGGCTGCCCCTAATTTTAGCTGATTGAGAAGCTTTTGTCACCCCTTAAGGTGTTGTGTTTGCGTTAGATTCAGCTTCTCTTTGAATGTAATGGGATTCGGGTACGTTCGGCGAACGTCTAAATGTTCAGTGAATCTAACTGAACCGAACCTTGAAAGGTTTGCTCATCTTTAGTGCAGAATACACACAGTGGCTTAAATGACAGCACTCTCACGGGCAGTGGGTTGTAGAGTAGACACAGCGGCTTAAAGGATAGTTTTCCCACAGGTGAAGACATGCAGAGTACACACATCAGTGGGAGTACTGTCCTTTAATCTGCTGTTTATACTCTGCACCTCCTCACCTGTGGGAGTACTGTCCTTTAATCTGCTATGACTGCAGAGAACACAGCTGCTTAACCCATTTTCGACATTGGGCGTAATAATACGCCACATTGGACACCCCCTGTTTGGTGCGGGCTCCGACACAGAGCCCACACCTTTCCTGGCACATGTCAGCTGATCTATACAGCTGACATGTGCCCGCAACAGTCACGGGAGGAATCGCGATCCACCCGCGGCTGTTAACTAGTTAAATGCCACTGCCAATTTCTGACAGTGGCATTTAACTTGCACTTACCGGAAGCGAGTTGGAAATCCCGCCCATATACGACCCCATCATATGATCACGGGTCACCGATGGGTCGACATGATAACCAGAGGTCTCCAGTTGTCATAACCAGATTGCTATGAGAGCCGACCA
The DNA here is from genome assembly GCF_032444005.1 of Ranitomeya imitator. Lineage (NCBI taxonomy): Eukaryota > Metazoa > Chordata > Amphibia > Anura > Dendrobatidae > Ranitomeya > Ranitomeya imitator. The sequence continues at coordinate 622,339,639 of NC_091283.1, forward strand.
CTGGACATTTCTGCTACACACAGGCGATCTGCCTGTGTGTAGCAGAGGAGATCAGAAAACTGCAGCTTCTAGTCTCCCATAGAGACTATTGAAGCATGCAAAAAGTTGTTTTTAAAAATATAAAAAAAATAAAAAACATAAAAGTTAAAATTACTCCCCTTTTGCCCCATTCAAACTAAGACAATAAAAAAAATATGCACATTATTTGTAGTGCAGAGTTCAAAATCGCCTGATCTATAACTGTAAAAAAAGAATTTACCCGATTGCTAGATGGTGTATTGAGAAAAAAAAATCAAAATGCCTGAATTACATTTTTTTGGTCGCCACAACATTGCATAAAAATGCAATAACAGTAGATCAAAGGATCGAATCTGCACCAATATAGCATCATTAAAAACGTCAGCTCGGCGCGCAAAAATTTAGCCCTAATCCAACCCACAGATTACAAAAAATGGAGACACTACAGGTATTGAAAAATGGCACAATTGTTTTTTTATTTTTTAGCAAACTTTGGAATATTTTTCACCACTTAGATAAAAAGAACCTAGACATATTTGGTGTCTATGAACTCAAAATGAGAATCCGGAGAATCATAATGGCAGATCAGTTTTAGCATTTAGTGAACCTGGTAAAACAAAAAAACAAGAATCAACTGTGGAATTGCACTTTTTTGGCAATTTCACCACACTTGGAATTTTTTTCCTGTTTTCCAGTACATGATATGTTAAAACCAATTGTCTTGTTCAAATGTACATCTTGTCCCACAAAAAACAAGCCCTCAGGCTAGTTTCACATTTGCGTTTAAATCCGCAGCGTTTAAAACGCATCCGCAAGTGGTGGAAAAAATGCATGTAAACGCATACAAACGCTGCGTTTTTTAGACGCATGCGTTGTCGCATGCGGTTAAAAAAACACCGCGTTTGTACGCGTTTACATGCGTTTTTTCCTGCGTTTGCGTTTTTGGCGCGCATGATGAGAAATTTCACAAGAGAAAAATCAAGATAACCAGACACCGCTAATGGGACTACAGAGGGCGTGTATGATGGGATCTATATTTATAGACTCTAGAGCTACTGAAATTTTAATAGTTTGCTACTGTATCCTGTGTCATGATGGATTTTCGCATGGAGAGCTTTTATTTCAACCTGGATTTCAGCTTCAAGCTGTTTCTTGCCTGTGCTTTTGCTTGGGAGCAAGACAGAAATCGCGAAAGATGGAGAAGGAGACAACGTAGGCGTTTTTGGAGGCACCCCATTATCGAAGTACGTGAGAGCCGTGGAGCCTATCACACGCTCTATGCCGAGCTTATGCCAACCCGGAGAAATTCCAGGAATACACACGAATGTCACAAGACTCGTTCCGGGACATGACACCCAGCTCCGTAGAGCGATTCCACCCGAGGAACGTCTGCTGGTTACATTAAGGTACATTCAAAATCTAAACAAATGACAGTCCAAATTTAGTGTTTTCTGACATGTATTTTTGTGTATTTTCCATTCTTTCTTTATCGTAACTACACCATAAAAAGAATAGATTGTAATGTTTTTTTTGTGTTTGTTTTTCTTCCAGATTTCTGGCCACCGGAGAGAGTTTATCATCCCTCCACTTCCAATACCGGCTTGGAATATCCACCCTGTCCCGAATAGTTGCGGACACCTGCCGGGCTTTGTGGAATGTACTCCGGGATGAGTTTATACCCCTACCCACCGTGGACATGTGGCTTGAAATTGCGGAAAAATTCTGGAGTGTGTGATTTCCCCAACTGTTTAGGAGCGGTGGATGGAAAGCACATCCGCATTATCAAACCTGCCAGAACAGGATCGGAGTATTTCATGCGCTGGCTTGGGGTAGAGTGATGTAAACGGGGGGGGGGGGGGGGTGAAGAACTGAGGCCTGGCTAACCGTGGATGACGCAGAGGTGGCAGGAGAAGGGGCAATGAAACTAGAAGGGTCTGGAAGTTCGGGGATGGGGCTTGAAAAATGAGAGCGTTGAGACGCACTAGAAGGGTGAGACAAATCTGACATTACAGACACATTGGTAGGTGAAGGGGGAGGAATGCTAAGAGTCCACTGTTTTTTTTTCTGTGTTTTTTTGGGGGTTTGCCTGGTTGGGGGAGGTCTTGGTGGGCTCATATGGCGTGGCGTGGTGGCGGGTGACCTGTCAGGGTCCGGCTGCACTGTGTCAGAGTCCATAGTGCTCGTAGATCGTGCAGCCATGCCAGAGTCCATAGTGCTCGTAGAGCATGCAGCCATGCCAGAGTCCATAGCGCTTGTAGAGCGGAAGGCCATGCCAGGGTCCTGCTGCATCGTGGTAGTGGCGGTACGGAAGGCCATGCCAGGGTTCTGCTGCATCGTGGTGGTGGCGGTACGGAAGGCCATGCCAGGGTCCTGCTGCATCGTGGTGGTGGCGGTACGGAAGGCCATGTCAGGGTCCTGCTGCATCGTGGTGGTGGCGGTACGGTGAGAAGTGACCTGCAACTGTCCACACCCTCCCTTTTATCACCTTGATGGTGGGGGGTGGCTTAACAGTGTCTAGACATGGTTTTCTCAATTGAAACGCATGCGTTCAAAAATGCAACCAAACGCATGTGCTTAAAAATGCATACGTTTACATAGACAGCAATGCGTTTTTTTGAGGCAAACCTTGCACAATTGAACACATGCATTTCCAGGCGGCAAATAGACGCCTCTAGAAATTACTACTTGTTGCATTTCCGCGCCAAGCCGCAAGCGACGAAATAATGCATGCGTCGTCAAACGCTGCAAAACGCGAACAAAAAACACATGCGTTTTTAATATTAAATATAGGAAAACACGACACATGCGTTTCTATGCGGTACAAACGCTGCGGCAAAAAACGCAAATGTGAAACCAGCCTCGCAAGGCCATATTGACTGAAAAATAAAAAGTTATGGCTCTTGGAAGAAGGGGAGCAAAAAACGAAAATACCCCTGGTCGTTAAGGGGTTAAAGGACAGTAATCCCACAGGTGAGGAGGTGCAGAGTACAAGCAGCAGCTTAAAGGACAGTACCCCCACAGATATGGGTGCAGAGTACACACAGTGGTTTTAGCACAGTACTACCACAGATATGGGTTTCAGAGTACTGTGGTGCAGTAAAAGGTGTAGTGTTGGACGGAAGATATATTTCTCCCAGCAGGATAAGTTTTGGCCTGTTATTTTCCTAAGGTTGAGGACCTGCAGTGATGTCACGATCATGTGATCAGCCCATGTGATGGATACCTCACCTGTGGGTGTGGCTATAGACTATGTAATGGAGTTTCTTTTTTTTGGCACATGTTAGTCTGGGTTTGGAGCTGGGCTGGAAGAAGCCTGAACTGTCCGCTCTGCCACACATGTCACAAAGGATGGTGACATGACGTTTAGCAACCATGGGAATGGCACCTGGCGGAAGCCGCTGACCTGGCAGCCGCTTAGTTAAGCCCGTCCCGTGTAAGGGTGAGTCTGAGACCAGTGGTTCTCCAAGCTGGAGTATGTTTGGTTTTTTTCTTACTTTCTGTCACGGACTGTTTAAAGTGAAAATAAACCACTGAAGTTTGGACTGGAAGCCTGTGTGTTGCCTCATTACTGCGGCCCTACCATTGCTCACCTGAGCTAATCCCTACAGTACACACAGCGTTTTTTTGAAGAGTGTGCAGTCAGAATCTGTCCCTCACTCCAGCTGCATCCTTTCCCTACACTAATGAGAGAGCACTTATGATCTGGCCTTTGATATATTTGATAATTGATATAGAAGGGTTAATGTTTTGCTTTTATTTGACTTTTGCCTTTAATTGTTAGAATGTGTTTAGAATTTGTTCTTATGATGCAGTAGTCTTGTAGTCTACGATTCAAGGATTTTATACTTCTATATGTTTTCAATAGTCAGCAAACAGCATGTTCTGGGTACGTTGGAAATAAAGGTCAGCATGTCCCGGGGTAACGGGGGAGGGCTACATGAATTACATTGAGAGTTATATTTGTTGTAAATGATATAAAATGCTGCCTCTTGCTTCATTACATCAGATAAAAGTGACTTTGCTCACAGCACATGTGCAATTGCCTTTTTTTTCTCCAAGCGCTTGTCAAGTAAGGGCGAAATTCCACAATTTGGCCTCACTGGTGATCTGGCTATCTGACTTTGGGTCCGAGCGAAAACAGCTACAACATGATATGTTAAAACCAATTGTCTTGTTCAAACTTACATCTTGTCCGACAAAAAAACAAGCCCTCACATGGCCATATTGACTGAAAAATAAAAAGTTATGGCTCTGGGAAGAAGGGGGGCAAAAAACGAAAATACCCCTGGTCGTTAAAGGGTTAATGGACAGTAATCCCACAGGTGAGGAGGTGCAGAGTACACACAGCAGCTTAAAGAACAGTACTCCCACAGATATGGGTGCAGAGTACACACAGTGGTTTTAGCACAGTACTACCACAGATATAGGTTGCAGAGTACATACAGTGATTTTTTGCAGAGCGCGCAGTCAGAATCTGTCCCTTACTCCAGCTGCATCCTATCCCTACACTCATAGAGCACTTGCGATCTGGCCTTTATATAGGCCTGATCACATGCTGCGCCAGCCAGTCACAGCCATGCCAACTTTTTTCATGGCTCTGATGGCTCCAGAAGTGGCTACAGTCTAAAAGCATGTTGACTGGAACCTTTCAACAAGCTTTATTAGACTGGCAAACCCAAACAAGAAACCAAACAAGCAGTAAAAAGTATGAGTTCGGGGTTCTATAACAGACAATAGGTGTTCGGTGCAGCCCCCGAACTTTCCCGTTCTGTTTCGTCTATCCCTTGTTATATGAGACAGCAGCACACATGCTCAACTGTTGCTTTATGCATTCAATATTGATATGCTGGTAAGGAGGAATGGGTAACTCATGACTTCTGTACTAGTAATTTTACTTCTAACTTCTTTATTAACATTTATTTCCAATCCTGTGACTATTTTATTGTTGGTTTCGAAATTTTGTTTTAGCAAAACTCTCCATAATGGTTCCTTTTGAGTAATTTCCTAATTATGACAGGCTTTTTCTTTGTAAAAGGTATGATACAAAGCATGCTCCCCGCATAGAGCAAGACTTGTGAATAAGTATACATATGTATGCATTTATGCATTTGCTTTCTTTGATTTTCCTAAAAGACTCCTGTGTTCTCTGTTCAAGATTCTACCAATCTATTTCATCTAGAGCGGTATTTACTCTACTCCTATGGGAGCATTAGAACGCTTTTTGACATGTGAAGTTTACCAACTGTAGTTTGAGATGTATCCATATGCTTTAGAGACGTCTATAACAATAATGAACTGTTAAGGTGTAGGCTCCATGCTGCTTGTCTATCCGTTCCTGACACCTCTCTGTCAGTAGCCCTACTGGTACTGCTACCATTTAAAGCATAATGTCTTCAGTTGTTCCTTGCTTTTACCTTGCTGTCAGATTGTTACCAGATTTTAGAGGGCACACAATGGACAGAATGGCTGTAAGACTAAGAATAGAGCTATAAAACTGACATAGCATTTTTAAAACTAAAATAATCATATTCTTCCTTGTGTATCTTGTGACGTAATATTAGACTTTTTAATGGCTTCTTATAGGAAATCTGGCACCACTGGACAATATTTATCTATTCCTATGGGGATACAGGTAATTGAATGGTTAAGCCAATCTAACTTGTATGTCTCATAGCTGTGGTGTAGACATTGAGAAATTAATTTAATGATTTTTTCCAGGCTCTGGGGCGTGCGGTGCCTGGAAGAAATCACTGCCTCTTCACTACATAATACTATAACCCCCCTCTCCCATCAGCGTCATACTGACCTGGTTGGTGCTGTAAACCCACAGATGCGCTGTGCTATCGCGTGGTTACGCAAACACTGTCTACCCTTGTAGGAGCAGTGTCTGAATTGACCTTCTGTGCCTGTCCTCATCTGACAGCATGATGGGAACAGCAGCACTCTGACCAGTTCACTGGTCTCACTTTATGGCAAAAGCTGCATGAGAACTTTCTCACATAGCAATGCCAAAAGTGAGACTAGGGACTATTTTTTTTTACAGTGGTGGAGGAATACAGTGTGGAAGGATACCTTCCTCCCATAATTGTATTCCTGGAGCCCCTAGAGAGTGGTCGCATCAGCTGATGCTGCTGTTCTCCACAGGAGATCGTCATGAGACACTCGTCGATTTCTGTGGATCAGGGAGTATATTGGTTGTTCGTTATTTTAATATTTTTTACAGATGATCCTGGCTTCGGGGATCAAAGTGACAAGTGATGGTGAGTATGTACTCTGTTATATGTACTGTATGTCTATATGTATGTATTGTATGTAATGTATGAATGTATTGTATGTAGTATGTATGTAGTATGTATGTAGTATGTATGTAGTATGTATGTAGTATGTGTCACGTCATTCTGTCTGTATCTGGTTTTCGGCATGACAATGCATATGTAGGTAGGTATTTTGTCCCCGGGGGACGCACGCCCCACGCCTTCTAAAGTTGGTCGGCTTGGGGGCGTCTATAGGCTGGGCCGCATCTGCAGCTGTCATGACAGTATGTATGTAGTATGTATGTAGTACCGTATATACTCGAGTATAAGCCGAGATTTTCAGCCCAAATTTTTGGGCTGAAAGTGCCCCTCTCGGCTTATACTCGAGTCACGGTAGCGGTGGGGTCGGCGGGTGAGGGGGAGAGGGCGCTGAGGCATACTTACCTAGTCCCAGTGATCCTGGCGCTCCCCGCCTGTCCCACGGTCTTCGGTGCTGCAGCTTCTTCCCCTCTTCAGCGGTCACGTGGGACCGCTCATTAGAGAAATGAATAGGCGGCTCCACCTCCCATAGGGGTGGAGCCGCCTATTCATTTCTCTAATCAGTGGTGACGGTGACCGCTGATAGAGGAAGAGGCTGCAGCACAGAAGACATTGGGACAGGCGGGGAGCGCCAGGATTGCTGGGACTAGGTAAGTATGTCATATTCACCTGTCCCCATTCCGGGCGCCGCTCCATCTTCCCGGCGTCTATCTGCACTGACTGTGCAGGTCAGAGGGCGCGATGACGTACTAGTGTGCGCGGCGCCCTCTGCCTGATCAGTCAGAGCGGAGAGACGCCGGGACCGGATGCTGGGAGCTGCAATCAAGAGAGGTGAGTATGGCTTTTTTTTTTTTTTATTGCAGCAGCAGCGGCACAGATTTATGTGGAGCATCTATGGGGAAATATGAACGGTGCAGAGCACTGTATGGGGCACAGCTATGGGACAAAAATGAACGGTACAGAGCATATATGGGGCACAGATATGGGGAAATATGAACGGTGCAGAGCACTATATGGGGCACAGATATGGGGCAATATGAACGGTGCAGAGCACTATATGGGGCACAGCTATGGGGCAATATGAACGGTGCAGAGCACTATATGGCACAGATATGGGGCAATATGAACGGTTCAGAGCACTATATGGCACAGATATGGGGAAATAATGAACGGTGCAGAGCACTATATGGCACAGCTATGGGGAAATAATGATCTATTTTTATTTTTGAAATTCACCGGTAAATGCTGCATTTCCACCCTAGGCTTATACTCGAGTCAATAAGTTTTCCCAGTTTTTTGTGGCAAAATTAGGGGGGTCGGCTTATACTCGGGTCGGCTTATACTCGAGTATATACGGTATGTAGTATGTAGTATGTATGTATGTAGTATGCTGTATGTGTGTAGTATGTATGTAGTATGTATGTTGTATGTAGTATGTATGTAGTATGTTCTGTATGTTGTATGTAGTATGTTTGTGTTTTTTTTTGTTGTTGTTTTTTTTTTTTTACATTCAACACATTAGCCGGATGATGGGACTACTACTGTCCCATCATTGGCTAATGGGTCAATCGCTGTCATTGTAGCAGGCATAGCCTGATGGGACTTGTAGTCCCATCGGACGGTGCCTGCGCACACACACACAACCCTCGAGAGGCCCGCACAGACCCCCGGCAGGCCCGCACAGACCCCCGGCAGGCCCGCACATCAGGTGATGTCACTGCTCTATAGGACCTTCAGTGACACACTGAAAAGAGACAATGGCTCCTGCAGTGCATCACTGAGAGGTTACTATATTTCACTGGTCTCACTTTATGACATTTGCTGCGTGGGAAATTTCTCACACAGCAATGCCAAAAGTGAGACTAGGAACTATTTTTGTACAGCGGTGGAGGAACACAGTGTGGAAGGATACCTTTCTGCCATCATTGTATTCCTGGAACCCCTAAAGAGCGGTCGCATCAGCTGATGCTGCTGTTCTCCACGGGAGATCGTCGTGGGACACTCGTGTATTTCTGCAGATCAGGGAGTATATTGGTTGTTAATATTTTTTACAGATGACACTGGCTTCGGGATCAAAGTGACAAGTGATGGTGAGTATGTACTCTGTTATATGTACTGTATGTCTATATGTATGTATTGTATAAAAAAAAAGACAAAACTGAGCTTAACTTGAGTTGGTACACATGCAGAGGTTAAACGCATGTTAAATGGCCAGAAAACATTAAAACCTACAAGAGAAAAAAGTAAACGAAAACCCTGATGTAACTCAGTAAAAAAGGAAAAAGTGCATTTAAATAACAGAGTTTTTAGTAATACTGTTTTTTGAACAAAAAATAGCACAAAAGCCATCCCACCTCGTCACGGTAACTCTGATCGGGACAGTCTTACACTGTCTAATATTAAAACCTTACATTGTGTCAATGTTGACCTCAGTGTGAATAAGGGCAGACAAAAGGACTAGGCCCAACCAGTGAAACACTAGACTGGGGAAGCCTTATATAGTCTCTAGCTCAGAAACAGGGAGGCCACACCCCGGCTTGCACAGGATGCAACAATACAGAGAAAAAAAACCCCACAAAACTGAGCTTAAAGGGAACCTGTCACCTGAATTTGGCGGGACTGGTTTTGGGTCATATGGGCGGAGTTTTCAGGTGTTTGATTCACCCTTTCCTTACCCGCTGGCTGCATGCTGGCTGCAATATTGGATTGAAGTTCATTCTCTGTCCTCCATAGTACACGCCTGCACAAGGTAATCTTGCCTTGTGCAGGCATGTACTACGGAGGACAGAGAATGAACTTCAATCCAATATTGCAGCCAGCGGGTAAGGAAAGGGTAAATCAAACACCCGAAAAATCCGCCCATATGACCCAAAACCAGTCCCGCCAAATTCAGGTGACAGAGTCCCTTTAACTTGAGTTGGTACACATGCAGAGGTTAAACACATGTTAAATGGTTCTCCTGATCCTGAATAGCGGAAGAAAAAGAAAGAAGCTCTGACCCAAAGGAGAGAGCGGGAAAGAGATGAGGACCCAGCAAGAAGGAACATGGAGGACAAGATGGCGAGTGGCTAGGACTCGGAGCGTGGGGTGGAAGCCGAGGACTCCCCCAGCTACCGAGATGGAAGCCGCAGCGAGCCATCACCAGAGGTCCTGGAGTTCCTGAAAGCGGAGGTGGAAGAGCTCAGCGGCCAACTCCTACGGATGCAGCTGAGCACTGTGGCCGGGTGGAAGAAGACCTTCATCGGGAGTCTCACCAGACATCCATCGGCAGCCTCATCTGGTCCAGAGCAAGAAAAAAGTTCCGGCGCTCCGAAGCCGGAAAGCGAGATGTTGCAAGCAGAGATGACAATGCCGCAGCACAAGGCCCTGCAATCAGCGTTCTAGACCCTAGCAGAGACAGAGCAGACTGGAACCGGAGGGACTGCATCTGAAGCAGGCATGAGGAACGTCCCTGCCCCGCGGCTGACCCCACTCCCGCAACTGCTCCTGCCACAGCTGCTGACTTTGTTCCAGTGACTGATCTTACCGCGGCCCCTGACTGTGCTCCACTGCAGGCCGACGAGTCACTGGTAGGCCCGCTTCCAGCATAAGAGAAAGTAAAAGAAAGAATGTGACTGTAAAGAGTTAACTGTTTGCTGCAAGTCCCTGAATTGACTGTTGCTGTTTTCAAGTTTTTTAAACCCGACCAGGGTTTCTTCTTAAAGGGGTCCCATGTTAAAGGGATCCTGTGTTTTGCACAGTTACCTTCCGTTTAAAGAACATTGGAATCATGGACAGTGAATGATTCACAAACTTTAGTTGTAAATAGTTTGCACCTTCTTAAGGGTGCTTCCTGTTATGATACGGTGGTCTAGGAGCAACATGGAACGAGCTCTGAAGGAAGTGGTAACTGTACTGACTGCAGTCCCTAAGCTCAACACAACACTAGAAGTAGCCGTGGGATGCTCCTAACTCTCCCTAGGCACCTCGTCACAGCCTAAGAGCTAACTACCCCTAAAGATAGAAGCAGGAAAGCTATCTTGCCTCAGAGAAAATCCCCAAAGGATAGATTAGCCCCCCACAAATAATGACTGTGAGCGGAGAGGGAAAAGACATACACAGAATGAAACCAGGATGAGCACAGGAGGCCAGTCTAGCTAAATAGATAGGACAGGATGGAATACTGTGCTTTCAGTATAAAACACTACAAAAAAAAATCCACGCAGAGTTTACAAAAAATCTCCACACCTGACTAAAGGTGTGGAGGGTAAATCTGCTTCCCAGAGCTTCCAGCAAGACAGAATTAATTCATACTGATAAGCTGGACAAACATAGAAAGCAAGGAACGGATAAGTCCACAATCTATGGACAGAAAAGAGCAAGCAAAAACTTAGCTTTGCTGAACTGGTCAGGATAACAGGGAAATCCAAAGAGATGTGAATCCAACCAGGAACCATTTACAAGTGGCACTGGCTGAAAGAAAGAGCCAGGCATAAATAGCCGAGCAGAAAAGACGATGAGAGGAAGCAGCTGAAGACAGCTAATGTTGTGAATTCTGTTGTCGGGCTCCCTCCTGTGGTCATGAATGGTACTTCGGCTGGTTCTGTCCATGGACTTCCTCTGGTGGGTGTTTCTGAGTTTCCTTCCTCAGGTGACGAGGTTAATTCGTTAGCTGGCTGCTCTATTTAACTCCACTTAGATCTTTGCCCCATGCCACCTGTCAATGTTCCAGTATTGGTCTAGTTCACTCCTGGATCGTTCTTGTGACCTGTCTTCCCAGCAGAAGCTAAGTTCCGGCTTGTATTTCTTTGGTTTTCTATTTTCTCTCCAGCTTGCTATTTTATTGTTGTCTTGCTTGCTGGAAGCTCTGGGACGCAGAGGGAGCGCCTCCGCACCGTGAGTCGGTGCGGAGGGTCTTTTTTGCGCCCTCTGCGTGGTCTTTTTGTAGGTTTTTGTGCTGACCGCAAAGTAACCTTTCCTATCCTCGGTCTGTTCAGTTAGTCGGGCCTCACTTTGCTAAATCTATTTAATCTCTGTGTTTGTATTTTCATCTTTACTCACAGTCATTATATGTGGGGGGCTGCCTTTTCCTTTGGGGAATTTCTCTGAGGCAAGGTAGGCTTTATTTTTCTATCTTCAGGGCTAGCTAGTTCCTTAGGCTGTGCCGAGTTGCATAGGGAGCGTTAGGCGCAATCCACGGCTATTTCTAGTGTGGTTGATAGGATTAGGGATTGCGGTCAGCAGAGTTCCCACGTCCCAGAGCTCGTCCTTTATTATCAGTAACTTTCAGGTCATTCCGTGTGCTCTTAACCACCAGGTCCATTATTGTCCTGACCACCAGGTCATAACAGTACAGGTGGCCAAAAGTACTAATGCATCTCAATAGAGGGATAAGAGAAGTTCTGAGACCATTTTTTTTTTCTTTGCAGTGTGTTTTGTCTTTCTTTTCCCCTTTACCTCTGGGTGGTTCAGGACACTGGTGTAAACATAGACATTCAAGGTCTGTCCTCTTGGATGGATAATCTCACTACAAGGGTACAAAACATTCAAGATTTTGTGGTTCAGAATCCGATGTCAGAGCCTAGGATTCCAATTCCTGATTTGTTTTTTGGTGATAGATCTAAGTTCTTGAATTTCAAAAATAATTGTAAATTGTTTCTTGCCTTGAAACCTCGCTCCTCAGGTGACCCTGTTCAACAAGTAAGGATCATTATTTCTTTGTTACGTGGTGACCCTCAAGACTGGGCATTTTCCCTTGCGCCAGGAGATCCGGCATTGTGTGATGTTGATGCGTTTTTCCTGGCGCTTGGATTGCTTTATGACGAACCTAATTCAGTGGATCAGGCAGAGAAAATCTTGCTGGCTCTGCGTCAGGGTCAGGATGAAGCGGAGATATATTGTCAGAAGTTTAGAAAGTGGTCTGTGCTCACTCAGTGGAATGAATGTGCCCTGGCGGCAATCTTCAGAAAGGGTCTCTCTGAAGCCCTTAAGGATGTCATGGTGGGGTTTCCCATGCCTGCTGGTCTGAATGAGTCTATGTCCTTGGCCATTCAGATCGATCGACGCTTGCATGAGCGTAAAGCTGTGCACCATTTGGCGGTACTATCTGAGCATGGGCCTGAGCCTATGCAATGTGATAGGACTTTGACCAGAGCTGAACGGCAAGAACACAGACGTCGGAATGGGCTATGTTTTTACTGTGGTGATTCCACTCATGCTATCTCCGATTGTCCTAAGCGCACTAAGCGGTTCGCTAGGTCTGCCACCATTGGTACGGTACAGTCTAAATTTCTATTGTCTGTTACTCTGATTTGCTCTTTGTCATCCTATTCTGTTATGGCATTTGTGGATTCAGGCGCTGCCCTGAATTTGATGGACTTGGAGTATGCTAGGCGCTGTGGTTTTTTCTTGGAGCCCTTGCAGTATCCTATTCCATTGAGAGGAATTGATGCTACGCCTTTGGCCAAGAATAAGCCTCAGTACTGGACCCAATTGACCATGTGCATGGCTCCTGCACATCAGGAGGATATCCGCTTTCTGGTGTTGCATAATCTGCATGATGTGGTCGTTTGGGGGTTGCCATGGCTACAGGTTCATAATCCAGTATTGGACTGGAAATCTATGTCTGTGTCCAGCTGGGGTTGCCAGGGGATACATGGTGATGTTCCATTTTTGTCTATTTCGTCTTCCACTCCTTCTGAAGTTCCAGAGTTTTTGTCGGATTATCGGGATGTGTTTGATGAGCCCAAAGCCAGTGCCCTACCTCCTCATAGGGATTGCGATTGTGCAATTAATTTGATTCCAGGTAGTAAGCTTCCTAAGGGCCGATTGTTCAATTTATCTGTGCCAGAGCACGCCGCTATGCGGAGTTATATAAAGGAGTCCTTGGAGAAAGGCCATATTCGCCCGTCGTCATCACCGTTAGGAGCAGGGTTCTTTTTTGTGGCCAAGAAGGATGGTTCTTTGAGACCTTGTATTGATTACCGCCTTCTTAATAAGATCACAGTCAAATTTCAGTACCCTTTGCCATTGCTGTCTGATTTGTTTGCTCATATTAAAGGGGCTAGTTGGTTCACCAAGATAGATCTTCGAGGGGCGTATAATCTTGTGCGTATTAAACAAGGTGATGAATGGAAAACAGCATTTAATACGCCCGAGGGCCATTTTGAGTACCTGGTTATGCCATTCGGGCTTTCTAATGCTCCATCTGTGTTTCAGTCCTTTATGCATGACATCTTCCGAGAGTACCTGGATAAATTCATGATTGTGTATTTGGATGATATTTTGGTCTTTTCGGATGATTGGGAGTCTCATGTGAAGCAGGTCAGAATGGTGTTCCAGGTCCTTCGTGCGAATTCCTTGTTTGTGAAGGGGTCAAAGTGTCTCTTTGGAGTTCAGAAGGTTTCATTTTTGGGGTTCATCTTTTCCCCTTCTACTATCGAGATGGACCCTGTTAAAGTCCAGGCCATTTACGATTGGACTCAGCCGATATCTGTGAAGAGCCTGCAAAAGTTCCTGGGCTTTGCTAATTTTTATCGGCGCTTCATCGCTAATTTTTCTACTGTTGCTAAACCGTTGACTGATTTGACCAAGGAGGGTGCTGATGTGGTCAATTGGTCTTCTGCAGCTGTAGAGGCTTTTCAGGAGTTGAAGCGTCGTTTTTCTTCTGCCCCTGTGTTGTGCCAGCCAGATGTTTCGCTCCCGTTTCAGGTTGAGGTTGATGCTTCTGAGATTGGAGCAGGGGCTGTTTTGTCACAAAGAAGTTCTGATAGCTCGGTGATGAAGCCATGTGCTTTCTTTTCTAGAAAGTTTTCGCCTGCTGAGCGTAACTATGATGTTGGTAATCGTGAGTTGTTGGCCATGAAGTGGGCATTCGAGGAGTGGCGTCATTGGCTGGAAGGAGCCAAGCATCGCGTGGTGGTCTTGACAGATCACAAGAATTTGACATATCTTGAGTCTGCTAAACGGTTGAATCCGAGACAGGCTCGATGGTCGTTATTTTTCTCCCGTTTTGATTTTGTGGTTTCGTACCTTCCGGGCTCTAAGAATGTGAAGGCTGATGCCCTGTCAAGGAGTTTTGTGCCTGACTCTCCGGGTGTTCCTGAGCCGGCGGGTATTCTCAAAGAGGGGGTAATTTTGTCTGCCATCTCCCCTGATTTGCGGCGGGTGCTGCAAAAATTTCAGGCTGATAGACCTGACCGTTGCCCAGTGGAGAAACTGTTTGTCCCTGATAGATGGACTAGTAGAGTTATCTCTGAGATTCATTGTTCAGTATTGGCTGGGCATCCTGGAATCTTTGGTACCAGGGATTTGGTGGCTATATCCTTCTGGTGGCCGTCTTTGTCACGGGATGTGCGTTCTTTTGTGCAGTCCTGTGGGACTTGTGCTCGGGCTAAGCCCTGCTGTTCTCATGCCAGTGGGTTGCTTTTGCCCTTGCCGGTCCCGAAGAGGCCCTGGACGCATATTTCTATGGATTTTATTTCGGATCTCCCCGTCTCTCAAAAGATGTCGGTCATTTGGGTGGTTTCTGATCGCTTTTCTAAGATGGTCCATTTGGTACCTTTGTCTAAATTGCCTTCCTCCTCTGATTTGGTGCCATTATTTTTCCAGCATGTGGTTCGTTTACATGGTATCCCGGAGAACATCGTTTCTGACAGAGGTTCCCAGTTTGTTTCGAGGTTTTGGCGATCCTTTTGTGCTAGGATGGGCATTGATTTGTCTTTTTCCTCGGCTTTCCATCCTCAGACAAATGGCCAAACCGAACAAACTAATCAAACTTTGGAAACATATCTGAGATGTTTTGTTTCTGCTGATCAGGATGATTGGGTGTCCTTTTTGCCGTTGGCTGAGTTCGCCCTTAATAATCGTGCCAGCTCGGCTACTTTGGTTTCACCGTTTTTCTGCAATTCTGGTTTCCATCCTCGTTTCTCTTCAGGGCAGGTTGAGTCTTCGGACTGTCCTGGTGTAGATACTGTGGTGGATAGGTTGCAGCAGATTTGGACTCATGTGGTGGACAATTTGACATTGTCCCAGGAGAAGGCTCAACGTTTCGCTAACCGCCGGCGCTGTGTGGGTCCCCGACTTCGTGTTGGGGATTTGGTTTGGTTGTCGTCTCGTTATGTTCCTATGAAGGTTTCCTCTCCTAAGTTTAAGCCTCGTTTCATTGGTCCGTATAAGATTTCTGAGGTTCTCAATCCTGTGTCGTTTCGTTTGGCCCTTCCTGCTTCTTTTGCCATCCATAATGTGTTCCATAGGTCGTTATTGCGGAGATACGTGGCGCCTGTGGTTCCATCCGTTGATCCTCCTGCCCCGGTGTTGGTTGAGGGGGAGTTGGAGTATGTGGTGGAGAAGATTTTGGATTCTCGTGTTTCGAGACGGAAACTCCAGTACCTGGTCAAGTGGAAGTGTTATGGTCAGGAAGATTATTCCTGGGTTTTTGCCTCTGATGTTCATGCTGCCGATCTGGTTCGTGCCTTTCATTTGGCTCATCCTGGTCGTCCTGGGGGCTCTGGTGAGGGTTCGGTGACCCCTCCTCAAGGGGGGGTACTGTTGTGAATTCTGTTGTCGGGCTCCCTCCTGTGGTCATGAATGGTACTTCGGCTGGTTCTGTCCATGGACTTCATCTGGTGGGTGTTTCTGAGTTTCCTTCCTCAGGTGACGAGGTTAATTCGTTAGCTGGCTGCTCTATTTAACTCCACTTAGATCTTTGCCCCATGCCACCTGTCAATGTTCCAGTATTGGTCTAGTTCACTCCTGGATCGTTCTTGTGACCTGTCTTCCCAGCAGAAGCTAAGTTCCTGCTTGTATTTCTTTGGTTTTCTATTTTTCTGTCCAGCTTGCTATTTTATTGTTGTCTTGCTTGCTGGAAGCTCTGGGACGCAGAGGGAGCGCCTCCGCACCGTGAGTCGGTGCGGAGGGTCTTTTTTGCGCCCTCTGCGTGGTCTTTTTGTAGGTTTTTGTGCTGACCGCAAAGTAACCTTTCCTATCCTCGGTCTGTTCAGTTAGTCGGGCCTCACTTTGCTAAATCTATTTCATCTCTGTGTTTGTATTTTCATCTTTACTCAGTCATATGTGGAGGGCTGCCTTTTCCTTTGGGGAATTTCTCTGAGGCAAGGTAGGCTTTATTTTTCTATCTTCAGGGCTAGCTAGCTCCTTAGGCTGTGCCGAGTTGCATAGGGAGCGTTAGGCGCAATCCACAGCTATTTCTAGTGTGTTTGATAGGATTAGGGATTGCGGTCAGCAGAGTTCCCATGTCCCAGAGCTCGTCCTTTATTATCAGTAACTTTCAGATCATTCCGTGTGCTCTTAACCACCAGGTCCATTATTGTCCTGACCACCAGGTCATAACAGTACAGGTGGCCAAAAGTACTAATGCATCTCAATAGAGGGATAAGAGAAGTTCTGAGACCATTTTTTTTTTCTTTGCAGTGTGTTTTGTCTCTCTTTTCCCCTTTACCTCTGGGTGGTTCAGGACACTGGTGTAAACATGGACATTCAAGGTTTGTCCTCTTGGATGGATAATCTCACTACAAGGGTACAAAACATTCAAGATTTTGTGGTTCAGAATCCGATGTCAGAGCCTAGGATTCCAATTCCTGATTTGTTTTTTGGAGATAGATCTAAGTTCTTGAATTTCAAAAATAATTGTAAATTGTTTCTTGCCTTGAAACCTCGCTCCTCAGGTGACCCTGTTCAACAAGTAAGGATCATTATTTCTTTGTTACGTGGTGACCCTCAAGACTGGGCATTTTCCCTTGCGCCAGGAGATCCGGCATTGTGTGATGTTAATGCGTTTTTCCTGGCGCTTGGATTGCTTTATGACGAACCTAATTCAGTGGATCAGGCAGAGAAAATCTTGCTGGCTCTGTGTCAGGGTCAGGATGAAGCGGAGATATATTGTCAGAAGTTTAGAAAGTGGTCTGTGCTCACTCAGTGGAATGAATGTGCCCTGGCGGCAATCTTCAGAAAGGGTCTCTCTGAAGCCCTTAAGGATGTCATGGTGGGGTTTCCCATGCCTGCTGGTCTGAATGAGTCTATGTCCTTGGCCATTCAGATCGATCGACGCTTGCATGAGCGTAAAGCTGTGCACCATTTGGCGGTACTATCTGAGCATGGGCCTGAGCCTATGCAATGTGATAAGACTTTGACCAGAGCTGAACGGCAAGAACACAGACGTCGGAATGGACTATGTTTTACAGAGACCTGAAAAAAAACCCGTTTGGCATGGCAGGATTTCAGGTCTGGAGACACGCCTTGTATCTTGCCCAAGCCTAACGTTTGGAGTTGATAACGGGTCCCTCACATCTTTTCTGCTGTTACAACATTATTAACTGACTTGAGTATTGATACTCTGCACTACCTCAGTATTGAAAAGACTTGAAAGTTGATGTGTGGCACTTAGTTGAGCCAATGCCCAAAAGTTAGTTGGAAATATACTTAGCATGACAGATACTTAGTATATTAGTGAATTAATATATTCTGAATAACAAAAAAATTGAGAATAGTGTTAGAGTTGTGTGTAGAAAGAAATAAAAATGTTTGATGTTGCACCTTTGAATCAGATAGATGTGATGTAGTATACGCGTATGGGTAAGAGAATTCTGCACTTTTGAATAAAATGAAGAGAAATAAAAGTAACCCATGGGGGTTGAACAGAAACTTTGCACTAGAATAAAGATAGAATGCTTGCCTTGGCACTTAAGAGATAGTGTACCCGTAAGGGTCATTGTATTTCATAGTCAACTATTGCACTGTTCCATTAGATCGTTCATAGAAGCAGATCTGCAATGTAAATATGTTTTTGTTATGCAATGTTCAAGAGTCCTCACCTCCCATAAAGGGAAGCATCAGTTTATATTAATTTGTTTTATAGCATTCCAGAAATTTGTATGTCTTTTGCTAACCTGTAACTGTTGTTTTCTTTTCCCAGTCAGGGAGGACTGGATTTAACGGGGGGGGGGGGGGGGAGAGCGGCGCCCCAGGGTCCTGGTCATCGCAGTGGTATTGCTTTCCTCTTGGGGAGATAGATGCTAAGTTTGGAGGCAAAGAAGGATAACTGCATCCAGGTATCACAAACATGCAACACATTTCACACTCCAGGCCACCAGGGTGAGCTCTTGCTCCTATTTATTAGGTCAGTCCCCACATAGGTAAAACTGGTCGCCTGTAGGGAAAGTGAGTCAGTTGCTGGCTGAGCTCCGCTCAGTTAGTTGGTCCCTGGCAGGGGTGGGATCCTGTCAGAGAATGAAGGAGAAGGACACGGAGCTGTGCATGCCCACGGAGCTGTGCATGCCCTCAGAGCTGCAGCTCCTAGGAAGAGAGATCAAAGGTAGAACTGTAATGCATCGAGCGTGAAGGAAGTCGTAGCAAAGGAGTGGATACCAGAAGGGGACAAGCCCTACACAGGCTTCCTCCTTCTGAGGCACAGAAGCCCGGTAGCCGGGACACCGAGGGAGTAAGGAACTTTATGCTTTGTTCCTTAGACCGGGAGGACAGCTAATTTCACGTTACCTGTCCGCCCTACACCCAGGAGGTACAGTGGCACCCCTTAGAGGCTGGGGCATGATAGTCTCTATATACCGCCTCAAGCCACCAGTCATACGGGTTTGTCCTATCCTATATGGGGGACAGAGAGAGAGAGAGAGACATTACATCTGTGAGGACCTTATGTGAAGCCTTAGGCAGTAAGGAACTACACCACCGCAGTGCAAGGGAAGGCTACTGATTTCCACCTGGACAAGGGAACTCTTGACTTGCCTCCAAACTGGCCGGACTCTGCCTGCCCTGTGATCTGGTTCCTTGGACTATGGATGCTGAAGTCTTCAGTAAAGGTAAAGAGACTGCGACCTTGTGTCCTCATTCTTTTCTGAGCCTCTCACCATCCACGATCTACACACCGGGAAGCCCTGGCGACATACTTCACCTGTGGGAAGGTATACCATCTAGCTGCCATAACATCACCCCAGCGGACCCCTTAAAGCAGCATCGGTCACCCTGACCGAATACCACAGGTGGCGTCACGAACACAAACTTTATCCCTTTAAAGACCTTTCTCTTTTACACGCATGTCCCAGGGCCACGGACCGGGTCAGCCACCGTGACATTCCCCTGTGAACCGCAGGACCGGTACAGAGTACCCTTACGGCCCCATGGGGGCGATCCATTTCCCAGCAGTTTGCCACATTGCACTGCAGAGTCGGCTGTCAGTCAGTGCCAGGGTGTGTGGCATCCCTAAGGGTTCAGTCGCCAGAGAGGTACTGCATCTCATCCAGAGATGTGGTACCCCAACTCTGGTAAGGATGGGACACTGCACAAAGCCCTAACACTTACACCCAACACAACACCGCCCTAGGCCAGGGAGGGATTTTGTAGAAGTTGTGGGTGGAGAGTGATGGGTTGTCAGGGGAGGGGGGAGAGTGGAGTAAGGGAGTCTGTGGGAAGATAGAGAAGAGAGCAGATGTGTTAGAGAGCGGGAGCTGGGGATTGGAGCTGGTAGGAGCTCATCCCAGCAGGAAAGAGAGCAAAGAAGGGACAGAAGCTCCCAGGAAGAAGAAGAAAGGGTTTTAGAGGCACGGGAAGTGCAGAAGCCACCCGTGGGGCCCGCATCCAGGCTGACCAGCGTCAGGTGGAGGTATCAGGTCGCAGTAAGGGGAACCAACCCCTGATCTAGTGGAAGAACTACAGGTCTCAACTAGGAATCCAGAGGCTGTCGTGTCTGTAAGAGCAGCAGCCAATCTCACACCTACTTCGCTGAAAAGGTGGACACTGAGGGTCAAGGGGACACAGAAGATGTTGCCCGGCAGGACCAGTGTCTACCGGCTCGGGACACTGGGTGTGAAGCACAGGGCAGGAGAGAAAACAGCTAGCACAGCGACATGGCCAGGAAAGGCATATAAAAAGGGGGGTTCTGGACAGCTGCCTCAATTCACTGGAGAGTTTTCTGGACTGTTCACCTTGAGGACACAGCACCCAACTTGCTGTGTACTTTCAATTCCTTCCTGTGACGCCTGCCCTGCACCACTACCACTATCAGAACTTCACTACACTCTTTTAACTGTCCTGGGGCTAAGCTCTACCTGTGGGGAGCATATCAACTCTGCTGCGACACCATCAGCCCCAGTGATCCCTTTAAGCAGCATCGGCCATCCCTGGCCGAGTACCACAGGTGGCGTCACAAACATTCCCCTTTATTCCCTATAAACCCAGGGCCACGGACTGGGTCACTGCTGCCGTGACCACCCCTCTAAGAACCGTCCAACCCGGTTCCGAGTACCCCATGGCCCAGGCGGGTGTTGCACGTGCATCCAGCCACTGTACACAATGCAGTGAGCGGTGACTATAAGTGCTCCAAACGTACCTCTATGGTTGAAAGCCGGTAGCTCCCGTATTGGATAAAGTTCATTTTCTACCGTGTGCCGCACTTTTAGTGTCTTCATAACGCTATTAACCCTTTATCTGCAGATTCATAGCACCTGGGCAGCATGGTGGCTCAGTGGATAGCATTGCAGCTTTGGGGTCCTGGGTTCAAATCCCACCAAAGAGAACATCTGCAAGGAGTTTTTATTTTCTCCCCGCGTTTGCGTGGGTTTCCTCCGGGTTCTCTGGTTTCCTCCCACTTTCGAAAGACATACTGATAGGGAATCTAGATTGTGAGCCCCAATGGGGACAGCGATGATAATGTGTGCCTGCGGAATATGTTGGCGCTATATAAATGGGGAGATTATTATTATCCAACCTGACAGGTCTTCTCTAAAGTAATTGTACACAGCTTCCTCCACAATATAGACAGACAGTACTAGTTTATCTAGCGTTTGATGGCATAAAGTAAGTTTTAGCACAATTTCTGGTTTGGTCTAGACAGGGGGTTGAAGGGATTCCCGCACATTGTAGCTGATACCTCATTGATGCACCATGGAATCTGGCAATGCTTACCTCCCACCTTCCTTATTAGTTTCCACTGTTTTAACTCTTTATTAGCATCTGTAAGATCTGTATTTCATACAAATAACCAATTCGCTTTAACAAAAAGCCCTTTAAACGTCACACAAGTCCGCTGCGGTGGTCTTGTTTTCTTGTTTTCCCTCCTAGGCAAGGTATACTGTGCAAGCCTGAAATCGACTTCCCCCTTGTTTGTATTTTTCAACCTGTTTCCGTTCTCTCGCTCGGTTTAGAGACTGTAAAACAAAGGAAAAAAAAAATCACAAACTGTTTCTAGAAGAAGAGATATAAACAAATATTACCAATATTATTTTCCCTCTCTGCTGGGTACAAGAATACAGCTTCCTTCAATAGTCCAATAAACTTTGTAAGCGACAAGAAACTGGTATAATTTGTTTGCTTAGTGAGCACTGTCTACACTCCAGTAAATTAAAATGTGCTGCATAATTTTAGTACCCCAATAGAACAAATGGAGGCTGATAATGAAGTGGGATCAATTGTGCAACACTGCCATCTGGTGGTCACTAGACTATTACATTGTTTCCAACTACAGTCCTTGATCATTATGCTATTACCACCTTTAGCTATTTATTTAGAAGTGCATTACCTGATTTATGTATACGGGAGAACCTGCCTCCTTTTTAGGACAAGTGACATCATCTTCAGTTTTGTTAAATAGCTTATATACAGAATGTTTTGAAGCAAACTAGTGCTAAACCTTACTCTATTGCCGCTTAATAAGGAATAAAGTTGTTTATTTTGACCACCAGAGTTCAGCTGGTATCCTGCAGGCGGCATACAGGATGCCAGAGATGAAATTATTCTCACAAATCAGTGGGCTGTATCTTCTGAACACATTCAATAAATCATAGCAGCTCAGGAAAATGCTTGAAACGGGGACAATGTATTGAAATATTTTATCTCAAGCTGATGTTTTTCGACATCTCACAATTTGTAAAACTTTTTTTTTTCCGCTGTTCATAGTTGGACGCCAATGAATAACACAAAGTTCTTTATAAATAGCAGTTCATTTTATATCTCAAGGACAAAATCATATACTATGGCACTTTTGGTAGGTGCAGCCCATGGGCACTAACTAAACAACAGACTCCCCTGCACCCTATTTTTTTTTCTACTAAAAAAATGCCTAAGGCCACAGGTGCTGATGTGCCAATTTTCTTGTCACATGACCCTGATTCCTTCTCTATGCTCTGCTCTCCCTGAGCTCCACTGCAGTTCTACAGGCAATTATCCTCCCTGAACTTTTCTCCCACCTCCCTAACTCGCTCTCCGACAACCTAAAATCTGACTTCTGTCTCCATCACTCCATTTTATCTGCCCTAATCAAAATTACTAACAACTTTCCACCAAAGCTAAAAGACAATTCTCTATACTCCTACTTCCTACTTCTCCAACTTCAACACAATCAACCACTCCCTCCTGCTACAGATCCTCTCATTCCTTGGCGTCAAAGCTCTTACCCTATCCTGGATATCTCATACCTTTCTAACCACACATTTAGCGTCTCCCATTCTTAAACTACCTCTTCATCCTGCCCTCTCTCCGTTTGTGTCCCTCAAGGCTTTTCCTGGGACTCGTACTCTTTTCCATCTATATCTTTGGTCTGTGACAATCATTAAGACCCATGGCTTCCAGTATCATATTCCTCACCTGTCCGCCGACAATCCATTTGTCCCACGAAGAATTCCAGCCATGAATCCAGGATACACTGAGCTGAGCTTGGGACGCAGCTTCAGTGATGAGTGGTAACGTCATAGAGGTTACCGCCGGTCCATGCAATGCACAGTTCAGTGTGAGACGGACAATGAACTGCAGGAACCCTAATTACATCACCACTATCACGATGAGAATGTTGTCATAGTGTTGATAAAGCAGTGTGAGGGCTTGTTTTTTAAGAGTTGAGTAGTACTTCTGAATGGCACAATACATTTTATCACATAATGTAATGGAAAGCAGGAAAAAAATTCCAAGTGTTGTGAAATAGCAAAAAAAAAGTGCAATTCCGCAATCGTTTTTTGTTTTTTCTATATTTACAGAGTTCATTTTACCCGAAAATCGACTTGGTGATATGCTTTTTTAGGTCAGTATGATGATGGCAATACCACATGTGAAGAGCAGAACAAAAATGATTACCTCAATGAACAAAAATAAAAAAAGAATTTGTGATAAATATTGACCTGTCCATTCAAGGACATTTTAGCTATAGTATGAAATCCTGTTTTTCTTGTCTATGGAATTGCCTTTGTACTGTTTGTTGTGAAACTGCTGCCCACGAAACTGTTTTCTTTTCTTTTCTTACTTTCCTGTTTTGTCTCTTTGTTTAAACATGCAAAACTTGTATAACCACTAAACCTACTGAAACAACTATATAAAGAAGGGATAGCACCTTGAAGGCAGGCGTGCTTCAGAGACTTCCCAGTGATACACTATACAAGACGTGTCTTGTGTATTATTTCTGGTGATTCCCCACTTCCAAAGGCTGCTCCAACTGAGTGTGACCCCGACATTTCCTGGCGCCCGAACAGGGACCCGAGGTCTGTGTATTCCTTCAAGAACACCGGCAGAATACGAACGAAAAGAGAATCTGGGATAATGGACGGCAGATGAACAAAAACCTGGCCAGGTAAGAGACACTGTTAGATCTCTTATATCTGCCCTGCACTGTCCGTAAGATTTTCTGTGTCGTGTTCTTTAGCGGGTAGTTCTAGTAGAGGAGGATACCTATAGCTCGGGTTCTTGAACTATTTAGGAATTGATCACCTCACGGAGTACGGCATTGAATGAGAGTGAATGTGAATAGAAGGTGTGTGGAAGTTGGGAATAGCCCTATAAGCCGCCCAGGGGGTTGAAACAGAAGAAGTGACTGTCCCACTGGGCAACGTGGTTGCGTCCTTTCGGGGAGACCTCCGCGCCTATGTTCAATCTCTGATCCTGTCTTTGACAAAAACCTGGTGACGGATAAGTGTATGATAGTATGAGCCCAGGACAGATAAATTAGCCTGGGACAAGAATACGTTGTATGTGATAGTATAAGCCCAGGACAGATAAATTAGCCTGGGACAAGATACGTTGTATGTTCTTTTTCTTTTTCTGTCTGGTTGCATTTGTGTTGTTTGCTATAGGTGTAGGAATCAGGATTTTCTTACATCAACACAGTTTAAACATCCTAGCTCCTTAGGAAGAAGGTAACGAGGTATTCTCATACCCAAACGCCACCTAGGGCAAGAAAAAGACATCCTAGCTCCTTAGGAAGAAGGTAACGAGGTATTCTCATACCCAAACGCCACCTAGGGCAAGAAAGCTCAGGATAAGAAAATGGGGAATAAGCAAACAAAGTCGGAACCAGAAGAATTAGATATCTATACTATCATAAAGGAGAGAAGTGGTGAAGATGCCACTAAGGGGCTGAAAAAGATTTTTAGTAAGTTTGGAGTTACTAGGGCAGAAGCTTTTAGTAGAAAACTATGGGAAGGAATTCAGGAAAGGAAAAAAGGCATAATCAGAGACAAGAAATGGATAGATCAGATCCAAGCATTGATTGATGTCTCTAGGGTAGCAGAAAATGAGGGATGGACATATAATCAACAGAGTAAAAAGTGGTGTATTAGACCCACAGGCTGTGGAGAAAAACAAAATGTGGAATCTAAAAATACCCCACCCCCATACCTTAACCCACATGCCCCATCTTTTCTCCAAACACCACCTCAAAGTGTAGCCGGACCAGGAGGATGGGTATGTCCGCACTTTGGACAACAAAATCCAGACTGGAGAAATGATTGCCTAGCCTGTGGTACACCTAGACATGGCGCTGTGCTTGCCCCTGTTAGGGTAGTACCAAGACCCTTTAGGGAACCTGGTGCTGACGGAGTAATGGGAACTAGATATCACCAAACTCGACAATATTTCCCTTGGTCCCCCGCTGAAGGCATGTCTCTCTTGCATAACGCACCAGATCCCACCCAGTGTCCAGTTAGATTTGCACAATATATACAGCAAATTATGCAGACTCACGCTGGAGTTTGGGCAGATGGAGAAGAATTATGTAGAATGAAAATGACTCCTGGACTCTTCCAGGAGCTATTAGCAAATCTACAGGTACATAGGCCCCAAGCAGGAGATGGTGCCTTACAAACGATAGAATCAGGTACACAATTTGTAGATCACTTAATGGTTTTCATGAGGGAGAGACAGAGGCAGAGAGGAACAACGGGAGTGGTGGCTCAGAAATCTGGACAATCAGTAGACGAATATTATCTAAGTGTAGAAAATAATTTCAGAGATGAAGGCATGGATCTAACCGCTCCAGGAATGATGAGGTTAGTTACAAAAACCTTTATAGATGGATTGTCTCCAAAAGTGAAGGAAAAGCTTAAGGCCGCAACCCCTGATTGGAGAACCTTGGAAGACCCACACCTGGCTAGACAGAAAGCTGTAGGGATAGAAATGGACTTAAGAGAAAATTCTAAGCCAGTAAGAATTGCACAGGCTAATACTGGCTCTGCTAATCAAAAGTTTACTTGTCATTACTGTAAGAAGCCAGGACATTTCCAAAGGGAATGTAGGAAGAGAAAAGCAGATATAGATTCAGGAACCTTTGTACCCAAAAATAGGATAAATAACCCAGTGCCTGATCAAACAGACAGCTCAGAATGACTGAAAGTTATGCAGGTCTCTCTTCCTTCTAGAAGACCAATAATACAAGTTGAAGTTGAGGGTAAAAATGTACCTTTTCTGATAGATACGAGAGCAACATCCTCCATTTTAAATCAGGACTTTTTACCATATCCTGACAATATATCCTCAAAGGTTACATATGCAGAAGGGTATGATGGTAAAATTCAGGCGTTGCCCTTTACAAAACCTTTAAATGTGAGCTTTGGCCCTAAAACTTTTGTATCCAAATTTTTATTTGCTAAAGGTGCACCTACCTGCTTGTTGGGTACTGATGTCTTAAGTAAAATGCATGCAAACATCCATTTTAGAGAAGATGGCACAGTTATGCTGACCATCCCTGAAGATGCAGAAACTCTGGAACCATATGTTAGAATACAGGCAATGGAGGATTTTCCCGAAATTTACACTCAACAAGCAAAAATTGACTTGTCTCGGGTTCCTGACAGCCTATGGGCAAAAGGAGACACTGATGTAGGATTTTTATCAGTAGCTCCTATACTGTTAGAAACTGCCCCGGGAACCATATTACCTCAGCTTAGGCAATACCCCATCAGCACCCAGCAAGAACAGGCGATTTCTCAACAAATTCAGGATTATGTGTTACAAGGTGTTTTGGTAGAAATCAGGTCACCCGCCAATACACCCTTATATCCTGTTAAAAAGAAAGTGTCCTCCAAAGAAACTATGGTGAAATATCGCATGGTGCACGACTTACGGGAAATCAATAAGGTTTTGGCACCGGTCACCCCTGTGGTACCGAATCCTCATACCTTACTGTCTCAAATTCCCAGCACTGCTGCATATTTTACGGTAATTGACTTATCAAACGCATTTTTTTCTGTGCCACTACATAAGAACTGTTGGCATTTGTTTGCCTTTACATTCAAGGGTAAACAATTAGCATGGACAAGATTGCCACAAGGTATGGTACACTCACCAACTTTGTACTCTGAAGCAATGCAGACCGTGCTAAAAAAATTTCATCCCAGAACCAGGAGTAGTCATTCTACAGTATGTAGATGACTTACTTATTTGTTGCCCTGATGAGCAGACGGCAGTTACCTCAACTGTTAATTTCTTAATTTTCCTAGCGCAAGAAGGCTGTAAAGTAAATAGACAAACTCCAGGCTTGTCAACAAACAGTCGTGTTTTTAGGTCACTGCATATCACAGGGCATCAGACACCTCACACCTCAACGTACGGAAGCCATACGTAACATGCTTGAACCCAGGGATCACAAACAGCTGCGTGCTTTCCTAGGTATTGTTTCACACTGTAGACAGTGGATCATACATGCAAGTAAACTCATGCAGCCTTTATATGACTGTATTGCCAACACACCATATTCACTCAGTGAAGAGGCTAAACAGTCATTTTCCTCTTTGAAAACAGCACTGGTATCAGCTCCGGCTTTGGGACTCCCAGACTACACTAAACCTTTTCAATTGATGGCAGCTGAGATATCCTCACATGCTACAGGGGTGCTCACACAAAAACATGGAAACAAACAGAGACCTGTGGCATACATATCAGCTCATCTGGACCCTGTAGCTAGAGCCGCACCTTCTTGTGTAAGAGTAGTAGCCGCAATTTCACTGTTATTAGATAAAGCTTCTGAGATTGTTCTTGATCACCGACTTCTAGTTCAGACCACTCATGATGTACATGGCATTCTTAACCAGGTCCAACCTAAACATATTTCAATGGCCAGACACCTCCGTCTCCAATGTTCCCTACTACTGCCGCCCAACATTTCCTTTGCCAGGATTCAGACTCTTAATCTCGCGTCTTTGCTCCCTTTAGAGTCTGAGGGGGGTACCATACCTGAGGAAACTGCACTCTCCAACTCCTTTGACCCATCAAAGTCAATGCATGATTGTGTACAATTAATGGAACAAGAGACTCAGGGCTTATGTAATGTACGTGACAAGCCACTCTGTAATGCTACATTTGAACTTTTCATAGATGGCAGTAGATATGCAGATATGAATGGACAATTTCATACAGGTTATGCGGTTGTAACTCAGCATGAAGTGCTGAAAGCAGAACCTCTCCCTGCTAATCAGTCTGCACAAGAAGCAGAACTTACGGCATTAGTTGAAGCTCTAAAAATAGCCAAAGATCAGACAGCAAACATATACACTGATTCTAGATATGCACATGGCATTATTTTCGATTTTGGCGTAATATGGAGAGCCAGAGGTTATATGACTGCTTCAGGCCAACCTGTTAAACATGCCTCCCTCATTAGACAGATTCTGGAGGCAGCACAAGAAACTAAAGAAATAGCGGTGATAAAGGTAGCTGCACATGTGAGACTCGACACCGAGGAAGCCAGGGGTAACGATAAAGCCGATAAGGCAGCAAAACAGGCAGCACGTTAACCCTTACATCATGCCCACACACTAGATAGCTCTGAAGATGATGAGGAAAGATTGAAGGAAGCTCAGAAACAGGTAGACGACGAAGAACGAGGGCAGTGGCAGAAAAAAAGGGGCAGAAGATCAGCAAGGAATATGGAAAAAAGGAACTTTGTTGTGTTTACCCAGAGCCTGGTACCCCGCAGTGGCAAGTGACCTCCACCTACCCACGCATGTGTCGGCAAATGGTATGACGCTCAACGTAAAAGAAAGGTGGTTGGCTCCAGGCTTTGGTAATTTTGCTCGGAACATGTGTGCTGCATGCGCTATATGCCTGGCACACAATCCAGGTCAGGCCATTAAAACCCCAACCAAGCATCATGTAAGACCACTGTATCCCTTTCAAAGACTCCAGATTGACTACATCCAACTTCCTAGGTACAATGGATACGAATATGTGCTTGTGTGTGTGGACATGTTCTCAGGGTGGCCAGAGGCTTATCCAGTTCGTAAAGCCTCAGCAAAAACTACTGCCATTAAAATAGCACATGAACTGATACCCCGTTACGGCATGCCTGAGGTGATCGAGTCAGATAGGGGTACCCATTTTACTGGGGAAATATTCCAGAATGTTATGAAAATATTGGGAGTAGAAAACCAGTTTCACACTCCATATCATCCACAGAGTTCAGGTAAAGTGGAAAGATTAAATGGGACAATAAAATTAAAAATCCAGAAGGCCATGGCAGAAACAGGAAAGCCTTGGACCGAGTGTCTACCACTTGCCCTGTATTCCATCCGAAACACCCCAAGGGGGAAGGCTAAGCTGTCACCACATGAGATTCTTTTTGGTAGAGCAGCAAATTTGGGTTGTTATTTTCCACAACAACTGATGTTGAATACTGAGACTTTAACTGCTTATGTACAAGAATTACAAAAACGTTTAACTAAAGTGCATTCGCAAGTTTTTGCTTCCCTTCCAGATCCAGAAAATCTCGAAGGAGGCCACAAGTTGGAACCTGGTGATCAAGTCTACGTGAAAAGACACACCAGAAAGACTCTGGAACCGAGATTTGACGGACCTTTCCAAGTCCTGTTAACAACTCCAACAGCAGTCAAGCTTGAAGGAAAGGCATCATGGATACATGCAAGCCATTGCAAAAAAGCAGTATAAGACTCATGATATTGATGTTAATAATGTTAACCTCAACGGAGGCATGGGAAAGACTGAATTCTCTAGCCCCTTTGAACAATAGATTCGTACAACATCATAGAAAATTAGTGCATGACTTGTTAAATAATACGCAACCCCTGGCAGATTGTTGGATCTGTACCCATTCACCAGTATCAGCCACAAGTATACCTTTTCTAGCAGTTCCCGTGTCAGCTGAAGAAATATTCGCTTGGCCTAATTGTTCAGACAACCTGGCCAACAACCAACCTGGCAATACTAGACTATGGAATACTACAATCGCCATACCAATTGTGGGATGGGTAGAATTTCCTTGGTGGCAGGGCAATCTTACAGGAAAAATAGACAACTTACAATATTTAGCATTCAAGGGAGGAAAATGGGTACCTAGGAATAAGACTGGATTAACTGATTTAGGACAGGTCCCCACTGAAAATCTACAGCTCAGTTTCAGTACAACCACCCCTTCCTCTGATGCTTTCAAACCTACAGTATTGGAAAGATACATACATAATAGAAAATGGGAACATTCTGAGTTGTTCCCCCAAGGTGATGCAAACAGTTGTACAAGTAAGCCGGGGAACCTGGTTTGTAATGAATCCAATGAGTATGTCAACGGAATGCATGTATGTGGGAATCCCGCAGCCGGGTACTGTAGCCCCTTGGGACAAAAACCCTCTTGGTGTATGCTTCAGAATGTATCTAGTTTTGTGGATTTGGCTCACAGATTGGTATTGCAGCACTCAGCTTTGTGGGATCTGCCTGAGGGTACATTTTGGATATGCGGAGAAGGAGCATATAAATGGCTTCCCGTAGGTATAAAGGGTACTTGTACATTAGGACGCCTAACCCCGGCTACTTTCATAATTTCAAATAAACAAGTGAATATGCAAGCCGTGCCCAAGCACACACTGTATAAAAGAGCTGCAGATAACTCACCACGTCCCTCGGGGAGGCCGCATATAGTACAAATGGGAATTCCCAACAAAATTGCTAGTACCATTTTTATTTATCCTATGTTAACACAGATGTGGGATAAATTAGTTAGAGCCACAGATTATCTAGATGATCAGATTTGGGATATATTGGACATATTAAATACTAGTATAGCTGTACAGAATCAGCTTATAATAGTCACTAACCAACATACCCTGGTATTGGATTACCTAACTGCCTCACAAGGGGGTATGTGTCAAATCATCGGACCCACCTGCTGTCATTATATAGACCCGAATAGTACTATGAGTATGAGATTTAAATTAAAAGACGTACAACGACTCAGGGATCAGTATGACAAAGACAATGACCAAAATAAGGATAGCTGGTGGTCAGATACCTTTTCTTTTCTTAACCCGGCCAATTGGTTCAGAGGGATCGGTGGGTGGGTTACCGGGATTATGCAAAGCCTAATACATACAGTTATGGTTATTGTAATTATATATGTATTATTCAAGGTTGTACTCAAGGGTATCTCGGTATGCACAAATAAATTTTGTGTAATGGATGCGAGAATATAAAGGTTTTTTTTTGTAATATCACAAAAAGAATGACTAAAATGATCGACAAGGTTTTGAATGGAATATGTCAAAGGGGGGATTGTGAAGAGCAGAACAAAAATGATTACCTCAATGAACAAAAATAAAAAAAAGAATTTGTGATAAATATTGACCTGTCCATTCAAGGACATTTTAGCTATAGTATGAAATCCTGTTTTTCTTGTCTGTGGAATTGCCTTTGTACTGTTTGTTGTGAAACTGCCGCCCACGAAACTGTTTTCTTTTCTTTTCTTTCTTTCCTGTTTTGTCTCTTTGTTTAAACATGCAAAACTTGTATAACCACTAAACCTACTGAAACAACTATATAAAGAAGGGATAGCACCTTGAAGGCAGGCGTGCTTCAGAGACTTCCCAGTGATACACTATACAAGACGTGTCTTGTGTATTATTTCTGGTGATTCCCCACTTCCAAAGGCTGCTCCGACTGAGTGTGACCCCGACACACACATGTATAGTTTTTGTTTTAATTATGTCATAAAAACAAATTTCCGAAACCTGTAAAAAGACAAAAATTTTGCTTGTGTCACCACTTTCGGGATATAGGGCTTGTTTTTTGTGCTCCGATCTGATGTTTTACTGATATAATTTGGTGTATATACAATGATTTGATCACCTGTTATTACATTTTTTCTGCTATTGTTGTGGCCAAAAAAACGCAATTCTGGCATTTTGATTTTTTTGTTGTTGCGCCATCTACCAATCGGATTAATTTATTTTTTATTTTTTTATATAATGGTCTTTAATGAACACAGTGGTAAAAGGGGGGGGGCGATTTAAACTTTTACATATATGTTTTTTTACTATTTTTAAAAACATTTTTTTTTCAATTTTCATTGTATTTGCTAGTCTCTTTAGTGGACTTGAACCTGAGATCATCTGATCGCTTGTGCTATATACATCAATGCCATAGCCCTGTTGTATGTAGCAGAAATCACAGATTGACAGTAGCTTTGAGCAGGTTAATAGCTGCAGGCGGAGCTCCTCTTCACCAGCACATGTTAGAGGCAGATGATGGCTGATAATTACAGCCATCATCTGCTGGGAAACATGTGGGTTCACCTTGCAAGTCCACATAAAAGGCGGGGAGATGACTAATTACAAACATAGTATGTCATAAGTCGTTAAGGAGGACTTTCACAACTGGAAACACAATGTAATAGTAGTGGCAGAGCAGAATGAAAGAATTATTTTTTTTATTTTTTTTTTTTTAAATATCGCCTCTCTGTTGTGAAGATATTAGTAAACAAAGTATTTGGCACCTAATGAGGCTTTCGGTATATTTACACTTTATGTTGCATATTGTTATGCGCTTTTTGCTTGGTCTTTGTTGGCCATTGTCCAATACAGGGCCATTCTCGAATGTTCATGGTAAGCACGTAGGTAAATTTATATCTCTGTCCTCTGTGCAAACAATTCCGTTTTTGGGAGTTTGCGCCTTTGTTGCCTGGCTTCCTAGTTTCCCTCATTACGGAGATTACCCATGCATCCAGGTTCATTGATGAGAATTCACAGAGAGAAAACATGTCTTCATTTGTTTCATTGCCATACTATTCTTCATTCCCATGAGTTAAGCAGAGCGGCTGCTGTTGAAGCAGACTGAATTATTTAAAACTGTATGGACGGCTCGGCTGATAGTTTGCATTCCTTAAACCTATAAAAAGGAAGAATAAAAAAATATTTTTTGCTTTGCGGTGGATTCTGTCTTTCAGATCGACTTTTCGCATAGCAAACACAGGCTCGAGCCTTGCTGAGCTACTAATGCATATTTTGGCATTATAAACAGTCTTAATGAGGCCTCATCCACTCTTAAAATAAAACCCCTTTAATAAATGTAATGACAACCTGCCAAAATCCGCATCGCTGAGGCATACTAATAGCAGTTATCTCTTAACGTAAAATAAATTGGGCATATTTATCGCCTAAATCATTTATTTATACAGCGGGATGTCTCAGCATAAAAACGTATGTCTCTGGACTTAAAAAAAACAAACAGTAAAAACCTGCTGATAATAACTAGTACTAGTAGCGGACTCGAAAGGAGCTCTAAAAGGCTTCTTTGTGAGCCGTCATCAGTGGTATGAGTTCTCAGTGATGTGGAAAGATAGGTATAGAACAATTGTGTATTGATTACCCATACAAGCACATGTGGATACGCAGTGCTCTCCTGCAATCAAACAGTTCTTGCCTAAGCCAAGACAGGAAAACAAAATGTAAAGGGCATCTAAGACTAAATGTTCAGGAATGGTTTAACAGGCATTCATCTAAAGCGGACCATGGATAATATCCTCTCCCTATTCTTCAAAGACTGAATGCTGCTTGGGAAGAGGCCAATGGTAAAATAAAATAAAGTTATAATTTAAAACACTACATTGCATAGTCACCTACACTGGAAAGTCTCCACACCCCTAATAAAATGCCATTTTTTTGTCATGAAAAGAAATTATACCAAGAAGAATCATTTCAAGACTTTTTCCACCTTTAATGTCACCCATGATCTGTGCAATTCAATTGTTGGAAAAATAAAGGACTAAAATAATTTGGTTGAATAAATATACACAATATACACAATACTTTGCTGACATTACCTTTAAATTTATAAGAAAATACAAAGCTGCACTCTGGATTGTTTAGAATGGTAAATCTAGAAAATTGGAACTGCATTACAGCCATAGAAAATTGGTTAAGTGTTATCTTATCTGCATATGGAATTTTGGAAAATTGGAAATGCAGTATTGCTTTAGGAAAATTTACAGTAAAAAGAAAGTTCTTAGCACAGAAATTGGCCAATGTATATGAACCCAACTGCAACGTCAATGCGTACCTCATAGATGTACATCTAGATTTACCATCTAGTTTTACCATTCTAATCAATCCAGAGTGCAGCTTTGTATTTTCTTAGAATTGTTGTGTTAGCTGGCACCTGTTCTCACTATAAAACCTACAAGAGAAAAAGTGAGCAAATACCCTGCTGTAACTAAGTAAATAAAAAGTAAAAAAGTGCATCTAAATAACAGAGTCTTTAGTAATACTTTTTTTTATCAAAAAATAGCACAAAAGCCATCCCACCACATCAAGGTAACTCTGATCGGGACAGTCCTACACTGTCTTTGGGACTGCTCAACTTAGAGATCTTAACTGAAAGGGAGCATTTAATAATGTTACCGTATGTATTGGGGTTCTTCAAGAGGCGGGGGCTAACACCAGATTCCCACACTTTGCCCACAATGGCGATGTATTGTATCAGGTAACCAAAGTGAGGGAAGGTGAGTAGTGGAGCAGCTGTTGGTTCCAGGACCAAACATGAGGGTTTAAGACATGGCCCATTCGTATGTTTTGGGGGGACATCTGGAGGTAGAGCAAACTCAGGAGAGAGTAATGAGGAGGTTCTATTGACCACCATGTTACTAGGAGATCCTAAATTATTGTAGGTCCTTCCCCATCTGCCAGATAACCACTCCCACTTTACATTTCTGAAGTCCTTTATTCCTGTTACCTGTGATAGAGGTTCCCTTTGAGAGGTTTGTCATGGGCCTAGTAAGTCCACTAGTTAAGTCTTCACAGGGCCACCAGTACATCCTAGTGGTCATGGACTATGCGACCTGGTACACTGAAGCGGTCCCACTAAGGAACTTTTCGGCTAAGAGTATCGCCTAGGAGCTTGTCCATATCTTTGCTGGGATTGGCCTACCAAAGGAGAATTTGATGGACCAGGGAACCCCCTTCATGAGCAAAGTGATGAGGGAGCTGTGTAGAGTCCTCCAAATTGCCGAGCTGAAAGCCTCAATTTACTATCCACAGACTGATGGTCTGGTAGAGTACTACAATAAGACCTTAAAGGTTATGCTCAAGAAGGTCATTAAGAAGGACAGTGGAGACTGGGACTATCTGCCTCCATTTCTGTTCTTCTCCATCAGATAAGTTCTTCAAGCCTCCACTGGTTTTTCGCTGTGCAAGCTCCTGTACGGTCGACATCCGCGAGGACTCACAGGAGGCACAGGCAAAGGTATATAACTGAACAGCAAGGCTGAGGCAGTTCCAGCCTGGGAACCGAGTGCTAGTGCTTATCCCCACGGTGAAGAGCAAGTTCTTAGCCAAGTGGCAAGGCCCATATGAGGTGGAGGAAAAACTGGGTGAAGTGAATTACAAGGTACACAAGCCCAGTCGAAGGAAGCCTGACCAAGTGTTTCAATTCAACTTGCTCAAGCCACAGCAAGACCGGGAATTGCTGGAAACTCCTTGCCTGGGAGCCCGTCCCGAAGCCAAAGTGGAGGAGGTCACAATTGCAGAGACCCTAACACCAGCCCAGAAGCAACAGTGTCAAGAACTGCTGCAGTGGAACCATGACCTATTCTCAGAGTTGCCAGGGGCGTACACAGGTGGTGTAGCATGACATGTTAACAGAGTCGCATGTAAGAGTGAACCGCAAGCCCTATAGAATTCCATAAGCACACCTGGAGATAATAAGAAAGAAGCTTAACAAAATGCTAGACCTCAGTGTGAAAGAGTCGTCAAAAAGTGGATGGTCGAGTCCCATCGCCCTTGTGCTGAAGCCAAATGGCGGATGGCGGTTTTGTAATGACTACCGCACACTGAACAAAGTGTCCAGTTTTGATCCATATCCAATGTCCCGGGTAGATAAACTCATTGAGAGACTTAGACCTGTGAGGTACATTACGGCCCTCAACCTGACAAAGGACTACTGGCAGATCCCCATGTCCTAGAGTGTCAAGGAGAAGATGGCCTTCTCGATGCCTGATGGGTGCTTCCAGTACACCAGAATGCCCTTTGAACTGCAGGGAGCCCAGCTAGCTTCCAAAGGGCCATGGATCGGATCTTGCCTCCACATAAGAAGTATGCCGCAGCCCACCTTGATTACATTGTGGTCTTCAGCCCTGACTGGTTTAGTCATCTACCAAAGGTACAGGCGATCCTGGATGCATTAAGAAAAGCAACCGCTTTCCAAGAAGGAAGTGAGGGTGTTTCTTTGAATTGTGGGGGATTACCGCAGGTTTATCCCAAGTTTCTCCATAATTGCCTCAACATTAACGGATCTCCTTGAGGGCATTAAGTCGACGATGGTTAATTGAACTACTGACACAGAGATGGCGTTTCAAGAGCGGGTGCTGTATTTTGCCAAATATCAGCAGGTCATGTACCACAAGAGGCGTTCCTGTGTTTACCTCTGCAAGCATCTGAGTGAGTCAACCCCTCACACCTGATTTTAAAAAGCACTCCTATTTTTATCTATCATGTATGGATTTTGCACAAATTGCGAGTAAAATTATTTACAAGGGAGATGAACAAGCACATTCTTTATTGTAGCCAAAATGTACACTATATTATAAATAAAATGTATTGAACCTTCATTCTGCAACTTTATTTGAAATGATGTCTGGAGCCTTTTCCTTTTATCTTCAAAGCTACTCTTGATACCTTTCTCTTTTAGAAGGCCTGCTGATCTTCTCTATTAAGAATTCAACAGTAGTCCCCAAACTTTCTTGGTATCAGTCGTTCCATCTACATGATATTCTGATGAAATCTTTCTCCTTTCTCTTCGTGAATATCACTAAGGTTTTCATGAAAGTAGTTCAAATGGGAATGTAAAAAATTTAACTTCAAAATAGTCATAAAACCTAAGGCTTTGAAACGTCTCATTGTGATCGTGGAGATGGACTTAAATTTGTTATATTTGCTGCTACCCATTTTCCTAGTTACTTATGAGTTTCCGAATATCCAAACACACAAAATGCCTTCCTTCAGTATTGCTTCGGACAGATCCTTAAAAATGTGGTACACAGGTACTTAAAAGTCTCTCCTTTTGGTAGTGCTTTCTGAAGCTGCTTCATCAGTCAAAAATGAACAATGTGGAGTGGTGGCAGGAGAACTTTAGTAGGATCAACTAAACCTTCTGGAGCTATGTTCTTTAGTCCATGTTCTCATTGGCCAACTTTTTGGCTCCAGTCATGAGTCCTATCTCGGGTGTCCCATTCACAAAAAGCATGGGTACTTTGTGTATCCAAAGAAACAGTAAAACTTAGCAATCAAGACCCACCTATTATGTACAAAAACTTTATTAATAACTAATTAAACAACATTTTATCTATTTAGGGCTTACTGACCATCCTTTGACATGTACAGTATCAGTCAGTTCCCTGCCTCTTTATCTCTGATAATTTGAGATACTGATCCAGCACTGTATTCATCTACTTGGAGTATAGTACAGTGGGTATGGAAAGTATTCAGACCCCTTTAAATTGTTCACTCTTTATTTCATTGCAGCCATTTGGTAAATTCAAAAAAGTTCATTTTCATTTTGGAAAAACCAAAAGCACAAAAAACTAAAAATCTACCAGTTCTTTGGGGGTTAAATGGGTAATAAGTTGAAGTATCATTTATGGTAGAATTATTTAAGTTAATTGGATGGACTTTTTCAAACTTACTTATTGAATATAACTGGAGATAGATGTGTCCTCCAACTGCCCACCTCACCTATCTGCTGACCACCTTTAATGCTGACTTTAGTTTTTTTATACAATGCATCTGAATCTTATCATAACCGGTCTATTAGACATCATGTTATAGATAATGGAAAAAGTGGATCTTCAGTAATAATTCCAGCTCTTTGCAGCATAAGACAATACACAGAACAATATTATAGAAACATCCACTTTTAACAGCCAGACATGAGAGACTGTATGGGATCATTTTTCAAGGGAGAAAAATATGATGCCATCAGTGAAGGTCATGGCCTTATCCTGGATCTTGGTGGCCTCCTGGGAAATGAACAGAGGTTTTTATTTTCACAGGGAACCACAGCATGAAGTACAGCTGACATAAGAACTTATACTGCAGGGGCCCGAACATGCTCATTATAGACACAATAAGACAGCACACATAGCCAAGTCTAATATGACCTTTGGCTCTAGGGCAATTTATCGGACTGATAAAAAACTGTGGTTAAAGTAACAGCTTCTTATCAGGACTTCTTTTTGTGTGTAC
This sequence comes from Ranitomeya imitator, assembly GCF_032444005.1. NCBI lineage: Eukaryota > Metazoa > Chordata > Amphibia > Anura > Dendrobatidae > Ranitomeya > Ranitomeya imitator. The sequence goes on from NC_091283.1 coordinate 622,377,668, forward strand.
GTTTATTTCATATTGTGAAAATTACTACTTTTTGTTACCTACATTTCAAAGGTAAAATATCATGTCCAACAAAACAAAAAAATATTTCTAAAATGATAGATTTACACCTAGATTTTACCCATACTTCCGTATAGTTTTCTCTGTGTACCTGTCATTGCATACAGTCAGTACGGAAAGTATTCAGACCCCTTTAAAACTTTCACTCTTTGTCTCATTGCAACCATTTGGTAAATTCAAAAAAGTTATTTTTTTCTCATTAATGTACACTTTGCACACCAGCTTGACAGACTTTTTTGCAAATTTATTAAAAAAGAAAAACTGAAATATCACAGCCCTGCGATCATATGACAGGGTCTCCAATGGGTGGGTCTTGTGATGCGTTTCCAGCCAGCGAGTGTTAAATGCCGCTGTGAGAGATTTAACAGCAGTGGCTGGATCACGGATAGCTGATCACATCAGATGTCAAGTACAAGAAAGATGCGAGCTCGGTGCTACAGCCCGCATCAAGAGCAGGGACAAGACCAATAACGTACCTTTTCATCATCGGTCGTAAAGGGGTTAAATGTTTGGCCCTTAACCCCTTTACCCCCAAGGGTGGTTTGCACGTTAATGACCGGGCCAATTTTTACAATTCTGACCACTGTCCCTTTATGAGGTTATAACTCTGGAACGCTTCAACGGATCCCAGTGAATCTGACATTGTTTTCTCGTGACATATTGTACTTCATGACAATGGTAAAAATTCTTTGATAGTACCTGCGTTTATTTGTGAAAAAAACGGAAATTTGGCGAAAATTATGAAAATTTCGCAATTTTCCAACTTTGAATTTTTATGCAATTAAATCACAGATATATGTCACACAAAATACTTAATAAGTAACATTTCCCACATGTCTACTTTACATCAGCACAATTTTGGAACCAAAATTTTTTTTTGTTAGGGAGTTATAAGGGTGAAAAGTTGACCAGCAATTTCTCATTTCTACAACACCATTTTTTTTTAGGGACCACATCTCATTTGAAGTCATTTTGAGGGGTCTATATGATAGAAAATACCCAAGTGTGACACCATTCTAAAAACTACACCCCTCAAGGTGCTTAAAACCACATTCAAGAAGTTTATTAACCCTTCTGGTGCTTCACAGGAATTTTTTGAATGTTTAAATAAAAATGAACATTTAACTTTTTTTCACAAAAAATTTAATTCAGCTCCAATTTGTTTTATTTTACCAAGGGTAACAGGAGAAAATGGACCGCAATCATTGTTGTACAATTTGTCCTGAGTACGCCAATACCCCACATGTGGGGGTAAACCACTGTTTGGGCGCATGGCACAGCTCGGAAGCGAAGGAGCGCCATTTGACTTTTCAATGCAAAATTGACAGGAATTGAGATGGGACACCATGTTTCGTTTGGAGAGCCCCTGATGTGCCTAAACATTGAAACCCCCCACAAGTGACACCATTTTGGAAAGTAGACCCCCTAAGGAACTTATATAGAGGTGTGGTGAGCTCTTTCACCCACCAAGTGCTTCACAGAAGTTTATAATGTAGAACCGTAAAAATAAAAAATCATATTTTTTCACACAAATTATCTTTTCGCCCCCAATTTTTTATTTTTCCAAGGGTAAGAGAAGAAATTGGACCCCAATAGTTGTTGTACAATTTGTCCTGAGTAAGCTGATATCCCATATGTGGGGGTAAACCACTGTTTGGGCGGATGGGAGAGCTCGGAAGGGAAGGAGCGCCGTTTGACTTTTCAATGCAAAATTGACAGGAATTGAGATGGGATGCCATGTTGCGTTTGGAAAGCCACTGATGTGCCTAAACATTGAAACCCCCCACAAGTGACACCATTTTGGAAAGTAGACCCCCTAAGGAACTTATCTAGAGGTGTGGTGAGCACTTTGACCCACCCAGTGCTTCACAGAAGTTTATAATGCAGAACCGTAAAAATAAAAAAATCATATTTTTTCACAAAAATTATCTTTTCGCCCCCAATTTTTTATTTTTCCAAGGGTAAGAGAAGAAATTGGACCCCAATAGTTGTTGTACAATTTGTCCTGAGTGCGCTGATACCCCATATGTGGGGGTAAATCACTGTTTGGGCGGATGGGAGAGCTCGGAAAGGAAGGAGCGCCGTTTGACTTTTCAATGCAAAATTGACAGGAATTGAGATGAGACGCCATGTTGCGTTTGCAGAGCCCCTAATGTACCTAAATAGTAGAAACCACTCACAAGTGACACCATTTTGGAAAGTAGACCCCCTAAGGAACTTATCTAGATGTGTGGTGAGCGCTTTGACCCACCAAGGGCTTCACAGAGGTTTATAATGGAGAGCCGTAAAAATAAAACAAAAATTTTTTCCCACAAAAATTATTTTTTAGCCCCCAGTTTTGTATTTTCCCGAGGGTAACAGGAGAAATTGGACCCAAAAATGTGTTGTCCAATTTGTCCTGAGTGCGCTGATACCCCATATGTGGGGGGAAACCACTGTTTGGGCGCATGGGAGGGCTCGGAAGGGAAGGAGTGCCATTTGAATGCAGACTTAGATGGAATGGTCTGCAGGCGTCACATTGCGTTTGCAGAGCCCCTAATGTACCTAAACAGTAGAAACCCCCCACAAGTGACACCATTTTGGAAAGTAGACCCCCTAAGGAACTTATCTAGATGTGTGGTGAGCGCTTTGACCCACCAAGGGCTTCACAGAGGTTTATAATGGAGAGCCGTAAAAATAAAACAAAATTTTTTTCCCACAAAAATTATTTTTTAGCCCCCAGTTTTGTATTTTCCCGAGGGTAACAGGAGAAATTGGACCCAAAAATGTGTTGTCCAATTTGTCCTGAGTGCGCTGATACCCCATATGTGGGGGGAAACCACTGTTTGGGCGCATGGGAGGGCTCGGAAGGGAAGGAGTGCCATTTGAATGCAGACTTAGATGGAATGGTCTGCAGGCGTCACATTGCGTTTGCAGAGCCCCTAATGTACCTAAACAGTAGAAACCCCCCACAAGTGACCCCATATTGGAAACTAGACCCCCCCGGGAACTTATCTAGATGTGTTGTGAGAACTTTGAACCCCAAGTGTTTCACTACAGTTTATAACGCAGAGCCGTAAAAATAAAAAATCTTTTTTTTCCCACAAAAATTATTTTTTAGCCCCCAGTTTTGTATTTTCCCAAGGGTAACAGGAGAAATTGGACCCCAACAGTTGTTGTCCTATTTGTCCGGAGTACGCTGATACCCCATATGTTGGGGTAAACCCCTGTTTGGGCACACGGGTGAGCTCGGAAGGAAAGAAGCACTGTTTTACTTTTTCAACGCAGAATTGGCTGGAATTGAGATCGGACGCCATGTCGCTTTTGGAGAGCCCCTGATGTGCCTAAACAGTGGAAACCCCCCAATTATAACTGAAACCCTAATCCAAACACTCCCCTAACCCTAATTCCAACGGTAACCCTAACCACACCTCTAACCCTGACACACCCCTAACCCTAATCCCAACCCTATTCCCAACTGTAAATGTAATCTAAACCCTAACTGTAACTTTAGCCCCAACCCTAACTGTAGCCCTAACCCTAGCCCTAACCCTAGCCCTAACCCTAGCCCCAACCCTAACCCTAGCCCTAGCCCTAACCCTAGCCCTAACCCTAGCCCTAACCCTAGCCCTAACCCTAGCCCTAACCCTAACCCTAGCCCTAACCCTAGCCCTAACCCTAACCCTAACCCTAGCCCTAACCCTAACCCTAGCCCTAACCCTAGCCCTAACCCTAGCCCTAGCCCTAACCCTAGCCCTAACCCTAGCCCTAACCCTAACACTAGCCCTAACCCTAGCCCTAACCCTAGCCCTAACCCTAATGGGAAAATGGAAATAAATACATTTTTTTATTTTTCCCTAACTAAGGGGGTGATGAAGGGGGGTTTGATTTACTTTTATAGCGGGTTTTTTAGCGGATTTTTATGATTGGCAGCCGTCACACACTGAAAGACGCTTTTTATTGCAAAAAATATTTTTTGCGTTACCACATTTTGAGAGCTATAATTTTTCCATATTTTGGTCCACACAGTCATGTGAGGTCTTGTTTTTTACGCGACGAGTTGACGTTTTTATTGGTAACATTTTCGGGCACGTGACATTTTTTGATCGCTTTTTATTCCGATTTTTGTGAGACAGAATGACCAAAAACCAGCTATTCATGAATTTCTTTTGGGGGAGGCGTTTATACCGTTCCGCGTTTGGTAAAATTGATAAAGCAGTTTTATTCTTCGGGTCAGTACGATTACAGCGACATCTCATTTATATCATTTTTTTATGTTTTGGCGCTTTTATACGATAAAAACTATTTTATAGAAAAAATAATTATTTTGGCATCGCTTTATTCTCAGGACTATAACTTTTTCATTTTTTTGCTGATGATGCTGTATGGTGGCTCGTTTTTTGCGGGACAAGATGACGCTTTCAGCGGTACCATGGTTGTTTATATCTGTCTTTTTGATCACGTGTTATTCCACTTTTTGTTCGGCGGTATGATAATAAAGCGTCGTTTTTTGCCTCGTTTTTTTTTTTTTTTTTCTTACGGTGTTTACTGAAGGGGTTAACTAGTGTGCCAGTTTTATAGGGCGAGTCGATACGGACGCGGCGATACTAAATATGTGTACTTTTATTGTTTTTTTTTTTTTTTATTTAGATGAAGAAATGTATTTATGGGAATATTTTTTTTTTTTTTTCATTATTTAGGAATATTTTTTTTTAATTTTTTTTACACATTTGGAAAATTTTTTTTTTACTTTTTTACTTTGTCCCAGGGGGGGACATCACAGATCAGTGATCTGACAGTTTGCACAGCACTCTGTCAGATCACTGATCTGACATGCAGCAGTGCAGGCTTCACAGTGCCTGCTCTGAGCAGGCTCTGTGAAGCCACCTCCCTCCCTGCAGGACCCGGATCCGCGGCCATCTTGGATCCGGGACCTGGAGCAGGGAGGGAGGGCGGCAAGACCCTCGCAGCAACGCGATCACATCGCGTTGCTGCGGGGGTCTCAGGGAAGCCCGCAGGGAGCCCCCCTCCCTGCGCGGTGCTTCCCTGCACCGCCGGCACATCGCGATCATCTTTGATCGCGGTGTGCCGGGGGTTAATGTGCCGGGGGCGGTCCGTGACCGCTCCTGGCACATAGTGCCGGATGTCAGCTGCGATAGGCAGCTGACACCCGGCCGCGATCGGCGCCGCTCCCCCCGTGAGCGCTGCCGATCGCATATGACGTACTATTGCGTCCTTGGGAAGTAGGGCCCACCCCCCATGGACGCAATAGTACGTCTGATGGCAGAAAGGGGTTAATTATTTGGTTTGAACAGTGGTTCTGTGCTGACAGAATCCCTTTAACATAGCTCTGCAGCAACAACAGATGTTGACTTGATAACCAAAACACAAAGTAGTGGGAGAACTAGCTTAGGCCCCTTTCACACATCAGGCTTTTGCCGTCCGGCTCAATCCAGCGATTTTTGAAAAAAACGAATCTGGCAAAAGCTGCCGCCAGATCCGTTTTTTCTCATAGACTTGTATTAGCGCTGGATTGCAGCGGATGGCTTCACGTTTCGTACGGCGCTTTCAAAAAGTGTTTGGCCGGCATCTGGAAAAAAGCTTCCAGCTTTTTGCTACAATAGAAGCCTATAGGTGCAGAAGGCGCCGGATCCATCATTTGCCGGCTTCCATTTTTTTCAGCTGAGCATGCTCCAATACAATTGGCCAGCCCCCAATTAGGAAAAATGATATAAAACCTGCCATTTACCATTCATCCATTTTCCAGCTAGCAAGACGCAGACCTGCCATCAAAACTGAACCTGCCACCAGAGCCAGAGCTGAACCTGCCACCAGAGCCAGAGCTGAACCTGCCACCAGCCAGTGCTGAACCTGCCACCACCCAAAGCTGAATCTGCCGCCAGCCAGAGCTAAACTTGCCACCAGCCAGCCAGCTACAGCCACAGCCAGAGCTCATCCTGCTGCCAGCCAGAGCTGAACCTGCTGCCAGCCAGCTAGCTACAGCCAAAGCCAGCTACAGCCATAGCCAGCAGCCAGCAATAGCTACAGCCACAGCCAGCTACAACTACAGCCAGCAGCCAGCTACAGCCACAGCCAGCAGCCAGCCATGTCTTCTTCTGGGAGCCCTCCCCCATGTCGTCAGCACTGTGAGGTAAATATATATATATTTTTTGGGTGATGCTCACGTATGATATATATATCATTTTTGAATAACAGGAAGCTGCAGCAGAAGAGGTGCCTCCAGAAGGAGATGGACGGGGTGGGAGAAATACCTGGAGCAATTGGTACGTTTCCTACATGCATCGTAGAACCACATCATCCCAGACCTCACAGTGCACACAACACAAAATCAGATCATTACAGACACACAACACATAACCTACATCCAAGCACATCATCTTTTTTTTTTTGTCTTTTAGTCTTCTGATTCTGCGGCTCAATCTAGAGGTCCTCAAAGCGCCTCCCAGGGTCGTCGGCTTCAGCGTCAGGGCGGTCGCCATCGAGTAAGTACCTTTTTTTTTGTTTACCACTTTATGTTGTTGTTTTGAGTCTAATGTCTTTGTTTTTGGTCTTTTTTTAACAAGCTTCACAGCGTGCTAATGACTCGGACGGTGAGGAGTCCGGGCCAGATATCAACCTCCTCATCGATCTAATCTGAAAGCCGGAGCCGCCGTGGAACATGGGGGACCGCCGCCACGCAGATCTTGGTGTTACCCGTCGGCTCGGGGAGCATGTGTGCCACGAAGTTGTGGACCACTGGGAGGACCTCGATGTTCGGGCCCAGAATCAAGCGCGTAAGTATTCACAGTTCAGTTATGTTGTTGGATGTAATGTATTGTATACTAGCCAATTTGTGCTTTCACTTTACAGGCGAAAGAGTTGTCAAGTGGCGGCGGTCAATCAGGGATCGCTTCAAGAAGGAAAGAGATGCAGGCCCCCAGTGGATCAGGGGGATGCAGGAGCCAATATAAATATGCTAGAGCCCTGCCGTTCCTCCGGTCAACGATGGTGAGCAGAAGGTAAATATTATCCACCCCATTTAATAAAAAATGTCTACATGTCTAACACTTTTTGGGGGTTTCAGCCAAGTAATATCAATATATTAATTTTTTTTTCTTTGTTCCACAGCACCGTCTGCAGCACTCGGGAGCCTTCAGAGTTGAACCTCTCTAGAGCGATCCCTCATGAGTCCGCCACCAAGGGGCACTTCGACAGACCTGACCCCTCTGCACCTTCCCAGCCTTCCCTCACATCTGATCCCTCAGTCCCATCCACCAGCGCTGGAGCATCGTGGCAGACTTCTCTACATGAAGCTGCTGGTGAGGATATAGCTTTTCCTTTACCCCACCCCTCTGAGACTGCTACCTCCTCTAGAACACCTGTGGGTTCTGGGCGGCAGCGCCAGAGGGGTCAGAAAAAGAGCAGTGAGCCTGAGTTCTTGAATCTGAATGCAGCTTTCCAGAACTGTCTCAAACTGTTGTCGGAGCAAATGACTGCAGGATTTAATTTGCTCAACAACATTATTAAGTTGCACACAAGTCTGGATAGGATGCATTCAGATGCAAGTAAATCGCCAAACCACTCCTTTTTCCAGGCAGTACTTGAGCACATAGACAAGCTATCTCCTGACCAGCAAATGCATGTAATGCAAGCCTGCCAGTTTGCCCTAGCGCATGTTACCTCCCAAGCCCCTCCACCCAACCCCGATAGTTCCTCTATCACCTGCCCCCCTCCAGCCAATGTCCCTCCTCCCCTTGCTATACAATACCATCATTCTGCCCCGTACCAGCAATCTGTCCCATACCAGCAATCTGCCCCGTACCAGTTCCCAACCACATAATCTGTGCCTCCACTCGCTACCCAACCTCTACTCCCTGCCCACTACCACCAGTCTTCTTCCACAACTATCATGCCCCAAGCACAACCCTCTGCACACCACCTCTTCTGCCTCCCAATCCCTCCAGTCCACCCCTCAAACCTTCCAAAATCCCAACACTACTCCCGCTTTTATGTCCACATGTTCTCTTTCTTTCTTCACCCCTTCACCTTCTGTTTTTCCTCCTGATCCATCACCACCACCACAATCCTCTCTCCACACTCCCGCTGTGGAAGTGTCCCAATCTGACAGCCCCTCCAGTATTATCTCCACCCCACACTTTTTAAACTTATAAAACTTTTGTAAATAATTTGTAAATAAAACTGTTTTTTGGTTTAAACATTTTGTCTTTCAGTTATTAAATTATAAGGTTAAATACTTTGGGTAAAACAAGGTACAATACTTGGTAAACAAGGTACAATACTTTGGGTAAAACAAAGTACAATTCTTTGGGTAAAAACCAACCAGGTACAATACATTGGGTAAAACATGTAAAATACTTTGGGCAAATTCCAACCAGGTACAGTACTTTGGGTAAAAAAGGTACAACACTTTGGGTAAAACCCAACCAGGTACAATACTTTGGGTAAAAAGAAAGGTAAAATACTTTGGGTGACAAGGTCCAAGACAAATTTTTCACACTCTCTCATCCTGTCAGTCTACTCTTCCTTGAGGTGAAATAAAGTATTCAGCAGATTTGTCCCTGATTCTGGAAATTGACACAGAACTTCTATAAGTAATGTTCTGATAATCAGGCAAAGTGGTTTCTTCAAAGTGGTCATCAATGGAAATCTGTTCCTTGCATATAACAAAATTGTGCAGGACCACACAAGCTTTCACCACCTCGTCAACAGTGTCAGTCTTCAGGTTGATAGCGGTTAACAGAACTTGCCATTTTGCTGTTAGAATCCCAAAAGCGCACTTCACCATTCTTCTTGCTCGTGTTAGGCGGTAATTAAAAATTCTTTTAGTTGGCATCAATCCACTACTTGAGTAAAGATTAAGCAGGTGTTCGGAGAGTTGAAACGCTTCATCTCCAACACATACAAAGGACATTGGCGGCCCCGAGGTTTCTGGCAGCGGTCTTGGTGGTGGAAATTGAAATGTGTTTCCATAGAGATGATGCCCACGTGTCTTTCTCTGTGCTGTGATTGGGTGGATCTAAAAACACCGTCGACGCAGACGCATGAAGCACTGCTGCCTCTCTCGCTCCTTCTCCAGAACAATCGCTTTCAAGCGATTCACCTCAAAAGTAAAATCCACAGAAATCTTTAAAATGTTTGCCATCACGCCTTCCATCTTCACAACTTGCTCCTCTACAACCTGTCAAAGATGGGCTGTAGGAACACTATATATAGGTTTTCAGTAGCCAATCACATTTGGGAGCCTTCCATGGGCATTTTTAAAAACCGGATCCGTCGTAAAACATAAAAAAAATGGACGAAATGGATGAAAAATGGATGGGACTGATCCTTTTTTTGCCGGGTCTGCTAGATGGTTCCAGTGAATAACCGGATTCGTCGCATCAGTTTTCCACAATTTATGACCGATCGGTTGCTCCGGCGCGACACCAGATTTAGCCTGACGGCAAAAACCTGATGTGTGAAAGGAGCCTTACAGAGGCAGTATGAGATTAAGCACAGCTACAGTATAACACAGTTTTCCCACTGGAAAAATGTGGTAGAGAGAAGGGGATAATTACTCTGCTTAAAGCGACTATGTCGACACAAATTGACTGTTCAATTCAAGCACATGCACTCGGTGCGCCATGATACAGCCAGTCATTTAACTACACCTTTCCACCTACTTCACCTATTTCCATCCATCTCTGGCCCTATGAAGCCAGCGTTGTCAATCAAACAAGAGGGGTGGAGAGAGAGTGAGGGAAAACAAGCAGGTAGGAAGGTGTATATAAATGATTGACCCGCTGTAAAGCCCACAGAGCCTGTGCTTGGTTTGAGCAGTCATTCTGTGCTGACAGAGGTCCTTTAAGTGATATAAGAAACAAGGAGACATATATTTAAATATGTGGAGAGAAGCAGAATACTTGGGAAACAAGCCTGGGGGAGGACAGGTTAGAAGAACAGGCAATACAGCTGATAAATGACTGATGAGAACAGTTCCATGAATAATACAATACCATAGGTTTCCTAAAGGCAGTTGGGGAGATGCTAGGAGCAGCAATAGACTTGTAAAGACACACCGCCACTTCCCGTAATCCATTTTGCTTGTAACTGATCAGACTTGAGATCAGCAAGTTGCTCATAAGAGGGACATCTAATGGTCATAGCTTTTCCCCTCAATTTTGAACTTAAAAAAATATTTTTGACAATAAAAGTATATCACATTTTTGATAGTGTATGGCAATCTAATAAGCCAAATTTTATTGAAATAACTGACCATTTAAATCCAATCTTGTTCTTGGAAATGCATAGAGAACCATATGTAGGGAGCATTTTGCGGCTTTCGCAAACTAAACTGCATGTAGAACTAACATTAGTAACGTAGACATTAGACATATTGTATATCCAAAGTTAATTATGTTTTTTATAGAGTTGGTCCACTTTAGCTTCTTATTGGCAATCACTCACAATTTTTTCCTAGTAGCAAAAAAGTTGGTGTCTAAAAAAAGAATAAAAGAAGGCAGCATCATTTTCAATGTCTAACCAAAATGTAATGGAGGTAACTTTTTCTCTGTGAAGAGGACCTTAGTAACAACCACAGAAGCGTTACCCAATATAAAGGCTTGGGCTTTCCAACGCCTCTAATAAATTGCACGGGATATCTTTAATGAAAATCAAGACAATAATAAGTACTGATTTATGAGCATTCTGAAGTTAAAGACAATCATGCCCTGATGGCTACCATCATGAACATGCTAGGAACATCTACCAGTCATTCCGACTATCCCTGCTCCTCTAAGACACATTAGTCATCTAGCATCAGAACCATTTGCAAACTCCAAAGCCTAAGTGAACACCTAGAGAATGCCTCAAGGGGTATTTATAACATGGCACGCAGTGGTAGCTCATTTCTTTACATGAAGATGGGGGTCCTTGCTGGGTGTGGGGGCACTAAGTCCTTGCAGGCCGCATGTAACCGATGACTTGGGTTGGCCAGGACCAGGTGTTTGACAGTTCAGTAAGGGAGACCACCAGTCAAAACTAAGCTTTTTACTCAGCTTGGGAGAGATTATATACAGTAGATAATGGGCATACAATACATAAAGGTTTCTTTTATAATATGAGCATTTTTCACACACAGTTTCAATTCCTTCCTCTTTACTTGTTTGTCCTGTACCTTCAATGTTCCTTTCTACTTCACCACAGCCCAGCTCAGCACTAAAGTCCAGTTACCAAGAGTCCTGTTCTCTACCCACGATTCCATGCATTTTTTCTCCTCTAGGGAACTATATTGCCAGTATGGCGGGTACTTAACTTCTCTGTCTCTGACGCTCTGAAACTCTCACCCAGGGCAGTCTTTTCGTTTGACGTAGTCTATCCCAACTAGGACCATTACCTTTATGAGTGATAAACTATGGGCCATACCGCTAGGCATCGTGACCCAAAACCCGTCTCCGTTCTTTCAATCAATTCTCTCCCTTGCTCTCTGCTAGGAATTTTCTATCCTGTGTCTCTTATCTCATTAAGAAAACCCATGTCATGTGGCACTGCTCACATCAGACCTTAGGTCTTCTTCTATACACACTGGGTCCTTTATTGACATTCTGACAGGAAACTACCTTTGTCCCTTCAGCTTAGCCTCTCCCCCTATGGGCTAGTCCCAAGTATTATTTCTTACCTTTCCTACTGCCAAACAACACACATTATCATTACCTTTAACGCATCACACAATTCACATTACACAATATAACCTAACACTTGCTGTTCAAGGGGGAAATGAGTGCAATATGTCTATCTCCGTACATATTCACTATAATATGAAGTACTGCGTAAAGTGCTGCAATTTTTTGATCCTTGCAAACTTGTTCCCAATGAGAGCTTGAATACAATGAGACTTCAACAAATATAATGATCAAATTAGATATATAATAATGCTATAGTTATCAAAAGTATTAAGCTGATGTTAATCATCTCTTCCTTGCTTGGGCTAGCTCCATCTTCTTTGTTTCCAGGTCCTCCACTTTGCCGCGCCACTCATATGGTATGGGATTGGAGCTGGTTATAAATGTCTGGGCTATTCTTAAGAATGGGTGTGCCCTTGTTTATACACGATAGCTCATTTTTGGATAATTTTAAATATATATGTAAAGACATTTTTAAAGTGATCAAGTCATCAAGATACTACATCTCTCTCTAATAGCATGTGAGTATAGATGCTTTAATCCTTATACCTTGATTTTAGCATTCTAATTTCATATTTTAGAGAAATCCAGCTTTGAAATGTTAGTCTCAAGCCCAGGAAGAAGGCGCCGAACTTCCAGGTTTCTGGGTTCTTTGCCTTTTCCCTGTATTGCCGGCCTCCACTCTCGAATGGTCAGGTCCCTCTTGCCTCAGTGATGTGCCTCCTCTACCACCAGGGTCATCTCCTCGTAACATCATCAGGAACGTACTGCACATGCGCCACCTGATCCAAGAAGATGACCCCAGTGCAATAATGGTGCCGTTTGCCAACATAAAATCTCAGGCAGAAGAGGCAGGTCACAAAGAAGAGTGACCTGTCCATCAGCGGTGGGCAGAGAAACGGAAGCGAGCTGGAAGTGCAGCGCTCGCTCCCTGCACTTGCGACTAAAACTTCTACACTGAATCTCTCTAAGATTATATGATTCCACAAGAAGGTATTTAATAAGGATTTTAGGCTCTTTATTTACATATACTAGTCAGGCTTAAAATATCCTGATGACAGGTTCACTTTATGCTTCACGAAAAGTTGCATTTTTTCCTTATTTTTAAAGTAAAGTGGTTGTAAAAAATAGTGAACCTGATTTTTGTTCTGCACTTCTACCGTATTAATATATCCAGCTGAACCGTGCCTGTGAGAGCGCTGACATATTGAAGCATTGTAACATTTCACATGAAATCCTAGCATACAAATAGAATGTTATTAGACGTCGCCATGGTGTAGAGACTGCAGGCAGATGCTCTGGTTACAGCAGATCTGTGTGTTCATGTCTGCCTGGAGCTGCCGTTTTGAGGTAAGACAGTCTGATTACTAATACACTTAGTCAAGTACTTGTGAACCTGTCAAATTAAGCCCATTTAGTGAACATGTTGCAGTATACAGCTGGATGACTTGTCAGGGAAGCTCGTTTGGCGGATGAATTGTGATGAATGTGGAGCTCATGCACTTGACAATAGGCAGTGAATCACAGAAGAGGCAAGGGCACAACTCCAGCTATAGTTAAAAATTAATGGTGGCTTTGTAGCCTCAGTCACTGTTCCATCCAAGGTCTCTTTAACAATTGAAACCGTGTTATAGCATTAGCGGTGCATACTTATTAACTAGCAGGCAGGCAGTGAATTTTTAACTTTTATCTGAATACATGAAGTGTATATGTTCTATCTATGATACAGGTGCCTCCACTAGGCCAAAAATACATTAGGTCATGCTAGCCTATAGCTCAAGGGGTACAGTGCTCTGTATCAATTGGCACCAGAACTCACCAATCACCACAATATAACTGTACGCCGCTGCTCCATCAGTATCACCACCATGATAAGCAAGTCAGAGAATATTGCAACCCACTAGATTAATTTGTTGAAATTTGCTTGTCATAGTCAAGGTACCTTATGGATCACAATTAGTGTTGAGTGATACCTTCTGATATCGGGAAATATCGGATCGGATTGGATCGGACCGATACCCAAAAAAATATCGGATATCACCGATTCCGATACTGGAAACCAATGCAAGTCAATGGGACACAAATATCGGAATGAAAATAAACCCTTTCTTTCCTTGTAGGTTAATTCTACATGAAGGAAAACAACTAAGAATAATGTAGAATGTATTGGGGGAGGTGGAGGAGACATTAAAGGCATAGAGGTTTAGCCCAATCAAATGGAATAGCAGGAATTAAATTTTTTTAAGACATTTGGAGTTACAAAGATATTGACTATGTTAAGCTTTTTTATATTTTGTCAGATAATTATGTTTCACTACTTCCATGCTCTTCACCTTCTTTTTTACTTCTCCCACACTTTCTCCTTCATCATCTTCAGCAGCAGCATCTTTTTCATCAACTTCTTCTTCACCTTATTCATCTTTTTCACCTTCTTCCTATTATTCTTTTTTTTTACTTTCTTCATATTCTTCTTATTCAACTATTATTTTTCTTCATATTCTACTTCTTCATCTTCTTCATATTCTTCTTCATCATATTCTTATTTGTGACAGGCATTCCTGTAGTTGTTATCTATAAAAGTTTGAAGATTACACGTTCCGTTCTGCCTGTCACAAAAGATTTACAACAGGATTTGTCCGCGTTCAGTTTGGCCTGCAGCAGCAGGTATTTTCCAGGGGCACCACGAGGAGGAACTGACTCACCCCCATATACTGCTTAGTCTTCTTCGGCTTATAATTTAGATAATATCTTTTGCTCTGATTTTTAGTCTTATGCTTAATGTTCTTCTACTTTTTGCTCTGCAGCTTCTTGTTCTTCTGCTTCTTGGTCTTCTGTCTCTTGTTCTTCTGTATCTTGGTGATTGTCTTCTTGTTCTTTGTCCTCTTGGTCATCTTCTTGAGGGTCATCTTCTTGGTCTTCTTTGGGGTGGTATTCAGGGTCGTTGTCTTCAGGGTTGTCGTCTTCGGGGTCGTCGTCTTCTTCAGGGTGGTCTTCAGGGTCGTCGTCTTCAGGGTCGTCGTCAGGGAGATCCAGAGTGATTACCAAAAACCATTTCCAAAATCTTGAACTTGGAAATGTAGCAGAAGGTACAAGAAGGCTGAGGAACTGCCGATAACCAGCTGATGGTACTGGAACCCGGATGGTTAGCAGAAGGTACAAGAGCCAATGGAACTTCCAAGGACCAGCTGATGGTACTGGAACCCAGTTACTAAACAGGAGGTACCTGTGCCAGAAAGCACTACCATTGACCAGTAGATGTTGGTAGAACTCAGATACCGAGAGGGAGGCACCTAAGCCAAAGGCACTGCCTGGAACCAGCTGATGTTACTGGAACCAAGGGGGACATATTCAAGATTTACTTCCAAAGAACTCAAATAGGCAGCAGAAGGAACACATGAAAAAAAAAGTTGCAAGGCCGCAAGCCGGCCGGAGTTACCAAATCCCACAGTCCTACAGGGGGTGCTTGTCCTATTGGCACTACGGAACCAGCCTTCATTGCCAGATCCTGCAGCCCACATAGGAAGCACCTAACCTGCAGGCAACATAGAGTCGGCTAACCCGACCGCAACACGACAGGACAACGTATTGGAGGCAAAGTGACGTTGACACTACCCAGAAACAGCTGGCGTGCTGGAACCAGGCTGGGCAGGAGGGAGTACCTGTGCCAAAGACACTGCTGGGAAACAGCTGGCGGTGCTGGAACCCAGTAGTAGTGTGAATGTGGACAGAGCAGGAGAAATTGCCAAACACACAACAGGGGATCAGCTGATGCTACTGAACCCCAATAAAACAGGAGCAAGTGCAGACGGCATTTCTGAGCAGCAACTGGCGGTGTTGTAGCCCAGGGATTACAGTTCAGGTGGCATAAACATGAACACAACAGGAGACCTGGATACTGTTGCCAACCAATTATTTAATCTGGAAGAGGACTGGCAAATTCATGCGAGATCCAGGCCTTGTTCATTTTCAGAAAAGTAAGCCGGTCAACATTATCAAAGGATAGTCGCATGCAACGGTCTGTTAGTACACCACCTGCGGCACTAAAGACGTGTTCCGATAATACACTAGCAGAAGGGCAAGCCAGCACCTCCAATGCATACTGGCTAAGCTCTGGCCATGTATCCAGCTATTAGACCCAAAACTTGAAAGGGGAAGGGCCGTCTGGGAGTACAATGAGAGGGCAAGACATGTAGTCTGTCACCATCTGACGGAAACGTTGCCTCCTGCTGACTGGAGCCGTCTGTGATAGTGTAGACATTTATGGCAGGGACACAAAACTTTGCCACATTTGGGCCATACTGGTCTTGCCTTGTGCTGAGGCACTGCTTCTGCTCCCTCTTTGTGCAGAGCCTCCTCCACTGCCTCGATGCACTGAGCTGCTTTGTAAAGCACTAGCAGCACTGCTCTCGGGTGGAATGGAGAACATGATGGAATGCACCAGTGTGTCTTGGTACTCCCGCACTGCAGCATGAAATCAACCATGAGCTGCAGAATGCCAACTGGCCAAAAAATGCTGTCCCCTGCATGAGGCGTCATCTCTGCCTGCTTTGCATCACTCCACCCTCGCTCTACATACTGACTACTAGAGCATTGTGTACCTTCCTCCTCTGGACAGATGTCTTCCTCCTCCATTGACTACTCCTCAT
The DNA here is from genome assembly GCF_032444005.1 of Ranitomeya imitator. Lineage (NCBI taxonomy): Eukaryota > Metazoa > Chordata > Amphibia > Anura > Dendrobatidae > Ranitomeya > Ranitomeya imitator. The sequence goes on from NC_091283.1 coordinate 622,394,031, forward strand.
CCTCCTCACAAAGTGTCCCCTGCCTAGGCCTTTGTGAGGAACCACATTACGCAGACTGTCCAGAAGCAGATGGCATTTGTCACTCCTCCATCTCTTACCAAACCTCCTCCCTTAGTGTTCGCAGTGTTTTTTCAAGCAGGCAGATAAGGGGGATAGTCATGCTGACTAGTGCATCATCTGCACTCGCCATCCACGTGGAATCATCGAAGGCACGCAAAATGTGGCAGATGTCCTTCATAGAGTCCCACTCAGTGGTGGTGAAGTGTGAACGGCTTGCAGTGCGACTTGTTTGCACCTGATGCAGCTGGTACTCCATTACTGCTGCCTGCTGCTCACACAACCTCTCCAACATATGTAACGTTGAATTCCACCTGGTGGGTAGGTCACATATGATGCGATGTTTTGGAAAGTCGGAATCTGCAATGCGCGATCTTGCCATGCTGGAACGCCGCAAGTGAGCGCACTCTATGCGGACCTTGTGCAGCAGTGCATCAAGATCCGGATAGTCCCTCAAAAAACTCTGCATGACCAAGTTGAGCACATGTGCCAGACATGGGATGTGAGTGAGGTTGCCTAGGCCCAGAGCTGCCACCCGATTTTGGCCATTGTCACACACTACCATGCCTGGCTGGAGATTCGCTGGCAGAAACCACACGTCGCTCTGCTGCTTGATGGCATTCCAGAGCTCCTGCGTTGTGTGGCTTCAATTCCCCAAAGAAATTAATTTCAATATGGCCTGTTGACGTTTGGCCACGGCTGTGCTCATACCGGTCATAAGAGGTAAGCGTTCACGGGTCCATGTGGAAGTGGACTGTGACGGCTCCTGCAGCGCTGATTCAGAGGAACTGGAGTATGAGGAGGAGTCAATGTGTACAGACTGGTTTCCTGCAATCCTTGGAGTTGGCAGGACACGTACAGCGCCACTCTCATGATCTGTACCTGGCTCCACAACATTTACCCAATGGGCAGTGAGGCAAAGGTATCGTCCCTGTCATTGCTTACTGGTCCACGCATCGGTGGTTAGGTGGACCTTGCTACTGACGGCGTTTAGTAGCGCATGTTTAATTTTTCCCTCCACATGCTTTTGCAGGGCAAGAACGGCTTGCCTGCTGAAAGAAAAGTGGCTGGGCACGTTGTATTGTGGGACTGCCAATGCCATGGAGTTATGGAAGGTGTCAGTCTCCACCAGCCTGAATGATAGCATTTCAAAGGACAGTAGTTTTGTAATGCCAGCATTCAGAGCCTGTGCTCGGGGGTGGTTTGCCGAGTATGGGCGCCTTTTCTCCCATGCCTGTGCTACGGATGGCTGTGGACTGGCCTGGGAGTGTGAGGATGACAGGGAATGTGGTGCTGTGGGTGGAATGACACTGTGTCTCTGTACAACAGTGCCAGAGGTTCTTCCATGGCGATCCTGTGAGGAAGCCGAACCAGCTGTGTGTGAGCTGGAGGAAGAGGCTACAACACGAGCTGAAGAGGTGGTAGGTGGCGCTGTAGGTTGGCCAAGGTCTTCAATGTGTCTTTGTAACTCCACCACGTGCTTGGTCCGCCCATGTTTCCACATATTTGTGGTAGTGAGGTTGCTGACTCTTTTCCCTCTTTTCACTTTCTGATTACACAGCTTGCATTTGATGAAGCAAATGTCATCTGCAACTGTGTCAAAAAAGGACCAGGCACTGCAAGTCTTGGGAGCGCACGTTTTGAATTTTGGAAGATGCATGCTCCTAATGGGTGCCGAAGTGGAGGCTACAGGCAACGCAGTCTTCCCCCTCCCTCTCCCTCTTTGGGCCATTCGAGGAATCTCTTCCTCAGAGCTGCTCCCACCACCTTTCTGTACCTCACACCATGATGGGTCAAGGACCTCATCATCTACACTACCCTCTTCAAACATCTGCTTCTCCTGGGTAGTCTCGACAGCACAGTATGCACCAGAAAGTGGCACCTGAGTCTCATCAGATGCATACTGAGGTGTGCTGACCATAGGCACTGGCCCACCCGCCTCTTCAGATTCAAAGAGACAAAGCGGTTGTGTATCACTGCATGCTACCTTTCCAAGCCAAGAGGTTCAGAGAACAGAAGTAGAGATGGCTCCTGTCCAGGGCTCTCTGACTGCCTGGGCAATTTGGCAGGTGGTGAAGAGACAGATGGGTGCTCTACAGTGCTCAGGACCTGAGAGGATCTGGAACTAATTGAAGTCGATGCGTTAGCTGCCATCCATCTGACAATGGCTTCAATTTGGTCCTCCCGCAGCAGTGGGGTATGGCGAGCTCCTACAAAGCTGCGCATGAAGGACTGTTCCATGGTAAAACTGGGGGATGCTAAGTCACTGGTGCCCGCAGCAGGCACAGAATCCCCACATCCTCTCCCTGCAGAAACTCCACGCCCACGACCATGTGCCTTACTCCCTGCCTTCTTCATCTTCATAGACTGATAAAGATAGGCTGAAAAGTACCAAGGGCTTAGGCTACTTTCACACTAGCGTCGTGCACTGCACGTCGCTGTGCGTCGTTTTGTAGAAAAAACGCATCCTGCAAAAGTGCTTGCAGGATGCGTTTTTTCTCCATTGACTTGCATTAGCGTCGCATTGCGACGCTTTGCCACACGTCGCAACCGTCGTGCGACGGTTGCACCGTGTTGTGGCGGACCGTCGGCTGCAAAAAACGTTACATGTAACGTTTTTTGCTGCCGACGGTCCGCCATTTCCGACCGCGCATGCACGGCTGAAACTCCGCCCCCACCTCCATGCACCTCACAATGGGGCAGCGGATGCGCTGGAACAATGCATCCGCTGCCCCGGTGTGCGGGGCATTCACTGCTAGCGTCAGTACGTCGGCCCGACGCACTGCGAAGGGCCGAGTACGACGCTAGTGTGAAAGTAGCCATAGTGTGCTTATTCCTGAACAGCTGCTAACAGGTATAAGAAACACTAATTTTATAACGTGTGGACTAGACTTTAATATGAGCTAATGTGGCCTATACAACTGTAAAGTGGAGTGTTTGGTGAACTTTATTTACGGTTTTTTTTTCACAAAAAGACACTGGATGTGCCCAAAGATGTAAAACCGATAGTATCACAAACTTTTTGTAGCTATTACAATGCAGGAATGTAACCTACAATGCAATAGTTGAGGCTCCAAAAAATAGGCTAATACTAATCTGGCTGGGGCTGCAGGGCACAAGGCTGCAGAAAAGCTCCTCTATCTACTCCTATATAGTGTTTGCAAGCAATCTAGCTGAATATGGAAGGAACCACACTAATAGGAGAAATCAGGAAAAATGAGCAGCACTAATGCAAAAAATGACAGTGTATGAGGCAGTGATGCACACTGAGCGAACTACAACCAGAGGTGGCTGCAGAACACACTACAGCGTGAGCTGCACTCACACACAGAGACCTCGCAGACAGCCATGAACAGCGCTGCAAGGCAAAAGAAAGCTTCCCACACAGCGGTTGATAAAGTAGCCTGGGTAAAGCACAATAAAGCAAATTGCTAGCTCAAACTGTCCCTCAGAACAGCAGCGTCCTGTCCCTAACTAAATTCACAGCACAGTGAACCCAAAATGGTGTCGGTGGCTTTTAGTATAGTGCATCATGACATCATTTCAGCAGCCAATCACAGCCATGCCATTAGCTAAAATGCCTAACATGCCTAACAGGATGTGCCCACACTTCTTAGGATCCTCATTGGCTGAATAAAATCAAACTGGCTCATTGCATTATGTGATCTTCCGATTCCGGTATTCGATATTCTAAAAGTATCGGAACTCAGTATCGGAATTCCGATACAGCGAATATCGGTCGATAACCGATATTTCAGTATCGGAATGCTCAACACTAATCACAATGCAACTCCATCCACTTGCTTTATTTTATATAGCAATGGCATACAGCAATCTTTGGTCGCACAACCTGTATTGCAGCCAAAGTCACCATACTGCCCCAGCCTTATTTAAATCTGTCGTAATAAGAGATCTGAATGATGTCAATCGGTTGATCTTCTTTGGATTACTCATTTCTAGTCGTAGGAGGTAGTTTCAGACCCTTCTTTATTACTGTAGCTGCCGTGCATGGCTACTGCAAAGGACAAAGTCATGCATGGATCCAAATATTGCAAATAAAATAATCTTGTAAGAATTCAAATTCATGTTTAATGTTCCTGATATATAATAATGCCATATATCAACTGTTCTTTTTCTTGTGTATATCACCCCAGTAAACCCCCAGGTACAGTATATAAAATGTGTTTCAACCGATCATATCCAATCAATTATTATTAGCAGCCAATAGGAGGTGACCTTGATCAATAACATATTAAAATTACGTGTGACATCCCAGAGCCATAAGGTCTAAAGCTGTGTAGCTATCAGCACAGGGGAGCTTGCAATGGAGACAGAACAATATGGCTAGTGTGATATTTATGGAAATGATTATCTTGCCCCATATCTTTCAGAGACAACTCTCTGTACCCCTTTCATTCGCAGGCTGCTCCCTATGCACCGTCTCTTTCACTCAGACTGCTCTCTATTTCACTTTTCTCTCACAAGCTGCTCTCCTGAGGTGTAATAATAAAAAAATTACCAGGCCATAGGGTCTAAATTAAAGTAGCTAACAGCATAAGCAAAGCTTAAAATAGAGATAGCAATATGGTCAGTGTGAAATCTGTGGAAGTCTGCTGCCCATGCCCCCACCCATTGTCGGAATGGGATGCCAATGACCCACCAGTAACCAACTCTAGGGCCCCACTTTTCCATTACATACAGATGTAACATTATCCTCAATCACAAATTTATATAACCATGAACTGGGTAGATTGTTAAGTGAATAAGATGCCACCTTTGTCCATATGGATCCCCCCCAGACACAGGGCCACGCGTTCTCGGTACCGGGCCTCTCTGGTTCGGTTCTGAGGCTGTCACGGTGGCTAGACCCGGTCCGTGACCCTGCTAAGGGGCGTCCAATAAAGGTGGTGCAGTCTTTCAGGGGTTCGTGACGCCACCTGTGGTGTTCGGTCAGGGTGACCGACGCTGCTATGGGGTCCGCTGGGGTGATGGAATGGCAGTTGGATGGTATACCTTCCCACAGGTGAAGTATGTCCCCAGGGCTTCCCAGTGGTGTAGGTGGCGATGGTGTGAGGTGCAGGCAATAACAAGGACACAAGGTTGCAGTCTCTTTACCTCTTTACTGAAGACTTCAGGATCCTCAAACCAGAGCACGTTTAACAGGGCTATCAGAGACAGGCCGGTCTGATGGGCACTTCCAGAGTTTCCCTCGCAGATGGAAATCGTTGCCCACCACTAGCGCCTGTGTGTTGTAGTCCTACCCTGATGAGCATTTGGTATAGTCCTCACAACTGCTGTTCTCATTAGTTCGTTCTCTACAGCTCTCTCGTTCTCTTTTGTTCCAGATGTTACTAGTTTCTCGTCCCCCAGTATGTTTTGGCTAGGACGCACCCGTATGACGGGAAGGCTTGGAGGTCTTCCGCGACCCTAGAGACGCCCCTCTCCCAATGTTGCCCCCTATGTCTTCTTAGGAAATTTAAGGTAGACAGCCAACCTATAATTAACTGTCCTGCAGAGTTCGAAGTAAGGCCTGAAGTCAGTTACTCCCGCGGTGTTCCGGCTACACGCCTCAGTAAGATGTTGCCTCGGTCTCACGGCACGACTCTTACTGGTACTCCTTTTTGCTTGATCTCGTTTACACTGTTCCACAATATCCTTCCCTTTCTTGTCTCTTTCTTAGGATACCGCCGCAAGGAAGTACAGGCGCGGTTCCGTAACGTTCTGTTCTGTTCGCTAGGCTCCTGCCAGGTTCCCACGCCTGGCAGGGACCCCCCTGTGTCTTCTCCCCGCAACACCCCCTGCAACGGGATGTTGCCTGAATCCAACCCAGTCAGCTTCTCACTAACTTCTTCCCTAGCCCCTAGTTTTACCAGTGTGAGGAGTGGCCCAATAAATAAAGCCTTTTTCTCCCCCTAGTGGCCGGAGTGTGAAGTGTAATGTGTTCTGGTGATACCTGGTCAGGAGAATTCCTTCAGTGCCATCAGACGTACCATCACTCCCCTTGGTGGCAGAGTGTCATACTGCAACGACCAGATCTCTGGGGCGCTGCACATACATAGTAATTCAAGTATACTGTGCCAAGTACTGCTCATATAGGAGGGTGGTGCACTGTAGCACAGGGACCCTCCAGAGGAATCTCCTGTTCTCCTGTCTCCATCCTTCACATTCAGCTCTCTATACCTTCTTACATCATAGACTTCTCGCTATGCCACATTTCTTTCACATAAACTGTCCCCATGTCTCCTCTCTGACACGCTGCTTTCCATGACCCCATATCCTTGTCACACTGCTGTGTGTGCCCTTTCTCCCATCCAGACAGCCGATTCTTCACAGACTACTCCTCGTGCCACAAACTGCTCTTAATAGTCCCTTCTAACAGACATGCTGCCCATTCCCCTCTTCTCTCACAAACTGGTCCCTGTAACCCTCTTTTGTATCACAAACGGCTCCTCTTTTGTCTCAGTCCCGTCATTACATTCCTCCATAACAGTAGCAAAACCACTCTCTACATTTTTCCCAGAAGTGCAGGACCTTTGTCATGTGGTCATGATGCCACAAAAGGCCACATTCTAGTCCAGAGATCACAGCACCCTACTGTGCTCTCCAAATCAGATACAGTGTTAGAGTGGTGTGGCACCACAGGAGTCATGCCTGGATGCAAGGGGGACCAGAAGGGGGAGCTCTAAGCCCGGTTTCAGGGTAGCTTCTCAATAAGTTCTGGTCTGGAGGCAGGGTTAGTGAGTTGAGTGTGAGACACTGAAGGGAAAGTCAGCTAGAGAGGAGCCTGGGGTTCGGGAGCTGCGATTGGGCTCACCCCAAGAAAAAGCTCAAAGAGACCGGATACCGGGGTCTGTGGTGGTGAGATGATTTCATACTCAGCCACCGAATCCAGAGGGCAGGAGATTCCAAGTCTCCTGGTCCCAACTGACATCAGGCAACACAGCAGGTCAGGAGCCTGGGGCTGCCAGGGAGAAGGCACTGCCCAAGACAGGCTCAGGCTGTCAGCCATACGGATTGGAAGTACAGACACTGAGAGGACTTGTGCAGAGCTTCAGGCAGCAAGGGTCAGAGTACAAAGCGCAGAAGGAAGGCCTCCGAACCCACCTAGATAGGTGGATCCCAAGCTGTTTCCAGGCTGCCCGGACCCCATCACCACCTGCTACCTGTTCCCTGGACTGTACCTGCACTTCATCAGTAAAAGGTAAAAGAAACTGAAATACCTGTGTCCTCCAATTATTTCCTGCACCCTCAGTCCTGCACCCCACCACCAATCATCCCTCTTATCAACTGTAGCAGTAACCCTGGGGACTTAGTTGTACCTGTGGGGAGCTAAACCAATTCTGCTGCGATTCCCTCAGCCCCAGTGGACCCCTTAAAGCAGCATCGGCCATCCCTGGCTGAATACCTCAGATGACATCACTAATTATCATTTATAGACTTTATTCTCCACTTCTATTCATCCCCTTTAACTGGACGCCCCGGGCCACGGATCGGGTCACTGCCTCTGTGAGTGTGACACCCCAGGGTCCTGGTTGTCACAGTGGCATTGCTTTCTTCACGGGGAGAGTGATGTCACACTTGACTCCAGGCCAGAAGGGGGAGCTCTACACCCGACATCAGGGGAGCTGCTCTCTCTGGTCAGGAAGAGGAGTTAGTTTCCAGGCAGTTGCTAGGCAGTTGGGAAGATTTAGACAGATGGTGCCTGACAGGAGACTGGAGCAGTCTGAGGCAGAAAAACGGGTGAGGGGCCGTACAACCTGAGGTGCTGTAGCCCTTAGATAGTGAGATACAGAAGGAAGAACAGATTGTAACAAACGTGCTAGAGAGCGAAGCACAGAAGAGTGACAACAGGGGAGAACAACGGCGACTGGGTTTTCTCCCTGATTGAGCGCAGATACCAGTAACCGGAAGACCGAGGTTGTGTCATACTCAATGAGGCACAGCAGAAACCGGTAGGACAGCTAGACTACACGTAACTTGTCAACCCTAACACCCAGGAGACACAGTGACAAATAGAGCCTGGGTCGTGATAGAGACCCTGTAAAAAGGCTTGAGTAGCCTGTCATATGGGATTGAGTCCTACCTAAAGAGGGAGAGAAAGAACTGAGAGGACCTTGCCAGAAGCCTTAGGCAGTAAGGGACTACAATACCAACGCGCTAAACGGGAGGCTTTTTAACTCCACCTGGTGAAAGGGACTCTGAACTCACTTCCAAGCTGGCCGGACCCTGCCTGTACCTGTGATCTGGTGCCCCGGACTGGGGCTGCCTGCTACCATCAGTAAACCAGGTAAAAAGATTGCACAACTGCATCCTTCGTTCTTTACTGCACCACTCATCATCTTCCATCTATTCACCCGGAGCTCTGGGGACCTACTTCACCTGTGGGAAGTCATACCATCTGGCTGCCATGACATCAAAAGAAGAAAATGTCCAGCATCACCGAATCCATGAAAAAAAAGTTTTCTTTATTCACAAACTTAAACATGGAGGATATAAACTTCAGCACAAACCATATGCGTAAGAATCTCAAGGTGTTTCTGGAGACTAAGCTCCCTTAATCATGACATTCCAAATAACCAATGTATCCCACTTGAATAGCCCTAAACTGGAGAACACACCGGTAGGATAAGTGATTGATGTAACTAGTTTAAGAAATGGGCCACTTTTAAAATAGTTACATCAATCACTTATCCTACCGGTTTGTTCTCCGGTTTAGGGCTATTTAAGTGGGATACATGGGTTATTTGTAAAGTCATGATTAAGGGAGCTTAGTCTCCAGAAACGCGTTGAGATTCTTACCCATATGGATTCGGTGAAGCTGGACATTTTCTTCTTTTGGATTCTACACACCTGAACACAGCGGGTCCGTGCTCCTGAAATTTGGCTTATACATCATGGGTGAACAGGTTTATATTCCTTCTGCCATGACATCACCCCAGAGGACCCCTTTAAGCGGCATTGGTCATCCCTGACCAAATATCACAGGTGGCGTCACGAACTTTCTTTATTTAAAAAACCCCGTAAAAAGACTTTCCCTTTAACACAGGCGCCCAGGGCCACAGACCGAATCAATGCCACCGTGACATATTCCTTTAAGTAACGGACCTGGTACAGAGTATCCCCACTGCCCTGACTGGCGACTCATGACCACACCTTTAAATACCGCCGGACCCGGCCCGAGTACCCCACGGCCCTAGCGGGCGCTCCAGTGTCTCTTCTAAAACCCAATTAAAACTTTAGAATTGCTCTATTGCCAAAATAATATTGTACAGGGAGCCAAATAAACCGCCCAGGTTATGAGTAATTCTCGACGTGGTAGCATTCCCTGATATGACCACTATCCCACATGTTCCCACGATCAATAGAATTTCTCTGCTACTCTGTTAGGTCTATATGAGCCTAGGGAATATTACCAGAAAATCACTTATATGTGAAATCCTGGCAAGTTATTCTTCTATAACACTGAACTATGTTATGGATTTAACTATATGAATAAACAGCAGCTTAGCACCAAGAAGCTCCTGTGATCTTCTTGATATACCGGCATATTGCGGGACTGGCACCCCGCTGGCCACGAGCACAGCAGATCCGCACCTTGATGTTGACTGTTTACTGCTTTCTTTTATACTGTGTTTCTGTGACAGCAGCGAGGAAATGACTATTACTTTTTCAATTTAGTTTAAATTGAATTCCACAATGCACATATTGTAACATAGCAAGGTTAAATAATGACACAGGTCCATCAAATTCACCCTATAATCTTACAGTACCGATTCAGAAGAAAGGAAAAAAAACATATAATAATGTACCTAGGGCTAAAATCCTTAGCTGAACTCCGTACTACTCAAATAAAGTCACCATTCTTAAAGCAGACTAAAATGCTTTCATTGTACTATTTGGGAAATCAGAGATCAGCAACCCTTCTGCTCACTTCTGTGGATTATCTCTGCATTCTCCATTGTTAAAAAAAACATATAAATGCAGTTGCCAAATTACCATTAATACTATTGGTCATGATATACTGCATGTTCCTAAAACTGTCACAGAACACAAGGGTTCATTATTTGTTCATCTGTTTTGTTATTGGGTGGTAAATGGCTGAGATGGTGTGGCCTGCCACGGAGGTCTCAAAAGTCGGGTCGAGTGAAATCGGCCGATTATGTCGTAAAGTCGGGATCGACCGAAACACGAAACCCAATGCAAGTCAATGGGGCAGCATAGTCGGCAGTGAGTGGGGGCCAGGAAAACACCTAGAGTGCCCATTTTAATGGCAAAAACATCCATTCTTCTTAATGAAGCTTGTCAATCTTAATTTCCCTTACAATAATAGTTAGGCATTGGAAATTGGGGGTCATTTGGCTAAAGTTGTTGGGGGTAGGGCTGGTTCAAGTATTTTGTGGGCCCAGGAAATCTGGACCACGTCACGGCAGTGGAGCAGGGCGAGGTAAGTATTTAAACTTTGCAAGTGCTGTGATCCTGAGCAAGCAGGGGGGGCCCACTTGTTGGCATTGGCACTGTCACAGGGCCCCTCAAAGTACGGCGGTGTGTTTGCACGGTGGGGGCGCCTCCCACCGGCAGCGACACTTTTGCATACTATGAGGGGCCCTGTGCCAGTGACGTCGCCAATGAGTATTCCCCCCCCCACACCTGATGAAGGAACCTGCACTTTCATCTGCACCTTCCTCTTTGTCCCCGTGTAAGGTGGTATGGTATGCGGGAAGGGGAACCTGACTTTCAGCAGGGTCATATTCTGGCTGTGTAGCATGCACGGGGAATGTAGCGTTATGGGTCAATGTACCAGCAGACTCATCTATCACTGGCTGGGCAATGGGCAGGATGAGGAGGAAACAAAGATATAGGCCCAAAGAATAAAGTGGGCTAAATGCAGTTCAAAATTGGTAACAGGACTAACCAGGGGGCATTGCTTTGTTCAGTGGAGGACAACTGTACTGAGAGGCTGACACAGTGAGTAGGCCCAAATCAGTAAGTAGGCTAAATGCAGTTCAAAGTTGTAAACAGGCGGCACTGGTTTGTTCAGTGGAGAACAGCAAGGAGCAGCAGACACCGTTAGTAGGGCAAACAAAACAAGTAGGCCAAATGCATTGTTATATTACAAAATTTAACGAGAGCCTCAAAATTGAAGCTAAGGAAAGGCAACCTGGAGAACACCTTGGAGCGGCAGACACCGTTTCTAGAACCCAACCAAACAAGTAGGCCCACTGCAGTTTTTAAAATAAAAAACTCTTCAACGAGAGCCTGAAAATTGAAGCTCTGGAAATGCTACCAGGAGAACACCTTGGAGCGGCAGACACCGTTAGTAGGCCCTACCGAAGTAGTAGCCCCAATGCAGTTTTCAAATTTCTATAGGCTGAAAACCAGACAATTGACGCTCAGCCTTTTTCAGAGGAGGACAGCTGTATTGAGTGGCGCAGACAGACACAGGTAGTAGGCCTTAAACAAAAATTTGGCTCAATGCAGTTTAAAAAAGGTTACAGGGGTACACAGGCAGCATTGGTGTGGTCAGCGGAGGACAATTTGAATTAGGGACTGCAGACAGACTTAGTAGGCTGTCCCCTGTGGACCATGCATCCACCACATTAACCCAGTGCGCCGTAATGGACACGTAACCTTCCGTGGACATGCCTACTGGTCCATGCATCTGTTGTCAGGTGCACCTTTCTACTCTTAGATTGCCAGAGTGGATGGACAATGCGGACTTTTTCATGCTGGTGGAGGGCTGGGATGGCTTTTCTCGCAAAAGAAGTATCGACTGGGTAGCTCGAACCGTGGTACAGCGTAGTTCATCTGGGCTTTATGAATATAAAATAAAGAAAAAAAGTAGGCTCTATGCACTTTCAACTAGGTTCCAGGGGTACACGGCCAGCATTGGTCTGGTCAGTGGAGGACAATTTCAATTATGGACCGTAGACAGACTTAATACGCCTACAATTAAAAAAAGGATGCTCTATGCAATTTAAAATGGGTTCCAGGGGTACACGGCCAGCATTGGTCTCGTCAGTGGAGGACTATTGGAAGGAGGGACCGCAGACAGGCTTAGTAGGCCTAACATAAGAAAAGTAGGCTGTAGGCACTTTAAAATAGGTTGCAGGGGTACACGGGCAGCAGTGGTGTGGTCAGTGAAGGACAATTTCTATTATGGACCGCAGACAGACTTAGTACGCCTACAATTAAAAAAAGGATGCTCTATGCAATTTAAAATAGGTTCCAGGGGTACACGGCCAGCATTGGTCTTGTCAGTGGAGGACTATTGGAAGGAGGGACCGCAGACAGGCTTAGTAGGCCTAACATAAGAAAAGTAGGCTGTAGGCACTTGGAGTTATCTTGCAGGGGTACACAGGCAGCATTGGTGTTGTCAGCGGAGGCCGATTGTAAGGAGTGTCTGACAGTTAGTACTCCCAAAAAATGAATAGATGTTAATGTCTCGCAATACAACAAAACCAAAATACAAAAGGGTGGCATACTTAGGTACAGGGGTGGGCTCCTCTGCTGAGTTTCAGACCTAGTAATTTGGCGCTAACTATTTACTGGTGTAAATATAGGACACTGCCCCTGACTATTTTAAGTAGCATCATGCATGTCAACACATTGGTATTGTCAGTGCCAGGCATTGAAGGATGTCAGCGCAGACTAAACATTGGTGGAGCTGTGAGACATAATTTTGCACGTGGTAGAGCACTGTTTGAGCTGGAAGGGGGGAACTGTCTTGTGGCCGGCGATACAGGCCCAGGACCCTTCATGTTACAACGGTGTGTCTGACGTTGTTTGCACGCCACCACCACCAGAGATACTTTATTGTACTATGAGGGACCCAGTGGCAGTGCCGTCGACCAAAAGCGTGCACACCCACTTCTTCAGACAAACGGCACTCTCACGGGTGCTTGCGCCAAGTGGCGAGACCACGGCCCCGTGGGGGGAGTTTGCCCATTTAGGGAGTTGTAAACATGTCGTATACTGGACAAACAGCTGCTGCAAATTACGAGATTGGAAAACTCAGTCAGACCAGTCCACAAGCAAGACCTTTTCATAGGAAAGCTAGGTGTCAGCCGGGAAAGGTGGGGCAAAATAATTCGAAATCCAGGAGTGGTTCATTTTAATGAAGGTTAGATCATCAACATTTTGGGTAGCCAGATGAGTCCTTTTTTCGGTTAATATTGAACCAGCAGCACTGAATACTCTTTCTGATAGCACACTAGCTGCTGGGCAAGCAAGCTCCTGGAATGCATATTCTGCCAATTCTGGCCAGGTGTCTAATTTGGATGCCCAGTAATCAAATGGGAATGACGGTTGAGGGAGAACATCGATAAGGGATGAAAAATAGTTAGTAACCATACTGGACAAATGTTGTCTCCTGTCACTTTGAATTGATGCTGCAGTACCTGTCCTGTCTGCGGTCATAGCAAAATCACTCCACAACCTGGTCAGAAAAGCCCTCTGTCCAACGCCACTTCTGATTTGTGCACCTATAACACCTCTGGTCTGCTGCCCCCTGCAGCTCATGTGAGAACCATCACCGGCGCTGTGTGCTGGGAATGCCTGAATCAAACGGTCAACAAAAGTTGTTGGTTTGGTTGCTAATATTTGTTCCAGGTTCTCATGTGGCATAATATTTTGCAATTTGCCTTTATAGGGAGGATCAAAGAGGCAGGCCAACCAGTAATCGTCATCGGTCATCATTTTAATAACGCGTGGGTCCCTTTTGAGGATACGTAAGGCATAATCCGCCATGTGGGCCAAAGTTCCAGTTGTCAAATCTGCGGTTGTGCTGGGTTGAGGGGCAGTTACAGGCAAATCTACGTCACTTGTGTCCCTCAAAAAACCAGAACCCGGCCTTGCCACGCCACCAATTTCCATTGGCCCCGGAGAAGCTTCCTCATTAAAAAAATACTCATGCCCATCATCCTCCTCGTCCTCCTCCTTCTGTTCGCCCACTAACTCGTCCCGTACACTGCCCTGACCAGACAATGGCTGACTGTCATCAAGGCTTTCCTCTTCCTCTGCTGCAGACGCTTGCTCCTTTATGTGCATCAAACTTTGCATCAGCAGACGCATTAGGGGGATGCTCATGCTTATTATGGCGTTGTCTGCACTAACCAGCCGTGTGCATTCCTCAAAACACTGAAGAACTTGACACATGTCTTGTACCTTCACCACTGCACACCTGACAACTCCATGTCTGCCATCCAACTGCCTGCCCGTGTATGTGTATCCTCCCACAAATACATAACAGCACGCCTCTGTTCGCACAGTCTCTGAAGCATGTGCAGTGTTGAGTTCCACCTTGTTGCAACGTCGATGATTAGGCGATGCTGGGGAAGGTTTAAAGACTGCTGATAGTTCTGCATATGGCTGGAGTGTACGGGAGAACGGCGGATATGCGAGCAAAGTCTGCGCACTTTGAGGAGCAGGTCGGATAACCCCGGATAACTTTTCAGGAAGCACTGCACCACCAGATTTAAGGTGTGAGCCAGGAAAGGAATGTGTTTCAATTGGGAAAGGGCTATGGCAGCCATGAAATTCCTTCCGTTACTCACTACTTGCCTGCCTCAAGATGTACAGTGCCCAGCCATGACTGCGTTTCTTTCTGCAAGAACTCGGACAGAACTTCCGCGGTGTGTCTGTTGTCGCCCAAACACTTCATTGCCAATACAGCCTGCTGACGCTTGCCAGTAGCTGCCCCATAATGTGACACCTGGTGTGCAACAGTGGCAGCTGCGGATGGAGTGGTTGTGCGACTGCGGTCTGTGGATGAGCTCTCGCTTCTGCAGGAGGACGTGGAGGAGGAGGAGGGGGGCGAACGGCTACAGCCAACTGTTTCCTAGACCATGGGCTAGGCAGAACTGTCCCAATATTACTGTCCCCTGTGGACCCTGCATCCACCACATTCACCCAGTGTGCCGTGATGGACACGTAATGTCCCTGGCCATGCCTACTGGTCGATGCATCTGTTGTCAGGTGCACCTTTGTACTCACAGATTGCCTGAGTGCATGGACGATGCCGTCTTTTACATGGTGGTGGAGGGCTGGAATGGCTTTTCTCGAAACGAAGTGTCGACTGGGTAGCTCGTAGCGTGGTACAGCGTAGTCCATCAGGGCTTTGAAAGCTTCACTTTCAACTAACCAGTAGGGCATCATCTCTAACGAGATTAGTCTAGCAATGTGGGCGTTCAAACCCTGTGTACGCGGATGCGAGGATGAGTACTTCCTTTTTCTAACGAGAGTCTCATGTAGGGTGAGCTGGACTGGAGAGCTGGGGATCGTGGAACTAGCGGGGGTGCTGGTGGACATGGCAGACTGAGAGACGGTTGGAGACGGTATTCTTGCCAGTGCCCTACATGCAGTGTTTCCTACTACGAAACTGGTGATTTCCTGACCCTGACTGTTTTGGCCTGGCAACGAAACCTGCACAGATACTGCAGGCGGTGCAGGAAATGGTGGGCTTACAATGACGGAAGGGATGCAGCGTTGCTGACTAGCTTCATTGGCCGAGGGTGCTACAACCTTAAAGGACGTTTGGCAGTTAGTCCAGGCTTGCAAATGCATGGTGGTTAAATGTCTATGCATGCAACTTGTATTTAGACTTTTCAGATTGTGACCTCTGCTTAAGGTAGTTGAACATTTTTGACAGATGACTTTGCGCTGATCATTTGGATGTTGTTTAAAAAAATGCCAGACTGCACTCTTTCTACCATCGGATACCTTTTCAGGCATTGCAGACTGAGCTTCTTTAACCGGATGGCCACGCTGTCCTCCAACTAGTTTTGGCTTTGCCACGCGTTTTGGGCCAGATACGGGCCCGGCAGATGGAACCTGTTGCGATGTTGATGCCTGCTGCGGCCCCTCCTCCTCCGCTTCAGAACTACTGCCGCCTGCACCCTGTTCCCCCAATGGCTGCCAATCGGGGTCAACAACTGGGTCATCTATGACCTCCTCTTCTATTTCGTGTGCAACTTCGTCTGTGTCACCGTGTAAGCCGGTGGTATAGCGTTCGTGACGGGGCACCATAGTCTCATCAGGGTCTGATTCTGGATCAGTACACTGCGAGGGCAATGTTGTGGTCTGAGTCAAAGGAACAGCATAGTAATCTGGCTGTGGCTGTGCATCTGTGCACTCCATGTCCGATTCAACTTGTAATGGGCATGGCCTGTTAACTGTTTCACTTTCTAACCCAGGAACGGTATGTGTAAAGAGCTCCATGGAGTAACCCATTGTGTCACCTGACGCATCCTTCTCTGTTGTTGTTTTTGCTGAAGAGGACAAGGAAGCGACTTGTCTCTGACCGTGAACATCCACTAACAACGCGCTGCTTTTACATTTACCAGTTTCAGAAGAGGAGGCAAAAGAGCTAGAGGCTGAGTCAGCAAGGAAAGCCAAAACTTGCTCTTGCTGCTCCGGCTTTAAAAGCGGTTTTCCTACTCCCAGAAAAGGGAGCGTTCGAGGCCTTGTATAGCCAGACGACGAACCTGGCTCCACATCTCGAGACTTAGGTGCTATATTGCTTTTCCCACGACCACCTGATGCTCCACCACCACTACCATCTGTCATGCCCTCAGCCACAAGTTCGGTCTCCGCTGTGCAGGGAGACCGGCACCTATCACACAGCCTTACCCTGTCCATGGCTCCAGACGATCTGCGGCTTCTTTCTCTGCTAAGAACCTGCATCCTCTTGGCAGGTCTCCTGGAAATGCTCTTAGGAGCCGCTCCCCGCTTCCTGCACATACTTGAAACAGCAGGACACCTGTTCGCTATTAGGGCGGTCTGTGTTATGATGCTCTGTGCATAAAAAGCACCCTCCCCTTTAGGGAGGTGCCTGGGCTATGTGTTCATTCTTTGGATTGTTGCCGCAGCTTCAGGCCACGCTCTGCTGTGCTCTGCACTTTACTTATATCTCTAACATATGGGATAGCTGACGCACCACTGCAATATGCAGATATAATATATAAAGGGGGTGCAAGACTGATGGCTAATAATGCAAACTAACAAAAGCACAAGAAACAAGAGCCATCAAAATATCTGCACACCACCAAAGTTATGATAAAAATAATATAAGCTTTATTGGGAACATAATTAAAAACATCTAAAATCACACATAACCTCCGTGCAGATGCCCCTGTGAACACTGTATGCCAAAATATACATAGATATATAAACGTATGAAATCTTCCAGACGTGTCCCTGCCCTCTGCACTTAATATTATTAATGTAACTATATATAGTCAAAATTTGAAATGAACACGCTGTATACAACCATATAACAACAATTATGCACACAGTCAAGTATAATACAAGCCACACAGCATGCAAATAGCATGCAACACCCCACCACAATATGCAGCTTCCAGCAAAAAACCCCTATGGACCCAGAGGAGCAGATAAAATAAACTGCCCTAGATATCCAAAGAAAGGGACAGGGGAAGATGTCCAAATATAAACACTGAAATACCCTGCATAGTCTGATCCTAGGAGTGGTCAAAAGGTGAAAATAGTGCTGGAGAAAGCACCATAGGATAAATCCTGCTGCAGGAGGCTGTGAGGCTGAATAGTCACAGGGCAAATGCGACCGGAGGAGAAGCCCAACGCGTGTCGCTGTTCTAGGACAGCTTCGTCAGGGGAAGTAGTGCAAATACCCCCAATAGCGCTTAAATACCTTATAATCAATTGTGTGGTCAGGTCTGGTGTGTGGCTGGCAGAGCATGGGGGCCGGAAAACCGGAAGTGACTCACCAGGAAGAAGGGAAAATGAAAGTGTCCTGAATAACACACTGCACATGTGCCAATGGAAGGTCAAAACAGCTGAATGGATACAGGCAAAAAGCCTGAAGAAACGTAAGTGTTTATGACAGCGCAGCTCCCGGGAGCAGATGTGGTGACAGTCCTGCGATGCATGACTGTCACCACATCTATGGGCACAAGAGAGGAAGCATACTTGTACAGTCCATAGAGAGAGGCAGCAAGTACACAGCAAGGAAGAGAAAGCAGAACAAATCCTATAAGATTAATATAGAACCAGAAGATTAAATCCTGAAAAAAGATTTTATGATTATGTACATATATATACCAATAAATAAGCACATATATAGATCATAGTGTTATAACATGAAATAAATATATATATATATGTATTCCGGTGTGCAGACTTCATTAGAACATACAGTACATTGAAGACAGAATTAAATACTATCAAACTATGCTGAATCAGATTATTTCATCAATATATATACAGCATCCTCACAATATATATGGATAACACTTCCATGATATGATATTACACAGGATTACAGGCGGATACTTCAATTGTCCTGTTATGTAGTATATGGTCCAATGGGGAGGAGAAGAATTGGATCCCTCTCCCTTTCCCCCATATAATGTTCCATTTAGGTCCAGAGTCTTTTCCTCTTCTCCGAAGTTTTGTAAAAAAAAAAAAAAAAAAAAAAAAAACATATAAATTCTTCTCCAGACTTCCATATCACAACCAGAGGGAGTCGATGCCACTCAATATGCTGTTCGGGAAATGCATAACTCTATTCCAAACGTCCACCACCACCGCAGAAATCCTGAAGAAGAATAGCCGAGTTATCCCAAAAAACCTGTAAAAAGGAGGTCCTCGTTAATTCCATGGGGCGCCATAGAGTGGAGCTGGTAGATCCAACGGGATTCTACCTGTAGCAATTTCTTATGCAATGTGCCACCCCTATCGGAGGTCCTCAGATGTTCCAAACCAATAACTCTAGTATTGGTATAACTCCCAGCATGATGCGTCAAGTAATGAGCCGCCACCGTAGTAAGGGTCTTACCTTTGCGTCTATCAGCCACCGCTGTATTGATCGTGGAAAAATGTCCCTGAATCCTCCGGCGCAGCTCCTGTGTGGTCTGGCCTACATAGACACGAGGGCAAGTACATATGATGGCATAGATAACATTAGATGTTTTGCAATTAATGTAGGACTTTAATTTATGTGGCGTCTGATCTGTTGGGTTAATAAAGGAATCTCGCGTGGGGTGCATATATGTACATACCGTGCAATTCCCGCACGGAAAAGAACCTTTCAGGACAATACCACGATTCAATTTATGAGTGGGCCTAGAATAATGGCTCCTCGTAAGTATGTCCCTAAAATTGGGAGCCCTTTTTGCGGTCACTAAGGGTCGTGGGCTGATCACCTGTGCTGTTTGCGTGTCAGCAGTCAGGATTCTCCAGTGATTGTTCAGGATGTCCCTTACCTGGTTCCACTGAGTATGGTATCCGGTAATGAAGCGCACAAATTTGTCCGTTTCCTTCTTTGTAGGGACCAGTAAGGTGTCCTGTGTCTGTATTTTTGCTTTCTGATAGGCCTGAGAGATACATTTCTTGGGGTAATTCCTCCTCCTAAATCTCTCTGTAAGATCATGGGCTTCCCTACGAAAATCCTCGTCATCGGTACAGTTTCGTCGTGCCCTGAGGAATTGTCCCCTCGGAATGCCATCCCTCGTATGTTTTGGATGGAAGCTACGATACTCCAACAGACTATTAACCGCTGTGGGCTTGCGATAAAGACAAGTAGATAATTTGCCATTCTGACATTTAACCTCAAGATCCAGAAATTGCACTGCAACAGAAGAAAACTGGTGAGTCAAAAAAATATTAAAAGGATTATGATTGAGGACGTCCAGAAATTCCAGACATTCCTCAATAGAGCCTGACCAAATAAAGAAAATGTCGTCTATGAATCGCGACCAATGCCGTACCTTATTGATGAAGAAATTGGAGACATAGACGACAGTGTGCTCCCACCACCCTAAAAAAAGGTTTGCAAAAGCTGGGGCGCAGCGCGCCCCCATTGCCACGCCTGATGTTTGAATATAGAAGGTTCTGTCAAATAAGAAAAAATTGTGTCTCAAAACAAAGTCTAATAAATCAATAATGAAGGAGTCATGCATTCTGTCAGAATTGGTTTGTTGATCGAGGAAAAACATGATTGCCTGTAGGCCATCATCGTGACTGATATTCGAATAAAGGGATTCCCAAATGGCTGTAGAAAAAAATCAGTGTATTTACATTGATTTTTTTCTACAGCCATTTGTGCTTAAATTGCCTTCTCACATTAGGGACTCCTCACACTTTATCAGCATATACAAAGGGTTGGATTTATCATCAGGGGAGATTATGGTTACCTGTGACGTGGAATCCCTTTATTCGAATATCAGTCACGATGATGGCCTACAGGCAATCATGTTTTTCCTCGATCAACAAACCAATTCTGACAGAATGCATGACTCCTTCATTATTGATTTATTAGACTTTGTTTTGAGACACAATTTTTTCTTATTTGACAGAACCTTCTATATTCAAACATCAGGCGTGGCAATGGGGGCGCGCTGCGCCCCAGCTTTTGCAAACCTTTTTTTAGGGTGGTGGGAGCACACTGTCGTCTATGTCTCCAATTTCTTCATCAATAAGGTACGGCATTGGTCGCGATTCATAGACGACATTTTCTTTATTTGGTCAGGCTCTATTGAGGAATGTCTGGAATTTCTGGACGTCCTCAATCATAATCCTTTTAATATTTTTTTGACTCACCAGTTTTCTTCTGTTGCAGTGCAATTTCTGGATCTTGAGGTTAAATGTCAGAATGGCAAATTATCTACTTGTCTTTATCGCAAGCCCACAGCGGTTAATAGTCTGTTGGAGTATCGTAGCTTCCATCCAAAACATACGAGGGATGGCATTCCGAGGGGACAATTCCTCAGGGCACGACGAAACTGTACCGATGACGAGGATTTTCGTAGGGAAGCCCATGATCTTACAGAGAGATTTAGGAGGAGGAATTACCCCAAGAAATGTATCTCTCAGGCCTATCAGAAAGCAAAAATACAGACACAGGACACCTTACTGGTCCCTACAAAGAAGGAAACGGACAAATTTGTGCGCTTCATTACCGGATACCATACTCAGTGGAACCAGGTAAGGGACATCCTGAACAATCACTGGAGAATCCTGACTGCTGACACGCAAACAGCACAGGTGATCAGCCCACGACCCTTAGTGACCGCAAAAAGGGCTCCCAATTTTAGGGACATACTTACGAGGAGCCATTATTCTAGGCCCACTCATAAATTGAATCGTGGTATTGTCCTGAAAGGTTCTTTTCCGTGCGGGAATTGCACGGTATGTACATATATGCACCCCACGCGAGATTCCTTTATTAACCCAACAGATCAGACGCCACATAAATTAAAGTCCTACATTAATTGCAAAACATCTAATGTTATCTATGCCATCATATGTACTTGCCCTCGTGTCTATGTAGGCCAGACCACACAGGAGCTGCGCCGGAGGATTCAGGGACATTTTTCCACGATCAATACAGCGGTGGCTGATAGACGCAAAGGTAAGACCCTTACTACGGTGGCGGCTCATTACTTGACGCATCATGCTGGGAGTTATACCAATACTAGAGTTATTGGTTTGGAACATCTGAGGACCTCCGATAGGGGTGGCACATTGCATAAGAAATTGCTACAGGTAGAATCCCGTTGGATCTACCAGCTCCACTCTATGGCGCCCCATGGAATTAACGAGGACCTCCTTTTTACAGGTTTTTTGGGATAACTCGGCTATTCTTCTTCAGGATTTCTGCGGTGGTGGTGGACGTTTGGAATAGAGTTATGCATTTCCCGAACAGCATATTGAGTGGCATCGACTCCCTCTGGTTGTGATATGGAAGTCTGGAGAAGAATTTATATGTTTTTTTTTTTTTTTTTTTTTTTTTTTTTTTTTTACAAAACTTCGGAGAAGAGGAAAAGACTCTGGACCTAAATGGAACATTATATGGGGGAAAGGGAGAGGGATCCAATTCTTCTCCTCCCCATTGGACCATATACTACATAACAGGACAATTGAAGTATCCGCCTGTAATCCTGTGTAATATCATATCATGGAAGTGTTATCCATATATATTGTGAGGATGCTGTATATATATTGATGAAATAATCTGATTCAGCATAGTTTGATAGTATTTAATTCTGTCTTCAATGTACTGTATGTTCTAATGAAGTCTGCACACCGGAATACATATATATATATATTTATTTCATGTTATAACACTATGATCTATATATGTGCTTATTTATTGGTATATATATGTACATAATCATAAAATCTTTTTTCAGGATTTAATCTTCTGGTTCTATATTAATCTTATAGGATTTGTTCTGCTTTCTCTTCCTTGCTGTGTACTTGCTGCCTCTCTCTATGGACTGTACAAGTATGCTTCCTCTCTTGTGCCCATAGATGTGGTGACAGTCATGCATCGCAGGACTGTCACCACATCTGCTCCCGGGAGCTGCGCTGTCATAAACACTTACGTTTCTTCAGGCTTTTTGCCTGTATCCATTCAGCTGTTTTGACCTTCCATTGGCACATGTGCAGTGTGTTATTCAGGACACTTTCATTTTCCCTTCTTCCTGGTGAGTCACTTCCGGTTTTCCGGCCCCCATGCTCTGCCAGCCACACACCAGACCTGACCACACAATTGATTATAAGGTATTTAAGCGCTATTGGGGGTATTTGCACTACTTCCCCTGACGAAGCTGTCCTAGAACAGCGACACGCGTTGGGCTTCTCCTCCGGTCGCATTTGCCCTGTGACTATTCAGCCTCACAGCCTCCTGCAGCAGGATTTATCCTATGGTGCTTTCTCCAGCACTATTTTCACCTTTTGACCACTCCTAGGATCAGACTATGCAGGGTATTTCAGTGTTTATATTTGGACATCTTCCCCTGTCCCTTTCTTTGGATATCTAGGGCAGTTTATTTTATCTGCTCCTCTGGGTCCATAGGGGTTTTTTGCTGGAAGCTGCATATTGTGGTGGGGTGTTGCATGCTATTTGCATGCTGTGTGGCTTGTATTATACTTGACTGTGTGCATATTTGTTGTTATATGGTTGTATACAGCGTGTTCATTTCAAATTTTGACTATATATAGTTACATTAATAATATTAAGTGCAGAGGGCAGGGACACGTCTGGAAGATTTCATACGTTTATATATCTATGTATATTTTGGCATACAGTGTTCACAGGGGCATCTGCACGGAGGTTATGTGTGATTTTAGATGTTTTTAATTATGTTCCCAATAAAGCTTATATTATTTTTATCATAACTTTGGTGGTGTGCAGATATTTTGATGGCTCTTGTTTCTTGTGCTTTTGTTAGTTTACTTATATCTCTATTTTCACAGAGTCCTCTTCTGGTGAATCCCATTCTGGACTTCTCTGGTCTCTCCGGTTCTCACTCCAGGTTGTCTTGCCTCTCCTCACGGAATCCTCCAGACCCTGCTACCAGTGGAAACTACCTTGCTGGATTTCATGGAGCTTCTGGGATTGTCCCCACCAGCTGGCTCAAGTATTCTACTGTGTTGCTAGTTTGTCAGTATGGGTCGTCCTCTGGTCCTGGATTCGTAGCATTCAGGCCACCTGGTGTTGTGACGGGGGAATCCCTGTATAGGGGTACACCTTGCCCGGTGCTCCACTACGTGGTACAGTGCTGTGATCCAGAGGTTCTCTCCCTCTGACACCTGTTTCCTTTTTGTTAATAAATATCTTTTGGTTTATGAGAGCTACTCTCCTGTCTTTTGAGTATCGGGTATACAGCCGCCACTGCACCATCAGTGGTCTAGTGAGTCCACTTTACCTTGTCACACCCTGTGGGCGTAACAGTTAGCCCAGGCCATGGACTCCGCTGATACCCGATTCTCAGTCCAGAGAGAACTAGCTGCGCTTTGTCAAAGCCAGGATCAGCTAGTTTCCTTCATGCAAACTCTGGATACCCGCTTATCTACTCTACAGGCTACCGAGTCCACCAACGTGACCCAGCTACCAGAGCTCCGTCTGGAATTCAATCGCCAACATGAGATGCAGGCCCGCTTGTTGGACTACATGACCTCTGTGGATGACCGGTTAACTAAGGTACAGCATCCTATGCTTGAGCCCACCATGAGAGACTGTCCTCCTCGTCTCTGCAAGCCTCCTCGTTACTATGGTGACCCCAAGTTGTGCAGAGGATTTCTTAACCTATGCTTGCTGCATTTTCGTTTTTTGCCTCAGCATTTTCAGACAGACATGGCCAAGGTGGCTTTCCTTGCCTCTCATCTGGAGGGAGAGGCTTTAGCTTGGTTCAACCCCCTAATGGAGCGGAATGATCCCATTGTGTCTGATCTGCAGGTATTCTTGGACACGTTCCGCAAGATATTTGATGAGCGTGGTCGTGTCACATCTGCCATGGAGTCTCTCTTTGATTTGCAACAGGGCTCTCTCTCTGTCGGTCAGTATGCCATCCGTTTCCGTACCTTGGCTTCGGAGCTCCAGTGGTCCAATGAGCCCCTGGTCGGAGTCTTCCGGCGAGGGTTGTCTGGAAGAGTCAAGGACGAATTGGCAGGCAGGGACCTACCCGAGACCCTGGATGATCTCATATCCCTCGCCATTCGGATTGACATGCGTCTTCAGCAGCGCTCCAGAGAAAGGCTTCTCGAGAAGCAATTTCCTCATCCAGCGTCTTCTTCACCGAAACCTCGGTTTTCGTGTCCTGCTCCGGTCTTTAAGGATGTGCCCATGGAGCTTGACCGCGTGAGGGTGAAGAGGAATCAGCAGGAGGAAATTCCCACTAGGAATCCATATCGTTATGGTGGACGCTCCACTTCCGGTCAATGCAGTGGAACTGAGAGGTCAGAAGAACTCTTCCGCCTAGGACAGGTAAGGGAGACCTCCCTAGGTGAGAATGACTCTTCTCTCCCGCTAACCATATCCATACAGGTAATCTTCGGGAAGGTGTGGTTCTCCGAGACGGCCTATCTGGACTCTGGATCTGGTGGAAATTTCATCCAGCAAGCTGTGGCCAGGCAGTTCAGGATTCCAATTGTTCCACTGCAGCGGTCCTGGCGCATCATCTCCGTAGATGGTAGACCCCTGAAAGATGCCATTATCGGTATCACCGAAGAGGTAGAGCTTCAAATCGGAGCACTACACAGGGAAAAGATTAACTTCTATGTGTTACCGAATTTTTCTCCACCATTCCTTCTAGGTCTTCCGTGGCTGCGCCTCCACGAACCTGTTCTGGATTGGCGGTCTGGAGATGTCCTTCGATGGGGTCAGTCTTGTCACGAACACTGCCTCATACCAGTACGGCCTGGTTCTACCCCACGGCCTCCGGCAGCTTTACCCAGGCTACCGTCTGCCTACTGGTCCTTCGCAGATGTATTCAACAAGAGGGAAGCCGAGACACTTCCACCGCACAGGCCTTACGATTGCCCCATCGATCTTATCCCTGGATCTACTCCGCCTCGAGGTAGGATCTACCCTCTTTCTCCTACTGAGACTCAAGCCATGTCCGATTACATCAAGGAGAATTTGGCTCGAGGGTTTATCCAGAAGTCCTCCTCCCCAGCTGGAGCTGGGTTCTTCTTCGTCAAGAAGAAAGATGGGTCTCTTTGCCCATGCATCGACTACCGTGGTCTCAACCTAATAACGGTAAAGAACAGATACCCACTTCCCTTAATTCCTGAGCTCTTTGATCGGCTTCGAGGTTCCAGGATTTTCACCAAGTTGGATCTCCGTGGGGCTTACAACCTCGTCAGGATACGATCCGGGGATGAGTGGAAAACCGCCTTCAACACGCGAGATGGTCATTATGAATATCTAGTCATGCCTTTCGGTTTAAGCAATGCTCCCGCCGTTTTTCAGGAGTTTGTCAATGATGTATTTCGTGACCTGCTCTATGTTTGTGTGGTGGTGTATCTGGATGACATCCTGGTGTTTTCTCCCGACTTACCAACTCACAGGAGGAATGTTCGTCTCGTTCTTCAAAGATTGAGGGAGAATCGTCTCTACGCGATGTTTGAGAAATGTCTGTTTGAACGGAGGTCTTTACCCTTTCTTGGCTGTATTATTTCCGATACAGGTCTCGAGATGGATCCAGAGAAGGTTTCTGCCGTGTTAAAGTGGCCAAAACCTGAGGGAATCAAGGCCATTCAGCGGTTCCTAGGATTCGCCAACTACTATCGGCAATTCATTCCACAATTCTCCTCTCTGGTAAGACCACTCACTGCCCTGACTTGTAAAGGAGGCAAACCAAAGGATTGGACTCCTGAGGCCGAATCAGCTTTCGCCTTCCTCAAACAAGCCTTCTCAACCGCACCAGCTCTTCATCGGCCTATGATCAACAAACAGTTTTTCCTTGAAGTGGACGCTTCGTCATCCGGATCCGGAGCAGTCCTCACACAAAAACTGCCTACTGGTAAGATGATGACCTGTGGTTTCTTCTCCAAGGCATTTACACCCTGTGAACGTGACTACTCAATTGGTGATAGAGAGTTACTAGCAATTAAGCTAGCCTTAGAGGAATGGCGATATCTGCTTGAAGGCGCAGTTCATCCAGTCATCATTTACACTGATCATAAGAATCTGTCCTATCTTCAGTCTGCTCAAAGACTCAATCCTCGCCAGGCTCGTTGGTCATTGTTCTTTGCTCGGTTCAATTTCTCTCTCCATTTCCATCCTGCAGAGAAGAATATCAAAGCCGATGCGCTTTCCAGGTCCTTCTTGTCTGACGACCTTGAAGAGGAGCTTCAGCATATCATTGAACCGTCCAAGATGATCACGGTGGCTCCAGTCAGGCTGTCGCAACTCCCTCCCGGTAAGACCCTTGTAACTGAAAGAGACAAGAAGCGAGTTTTACACTGGGGTCATTCTTCTAAGCTTGCCGGACACGCTGGTCAAAAGAAGACGTTACAATTAATTTCTCGACACTACTGGTGGTCCACTTTGCGCCAAGATGTTCTGAACTTTGTTGCAGCCTGTTCCTCCTGTGCTCGTAATAAAACACCCAAGAAACTGCCAGCCGGTCACCTCCTCCCTCTCCTGATTCCGTCTGCTCCCTGGCAACACATTGCCATGGATTTCATCACAGATCTGCCAACATCATCCAGTTGTACAGTAATCTGGGTTGTTGTAGACCGGTTCTCCAAGATGGGACATTTCACTCCACTGTCTGGTCTTCCTTCCGCTCCTAAACTCGCAAAGCTCTTCATTCAGCATGTCCTTCGGCTTCACGGACTTCCACTCCACATTGTTTCCGACAGAGGAGTCCAATTCATTTCCCGATTCTGGCGG
Organism: Ranitomeya imitator; assembly: GCF_032444005.1. Taxonomy (NCBI): domain Eukaryota; kingdom Metazoa; phylum Chordata; class Amphibia; order Anura; family Dendrobatidae; genus Ranitomeya; species Ranitomeya imitator. The sequence goes on from NC_091283.1 coordinate 622,421,248, forward strand.
TCCCTCTGTAAACTGTTGGATGTCACTCTGGACTTCTCCTCGGCCTATCACCCACAATCTAATGGCCAAGTGGAGAGAGTGAATCAAGTCCTCACCAACTATCTGCGACACTTCGTGAATAGTCACCACAGCGACTGGGCCGACCTGCTGCCATGGGCTGAGTTTTCCTACAATAATCATGTCAGTGAGTCCTCCTCTAACTCCCCATTTTTTATTGTTTATGGACAGCATCCTAAGATCCCGACTCCACTGCCTCTTGCTTCCAGCAATCCAGCAGCTGAGTCCCTGGCCAAGGACTTCACAAAAGTCTGGACCGAGACGAGGACCTCACTGGAGCAGGCATCTGTTCGAACCAAGGAACATGCGGATAAGAGACGTCTGGATCCTCCACCTTTCCATCCCGGAGATAAGGTATGGCTGTCTTCCAGGCACATCCGACTTAAAGTCCCTTCTTATAAGCTGGCTCCTCGTTTCATCGGTCCTTTTGAAGTACTCCACAGAATCAACGATGTGTGCTATCGTTTGAAATTGCCTGCCTCCTTACGGATCCATAACTCCTTCCATGTATCCCTGCTGAAACCAGTTGTCCTCAGCCGCTTCACCCAGGAACCTGGTAATTTTCCTCCTCCTGTCGGTTCCGAGGACGTTTATGAAGTAAAGGACATCCTGGCCATGAAGAAAAGAGGGGGCAGGTCCCTCTTTCTGGTTGACTGGAAGGGATACGGTCCTGAGGAGAGATCCTGGGAGCCTGTGGAGAACATTAGTGCCCCAGTTCTACTTAGAAGGTTCCTGACAGGTTTGAAGAAGGGGGGGCGTAAGGCGGGGGGTACTGTCATGCCCTCAGCCACAGGTTCGGTCTCCGCTGTGCAGGGAGACCGGCACCTATCACACAGCCTTACTGACCCTGTCCATGGCTCCAGACAATCTGCGGCTTCTTTCTCTGCTAAAAACCTGCATCCTCTTGGCAGGTCTCCTGGAAATGCTCTTAGGAGCCGCTCCCCGCTTCCTGCACATACTTGAAACAGCAGGACACCTGTTCGCTATTAGGGCGGTCTGTGTTATGATGCTCTATGCATAAAAAGCACCCTCCCCTATAGGGAGGTGCCTGGGCTATGTGTTCATTCTTTGGATTGTTGCCGCAGCTTCAGGCCACGCTCTGCTGTGCTCTGCACTTTACTTATATCTCTATTTTCACAGAGTCCTCTTCTGGTGAATCCCATTCTGGACTTCTCTGGTCTCTCCGGTTCTCACTCCAGGTTGTCTTGCCTCTCCTCACGGAATCCTCCAGACCCTGCTACCAGTGGAAACTACCTTGCTGGATTTCATGGAGCTTCTGGGATTGTCCCCACCAGCTGGCTCAAGTATTCTACTGTGTTGCTAGTTTGTCAGTATGGGTCGTCCTCTGGTCCTGGATTCGTAGCATTCAGGCCACCTGGTGTTGTGACGGGGGAATCCCTGTATAGGGGTACACCTTGCCCGGTGCTCCACTACGTGGTACAGTGCTGTGATCCAGAGGTTCTCTCCCTCTGACACCTGTTTCCTTTTTGTTAATAAATATCTTTTGGTTTATGAGAGCTACTCTCCTGTCTTTTGAGTATCGGGTATACAGCCGCCACTGCACCATCAGTGGTCTAGTGAGTCCATTTTACCTTGTCACACCCTGTGGGCGTAACACCATCATTACCAGCTGGCAATGACCGCCCACGGCCGCGACCTCTTCCACCAGACTTCCTCATTGTTTGCAAAACGTATCCAAAGTAACGGTATTTGTTACGGTAAAACAACTTACAAGGTGAACTCTAACTTCTGTAGGATTTAGATATCCCTTTATAGGTGGGTGAGACTGCAAGGAAAATCAGGCACAATGTTACACACTAGGTTTTCTGTGGCACAAAATGAGAGAGATGCCACACACGCAGGACTGTCACTCAACTACAAATGCCAATATTAATCTCCCACTAATTTTTTTTTTTCAGGGAGAATTAAAAAAAAAAAAAAAAAACAGTATTATAGACACTAGGCTTTCTGTGCCCCACAATTTGAGAGAGATGGCACACACGACTGGCACTCAAGCACAAATGCCAATATTAATTTCCCACTATTTATTTTTTTTCAGGGAGAATTTAAAAAAAAATGAATAAAACAGTATTAGACACTAGGCTTTATGTGCCCCACAATTTGAGAGAGATGGCACACACGACTGGCACTCAAGCACAAATGCCAATATTAATCTCCCACTATTTATTTTTTTTCAGGGAGAAATAAAAACAAACAAAAAAAAACAGTATTATAGACACTAGGCTTTCTGTGCCCCACAATTTGAGAGAGATGGCACAGCCACACACGACTGGCACTCAAGCACAAATGCCAATATTAATCTCCCACTATTTATTTTTTTTAAGGGAGAAATAAAAACAAACAAAAAAAAAACAGTATTATAGACACTAGGCTTTCTGTGCCCCACAATTTGAGAGAGATGGCACAGTCACACACGACTGGCACTCAAGCACAAATGCCAATATTAATCTCCCACTATTTATTTACTTTAAGGGAGAATTAAAAAAAAAAAAACAGTATTATAGACACTAGGCTTTCTGTGCCCCACAATTTGAGAGAGATAGCACAGCCACACACGACTGGCACTCAAGCACAAATGCCAATATTAATCTCCCACTATTTATTTTTTTTCAGGGAGAATTTAAAAAAAAAAAAATAAAACAGTATTAGACACTAGGCTTTATGTGCCCCACAATTTGAGAGAGATGGCACACACGACTGGCACTCAAGCACAAATGCCAATATTAATCTCCCACTATTTATTTTTTTTAAGGGAGAAATAAAAACAAACAAAAAAAAACAGTATTATAGACACTAGGCTTTCTGTGCCCCACAATTTGAGAGAGATGGCACAGCCACACACGACTGGCACTCAAGCACAAATGCCAATATTAATCTCCCACTATTTATTTTTTTTAAGGGAGAAATAAAAACAAACAACAAAAAAAACAGTATTATAGACACTAGGCTTTCTGTGCCCCACAATTTGAGAGAGATGGCACAGTCACACACGACTGGCACTCAAGCACAAATGCCAATATTAATCTCCCACTATTTATTTACTTTAAGGGAGAATTAAAAAAAAAACAGTATTATAGACACTAGGCTTTCTGTGCCCCACAATTTGAGAGAGATGGCACACACGACTGGCACTCAAGCACAAATGCCAATATTAATCTCCCACTATTTATTTTTTTTAAGGGAGAAATAAAAACAAACAAAAAAAAACAGTATTATAGACACTAGGCTTTCTGTGCCCCACAATTTGAGAGAGATGGCACAGCCACACACGACTGGCACTCAAGCACAAATGCCAATATTAATCTCCCACTATTTATTTTTTTTAAGGGAGAAATAAAAATAAACAAAAAAAAAAAACAGTATTATAGACACTAGGCTTTCTGTGCCCCACAATTTGAGAGAGATGGCACAGTCACACACGACTGGCACTCAAGCACAAATGCCAATATTAATCTCCCACTATTTATTTACTTTAAGTGAGAATTAAAAAAAAAAAAACAGTATTATAGACACTAGGCTTTCTGTGCCCCACAATTTGAGAGAGATGGCACACACGACTGGCACTCAAGCACAAATGCCAATATTGATCTCCCACTATTTATTTTTTTAAGGGAGAATTAAAAAAAAAAAAAAAGACAGTATTATAGACACTAGGCTTTCTGTGCCCCACAATTTGAGAGAGATGGCACAGCCACACACGACTGGCACTCAAGCACATATGCCAATATTAATCTCCTACTATTTATTTTTTTTAAGGGAGAATTAAAAAACAAAAAAAAACAAAACAGTATTATAGACACTAGGCTTTCTGTGCCCCACAATTTGAGAGAGATGGCACACACGACTGGCACTCAAGCACAAATGCCAATATTAATCTCCCACTATTTATTTTTTTTAAGGGAGAATTAAAAAACAAACAAAAAAAAACAGTATTATAGACACTAGGCTTTCTGTGCCCCACAATTTGAGAGAGATGGCACACACGACTGGCACTCAAGCACAAATGCCATTATTGATCTCCCACTATTTATTTTTTTAAGGGAGAATTAAAAAAAAAAAAAGACAGTATTATAGACACTAGGCTTTCTGTGCCACACAATTTGAGAGAGATGGCACACACGACTGGCACTCAAGCACAAATGCCAATATTAATCTCCCACTATTTATTTTTTTAAGGGAGAATTAAAAAAACAAAAAACAAAACAGTATTATAGACACTAGGCTTTCTTTGCCCCACAATTTGAGAGAGATGGCACACACGACTGGCACTCAAGCACAAATGCCAATATTAATCTCCCACTATTTTTTTTTATTTCTGGGAGAATTGGCAATAAATCAGGCCCACTCTTAGACTGTATGTTTTATGTGCCAGAAAATGAGACACAGATGCCACACACAGGACTGCCACTGATGCAGATTTGCCAATTTTAATCTGCGCCCTTTTTTTTTTATTCAGGGAGACTAGTGAATAAATGTGGGCCACTGTATTAGAATATATTTTCTGTGGCAGAAAGTGGCTTGAAGAGATGTAGCGAAAAAAAAAAAGGGACTGTCCTATAATTACTATCTCCCTGCAGTAATCTCAGCAAGGTTTGGCAGGCAGCAATAACAAGGAGTGGACTGCTGCACAAATTAAATCAAAAGTGTGGACAAACAAACAAGATAGTTGTGCAGAAAGGAAGGAACAACAGGATTTGTGCTTTGAAAAAAGCAGTTGGTTTGCACAGCGGTGTACACACAGCAATGCAGCTATCAGGGAGCCTTCTAGGGCAGCCCAATGAGCTACAGCGCTGAGGAAAAAAAATGTAGCTTCCACTGTCCCTGCAAACAAAAGGTGGTGTTGGACAGTGGAAATCGCTACAGCACAAGCGGTTTGGTGGTTAATGTACCCTGCCTAACGCTATCCCTGCTTCTGACGAAGCGTCAGCAACCTCTCCCTATGCTCAGATCAGCAGCAGTAAGATGGCGGTCGGCGGGAACGCCCCTTTATAGCCCCTGTGACACTGCAGACAGCAAGCCAATCACTGCAATGCCCTTCTCTAAGATGGTGGGGACTGAGACCTATGTCATCACGCTGCCCACACTCTGCGTCCACCTTCATTGGCTGAGAAATGGCGCTTTTCGCGTTATTGAAATGCGACTTTGGCGCGAAAGTCGCGTACCGCATGGTCGACCCCACACAGGGATCGGGTCAGGTTTCATGAAACCCGACTTTGCCAAAAGTCGGCGACTTATGAAATTGAACGATCCGTTTCGCTCAACCCTAATGGCCACTCTCTGCTCTCTTGATCTCACTGTAGAGTTGTGTGTGATTATACCTGACCTGACATATCTGCAGGTTCCTCTCAGCTTCAGCTTCCAGCTCACAGGCAGACAGGGTGCAATAGTGTTGCAACACAGTAGAGCTCAGAGAGAAGCAAAAAATGTGTTTGCAAGAAGACAAATGTAACTTCTCATGTTCTGTGTTAGTTACTTGTCTCACACTGGTAACTTCCCCAGCATTTAAAATAAGCTCCAGAGGCAGAGTTATCTTCCAAGCAGCGTCCTCACCAGAACCTGGTAAAGGTAATTTATATAAAATAATAATAATAATCTTTATTTTTATATAGCGCTAACTAGGGTTGAGCGACCTTGACCTTTTTAGAGTCGAGCCGTGTTTCGCGAAACCCGACTATCTTAGAAGTCGAGTCGAGTGGAATCGGCCGATTATCGCGAAAAGTCGGGTATCGCCCGAAACACGAAACCCAATGCAAGTCAATGGGGGAGCATAGTCGGCAGTGAGTGGAGGCCAGGAAAACACCTACACTGCCCATTTTAATGGCAAAAACATCCATTCTTGTTAAAGAAGCTTGTCAATCGTAATTTACCTTATAATAATTGGAAGGCATTTGAAATTGGGGGTCATTTGGCTAAAGTTGTGGGGGGTAGGGCTGGTTCAAGTAATTAGTGGGCCCAGTAAATCTGGACCACGTCACGGCAGTGGAGCAGGGAGAGGTAAGTATTTCAACTTTGCAAGTGCTGTGATCCTGAGCAAGCAGGGGGGGCCCACTCGTTGGCATTGGCACTGGCACAGGGCCCCTCAAAGTACAGCGGTGTGTTTGCATGGCGGGGGCGCCTCCCACCGGCAGCAACACTTTTGCGTACTATGAGAGGCCCTGTGCCAGTGACGTCGCCAACTAGTATTCCTCCCCCCACCTGATGAAGGAACCTGCACTTTCATCTGCACCTTCCTCTTTGTCCCCGTGTAAGGTGGTATGGTATGCGGGAAGAGGAACCTGACTTTCAGCAGGGTCACAATCTTGCTGTGTAGCGTGCACGGGGAATTTTGCGTTATGGGTCAATGTACCAGCAGACTCATCTATCACTGGCTGGGCAATGGGCAGGATGAGGAGGAAACACAGATATAGGCCCAAAGAATAAAGTTGGCTAAATGCAGTTCAAAATTGGTAACACAGGACTAACCAGGGGGCATTGCAGTGGAGGACAACTGGAATGAGAGGCTGACACAGAGAGTAGGCCCAAATCAGTAAGTAGTCGAAATGCAGTTCAAAATTGGCAACCGTAGTAAACAGGCGGCACAGCTTTGTTCAGTGGAGGAGAACAGCAAGGAGTGGCAGACACCGATAGTAGGCCCCAACCCAACTAGTAGGCCAAATGCAGTCTAACATTAACAACTACTTAACGAGAGCCTGAAAATGGAATTTCAGGACAGGAAACCAGGAGAACAGCAAGGAGTGGCAGACACCGATAGTAGGCCCCAAACCAACTAGTACGCCAAATGCAGTTGTTCCGTTTAACCACAATTTAATGAGAGCCTGAAGATAGAAGTTCAGGAAAGGCAACCTGGAGAACACCTTGGAGTGTAACACACCATCTCTCTACACCCCATACCCAATTTGTAGGCCTAATGCAGCGTAGTTTCCAACAACTACTAAACGAGAGCCGGAAGATCGAAGCTCAGGAAAGGCAACCTGGAGAACACCTTGGAGTGGAACACACCATCTCTCTACACCCCATACCCAATTTGTAGGCCTAATGCAGTGTAGTTTCCAACAACTACTAAACGAGAGCATGAAGATTGAAGCATTGGCGAGGAAACCTGGGGAACACCTTGGAGTGGAACACACCATCTCTCTACACCCCATACCCAATTTGTAGGCCTAATGCAGCGTAGTTTCCAACAACTACTAAACGAGAGCCGGAAGATCGAAGCTCAGGAAAGGCAACCTGGAGAACACCTTGGAGTGGAACACACCATCTCTCTACACCCCATACCCAATTTGTAGGCCTAATGCAGTGTAGTTTCCAAGAACTACTAAACGAGAGCCGGAAGATCGAAGCTCAGGAAAGGCAACCTGGAGAACACCTTGGAGTGGAACACACCATCTCTCTACACCCTATACCCAATTTGTAGGCCTAATGCAGTGTAGTTTCCAAGAACTACTAAACGAGAGCCGGAAGATCGAAGCTCAGGAAAGGCAACCTGGAGAACACCTTGGAGTGGAACACACCATCTCTCTACACCCCAAACCCAATTTGTAGGCCTAATGCAGTGTAGTTTCCAACAACTACTAAACGAGAGCATGAAGATCGAAGCTCAGGAAAGGCAACCTGGAGAACACCTTGGAGTGGAACACACCATCTCTCTACACCCCATACCCAATTTGTAGGCCTAATGCAGTGTAGTTTCCAAGAACTACTAAACGGGAGCCGGAAGATCGAAGCTCAGGAAAGGCAACCTGGAGAACACCTTGGAGTGGAACACACCATCTCTCTACACCCCACACCCAATTTGTAGGCCTAATGCAGTGTAGTTTCCAAGAACTACTAAACGAGAGCCGGAAGATCGGAGCTCAGGAAAGGTAACCTGGAGAACACCTTGGAGTGGAACACACCATCTCTCTACACCCCATACCCAATTTGTAGGCCTAATGCAGCGTAGTTTCCAACAACTACTAAACGAGAGCCGGAAGATCGAAGCTCAGGAAAGGCAACCTGGAGAACACCTTGGAGTGGAACACACCATCTCTCTACACCCCATACCCTATTTGTAGGCCTAATGCAGTGAAGTTTCCAAGAACTACTAAACGAGAGCCGGAAGATCGAAGCTCAGGAAAGGCAACCTGGAGAACACCTTGGAGTGGAACACACCATCTCTCTACACCCCATACCCAATTTGTAGGCCTAATGCAGTGTAGTTTCCAACAACTACTAAACGAGAGCATGAAGATCGAAGCTCAGGAAAGGCAACCTGGAGAACACCTTGGAGTGGAACACACCATCTCTCTACACCCCATACCCAATTTGTAGGCCTAATGCAGTGTAGTTTCCAAGAACTACTAAACGAGAGCCGGAAGATCGAAGGTCAGGAAAGGCAACCTGGAGAACACCTTGGAGTGGAACACACCATCTCTCTACACCCCATACCCAATTTGTAGGCCTAATGCAGTGTAGTTTCCAAGAACTACTAAACGAGAGCATTAAGATCGAAGCAATGGCGAGGAAACCTGGGGCACACCTTGGGGAGGCAGACACCGTTAGTAGGCCCTACCAAAGTTGTACCCCAAATGCAGTTTTAAAATTCCTAGAGGCTGAAAACAAGACTATTGATGCTCAGCTTTTTTCAAAGGAACACAGCTGAATTGAGTGGCGCAGACAGACACAGGTAGTAGGACTTAACCCAAAAATGTGGCTCACTGCAGCTTAAAAAAGTTACAGGGGTACACAAGCAGCAGTGCTCTGGGCAGTGGAGGACAATTTCAATAGTGGACCGCAGACAGACTTTGTACGCCTACTATTAAAAAAAGGATGCTCTATGCAATTAAAAATAGGTTCCAGGGGTCCACGGGCAGCAGTGGTGTGGTCAGTGGACGAGTATTGGAAGGAGGGACCGCAGACAGGCGTAGTAGGCCTAACATAACAAAATTAGGCTGTAGACACTGTAAAATTGGTTCCAGGGGTACATGGGCAGCAGTGGTGTGGTCAGCGGAGGAAAATTGGAATTGGGGACTGCAGACAGACTTTGTAGGCTGTCCCCTGTGGACCATGCATCCAACACATTAACCCAGTGCGCCGTAATGGACACGTAACTTTTTGTGGACATGCCTACTGGTCCATGCGTCTCTTGTCAGGTGCACCTTTCTACTGTTTGATTGCCTGAGTGCTATGACAATGCAGACTTTTTCATGCCGGTGGAGGGCTGGGATGGCTTTTCTCGCAAAAGAAATGTCGACTGGGTAGCTTGAACCGTTGCACAGCGTAGTTCATCTGGGCTTTCTAAATATAAAACAAAGAAAAAAAGGAGGCTACATGCACTTTCAGCTGGGTTCCAGGGGTGCACGGCCAGCATTGATCTGGTCAGTGGAGAACTATTGGAAGGAGTGACCGCAAACAGGCATCGAAGGCCTAACATAATAACACATTGCTGTTGGCAATTTCCAATTTTTTTCCAGGGGAACACGGGCAGCAGTGGCCTGGTCAGTGTAGTAGTAGTAGAAAGAACGGACCGCAGACAGGCATCGAAGGCCTAAAATAAAAAAATTGGGCTGGCTGTAGGCAATTTTAAATTGGTTCCAGGGGTACACGGGCAGCAGTGGTGTGGTCAGTGGAGGCATATTGTAAGGAGTGACCGCAGACAGGCATCGAAGGCCTAAAATAATAACACATGGCTGTAGGCAATTTTAAATTGGTTCCAGGGGTACACGGGCAGCAGTGGTGTGGTCAGTGGAGGCCTAGTGGAAGGAGTGACCGCAGACAGGCATCGAAGGCCTAAAATAAAAAAATTGGGCTGGCTGTAGGCAATTTTAAATTGGTTCCAGGGGTACACGGGCAGCAGTGGTGTGGTCAGTGGAGGCCTAGTGGAAGGAGTGACCGCAGACAGGCATCGAAGGCCTAAAATAATAACACATGGCTGTAGGCAATTTTAAATTGGTTCCAGGGGTACACGGGCAGCAGTGGCCTGGTCAGTGTAGTAGTAGTAGAAAGACTGGACCGCAGACAGGCATCGAAGGCCTAAAATAAAAAAATTGGGCTGGCTGTAGGCAATTTTAAATTGGTTCCAGGGGTACACGGGCAGCAGTGGTGTGGTCAGTGGAGGCATAGTGGAAGGAGTGACCGCAGACAGGCTTCGAAGGCCTAACATAACAAAAATGTCAATACAATGGTATTGTCAGTGGCAGGCATTGAAGGATGTCAGCGCATAGACTAAACATTGGTGGAGCTGTGAGATAATTTTGCAAGTGGTAGAGCACTGTTTGAGCTGGGGGGGGGGAACTGTCTTGTGGCCGGCGGTACAGGCCCAGGGCCCCTCATATTACAACGGTGTGTCTGACGTTGGGTGCGCACCGCCAGAGACACTTTATTGTACTAGGAGGGACCCAGTGGCAGTGCCGTCGACCAAAAGCGGGCACACCCACCTCTTCAGACAAACAGCACTCTCACGGGTGCTGTCGCCAAGTGTCGATACCACGGCCCCGTGTGGGGAGTTTGGCCATTTAGTGAGGTGTAAACATGTCGTATGCTGGCAGTGGCGTAGGAAGGGGGGTGCGGGGGGGGGGGCGGTCCGCCCCGGGCGGCACAATGCGGGGGGCGGCCGGCGCTGCAGGAGAAGAAAAAAAAAAAAAAAAGACGCCCCTTTAAATCTTCGGGCGGCGCCATCCGCCGCCACGACCAGGGCCAGCTCCCCCCACCACCGGACCCCGCCCCCCGCACTATACTCACCTCTCCTGGTTCCTGCGGCGCCGGCAGCTGCAGCGTCCTCTGACTCTGCGACGTCTCAGAGCAGAGGGCGCGATGACGTCACTACTGTGCGCGCCGCTCTGCCTCTCTGTCCTGAGCGTCGCAGAGCCGGAGAGACGCTGACTGCACCGGACCTGCGCTAGGAACGGGAGAGGTGAGGATTTTACTTTTTTTTTTTTTTCTTTATGTCTGACTGTCTGGGGCTGGGGCAATGCTGGACACACTGGGGCAATACTGGAGACCATGGGGCAGATTGCTGGACACACTGGGGCAATACATGAGACCATGGGGCAGATTGCTGGACACACTGGGGCAGATTGCTGGACAACATGGGGGTAATATGCTGGACACACTGGGGCAGATTGCTGGACAACATGGGGGTAATATGCTGGACACACTGGGGGCAGGACTTGAGGCATGGGCAGAATGTAGATACGGGGCATGATTGGAGACACGAGGCAGGATTGGATCATGGGGCAGGACGGATACGATGGAGGCTGGTGGGGCAGGATGTGGAGATCATATGGGGTAGAATGGATACTCATGAGGGCAGGATGCGAGAACATATGGCTGGAGCCAGGAATGAGAAACGGGGCCAGGGTGGGGAATATTATTACCATAGGGGCTAATTAAGGGATATTATTACTGCAGTGATGTATTTATTTTATTTTTTGAGTATACTGTTTTAAATGGGGGGGCGGTCCTGTTACTGTGCAGAGTGACACTATATCACCTTTTTTCTTCATGTGATGTAATGTAGAAGTTGTGAAAAATTAAGTAATGTGTTCTGCAAGCGGAGCTCGAGATAACTGTGTTATTTCCTGCAGAAACGAGTCCTGGCTGGAAGGAATGATGGCGGTCTGTGCTGGATGAAAGATGAAGGATTTCACCTAGAGACGTCACTGGTGAGTCAGTGTTACCTATACACTGACACTATACACTGTATACTATATAGAGGTCCTGTGTATAATGTCACCAGTGATCTCTGTATTACCTCTACACAGACACTGCATACTAAGTACAGATCTCCTGTGAATACTGGCACTTATGGTGATAGTATTGTGGTTTTTTTTTTATTACTGATCAGTATTGTAGTATTCAGTCACTATGTGGTGGTAATATGTGGTCTGGAAATGGTGTTGTGGTATTTGTCCCTTGTATGTAGTATTATTCGGTCACTATGTGGCCTGGTCATGGTGTGGTGGTATTAAGTCACAGGTGTGGCATGTGGGGGTGACACCATTAGGCCCAGTTTAAGTTCTACAAAACAGGAAAACCGTTTTTGGTAACCTTTGTGTGTATTGAGCCGGGGGGGGGGCGCCAAACTCGGGAACAGCCCCGGGCGGCAAAAGCTCTAGCTACGCCTCTGTATGCTGGACAATCAGGTGCAGAAAATTACGAGATTGGAAAAGGCATTCAGAATAGTCCACAGGCAAGACCTTTTCATAGGAAAGCTAGGTGTCAGCCGGGCAAGGTGGGGCAAAAGATTTCGAAATCCAGTTGTGGTTCATTTTAATGAAGGTTAGATCATCTACATTTTGGGTAGCCAGACGAGTCCTTTTTTCTGTTAGTATTGAACCTGCAGCACTGAATACTCTTTCTGATAGGACACTAGCTGCCGGGCAAGCAAGCTCCTGCAATGCATATTCTGCCAATTCTGGCCAGGTGTCTAATTTTGATGCCCAGTAATCAAATGGGAATGACGGTTGAGGGAGAACATCGATAAGGGATGAAAAATAGTTTGTAACCATACTGGACAAATGTTGTCTCCTGTCACTTTGAATTGATGCTGCAGTACCTGTCCTGTCTGCGGTCATAGCAAAATCACTCCACAACCTGGTCAGAAAACCCCTCTGGCCAACGCCACTTCTGATTTCTGCCCCTCTAACTCCTCTGGTCTGCTGGCCCCTGCAGCTCGTGTGAGAACGATCACGGGCGCTGTGTGCAGGGAATGCCAGAAGCAAACGGTCAACAAGAGTTGATTGTTTGGTTGCTAATAGTGTTGAGCATTCCGATACCGCAAGTATCGGGTATCGGCCGATATTTGCGGTATCGGAATTCCGATACCGAATTCCGATACTTCCCGCGTATCGGATACCGGAATCGGAAGTTCCCAGAATTCAAACAGAACGCAGCAGCCAATGAGGAATGATTGGAAGTGTGGGCACATCCTGTTTAGCATGGTGGGCATGTAAGTACTGGCAAGGCTGTGATTGGCTGCTGAAATGATGTCACTCTGCACTATAAAAACCGCTGCCGCCATTTTGCGCTCACTCTGCTGTGATTTCAGTTAGGGACAGGACGCTGTGTTCTAACTGAGGGCCAGTTGAGCTAGCTAATTGCTTTATTTTCCTTTCCAAAGGCTAATTTAGCAAAACGCTGTGTGTTCTTCACTGTTCACCTTGCTCTTGCCTTGCAGCGCTGTTTTAACAGCGTTCTGCAAGGTCTCTGTGTGTGTGTGTGTGTGTGTGTGCAGCTCACTCTGTAGTCTGTGTGCAGCCATATACCCGGTTGTATTCAGCTCAGGGGGGGTTCACACTGCCTCACACAGTTGTCCTTTTTTGCTCATAGTGCAGCCTGCTGCACATTTTTTCTCAAATTTCCTATTAGTGTTTTTCCACCCGTCTCCAGCTAAATTGTGGAAAAACACCACATAGGATAACCTAGAGGGGGTTTTTTGGGCCTTGCAGCGCCGTTTACGGCTGTCTGCACGGTCTCCGTGTGAGCCCAGCTCGCCCTGTAGACTGTGTGCAGCCATAGCCGGTTGGATTCAGCTCAGGGTTCGTTACTGGCTCATACCTTGAGAAAAATTTTCCTTTCTTTCAAATAGTGCAGCCTGTTTAAAAATTTAAAACAAAATTCCCTATTAGTGTTTTTCCACCCGTCTCCAGCTAAATTGTGGAAAAACACTACATAGGATAACCTAGAGGGGGGTTTTTGGGCCTTGCAGCGCCGTTTACGGCTGTCTGCACGGTCTCCGTGTGAGCCCAGCTCGCCCTGTAGTCTGTGTGCAGCCATAGCCGTTTGGATTCAGCTCAGGGTTCGTTACTGGCTCATACCTTGAGAAAAATTTTCCTTTTTTTCAAATAGTGCAGCCTGTTTAAAAATTTAAAAAAAAATTCCCTATTAGTGTTTTTCCACCCGTCTCCAGCTAAATAGTGGAAAAACACTACATAGGATAACCTAGAGGGGGTTTATTGGGCCTTGCAGCGCCGTTTACGGCTGTCTGCACGGTCTCTGTGTGAGCGCAGCTCGCCCTGTAGTCTGTGTGCAGCTATAGCCGGTTGGATTCAGCTCAGGGTGCGTTACTGCCTCATACCTTGAAAAACAATTTCCTTTTTTTCAAATAGTGCAGCCTGTTTAAAATTTAAAAAAAAAAATTCCTATTAGTGTCTCTCCACCCGTCTCCAGCTAAATAGTGGAAAAACACTACATAGGATAACCTAGAGGAGGGTTTTTTGGCCTTGCAGCGCCGTTTACGGCTGTCTGCACGGTCTGTGTGTGAGCGCAGCTCACCCTGTAGTCTGTGTGCAGCTATAGCCGGTTGGATTCAGCTCAGGGTGCGTTACTGCCTCATACCTTGAAAAACAATTTCCTTTTTTTCAAATAGTGCAGCCTGTTTAAAATTTAAAAAAAAAAATTCCTATTAGTGTCTTTCCACCCGTCTCCAGCTAAATAGTGGAAAAACACTACATAGGATAACCTAGAGGAGGGTTTTTTGGCCTTGCAGCGCCGTTTACGGCTGTCTGCACGGTCTCCGTGTGATTTAAACTAGCTCTGTAGCCCGATCTGCACAAAAAAAAAGTAAAGTTCACCAAACACAACTTAACACTTGTGTAGGCCACATTTGAAAAATAATAAAGTTTAGTCCACACTTTACAACATTAGTGTTTCTTACACCTGTTAGAAGGAGCATTTCAGGAATAAGCACGCTAAGGCCTTAGTACTTTTCTGCTTATCTTTATCTGTCAACCAAGATGAAGAGGGCAGGGAGTAAGGCACGTGGGCGTGGGCGCGGAGCAGGGAGAGGACGTGGTGATTCTGTGCCTGCTGCAGGCGCCGGTGACTCGTCGTCACTCAGTTTCAGCAGGGAACAGTCCTTCATGCGCAGCTTTGTCGGAGAGCGCCGTGCACCGCTGCTGCGTGAAGACCAAATTGAAGCCGTTGTCGGGTGGATGGCAGCTAACGCCTCGGCATCGACTTCAGTTAGTGCCACATCCTCTCAGGCACAGAGCACTGGAGAGCAGCCATCTGTCTCTTCACCACCTGCCAAATTGGCCAGGCAGTCAGAGAGCCCAGGACAGGAGCCGTCTCTACTTCTGTTCTCTGAATCTCTTGGCTTGGAAACAGGGGGCCAGCCAAGCAGCATTGGAGAAATGGAAGAAGAGGCAGTGTGCAGTGATGCCCAACAGCTTTTTCTCTCTGACTCTGAAGAGGCAGGTGGGCCAGTGCCTCCGGTGACCACAGCGCAGTACGCATCTGATGATGAAACTCAGGTGCCGCTTTCTGATCCGTACTGTGCTGCTGAGACTACCCAGGAGGAGCAGTTGGTGGCAGAGGGTAGTGGAGATGATGAGGTCCTTGACCCATCGTGGCGTGAGGAACAGGAAGGTGGTGGGAGCAGCTCTGAGGAAGAGCTTCCCCTTACGGGCCAAAGAGGGAGAGGGAGGGGGAAGACTGCGGAGCCTGTAGCCTCCACTTTGGCACCCGTTAGGAGCCTGTCTCTTTCCAAAGCCAAAAAGGGCGCTCCCAAGACTTGCAGTGCCTGGTCCTTTTTTGACACAGTTGCAGATGACATTTGTTTTGTCAAATGCAAGCTGTGTCATCAGAAAGTAAAAAGAGGGAAAAGTGTCAGCAACCTCAATACCACAAATATGTGGAAACATGTGCGGACCAGGCACGTGGTGGAGTTACAGAAACACAGTGAAGACGTAGGCCAACCAACAGCGGCAGCTACCACCTCTTCATCTCGTGTTGCCTCTTCCTCCACTGTTGTCCAGAGACCTAGTGTAATTCCACCCACAGCACCACCTTCCCAGTCATCCTCACACTCCCAGTCTACTCTACAGCCATCGGTAGTACAGGCATGGGAGAAAAGGCGGGCATTCTCGGCCAACCACCCCCGAGCACAGGCTCTGAATGCAGGCATTGCCAAACTGTTGTCCCTGGAAATGCTCTCGTTCAGGCTGGTGGAGACTGACAGCTTCCGTGACTTGATGGCATTGGCAGTCCCACAGTACAAGGTGCCCAGCCGCTTTTACTTCAGCAGGCAGGCTGTCCCTGCCCTGCACAGGCATGTTGAGGCAAACATAAAACATGCGCTACTGAACGCCGTCAGTAGCAAGGTCCACCTCACCACCGATGCGTGGACCAGTCAGCATGGACAGGGGCGATATGTTTCCCTCACTGCCCATTGGGTTAATGTTGTTGAGCCAGGTACAGATCGTGCGAGTGGCGCAGGACGTGTCCTGCCCACTCCAAGGATTGCAGGAATCCAGTCTGTACGCATCGACTCCTCCTCTTACACCAGTTCCTCAGATTCCTCTCTGCAGGATCCGTCACAGTCCACCTCCACATGGACCCGTGAACGTTTACCTATGACCGACATGAGCACAGCCGTGGCCAAACGTCAGCAGGCCGTCTTGAAACTAGTTTCATTGGGGCATCGAAGCCACACAGCGCAGGAGCTCTGGAATGCCATCAAGCAGGAGAGCGATGTGTGGTTACTGCCAGCGAATCTCCAGCCAGGCATGGTAGTGTGTGACAATGGCCGAAATCTGGTGGCAGCTTTGGCCCTTGGCAACCTCACTCACATCCCATGTCTGGCACATGTGCTCAATTTGGTTGTGCAGAGTTTTCTGAGGGACTATCCGGATCTTGATGCCCTGCTGCACAAGGTCCGCCTAGAGTGTGCTCACTTGCGGCGTTCCAGCTTGGCCAGATCCCGCATTGCTACTCTGCAGCGCCGATTCCGCCTTCCGGAACACCGCATCATATGTGACCTACCTACCCGGTGGAATTCCACATTACATATGTTGGAGCGGTTGTGTGAGCAGCAGCAAGCAGTTATGGAGTACCAGCTGCATCAGGCGCAAAGAAGTCGCAGTCAGCGCCGATCATCCTTCACAACCACAGAGTGGGTCACTATGAAGGACGTCTGCCAGGTTTTGCGTCCTTTTGATTATTCCACGCGGATGGCAAGTGCAGATGATGCACTAGTCAGCATGACTGTCCCCCTTATCTGCCTGCTTCAGCAAACTTTGCAAGGGTTAAGGGATGATGTTGTGGAAGAGGTGGAGGATGAGGAGTCACCTTTTCCATCAGTTTCTGGAGAGTCAGCGCCACGTGGTTCCTCACAAAGGGGTACGCAGGGGCCAATTTGTGAGGAGGATGAGGAGGAGTCAATGGAGGAGGAAGAGCTCCGTCCAGAGGAGGGAGCGACACAATTGTCCAGTGGTCAGTGTGTACAGCGAGGGTGGGGTGATGACGAGCGGGCAGAGATCATGTCTCAAGCAGGGGACAGCGTTTCTGGGCCAGTTGGCACTCTGCAGCACATGGTGGATTTCATGCTGCAGTGCCTGAGAAACGACCGCCGCATCGACCACATTCTCAACATGCCTGATTATTGGGTGTTCACCCTCCTCGATCCTCGCTACCGGGACAACGTCCAAAACCTCATCCCTGCGTTGACCCGGGAGCGTAAATTGCGGGAGTACCACGACACACTGGTGAATTCCATCATCTTCTCCTGTCCAACTGAGAGGAGTGCTGCTAGTGCTTTACAAAGCAGCTCAGTGCGTCGAGGCAGTGGGGGAGGCTCTGCCCAAAGAGGGAGCAGAAGCAGTGCCTCTGCCCAAGGCAAGCCCAGTATGGCACAACTCTGGCACACTTTTGTGTGCCCGCCCCAAATGTCTACACCATCACCGGCGGCTCCAGTCAGCAGGAGGCAACGGTTCCGTCAGATGGTGACAGACTACATGGCTTGCCCTCTTACTGTACTCCCAGACGGCTCTTCCCCGTTCAAGTTTTGGGTCTCTAAGCTGGATACATGGCCAGAGCTAAGCCAGTATGCATTGGAGGTGCTGGCTTGCCCTGCGGCTAGTGTCTTATCGGAACGTGTCTTTAGTGCCGCAGGTGGTGTACTAACAGACCGTCGCATGCGACTATCCTCCGATAACGTTGACCGGCTTACTTTCCTGAAAATGAACCAGGCCTGGATCTCGCAGGAATTTGCCACTCCTCTGCCTGATTAAGTAATTGGGTGTCATCCAGGTCTCCTGCTGTGTTCATCTTTCTACCACCTGAACTGCTATTCCTGGGCTCCAACACCGCCAGTTGCGACTCAGAAGCGCAGGCTGCACAGTAAAAACATATGACCCAGTGTTATTGGGTTTCAGTAACGTCAGCTGATCCCCAGCTGTGTAGCCGGCAATGTGTCCTGCGACCGCCACGCTGGCACAACAACCTAAATGTAAGGGAACCTGTCCCCCCCCCCCCCGTCGTTTGTTACTGAAAGAGCCATCTTGTGCAGCAGTAATGCTGCACAAGGAAAAGGTAGCTCTTTTTTTTTAGCTCCTTGCACACGCAGAACTTAACACTTATAAAATGTGTTCACTGATACCGTTATACTGTCCCGGAGCTGGGACTTTCCTTCGCAATGTGACGCAGCACAGCCGTCATTCCTACCCCCTTGGTGCCATGCACTGCCTCCTCAGCGTTGTTTTAAGCTGTCACGGAGCCTGCGCTGTTCTGTTATCCCTTGGGCATGCCCTATTTGCGCTGCCTGTCTTCTGACATAATTTGGTGTCAGGCTGGCTGCGCCTGTGCGGCCGCGCTGCCCGAGATCCCGCCTCGCTGTGTCTTCTGATTGAGTCACACTGCGAGCCTGGGATCCATGGCCATGCGCAGTGCATATCTTCACCTCGGGCTCTCGCTCATTTCCCTCCGCCTTCTTTAGACTGTGCGCCGTCAGCTGATCCCTAATAGCATGCCACGGCCGTGACACCGCACAGTCTGAAGAAGAGGGAAGGAGGGGAGTGAGAGTCGAGGATATGCACTGTGCATGTCCATGGTTCCAAGGCCCGCAGTGGGATTACGTTGGACGAGACTGCGAGGTGGGATCTGGAGCAGCGTGGACGCACAGGCAGTAACAGCCTGACACCAAATTATGTCAGAAGACAGGCAGCGCTAATTGGGCATGGCCAAGGGCTAACAGAACAGCGCAGGCTCCGTGACAGCTTAAAACAACGCTGAGGAGGCAGCGCACGGCACCAAGGGGATAGGAATGTCAGCTGTGCTGTGTCCCATTACGAAGGAAATTCGCACCTCCGGGACGGTTTAACGGTATAAGGGGACACATTTTTAGTGTTTACTTCGGTGTTTGCAAGGAGCATAATTAAAAGAACCACCTTTTCCTTTTGCATCGTTAGTGCTGCACAAGATGGCTCTTTCAGCTACAAACGTCTTGGGGGGGGGTTAAAGGTTCCCTTTCAACTTGCTCCAATCAGGCTTCGGCCTACACTCTGTTCCTCTGCTCCTCCTGCTGTCCCTGGGCTCTAACACCGCCAGTTGGTGCCTGGAAGTGCTGTGTGCACAGTCAACAGTCGCTCCTCTGTTATTGGGGTTCAGTAACGTCAGCTGATCCCCAGCTGTGTGTGCGGCAATACCTCCAATCTGCTCCTCCTGCTGTCCCTGGGCTCTAACACCGCCAGTTGGTGCCTGGAAGTGCTGTGTGCACAGTCAACAGTCGCTCCTCTGTTATTGGGGTTCAGTAACGTCAGCTGATCCCCAGCTGTGTGTGCGGCAATACCTCCAATCTGCTCCTCCTGCTGTCCCTGGGCTCTAACACCGCCAGTTGGTGCCTGGAAGTGCTGTGTGCACAGTCAACAGTCGCTCCTCTGTTATTGGGGTTCAGTAACGTCAGCTGATCCCCAGCTGTGTGTGCGGCAATACCTCCAATCTGCTCCTCCTGCTGTCCCTGGGCTCTAACACCGCCAGTTGGTGCCTGGAAGTGCTGTGTGCACAGTCAACAGTCGCTCCTCTGTTATTGGGGTTCAGTAACGTCAGCTGATCCCCAGTTGTGCATCCGGCAACGTGTCATGCGACCGCCACGCTGGCACAACTAAAATGTAAGGGGACCTGTCCCCCCCCCCTAGGCGTTTGTTACTGAAAGAGCCACCATGTGCAGCACTAATACTGCACAAGGGAAAGGTCGCTCTTGAAATTATGCTCCTTGCAAACGCTGAACTACACACTCATGTAATGTGTCCCCTCACACCGTCCAACCGTCCCGGAGGTGGGACTTTCCTTTGTAATGTGACGCAGCACAGCCGTCATTGCTACCCCCTTGGCACCGTGCGCTGCCTCCTTACCGTTGTTTGATTCCGTCATGGACCCTGCGCTGTTATGTTATCCCTTGGCCATGCACAGTTTGCGCTGCCCGTCCTCTGACATCATTTGTTGTCGTCCTGGCTGCGCCTGTGCGTCCACGCTGCCTGAAATCACACCTCGCAGTGTTGTCTAATGTGATCCCACAGTGGGCCTGGTATCCATGGCCATGCGCAGTGCATATACTAGCCTCTCACTCCCCTTCTTCACGCTTCTTCAGACTAGGCGGCGTCAGCTGATCCCTAATAGCATGCCACGGCCGTGACGCCGCACAGTCTGAAGAAGCAGGAAGGAGGTGAGTGAGAGGCGATGATATGCACTGCGCATGCCCATGGATCCCTGGCCCGCAGTGGGACTACATTAGATGACACTGCAAGGTTGGATCTAGGGCAGCCTGGACGCACAGGCACTGCCAGCCTGACACCTACATGATGTCAGAAGACGGGCACCGCTAACTGTGCATGGCCAAGGGATAACATTACAGCGCGGGCTCCGTGACAGAACCAAACAACGTTGAGGAGGTGGCGCCCGGCACCAAGGGGGTTGGAATGACGGCTGTGCTGTGTCACATTACAAAGGAAAGTCCCACTTCCGGGATGGTTTGACGGTGTGAGGGGACACATTATATGAGTGTGTACTTCAGCGTTTGCAAGGAGCATAATTTTCGGAGCCACCATTTTCCATGTGCAGTATTACTGCTGTACAAGATGGCTCTTTCAGCAACAAATACCTGGGGGGGGGGGGGGTTAACGGTTCCCTTTCAACTTGCTCCACTGCAGGCTTCGGCCTACACTCTGCTCCTCTTTGATTCCCTGGGTTTCAACACTGTCAGTTGCCACCTGGAAGTGTTGTCTACACAGAAAAAACACTAGGTGATGTGTCAGTGGGGTTCAGCACCGCCAGCTGTTCCCCTGCTGTGTAGTCGGCAACGTGTCCAGCACAAGCCACGCTGGCACAACAGAACAAAAGCTGCCACCAGTGCAGGCTTCGGCCTACACTCTGCTCCTCTCCTCCTCCTGCTGACCCTGGGCTCAAACACCGCTAGTTTTTGCCCGGAAGTGCTAGCTGCACAGAGAAAAACACCAGCCAATGTATTAGTGGGGTTCAGCACCGCCAGCTGTTCCCCTGCTGTGTAGCCGGCAACGTGACCTGCAAACGCCACGCAGGCACATGAACTGAAATTAAAGGGAACCTGGCCCCACCCCCCCAGGTGTTTCTATGTATAACAGCCACCTAGTACAGCAGTACTGCTGCATTTGTACAAGGTGGCTGACTTTTTCTCCTTGCCCACGTGGAACTCAACACGTACAAAATGTGTCTCATTGAGACCATTCCACTGTCCCTGAGGTGTGACTTTCCTTTCTAATGATACGCAGCACCCCCCTTGGTAGCGTTTCCCGTCTTTTGTCATCATGGTTAGCTGGCTGCGCCTGTGCATCCGCCCTGCTAGAAACAACGCCCCTCGTTGTCATATTTATTTTGTCAGCGAGGGTGTGGTTTATGGGCACGAGCAGTGCATATGTTCGCCTGTCTTAACTCATCTCCTTCCGCCTTCTTCAGACTGTGCGGCCTCCTGGCCGTGGTAGGCGATAAGGGATCAGCTGAGGCCGCCCAGTCTGAAGCAGGTGTAAGGACATGTGTGAGCGGCAAACCTATTTACTGCACAAGGCCACGAATCCCAGCCACGCAGTGTGATTTTTTGAAAACACACTGTGGGTCTGGGATTCATGTCCATCGCTAACCGCAACGGCCGACATGAAATGAGGTCAGAAGACAGGAAGCGCTCACAGCGCATGGCCAAGGGATCACAATAGCGCAGACTCCTGTACAGCAAATAACAACGCTCAGGAATCTGCGCCCAGTACCTAGGTGCAAATTTTGACACCTGTGCTGCGTCTCCTTAAAAAGACAAGTCACGCCTCCACAACTGTTTGACAGTATAATGGGCTAAATAGTGTACGTGTTTTATTCAGCGTGTGCAAGGAGCAAACTAAATAGAGCAACCTTTTACTTGTTCAGCATTAATGTTGCACAAGGTGTGGCTCTTGTACCTTGCAACACCTGAGGGGGGGTTAAAGGTAACCTTTGAAATTGGTTCAACTAGGCTTCGGCCTACACTCTGCTCCTCTCCTGCTGACCCTGGGCTCAAACACCGCTAGTTTTTGCCCGGAACTGCTAGCTGCACAGAGAAAAACACCAGTCAATGTGTTAGTGGGGTTCAGCACCGCCAGCTGTTCCCCTGCTGTGTAGCCGGCATCGTGTCCAGCACAAGCCACGCTGGCACAACCGACCAAAAGCTGCCACCAGTGCAGGCTTCGGCCTACACTCTGCTCCTCTCCTCCTCCTGCTGACCCTGGGCTCAAACACCTCCAGTTTCTGCCCGGAAGTGCTAGCTGCACAGAGAAAAACACCAGCCAATGTGTTAGTGGGGTTCAGCACCGCCAGCTGTTCCCCTGCTGTGTAGCCGGCAACGTGACCTGCAAACGCCACGCAGGCACATGAACTGAAATTAAAGGGAACCTGGCCCCACCCCCCCAGGTGTTTCTATGTATAACAGCCACCTTGTACAGCAGTACTGCTGCATTTGTACAAGGTGGCTGACTTTTTCTCCTTGCCCACGTGGAACTCAACACGTACAAAATGTGTCTCATTAGAGACCATTCCACTGTCCCTGAGGTGTGACTTTCCTTTCTAATGACACGCAGCACCCCCATTGTTAGCGCTGCCCGTCTTCTGACATCATTGGTTGGCTGGCTGTGCCTGTGCGTCCGCCCTGCCCGACACAACGCCCCTCGTTGTCTCATATATTTTGACTGCGAGGGTGTGATTGATGGGCACGAGCAGTGCATATGTTCCCCTGTCTTCACTCCCCTCCTTCCGCCTTCTTCTGACTGTGCGGCCTCATGGCCGCGGCATGCGATAAGGGATCAGCTGAGGCCGCCCAGTCTGAAGCAGGTGTAAGGACATGTGTGAGCGGCGAACATATTTACTGCACAAGGCCACGAATCCCAGCACCGCAGTGTGACTTTAGGAAAAGGCACTATGGGTCTGGGATTTATGGCCATCGTTAACCGCACCGGCCAACATGAAATGAGGTAATGAGACGGCCAGCACTAACAGGGTATTGCCAAGGGATAACACAAGAGCGCAGTTTCCTGTACTGCAACTAACAATGGTAAGGAATCTGCGCCCAGCACCTAGGTGTAAATTTGTACACCTGTGCTGCGTCTCCTTAAAAAGACAAGTCACGCCTCCACTACTGTTTGACAGTATAATGGGCTAAATAGTGTACGTGTTTTATTCAGCGTGTGCAAGGAGCAAAATTAAGAGAGCAACCTTTGACTTGTGCATCATTAATGCAGTTCAAGGTGTGGCTCTTGTACCTTGCAACACCTGAGGGGGGGGTTAAAGGTTACCTTTGAAATTGGTTCAACTAGGCTTCGGCCTACACTCTGCTCCTCTCCTCCTCCTGCTGACCCTGGGCTATAACACCGCCAGTTGTAGCCTGGAAGTGCTAGCTGCACAGAGAAAAACACCAGCCAATGTGTTAGTGGGGTTCAGCACCGCCAGCTGTTCCCCTGCTGTGTAGCCGACATCGTGCCCAGCACAAGCCACGCTGGCACAACCGACCAAAAGCTGCCACCAGTGCAGGCTTCGGCTTACACTCTGCTCCTCTCCTCCTCCTGCTGACCCTGGGCTCAAACACCGCCAGTTTCTGCCCGGACATGCTAGCTGCACAGAGAAAAACACCCACCATTGTGTCAGTGGGGTTCAGCACCGCCAGCTGTTCCCCCGCTGTGTAGCCGGCATCGTGTCCAGCACAAGCCACGCTGGCACAACTGACCAAAAGCTGCCACCAGTGCAGGCTTCGGCCTACACTCTGCTCCTCTCCTTCTCCTGCTGACCCTGGGCTCAAACACCTCCAGTTTCTGCCCGGAAGTGCTAGCTGCACAGAGAAAAACACCAGCCAATGTGTTAGTGTGGTTCAGCACCGCCAGCTGTTCCCCTGCTGTGTAGCCGGCAACGTGACCTGCAAACGCCACGCAGGCACATGAACTGAAATTAAAGGGAACCTGGCCCCACCCCCCCAGGTGTTTCTATGTATAACAGCCACCTTGTACAGCAGTACTGCTGCATTTGTACAAGGTGGCTGACTTTTTCTCCTTGCCCACGTGGAACTCAACACGTACACAATGTGTCTCATTAGAGACCATTCCACTGTCCCTGAGGTGTGACTTTCCTTTCTAATGATACGCAGCACCCCCCTTGGTAGCGCTGCCCGTCTTCTGACATCATTGGTTGGCTTGTTGCGCCTGTGCGTCCGCCCTGCCTGAAACAATGCTCCTCGTCTTACTTATTTTGACTGCGAGGGTGTGATTGATGGGCACGAGCAGTGCATATCTTCGCCTGTCTTAACTCATCTCCTTCCGCCTTCTTCAGACTGTGCAGCCTCATGGCCGCGGCATGCGAGAAGGGATCAGCAGAGGCCGCCCAGTTTGAAGCAGGTGTAAGGACGTGTGTGAGCGGCCAAAATATTTACTGCTCAAGGCCACGAATCCCAGCACCGCAGTGTGACTTTATGAAAAGGCACTGTGGGTCTGGGATTTATGGCCATCGTTAACCGCACCGGCCAACATGAAATGAGGTCATAAGACGGGCAGCTCTAACAGGGCATTGCCAAGGGATAACACAAGAGTGCAGACTCCTGTACAGCAAATAACAACGCTCAGGAAGCTGCGCCAAGCACCAAGGCGTTATTTGGGACACCTGTGCTGCGTCTCCTTAAAAAGCCAAGTCACGCATCCACTACAGTTTGACTGTAGAATGGGCTAAATTGTGTACGTCTTTCATTCAGCGTGTGCAAGTAGACAAATTAATAGAGCAACCTTTCACTTGTGCAGCATTAATACTGCACAAGGTGTGTCTCTTGTAGTTTGTAACACCTGAGGGGGGGTTAAAGGTTTCCTTTGAAATTGGTTCAACTAGGCTTCAGCCTACACTCTGCTCCTCTCCTCCTCCTCCTGCTTCACCACGGGCTCTAACATCGCAAGTTTTTGCCCGCAAGTGCTAGCTGCACAGAGAAAAACACCCGCCATTGTGTTAGTGGGGTTCAGCAACGCCAGCTGTTCCCACACTGTGTAGCCGGCAAAGTGTCCTGCTAACGCAACGCTGACACAAAGCTGCCTCCAGTGCAGGCTTCGGCCTACACTCTGCTCCCCCTGCTTACCCTTTGCTCCAGCACCGCTAGTTGGGGTTCTAGGAAGACAATCCTTAATAGGCAACGCATCTGGGTTCCAGCACCGCCAGCTGGTTCTCGGCAGTGTTTTTGTCACTGGTACTCCCTCGTGCCAAACCTGGTTCCAGCACCGTCAGCTGTTTCCGGGTAGTGTCAAGCTCACTGAGACGCCTATGCTTGCCCCGTCGTGGTGCGGTCGGGTTAGCCAACTCCAGGGTGCCTCCAGTTTAGGAGCTTCCTATGTGGGCTGCGTGAACTGGTAGTCAAGGCTGGTTCTGTAGTGCCAGTAGGCCCAGCTCCCCCTGTAGGACTGTTGGGGTTCGGTAACTGCGGCTGCCTCGCGGCCTAGCTGTTCTCTCCTCTCCTGTGGGCCTTGGGGTCCACCACCTGGTTCCAGCACCGTCAGCTGGTTCCAGGCCGAGCCTTTGGCTTAGGTGCCTCCTCCTGGGTATCCGAGTTCCGCCAACGTCAGGCGGTCCTTGGTAGTGCTTTTAAGCGCGGGCACCTACAGCTTAGTAACCGGGTTCCAGCACCGCCAGCTGGTCCTCGGTCGTGCCATTGGCTCTTGCACACTGGGGCAACGCATCTGGGTTCCAGCACCGCCAGCTGGTTCTCGGCAGTGTTCTTGACACAGGTACTCCCTCGTGCCAAGCCTGGTTTCAGCACCGTCAGCTGTTTCCGGGTTGTGTCAAGCTCACTGAGACGCCTATGCTTGCCCCGTCGTGGTGCGGTCGGGTTAGCCAACTCCAGGGTGCCTCCAGTTTAGGAGCTTCCTATGTGGGCTGCGTGAATTGGTAGTCAAGGCTGGTTCTGTAGTGCCAGTAGGCCCAGCTCCCCCTGTAGGACTGTTGGGGTTCGGTAACTGCGGCTGCCTCGCGGCCTAGCTGTTCTCTCCTCTCCTGTGGGCCTTGGGGTCCACCACATGGTTCCAGCACCGTCAGCTGGTTCTCGGCAGTGTCTTTTGCTCTTGTACCTTCTGCTCCCCATCCTGGTTCCAGTACCGTCAGCTGGTTCCGGGCAGAGCCTTTGGCTTAGGTGCCTCCTTCTGGGTATCCAAGTTCCACCAACGTCAGGTGGTCCTTGGTAGTGCTTTCGGGCACGGGTACCTCCTGCTTAGTAACCGGGTTCCAGTAACGTCAGCTGGTCCTCGGTAGTTCCATTGGCTCTTGGACCTTCGGCTACCCATCCGGGTTCCAGTACCGTCAGCTGGTTCTCGGCAGTGTCTTTTGCTCTTGTACCTTCTGCTCCCCATCCTGGTTCCAGTACCGTCAGCTGGTCCTCGGTAGTTCCATAGGCTCTTGAACCTTCGGGTAGCCATCCGAGTTCCAGTTCCATCAGCTGGTTCTTGGCATTTTCTCAGCCTTCTTGTACCTTCTGCTACATTTCCAAGTTGAAGACCCTAAAGTCGACGACCCGGAAGACCACCCCGATGACGACGACGACGACCCGGAAGACCACCCCGATGACGACGGCGGAGACGACGACGGCGGAGACGACGACGGCTGAGACGACGACGGCGGAGATGACGACACTGGAGACGACGACCCTGGAGACGACGACATGGAAGACCGAGAAGCAGAAGAACAAGAGGCTGCAGAACAAAGAGCAGAAGAACATTAAGCATAAGACTTAATATCAGAGCAAAAGATATTATCTAAATTATATGCAGAAGAAGACTAAGCAGTGTATGGGGGTGAGTCCGTTCCTCCTCGTGGTGCCCCTGGATAAAGCCTGATGCTGCAGGCCAAACTGAACGCGGACAAATGTAACTTTTGTGACTGGCAGAACGGAAGGTGTAATCTTCCAACTTTTATAGATAACAACCACGGGAATGCCTGTCACAAATGAGAATATGATGAAGAAGTAGAATAGGAAGAATAATAACAGTGGAATAAAAAGAATATGTAGAATAGGAAGAATAATAATAGTTGAATAAAATGAATATGAAGAATGTAATCAAAAAAAAAAAAAAAAGGTAAAGGATGAAGAAGAAGATGAATAAGGTGAAGAAGAAGTTGATGTCAAAGATGCTGATGATGATGAAGATGAAAGTGTGGGAAAAGAAAAAAAAAAAAGAAAAAAAAGAAGGGGAAGGGCGTGGAATAGTGAAACATCAATATCTGACAAAATAAAAAAAAAATTTACATAGTCAATATCTTTGTCACTCCGAACGTCTTAAAAAAAAACAAAAAACATGCTATTCTATTTGATTGGGATAAACCTCTATGACTTTAATGTCTCCGCCACCTCCCCAAATACATCCGGCATTATTCTTAGTTGTTTTCCTTCATGTAGAATGAACCTACAAGGCAAGAAAGGGTTTATTTTAATTCCGATATTTTGGTCCCATTGACTTGCATTGGGATCGGGTATCGGTATCGGCGATATCCGATATTTTTTGAATATCGGCCGATCCTATCCGATACCGATACTTTCCGATATCGGAAGGTATCGCTCAACACTAGTTGCTAATATTAGTTCCAAGTTTTCATGTGGCATTATATTTTGCAATTTGCCTTTATAGCGAGGATCAAGGAGGCAGGCCAACCAGTAATCGTCATCGTTCATCATTTTAGTTATGCGTGTGTCCCTTTTGAGGATACGTAAGGCATAATCCGCCATGTGGGCCAAAGTTCCAGTTCTCAAATCTGCGGTTGTGCTTGGTTGAGGGGCAGTTTCAGGCAAATCCACGTCACTTGTGTCCCTCCAAAAACCAGAACCCGGCCTTGCCGCGCCACCAATTTCCAGTGGCCCCGGAAAAGCTTCCTCATTAAAAATATAATCATCCCCATCATCCTCCTCGTCCTCCTCCTCCTCTTCACCCGCTAACTCGTCCTGTACACTGCCCTGGCCAGACAATGGCTGACTGTCATCAAGGCTTTCCTCTTCTTCAGCTGCAGACGCCTGATCCTTTATGTGCGTCAAACTTTGCATCAGCAGACGCATTAGGGGGATGCTCATGCTTATTATGGCGTTGTCTGCACTAACCAGCCGTGTGCATTCCTCAAAACACTGAAGGACTTGACACATGTCTTGAATCTTCGACCACTGCACACCTGACAACTCCATGTCTGCCATCCTACTGCCTGCCCGTGTATGTGTATCCTCCCACAAAAACATAACAGCCCGCCTCTGTTCGCACAGTCTCTGAAGCATGTGCAGTGTTGAGTTCCACCTTGTTGCAACGTCTATGATTAGGCGATGCTGGGGAAGGTTCAAAGAACGCTGATAGGTATGCATACGGCTGGAGTGTACGGGCGAACGGCGGATATGTGAGCAAAGTCCACGCACTTTGAGGAGCAGGTCGGATAACCCCGGATAACTTTTCAGGAAGCACTGCACCACCAGGTTTAAGGTGTGAGCCAGGCAAGGAATGTGTTTCAGTTGGGAAAGGGAGATGGCAGCCATGAAATTCCTTCCGTTATCACTCACTACCTTGCCTGCCTCAAGATCTACAGTGCCATGCCACGACTGCGTTTCTTTCTGCAAGAACTCGGACAGAACTTCCGCGGTGTGTCTGTTGTCGCCCAAACACTTCATAGCCAATACAGCCTGCTGACGTTTGCCAGTAGCTGCCCCATAATGGGAGACCTGGTGTGCAACAGTGGCAGCTGCGGATGGAGTGGTTGTGCGACTGCGGTCTGTGGACGAGCTCTCGCTTCTGCAGGAGGACGAAGAGGAGGAGGAGGGGGTGCGAACGGCTACAGCCAACTGTTTCCTAGACCGTGGGCTAGGCAGAACTGTCCCAAACTTGCTGTCCCCTGTGGACCCTGCATCCACAACATTCACCCAGTGTGCCGTGATGGACACGTAACGTCCCTGGCCATGCCTACTGGTCCATGCAACTGTTGTCAGGTGCACCTTTGTGCTCACAGATTGCCTGAGTGCATGGACGATGCGCTCTTTAACATGCTGGTGGAGGGCTGGGATGGCTATTCTGGAAAAAAAGTGTCAACTGGGTAGCTCGTAGCGTGGTACAGCGTAGTCCATCAGGGCTTTGAAAGCTTCGCTTTCAACTAACCGGTAGGGCATCATCTCTAACGAGATTAGTCTAGCTATGTGGGCGTTCAAACCCTGTGTACACGGATGCGAGGCTAAGTACTTCCTTTTTCTAACCATAGTCTCATGTAGGGTGAGCTGGACTGGAGAGCTGGAGATCGTGGAACTAGCGGGGGTGCCGGTGGACATGGCAGACTGAGAGACGGTGGGAGATGGTATTGTTGCCGCCGGTGCCCTAGATGCAGTGTTTCCTACTACGAAACTGGTGATTCCCTGACCCTGACTGCTTTGGCCTGGCAAAGAAACCTGCACAGATACTGCAGGTGGTGCGGAAAATGGTGGCCCTACACTGCCGGAAGGGATGTTGCGTTGCTGACTAGCTTCATTGGCCGAGGGTGCTACAACCTTAAGGGACGTTTGGTAGTTAGTCCAGGCTTGCAAATGCATGGTGGTTAAATGTCTATGCATGCAACTTGTATTGAGACTTTTCAGATTCTGTCCTCTGCTTAAGGTAGTTGAACATTTTTGACAGATGACTTTGCGCTGATCAATTGGATGTTGTTTAAAAAAATGCCAGACTGCACTCTTTCTAGCATCGGATACCTTTTCAGGCATTGCAGACTGAGCTTTAACCGGATGGTCACGCTGTCCTCCAACAGGTTTTGGCTTTGCCACGCGTTTTGGGCAAGATACGGGCCCGGCAGATGGAACCTGTTGCGATGTTGATGCCTGCTGCGGCCCCTCCTCCTCCGCTTCAGAACTGCTGCCGCCTGCACCCTGTTCCCCCAATGGCTGCCAATCGGGGTCAAGAACTGGGTCATCTATTACCTCTTCTTGTAGCTCGTGTGCAACTTCGTCTGTGTCACCGTGTCGGTCGGTGGTATAGCGTTCGTGATGGGGCAACATAGTCTCATCAGTGTCTGATTCTTGATCATTACCCTGCGAGGGCAATGTTGTGGTCTGAGTCAAAGGACCAGCATAGTAGTCTGGCTGTGGCTGTGCATCAGTGCACTCCATGTCAGATTCAACTTGTAATGGGCATGGACTGTTAACTGCTTCACTTTTTAAGCCAGGGACGGTATGTGTAAAGAGCTCCATGGAGTAACCCGTTGTGTCGCCTGCTGCATTCTTCTCTGTTGTTGTTTTTGCTGAAGAGGACAAGGAAGCGACTTGTCCCTGACCGTGAACATCCACTAACGACGCGCTGCTTTGACATTTACCAGTTTCACGAGAGGAGGCAAAAGAGCTAGAGGCTGAGTCAGCAAGATAAGCCAAAACTTGATCTTGCTGCTCCGGCTTTAAAAGCGGTTTTCCTACTCCCAGAAAAGGGAGCGTTCGAGGCCTTGTGTAGCCAGACGACGATCCTGGCTCCACAGCTCCAGACTTAGGTGCAATATTTTTTTTCCCACAACCAGCTGATGCTCCACCACTACCACTACCCTCATTACCAGCTGACAATGAACGCCCCCGGCCATGACCTCTTCCACCAGACTTCCTCATTGTTTTAAAAACGTAAACAAACTAACGGTATTTGTTGCTGTCACACAACTTACACGGTGAGCTATAACTTCAGTATGATTTAGCTACCCCTTTACAGGTGAGTGAGACCACAACGAAAATCAGGCACAATGTTACACACTCTGTTGTTGGTGGCAACAATTGAGAGAGATGCCACACACACAGGACTGTCACTGAAGCACAAATGTAAATATTAATCTCCCACTGATTTGTTGTTTTTTTTTGTTTCAGGGAGACTTTAGGAAAAAAAAATAATAGAATAAAATGATTTTTTCAGGAAGAATTTAGAAACCAAATAAAATAAAAAGATTTTTTCAGGGAGAATTTAGAAAACAAATAAAACAAAAAAAGGCTTTCTATGGCCCACTGAGTGAGAGATGACGCACACAGGAGTCAGGAGTGGCACACAAGCCCAGAGGCCAATATTTATCTCCCACTGATTGATGTAGTGATTTTTTCAGGTAGATTTTGGAACCCAAATCAAGCTAAAAAAATAATAGGCTTTCTATGGCCCACAATTGGAGAGAGAGAGAGAGAGATGGCACACCCAGGAGTCAAGACTGGCACACAAGCAGAAAGGGCAATATTAATCTCCCACTGATTTGTTTTTTTTTTTTTCAGGGAGACTTTAGGAAAAAAAAATAATAGAATAAAATGATTTTTTCAGGAAGAATTTAGAAACCAAATAAAATAAAATGATTTTTTCAGGGAGAATTTAGAAAACAAATAAAACAAAAAAAGGCTTTCTATGGCCCACTGAGTGAGAGATGACACACACAGGAGTCAGGAGTGGCACACAAGCCCAGAGGCCAATATTTATCTCCCACTGAGTGATGTAGTGATTTTTTCAGGTAGATTTTGGAACCCAAATCAAGCTAAAAAAAAATAGGCTTTCTATGGCCCACAATTGGAGAGAGAGAGAGAGATGGCACACCCAGGAGTCAAGACTGGCACACAAGCAGAAAGGGCAATATTAATCTCCCACTGATTTGTTTTTTTTTTTTTTTTCAGGGAGACTTTAGGAAAAAAAAATAATAGAATAAAATGATTTTTTCAGGAAGAATTTAGAAACCAAATAAAATAAAATGATTTTTTCAGGGAGAATTTAGAAAACAAATAAAACAAAAAAAGGCTTTCTATGGCCCACTGAGTGAGAGATGACGCACACAGGAGTCAGGAGTGGCACACAAGCCCAGAGGCCAATATTTATCTCCCACTGATTGATTTATTGATTTTTTCAGGTAGAATTTAGAACCCAAATCAACCAAAAACATAAATAGGCTTTCTATGGCCCACTATTTGTGAGAGAGATGGCACGCTCAGGACTGGCACACAAGCCCAGAGGCCAATATTAATCTCCCACTTTTTATTTTTTTTCAGGGAAAATTTATAAACCCAATAAAAAAAATAATAAATAGGCTTTCTATGGCCCACTATCTGAGAGAGAGAGATGGCACGCTTAGGACTGGCACACAAGCCCAAAGGCCAATATTAATCTCCCACTGATTGATTTATTGATTTTTTTCAGGTAGAATTTAGAACCCAAATAAAGCAAAAAAAAAAAAAATGGGCTTTCTATGGCCCACTGAGTGAGTGATGATGCACACAGGAGTCAGGAGTGGCACACAAGCCCTGAGGCCAATATTTTTCTCCCACTGATTGATGTAGTGATTTTTTCAGGTAGATTTTAGAACCCAAATCAAGCAAAAAAATAAATAGGCTTTCTATGGCCCACTGACTGAGAGATGGCACACACAGGAGTCAAGAGTGGCACACAAGCCCTGAGGCCAATATTTTTCTCCCACTGATTGATGTAGTGATTTTTTCAGGTAGATTTTATAACCCAAATCAAGCAAAAAAATAAATAGGCTTTCTATGGCCCACTGAGTGAGAGATGGCACACACAGGGATGGCACTCTAGCAGAAATGTCAATCTTAATCTCCCACAAAAAAAAAAAATTAAAAAAAAAAAAAACAGGGAGTGTCCTTCAATTACTATCTCCCTGCAGTAATCTCAGCCAGGTATGGCAGGCAGCAATAAGGAGTGGACTGATGCACAAATTAAATAAAAAGTGTGGACAAACAAAAAAGATAGCTGTGCAGAAAGGAAGGAACAAGAGGATTTGTGCTTTGAAAAAAGCAGTTGGTTTGCACAGCGGCGTACACACAGCAATGCAGCTATCAGGGAGCCTTCTAGGGCAGCCCAATGAGCTACAATGAACGACCCGTTTCGCTCAACCCTAGCGCTAACATATTCCGCAGCGCTTTACAGTTTTGCACACATTATCATCACTGTCCCCAATGGGGCTCACAATCTATAATCCCTAACAGTAGGTCTTTGGAATGTGGGAGGAAACCGGAGTACCCGGAGGAAACCCACGCAAACACGGAGAGAACATACAAACTCTTTGCAGATGTTGTCCTGGGTGGGATTAGAACCCAGGACCCCAGCGCTGCAAGGCTGCAGTGCTAGCCACTGCGCCACTGTGCTGCCATAAAATGATAAAAGAGGATTTCTCAGCAACAAGGCAGGTGATATGAAACACACAGGGGTGATTTTTTCAGCAGTCTATAATCTGTATGCCCATATTAATAGTTTAGAAAGGTCAAATTGGGGACAGATTCCCTTTAATGTATGTTCACTTGAGGCAGAAGGAGGATTGTACCGATTTTCACCTAGATCTGGTTTAGAAAAAAGTAAACAGATCATTGTATTTGATCAATTATAGCTCAACTGCTCTGCTCACCTAACTATAAATTACAAGACTCTGTTTCTTTGTCGCTGGTGCCTTATGTCAGAGGCATATGTTGGGACTTGGAGAATCCAGTGTAAACTTTGGATGGAAGATTCCAATGTATCTTACTGTTAAGCCATACGATGTCATTACACCCATTAGTCACTATGTAAAAAAATAGTTTACCACTTTATGGGCCCCAATTCATTAAGACTGGCATTTTGGATAGTGGCATTCAGGGAAAGGCGTGCACCTGTAATGTGGTGAGAGGTGGTAGTCCTGTGTATATAAGGATGGCCTTCAGTTAAGAAATAGGAATGAAGAAGAAAGAACACTAGAAGAGAAAGGTGAGGCAAGAAAATTCCAATGGTGGCAGTGTACTAACTCAAGCATGCAAGTCAGGGGACCTATAACAAGCAACTCCTAGCTAGGTCATTACAGGACTATTGGGAATGTCTAGTATTGGCCAGATCTTGGAAGCTGCAATCTGGGAGTCAGCAACGCTGGGACACGTTCTGTAAGTTATATCCAGGGATGCATCGTTACCGTGTTCTCAGGTATAGTTACATAGTAACATAGTAACATAGTTAGTAAGGCCGAAAAAAGACATTTGTCCATCCAGTTCAGCCTATATTCCATCATAATAAATCCCCAGATCTACGTCCTTCTACAGAACCTAATAATTGTATGATACAATATTGTTCTGCTCCAGGAAGACATCCAGGCCTCTCTTGAACCCCTCGACTGAGTTCGCCATCACCACCTCCTCAGGCAAGCAATTCCAGATTCTCACTGCCCTAACAGTAAAGAATCCTCTTCTATGTTGGTGGAAAAACCTTCTCTCCTCCAGACGCAAAGAGTGCCCCCTTGTGCCCGTCACCTTCCTTGGTATAAACAGATCCTCAGCGAGATTTTTGTATTGTCCCCTTATATACTTATACATGGTTATTAGATCGCCCCTCAGTCGTCTTTTTTCTAGACTAAATAATCCTAATTTCGCTAATCTGTCTGGGTATTGTAGTTCTCCCATCCCCTTTATTAATTTTGTTGCCCTCCTTTGTACTCTCTCTAGTTCCATTATATCCTTCATGAGCACCGGTGCCCAAAACTGGACACAGTACTCCATGTGCGGTCTAACTAGGGATTTGTACAGAGGCAGTATAATGCTCTCATCATGTGTATCCAGACCTCTTTTAATGCACCCCATGATCCTGTTTGCCTTGGCAGCTGCTGCCTGGCACTGGCTGCTCCAGGTAAGTTTATCATTAACTAGGATCCCCAAGTCCTTCTCCCTGTCAGATTTACCCAGTGGTTTCCCATTCAGTGTGTAATGGTGATATTGATTCCTTCTTCCCATGTGTATAACCTTACATTTATCATTGTTAAACCTCATCTGCCACCTTTCAGCCCAAGTTTCCAACTTATCCAGATCCATCTGTAGCAGAATACTATCTTCTCTTGTATTAACTGCTTTACATAGTTTTGTATCATCTGCAAATATCGATATTTTACTGTGTAGACCTTCTACCAGATCATTAATGAATATGTTGAAGAGAACAGGTCCCAATACTGACCCCTGCGGTACCCCACTGGTCACAGCGACCCAGTTAGAGACTATACCATTTATAACCACCCTCTGCTTTCTATCACTAAGCCAGTTACTAACCCATTTACACACATTTTCCCCCAGACCAAGCATTCTCATTTTGTGTACCAACCTCTTGTGCGGCACGGTATCAAACGCTTTGGAAAAATCGAGATATACCACGTCCAATGACTCACCGTGGTCCAGCCTATAGCTTACCTCTTCATAAAAACTGATTAGATTGGTTTGACAGGAGCGATTTCTCATAAACCCATGCTGATATGGAGTTAAACAGTTATTCTCATTGAGATAATCCAGAATAACATCCCTCAGAAACCCTTCAAATATTTTACCAACAATAGAGGTTAGACTTACTGGCCTATAATTTCCAGGTTCACTTTTAGAGCCCTTTTTGAATATTGGCACCACATTTGCTATGCGCCAGTCCTGCGGAACAGATCCTGTCGCTATAGAGTCCCTAAAAATAAGAAATAATGGTTTATCTATTACATTACTTAGTTCCCTTAGTACTCGTGGGTGTATGCCATCCGGACCCGGAGATTTATCTATTTTAATCTTATTTAGCCGATTTCGCACCTCTTCTTGTGTTAGATTGGTGACCCTTAATATAGGGTTTTCATTGTTTCTTGAGATTTCACCTAGCATTTCATTTTCCACCGTGAATACCGTGGAGAAGAAGGTGTTTAATATGTTAGCTTTTTCCTCGTCATCTACAACCATTCTTTCCTCACTATTTTTTAAGGGGCCTACATTTTCAGCTTTTATTCTTTTACTATTGATATAGTTGAAGAACAGTTTGGGATTAGTTTTACTCTCCTTAACAATGTGCTTCTCTGTTTCCTTTTTGGCAGCTTTAATTAGTTTTTTAGATAAAGTATTTTTCTCCCTATAGTTTTTTAGAGCTTCAATGGTGCCATCCTGCTTTAGTAGTGCAAATGCTTTCTTTTTACTGTTAATTGCCTGTCTTACTTCTTTGTTTAGCCACATTGGGTTTTTCCTATTTCTAGTCCTTTTATTCCCACAAGGTATAAACCGCTTACACTGCCTATTTAGGATGTTCTTAAACATTTCCCATTTATTATCTGTATTCTTATTTCTGAGGATATTGTCCCAGTCTACCAGATTAAGGGCATCTCTAAGCTGGTCAAACTTTGCCTTCCTAAAGTTCAGTGTTTTTGTGACTCCCTGACAAGTGCCCCTAGTGAAAGACAGGTGAAACTGTACAATATTGTGGTCGCTATTTCCTAGATGCCCAACCACCTGCAGATTTGTTATTCTGTCAGGTCTATTAGATAGTATTAGGTCTAAAAGTGCTGCTCCTCTGGTTGGATTCTGCACCAATTGTGAAAGATAATTTTTCTTGGTTATTAGCAGAAACCTGTTGCCTTTATGGGTTTCACAGGTTTCACTTTCCCAGTTAATATCCGGGTAGTTAAAGTCCCCCATAACCAGGACCTCATTATGGGTTGCAGCTTCATCTATCTGCTTTAGAAGTAGACTTTCCATGGTTTCTGTTATATTTGGGGGTTTGTAACAGACCCCAATGAGAATTTTGTTACCATTTTTCCCTCCATGAATTTCGACCCATATGGACTCGACATCCTCATTTCCTTCGCTAATATCCTCCCTTAAAGTGGACTTTAGACAAGACTTTACATAGAGACAAACCCCTCCTCCTCTCCGATTTTTACGATCCTTTCTAAACAGACTGTAACCCTGTAAGTTAACTGCCCAGTCATAGCTTTCATCTAACCATGTCTCGGTTATTCCCACTATGTCAAAGTTACCTGTAGATATTTCTGCTTCTAGTTCTTCCATCTTGTTTGTCAGGCTTCTGGCGTTTGCGAGCATGCAGTTTAGAGGATTTTGTTTTGTTCCAATCTCCTCGCTGTGGATTGCTTTAGAAATGTTCTTACCTCCCATCTGAGTATGTTTTCCTGGGTCTTCTTTGTTCAAGTCTAATGTTTTTCTTCCCGTCCCCTCTTCTTCTAGTTTAACGCCCTCCTGATGAGTGTAGCGAGTCTTCTGGCGAATGTGTGTTTCCCAGGTTTGTTGAGGTGTAGTCCATCTCTGGCGAGGAGTCCATCGTACCAGTAATTCACACTGTGGTCCAGGAATCCGAATCCTTGTTGTCTGCACCATCGTCTTAGCCAGTTGTTTGCATCAAGGATCCTGTTCCATCTCCTGGTGCCATGCCCGTCTACTGGAAGGATAGAAGAAAAAACTACCTGTGCATCCAGTTCCTTTACTTTCTTCCCCAACTCTTCAAAGTCTTTGCAGATTGTCGGTAGGTCTTTCCTTGCCGTGTCATTGGTGCCAACATGTATCAGAAGAAATGGGTGGACGTCCTTGGAGCTGAAGAGCTTTGGTATCCTATCGGTCACATCCTTGATCATCGCACCTGGAAGGCAGCATACTTCTCTTGCAGTTATGTCCGGTCTGCAGATGGCTGCTTCTGTGCCTCTCAGTAGTGAGTCTCCCACCACCACCACTCTTCGTTGCTTCTTGGCTGTACTTTTTGCTGTCACTTGTTGCTGTGTGCCCTTTTCTTTTTTGCTTGCTGGTATTGCTTCATCCTTAGGTGTGCCATCTTCATCCTCTACAAAGATTTGATATCGGTTCTTCAGTTGTGTGGTTGGTGATTTCTCCATGGTCTTCTTGCTTCTTTTGGTCACATGCTTCCACTCATCTGCTTTTGGAGGTTCTCTGACACTTTTTTCACCTTCTGTGACCAGTAGAGATGCTTCTGTTCTGTCTAGAAAGTCTTCATTCTCTTTGATGAGTTTCAAAGTTGCTATTCTTTCTTCCAGACCCCGCACCTTTTCTTCTAAAAGGGCCAATAGTCTACACTTCTGACAGGTGAAATTTGATTCTTCTTCTGGTCGGTCTGTGAACATGTAGCACATGCTGCAGCTCACCATGTAGGTTGTCACATCTGCCATGTTGCTCCTAGATCCTGCTGACTTGCTGTGTGTTTTCCTTCTTGTGTAATCTACTCAGCCAAGCTCTCTTGCAATAATATCCTACAGGCAAAAATTCTTGGCGATGCTTTCCAAGCAGCTGGTCCCGGCTGTACCCAACGATCTTCTAGCTTAGGGAGACTTCGCTTTTCCCAGAAGGCACCTGGAATATGCAAATTAGCCTCCTCAAGCTTGAATCCCTGGTTTGGCGATGCTTTCCAAGCAGCTGGTCCCGGCTGTACCCAACGATCTTCTAGCTTAGGGAGACTTCGCTTTTCCCAGAAGGCACCTGGAATATGCAAATTAGCCTCCTCAAGCTTGAATCCCTGGTTTGGCGATGCTTTCCAAGCAGCTGGTCCCGGCTGTACCCAACGATCTTCTAACTTAGGGAGACTTCGCTTTTCCCAGAAGGCACCTGGAATATGCAAATTAGCCTCCTCAAGCTTGAATCCCTGGTTTGGGGATGCTTTCCAAGCAGCTGGTCCCGGCTGTACCCAACGAACTTCTAGCTTAGGGAGACTTCGCTTTTCCCAGAAGGCACCTGGAATATGCAAATTAGCCTCCTCAAGCTTGAATCCCTGGTTTGGCGATGCTTTCCAAGCAGCTGGTCCCGGCTGTACCCAACGATCTTCTAGCTTAGGGAGACTTCGCTTTTCCAAGAAGGCACCTGGAATATGCAAATTAGCCTCCTCAAACTTGAATCCCTGGTTTGGCGATGCTTTCCAAGCAGCTGGTCCCGGCTGTACCCAACGATCTTCTAGCTTAGGGAGACTTCGCTTTTCCCAGAAGGCACCTGGAATATGCAAATTAGCCTCCTCAAGCTTGAATCCCTGGTTTGGCGATGCTTTCCAAGCAGCTGGTCCCGGCTGTACCCAACGATCTTCTAGCTTAGGGAGACTTCGCTTTTCCCAGAAGGCACCTGGAATATGCAAATTAGCCTCCTCAAGCTTGAATCCCTGGTTTGGCGATGCTTTCCAAGCAGCTGGTCCCGGCTGTACCCAACGATCTTCTAGCTTAGGGAGACTTCGCTTTTCCCAGAAGGCACCTGGAATATGCAAATTAGCCTCCTCAAGCTTGAATCCCTGGTTTGGGGATGCTTTCCAAGCAGCTGGTCCCGGCTGTACCCAACGATCTTCTAGCTTAGGGAGACTTCGCTTTTCCCAGAAGGCACCTGGAATATGCAAATTAACCTCCTCAAGCTTGAATCCCTGGTTTGGCGATGCTTTCCATGCAGCTGGTCCCGGCTGTACCCAACGATCTTCTAGCTTAGGGAGACTTCGCTTTTCCCAGAAGGCACCTGGAATATGCAAATTAGCCTCCTCAAGCTTGAATCCCTGGTTTGGCGATGCTTTCCAAGCAGCTGGTCCCGGCTGTACCCAACGATCTTCTAGCTTAGGGAGACTTCGCTTTTCCCAGAAGGCACCTGGAATATGCAAATTAGCCTCCTCAAGCTTGAATCCCTGGTTTGGGGATTGGAGTTGTCTCAATGAAAGGCACATTTTAAGGTGGCATTACACTGGGAAAGAGCTATTCTGCCATAATCGGTATTTCACCAACAGTGACTCTGTCCATAACTAAGGGGAACGTGCCTCTGTTGTACAGAAAAACATGCTGACCTCATATACAGTGATTCTCTGTACAGTATATCAGTTTGGTTGTTAGTAAAAATGACTTTGTTTTATGAGCTAGTGTGGTTTCCTTATCTTGGGGTCAAAGGGAACCAGTACCGTGCAAAACGTAGCAGAGGTCTACTGGGAGGTGTCCACAACGGAAACGCAACAAGCACACATACTGACCCCGTTTTTCTGTAGCAGGCTGGGGCTTTCTGGCTGATGTATCATCTCCTATGAAAAGAAAATTCACTTGCCAGTTTTAATAGAATGCAAAGTCTACCCTGCTTTACTATATTGCAAGAAATAATTGTAGATATTCATAAGCATAGCACCCCTAAAGAGGCAAAAGGGACACTTTTTTGCATCCACTGGATGAATAGTAGTCTACGGCTATATTCGGTGTATGGTCATAAATACACCTAATGTATAGCAAAATGTGAACAGACTAAATGATATAACTCTATGTAATAAATGTGCTAATTTGCCAATGGCAAGAGCACAGACAAAGTATACTTTGTGCCAGTGATGTAATCTCTCTCTTTCTTTTCCTTCATACAGATACCAGTGGTAGACTTTAGTACCGTAAGTACACCCTTTTTCTTTCCTGCGTGCAACTAAACTGATTTTGAGTGTTCAGATTTTAACACATGAAATGGAACAAAAGTGAATTCAACCCCCACCCCCCCCCCCTACACTTTACATGAAATGCACTAGTGGTCAATGGGTTAAACGATTACTAATTCTAAGAATTTCTGCTAATATTAGAGGTTTACATAAACCCATCCATTATTATAGGATCTATAGAACTTATTAGAATTAATAAAAATCCTTGGAATCCACCTCCTGTTTGTTCTCTCTGTCTCCAAAGTAAACGATAAAATAGCAAACAGGGAAGAGGCAAATAGCAAAAAGTTAACTAATTTATTAAAAAGTATTAAAGTGATGGAATTAATTTATTTTGCATTACTCATAAATATTCCATTTACTACTCTCACGAGTTGTCTCCTTTAAATCTTCCCTTGTTCTTTCTTTCGTGAGAGGTTCATGCTTCACACAGACCGGCCGCACTTCAAGTTTATGTGCAGAACAGTTTCTATTGATTTATTTTTTGAGCATTTGATCATCAGAGCTGCAGCGTGGTAAATGACATTTCATAAATATAGAGTAAGCAGCAGAAAGTCTGCTGGGAGCACCTTTAACAATTCTGTGGCCCAAGGATAACCTCCTTCCCCATTCTCATCTGTTATATGGTAAGTAGATCCATAGTGATGGTGAGACAAATAAAGGGAAGAGGAAACCATTTATCCAAAAGGGACATCCAGCTGAGGCCTTCTAATTTAACGATAGATGTATCTGGAATACTGAGCAGCGTGGAGACTATAAAGCAGACTTTTGTCACAACATCTTCTCTTTGACAATTTTAAGAGATATTTTCTATATATTTACAATGTTACTGAAATAACGTGGTGCCAAGACATCATAGCTCCATATGGGGCTTCTAGGGCTCAAAGAACTGGAAATTTGTTTCCTTCTCTCAGAACAGGTTGTCTCCAGGACTAATATTACAAATAATATTGTATAGTCTAGTATGTTTGGAACCTTGTGCTCCCATATAACACTGCAAGAGTACAGAATTCATTAACATTATGAAAACATTACTCAATCCAAATACATGTACAGTTGTGGCCAAAAGTATTGAGTGATGCAAATTTTGGCATTTAATAAACTTTTAAATATGTGTGTACACATTTATCAAAATTATGGTAAGACTCAATATTTACAGTGTTGGCCCTTATTTTTCAAGACCTCTGTCCTTTGCTCTGGCAGCTGGATATCAGCTTCTGAGAAAAAATCTGACTGATGACATGTAGAGTTGAAATATGTTCGGAAATGATCACCGAATCCGAATTTACCATATTCTTGCCATATTTGTACCCTATTTGTGCCAAATTTAGGTTTGATGATTGTTTCTACTCTCATTGACTCCAATGACGTTCAGCTGTGTTCAGCGAATATTGCAAAAACATTATTTGCCGGCGATCCTAATCCGAACCAAATAATGAAAAATTTGCTCAAATCAAATGGCAACTAGTGATGAGCGAACGTGCTCGCCACTACTCGTTAGGGTATGTGTTCACGTTCAGGATTGCATCAAGATTTGGTCAGGATTTTATGCAGGTAAAATCCTGACCAAATCTGTACCTGAGGTCACTGGCAGGTCACCTGCGTTGTCCTTGCGTTGTTTCAGCATTGTAAGGACATGCTGCGTTCTTAAAAGACGCGCCGCATGTCCGTTTTCGCGGGTATGCCGCATGCGTCTTTTAGGGTATGTGCACACGTTCTGTTTTTTTCGTGTTTTTTTCACATTTTTTCACGAGAAAAATGCATTACAAACTGCAGATATATGCATCCTATCATTTAGAATGCATTCTGCAATTTTTGTGCACATGATGCGTTTTTTTCCGCAAAAAAACGCATTGTGGTAAAAAAAACAGCATGTTCATTAATTTTGCGGATTTTATGCGTTTTTCCCGCTATTCTATGCATTTGGGAAAAACGCACAAAAAACGTATAAAAAACACGTCAAAAAACGTGTCAAAAACGTGAAAGAAACGCATGTGGATTTCTGGCAGAAATGTCCGGTTTTTGTCAGGAAATTTCTGCTAGAAAATCCTGACGTGTGCACATACCCTTAATGCATAGTGGAGACGGGATTTCATGAAATCCCCTCCACTATGCTGTAACATCTGTATGCCAGGCCATGTAATGCCACAGTCATCTTTGTTGTGGTCGTGCAGTGATTGGCTTGGCCACACAGCATCACCCCGAGTATAAGAGACCTGACGCTGCCCTGCCGCATTCTGTTCCTGTTTCAGCGAGAGTAGGGTGAGCTGCTATAGAGATTGGGTCAGAAACGTAGTGTTAATAGTTAGTGTAGCTCTGCAACTGTTAAATCCACAACTCCTGAGAAACCAACAGTCCTTTTTAGGGCTAATTCGTGGGTCCTGAAATTGCAGTGATAGGTAGGCAGGGCACAGCATATGCACATCAGTACAAGGCCTGCAGGCACTGTATGTGCGTCCATTGCTCCCACTGCATCCCTCCCAAAGCTCCATAACTGTCTGCTGCTGCAGCTTCTTTATTATATAACTAGTTGCAGTTTTCATTTTTTTTTTCTTTTTTCCATAAATTCACCCCCCAAAAAATACAGTCTGTTCTGTCAGACTGCTGCCTGCTTAAAAATCATAGTTTGTCAGGCATATGTAGCATAGTTGTGTGTGCTAGCCTTGTGCCACTGTTTTTTTTTTAATTCATCCAAAGCCCCCCCAAAAATTAATACAGTCTGTTATATCAGGTTGAGTCCTGTTTTTGAAAAACCATATTTCCACAGGCATACGTAGCATAGTTCTGTGTGCTAGCCTTGGTCAAATTTTTTCTTTACATTCACCAAAAAGCAAAAAACACATTAATACAGTCTGTTAAGTCAGACTGAATCCTGGTGTATCTGTTTTTGAAAAATCAAATTTCCGCAGAAGCATAGTTCTGTGTGGTAGCCTTGTGCCACTCTTTTTTGGGGGGGGGGTTTAAATTCACCAAAAAAACAAAAAAGGCCTCATATATCTGTGTGCTCCAAGTTTGGGCATTTTAGGCTGGTTTTCCACTGTTTTGGTG
The DNA here is from genome assembly GCF_032444005.1 of Ranitomeya imitator. Taxonomy (NCBI): domain Eukaryota; kingdom Metazoa; phylum Chordata; class Amphibia; order Anura; family Dendrobatidae; genus Ranitomeya; species Ranitomeya imitator. The sequence continues at coordinate 622,464,789 of NC_091283.1, forward strand.
TCTGTGACTCTACTTATATACAGCACTATTTTGCATTTAAAAAAATACAGGCCACATATTTGGCAGTGTGGTATTTCCGTCACAGGCCTCACATATCTGCGTGCTCCAAGTTTGGGCATTTTAGGCCATTAATCCAGTTTTTTCCTGTCTGTTGCTGAACTTATATACAGCACTATTTTGCATTTAAAAAAAATACAGGCCACATATTTGGCAGTGTTGTATTTCCGTGACAGGCCTCATATATCTGTGTGCTCCAAGTTTGGGCATTTTAGGCCATTAATCCAGTTTTCTCCTGTCTGTTGCTGAACTTATATACAGCACTATTTTGCATTTAAAAAAATACAGGCCACATATTTGGCAGTGTGGTATTTCCATGACAGGCCTCATATATCTGGGTGCTCCAAGTTTGGGCATTTTAAGCAGGTTTTCCACTGTTTTTGCTGTCTGTGACTCTACTTATATACAGCACTATTTTGCATTTAAAAAAATTCTACAAACCCCCCCCAAATTTAAGACAGTCTGTTATGACAGGCTGAGGCCTGCTGTTTGTGTTTGAAAATTTGTAGCTTTGCAGGCATACTGATCAGATATCACTTAGCTCCAAATAAATACATTTGTGTTGAGCTTTTGAAATAGTGCAGTAGTCCATTTAAAATGGGCAAGGCAAGGGGCTAGGGATGGGGAAGTGGACGTGATGCTGATGGTGCATGCAGAGGGTGAGGTCGTGGCCAAGGTGAAAGTGGGCCACAACAAAGACCCACATCTTCTCGCTCATCCTTCCTGTCCCAGTTTCTAGGGAACTGCAGCACACCACTAGTGAAGCCAGAGCAGTGTGAAATGGTTGTTGGTAGGATAGCGGATAATGCTTCCAGTCACTTTGCCACCACCACTATCACCATGTCTTCCACACGGTCAAGTCTGAGTAGCCATATGTGGCCCGGATATTCCTCACCCTGATCCTTCTTCCTCCAAGTGCCCTGAGACAACTGATCCCACACTTGGACACTCTAAAGAGCTGTTCAGTTTTCCATTTCAGGATTCCGGACTCTCGGCCGATCAACTTAAAGTGGGGACAGATGAGATTGCATGTAGAGCTGCCCAAAGCTTTGACCAGCCCTGATCACACGAAGCCTATGGTGGGAAAGTGTCTCAAGAGGTGGACGATGATGAGACACAATTGCCAGAAAGTCAGGAGGAGGAGCAGGGTGCAGATGTCGAAGACGAGGTGGTGGATGACACAGTGACTGACCCAGCCTGGCAGGAGGACATGCATAGTGAGGACAGCAGCACACATGAGGAAGGAGGCATATCCCCCCAACAGCAACAACAATATGGATAATCAATGGCATTAACCACTGATTCCAAAGAAGAGAACCATAAACAATATAGCTAAAAACGAATTTATTTATTAACAATATTTAAAAAGGTTACGGAACATAATTTGCAAAAAGATGCCCTAGGGGGCCGAAGGAAACCATCCAATAGCACGAATATACATAGCCTACAACCTGCACATAAAGAGATCTATCAAAAATTCAATGAGTCACATAAATAGTAATGTATATCCAGATCCGCCTGATACCTGTCATTGCATATGTATAGTCATAGAGAGCGTCCCTACAGGGAATGCATAATATACTGTGCAGAAAAATAGGTATAGCTAGGACCATTAAACACAAAGTACAAATTATCTCACCGCAGCTGAAGTATGTAAATAAAGCCTGCAGCTTCCCACTAACGGATGATTTCGGCGTTCCCCTTTCGCCCCGACGCGCGTTTCGCCCTTAGCTTCTTCCGGGGGCGTGCTTAAGGGATGAAAGGTGCGGCTATTTAAATGAATAAAAACCAATGAGCGTGCAGGAAAGAAAATGAAAGAAATAAACTGTGACCAAAGATGAATACCCATTGGTGCAGCTGTATCCTTGGTTACTTTATGCCGTCCACCCATTGGCCAGATGCTATCCCAGTAAAAGACAATACAAAAAGCCGTGGCAAAGAATGAGTGCTTATTGGTGTAGCTGTAGCCTTGGTTACTCAATGCTGTCTATCTATTGGCCAGTTGATATCATGGTAAGTCCCATAGTAACAGGAATAAGGAAGAAAAAAAAAAAAAGGGGGGAGTGCACGAAAAAAGCGGCATATAATGCTGTATATATTAACGTGTATAAGTCAGCGAGAGAGATCTACGGCGCATGCGGTCAGCCAAATCTACCATAAGTGCTTGCATGGCACCGCTCCCCGAACCAAACGCAAAAATCGGCGTAAGTTCAGTATGGAGCACCCCATGAAACACCAGGTGACCGGATGATCAACGCATGCGCACTCTCTCTCCTGAGTATAATGACAGGCTTAAGACCTGATGAACTAAAACTGTTTGTTATATAATACAAATATACGTGCGAAAAGAAGAGTGAATGGGTGAAAGTGCCTACACATAATTTAATGGTATAAAGCTACATCTAATAATTGATTCAGAAACGACATGAAATTGCCGCAAAAATATCGCCAACACTAAATAGTATACATATACGTGCAACATATCGCAATAAAGTGCTTAAGGACCTGCGTTTTTTTCAAATACCTTTCAAAAAAATAGGTGAAAAGGAAAGAAAAACAGAGGGGGGGACAGACCTGATAAAAGAGACAAAAAAGGGAGGACAAGGGAATGATGATAATAAACAATACAAGCCCCTTAAAGGAGAACTTACACTAAATATGACCCCTTAGGGAGACTGCCAAATATCCTATAATAACATGTATAAACAAACACTAAATAGTGCAATAAAACTTATAAATAAAGCCATATTGATATAAATACATATAACAATTTAAAGGTATATAATAGTATAATTTGACCAAAGTCATAAATAATCTAAATTCTGTCTCAATTTTGATATATAAGCTGTCATCCATCATAATATATGATGGATATATAAATAATCCATATATGGCGAAGTTGAATCCATTTAATTCCACAATGAATGTCTAAGGTACATAACTGGATGAGGTACATCGATGATGTCCTCTTCCTATGGGATGGCACTTTGGAGGAATTACATACTTTGATGGAACAACTAAATGATAATAATTTGAATATAAAATTGACCTTTAAATCAGGAAGGGAGATGGATTTTCTAGATATTAAGATGTGCGTTGATGCTGAAGGGCGAATCATTACAGACATTTTTAGAAAGCCCACTTCCACAAATTCTTTCTTATCCGCTGATTCATCGCATCCACCGTCGGTCATTCGTGGGATTCCCATTGGACAGTATCTTCGAGCCAAACGTATTTGTTCAAATCAGGAAAATTTCAACAAACAAGCTATTGACCTCACCAGTAGATTCCTTGACAGAGGCTACAGTAAGAGGGCTATAAAAAGAGGTTATCAAAGGGCTGTAAAGGCATCAAGAGATCAACTGCTATACCGCACATCAGTCCCTACTAAAAAAGCGGATAGCAATCAAGTACGGTTTATCTCTACATTCAATAAAGAATGGAAAAATTTGAAGGATATCATATACAAGCACTGGGAGGTACTATTGATTGATCCGGCTTTACGTGATATACTTCCAACACAACCATCCATTGTGGCTAGAAGGTCTGCCAATTTAAAAGATCTGTTGGTTCACAGCCATTACGAATCTACAATGACGGCCAGTAAGCTTAAAAATCAGAAGGAATTGCCTGGTTTCTTTCCTTGTGGTTTTTGTAAAGGCTGCCTCAACCACATTAAATCCACAACTTTTTCGAATTGGGATGAATCTCGGTGCTATACCATCCGTCAACATCTTACATGTGTATCAGTTGGAGTCATTTACCATGCTACCTGTCCTTGTGGAAAGGTCTATATAGGCCTGACCACTAGAGAATTAAAGGTAAGAACCCGAGAACACATTAGGGATATAGAGAAAGCCAAATTTACTGATCAAGTCTCTGCACTCAAGAGTCTTCCTAGACACTTCAAATACTATCATGAATGCAATGCGAGAGGCTTGAGGATCAAAGCAATTGATCAGGTTAGACTTGGACCTCGTGGAGGAGATTTAGCTAAGATCTTAGCTAGAATAGAAAGCAAGTGGATCTATAGGTTGGGCACGATGAGCCCAGGAGGCCTTAATGAAAATTTGGGATTTGCTGCATTTTTGTAGATTTATTAATTATTGATAGGAAGTAACTTAATAATTTTGGAAGCATCTTTTTTAAGGGATGGGTTATTTTAATTTTATAATTTATTTGTATTTTATAATAGTTGTTCTGTCTATTAATCAGAGTGTTTTTTATCCTAGTTTTGCATCTGTTATCATTCGGCTATTCAATATGAAGTTCCCTATGGACGTGTGAGGAGTAATTGTGGTCTTTCCATTGGTATCCTGGTGAAGAAAATCTCTTTTTGTGGCATATCGATTCCTTGTGGAATTAAATGGATTCAACTTCGCCATATATGGATTATTTATATATCCATCATATATTATGATGGATGACAGCTTATCTATCAAAATTGAGACAGAATTTAGATTATTTATGACTTTGGTCAAATTATACTATTATATACCTTTATATTGTTATATGTATTTATATCAATATGGCTTTATTTATAAGTTTTATTGCACTATTTAGTGTTTGTTTATACATGTTATTATAGGATATTTGGCAGTCTCCCTAAGGGGTCATATTTAGTGTAAGTTCTCCTTTAAGGGGCTTGTATTGTTTATTATCATCATTCCCTTGTCCTCCCTTTTTTGTCTCTTTTATCAGGTCTGTCCCCCCCTCTGTTTTTCTTTTCATTTCACCTATTTTTTTGAAAGGTATTTGAAAAAAACGCAGGTCCTTAAGCACTTTATTGCGATATGTTGCACGTATATGTATACTATTTAGTGTTGGCGATATTTTTGCGGCAATTTCATGTCGTTTCTGAATCAATTATTAGATGTAGCTTTATACCATTAAATTATGTGTAGGCACTTTCACCCATTCACTCTTCTTTTCGCACGTATATTTGTATTATATAACAAACAGTTTTAGTTCATCAGGTCTTAAGCCTGTCATTATACTCAGGAGAGAGAGTGCGCATGCGTTGATCATCCGGTCACCTGGTGTTTCATGGGGTGCTCCATACTGAACTTACGCCGATTTTTGCGTTTGGTTCGGGGAGCGGTGCCATGCAAGCACTTATGGTAGATTTGGCTGACCGCATGCGCCGTAGATCTCTCTCGCTGACTTATACACGTTAATATATACAGCATTATATGCCGCTTTTTTTGTGCACTCCCCCCCCCCCTTTTTTTTTTTTTTTCTTCCTTATTCCTGTTACTATGGGACTTACCATGATATCATCTGGCCAATAGATAGACAGCATTGAGTAACCAAGGCTACAGCTACACCAATAAGCGCTCATTCTTTGCCACGGCTTTTTGTATTGTCTTTTACTGGGATAGCATCTGGCCAATGGGTGGACGGCATAAAGTAACCAAGGATACAGCTGCACCAATGGGTATTCATCTTTGGTCACAGTTTTTTTCTTTCATTTTCTTTCCTGCACGCTCATTGGTTTTTATTCATTTAAATAGCCGCACCTTTCATCCCTTAAGCACGCCCCCGGAAGAAGCTAAGGGCGAAACGCGCGTCGGTGCGAAAGGGGAACGCCGAAATCATCCGTTAGTGGGAAGCTGCAGGCTTTATTTACATACTTCAGCTGCGGTGAGATAATTTGTACTTTGTGTTTAATGGTCCTAGCTATACCTATTTTTCTGCACAGTATATTATGCATTCCCTGTAGGGACGCTCTCTATGACTATACATATGCAATGACAGGTATCAGGCGGATCTGGATATACATTACTATTTATGTGACTCATTGAAGTTTTGATAGATCTCTTTATGTGCAGGTTGTAGGCTATGTATATTCGTGCTATTGGATGGTTTCCTTCGGCCCCCTAGGGCATCTTTTTGCAAATTATGTTCCGTAACCTTTTTAAATATTGTTACTAAATAAATTCGTTTTTAGCTATATTGTTTATGGTTCTCTTCTTTGGAATCAGTGGTTAATGCCATTGATTATCCATATTGTTGTTGCATTTAGGATTGAAGTGCCATATGGTAATTTGTTGGACATAATATTGAAAATATATCCCCCCAACAGGCAGGAAGAAGCAGTGCGGTGGCCACAGACAGAAGGCGTGCATCCATTCCATGAGTGAAGTTGCCATTCCAACTGTTAGATCTTCACGAGTCTGGTTATTTTTTAAAGACTCTACTGATAACCCCAAACAGACCATTTGCATTGTCTGCCATGCTTGCATCAGCAGGGTTAGCAAAACAACCAGCTTGACCACCACCAGCATTATCAGGCACATGGCAGCAAGGAACCCGACTTTGTGGGCCGAACCCCAGGCTCCAGGAACACTCTCTGCAAGTGACACCACTACTTCTTCCACTGTCTTTCATTACCAATCCCCAGTCCGCCATGCATGTGATTATGCCTCTAGCCCTGCACCTGTTGCTGCTGACAGTCAAGCAGCACCATCATCAAGCCCATCCACGTCCTTGTTCCAGCACAGCCTTCAGTTGTCTATACCCCAGTCTTTGGAACGCAAGTGGAAATACTCAGCCAACGCCCCACAGGACACAGTCCTAAATTGTAACTTTTCTCTTCTGCTTGCGCTCAAATGTTGCCTTTTAGGCTGGTTGAGACGGAAACTTTCCGCAACCTGATGGCAGCGGCTGTCCCAAGGTACTCGGTCCCCAGTCGCCACTATTTCTCCCAGTGTGCCGTACCAGCATAACACTAGCATGTGTCCCACAACATTACCCGTGCCCTCAGCAATGCTGTTACGTGGAAAGTACACCTAACCACGGACACATGGACAAGTGCTTGTGGTCAGGGACATTACATCTCACTGATGGCACACTGGGTTAGCATAGTGGAAGCTGGGACCCAGTAGGACCTTGGGATGGAACACATCCTTCCCACGCCGAGGATTGCTGGCTCTACGTCAACCAGGGTTGCCCCCACAGTCTACAGCTCCTGCACCTCCTCCTCTTCATCCTCCATCTCTGAAATCAACACATCATTCAAAGGCTGGAAGCACTGCAGCACTGCCTCTGCCAAGCGGAAACAGGCTGTGCTGAAGCTAATCTGCATAGGTGACAAACAGCACAATGCAGAAGAGTTGTGGACAGCACTGAAAGAGCAGTCAGATATTTGGATGACACCGCTGAACCTACAGCCAGGCATGGTCGTGTGTGACAATGGCTGTAACCTGGTGGTGGCTCTGAGGCAAGGTGAGCTCACACACATACCTTGTTTGGCCCATGTGCTTAACCTCGTGGTTCAACATTTTCTGAAAATCTATCCGGAGCTGACTGATCTGCTAGTGAAAGTACACCATCTGTCTGCCCATTTTAGAAAGTCAGCTACAGCTTCAGCCTCCCTTGCCATGCTTCAGCAGCGTTTGCAGCTTCCAGCTCACCGACTGGTGTGTGATGTCCCCAGGTGCTGGAACTCTATGCTGCATATGTTGGAAAGGATTTGTGAACAGAAAAGGGCAGTTGTTGGCTACCAACATCAACAAGGTCATCAAAAATTCAGTTCAGACTCCACACATAAGACCTCAGGAGTGGACATGGATGTCAGACATATGTACCATCCTCCCTAACTTTGAGGACTGCACCAAAATGGTGAGCGGCGATGACGCCATAATTAGCGTCACCATCCTGCTTCTCAGCATTCTGAAAACCTCTTTGCTCACAATTAAAGAGGATGCATTGCAGGCAGAGCAAGGGGACGTGGAGCCAGGAACCATACAGGGGGATTACACTCAGCCCAGCCTCATGTCTTCTCAACGTGGATTGGTAGGCAATGAGGAGGAGGAGGAAGAACAGGAGCTACTTTCATGCGCTATAGACGGTACTATAAGCACAGCTGTCAAACCATCTGTTCAGCGAGGATGGCCTGAGGACAGGGAGGAGGAGGATGAAGATGAGGAGGAGGAGGACAGCATGGTCAGCCATCCTGTTGGTGAGGACATGGAAGTCTTGCCAGTTAGCAGTCTGGCATGCATGGCTGACTTTATGTTGCGCTGCGTTTCACATGACCCTCGCATTATAAACATTTTGGGTGACACTCATTACTGGTTGGTGACACTTCTAGACCCATGCTACAAGGAGAACTTTCAATCTCTTCTGCCAGAGGCAGAGAGGTGTACTAATATGTTGCATTCCCATGTGAGAAGGCTGGCAGCAGACATCAGAGTTTGTTGTACAACTAAGGAATCCAAGTGAGAGAGACAGAAGTACAATCCAGCTCAGGCAGGGGAACAATGGCAAAGTTCTTATAAAAATGAACAAGGGCTCGATTGAGAAAGGCTTCTGTACACTACCAAGTGAAAACAGCGAAACATAACCTCAAATACATTCTCTGTTTTGGGGAGGTGTATTCTCATGCACCTCTTCACAACCACACATGGGTATACGCTTACAGATTTGGTCTGCTTGTTGCTATCCTCCTCCTTATCCTCATACTCATCATCCACAATCAGTAGAGCACCAGAGTGAACGGATTCCATGATGCCAAAGTCTAATTTTTTTTTGCAAGGATGTAAATATGATGCCTGTAACTAATTGGAAACCAAAACAAATGTTACTCCAACAGGGGGAAATGTAATAGAAAAGAGATGTACATCTATTATTCAATTTATTCTTATATTTTCCATTTTCCCTATCTCTGGACAGTCCTCTAATGAGGTAGCGTATACCTCTATAATAGAAAATTATTCAAAGACTTTTGTATTATATTTTTATTTATAGCCCTGTCTCTGAGCTGTTGCTAAGGACAAACATATCTCGTTGGACACATTCAGGCTTCAAATCTATGAACCTGTGTTTGCCCCTCCCTTTTGTTGTTTACTTTCATGAAGTGAATTGACATTTTTCATTTATTTGTTTTATTTCATTATGATTTAGCTTTATGTCTCCTCATTCTCCACCACTAGATCACCAGGCTTATCGGCTTCTGTGACACTACAGGCAGTCACATTTTTTGCAAAGGTGTCTATGATGCCCATAGTATGTTTTTACATTACAAGTATAGGAGACACGCGCCTTTAAATTGGGCCTAGATTTTAATAAGGCCTTCCTCCAAAGCTCATCATTTTCCACCACTAGATCACCAGGGTTCATGTGTTCTGCGCTGCTACAGACAGTCAAATGTTTGGCAAGGGTGTCTATGATCCCTATGAAATATTTTTTTTAAAAAGGAACCTCCCCCATTAGCAAATGCTTGTCAGGCCATGCACTCCATTACAAGTCTCAGAGACCCACACCCCTACATTGGGCCTACGCCTTATCTCTGTCTCCTGTAATCTCTCTTCTCTAACTGCCACTAGGTGACCAGGGTGAACGTGCTCTGTACTGTTATAGGTCGGTGAACTTTGGGCAAGGGGGCTGTGATGGCACTATTTTATCTACTAAAAAAGGGACCACCCATTGGGGAATTGTTTATCAGCTCATGCAATCCATTACAAGTCTCAGGGACCTACAACCCTACATTGGGCCTACTTCTTAACTCTGTCTCCTGCAATGTCTCTTCTTTAACTGCCACTAGATGACCATGGTGAACGTGCTCTGTACTGTTATAGGCCAGTGAATTTTGGGCAAGGGGGCTGTGATGGCACTATTTTATTTATTAAAAAAGGACCCCCATTGGGGAATCGTTTGTCAACTCATGCACTCCATTACAAGTCACAGAGACCCACACCCCTACATTGGGCTACATCTTAACTCTGTTTCCTGCAATGTCTCTTCCTTATCTCCGAATACATGACCTGGGTGAATGTGTTCTGTACTGTTATAGGCCACAGAATTTTGAGCAAGGGGGGATGTGATGGCAATAGTATATTTTTTTTAAAAAGGTACCCCCCATTGGTGAAACCACATCCTTGTTGGCAAAGACTTCATAACATTTGTGTACCTTAAAGAGCTCACTTGTAAAGCTCCTTTTTGTGTTGCCTGGTTGCTCACTTTGGACACAATACACTTCATATAAATTTGATAAACTAATGCTGTTAGTTTGGGTCAGTAGTTCATTACAAATATTTATTTGTCCACTATATTAGTTTCTCTCCTTGAGAGTCATAACTTTGGCTGCATTAAATGTATAAATGGCGAATATACAAATGGCGATTTGGAATCCACATTAAAATACTGTATACTGAATGCATTCAGACAATTACATAGCTGCATTTCTTGTAAAACATTTAGAGATGTGACAGACAATGCTCATAGTGACACAATTTTGAGAAATGTTGTTTATTCACTTCACAAACAGTTCTAAGCCTCTATATGTTTGCTGTTTATCATTGTAAAACATTAAGGTTTACTGAAACTCTGCCTGTGGTGGTTTGCTTTAAATCCTTGTGGCTTTTATATTCTAGGGGTTTATGTCCCCTTGTCTGATGACTCCATGATATCTCAGTTTCATACAACCTTGGAAGTTGGCCACTTGAAGGGCTGAGTGAAACTAGAGTTATTACATAGTGCAAATCACTATATTAGACCAGAGAAACATGACTAAGACAGATGAAAAAACTGGGGTACCTGAACATGTACAGTGTGCTGATACCTGCATAATTGGGGACGCCCATGCAGTGTAGTGAATCTCCCAGGGGTTCTCTGTCTTGGTGTTGCTTCTCTGATATTCCAGACGGATGATGTTTAAAAGCCTCTTGGTGATGATCTAAGTATAATGTATGTAGTTATTCTTTATATATGTAATCATTATATGTATTTAATCCTTATATGTACTTATTAACCTTTGTATGTTAACATATACAAAAGTGTACGCACTCACACTATTTAATCATACTATTCCTTGAATTTTGTAATTTGCAATAAAATTGCGTTGTTTTGCAAGTATTAGCCTTCTCTAAAGCCGTATCTGAACCTAAATGTTAAAAACATTGCAAATAAAATTGCCAAATTCTCCTGTAAATAATTTTGCAAAGAGGGAACCATCATACCATTAAAAAATACAAGGGGATTTTCATGGGCCCATCCAGTATGTGGGTTCCAATGTGTAATGGGGTGCATATGACTATGCAGCAGGGCTGGCTTTGCTGCCAATGTGTAAAACAAAGGAGTACGGGAGTACAAAATGCATATTGTGAAGTGGATTTTCATGGGCCCATCCAGTATGTGGGTTCCAAGGCGTAATGGGGTGCATATGACTATGCAGCAGGGCTGGCCTTGCTGCCAATGTGTAAAACAAAGGAGTACGGGAGTACAAAATGCATATTGTTAAGTGGATTTTCATGGGCCCATCCAGTATGTGGGTTCCAAGGCGTAATGGGGTGCATATGACTATGCAGCAGGGCTCGCCTTGCTGCCAATGTGTAAAACAAAGGAGTACGGGAATACAAAATGCATATTGTGAAGTGGATTTTCATGGGCCCATCCAGTATGTGGGTTCCAAGGCTTAATAGGGTGCATATGACTATGCAGCAGGGCTGGCCTTGCTGCCAATGCGTGAAACAAAGGTGTACTGGAGTACAAAATGAATATTGTGAAGTGGATTGGCACAGGCCCATCCGGTATGTGGGTTCAATGGCTTATTGTGGTGCACATGAATTGATAACAGGACCTTGCATTCAATGCAACATTATTTCAGGAGGCCCTACTGGACATCTTATGACAGGGGTATTGTGGTGCATTGTAATTCTTGGCAGCCCATCCACTCACAGCATAGGCTAAAACAGCTTAGGAGACCCACTGTTTCATCTTCATCTTCTTTAAGAAGATTAATGCCGCCTGATGCACCAGTAAAAATAGGCCCTGTGACTTTAAGAGTCCCTCCTTCATAAATGAAACAAGATGGGTCTGCTTCTGTGTCACACACCACATGGCCAGCTAGGGTTGTTACATGTTACAATGACATTTCCCAATGAATGCATTTGTAGTGGTTGAAAGCAATGTTAAAGTTGAAAAACGCCTCAAAAGCGCTGCATTTGAACTAAGCCCAAGTGGGGGAGGAAATTTTCAGTCTGGGGTTAAATATCTGGCCTTACAGGCAAGTCATTACCCTGGAAAGGATGCACCTTAACACATTTCCCAGCAAAATCTGTTTTGGTTTAATTTTAGTGTGTTTTTTGTGGCACTGGGAAAAATGGCATGAATCTCGGAAAAAAATTATTAAAGCTGTGATCTAGGAGTCAGGAATGCTTCCAGGGGCGATCCCCATGATGTTCCTGTGTCGTTTGAGTGTTTCCATCATTTTCAGATGTTTTTAGCCCTTAAAAGGACCCCCGGGGAATCGAGGTAAAAATACTCGGGTCTCCCATAGACTTACATTGGGCTCATTGCTCGGGTCGAGTACCCGAGTATTCTAATCTGCTCGACCCGAGCAACAAGCACCCGAGCATTTTAGTCCTCGCCCATCACTAATGGCAAGCAACTCATTCTTACCTAATCAGTGTTTGGTGTTTATCACAATGTCTGTGTTTTTGTTTGTGCACCCACTTTTTGAGGATTAATAACAGGCTCTCAATGGGAAATAGATCTTTTGCCTTCTGACAACTCCATTATGTTAAAAAAAAAAGAATTGTTCATCACCAAATATCTCCTGAATGATTGGGAAAAGTTGTCCTTTTTCCCAGTCCTCTGCAGTCCAATCCTTGTATTTCCTTCAAACTTACCTTCGCCGTTGAAGTTCCCTTCAACATTATCGAGACTGTGTATAAACCTGATGAGTTTGTCAATGAAAGAGTAAAAACTCTGGCTGCTCGAATTCTCCTCCGACTCCTTTCGTCTGACACTGCTTGATGCACTTTTGCGTTTAGTAGTGTATAAAGTGGTGTCAGAAGAAAGGAGGCAGGGAGGAGAATGCGAGCAGTCGCTGTGTGCGTGTGCGGCCTCATACACCTCAGCAGCATTCATACAGTGCTCATTCTGGGAAGTGATCATTGTCAATCAGATTTGGGGAAGGCCACTAATATGCAAATGAGGAGGCGGAACAGTGCACCAAACTCTTAACCATACCAATGTCTCCTCATTTGCATATGAATTAAAAGTTATTTTGTCCCGCACAGTACCAGTAACAGAATGTGATAGTATGGTTGTTATAGGAGCTAAGTTCACTACAACACTGTATAGTCCATTTAAATTGTATTTTGTGGGTAATAGACTCCCTTTAAAGATATGTCACCAGTTTTTTTCTACCTCAACTGAAGCAGTATAATGTGGGGCAGAGACCCTGATTCCAGTGATGTGTCACTACAGCGTGTCGTCTCTGCTGAGCATTGCAGAGAGTCTGAAGACGCTGAGGAGACCAAAGCTGCGGGGAGCTGGAAAGGTGAGTATTTGATTTTTTTTATGTATGGAGCATTATATGGGTTCTTTATACTGTATGGAGCATTATATAGGGTCCATAATACTGTAAGGAGCAATATATGGGGTCAATTATACAGTGTGGTGCAATATATGTGGCCAATATATACTGTATGGAGCAATATATGGGGCTCATTAAACTGCGAGGAGCAATATATGGCCCCTATTATACTGTATGGAACAATATATGGGTACCATTATACTATATGGGACATTATATGGGGACATTACATACTATATAGAGCAATATATCAGGACATTATACTGTATAGAGCAATATGAGGGGCCATTATATACTTTATAGAGCAATATATGGGGCCCATTATACTGTATGGAGCATTATATGAGAGCATTATACTATATGTAGCAATATATGAGGCCCATAATACTGTATGGAGCAATATATGTGGCCATTATACTTTATAGAGCAATTTATGAGGCCCACTAGTCTGTATAGAGAATTATATGGTGCCATTATACTGTATGGAGCAGTATACGGGCCCATTATACTGTATGGAGCAATATATGGGGCCGATTATACTGTATAGAGCAATACATGGGTCCCATAATACTGTATGGAGCAAAATATGGGTCCCATTATACTTTATGGAGGACTATGTAGTGCCCATTATACTGTATGGAGCAATATATGGGACCGATAATACTGTATGGAGTACTATGTGGTGCCCATAATTCTGCATGGAGGAATATGTGGTGCTCATAATACTGTTTGGAGAACTGTATAGGGGCATAATACTGTCTGGAGGACTATTTGGTGCCCATAATACTGTATGGAGGACTATGTGGTGCCCAAAATACTGTATGGAGGACTATGTGGTGCCCAAAATACTGTGTGAAGGACTATATCGTGCCCAAAATACTGTATGGAAAACTATACTGTCTGGTCTAAAATGGTAAGTCTGAAGTCATTCTGTGTGCTGTGAGGACTTGTCGATTTCTGAGCTATTGTAGAATTAAAATTAGATATCACGAATGTAATTTAAGAAATGTTTGGTATTGTAGTATACCTATATTTCTTATCTCTGCATCATGAATTGTAGTATGTGTTAAAGGGGCCCACTGAGACTCTTTCGCATAAGGCCCATGAAAACCTTGTTCCTTCTATTCCTCCTCAGCCTTCTCCTCCTCATTAGGGTTGAGCGAAATGGGTCGGCCAGATTCAGAAGTCGCCGACTTTTGGCAAAGTCGGGTTTCATGAAACCCGACCCCTGTGTGGGGTCGGCCATGAGGTCGGCGATCTTCTGATCTGGAATCGGAATTCCGATACCGAGTTCCGATATGTTTAAGATATTGGGAATCGGTATCGTAAAATAAAGAATTAAAAAAAAAAAATATTGATATACTCACCCTCGGATGCGCCCTGGTTCTCACCGGCAGCCTTCCTTCCTAAGAATGAGCGCCTGAAGGGCCTTCGATGACGTCGCGGCTTGTGATTGGTTGTGTGAGCGGTCACATGGGCGTCACACAACCAATCACAAGCCGCGACGTCATCTAAGGTCCTTCAGGCGCTAATTCTTAGGAAGGAAGCGTCCGAGGGCGCGTCCGAGGGTGAGTATATTCCTAAGGGCTTGTTTTCACTTGCGAGGAACACGTCCGTGTCTCGCATGTGGAAACGAAGCTCTGGCGCCGGCACTGTGAAGTGGAGCGTGCGGCCGCATAGCAACACATGCAGCCGCACGCTCCGCTCCAGAGTGCCGGCACCAGAGCTTTGTTTCCACATGCGAGACACGGACGTGTTCCTCGCAAGTGAAAACAAGCCCTTATAGGTATATACTCACCCTCGGACGCAACCTGGTTCTAACCCGCAGCCTTCCTTCCTAAGAATCAGCGCCTGAAGGACCTTAGATGACGTCGCGACTTGTGATTGGTCGCGTGACGCCCATGTGACCGCTCACGTGACCAATCACAAGCCGCGACGTCATCGAAGGTCCTTCAGGCGTTCATTTTTAGGAAGGAAGGCTGCCGGTGAGAACCAGGGCGCGTCCGAGGGTGAGTATATCAATATTTTTTATTTTGATTCTTTATTTTACACTTAAATATGGATCCCAGGGCCTGAAGGAGAGTTTCCTCTCCTTCAGACCCTGGGAACCATTAGAAACCCAATGAACTGCATTGGGTTTCGTGTTTCGGCTGACCCCGACCCCGACTTTTCTATAGGATCGGCCGATTTCACTCAACCCGACTTTTGAAAAAGTTTCGTGAAACCCGACCCGATCCTATAAAAAGAAAAGTCGCTCAACCCTACTCCTCATTGTTAGGCAATCTATGCTGAGCAGATGAGAAGTGACTGGGCTGGGTAGAATCTCCCTGTCTCATGTCATCCTTCATCTCCACCTGGTCCACATGCAGAAACTTTGTTTCCTTGTCAGCAGCGACTGTTTAAGTAGGCACAGAAATGGGATTGCCCTGCTGATTACAGCGTTATCACCACTCACCATCTTTGTGGAGTCCTCAAAGTCTTGGAGAATTGCACAAATGTTGGACATCCATGCAAACTCTTCAGGTGTTATGTGTAGAGGATGACCGGAATAACAACAGATGTGTTGGATCTGGTATTTCACAAAGTCTTGCCAGCATGTACAGTGTGGAGTTCCAGCACATGGTGACGTTGCACACCATTTGGTGAGCTGACGCTTGCACTGCTGCAGTACTGCCAGACCGGCGGCGGCAGCTGTAACTGACTTGCGGAAATCGGTGCTGTCGCGGCATACCTTTACCAGAAGCTCTGGCAAATCTGGGTAAGTATTCTCAAACTGCTGAACTACCAAGTTGAGCATGTGGGCTAATTATGGTACGTTTATGAGCTTGCCAATCTTCACATCCGGTATCAGGTTATGCCTGTTAATAATAATAATCTTTATTTTTAAATAGTGCTACCATATTCCACAGCGCTTTACAGTTTGCACACATTATCCTCGCTGTCCCCATTGGTGCTCAATCTAGAATCCCTATCAGTATGTCTTTGGAATGTGGGAGGAAACTGGAGTACCCGGAGGAAACCCATGCAAACACGGGAAGAACATACAAACTCCTTGCAGATGTTGTCCTTCGTGGAATTTGAACCCAGGACCCCAGCGCTGCAAGACTGCAGTGCTATCCACTGAGCCACCATGCTGCCCCAGGATATAAGCGCTGTTATGACAAAAGACCAAACCTGGTTGGAGGTTCAGCAGTGAGAGCCACAGCTCTGTCTGGTTTGTTCTTCCTTTCAATAACTCTGCCGCTGTGTGCGGTTTGTTTACTAGACAAATTAGCTTCAGCAGAACCTGTTTCCGCTTCCCTGTGACAATGCTGCAGAGCTTCCAGCTGAAGTGGATGATGTTCTCTGATGTAGCACGGCAGAGATGGCGAATGAGGAGGGGGTGCAGGAACTGGTATAGGAGGTGGAGGAAACCCTGATAGAAGCACCAGCAATCCTTGGCGTCGGTAGCACATGTTGCATGCCAGGGTGGGACTTGGACTTCCACAATGTTCAACCAGTGTTTCATCAGGGAAATGTAGTGTCCCTGGCCGCAAGCACTTGTCCATGTGTCGGTCATTAAATGGACAATCCCAGTAACCGCGTTGTTAAGGACATGAGTGATGCTCCAGACACATGCTGGTACAAGGCCGGGACACCACACCGGGCATCTGGTGACAGAGTACTGAGGGACCAAATTTGTACACCTGTAGCAGGCCCATTTTGGTTTTTATTTCGTATCAATGAAATTTCATACAAAGCTGGCTCTATAGTATTTAGGACAATAGTCAATTTTGAAACAATCAAATTTCTACACCTGCAGCAAGCCAATTTTATATTTTATTTCAAACCAATAAAATTTCACACAAAGCGAGTTATACAGTATATATGACAATAGTAAATTTTTGAAAAATGAAATTTGTACACCTGTAGCAGGCCAATATTTCTTTTCATTTCAAACTAATTAAATTTCTCACAAAGTAGATTACACAATTTCCCGTAGCCTGTGCTGTAAATGACCCGGATTTGGGTAGTGCCGGAATCCCCGGCATGTAGAAATGAGCGACAGCTCCCTGTGTCACCTGCATCATCGCCTGCTACCACTTAGGAGGTAGGGAACCCCAACAACAGTCCCATCTCTAGGGGGTGGTAGCCCTATCTCAAGCCTTCTCGAGGAGCCTCTCCCAGACCCGTTCATTTCTCAGGAAGGGTTCATCCTGTTCCCTTCATTCTTGGATCACACCCACGGCATACCAGTGATGTTGCCACTCCAGTTTAAGGAACATGACCCTGGTTCAAGCCATCAGCTCTTGCAGCCCTCGAGGCTAGTGTTCCATCTCTACTGCCCGCTGGTTGAATGAGATGTGATGATGGGTCCCAAACTCTTTTATGGACCCCATCTCCGCTGCCGGTCATAAGTAAAGATCTCCCTACAGGGATGCCAACTGTCGGTGCCTTGTGGTTAGCGGACCCGATAGCATGTCTCCAGCCCCTGTCCTGGCTTGCCTCCTTCTCTCTTACATCCAGCCTAGGCCCTGTTGTCTGCTCACTAATTGCTCGATCCTGGCTCTCCCATCTGCAGTCCGCAAGAACCCCAGAGATGAAGGCTGTGGCCTGGGTTCGGGCTTTAATATTTCTAGGACAGTGGCCTGTTCCAGACCGCAGGCTTCTGCCACTTCTGCTCTCGAGCCAGCTTTGTCGGGAGTCTTGCAGGACTTTGTCGCCCACTAAGCAAATCATGCTCTATGAATAATTGAATCCAGGAAAGAACATAAGCAGAAATAAAAACTTGAAATAGATGACTGTTTGTAATGACTCTATATAATGTTTGAGTTTCACTTTTTGTATAGAAGAACTGAAATAAATTAACTTTTTGATATTTTCATTTTGTGAGAAGCACTAGTATATGAAGGAGAAAGAGAGGCTGGAGTACAATCATAGCAAGTGAGCATGAAAAAATGTATTCCATGCAAAAGTACACAACGTTTCAGCTCAAGGTGTGAGCATTTGTCCTATTTTATTATTATTTTAATATTATCTAATTGACAGTAGATATGGAGGACCGTACCCATGTTTTGCAAGTGTGGTGTAACTCCACTTTCATATAAGGAGATTTTTGTGTACTCACCGTAAAATCTTTTTCTCCGAGCCAATCATTGGGGGACACAGGACCATGGGTGTTATGCTGCTTGCCACTAGGAAGACACTAAGTAAACACAAATAATTAACTCCTCCTCTGCAGTATACACCCCTTGACTGGCCAGTAACAACCCAGTTCGGTAGTAAAGCAGTAGGAGGATAAGAAAAAACAAGACAAGTAAACTATGTCAAAACTGAGGAACAAACCACAACAACAACCAGCCAATAGGCTAACAGGGTGGGTGCTGTGTCCCCAATGATTGGCTCAGAGAAAAAGATTTTACGGTGAGTACACAAAAATCTCCTTTTCTCCTATGCCTCATTGGGGGACACAGGACCATGGGACGTCCAAAAGCAGTCCCTGGTTGGGGAGCAATTGCCCTGCTAAAACCCCATGTACCACTGGCTTACTGAGGTACCGCTGTCTGCAGAATGCGCCTGACAAGGGCAGCATCTGCTGAAGCCTGGGTATGAATGTCATAGTGCTTTGTAAAAGTATGCAGACTGGACCAAGTCGCAGCTTTACAAAGCTGTTGTGCTGAAGCCTGGTGCCGAATGGCCCAAGAAGCACCAACCAACCGAGTCGAATGCACCTTAATCCCTACTGGGACAGAGGCGTTACTGATGCGGTAG
Source organism: Ranitomeya imitator (assembly GCF_032444005.1). Classification (NCBI taxonomy): domain Eukaryota; kingdom Metazoa; phylum Chordata; class Amphibia; order Anura; family Dendrobatidae; genus Ranitomeya; species Ranitomeya imitator. The sequence goes on from NC_091283.1 coordinate 622,483,921, forward strand.
GATTCATGAATAGTGGAGCGAATCCACTTGGCTAGAGTGGCCTTTGAGGCGGGTAGACCTTTCCTATGTCCCTCCGGAAGCACAAACAGGACATCCGACTTACGGAAGGGAGCCGTGCGAGATATGTACCACCGAAGAGCTCTAACCACATCCAGAGTATTGAGAGCTTTCTCGATACAATGGGTTGGTGCCGGACAGAATGATGGCAAGACAATGTCCTCATGTAGATGAAAGGAGGAGACGACTTTAGGTAGGAAAGAGGGAGAGGTTCTCAAGACTACCTTGTCTGGGTGAAAAATCAGAAAAGGGGGTTGGCAAGAGAGGGCCGCCAACTCAGAAACTCTCCCGATTGACGTAATTGCCACGAGAAAGACCACCTTCCATGAAAGGAGGATGAGAGAGATGTCCTGTAATGGTTCAAAAGGGGCCTCCTGAAGAACTCTGAGAACCAAGTTAAGATCCCATGAAGCCAAAGGCATTCTATAGGGAGGGACCACCCGGGAGACTCCTTGGATGAACATCTTAACCGACAGTCAGAAAGCGATCTTTCGTTGGAATAGAACAGACAATGCGGACACTTGAGTGAGCTTAGGGCAATGCCTGACTCTAAACCTGATTGGAGAAACTCCAGAATGGACAGAATGGAAAACACCAGAGGAGAACTTCCATGGGCATTGCACCATGAAAAGAAGATGCGCCAGGTACGATGATAAATGCGCATGGATACCGGTTTCCTAGCGCGAATCATGGTAGAAGAAACCCCTGGAGAGAATCCGGCTTGGGCTAAAATCCAGGATTCAACAGCCACGCCATCAAAGACAGGGCCCCGGAGTTCTGGTGGCAAATTGGGCCCTGTGAGAGAAGATCCATACGATCTGGAAGCTGCCAGGAGACATCGGCGACCATTTGGACGAGTTCCGCGTACCATGCTCGGAGCGGCCAGTCCAGCGCGACGAGGATCACTGGTCTCCCCATTGCCCTGATCTTCTTGATGATTCTCAGAAGCAGAGGAAGAGGCGGAAATATGTATGGCAGCTGGAACCGATGCCATGACAAGACCAGAGCATCTGCCCCGATGGCGCAAGGATCGCTGGATCGAGCAATGAACTGGGGAATCTGGTTGTTGAGCCTCGAGGCCATGAGATCAACATCCGGCATCCCCCAGTGAAGACAAATCTGCTGGAAGACTTCCGGATGGAGGGACCACTCGCCGGAGGCAAGACCTTGGCGACTGAGGAAGTCCACCTCCCAATTCTCCACACCCGGTATGTAGATTGCTGAGATGAGCGAGTGATTGGTCTCGGCCCAGCGCAGGATGTGGGAGACTTCAAGCATGGCTGCCCTGCTGCTGGTTCCCCCTTGCCGGTTGATATACACCACGGCTGTGGCGTTGTCAGATTAAATTCTGATGGGATGGCCTGCAAGAAGATGGTGAAAGTTGCGTAAGGCAAGTGTGATCACTTGAATCTCCAAGATATTGATTGGAAGACGCGACTCTCTTGTGGACCAACGACCTTGTGTCGTGTGGTGAGTGAAAACTGCGCCCCAGCCCAAAAGGCTGGCATCAGTGGTCACCACTAACCAGCGCACTGGGAGAAAGGACATCCTTTGGTTCAGGAAGGACTGTAGCGTTCACCACCTGAGGGTCTGCCTGACCTGTGGGGGCAGGCGAAAATGACGGTCGAGAGAATGAGCTAAGGCTAAGGGCTAAGAGCATCGCCTGTTGCAGGGGGCGGAGATGGAACTGTGCAAACGGAATGACTTCTATTGCCGCAACCATTTTCCCGAGTATGCACATCGGAAAGCGAATGGAGTGAGGGACTGGGCGGGAGAGCTTGCGCGCTCCCTGTTGTAAGGACAAGACCTTGTCTAGAGGGAGAATGACCTCCAAAATCATGCCCAGGAAGCAGATTTGCTGAGCCGGCACTGGAGATGATTTTTCGAAGATGATTTTCCAACCCAGGCGAGAAAGAGAATCTATGGTGATACTTACAGACTCCTCGCAGGCAGAATGGGACGGACCCTTGATTAAAAGTTCATCCAGATTCGGAAGGACTACCACTCTCCGAGCCTAAAGAATGGCCATGACAGCTGCCATGACCTTCATGAAGACTCTGGGGGCAGTGGCGAGTCCGGAGGGCAAGGCCACAAACTGGAAGTTTTCTTCTTGGACTGTGAAGCGCAGGAACTGCTGATGAGAGGGAAAAATTGGAATATGTAGATAAGCATCCTTGATGTCTATGGATGCGAGGAACTCTCCTTTTTCCAGGGACGCGACAACGGAACAGAGCAAGTCCATCCTGAAGTATCGGACCCATACGAACTTGTTTAGCAGTTTGAGGTCCAGTATGGGCCGTAAGGTCCTGTCTTTCTTTGGTACCATGAATAGGTTGGAGTAAAACCCTTGAACCTTTGATCTCGAGGGAATGGAACGATGACACCATCCCTTTGAAGTGCCTGTATGGCCTTAAGAAGATGTGATGCCCTTACTTTGGGGGAGAAGACTGGAAGAAGCACAGAGGGGGGATGGAAGAAAACTTGATTTTGTATCCGGAAGACACGAGCTCTCTGACCCACTCGTAGTGAACAACCGAGAACCAATTTTGACGAAACGAAAGAAGGCGTCCGCCTACTTTGTCTGTGTCCGCCAGACACGTCGACGAGTCATTGTGTAGAAGGTTTAAGGGATGCGTATGGCTTAGGGCCAGAAGGTCTCGGTCTGGGTTTCCAGGAACGGTTTGGTCTTTATGAAATCTGAGGATTTCTGTTTTCCCGCCGTCCCGAACCAGGGGAGGAGGAGGACCAATTACTTTCGTTGTTCCGAAAGGAGTGGGATTGAAACTGCTGTTGATTCTGAAAAGGCCGGGCAGGTTTTTGCTGGGGAAGAAATGTACTCTTCCCTCTGGTAGCGTCAGAAATTATTTGGTCTAGTTTATTTCCAAATAAACGACCCTCTTGGTAAGGAAAAGAAGTCAGCAACTTTTTAGAAACAGAATCTGCTCGCCAATCACAGAGCCATAAGGCCCTCCTGATGGAGATTGCGTTTGCAGCCGCTTGCGCTGCAAAAATAGCCACATCTATGGAAGCGTTAACTAGAAAATCTCTAGCCTGAGCTATCTGGTTAGCTAATCTGGCCGCCTCTGGGAGAAGATTACTGTCGTGGACAGTAGAGGTTAACGCTTCTGCCCAGGCAGCGATTGCCTTAGCCACCCAGGTAGCGGCAAAGGATGGAAGAAGAGCTGCTCCTGAGGCCTCAAAGACTGAGCGAGCCAGGTAATCAATTTGACGGTCAGAAGGATTTTTGATTGATGAGCCGTCGGACAGAGATAAGACTGTTTTGGATGCGAGTCACGATACGGCAGGATCCACAGAAGGAGAGAGAAGCAACTCCTTCATCAGATCCTTGGAGAAAGGATATTTAGCTTCCGTGGCTTTTTGAGCCGTAAATCGCTTCTCCGGGTGTTCCCTGTGCTTTTGGACAATGTCCTGAAACTCAGGGTGATTAGCAAATACCTTTTGAACTCGTTTAGTCTTTTTAAAAGACACAACGTGATCCTGAGTGGATACAGATCCCTCATCCACCATTAGTGTTTTGTTGACTGCCTCAATAAGGGAGTCAAGTGTCTCCTGACCAATAGAGGAGTCCTGGGTTAAAGATTCCTCCAACTCGTATTCTGAGTCATGTACGCTGCGACCCTCGGGGGAGGGTGAGCGAGAAGATGAGCTGACAGATACTGAAGCTCAAGCATGGACGGGAGATGAGGGAAGGGTTCTTTTTATATATATATACACACAGTGTATATATAAACATAATTGGCATCAACTCATGTAAAAAAGACCAATCTTTTAAAATATAAGATTAAGCCAATCAAGAAGAGAAAAATGAGTCAAAACACCACCTTAGTGAAATATAATTAAGAGCAATCATGCATAATACCTGATGCAAAACAATCTCACTTGAAAATATTAGTTAGTTAAAAAAAAATTTCACCACTAAAAAAAAAAGATACTGCCTGTTTGCTACTAGGGTAACAATGCTGTACTAGAGAATCAGGTTTTCACACACCGTAATTTTTAATGCACAATTAAAGTAAAAAAAACAAAACCCCCCAAAAATGGCTGAATTGCTTATTTTTCACCCTTTGGAATTTTTCCCCTATTTAGTACATGGAACAACATCATTCTAAAGGACATATCATCTCACAAAAAGCAAAACTGCATAGAGCTATGTTGACAGACAATTATAAAATTATAGCTGTTCAAAGAACAAGTGGAAAAAAAATACTACTGCTGCTTCAACTTCGAGGAATTGTTGCACAAAGTAGTTTTGAATTGATGCATTTTTTACAGGATTCACCTCAAGAAAACTGCAATTTGCATCAAGCTTCAGTGTTGTCCCTAACCCTCACCCCTCCACCTTAGGCTCCGTCCTAGCTATGCCCTGACTCCCTTACAAACTATGCACCTACTATGGGGTAGCTGCCAAATGATCACTACATTTTGTGTAGTCCATAGTCTCACTACTCTTACAGAACGGAAGCCCCAATTATGAAGATGGTGACTTGATCTTTGTTTAGCCATACTGGATGCCCCCTTGCTATGGTAAGGGGCCTGAGTATAGAAAATATAGAATTTTAACTTGGCTTTATCAAATAATATCTGTAAAATCGGATTCACTTATACAGGGTGTACTCAGTAAGAACATCTCAATGCAATGGAATGGATCATCTATGAACCACCTTCCTCCCACATTACACAATGCTTGGATAAAGCCTGATGGTAGCGCACTGTGCAGTACAATTTTGTTGTTCCGTGTAATTATATTTAAGCAGGAGACACATGTAGAAATAAAAGATGAAATATGGCAACTAACATCTCGGCTGATACCAAACAGAACGTGCATTTGTGAAACCAATTTTCGTAATATCTGGAAATGAAATGTTTGAGCTCAAACAGCTTGCTCGTATAATCAGTCAAGCATTTGTGAGCTTTCCCAGCTAAGTCTGTTTATTAAAAACATGGCAGCGAGCACAGCTGGTGGGGTTGTCAGGCAGAACACGTGCCAGCTGAATTGATGTAAATTTCTCAGCTCTGATTCTTGGCAAATCACGTAGTGTATCAAATACGCAGGCACCAAAGAGCATTATCCAGAATCAGGGATTTAGGCCGACGTCCAAAAGGATTCTCCACATATTGTTTTGAAGAAGGCCAAACACATGTTGACCAGTGTCTGAAGTCCTCTATGGGGAATCTACAATGAAGGCTTAAGCATTTATGGTCCGGTCAGGGGTCCTGATGTGTCCACAATGGCATTTACCAGTGATAACTGTGACAAACACATCTGAGAGCCCCAGAAGAACATGTTATCTCCACTTTTGTGTCTTCAATGTAATGGTGAATGACATCAAATGGGCATCATATTGAGAAATATTAATGAATTAATATTATTTAGAAATTAAAGAGCTGTTAGAACTAAGTTCTGAAGCTTGAGATTGTTGTGTGGCTTGTGCTAAGTAACAATTATTCATTCAGGGTATCTTTTTAGCTATAAGGCCATGTTAACCCAGTGCGGTTTTTACTGCGGAACTGCCGCGATTTTGCCGCTGCGGGTCCGCAGCTGTTTTCCATGCAGGGTACAGTACAATGTACCCTATGGAAAACAGGAACCACTGTGCACATGATGCGGAAATGCACTAAAAAAATCCGCGCTGAATAGCTGCGGTAAAAAAGAAGGACCATGTCACTTCTTTGTGCGGAACTACAGCGGTTCTGCACCCATTGACCTCCATTGTGAGGTCAAACCCACAGTAAAACCCGCAGACGAAAAAAATATATCTGCGGGTTTTCTGCGGTTTGTGGTGAAAGAACCGCTGCAGCAGGAAGTGCGTGGGCGGAGTGTGGCTGCCCCCCCCGTATTCCAATCCCACCCCCCCATGCTCCGATGCCACCCCCCGTGCTCTGACGCCCCCCCGTGCCCTCATCTCCCCCCCTTATACTTACCGGGCCTCCCGGTGTTCGTCCGGCCGTCTTCTCCCTGGGCGCCGCCATCTTCCAAAATGGCGGGCGCATGCGCAGTGCGCCCGCCGAATCTGCCGGCCGGCAGATTCCTTCCAAAGTGCATTTTGATCACTGAGATATAATCTATCTCAGTGATCAAAATAAAAAAAAAAAAAATGACCCCCCCCTCCCCCCTTTGTCACCCCCATAGGTAGGAACAATAAAAAAATAAAGAATTTTTATTTTTTTCCCCACTACAGTTAGAACTAGGGTTAGGGGTAGGGTTAGGGTTAGGGGTATGGTTAGGGTTAGGGTTAGGGGTAGGGTTAGGGGTAGGGTTAGGGTTAGGGGTAGGGTTAGGGTATTTTCAGCCATTTTAACCCTAAAAAAACTTCCTAGAAAACACACAGACTCTGCAGAAAAAACTGCATAAAAAAAGCACTAAAAACCGCATCAAAAAACGCACCAAAAAAGCACCAAAAAACGCACCTGCGTTTTCTGCCAAGAGCTGTGGTTTTTAGTGCAGAAAAAACAGCAGGGAAATCAGGAACGTGTGAACATGGCCTAACTCTGGGTTACTTTACTGAAAGTGGTTTTCCTATGAACAAAAGTTCATTTTAATCAATAGATCTTGGCGTAATAATACGCTCCACAATTGGATATATTAAAAAAGTTTCTGTACTGAGATAATCTTATAAATGTGCCCCTGCTATGTACTGTGTAGTGGCTCTGTCTGACCGTACAGGAACATGGTCTGATCATACCACATCTCCTGGGCAGGGGAGGAAGCAAAAGAGTTAAATGAACATCACAAACGACACAGAAGGTAAAAAGTTCTTGTCATAGCTGGTCCAGCCATCATTATAATAAGGGTTTTAATGTGAAGCAGCATTATCCGTCATCAGCCAGTATCTGTATATCACTTCTCCCCTATGCCTCAAAACTACTGGAACAACACGTCCATCTTGATCTGTCCTCCCATCTATCTTCCTGCTCCTTCTTCGACCGCTTACAATCAGGCTTCCGGTCAAACCACTCCACTGATACTGCCCTTACTAAGGTCACCAATGACCTATTAACCACCAAGAGCAAGCAACACTACTCTATCCTCCTCCTCCTGGACCTGTCCTCTGCCTTTGACACAGTGGACTATTCCCTGTTGCTGCAAACCCTCTCATCCCTTGGCATTTCACACTTGGCCCTATCCTAGATCTCGTCATACATATCTGACTGGACATTCAGCATCTCCCAATCACACACCACCTCCTCACCTCGCCCCCTATCTGTCGGAGTCCTGAAAGGTTCAGTTCTAGGGCCCCTGCTCTTCTCCATCTACACCTTTGGCCTGGGACAGCTCATAGAATCTCACGGTTTTCAGTATCATCTCTATGCTGACAACACTTAGATTTACATCTCTGGACCAGATATCACCTCCCTACTAACCAGTATTCCTCAATGTCTGTCCACTATTTCATCCTTCTTCTCTGCTAGATTTCTAAAACTTAACATGGACAAAACAGAATTCATCATCTTTCCCCCATCTCATGCAACCCCCCCAACGAGCCTATCCATTTCAGTAAACGACTGCCCACTCTCCCCAGTCCCACAAGCTCGCTGTCTTGGGATAATCCTTGACACTGATCTCTCCTTCAAACCACATATCCAAGCCCTTTCCACTTCCTGCTGCCTTCAACTTAAAAATATTTCACGGATCCGTACATTCCTAAACCAAGAATCTGCAAAAACCCTAGTCCATGCCCTCATCATTTCCCACCTCAACTACTGTAACCTCCTGCTCTGTGGCCTCCCCTCTAACACTCTCGCACCCCTCCAATCTATTCTAAACTCTGCTGCCCAACTAATCCACCTGTCCCCCCACTATTCCCCGGCCTCTCCCCTTTGTCAATCCCTTCACTGGCTCCCCATTACCCAGAGACTCCAGTACAAAAGCCTAACCATGACATACAAAGCCATTCACAACCTGTCTCCTCCATACATCTGTGACCTCATCTTCCGGTACTTTCCTGCACGCAACCTCTGATCCTCACAAGATCTCCTTCTCTACTCCCCTCTTATCTCCTCTTCCCACATTCGCATACAAGATTTCTCTCGCGCATCACCCCTACTCTGGAACTCTCTACCCCAACTCATCAGACTCTCGCCTACCATCGAAACCTTCAAAAAGAACCTAAAGACTCACCTCTTCAGACAAGCCTACAACCTACAGTAACCACCGATCGCCGAAATCGCTGCACAACCAGCTCTACCCTCACCTATTGTATTTTCACCCATCCCTTGCAGGTTTTCTCTCCTTCTGTACCAGTTGTGACTTGTATTGTTCAAGATTATTGTACTTTTTTATAATGTATACCCCTCCTCACAAGTAAAGCGCCATGGAATAAATGACGCTGTAATAACAAATAATAATAATAATAATAAAAAGTGCTACTGAGTGTATGGAGAGAGTGGGAGCTGATGATGGAATGACAAGGGGAAAAAGTATGAAAAAGGCAGTGTGCATGATCAACTACCACTCCATTTGTATGGGGCATGAACCTCAGTTCTCGGAATGGGTGGGAGTCCCAGTGTTTGGACCCTCAGCAATCAGGAAGTTATCACCTGTCTCATGAACAAGGGATAACTTGCAAACTTGACAATATCGATTGGGAGGTACAGATGTTAATTAAAGCAGATTCCTTCCTTTCAGAGTTGGTTGCTGTGGTCTGGTAGAGCAGGTTGAAGCTCTATGCTGGCTCTTAAGCTCACAACTTGTAAATGGAGGAAGGCCCATCAGAATTGGTGCTTTGTCCCAGGAAAGATTGCCTTAGTAACTATTGCAGGCAAAGGAAGCTGTGCCTGCCCATAAGTAGAGGCTCAGGAGACTACTGGGACAGAGAGTCATGCAAATAGCCATCCATAGTGGGGGAAGAATAGAAACCTATCATGGTGTTGCGATGGCAGAGAGAAAGAGTTGCAAGGGTGGATGACGAAAAGCTGATCACTTAGACGATAGCCAGATGTAGCTACCAGGAGAGAATGGCTATTCCCATGGCTGTTCCAGGCACATGTCAGCTGTTCAAATGGAGGGAGTCTGCGAAAATGTACGCGTGATGTTAGAAAGGGGTTAAAAAGAGAAAACACAATAGTTTGACAGTAAATGGCTTCACCCAACCACTAACCATGAGTGGAGATAATGTTTTGGGGTTATCATTCATATCCAGTCCTAGTTTGGGGAGGCATTTATGCAGGAATGGCAGTAATGTATTCAGCTCGTTCAACTCCTGCATTGATCATACATGTCGCCAATCACTCTATTCTACTGTATGTCAGCAAGCAGTTTCTAATGGTATTCAGCTCTTTCAACTCCTGCATTGATCTGCATGTCTCCAATCACTCTATTCTATGTCAGCAAGCAGTTTCTAATGGTATTCAGCTCTTTCAACTCACTTTGCTTGTCCCTTAATGCCATGAGGTCATGTAACCTTCTCAAAGAAGTTTATGATCCATGTAGGCCTGGAAAGGTGTTTATTTGTGTCTTCGTTTATTGTCTCTTGCTGTCAACTTATTTGATTGCTAACAAGGTAAAATAGGGGTAGATCTAAGAGCAAGCCTCTTATATATTCAGACCTAGCTTGGTGAGGCATTTATGTACATTTATTCGAAGTAAATTTTCCAAAGTATTTCTTGCAGTTAAACATGGCAGTTAGACAGGGCAGGAGACTGGTAAGACATTTAAACAAACCTATTCCCAGTACAATTGGATTGCAACAAATATTCACCATATTCATTTGTATAATTTATATCCTGCTTGCTGCACTCACTCACATCCATGGTCTTTGCAGTAACTCTTTACACTCCATCCATATCAGCCCCTCTATCCTCTCCACTCCTATACATAGCACTCATGCTCTCTTTTCACATTGCTAAATTGCGCAGATCCATTCAGTCCCACCATCCAACACAAGAGACGCACTCACAAATCACTTAACCATCTGCTCACTCTTTCTATCCTCCTTCTCCTAGTCGCAGGAGTTATGCCTCCCATCTTCGGCAAGTCAAACCCCCCAACTGCTACACTCAGAAACCCATCAAATCTCATTAATATTCCCTGCATGCCTTCTGTCTCTTTTAATTGTGCCCTTTGGAATTCTTGCTCAGTGTGTAATACTCTCCTTCATCCATGACTTCTTCCTTTCTAATTCTGTTAACCTTCTCGCTCTTACTGAAACCTGGATCCAGCAGTCAGACATCACCGCTCCTGCTGCTCTTTCATATGGTGGACTACACTTCTCTCATACCCCAAGATGGGACAGCAGGGCATGAGGAGGCGTTTGTCTGCTTCTATCACCCAAATGTACGTTTCAGGTTATCCTTCAAGTACCCTCAATTGTCTTCCCTTCTTTTGAGGTCCATGCTATCAGACTCTACATCCCCTTCTCCATGCGAGTGGCAGTGGTGTATTGTCCTCCAGGCCCATCCCATTAGTTCCTGGATCACTTTTCCACCTGGCTTCCACATTTTGTCTCCTGTAACATCCCCACCCTTATCTTGGGAGACTTCAATATTCCCCATTGCTTTTCCCCTCTCCCCATCTGCTACTTACCTTTTATCTCTAGCTTCCTCCTTTGGCCTTTTGCAGCTTACGAATTCTCCAACGCATGAAAACAGAAACTACCTTTGATCTCGTCTTCTCCCGGCTTTGCTTATTGAACGATTTCACAAACTCCCCTCTTCCGCTCCCTGACCACAACCTTCTTTTATTCTCCATCAAGAACTGCCATCCCGCTCAGTTCACCCCCACATTCCATACTTATAGAAATATATAGGCCATTAATACCCTGAAAATTATGAAGGACTTGTAGTCATCATTGGCCCCTATCTCCTCCCTTTCATGTCCTGATTCTGCACTGAAGCATTATAATGGGACACTGCAACGTGCCCTGGATAAAGCTGCACCTCCTATACATAAAATAACTCTGCACAGACGGCGACAACCCTGTCACATGCTGCAAACATGTTTCCTACAGCGGTGCTACAGGTGCGCCGAACGCCTGTAGAAAAAATCCAATCTACCCAAAGATTTCATCCATTGTAAATTTATACTTAAAACATACAATACTGCTCTTCACCTCTCCAAACAAACCTATTTCAACACCCTCACTATCCAACAACCCTAAACATCTTTTTGACACTTTTCATTCCCTACTCAACCCAAGAGTGCAGGCCCCAACCACGGATCTCCAAGCTCACGATCTGGCCAATTACTTCAAAGGAAAAAATTGACCATATCCAACAGGAAATCTTCTCCCAGTCCCCTCATACCATGCAATGTCCTCCCTCCCCTAGTGTATCTAGCTCACTCTCTGATTTTGAACCAGTCACAGGAGAAGTGATCAGGCTCCTTGCATCTTCTCGCCCTACTACTTGTGCTAGTGACCCTATTCCATCACATCTCCTCCAGTCCCTTTCCCCTGCTGTCACCACTTACCTAACAAAAATATTCAGCCTCTCACTCTCTTCTGGTATCTTTCCATCAACATTTAAGCATGCCATCATACATCCATTACTTAAAAAACCATCCCTCGACCAAAACTGTGCTGCTAACTACAGACCTGTCCCTAATCTTCCCTTCGTCTCTAAACTCCTCAAACGCCTGGTCCACTACTGTCTTATCCGCTATCTCTCAGATAACTCTCTTCTCAACCCTCTTCAATCCAGTTTCCACTCTTTACACTCTACTGAAACTGGCCTCCCTAAAGTCTATAATGATCTACTTGCAGCTAAATCTAATGGTCAATATTCCATGCTAATTCTCCTATATCTCTCTGCAGCATTCAACACTGTGGATCACCAGCTCCTCCTCACTATGCTCCACACCATTGGCCTCAAGGACACTGTTCTCTCCTGGTTCTCTTCCTACCTCTTTGATCGCTCCTTCACTGTATCTTTTACTGGCTCCTCCTACTCTCATCTTCCCCTTACTGTTGGGGTTCCTCAAGGATCAGTCCTAAGCCCCTCCTCTTCTCTCTGTATACTGCCCCCATTACACAAATAATCAGTAGATTTGGTTTCCAATACCATCTCTATGCTGATGACACCCAATTATACACCTCCTCTCCTGACATCTTTTTAGAAAACACCAGTGATTGTCTTACCGCTGTCTCCGACATCATGTCCTCCCTCTATCTGAAATTGAACCTGTCAAAAACTGAATTCCTTGTCTTTCATTCACCCCCCACATCCGATCACTGACTCGCTCTTGTCATCTGCATCTCAAAAACCTTTCTAGAATTTGACCCTTTCTTACTTTCAACTCTGCAAAAACTTTTACTCTTTCTCTTATTCATTCTTGTCTGGACTATTGTAATTCTCTACTAATCGGTCTCCCTCTTACCCAACTCTTCCCTCTCCAATCTATCTTCAATGCTGCAGCCAGGATCATATTCCTCACCAACCGTTCCACTGATGCCTCAACCTTGTGCCAGTCATTATACTGGTTACCCATTCACTCCAGAATTCAGTATAAACTTATTACCCTCACCCACAAAGCACTCCATGGCTCAGCAGCACCCTACATCTCCTCTCTCATCTCAGTCTACCACCCTACCCGTGCCCTCCGTTCTGCTAATGACCTGAGGTTAACATCCTCAATAATCAGAACCTCCCACTCCTTACTGCCTCAACACATGATCAATCTAACTATCCCTGTGTTGCCCATTCAAAATCTTTGCCATAACCAGGTTCCTTGCATCATGTTCTCATACTCCCTATGCATTTAATAGCCCTCTGTATCTGTACTTTTACGTATTCTGGCTGATAACTGGTTCATGAAACATTACATGAACATCGATTTCTTACATTATGGCAGGCCGAACAACTAAAGCAATTGTTACCATCCACTATTCATGTCTCCCCTATTTCCTCATGGATTGTAAGCTAGACCCTCATTCCTCTTAGTATCTGATGATCTATGTGTTTATTGTTATGCTTAATGTGTATTGTCTGTACAAGTCTCCTCTAAAATGTAAGGTGCTGCGGAATATGTTAGCGCTATAGAAATAAAATTATCAAGGCCAAGAAAGCAAAAATTCTGCTGGGGTATGAAAACATTTGAGCACAACTGTATAAATACAGTAATTTGTAGTGTGAAGTCATGCTGACAGATTAGTTTAAACTCAATAATATATATCATTATGTAGAAAGATTCCCCTAGTGGTTATTTCTTGTAGTCAGAAATGTATTATTTATAGCAAAAGGTAGGAATTGGAGAACTTGGCGTGAAAAACCAAGCTCAAACTATTATACAGTTATATTATAAAATGAATCATTAATTATTTTAAAAGCTGGGCGCGCGACTGTTTTTTAGTGCAAGGTACGTAAAACTCAACTAAGTCTGTTCAATAGCAATACTAGGGCAGCACAGTGGTGCAGTGGTTAGCACTGCAGCCTTGCAGCGCTGGGGTCCTGGGTACTAATCCCACCCAGGACAACATCTGCAAGGAGTTTGTATGTTCTCCCCGTGTTTGCGTGGGTTTCCTCCGGGTTCTCCGGTTTCCTCCCACATTCCAAAGACATACTGATAGGGAATTTAGATTGTGATCCCCGATAGGGACAGTGATGATAATGTGTGCAACCTGTAAAGCGCTGCGGAATATGTTAGCGCTATATAAAAATAAAGATTATTATTAATACTTGATATATACACCATAAGAAGTCAGCTCCGCCTAGTGATGGGTGTAAGCAACTACAATTGTAATATATCTGTATTTAGTGGGAAAAGCATATTTCTGATTCAGAAATGGAAAAAAATTGTCAAGGCAAAATTCTTCCTGTTCTCATTGTGGAATAGGAGCAATTTTGCTTTGGGACACAGTAATTTTTGTCTATAATTGAGGTGAGCTGCATATACTAAACATTTATTTATAATATAAGGGACTGACCAGCCAAGTAAAAAGTTATTGGGGTTTGTTCCAAGCTTAAATTAAATGTCTACATAATTAACTGCAGAATTGCAATTTTACTGCTGATTCCTGGTCCCTAGTCCCGTCATGCCCATTTTTTCTTTATTGTGCTGGCATGAGACTATGATGTGCTGTGTACGAAGAGAGTGGCAGTCTACTATTATTGCTCATTCATAGACATAGAAGGGGTTTGGCTTCAGGGCCGGCTCCAGGTTTTTCTGGGCCCCGAGTCTGAGTGGGCCCCCGCTTTAACACATACCACAATACATGATGCACAGATACAGCAGAGAAATATAGCTATAGTACAATGCCAGATTTCACTTGTTACATGAGTGATAGCTATTGTAAATTCTACAATACCATACAGCAGAGGGGCTTTATATAAGTCAACCCCTTATATGCCAATTTTTGTGACCTACCCCCTCTTCCTCAGTTACCAGTAGGAATTTTATTGTTAGCTGAACTTGCTGCAAAGAAAAAACTGCATACATTGAATATGACAATATTTTAATGGAAAACTTTTTAAATTAAACATTAGAAAGTGTTAACATAGAACATTTGTAAAAGTGCAAAATGGGTATCACATAGCACAGCCACGTATAATATAACACAGCCCACGTAGCATATAGCACTTCCACGTAGTATATAGCACAGCCACGTAGTATATAACACAGCCCATGTAGTATATAACACAGCCCACACAGCATACAGCACAGCCATGTAGTATATAGCACAGCCATGTAGCATATAACACAGCCCACGTAGTATATAACACAGCCCACGTAGCATATAGCACAGCCTTGTAGTATATAGCACAGCCCGCATCTCCCTACCCCCGAGAATGACCCCACAGTCCAGTACTCACTGTAAGGCTATATGCACACATTGCGGATTGTATGCGTTCTTGCCTTGTTTTTCCGCTGCAAAAATGCATACACAACACAACCCATTGAATTCAATAGGATTCCGCAATGCTGTGCTAATGCTGCATAATTTTCCGCGGTGGAATCACATCGCAGAAAAATACGTGGCATCCTCATTCTTTGTGCGGAATCACGGCGATTCCACACACATAAGAATGCATTGATCCGCTTACTTTCCGCATGGGGCTATACCCACCATGTGCAAAGTAAGCGGATCATGTGCGGATTGAACCAGGGTGTGGAGGAGAGGAGACTCTCCTCCAGGGACTAGGCACCATATCCCTGTGAAAAAAATTAAAATAAAAAATAGTTATATACTCACCTTCTGGCAGCCCCCGGATCCAGCCCAGGCTTAGCGATGCTCCCAACAGCTCCCGTTCCCAGTAATGCCTTGCAACAATGAGCTGTGGTGACGTAGCGGTCTAGCATGATGCTACGTCTTCTGGGGTCATTGTCCCGACTCGCAAAGCATTGCTGGGAACGGGAGATTCCGGGAGCATTGTGAGGATTGGGTATGCTGTGGGGGCCGCCAGAAGGTGAGAATATCACGATTTTTTTAAAATTATTTTTAACACTGTGTCTTTTTACTATTGATGCTGCATAGGCAGCATCAATAGTGAAAAGTTGGTCACACTTGTCAAAATAGGCCCCCCGTCTTGCTAGGGCCCCGGAACTTGCCTGGGTGCGCCGGGTGCTGATGCCGACCCTGGTTGGCTTAGTTACTGAATTTCATCCTGACACACAGAGAATTTTGGAGATAGGGAGATTTTTGCCTGGATCAGGACCAGGAACTGATAGAGAAAGCATGTCATTGCTGGAGCCTTCATAAATAAAATGTATTGAAAAGTTCAATTAATATCAATTTGAAACAAATCCAAACCACTATTTATTTTGTTGGGCAACTTCTTTAATAATTAATCAATGACTTAATGGACTGGTAAGGTTTCAGCCTGCAGTCTTTATTATAAACTAGCTGAAGAGCCCGGCGTTGCCTGGGCATAGTAAATATCTGTGGTTAGTTATAGCACCTCACTTCTCTTATTTTCCCATCACGCCTCTCATTTTCCCAATCACATCTTTCATTTTCCCCCTCACATCTCTCATTTTCTCCCTCACTCCTCTCATTCCCCCCTAACACTTGTCATTTCAACGTCACATCTGTCATTTTCTGATCACTACACTATTTTTCCTCACTCCTCTCATTTTGCACTCACACCTTTTCATTTTCACCTCACACCTCTCATTTTCACCTCATCACCTCAGTATATACATGTTTGTCATCTCCCTTATATATAGTATACACCTGCATGTCATCTCCCTTATATATAGTATACATCTGTATGTCATCTCCTGTATATAGTATATACCTGTATGTCATCTCCCCTGTATATAGTATATACCTGCTGTGTGTCATCTCCCCTATACATAGTATATACCTGAATGTCATCTCCTTCTATATATAGTATATACCTGTATGTCATCTCCTCCTGTATATAGTATATACCTGTGTGTCATCTCCCCTGGATATAGTATATATCTGTGTGTCATCTCCTCCTGTATATAGTATATACATGCATGTCATCTTCTATATATAGCATATACCTGTATGTCATCTCCTCCTGTATATAGTATATACCTGTAGGTCATCTGCTCCTGTATATAGTATATACCTGTGTGTCATCTCCTCCTGTATATAGTATATACCTGTATGTCATCTCCTCCTGTATATATATGTACCTGTATGTCATCTCCTCCTCTATATAGTATATACCTGTGCGTCATCTCTCTTGTATATAGTATATATCTGTGTGTCATCTCCCCTGTATATAGTATATACCTGTGTGATCTCCTGTATTAGACCTCGTTAACACGTTATTTGCTCAGTATTTTTACCTCAGTATTTGTAAGCTAAATTGGCAGCCTGATAAATCCCCAGCCAACAGAAAGCCATCCCCCCTGGCAGTATATATTAGCTCACACATACACATAATAGACAGGTCATGTGACTGACAGCTGCCGTATTTCCTATATGGTACATTTGTTGCTCTTGTAGTTTGTCTGCTTATTAATCAGATTTTTATTTTTGAAGGATAATACCAGACTTGTGTGTGTTTTAGGGCGAGTTTCGTTTGTCAAGTTGTGTGTGTTGAGTTGCGTGTGGCGGCATCTATGTAGCGACTTTTGTGAGATGAGTTTTGTGTGGCGACATGCATGTAGCAACTTTTTGTGTGTCGAGTTGCATGTGACAGGTTAGTGTAGCAAGTTGTGTGCAGCAAGTTTTGCGCATGGCGAGTTTTGCATGTGGCGAGTTTTATGTGTGGTGCCTTTTGAGTATGTGCAAGTTTTGTGTGAGGCAACTTTTGCATGTGTTGCAACTTTTGTGCATGTGGCAATTTTTCCGCGTGTGCAAGTTTTGCGTGTAGCGAGTTTTCCATGAGGTGAGTTTTGCACTTGTGGCGAGTTTTGCAAGAGCCTAGTTTTTGCATGTGGCGAGTTCTGCGCGTGGCGAGTTTTGAGCGGCGACTTTTGTGTTTCGACTTTTATGTGGCGAGGTTGGTGTATTTGTGGTGAAATTTGTGCTGAGGGTAATAGGTGTTCAAGCACGTGGTAGTGTGTGGCGCATTTTGTGTGTGTGTTCATATCCCTGTGTGTGGTGAGTATCCCATGTCGGGGCCCCACCTTAGCAACTGTACGGTATATACTCTTTGGCGCCATCGCTCTCATTCCTTAAGTCCCCCTTGTTCACATCTGGCAGCCGTCAATTTGCCTCCAACACTTTTCCTTTCATTTTTTTCCCCATTATGTAGATAGGGGCAAAACTGTTTGGTGAATTGGAATGCGCGGGGTTAAAATTTCGCCTCACAACATAGCCTATGACGCTCTCGGGGTCCAGACGCGTGACTGTGCAAAATTTTGTGGCTGTAGCTGCGACGGTGCAGATGCCAATCCCGGACATACACACATACGCACACACACACACACACATTCAGCTTTATATATTAGATTGCTTGCAGTATTAATAGAGGTATAATACACTGACCAATATGGATCAGTGTTAGACATATAGAAAGCTTTCTGCCCTTGTAATCATATGAAGCAACTTGAAAATTTGAATTTTTGCTTTCTGATGTTAGATGCCCACTGATCATCGTATTCACCCTGCATATACAGTACATGATAGGAAACAGTGTGTCACGACACAGCTGTCGGGTGATCTGGGACCAGGGGCTCCTTCCCTGTCCTTATCTCTAGGGGGTGCCTTAGCTTGCCCTATTTCCCAGGATACTTCCGAAGGTGAAGTTGTCGGGGCCTCCACCCTTGCCCTGTCTTCTGAGTTAACCCCCAGTTTGTTCTCTTCCCCCACTCAGGGAAGAGGGGCGTTGTTGTACACTGCAGTACACCAACCCGACAAACAAGGCTAAACAAAGAAGGGTTAAAAGAAAACTCCAGCCATACAAAATATTCACTCATATATACAGTGAAGGAAATAATTACTTGATCCCTTGCTGATTGTGTAAGTTTGCCCACAGACAAAGACATGAACAGTCTGTAATTTTAAGGGTTAGTTTTAACATTGAGAGATAGAATATAAAAAATAAAATCCAGAAAATCACATTGTATAAATTATATACCGTATATACTCGAGTATAAGCCGACCCGAGTATAAGCCGACCCCCCTAATTTTGCCACAAAAAACTGGGAAAACTTATTGACTCGAGTATAAGCCTAGGGTAGAAAATGCAGCATTTACCGGTGAATTTCAAAAATAAAAATAGATGCTCCATACCGTTCATTATTGCCCCATAGATGCTCCATATACAACTGTGCTATATAGAATGCTCTGCACCTTTGATTATGGCCCCATAAATGCTCCTTATAATGTTGTGCCATATATGCTCTGCACTAGAGTTGAGCGACCTTGACCTTTTTAGAGTCGAGCCGGGTTTCGCGAAACCCGACTATCTCAAAAGTCGGGTCGAGTGAAATCGGCCGATTATGACGTAAAGTCGGGATCGACCGAAACACGAAACCCAATGCAAGTCAATGGGGCAGCATAGTCGGCAGTGAGTGGGGGCCAGGAAAACACCTAGAGTGCCCATTTTAATGTCAAAACCATCCATTCTTCTTAATGAAGCTTGTCAAGCGTAATTTACCTTATAATAATTGGAAGGCATTTGAAATTGGGGGTCATTTGGCTAAAGTTGTGTGGGGTAGGGCTGGTTCAAGTAATTAGTGGGCCCAAGAAATCTGGACCACGTCACGGCAGTGGAGCAGGGAGAGGTAAGTATTTCAACTTTGCAAGTGCTGTGATCCTGAGCAAGCAGGGGGGGCCCACTTGTTGGCATTGGCACTGGCACAGGGCCCCTCAAAGTACAGCGGTGTGTTTGCACGGCGGGGGCGCCTCCCACCGGCAGCAACACTTTTGCGTACTATGAGAGGCCCTGTGCCAGTGACGTCGCCAACTAGTATTCCTCCCCCCACCTGATGAAGGAACCTGCACTTTCATCTGCACCTTCCTCTTTGTCCCCGTGTAAGGTGGTATGGTATGCGGGAAGAGCAACCT
Organism: Ranitomeya imitator; assembly: GCF_032444005.1. NCBI lineage: Eukaryota > Metazoa > Chordata > Amphibia > Anura > Dendrobatidae > Ranitomeya > Ranitomeya imitator. The sequence continues at coordinate 622,503,366 of NC_091283.1, forward strand.
GACTTTCAGCAGGGTCACAATGTTGTTGTGTAGCATGCACGGGGAATGTTGCGTTATGGGTCAATGTACCAGCAGACTCATCTATCACTGGCTGGGCAATGGGCACGATGAAGTGGAAACACAGATATAGGCCCAAAGAATAAAGTGGGCTAAATGCAGTTCAAAATTGGTAACACAGGAATAACCAGGGGGCATTGCAGTGGAGGACAACTGGAATGAGAGGCTGACACAGAGAGTAGGGCCAAATCAGTAAGTAGTCGAAATGCAGTTCAAAATTGGCAACTGTAGTAAACAGGCGGCACAGCTTTGTTCAGTGGAGGAGAACAGCAAGGAGTGGCAGACACCGATAGTAGGCCCCAACCCAACTAGTAGGCCAAATGCAGTCCAACATTAACAACTACTTAACGAGAGCCTGAAAATGGAATTTCAGGACAGGAAACCAGGAGAACAGCAAGGAGTGGCAGACACCGATAGTAGGCCCCAAACCAACTAGTACGCCAAATGCAGTTGTTCCATTTAACCACAATTTAATGAGAGCCTGAAGATAGAAGCTCAGGAAAGGCAACCTGGGGAACACCTTGGAGTGTAACACACCATCTCTCTCCACCCCATACCCATTTTGTAGGCCTAATGCAGTGTACTTTTCTACAACTACTAAACGAGAGTCGGAAGACCGAAGCAATGGCAAGGAAACCTGGGGAACACCTTGGAGTGTAACACACCATCTCTCTCCACCCCATACCCAATTTGTAGGCCTAATGCAGTGTAGTTTCCAAGAACTACTAAACGAGAGCCGGAAGATCGAAGCTCAGGAAAGGCAACCTGGGGAACACCTTGGAGTGTAACACACCCTCTCTCTACACCCCATACCCAATTTGAAGGCCTAATGCAGTGTAGTTTCAAAGAACTACTAAACGAGAGCCGGAAGATCGAAGCTCAGGAAAGGCAACCTGGGGAACACCTTGGAGTGTAACAAACCCTCTCTCTACACCCCATACCCAATTTGTAGGCCTAATGCAGCGTAGTTTCCGACAACTACTAAACGAGAGCATGAAGATCGAAGCTCAGGAAAGGCAACCTGGGGAACACCTTGGAGTGTAACACACCCTCTCTCTACACCCCATACCCAATTTGAAGGCCTAATGCAGTGTAGTTTCCAAGAACTACTAAACGAGAGCCGGAAGATCGAAGCTCAGGAAAGGCAACCTGGAGAACACCTTGGAGTGGAACACACCATCTCTCTACACCCCATACCCAATTTGAAGGCCTAATGCAGCGTAGTTTCCAACAACTACTAAACGAGAGCCGGAAGATCGAAGCTCAGGAAAGGCAACCTGGGGAACACCTTGGAGTGTAACAAACCCTCTCTCTACACCCCATACCCAATTTGTAGGCCTAATGCAGCGTAGTTTCCGACAACTACTAAACGAGAGCATGAAGATCGAAGCTCAGGAAAGGCAACCTGGGGAACACCTTGGAGTGTAACACACCCTCTCTCTACACCCCATACCCAATTTGAAGGCCTAATGCAGTGTAGTTTCCAAGAACTACTAAACGAGAGCCGGAAGATCGAAGCTCAGGAAAGGCAACCTGGAGAACACCTTGGAGTGGAACACACCATCTCTCTACACCCCATACCCAATTTGAAGGCCTAATGCAGCGTAGTTTCCAACAACTACTAAACGAGAGCCGGAAGATCGAAGCTCAGGAAAGGCAACCTGGGGAACACCTTGGAGTGTAACAAACCCTCTCTCTACACCCCATACCCAATTTGTAGGCCTAATGCAGCGTAGTTTCCGACAACTACTAAACGAGAGCATGAAGATCGAAGCTCAGGAAAGGCAACCTGGGGAACACCTTGGAGTGTAACACACCCTCTCTCTACACCCCATACCCAATTTGAAGGCCTAATGCAGTGTAGTTTCCAAGAACTACTAAACGAGAGCCGGAAGATCGAAGCTCAGGAAAGGCAACCTGGGGAACACCTTGGAGTGTAACACAACGTCTCTCTACACCACGGAAGGGCTGATTCTTAGGAAGGAAGGCTGTTGGAAATAAGCATTGCGCGTCCGAGGGTGATTATATTCTTATTAGGTATATACTCACCCTCGGACGCGCCCTGCTTCTTTATTTGGAATGAATGTTTATTTGCAATGTGGTGTTGACTTTCTCTATTATTTTGGTAATTAATGATTTTATTATTTTCATTGTTTTGCATCTTCTCGGCAATAATATAAAGAAGACGCGACAGGACAACACTCGGTGGATGCCATATGTGTGTTTTCAATTTAAAAAACCTTTCAGTTAACTACTTGCAGGAGAAAGTAATTGTAGCTGGTGGCCATTTTTAGTACTGTACCAGATTTTAGTTGTGTGTTTGTTTTTAATGTTAAAATGTCTGCATTTGATATCTCACCAGTATTTTCTTTTTTATAAGCAAAATCCTTTTTTTTTTATTTTATGATGTTGGTTCAAGGGGTACACGGGCAGCAGTAGACAGGTCAGTGGAGGCCTAGTGGAAGGAGGGACCGCAGACAGGCTTCGAAGCCCTAACATAATAAATTGGGCTGCCTGTAGGCAATTTAAAATTGGTTCCAGGGGAACACGGGCAGCAGTAGACAGGTCATTGGAGGCCTAGAGGAAGGAGGGACCGCAGATGCGCCAATGTTTCCCCCATACCAAATTTGTAGGCCTAATGCAGCGTAGTTTCCGACAACTACTAAACGAGAGCATGAAGATCGAAGCTCAGGAAAGGCAACCTGGGGAACACCTTGGAGTGTAACACACCCTCTCTCTACACCCCATACCCAATTTGAAGGCCTAATGCAGTGTAGTTTCCAAGAAATACTAAACGAGAGCCGGAAGATCGAAGCTCAGGAAAGGCAACCTGGGGAACACCTTGGAGTGGAACACACCATCTCTCTACACCCCATACCCAATTTGAAGGCCTAATGCAGCGTAGTTTCCAACAACTACTAAACGAGAGCCGGAAGATCGAAGCTCAGGAAAGGCAACCTGGGGAACACCTTGGAGTGTAACACAACGTCTCTCTACACCACGGAAGGGCTGATTCTTAGGAAGGAAGGCTGTTGGAAATAAGCATTGCGCGTCCGAGGGTGATTATATTCTTATTAGGTATATACTCACCCTCGGACGCGCCCTGCTTCTTTATTTGGAATGAATGTTTATTTGCAATGTGGTGTTGACTTTCTCTATTATTTTGGTAATTAATGATTTTATTATTTTCATTGTTTTGCATCTTCTCGGCAATAATATAAAGAAGACGCGACAGGACAACACTCGGTGGATGCCATATGTGTGTTTTCAATTTAAAAAACCTTTCAGTTAACTACTTGCAGGAGAAAGTAATTGTAGCTGGTGGCCATTTTTAGTACTGTACCAGATTTTAGTTGTGTGTTTGTTTTTAATGTTAAAATGTCTGCATTTGATATCTCTCCAGTATTTTCTTTTTTGTAAGCAAAATACTTATTTTTATATTTTCTGATGTTGGTTCCAGGGGTACACGGGCAGCAGTGCCCTGGTCAGTGTAGTAGTAGTTGAAAGAATGGACCGCAGACAGGCATCGAAGGCCTAAAATAAAAAAATTGGGCTGGCTGTAGGCAATTTTAAATTGGTTCCAGGGGTACACGGGCAGCAGTGGTGTGGTCAGTGGAGGCCTAGTGGAAGGAGTGACCGCAGACAGGCATCGAAGGCCTAAAATAATAACACATGGCTGTAGGCAATTTTAAATTGGTTCCAGGGGTACACGGGCAGCAGTGACCTGGTCAGTGTAGTAGTAGTTGAAAGAATGGACCGCAGACAGGCATCGAAGGCCTAAAATAATAACACATGGCTGTAGGCAATTTTAAATTGGTTCCAGGGGTACACGGGCAGCAGTGACCTGGTCAGTGTAGTAGTAGTTGAAAGAATGGACCGCAGACAGGCATCGAAGGCCTAAAATAAAAAAATTGGGCTGGCTGTAGGCAATTTTAAATTGGTTCCAGGGGTACACGGGCAGCAGTGGTGTGGTCAGTGGAGGCCTAGTGGAAGGAGTGACCGCAGACAGGCATCGAAGGCCTAAAATAATAACACATGGCTGTAGGCAATTTTAAATTGGTTCCAGGGGTACACGGGCAGCAGTGCCCTGGTCAGTGTAGTAGTAGTTGAAAGAATGGACCGCAGACAGGCATCGAAGGCCTAAAATAATAACACATGGCTGTAGGCAATTTTAAATTGGTTCCAGGGGTACACGGGCAGCAGTGGTGTGGTCAGTGGAGGCCTAGTGGAAGGAGTGACCGCAGACAGGCATCGAAGGCCTAAAATAATAACACATGGCTGTAGGCAATTTTAAATTGGTTCCAGGGGTACACGGGCAGCAGTGACCTGGTCAGTGTAGTAGTAGTTGAAAGAATGGACCGCAGACAGGCATCGAAGGCCTAAAATAAAAAAATTGGGCTGGCTGTAGGCAATTTTAAATTGGTTCCAGGGGTACACGGGCAGCAGTGATGTGGTCAGTGGAGGCCTAGTGGAAGGAGTGACCGCAGACAGGCATCGAAGGCCTAAAATAATAACACATGGCTGTAGGCAATTTTAAATTGGTTCCAGGGGTACACGGGCAGCAGTGACCTGGTCAGTGTAGTAGTAGTTGAAAGAATGGACCGCAGACAGGCATCGAAGGCCTAAAATAAAAAAATTGGGCTGGCTGTAGGCAATTTTAAATTGGTTCCAGGGGTACACGGGCAGCAGTGACCTGGTCAGTGTAGTAGTAGTTGAAAGAATGGACCGCAGACAGGCATCGAAGGCCTAAAATAAAAAAATTGGGCTGGCTGTAGGCAATTTTAAATTGGTTCCAGGGGTACACGGGCAGCAGTGGTGTGGTCAGTGGAGGCGTAGTGGAAGGAGTGACCGCAGACAGGCATCGAAGGCCTAAAATAATAACACATGGCTGTAGGCAATTTTAAATTGGTTCCAGGGGTACACGGGCAGCAGTGCCCTGGTCAGTGTAGTAGTAGTTGAAAGAATGGACCGCAGACAGGCATCGAAGGCCTAAAATAATAACACATGGCTGTAGGCAATTTTAAATTGGTTCCAGGGGTACACGGGCAGCAGTGGTGTGGTCAGTGGAGGCCTAGTGGAAGGAGTGACCGCAGACAGGCATCGAAGGCCTAAAATAATAACACATGGCTGTAGGCAATTTTAAATTGGTTCCAGGGGTACACGGGCAGCAGTGGTGTGGTCAGTGGAGGCCTAGTGGAAGGAGTGACCGCAGACAGGCATCGAAGGCCTAAAATAATAACACATGGCTGTAGGCAATTTTAAATTGGTTCCAGGGGTACACGGGCAGCAGTGACCTGGTCAGTGTAGTAGTAGTTGAAAGAATGGACCGCAGACAGGCATCGAAGGCCTAAAATAAAAAAATTGGGCTGGCTGTAGGCAATTTTAAATTGGTTCCAGGGGTACACGGGCAGCAGTGGTGTGGTCAGTGGAGGCCTAGTGGAAGGAGTGACCACAGACAGGCATCGAAGGCCTAACATAACAAAAATGTCAATACAATGGTATTGTCAGTGGCAGGCATTGAAGGATGTCAGCGCATAGACTAAACATTGGTGGAGCTGTGAGATAATCTTGCAAGTGGTAGAGCACTGTTTGAGCTGGGGGGGGGGAAACTGTCTTGTGGCCGGCGGTACAGGCCCAGGGCCCCTCATATTACAACGGTGTGTCTGACGTTGGGTGCGCACCACCACCGCCAGAGACACTTTATTGTACTAGGAGGGACCCAGTGGCAGTGCCGTCGACCAAAAGCGGGCTCACCCACCTCTTCAGACAAACTGCACTCTCACGGGTGCTGTCGCCAAGTGTCGATACCACGGCCCCGTGTGGGGAGTTTGGCCATTTAGTGAGGTGTAAACATGTCGTATGCTGGACAATCAGGTGCTGAAAATTACGAGATTGGAAAAGGCATTCAGAATAGTCCACAGGCAAGACCTTTTCATAGGAAAGCTAGGTGTCAGCCGGGCAAGGTGGGGCAAAAGATTTCGAAATCCAGTTGTGGTTCATTTTAATGAAGGTTAGATCATCTACATTTTGGGTAGCCAGACGAGTCCTTTTTTCTGTTAGTATTGAACCTGCAGCACTGAATACTCTTTCTGATAGGACACTAGCTGCCGGGCAAGCAAGCTCCTGCAATGCATATTCTGCCAATTCTGGCCAGGTGTCTAATTTTGATGCCCAGTAATCAAATGGGAATGACGGTTGAGGGAGAACATCGATAAGGGATGAAAAATAGTTTGTAACCATACTGGACAAATGTCTCCTGTCACTTTGAATTGATGCTGCAGTACCTGTCCTGTCTGCGGTCATAGCAAAATCACTCCACAACCTGGTCAGAAAACCCCTCTGGCCAACGCCACTTCTGATTTCTGCCCCTCTAACTCCTCTGGTCTGCTGGCCCCTGCAGCTCGTGTGAGAACGATCACGGGCGCTGTGTGCAGGGAATGCCAGAAGCAAACGGTCAACAAGAGTTGATTGTTTGGTTGCTAATATTAGTTCCAAGTTCTCATGTGGCATTATATTTTGCAATTTGCCTTTATAGCGAGGATCAAGGAGGCAGGCCAACCAGTAATCGTCATCATTCATCATTTTAGTTATGCGTGTGTCCCTTTTGAGGATACGTAAGGCATAATCCGCCATGTGGGCCAAAGTTCCAGTTCTCAAATCTGCGGTTGTGCTTGGTTGAGGGGCAGTTTCAGGCAAATCCACGTCACTTGTGTCCCTCAAAAAACCAGAACCCGGCCTTGCCGCGCCACCAATTTCCAGTGGCCCCGGAAAAGCTTCCTCATTAAAAATATAATCATCCCCATCATCCTCCTCGTCCTCCTCTTCGCCCGCTACCTCGTCCTGTACACTGCCCTGGCCAGACAATGGCTGACTGTCATCAAGGCTTTCCTCTTCCTCAGCTGCAGACGCCTGATCCTTTATGTGCGTCAAACTTTGCATCAGCAGACGCATTAGGGGGATGCTCATGCTTATTATGGCGTTGTCTGCACTAACCAGCCGTGTGCATTCCTCAAAACACTGAAGGACTTGACACATGTCTTGAATCTTCGACCACTGCACACCTGACAACTCCATGTCTGCCATCCTACTGCCTGCCCGTGTATGTGTATCCTCCCACAAAAACATAACAGCCCGCCTCTGTTCACACAGTCTCTGAAGCATGTGCAGTGTTGAGTTCCACCTTGTTGCAACGTCTATGATTAGGCGATGCTGGGGAAGGTTCAAAGAACGCTGATAGGTCTGCATACGGCTGGAGTGTACGGGCGAACGGCGGATATGTGAGCAAAGTCCACGCACTTTGAGGAGCAGGTCGGATAACCCCGGATAACTTTTCAGGAAGCACTGCACCACCAGGTTTAAGGTGTGAGCCAGGCAAGGAATGTGTTTCAGTTGGGAAAGGGAGATGGCAGCCATGAAATTCCTTCCGTTATCACTCACTACCTTGCCTGCCTCAAGATCTACAGTGCCCAGCCACGACTGCGTTTCTTTCTGCAAGAACTCGGACAGAACTTCCGCGGTGTGTCTGTTGTCGCCCAAACACTTCATAGCCAATACAGCCTGCTGACGTTTGCCAGTAGCTGCCCCATAATGGGAGACCTGGTGTGCAACAGTGGCAGCTGCGGATGGAGTGGTTGTGCGACTGCGGTCTGTGGACGAGCTCTTGCTTCTGCAGGAGGACGAAGAGGAGGAGGAGGGGGTGCGAACGGCTACAGCCAATTGTTTCCTAGACCGTGGGCTAGGCAGAACTGTCCCAAACTTGCTGTCCCCTGTGGACCCTGCATCCACCACATTTACCCAGTGTGCCGTGATGGACACGTAACGTCCCTGGCCATGCCTACTGGTCCATGCATCTGTTGTCAGGTGCACCTTTGTGCTCACAGATTGCCTGAGTGCATGGACGATGCGCTCTTTAACATGCTGGTGGAGGGCTGGGATGGCTTTTCTGGAAAAAAAGTGTCGACTGGGTAGCTCGTAGCGTGGTACAGCGTAGTCCATCAGGGCTTTGAAAGCTTCGCTTTCAACTAACCAGTAGGGCATCATCTCTAACGAGATTAGTCTAGCTATGTGTGCGTTCAAACCCTGTGTACGCGGATGCGAGGCTAAGTACTTCCTTTTTCTAACCATAGTCTCATGTAGGGTGAGCTGGACTGGAGAGCTGGAGATCGTGGAACTAGCGGGGGTGCCGGTGGACATGGCAGACTGAGAGACGGTGGGAGATGGTATTGTTGCCACCGGTGCCCTAGATGCAGTGTTTCCTACTACAAAACTGGTGATTCCCTGACCCTGACGGCTTTGGCCTGGCAAAGAAACCTGCACAGATACTGCAGATTGTGCGGAAAATGGTGGCCCTACACTGCCGGAACGGATGTTGCGTTGCTGACTAGCTTCATTGGCCGAGGGTGCTACAACCTTAAGGGACGTTTGGTAGTTAGTCCAGGCTTGCAAATGCATGGTGGTTAAATGTCTATGCATGCAACTTGTATTGAGACTTTTCAGATTCTGTCCTCTGCTTAAGGTAGTTGAACATTTTTGACAGATGACTTTGCGCTGATCAATTGGATGTTGTTTAAAAAAATGCCAGACTGCACTCTTTCTAGCATCGGATACCTTTTCAGGCATTGCAGACTGAGCTTTAACCGGATGGCCACGCTGTCCTCCAACAGGTTTTAGCTTTGCCACGCGTTTTGGGCAAGATACGGGCCCGGCAGATGGAACCTGTTGCGATGTTGATGCCTGCTGCGGCCCCTCCTCCTCCGCTTCAAAACTGCTGCCGCCTGCACCCTGTTCCCCCAATGGCTGCCAATCGGGGTCAAGAACTGGGTCATCTATTACCTCTTCTTGTAGCTCGTGTGCAACTTCGTCTGTGTCACCGTGGCGGTCGGTGGTATAGCGTTCGTGATGGGGCAACATAGTCTCATCAGGGTCTGATTCTTGATCAGCACCCTGCGATGGCAATGTTGTGGTCTGAGTCACAGGACCAGGATAGTAGTCTGGCTGTGGCTGTGCATCAGTGCACTCCATGTCAGATTCAACTTGTAATGGGCATGGACTGTTAACTGCTTCACTTTCTAATCCAGGGACGGTATGTGTAAAGAGCTCCATGGAGTAACCCGTTGTGTCGCCTGCTGCATTCTTCTCTGTTGTTGTTTTTGCTGTTGTTGTTTTTGCTGAAGAGGACAAGGAAGCGACTTGTCCCTGACCGTGAACATCCACTAACGACGCGCTGCTTTGACATTTACCAGTTTCACGAGAGGAGGCAAAAGAGCTAGAGGCTGAGTCAGCAAGATAAGCCAAAACTTGCTCTTGCTGCTCCGGCTTTAAAAGCGGTTTTCCTACTCCCAGAAAAGGGAGCATTCGAGGCCTTGTGTAGCCAGACGACGAACCTGGCTCCACAGCTCCAGACTTAGGTGCAATATTTTTTTTCCCACGACCAGCTGATGCTCCACCACTACCACTACCCTCATTACCAGCTGACAATGAACGCCCCCGGCCACGACCTCTTCCACCAGACTTCCTCATTGTTTTAAAAACGTTAACAAACGAACGGTATTTGTTGCTGTCACACAACTTACACGGTGAGCTATAACTTCAGTATGATTTAGCTACCCTTTACAGGTGGGTGAGACCACAACGAAAATCAGCCACAATGTTACACACTCTGTTGTTGTTGGCAACAAATGAGATGGCACACACGCAGGACTGTCACTGAAGCGCAAATGTAAATATTTATCTCCCACTGATTTGTGTTTGTTTTTTTTAAAAGGGAGACTTCAGAAAAAAAAAAAATTAAAAAAAAATTATTTTTTACAGAAGAATTTATAAAACAAATAAAATGAAATGATTGTTTCAGGGAGAATTTAGGAAAAAAAAAAAAAAAAAAAGGCTTTGTAGGGCCCACTGAGTGAGAGAGGACGCACACAGGAGTCAGGAGTGGCACACAAGCCCAGAGGCCAATATTAATCTCCCACCGATTGATTTAGTTATTTTTTTTGGTAGATTTTGGAACCCAAATCAAGCAAAAAAATTAATAGGCTTTCTATGGCCCACAATTGGGGAGAGAGAGAGAGATGGCACACCCAGGAGTCAAGACTGGCACACAAGCAGAAGGGGCAATATGAATCTCCCACAGATTTTTTTTTTTTTTTTTTTTTTTCAGGGAGACTTGAGAGAAAAAAAAATACAAAAAAAATGATTTTTTTCAGGAATAATTTAGAAACCAAAGAAAATAAAATGATTGTTTCAGGGAGAATTTAGAAAACAAATAAAACAAAAAATAGGCTTTCTAGGGCCCACTGAGTGACAGATGACGCACACAGGAGTCAGGAGTGGCACACAAGCCCAGAGGCCAATATTAATCTCCCACTGATTGATTTAGTGATTTTTTTTGGTAGATTTTGGAACCCAAATCAAGCAAAAAAATTAATAGGCTTTCTATGGCCCACAATTGGGGAGAGAGAGAGATGGCACACCCAGGAGTCAAGACTGGCACACAAGCAGAAGGGGCAATATGAATCTCCCACAGATTTTTTTTTTTTTTTTTTTTTTTTAAGAAAGACTTGAGAGAAAAAAAAATACCAAAAAAATGATTTTTTTCAGGAATAATTTAGAAACCAAAGAAAATAAAATGATTGTTTCAGGGAGAATTTAGAAAACAAATAAAACAAAAAATAGGCTTTCTAGGGCCCACTGAGTGACAGATGACGCACACAGGAGTCAGGAGTGGCACACAAGCCCAGAGGCCAATATTAATCTCCCACTGATTGATTTAGTGATTTTTTTTGGTAGATTTTGGAACCCAAATCAAGCAAAAAAATTAATAGGCTTTCTATGGCCCACAATTGGGGAGAGAGAGAGAGATGGCACACCCAGGAGTCAAGACTGGCACACAAGCAGAAGGGGCAATATGAATCTCCCACAGATTTTTTTTTTTTTTTTTTTTAAGAAAGACTTGAGAGGAAAAAAAATACCAAAAAAATGATTTTTTTCAGGAATAATTTAGAAACCAAAGAAAATAAAATGATTGTTTCAGGGAGAATTTAGAAAACAAATAAAACAAAAAATAGGCTTTCTAGGGCCCACTGAGTGACAGATGACGCACACAGGAGTCAGGAGTGGCACACAAGCCCAGAGGCCAATATTAATCTCCCACTGATTGATTTAGTGATTTTTTTTGGTAGATTTTGGAACCCAAATCAAGCAAAAAAATTAATAGGCTTTCTATGGCCCACAATTGGGGAGAGAGAGAGAGATGGCACACCCAGGAGTCAAGACTGGCACACAAGCAGAAGGGGCAATATGAATCTCCCACAGTTTTTTTTTTTTTTTTTTCAGGGAGACTTGAGAGAAAAAAAAATACCAAAAAAATGATTTTTTTCAGGAATAATTTAGAAACCAAAGAAAATAAAATGATTGTTTCAGGGAGAATTTAGAAAACAAATAAAACAAAAAATAGGCTTTCTAGGGCCCACTGAGTGACAGATGACGCACACAGGAGTCAGGAGTGGCACACAAGCCCAGAGACCAATATTAATCTCCCACTGATTGATTTAGTGATTTTTTTTGGTAGATTTTGGAACCCAAATCAAGCAAAAAAATTATTAGGCTTTCTATGGCCCACAATTGGGGAGAGAGAGAGAGATGGCACACCCAGGAGTCAAGACTGGCACACAAGCAGAAGGGGCAATATGAATCTCCCACAGTTTTTTTTTTTTTTTTTCAGGGAGACTTGAGAGAAAAAAAAATACCAAAAAAATGATTTTTTTCAGGAATAATTTAGAAACCAAAGAAAATAAAATGATTGTTTCAGGGAGAATTTAGAAAACAAATAAAACAAAAAATAGGCTTTCTAGGGCCCACTGAGTGACAGATGACGCACACAGGAGTCAGGAGTGGCACACAAGCCCAGAGGCCAATATTAATCTCCCACTGATTGATTTAGTGATTTTTTTTTGGTAGATTTTGGAACCCAAATCAAGCAAAAAAATTAATAGGCTATCTATGGCCCACAATTGGGGAGAGAGAGAGAGATGGCACACCCAGGAGTCAAGACTGGCACACAAGCAGAAGGGGCAATATGAATCTCCCAGTTTTTTTTTTGTTTTTTTTTTTCAGGGAGACTTGAGAGAAAAAAAAATACCAAAAAAATGATTTTTTTCAGGAATAATTTAGAAACCAAAGAAAATAAAATGATTGTTTCAGGGAGAATTTAGAAAACAAATAAAACAAAAAATAGGCTTTCTAGGGCCCACTGAGTGACAGATGACGCACACAGGAGTCAGGAGTGGCACACAAGCCCAGAGGCCAATATTAATCTCCCACTGATTGATTTAGTGATTTTTTTCAGGTAGGTTTTGGAACCCAAATCAAGCAAAAAAATTAATAGGCTTTCTATGGCCCACTATTTGTGAGAGAGATGGCACGCTCAGGACTGGCACACAAGCCCAGAGGCCAATATTAATCTCCCATTTTTTTTTTTTCCAGGGAAAATTTATAAACCCAATAAAAAAAATAATAATAAATAGGCTTTCTATGGCCCACTATCTGAGAGAGAGAGATGGCACGCTTAGGACTGGCACACAAGCCCAAAGCCCAATATTAATATCCCACTGATTGATTTAATGATTTTTTCAGGTAGAATTTAGAACCCAAATCAAGCAAAAAAATTAATAGGCTTTCTATGGCCCACTGAGTGAGAGATGGCACACACAGGAGTAAGGAGTGGCACACAAGCCCTGAGGCCAATATTTTTCTCCCACTGATTGATTGATTGATTTTTTCAGGTAGAATTAGGAACCCAAATCAACCCAAAAAATAAATAGGCTTTCTATGGCCCACTATTTGTGAGAGAGATGGCACGCTCAGGACTGGCACACAAGCCCAGAGGCCAATATTAATCTCCCACTTTTTTTTTTTTTCCAGGGAAAATTTATAAACCCAATAAAAAAAATAATAATAAATAGGCTTTCTATGGCCCACTATCTGAGAGAGAGAGATGGCACGCTTAGGACTGGCACACAAGCCCAAAGGCCAATATTAATCTCCCACTGATTGATTGATTGATTTTTTCAGGTAGAATCATGAACCCAAATCAACCAAAAAAATAAATAGGCTTTCTATGGCCCACTATTTGTGAGAGAGATGGCACGCTCAGGACTGGCACACAAGCCCAGAGGCCAATATTAATCTCCCACTTTTTTTTTTTTTCCAGGGAAAATTTATAAACCCAATAAAATAATAAAAAAATAGGCTTTCTATGGCCCACTATCTGAGAGAGAGAGATGGCACGCTTAGGACTGGCACACAAGCCCAAAGGCCAATATTAATCTCCCACTGATTGATTTATTGATTTTTTCAGGTAGAATTTAGAACCCAAATCAAGCAAAAAAATTAATAGGCTTTCTATGGCCCACTGAGTGAGAGATGGCACACACAGGAGTAAGGAGTGGCACACAAGCCCTGAGGCCAATATTTTTCTCCCACTGATTGATGTTGTGATTTTTTCTGGTAGATTTTGGAACCCAAATCAAGCAAAAAAATAAATAGGCTTTCTATGGCCCACTGAGTGAGAGATGACACAGACAGAGATGGCACTCTAGCAGAAATGTCAATTTTAATCTCCCACAAAAAAAAAAAAAAAAAAAAAAAGGAACTGTCCTTCAATTACTATCTCCCTGCAGTAATCTCAGCCAGGTATGGCAGGCAGCAATAAGGAGTGGACTGATGCACAAATTAAATAAAAAGTGTGGACAAACAAACAAGATAGCTGTGCAGAAAGGAAGGAACAAGAGGAGTTGTGCTTTGAAAAAAGCAGTTGGTTTGCACAGCGGCGTACACACAGCAATGCAGCTATCAGGGAGCCTTCTAGGGCAGCCCAATGAGCTACAGCGCTGAGGAAAAAAAAAAAAAAAGGAGCTTCCACTGTCCCTGCACACCGAAGGTGGTGTTGGGCAGTGGAAATCGCTACAGCACAAGCGGTTTTGTGGTTAATGGACCCTGCCTAACGCTATCCCTGCTTCTGACGAAGCGGCAGCAACCTCTCCCTAAGCTCAGATCAGCAGCAGTAACATGGCGGTCGGCGGGAACTCCCCTTTATAGCCCCTGTGACGCCGCAGACAGCAAGCCAATCACTGCAATGCCCTTCTCTAAGATGGTGGGGACCAGGACCTATGTCATCACGCTGCCCACACTCTGCGTTTACCTTCATTGGCTGAGAAATGGCGCTTTTCGCGTCATTGAAACGCGACTTTGGCGCGAAAGTCGCGTACCGCATGGCCGACCACGCACAGGGGTCGGATCGGGTTTCATGAAACTCGACTTCGCCAAAAGTCGGCGACTTTGGAAAATGTTCGACCCGTTTCGCTCAACCCTACTCTGCACCTTTGATTATGGCCCCATAGATGCTCCTTATAATGTTGTGCCCCATATATGCTCTGCACCTTTATGGCCCCATAGGTGCTCCTTATAATGCTGTGCCCCATATATGCTCTGCACCTTTATGGCCCCATAGGTGCTCCTTATAATGCTGTGCCCCATATATGCTCTGCACCTTTATGGCCCCATAGGTGCTCCTTATAATGCTGTGCCCCATATATGCTCTGCACCTTTATGGCTCCATAGGTGCTCCTTATAATGCTGTGCCCCATATATGCTCTGCACCTTTATGGCCCCATAGGTGCTCCTTATAATGCTGTGCCCCATATATGCTCTGCACCTTTATGGCCCCATAGGTGCTCCATATAATGCTGTGCCCCATATATGCTCTGCACCTTTATGGCCCCATAGATGCTCCTTATAATGCTGTGCCCCATATATGCTCTGCACCTTTATGGCCCCATAGGTGCTCCTTATAATGCTGTGCCCCATATATGCTCTGCACCTTTATGGCCCCATAGGTGCTCCTTATAATGCTGTGCCCCTTATATGCTCTGCACCTTTATGGCCCCATAGGTGCTCCTTATAATGCTGTGCCCCTTATATGCTCTGCACCTTTATGGCCCCATAGGTGCTCCTTATAATGCTGTGCCCCATATATGCTCTGCACCTTTATGGCCCCATAGGTGCTCCTTATAATGCTGTGCCCCTTATATGCTCTGCACCTTTATGGCCCCATAGGTGCTCCTTATAATGCTGTGCCCCTTATATGCTCTGCACCTTTATGGCCCCATAGGTGCTCCTTATAATGCTGTGCCCCTTATATGCTCTGCACCTTTATGGCCCCATAGGTGCTCCTTATAATGCTGTGCCCCTTATATGCTCTGCAACTTTATGGCCCCATAGGTGCTCCTTATAATGCTGTGCCCCATATATGCTCTGCACCTTTATGGCCCCATAGGTGCTCCTTATAATGCTGTGCCCCATATATGCTCTGCACCTTTATGGCCCCATAGATGCTCCTTATAATGCTGTGCCCCATATATGCTCTGCACCTTTATGGCCCCATAGATGCTCCTTATAATGCTGTGCCCCATATATGCTCTGCACCTTTATGGCCCCATAGGTGCTCCTTATAATGCTGTGCCCCATATATGCTCTGCACCTTTATGGCCCCATAGATGCTCCTTATAATGCTGTGCCCCATATATGCTCTGCACCTTTATGGCCCCATAGATGCTCCTTATAATGCTGTGTCCCATATATGCTCTGCACCTTTATGGCCCCATAGGTGCTCCTTATAATGCTGTGCCCCATATATGCTCTGCACCTTTATGGCCCCATAGGTGCTCCTTATAATGCTGTGCCCCATATATGCTCTGCACCTTTATGGCCCCATAGGTGCTCCTTATAATGCTGTGCCCCATATATGCTCTGCACCTTTATGGCCCCATAGGTGCTCCTTATAATGCTGTGCCCCTTATATGCTCTGCACCTTTATGGCCCCATAGGTGCTCCTTATAATGCTGTGCCCCTTATATGCTCTGCACCTTTATGGCCCCATAGGTGCTCCTTATAATGCTGTGCCCCATATATGCTCTGCACCTTTATGGCCCCATAGATGCTCCTTATAATGCTGTGTCCCATATATGCTCTGCACCTTTATGGCCCCATAGGTGCTCCTTATAATGCTGTGCCCCATATATGCTCTGCACCTTTATGGCCCCATAGGTGCTCCTTATAATGCTGTGACCCTTATATGCTCTGCACCTTTATGGCCCCATAGGTGCTCCTTATAATGCTGTGCCCCTTATATGCTCTGCACCTTTATGGCCCCATAGGTGCTCCTTATAATGCTGTGCCCCTTATATGCTCTGCACCTTTATGGCCCCATAGGTGCTCCTTATAATGCTGTGCCCCTTATATGCTCTGCACCTTTATGGCCCCATAGGTGCTCCTTATAATGCTGTGCCCCTTATATGCTCTGCACCTTTATGGCCCCATAGGTGCTCCTTATAATGCTGTGCCCCTTATATGCTCTGCACCTTTATGGCCCCATAGGTGCTCCTTATAATGCTGTGCCCCATATATGCTCTGCACCTTTATGGCCCCATAGATGCTCCTTATAATGCTGTGCCCCATATATGCTCTGCACCTTTATGGCCCCATAGGTGCTCCTTATAATGCTGTGCCCCATATATGCTCTGCACCTTTATGGCCCCATAGATGCTCCTTATAATGCTGTGCCCCATATATGCTCTGCACCTTTATGGCCCCACAGGTGCTCCTTATAATGCTGTGCCCCATATATGCTCTGCACCTTTATGGCCCCACAGGTGCTCCTTATAATGCTGTGCCCCATATATGCTCTGCACCTTTATGGCCCCACAGGTGCTCCTTATAATGCTGTGCCCCATATATGCTCTGCACCTTTATGGCCCCACAGGTGCTCCTTATAATGCTGTGCCCCTTATATGCTCTGCACCTTTATGGCCCCATAGATGCTCCTTATAATGCTGTGCCCCATATATGCTCTGCACCTTTATGGCCCCATAGGTGCTCCTTAGAATGCTGCTGGTGCTGCCATAAAAAAAAAACATCACATACTCACCTCTCTTCTCAGGACGCCAGCGCTTTCAATAATTACCTGCTCCTCGTGTGGCTCCGTCTCCAGCACTGACGATCAGCAGAGGGCGCGCACTGACTACGTCACAGCGCCCTCTAACCTGAGCGTCACTGCTAGAGGACGCTGCAGACGGAGCCGCACCGGAGCGAGGAGCAGGTAATTATAGCGCTGCGCTCCCCTTACCTGCTGCGGCGCGGTCCCTGCAGTCCCTGGCTTCATCGGCGCTGCAGATTCTTCCTGTAATTGAGCGGTCACATGGCACCGATCATTACAGAAATGAATATGCGGCTCCTCCCCTATGGGGGTGGAGCTGCCTATTCATTTCTGTAATGAGCGGTGCCATGTGACCACTCAGTACAGGGAGAATCTGCAGCGCCGGAGAAGCCAGGGACTGCAGGGACCGCGCCGCAGCAGGTAAGTATGATTACACGGCCCCCACTCCCCCTCCCCTGCTGACACCCGGGTATATGACTCGAGTATAAGCCGAGAGGGGGACTTTCAGCCCAAAAAAATGGGCTGAAAATCTCGGCTTATACTCGAGTATATACGGTACATTTATTTGCATTTTGCAGTGAGAAATAAGTATTCGATCCCTCTGGCAATCAAGATTTGGCAAAATCATTGTTGGCAAGCACAGCAGTCAAATGTTTTTTCTTGTAGTTGATGATGAGGTTTGCGCACATGTCAGGAGGAATTTTGGTCCACTCTTCTTTACAGATCATCTCTAAATCATTAAGATTTTGAAGCTGTTCCTTGGCAACTTGCAGCTTCAACTCCCTCCATACGTTTTCTATCAGATTAAGGTCAGGAGATTGGCTAGGCCAGGGGTGTCAAACTGCATTCCTCGAGGGCTGCAAACTGGTCATGTTTTCAGGATTTCCTTGTACTGCACAGGTGATAATTTAATCACCAACTCATTATTTGTGTAGGTGATTAAATTATCACCTGTGCAGTACAAGGAAATCCTGAAATCATGACCTGTTTGCAGCCCTCGAGGAATGCAGTTTGACACCCCTGGGCTAGGCCACTTCATGACCTTAACGTACTTCTTTTTGAGCCGCTCCTTTGTTACATTGGCTGTATGTTTTGAGGCACTGTTTTGATGGATGACCCATCCATGACCCGTTTTAATGTCCTGGCAGAGGGAAGGATGTTGTCACTAATGACCTTACAGTACATGACTCCATCCATACTCCCATTGATACGGTGAAGTAGTCCTGTGCGTTTAGCAGAGAAACACACTCAAAACATGTTTACACCTCCATGCTTGACAGTGGGGATGGTGTTTTTTTGGGTCATAGGCAGCATTTCTCTTCCTCTATACACGGCCAGTTGAGTTAATGCCAAAGACCTCAATTTTTGTCTCATCTGACCACAGCACCTTCTCCCAATCACTCACTGAATCATCCTGGTGTTCATTGGTAAACTTCAGATGGGCCTGCACATGTGCCTTCTTGAGCAGGGGGACATTGCAGGCACTGCAGGATTTGAAACCTTTACGTCGTAATGTGTTATCAATGGTTTTCTTGCTGACTATGGTCCCAGCTGCCTTGAGATCATTAACAAGTTTTGTGTCATTTAAGGCTGATCTCTGACCTTCCTCATGATCAAAGATTCCCCATGAGGTGAGATTTTGCATGATGCCCCAGGTCGATGTTGATTGACAGTCATTTTGTAATTCTTCACTTTTCTTACTATTGCACCAACAATTTTCTCCTTCTCACCCAGCTTCTTGCTTATGGTTATGGTTTTGTAGCCCATTCCAGTTTTGTGCAGGTCTATGATCTTGTCCCTGACATCCTTATAAAGCTCTTTGGTCTTGCCCATGTTGTAGAGGCTAGAGTCTGACTGATTGAGTCTGTGGACAGGAGTCTTTTCTAAAGGTGACTATGTAAGACAGCTGTCTTAAATGCAGGTAATGAGTTGATTAGGAGCGTGTAACTGGTCTGTAGGAGCCAAAACTCTTAATGGTTGGTAGGGGATCAAATACTTTATTTTTTATATTCTATCTCTCAATATGAATATTAACCTACCCATAAAATTATAGACTGTTCATGTCTTTGTCAGTGGGCAAACTTACAAAACCAGCAAGTGATCAAATAATTATTTCCTTCACTGTAACAGAGGAATGCACCGGGAAGTGGAGGTAGGCAAAAAAACAAAAAAGAGAGAGTAAGGGAATTACCACACTTACAAAGCATGCAATAGTCACAGATAACTCCTAGAACACCTTTCCCTCCTGAAGCTATGCAGCAAATGCTAGCTCTGACAAGGATTTGCATCAGAGTCCAAATTACAAAGGGAACGGGAGTGTCTACCTGAGCTCAGCTGCGAGCTCAGGGTTCTCCAACATTGCTGATTAACCCCTGTTCTGCCAGAAAAAATAAACAGAATTAAAACGAAGAAGTGCTTCTTCTCAGCACAGGAGTGGGAACAATCAGATGCCGCCATCTTCTAGCTTCTCTCTGAAACCTCGTGACACAGTGTGAGGCCAACAACACAGACTAAATACAGCCTTGCACACTTCACCTATAAGCTTTATATACAGTATATAGTGCTCATTGTAAGTACCATGTTCCTGTATAATAAGCCCAATTATGTATTTTGCCTATAGCAGATGTAATATTCTATTTTAATTAGTATCACTATATTTATTCATCAGATCTATAAAACAAAGATCATGTAGAATCATAGAATGTTAGAGTTGGAAAGGACCTCAAGGGTTATCGTGTCCAACCCCTTGCTCAATGCAGGATTCACTAAACCATCTCAGACAGATGTCTGTCAATCCTCTGTTTGAAGACTTCCATTGAAGAAGAACTCACCAACTCTCGTGGCAGCCTGTTCCACACAATGATCACCCTCTCTGTCAAAGTTTTTTCAATATCTAATCTGTATCTTCTATCTTTCTGTTTCATTCCATTGCTTCTTGTGTTTCCATGTGTAAATGACAATAATGATGATCCCTCTACACTGTAACATCCCTTCAGATATTTGTAGACAGCTATTAAGTCTCCTCTTAGCCTTCTTTTTTGCAAGCTAAACATTCCAAGATCCTTTAACTGTTTCTCGTAGGACATAGTTTGCAATCCGCTCACCATCCTGGTAGCTCTTCTCTGAGCTTGCTCCAGTTTTTCAATGTCTTTTTTAAAATGTGGTATCTAGAACTAGACACAGTATTCCATATGAGGCCTTACCAAGGAGGAGTAGAGGGGGATAATTACTTCACGCGATCTAGACTCTATGCTTCTCTTAATACAACCTAGAACTGTATTTGCCTTTTGGTGCTGTATCACACTGTTGACTCATGTGCAGTCTGTGTTCTATTAGTATACACAAGTCTTTTTCAATTGTGCTGTTGCTTAGTTCTATTCCTCCCACTATATAGATGTAATTTTCATTTTTCTTGCCAAAATGTAGAATCCTGCATTTCTCCCTGTTAAATACCATTCTATTAGTCACTGTCCATTGTTCAAGATTAACTAAATCCTTCTGAATCCTTTCTGTCTTCTCTAGTGTTAGCTATCCCTCCTAGCTTTGTATGATCTGCAAATTTTATTAGTTTACCTTCAGTTCCCTTACCTAAATTTCTTTATAAAAATGTTGAACAACACTGGAGCCAGGACAGAGCCATGTGATAACCCACTTGAAACACTTTTCCAATTGGATGTGCAGCCATTTATTACGACTCTTTGAGTACGATCACTGAGCCAGTTATGAATCCATAGCCTTTTTCAATCCCATATTATCCTTATTTTTTCAATTATTGTTATCCAATAAAGTATCTATTTTTTAGGGGGGGGGGGGGTTCTACTGTAAAACAATCCCATACTTGGTCATTTTTTCAATAAGGATAGTATGAGACACTTTATCAAATGCTTTGCTGAAGTCGAGATACAGTATGCTATATCTACCACATTTCCCTGATCCACTCAGTGATTTCATCATAGAATGAAATTAGATAAGTCTGGCATGACTTGTTTGCTACAAACCCATGTTGGCTTTGGTTAATTACAGTATTCTTATCCAAGTACTAACATGCTGTTAAATAATTTGTTCAAAGATCTTTCCTGGTATAGAAGTAAGGCTTGCTGGCCTGTTATTACCTGGCTCCATCTTCTTTCCTTTTTTGAAGATAGGGACATTTGCCCTTTTACAATCTTCTGGGACTTTTCTTTTGGTTTTGACATACCCCCCAAATCCTTTTTTACTGATTTTGCTCTCCCTTGCATGCATTACTTCATTACTGTTCTAACTCTTGCCCTGCATTAATTGCAAAAATCATTATTTTCTTATTTAGGTATGCCCCCCTCTTTCCATTTGATATACATTTCTTTTCTCCTTTTTATCAGTTGATTAGTGTTCATCCACCCTGGTCTCTTTAAATGCTTCTAATTCTTCCTTCTTTTTGGGATTGTGACCGATTGTGCGGTAAGAATTTAATTTTGCAAAATCTCCCATCCTTCTTGCACATTTCTATCCTTTAGAACATCCAGCCATTGGTCCTTTCCTACCCTCTTTCTGAGTCCTTTAAAATCTGCCTGTCGGAAGTTCAATCTTAAAGTCTGAGTTCTCGCTGGTCTTCCTCCTCTTGTAATCCAAAATTCGAAGATAGCATGATCCCTGTCTCCTAAATTCCCAGCCACCTTTACTTCTTCAACCATTTCCTCCTTGTTTGTAAGAATTAGGCCCAAGATTGCAAATCCGCTTGTTCTCTTTTCTACCTTGTGAAAGATAATGAGAGAAGATAAAAAATTTTCTGGAGCCATTACTTTTGCATGAGAGAGATTCCCAACAAATATCTGAATAATTGAATTCTCCCATGATCACTATGTCATACTTTTTTGAGAACAGAGACATCTGATGTAAAAAGCGTTCATCCATATCTTCAGACTGCCCGGGTGGCCTATAACAGGATTTAAGGATTTAACTGTGTGCCTGCAGAGTAACCCAGTAACCCAGTATTAGAAGGTGCTTACCATTTTTTGGGCCTGACAGATTCCCTTTAAATCATTCATATTGCCATGGTGTGTAATATGTATAGCATCATGTGTTGCCTATAGATTAGGTCTTACCCCAAAAGCAATACATAGTCGTAAAAAAAAATGCATAGAAAATGCATGTGGTGTAGGAGTCACTTAACTGAACCACAGGTCTACCCAAAGTTCTTCTTTCTTAGCTTCTAAATTACAAACAGGGTAAGAGAAAGGTAAAGCAATCTCCAATCCTGAAGTACTTCAGACTCTATGTAATATTAAGCAGAAAGCTTTTATTTTACTCACAAATTATATATTTTAAAACAGCAAATCAAATAGCAATAAGTATGCATAGTACATCTCCCTTCCAGCCCAACTCAAGTTTTGCGCAATGCCGAGGAAGAAGCCAATTGTACGAAACTCCAGTTGGGCTTAAGAGTAGATGTATCTTCCCTACCATTGATGGACATTTGTTAAGAATGTTTGATTTGCTGTTATAACTAGAGTTGAGCGACCTTGACCTTTTTAGAGTCGAGCCGGGTTTCGCGAAACCCGACTATCTCAAAAGTCGGGTCGAGTGAAATCGGCCGATTATGACGTAAAGTCGGGATCGACCGAAACACGAAACCCAATGCAAGTCAATGGGGCAGCATAGTCGGCAGTGAGTGGGGGCCAGGAAAACACCTAGAGTGGCCATTTTAATGTCAAAACCATCCATTCTTCTTAATGAAGCTTGTCAAGCGTAATTTACCTTATAATAATTGGAAGGCATTTGAAATTGGGGGTCATTTGGCTAAAGTTGTGGGGGGTAGGGCTGGTTCAAGTAATTAGTGGGCCCAGGAAATCTGGACCACGTCACGGCAGTGGAGCAGGGAGAGGTAAGTATTTCAACTTTGCAAGTGCTGTGAACCTGAGCAAGCAGGGGGGGCCCACTCGTTGGCATTGGCACTGGCACAGGGCCCCTCAAAGTACAGCGGTGTGTTTGCACGGCGGGGGCGCCTCCCACCGGCAGCAACACTTTTGCGTACTATGAGAGGCCCTGTGCCAGTGACGTCGCCAACTAGTATTCCTCCCCCCACCTGATGAAGGAACCTGCACTTTCATCTGCACCTTCCTCTTTGTCCCCGTGTAAGGTGGTATGGTATGCGGGAAGAGCAACCTGACTTTCAGCAGGGTCACAATGTTGTTGTGTAGCGTGCACGGGGAATGTTGCGTTATGGGTCAATGTACCAGCAGACTCATCTATCACTGGCTGGGCAATGGGCACGATGAAGTGGAAACACAGATATAGGCCCAAAGAAGAAAGTGGGCTAAATGCAGTTCAAAATTGGTAACACAGGAATAACCAGGGGGCATTGCAGTGGAGGACAACTGGAATGAGAGGCTGACACAGAGAGTAGGGCCAAATCAGTAAGTAGTCGAAATGCAGTTCAAAATTGACAACCGTAGTAAACAGGCGGCACAGCTTTGTTCAGTGGAGGAGAACAGCAAGGAGTGGCAGACACCGATAGTAGGCCCCAACCCAACTAGTAGGCCAAATGCAGTCTAACATTAACAACTACTTAACGAGAGGCTGAAAATGGAATTTCAGGACAGGAAACCAGGAGAACAGCAAGGAGTGGCAGACACCGATAGTAGGCCCCAAACCAACTAGTACGCCAAATGCAGTTGTTCCATTTAACCACAATTTAATGAGAGCCTGAAGATAGAAGCTCAGGAAAGGCAACCTGGTGAAAACCTTGGAGTGTAACACAACCTGTCTCTACACCCCATACCAAATTTGTAGGCCTAATGCAGCGTAGTTTCCACCAACTACTAAACGAGAGCCGGAAGATCGAAGCTCATGAAAGGCAACCCGGGGAACACCTTGGAGTGTAACACAACCTCTCTCTACACCACGAAAGGGCTGATTCTTAGGAAGGAAGGCTGTTGTAAATAAGCATTGCGCGTCCGAGGGTGATTATATTCTTATTCGGTATCTACTCACCCTCGGACGCGCCATGCTTCTTGATTTGTAATTAATGTTTATTTGCAATGTGCTTTTGACTTACTCAATTATTTTTTTAATTATTGATTTTATTAAATTAATAGTTTAACATCTTATTGGAAATAATTTAAAGGAGACGCGACAGGACAACACTCGGTGGATGCCATATCTGTGTTAACAACTCCAAAAAACTTTCAGTTAACTTCTTGCAGGAGAAAGAAATTGTAGCTGTTGGACCTTTGTAGTACAGTTCCAGATATTTGTTGTGTGTTTGTTTTGATTGTTAAAATGTCTGCATTTGAGATCTCAACACGATCTTATTTTTTATAATCAAATTAATATTTTTTATATTTAATGATGTTGGTTCAAGGGGTACACGGGCAGCAATAGACAGGTCAGTGGAGGCCTAGTGGAAGGAGTGACGGCAGACAGGCATCAAAGGCCTAACATTGGGCTGGCTGTAGGCAAGTTAAAATTGGTTCCAGGGTAACACGGCCATCAGTGGCCTGGTCAGTGTAGTTGTAGTTGAAAGAACGGGACGCAGACAGGCTTCGAAGGCCTAACATAATAACATAGGGCTGGCTGTAGGCAAGTTAAAATTGGTTCCAGGGGAACACGGCCATCAGTGGCCTGGTCAGTGTAGTTGTAGTTGAAAGAACGGGACGCAGACAGGCTTCGAAGGCCTAACATAACAAACTTGGGCTGGCTGTAGGCACTTTTAAATTTGTTCCAGGGGTACATGGGCAGCAGTGTATGGTCAGTGGAAGTCTAGTGGAAGGAGTGACCGCAGACAGGCTTCGAAGGCCTAACATAACAAACTTGGGCTGGCTGTAGGCACTTTTAAATTGGTTCCAGGGGTACACGGGCAGCAGTGGTCTGGTCAGTGGAAGTCTAGTGGAAGGAGTGACCGCAGACAGGCTTCCAAGGCCTAACATAACAAACTTGGGCTGGCTGTAGGCACTTTTAAATTGGTTCCAGGGGTACACGGGCAGCAGTGGTCTGGTCTGTGGAAGTCTAGTGGAAGGAGTGACCGCAGACAGGCTTCGAAGGCCTAACATAACAAACTTGGGCTGGCTGTAGGCACTTTTAAATTGGTTCCAGGGGTACACGGGCAGCAGTGGTCTGGTCAGTGGAAGTCTAGTGGAAGGAGTGACCGCAGACAGGCTTCCAAGGCCTAACATAACAAACTTGGGCTGGCTGTAGGCACTTTTAAATTGGTTCCAGGGGTACACGGGCAGCAGTGGTCTGGTCTGTGGAAGTCTAGTGGAAGGAGTGACCGCAGACAGGCTTCGAAGGCCTAACATAACAAACTTGGGCTGGCTGTAGGCACTTTTAAATTGGTTCCAGGGGTACACGGGCAGCAGTGGTCTGGTCAGTGGAAGTCTAGTGGAAGGAGTGACCGCAGACAGGCTTCCAAGGCCTAACATAACAAACTTGGGCTGGCTGTAGGCACTTTTAAATTGGTTCCAGGGGTACACGGGCAGCAGTGGTCTGGTCTGTGGAAGTCTAGTGGAAGGAGTGACCGCAGACAGGCTTCGAAGGCCTAACATAACAAACTTGGGCTGGCTGTAGGCACTTTTAAATTGGTTCCAGGGGTACACGGGCAGCAGTGGTCTGGTCAGTGGAAGTCTAGTGGAAGGAGTGACCGCAGACAGGCTTCCAAGGCCTAACATAACAAACTTGGGCTGGCTGTAGGCACTTTTAAATTGGTTCCAGGGGTACACGGGCAGCAGTGGTCTGGTCTGTGGAAGTCTAGTGGAAGGAGTGACCGCAGACAGGCTTCGAAGGCCTAACATAACAAACTTGGGCTGGCTGTAGGCACTTTTAAATTGGTTCCAGGGGTACACGGGCAGCAGTGGTCTGGTCAGTGGAAGTCTAGTGGAAGGAGTGACCGCAGACAGGCTTCCAAGGCCTAACATAACAAACTTGGGCTGGCTGTAGGCACTTTTAAATTGGTTCCAGGGGTACACGGGCAGCAGTGGTCTGGTCTGTGGAAGTCTAGTGGAAGGAGTGACCGCAGACAGGCTTCCAAGGCCTAACATAACAAACTTGGGCTGGCTGTAGGCACTTTTAAATTGGTTCCAGGGGTACACGGGCAGCAGTGGTCTGGTCAGTGGAAGTCTAGTGGAAGGAGTGACCGCAGACAGGCTTCCAAGGCCTAACATAACAAACTTGGGCTGGCTGTAGGCACTTTTAAATTGGTTCCAGGGGTACACGGGCAGCAGTGGTCTGGTCTGTGGAAGTCTAGTGGAAGGAGTGACCGCAGACAGGCTTCCAAGGCCTAACATAACAAACTTGGGCTGGCTGTAGGCACTTTTAAATTGGTTCCAGGGGTACACGGGCAGCAGTGGTCTGGTCTGTGGAAGTCTAGTGGAAGGAGTGACCGCAGACAGGCTTCCAAGGCCTAACATAACAAACTTGGGCTGGCTGTAGGCACTTTTAAATTGGTTCCAGGGGTACACGGGCAGCAGTGGTCTGGTCAGTGGAAGTCTAGTGGAAGGAGTGACCGCAGACAGGCTTCCAAGGCCTAACATAACAAACTTGGGCTGGCTGTAGGCACTTTTAAATTGGTTCCAGGGGTACACGGGCAGCAGTGGTCTGGTCTGTGGAAGTCTAGTGGAAGGAGTGACCGCAGACAGGCTTCGAAGGCCTAACATAACAAACTTGGGCTGGCTGTAGGCACTTTTAAATTGGTTCCAGGGGTACACGGGCAGCAGTGGTCTGGTCAGTGGAAGTCTAGTGGAAGGAGTGACCGCAGACAGGCTTCCAAGGCCTAACATAACAAAATTGGGCTGGCTGTAGGCACTTTTAAATTGGTTCCAGGGGTACATGGGCAGCAGTGTATGGTCAGTGGAAGTCTAGTGGAAGGAGTGACGGCAGACAGTCTTCGAAGGCCTAACATAACAAAATTGGGCTGACTGTAGGCACTTTTAAATTGGTTCCAGGGTAACACGGCCAGCAGTGGCCTGGTCAGTGTAGTAGTTGTAGAAAGAAGGGACCGCAGACAGGCTTCGAAGGCCTAACATAACAAAAATGTCAAAACAATGGTATTGTCAGTGCCAGGCATTGAAGGATGTCAGCGCCTAGACTACACATTGGTGAAGCTGTGAGAGATAATTTTGCTAGTGGTAGAGCACTGTTTGAGCTGGGGGGGGGAACTGTCTTGTGGCCGGCGGTACAGGCACAGGGCCCCTCATATTACAACGGTGTGTCTGACGTTGGGTGCGCACCACCACCGCCAGAGACACTTTATTGTACTATGAGGGACCCAGTGGCAGTGCCGTCGACCAAAAGCGGCCACACCCACCTCTTCAGACAAACAGCACTCTCAAGGGTCCAAGCGCAAAGTGGCGATAGCACGGCCCCGTGTGGGGAGTTTGGCCATTTCGTGAGGTGGAAACATGTCGTATGCTGGACAATCAGGTGAAGAAAATTACGAGATTGGAAAAGTCATTCAGAATAGTCCACAGGCAAGACCTTTTCATAGGAAAGCTAGGTGTCAGCCGGGCAGGGTGGGGCAAAAGATTTTGAAATCCAGTTGTGGTTCATTTTAATGAAGGTTAGATCATCTACATTTTGGGTAGCCAGACGAGTCCTTTTTTCTGTTAGTATTGAACCTGCAGCACTGAATACTCTTTCTGATAGGACACTAGCTGCCGGGCAAGCAAGCTCCTGCAATGCATATTCTGCCAATTCTGGCCAGGTGTCTAATTTGGATGCCCAGTAATCAAATGGGAATGACGGTTGAGGGAGAACGTCGATAAGGGATGAAAAATAGTTTGTAACCATACTGGACAAATGTTGTCTCCTGTCACTTTGAATTGATGCTGCAGTACCTGTCCTGTCTGCGGTCATAGAAAAATCACTCCACAACCTGGTCAGAAAACCCCTCTGGCCAACGCCACTTCTGATTTCTGCCCCTCTAACACCTCTGGTCTGCTGGCCCCTGGAGCTCGTGTGAGAATGATCACGGGCGCTGTGTGCAGGGAATGCCAGAAGCAAACGGTCAACAAGAGTTGATTGTTTTGTTGCTAATATTAGTTCCAAGTTCTCATGTGGCATAATATTTTGCAATTTGCCTTTATAGCGAGGATCAAGGAGGCAGGCCAACCAGTAATCGTCATCGTTCATCATTTTTGTAATGCGTGTGTCCCTTTTGAGGATACGCAAGGCATAATCCGCCATGTGGGCCAAAGTTCCCGTTGTCAAATCTGCGGTTGTGCTTGGTTGAGGGGCAGTTGCAGGCAAATCTACGTCACTTGTGTCCCTCAAAAAACCAGAACCCGGCCTTGCCACGCCACCAATTTCCCGTGCCCCCGGGAAAGCTTCCTCATTAAAAATATACTCATCCCCATCATCCTCCTCATCCTCCACCTCCTCTTCGCCCGGTACCTCGTCATGTACACTGCCCTGATCAGACAATCGCTGACTGTCATCAAAGCTTTCCTCTTCCTCTGGTGCAGACGCCTGATCCTTTATGTGCGTCAAACTTTGCATCAGCAGACGCATTAGGGGGATGCTCATGCTTATTATGGCGTTGTCTGCACTAACCAGCCGTGTGCATTCCTCAAAACACTGAAGGACTTGACACATGTCTTGAATCTTCGACCACTGCACACCTGACAACTCCATGTCTGCCATCCTACTGCCTGCCCGTGTATGTGTATCCTCCCACAAAAACATAACAGCCCGCCTCTGTTCGCACAGTCTCTGAAGCATGTGCAGTGTTGAGTTCCACCTTGTTGCAACGTCTATGATTAGGCGATGCTGGGGAAGGTTCAAAGAACGCTGATAGGTCTGCATACGGCTGGAGTGTACAGGCGAACGGCGGATATGTGCGCAAAGTCCACGCACTTTGAGGAGCAGGTCGGATAACCCCGGATAACTTTTCAGGAAGCACTGCACCACCAGGTTTAAGGTGTGAGCCAGGCAAGGAATGTGTTTCAGTTGGGAAAGGGAGATGGCAGCCATGAAATTCCTTCCGTTATCACTCACTACCTTGCCTGCCTCAAGATCTACAGTGCCCAGCCACGACTGCGTTTCTTGCTGCAAGAACTCGGACAGAACTTCCGCGGTGTGTCTATTGTCGCCCAAACACTTCATAGCCAATACAGCCTGCTGACGTTTGCCAGTAGCTGCCCCATAATGGGAGACCTGGTGTGCAACAGTGGCAGGTGCGGATGGAGTGTTTGTGCGACTGCGGTCTGTGGACGAGCTCTTGCTTCTGCAGGAGGACGAGGAGGAGGAGGAGGAGGAGGGGGTGCGAACGGCTACAGACAACTGTTTACTAGACCGTGGCCTAGGCAGAACTGTCCCAAACTTGCTGTCCCCTGTGGACCCTGAATCCACCACATTTACCCAGTGTGCCGTGATGGACACGTAACGTCCCTGGCCATGCCTACTGGTCCATGCATCTGTTGTCAGGTGCACCTTTGTGCTCACAGATTGCCTGAGTGCATGGACGATGCGCTCTTTAACATGCTGGTGGAGGGCTGGGATGGCTTTTCTGGAAAAAAAGTGTCGACTGGGTAGCTCGTAGCGTGGTACAGCGTAGTCCATCAGGTCTTTGAAAGCTTCGCTTTCAACTAACCGGTAGGGCATCATCTCTAACGAGATTAGTCTAGCTATGTGGGCGTTCAAACCCTGTGTACGCGGATGCGAGGCTAAGTATTTCCTTTTTCTAACCATAGTCTCATGTAGGGTGAGCTGGACTGGAGAGCTGGAGATCGTGGAACTAGCGGGGGTGCCGGTGGACATGGCAGACTGAGAGACGGTGGGAGATGGTATTGTTGCCGCCGGTGCCCTAGATGCAGTGTTTCCTACTACGAAACTGGTGATTCCCTGACCCTGACTGCTTTGGCCTGGCAAAGATACCTGCACAGATACAGCAGGTGGTGCGCTAAATGGTGGTCCTACACTGCCGGAAGGGATGTTGCGTTGATGACTAGCTTCATTGGCCGAGGGTGCAACAACCTTAAGGGACGTTTGGTAGTTAGTCCAAGCTTTCAAATGCATGGTGGTTAAATGTCTATGCATGCAACTAGTATTGAGACTTTTCAGATTCTGACCTCTGCTTAAGGAAGTAGAACATTTTTGACAGATGACTTTGCGCTGATCAATTGGATGTTGTTTAAAAAAATGCCAGACTGCACTCTTTCTAGCATCGGATACCTTTTCAGGCATTGCAGACTGAGCTTTAACCGGATGGCCACGCTGTCCTCCACCAGGTTTTGGCTTTGCCACGCGTTTTGGGCAAGATACGGGCCCGGCAGATGGAACCTGTGGCGATGTTGATGCCTGCTGCGGCCCCTCCTCCTCCTCTGCTTCAGAACTGCTGCCGCCTGCACCCTGTTCCCCCAATGGCTGCCAATCGGGGTCAAGAACTGGGTCATCTAATAACTCTTCTTGTACCTCCTGCGCAACTTCGTCTGTGTCACCGTGTCGTTCGGTGGTATAGCGTTCGTGATGGGGCAACATAGTCTCATCAGGGTCTGATTCTTGATCAGCACCCTGCGAGGGCAATGTTGTGGTCTGAGTCAAAGGACCAGCATAGTAGTCTGGCTGTGGCTGTGCATCAGTGCACTTCATGTCAGATTCAACTTGTAATGGGCATGGACTGTTAACTGCTTCACTTTCTAAGCCAGGGACTGTATGTGTAAAGAGCTCCATGGAGTAACCCGTTGTGTCGCCTGCTGCATTCTTCTCTGTTGTTGTTTTTGCTGAAGAGGACAAGGAAGTGACTTGTCCCTGACCGTGAACATCCACTAACGACGCGCTGCTTTTACTTTTACCAGTTTCACGAGAGGAGGCAAAAGAGCTAGAGGCTGAGTCAGCAAGATAAGCCAAAACTTGCTCTTGCTGCTCCGGCTTTAAAAGCGGTTTTCCTAATCCCAGAAAAGGGAGCGTTCGAGGCCTTGTGTAGCCGGACGACGAACCTGGCTCCACAGCTCCAGACTTAGGTGCAATATTTTTTTCCCCACGACCACCTGATGCTCCACCACTACCACTACCCTCATTACCAGCTGACAATGAACGCCCCCGGCCACGACCTCTTCCACTAGACTTCCTCATTGTTTTAAAAACGTAACCAAACTAACGGTATTTGTTGCTGTCACACAACTTACACGGTGAGCTATAACTTCAGTATGATTTAGCTACCCCTTTACAGGTGGGTGAGACCACAACGAAAATCAGGCCCAATGTTACACACTCTGTTTTTGGTGGCTGCAAATTAGAGAGATGCCCCACACGCAGGACTGTCACTGAAGCACAAATGTTAATATTAATGTCACACTATTATTTTTTTTTTATTTTTTTTTTTTTCAGGAACACTTTAGAAACCCCCCAAAAAAAAAAAAATAGATTTTTGCAGGGAGAATTTAGAAAACAAATGTAACAAACTATATGCTTTCTATGGGCCACTGAGTGAGAGATGACGCACACAGGAATCAGGAGTGGCACACAAGCCCAGAGGCCAATATTTTTCTACCAATGATTGATGGAGTTATTTTCTCTGGTAGATTTTGGAACCCAAATCAAGGAAAAAAAATATAGGCTTTCTATGGACCACAATTGGAGAGAGAGAGAGAGAGAGAGAGAGATGGCACACCCAGGAGTCAAGACTGGCACACAAGCAGAAAGGCCAATATTAATCTCCCACTGTTTTTTTTGGTTGTTTTTTTTGTTTTTTTTTTCAGGGAGACTTTAGAAAAAAAAATAATAAAAAAAATATGATTTTATCAGGAAGAATTTAGAAACCAAATAAAATAAAATGATTTTTTCAGGGAGAATTTATAAAACAAATAAAACCAAAAATAGGCGTTCTATGGCCCACTGACTGAGAGATGACGCACACAGGAGTCAAGACTGGCACACAAGCAGAAAGGCCAATATTAATCTCCCACTGTTTTTTTTTTTTTTTTTTTTTTTTTCAGGGAGACTTTAGAAAAAAAAATAATAAAAAAAATATGATTTTATCAGGAAGAATTTAGAAACCAAATAAAATAAAATGATTTTTTCAGGGAGAATTTATAAAACTAATAAAACAAAAAATAGGCGTTCTATGGCCCACTGAGTGAGAGATGACGCACACAGGAGTCAAGACTGGCACACAAGCAGAAAGGCCAATATTAATCCCCCACTGTTTTTTTTGTTTGTTTTTTTTTTTGTTT
Source organism: Ranitomeya imitator (assembly GCF_032444005.1). Taxonomy (NCBI): domain Eukaryota; kingdom Metazoa; phylum Chordata; class Amphibia; order Anura; family Dendrobatidae; genus Ranitomeya; species Ranitomeya imitator. The sequence goes on from NC_091283.1 coordinate 622,535,553, forward strand.
TGTTTTTTTCAGGGAGACTTTAGAAAAAAAAATAATAAAAAAAATATGATTTTATCAGGAAGAATTTAGAAACCAAATAAAATAAAATGATTTTTTCAGGGAGAATTTATAAAACTAATAAAACAAAAAATAGGCGTTTTATGGCCCACTGAGTGAGAGATGACGCACACAGGAGTCAAGACTGGCACACAAGCAGAAAGGCCAATATTAATCCCCCACTGTTTTTTTTTTTTTTTTTTTTTTTTGTTTTGTTTTTTTCAGGGAGACTTTAGAAAAAAAAATAATAAAAAAAATATGATTTTATCAGGAAGAATTTAGAAACCAAATAAAATAAAATGATTTTTTCAGGGAGAATTTAGAAAACAAATAAAACCAAAAATAGGCGTTCTATGGCCCACTGACTGAGAGAGAGAGAGAGATGGCACGCTTAGTACTGGCACACAAGCCCAAAGGGCAATATTAATCTCCCTTTTTTTTTCAGGGAGAATTTCTAAAACCCAAAAAAAAAAAAAAATAGGCTTTCTATGGCCCACTATTTGTGAGAGAGATGGGACGCTCAGGACTGGCACAGATGGCACGCTCAGGACTGGCACAGAAGCCCAGAGGCCAATATTAATCTCCCTTTTTTTCTGGGAGAATTTATAAAACCAAAAAAATATTTAAATAGGCTTTCTATGGCCCACTATTTGTGAGAGAGATGGCACGCTCAGGACTGGCACAGATGGCACGCTCACAACTGGCACACAAGCCCAGAGGCCAATATTATTCTCCCTTTTTTTCAGGGAGAATTTATAAAACCAAAAAAAAAATTAAATAGGCTTTCTATGGCCCACTATTTGTGAGAGAGATGGCACGCTCAGGACTGGCACAGATGGCACGCTCACAACTGGCACACAAGCCCAGAGGCCAATATTAATCTCCCTTTTTTCAGGGAAAATTTATAAAACCAAAAAAAAAATTAAATAGGCTTTCTATGGCCCACTATTTGTGAGAGAGATGGCACGCTCAGGACTGGCACAGATGGCACGCTCACAACTGGCACACAAGCCCAGAGGCCAATATTAATCTCCCTTTTTTCAGGGAAAATTTATAAAACCAAAAAAAAAATTAAATAGGCTTTCTATGGCCCACTATTTGTGAGAGAGATGGCACGCTCAGGACTGGCACAGATGGCACGCTCACAACTGGCACACAAGCCCAGAGGCCAATATTAATCTCCCTTTTTTTCAGGGAGAATTTATAAAACCAAAAAAAAAATTAAATAGGCTTTCTATGGCCCACTATTTGTGAGAGAGATGGCACGCTCAGGGCTGGCACAGATGGCACGCTCAGGACTGGCACACAAGCCCAGAGGCCAATATTAATCTCCCTTTTTTTCAGGGAGAATTTATAAAACCCAAAAAAAAATAAAATAGGCTTTCTATGGCCCACTATTTGTGAGAGAGATGGCACACTCAGGACTGGCACACAAGCCCAAAGGCCAATATTAATCTCCCACTGTATTTTTATCAGGGAGAATTTATACACCCCACAAAAAAAATACAGAAAAATGAAAAGGCTTTCTATGGCCCACTATGTGAGAGAGATGGCACACACAGGGATGGCACTCTAGCAGAAATGCCAAATTGCCAATCTTAATCTCCCACCAAAAAAAAACAGGGAATGTCCTACAATTACTATCTCCCTGCCTGCAGTAATCTCAGCCAGGTATGGCAGGCAGCTACTATCTCCCTGCCTGCAGTAATCTCAGCCAGGTATGGCAGGCAGCAATAAGGAGTGGACTGATGCACAAATCAAATAAAAAGTGTGGACAAACAAAAAAGATAGCTGTGCAGAAAGGAAGGAACAAGAGGATTTGTGCTTTGAAAAAAGCAGTTGGTTTGCACAGCGGCGTACACACAGCAATGCAGCTATCAGGGAGCCTTCTAGGGCAGCCCAATGAGCTACAGCGCTGAGGGGGAAAAAAAAAAAAAAAAACTTCCACTGTCCCTGCACACCGAGGGTGGTGTTGGACAGTGCAAATCGCTGCAGCACAAGCGGTTTTGTGGTTAATGGACCCTGCCTAACGCTATCCCTGCTTCTGACAAAGCGGCAGCAACCTCTCCCTAAGCTCAGATCAGCAGCAGTAAGATGGCGGTCGGCGGGAACGCCTCTTTATAGCCCCTGTGACGTCGCAGACAGCAAGCCAATCACTGCAATGCCCTTCTCTAAGATGGTGGGGACCAGGACCTATGTCATCACGCTGCCCACACTCTGCGTTTACCTTCATTGGCTGAGAAATGGCGCTTTTCGCGTCATTGAAACGCGACTTTGGCGCGAAAGTCGCGTACCGCATGGCCGACCCCGCACAGGGGTCGGATCGGGTTTCATGAAACCCCGACTTAGCCAAAAGTCGGCGACTTTTGAAAATGTTCGACCCGTTTCGCTCAACCCTAGTTATAACCAATTATAGACAGCCTTATGTATGGTGCTTGTGTACTAGTATTATGTTGAGAGGGCTCATGTAGCATGCATCAGTTTGAATTCGTAAAGAACTTGTCAGCACAATTTAGTAATGTAAAGATATGGCCATAATGATGTGATTATACTGATTACATTTATTTATACCTTTGGTGAAGAAATCTGCTCTGTGGTTCTTGTTTAATCAGCATTTGACAGTTTTCTTCTACTGAGATTTCTGTGCACAAGGGAGGGAATTAGGGTAGGGTCTGCTTCTCCTGCTCAAGACCCCTCCGCCTGCCTTCAATGTTTTAATGACAAGTTACTGATTTTTCAGTGACCTGATGTCTTCATTGTGCCATGCATTTACTTTAAATTGCTAAATCATGATTAAAAATTCTCTTTAAATGATGTTGTCAAGCGTGAAATCATCATTTAAAACAACTCTGAATTGAAGCAGTCACATGTGTTGACCATCAACACACCACACAACACTGTCTGGGGTGCAGATTAGTTGTTCTGGCACCTGGGGGCCTATTGAAGACCTCAATATCTGCCATGCTAGAACTCCATTACAAGAGTTTTTTCAGTATATTGCATTGCAACATGTTTACTGTCACTCATAAATACAACTCGTGTAACCCATTTAAGATGGAAATATCAAAATACATTTTCCAAAAATACCAAGGTATACAAAAGATATACCAAAACCAGTAAATACCCTGACACCTCAGAAAAGGGAAGAAACACTAAAATTGCAGAATTATTTTACTAATTACATAGGTCACCAGTATATATACACAATCAAAAATATAAAAAAATACAGACTCAAAAAGATCAATTAAGTATGAGGAGAACTTGAGTCGTACTGTATCTCAAAATATAAACACTTTATTAACCCCTTAGTGACAGAGCCAATTTGGTACTTAATGACCAGGCCAATTTTTGCAATTCTGACCACTGTCACTTTATGAGGTTATAACTCTGGAACGCTTCAACGGATCCCGCTGATTCTGAGATTGTTTTTTCGTGACATATTGTACTTCATGTTAGTGGTAACATTTCTTCAATATTACTTGCGATTATTTATGAAAAAAATGGAAATATGGCGAAAATTTTTAAAATTTTGCAATTTTCAAACTTTGTATTTTTATGCCCTTAAATCAGAGAGATATGTCACGAAAAATAGTTAATAAATAACATTTCCCACATGTCTACTTTACATCAGCACGATTTTGGAAACAACATTTTTTTTTGTTAGGGAGTTATAAGGGTTAAAAGTTGACCAGCAATTTCTCATTTTTCCAACACCATTTTTTTTTAGGGACCACATCACATTTGAAGTCATTTTGAGGGGTCTATATGATAGAAAATAATGAAGTGTGACACCATTCTAAAAACTACACCCCTCAAGGTTCTCAAAACCACATTCAAGAAGTTTATTAACCCTTTACGTGCTTCACAGGAACTGAAACAATGTGGAAGGAAAAAATGAACATTTAACTTTTTTTTGCAAACATCTTAATTCAGAACCATTTTTTTTATTTTCACAAGTGTAAAAACAGAAATGTAACCATAAATTTTGTTATGCAATTTCTCCTGAATACGACAATACCCCATATGTGGGGGTAAACCACTGTTAGGGCGCACCGCAGAACTTAGAAGTGAAGGAGCGCCGTTTGACTTTTTCAATGCAGAATTGGCTGGAATTGAGATCGGAAGCCATGTCACGTTTAGAGAGCCCCTGATGTGCCTAAACAGTGGAAACTCCCCACAAGTGACACCATTTTGGAAACTAGACCCCTTAAGGAACTTATCTAGATGTGTGGTGAGCACTTTGAACCCCCAAGTGCTTCACAGAAGTTTATAACGTAGAGCCGTGAAAATAAAAAATCGCTTTTGTTTACACAAAAATGATCTTTTCGCCCACAAATTCTTATTTTCACAAGGGTAACAGGAGAAATTAGACCACAAAAGTTGTTGTGCGATTTCTCCTGAATACGTCGATACCCCATATGTGAGGGTAAACCACTGTTTGGGCGCACCGCAGAGCTTGGAAGTGAAGGAGCGCCGTTTTACTTTTTCAATGTAGAATTGGCTGGAATTGAGATTGGACGCCATGTCGCGTTTGGCGAGCCCCTGATGTGCCTAAACAGTGGAAACCCCCCACAAGTGACACCATTTTGGAAACTAGACCCCTTAAGGAACTTATCTAGATGAGTGGCGAGCACTTTGAACCCCCATGTGCTTCACAGAAGTTTATAATGTAGAGCCGTGAAAAAAAAAAATCGCATTTTTTCTACAAAAATGATCTTTTTGCCCACAAATTTTTATTTTCACAAGGGTAACAGGAGAAATTAGACCACTTAAGTTGTTGTACAATTTCTCCTGAGTACGTCGATACCCAATATGTGGGGGTAAACCACTGTTTGGGCGCACCGCAGAGCTTGGAAGAGAAAGAGTGCCGTTTTACTTTTTCAATGTAGAATTGGCTGGAATTGAGATCGGACGCCATGTCGCGTTTGGAGAGCCCCTGATGTGCCTAAACAGTGGAAACCCCCCACAAGTGACACCATTTTGGAAACTAGACCCCTTAAAGAACTTATCTAGATGTGTGGCGAGCACTTTGAACCCCTATGTGCTTCACAGAAGTTTATAACGTAGAGCCGTGAAAAAAAAAATTGCATTTTTTCTACAAAAATGATCTTTTTGCCCACAAATTTTTATTTTCACAAGGGTAACAGGAGAAATTAGACCACTTAAGTTGTTGTGCAATTTCTCCTGAGTACGTCGATACCCAATATATGGGGGTAAACCACTGTTTGGGCGCACCGCAGAGCTTGGAAGAGAAAGAGTGCCGTTTTACTTTTTCAATGTAGAATTCGCTGGAATTGAGATCGGACGCCATGTTGCGTTTGGAGAGCCCCTGATGTGCCTAAACAGTAGAAATCAGCCACAAGTGACCCCATTTTGGAAACTAGACCCCACATGGAACTTATCTAGATGTGTGGTGAGAACCTTGAATGCCCAAGTGCTTCACAGAAGTTTATAATGCAGAGCCGTGAAAATAAAAAATATTTTTTTTTTCCACAAAAAAGATATTTTAGCCCCCAAGTTTTTATTTTCACAAGGGTAACAAGAGAAATTGGACCCCAAAAGTTGTTGTCCAATTTGTCCTGAGTATGCTGGTACCCCATATGTGGGGGTAAACCACTGTTTGGGCGCACGGCAGAGCTCGGAAGGAAGGAGCGCCGTTTTGGAATGCAGACTTTGATAGAATGGTCTGCGGGTATTATGTTGCGTTTGCAGAGCCCCTGATGTACCTAACCAGTAGAAACCCTCCACAAGTGACCCCATTTTGGAAACTAGACCCCCCAAGGAACTTATCTAGATGTGTGGTGAGAACTTTGAATGCCCAAGTGCTTCACAGAAGTTTAGAATGCAGAGTCGTGAAAATAAAAAATATTTTTTTTTCTACAAAAAAGATATTGTAGCCCCCAAGTTTTTATTTTCACAAGGGTAACAGGAGAAATTGGACTGCAATAGTTGTTGTCCAATTTATCCCGAGTACGCTGATGCACCATATGTGGGGGTAAACCACTGTTTGGGCGCACGGCAGAGCTCGGAAGGGAAGGAGCGCCTTTTTGGAATGCAGACTTTGATAGAATGGTCTGTGGGCATTATGTTGCGATTGCAGAGCCCCTGATGTACCTAAACTGTAGTAACCCCCCACAAGTGACCCCATTTTGGAAACTAGACCCCCCAAGGAACTTATCTAGATGTGTGGTGAGAACTTTGAATGCCCAAGTGCTTCACAGAAGTTTAGAATGCAGAGTCGTGAAAATAAAAAATATTTTTTTTTCCACAAAAAAGATATTGTAGCCCCCAAGTTTTTATTTTCACAAGGGTAACAGGAGAAATTGGACTGCAACAGTTGTTGTCCAATTTATCCCGAGTACGCTGATGCGCCATATGTGGGGGTAAACCACTGTTTGGGCGCACGGCAGAGCTCGGAAGGGAAGGAGCGCCTTTTTGGAATGCAGACTTTGATAGAATGGTCTGTGGGCATTATGTTGCGATTGCAGAGCCCCTGATGTACCTAAACTGTAGTAACCCCCCACAAGTGACCCTATTTTGGAAACTAGACCCCCCAAGGAACTTATCTAGATGTGTGGTGAGAACTTTGAATGCCCAAGTGCTTCACAGAAGTTTAGAATGCAGAGTCGTGAAAATAAAAAAAAATTTTTTTTTTCACAAAAAAGATTTTGTAGCCCCCAAGTTTTTATTTTCACAAGGGCAACAAGAGAAATTGGACCCCAGAAGTTGTTGGCCAATTTATCCCGAGTACGCTGATGCCCCATATGTGGGGGTAACCCACTGTTTGGGCGCACGGCAGAGCTCAGAAGGGAGGGAGCACCATTTGACTTTTTGAGCGCAAAATTGGCTGTCGTGTTGGAGACCCCCTGATGTACCTAAACAGTGGAAACCCCCCAATTCTAGCTCCAACCCTAACCCCAACACACCCCTAACCCTAATCCCAACCTGATCCATAATCCTAATCACTAACCCTAACCATAATCACAACCCTTACCCCAAAACAACCCTAATGTCAACCCTAACCATAACCCTAATCAAAACCCTAAATCCAACACACCCCTAATCCTAATCTCAACCCTAACCTCAAACCTAACCCTAATCCCAATACACCCCTAATCACAACCCTAACCTTAACCCTAATCCCAAACCTAACCCTAATCCCAAGCGTAACCCTAATGCCAACCCTAACCCTAATACCAACCCTAATCCAAACCCTAACCCTAATCCCAGCTCTAACCCTAACTTTAGCCCCAACCCTAGCCCTAACTTTAGCCCCAACCCTAACCCTAGCCCTAAGGCTACTTTCACACTTGCGTCGTTTGGCATTCCGTCGCAATCCGTCGTTTTGGACAAGAAACGGATCCTGCAAATGTGCCCGCAGGATGCGTTTTTTGCCCATAGACTTGTATTGCCGACGGATCGTGACGGATGGCCACACGTCGCGTCCGTCGTGCACTGGATCAGTTGTGTTTTGGCGGAGCGTCGGCACAAAAAAACGTTCAATGAAACTTTTTTTGTACGTCGCATCCGCCATTTCTGACCGCGCATGCGTGGCCGTAACTCCGCCCCCTCCTCCCCAGGACATAGATTGGGCAGCGGATGCGTTGAAAAACTACAGCTGCTGCCCACGTTGTGCACAATTTTCACAACGTGCGTCGGTATGTCGGGCCGACGCATTGCGACGGCCCCGTACCGACGTAAGTGTGAAAGAAGCCTAACCCTAAGTTTAGCCCCAACCCTAGCCCTAAATTTAGCCCCAACCCTAACCCTAAATTTAGCCCCAACCCTAGCCCTAACCCTAACCCTAGCCCTAACCCTACCCCTACCCCTAACCCTACCCCTAACCCTACCCCTAACCCTACCCCTAACCCTAACCCTAACCCTACCCCTAACCCTACCCCTACCCCTAACCCTACCCCTAACCCTACCCCTAACCCTACCCCTAACCCTAACCCTACCCCTACCCCTAACCCTACCCCTAACCCTACCCCTAACCTTAACCCTACCCCTAACCCTACCCCTAACCCTAATTTTAGCCCCAACTGCTGTTCTCCTGCCGGCCGGCAGATGGAGACAGATGGCGGGCGCACTGGGCATGCGTCCGCCATGTTCTTCTGCCGGCGGCCAGGAGGAGCAGCAAGAGGATCCAGGGACCTAGGTGAGTATGCTAGGGTCCTCGAATCCCCCTATTTCTCTGTCCTCTGATGTACGATCACATCAGAGGACAGAGAATTACACTTTACTTTTTTTTTTTTTTGCGGTCGCCGGTAAACAGTTAATTACCGGCGATCGCAAAACAGGGGTCGGTAATACCGACCCCGATCATGCTCTTTGGGGTCTCGGCTACCCCCGGCAGCCGAGACCCCAAAGATTCTCCCGGTGCCGGCCGGCGGGCGCACTGCGCATGCGCCCGCCATTTTGAAGATGGCGGCGCCCACCGGGAGACACGAGGAGCATCGGGGGAGCTAGGTGAGTATTGGGGGGCCACCTGGGACCCCTTTTCTCTGTCCTCCGATGTGCGATCACATCGGAGGACAGAGAAATTAAAAAGAGATCGCTTTTTTTTTTTTTTTTTTTTGCGATCGCTGGTAAACGGTTAATTACCGGCGATCGCAAATGCGGGGTGGGTTAAAAACCCCCCGAATCATGTTCTCTGGGGTCTCGGCTACCCTCGGCAGCCGAGACCCCGGAGAAAATCGGCCTCTGGGGGGCGCTATGGACTTTTTCCACAGCGCCGTTAATTAACGGCGCTGTGGTTTAAGTACCCTTAGCGGCCGCCGTTAAAAGGCGTATCGGCGGTCGCTAAGGGGTTAAAGGTAGATATTTACCACATAGACTAAATACAAATACATATAATTGGATATGATAAAATAGTGTGATCCCAAAAAATAAATTAAAATAAAAAAGGAGTAACAGTCACAGGGTGGATCAGGACAACATATTATGCTAAAGAATTACATATACATGTAGAAAGCACGGTGGCTCAGTGGATAGCACTGCAGCCTTGCAGCGCTGGGGTCCTGGGTTCGAATCCCACCCAGGACAACATCTGCAAAGAGTTTGTATGTTCTCTCCGTGTTTGCGTGGGTTTCCTCCGGGTACTCCGGTTTCCTCCCACATTCCAAAGACATACTGATAGGGAATCTAGATTGTGAGCCCCATTGGGGACAGTAATGATAATGTGTGCAAAACTGTAAAGCGCTGCGGAATATGTTAGCGCTATATAAAAATAAAGATTATTATTATTAAAGCAATGTATATAAGCAATGTAACTTAAACAGGTAGGACAATCAGTTAGTCACTTGTTTGTACCAAGACTAATCAGTTCCACCTATAACTATCACCATATTTAGCGCTAACATACATTGCTAAAAACCATTACAATGCATCAAGCATAAGTAGCATAAAGTATGCATCAATAAATCAAGGGTTAATTACCCATATTGTGTCTCGTCTTGTCCACGATGTAACCGCAAACCCGATACACGTTTGCGAGTATAATTACTTGCTTCCTCCTTGGAGCACCGTTTTGTAATGCAGAATTTGATGGAATGGTCTGCGGGCGTCACGTTACGTTTGCAGAGCCCCTAATGTACCTAAGCAGTAGAAACTCCCAAGTGACCCCATATTGGAAACTAGACCCCCAAGGAACTTATCTAGATGTGTTGTGAGAGCTTTGAACCCCCAAGTGTTTCACTAAAGTTTATAACGCAGAGCCATGAAGATAAGAAATCATTTTTTTCCCCACAAAAATGATTTTTTTAGCCCCCAAATTTTTATTTTCCCTAGGGTAACAGGAGAAATTAGACCCCAAAAGTTGTTGTGCAATTTGTCCTGAGTATGCAGATACCCCATATGTGGGAGAAAACTACTGTTTGGGCACACATCGGGGCTCGGAAGGGAAGTAGTGGCATTTTGGAATGCAGACTTTGATGGAATGGTCTGCGGGCATCATGTTGCGTTTGTGTGCCCCTGATGTGCCTAAACAGTAGAAACACCCCAGAAGTGACGACATTTTGGAAACTAGACCCACCAAGGAACTTATCTAGATGTGTTGTGAGAACTTTGAACCTCCAAGTGTTTCACTAAAGTTTATATTGCAGAGCCGTGAGGATAAAAAAATAATTTTTTTTCCCCACAAAAATGATTTTTTCAGCCCCCAAATTTTTAATTTCCCTAGAGTAACAGGAGAAATTGGACGGCAAAAGTTGTTGTCCAATTTGTCCTGAGTACGCTGATACCCCATATGTGGGGGTAAATCACTGTTTGGGTGCATGGCAGGGCTCGGATGTAAAGGAGCACCATTTTACTTTTTCAACGCAGAATTGGCTGAAATTGAGATCAGACGCGATGTCGCGTTTTGAGACCCTCTGATGTGCCTAAACTGTAGAAACCCCCCAATTCTATCTCCAACCCTAACCCGAACACACCCCTAACCCTAATCCCAACCCTAACCATAACCCTAACCACACCCCTAACCCGAACACACCCTTAACCCTAATCCCAACCCTAACTACACCCCTAATCCCAACACACCCCTAACCCCAACACACCCCAAACCCTAATCCCAACCCTAACCATAACCCTAACCACACCCCCTAACCTTGACACACCCCTAACCCTAATCCCAAACCTAACCCCAACCGTAAACATAATCCAAACCTTAACCCCAACTCTAGCCCCAACCCTAACCGTAACTTTAGCCCCAACCCTAACCCTAATTTTAGCCCCAACACTAATCCTAACTTTAGCCCCAACCCTAACCTTAACTTTAGCCCTAACCCTAACCCTAACCCTAATGGGAAAATGGAAATAAATACAATTTTTTATTTTATTATTTTTCCCTAACTAAGGAGGTGATAAAGGGGGGTTTGATTTACTATTTATAGCGTGCTTTTATGTTTGTTTGGCAGCTGTCACACACTGAAAGACACTTTTTATTGCAAAAAAATAGTTTTTGCATCACATTTTGATAGCTATAATTTTTCCACATTTTGGTCCAGAGAGTCATGAGAGGTCTTGTTTTTTGTGGGACGAGTTGATGTTTTTATTGGTACCATTTTCGGGCACATGACATATTTTAACTGTGCTGATTATTACAATTTTTGGGAGGCAGAATAAACAAAAACCAGCAATTCACGAATTTGGTGCTTTTATACAATAAAACGATTTTATATAAAAAATAATTATTTTTCCATCGCTTGATTCTGAGGGCTATTACTTTTTTATTTTTCGCTGATGATACTGTATAGCAGCTTGTTTTTTGCGGGACAAGATGACGTTTTCAGTGGTACCATGTTTATATCCATCTTTTTGATCGCGTTATTCCACTTTTTGTTCAGCGGTATGATGATAAAGCATTGTTTTTGCCTAGTTTTTTATTTATTTTTTATACGGTGTTCACTGAAAGAGTTAACTAGTGGGACAGTTTTATAGGTTGGGTCGTTACGGATGCGGTGTTACTAAATATGTGCACTTTTATTGTTTTTTTAATTTACATAAAGCAATGTATTTATTGGAACAATATTTTTTTCTTTATTTGAATTTTTTTTAAAATATTTTTACACAGTACTGTATATACTCGAGTATAAGCCGAGAATTTCAGCCCATTTTTTTAGGCTGAAATTGCCCCTCTCGGCTTATACTCGAGTCATACACAGGAGTCGGCAGGGGAGCGGGAGCAGCAGCTGTGTAATAATACTCACCTGCTCCTGGTGCGGTCCCTGGTTCCACCGGCGCCGCAGCTTCTTCCTGTAGTGAGCTGTCACAGGTACCGCTCACTACAGTAATGAATATGGACCCCACTCCACTCCCATAGGGGTGGAGCCACATATTCATTACTGTAATAAGTGGTACCATGTGACCACTCACTACAGGAAGAAGCTGTCAGCGCCGGGGAACCAGGGACCGCGCCAGGAGCAGGTGAGTATAACGCAGTGCGTGATATTCACCTGCTCTTCGTTCCATCGCCGCCGCCAGCCGCAGCGTCTTCCCCCATCCTCTGCACTGACGTTCAGGTCAAAGGGCGCGGTGACGCGATTAGTGTGCGCCCTCTGCCTGATTGTCGATGCAGAGGATGGAAGACACAGCGGCACCCGGCAGCAGTGGAACCAAGAGCAGGTGAATATAGCAAGTGCTGGGGGCCTGAGAGGTGAGTATGCGATTTTTTTTTTTTATCGCAGCAACAGCATAAGGACAAATGACTGTATAGAGCATCGTTTGTGGAGCATTACATGGGGCAAATGACTGTATAGAGCTTCTTATGGGGCCATAAGCAACGTTTGTGGAGCATTATACGGGGCAAATGACTGTATAGAGCATCTCATGGGGCCATAAGCAACATTTGTGGAGCATTATACAGGGCAAATGACTGTATGGAGCATCTTATGGGGCCATAAGCAATGTTTGTGGAGCATTACATGGGGCAAATATCTTTATAGAGCATCTTATGGGGCCATAATCAGCATTTGTGCAGTATTGTATGGGGCAAATCTCTGTATGGAGCATCTTATGCGGCCATAATCCGCTTTTGTGCAGCATTATATGGGGCAAATGTCTGTATAGAGCATCTTATGGGGCCATAATCTGCATTTGTGCAGCATTATATGGGGCATATTTTAAAATGGAGCATCTTATGAAGCCCATCATAAACTGTATGGAGCATTATATGGGGCGTATTTTGAATGAAGCATCTTATGGGGCCCATCATAAACTGTATGGTGCATTATATGGGGCTCCTGATTCAATATGGATATTCAAAAACACTTAACCTACTGATGTCTCAATTAATTTTACTTTTATTGGTATCTAGTGTTGAGCATTCCGATAACGCAAGTATCGGGTATGGGCCGATATTTGCGGTATCGGAATTCCGATACCGAGTTCCGATATTTTTGTGATATCGGGAATCGGTATCGGGATTAAGATTAATGTGTAAAATAAAGAATAAAAATAAGAAATATTGATATACTTACCCTCTGACGCGCCCTGGTCGTCACCGCTGCAACCGCCTTGCTTTCGTTCCGAAGAATGAGCGCGTAAAGGGCCTTCGATTACGTCGCGGCTTGTGATTGGTCGCTGAGCGGTCATGTGACCGCTCACGCGACCAATCACAAACCGCGACGTCATCGAATGTCATTAACGCGCTCATTCCTAAGAATGACAGGATACCTTCCGATATTTGTGTCCCATTGACTTGTATTGGTATCGGATATCGGTATCGGCGATATCCGATATTTTTCGGATATCGGCCGATACCATCCGATACCGATACTTTCAAATATCGGACGGTATCTCTCAACACTATTGGTATCTATTTTTATTTATGACATTTACCGGTAGCTGCTGCATTTTCCACCCAAGGCTTATAATCGAGTCATTAAGTTTTCCCAGTTTTTTGTGGCAAAATTAGGGGTCTCGACTTATACTCGGGTCAGATAATACTCGAGTATATATGGGTGTAATATTTTTTTTAACTTTTTTACATTGTCCCAGGGTGGGATGTCGCTGTATAAAGTCAGATCGGTGATCTGACACTTTACACAGCACTGTGTCAGATCAGCGATTTGACAGGCAGTAAAGGAGGCTTCTCAGGTCCTGCTCTCAGCAGGCACTGACAAGCCACCTCCCTACAGGACCCGGAAGGACCCCATGGCCATCTTGGATCTGGGGGTCTGCAGGCAGGGAGAACCTCAGAACAATGTGATCAAATCACGTTGTTCTGAGGGTCTCAGGGAAGCACGCAGGGAGCCCCCTCCCTGCGTAATGCTTCTCTATGCCACGGAACGCTGCGATCTTGTTTGATCGCAGTGTTACGGGGGTGAAAGTGCTGGGAGCGGTCCGTAACCGCTCCTGACACCTAGTCCCGAGTGTCAGCTGTGATAATCAGCTGACACCCGGCCTTGATCGGCCACGCTCCCCCATGAGCGCGGGTGAGCACGTATGATGTACTATCCCATCCATGGGAATGAAGTCCCAGGTCACATGGACAGGATAGTACAAAAAAAGGGCTTACAAAGTAAGTGTAATGCAGATAAATAAGGCTGCAGGTATTTACATAAGGATATACAATAACACACAAAGATACACAGTAAGAATAGCTCATTATTAGTGACATGTAATATGAAGTCCCACCAAAAAAACAATGTCCTGACATATGGCTATGTTGACATAAAATTAAAAATGTTTAGCTCTTGGAAGTAATTGAGGATAAATTGAAAGTGCAAAAATTAAAAATTGCCCAGTCCTTCAGGAGTTACAAACTGAGTAAAGTAAAAGCATTGTGTTTGATTTTACAAAGAGTCTGCAGCACTTGGATGCTGCTTCTCTCTTCCCTTCCCCAGTTTCTCATTTAGGAGCTGACAGAGAAGACAAAACAGTACAGATTCCAACACCATGACACTAAAGGTACCTTCACACTCAGCGACGCTGCAGCAATACCGACAACGATGTCGATCGCTGCAGCGTCGCTGTTTGGTCGCGGGAGAGCTGTCACACAGACAGCTCTCCAGCGACCAACGATCCCGAGGTCCCCGGGTAACCAGGGTAAACATCGGGTTACTAAGCGCAGGGCCGCGCTTAGTAATCCGATGTTTACCATGGTTACCAGCGTAAAAGTAAAAAAAACAAACACTACATACTTACCTACCGCTGTCTGTCCCCGGCGCTCTGCTTCTCTGCACTCCTCCTGCACTGGCCGGAAAGCAGAGCGGTGACGTCACCGCTCTGCTTTCCGGCTGACCGACGCTCACAGCCAGACCAGAGAAGCAAAGCGCCGGGGACAGACAGCAGTAGGTAAGTATGTAGTGTTTGTTTTTTTTACTTTTACGCTGGTAACCAGGGTAAACATCGGGTTACTAAACGCGGCCCTGCGCTTAGTAGCCCGATGTTTACCCTGGTTACCAGTGAAGACATCGCTGGATCGGTGTCACACACGCCGATCCAGCGATGTCTGCAGGGAGTCCAGCGACTAAATAAAGTTCTGGACTTTCCTCAGCGACCAACGATCTCCCAGCAGGGGCCTGATCGTTGGTCGCTGTCACACAGAACGATTTCCTTAACGATATCGTTGCTACATCACAAAGAGCAACGATATCGTTAACGATATCGTTATGTGTGAAGGTACCTTTACAAGATAGACCTCATTATAAGTTAATGAGGTCCGTTGGGCAGCCTTGTTGTCCAGATCCGGCCCTCCATCAATTTCATTGTTCTGCTCCAATGACAGAGGAACAATGGAACTAATTAGTGTAGGTATCAACAGGGCCTTAGGTGGTTACCTGGCCTCAAGATAATATACAGGAACAATGAACATAAACCCAAGACAAATCCTCTTTAAAGAAAGATGTCTATATTTTAACTAAATTGATTTCTTGCTATATTAAAAACAGAGGCAGGACCTCTCTGTGTTCTCCAACGGGTTCCCACCAGCAAGGCCATTTAGACACCTGGGCTTTAGAAATCATACTGGAAGTGCTCTGTAAGATAAAAATATTGCTTCATTTATATTTTCATTTGCTTGCTGAATTGTGTATATGATACTAAGCTAAGCATAAAAGGAGTCAGCTATGTTACTAAAGCAGAAATCAGTGCAGTCAGAGAAAGGATTGTGTAGATAATCACTGGTCTACAAAAACAAATAAAAAATTCTGGCATGGACTTTAAGAACAGTTTTAGACTAATTTGAGGGTGCTGAGTTCAAATCTGATCTTATAATTTCTCTATCACATCACTTTTTGCGCTACAGGTATATATCCCATTTTCAAGAATTCCATGATAAATATAAGGAGTGTATGAAAAGTACCTGCTTATACGGTTCACTAAGGTAAATTTAGTTTTCATTTAGTCTCCCAATAAATGTGAGAATATCTTTGTTTTCTTTGAACATGCATAATTCCCATTTGTTATGATAACACCCTTGTTTTCTGTGCTCCTGGGACAGTAGAGCTACAGCAGAGCATTGGGTGAAAACTAAATGGCCTCAGCGACAGAGTTTGGCATCTGGCGATAAGAATGTCATCCATGATCCTCTAGTGGATAGGAAGGACATTGTCTTTCTTCCCTTACACATAAAACTTGGATTGATGAAGCAGTTCGTCAAAGCTCTCAATCACAGTGGAGAATGCTTTAACTATATATGTTCAACTCTTCCTGGTCTTAGTGAAGAGAAGGTTGGAATATTTGATAGACCTCAAATAAGAACACTTATGAGAGACCCAAATTTTATCACATCAATGAATGAGACAGAAGAAAGCGCTTGGAATGCATTTTGTAATGTGGTGCAGAATTATCTAGGGAATAAGAAAGCAGACAATTATGAAGAGATTGTGGAAGAGCTACTAATGAGTCTGTGAAATCTTGGATGTAGAATGAGTATCAAGATTCACTATTTACACAGCCATTTGGACTTTTTTACAGAGAACCTTGGGGATGTGAGCGAGGAACAAGGGGAGCGTTTTCATCAGGACATTAAAACAATGGAAGAATGGTATCAAGGCCGGTGAGACTAACATTTGATGGCTGACTATTGCTGGAGGTTGATGAGAGCCAACCCAGAAGCTGTACATCACAGATCAGCCAAAAAAAGAAAGTTCAAATAACTGCTATTTGTCATTCATCTGTGTGCCATATATATGTGTTTTTATAATGTGTAGTTTAATTCTGTAAGTATATTTGATTTGCTGTACATAGACTTTGTAATCTTTGTTATTCTTTGATTAAAAATATACAAAATGTAGTACCTAAAATCATGTGTTTTTATCATAAAACATTAGGAGTAATTTTCATCAAAAATTGAAAATATCTCAAAATCCTGATGTGATAGCCAAAAACGGAGTTCATATTCGTAATCAGCAGCCAAAATTGACTTAAAATATGTTTTAAAACCTTTTGCCAGAAAAATTGCGTTGACCAGTGTAATAGTCAATTCTGTCAAAACTGCTTCCCCAATTACACCTCACCAACAACTAACGGGAGTCCCAGAAGCACTTCACAATTTGAGAGGCATTGGTCTTTGTAATTTATGTACTTTCTATGAACTTTGTTCCCCCCCCCCTGCTGTATGGTTTATCTCCATGCAATATACATCTTTCTTCGAGATCTGTAAGTCTAAGGAGGAGCACTGTTTTCTTTTATGTATGTGCATAATGAGGCATTCTTATCAATACAGGCTAATTCCTAATCTAAATTTAGAGTTGACAGTCTTAAGGTACCGTCACACTAGACAATA
The DNA here is from genome assembly GCF_032444005.1 of Ranitomeya imitator. NCBI lineage: Eukaryota > Metazoa > Chordata > Amphibia > Anura > Dendrobatidae > Ranitomeya > Ranitomeya imitator. The sequence goes on from NC_091283.1 coordinate 622,552,816, forward strand.
TCGCTAGCGATCCGTGACGTTGCAGCGTCCTCGCTAGCGATATCGTCCAGTGTGACAGGCAGCAGCGATCAGGCCCCTGCTGTGCTGTCGCTGGTCGGGGAAGAAAGTCCAGAACTTTATTTCGTCGCTGGACTCCCCGTAGACATCGCTGAATCGGCGTGTGTGACACCGATTCAGCGATGTCTTCGCTGGTAACCAGGGTAAACATCGGGTAACTAAGCGCAGGGCCGCGCTTAGTAACCCGATGTTTACCCTGGTTACCATCGTTAAAGTAAAAAAAACAACCGCTACATACTTACCTATCGCTGTCTGTCCTCGGCGCTGTGCTTCTCTGGTCTGGCTGTGAGCACAGCGGCCGGAAAGCAGAGCGGTGACGTCACCGCTCTGCTTTCCGGCTGCCCGGCGCTCACAACCAGACCAGAGAAGCAGAGCGCCGAGGACAGACAGCGGTAGGTAAGTATGTAGCGGTTGTTTTTTTTACTTTAACGATGGTAACCAGGGTAAACATCGGGTTACTAAGCGCGGCCCTGCGCTTAGTAACCCGATGTTTACCCTGGTTACCGGGGACATCGGGATCGTTGGTCGCTAGAGAGCTGTCTGTGTGACAGCTCTCCAGCGACCAAACAGCGACCAAACAGCGACGCTGCAGCGATCCGGATCGTTGTCGGTATCGCTGCAGCGTCACTTAGTGTGACGGTACCTTTAAAAGGAGTCTGTCAGCGGGTTTTTATCACCTAGGTGATAGATTGCCTTCACAATAGATTACTAATTGTGGTTCAAGGTTATTTAATGTGTTCTTTTCTACTCATCTAGGTTCACATTTACTCATTGGGTCTACCTGTTTCTTATCTTGTAGTAGAGCGTGACTAGCAAATAAAAAAGAGGAATATTTATCAATACAGTGCAAGAGTTTGTGTAACCAGAGGCTACAATCCTTTGACCCCATTTTGTTGTGGTTTCCCCATGACAGTACGACCCCCCGCCCCCCCAAGAGGGACCTCCGGAACCTCAGAACCAGGTTTTTCTGGATGTGAAAACCACATTTTCTTCTCAGGACTGTAACCCTTCCAAAGAACCAAATATTGAAGAGAATGGTGTACCAAGTGAGAATCGATAATCTCCGCTATCTGAAGTCAAGATTCCCATCAACAATGACTGAGGAGTGTGGTGGTGATGATTCAGAGGAAGCAATATAGTTTTTGAGACGAGATCGGCGAAACACATTATAAATCTTAAAAATGGGTGGCAGAGCAAGGCAAAATGTTACAGGATGAAAGGCCGCAGCTATATTATAGGTGCCAATGAACCAGTTTCTAAGAAAGAACCTTCAAGTTAATATTCTTCAAGGACAACCACACCAAATCACCAACACACAGATCTGCACCTGCCAAACATCTTTGATTAGCCATACTCTTATATTTGGACCACATCTTTCTCAAATTATTAAGAACTCCTTGCCATACTGATGTCATGGATGAAGTAAGCCAATCCTCCTCAGGGACTCCTGAAGAATGATGAAAACCATATGCCTTCGAAGAACGAAGACTTGCCAGTAGATTCATGACAACGGTTATTCACAGTGAACTCAGCTAGAGGCAAATAAGAAACTCAATCCTCATCTGTGCATCTGTTGTTTTAAATGGCTCGAACAGGACAATACAGTCCACAGCTGTACATTCCTCACCTGTTTAAACATGGTCATCCTTGACCATTCTGGGGCCTGGAAGACAGCACACAGCATAAAACAATCACATGAAATAGTCTTTTCTGGGGTATAGAGTGTCCATTGCCGATGAGTACACTGACCCCAAAATCACAGAGCACAATTTCCTGGGCCCATAGACCAATTTAACAACTGCCCAACAGTCCTTGGGCACAGAGCATGTACTGCTCCTGCATGAAACTTTAAGTAAGCGGTCCTCTCAGTCAGAACCGCAGATAACAGTCCATCTGAGTCCATGTTCCAGAAAACAATAGCCCTTAGGCCCACACATTAACAGTTGATGGACAGTGCATTGGCATGGTCCAGTTCCTTCATGGGCCCACATGACCCTGGTCTCACCAACTTGGAGACTCTGACATCGTGTGTCTAAGTTCTTTGTACTCACAGGCCCCTTGGCCAACGCAGCAACAGATCCAGTAGTTATGGAGAACAGTCCATACAGTCCCTCATCTGTCTTTTAACACAAGGGTACAATTAACACAGTTCTGACTTGGCTTGATCATCGTATCATCCTTTTCCATTCCTCATCTTTTTGCGAACAACAGACCCTTTAAGTTGCACAGTCCATAGGAACAGAAAAGGGTTTCTGGCCCTTTAAGAGTTCACGTCTTGCAATCCAGCAGGGGGTACGTAATGTGCGTAAAACAAACTTGGAGGGAAGATGAGAAAAACACAAAACATTTTCGCCATCCTGGCCAGTATCGGGGGCTCCTGGCACACTTTAGGGCCACCATGTTGTTTGAAACAGTGAAAATTAACTAAACAGTCCAAGTTCATCAGGTGGGTGTAAGTGGGGTAGGGCACCGTAATGTTGACTTCCTTCCCTTTCACACAACTCATCTTTTGTTCTGCAACACAGAACTAAAGCCAGGGATTTGTTGTCCACTGTACCAGTGCACCTGGGTCCAGCCACCTACCCTTCATGTAACTCCATGTCCATCGGCCTTGTGATGTCCGATGACCAGGCCAGCTCCATGGAACGTGGCTCAAGCCCTAGGGTCCAGGCATTGTTGGAATGTCCATCAGGTATCTCCATTTGGCCACCCACTGCCCTGAACCAATCGTTCATGCTGCCCCTAGCAGCCCACCCCACCTGAACTAGAACTCACTAGAAAATTAAATGGCTGACACTGAACTAATTCTAACCTTAGCCATTTTCTATCTTACATGCTAACCTATTATGCTATATTATATGCTGTGCTAAGCTTATCCTTATGCTATAGTGAATTTATGCATTAACACCGTACATCACCATAATACATTACATTAGAAATACGTTACTTTTACATATAAAAATGCGCAACGGTATTAACATAGTGCACCTTTTGTCTTCAGGGGCAGGAACAGGGCACTATGTTAATTTCTCCTCCCGGAGAACTGGAGCTCCAGTCCAACGCTGCCTACATCAGCATTTTTTATCCATTTCAGGTTTTGGCTTACAAATATTGATGTAAAATACTGATCAAATATTAAACGTGTGACCATGGCTTTAGACCGGCATACCTTTAATGTACTAGACAATGTGTATATTTGCATAGGAAGCATTTTTTTGAATTAGTGATGAAGCTGTGGAAAAACTGGCATTAAATGATGGACTCCTTGTCAACCAGAGTTAAAGAACTTCAATAAAAAGGAACTTGAGCTACCTAATTCTAAATAAAGTATCCTCAGCGGGATCTCCTTCTTTATCTTTACATAGTTTGGAGCTAAAGATAAATGAGTTTGCTTTTGTGTTTCATTGCTTCTTTCTTTTGACTCAATTGGGGGTGAGGGAATAGATTTCCAGTATAAAATTAGTAGCTGAAAGAATGCGCACTATTAATTCAAGTCCCTGCTCAGGACAGGCCATTCATCAATCCTGCGTAAAAAGGAAAGAGCAGCCAATATGTTTAATAAAGCTCCATATTCCTTTGGCTAACTCTATCAGTGGAAGGAAGTTTTCTCCAAACACAATTATTATATTGCTGAAACTATTTTGTTAGGTTGCGCAAAAAAAAGAAGAACATAAAACATCTTCAAAAAGGCAACAATTCAGATCAAAGACTCGGTATAAAGATGGATAATGAAGCACGCAATATACTGCACATACAGGCAATAAACAATGCATACCTCAGACATCAATCACACAGAGGGTGCGTTACAAGCTATCAGTAACGAAAAGTCAGAGGAACGACTTCTTCAGAAAAATATATGGCGTCTGTTTTACAAGAAAAGGAAATACAGGGGGCAGATTTATCAATACTGTCACTGCCCAGGATTTTTGACGTTATATAAAAACTGTCATTAGTTTGGGTGATGTGAGATAAATTTGTCAAAATGTTGCACATATTTCTATTGTTCCTCACAAACAGGAACGGCTATCACTATCCAGAGCTATTTTCATATGATTCATGAGGATTATAGATCACAGATTTACTGAGAAAGTGCTGCAAATACTCAATCCATCTTAAATTACTCCTATTAGGAGGATCGTGCCTCTACCATCGGATGTTTCATCCCCTTATGGCTCTATGAATAGTTTCCAACTACCTCCACTACAAAAGTGAGTATACCTTACTTTTTGATATTTATATCACATTATATAGTCTCTTTTATTCAGCGCGGTGAAAATTGTTATATCTATCTATAATATAACGCTGGGAGTGTCACTCTGTCCGAAGCCTTTATAGACTGCGCAAGCGCAAGCGCCAGCGCAGTCTGGACCCCACAGAGTGACACTCCCAGGAGATCGCGGTATGCGTAAGTACTGAACGCACACCGCGATCTCCAACGGAGAAGCAGGGACATGCCAGGAGGGTGAGTATGCTATATTCACCTGTCCCGTTCCAGCGCTGCGTGCCGCTCCGTCTTCCGGGTCCTCTGCCTGTGACGCTCAGTTCAGAGGGCACGATGACGCGCTTAATGCGCGCCGCCCTCTGAACAGTCACAGCCAGAGGACCCGGAAGACGGAGCGGCACGCAGCACTGGATCAGGGCCAGGTGACTATAGCAAGTGTCGGGGGCCTGAGCTAGCAGCGACTCCGGCACCCGACCCCCACAGCGCGCCGGTGTCCCCGCCTGCTCAGGCCCCCCAGTATTCGGCGCCCAGCAACGATAGGTGAGTATGTTATTTTTTTTTATATATCGCAGCAGCATACGGGGCATATAATACTATGGAGCATCTTATGGGGGCCATCAACATTTATGGAGCCGTATACGGGGCATATACTATGGAGAATCTTATGGAGGCCATCAACCATAAAGGAGCAGCATATGAGGCATGTACTATGGAGCATCTTATGGGGGTCATCAACCATAATGCAGCAGCATATGAGGCATATACTATGGAGCATCTTATGGGGGCCATCAACCATAATGGAGCAGCATATGAGGCATATACTATGGAGCATCTTATGGGGGCCATCAACCATAATGGTGCAGCATACGGGGCATATACTATGGAGCATCTTATGGGGGCCATCAACCATAATGCAGCAGATGAGTCATACTATGGAGCATCTTATGGGAGCCATCAAAATTTATGGAGCAGCGTATGGGGCATATGGATGGGAGCAGCAAATTACAGAACGGTGGCACAGGATGGGAGCAGCACATGACAGGATGGGGGCGCAGGATGGAGCAGCAAATGACAGGATGGGGGCGCAAGATGGTAGCAGCCCATGACAAGATTAGGGCGCAGGATGGAAGCAACACATACCAGGATGGAGACCATATACCAATATAAATGCTCGCCACCCGGGCATAGAACGGGTTCAATAGCTAGTAGTTATATACTTTTTAGTTCCTTCTACTCACAGGGTTAGACACAGCACCTGTTTATTCACCAGCGGCAGTTTAGCACTTTTTTATCTCTCCCCTAGTGGATAGCGCCAGTGCTTTCTAGTATTAACAATTTCAACACTGGCTTCCTGCTCTTTCCCTGACATGTGCTGCGGCCATACCCACAACATCCACAGCGGCTGAGATACACAGTCATCCAATTGCTGTCATCTGGGTGCCTGATACCCCTTCAGCGAAAGCCCTTCCCAAGTCCTGGGGACCTGTGTTGTAAGCCTTCAGTCCTTATAGTTTCTTGATCTGGGACAGCAGATCTTTCCCATTTGGGAGTCTGGCAATGTACCTTCTTTAGCACACATCTGCCCTGGACGACGTACCCGGGCTTTCTGCTTGCAGACCAAGACTGTTTGCCTGCTCTGGATGCTGCTGACCCAGCCCCTTAAGTTGCTTAACTCTTTTCCTACTTCTAACACACAGTTACATACATTACAATAGCAAACATTAGGATCAGGCAAACACAGCACAATGCATTAATAATACATAGCAAATTTATATACAGTGCACAGGGGGGTCACACGGAAGGAGAGGAGGGTGCAACTCAGGGGACCTGCCACCCCCTTTTATATGTCTATTGACAGTGAGATGTTTATCTGATGAGGGGGTGTGGTTGGTCAGGCTTGTAAGTTGTTGTCATTGCATGATAATCTCCAGACGATAAAACCTTAATTGTATGGAAACAATAGCACACATGTTAAGTGGCAAATCCCTGAAGTTTGTGTCTCAGCCTCTACCTCATGCTATCGTCATTGCAAAAATCTGCTTACATATTCCCTTTAAAACCAGAATGCTTGGGGGCGCAAGCCAGAAGCACAAAACCCTCTGCAATTAAAACAGGGTATTGTTCTGATACAGCCAAACAGTTCATAGTGTTTTACTTTTGTCTATCAGGAGATATTTAACTTGAAATCATTTCTGTTAAAACTATTTACAGTCTCTTTCCATCCTCATTGTGGAGTCTTCACCTCAGTTATTGCAGAGTGAGCTCACGTCCCTCCTGCACACATAGGCCTCCCAGGCTATTCCAGAGCCCACACACCTCACACTTTACCTCGTGCCATTCCTACACTCAGGCCCTCTTTTGTGGTGCATCTCATAGTCCAAAAAACATGGTATATATACTGTGTATATATAATATACGCCAACAGTTTTGTCCAGCCCATTTTGGGCGTTTAACATGAAATTTTGTCCAATTTGCCTTTTTTTCTCTTTTTTTATGTGTTTCCAATACACACAAATGAAATAAAGATATGGATAACAAACCCGCAATTGCAATAATTTTCTGTGAGAAATACTTCATTCCCTGCGGCAATTTCATGGGAGCCAACACTATATGTCTGTGTGTTCCGTTTTAACCATTTAGCTTTTCAACATCTCTACATCTTTTCTTTATGTGAAGCATAACATGTATATCTCTGTGGATAAAGGATTATGCCACTTTGCTTATGAGAACAGTTTCCTTCCTGCGAGTTTTTTTGTTTCCGTATACATTTGTGAAAAGGTTTATGTCTTTCATTTCTTCTATTCCTACCAAATTGCTTCTGGATAATGACACCATTTTCAGTCCCCGTGCACCACGGTGGACGTTTGACATCTGTACTTGTTCTGCGACTAGGTCAGTTCTGCTGCGACTTCCACTCTGTCATCGGCAAACTTGCACATTTTAATAATTCAGGAAGGGTTAGCGCACTCAATCATCCCTCAGTGCGTGAACTCCGCGGCATTCTGGAACGGGTGCAGCCAATCTACTGACTCTGACAGCAATATAAAGCAGATGGTTGGGTTGAAAGAAAAAAAAAAGACATTGCGACAGAAACAGAGCCAATGTGATACCTTAACTCAGCAGGGACTGAATAACAAGAGAGAGTTCCATTCTGCTCCACGCTATCTGGAGGCCTCAGCATGTGAATGAAGTGGGCAGTTTAAACAAGCATTAGGGACTATGGCAGACACACGGTATTTTCTCAGCAGATGGGAATCGTGTGTCTTGGAACGTTGATTGGCATCTCAGCCCCGTAGATCTATCTGGCCTATATTTTGCAATACTGAATACTTGATGCCAAGCCAGAAATATATTACCTTGGGCAAGTAGGCTCTGTTGTATTTTAAATTATTCATGGCAAAATGAATGCAAACCTGACAAGGGAGATGCGTTTCTCAAAAGTGGCTGTACAAATCTGTGTATCCAAATTCAATATGATGTGATTTAGCTGGTGCTTGCCGTGTATAAATAATGGAAATTAAAATTTGTTTTAATTAAATTGCTGGAGGAAGAAAAGTAGATAAAGTCCTGAATGATATTCCGCTGTAATGGGGATTCCTGTAGTTACCCAAAACCGTTACCGACACTCTCTTTAGTTTTAGAAGGGACAGTCATAAAACTTCTATACGTGACACGTCAATGAGCAATGGTCTATTTTAGAAAACATTTTAAATGGAGTAATAAGGAATTCTGAATTAAATGGAAAGTTAACAGCCCTAAAGTAAAAGGCAAAGTGGAATGAGTACAAACTAAACACCCCACAGTATACAGCTGATTGCATTGTATTCAAGCAACAAGATGCAATGTAAACATAATATTTTTAATGGGACCCTCCTATCAAAAAAGTGATTTTCTACTTAACCCCTATCTGACCTCGGACGGGATAGTACGTCCGAGGTCAGATCCCCTGTTTTGATGCAGGGCTCCGCGGTGAGCCCGCATCAAAGCCGGGACATGTCAGCTGTTTTGAACAGCTGACATGTGCCCGCAATAGGTGCGGGCAGAATCGCGATCTGCCCGCACCTATTAACTAGTTAAATGCCGCTGTCAATCGCAGACAGCGGCATTTAACTACCGCATCCGGCCGGGCGGCCGGAAATGACGTCATCGCCGTCCCCCGTCACATGATCGGGGATCGGCGATGTGTCTCCATTGTAACCATAGAGGTCCTTGATACCTCTATGGTTACTGATGACCGGTGGCTGTGAGCGCCACCCTGTGGTCGGCGCTCACAGCACACCTCCATTTCTGCTACATAGCAGCGATCAGCAGATCGCTGCTATGTAGCAGAGCCGATCGCGTTATGCCTGCTTCTAGCCTCCCATGGAGGCTATTGAAGCATGGCAAAAGTAAAAAAAAAAAGTTAAAAAAAATGTGAAAAAAAAAAATATATAAAAGTTTAAATCACCCCCCTTTCGCCCCAATCAAAATAAATCAATTAAAAAAAATCAAATCTACACATATTTGGTATCGCTGCGCTCAGAATCGCCCGATCTATCAATTAAAAAAAGCATTAACCTGATCGCTAAATGGCGTAGAGAGAAAAAAATTTGAAACGCCAGAATTACGTTTTTTAGGTCGCCGCGACATTGCATTAAAATGCAATAACGGGCGATCAAAAGAATGTATCTACACCAAAATGCTATCATTAAAAACGTCATCTCAGCACGCAAAAAATAAGCCCTCAACCGACCCCAGATCACGAACAATGGAGACGCTACGAGTATCGGAAAATGGCACCATTTTTTTTTTTTTTTTTTTTTTTAGCAAAGTTTGGAATTTTTTTTCACCACTTAGATAACAAATAACCTAGTCATGTTAGGTGTCTATGAACTTGTACTGACCTGGAGAATCATAATGTCAAGTCGGTTTTAGCATTTAGTGAACCTAGCAAAAAAGCCAAACAAAAAACAAGTGTGGGATTGCACTTTTTTTGCAATTTCACCGCACTTGGAATTTTTTTCCCGTTTTCTAGTACACGACATGCTAAAACCAATGATGTTGTTCAAAAGTACAACTCGTCCCGCAAAAAATAAGCCCTCACATGGCCAAATTCACGGAAAAATAAAAAAGTTATGGCTCTGGGAAGGAGGGGAGTGAAAAACGAACACGGAAAAATGAAAAATCCCAAGGTCATGAAGGGGTTAAAGTGATTTAATTCTAAAAGCTTGCTTGGCATTTCTCTAATTAAGAGTGGTCTCCCATATCCCTATACCAAATGGCTCTTAGTTTGAGGAAGTTGACAGGATATTGAATGTCTTGGGGGCACCAACAAGCCTTTGTGCCTAGATCCGGTACTTACATACAAGACCAGGGCAGCGCAGTGAATATTTGGGTTTAACCCCTTAACCTCCAAGAGTGGTTTGCATGTTAACGACAGGGCCAATTTTTACAATTCTGACCACTGTCCCTTTATGAGGTTATAACTCTGGAACACTTCAATGGATCCTGATGATTCTGACTTTGTTTTCTCGTGACATATTGTACTTCATGATAGTGGTAAAATTTCTTTGATATTACCTGCGTTTATTTGTGAAAAAAATGGAAATTTGGAGAAAATTTTGAAAATTTAGCAATTTTCCAACTTTGAATTTTTAAATCACAGAGATATGTCACGCAAAATACTTAATAAGTAACCCTAACTGTAGCCCTAACCCTAACTTTAGCCCCAAACCTAACCCTAGCCTTAGCCCCAACACTAACCCTAACTTTAACCCCAACCCTAACCCTAATGGGAAAATAGAAATAAATACATTTTTTAAAATTGTATTATTTTTCCCTAACTAAGGGGATGACGAAGGGGGATTTGATTTACTTTTATAGCTGTTTTTTATCGGATTTTTATGATTGGCAGCCTTCACACACTAAAAGACGCTTTTTATTGCAAAAAATAGTTTTTGCGTCTTCACATTTTGAGAGCTATAGTTTTTCCATATTTTGGTCCACAGAGTCATGTGAGGTCTTGTTTTTTGCAGCACGATTTTTGTGAGGTAGAATGAACAAAAACCAGCTATTCATGAAATTATTTTGGGTGGGCCGCTTATACCATTCCACGTTTGCTAAAATTGATAAAGCAGTTTTATTCTTCGGGTCAGAACAATTACAGCAATACCTCATTTATATAATTTTTTATGTTTTGGCGCTTTTATACGATAAAAACTATTTTATATAAAAAATAATTATTTTTGCATTGCTTTATTCTGAGGACTAGGGTTGAGCGACTTTTCTTTTTATAGGATCGGGTCGGGTTTCACGAAACCCGACTTTTTCAAAAGTCGGGTCGAGTGAAATCGGCCGATCCTATAGAAAAGTCGGGGTCGGCCGAAACATGAAACCCAATGCAGTGGATTGGGTTTCTAATGGTTCCCAGGGTCTGAAGGAGAGGAATCTCTCCTTCAGGCCCTGGGATCCATATTTAAGTGTAAAATAAAGAATCAAAATAAAAAATATTGATCTACTTACCCTCGGATGCGCCCTGGTCCACACCGGCAGCCTTCCTTCCTAAGAATGAGCGCCTGAAGGACCTTCGATGACGTCGCGGCTTGTGATTGGTCGCGTGAGCGGTCACATGGGCGTCACGCGACCAATCACAAGCCGCGACGTCATCTAAGGTCCTTCAGACGCTGATTCTTAGGAAGGAAGGCTGCAGGTTAGAACCAGGGCGCGTCCGAGGGTGAGTATATACCTATTAGGAATATACTCATCCTCGGACGCGCCCTCAGACGCTTCCTTCCTAAGATTTAGCGCCTGAAGGACCTTAGATGACGTCGCGGCTTGTGATTGGTCGCATGACGCCCATGTGACCGCTCACGCGACCAATCACAAGCCGCGACGTCATCGAAGGCCCTTCAGGCGCTCATTCTTAGGAAGGAAGGCTGCCGGTGAGAACCAGGGCGCGTCCGAGGGTGAGTATATCAATATTTTTTTATTTTAATTCTTTATTTTACACTTAAATATGAATTCCGATACCGATTCCCGATATCTTAAACATATCGGAACTCGGTATCGGAATTCCGATTCCAGATCAAAAGATCGCCGACCTCATGGCCGACCCCACACAGGGGTCGGGTCGGGTTTCATGAAACCCGACTTTGCCAAAAGTCGGCGACTTCTGAATCTGGCCGACCCGTTTCGCTCAACCCTACTGAGGACTATAACTTTTTTATTTTTTCGTTGATAACGTTGTATGGCAGCTAATTTTTTGTGGGAGAAGATGACGTTTTCAGCGGTACCATGGTTATTTATATCCGTCTTTTTGATCGCGTGTTATTCCACTTTTTGTTTGGAGATAGGATAATAAAGTGTCGTTTTTTTGCCACGGTTATTTTTTTTTTAACGGAGTTCACTGAAGGGGTTAACTAGCGGGACAGTTTTATAGGTCGGGTCATTACAGATGCAGCGATACTAAATATGTGTACTTTTATTGTTTTTTTATTATTTAGATAAAGAAATGTATTTATTAGAACAATATTTTTTTTTCTTTATTTAGGTTTTTTTTTTTTTTACACTTGTGAATATTATTTTTTTCACTTTATAACATTGCTCCAGGGGGATCATCACATCATAATGACAGATCGCTGATCTGACACTTTGCTGTGCACTGTGTCAGATCAGCGATCTGACAGGCACAGCAGGGAGGCTTCTTAGCGCCTGCTCTGAGCAGGCGCTTGAAAGCCACCTCCCTGCATGACCCGGAAGGCCCCTCGTGGCCATTTTCAATCCGGGCATACAGGGAGGAGGAGGTAGGAGACCCTCGGAGCAATGTGATCACATCGCTTTGCTCTGAGGGTCTCAGGGAAGCATGCAGGGAGCCCCCTCCCTGCGCGATGCTTCCCTATGTCGCCGGAACGCTGCTATCATGTTTGATCGCAGTGTTCCGAGGGTTAATGTGCCGGGAGTGGTCCGTGACCGCTCCTGGCACCTAGTGCCGGATGTCAGCTGTAATAATCAGCTGACACCTGGCGGCGATCGGCTGTGCTCCCCCCGTGAGCGCAGCCGATCGACTATGATGTACTATCCCATAACTGGGAATTAAGTCCCAGGTCACCTCGACGGGATAGTACATCATATAGGATTAAGGGGTTTAGGATTTCCAGCTACAACAAATAAAGTAGCAATAATGAAAAAATAATACCATTATTATTATCTATTGTCAACAATAGTATCCAATTTTTAATGCAGTTAATTCAGTCTGAGTGAATTCTTTCTAATAAATCTTTTCTTTGAACTGAGAAAAGTGGTTCTCTGCCTCAAAGTTTATATTAAGACAATCAAAATATCATCTATCTGTATAATTCAACAAGAGATCGCAAATTAGAGATAAAATTAAATATAATATATACAATCCTTTGGTTAGCGTCAATTCATAAATTAACATAAAACAAGAACAAGTGAAAGAAGAAGAGAAATGAGATTTTCTGGTCTCAGGATATAAGAACCTTCCAGAAAACTACAGTATATCTGTTTATATAGTAAGAAAAGCTCTAGTAGGATTAAGGCGAGCTCCTGGGATTTAGGCCAAATGAAGTATAGGTTTAGGAGAAGAAAAGTCACAGAGTAACCAGAAATAGGAGGGGGAAAGTCTCTGGACGTGACTTTGCAAGACAAGACTAATGATTGTGTTCACTGAATAACCACTTTACAGCTCTGGCAAATATTAAGAGACCACTGCAAAATGTTCAGTTTGTCTGATTTTTCTCTTTATAGGTATATTTTTGAGTAAAATGTAAATTGTTGTTTTAGTCTATAAACTCTGGTCTATATTTAGTCTATATTATCTTCTCATCAAACAGGTACACACATCATCGTACATCTGCTCTTACTGCTATCAGCAAGACCAGGTGTAGGATGATGAGAGTAGTACTCTTATCAGCCAATGCCTGTGACTGGTGGTAACCTTTTAACTACCAGTCACAGCCACCAGCTCACAAACTGTCAAGGCTACTGTCACTGTCTGTATGACAGTGTGGGAACTGCAACTCTCTGACCGGCGGTAACAAACTTACCGTGCAATCAGATCTAGTGTTTCTCGCATTGTCACACAGATGATAGTGTGGGAAACACCCGATGCTCGGGCCCCCCATTCATTTACGATATTGTAGTATTCTGGTACTCAAACAAAATGGGTCACCGTACCCGAACAGTCAGGGTTTGCCCAACTCTACTAAGGATGAATAGGGTCTGGGAAAGCTAAAAATGCTAAGGATGGATAGTGTCTAAAGAAGTTAAATATGCCAAAGGTGGATAGGGTCTAAAATGCCATGCTTGAATGGCATCTACAAAATGTAAAAATTCCAAGGATTGATAAAATCTAGAGAAGATAAAAATGCAAAATGTGGATAGGGTCTATCAAATGTAAAAATGCCAGTGGTGGATAGGGTCTAGGGAAGGTAAAAATGCCAGGGGTAGATAGGGTTTATGGAAGCTAAAAATGGCAATGATGGATGGAGTGTAGGAAAAGTAAAAATGCCGATGGTGGATAGGGTCCTGGGAAGATAAAAATGCGAAGGCTAGATAGGGTCTTCAGTAGGTAAGAATGTTAAGGGTCGACTGGGTTTAAGGAAGGTAAAAAAGCCACAGCTTGAGTTTCAACTTTAGCAAAACTGGCAAGCTCAAGGTACAATGCGGCAATGCTTAATCTCTAAGGCACAACTTTATATTGAATAGATAAATGCAAATTCTTAGAAAATGTGATTTCTTATAATAAATGTAATTGTTTAATATAATCTTACCTTAACTCTATTATAAAGCCTTGGAGTTTGCCAAGTTTAAAAAGTATGCAATCGTTGTATCATAGAAATAACACGTCTTTACTCACCATGATTGATTAAAGAAATACAAACTGAAAATCGCCACTTTATGCGCTTCAATTATTTATGAAACAAATAAATTAAAAGCGATAAGTTGGCAAATCATACTTTATAGTAAAAAAAACATGTCATTCCATTAGATAAATACTAAGGCATGAAAATACATTACACACAAATAAATATCACAGCGCCTTTAAACAGAGTCGGTGAACGCATCATTTGACAATTTATACGCTACTTGAGCAAGTACCATTGCAGAATTATGTAAAAATATGTGCAGCTGTTGTAACATTTGGTCTCCTTGGATTATTGCATCATAAAGCTACAGATAAACTGAATTATTTACTTGCACTATATGAAGGCCTGGAACAATAGAATAAAACCTACCTGTTCTGGATTGGCGTGGACCATAATATTTTCATATTTTTACATAAACACTATGGTGCAATATTACGTCGCCTGAAGTTCTTCTTGGACATTTTAACAATGCAACAAAAACAGTAATTAGTAGTGTTTTCAGTTCCTGGAATTTGTGATATTTGTATAATGCCCCTATTTTACTGACTGATAGTCTTATCAAAGTGCATTAAGTTATTAAAGAGAGCTAACAGGGAAATAATTATAGCGGCTGCAGTCACACCTGTCCCTGGAGCCTTTGGCACATAGGAGAAAACCAATACTATCGAAGACCCATGGTAGTTGGAGGCCATGTTGGAAATTTTGTATTGGGTCCCATGATCTTTTCATGATGACATTGACTACCAATATCATATTACATTAATATATTACAAATTGAACAATATGGTGCTGTCAAACAATATCTCTATTTTAAGAGAAGTTTTAAGAAAAAAACTACAAGCTTTCAATCTTTGCACTCCATCATTGGTAATTCAAGAGCAGCAGAGCCACTATGAAAACTTACACCATAAGCCTCCCATCTGGGTTGAATTACTGGTGGTGTAGTGTACGCATGCACACAATCGAGACATATGTACTTATATGTAATATGGCACAATCTATAATATAACGCTGGGAGCGTCACTCTGTCCGAAGCCTTTATAGACTGCGCAAGCGCAAGCGCCGGCGCAGTCTGGGCCTCACAGAGTGACGCTCCCAGGAGATCGCGGTATGCGTTAACACTGAACGTACACCGCGATCTCCAACAGAGAAGCAGGGACTGCCAGGAGGGTGAGTATCGGCTATATTCACCTGTCTTCCGTTCCACCGCTGTGTGCCGCCATCTTCCCGATCCTCGGCCTGTGACCTTCAGTTCTGAGGGTGCGATGACGCGCTTAATGCGCGCCAGCGCCGCCCTCTGACTGACCAGTCACAGCCAGAGGACCGGGAAGATGGCGGCGCCCAGCGGTGGAACGGAGGACAGGTGAATATAGTAAGTGCTGGGGGGCCTGAGCTGGTGGCGATACCGGCACCTGACCCCCACAGCGCGCCGGTGTCCCCGCCTGCTCAGGCCCCCCAGCACTCGGTGCCGAGCGGGTCAGAGGCAGCAGGGCTGAGCGGGTCAGAGGCAGTATGGGGACGCAGGATGGAGCAGCACATGACAGGATGGGGACGCAGGATGGAGCAGCACATGACAGGATGGGGACGCAGGATGGAGCAGCACATGACAGGATGGGGACGCAGGATGGGAGCAGCACATGACAGGATGGGGACGCAGGATGGGTGCAGCGCATGACAGGATGGGGACGCAGGATGGAGCAGCACATGACAGGATGGGGACGCAGGATGAGAGCAGCGCATGACAGGATGGGGACGCAGGATGGGTGCAGCACTTGACAGGATGGGGACGCAGGATGGGTGCAGCACATGACAGGATGGGGATGCAGGATGGGTGCAGCACATGACAGGATGGGGACGCAGGATGGGTGCAGCACATGACAGGATGGGGACGCAGGATGGGTGCAGCACATGACAGGATGGGGACGCAGGATGGGTGCAGCGCATGACAGGATGGGGACGCAGGATGGAGCAGCACATGACAGGATGGGGACGCAGGATGGAGCAGCACATGACAGGATGGGGACGCAGGATGGAGCAGCACATGACAGGATGGGGACGCAGGATGGGAGCAGCACATGACAGGATGGGGACGCAGGATGGGTGCAGCGCATGACAGGATGGGGACGCAGGATGGGAGCAGCACATGACAGGATGGGGATGCAGGATGGGTGCAGCACATGACAGGATGGGGGCGCAGGATGGAGCAGCACATGACAGGATGGGGACGCAGGATGAAGCAGCACATACCAGGATGGAGACCATATACCAATATAAATGCTCGCCACCCGGGCGTAGAATGGGTTCAATAGCTAGTAGTTAATAAACTGATTAGCAGCGTTAGTTACTCAATGTCAATAGTTTTAATTTATTTTTTCACTAAGGATCATCTAGGAACCCAATGTTACCCTTGCCATATTGTGTGTATCACCAATTTTATTAACATGTAATAAAAATTTTATTAAAAACTTTGTGTAAGATCAAAGTTTGGCAATTTGGTTCCTTTGGATTATAGTTATTTTAGTATATGAATGCCATATCACCCTCTTTAGGTCCACTATATATGTCTTCGTGACTGGTTGACAAACTTAGATTACTAAACCGGGAACAGTAGGACATAGAAGCACAGAAACAAAAAAGAAATAATGAATAGTATGTTGGTAGAACTACACATGCCCTACACTGTCACCTTAATAATTACTCCAATTGAAGCGGTGTCACGGGAACTCCCCAATAAACTGGAGATTCAGAAAAGGAAAGAACTCTACATATTTTATATATCCTTTAACATAAATAATTTTAACATTTATAAACCTAACTCTCAGGCTGGTAAATCTTAACACATGTTTACACATTATTTTTCCCATTTATCCTTATACTGTATGTATTTGATATGAATTAATATGCACCATTTATTCCTTAGAATTGTACAAACTTTTTAATTATTTTAATATTTACTGTTAGTTATGACAGAATTGAATTCTATGCAAGTCTAAATGACTTTAAATGCCTTATTTTCATATGTATACCAAAGAAACACGCATATATTTTTACTAGATGGTGGCCCGATTCTAACGCATCGGGTATTCTAGAATATGCATGTCCACGTAGTATATTGCACAGCCCATGAAGTATATTGCCCAGCCACGTAGTATATTGCCCAACCATGTAGTATATTGCCCAGCCACGTAGTACGGTATATTGCCCAGCCACAAAGTATATTGCCCAGCCACGTAGTATATTGCCCAGCGACGTAGTATATTGCCCAGCGACGTAGTATATTGCCCAGCCACATAGTATATTGCCCAGCCACGTAGTATATTGCCCAGTCACATAGTATATTGCCCAGCCATGTAATATATTGCCCAGTCACATAGTATATTGCCCAGTTACATAGTATATTGCCCAGTCACATGGTATATTGCCCAGTCACGTAGTATATTGCCCAGTGACGTAGTTTATTGCCCAGCGATGTAGTATACTGTCCAGCTACGTAGTATATTGCACAGCGACATAGTATACAGCACAGAGCCACGTAGTATACAGCACAGACACGTAGCATACTGCCCAGTCACGTAGTATATTGCCCAGCCACGTAGTATATTGCCCAGCCACGTATGTAACAGGTTAAAAAAGACTTAAAATAAAAAATAAACATATACTCACCTTCCGAGGGCCTCTTGTAGTCCTGGCACCTGTGTGTGGTGCACGCGGCAGCTTCCAGTCTCAGGGTTAGTATGAGCGCAGGACCTGTGATGACTGTTGTGAATTCTGTGGTCAAGCTCCCTCCTGTGGTCATGAGTGGTACTTCGGCTGATTCTGTCTTTGGGCTTTCGTGGGTGGATGTGAGTGGTACTGCGGCTTCTGAGTTTCCCTCCTCAGGTGATGAAGTTAAGTCGTTAGGTGCTGCTCTATTTAACTCCACCTAGTGCTTTGATCCTGGCCTCCAGTCAATGTTCCAGTATTGGTCTTGCTTTCTCCTGGCTCGTTCCTGTGGCCTGTCTGCCCAGCATAAGCTAAGTTCTGCTTGTGTTACTTTTGTTGCTATATTTTCTGTCCAGCTTGCTATTTTGGTTTTTCTTGCTTGCTGGAAGCTCTGAGACGCAGAGGGAGCACCTCCGTACCGTTAGTCGGTGCGGAGGGTCTTTTTGCCCCTCTGCGTGGTTGTTTGTAGGTTTTTGTGTTGACCGCAAAGCTCTCTGTCCTATCCTCGGTCTATTCAGTAAGTCGGGCCTCACTTTGCTAAATTCTATTTCATCTCTGTGTTTGTATTTTCATCTTGACTCACAGTCATTATATGTGGGGGGCTGCCTTTTCCTTTGGGGAATTTCTCTGAGGCAAGGTAGGCTTATTTTTCTGTCTTCAGGGCTAGCTAGTTTCTCAGGCTGTGCCGAGTTGCATAGGGAGCGTTAGGCGCAATCCACGGCTACCTCTAGTGTGGTATGATAGGATTAGGGATTGCGGTCAGCAGAGTTCCCACGTCTCAGAGCTTGTCCTATTTTATTTGTAACTATCAGGTCACTTGTGTGCTCTTAACCACCAGGTCCATTGTGGTTCTGAATTACCTAATCACAACAGTACTGGAGGCCAAAAGTACTAATGCATCTCAATAGAGGGAAAAAAGAAGTTCTGAGACCTTTTTTTTTTTTTTGCACTGTGTTTTGCCTTTTTTTTCCCCCTAGACATTTGGGTGGTTCAGGACTCAGGTGTAGTGATGGACTTTAAAGGTCTGTCTTCATGTGTGGATCATCTCAGTGCAAGAGTACAAATTATTCAAGACTTTGTGGCTCAGAATTCTATGTTAGAACCAAGAATTCCTATTCCTGATTTGTTTTCTGGAGATAGAGCTAAATTTCTGAGTTTCAAAAATAATTGCAAACTGTTTCTGGCTTTGAAACCTCGCTCCTCTGGTGACCCAGTTCAACAAGTTAAGATTATTATTTCTTTGTTACGTGGTGACCCTCAAGACTAAGCATTTTCCCTTGCGCCAGGAGATCCTGCATTATGTAATATTGATGCGTTTTTTCTGGCGCTCGGATTACTGTACGATGAACCTAATTCAGTGGATCAGGCAGAGAAAAAATTGCTGGCTCTGTGTCAGGGTCAGGATGAGATTGAGATTTATTGTCAGAAGTTTAGAAAGTGGTCCGTGCTCACTCAATGGAATGAATGTGCGCTGGCAGCTATTTTCAGAGAGGGTCTCTCTGAAGCCCTTAAGGATGTCATGGTGGGATTTCCTATGTCTGCTGGTCTGAATGAGTCTATGTCTTTGGCCATTCAGATCGGTCGACGCTTGCGTGAGCGTAAATCTGTGCACCATTTGGCGGTATTATCTGAGCATAAACCTGAGCCTATGCAGTGCGATAGGACTTTGACCAGAGTAGAAAGGCAGGAACACAGACGTCGGAATGGGCTGTGTTTCTACTGTGGTGATTCCACTCATGCTATCTCTGATTGTCCTAAGCGCACTAAGCGGTTCGCTAAGTCTGCCACCATTGGTACGGTACAGTCGAAATTTCTTTTGTCCGTTACTTTGATCTGCTCTTTGTCTTCCTACTCTGTCATGGCATTTGTGGATTCAGGCGCAGCCCTGAATTTGATGGACTTGGAGTTTGCTAGGCGCTGTAGGTTTGTCTTGAAGCCCTTGCAGTGTCTTATTCCATTGAGAGGAATTGATGCTACGCCTTTGGCCGAGAATAAGCCTCAGTATTGGACCCAGCTGACCATGTGCATGGCTCCTGCGCACCAGGAGAATATTCGCTTTCTGGTGTTCCATAATTTGCATGATGTGGTCGTGTTGGGGTTGCCATGGCTACAAGTCCATAACCCAGTATTAGATTGGAAATCAATGTCTGTGTCCAGCTGGGGTTGTCAGGGGGTACATGGTGATGTTCCATTTCAGTCTATCTCATCATCCACCCCTTCTGAGCTCCCAGAGTTCTTGTCTGATTACCGGGATGTATTCGATGAGCCCAAGTCCAATGCCCTACCTCCGCATAGGGATTGTGATTGTGCTATCGATTTGATTCCTGGTAGCAAGTTTCCTAAGGGTCGACTGTTTAATTTATCTGTACCTGAGCACGTCGCTATGCGGAGTTACGTAAAAGAATCCTTGGAGAAGGGTCATATTCGCCCGTCATCGTCGCCATTGGGAGCAGGGTTCTTTTTGTGGCCAAGAAGGATGGTTCACTGAGACCTTGTATTGATTACCGCCTTCTAAATAAAATCACGGTCAAATTTCAGTACCCCTTGCCGCTGCTATCTGATTTGTTTGCTCGGATTAAGGGGGCTAGTTGGTTCACCAAGATAGATCTTCGTGGTGCATATAATCTTGTGCGTATTAAACGGGGCGATGAATGGAAAACTGCATTTAATACGCCCGAGGGCCATTTTGAGTACCTAGTTATGCCATTCGGACTTGCCAATGCTCCATCGGTATTTCAGTCCTTTATGCATGACATCTTCCGAGAATACCTGGATAAATTCCTGATTGTATACTTGGATGATATTTTGGTCTTCTCGGATGATTGAGAGTCTCATGTGAAGCAGGTCAGAATGGTGTTCCAGGTCCTGCGTGCTAATTCTTTGTTTGTGAAGGGATCAAAGTGTCTCTTTTGTGTTCAGAAGCTTTCATTTTTGGGGTTCATTTTTTCCCCTTCTACTATCGAGATGGACCCTGTTAAGGTACAGGCCATTTATGATTGGACTCAGCCGACATCTCTGAAGAGTCTGCAAAAGTTCCTGGGCTTTGCTAATTTCTATCGTCGCTTCATCTGTAATTTTTCCAGTATTGCTAAACCATTGACCGATTTGACCAAGAAGGGTGCTGATGTGGTCAATTGGTCTTCTACTGCTGTGGAAGCTTTTCAAGAGTTAAAGCGTCGTTTTTCTTCTGCCCCTGTGTTGTGTCAACAAGATGTTTCGCTTCCGTTCCAGGTCGAGGTTGATGCTTCTGAAATTGGAGCGGGGGCTGTTTTGTCGCAATGAGGTTCTGATTGCTCGGTGATGAAGCCATGCGCCTTCTTTTCCAGGAAGTTTTCGCCTGCTGAGCGAAATTATGATGTTGGTAATCGAGAGTTGCTGGCCATGAAGTGGGCATTCGAAGAGTGGCGTCATTGGCTTGAAGGAGCTAAGCATCGCGTGGTGGTCTTGACTGATCACAAGAACTTGACTTATCTCGAGTCTGCCAAACGGTTGAATCCTAGACAGGCTCGTTGGTCGCTGTTTTTCTCCCGTTTTGACTTTGTGGTTTCGTACCTTCCGGGCTCTAAAAATGTGAAGGCGGATGCCCTGTCTAGGAGTTTTGTGCCCGACTCTAAGGGTTTGCCTGAGCCGGAGGGTATTCTCAAAGAGGGAGTAATTGTGTCTGCCATCTCCCCTGATTTGTGGCGGGTGCTGCAAAAATTTCAGGCTAATAAACCTGATCGTTGCTCAGCGGAGAAACTCTTTGTCCCAGATAGGTGGACGAATAAGGTTATCTCTGAGGTTCATTGTTCGTTGTTGGCTGGTCATCCTGGAATCTTTGGTACCAGAGATTTAGTGGCTAGATCCTTTTGGTGGCAGTCTCTGTCGCGGGATGTGCGTTCTTTTGTGCAGTCCTGTGGGATTTGTGCTCGGGCTAAGCCCTGCTGTTCTCGTGCCAGTGGGTTGCTTTTGCCCTTGCCGGTCCCGAAGAGGCCTTGGACACATATCTCTATGGATTTTATTTCGGATCTCCCCGTCTCTCAAAAAATGTCTGTCATTTGGGTGGTATGTGATCGCTTCTCTAAGATGGTCCATTTGGTACCCTTGTCTAAATTACCTTCCTCCTCTGATTTGGTGCCATTGTTCTTCCAGCATGTGGTTCGTTTACATGGCATTCCAGAGAACATCGTTTCTGACAGAGGTTCCCAGTTTGTTTCGAGGTTTTGGCGAGCCTTTTGTGCTAGGATGGGCATTGATTTGTCTTTTTCCTCGGCTTTCCATCCTCAGACAAATGGCCAGACTGAACGAACCAATCAGACCTTGGAAACATATCTGAGATGCTTTGTTTCCGCTGATCAGGATGATTGGGTGTCCTTTTTGCCGTTGGCTGAGTTCGCCCTTAATAATCGGGCCAGCTCGGCTACCTTGGTTTCACCGTTTTTCTGCAATTCTGGGTTCCATCCTCGTTTCTCTTCAGGGCAGGTTGAGTCTTCGGACTGTCCTGGTGTGGATACTGTGGTGGACAGGTTGCAGCAGATTTGGACTCATGTAGTGGACAATTTGACCTTGTCCCAGGAGAAGGCTCAACGTTTCGCTAATCGCAGACGCTGTGTGGGTCCCCGACTTCGTGTTGGGGATTTGGTTTGGTTGTCATCTCGTTATATTCCTATGAAGGTTTCCTCTCCTAAATTTAAGCCTCGTTTCATTGGTCCGTATAGGATTTCTGAGGTTCTTAATCCTGTGTCTTTTCGTTTGACCCTTCCAGATTCTTTTTCCATCCATAACGTATTCCATAGGTCGTTGTTGCGGAGATACGTGGCACCTATGGTTCCATCTGTTGATCCTCCTGCCCCGGTTTTGGTGGAGGGGGAGTTGGAGTATATAGTGGAGAAGATTTTGGATTCTCGTGTTTCGAGACGGAAACTCCAGTATCTGGTTAAGTGGAAGGGTTATGGTCAGGAAGATAATTCCTGGGTCTTTGCCTCTGATGTCCATGCTGCTGATCTTGTTCGTGCCTTTCATATGGCTCATCCTGGTCGGCCTGGGGGCTCTGGTGAGGGTTCGGTGACCCCTCCTCAAGGGGGGGGTACTGTTGTGAATTCTGTGGTCAAGCTCCCTCCTGTGGTCATGAGTGGTACTTCGGCTGATTCTGTCTTTGGGCTTTCGTGGGTGGGTGTGAGTGGTACTGCGGCTTCTGAGTTTCCCTCCTCAGGTGATGAGGTTAAGTCGTTAGGTGCTGCTCTATTTAACTCCACCTAGTGCTTTGATCCTGGCCTCCAGTCAATGTTCCAGTATTGGTCTTGCTTTCTCCTGGCTCGTTCCTGTTGCCTGTCTGCCCAGCATAAGCTAAGTTTTGCTTGTGTTACTTTTGTTGCTATATTTTCTGTCCAGCTTGCTATTTTGGTTTTTCTTGCTTGCTGGAAGCTCTGAGACGCAGAGGGAGCACCTCCGTACCGTTAGTCGGTGCGGAGGGTCTTTTTGCCCCTCTGCGTGGTTGTTTGTAGGTTTTTGTGTTGACCGCAAAGCTCTCTTTCCTATCCTCGGTCTATTCAGTAAGTCGGGCCTCACTTTGCTAAATTCTATTTCATCTCTGTGTTTGTATTTTCATCTTGACTCACAGTTATTATATGTGGGGGGCTGCCTTTTCCTTTGGGGAATTTCTCTGAGGCAAGGTAGGCTTATTTTTCTGTCTTCAGGGCAAGCTAGTTTCTCAGGCTGTGCCGAGTTGCATAGGGAGCGTTAGGCGCAATCCACGGCTACCTCTAGTGTGGTATGATAGGATTAGGGATTGCGGTCAGCAGAGTTCCCACGTCTCAGAGCTTGTCCTATTTTATTTGTAACTATCAGGTCACTTGTGTGCTCTTAACCACCAGGTCCATTGTGGTTCTGAATTACCTAATCACAACAGATGACATCGCGGTCACATGACCGTGACGTCATGGCAGATCCTTCTCGCATAGCATACTTAGCACCAGAACCTGCCGCTTGCACTGCCGAGGACAGCACCACGTCGGAGGGTGAGAATAACTTTTTTATTATTATTATTATTATTTGTAACATTAGATCTTTTTACTATTGATGCTGCATACGCAGCATCAATAGTAAAAAGTTGGTCACACAGGGTTAATAGCTGCATTAATGGAGTGCGTTACACCGTGGTCCATTAACGCTGGCATTATCCCTGTGTGAGGGCTGACTTTTTGGGGAATATGGAGCGGGCACTGACTGCGGGGAGGAAGGAGTGGCCATTTTGCCGGGGGACTGTGCCCATCACTGATTGGTCGTGGCAATGGTCGTGGGCGTTTTGCCATGATGACCAATCAGCGACTTGGACTTCCATGACAGACAGAGGCCGCGACCAATGAATATCCGTTACAGACGGAAGTGACCCTTAGACAATTATATAGTAGATAGTGATACTACTACCCATTTATATTTGTCTTATATTAATTTCTATTTTTATTTTGTTTCACAGCTTCAAAATTTTGTTTTCTTGTCAATTCAGTTTCTGCTATCTACCACTACTTCTCCCCATACAGTGGTCTTGTATGTCTTCCATTTTCTTATTATTGCTCCCACAGTTGATTTCATCACACCAAACTGCTTGCCTATTGCAGATTCAGTCTTCATAGCATGGTGCAGGACTACAATTTGTTTCTGGTATCCTTCGACAGCTCTTTGGCCTTCACCATAGTGGAGTTTGGAGTGTGACTGTTTGAGGTTGTGGACAGGTGTCTTTTATACTGATAACAAGCTCAAACAGGTATCATTACTACAGGTAATGAGTGGAGGACAGAGGAGCCTCTTAAAGAAGACGTTACAGGTCTGTGAGAGGTCTGCCAGAAATCTTGAATGTTTTTAGGTGACCAAATACTTATTTTCCACCATAATTTGCAAAATAAATCTTGCCAAATCAGACAAGTGATTTTCTGGATTTGTTTTCTCATTTTGACTCTCATATTTGTGGTCTACCTATGATGTCAATAACAGGCCTCTCATCTTTTTAAGTGGGAGAAGTTGCACAATTGGTGGCTGACTAAATTTTTTTACCCACTGTATTTTACTTTCTGCATCATTTATTAATTTATTTTAAACTAGAGCACCCACAATACCACTTGTTAGCTTATTTCTTCCTATTCCTCAATCACATTCTCCCTCTATGGTTCACTTTGGGGTTCCAAATCACAATTTCCTCCATATCCCTTATTATTCTATACCACCATTTTCCTTATTTGTTTCCCCCCCAACAATTTAATTATTTCTTGTACTACCTACTTCTTTAGCAAAATTTATTTCTCAGTGGAGACTTCAAATGCAATCTTGCATCCAAGCTGGAGCTGCCCATTTGGTAGTTTGTACTCACACTCCCCTTTACACTTCTATCGTTCCAGCTCCATCCAGGTCAGCCACCTGTAGTTTTGTGCTCTCTCCTCACCAAGTGACTGTCCTTTGGTCCTGTCAATGTCCTTTTTGTTTTCACGTCGTTGCCTCCTCCACCTCTTCACCAATCCTTGTCTTATTTTTCCCCATTCTTCATTCAGTTGATGACATGCCTCTATGTAGCCCTCCCTTTTATATTTTATATGTTATCCTTCTGTCAGGTTCTAATCCCACTTCCTACTCATATTCTTTTTATTTATTTTTAATCATGTTTGAGCAATTTTCCATTACTGGTATTTCTAATGCTTAATTTTCTATAGTTACACACCCTCTCACTGTTTCCTTATGTGTCCTATCAACTCTTTATGGCATTATTTCTTGTACTTTGCACACATTTTTTTGTCTTCCTCCTTTAGCCTGTCCACCAGGCCTCCTTTTGCATTTGAACCCCAACCCATCAGTGGGTGGTACCGTAGACTTTCTGGTGCCCATTTTTGTCTATAAATACAGTGCCTTGCGAAAGTATTCGGCTCCCTGGAACTTTTCAACCTTTTCCCACATATCATGATTCAAACATAAAGATACTGTTAGGACTGGCGGAACGCACCTGCAGCGCCCCAGAGATCTAGTCGTTGCAGTATGACATTCTGCCGCTAAGGGGAGTGATGGTACGTCTGATGGCACTAAAGGAGTTCTGACCAGGTATCACAAACACACATGACACTTCACACTCCGGCCACCAGGGGGAGTGGTTCTATCTAGTAGGCCACTCTTCACACTCTGGTAAAACTGGGGGTTGGACAGGAAGTTAGACAGAAAGAGTTCGGGAGAGGACCTGTCAGGGGTGGGATCCTGACAGCGGTCTAGAAAGAGAACAGATCGTTACAGAGCCGCGCCTGCACTACCTTGCGGCGGTATTCTAAGAAAGGACACATAGCGAAGTTGATTGTGGAGAAGTGAGAAGCGGGATCACAGTGTAAAGGAGATAGAGCCAGTAGGAGTCGTGCCGTGAGACCGAGGCAACATCCTACTGAGGCGCATAGCGGTGGCCGGAGCACCGAGAAAGTAAGAGACTTTACGCATTACTTCAACACGGCAGGATAGTTAATTATAGGTTGGCTGTCTCACCTAAATCACCTAAGCAGACAAGGGAGGCAACTGTGGGAGAGGGGCGTCTCTAGGGTCCCAGAATAACTCCAGGCCTACCCGTCATACGGGTGCGTCCTAACCATATCATCTGGGGGACGAAGAGAGAGAGAAAGAACAATGAACACAGACACAACAGTTGTTAGGACTATCCCGTGGTGCTCAGCATGGAAGGACTATAACACACAGGCGCTAGTGGGTAGGCACTGATTTCCACCTGCAAAGGAAACTCTGGATGTGCCTTCGGACCGGCCGGTTTCAGCCAGCCCTGTTAGCAGTGCTCTGGATTGTGGATCCCAAAGCCTTCAGTAAAGAGGTAAAGAGACAGCAACCCGGTGTCCTTGTTATTCATCGTGCCTCGCACCATGCATCACACCATCACCTTTCATTGGGCGCCCCTTAGCAGGGTCACGGATCGGGTCTAGCCACCGTGACGACCCCAATACAGAGACTGAGGGGCCCGGTATCGAGAACTCGTGGCCCTGTGTCTGGGGGCGCTCCACACCAAATAATGATATTAGAGAATATGAGGTGCGCTCGCAGTCTGGGGTCCTCCGTGCAAAGATGACACCAGCTGCTGAGTAATGGCGGATGGAAGGTTGCTCACACATAGGTTAGACCTCACCCAGTGTGAATGGAAGCAAACTCTGTTGCTTCAAAGAGTCACCATAAATACGCTGCGCCCTGTTAACAGTCACAGGGTACAGCTGAAAGACACTAGTGGGATCCCTATGAATCACCCCCACTAAATTGGTGATTGGACTCGCTCTGACCCTTGGTGGCTTTTGAGCCCGCGCCTAAGGACGCCCTGAGTCAGATGCTGAGTCTAAGTGGGAATTTCCACCCTACACTGACCGGCTATCAGGAAAGCGCACTGATTGCGCACGGTGCTGTACAGGCTGGCATTCGCGAGCAGTCATCAACACTAGGAATGGGAATCATTAAGGAGCTTTCATCCATCGACAGACATTCATCTACACACACATGTTATTAAGTTTATACTAGCACATGGTCGAGCGGCCATGCAAACCTTTTATAGAAGTAGTGCTCCAGGACCTTCCAGATGGTCGAATAGGAGCCGCAACAGAACCTGAGCATGTGACCCCCGACCTCCAATGGGAGGTCTTCCCGTGGGCATGCTCAGTATGGGAAAAGCTGGACTTCGTCCCAGAAACTTGAAGACACAAAAGAGCACAATGGGCCAAAAATACTCTGTTGTAAAAAAAATCACAGTAATAAGCAAGTGCTAGTCAAAAGATGGAAAAAAACAGGGTATTTAGTTGATACTTTTTTTGCAAAAAAATGTATACTAAGCTGCTCCACCAATCATCAAGGTATACCCAAATAGAGCAGTCCTAACTAATGTATATAATCCCTATCTGATGTATTTAAAAACCTTATCATCTGTATAGTACCTGTATAAGCAGGGTTCAGAGAGGGAATATCCATGTGGACATGCTGGATGGAACAGCTTTAGTGCAAATGACCCATAAGGAGTGGTGGACTCCCCAGTCTTGTAGAAACAAGAGAACAATTATAGATCCAGAAACACATGGGCTACTTGCACATTGAGCAAGTCTGTAGGAACATGTTCACACACCACCAAGAAACTTGAAGACCATCTCCTCTTTGCTTCACCTCCAGCGACTCGGCTTTTTTCTCCACCTTCTGCGGCTCTGCTCTACTCCCGTTTCACTTGCAGCGGCTCTCTCCTGCTCTCCGCATCGTGCGGCTTTGCTCTGCTCCTGCTCCGTGCCCTGTGTGTCCTTGTCCCTCCAGTCTGTACTGGTTCCTACCTGCTCCCTTATCCTACTCATTCTGGCCTGTGTTTCTGTGTCTCCTGAAACAGTTCCTGTCCCTCCAGTCTGAACTGGTTCTTATCTGTTCCCTACTCGTACCTGTCTATGTTCCTGTCCTACCCGAACCAGTTCCAGTCCCGCTAGCCATGCCCGCCTGCCTGCCAAGAGAACCAGCCGTGCCCGCCTGCCTGCCAGAGTGCCAGCAATGCCCGCCTGCCTGCCAGAGTGCTAGCCGTGCCCCCCTGCCTGCCTGAGTACCAGCCATGCCCACCAGAGTACCAGTCATGCTTAACCGTACTTGCTTGCACCTGTCTCTTGTGTTTTGTCCCTCAGTAGGATCAGCTGCCAAAGCCAGACACCGCTCTAGAGTTCTACCTGGCAGCTACCTGCCTCACAAGCCTGACTTCACCACTAGAGGCTCCAGTGAACACCAAGGTAGCTGCTTAGTCATGCCTCTTCCAGGGTAGTCTGGTTAGTGGCACAGAGGGGCCATAATCCCCTTGCTCATGCCACCCAGTCAGGGCATGAGCGTAACAATATATATTTAATTATTATATTATGTTATTATATTATTATTATTATATTATTACATTCTAGATTATATTAAAGAGCTGTAAGTATGTCAGGAACAAGGCCATAGACCTGCATAGAACCCCCACTATATTAATTGAAAATGTCAGACTTCAGAGGGCACACATAAAGCTTTTTTAATATATGTTTAATATATGACTTTAGAGCACACACATAACTACAGTAGAATTCCAATGCAGGTGGATTTATTTTTCTATATGTAAATTCAAGAGGTGCTAATTTGTATATGATATGGGCTCAAAATCAGGTTGCGGTTTAGTAGCATTCCCCACTAAAAACAATTAGTAACAGGTGATATACAACCATCAAGGATATATTTGCTCAACAATGTCTCTATTGAATACCTCATGCATCAGATCAACACTTGGGAATTCACTATTTCCTGTAGGTCAATGAAGTGACAGCTGGGGTATATTTGCTTGGCAATATCACTTTAAAGTGCTGTATGCATGAAATCAACTCACAATTATTCACTTTTTCCCTGTAATGAACAGGTGTGATTATCAAGTAACTAGCAGAATATCTTCTAAAGACAGTCACAGGCAGCACAATAGTTCATCGACATTATATGTGGAGTGCCATATATGTGCCATATACGGCGCTGTGGAAAAAGTGTATAGCACCCCTACTGGGTCTCGGCTACCAGGGGCAGCTGAGACCCCAGAGTACATGCTTTGGGTCAGTTTTTACCAACCCCGTTGTTGCGATCGCTGCTTTTACCGTATAATGGTGATGCAAAAAAAAAATCTGGTTTGCCATTTAATTTCTCTCTCCTCTGATGTGATCGCACATCAGAGGAGAGAAAAATACGGTCTCCGATCCACCCCCTGGTACCTCCCGGTGTTCCTGGACCCTCCTGCATCCCCCCACGGCCGCTGGTGTCTTCTTCTGGAAAGAAAATGGTGGGCGCATGAACAGTGCGCCTGCCGAGATCTGTCGGCCGGCACTCGGCAACAATAGATATCTCCTATTGGTTCATTTTGATCACTGTGATAGACCCTATCACAGTGATAAAAAAAATAGTAAATAAATTCCCCTTTATTACCTTGTTAGGGAAAAATAATGAATAAAAAAATATATTTATTTCCATTTTTCTATTAGGGTTAGAGTTGGGCTAAAGTTACAGCTAGGGCTATTGTTTGGGTTAGGGTTGGAATTAAGGTTAGGGGTGTGTTGGCGTTAGGGTTGTGGTTAGGGTTATGGTTAGGGTTGGGATGAGGCTTAGGGGTTTGTTGGGAATAGGGTTATGGTTACGGTTGGGATTAGGATTAGGGGTGTGTTGGGGTTAGGGTTGGAGTTAGAATTGGGGAGTTTCCACTGTTTAGGTACATCAGGGGTCTCCAAACGCGACATGGCGCTACCATTGATTTCAGCCATTTTTGCGTTCAAAAAGTCAAACGGTGCTCCCTCCCTTCTGAGCCCTGCCATGCACCCAAACAGTGGCTTTCCCCCACATACAGGGTACTGGCACACTCAGGAGTAATTGCACAACAAATTTTGTCCATTTTCTCCTGATATTCTTGTGAAGATGAAAAAAATGGTTCTAAAGTAAATTTTTTATGAAAAAAGTAAATTGTTCATTTTTTCCTTCCACATTGCTTTAGTTCTCGAAAAGCATTTGAAGGGTTAATAAACTTCTTGAATATGGTTTTGTGCACCTTGAGGGGTGCAGTTTTTAGAATGGTGTCAGTTTTGGGTATTTTCTGCTATATTAACCCCTCAAACTCACTTCAAATGTGAGGTAGTCCCTAAAAATATGGTTTTGTAAATTTTGTAGGAAATTTTGTAGGAAAAATGAGAAATTGCTGGTCAACTTTTAGCCCTTATAACTTCCTAACAAAAAAAATGTTGTTACCAAAATTGTGCTGATGTAAAGTAGACATGTGGGAAATGTTAATTATTAAGTATTTTGCGCAATATACTGCATCTCTCTGCTTTAAGGGCATAAACATTCAAAGTTTGAAAATTTTCTAAATTTTCGCAAGTCATATCGAAGAAATTTTACCACTAACATGATGTACAGTATGTCATGAAAAAAAATTCTCAGAATCAGTGGGATTTCTTAAAGCATTCCAGAGTTATAACCACATAAAATGACAGTGGTCAGAATTGTAAAAATTGGCTTGGTCATTAAGTACCAAATTGGCTCTGTCTCTAAGGGGTTAAATCTCAACTATAGGTGTACAGTGGCCAGCCAGTGTCCTGATTGAACAGTTTTTACCTTGTGCAGGCTTGTAGTGGGAGGACGGTGTCCAAATCCGGTACTTTTTACCTTAGGCCGATTTCACATTTGCGGTTGTGTCCACAGCGTTTCTTCCGCAATTATCCGCATGCGTTGTGTATTCCTATATTTAACATTAAAGACGCATGTGTCTGCGATCAGTTGCGTTTTGCCGTGTTTGACGACGCATGCATCGTTTTGTTGTCTGCGGTTTGGCGCAGTAAGCCCTACATATGTGGTAATTTTAGAGGCATCAATTTGCCGCCTAGAAACGTATGCGGTTGTTTGCGGTTGCAATGCGGCAGAAAAACGAATTGCTGTCTATGTGAACACATGCGGCCGCAAGCACATGCATTTGCTTGTATTTCTGAACGCATGCCTTACACCACAGAAAAACATGTCTAGACACTGATTAGCCACCCCCCACATACAAGGTGATAAAGGGAGGGAGTGGACATTTGCAGGTCACTACTCAGCAGACAGAGAAGCTTTCCAGATGCAGCAGAGCAGACACAGGAAGGAATGTACACTCAGACTCAGAACACTGTAAGTATATCCTAGCCAATGCCTTTATTTTCTATTTTCTGTCTCTACATGTCCTAATTTCTGCCATTTCTTTCTTTCTGCGTGCATCAGAATGTCATCTTCTGATGAGGAGCAACGTCCTGGGCCTTCTCAAGCCGAACATGTCAGTGAAGTGAGTACTCAACTCCTCAGATTGGTAAGTATTCACTGTCACATCTACACATGTGACAATTTTTTTTCCTTTTTTTAGAGCACTTCTTCCACTGCGGCAGAGGGTGAGCAGGAGCAGCGGGGTCACGGTTGGGTGGCAAGGCGGCAGCGTGTAAGTATTCCTGGCTGACTGTTTACTGTATCCTCACTTTAGTATTCTTTAATCTTCCTTTCTTTACTTTCCTCTTTCTTTACATTTTTCTTCTGGACTCCTTTTTTATCTTGACTTTCATTATTCATGCCATTTCCCTGCCTCTGTTTTCTTACTTTTCCTTATGTTAATGTATCCAACATTAATGTCTTTATTTATTTTTTTAGGTTCCAGAACGGGATGAGGACCTCATTGACAACGATATCCTCATCTCCCTGGTCCATGAGCGAGTTCCGTTGTGGGACACCCGGGTTCCCCAGCACTCGGACAACGTGACGATCCGGCGGCTATGGAATGAGGTGGCCAAAGCGATGTGGGATGGCTGGGACAACGCCCCAGCTTGGGTCCGAAATGCATTTTGTAAGTATTGCAATGCAGTGTGATGCAGCAGAGACCTTGGCCGTGCTCACTTAAACTGTGTGTGATGACAGAAAGTTTCCCTCATCACACACAGTTGTCTGAGCACGGCCAAAAGTCCATTGTCTAACCATTATTTTCTTTTTTCAACAGTGCTCAAAGTCAAAACACGTTGGCGTTCGATGAAGGACCGTTTCAACAAGGACCTGCGTCAAGAGAGCCGTGTTCCCAGTGGTTCTGGAGCAAGGATCCAAAAGTATAAATAGCACTGCATTCTGGCATTTTTAAGACAGGTCCTTGCCCAGAGAACGTAAGTATTTTTTCGGTATATTAGGTTGTGTTGTATTGCCATAATCTGTATGTTTCTAGTCAACAGGAGTTGGCGTTTTGTAAGTTTTTGGTATTAATTTTTTTTCCTTTTTTCACAGCACATGGAGCAGCACTGTTGACCCAGGTTCTGGAGCAGTCCTTCATCAGACAGACATGGACCCGTCCCAGCCATCCAGCAGCGCTGCAGCAAGTAGGCCTGCCACACTAACTGGAGACCAGGAAGCTGGTCCATCAGGTGTTCCCCTTTCCCAGTCCTCTGCCTCTGTCCCTTTTTTGGGGGATCTCCTCCCGGCAGCGGCAGATGGCATCGGACAGGTCACTCATGCCTGAGTTTTTGCACTTGAGCTCGGTTTTTCATGATGGACTCAAGGCTTTGGGTGACCGACTGAATACTGCCATTAGCCATATGAATACACGTATCCAGGAGGTCACCAAAAGCCTTGACCAAGTAAAAGCCAACCTCCAGAGGCCAGTACATCATTTTTTCAACCAAATTGAACAGGGCATGTCGGAACACCTTACTCCTGATCTCCAGCTTAGTGTCATGCAGGCCTGCAATGCTGCTTACGTGCAGGCTATGCAGCAGAGGCGGTATTTTCAGCAGACAGTGGCAGCATATCCACCTGTGTCTACACTGTCATGCTTTACCTCAATGCCGAACTCTGCTGCATACCACTGCACGACCACCTCCATTCCAAGCACTGCCGGACACCACTACAGCACCACCACCATGCCGAGTGCTGTTGGACAGCCCATCGCCACCATCATGACAACTGCTGCTCCTCCTTGGACTTCCTCTACTGCCACCACCATGCAGCAGCAGGACCTTGGCATGGCCTTCCGCTCCACCACCACCACGATGCAGCAGGACCCAGGAATGGCCTTCCGCTCTACACCACCACGATGCAGCAGGACCCAGGCATGGCCTTCTGCTCTATGAGCACTATGGACTCTGGTATGGCTGCCCGCTCTACGAGCACAACAGACCATGGCATGGCCTTCCGCTCTATGAGCACTATGGACTCTGGTATGGCTGCTCGCTCTACGAGCACAATGGACCCCAGCATGGCCTTCCGCTCTACGAGCACTATTGACTCTGGTATGGTTGCCCGCTCTACGAGCACAATGGACCCTGGAATGGACTTCCGCTCTATGAGCACTATGGACTCTGGCATGGCTGCACGCTCTACAAGCACAGTGCAGCCGGACCCTGAAAGATTCCCCACCACGACCATGCCGCAACAAATGAGCCCACCGAGGCTTCCCAGAACACATAGATCCCAGAAAGGGAAAAAAATAAAAAACTGCGTACTATCAGTATTCCTCCCCCCTCACCTCCCAGTGTATCTGTAATGTCAGGTTTGTCTCACCCTTCCAGTGCGTCTCAGGCCTCTCATGTGTCAAGCCCCATCCCCGAACTACCAGACCCCACTAGTTTAATTGCCCCTTCTCCTGCCACCCCTGCGTCGTCCACACTTAGCCAGGCCTCACAGATACACACCCCCCATTTCTGTCACTCTACCCCAAGCAGGCGCAGTTAAATAAATATTTTGGTTGTTCTAAAATAAATACTACTGCTTTTTGCCCCCAATTATGTGTGGTTAATTGTGTATTTTGCCTCCGACAACACACGGTGCGCCAAATAAAACACTGCACACTTAATTTTTTGGCCACATCATAGCTCCAGTAGTTAGTGGAGCGCCCCCAGACACAGGGCCGCGGGGTACTCGGTCCGGGGTTGTCACGGTGGCTAGACCCGGTCCGTGACCCTGCTAAGGGGCGTCCAATGAAAGTTGATGGTGCATAGTGCAAGATGCGAGGAATAACGAGGACGCAGGGTTGCAGTCTCTTTATCTTTTTACTGAAGGCTTCGGGGTCCGCAATCCAGAGCACTGCTAACAGGGCTGGCTGAGACCGGCCGGTCCGAGGGCACATCCAGAGTTCCCTTTGCAGGTGGAAATCAGTGCCTACCAACTAGTGCCTGTGGGTTGTAGTCCTTCCCTGCTGAGCGCCACGGGATAGTCCTCACAACTGTCGTATCTGTTCTTTCTCTCTCCGTCCCCCAGATAATATGGTTAGGACTCACCCGTATGACAGGTAGGCCTGGAGTTATTCTGGGACCCTAGAGACGCCCCTCTCCCACGATTGCCTCCTATGTCCATTTAGGTGCTTTAAGTCAGACAGCTAACTTATAATTAACTGTCCTGCCACTGTTTGAAGTAATGCGTAGAGTCTGTTACTTCCTCGGTGCTCCGGCCACCGGCTACGCACCTCAAAAGGATGTTGCCACAGTCTTAGGGACATGACTCCTTCTGGTTCTATCTCCTTCACACTATGATCCTGCTTCTCACTTCTCCACTATATACTTTGCTTCGTGTCCTTCCTTGAGATGCTGCCGCAAGGTAGTGCAGACGCGGCCCCGTAACAATTTGTCCCTTCTGCTAGGTACCTGCCAGGTTCTCACTTCTGACAGGTCCTCTCTCGAGCTCTCCCGGGCTGCTCTCCCTAACTTCCTGTCCAACCTCCAGTTTTACCAGAGGAGTGGCCTAATACATAGAGCCTTTTGCTCCCCCTGGTGGCCGGAGTGTGAAGTGTAATGTGTGACTGTGATACCTGGTCAGGTGAACTCATTTAGTGCAATCAGACATAACATCACTCTCCTTAGTGGCAGAGCGACATTACTGCAATGACCAGGACTCTGGGGCGCTGCACTCCCCTACGGTTAAATCCAGTACTCCCGGACTGGGAAAAGAAGAATAACAATACACGTTAATAGACAACACACAAAATTTTTAAATACTATGAACAAGTAAATATAACAGTGCTTTCCGTTATGGAAAGTGAGGACGCTTGAACGTTGCAAAAGGTTGGTCATGCACAGTTCATGACTCCCAGTTCAGTAGGTGCAACCATGGAACAGCAGGGACCCCGGGTAAACAAAGGAGTCCCTGGGAAAGTTTTGGAGCGATTCACTGTCCATCGCACCATTGTCCATTTTTAAACCTGTAACACAGATATTTACACAAACATTTTCAACCAAATAGCAACTATCGTTAATATCTCCAAGTTTTATAGCGAAGTGGAGTCTGATTTTTGGTGCTACGCGTAGACGTCCGCAGCGCAGGGGTTGCTATTGGCCTGACAGGGCCCGCTCCGCTTGCTATCGCTGGTGTAGTGCACTGTCTTCTAGCTACACTTCTAGTGAGTCTGGGCAGCACTGGCATGCTGGAGTTCTCAGAGCTGCCACTACTAATGGTGGGCATGGCAGATTCACCGATAGCAGAGGGAGGGCTTACTGGTTCGACTGTTGGCATCGCATCTTCTGGTGGGCTCGGCTGCGCTTGCAGGTCCCGATGCCCTGGCACCACATTTAGTTCTGGCGGTCTCAGTTGATGAAACGTTACGACAGGTACCACAATGGCCTGATTTATTTGAGTCCAAGACTGGGGAAAATCGCCAAGAACAGTGTGTATCATCTTCTCCTCTTCCACGGGCGGAGAAGTCCCGGGGTCTGTTTCCCCATCTCTCAGCTTATCAGGGCATATTTTAAGGTGGTCTCTGGATATGGCCGTTGAGGTTTCCCCTCCATCTTTGCTGATGAGACAGACCTTCGGATTGTCAAAATCGGAGGGCAGAATGGTATACAGTTCCGCTTCCCATTGGTCATCAAGCTTGTGTAGTCTCCTCTTTCGTTTGAGTACCTGCTCACCGGGTGACAAGGGAGCCACGGAAGCATACTGGTTGTAGTCCCTTTCTTGTTTTTGTCTGGCTTGGGTGAGACCTCTTTCTACACATTCCTGTACTTTACGGTACCTTTGCTGCCTCTCGGTATCCCAATCCGCATCTGGCGATATATCTTCGGGGGTCAGGACCCCCATGTCCAGATCGACGGGTAACTTGCTAGACCTTCCTCGCATCAGGTACGCTGGGGTGCAGTTGGTGGAATTCACCGGGATGTGGTTGTACATATCTACCAAGTCTGGTAACTTTGTGGGCCACAAGTTCCGCTCCTCTACAGGTAAGGTTTTCAGTAAGTCGATCACCACTTGATTCATCTTCTCACACATCCCGTTGGTTTGTGGATGATATGGCGTGGATCTGATCTTCTTACACCCATACAAATTGCAGAACTCCTGGAACACTTCCGCTTCAAACGCTGGTCCCTGATCGGTCAGCACCTTCTCCGGGTACCCATGGGGTCTAAAGAAGTACTGCTGGAAGGCTTTGGCAGCCGTCCTGGCCGTTAGATCTTTGACCGGCACGACTACCAGGAATCTGGAGTAGTGGTCCACAATGGTGAGAGCGTAGATATAACCTGAGCGGCTAGGTGTTAGCATTACGTGGTCTAGCGCGACCAACTCGAGCGGCCGTTTGGTGATGATGGGCTGCAAGGGAGCCCGTTGGCTGTCACGATCCTTCCGGCGTAGGCTACAGGGGCCACACTCTCTACACCACTTCTCGATGGCCTTCTTCATGCCGATCCAGAAGAACCTCCCACGGAGTAGCCTCTCCAGCTTCCTCCATCCGAAGTGTCCTGCCCGATCGTGGTATGCTCCCAGGACCATTGGCACATCTTGCCTTGGGACCACGATCTGCCATACAAATTCATGAGTGCGTGGGTCGATGCTCCTTTGGCACAGCTTGCCATCGTGAATAAACAGTTTGCCCCTCTCCTTCCACAACTGTAACGCCTCTGGTGGATCATCCGGGCCGGGATGCAAACCTGCCTGCGTCAGGAGCTCTTTCACCCGATGGACTGCAGGGTCACCATCCTGGTTCTCTGTCCACCCGTGATGGGGTAGGGGATTCAACGGGACGCCCTGTTTATTTCTGCGCCTGTTATCCACCTGATGGGAACACTGAGTTGCCTTGGGGCGATGGAAAGCGGGCAGCTCTACCTCTTCAAATGCTTCTGGATCTTCCCCCGTTTCGGGCAAGTGAGGCATTCGGGACAATGCATCGGCATTTGCATTCTTGTGCCCCGCCCGGTACTTGATGGTGAAGTCATAATTGGACAACCGGGCCATCCACCGCTGCTCCAAGGCACCGAGTTTTGCTGTGTCCAAGTGCGTTAGTGGATTATTATCCGTGAAGACGGTGAATTTCGCTGAGGCCAGGTAGTGCTTGAACCTCTCCGTCACGGCCCAAACGACGGCGGGGAACTCCAGCTTAAAGGAACTGTAGTTGTCTGGGTTCCTTTCAGTGGGGCGAAGTTTCCGGCTGGCGTAAGCGATTACTCTTTCCTTGCCCTTCTGGACCTGGGACAGCACAGCTCCCAGCCCCACGTTGCTGGCATCTGTATACAATACAAATGGTTGGTCATATTCAGGGTAGGCTAGTACCTCTTCTCCCGTCAGTGCCGATTTTAAGCAGGTGAACGATCCTTCTAGTCCATCGTTCCAATCAAACGGGGTATTCTTACCCTTGGGTTTCTTGGGTTGGCCCACCAACAGGTCTTGCAACGGTGCGGCCTTCTTGGTGAAGTCTTTGATAAACCTCCGGTAGTAGCCCACCAACCCGAGGAACTGCCGGACTTCATGGAGGTTACCGGGCTGCGGCCAGTCCTTGATCACCGTGACCTTGTCGGGGTCCGGGGCCACTCCTTCGGCACTTACCACATGGCCCAGGTACTGCACTTTGGGTTTTAGCAGATGGCATTTGGACAGTTTCACCTTTAAGCCAAAGTTGGACAGAGCTTCAAACACCTCGGCCAGGTGCTTCAAATGGTCTTCATAGGTCTTAGAGAAGATAATGACATCGTCCAGAAATAGCAGCATGATCTCAAAGTTCTTGTGCCCCAAACAGCACTCCATCATCCTCTGGAACGTCCCCGGGGCGTTACACAATCCGAAGGGCATGTAGTTTAACTCGCAGAGACCCATCGGCGTCGTGAAGGCCGTATTTTCTTTGTCCGCCTCTGCCAAGGGAACCTGCCAGTACCCACTGGTGAGATCCAAGGTAGAGAAGTAGTTAGCAGACTTTAAAGCAGCCAAAGACTCCTCTATCCTAGGCAGGGGGTATGCATCCTTATGTGTAATGCGGTTTAATTGCCTATAATCCACACACATCCTCATGGTGCCATCTTTCTTCCTAATGAGGACTAATGGAGCTGCCCAGGGACTACAGCTGTCTCTCACTACCCCTGCCTCCTTCATCTCTCGCAACATGTCCTTGGCACACTGATAATGAGCTGCGGGTACAGGACGGTATCTGTCTTTTACGGGTGGGTGATCCCCTGTGGGGATGTGATGTTGAATCCCTTTTACCCGCCCGAAATCAAGGGGGTGCTTGCTGAATACCCGCTCATACTCGTGAACCACCCTGTAGGCCCCTGTATCTGGTGAGATGGAGTAGAATCAGTGCCCACATGTAATTCTTTAAAGGCACGGATGATTAACCTCGTGGAGACCAAAGCATCCAACACCGCGGAGACACCATCACCTCCAAATATGCAAATGGATGTAGAGGAGCTGCGGAGATATCATCACGTGTTTCTCAATGCAGGCAGTGAATAGCCAGGCCTTTCCCCGGGAAGGAACAACCAAGGGAAGGGCAGCATACAATAAAGGAAAACATCCAATAAAGGAAAACCACCTATGCCAAGCATGGTATCCATCCACAGACAGCTGTTTCGGGGTTTTTTCCCCTCAACAGTGTGGAGTAGGAAACTGGCTATCAGGAGCAGTGCCTAGTAGAAAGTCTATGAAGGCACAGATGATTGACCTCGTGGAGACCAAAACATCCAACACCGTGGAGACACCA
The DNA here is from genome assembly GCF_032444005.1 of Ranitomeya imitator. NCBI lineage: Eukaryota > Metazoa > Chordata > Amphibia > Anura > Dendrobatidae > Ranitomeya > Ranitomeya imitator. Next base: position 622,592,114 of record NC_091283.1, read on the forward strand.
TGACGTGTTTCTCAACGCAGTGATTCAGAACACTGCCCCCAAATATGCAAATGCATGTAGAGGAACTGCGGAGACACCATCAGGTGTTTCTCAACGCAGGCAGTGAATAGCCAGGCTTTTCCCCGGGAAGGAACAACCAAGGGAAGGGCAGCATACAATAAAGGAAAACGTCCAATAAAGGAAAACCACCTATGCCAAGCATGGTATCCATCCACAGACAGCTGTTTCAGGGTTTTTGCCCCTCATCAGTGTGGAGTAGGAAACTGGCTATCAGGAGCAGTGCCTAGTAGAAAGTCTATAAAGGCACGGATGATTGACCTCGTGGAGACCAAAACATCCAACACCGCGGAGACACCATCACGTGTTTCTCAACGCAGTGATCCAGAACACTGCCCCAAATATGCAAATGCATGTAGAGGAGCTGCGGAGACACCATCACGTGTTTCTCAACGCAGGCAGTGAATAGCCAGGCCTTTCCCCGGGAAGGAACAACCAAGGGAAGGGCAGCTTCCAATAAGAAGAGAGTGGCCAAGTGCCATTTAACCCTTAAATTGCCTGTAGCTATTAAATTTAAGGGTTAAAGGCAATTTAAGGGTTAAATCGCTGAAAAAATTGGCGTGGGCTCCCGCGCAATTTTCTCCGCCAGAGTGGTAAAGCCAGTGACTGAGGGCAGATATTAATAGCCTGGAGAGGGTCCACGGTTTTTGACCCCCCCCTGGCTAAAAACATCTGCCCCCAGCCACCCCAGAAAAGGCACATCTGTAAGATGCGCCTATTCTGGCACTTGGCCACTCTCTTCCCACTCCTGTGTAGAGGTGGGATATGGGGTAATGAAGGGAAAATGTCACCTTGCTATTGTAAGGTGACATTAAGCCAGATTAATAATGGAGAGGCGTCAATTCTGACACCTATCCATTATTAATCCAATTGTATGAAAGGGTTAAAAAAAACACTCACACATTATTAAAAAGTATTTTAATGAAATAAACACAGGTTGTTGTAATATTTTATTGTACTCTCAATCCACCCTCGCTTTGTAACAAAGGAAACTGTTATGATCTGGTGATTAGGGAGCGACATGCGTCTAGCTCTGAGCAGGTGGCAACTATACTGACCGCAGTCCCTAAGCTCAACACAACACTAGAAGTAGCCGTGGAATGCTCCTAACTCGGCCTAGGCATCTCGTCACAGCCTAAGAGCTAACTACCCCTAAAGATAGAAGCAGGAAAACTATCTTGCCTCAGAGAAAATCCCCAAAGGATAGATTAGCCCCCCACAAATAATGACTGTGAGAGGAGAAGGAAATGACATACGTAGTATGAAACAAGATTTAGCACAGGAGGCCACTTCTAGCTAAATAGAAATAGTACAGAACAGAACGCTGTGCTGTCAGTAAAAAAAAATAGAAAAAGTCCACCGCAGAGAAATGCAAAAATCTCCACACCTGACTAAAGGTGTGGAGGGCAAACTCTGCTGCCCAGAGCTTCCAGCTTAACTGAATAGATCCATACTGAAAAGCTGGACAAATGAACAAAAACAAAGAAAGTGCTGAACAACAAAGTCCACAACAAGAGAACCGCAAAAGGACAAGCAAGGACTTAGCTTTGATGAACTGGTCAGAGTGTCAGGAAAGTCCTAAGAGCAATGATTCCAGGCAGGAACAATTGACAACTGGCATTGAATGAGGGATAAGGCCAGACTAATATAGCCGAGCCAGAAAGACGATCAGTGAAAACAGCTGCTGAAGCTAAATCCAAGAAGCAGCCACACCACTCAAAACCACAGGAGGAAGCCAAAGAGCAAAACTCACAAAAATGCTACTTACAACCACCGGAGGGAGCCCAAGAGCGGAATTCACAACAGTACCCCCCCCCCCTTAAGGAGGGGTCACCGAACCCTCACCAGAGCCCCCAGGCCGATCAGGATGAGCCAAATGAAAAGCACAAACCAAATCGGCGGCATGAACATCGGAGGCAACAACCCAAGAATTATCCTCCTGGCCATAACCCTTCCACTTGACAAGATACTGAAGCTTCCGCCTCGAAAAACGAGAATCCAAAATTTTCTCAACCACATATTCCAACTCCCCCTCAACCAACACCGGGGCAGGAGGATCAACAGATGGAACAACGGGCACCACATATCTCCGCAAAAAAGATCTATGGAAAACATTGTGGATGGTAAAAGAGGCTGGAAGGGCCAAACGAAAAGACACAGGATTGATAATCTCAGAAATCTTATAAGGACCAATAAACCGAGGCTTGAACTTAGGGGAAGAAACCGTCACAGGAACATGACGAGAGGACAACCAAACCAAATCCCCCACACGAAGCCGAGGACCAACACACCGACGGCGGTTAGCAAAACGCTGAGCCTTTTCCTGGGACAACGTCAAATTGTCTACCACATGAGCCCAAATCCGCTGTAACCTGTCCATCACAGAATCAACACCAGGACTATCAACCCGTGGAAGCCCAACGCGAAACGCGCGTCGGGGCTGCTGCAGAGACAGGCACTGGCACATGGGTAAGATGAGTGGCGTACTTGGCACTTCTATTTACCTTCTGGTCCCGTAGGTTATACAGTGTGTAGTGAACTACGTACCCCATTTTGGGATATAGTTTCATACCTTTGAAGCACTTTAGATTGCACTAAGCACTTTCTTAGTATACGCTGTATCATATATAGTACGGGGTGATCTGCTCTATCTTCCCCGAGTGTTACCACAGTTGCTTTTTGCTCTCTGTACAAGCATTATGTCTGAATTCTGTGTTGTTACTATGTAGTTATGTTTTGTTATTTTTCGTTTTTGCATTATTATTAATAAAATTACTGAATTTTTATTAGAGTGTATTGGACTTGGTAACCAGGACACTCCAAAAGCATTAATCCTACAAAGACTCCATGGAGTACAATGTCCTAACTGATATGGGATGTTATCCCGGAGTATATCTCTAAACTATGTATCAATGGTATTTGTTCTTACTATCAGAAGGCTCAACCTGCCCTGAAGAAAAACGAGGATGGAAACCAAAATTACAAAAGAAAGGCGAAACCAAAGTAGCCGAACTAGCCCGATTATTAAGGGCAAACTCGGCCAACGGCAAGAAAGTCACCCAATCATCCTGATCAGCAGACATAAAGCATCTCAAATAGGTTTCTAAGGTCTGATTAGTTCGCTCAGTTTGGCCATTGGTCTGAGGATGGAACGCCGAAGAAAAAGACAAATCAATACCCATCCTAGCACAAAAGGCCCGCCAAAACCTGGAAACAAACTGGGAACCTCTGTCAGACACAATATTCTCTGGAATGCCATGCAAATGAACCACATGCTGAAAAAACAATGGAACCAAATCAGAGCAGGAAGGCAATTTAGGCAAAGGTACCACATGGACCATTTTAGAGAACCGGTCACAAACCACCCAGATAACAGACATCCTCTGGGACACAGGAAGATCCGAAATAAAATCCATGGAAATATGCGTCCAAGGCCTCCCTGGGACGGGCAAAGGCAAAAGCAACCCACTAGCGCGGGAACAGCAAGGCTTGGCTCGGGCGCAAGTCCCACAGGACTGCACAAAAGCACGGACATCACGCGACAAGGAAGGCCACCAAAAGGACCTAGCAACAAAATCTCTGGTACCAAAAATCCCAGGATGACCAGCCAACACTGAACAATGGACCTCAGAAATCACCTTACTCGTCCATCTATCAGGAACAAACAGCTTCCCCACAGGACAGCGGTCAGGCCTATCAGCCTGAAATTCCTGAAGCACCCACCACAAATCGGGGGAGATGGCAGAAAGAATCACCCCTTCCTTAAGAATGCCAACCGGCTCAAGGACTCCAGGAGACTCCGGCAAAAAACTCCTAGAGAGGGCATCCGCCTTAACATTCTTAGATCCTGGAAGACATGAGACCACAAAATCAAAACGGGAGAAAAACAGGGACCACTGAGCCTGTCTAGGGTTCAGCCGCTTGGCCGACTCAAGGTAAATCAAATTATTATGATCGGTCAAGACGGCACATGGCTTCATCAAGGAACCATCAGAATTCATCTGTGACAAAACGGCCCCTGCCCCAATCTCAGAAGCGTCAACCTCAACCTCAAAAGGAAGAGAAACATCCGGTTGACGCAACACAGGGGCAGAAGTAAATCAGCGTTTAAGCTCCTGAAAGGCCTCAACAGCCTCAGAGGACCAATTAGTCACATCAGCGCCTTTCTTCGTCAAATCGGTCAGGGGTTTAACCACACTAGAGAAGTTGGCAATGAAACGGCGATAAAAATTAGCAAAGCCCAAAAATTTCTGAAGGCTCTTCACAGATGTGGGTTGAATCCAGTCATGAATGGCTTGGACCTTAACATGATCCATTTCTATAGACGAAGGAGAAAAAATAAACCCCAAAAAAGAGACCTTCTGAACTCCAAATAGGCACTTAGACCCCTTCACAAATAGAGCATTATCACGAAGGATCTGGAATACCATCCTGACCTGCTTCACATGAGACTCCCAATCATCGGAAAAAATCAAAATATCATCCAAATACACAATCAGGAATTTGTCAAGATAATTGCGGAAAATATCATGCATGAAAGACTGGAACACAGATGGAGCATTAGAGAGCCCAAATGGCATCACAAGGTATTCAAAATGGCCTTCGGGCGTATTAAATGCAGTCTTCCATTCGTCACCCTGTTTAATACGAACAAGATTATATGCCCCTCGAAGGTCAATCTTGGTAAACCAACTAGCCCCCTTAATCCTAGCAAACAAATCAGAGAGCAAAGGTAAAGGATATTGGAATTTGACCGTGATCTTATTAAGAAGGCGATAATCAATACAGGGTCTTAAGGAGCCATCCTTCTTGGCAACAAAAAAGAATCCCGCTCCCAATGGTGACGAAGACGGCCGAATATGCCCCTTCTCTAAAGACTCCTTAACATAGCTCCGCATGGCGGCATGCTCTGGCACAGACAGGTTGAAAAGTCGGCCCTTAGGGAACTTACAGCCAGGAATCAAGTCAACAGCACAGTCACAGTCCCTGTGTGGTGGAAGGGAACTGGACTTGGGCTCATCGAATACATCCTGGAAATCTAACAAAAATTCAGGAACATCAGAAGAGGGGGAAGAGGAAATTGACATCAAAGGAACATCACTATGTACCCCTTGACAACCCCAACTAGTCACAGACATTGATTTCCAATCCAGCACTGGATTGTGTACTTGTAACCATGGAAAACCCAGTACAACAACATCATGTAAATTATGCAACACCAGAAAACGGCAATCTTCCTGATGTGCAGGAGCCGTGTACATAGTCATCTGCGTCCAGTACTGAAGTTTATTCTTGGCCAATGGTGTAGCATCAATACCCCTCAAGGGTATGGGACTCTGCAAAGGCTGCAAGGAAAAACCACAGCGCCTAGCGAATTCTAAGTCCATTAAGTTCAGAGCAGCGCCTGAATCCACAAATGCCATGACAGAAAAAGATGACAATGAGCAAATCAGGGTCACAGACAGGAGAAACTTAGGCTGCACAGTACTAATGGTAACAGATCTAGCGACCCTCTTAATACGCTTAGGGCAATCAGAAATAGTATGAACAGAATCACCACAGTAAAAACACAGCCCATTCTGACGTCTGTATCCCCTCTGTTCCGCTCTAGTCAAAATCCTATCACATTGCATGGGCTCAGGACTTTGCTTAGAGGACACTGCCATATGGTGCACCACTTTGCGTTCGCGCAGGCGCCGATCAATCTGAATGGCCAGAGACATAGATTCGCTCAAACCAACAGGCGTGGGAAACCCCACCATAACATCTTTAAGGGCTTCAGAAAGACCCTTTCTGAAAATTGCTGCCAGAGCGTCCTCATTCCATTTAGTGAGCACAGACCATTTTCTAAATTTCTTGCAGTATAATTCTGCCGCTTCCTGACCCTGACACAGGGCCAACAGTGTTTTCTCAGCATGCTCTACAGAGTTAGGTTCGTCATACAATAATCCGAGCGATTGAAAAAATGCATCTACATTAAGCAATGCCAGATTCCCTGACTCAAGTGAGAATGCCCAGTCCTGAGGGTCGCCACGCAGTAGAGAAATAACTATCTTTACTTGCTGAACGGGGTCACCAGAGGAACGGGGTTTCAGAGCAAAAAACAATTTGCAGTTATTTTTAAAGTTCAAAAACTTAGATCTATCCCCATAAAACAAATCCGGAGTAGGAATTCTAGGCTCTAAGACCGGAGTCTGAACCACATAATCTTGAATACTCTGTACTCTTGCAGCAAGCTGATCCACACGAGAAAACAAACCCTGAACATCCATGCCTGCATCCAAATCCCGAATCACCCAGAGATCAAGAGGAAGGAAAAGACAAAACAAACTAAAGAAAAAAAAATGGCTCAGAATTCTTTTTCTCTTCCTTCTTTTGAGAGGCATTCAGCTCATTTTTGACCAGTTGTACTGTTATGATCTGGTGATTAGGGAGCGACATGCATCTAGCTCTGAGCAGGTGGCAACTATACTGACCGCAGTCCCTAAGCTCAACACAACACTAGAAGTAGCCGTGGAATGCTCCTAACTCGGCCTAGGCATCTCGTCACAGCCTAAGAGCTAACTACCCCTAAAGATAGAAGCAGGAAAACTATCTTGCCTCAGAGAAAATCCAGAGAAAATAATAAATGGACAGCATGTGACGTAAATATGAGTGTCTGAGCAAAGGGTCTGAATACTTATGACCATGTGATACTTCGGTTTTTCTTTATTATTAAATTTGCAGAAAATTCTACATTTCTGCTTTTTTTTCAGTCAATATGGGGTGCAGAGTGCACTTTAATGTGAAAAAATTAACTTTTTTTTTAATTTACCAAATGGCTGCAATGAAACAAAGAGTGAAAAATTTAAAGGGGTCTGAATTCTTTTCGTACCCACTGTATATTCAGCTACAGAGCTGCGCCCTTAACGTAGGTTGTGCAACTTGGTTTCAGCTGTAGCACAACAATTCGGGTCATCAAACACTTGATCCAAAGCTGTGATGAAGAAAACTAAATCATTAAGGAGGTCAGAATTATTTTCCACATAAGGTGAGGCCCATGCAAGAGCCTCATCAGTCAGGAGATTAATGATGAACAGAACCTTTTTCCTGCCACTGGTAAACTGAGAAGGGTGCATCTGAAAATAGATATGGCATTGATTAAGGAATCCACGGTAATGATAACGATCCCCATTGCACTTTGCGAGCAGCGGCATGCGTGCATTTGATTCAGGGTCGGAGTTGCGCAAATCCAGAAGGTGCCTGCGTAACTCAATAATTTCTTTTTGCTGACCCAACACCTGAGTTTGCAATTTAGAAATTTTTTCTTGGTATCTGGTGCCAAAATACTGAAGTTCAGCAACTCCAAACTCCATTTTGTGTGTGAGATTATTCGGTTATGGACTGACCTGGGTTGGAGTAGAGGTATTGCAATCAGTAGGGGCACTACTGGTAGATAACGTAGGCAGGAATAGCCAAGGGGTCGGTACACAGGAGCAGCAATGTAGTTAAAGGATCAGTGGGTAGCTGTATAAACTTGGAATGAAGGAGCAGGTGAAAGGAAGCTGAATAAAGGCTGGTAGCTCAATAATCTTGCAAGGAAAGAAGTGAAATGCCAGGTTTAACCCCTTAAAGACCGTAGATACGCCTTTTAATGGCGCTGAGAAATAAGTGTACAGTGGCCCCTAAAGGCAGAATTTCTCCGGGGTCTCGGTCTTTTCCTCTTGGTTCATTTTGATAACTGTGATAGACCCTAAATAGTAAATAAACCCCCTGTTTATCAACCCCTTAGTTAGGGAAAAATAATAAAATAAAAAATATATGTTTATTTCCATGTTAAGGTTAGAGTTGGGCTAAAGCTAGGATTAGGGTTGGGCTAAAGCTAGGGTTACGGTTGGGCCAGCGTTAGGGTGGGGCTAGGGTTAGGGCTTGGGCTAGAGTTAGGGTTGGGCTAAGTTAGTGTTGGGGTAAAGTTAGGGTTAGGGTTGGGCTAAAGCTTGGGTTAGGGATGGGCTAAATCTAGGGTTGGGCTAGGGTTAGGGTTGTGATTATGGTTGTGATTATGGTTAGGGTTAGGATTAGGGGTGTGTTAGGGTTAGGTCTGTGGTTAGGGTTGGGATTAGGATTAGGGGTGTTTTGGGGTTAGGGTTGTAGTTAGGGTTGGGATTAGGGTTAGGGGTGTGTTAGGGTTAGGGTTGGAGTTAGAATTGGAGATTCCACTGTTTAGGTACATCAGGGGGTCTCCAAACGCGACATGGCGCCACCATTGATTTCAGCCAATTTTGCATTCAAAAAGTCAAATGGTGCTCCCTCCCTTCTGATCCCTGGCATGCGCCCAGTGGCTTTCCTTCATATACGGGGTATTGGTGTACTCAGGAGAAATTGCACAACAAATTTTGTAGTCCATTTTCTCCTGATACCCTTGTGAAAATAAAAAAAAATTGGTTCCAAAGTAAAAAATTTTGCGAAAAAGTCAAATGTTCATTATTTCCTTCCACATTGCTTTAGTTTTTGTGAAACACCTGAAGGGTTAATAAACTTCTTGAATATGGTTTTGCGCACCTTGAGGGGTGCAGTTTTTGGAATGGTGTCACTTTTGGGTATTTTCTGGTATATTGACCTCCCAAACTCACTTCAAACGTGAGGTGGTCCCTAAAAAAATGGTTTTGTAAATTTTGTTGGACAAATGAGAAATCGATGGTCAACTTTTAACCCCTTCATGTGCCAGCCTATTTTGACCTTAATGACCTGGCCATTTTTTGCAATTCTGACAAGTGTCCCTTTATGAGGTAATAACTCAGTAACGCTTCAACGGATCCTAGCGATTCTGAGATTGTTTTTTCATGACATATTGAGCTTCATGTTAGTAGTAAATTTAGGTCGATAATTTTTGCATTTATTTGTGAAAAAAATGGAAAATTGGCAAAAAAATTTAAAATTTCGCAATTTTCAAATTTTGAATTTTTATTCTGTTAAACCAGAGAGTAATGTGACACAAAATAGTTAATAAATAACGTTACCCACATGTCTACTTAACATCAGCACAATTTTGGAAACACATTTTTTTATGCTAGGAAGTTATAAGGGTTAAAATTTGACCAGCGATTTCTCATTTTTACAACAAAATTTACAAAACCATTTTTTTTAGGGACCACCTCAGATTTGAAGTCAGTTTGAGGGATCTATATGGCTGAAAATACCCACAAAATGACACCATTCTAAAAACTTCACCCCTCAAGGTGCTCAAAACCACATTCAAGAAGTTTATTAACCCTTCAGGTGCTCCACAGCAGCAGAAGCAACTTGGAAGGAAAAAATGAACATTTAACTTTTAGTCACAAAAATGATCTTTAAGCAACAATTTTTCTATTTTCCCAAGGGTAAAAGAAGAAACTGGACCCCGAAAGTTATTGTACAATTTGTCCTGAGTACGCCTGTATCCTATATGTGGGGGGCACCACTGTTTGGGTGCAAGACAGGGTTCGGAAGGGAAAGAGCGCCGTTTGACTTTTAGAATGAAAAATTGGCTCCAATCTTTAGCGGACACCATGTCGCGTTTGGAGAGCCCCTGTGTGTCTAAAGATTGGCGATCCCCCACAAGTGACTCCATTTTGGAAACTAGACCCCACAAGGAACTTAGCTAGATGCATAGTGAGCACTTTCAACCCCCAGGTGCTTCACAAATTGATCGTAAAAATGAAAAAGTACTTTTTTTCACAAAAAATTTCTTTTAGCCTCAATTTTTTCATTTTCACATGGGTATCAGGATAAAATGGATCATTAACTTTGTTGGGCAATTTCTCCTGAGTACACCGATACCTCACATGTGGGGGTATACGACTGTTTGGGCACATGGCAAGGCTCAGAAGGGAAGGAGCGCCATTTGACTTTTGAATGAAAAATTAGCTCCAATCGTTAGCGGACACCATGTCATGTTTGGAGAGCCCCCGTGTGCCTAAACATTGGAGCTCCCCCACAAGTGGCCCCATTTTGGAAACTAGACCCCCCAAGGAACTTATCTAGATGCATAGTGAGCACGTTGAACCCCCCAGGTGCTTCACAAATTGATCCATAAAAATGAAAAAGTACTTTTTTTCACAAAAAATTTCTTTTAGCCTCAGTTTTTTCATTTTCACATAGGCAACAGGATAAGATGGATCCTAAAATTTTGGGGCAATTTCTCCTGAGTACACCGATACCTCACATGCAGGAGTAAACCACTGTTTGGGCACACAGCAGGGCTCAGAAGGGAAGGAGCGCCATTTGACTTTATGAATGAAAAATTAGCTCCAATCGTTAGCGGACACCATGCCTCGTTTGGAGAGCCCCTGTGTGCCTAAACATTGGAGCTCCCCCACAAATGACCCCATTTTGGAAACTATACCCTCCAAGGAACTTATCTGTTTGTGTGGTGAGCACTTTGAACCCCCAAGTGCTTCACAGAATTTTATAACGCAGAGCCGTGAAAATAAAAAATCATTTTTTTCCCACAAAAATAATTTTTAGCCCCCATTTTTTTATTTTCTCAAGGGTAACAGGAGAAATTAGACCCTCAAAATTGTTGTGCAATTTTTCCTGAGTACGCTTATGCCCCATATGTTTGGGTAAACCACTGCTTGGGCGCACGTCGGGGCTCGGAAGGGAGGGAGCACCTTTTGACTTTTTGAACGCAAGGTTCGCTGGAATCAATGGTGGCGCCATGTCGCGTTTGGAGACCTCTGATGTGCCTAAACAGTGGAAACCGCTCAATTCTAACTCCAACACTAATCACAACACACCCCTAACCCTAATCCTAGCCCTAACCATAACCCTAGCCACAAGCCTAAACCTAACCCCAACACACCCCTAACCCTAATCTCAACCCTATTTCCAACCCAAACCCTAATTCCAACCCTAATCCTAAGGCTATGTGCTAGGTGAAATCCCAAGAAACAATGAAAACCCTATATTAAGGGTCACCAATCTAACCCAAGAAGAGGTGCGAAACCAGCTAAATAAGATTAAAATAGATAAATCTCCGGGTCCGGATGGCATACACCCACGAGTACTAAGAGAACTAAGTAATATAATAGATAAACCATTATTTCTTATTTTTAGGGACTTTATGGCGACGGGGTCTGTTCCGCAGGACTGGCGCATAGCAAATGTGGTGCCAATATTCAAAAAGGGCTCTAAAAGTGAACCTGGAAATTATAGGCCAGTAAGTCTAACCTCTATTGTTGGTAAAATATTTGAAGGGTTTCTGAAGGATGTTATTCTGGATTATCTCAATGAGAATAACTGTTTAACTCCATATCAGCATGGGTTTATGAGAAATCGCTCCTGTCAAACCAATCTAATCAGTTTTTATGAAGAGGTAAGCTATAGGCTGTGCCACGGTGAGTCATTGGACGTGGTATATCTCGATTTTTCCAAAGTGTTTGATACCGTGCCGCTCAAGAGGTTGGTACACAAAATGAGAATGCTTGGTCTGGGGGAAAATGTGTGTAAATGGGTTAGTAACTGGCTTAGTGATAGAGAGCAGGGGGTGGTTATAAATGGTATAGTCTCTAACTGGGTCGCTGTGACCAGTGGGGTACCGCAGGGGTCGGTATTGGGACCTGTTCTCTTCAACATATTCATTAATGATCTGGTAGAAGGTTTACACAGTAAAATATGGATATTTGCAGATGATACAAAACTATGTAAAGCAGTTAATACAAGAGAAGATAGTATTCTGCTACAGATGGATCTGGATAAGTTGGAAACTTGGGCTGAAAGGTGGCAGATGAGGTTTAACAATGATGAATGTAAGGTTATACACATGGGAAGAAGGAATCAATATCACCATTACACACTGAACGGGAAACCACTGGGTAAATCTGACAGGGAGAAGGACTTGGGGATCCTAGTTAATGATAAACTTACCTGGAGCAGCCAGGATCATGGGGTGCATTAAAAGAGGTCTGGATACACATGATGAGAGCATTATACTGCCTCTGTACAAATCCTTAGTTAGACCGCACATGGAGTACTGTGTCCAGTTTTGGGCACCAGTGCTCAGGAAGGATATAATGGAACTAGAGAGAGTACAAAGGAGGGCAACAAAATTAATAAAGGGGATGGGAGAACTACAATACCCAGATAGATTAGCGAAATTAGGATTATTTAGTCTAGAAAAAAGACGACTGAAGGGCGATCTAATAACCATGTATAAGTATATAAGGGGACAATACAAATATCTCGCTGAGGATCTGTTTATACCAAGGAAGGTGACGGGCACAAGGGGGCATTCTTTGCGTCTGGAGGAGAGAAGGTTTTTCCACCAACATAGAAGAGGATTCTTTACTGTTAGGGCAGTGAGAATCTGGAATTGCTTGCCTGAGGAGGTGGTGATGGCGAACTCAGTCGAGGGGTTCAAGAGAGGCCTGGATGTCTTCCTGGAGCAGAACAATATTGTATCATACAATTATTAGGTTCTGTAGAAGGACGTAGATCTGGGGATTTATTATGATGGAATATAGGCTGAACTGGATGGACAAATGTCTTTTTTCGGCCTTACTATGTTACTATGTTACGTTGCAGATTTGTGTGAGGATTTTTCTGCACCGTTTTTGAAAAATCCGCAAGTAAAAGGCACTGCGTTTTACCTGCGGGTTTACGGTGGATTTCCAGTGTTTTTTGTGCAGATTTCACCTGCGGATTCCTATTGAGGAACAGATGTAAAACGCTGCGGAATCCACACAAAGAGTTGACATGCTGCGGAAAACACAACGCAGCATTTGTTAGGTGTCGAGTTTCCGCCTCTGCACAGGGGGAATCTCGAACCATCTCTGCTGCGGTCTCCCATTCTTTTCCAGCCGCAGTGGAGTCTGCTCAGTGGAGACGTCGGTCCCAGCGTCTTGCTCAGTCTCACTCTGTGCATAGGGTTACTGCTGCTTTTCCTGCTTCTGCCATTGAAGTCAGTGCTAGGCAGCGGTGAGCAGACGCTTTTGGGACTAAGTCCTGCTTTTCCCCTTCTGAGCATGCCCAGGGCAAGATCTCCCATTGGAGATCGAGGGTCACATGCTCAGATACTGCAGCAGATCCCATTGGTCCTTTATTGGAAGGTCCTGAAGGTGCTAAACTTCTGTGGCAGCTTCCCATTGGTCCTTTATTAGAAGGTCCTGAACGTGCTGCAGCTATATAAGCTTCGCATGACCGCACGGCCATGCGCTAGTATACATTTGTAAACGTGTGTGTGTTGTGAGTGAAAGTCGTTCTTTAAAATCCCCTCCCTATTGTATGACTGCTCGTGGAAGGTGGATGATTGCTATCTAGCGCCCGACTTAGCCATCAGCACGTAACTCACAATACAGCGTCTAATTGCTATGACCGCCAGTGCGGCGCCGTGCGCTTTCACAGCGCTTTCCTGACCCAAGCCTGGGTGGTTAGTGGTGTCCGCCAGTGCGGCACCGCATGCACTCTTGTGCATCTTTATTATTATTATTTCTGTCACTCTGACACCCCAGTTGCGATGTTGAGCGCATGAGGTCTATATGAACTCTAATCCTGTGTCTTGGGATTGAGTGCTGAGACTCTTTGTTTGTGCTCTTGGTGCGGTACTGCGGCCCTGTGATGCAACAGGGTTCGCTTCCTTCACACAGGGTGAAGTTAACCCGTGTGTGTATTCACATTGTACCACCATATAGTCCGTCATTACTTGGCAGCAGGTTCCATCTCTGCACGGTGGACCCCGGGCTGCGAACGCACCTTACTCTATCTGTCTTATTATTTGGTGCGTTCCGCTAGCCCTAACAGCGTTTCCGCAGAATATTTTCCGCACCATGGGCACAGCGGATTTGGTTTTCCATAGGTTTACATGGTACTGTATATGTGATGGAATGCTGCTACGAATCCGCAGCGGTCAATCCGCTGCGGATCCGCAGCCAAATCCGCACCGTGTGCACATAGCCTAATTCTAACCCTAACCCTAATTCTAACCCTAACCCTAATGGCAACCCTAACCCTAATTGCAACCCTAATTGCAACCCTAACCCTAATTATAACCCTAACCCTAATTGCAACCCTAATTGCAGCCCTAACCCTAATTGCCACCCTAACCCTAATTGCAACCCTAACCTTAATTGCATCCCTAACCCTAATTGAAACCCTAACCCTAGTTTTAACCCTAAACCTAGTGAAAAAATAAAAGTAAATATATTTTCTTTATTTTATTATTGTCCCTACCTATGGGGGTGATAAAGGGGGGGGTTATTTACTATTTTTTTTATTTTGATCACTGTGATCGGTTATATCACAGTGATCAAAATGTACCTGGAATGAATCTGCCGGCCAGCAGATTTGGTGAGCGCACTGCGCATGCGCCCGCCATTTTGGAAGATGGCGGCACCCATGGAGAAGACGGACGGACAGCGGGAGGGACACCGGAGCTCGGTAAGTATGGAGGGGTGGGATCAGAGCATGGGGGGAGCGGACAGGAAGACGGAGGGGAGCAGATGACAGGACGGAGGATGGAGGGGAGCAGATCGGTGGCGGGGGCAGATCGGGGTCTCCAGCCATGGCCGATGATATTGCAGCATCGGCCATGGCTGGATTGTAATATTTTGCCAATTTTCATTTGTGAAATATTACGATTGCTCTGATTGAAAGTGAATTGTCACTTTCAACAGCCAATCAGTGCGATCGTAGCCACGGGGGGGCAAAGCCTCCCCCCTGGGCTCAAGTACCACTCCCCCTGTCCCTGCAGGTCGGGTGACATTACAGTTAACCCTTTCACCTGACCTGCAGGAACGCGATCATTCTGTGACACAGCATATGCATCATGGGTCGGATTGGCACCGACTTTCATGATGCATACGCTGTGTCACAGGTCGGGAAGGGGTTAATCCTTGTAACATCCTAAGAAAACAAATTATGTTTCCAATATTGTGGTGACGTAAAGTAGACATGTGGGAAATGTTAATTATTAACTATTTTGCATGACACCACTCTCTGATTTAAGGACACAAACATTAAAAGTTTGAAAACTCTTTTTCATGAATAAACACAAGTCATATCCAAGAAATTTTACCACTAACAGAAAATAACAGCGGAATATATTGGTGTGACATTTGCAGAGTTCAAATTACACTATTAACACTTACATGCAGTGGATTTTGCTTTTCTTCATTCAGCAGTATCGTTGGCTTGTTTGTTTCTGTATGAAAATGAACACAAAATATGTAATGGAAGAATCTGTCAAATGCAGATCAATCACAGTTGTCATCAATCACTGCTGCTCCCAGCTCTCCTACTTCTCTCTCTCCCTCTCCATCAATTAAATCTTTGTATTCTTCTATTTTCTTCACAAACTACACTAATCTTCACTTTTGCTGTGGTACAATACACTAATCTCACTAATCTGTAGTATTTATTCACCATTTTATAACCTTACTCTCCATATCTCTATTAAGCTGCAAGCTGTGAAGTCCCCTCACTATTCAGATTTACCCAAAAGATCTGCTTCATTCCCTGCCTCTATTTTGATACAGGCTATAATTGCTCCTCATGATTGGCTGTGCTACACCATGTGATGAAATAGCTGCAAGACATTATGGAAATGCTTGCTCAGCTGCGGCTAAGGTCATGTGAGCTTTCTGCGACTGATGAAGTCTTCTGCATTATGTTAAATGGTGGAGGATACTTTGGCGATTCATTCGAAGTAAATCACAATTTGTTTGAACTCGCCAGTTCCAAATTCAATTATTTCCTTCAATATGATTAGCTCATCTCTAAGAGGCATGGCAGAAGAGTTTCATTCCTATTGTTGGTCTAGGATGGTATTTAGAACACAACAGATCAGAATTGATAAAGTTTTCACAAAGAGTTATTGGCCATTGGTGCTTGTTTATTTGATGCCATGCAGAATTATTGGTGTTTGCTAATTATTCTTTTTCTAGGCTATGTTCTTTAACATCCAGGGCTGAATATAACTCTAGATTCCAGAAGGTTGTTCTGTTCAGCAAAGCACAGTGCTATTGATCTCAAGCAGCCGTTCCATGTTAGGACAGAGATGTCCAAGAAATAACTCATTTCTTTTACGGACTGCTGAGCTGAGGCTATAAACTATGGTTGTATAGGTCTTGTCCATGGTTTAAGAAACACATACATTTGCTGCCGACATGAGCTATGGCTGTGTTATTGTGCCATTTCTCTGATAATCATATCAGTACATGGTTGTTTCAAATGCAAGTGAAACAACGGTTTTCAGCCCATTGAGCTTTCCATTGACATGGTGCTAATAAAGCTGTCTGCAATAAGTAATGGAGATTGACGATGGTATGAGCTAGCTATGTGGCAGCTGTGAGTACAGCAGTTAAAATTCTAGAAGTTTGACAAAATAATTCAATATTTTTAAAAATGCCCCATAAATTTGTTTCCATTAATAATATATAAATACAGTGCCTTGCGAAAGTATTCAGCTCCCTGGACCTTTTCAACCTTTTCCCACATATCATGCTTCAAACATAAAGACAATTAAATGCAAATTTTTGGTGAAGAATCAACAGCAAGTGTAACACAATTGTGAAGTTGAACAAAATGTTTTAGTTATTTTAAATTTTTGTGGAAATTCACAAATTTAAAAGTGGGGCATGCAATATTATTCGGTCCCTTTACTTTCAGTGCAGCAAACTCACTCCAGAAGTTCATTGTGGATCTCTGAATGGCTAATGGCTAATGATAATAAATATAATCCACCTGTGTGTAATCAAGTCTCCGTATAAATACACCTGCTCTGTGATAGTCTCAGGGTTCTGCTTGAAGCAAAGAGAGCATCATGAAGACCAAGAAACACAACAGGCAGGTCCGTGATACTGTTGTGGAGAAGTTTAAAGCTGGATTTGGATACAAAATGATTTCCAAAACTTTAAACATCCCAAGGAGTATCATATAACTGCAAATCTACAAAGACCCGGCCGTCCCTCTAAACTTTCATCTCAATCAAGGAGAAGACTGATCAGAGATGCAGCCAAGAGGCCCATGATCACTCTGGATGAACTGCAGAGATCTACAGCTGAGGTGGGACAGTCTGTCCATAGGTCAACAATCAGTCGTACACTGCATAAATCTAGCTTTTATGGAAGAGTGGCAAGAAAAAAGCAATTTCTCAAAGATATCCACAAAAAGTATCATGTAAAGTTTTCAACAAGCCACCTGGGAGACACACCAAACATGTGGAAGAAGGTGCTCTGGTCAGATTAAACCAAAATCGAACTTTTTGCCAACAATGCCAAACGATATGTTTGGCGTAAAGGCAACACAGCTCATCACCCTGAACACACCATCCATTCCCCACTGTCAAACATGGTGGTGGCAGCATCATGGTTTGGGCCTGATTTTCTTCAGCAGGGACAGGGAAGATGGTTAAAATTGATGTGAAGATGGATGGTGTCAAATACATGACCATTTTTGAAGAAAACCTGTTGGAGTCTGCAAAAGACCTGAGACTGGGACAGAGATTTGTTTTCCAATAAGACAATGATCCCAAACATAAAGCAAAACCTACAATGGAATGGTTCACAAAAATATTGCGCGCCCCACTTTTCAGTTTTTGAATTTCCACAAAAATTTAAAATAACCAATAAATTTTGTTCAACTTCACAATTGTGTTCCTCTTGTTGTTGATTCTTCACCAAAAATTTACATTTGGTATCTTTATGTTTGAAGCATGATATGTGGGAAAAGGTTGAAAAGTTCCAGGGAGCTGAATGCAAATCAGCTTAAAAGAGGTTTCTCTAAGCTATTTTGGGGTAGTCCAAGGTGTGCGTGCTGTGCCGTGATTTAGTATTCAAATGTAAGGAGATATATATTTTTATTAGTGTCTCTCCATGACCTAGTTATTTGTATATTATTTCCATAGTTACATTGGTTGAGAAAAGACCGAGGTCCATCAAGTTCAACCTTTCCCCAACAATTGCACATTACATATCACTAAATTAACTATAACCCACAATGTTATGTGTACTGAGGAAATTGTCCAGACCTTTTTAAAAGCTATTATAGTGTCTGCCATTACTACCTCTTGTGGTAGGGCATTCCACAGTCTGACTGCTCTTACTGTAAAGAACCCTTTCCTATTTAGATGCCTCAAACCCCTTTCTTTCATCTGAAATGAATGCTCTCTGGTCCGAAGAATAGAATTATAGAATGTTAGAGTTGGAAGGGACCTCCATGATCATTGTGTCCCTACTCAATACAGGATTCACTAAACCACCTCAGACAGATGTCTATCCAGCCTCTGTTTGAAGATTTCCATTGGAGGAGAACTCACCACTCCTCGTGGCAGCCTGTTCCACTCAGTAATCACCCTCATTGTCAAAATATTTTTTCTAATATCTAATCTGTGTATTTTCCTTCAGTTTCATTCCATTGCTTCTCGTGTTTCCATGTGCCAATGAGAATAAGGATGATCCATCCCTCCATACTGTGACATCCTTTCAGATATTTTTCGACAACCATTAAGTCTCCTCTTAGGCTTTTTTTTTTTTTCAGGTTAAACATTACCAGATACTTTAAGCGTTCCTCTTAGGACATACTTTGCAGTCCGCTAACCATCCTGGTAGCTCTTCTCTGAACTTGCTCCAGGTTTTCAATGTATTTTTTTAAAATGTGGTGCCCAGAACTGGACACAGTATTCCAGATGAGTCTGATCAAGGAAGCGTAGAAAGGGATAATTACTTCACATAATATAAACTCCATGCTTTTCTTAATGCATACCAGAACTGTGTTTGTCATTTATGCTGCTGCATCACACTGTAAACTCATGTGCAGTCTGTGATCTATTAGTATACCCAAGTCTTTTTCATTCGTGCTGTTGCTTAGGTCTATTCCTCCCATTCTGTAGATTTAATTTTTGGCTTTCTTTCCCAGTTGTAGAATCTTGCATTTGTCCCTGTTATTTGCTGCCCATTGTTCAAGTTTATACAAAATCTCAGATACAAAAACCATAATCATATAGTAGTCCTGCGGAGAGCAACCAAAACTACTTGGGATGATACTGTGTGAAGCTTCTCAATAACATTGAATACAAAAACTGAAGCATATCAATCTCAAAAAATGTACTAAAACTGGGTATACTTTATTTACAAAGAAATAGATAAGATACAGTCAGTTGCAATTCAAGAATAAATATCAAAAAACAGAGCTATTTGAATAGAAAGTACAGGTGCACCAATGACAGGTGTCACATCATAGAAATTAGATATGGGTAAAGAGGTACCAAAGAGTCAATATAACCACCTATTACAAGATAATAAAGTGCCAGTGCATAAATCAGAAATATGAAAGAGGTTATGGTCCCCTACTAATACATAGGTTTAAAATGACCAAATAGTAAAGACCTATGTATTATAAGTAAGCTCTTATCCATATATTAGTGTCTATTGATGTAGACACGCACCTCTACGCGCTTTTAGCTTTCGGCATTGTTCAAGCTTATCTAGATCCATCTGAATCCTTTCTCTGTCTTCTCTATTGTTAGATATCCCTCCTAGCTTGGCAGCATCTGCAAATTTGGTTAGTTTACATTTGGTTCCTTTATCTAGATCATATATGAATATACTGAACAACACTGGGACCAGGAGAGAGCCTTGTGGTATCCCACTTGAAACACTCTTCCAATTGGATGTGCAACCATTTATTATCGCTCTTTGAGTACGATCACTGAGCTAGTTATGAATCCACCTAACTGTAGCCTTTTCAATTCCATACTTGGTCATTTTTTCAATAAGGATAGTATGAGATACTTTATGAAATGTTTTTCTGAAGTAGAGCTATGCTATATCTACCGCATTTACCTGATCTACCCAGTCAGTGATTTCATCATAGAAGGAAATTAGATTAGTCTGGCATGACTTGTTTGCTACAAACCCATGCTGCCTCCGGTTAATTACTGTGTTATTATCCAAGTACTTACATACCTGCTGCTTAATAATTTACTAAAAGATTTTTCCTAGTATACAAGTAAGGCTCACTGGCCTGTAATTTCCTCTCTCCGTCTACTTTCATTTTTTGACGATAGGGACAAATATTTGCCCTTTTGGGGCTTCTCCTGTTCTCCAGGATTTTTCAATCATTCTGGCTGATGGTTCTGCAGTTTCCACTGCTAACTCTTTCAGTACCCTAGGTTGGAATTAATTTGAATTAGGAGAATTAAATTTTTTTAAATTAACTAAGTGTTCCCTCACCATATCTCTGTTTATAGATAGTTTTGACTATTTGTTCCTTTTGTTCCTTTCATAGAGTGAAGATCAGTTGATGTTACATTTGCGTTCTTAGAGAACACAGATGCAAAATAGGAATTTAAAGGTTCAGCCTACTCATCATCATTTTTACCACTTCACCCTTTTCTTCCTGTAAAAATCCTATAGCATCTTTGACTTTTCTTTTGCTCTTGACATACCCCCAAAATGTTTTTTTCATTGCTTTTGGGCTTTTGACATATCCCCAAAATCCTTTTTATTGCTTTTGGAATGAACAAGTTATGTGCCCATCTTTAGTATTGACAGCCTGTTCACAATATAGTAATTCTCTATGTCCCACACTAGTGAATTTTGATAGAAATTAGCTTGGGGCAGCCAACCAACGGCTCTCTAATATTTTCCCCTGATGACACCAGATCTCTGGTGAAACATGTTGGGGAGACTTTAGGTTTTACTAGCTTCAGTCAGTCTGTGTTATTGGCAGCAATATTAGAAAGCAGTAGGTAGCGGCTGCACCAAGCTAATATTTATCAAAATTCACTAGTGTGGGATATAACACAGAAACATTTTTCATGCTCAGAAAAATGTTATTCAATGAGGTCGAGTGGTCGAAGTAAACAAGTTGTGGCATGCATGATCAAATGGCACTCATCCATTCATGTATGGGTCCGTGAAAAACTTCAGACCACACTCGAATTACATCCAAGTGCAGTATGATTTTCACAGGACTGAATGTAGAAGATGAAGAAACTTTTTTTTTAAGTCTCCGCAACTGAGAAAATTGGATCATAATCTGAAAAATCTGATCAAACTCTTATTAGCGTCTGATCATAGTGTGATTAGTACACTGCTCAAAAAAAATAAAAGGAACACTAAAATCTCACATCCTAGATATCACTGAATGAAAAATTAAAGTTGTAAATCTTCATTCATTACATAGTGGAATGCGTTGAGAACAATAAAACCTAAAAATGATCAACATAAATCATAACTAATATCCCATGGAGGTCTGGAGTTGGAATGATGCTCAAAATCAAAGTGAAAAATGAAGTTACAGGCTGATCTAACTTCAGTGGAAATGCCTCAAGACAAGGAAATGATGCTCAGTAGTGTGTGTGGCCTCCATGTGCCTGTATGACCTCCCTACAATTCCTGGGTATGCTCTTGATGAGGCAACTGATGGTTTCCTGAGGGATCTCCTCCTAGACCTGGACTAAAGCATCCGCCAACTTCTGAATTGTCTGTGGTGCAACGTGACGTTGGTGGATGGAGCGAGACATGATGTCCCAGATGTGTTCAATCGCATTCAGGTTTCGGGAACGGTTGGGCCAATCCATAGCTTCATTGCCTTCATCTTGCAGGAACTGCTGACACACTCCAGCCACATGAGGTCTGGCATTGTCCTGCCTTAGAAGGAACCAAGGGCCAACCGCACCAGCATATGGTCTCACAAGGGGTCTGAGGATCTCATCTCGGTACCTAATTGCAGTCAGGCTACCTCTGGCATGCACATGGAGGGCTGTGCGGCCCTCCAAAGAAATGCCACCCCACACCATTACTGACCCACTGCCAAACCGGTCATACTGAAGGATGTTGCAGGCAGCAGACTGCCCTCCACAGCATCTCCAGATTCTGTCATATCTGTCACATGTGCTCAGTGTGAACCTGCTTTCATCTGTGAAGAGCACAGGGCGCCAGTGGCGAATTTGCCAATCCTAGTGTTCTGTGGCAGATGCCAAGCATCCTGCATGGTGTTGGGCTGTGAGCACAACCCCCAACTGTGGATGTCGGGCACTCAGACCATCCTCATGGAGTCAGTTTCTAACCGTTTGTGCAGACACATGCACATTTGTGGCCTGCTGCAAGTCATTTCGCAGGGCTCTGGCAGTGCTCCTCCTGTTCATCCTTGCACAAAGGCTGAGGTAGTGGTCCTGCTGCTGGGTTGTTGCCCTCCTACGGCCCCCTCCACGTCTCCTAGTGTACTGGCATGTCTCCTGGTAAGCACTTCAAACCACTGGACACTACGCTGACAGACACAGCAAACCTTCTTGCCACAACTCGCATTGATGTGCCATCCTGGATGAGCTGCACTACCTGAGCCACTTGTGTGGGTTGTAGAGTCCATCTCATGCTACCACGAGTGTGAAAGCACAACCAACATTCAAAAGTGACCAAAACATCAGCCAGAAAGCATTGGTACTGAGATGTGGTCTGTGGTCCCCACCTGCAGAACCACTGCTTTATTGAGTGTGTCTTGATAATTGCCAATAATTTCCAACTGTTGTCTATTCCATTTGCACAACAGCATGTGAAATTGATTGTCAAACAGTGTTGCTTCCTAAGTGGACAGTTTGATTTCACAGAAGTTTGATTTACTTGGAATTATATTCTGTTGTTTAAATGTTCCCTTTATTTTTTGAGCAGTGTATAATCAAACCAATTTTGTCATCAGCGCCACGTAGATTAAACTAGGTGGGCTAGAATTATGGCCAGTATAATGATCCAGTAGGATCCATGTGTGTCCGACAGAGGTAAATGTTGCACCCGAGATGTTGTGTCTGATTGGGCCTGAATGCTCCTCTGTCATAAAACAGCAGTATTATACTTGGCAAATGGTAAGTAGGGGTCTCTTACAGGTTTTGTTCTGGGGTCAAGAGCATTAATGGGGTTACCCATCACTCTGTCCTTTTCTGTAAACATAAGCTGGGGGAATTGCGTGTGACTGCTGAAGAGGAAGTGAGAAGTTCAATCCCAACTTCCTCTAGATCACATTTATTGATCTGATCAAAGTCAATGTCTCTGAGGACAGCACATATACACTGAATGATAATCATGAATGAGTGGTATTAATAATTCTCATTTCACCATAATCTTTCAGTGTAAACAGCTGGATGAAAGAGCAAAACGCTCATTTATTGGGTCAAGTTACCTCTTGCGAAACACAAAAGATCATCGTTCTCGGCTGACCATTGTCCTGTGTAAACAGTACTCACACTGCCAAGGACCTTGGTATCCTATGTGACTGAGCAATGTACTATAGATCTACAGTATTAGAGATTGCTCAGAGTGCATCATTTACGTCGGTCTACATGTGTAAGCAGGTTATTACATGACTGCCGATTAATGTAGGTTTAGCGATCAGAGGTCTTTTTGTACCACCAGATAGTCCATGAAAACTGACCCTAAGAAACACAAGTCCAGAGATTTACCACCTGCATCTTTACATTAAGAACTAATCTACAATATTATCTTGTACTGACTAGTATTGAGCGATACCTTCCGATATTTGAAAGTATCGGTAGCGGATGGTATCGGCCGATACTGACAAAATATCAGATCTCGCCGATACCGATACCCAATACCAATACAAGTCAATGGGACACAAATATCGGAATGTATCCTCGATGGTTCCCAGGGTCTGAAGGAGAGGAAACTCTCCTTCTGGCCCTGGGATCCATATTAATGTAAAAAATAAGAATAAAAATAAAAAATATGGCTATACTCACCCCTCCGAAGGACCCTGGCTGTCACCGCTGCCAGCGTCCGCCTCCGTTCCTGAGAATTGCAGAGAGTGAAGGACCTTCGATGATGTCGCAGTCAGGTGACCGGTCACCTGACTGCTCACGTGACCGCTCACCTGACCGCGACGTCATCGAAGGTCCTTCACTCACTACATTCTCAGGAACAGAGGCGGAATGACAGCCAGGGTTCTTCGGAGGGGTGAGTATAGCCATAGTTTTTATTTTTATTCTTTATTTTTTACATTAATATGGATCCCAGGGCCTGAAGGAGAGTTTCCTCTCCTCCAGACCCTTGGAACCATACGCACCGCACACTCTGATACCGATTTCCGATATCACAAAAATATCGGAACTCGGTATCGGAATTCCGATACAGCATATATCGGCCCATACTTGTATTGGAATGCTCAACACTAGTACTGACTGTGAGTTCAACCAGTATTGTAGTATTTGCAGGTTTCAGAGCTAATATCTACCAGTATTTACAGTTGGCTCAGTATCTACACATAGCAAGCTCAGGTTAATCTGTATTCAAGAAAATACAATCTTTATACCTAGCACTGTATATTAGAAATGTGACTGACAAGATTTTGCATGACTATTTCCAAAGATAATCAGCAGAATCGTGGAGGCAGTTCTGGAGTAGAATCTGTTGTAGGACTCAAAATACAATGGGTATGGAAAGTATTCAGACCCCTTTAAATTTGTCACTCTTTGTTTCATTGCAGCTATTTGGTAAATTCAAAAAAGTTCATTTTTTCACATTAATGTACACTCTGCACCCCATATTGACTGAAAAAAACAGAAATGTTGAATTTTTTGCAAATTTAATAATAAAGAAAAACTGAAATATCACATGGTCATAAGTATTCAGACCCTTTGCGCAGGCACTCATATTTAAGTCACATGCTGTCCATTTCCCTGTGATCCTCCTTCAGATGGTTCTACTCCTTCATTGGAGTCCAGTTGGGTTTAATTAAACTGATAGGACTTGATTTGGAAAGGCACACACCTGTCTATATAAGACCTCACAGCTCACAGTGCATGCCAGACCAAATAAGAATCATGAGATCAAAGTATCTAGCCAAGCAGCTCAGAGACAGAATTGTGGCTAGGTACAGATTTGGTCAAGGTTACAACAGAATTTCTGCAGTACTCAAGGTTCCTAAGAGCACAGTGTTCTCCATAATCCTTAAATGGAAGACGTTTGGGACCACCAGAAGGCTTCCTAGATCTGACCGTCCTGCCAAACTGAACAATCGTGGGAGAAGAGCCTTGGTGAGAGAGATAAAGGAGAACCCCAGGATCACTGTGGCTGAGCTCCAGAGATGCAGCAGAGAGATGGGAGAAAGGGCCACAAAGTCAACAATCACTGAAGCCCTCCACCAGTATGGCCTTTATGGCAGAGTGGCACGACGGAAGCCTCTCCTCAGTACAAGATATATGAAAGCCCACAGAGTTTGATAAAAAAAAACACATGATGGACTCCCAAACTATGAGAAATAAGATTCTCTGGTCTGATGAGACAAAGATAGACCTTTTTGGTGATATTTCTAAGCGGTATGTGTGGAGAAAACCAGGCACTACTCATCACCTGGCCAATACAATCCCAACAGTGAAACATGGTGGTGGCAGCATCATGCTATGGGGGGTGTTTTTCAGCTGCAGGGACAGGACTAATGTTTGTCATTGAAGAACATGAATGTGGCCAAGTACAGAGATATCCTGGATGAAAACCTCTTCCACAGTGCTCTGGACCTCAGACTTGGCCGAAGGTTCACCTACCAACAAGACAATAATCCTAAGCACACAGCTAAAATAACAAAGGAGTGGCTTCCGAACAACTTTGTGACATTCTTGAATGGCCCAGGCAGAGCCCTGAGCTAAAGCCAATTGTGCATCTCTGGAGAGACCTAAAAATGGCTGTCCACCAATGTTCACCATCCAACCTGACAGAACTGGAGAGGACCTGCAAGGAAGAATGGCAGAGGATCCCCAAATCCAGGTGTGAAAAACTTGTTGCATCTTTCCCAATAAGACTCATGACTGTTCTAGCTCAAAAGGGTGCTTCTACTCAATACTGAGCAAAGGGTCTGAATACTTATGACTATATAATATTTCAGTTTTTTTTTATAAATTTACAAAAATTACATTTCTGGGTTTTTTCCAGTCAAGATGAGGTGCAGAGTATACATTAATGAGGATAAAAAAATGAATTTTTTGAATTTACCAAATGGCTGCAATGAAACAAAGAGTGAAAAATGTAAAGGGGTATGAATACTTTCCAAACACACTGTAAGTACAATTAATGTATTTACAAAGTTACACATACACAGATAACTAGGATGACCGAACCTGAACAGTAAAGTTCGGAGTTCGTACCGGACATCTAGTGGTTGGTACAGAAACCCCAACACAGATTTCTCCTGAAAGTCCGTGTAACTGTTCAGGTTCACCAGCCGAATAAAACTTGTTGAAAGGCTGTAGCGCAACAAATCTACAGGCTTTAAGACTGTGGGCACTTCCGGCCTCATCAAAGCAGACAACTGCAGGGTTTTATTATCAAGCTGGGTTCCTAGTTATTGGGCCCATCCCAGTCTAAAGATACCGACAGCAACCCCAAAATTGGCACATCAGTTAATGCGCAAATTGTGGTGCTTTGCCTGGCTCTTCTCAATTGCCCTGGTGCGATCGCAATAGGTGTAATATTTTGGGGGGTTGGTGTCAGCTGTGTAATGTCAGCTGCCATCAACCCCAAAAATTAGTAATGGAGAGGAGTCTACCAGACACCCCCATTAGTAACCAGTTAATTAAAAATAAAAACACACACAGAGAAAAAAAAACACATTATTTATAAGAAGACACACAGAAAAACTTTATTTTAATAAATAAATACTGATTTTGATAAATCACAGCTGTCATCAACCCCAACTACTATTACCCCTATTGCCACAGCACCAGGGCAATCAGTAAGAGCCAGGCAAAGCACGACAATTGATGTGCCAATTCTGGGGTGACTGCAGACTTATAATTTTATGCTGGGATGAGCCCTATAACAAGGGACCTTCCCAGGCTGATATTAGCCCACAGCTGTCTTCTTTACCTGGGCTGGTTAATAAAAATAGCGGAATCCCCTGTTTTTTTTTTCATTTATTTATTGCGACTTGTTACAGCACCATAGTTCAGGTCACCATTGGCTTCTCTAAGGTTCGATTTTGGGCCTAATGTCAGGTCAAGTTCTG
This sequence comes from Ranitomeya imitator, assembly GCF_032444005.1. NCBI lineage: Eukaryota > Metazoa > Chordata > Amphibia > Anura > Dendrobatidae > Ranitomeya > Ranitomeya imitator. The sequence goes on from NC_091283.1 coordinate 622,619,135, forward strand.
GTACCTGAACTGAAATTTGTAATAAGCTTGAGGTTGGATACCAGAACCCGAACTTACATGGGTTTGCTCATCCCTAGCCATAATTGTAAAACCAATGATTTAAAGGGTTTTTTTAGAAATAAATAATAATAAACATTATTTAAAGGGGTTTTTGCTATTCAATTAAGTTTCTATCCAGGCTGCAGTTGTCTATGCATCTAATTTGTCATTTGTTGCCCAACAATTTGACCCTTGTCACTCTGATCCTTAGACTTACTCAGTTTTCCTACTTTCAATACATCAACTTAACAAAATGACTGTTTACATGTCGGCCAGTATATCTCTTCCCTTAGCAAATGACATTGTAAGTAGTTAAAGGGTTGGTTCCCTTTCAATTAAGTTTTCCATCGTGGCTGCAGTTTGTTATAAAAACAACAAAACTCGCTGAACTCACCTTCCCTGGGTCTACCAGTGAATCTCTGCCACTGTTTCCGAAGCCTGGCATTAGCAGTTTCACTGATGTCAACTTGTCAACACAACTGCGTAGACGAAGCTGCTGAGCTCACTGTCTGCAGTGCTGTACATATAATGTCAGTGGTGCCCCTGGAAAGGTGAGTACAGTGAGGTGTGTTGTTTTCAATCAATCTGCAGTCAGAATGGAAAACTTATTTGAAAGGGAATGTAACACCCCAGGAAACCGGCTGTTACAGTGGGGTCGCTTTCCTTTTGGGGAGAGTGATGCCATGCCTGGAAGCAAAGAAGATCTCTTTGACAGGTAGCTCAATACATGCAATGTGTTCTGAATCCAGGCCAGAAGGGGGAGCTCTGAACCTCGTTTCAGGGGAGCTTCACTAGATATATATATTCTGGCTTGGAGGAGGAGTTAGTTAGTTCAGTTTGGAGTCTGGAGCAGACAGTGAGGGAGAAGAGCTGGGGACGTTCAGCCATGAGGTGCTGCAGCTCCAGGCCAGAGAGGAGAAGCAGACTGGTTGCATCTGTAGAATGTGCCAGAGGGGAGAAGCACAGGAGAATTAAGGAGCTGGAAAGGAGCTGTAACTGGGCTCCTTCCAAGCTGAAGCCCGAGGCTGTGTTAAACTACATGTCCCACAGCAGAACCGGAGGGCAGAAAATTCTAAGTCATCTGTCCGAACCCACACCCGAAGGTACAGCAACATACAGAGCCTGGAGTCATCTGAGAGACACCTGTAAAAAGGCTTGTGTTACCTACCATGCGGGTACTGTCTTAGGACAGTTAAAGAGAGAACCATGTGTGAGGCCTAAGGCAGCAAGGGACTCACATTAGCGCGCTAGAAGGAAGGCTTTCTAACCTCACCTGAGAAAGGGATCCATAATTGCTTCCAGGCCGACTGGCCCTCACCAACACTCGTTACCGGTACCCTGGACTGTGGCCGTAACCACCAGTAAACAGGTAAAGAGACTAAAACCATGTGTCCTTTGATTACTTCTGGCACCACACCATCTTTGCCAAATACATTGGGAGCCCTGGGGACCCAACTTCACCTGTGTTAAGCCATACCATCTCTGCTGCCATAACATCACCCTAGTTGACCCCTTTAAGCAGCGTCGATCACCCCTGACCAAATACCACAGGTGGCGTCACGAGCATTCTTATTCCTAAAAACCCCTATAAAGACATTCCCTTTAATTTGGATGCCCAGGGCCACGGACCGGGATGCTGCCATCGTGACCACCCCTTTAATGATGACCAGACACGGTACCGAGTACCCCTAGGCCCTGGCAGGGGCGCACCAGGAACATACCCTTTAAATTCTCACAATGGCACCTACTAAGAGATTGGATACAAGCAAGCAGCCAGTTTGTCAAGTTATTCTGCCACTGATGTACGCAGGTGAGATGTGTCTGAAGGATATGACCACAGATCTCTGTATAAACAACGGTAGATAGGTTACTCGCTATCCTCTCCTCTCCTGCCTGACCAGATGCATTTAGTTCATCCAGGATGGTAGGTTCAGTGGACAACATTTTAGGTAGTTTATTGACAGTACCTTGACAGATGATGATGCAGAGGTGTCTATGGATGATGAAAGGATGAGAATGAGCTAGAAGATGGAGGATAGATGTAACAGAAAAATTCTCTCTCAAGCTGTGATGCACATTTCTGCCAAGATGGCACTGACCAGAAAGAACAGGATGTGAGGAATCAAGATAGAAGGTGTGTCAGAGATAGAGAGAAGCATAGTGGGAAATTACAGTTACAATAAAAGAAAACATTTAACAACGGCCACTAGATGGCCGCAAAGGACAACACTCTACCCCAGCATAAGGAATTGAATCAAGTCACATTACAGGATATTATATAGCTATAAACTCTGAAGAGAACAGCTGGACAGCACACAGATTGAAAGAAGGAAAATTGGGTAAGTATAAGGATCAGAGTGACAAGGGTCAAATTGTATGGCAAGAAATGACAATTTTAATCTATAGACTGGGTTAGTTCATCACCAAAATTGCCGTCTTGTATTCTGTATATGGGGCGGCACATCCTAAGACTAATCAAGATGCCCATGCTGAACCTGCGTGCCCCTCTAAATAAGCCTATAATGAGACAAGTGCATCAGGACTAGACCACAGAGCAATTAGATGTGGTTTGATCTGAAGAATATCCTTTTCTTTTACATCGTATGGGCTGTCAGGTGAGTCTTAACTCATAATAATTATGTATATTGTGTGACTGCAAAATGGAAAGTCTCATACAAAGAAGTGTATGAATCTACAGGATAGAAAGCTAGTATGCTAATGTGGCACCCCTAGGGGTATTTGCCACAAAAATAGTTACTGACACTAAACACAAATATTAAGATAGCAAAACTGCACTACCACCTCCGGCCAGAAGGGGGAGCTCCAGAGACTCCCCTTAATCCATTCTGGTCTGAGAGAAGAAATGGCAGTTGGGCTAAGGAGCTGATAGTGAGAGGTCATACAGCTGAATTTCTAACAGCCCTATGACGGTTTCCAGGCCCAAATCACCAGCCTGAGGAGAAGAGGGACAGAGAAAAGGGACATTGTGAGAACCGGGTAGCATTAATCACTACCCAGAACAGGCGCAAAGACGGATACCGGATCCGTGGCTGTATTCATTATATATAATACAGCAACCGGAAAAACGTGAGGTGATATCAGCTTCACTAGGGTCGGACGCAGCAACAGACACAGAGTTCAGCGGTACTCCCGGAGGGGGTAAGCCGATAAAAGGACTCGGGTTGCCCGTCGAACCAGGACCCGGAGGGGACAGATTGGGCCGGCAGCCAGTTCACATACAGCAGCAGGGCCACACAGAAATTGCGCACAATAAGAGGCGAAGACCCCGGCAGGGTCAAAGTAACTCAGAGTTCCCATACAGATGCCGGTGACAGGACTGGTTGTAAATCCTTTTATGTTAAAGTAAACTGGTTAAACGTTTCAGTGCCTCAGTCTTTCATTTGGACAATAGCCATCTATCCAGGATTGGGATCATCACCGCTGGGAGAACCTGCTGCTGATCAAGTAAGTGCCTGTCCCCTCACGATACCTCTTACACTGTGCATTGCCTGAGGCCACAGCACCGGGTCAAGCCACCTGTGACATTCCCCTCAAGAGACAGACTCCATTGGTCCGGTGCTGGGTACCCCGGTCTCTCGGGCGTCACAATTGGCGTCACGAACAGGATAGAGCCAGCCCATATACCGGGTATTGTGTGCCGTGATTGGAGCCCAAAACTGTGAAAACTTGGATGAAAAATCTTGAAAATTGACTTTATTAAAGAAAAATCCATTCCCCATTGAAAACTATTGAAAGTGACTTTTCCCCATTGGTTATAATGGAGTAAAGATGGCCGCCATCCCCTGAGGTAATCACCTCATAACCGTTAGGCACGAGACTGTTAATTGAGCTATGCCATCACCTGAGCCCCAGTCTAACTGAAAAACTTCAGAATCCGCCATTACAGAGCGCGCGGCCGTCAGGAGCAGCAGGGGGCGTGTCATTGTGGGCGGCACCAAGCTGAGCGCTCTGACATCAGAGCAAGGGGGAAATCGATCCTGCTGCACAGCGGAACGAATCTACACTATCCCGACGGAAGCGGAAGACCGGAAGGGTCCGGATTAACTAAGGGGGCACAGTATGTCGCAGCACGGAGACGCCGCAGCATCCGGCAACGCTAATGCAGCTGAAAGACAGAGTGTCGATAGAGAGTCCGGTAGCGCAGCGGTGCAAGGAGTGGCGCCCATCATACCGGTGCTGATGCCATATACCCCGGGTCGCCCATGGCTTCCAATGTATGAAGGTGAGCCTAATACCCTTGACGATTTCAGAGAAAAGATGCTGGCTCATTTTGACATGTTCCCCGTGGGTGAAGTTCAGCGTGTTAGTCTCCTGATGATGCAGTTAAGTGGTCATGCTAAGCGAGAAGTCACAGCATGGGCAGCTGATCTAAAAGGCACTGTTGAACGCATATTTGCTGGATTAAAAGCTACATTTGAAACCACTGCCAGCAGCAAAGCTAAAGTACGATTCTTTAATTGCAAACAAAAAGTTAATGAGGGCGTGAGAGACTTTGCCTTAAACCTGCAGGAAGCCCTTAAATCACTTACACTGGCTGAACCCATTTTTAATACCGGAGCGGATAAACTGCTAAGAGATCAATTTATTGAGGGACTCTACACCCCTTCTCACCGGGGGCATGTGAGCATGCTTGTTTTTAAGAACCCTGAATTGACATTTGCTCAATTAAAGGAGAGCGTTATACGTCTCCAGCTGGCAGAGGCACCTCGGGATCAGGAGCCTGCGCAACTCATGGCAGAGGCTCCTCAACAACATGGAGTACCAGTGACATCAGCTATGTCCGGGGCCATTGCTAAGCCCCTGGGGCCCAGTACTAATGAGGCTTTTCAACAAAAGCTTGACTCTTTAACTGATGTTGTTGCTTCAATGGCTAAAACCATGCAGGAGATGAGAGGACCCAAGATGGAGTTGGCAAACCGTAGAGAGGATGTTCCATGGATGAGACCCCGGAAATACCCGACATGGAGAGGACGACCCCGCGACCGCTACCAACCGGATGGACAGCCCATTTGCCGCCGTTGCCAGCAGCCAGGCCACTTTGCACGAGATTGTGATTTAAACGGGAATCCCCTGGGAATGCGGGCCGCTTCCCAGGAATGAACTTTCAAGGCCCAACACCCTGGCACGACAGGTACATCGGAGGACGACCCATTATCCCTATCGTGCTGGACGGAATGCCCCTCTACGCTTTGCTGGACACAGGTTCCCAGATTTCATCTATACCGTATATCCTTTATAAGAGGTACTGGGCTGATGCAGATATTGATAAAGGGCCCTCTGATGTTGAACTAGATATATGGGCCAGTAATGGTAAGTTGGTACCGAAACTAGGATTCAGGGAGATGACCATAAAGATTGGTAAAGTAGAATTGAAGAAACAGGGTATAATTGTTGTTGATGTTGACCGGCGGAACTGTGAACCAACTGTATTGATAGGAATGAATGTGTTAGAGAACTGCTTTTCCGAAGTCATTTCTGTCTTACAGCAAATTGCTGAAACTGCCCAATCCTGCCAGCAGAGAGTTCTCCAAAGGGAAATAAAAGTATTGATGTTAAGGCAACAGGTAGAAGTTGCAGGTGGAGAAATCGGCAGTGTGAGGGTAAGTGATCCAACGTCTATTGTAATCCCACCAAAAACAGAAATGCTGGTATGGTGTAGAGCAGCCATTGGTACTAAGGGACGAGATTATCAAGCCTTAATAGAACCAGTGTACACCGACAGCAGGCCCACTATACTCACAGCACGAGGTATAGTCGAGGTACACCGGGGACGAGTGCCGGTACGACTTTTGAACTGTGGAGAGGAAGAGGTCACTTTGCCAAGGTATGCTACAATGGCAAAGCTATATACTGTTGACAACAATGCCATCACAACCATTGAGCCCTTAGAACCAACCTGTCAGGTGGAAGGCAATGGCTCAGATGGAGAAATGGAGGATTGGTGCCAACAGCTACACGTGGGCATAAATTCAACACCTACCCATCAAAAACAAGGGGTGTATAGGCTAGTGACGGAATATGAACAAGTCTTCAGTAAACACCCATTGGACTTCGGACAGATAGAAGGGGTAGAACACACAATCCCCACAGGTGACCATCCCCCAATAAAAGAAAGATATAGACCCATACCGCCCGCTCACTATCAATGTGCAAAAGATATGCTGAGGGAAATGAAACAGGCCGGGGTAATAAGAGACAGCTGTAGCCCCTGGGCGGCCCCTCTAGTGCTTGTCAAAAAAAAGGACGGAACCATGAGAATGTGCGTAGATTACCGGCGGATTAATAACATCACCCATAAAGACGCCTACCCCTTGCCTAGGATAGAAGAGTCCTTGACTGCTTTGAAATCTGCTAATTATTTTTCCACCTTAGACTTAACAAGCGGGTATTGGCAAGTCCCTGTGGCTGAGAGAGATAAGGAAAAGACAGCATTCACCACACCAATGGGTCTAAGTGAATTTAATCGCATGCCATTCGGACTCTGCAACGCATCCGGTACCTTCCAGCGGCTGATGGAATGCTGCCTCGGACACAAGAACTTCGAGACCGTCCTCCTGTACCTAGATGATGTGATCGTCTACTCAAAGACTTACGAACAACACTTAATAGACCTGGCAGAAGTGTTCGAAGCCTTATCCAGGTATGGCATGAAAATCAAGCCATCCAAATGTCACCTTCTCAAGCCAAAGGTACAGTACCTGGGACACATCGTGAGTTCGGAGGGAGTAGCACCGGATCCCGAGAAAATAAGCGCCATAAGGGATTGGCCAAGACCTACCAACGCAAAAGAAGTGAGGCAATTCCTGGGATTGGTGGGTTACTATCGCAGATTTATAAAAGGATTTACCAAATTGGCAGCACCCTTGCAAGACGCCTTGGTAGGGCAGACGAAGAAACCTTCAAACCGAAACCCTCCTTTTCAGTGGAACGATGAAAGGGAAGACTCCTTTGAACAACTAAAGAAGGCACTAACCGGAGAAGAGGTTCTGGCATACCCAGATTACCATCAACCTTTCATCCTCTACACCGATGCCAGTAATGTGGGACTAGGAGCGGTGCTGTCACAAAAGCAAGAAGGTCGGGAGAAAGTCATCGCCTTTGCAAGTAGAAAGCTCCGGCCTACTGAAAGAAATCCAGAAAATTATAGCTCCTTCAAATTGGAACTACTGGCAGTAGTTTGGGCTGTGACTGAACGTTTCAAACACTATCTGGCTGCTGCAGAATTTATTGTCTATACTGACAACAATCCGTTGACCCACCTGGACACAGCCAAATTAGGTGCGTTAGAACAGCGATGGATAGCCCGGTTATCTAATTACAACTTCAAGATCAAGTATCGAGCAGGTCGCAAGAATGGAAATGCCTATGCCCTATCCCGGATGCCACACTTGAGAGATGTAGAAGAAGAAACGGGGGAGCTTGAAGAAATTGAACTACCAGCCTTCCATCATCCCAAGGCAAAACATCATCAGTCAAGTACCTATCAGAAACAACAAGAGGTGAATTTTAATCCGTTAGCACACCATAGATGGGCTGACACTCAAGACAGCAATCCGGCTGTGAAGTTGGTGAAGGAACTGCTGACTGAGCAAAGTGCATATCCCGATGAGGATGCCCCAGAAGAGACGCATCAACTCTGGAAAGAGAGAGGCAAAATGTTCCTGTATCAAGGGAAGCTCTGTAGAAGGTACACCAATCCGAAAACACATGAATTGGTTTGGCAGATTATCGTGCCTAAACAAGATGTCAAGATGGTCCTCGAAGCTTACCATAATGGTGCTGGTCACTTCGGTTGGAAAAAGTTAGAAGTACTTCTAAGAGAAAGATTTTATTGGGTCGGGATGAGAAAATCAATCGAACAGTGGTGCAGAAATTGTGGCCCGTGCAACCTCAGAAGAAACGATCAAAAGAACCAAAGAGCACCACTGCAGCCCATAATCACCAAACAACCACTTGAACTTGTAGCCATGGACCACGTGAAGTTGACACCAAGCCGGTCCGGCTATGTCTATGCCTTGACCATCGTGGACCATTATTCACGCTTCTTGGTAGTAGTACCCGTAAAAGATCTGACAGCAAAAACAGCAGCCAAAGCGTTCCAAACGTACTTTTGTAGACCCCATGGATATCCGGAACAGGTTCTCACCGACCAAGGTACAGCCTTTGAATCAGAGATCTTCATAGAATTCTGTAATATGTATGGTTGCAAAAAGATCCGGACGACGGCCTATCATCCACAAACAAACGGCTTATGCGAGAAGATGAACCATATTATAATAGACCTACTAAAGACCTTACCTGAGACAGAAAGGAATCAATGGCCAGAGAAATTGCCTGACTTGGTAGATCTATATAATCATGTCCCGGTAAGCTCCACCAACTGCACCCCAGCTTACCTTATGCGTGCAAGACCCGGCCAATTACCAATCGATCTAGAAATGGGAATTCTGAAACCAGACGCAGAAGTTCAAGACTCCAATTGGGATATCATACGGCAAAAGCAGTATCGCCAAGTGCAAGAGAGTGTGGAAAGAAGCCTTCAGCAAACTAGAGAAAGACAAGAGCGAACTTTCAACCAGAATGCTCTAGCGACCCCATTAAGACCGGGTGACCAAGTGCTCAAGAGAAATCGTCAAACCAATAAACTAGACAATCAGTGGGAAGCCGTACCCTACACAGTTTTACCAACAAGAATGGATAATCCTAAAATGTGTCTCATTAGCAAAAACGGAGGCTTAACATCTGTACTAGTGTCAAGAGACAATCTTAAATTGTGTCCGGAAGCATTGAAAGAGCCAGAAGTTGTCCAGCCAGAACCAGAAGTTATTCAACCCATACTGGTCCAACCAGTAAAGGAAAAAGAAGAGAAAATGTATCACACCTGTATAGGAGACTTTCCCAAAACCCTACTAACATACCATGGTGCAGTAGTGGTTCCCATGGTGGCCTTTTACCCAACACCGAACCCAATACCAGAAGTCCCAAGACAGGAAGAGGCTGACCCCGTACTACAGGAGGTTCCAGGCCAGGAAGAACAGATTCCTGATCAGAGTAATCTCATTCACGGTGGACTTGCCAACTCCATAGTCATGGAATTATCTTTAGCAGAGCGGGCAGATACTACATCCGCAGTAGACAGTAGTACACCACATGAAGAGATACCGCTATTACGTAGATCACAGCGTAGTACCCAGGGCCAATTACCGGCCAGGTATGCAGATTACCAACTATAAAGCTCATAATGTGAATTGTATATATGTTATGCCATATATAGTTAAACAGAAAATGTAGTATAGTCATTGTTATCAGTCTGCAACGTTTAAGCCCAGTACCTACAGAGACTTGTCTGTATGAACTTCTTGCATATTCTTGAACTTGTTATCAGCCCGGAGGCACTAAATCAAAGCTCCGGAAAGACTGCTTTTTGAACTTTGCTTTTTGCTCTTTTTGAACTTTCTTTAGACTTTCTATTGAGTACCTTCAAGGGTAGAACTGTATTAATGGACGCTATTTGAAGTGACTTTTTACAGAACTCTATTTTTGTTTCCTTGAGTGGTTTTTGTAACTTTTCATTTTTAAGACTCTGTACATATTAATTGTTATTTCAAAATGTTATCGTCCCACAGTCCCGGAGTACTGTTCTTAACTAAGGGGGAATGTGGCACCCCTAGGGGTATTTGCCACAAAAATAGTTACTGACACTAAACACAAATATTAAGATAGCAAAACTGCACTACCACCTCCGGCCAGAAGGGGGAGCTCCAGAGACTCCCCTTAATCCATTCTGGTCTGAGAGAAGAAATGGCAGTTGGGCTAAGGAGCTGATAGTGAGAGGTCATACAGCTGAATTTCTAACAGCCCTATGACGGTTTCCAGGCCCAAATCACCAGCCTGAGGAGAAGAGGGACAGAGAAAAGGGACATTGTGAGAACCGGGTAGCATTAATCACTACCCAGAACAGGCGCAAAGACGGATACCGGATCCGTGGCTGTATTCATTATATATAATACAGCAACCGGAAAAACGTGAGGTGATATCAGCTTCACTAGGGTCGGACGCAGCAACAGACACAGAGTTCAGCGGTACTCCCGGAGGGGGTAAGCCGATAAAAGGACTCGGGTTGCCCGTCGAACCAGGACCCGGAGGGGACAGATTGGGCCGGCAGCCAGTTCACATACAGCAGCAGGGCCACACAGAAATTGCGCACAATAAGAGGCGAAGACCCCGGCAGGGTCAAAGTAACTCAGAGTTCCCATACAGACGCCGGTGACAGGACTGGTTGTAAATCCTTTTATGTTAAAGTAAACTGGTTAAACGTTTCAGTGCCTCAGTCTTTCATTTGGACAATAGCCATCTATCCAGGATTGGGATCATCACCGCTGGGAGAACCTGCTGCTGATCAAGTAAGTGCCTGTCCCCTCACGATACCTCTTATACTGTGCATTGCCTGAGGCCACAGCACCGGGTCAAGCCAACCGTGACATCTCCCTCAAGAGACAGACCCCATTGGTCCGGTGCTGGGTACCCCGGTCTCTCGGGCGTCACACTTGGCATATCTGATGACAAACCAGAGGGATGTTCAGTGTGACCTCGTTTAGATCAGGATTCCCACAGGTGGCGCTTTCTTGCCCTTTCCTGTCTGTCCCCTTGACTGATAAGGAGTTAACCTGGTTCACGCCATCCTGATTTATCGTCACTGCAAACCATGAACCGGTTTGAGAGATGTAGTACTTGAACTGTAAAAGTAGCCAGTTCCGTCGTAATAAATGACATTTTTATGTGCAATTTATTGTAATGTATGTAATGTTTAGGCTTGCTGCCTTGTGTTTGTGCTGAGCCCTGGAAGAATAAATCTCTTTAAAACATGTGCATCGAAGGTTGAATTTCAATCGTGTAACATCTCCAGTGAAAACACATCCCATTATTTGTACCTAAGTGCTCAGCAAGCCTTCACCCGCCGCTGTATATTCTGAAGTGGTTCAATGTCTGCCTTGGAACATATTGGAGCAGATTAGCTCTTTTAAACAGTACATAGAAAAACGTGGTAATTCCAGGCCAAATTATAGCATTTTTTTTTCTTTTAATGATGGATTGAGTTGTTCTAGTGAAATACAAAGAAAATGCAAGGTGCCTAGTGTTCGACTGAATGGCTGTGATGTCACAGCGCCACCCTGTGCCAGACATAGGGTACTGGCTGCTTTGGCAGAGATCAATGAAAACAATACATATGGATTGCCTCAAAGCAAAACACATGTAATGAGCCAAGTTCATTCCTGCGGATGAAGTACTGATAGAAGTCTATAAAGTCCATTATGATTATTTTTCTGTCCTCCACCTGGAATTTTGCACAGCACAAGGAGCCTGTGAAAAGACTGTGTGAGCCTTAGCAGCAGCTGGTACAGAGGTAGCACTGAGGCTGTGGTGTCTGATCGGGAAGCCATTGAGTGACCCATATTTATTAAATCTTTGTCTTTTTTAAGGAGAATTTAATGCAATTTGCTATGGATATGGTCAAACTTTCCTTCTCGGCCAGGCATCTTTTTCTTCGCATCTGGACTGAACTCTCCACTGATGCCAGCAAATACATTATATCCTGTGTATCCATAGACTGCGTGTGTCCAAGGGAAAATACAACTTTGGGCAGATTTAGTAATGCATTAATGTATTGCATTGAAACATGGTGTTCAGGCCAAATGACATCATTATAAAGCTCTGGTGCTCCTAATACATGATGTCTAGATGAAGTTTCTGACTTTTGCCAGCGCAACTAACTAAGATTTTCCGACCACCGTTTATTTAAAAGAAATCTGTAAGCAAAAAAAAAACATAATTTACTTGCAAACTTAGTGGAAATCTGCATTTAAAACAAGTTTAGTATTCTAACTGATAGAGCGGCTACAGGGAGAAAATTGAGTTATATTCTCGCTGCAGCCGCTTATCACCAGTTATCAGAGCCATGAAAGGGAGCTGTCACAGTCACCGCTCAATACACAGTGAGCTGTAATCACACCTGCCACTCCTTGACTGACATTCTGCTACATGATTCTAGCATGCTGACTGTGCACTGAGCGATTACTGGAACAGCTCCATGGACCACTGTGAGGACCGGAAGCAAGTAGCTCGTGCTTTCAGACTTCATTTCTCCCTGATTGGGCGCTATGCATCTGTTCAGCGAGGAATGAAGTTGCGTGAATGCAAAAGATTGCAGTCGGCTGAGACTTGCTCTGGGCTGTGAAGACAAGGTCAATCAAGCGTGGGGGAACGGAGCATGATTAGTTATTGACAAGATGGAATGTTGTATTAAAACAATGCCCTGCTGGACTAGTCAAAAATATTTTGCATCTGTGACGGAAACTCATTTTTAGTCAGATATGGATAACTATATGCTACAATAAAGATATTATTTTATTGCTGAAAATCAATGTAAGGGGAGTTTTGGAGGCCTGGAGGATGACTCTAAAAAAATTGACTTAAAGGGAAGGTACCGCATTTGTAGATCATTAATAAATCACTGTAATGTAGCATAACATGCTGCTATGACCAAGTTTTAAATACATGTGAAACAGATTACGTGTGTAATATGAGTTTAAAGAAGGCACTGGGGGCTGACATCTTGGTTTCACAGCAGTTCACGACACTATCAGTGTCATTTTACGGCACCCCATGGACATGGGAGATAATAGACCAGCGCTGACCCTATCTCTAACATTGTAGCTGCTTTAGCAGTGAGCTGGGCACGCCTCTGTGGGCTGCACAATTCACACATATTGTGGCATGTTGTGAAGGGTGATTAAAATGAGAAGCAGTCGCGAGACAGTATTAAAAATAAAAATAGCACTATGTGTGTATTTACCTTCATAAAAATATAGGATGCTGAAATGCATAACCTTATTTGTTAGATTAATTTCATGTGCATATATAGGGGGCTTTAGAGGGGTTAATCCTCGGTCCTAACACTATATTGCCATATGGATAAGATAATGAAATGATAAAATGATAAAAAAAATAATAAAATACAATTTCTTTGTCATAGGGGCTATATAATGGTTTTCTTTGACGAATTCTATTCAGTATTAGGGACAAATTGCATTAGTAGTCCCCAGATCTGGGTTTGTAATAGCCCAGGCTTATGGTATTACTGAATAATGCATCAACTGAATAGTATATGTTACCTAGGCATGGGAAAAAGGGGCTAACTTACCAGTTTTATTTTTATTTAAACTGCGTAGAGCTCTAGTTCCTGATTTAACCCTTTAGGTGCCAGAGTATCTAGAGTGAAAATCCTTTTGGATTCTGCCCTAGACATTAGTTTAATGTAATCACCCCCTCTCCAGTTTTGAGGGACTAGTTGGATGCCATAAAAGATGATCCCTGAACATGAGTTGTTATGGTTGCGACAGAGGATGACCTTTAAATCCTTTAAGTTCTAACAACCAGAACATCTTCAATCTTAGCTCACATCAGTTAACTCCTAATGAAGAATCTCTTCAACGTAAAGGCCTTAAATTTGCTCCGACCTCTACTGCCAAACCATTTAACCTCTATATAAGTGTTAAAAAATTTCTTCGCAATTTAGTGCTAAAAAAGTATTTTCTAAAGAAAAACAATACCAACCCTGGTACTCAGTATTCTACTCCTAACACAACCACAGCTAACTATATCCACACTAACTTATCATTGCCATCCACCTTTAACACTATCCGAGACTATTCACACTCCTTCAAAGCATTTGAATGCATGGTTACAAAGGATATCAAAAAAAGCATACATCAGAACTCCAAAATACACCCCTTGTAATTTAAACCCCCAGGAGAAAAAGGCCATAATTGACCTTCAAGAAAACAACAAGATCATAATTCGTACAATGTACCACAGTGAGTCACTTAGACTCCTGGACGATGCCATCACATACACTAAAATCAGTTCAGACCCTACTGCACATTATTTTGGCCAAATTAAACACCCTAGCCAATGCCGACAAATCATCAGGCATCCATACCAAAAAAGGATTTCAATTTATTAATAATAAAACCCCAAGTATGGCAATTTTCTAACATATCCCCAAGATACATAAAAACACAACCAACCCCTCCGGCAGACCAATTATCTCCGGCATTAATTTGGTAATGGCTAACCTGTCACAGTATGTGGACTCACACTTACAGAAATGTATGCCCCTAATTCCAGCATACCTCAAGGATACCAATCATACTTTACAGATTCTGGACAAAATGAAATGGGAACCAGATTTCATCTTGGGCACGCTTGACATAAAATCTTTATACACGGTCATTGACCATGATAAAGGATGTCAAGCAGCAGATGTCTACTTATATTTATTGGAACCGCACAAAGAACCGCAAATTAAATTCATCATAAAAAGTATTGAATTCATACTAAAGCACAATTATTTCAAGTATGACAACCAACACTACCTCCAAATGCATGGGACCGTGATATGTAAGTGTTTCGTGCCGAGCTATGTAGGCAAGTGGGAACATGACTACATCTATGTAAAAGGCAAATTACGAGCAGGACTGGTGCTGTGGCGTCGGTTCATAGACGACATCCTTTTTATTTGGAATGGCCCCTCGACAACCTTAGACTCTTTCATCTCCAACTTGAACAACAATAACTACGAATTGGAATTCACACCCACCATCAGCAGAATCAATGTCAATTTTTTGGACCTATCCATCTATGTAGAGAATGACAGACTGGCTACAAAATGTTACCGTAAAGGTATTGATTCAAACAGTTTTATACACATAACCAGCTGTCATCTACCTATCTGGCTCACGTCCGTTCCTAAGAGACAATTCATGCATATTAGATGAAATTGTACAAATAATAGAGACTACCAGAAAGAGACTGAGCAACTAATAGAAGAATCAGCAGCAAGGGGGTATGACCAGCCATCCCTAAAGAAATCTAGACTAGAGATTTCCAACATCACCAGAGAATCCGTGATACATAAAACAGCAGCAAACCCTAGTCCCCCCACCTTACAAGAACTAATATCCTGATTACCAATCATAACTCAGTTTCACTCCAATTATAGAAAATTTAAAAATATAATCAACAAACACTGGCCAATTCTGCAGGGTGACAAACATATTGGTAATCTATTACCACACCAACCCAAATTTGTATATTCTAAAGCCCAAAATTTAGGTTTAATACTCGCCCCAACAACATTAACCACTAATAAAAATCACAACACCAAACAACTACTAACCAAAACTACGAGCTTTATATCATGCGGCAAATGCCTATGCTGCCAACGCACTAAATGTGGTAGAAAAATCCACACTTCTTTCTACAATGCGGATGGCACCCAACAATATCACATTAAATCAACTATTACATGTGAATCCATGGGAGTCATCTACATATTGATATGCCCATGCAAAAAAATCTACGTGGGTCGCACCAAAAGACGTTTGAGGGTCCGCATTAAAGAACATTTAGACAATATCAGGAAAGGATTTAACCCCTTAAGCCCCAAGGGTGGTTTGCACGTTAGTGACCAGGCCAATTTTTACAATTCTGACCAGTCTTTTATGAGGTTATAACTCTGGAAAGCTTCAACGGATCCTGATGATTCTGACATTGTTTTCTCGTGACATATAGTACTTAATGATAGTGGTAAAATTTATTTGATAAGACTTGCGTTTATTTGTGAAAAAAATGAAATTTGGCGAAAATTTAGAAAATTTCGCAATTTTCCAACTTTGAATTTTTATGCAATTAAATCACAGAGATATGTCCCACAAAATACTTAATAAGTAACATTTCCCACATATCTATTTTGGAACCAACATTTTTTTTGTTAGGGAGTTATAAGGGTTAAACGTTGACCAGCAATTTCTCATTTTTACACCACCATTTTTTTTAGGGACCACATCTCATTTGAAGTCATTTTGAGGGGTCTATATGATAGAAAATAACCAAGTGTGACACCATTCTAAACACTGCACCCCTCAAGGTGCTCAAAACCACATTCAAGAAGTTTACTAACCCTTCAGCTGTTTCACAGGAATTTTTTGAATGTTTAAATTAAAATGAACATTTAACTTTTTTCACACAAAATTTACTTCAGCTCCAATTAGATTTCTTTTACCAATGGTAACAGGAAAAAATGGACCCCAAAAGTTGTTGTACAATTTGTCCTGAGTACACCGATACCCCATATGTGGGGGTAAACCCCTGTTTGGGCGCATGGCAGAGCTCGGAAGGGAAGGAGCGCTATTTGACTTTTCAATGCAAAATTGACTGGAATTGAGATGGGGCGCCATGTTGCATTTGGAGAGCCCTTGATGTGCCTAAACATTGAAACCCCCAACAAGTGACACCATTTTGGAAAGTAGACCCCCTGAAGAACTTATCTAGATGTGTGGTGAGCACTTTGACCCACCAAGTGCTTCACAGAAATTTATAATGCAGAGCCGTAAAAATAAAAAAATATATTTTTTTCACAGAAATGATCTTTTCGCCCCCAATTTTTTATTTTATTTTATGTGGAGGTAAACCACTGTTTGGGCGCATGGCAGAGCTCGGACGGGAAGGAGCGCCGTTTGACTTTTCAATGCAAAATTGACTGGAATTGAGATGGGACGCCATGTTGTGTTTGGAGAGCCACTGATGTGCCTAAACATTGAAACCCCCCAAAAGTGACACAATTTTGGAAAGTAAACCCCCTAAGGAACTTATCTAGATGTGTTTTGAGAGCTTTGAGCCCCCAAGTGTTTCACTACAGTTTATAACGCAGAGCCGTGAAAATAAACATTTTGTTTCCCACAAAAATTATTTTTTAGCCCCCAGTTTCGTATTTTCCCAAGGGTAACAGGAGAAATTGTACCCCAAAAGTTGTTGTCCAATTTGTCTTGAGTACGCTGATACCCCATATGTGGGGGGAACCACCGTTTGGGTGCATAGCAGAGCTCGGAAGGGAAGGAGCACCATTTAGAATGCAGACTTAGATGGATTGGTCTGCAGGCATCACATTGCATTTGCAGAGCCCCTGATGTAACTAAACAGTAGAAACCCCCAAGTGACCGCATACTGGAAACTAGACCCCCCAAAGAACTTATCTAGATGTGTTGTGAGAACTTTGAGCCCCCAAGTGTTTCACTACAGTTTATAACGCAAAGCCGTGAAAATAAAAAATCTTTTTTTTCCCACAAAAATTATTTTTTAGCCCCCAGTTTTTTTTCCCCAAGGGTAACAGGAGAAATTGGACCCCAAAAGTTGTTGTTCTATTTGTCCTGAGTACGCTGATACCCCATATGTTGGGGTAAACCCCTGTTTGGGCATACGGGAGAGCTCAGAAGGGAAGGAGCACTGTTTTACTTTTTCAATGCAGAATTGGATGGAATTGAGATCGGACGCCACGTCGCGTTTGGAGAGCTCCTGATGTGCATAAACAGTGGAAACCCCCAAATCTAACTGAAACCCTAACCCTAGCCCCAACCCTAACCCTAGCCCCAACCCTAACCCTAACCCTAGACCTAAGCCTAACCCTAGCCCTAACCCTAGCCCTAACCCTAGACCTAAGCCTAACCCTAACCCAAGCCTTAACCCTACCCCTAACCGTAACCATAGCCCTAACCCTAGTCCTAATCCTAACCCTAATCCAAACCCTAGCCATAACCGTAACCCTGACCCTAGCCCTAACCCTAATGGGAAAATGGAAATAATACATTTTTTTATTTTATTATTTTTCCCTAACTAAGGGGGTGATGAAGGGGGGTTTGATTTACTTTTATAGCTTTTTTTAGTGGATTTTTATGATTGACAGCCGTCACAGAATAAAAGATGCTTTTTATTGCAAAAAATAATTTTTGCGTCTCCACATTTTGAGAGCTATAATTTTTCCATATTTTGGTCCACAGAGTCATGTGAGGTCTTGTTTTTTGTGGGACGAGTTGATGTTTTTATTGGTAACATTTTTGGGCACGTGACATTTTTTGATCGCTTATTATTCCAATTTTTGTGAGGCAGAATGACCAAAATCCAGCTATTCATGAATTTCTTTCTTTTTTTTGGGGGGGGGCGTTTATACCATTCCACCTTTGGTAAAATTGATGAAGCAGTTTTATTGTTCAGGTCAGTACGATTACAGTGATACCTCATTTATATCATTTTTTTATATTTTGGCACTTTTATACAATAAAACTATTTTATAGAAAAAAATATTATTTTTGCATCGCTTTATTCTGAGGACTATAACTTTTTTATTTTTTCACTGCTGATGCTGTGTGGCAGCTCGTTTTTTGCGAGATAAGATGACGTTTTCAGTGGTTCCATGGTTATTTATATCCGTCTTTTTGATCGCGTGTTATTCCACTTTTTGTTCGGCGGTATGATAATAAAGAGTTGTTTTTTGCCAGTTTTTTTTTTTTACCGCGTTCACTGAAGGGGATAACTAGTGGAACAGTTTTATAGGTGGGGTCGTTACGGACACAACGATACTTAATATGTGTACTTTTATTGTTTTTTTATTATTTAGATAAAAAAAAGTATTTATGGGAACAATATTTTTTTTTCTTTATTTACGAAATTTTTTTTTTTTTTTTTACACATGTGAATATTTTGTTATTTACTTCACAACATTGCCTCAGGGGGGCATCATGTTGTAGGGTCAGATCGCTGATCTGACACTTTGCACAGCACTGTGTCAGATCAGCAATCTGACATGCAGGGCAGCAGGCTTACCAGCGCTTGCTCTGAGCAGGCGCTGGTAAGCCACCTCCCTGCAGGACCCGGATGCAGCCCTGTGGCCATTTTGGATCCGGGACCTGCAGGAAGAAGAAGGTAGGAGATCCTCGGAGCAACGTGATCACATCGTGTTGCTCCAAGGGTCTCAGGGAAGCACGCAGGGAGCCCCCTCCCTGCGCGATGCTTTCCTATGCCGCCGGAACACTGCGATTATGTTTGATCACAGTGTGGCGGGGGTTAATGTGCCAGGGGCGGTCTGTGACTGCTCCTGGCACATATTGCTGGATGTCAGCTGCGATAGTCAGCTGACACCCGGCCGCAATCGCCTATGACGTACTATCCCGTCACTAGGAATTAAGTCCCAAGTCACCTCGACGGGACAGTATGTCATATGGGATTAAGGGGTTAAAGGTCACCCTCTGTCGCAACATTTCCGTGAAAACCATAACAACTCATGTTCATGGATCATCTTTTATGGCATCCAACTAGTCCCTCAAAACTGGAGGGGGGCGATTACATTAAACTAATGTCTAGGGCAGAATCCAAAAGGATTTTCACTCTAGACACTCTGGCACCTAAAGGGTTAAATCAGGAACTAGAGCTCTACGCATTTTAAATAAAAATAAAACTGGTAACATACTATTCAGTTGATGCATTATTCCGTAATACCATAACCCTGGGCTATTACAAACCCAGATCTGGGGACTACTAATGCAATATGTCCCTAATACTGAATAGAATTCGTCAAAGAAAACCATTATATAGCCCCTATTACAAAGAAATTGTATTTTATTATTTTTTTTATCATTTTATCATTTCATTATCTTATCCATATAGCAATATAGTGTTAGGACCGAGGATTAACCCCTCTAAAGCCCCCTATATATGCACATGATATTAATCTAACAAATAAGGTTATGCATTTTAGCATCCTATATTTTTATGAAGGTAAATACACACATAGTGCTATTTTTATTTTTAATACTGTCTCGCGACAGCTTCTCATTTTAATCACCCTTCACAACATGCCACAATATGTTTTATACGTTTTAACCGCATACAAATAAAGTTTTTGATTTTATAGTGCCTAGCTTTTTGGGGTTTTTTTTAGACAATTTTTATCAAGCACCTCTTTCTACACTCCAATCAGTCTACTAATTTCTGTAATTTACACTCATTGATCCATTATTGAACTCCACACATCCTATACCAAACTAACCGCAGCTGCATTCAATAAAAAAGAAAGGGAAGAGAAAAAAGAAAAAAAAGAGACAACCCTGCACCTATATTAAGGACTGTGTAAGACGCAGGCAGTAACTACCCTGACGAAGAGGGCTGCTGACCCTCGAAACGCGTTGGTTTTCTGTTCCCCCTGCGCACCCGTCCACACTTAGGTGACGTCACCCCGAAACTCTGCCCACTTCATTCCCGCCGCAGACACAGCGTGCTTCCGGCCAGGGCACCTGTGATCATTACCTGCTTCCAGGGCAGTGGTTCCCCGCACACCTAATGCGGACACCTTCTGCAGCACAACAGTTAGTTATCCGGACACAGGCACACCGCTCGCCTCCTCTGCATCCAGGCTCCACACAGTGTAGTTAACCTGTAGATTGACCCTATATCTGCAGGTTAATAGAGTTATCAGACATGACAGGTTCTCTTGTAGAGAGTGGTGAGGAGCAAGACAAATTTAAGGAAAGTCCTCTGAACCATGCATTTCATCCCGCGGTTTTCCCGTGATGTGCGGTGGGGGGATATAATGTATTTGTATTGGTTGGGTTTGTTAGCCAGGGCTGCTTTTTAGTCCTAGTCTGGTCTTGCATCGCACCACCTGTTGTTCAAAGTGTCTGGTAATGAGCTAAATGCCGATGGACACACATTTTTAGTTCTCTCCCCATAGCCAGGTTTCTGCAAATTGAATTTCTCTTCATTGCAGAGCAGCAAATACAAATATTTTTCACCCTAGTGGTCAAGGAAAAAGCTACTGATGAGGAAGTATGAAGGAACATATTGTCACTGGCCAGAGGGGAAATTCGGCTGATTCTGATCACATTCTGACCATACCAGAAATTTGCAGCATCACCAGCGCGAGGTTGCACATGGAAATAAAACATGATAAAAATTGTAATTCTATGCCAGAAATACTGTAAATGACAATGTAAATGATGGCTGTAAACTGCTTTATAGGACTTGATCTGAAAATAATTCATGGTACAAACTACTTCATAAATCTAGTGTATTGGGCGAGAGTCAGGCTCAGTATGGTGTGCCAATATTAATGCCTCTGCACTTGGCCTCATTTATTATAACCATCCACCAGAACAACTGGCCTTGTTGACTACAGTATCTGATCATAGTATGACTTCCATTTTTCCACATCACATTAAAAAATTAGAACTGAGTTTCTGTTGGTTACACAGGTTTGATAAATGCGGCTCATTGATATGAATTTAATATTACAGGTTTGACACAATTCTCAAGCCTGGAGAGGCAGGGTATGTGCCCACGGTCAGTAAATGCTGCGGCTTGAACGCTGCGTACATCTGCAGTGTCCAGGTGTTACAGCATAGTGAATGAGATTTCAAGAAATCCCGTGTCTACTATGCGTGCTGAGACACCCACCGATCACCCGCGGAGACGTACATGCGGGGCGTCTTACCAGACCGCAGCATGTCAATTTATATAAAAAAAATTATAAATTTCCCCTGTACAATGTATTGGATGCAGTGAATCCGCATGGTTCAGTGATCACATGCGGAATCACCTGCGTTCAATAGCCGGCAGTGCTTTGGATGCAGAGGACATGTGCTGCGTCCAAAGAACTGCCAGTTACTGACCGTGTGCACATACCCTCATCAATGGATTTGTTGACTGCCAATAAAACATATACACCTTAAACATTCTAAAATGTACATATAATATAATATATACCAACCTAAAGGAAACATCCATGACAAAACACTCATTGCCAGTTATCACAAACGTTTGGTGGCAGTTGTTGCTGCTAAGGGTGGCCCAACCAGTTATTAGGCTTAGGGGGCAATCACTTTTTCACACAGGGCCCTGTAGGTTTGGATATTTTTCCCCTTGATAATAAAGATGTTCATTTAAAAACAAAATTTTGTGTTTACTTGTGTCATCTTTAATATTTTAATTTGTGTGGTGATCTGAAACATTTAAGTGTGACAAACATGCAAAACAATAGGAAATCAGGAAGGGGCAACCACTTTTTTACACAGGGCCCTGTAGGTTTGGATTTCTTTTTCCCTTAATAATAAAGACCTTCATTTAAAAACTGCATTTTGTTTTTACTTGTGTTATCTTTGTCTAATATTACATTTGTTTGCTGATCTGAAACATTTAAGTGTGACAAACATGCAAAACAATAGGAAATCAGGAAGGGGCAAACACTTTTTTACACAGGGCCCTGTAGGTTTGGATTTCTTTTTCCCTTAATAATAAAGACCTTCATTTAAAAACTGCATTTTGTTTTTACTTGTGTTATCTTTGTCTAATATTACATTTGTTTGCTGATCTGAAACATTTAAGTGTGACAAACATGCAAAACAATAGGAAATCAGGAAGGGGCAACCACTTTTTTACACAGGGCCCTGTAGGTTTGGATTTCTTTTTCCCTTAATAATAAAGACCTTCATTTAAAAACTGCATTTTGTTTTTACTTGTGTTATCTTTGTCTAATATTACATTTGTTTGCTGATCTGAAACATTTAAGTGTGACAAACATGCAAAAGAATAGGAAATCAGGAAGGGGCAAACACTTTTTCGCACAACGGTAGATGTCAGAGATGTATGCACTAGATTTGGTGGAAGCCACTGGTGGTGTGCAAAGGTGTTGGAAGATACCAATATCAAGCCAGGAAAAATTAGGTTGGGGCGAGGGCTTCATGACTCTGGACACAAGTGTTTTAGAATGTGATTTATGTGGTTTGACTTCAAGAAATTCTACCTCCAGGGTTAAGATTAGATACATTATAAATTAATGGAATAAAGCAAGGGTGTGGATTGGAGGCAAAACAGAGCTGGCAAGCTGCCCTTAATACTTTTATATAAATTTATCTTGCATCATGCAATGTCTTCTTCCCATAAACTTATCTCTTTATAGCAGTAGAAGGATACTTTACAGTAAGGAGGATGTGGAAAGTGAAATAATACGGTAACCTGCCCTTCTCCTCCGTCAGCTGTGTTTCTGCTGTGTACACTGTTCCTTTTGTGCGTCTTGTACCTGAGGCTGTACAGTAGACCTGTTGTTCGGTGATGGACCCACTACCTCTAGTGAGAGTGAGCAGACAATTAAGGCTGTAATGTAGCTGTGTGGCCACTAGAAGGCAGCACATGGAAAAACAAAATTTCATTTCCCTTTGAAAATGCAACAAGATCAATAAAAAAAACACATTGCCACTAAGTTTGAAAAACAGAAACTAAAGATTTAAAACAATAAAATACAGTATGTATCGTAGTCTCTTTTAATGCTTCACTTTCTCTAGTAGTTATTTTTTTAGTTGAAAAAAGCATATAGAAAAATCTGTTTTTTGCTTTTTTTAAATGCACATTCATTTTTTTAGCAACAGAAATCAAACCCCAGGGAAAAATATACCATTTGTGGTATGTTTAATATGTCACTATTGATTTACAGCACACATCATCCCACCACGTTTTTTGTAAAAATCCCAGGAAAAATGCAGCAAGAAATGCTGTGTGTAAATTTCACTCAGTATCTTTTTTAGGAGACCAAATCAGTCTATTTTTCAAGCAGAAGATGCATCAAAATTTGATCCTTTCCTGTGGAGTTTTTAAACCTGAAGTGTATTTTTCAGTGATGACACTTCCTGATCAGTTTTTAAATGTTATGCTTTGCCGGTCATTTTTTTTATCATCCTTTCGCTTTTTTTTCAGCATCATTTTTTTAAATTCGTTTATTAAGCGACAACAATAACAAAAAAGAACAAGTAGACATACACGGTTTACATACAGTGGGGCAAAAAAGTATTTAGTCAGTCAGCAATAGTGCAAGTTCCACCACTTAAAAAGATGAGAGGCGTCTGTAATTTACATCATAGGTAGACCTCAACTATGGGAGACAAACTGAGAAAAAAAAATCCAGAAAATCACATTGTCTGTTTTTTTAACAATTTATTTGCATATTATGGTGGAAAATAAGTATTTGGTCAGAAACAAACAATCAAGATTTCTGGCTCTCACAGACCTGTAACTTCTTCTTTAAGAGTCTCCTCTTTCCTCCACTCATTACCTGTAGTAATGGCACCTGTTTAAACTTGTTATCAGTATAAAAAGACACCTGTGCACACCCTCAAACAGTCTGACTCCAAACTCCACTATGGTGAAGACCAAAGAGCTGTCAAAGGACACCAGAAACAAAATTGTAGCCCTGCACCAGGCTGGGAAGACTGAATCTGCAATAGCCAACCAGCTTGGAGTGAAGAAATCAACAGTGGGAGCAATAATTAGAAAATGGAAGACATACAAGACCACTAATAATCTCCCTCGATCTGGGGCTCCACGCAAAATCCCACCCCGTGGGGTTAGAATGATCACAAGAACGGTGAGCAAAAATTCCAGAACCACGCGGGGGGACCTAGTGAATGAACTGCAGAGAGCTGGGACCAATGTAACAAGGCCTACCATAAGTAACACACTACGCCACCATGGACTCAGATCCTGCAGTGCCAGACGTGTCCCACTGCTTAAGCCAGTACATGTCCGGGCCCGTCTGAAGTTTGCTAGAGAGCATTTGGATGATCCAGAGGAGTTTTGGGAGAATGTCCTATGGTCTGATGAAGCCAAACTGGAACTGTTTGGTAGAAACACAACTTGTCGTGTTTGGAGGAAAAAGAATACTGAGTTGCATCCATCAAACACCATACCTACTGTAAAGCATGGTGGTGGAAACATCATGCTTTGGGGCTGTTTCTCTGCAAAGGGGCCAGGATGACTGATCCGGGTACATGAAAGAATGAATGGGGCCATGTATCGTGAGATTTTGAGTGCAAACCTCCTTCCATCAGCAAGGGCATTGAAGATGAATCGTGGCTGGGTCTTTCAACATGACAATGATCCAAAGCACACCGCCAGGGCAACGAAGGAGTGGCTTCGTAAGAAGCATTTCAAGGTCCTGGAGTGGCCTAGCCAGTCTCCAGATCTCAACCCTATAGAAAACCTTTGGAGGGAGTTGAAAGTCCGTGTTGTCAAGCGAAAAGCCAAAAACATCACTGCTCTAGAGGAGATCTGCATGGAGGAATGGGCCAACATACCAACAACAGTGTGTGGCAACCTTGTGAAGACTTACAGAAAACGTTTGACCTCTGTCATTGCCAACAAAGGATATATTACAAAGTATTGAGATGAAATTTTGTTTCTGACCAAATACTTATTTTCCACCATAATATGCAAATAAATTGTTAAAAAAACAGACAATGTGATTTTCTCGATTTTTTTTTCTCAGTTTGTCTCCCATAGTTGAGGTCTACCTATGATGTAAATTACAGACGCCTCTCATCTTTTTAAGTGGTGGAACTTGCACTATTGCTGACTGACTAAATACTTTTTTGCCCCACTGTATATCCAGGTCCACACAAATACACTCTTCGTATTAATCATAAGAATGCAGTAAAAATAAGTAATGAGTTTTCATTGATATAAATCTCAATACATAGACTGGTTCATATAAACTCAAAGTATTACAGTATGTCTAAAGTGCTTAAAACCCTAAAACTATTTTACTGCCAAAACAAAACAATCTCCACCACATTAATAAAGTAATATTGAAGTGCAGCGTGAACAGTGCACATTTTGCCGTGAGCTCTATCATATTGGAGCTAGGCCATCAACTATGTGAGACGCTCAATGGGACAGATGAGGGGGGGGATGGTGGGATGGAGCTGCAGGACAATGAAGTAGCAAGCTGGGTGACAGTTAGGAAGCGGGGTAGAGGGAAGAGTGCCAGGGAGGCTAGTCCTGACCTGGCACACCCTAATAAGTTTGCTAAGTTGGCAGATGAGGGGGGTGCCAGTACAGGGGTAGCACTGCTGCAGCCAGGCATGTCCTCTGAAAGCAAGAGGAGTGACTGCTCCAGTAAGGAGGGAAATAGGAGAGCAGGGCAGGCCAGACAGGTGCTGGTAGTGGGCGACTCAATTATTAGGGGAACAGATAGGGCAATCTGTCACAAAGACAGGGATCGTCGAACAGTGTGCTGCCTACCTGGCGCTCGAGTCCGACACATCGCTGATCGGGTGGACAGATTATTGGGAGGGGCTGGTGAGGACCCAGCGGTCATGGTGCACATTGGCACTAATGACAAAGTTAGAGGTAGGTGGAAGGTCCTTAAAGATGATTTCAGGGAATTAGGCTGCAAGCTGAAAGCAAGGACCTCCAACGTGGTATTTTCCGAAATACTGCCGGTACCACGTGCCACGCCAGAGAGGCAACGGGAGATTAGGGAGGTTAATAAGTGGCTCAAGAATTGGTGTAGGAAAGAGGGGTTTGGGTTCCTGCAGAACTGGGCCGACTTCTTAGCTGGCTACAGGCTCTACGCTAGGGACGGGCTGCACCTCAATGGGGAGGGTGCAGCTGTGCTGGGGGAGAGAATGGCTAGAAGGTTGGAGGAGTTTTTAAACTAGGAATTGGGGGGGAGGGTATTCATTTTATAGGAGGGGAAGATAGTGCAGACAGAGACCTGGACACAAATAAGGAAGTTGGGGGTGGCGGTGGCATGGGGGGTGGGGTCAGAACAGTTAATAATTTAAGAAATAGAAGTACAGAGAGGAACATAAAGTGCATGTATACTAATGCCAGAAGCCTCGCCAACAAAATGGACGAATTAGAACTAATGTTGTTGGAGCATAATTATGACATGGTGGGAATATCTGAAACGTGGCTGGATGAGAGCCATGAATGGGCTGTTAACTTGCAGGGCTATAGCCTGTTCAGAAATGACCGTACAGATAAGCGAGGGGGAGGGGTGTGTCTATATGTAAAATCGTCCTTAAAACCCATCCTGCGCGATAATATAGGTGAATTTAATGAAAATGTAGAATCCCTGTGGGTGGAGATAAGGGGAGGGGGAAAAAATTGTAAATTACTGATAGGGGTTTGTTATAAATCTCCAAAAATAATGGAAGCAATGGAGAATATCCTCGTAAAGCAAATAGATGAAGCTGCGACTCAAGGAGAAGTCATTATTATGGGGGACTTCAACTACCCTGAAATAGATTGGGGAACAGAAACCTGCAGTTCCAGCAAAGGTAATCGGTTTTTGACAACTATGAGAGACAAATACCTTTCACAACTGGTTCAGGACCCAACAAGAAGGGGGGCACTGCTAGACCTAATATTAACCAACGGGCCAGACCGCATATCAAATATAAGGGTTGGTGGTTACTTGGGAAATAGCGATCACAAAATAATAAGTTTTCATGTATCCTTTAAAAAGATGTGTAGTAGAGGGGTTACAGGACACTAAACTTCAGGAGGGCAAATTTCCAACGGATGAGAGAGGATCTTGGTGCAATTAACTGGGACGATATCCTGAGACACAAAAATAGTCAAAGAAAATGAGAGACGTTTATTAGCATCTTGGATAGGACCTGTGCACAGTATATACCGTATGGGAATAAACATACTAGAAATAGGAGGAAACCAATATGGCTAAATAGAGCTGTAAGGGGCGCGATAAGTGACAAAAAGAAAGCATTTAGAGAATTAAAGGAAGTATGTAGTGAGGAGGCATTAAATAAATACAAAAAATTAAATAAATTCTGTAAAAAGCAAATCAAGGCAGCAAAGATTGAGACAGAGAGACTCATTGCCAGAGAGAGTAAAAATAATCCTAAAATATTCTTTAACTACATAAATAGTAAGAAACTAAAAAATGATAGTGTTGGCCCCCTGAAAAATAGTCTGGGTGAGATGGTGGATGAGGATGAGGAAAAAGCCAATATGCTAAATGACTTTTTTTCATCAGTATTTACACAAGAAAATCCCATGGCAGACAAAATGTCTAGTGATAAAAATTCCCAATTAAATGTCACCTGCTTAACCCAGCAGGAAGTGCGGCGGCGGCTAAAAATCACTAAAATTGACAAATCTCCGGGCCCGGATGGGATACACCCTCGAGTACTGCAGGAATTAAGTACAGTCATTGATAGACCATTATTTTTAATCTTTAAAGACTCCATAATAACAGGGTCTGTACCACAGGACTGGCGTATAGCAAATGTGGTGCCAATATTCAAAAAGGGAACAAAAACTGAACTCGGAAATTATAGGCCAGTAAGCTTAACCTCTACTGTGGGTAAAATCCTGGAGGGCATTCTAAGGGACGCTATACTGGAGTATCTGAAGAGGAATTACCTCATGACCCAGTATCAGCACGGGTTTACTAGGGACCGTTCATGTCAGACTAATTTGATCAGTTTCTATGAAGAGGTAAGTTCCGGATTGGACCAAGGGAACCCAGTGGATGTAGTGTATATGGACTTTTCAAAAGCTATTGATACGGTGCCACACAAAAGGTTGATACATAAAATGAGAATAATGGGGATAGGGGAAAATATGTGCAAGTGGGTTGAGAGCTGGCTCAGGGATAGGAAACAAAGGGTGGTTATTAATGGAGCACACTCGGACTGGGTAGCGGTTAGCAGTGGGGTACCACAGGGGTCAGTATTGGGCCCTCTTCTTTTTAACATATTTATTAATGACCTTGTAGGGGGCATTCAGAGTAGAATTTCAATATTTGCAGATGACACTAAACTCTGCAGGGTAATCAATACAGAGGAGGACAATTTTATATTACAGCATGATTTATGTAAACTAGAAGCTTGGGCTGATAAATGGCAAATGAGCTTTAATGGCCCCTTAATGGCCCCTTGATAAATGGCCCCTTAAAAAATAGTGAGGAAAGAATGGTTGTAGATGACGAGGAAAAAGCTAACATATTAAACACCTTCTTCTCCACGGTATTCACGGTGGAAAATGAAATGCTAGGTGAAATCCCAAGAAACAATGAAAACCCTATATTAAGGGTCACCAATCTAACCCAAGAAGAGGTGCGAAACCGGCTAAATAAGATTAAAATAGATAAATCTCCGGGTCCGGATGGCATACACCCACGAGTACTAAGAGAACTAAGTAATGTAATAGATAAACCATTATTTCTTATTTTTAGGGACTCTATAGCGACAGGGTCTGTTCCGCAGGATTGGCGCATAGCAAATGTGGTGCCAATATTCAAAAAGGGCTCTAAAAGTGAACCTGGAAATTATAGGCCAGTAAGTCTAACCCCTATTGTTGGTAAAATATTTGAAGGGTTTCTGAGGGATGTTATTCTGGATTATCTCAATGAGAATAACTGTTTAACTCCATATCAGCATGGGTTTATGAGAAATCGCTCCTGTCAAACCAATCTAATCAGTTTTTATGAAGAGGTAAGCTATAGGCTGGACCACGGTGAGTCATTGGACGTGGTATATCTCGATTTTTCCAAAGCGTTTGATACCGTGCCGCACAAGAGGTTGGTACACAAAATGAGAATGCTTGGTCTGGGGGAAATTGTGTGTAAATGGGTAAGTAACTGGCTTAGTGATAGAAAGCAGAGGGTGGTTATAAATGGTATAGTCTCTAACTGGGTCGCTGTGACCAGTGGGGTACCGCAGGGGTCAGTATTGGGACCTGTTCTCTTCAACATATTCATTAATGATCTGGTAGAAGGTTTACACAGTAAAATATCGATATTTGCAGATGATACAAAACTATGTAAAGCAGTTAATACAAGAGAAGATAGTATTCTGCTACAGATGGATCTGGATAAGTTGGAAACTTGGGCTGAAAGGTGGCAGATGAGGTTTAACAATGATAAATGTAAGGTTATACACATGGGAAGAAGGAATCAATGTCACCATTACACACTGAATGGGAAACCACTGGGTAAATCTGACAGGGAGAAGGACTTGGGGATCCTAGTTAATGATAAACTTACCTGGAGCAGCCAGTGCCAGGCAGCAGCTGCCAAGGCAAACAGGATCATGGGGTGCATTAAAAGAGGTCTGGATACACATGATGAGAGCATTATACTGCCTCTGTACAAATCCCTAGTTAGACCGCACATGGAGTACTGTGTCCAGTTTTGGGCACCGGTGCTCAGGAAGGATATAATGGAACTAGAGAGAGTACAAAGGAGGGCAACAAAATTAATAAAGGGGATGGGAGAACTACAATACCCAGATAGATTAGCGAAATTAGGATTATTTAGTCTAGAAAAAAGACGACTGAGGGGCGATCTAATAACCATGTATAAGTATATAAGGGGACAATACAAATATCTCGCTGAGGATCTGTTTATACCAAGGGAGGTGACGGGCACAAGGGGGCATTCTTTGCGTCTGGAGGAGAGAAGGTTTTTCCACCAACATAGAAGAGGATTCTTTACTGTTAGGGCAATGAGAATCTGGAATTGCTTGCCTGAGGAGGTGGTGATGGCGAACTCAGTCGAGGGGTTCAAGAGAGGCCTGGATGTCTTCCTGGAGCAGAACAATATTGTATCATACAATTATGTTCTGTAGAAGGACGCAGATCTGGGGATTTATTATGATGGAATATAGGCTGAACTGGATGGACAAATGTCTTTTTTCGGCCTTACTAACTATGTTACTATGTTACTATGTAATGGGGATAAATGTAAGGTCATGCACTTGGGTAGAAGTAATAAGATGTATAATTATGTGCTTAATTCTAAAACTCTGGGCAAAACCGTCAATGATAAAGACCTGGGTGTATGGGTGGATGACAAACTCATATTCAGTGGCCAGTGTCAGGCAGCTGCTACAAAGGCAAATAAAATAATGGGATGCATTAAAAGAGGCATAGATGCTCATGAGGAGAATATAATTTTACCTCTATACAAGTCACTAGTTCGACCACACTTAGAATACTGTGCACAGTTCTGGTCTCCGGTGTTTAAGAAAGACATAGCTGAACTGGAGCGGGTGCAGAGAAGAGCGACCAAGGTTATTAGAGGACTGGGCGGTCTGCAATACCAAGATAGGTTATTACACTTGGGGCTATTTAGTTTGGAAAAACGAAGACTAAGGGGTGATCTTATTTTAATGTATAAATATATGAGGGGACAGTACAAAGACCTTTCTGATGATCTTTTTAATCATAGACCTGAAACAGGGACAAGGGGGCATCCTCTGCGTTTGGAGGAAAAAAGGTTTAAGCATAATAACAGACGCGGATTCTTTACTGTAAGAGCATTGAGACTATGGAACTCTCTGCCGTATGATGTTGTAATGAGTGATTCATTACTTAAATTTAAGAGGGGACTGGATACCTTTCTGGAAAAGTATAATGTTACAGGGTATATACACTAGATTCCTTGATAGGGCGTTGATCCAGGGAACTAGTCTGATTGCCGTATGTGGAGTCGGGAAGGAATTTTTTTCCCCAATGTGGAGCTTACTCTTTGCCACATGGGTTTTTTTTGCCTTCCTCTGGATCAACATGTTAGGGCATGTTAAGTTAGGCTATGGGTTGAACTAGATGGACATATAGTCTTCCTTCAACCTTAATAACTATGTAACTATGTAACTATGATATAGTGAGGTACGATGAGTTCCATACATCCCACATTTTATTACATTTCTCTAAACAGCCCCTATTCTGGTATAAGGTTCGTTCGTATTGTATGATTGAATTATCAGCTCAATCCAGGCCCTGAGAGATGGATGCGTATTGCCCATCCAGCATAAGGCTATTAATTTCCTTGCCAAAAAAAAGTGTTTCTCTCAACAGAATTTGAATATGGTATCCCCACATCTCTTCCTCTAGTACCCCAAATAAACACACTAATGGATTAAAAGGAACGGGAATATGTACAAGAGAGGTCAACAATGAAGTTACCTCGTTCCAAAAAGATAGAATAACTGGACATCCCCATATCATGTGTATAAAATCTGCCTCCGCTGTATGGCATCTGAGGCATTCTGAAGATTGAGACCACCCAATTTTGAATAATCGTAGCGGGGTTAAATATGATTGGTGTATTATATACATTTGTATCATTTTATTGTTAGCCAAAGGGGATACCTTAGTTGGGGACTCAAGAGCCATCTCCCAATCCTCGTTCTGAAGATCAGGTATCAGGAGTTTCCACTTTTCTCTAACTGGCAATAGAGCAGAGTCAGCGCCCACGGATAACATATATGTATATAGTGCGGAGATAAGACCACTTGGTCCCTGTGATTTAAGGATCCCTATCAGTGGGAAGGATGATATTATTTGCGTCCTATTTATCCTGCGCATGTGTGATTGAATCGTTGATCTGAGCTGCAAATATCGAAAGAATTGAGGCCTTGGGATATCATACCTAAGTTGCAATTGTTCAAAGAGCATTAAGGTTCCTTGTTCATAAAGATTATTAACCGACAGGACACCATGTGATATCCAGAATTGAGCAGATGGGTGATTCAGTAGCCCCGGGAAATATTAATTATCCCATAGAGGCATTTCGGCTATAATACCATCAAAGTGGATTACCTTTTTTACTTGCTTCCAAATCAACCTCGCCAACCGGAGTAGTGGTAATAGTCTAAGAGTATTAGGTCTATTTACTTCCAGAAAACCCAGCGGGCAATCAATCTTTGTGGCATGAGCCAGATGACTCTCTGAGTTTGGCAAACAGCCCCCAGGCATCCACTTTCCCAAAGCTCTAAAGGTACCTTCACACATAACGATTTCGTTAACGAAATCGTTGCAACGTCACGCTTTTTGTGACGTAGCAATGATCCCGCTAACGATCTCGTTATGTGTGACAGCAACCAACGATCAGGCCCCTGCTGGGAGATCGTTGGTCATTGGGGAATGATCAGGACCTTTTTTTGGTCGCTGATCACCCGCTGTCATCGCTGGATCGGCGTGTGTGACGCCGATCCAGCGATGTGTTCACTTGTAACCACGGTAAATATCGGGTTACTAAGCACAGGGCCGCGCTTAGTAACCCGATATTTACCCTGGTTACCATTGTAAAAGTAAAAAAAAAGAACAGTACATACTCACATTCCGATGTCAGTCACGTCCCCCGCCGTCAGCTTCCCTGCACTGACTGTCAGCGCCAGCCGTAAAGCAGAGCACAGCCCTGCACTTAGTAACCCGATGTTTACCCTGGTTACACGGGGACTTCGGCATCGTTGAAGACAGTTTCAATGATGCCGAAGTCGTTCCCCTGATCGTTGGTCACTGGAGAGAGCTGTCTGTGTGACAACTCCCCAGCGACCACACAACGACTTACCAACGATCACGGCCAGGTCGTATCGTTGGTCGTGATCGTTGGTAAGTCGTTTAGTGTAACGGTACCTTTAGTTGTCCAGCCAAATAATACAGAAAGAAATCTGGTAACGCTGATCCTCCCATTTGTTTAGACCTATGCAAAGTAGACAATTTAAGTTTAGGCCTAGCCTTCACCCATATAAAAGATGAAGCTAGTGAGTTTAAACTTGAAAAAAAAAGATCTAGGGACGGGTACTGCACTATATTGAAGGGAGTAATTAAGCTTCGGAAGTAATATCATTTTAATCAGATTTATACGACCAGAAACAGACAATGGTAATTTACTTCATATAGCAAATTTGTGTTTAACTAAATCCAGCGGGAGAATATTAAATTGCAGATCAAGTCTGCTGCATTTTGGTACAATTATTCCTAAGAATTTAAATTTAGACACTACCGGTAATGGGGATAACGTTTCAAGGTGATCTGTGGAATCATGGGAAAGAGGCATTAAGGCGGACTTATGCCAGTTAATATATAATCCCGAGTGCTTACCAAATCCCTCTACAATGGTGATCACGCGTGGTAGGGTCTCCTCAACTTCATCCATAAATATCACCATGTCATCCGCATATAAACCAATAATATCCGTGCAGTCCGCTATTCTAATCCCCCTAATAGCTGGAGTGGATCTCATATGTATTGCTAGTGCTTCTATTGCAAGAGCAAAGAGGGCCGGGGAGAGAGGGCATCCCTGATGGGTTCCCCTTTCCAAGGAGAATGATTCAGATATAACGTTATTAATGATTATCCGGGCTTTTGTTTTTCTATATATTGCACCAATCCATTTCTGAAATTTAGGGCCAAATTAATATCTCTGTAAACACGCAAATAGGAAGGGCCATTTGAGAGAATCAAATGCCTTTGATGAGTCCAGCGAGGCCATGGCCCACCTATTGTCCAGTACCAGTGTACTATATTGGGCAATTGACTGAACTCTCCTAATATTTATAGACGTACTCTTACCCGGCATAAATCCAGTCTGATCTGGGTGTATTATTTCCAATATTACTGTGTTCAACCTAGTGGCCAAAATTTTAGTAAAAATTTTATAATCTACGTTCACAAATGAAATAGAACGATAAGATCCACATTCTAAGGGGTCCTTCCCTTCTTTTTTTAGGATTATTATATTTGCGTCATAATACGAATCTGGCAAAGAACCCCCCTCCCAAATCCCCTGAAATACTTTCAAAAGAATTGGCACCAGAATGTCTCGATATCTCCTGTACATCTCTATGGGGAATCCATCTGGGTCGGGTGCTTTTCCAGAAGCCATATCTGTTATGGCCGCATTTATCTCCTCCAGAGTAAAATCCGCATCTAAGAAAGCTTGTTGTGTGGGACTCAGTGTAGGGAACTCTAAGTCCGATAGATAATTTAGGCATTCCAGGGTGTCGGAATCCCCCTTAGAGCTGTATAGCTCTTTATAATAGTCATGAAAGCGTTGAAGTATGTCGTCTGTCAAAGTTACTATTGAATCATCTGGTTTCTGGATTTTAAGTATGGTGTTAGATGTATTATGTTGGCGTACCGTAAAGGCTAAAAGTTTGCTAGACTGGTTACCAGTTCAAAATACGCTTGTTTAGTAAAAAACAACTTACGTTTTGATTTGGTGTCAGCATATTGGCTATGTAATCTAGAAGAGTGTAACCACTCAGCTCTATTTTCGCTTGTCTGAATAGCTATGTAAGCCACCTCCGAGTCTTTCAAACGTCTCTCGATGTCATCATCTTCCTGTGAAGTCAAGCGTTTGATATAAGAGATTGTAGTGGACAAACATCCTCTCAGATATGCTTTAAGAGCATCCCAGAAAATATTAATATTTTGTGGTTCTGGGTGGGAGGCGATGAAACAGTTGATCTATAGTCCTGTCGTTGGGGCCTACTAGCTTCAGCCAAAATGGATTTAATTTCCAAGTCATGGTATTTCTTGTCTGACCGAACCTAAGTTTAAGAATTACCGGGCTATGATCTGAAACGCCCCTATTCCCATGTCTCACCTCCCCCCACCCGCACCCACAAATTACTGGATCCAAATATATCTAATCGGGACAGAGTGCATCTAACGGATGAATGACAGGTAAATTCTCTTACATCAGGATGGTGTAACCTCCACAAATCTAACCGACCAGTACCTTCCATAAATATTGACAGCTGAGATGGAGAAGAGTTCATCCCTGGGGCCCCGCTATCTAGTCTGAGTCTATCCAGGCAATCATCCATGATCAAATTAAAGTCTCCCATGCACATAACATGTGCATCTGGATAGTTTAAGGTGAAGCTCACCGCTTATTTATTGATTAATATATTAGCTGGAGGGGGTTTATATATACACATTATAACATAATCATTTAAGTTCACCATTGCATGTACAAACACAAAACTTTGTGAACCTCTCTAACCTCCCATCTAATATCTTTATGTATTAATAAAGAAACCGCTCTGGAGTAACTAGTATGAAATGTATGTACACACCATTACACCCAAGGCTTTTGCACAAAGCGAGCCGAGTCCCTAGTCTGATGTGTTTCAGCCAAAGCTATAATATGGGGATGATATCGTCGTATCTGAGAAAGTACTTTAACTTTCTTTTGAGATGATCCAAGACCTCTCACATTTCAGGTCATACATGTAATGTCAGATGTCATGCCCTCTCATCCAATTATGATATACATTGTCACGTCGGTCACATTTCTTACATATGGTGGAGAAAATCAAGGCAGCAATTTCAGTATAAACAACAAATAACAGAACCAGAACAGTAAAAAACAAAAAATACTTCAAAAGGAAGCAAAATTCCATGCTCCTATCGTAATCCAAAAAAAGGGGGTACCATCTCTGAATACAGAGTCCGGTAAAGTTGTCTCGGACGTTGGCAGGAAAGGCTCCTCTATTAAGAAAAGAGAAAAGCAAAAAAAAAAACCCTCCTGTAGTGAGAAAGTTTTATTTTTTATATACGCATATTTAGAGATGACAGTTTAGGATTATTTCCCCCCTCCTGCTCCCACGTGGGACCGCATCCATTCCTCGGCTTCCACTGGGGATGCAAAAAAGGAAGAAGAGCCCTCGTAGACAACTCAAAGTCGGGCAGGATAGAAAGGCCGTACTGGGGGCCCACGGCACGTAAAGGGAGGCCGCCATGACGGGGTTACGTGGGACCTGGGGAGCTGGAGCAGTTAGAAGGGATACGGTGGTAAGGGGTTAACTGGGAACTTGAGGGGTGGCTTTAGGGGCATTTTTTGAAAATAAGGGGTGGAACTAGGGGACTGTGGGGAGGGGGCACATAAAAAGGGGCACGCTCCTCACGCAGGCATCCATTTTAGGTGCCTGCGTGACAAGTGAGGAATCTCTGTCACACTTACCAGAATGGACGTTGAAGCGATCCTCCAGCGTCTCCGGACGGCAGCCAGCTCCCAGGGGACAGATTGGCTGAATGCATCCGTTAACAGCCTTCTCCAGGGGACATCGGGAGCACCATCGCAGGCACCGCAGGACGGGCGCCGGCCGCGGAGGACTAGGCCTCCGGCGCGCCTAAGCCCGGACATCATCCCCAGGGCCCGGCGCCGAAATAGGAGCCCCTCTGCGGACCCTCCGGTAAGCAGCGCTGTTCCCTCCACCTCACAGCGCGGCGCCGGGAGGAATCCTCCAGTGCGGCGGGGCCTACAACGGGGGGTGGATCCTTCCTCCCCTCCTTCAGTGTCCGGGCGGCAGGAGCAGGAGCCGGTACGGCGGCCGCCAGCATGCCCGCTGGCGCCGCTCAGCGTGGGAGGCAGCGACAGCTGAGGAGACGGGGGTCAGGTGCGGTGGCCCCTCAGCGCCGAGGATTATGCGGGCGGCAGTCGGCTGGCCCTGGCATCAGCGTGCGGCCTTCTGCAGTGCACAGCTCTGGAGTCTTCAACGCAGCAGCGCCCTCTGCTGGTGGTGGCCTGGATATTGCAAGTTCTGCGCCCTCTGCTGGTGTTGGCCGGGATTTTCCTGCAGCTGCGCCCTCTGCTGGTGATGGCCGGGATTTTCCTGGATCTGCGCCCTCTGCTGGTGATGGCCGGAACTTTCCTGGATCTGTGTCCTCTGCTGGTGGTGGCGGAAATTTTCCGGATTCCGGCAGGCGACATTCCGTCGCTTCGGTACGCAGTGCCGGGGACGTATCCGTGGCAAGGAGCCGCACATCTTCCATCGGGCGGCAGGATGCTGGCTCGGCCTTTTCCCTTTCCGCAGCACCAGGGCAGTCGACGGCATCACCGAGTCGCCAGGACACGGATACGGCCGCCAGGAGTTCGGCGGGCAACATCGCAGATCAAGCCGGTCGGGATGCAGGACACCTTCGGCTGGGAGCTGGATCTTCGGCTGCTGGGCTCACAGCACCCAGGCAGCTAGGTGAGAACATTTTCCCTATCTTTAATTTGCCAGGCATAGTTTCCCCTGAAGCTAGGAATACTGACATTACTTCGGGAGTTGCTAGCGGGGGTATGGGTTTAATCCTTAGAGGTTTAGGGGAGCTAGCGGGCTTGTGGGGGTCCGGTCTTAGCAGGGGGTCTTTGCCGTCAGCTGCTTGGTTGGGAAATACGGGGTCGTTTGAGGGGTCTAGACAGTTGTCTGAAGTTACGGGTACATCCAGCAGTGCGGGTCCTGCGGCAGACACGGGGAGCTCATCAAGGGAGAAGGACGGAACAGCACCAGGGCCTGGGTCAGGAATTGATGCACCAGGTGAGGGAGCTTTGCAGGATAAGGAAAAGGAGGATGTACCGCAACTAGACGATGCGGCTAGGGGGGAGGTCTATGTCTGCTTCGAGGGCCCGTTAGGGGCACATTTAAAACAAGAGGTTAGGGAAAAAATCTGGAAAGGGGAGTACATAGAAATATTTTCTCTTTTACCCCTAGAGAGATTTAATTTGGATAGACCTAGAAGGGAGGACTCTAAAAAAGAAGATGAGGAGAAACGGAGATATAGGCTGATTCCCAGATCATTTTCAAATTGGCTGCAAGCTTTCGCTATTATGGCTAGCGTAATCGGGGAGAAGGCCCCGGAAAATTGCTCGGCATTATTTTGTTACTTAGATGCCATAGGGGAGGCTTACAGGACCTATGGGGGACAGGGTTGGTTACGCTATGACGAACAGTTTCGTCAGCGTAAGGCTTTTAGGCCAAGTATCAGGTGGGATCACAAGGACATAGCGTTGTGGATGAGAGTTATGGTCCCGTCCCGTTTAGGTCAGACTAGCCAGCCTTTTCACGGGGGCGCCGGGAGTTCAGGGCAGTCAGGACACTCGGCGGCTTTGCAGAAGGGACTGTGTTTCGCCTTCAATGATGGCATATGCAGATTCGGGAGCAAGTGTAAATATAGGCACGAGTGTTCAACCTGCGG
Organism: Ranitomeya imitator; assembly: GCF_032444005.1. Lineage (NCBI taxonomy): Eukaryota > Metazoa > Chordata > Amphibia > Anura > Dendrobatidae > Ranitomeya > Ranitomeya imitator. The sequence goes on from NC_091283.1 coordinate 622,657,637, forward strand.
GGGGGTGCATAGCGCTTCAAAATGTTTCAGGGGTAACAGGCAAAAAGTTGGAGATTCATCTGACAAAAGGGGTGACTCCGGTGCAGTGGGTCGTGATGGAGGCCTTTCTAAGTAGATACCCTGATAGGTCAGCTGCAGTTTTATTGCGCGACGGTTTTAAGGAGGGTTTCAAAATCCCTTATGTTGAGCAGGATGTTAGTTTAAAAAGAAAAAATTTGAAATCGGCGTTACAATTCCCGGAGGTCGTGTCGGAGAAGTTGAATAAGGAAGTTGCTCTGGGAAGAATGGCAGGCCCGTTTGTCGCCCCTCCGATTGCAAATCTGAGGGTGTCACCTCTTGGCGTGGTCCCTAAGAAAGAACCTAATAAATTTAGGTTAATCCATCACCTGTCATTTCCGAAGGGATCTTCGGTTAATGATGGTATTGATCCCGAGTTGAGTTCAGTGTCGTACTTATCATTCGATTCAGCGATGGAGTGGGTTAGAGCATGTGGAAAGGGGGCTAAGCTGGCTAAGACCGACATCGAAGCGGCCTTTCGTTTGTTGCCAGTTCATCCTGACAGTTTGCATTTATTGGATTGTTTTTGGGATGGCGGCTTCTTTGTTGATCGTTGTCTTCCCATGGGTTGCTCGATTTCATGTGCTTACTTTGAGGCCTTCAGCACGTTCCTAGAATGGGTGGTGAAAGATGTGTCTGGGATACGCTCATGTTCGCACTATCTGGATGACTTTCTGTTTATAGGGCCAGCGGAGTCAGCAGATTGTTCGATTTTGTTGCATACAATGGAGAGTGTGACAAAAAACTTCGGGGTGCCTTTGGCGGAGGATAAAACAGTTGGTCCGGTGACAGTGTTGAGCTTCCTAGGCATTGAAATCGACACGGTAGCAATGGAATGTAGGCTACCTGCAGACAAGGTTACCGCGTTGCGCCAAGATGTGGTTAATACGATTGGTTTGAAGAAGATAAATTTGCGCAGTTTGCAATCGTTGTTAGGGAAACTGAACTTTGCATGTAGGATCATGCCGATGGGTCGAGCGTTCTGCCGCCGCCTATCCTTGGCAACAGTAGGGGTAAAGTCCCCTTTGCATTTCATCAGGATAAAGAAAGAGTTTCGGGACGATTTGAAGATGTGGGCGGATTTTCTGGACGAGTACAATGGCAGATCTCTGTGGATTCAGCCGGTGGCAGATGCTACCTCCTTGGGCATTTTGGTGCATGTCGTTGAAATGAGTGGCTTTGGTCTTTTCTTTCATGGTAGCTGGTCAGCAGCGGGTTGGCCAGAAGAATGGAAGGAGGAGGGGTTAACAAACAACCGGCTACTGTTGCATTTGTTCCCCAGGGTAGTTGCGTTGGCCCTGTGGGGTGACAAATTGAGGAATTTGAAGATTTCTTTTCATTGTGAGCATGTTGGAACGGTGACGGCGGTAAACTCGTTGTCAGCGGCTACGCCTGCAGTAGTGAAGGTCTTGCAGCACTTGGTTTTCCTGGGTCTTAAGTTTAACTTATGGATTGTATCTGAAGTTAGCTTGTCAGCGCCTGATCCAATAGTTGTTGCTCTTTCTCAATTTCAGTGGCAGCTTTTCCGGGATTTGGCACCACAGGCGGAGAGCGCGGGCCGGGATTGTCCAGTGGAGTTGTGGAACCTGCCGCGAGGGCCGTAACAGAGTTATTTACCAAATCGCTCGCGGATTCATCTTGGTCTCATTATAATCAGGCTTGGAGCTTGTGGGAATCCTGGATGTCAAGTATGGACCAGGATATGGAGGAGGAGTATGGTTTGTTGTTGTTCTTAGGTCATCATTGGGAGGCAGGTTGGTCTGTGACACGTTTGAATAAGTTTCTGGCGGGGCTAGCCTTCAACCTTAAATGGAGGGGGGGTAAGGATATAACGAAATCCTTCTTGGTTCGGCAAGTTGTTCGGGGTTGGAAGAAAGGCTGGAAGGCTTCGGACGGTCGCCGACCCGTATCTTATGAGGTGCTCTCAGCCATTGAGCGGAAGTTGCAAGAGGTGTGTTTTTCCGAATGGGAAGTGGTTCTGTTCTGTGCAGCCTTTTCTTTGGCCTTCTTTGGGGCATTTCGGTTAGGTGAGTTGGTTAGCCCGTCCGTTAGTAAAAAAGGTATTTTGTTAAGAGAAAACGTGGATGTCGAAGGGAATAAGGTGGTAGTGTTTATTAAGGCTTCCAAAACGGACGTGTATGGGAAAGGGTGCAAAGTGGTGTTGTTCAATGTTGAAGGATCCCCGGTGTGCCCGGTGGCATCCGTGAAGAAGTACATGGCAAAAGGCGGGGTGTTAGACGAGCCATTCTTGGTGCACGAAAATGGGTCTTTCTTGTCCCGTTTTCAGTTCATTTCTGTTTTTAAGAAATGTTTGGCGGCAGCGGGCTTACCTGCAACACAATATAGTGGTCACTCCTTCAGGATCGGGGCAGCGACTGAGGCCGCTAGGTGGGGCCTTGGTGAGGATGTGGTTCGGAGAATTGGGAGGTGGGAATCTTCAAGATTCCAGTCGTATGTTCGCCCAAACCTATTGTGAGTTAGAAGCTGTGTTAAGTTAATTGTTTGTTGCCTTTCTTTCTGTGTTGCAGGGCCTGATCCGATGCTCGTCTGGATCATGGGGCATTCGTATGTTGTATGGGCTGCGTTGCGTGCTGCGGTTCGTCCGGACGGTCGTCAGTTGGGTCTTTCTCGAGAGACAGTGACTTTACGATGGATCGGTAAAAGGGGGATGGTGTGGAAGGAATGGTTACCTGAATTTCATCGTTTTGTTAGACTGGATAGAGTGCCGGAGATCGTGGTGATACATTTAGGGGGGAATGATTTGGCTAAACGGTCTTGTAGGGAGCTGATTAAGGATATCAAATTCGATATCCTGAGGTTCTGGGTCATGTTTCCAAAAGTGTTGTTGGTGTGGTCCGACATCATTCCCCGTAAAAGATGGAGAGGTGCTAGATCACACGAGGGGGTGAACAGGGCCCGGATTAAAATAAACAGGGCCATATCTCGGTTTATGGTGAGGAATGGCGCGTTGGCCGTGAGACATGTGGACTTGGAATCGGGTCAAGGAGCTTACTGGAGAGCTGATGGCGTGCACCTGAACGCGGTGGGTAATGATATGTGGTGTTTGGCTATCCGTAGTGGCATTGAATTAAGCTTGAAGGTGTGGAGGGACATGAATGACTAAGGTGTCAGGCCATTCGTGTTCGTGGCGGGGGTGGAGGTCCTCGAAGTCGGTGGAAATGGTAAATCGTGGTTCAATGGGGTGGGGATCTTGAGAGGTCCTGGACACCCCATGAGAGAATTTAACAAGGCGCGGTACGGTTATTCCGCGTGAGGTGGATTTATGGACCCCTGGCATGGGGGTGGGTTCGGTGGACCAGGATTGGTGGTTATCTATCCCTGAGCTGGTGCTTTACGGCTGGGGGTAAGACTCATCCTGGGCTGAACATTGTGGAGTTTTTGGGATACTGAGTTTTTTATAACTTTGGGGCTTCGAGGACCGCCCCTCCTATTCTGGGTTGTCATAAAAGTTCTGTTATCTTTTATTTAATAAAATGGCTGCTGTGGCCAATTAAATCCAACATATGTCTCCGTCTGCTGTTTTGAGTACGTTAGAAGTTTATTCTTTAGATTGTTAAGAGATCTGTTTAAGGGGGTTGGGGTAATTTTTTCCAGGTCACGGAACTCACGTATACCCTATGTCAAGAAAGGCCGTACTGGGGGCCCACGGCACGTAAAGGGAGGCCGCCATGACGGGGTTACGTGGGACCTGGGGAGCTGGAGCAGTTAGAAGGGATACGGTGGTAAGGGGTTAACTGGGAACTTGAGGGGTGGCTTTAGGGGCATTTTTTGAAAATAAGGGGTGGAACTAGGGGACTGTGGGGAGGGGGCACATAAAAAGGGGCACGCTCCTCATGCAGGCATCCATTTTAGGTGCCTGCGTGACAAGTGAGGAATCTCCCGCCCACCCTCCCTTTTTTGGTTAGGGTAATGGGGGGGGTGAAGTCGGCATATGTGGGCTTTTGGAGTATTGTTTTAAGAGGCGTCTAAATGTATTTATTTTGTTATGTGAATGCTGTCAGGGTATTGTCACGGCAGTTGGCGGGGGTGGAGGTCCTCGAAGTCGGTGGAAATGGTAAATCGTGGTTCAATGGGGTGGGGATCTTGAGAGGTCCTGGACACCCCATGAGAGAATTTAACAAGGCGCGGTACGGTTATTCCGCGTGAGGTGGATTTATGGACCCCTGGCATGGGGGTGGGTTCGGTGGACCAGGATTGGTGGTTATCTATCCCTGAGCTGGTGCTTTACGGCTGGGGGTAAGACTCATCCTGGGCTGAACATTGTGGAGTTTTTGGGATACTGAGTTTTTTATAACTTTGGGGCTTCGAGGACCGCCCCTCCTATTCTGGGTTGTCATAAAAGTTCTGTTATCTTTTATTTAATAAAATGGCTGCTGTGGCCAATTAAATCCAACATATGTCTCCGTCTGCTGTTTTGAGTACGTTAGAAGTTTATTCTTTAGATTGTTAAGAGATCTGTTTAAGGGGGTTGGGGTAATTTTTTCCAGGTCACGGAACTCACGTATACCCTATGTCAAGACCATTGAATAGAGAATGTTCTTTTCTCTGAGCTGTTTCATTATCTCCATGGATTGAGCTCGCTGCTTTTGAAGTTCCATAGAAAAATCCGGGAATATTGAAATAGTAGCATTATCAAATCTGATAGGACTCTTCTGTCTTGCCATGCGAAGTATAGCATCCTTGTCTCTGCAGTTAAGATACGGGCCAAAAAGGGTCTCGGTGGGGCACTTGGAGGAAGAGGCCTTGTAGGGACCCTAGGGCCCTCTCCACAGAGAATGTTGAGGAGAATTCATCTCCTCTTGATTCTCACCCTCCTCACTATCTGAGGCATGATTTTTCGGTTGGCCTGCAGTCTTGACCCCAGATGAATTGTCTTTATTTAATCGTGGGATATCATGGGGGTCAGATCGTGTATATGTTTTTAGCTTTTCAGTTGCACTTGAAGTTCTTGAGTGATGCATGGTTAATGTTTTTAGATTATACCAGATTACACTTCAGTACAATGCAGGTCTTACTTATCTGACACTCCAATTCACAATAGTATAAGCAAGTTCATACTAAGAGTTTGGTATGCTGCAGCCTCAGTGATTTATTACAAAAGTTACTGTTATAGCTTCCAGGGATCGGGGGAGGGGTCAGGAAAGCAAAATTGAGAGACAATAGAGCCCAACACAAAATGCAGCATGCACAACTCCTTATTCAGCGCTATACACTGCAGTCTCTTCCTTTCGGCAGCCTAATAAAAGGTTACAGCAGTCCCAGCATAACAAGTGTCAAACTGGACCACCAGTTGATTCAGCCCCGGTCCACTTAGTGGGAGCAGAGGGAGAAGCACCAGCCCTAGTACAAGTGTTAGGGGCCAGGCGGCGTTATGTAGTTAATGAGGGGGGAGCACGGGACCCGTCTTTCAGGGCTCACACCATGCAGTCCCTCTCTCGTTCCTCCGGGAGTTCCATTCGCTGTTCGGCTGGCTCTTCCTGCCTCGCTCCGTCTCCTCCACTGTCAGGGCGCGCAGCAAAGAAAATGGCCGCCATCTCTTTCAGACGCCGTCTCCCACCTGTGCTTCCCCGGACCTGCCTGACTGGAGCTGCGCTTCGCACCTTCTCAGGAGCCAGACGCCTCCAGGTGCCCAGGGGAGCCCAGCGACACCCATGGAGTTCCCCTTGGGTAAGTAAATTGCGGGGTTTTAGGATTCTAGGAGCTCCAGCCAGGCACGTCCTCCCTACTCCACTACATAGCCACGCCCCTTTTCAGCATCTTTTTACAGTCATTTTACAGACATTCTTCAATTCCATCAAATAATGAAGGAGACACTGGCATTTTTTGTTTTCTTAAGCAAAAATATTGAGAAAACGCTCAAAAAAGACCCTGGTGAAAGTCCCTTTGACTTTTATTGCAAAGTACTAAGCATCTCCCATGGGGAAAAAGCCTGAAGAATGTTTACTCATTTCTATTAACATTTTGGCGTTTTTGGAAATCTGTAGCAATTAAAAGAAACCCAAAAGCCTAAACTATATGCACAGCAAGGCATTTTGAGATAGAAAGGGATAGGAAGATTAATTCTGCATTTTCTGAGCACATTTTAAGGTGATTTTTGAACTGGGCCAACTCTAACACACCTGCAAAAATGTCATATAATCATGTGCTAAATATTCAGCATCTTACAGTGTGATTTTGTCATGGTGTTTTTCATATTTTTTGTGCAGTTTTTTTGGGGAGTGGGGGGAGTTAGAGCAATGTGCTTTAAATGCGGTTTATTTTTAGTCATTTTCTGTAGGCCTTTCTACTGGAAAAAAAAAACATTTCATAAAAGTTACAGAATATGCTTGTAAAAAAAATGGATGATAATTACAGCTTTTTAACAAACCAGAAAAAATGGCAAAAAAACATAAATGAGTTATCCTAAAAGTCAGCCTATCTGGTCAAACAAGAAAAGTGCTAAGGCCGGGGTCACACTTGCGTTTGGCTGGTCTGCGTATGGCTGTGTACATCCTCCATTAGGCTCCGCCTATTCCGCATGCGTAACATTGGGTACGCAGGGACATGCGTTGTATGTGTATGAATCCGCATGTGGCGTTTTGACATGCCCACCGTCCGCACTGGAACGCAACATTGATCTCTTGCAGTGCACAAAAGGTCATTTTACACAATGAATGATTGTTTCGCTCGTTCACTGGATAAACATTAGCCTGTTTACACTGAAAGATTGTCATGAAAATCCTAGCTCACGATGTGAATTTTGGACTTCTCAAAAAACTCCATGTAAACATAGCCCAGGGCTGGGACAAAGCATTTTGGTACACTAGGCAGAGGAAGCCAAAGGCGCCACCCCAACCCAAAGCAAATTAATAGCTCAGAGACTAAGGTAACATGACCCCTAGTGCCCCGCTTCCACAACGATGGGTTCGGTAGCAAACTCTGATGACCACTTCCATTAGAATTGTTACCTTTTTCACAAAAAAAGTTATCAAAAAGTTAAAAAAAAAGGGATGTGACTTAACAGGGAGTGCAATTTCAATGTTGGATACAGAATCAATCATTATTGTCTGACCATTTACACAATACAGGGGAAAAAATAGTGATATTCATCCCTGAATATCCCTGATGTAGTATATTTTAAATGTAGAACCCAAGGATAGTTATGGAAACTAATAAAGTTTAACTATAATCAGGGATGTATGGTTTCAATTAAGGTATCCAGCATTTGGCAAATACCCTAATAGAAAATATACAGACTCCTAATATAAATAAAGGGATACGTCTCATGTTTTTTGCATCCATCATGCAACAAAAAGAGCTTGCACAAAACTGATGTTGGTTCTGGTGATGTATTCCCTTTCTGATTACATATTCATGCAGTGATGGTTGTTCTATTGCTGTATTTGTGTAGTGATGATGATTTTACTAATATGTTCATCACCTGAATCATAATCAGTACATGAATACGAAACCAAAATCATCCTCAGTACATAATAATAATTATTATTATTTATTATAGAAACTTGACTCCAGCTCACCCAGTTGCTCTATGCTCATCCACCTGGGGCTCAGACAGCAGCCTCGCACTGGCCATTATATCAAGGATCATTGAAAAAATTGGAGTCTGGCTCAACAGGACTGGAATTTTCTTTTCTTTCATTTTTCAAAAGAAAATATAGTGCATACAAAAGAAAAATTTACACGGTCGACATGACCCAGTCGATGCATTTCGACTGGCAGTTGAAACGCGTTGACTGGGTCATGTCGACCATGTAAATTTTTCGTTTGTATGCACTATATTTTCTTTTGAAAAATAAAATAAAAGGAAAATCCAGTCCTGTTGAGCCAGACTCCAATTTTTTCTTTTATTATTGTTTATTATTATAGTGCAATTTATACCATAGCACTTTCCTTGTGAAAAGCTATTACATAACAAAAAAAGTACAATAATCTTGAACAAAATGAGTCACTGACTGGAACATTAGGAGAGAGGACACTGCCCACAAGTGCTCACAATCCACAACTTAAATAATTAGAGCACCAGAGCCATCAATAGTAGATGAATATGGCCCCAGAAATATCATCAGTAAATAAATACATCACCAGAACGACCATCAGTACATTAATGTCACCAAAACCACCATCAGTACATGAATACTTCACTAGAACCATCATTAGTACATGAATGCATCACTAGATACACCATCAGTACATGAATATATTCACAGACCCACCATCAGTCCTTGACTAAGTCACCAGCACAACCATCAGTAGGTTAATACATTACCAGAACCTCCATCAGTACATCAATGTCACCAGAACCACCAAAAGTACATGAATACATGACTATAACCAAGAGTACTTGAATACAAGAGCAAGCTTAGTACAACAATCTATTGTAATATCAAGTCAGCCTCATAAAAAGTATATCAAATGAACCTACAACCCTACAACAACTCCCAGTATGTTCTTAAAGAGGAGATTATGGGAGTTTTTATTAATAGCCATCATTAAACTACAGACCATGCAGGAACCACAGTACTGATCAGAATTAGTAAGTATCACAAGTAACCATTTACATCCCGGTACCTTATAGATTACATCTTCTCTGGAGTCATCTCTTTCTTTTTCTCTCCATCTTGTCTAGATGCCTTGACGACTTTTCACATCCACAGCCCTTCCCGGCAGACCTCCCTCTTCCCCAGTCTTTTGCAACACATCCCCCACAGTGCCCTTAAAAATGAGAGTGTTATTAAAATGCCGTCTGCATATAATTATCTGTCCATATTATGACCCTAAACAAGCCTATGGTATATAACCTCCACTCTGTCTAACATTATCATCTTTAACCACCACACCAATCACCCTTATGAACCACGGCATATACCATGGCTGTCCCATCTCTAATTTTCTATTACATTTTCTATATCTCCACACTGATCCCCCACCATGCTATCTACTCTCCTCATTGTGCCTCCATTTTACACTGTCCCCTATCCATATTCATTCTGTGCCCCTTGTACACTATACCCTCATACTGCCCACCACGCTGCCCCCTTCTAATTGTAAACACTCCTCACACTGTCTCCCTACACAGTATGATGGTCACCACAGCAAAACCAATATAGCAAGCTGGACAGAAAATATAGCAAACAAAAATAACATAAGCAGAACTTAGCTTATGCAGGAAGACAGGCCACAGGAACGATCCAGGAGGAAGCAAGACCAATTCTAGAACATGGACTGGAGGCCAGGATCAAAGCACCAGGTGGAGTTAAATAGAGCAGCACCTAACGACTTAACCTCATCACCTGAGGAAGGAAACTCAGAAGCCGCAGTACCACTCTCATCCACCAAAGGAAGCTTATGGACAGAACCAGCCGCAGTACCACTCACGACCACAGGAGGGAGCTTGGCCACAGAATTCACAACAGTACCCCCCCCTTGAGGAGGGGTCACCGAACCCTCACCAGAGCCCCCAGGCCGACCAGGATGAGCCACATGAAAGGCACGAACCAGATCGGCAGCATGGACATCAGAGGCAAAGACCCAGGAATTATCTTCCTGACCATAACCCTTCCACTTGACCAGGTACTGGAGTTTCCGTCTCGAAACACGAGAATCCAAAATCTTCTCCACAATATACTCCAATTCCCCTTCAACCAAAACCGGAGCAGGAGGATCAATAGATGGAACCACAGGTGCCACGTATCTCCGCAACAATGACCTATGGAACACGTTATGGATGGAAAAAGAAGCTGGAAGAGTCAAACGAAAAGACACAGGATTAAGAACCTCAGAAATCCTATATGGACCAATGAAACGAGGCTTAAATTTAGGAGAGGAAACCTTCATAGGAATATAACGAGATGACAACCAAACCAAATCCCCAACATGAAGTCGGGGACCCACACAGCGCCTGCGGTTAGCGAAACGTTGAGCCTTCTCCTGGGACAAAGTCAGATTGTCCACTACATGAGTCCAAATCTGCTGCAACCTATCCACCACAGTATCCACACCAGGACAGTCCGAATACTCAACCTGCCCTGAAGAGAAACGAGGGTGAAACCCAGAATTGCAGAAAAACGGCGAAACCAAAGTAGCCGAGCTGGCCCGATTATTAAGGGCGAACTCAGCCAAAGGCAAAAAGGACACCCAATCATCCTGATCAGCAGAAACAAAACATCTCAGATATGTTTCCAAGGTCTGATTGGTTCGTTCAGTCTGGCCATTTGTCTGAGGATGGAAAGCCGAGGAAAAAGACAAGTCAATGCCCATCCTAGCACAAAAAGCTCGCCAAAACCTCGAAACAAACTGGGAACCTCTGTCAGAAACGATGTTCTCTGGAATGCCATGTAAACGAACCACATGCTGGAAAAACAACGGCACCAAATCAGAGGAGGAAGGCAATTTAGACAAGGGCACCAAATGGACCATCTTAGAGAAGAGATCACAAACCACCCAAATGACCGACATTCTTTGAGAGACGGGGAGATCCGAAATAAAATCCATAGAGATATGTGTCCAAGGCCTCTTCGGGACCGGCAAGGGCAAAAGCAACCCACTGGCACGAGAACAGCAGGGCTTAGCCCGAGCACAAATCCCACAGGACTGCACAAAAGAACGTACATCCCGTGACAGAGACGGCCACCAAAAGGATCTAGCCACCAAATCTCTGGTACCAAAGATTCCAGGATGACCAGCCAACACCGAACAATGAACCTCAGAGATAACCCTATTCGTCCACCTATCAGGGACAAACAGTTTCTCCGCTGGGCAACGGTCAGGTCTATTAGCCTGAAATTTTTGCAGCACCCACCGCAAATCAGGGGAGATGGCAGACAAAATTACCCCCTCTTTGAGAATACCCGCCGGCTCAGACAAACCCGGAGAATCGGGTACAAAACTCCTAGACAGGGCATCCGCCTTCACATTTTTAGAGCCCGGAAGGTACGAAACCACAAAGTCAAAACGGGAGAAAAACAGCGACCAACGAGCCTGTCTAGGATTCAACCGTTTGGCAGACTCGAGATAAGTCAAGTTTTTGTGATCAGTCAAGATCACCACGCGATGCTTAGCTCCTTCAAGCCAATGACGCCACTCCTCGAATGCCCACTTCATGGCTAGCAACTCTCGATTGCCAACATCATAATTTCGCTCAGCAGGCGAAAATTTCCTGGAAAAGAAGGCGCATGGTTTCATCACCGAGCAATCAGAACTTCTCTGCGACAAAACAGCCCCTGCTCCAATTTCGGAAGCATCAACCTCGACCTGGAACGGAAGCGAAACATCTGGTTGGCACAACACAGGGGCAGAAGAAAAACGACGCTTCAACTCCTGAAAAGCTTCCACAGCAGCAGAAGACCAATTGACCACATCAGCACCCTTCTTGGTTAAATCAGTCAACGGTTTAGCAATGCTAGAAAAATTAGCGATGAAGCGACGATAAAAATTAGCAAAGCCCAGGAATTTCTGCAGACTCTTCAGAGATGTAGGCTGAGTCCAATCATAAGTGGCCTGAACTTTAACAGGGTCCATCTCGATAGTAGAAGGAGAAAAAATGAACCCCAAAAATGAAATCTTCTGAACACCAAAGAGACACTTTGACCCCTTCACAAACAAAGAATTACCACGCAGGACCTGGAACACCATTCTAACCTGCTTCACGTGAGACTCCCAATCATCCGAGAAGACCAAAATATCATCCAAGTATACAATCAGGAATTTATCCAGGTACTCTCGGAAGATGTCATGCATAAAGGACTGAAACACTGATGGAGCATTAGAAAGTCCGAATGGCATAACCAGGTACTCAAAATGGCCTTCGGGCGTATTAAATGCTGTTTTCCATTCATCGCCCCGTTTAATACGCACAAGATTATACGCACCACGAAGATCTATCTTGGTGAACCAACTAGCCCCCTTAATCCGAACAAACAAATCAGACAGCAGCGGCAAGGGGTACTGAAATTTGACCGTAATTTTATTTAGAAGGTGGTAATCAATACAAGGTCTCAGCGAACCATCCTTCTTGGCCACAAAAAAGAACCCCGCTCCCAATGGCGACGATGACGGGTGAATATGACCCTTCTCCAAAGACTCCTTCATGTAACTCCGCATAGCGGCGTGCTCAGGTACAGATAAATTAAACAGTCGACCCTTAGGAACCTTACTACCAGGAATCAAATCGATAGCACAAATCACAATCCCTATGCGGAGGTAGGGCATTGGACTTGGGCTCATCGAATACATCCCGGTAATCAGACAAGAACTCTGGGACCTCAGAAGGGGTGGATGATGAGATAGACAGAAATGGAACATCACCATGTACCCCCTGACAACCCCAGCTGGACACAGACATTGATTTCCAATCTAATACTGGGTTATGGACTTGTAGCCATGGCAACCCCAACACGACCACATCATGCAGATTATGCAACACCAGAAAGCGAATATCCTCCTGGTGCGCAGGAGCCATGCACATGGTCAGCTGGGTCCAATACTGAGGCTTATTCTTGGCCAAAGGCGTAGCATCAATTCCTCTCAATGGAATAGGACACTGCAAGGGCTCCAAGACAAACCCACAGCGCCTAGCAAACTCCAAGTCCATCAAATTCAGGGCAGCGCCTGAATCCACAAATGCCATGACAGAATAGGAAGACAAAGAGCAGATCAAAGTAACGGACAAAAGAAATTTCGACTGTACCGTACCAATGGTGGCAGACCTAGCGAACCGCTTAGTGCGCTTAGGACAATCGGAGATAGCATGAGTGGAATCACCACAGTAGAAACACAGCCCATTCTGACGTCTGTGTTCTTGCCTTTCAGCTCTGGTTAAAGTCCTATCGCACTGCATAGGCTCAGGTTTATGCTCAGATCATACCGCCAAATGGTGCACAGATTTACGCTCACGCAAGCGTCGACCGATCTGAATGGCCAAAGACATAGACTCATTCAGACCAGCAGGCATAGGAAATCCCACCATGACATCCTTAAGGGCTCCAGAGAGACCCTTTCTGAAAATAGCTGCCAGCGCACATTCATTCCATTGAGTGAGCACGGACCACTTTCTAAACTTCTGACAATAAATCTCTATCTCATCCTGACCCTGACACAGAGCCAGCAAATTTTTCTCTGCCTGATCCACTGAATTAGGTTCGTCGTACAGCAATCCGAGCGCCAGAAAAAACGCATCAATATTACATAATGCAGGATCTCCTGGCGCAAAGGAAAATGCCCAGTCTTGAGGGTCGCCACGTAATAAAGAAATAATAATTTTAACTTGTTGAACTGGGTCACCAGAGGAGCGGGGTTTCAAAGCCAGAAATAGTTTACAATTATTTTTAAAATTCAAAAACTTAGCTCTATCTCCAGAAAATAACTCAGGAATAGGAATTTTAGGTTCTAACATAGGATTCTGAACCACTAAATCTTGAATGTTCTGTACTCTTATAGTGAGATTATCCATCAAAGAGGACAGACCCTGAATGTCAATGTCCACACCTGTGTTCTGAACCACCCTGATGTATAGGGGAAAAGAAAGACAGAACACAGTGCAAAGAAAAAAAAATGGTCTCAGAACTTCTCTTTTCCCTCTATTGAGAAGCATTAGTACTTTGTGCCTCCAGTACTGTTATGAACAGGTAATTCAGAACCACAATGGACCTTGAAGTTCAGAACATACAAAGTGACCTGACATTTACCAAAAACATATGACGAGCTCTGAGACGTGGAAACTCTGCTGACCGCAATCCCTAATCCTATCACACCACACTAGAGGTAGCCGTGGATTGCGCCTAACGCTCCCTATGCAACTCGGCACAGCCTGAGAAACTAACTAGCCCTGAAGATAGAAAAATAAGCCTACCTTGCCTCAGAGAAATTCCCCAAAGGAAAAGGCAGCCTCCCACATACAATGACTGTGAGTAAAGATGAAATACAACACAGAGATGAAATAGATCTAGCAAAGTGAGGCCCGACTCACTGAACAGACCGAGGACAGGAAAGATAGCTTTGCGGTCAACACAAAAACCTACAAACAACCACGCAGAGGGGCAAAAAGACCCTCCGCACCGACTAACGGTACGGAGGTGCTCCCTCTGCATCTCAGAGCTTCCAGCAAGCAAGAAAAACCAATATAGCAAGCTGGACAGAAAATATAGCAAACAAAAATAACATAAGCAGAACTTAGCTTATGCAGGAAGACAGGCCACAGGAACAATCCAGGAGGAAGCAAGACCAATTCTAGAACATTGACTGGAGGCCAGGATCAAAGCACCAGGTGGAGTTAAATAGAGCAGCACCTAACGACTTAACCTCATCACCTGAGGAAGGAAACTCAGAAGCCGCAGTACCACTCTCATCCACCAAAGGAAGCTTATAGACAGAACCAGCCGCAGTACCACTCACGACCACAGGAGGGAGCTTGGCCACAGAATTCACAACACATAGCCCCCAGTATGATGACCTCCACAGCCCCATATACAGTATGGTGATCACACCTCCTCATATATTTTGCTGTCCCCCCCTTCACAGCCCATCATTTCGTGGCCTAAACGGACATCCCCCGCACAGCCTCTTATTTCATGCCCCCTGCACAGCCCCTCATTTTATTTCCCCTCTGCACAGCCTCTCAGTTTATTCCTCCATCTGCACAGCCCCTCAATTTATTCCCCCATCTGCACAACTCCTCCATTTATTCTACCAGGTGCACAGCCCCTAATTTTACCATCCTCTGCACAGCCCCTCAGCTTATTCCCCCCATCTGTACAGCCTCTAATTTTATTAACACAATCTTCACAGACCGTTACTTTATTCCCCTCGAATGCACAGCCCATCAGTTTATTCCCCATCTGCAAAGCCCCGCTGTTTATTCACCCCATCTGCACAGCCCCTAATTTTATTCCCCCTGTTGAACAGCCCCTCATTTTAGCCCCCTGCACAGCCTCTCTTCTTATTCACCCATCTAAATAGCCCGTCAGTTTATTCTCCCCATCAATAAGCAAAAGAGTCGAGCGCACTGCTAATAACAAATGCCAATAGATACAAAACTATGAGGGTGCGGAAGCAGCAATAAACATGAACTATGTAACAAAAAAGAAAAGCATTACTGCAAAAATACGCACTCCATCAAAGAATACAAACAAAATAAATAAGATAAATAGACTGATTTTATTAACAGATCAAAAAAACACACTACAAAACGATAAAAACACAATTAAAAACAAGTAGACAACATCACAACAACACAGGTGATAAAGACCATACCTAGATGTAATAAGGCGACTAAACACAGACCAATTGGCTCATGGGGTATATGCGATAGTAGTGCCTAGAAAAAAATCAAAAAATCGTGCCATATAGGTCCCTAAAGAACCATTTAAAAAAATAGTGAAAATAAGGCACAAATATTTAATCTATAACAATAAAAATAGGCAAGATATGAGCCAAAGAAAGGGCTGAGAAGCCACCAATATACAATAATATAACTAGATATTTAAAGCATAAATAGGAGGAAACCCCCCATAATAATACAACCTGGTGGTACGATGTCCCCACGCGTATCGCCTGGCAGACCAGGCTTCGTCAGGGAAGGTGCCAGTTGAGCTGTCTATCAGCCTTAAATACTATTAACAGATTAACCTAATCCAGTTCCTGTGTGGGCCGGCGGCATGAGGTAGGAGGACCATAAACAACTGGGAAACAAGTTGCAGGAGAGGTAAGGATAGAGTGCCAACACCCAACATCAGCAGGCGAGCAATTAGCAGGTAAACATAAGCACATAGGAAACAAGCTGCAGAAATGACTCACATAGAGCGCCACAGCGCATAACGTCAGCAAGCGTCCAAGAGATGGTAACCAAGGCGCAAAAGCGCCTGCGCCGATGACTAGCGAGCCGGAGAGAGCCGCGCGTGCGCAAAGAGCCCCAAAGGGATAACAGAGGAAAAATAACCAAGGCGCATGGCGCCTGCGCCGATGAGTAGCGACCCAGAATAGACCGCACATGCGCAAAGACCACAAAGGAATAGCAGATATGGCAATATGCCATATACTAGAATAGGGACGTAAGGACTAATGCGTCCGTGGCAACGATGTATATATAAGTGCCAGTATACAAAAAGGGGGCTCATAATAAAACCCA
This sequence comes from Ranitomeya imitator, assembly GCF_032444005.1. Classification (NCBI taxonomy): domain Eukaryota; kingdom Metazoa; phylum Chordata; class Amphibia; order Anura; family Dendrobatidae; genus Ranitomeya; species Ranitomeya imitator. The sequence continues at coordinate 622,673,835 of NC_091283.1, forward strand.
CCCTCACAAAGAGGAGGGGAAAAAAAAGGCATATGGGCTGCGAAACAATATATATATGTGGGCTGCAAAAAGATAAAAAAAATATATATATATATAAAAAAAAATAATAAAGGAACACAAATAACGCACATGTAGAGCCATACAGACCCAGACATCCCCCAGGGGCAACCATAAGCACATCTCACATACATCCAAACAAATCCAAAAATGAGACAACGCATTGCAAATATAAAATATTTGTGCATGAAAGTAACGCATACAAACATCAAATATTTGCGCATAGAACTGAATCCAGAATATAAGTTTATTAGAGCATAATAAAAATGGATAAATAATACAAAAAACCGACCATATTATATGATAACACATTCAAAAATAATAGAGACAATAAGACAATATAAGGACTGAAAAAGTATATATGTAAGAAATAAATAAAAAAAAAAATAAAAATACAATCCATGAGCCAATGAACTTTATAAAGTCTAATGAGCGCACCCCTTGAGCCAGACCTAGGTGTAGGTGGAAAGCAAAATATAAGGGAAAAAATCCCTCTATAAAAGGCAAACAACTAGGAGTAAAGGCACATATCCAAATGGAACAAAAGAAATGTGTAAGCACATGATAACAATAAAGATGCCACCGACAGCGGACGTCAACCAAGCTGTAAAGAGTGACCCAATGACCACTTATCCTAAGCGGGGAACACGGCTCCAGCCAAAATGTGCTAATCCCGAAAGCAGGAAGTCAACCGAGGAATCCAGTGAATAGCAGTTCTTCATTGAGGCCTGCAGGGGTGATAGACCCAAGGTTAAAAATCCATTTAGATTCCATCCGTAAAAGAAGTTGTCTATACTCCCCACCTCTATTAGACATATGAATCCTATCTAAACCAATGACCCTAGTGTTGGTGACCTGACCTCCATGTTGGGACAGAAAATGGGACGCCACCGGGGTGAGCACTTTACCCTTCAGGGAGTCACTTTGTGCCAAATTAATGGTAGAAAAGTGTTTTTGTATGCAGCGCCTAAGCTCCTGAGATGTCTGGCCGACATACACACGTTGGCAGGGGCAAATGATGGCATAAATGACAAGAGTGGTTCTACAATTAATATAGGATCGTAACCTGTGTCTACTCCGGTCCGTAGGATTCACAAAAAAATCCTTCGTTGGACACATGTAAGAACAAATATTGCAGTTGCCACATGCAAAGGAACCATGGAGCTCAATACCCCGATGCAACCTGACTGTCTGCCGCCTATAGTGACTATTGGTCAGGAGATCCCTGAAGTTGAGCGCTCTCCTAGCAGTAAGCTGTGGTTGATCGGTAACCACCCTAGATGTAGATAAGTCGGTGGTAAGAATACCCCAATGCCTCTGAAGAATATCTCTAATTTGTGACCAGTCACTGTTAAAATCGGTAACAAATCTCAATTTGTTGTCCCGTACCTTTTTTTGTGGCAGCAGCAAAGACTCCTGAGTATGGGCATTAGCCCGCTGGAAGGCTGTAGCAATGCTCCTCCGTGGATAATGCCGCTGCTTAAACCTATTGGTTAATATACGAGCCTCTTGATGGAAATCCAAATCCGAAGTACAGTTCCTCCTGATTCTTAAGAACTGTCCAACAGGTACCCCGTTCTTAGTATGCACAGGATGGAAGCTCCTGTAATCCAGAAGACTGTTCGTCGCAGTGAGCTTCCGAAACAACTTGGTAGTAAGTACCCCATCCGTAGCCATAACCTGCAGGTCCAAAAAGGTCACTGTAGAGGGAGAGAGGAAATGAGTCAGCACGATGTTGTGGGAGTTCCTATTGAGAAGGTCAATGAAATTGAGACACTCATCATAGCCACCAGACCAAACAAAAAATAAATCGTCGATATATCGACTCCAATACCGGACATGGCGCTTGAACTCCTCTAGGGGGTAGAGCATGGTGGCTTCCCACCAACCTAAAAACAGGTTGGCGACAGCCGGGGCACAACACGCCCCCATGGCCACCCCCGAGGTCTGCAGATAAAAAGACCTATCAAAAAGGAAAAAATTGTGCTTCATCACAAACTCTAAAAGATCGACCACCAAAGAGTCGTGCATTCGATCCGAATGTCCTAGTTGGTCAAGGAAAAATAGAGTCGCAGTAATCCCATCTTCATGACAAATGTTTGAATAGAGCGACTCAACGTCACACGTTACCAAAAGAGAGTCAGGGGATAAAGACACCTCTCGACAAATGCGGATAAAGTGAGAGGAGTCTTGAACAAAAGAAAGCAAATTTCTGGTAAGGGGCTGTAAAAAATGATCAACATAGATACAAGCCTTTTCACAAAGACCGCCAATCCCAGCTACAATGGGCCGACCTGGTGGTCTACATGGGTCTTTATGAATCTTAGGCAACATATAAAAAGTCGCCGTCACGGGAGCCTCCACCCACATAAAATCAAATTCATGATGACTGATGACGCCAAGATCTCTAGCCCTTTCCAAAAGTTGTCTAAATTTGCCTGCAAAAACTGCAGTCGGATCTGATGGAAGTTTCCTATAATACCTACTATTGTTCAACTGACGGTGAGCCTCCTCCAAATAGAGTGAATGTGGCCAAAGGACCACATTGCCCCCTTTATCTGCTTCTTTTATGATAAAGGTGTTATTAGCTCTTAAATCTTTAAGGGCTTGCCTTTCCTCTCTGCTAAGGTTGCCCAGGGTAGATGTACGTGGACGCAGGGCCACAATATCCCTTTTGGCAAGTTCAAAAAACACCCTGATAGCAGGAACAAGGGAAAATGGTGGTGCCACCTTAGATTTATTTCTAAAGAGACCAGGGTTCTTACCATCAACAGGGGCATCTTGTTCTCGTAGGAGTTGTAGTAAATCCTGAAAAACTTGTTGGTCCGTTTGTCCAAAATCTTCTGCCATGAGTGGCCTATTGTGCAGCACCTGTAGCAAAAGACGTCTACAAAATAAATATAAATCCTTTACTACAGTAAATTTATCCAGTTCCTGAACCGGGGAGAAGGTAAGGCCCCGTTAAAGTACAGACAACTCAATAGGCGAAAGGACATAGTCAGAAAGATTGAGAACCTGTAATACGTCTGAGGGTACCTGAACATGAGTGGAGGAATCAACCGCAGGGCTAGCGGTAGTTATTTGCACTAGGTCTTCTGAGCCCTCTGGGCCATTTGTCGGTGACCTCCATATCTCGTGGCCCGAGGTGGCGGGAATACGGCGCCTCCGCCCCCTACGAGTCCGGCGTCGGCGTCGCTCTCTGCTGATGATAAAAAATCACTCTCCGAGGTGTAATCGGTTCTCTGCACGGCAGTTTGTTTGGCATCACCTGTCTTATGGGGCTGAGCGCCTTGTCTTCGATTCCCATGATGTCTCCATTTAAAAGCCCTATTAGAATCAAAGTCATGGCGATCTCTAGAGAATTTAGATTTCTTTCTGGACATGACCTCACGGTCGTATTTGTCCAGGCTCTCTTTCAACTTGATCTTAAAGGGCTGTACTTGTGTGACATCATCGAAATTAGCCAATTTTACTTCTAAATCCTTGATATCGCCCTTTGTCTTAACCAAAAGTTCTCGATCATGTGTCAAAAGCATATTCATAATAATACTTGAACATTTAAGAAGACCCTGTTCCCATGTATCCCGAAATCCAGAGGAAGCTTCCCATGCTGGATAGATAGACACCCTAAGGCCACGAGGAGCAATATTGAGCTTAACATATTCATCAAGGCTGCGGATATTCCACCACAAACGGATGCCTGCCCGATGTGCAGATGTCAGCTCCGAAGTAAGTTTGTGAAAGTCTGAATCTGGCCTGGGCGACTCTCCAGCAGAAAAAACATCCATAGATTGGGCTCGCCATGCCGCCTCACGAGCCTCCCAGTCCATGTCCACCCGTATGAACAGGCCACAGACCGTAACTGAGAAATAAAAAAGAGGACGTACAATAAATAAGAGTACGACCAAGAAAATAATACTGTAATTCTAAATAGAATGCGTGCAGCCCGAAAAGAACACCCACCAAACGGTGAGTAAAACAACAGAAGTCAATAAGCAAAAGAGTCGAGCGCACTGCTAATAACAAATGCCAATAGATACAAAACTATGAGGGTGCGGAAGCAGCAATAAACATGAACTATGTAACAAAAAAGAAAAGCATTACTGCAAAAATACGCACTCCATCAAAGAATACAAACAAAATAAATAAGATAAATAGACTGATTTTATTAACAGATCAAAAAAACACACTACAAAACGATAAAAACACAATTAAAAACAAGTAGACAACATCACAACAACACAGGTGATAAAGACCATACCTAGATGTAATAAGGCGACTAAACACAGACCAATTGGCTCATGGGGTATATGCGATAGTAGTGCCTAGAAAAAATCAAAAAATCGTGCCATATAGGTCCCTAAAGAACCATTTAAAAAAATAGTGAAAATAAGGCACAAAGATTTAATCTATAACAATAAAAATAGGCAAGATATGAGCCAAAGAAAGGGCTGAGAAGCCACCAATATACAATAATATCACTAGATATTTAAAGCATAAATAGGAGGAAACCCCCCATAATAATACAACCTGGTGGTACGATGTCCCCACGCGTATCGCCTGGCAGACCAGGCTTCGTCAGGGAAGGTGCCAGTTGAGCTGTCTATCAGCCTTAAATACTATTAACAGATTAACCTAATCCAGTTCCTGTGTGGGCCGGCGGCATGAGGTAGGAGGACCATAAACAACTGGGAAACAAGTTGCAGGAGAGGTAAGGATAGAGCGCCAACACCCAACATCAGCAGGCGTGCAATTAGCAGGTAAACATAAGCACATAGGAAACAAGCTGCAGAAATGACTCACATAGAGCGCCACAGCGCATAACGTCAGCAAGCGTCCAAGAGATGGTAACCAAGGCGCAAAAGCGCCTGCGCCGATGACTAGCGAGCCGGAGAGAGCCGCGCGTGCGCAAAGAGCCCCAAAGGAATAACAGAGGAAAAATAACCAAGGCGCATGGCGCCTGCGCCAATGAGTAGCGACCCAGAATAGACCGCACATGCGCAAAGACCACAAAGGAATAGCAGATAGGGCAATATGCCATATACTAGAATAGGGACGTAAGGACTAATGCGTCCGTGGCAACGATGTATATATAAGTGCCAGTATACAAAAAGGGGGCTCATAATAAAACCCACCCTCACAAAGAGGAGGGGAAAAAAAAGGCATATGGGCTGCGAAACAATATATATATGTGGGCTGCAAAAAGATTAAAAAAATAAATAAATTAAAAAAAAAATAATAAAGGAACACAAATAATGCACATGTAGAGCCATACAGACCCAGACATCCCCCAGGGGCAACCATAAGCACATCTCACATACATCCAAACAAATCCAAAAATGAGACAACGCATTGCAAATATAAAATATTTGTGCATGAAAGTAACGCATACAAACATCAAATATTTGCGCATAGAACTGAATCCAGAATATAAGTTTATTAGAGCATAATAAAAATGGATAAATAATACAAAAAACCGACCATATTATATGATAACACATTCAAAAATAATAGAGACAATAAGACAATATAAGGACTGAAAAAGTATATATGTAAGAAATAAATAAAAAAAAAAATAAAAATACAACCCATGAGCCAATGAACTTTATAAAGTCTAATGAGCGCACCCCTTGAGCCAGACCTAGGTGTAGGTGGAAAGCAAAATATAAGGGAAAAAATCCCTCTATAAAAGGCAAACAACTAGGAGTAAAGGCACATATCCAAATGGAACAAAAGAAATGTGTAAGCACATGATAACAATAAAGATGCCACCGACAGCGGACGTCAACCAAGCTGTAAAGAGTGACCCAATGACCACTTATCCTAAGCGGGGAACACGGCTCCAGCCAAAATGTGCTAATCCCGAAAGCAGGAAGTCAACCGAGGAATCCAGTGAATAGCAGTTCTTCATTGAGGCCTGCAGGGCTGATAGACCCAAGGTTAAAAATCCATTTAGATTCCATCCGTAAAAGAAGTTGTCTATACTCCCCACCTCTATTAGACATATGAATCCTATCTAAACCAATGACCCTAGTGTTGGTGACCTGACCTCCATGTTGGGACAGAAAATGGGACGCCACCGGGGTGAGCACTTTACCCTTCAGGGAGTCACTTCGTGCCAAATTAATGGTAGAAAAGTGTTTTTGTATGCGGCGCCTAAGCTCCTGAGATGTCTGGCCGACATACACACGTTGGCAGGGGCAAATGATGGCATAAATGACAAGAGTGGTTCTACAATTAATATAGGATCGTAACCTGTGTCTACTCCGGTCCGTATGATTCACAAAAAAATCCTTCGTTGGACACATGTAAGAACAAATATTGCAGTTGCCACATGCAAAGGAACCATGGAGCTCAATACCCCGATGCAACCTGACTGTCTGCCGCCTATAGTGACTATTGGTCAGGAGATCCCTGAAGTTGGGCGCTCTCCTAGCAGTAAGCTGTGGTTGATCGGTAACCACTCTAGATGTAGATAAGTCGGTGGTAAGAATACCCCAATGCCTCTGAAGAATATCTCTAATTTGTGACCAGTCTCTGTTAAAACCGGTAACAAATCTCAATTTGTTGTCCCGTACCTTTTTTTGTGGCAGCAGCAAAGACTCCTGAGTATGGGCATTAGCCCGCTGGAAGGCTGTAGCAATGCTCCTCCGTGGATAATGCCGCTGCTTAAACCTATTGGTTAATATACGAGCCTCTTGATGGAAATCCAAATCCGAAGTACAGTTCCTCCTGATTCTTAAGAACTGTCCAACAGGTACCCCGTTCTTAGTATGCACAGGATGGAAGCTCCTGTAATCCAGAAGACTGTTCGTCGCAGTGGGCTTCCAAAACAACTTGGTAGTAAGTACCCCATCCGTAGCCATAACCTGCAGGTCCAAAAAGGTCACTGTAGAGGGAGAGAGGAAATGAGTCAGCACGATGTTGTGGGAGTTCCTATTGAGAAGGTCAATGAAATTGAGACACTCATCATAGCCACCAGACCAAACAAAAAATAAATCGTCGATATATCGACTCCAATACCGGACATGGCGCTTGAACTCCTCTAGGGGGTAGACCATGGTGGCTTCCCACCAACCTAAAAACAGGTTGGCGACAGCCGGGGCACAACACGCCCCCATGGCCACCCCCGAGGTCTGCAGATAAAAAGACCTATCAAAAAGGAAAAAATTGTGCTTCATCACAAACTCTAAAAGATCGACCACCAAAGAGTCGTGCATTCGATCCGAATGTCCTAGTTGGTCAAGGAAAAATAGAGTCGCAGTAATCCCATCTTCATGACAAATGTTTGAATAGAGCGACTCAACATTACACGTTACCAAAAGAGAGTCAGGGGATAAAGACACCTCTCGACAAATGCGGATAAAGTGAGAGGAGTCTTGAACAAAAGAAGGCAAATTTCTGGTAAGGGGCTGTAAAAAATGATCAACGTAGATACAAGCCTTTTCACAAAGACCGCCAATCCCAGCCACAATGGGCCGACCTGGTGGTCTACATTGGTCCTTATGAATCTTAGGCAACATATAAAAAGTCGCCGTCACGGGAGCCTCCACCCACATAAAATCAAATTCATGATGACTGATGACGCCAAGATCTCTAGCCCTTTCCAAAAGTTGTCTAAATTTGCCTGCAAAAACTGCAGTCGGATCTGATGGAAGTTTCCTATAATACCTACTATTGTTCAACTGACGGTGAGCCTCCTCCAAATAGAGTGAATGTGGCCAAAGGACCACATTGCCCCCTTTATCTGCTTCTTTTATGATAAACGTGTTATTAGCTCTTAAATCTTTAAGGGCTTGCCTTTCCTCTCTGCTAAGGTTGCCCAGGGTAGATGTACGTGGACGCAGGGCCACAATATCCCTTTTGGCAAGTTCAAAAAACACCCTGATAGCAGGAACAAGGGAATACTGTATACTGGCACTTATATATACATCGTTGCCACGGACGCATTAGTCCTTACGTCCCTATTCTAGTATATGGCATATTGCCATATCTGCTATTCCTTTGTGGTCTTTGCGCATGTGCGGTCTATTCTGGGTCGCTACTCATCGGCGCAGGCGCCATGCGCCTTGGTTATTTTTCCTCTGTTATCCCTTTGGGGCTCTTTGCGCACGCGCGGCTCTCTCCGGCTCGCTAGTCATCGGCGCAGGCGCTTTTGCGCCTTGGTTACCATCTCTTGGACGCTTGCTGACGTTATGCGCTGTGGCGCTCTATGTGAGTCATTTCTGCAGCTTGTTTCCTATGTGCTTATGTTTACCTGCTAATTGCACGCCTGCTGATGTTGGGTGTTGGCGCTCTATCCTTACCTCTCCTGCAACTTGTTTCCCAGTTGTTTATGGTCCTCCTACCTCATGCCGCCGGCCCACACAGGAACTGGATTAGGTTAATCTGTTAATAGTATTTAAGGCTGATAGACAGCTCAACTGGCACCTTCCCTGACGAAGCCTGGTCTGCCAGGCGATACGCGTGGGGACATCGTACCACCAGGTTGTATTATTATGGGGGGTTTCCTCCTATTTATGCTTTAAATATCTAGTGATATTATTGTATATTGGTGGCTTCTCAGCCCTTTCTTTGGCTCATATCTTGCCTATTTTTATTGTTATAGATTACCCCTTAGTGGCGGAGCCAAATTTTTGAAATCTGACCAGTGTCACTTTATGTGGTAATAACTCTACAACGCTTCAACAAATCCCAGTGATTTTGAGATTGTTTTTTCGTGACACATTATGCTTTATGATAATGGTAAATTTAGGTCAATATGTTTTGTGTTTATTTATAAAAAATATCAAAAATTTGAAAAAAATGTTAAAAAATAGCAATTTTTGAAGTTTGAATGATTATCCCTTTAATCCAGATGGCCATACCACAGCAAACCATTAATAAATAACATTTCCCACATGTCGGCTTTACATCAGCACCATTTGTAAAATGTTATTTTATTTTGTTAGCATTTTAGGAGGTTTAAAAATGTAGCAGCAGTTTTTCATTTTTTCAAGGAAATTTACAACATTTATTTTTTTAGGGAACTATCCATGTTTGAAGTGACTTTAGGGGTCTCATATATTGGGAACCCCCAAACATGATACCATTTTAAAAACAGCACCCCCTGACATATTGAAAACTGCTGTCATGTAGTTTATTAACCCTTCAGGTGCTTTACAGGAATTAATGCAAAGTGGTATGACAGAAATGAAAATGTGCATTTTTACCACCTAAATGCCTCTAACTTCTGAACAGGTTACTACAGCCGTCAGACTCTAAGGCCGCTATTTGGTCATGAATTGCCATGGCAAACATCAGGACCACAAAATCATGATCAGAGGGCACCAATTGGGATAAAGAGGAAGCCCCCACACTCTGTTAACCATTTATAATGATGTAGTCACAATTTACAGCAGCATCTAAGGGGTTAAACAGATTTGGACGGTGCAAACACTGACTGTGGCTGATGCAGAAAGTTGTCAGTCATAGTGCACAACCGACAGCTACTGGATTGTCACCTGTATGGGGATGCTATTCTCTTATATCTCAGGTCAGTTAAAAGGCGTATTGGCGGTCATTAAGGGGTTAAATCTTTGTGCCTTATTTTCACTATTTTTTGAAATGGTTCTTTAGGGACCTATATGGCACGATTTTTTGATTTTTTTCTAGGCACTACTATCGCATATACCCCATGAGCCAATTGGTCTGTGTTTAGTCGCCTTATTACATCTAGGTATGGTCTTTATCACCTGTGTTGTTGTGATGTTGTCTACTTGTTTTTAATTGTGTTTTTATCGTTTTGTAGTGTGTTTTTTTGATCTGTTAATAAAATCAGTCTATTTATCTTATTTATTTTGTTTGTATTCTTTGATGGAGTGCGTATTTTTGCAGTAATGCTTTTCTTTTTTGTTACATAGTTCATGTTTATTGCTGCTTCCGCACCCTCATAGTTTTGTATCTATTGGCATTTGTTATTAGCAGTGCGCTCGACTCTTTTGCTTATTGACTTCTGTTGTTTTACTCACCGTTTGGTGGGTGTTCTTTTCGGGCTGCACGCATTCTATTTAGAATTACAGTATTATTTTCTTGGTCGTACTCTTATTTATTGTACGTCCTCTTTTTTATTTCTCAGTTACGGTCTGTGGCCTGTTCATACGGGTGGACATGGACTGGGAGGCTCGTGAGGCGGCATGGCGAGCCCAATCTATGGATGTTTTTTCTGCTGGAGAGTCGCCCAGGCCAGATTCGGACTTTCACAAACTTACTTCGGAGCTGACATCTGCACATCGGGCAGGCATCCGTTTGTGGTGGAATATCCGCAGCCTTGAGGAATATGTTAAGCTGAATACTGCTCCTCGTGGCCTTAGGGTGTCTATCTATCCAGCATGGAAACCTTCCTCTGGATTTCGGGATACATGGGAACAGGGTCTTCTTAAATGTTCAAGTATTATTATGAATATGCTTTTGACACATGATCGAGAACTTTTGGTTAAGACAAAGGGCGATATCAAGGATTTAGAAGTAAAATTGGCTAATTTCGATGATGTCACACAAGTACAGCCCTTTAAGATCAAGTTGAAAGAGAGCCTGGACAAATACGACCGTGAGGTCATGTCCAGAAAGAAATCTAAATTCTCTAGAGATCGCCATGACTTTGATTCTAATAGGGCTTTTAAATGGAGACATCATGGGAATCGAAGACAAGGCGCTCAGCCCCATAAGACAGGTGATGCCAAACAAACTGCCGTGCAGAGAACCGATTACACCTCGGAGAGTGATTTTTTATCATCAGCAGAGAGCGACGCCGACGCCGGACTCGTAGGGGGCGGAGGCGCCGTATTCCCGCCACCTCGGACCACGAGATATGGAGGTCACCGACAAATGGCCCAGAGGGCTCAGAAGACCTAGCGCAAATAACTACCGCTAGCCCTGCGGTTGATTCCTCCACTCATGTTCAGGTACCCTCAGACGTATTACAGGTTCTCAATCTTTCTGACTATGTCCTTTCGCCTATTGAGTTGTCTGTACTTCAACGGGGCCTTACCTTCTCCCCGGTTCAGGAACTGGATAAATTTACTGTAGTAAAGGATTTATATTTATTTTGTAGACGTCTTTTGCTACAGGTGCTGCACAATAGGCCACTCATGGCAGAAGATTTTGGACAAACTGACCAACAAGTTTTTCAGGATTTACTACAACTCCTACGAGAACAAGATGCCCCTGTTGATGGTAAGAACCCTGGTCTCTTTAGAAATAAATCTAAGGTGGCACCACCATTTTCCCTTGTTCCTGCTATCAGGGTGTTTTTTGAACTTGCCAAAAGGGATATTGTGGCCCTGCGTCCACGTACATCTACCCTGGGCAACCTTAGCAGAGAGGAAAGGCAAGCCCTTAAAGATTTAAGAGCTAATAACACCTTTATCATAAAAGAAGCAGATAAAAGGAGCAATGTGGTCCTTTGGCCACATTCACTCTATTTGGAGGAGGCTCACCGTCAGTTGAACAATAGTAGGTATTATAGGAAACTTCCATCAGATCCGTCTGCAGTTTTTGCAGGCAAATTTAGACAACTTTTGGAAAGGGCTAGAGATCTTGGCGTCATCAGTCATCATGAATTTGATTTTATGTGGGTGGAGGCTCCCGTGACGGCGACTTTTTATATGTTGCCTAAGATTCATAAAGACCCATGTAGACCACCAGGTCGGCCCATTGTGGCTGGGATTGGCGGTCTTTGTGAAAAGGCTTGTATCTACGTTGATCATTTTTTACAGCCCCTTACCAGAAATTTGCCTTCTTTTGTTCAAGACTCCTCTCACTTTATCCGCATTTGTCGAGAGGTGTCTTTATCCCCTGACTCTCTTTTGGTAACGTGTGACGTTGAGTCGCTCTATTCAAACATTTGTCATGAAGATGGGATTACTGCGACTCTATTTTTCCTTGACCAACTAGGACATTCGGATCGAATGCACGACTCTTTGGTGGTCGATCTTTTAGAGTTTGTGATGAAGCACAATTTTTTCCTTTTTGATAGGTCTTTTTATCTGCAGACCTCGGGGGTGGCCATGGGGGCGTGTTGTGCCCCGGCTGTCGCCAACCTGTTTTTAGGTTGGTGGGAAGCCACCATGGTCTACCCCCTAGAGGAGTTCAAGCGCCATGTCCGGTATTGGAGTCGATATATCGACGATTTATTTTTTGTTTGGTCTGGTGGCTATGATGAGTGTCTCAATTTCATTGACCTTCTCAATAGGAACTCCCACAACATCGTGCTGACTCATTTCCTCTCTCCCTCTACAGTGACCTTTTTGGACCTGCAGGTTATGGCTACGGATGGGGTACTTACTACCAAGTTGTTTCGGAAGCCCACTGCGACGAACAGTCTTCTGGATTACAGGAGCTTCCATCCTGTGCATACTAAGAACGGGGTACCTGTTGGACAGTTCTTAAGAATCAGGAGGAACTGTACTTCGGATTTGGATTTCCATCAAGAGGCTCGTATATTAACCAATAGGTTTAAGCAGCGGCATTATCCACGGAGGAGCATTGCTACAGCCTTCCAGCGGGCTAATGCCCATACTCAGGAGTCTTTGCTGCTGCCACAAAAAAAGGTACGGGACAACAAATTGAGATTTGTTACCGGTTTTAACAGAGACTGGTCACAAATTAGAGATATTCTTCAGAGGCATTGGGGTATTCTTACCACCGACTTATCTACATCTAGGGTGGTTACCGATCAACCACAGCTTACTGCTAGGAGAGCGCTCAACTTCAGGGATCTCCTGACCAATAGTCACTATAGGCGGCAGACAGTCAGGTTGCACCGGGGTATTGAGCTCCATGGTTCCTTTGCATGTGGCAACTGCAATATTTGTTCTTACATGTGTCCAACGAAGGATTTTTTTGTGAATCCTACGGACCGGAGTAGACACAGGTTACGATCCTATATTAATTGTAGAACCACTCTTGTCATTTATGCCATCATTTGCCCCTGCCAACGTGTGTATGTCGGCCAGACATCTCAGGAGCTTAGGCGCTGCATACAAAAACACTTTTCTACCATTAATTTGGCACAAAGTGACTCCCTGAAGGGTAAAGTGCTCACCCCGGTGGCGTCCCATTTTCTGTCCCAACATGGAGGTCAGGTCACCAACACTAGGGTCATTGGTTTAGATAGGATTCATATGTCTAATAGAGGTGGGGAGTATAGACAACTTCTTTTACGGATGGAATCTAAATGGATTTTTAACCTTGGGTCTATCACCCCTGCAGGCCTCAATGAAGAACTGCTATTCACTGGATTCCTCGGTTGACTTCCTGCTTTCGGGATTAGCACATTTTGGCTGGAGCCGTGTTCCCCGCTTAGGATAAGTGGTCATTGGGTCACTCTTTACAGCTTGGTTGACGTCCGCTGTCGGTGGCATCTTTATTGTTATCATGTGCTTACACATTTCTTTTGTTCCATTTGGATATGTGCCTTTACTCCTAGTTGTTTGCCTTTTATAGAGGGATTTTTTCCCTTATATTTTGCTTTCCACCTACACCTAGGTCTGGCTCAAGGGGTGCGCTCATTAGACTTTATAAAGTTCATTGGCTCATGGGTTGTATTTTTATTTTTTTTTTTATTTATTTCTTACATATATACTTTTTCAGTCCTTATATTGTCTTATTGTCTCTATTATTTTTGAATGTGTTATCATATAATATGGTCGGTTTTTTGTATTATTTATCCATTTTTATTATGCTCTAATAAACTTATATTCTGGATTCAGTTCTATGCGCAAATATTTGATGTTTGTATGCGTTACTTTCATGCACAAATATTTTATATTTGCAATGCGTTGTCTCATTTTTGGATTTGTTTGGATGTATGTGAGATGTGCTTATGGTTGCCCCTGGGGGATGTCTGGGTCTGTATGGCTCTACATGTGCGTTATTTGTGTTCCTTTATTATTTTTATTTTTTTATTTTTTTTTTTTTAATCTTTTTGCAGCCCACATATATATATTGTTTCGCAGCCCATATGCCTTTTTTTTCCCCTCCTCTTTGTGAGGGTGGGTTTTATTATGAGCCCCCTTTTTGTATACTGGCACTTATATATACATCGTTGCCACGGACGCATTAGTCCTTACGTCCCTATTCTAGTATATGGCATATTGCCCTATCTGCTATTCCTTTGTGGTCTTTGCGCATGTGCGGTCTATTCTGGGTCGCTACTCATCGGCGCAGGCGCCATGCGCCTTGGTTATTTTTCCTCTGTTATCCCTTTGGGGCTCTTTGCGCACGCGCGGCTCTCTCCGGCTCGCTAGTCATCGGCGCAGGCGCTTTTGCGCCTTGGTTACCATCTCTTGGACGCTTGCTGACGTTATGCGCTGTGGCGCTCTATGTGAGTCATTTCTGCAGCTTGTTTCCTATGTGCTTATGTTTACCTGCTAATTGCACGCCTGCTGATGTTGGGTGTTGGCGCTCTATCCTTACCTCTCCTGCAACTTGTTTCCCAGTTGTTTATGGTCCTCCTACCTCATGCCGCCGGCCCACACAGGAACTGGATTAGGTTAATCTGTTAATAGTATTTAAGGCTGATAGACAGCTCAACTGGCACCTTCCCTGACGAAGCCTGGTCTGCCAGGCGATACGCGTGGGGACATCGTACCACCAGGTTGTATTATTATGGGGGGTTTCCTCCTATTTATGCTTTAAATATCTAGTGATATTATTGTATATTGGTGGCTTCTCAGCCCTTTCTTTGGCTCATATCTTGCCTATTTTTATTGTTATAGATTAAATCTTTGTGCCTTATTTTCACTATTTTTTTAAATGGTTCTTTAGGGACCTATATGGCACGATTTTTTGATTTTTTCTAGGCACTACTATCGCATATACCCCATGAGCCAATTGGTCTGTGTTTAGTCGCCTTATTACATCTAGGTATGGTCTTTATCACCTGTGTTGTTGTGATGTTGTCTACTTGTTTTTAATTGTGTTTTTATCGTTTTGTAGTGTGTTTTTTTGATCTGTTAATAAAATCAGTCTATTTATCTTATTTATTTTGTTTATATTCTTTGATGGAGTGCGTATTTTTGCAGTAATGCTTTTCTTTTTTGTTACTTTATTCTCCCCATCTGCATAGCCCATCTGTTTATTCACCCGCATCTGCACAGCCCCTCATTTTAACCTTTCTGTGCCCAGCCCCTCAGCTTATTCCCCATCAGCACATCACCTCATTGTATCCCATCCTCTGCACAGCCCCTCAGCTTATTACCCCTATATGCACAGCCTGTCAGTTTATTTTCCTCATCTGCACAGCCTGTCAGTTTATTTCCTCATCTGCACAGCCCCTTAGTTTATTCCCTCTCAACTCATTTTATTCCCCCATCAGCACAGCCCTTCACCTCATTTTATAGCCCCATCAATGCAGCCCCTCACCTCATTTTATACCCTCCATCAGCACAGCCCCTCATCTCATTTTATTCCATCAGTATAGCCCCTCCTGTCATTTTATTCTCCCATCAGCACAGCTCCTCAACTCATTTTATTCCCCATCAGCACAGCGCCTCCACTCATTTTATTTCCCAATCAATACAGCCCCTCATTTTATTTCCCAATCAATACAGCCCTTCCCCTAATTTGAGTCCCCCAATCAGTACAGCCCCTGCCCTCATTGTATACCCCCCCTGCATAGTAATATCAGAAAAAGAAAGAAACTCATACTCACATAATCTTGGCTAACGTTCACCGTCTCCTCTGTGCTGTGCAGCAGTGAATGCTGGATCGAGCTATGACGTCACTGCACCACGCCATCCAACATACCCTGTGTGCGCCTTCTCCAACAAGACACAGCCTATAAGTGGCCTGCAACTTGCTGGAGATCCTGGCAGAGCAGGGGAGATAACAGCTCCTCTTCTTCTGTGCCGCTAGCGTACACAGCAATTGCATTCACGTCTGATAGATGCAAATACAATTGAGAGCAGGAAGGGAGTGATGGCCGGGGAACAAGACATGGAGAGGAGTGAGCAGTGTCAGTGACTGACTGGCATCCGTGCCTGCACCCCTCCTCAGGAAGGCAGGAGAGAATGCTCCCTCGAGTAGGCAGGAGAGTGCCTACCCCGCCTACCTCTCATCTCGGCCCTGATAAAGGCTCATATTGCTTTGAATGTTGCAGACAAGTGATGGATTATGGAATACTCTTCCCTGAACTGGGCAAAGTGGGGCCCATGCTTATGGCTGTTCCAGTACAGCCTGTGTACCAGAACAACAAAAGATTTTGAAGCAGTGGCAACCCCACCATGAGCCTACCTTCCACCCAACATCTCACTTTCACTGATATTTGCATTATAGGGATGAAAATACCAGTGAATACATTGATGGAACAAGGACCTCACTTCTAATGTCACTGTTTAAATTGTCTTAACTCGTACCGAATTTATTGTTTGTACATGTCCCAGGTTAATTGTAAAGTGCTGCGGAATATGTTGGCGCTATATAAATTAAAATTATTATTATTATTATTATTAAGGGGCCTACGGCTCTGGTGTGCCTAAGAGAGCAGCAGGCTCAAGAGAGGGTGAGTTACATAATACTTTTTAAGGCGGCTGTGTGGAGTCATCACTCTGAGTGAGTGGCTGTGTGGGGACATACAGTATAAGACTGTGTAATGGGGCTTTGTGCGGACATCATTCTGTATGGGGGGCTGTGTGGGGAGAAAATATTGTATAATAGGGCTGTGTGGGGACATCGTTCTGAATGGGGGGCTGTGTGGGGAGAAAATATTGTTAGGGAGGCCGTGTGGGGACATCATTCTGAATGGGGGGCTGTATCTGTGTGTGGAGATAATATTGTGTAAGGGGGCTGAGTGGGGACATCTTTCTGAATGGGGGGCTGTATCTGTGTGCGGAGATATAATTGTGTAAGGGGGCTGTGTGGTGACATCATACTATTTGTGGGAACATCATACTGTTTGAGGTGCTGTGTGTGGACATCATTCTATGTGGACACATCATACTGTGTGTGGAGGCATGATATTGTGTTGGGAGCTGTTGATCAAAATAAAATGGATGAATAACACGAGCCCTATGATTTATTGAGTTTATAAACTTTATAAAAATAAGTAAATTATGTTTTTATTAGCTGCTACAGGTAAGAATACATTTTATTAGAAGCTTGATGATAACATGTATTAGCAGCAGCAGCGAGTCAACAGACTGCTCAATATTAAGTGATAAAAATGTATATAAAACAATAATAAGTAGAATTAATTTTGGCCGGTTGGTTCGTCCCTCCAGGACAATCACAGTTTCTCGTAAGGGCCCCTTTGAGAAATGAATGGCCCACACCTGCTCCGGACAATTATACTGTATGTGTATACACATTATGTACATCTCTACGAGGAGTTCAGAACTTCATCACAATGTCATTATTACCAGTGCAGGGAACAGTCATTCTCACGTGATAGTCAGTGCCGTGAGTTACCTGTCGCTGCTTCCTGGGTTCCTGTTACGCCCAAGTCCTCCCCCAGCCTTTCTCCTGAGCCAGGTACTGTAACTTCTGCTGACAACAGCTCTCTTCACGCTGAATGGACTAGAAAACTGCAAACAACAAATCTTTGGATTTATGAATTTTACTGTCAAGATTCTCTGTTGAAAATTTCATGATTGCAAGAGATAAGACACTACGGAATCATGGCTTTTGGGAAAACTTCTAAAGATCCCTTTAGCACCCATGTGGGGCATCTCATTGGTAAGTGACAGAAGATTTTATCAAATTCTCAGGGGAGAAGACAATCTGCCATAGCAACACCCCTTGGGGCTTTTGCACTCGTGCTGTTGACCTGAGGATGGCTTATGTACAGCGGAAGGAGCAGTAATCACACTAAATGCAACAATTTATTATGGTTGAAAGCGTAAAAATGTGAAAAAGTCTGTAATGGAATTTGACCTAAACTTTTGCATAAGATCGGTTGTGATTTGGTGAAACTCATTTTCAAATCTGGCAGTGCTTTATCCATAGATGGATGAAAACTGCCGATATCTTACAGAATGATCACAATACTGTACACATAAAACGTGGCCCCGTAATCAGGTGTGATTATGAGCTTGTGTCCTCTGGGGGCCACCAAGCACCAGGCTCAGAAATGACTGCAACCTCCGTATTCCCTGTAGCTACGCCCCAGCCCTATAGATTTACATGATGAGATCATTGCCGCTATATGTTTTGTGGTTATGTAACCTACGGATGTAACAAGTCATTAACCTCTGATGTGCGCTGTCATGCGGCGATAAGTATTTTTACAATAGTTCCGTCATTTCAATTATTACTAAATGTTGGATCTCATCTATATGATCCAAAGTGTTAATTTGATTAAGAAAAGGAGTCCTGACTGTAAAAGACGAAATGATGTAGCCCCCAGTGTAACCTGGGGTCCACACATTACATTATGGAGGGTCCAAATATTTGCTTACCACCAGGTCTGCTGTACAATATCTGCAGCTCAGCCTACACTTCTCTGTTCTTCCTTTAAAGAGAATGCATCATTTGAAACTAACATTATTTAAATTAGATCTTTATTACATGTGTACTGTCGTTTTTAAAAATCTTGGTGGTATTTTTTTATTTTTATATGCGATCATCCATAAAGAAAATTGTGTGCCATTTTTCAAAGTACCCAACAACATACAAACTCCTTGCAGATGTTGTCCTTGGTGAGATTCGAACCCAGGACCCAAGCACTGCAAAGAAACAGTGCTAACCACTGAGCCATACAAAACCAGTTTCAATCTAAAATATTAATGTTCACAATCATTGCAATGTGTAAGCATGTTCAGGGTTTGCGTGATTTTTTTATTCTTGCTCCAAAAATTGTTAGCAGGCGCAACAAGATGAAAAACAAGCAACCCTTAAAATGATTTAAATTAAAAAAATCTATTAAAAAAGAGATTATTGTTACGTATTTATAAAGCATATTTTGAATGTACTTCAACCCATGCTTACCTTTGCAAATGTATGTGCACATTTTAAAGGCACTTTATTGAGAGCCCCATTATCCGACTGGTAGTACAACAACAGTATACACATGGACTATGTATGCATGGTCTAGGATAAAAACAAAATGAGCAAATAACTTGTAGTAAGTAATTACAGTAAATAAAAAAATAAATAGTAATAGTAGATGTTAGGTCTCGAGTTCCCGCTTCTGCACAGGGGGAATCTCGAGCCATCTCCGCTGCGGTCTCCCATTCTTATCCAGCCGCAGTGGAGCCTGCTCAGCAGGGACGTCGGTCCCAGCGTCTTGCTCAGTCTCACTCTGTACAGAGAGTTACTGCTGCTTCTTCAGCTTCTGCCATTAAAGCCAGTGCTGGTCAGCAGCGAGCGGACTTCTCTGGGACTAAGTCCTTGTCTGCACACACTGAGCATGCCCAGGGCAAGATCTCCCGTTGGAGATCGAGGGTCATGTGCTCAGGCTCTGCAGCACATTCCATTGGTCCTCTTGGCAGGTCTTGGAAGGGCAAAGTTTCTGTGGCCACTTCCTGTGCTGCAACTATATAAACTGCGCATGACCGCACGGCCATGCGCTAGTGTACAATTGTTAATGTGTGTATGTTGTGAGTGCAAGTCGTCCTTGGATACCCCTACCCTATTGAATGTCTGTTCGCGGAAGGTGTATGGTTGCTATCTAGCGCCCGACTTATCCTACAGCACGAATCACACATTACAGTGTCCAGTTGCTGTGACCGCCAGTACGGCGCCGTGCACTTCCTCTGTGCTTTCCTTACCCAAGCCTGGGTGGTTAGTGGCGTTCGTCAGTGAGGCACCGCATGCACTCTTGTGCCTTAATATTGTTATATAGTTTCCTTACACACCCAGTTGCGGTGTTGTGCCAGCAAGGGTCTAATCGGACTTCAATCCTAGTTGGGGTTGAGTTCGCTGACTACTTGCTCGCGCTCTATGTGCGGTACCGCGGTCCTGTGACGCAACAGGATCGCTTCCTTCACGCTGGGTGAAGTTTAACCCACGTGTGTATACTTATGAGTACCGCCATATAGTCCGTCATTACTTGGCAGCAGGTTCCATCTCTGCACGGTGGACCCCTGGCTGCGAACGCACCATACTCTATCTGTCTTATTATTTGGTGCGTTCCGCTAGCCCTAACAGTAGATGTAAATAACATAGTGTACTTAGGGTACTTAGTTGACACTATTTTGATCAAAAAGGTGTAGAAGCCATCCCACCACGGCAAGAATGGACCTTAACTCTTGTAGTTCACCATGCTTTATGTCAGCAGACTTCAAAGTAGACTGTGACAGAGAAGGACCCACGTCTGACTGTTCAGACACCCGTCCATGGACTCTATATAGACAAAATGTATTCATGTTCTCTGTGTGATGCGGCTACAGTGCAGTTTAGTGCAACCTCCACCAGGGGGTGCTGGTGAGGGAAAGGAGGTTGCGCACTAACAGCGTAGCAACACTGAGCAGCTGCATATGTGTCACAGGTAACGAAAGAGTGGTCAGACGAGCAAAGTCAGAAACTGTCAGGAGCATAAGTACCAGAGGTTACAGCATGCACGAAGTCAGAGACAAGCCAGGAGTAAGAGCCAAACGGGAGTGCGGATTCCAAAAGTGAAACGAAGTCAGGGTACAAGCCAGAAGTCAAAGCCGGTTGGGGAATGAGGTATCAGAGACGGAAAGCAAGAGGTGGGGTACAGAGATCAGGCCGAGTCATACACTGTAAGGAAACCACCAGACACACACTACAGGGATAGGGAACAGGTCTCGCACAAATATGGGAAGTCAGAGGCAGAAGGATCACCAGGGTATACGGGTCAGCTGCTCTAGACTGGAAGCATGAACTATCACTGACGCTGGCCAGCAGACTGCAGAAGACTTAAAAAGCCCAGCCAGCTCCAAAGCGAGGCCGAGGGGATTAACCCCCCCCCATGATCAATCCAGAGAGAGCATAGCAGAAAATAAACAAACCCCAAACTGGATCATGACATCCTGGTGTTTGGGGGAAAGAGATGTCACCAACATGGCCAACTCAGGGACTGGTTGGTTTCAAATTAAAATATCTTCGACATTAAAAAGAAAGGCCCAAATACATTAATTATGATCTCTCCATATTTAAATCTAATTTTTAAAAATTAAATATATGCAAACTAAAAGACAATTTTGAGGCAGCTCAATTTTCAATTTGCATTTTAAATTTATTTTATCAGCAGGTCCTCCATATTCCATAATCCTCCATATGCATGACCTCTGAATAACCACCCCGGCATCACTGATGGGCAGCTTTCTGCCTATACACAGTGTACACAGAAAGCTGCCAATCAGTGGTGTGGGCGAGGTTATACAGAGCTCAGCATTAGAGAACTGCTAGACCTGCAGCAAAGAAAACAATGATTTAATAAAAACTGCAGCAAGCAGCCTAGTAAGTGATATATTGCTGGAATCAGGCTTTCCACCCCTACATCAGGCAGCACTTAGATAGGGTAGCAAAAACCTGGTGAATTACTCCCTTTAACCACTATAGAAGAACACTTGTGGCAGAGCCAGCAAATTAGGGTTCCTACTCATCTTTTCCATGGGTAGCTTCAGCTCCTTCTTTTAATGAGATGTTAGCCAAAAAATTAAGGGCAGAAGACCACGAAGGATAAGTAGTATATGAATATCTCCTCACTTACATGACAGGTTGGCATCTTGCAATGTTATCCCTATTTATAGTTTTTATAGTTTTTATTCTTCTCTATGTACAACCCGTCAAAGCTTATTGCCGTGCTAATAATTGGAAGAACAAGCTGACTGCTATGTACTACTATAATGGTGCTATGCAGAAAATGCTTAGCAAAAAAGCAGAAAGATTTTAACATTGCTTTTTATTTAGAGTGGTATCAATGGTTCTTTGCAGAGTTCATGCCTACAATTGTGATGTGTCAAATTTGCATGTAATTTACTTGAACACATAGCTGCTAGGATTTGCTTATTTTCTTGTACATTGGTGGCAGGGCCGGCTCCAGGTTTTCGAGGGCCCCGGGCGAAAGAGTCTCAGTGGGCCCCCCCCTTTAACACATACCCTGATTTATGATGCACAGATACGGCAGAGAAATGTATAGTACAATGCCAGATTTCACTTCTTACATGAGTGACAGCTATTGTAGATTCTGCAGTGTATATATACAGGAGGAAAGGTGCTGTGCAGTGTATATATACAGGAGAGGTGCTGTGCAGTGTATATATACAGGAGGAAAGGTGCTGTGCAGTGTATATATACAGGAGAGGTGCTGTGCAGTGTATATATACAGGAGGAAAGGTGCTGTGCAGTGTATATATACAGGAGAGGTGCTTTTCTGTTTTGAGTTTTTCTATGAAACAAAGACTTTTCTACATAAACAACGTTGTTTGGTTTTGCAGCCCCAACAGATCTGTGCTACAAAGTAACAGGCGGCTCGGGCATTAATGAGGGACCTGATGCTGAATCCTTTCCACAAACTCTAATGACCCAATTAGTGCCCTGTCATTAGAAGCTCATTAAACGCCTCCCTGTCCCGAGCAGTCATGTACAGTATGGGGGGATCCTGCAGCCCACCCCCTGACTGCTCCATACCATACACTGCCCTCTGTCGCGCTCACTATTATCCTGTGCATTTCTCCGTCATCGTTACCCCATGTTACACTTGTCACCCCCCACTACAGAGTAGCAGGGCAGCCAATGTCACAGGTCACCCCCTCCCGGACCCTAATGGCAGCAGGAAATGTCTGCTCCTCTATTGGGTTGGAACCTGATTTAATCAAGGAATAATGTGGATTTGTTGCTGGTGGCTGCAGGGGAAGGGTTAAAGGATGCCATGTCCTTGGTGGGAGCAGTGGGAGCTGCTGGGACCTGGACAGAGACAACCAATGTTGCTGTGACTGCACAGTGTAACCTGGAGGAGAGAAGCTGAGACTCCGGAGCAGAAATCACCCACATGCCAGCACTGGGCAAAGTCCCTCCAGTCTCCAGCCTGGGGCCACGGGGCCCCAACGTACAGCCCACAGCTCAGTTTTATCCATGGCAGCAGCTCCCCTCCCTCCTGGCATCTGGTTAACCCCATTTATGCGGGTCGGATTGTTATCTTTAAGGTTCAGCAATAACCTTCATACAGATGGGAAGGGGTTAAGCTTCTTCCTACCCCACTGGTGCAGGTTTGGTGCAGCATGCATGTATTCTGGGTGAGCTGGGCGGCTACAGGCTGCACCCCACCAGCTTCTCCTCCAGACATCACCCACATTTTTAGGCAGCGGAGACAGACAGCAGCAGACTGAGCCACAACTGCAAGATACCTTTGCACTCAGGCACTGGTAGAACGGAGCTCCTCCGGAATCTGCCTGATAAACTTCAGCACTGTCTGCAGCCAGCCAGGGGGGAGAGCAGAGAAGGTGCTCTCTCTGCCCACAATGTCACACTGGCTGCCTTCTGTTAACCCCTATGTGTGCCTGCCTGGCTGCACTGACTGAGTGAGAAGATGCTTGTGTCAGAGCTGGCACATAGGGGTTAAGAGAACACAGCCAGCAGTGACTTTGTGGGGGGAGAGAGCATGTTATCTCCTGCTCTGCTCTCCCAGCTGTATCTATGACAGCTAAGTGGGCCCCCCTCTCTCCCCAGGGCCCCGGCATTTGCCCGCTGTGCCGGGTGCTGACGCCGGCCCTGATTGGTGGCCAAGGTGTTTAAAGCTTCATTCCAACTATAATATCATAATAATTCTTAATATATGTGACCTATATTTTCAAGAGTCATCATCCTTCCACCTCTCGTGTCTCCCCTTTTCCCCATAGTTTGTAAGCTTGCGAGCAGGGCCCTCACTCCTCTTGGTATCTATTTTGAACTGTGATTTCTGTTATGCTGTAATGTCTATTGTCTGTACAAGTCCCCTCTATAATTTGTAAAGCGCTGCGGAATATGTTGGCGCTATATAAATAAAAATTATTATTATTATTATTATCCTGGCTTATTGGCAGTTACATTTTGGTAATGATATCACAAAGACTGATAAGTAGTGATAACTTGCGAACCTCTGGATGTTCGGATCCGGGTACCAGAACAGTACCCGAACCTTAACCAAACCCCATTCACATGAATGGGGGGGCCCGAACATCCAACTTTTGCCACGCTGTCATGTGCATGACAGCGTGGCAAGCACTGCCTGTGATCGGCGGTAAGATTAATACCACCGGTCAGAGAGCTGCGGTTCACGCGCTGTCAGATGATAGCGTGAGCCTGCAGCTGATACCTGAGGTAAAAAGTTTACCTCCAGTCACGGGCGTCAGATGATGGGACTACTACTCCCAGTTGCGGGCTTACGCTGTCAACTGACAGCATGGGAACCTCAGCGCTCTGACCAGTGGCAATGATCTTACGGCAGATCAGAGCCGCAGGTGTTTCTCGTGTTGTCATGAAGATGACAGTGCAAAAAACACCCAGTGTTCGGGGTGCCGAAACCGAAACGTAACATACACTTTATAGTGAAGCCCGTGTTCGAGGTCCATGCCCAAACAATAGGTGTTTGGTTCAGACCCCGATCTTTACTGTTTGGGTTCGCCCATCTCTACTGACCAGTATTCAGCAACAAGTGCAGATATAATATATGGGGGTGTCAATCAGAGGGCAGGCCACCCTAATGTACTACAGTACATTACTTATCCCCTATTTACACAATATTATTTTATTTCCTTATGCTCCTATAAATGGTGTACGCATAAATGGTAACTAAAATATATTTGTATGAATCATTATACTTGTTACCCAATGCAATACAATACGTCTTTGTTCTGCATTGGGTATGCAAAAATTGGGTGGGTACTATACCAATTGTTTGCACAACTAAAAGTGTGCAAGGTACACGTGTACTTGAAAATTCTTCTTATTGACATAAGAAAGTTACATCAACATTAATTTTAGAAGTATTTTGCTGCCGTCACATCACTGTACTGGGAGAAAAAAGTTGATATTGTAGAAAAAAAATAAAGATTTGTGCTACATATATTATTATCAGTCAGATGCAGTTTTGCTCCAACCAAATGATTCTAGCGACTAAATATCTATGTCCTATGCAAGTCTGATGAAATCAGCTTAAAGCCAAATTCTCAAGTTGTGTCTTGAGCAAATTAGAGCAATCCAGTTTCCTTACGGTATGTTTATTTCCTGGTTTCTGGTGAGACCGGCTCTTCTCCCTTAGTGACAGTTATGGTAAATAAAATAGAGCTGTAGTATTTGAGCTATTATTGGTTTGTTCTGAAATGTACGCAGTTATCACTATATTTACACATAGAGCTAAAAGGGCATTTAAACAAGCACACAGCTCCAGACAGTGAGAGCCATGAATAGGAGACCTGCGCTGAAATCTGCAGTTCATGGGGGCTTGACATTTTGCAAGATTTGTAACAGCAGCTTGTCGGGAGCTGAGAGTGAGGTGGAGGGAGATGAGCAGCTAACTGCTGTATAGAAATGATTGGGCTGGAGAGAGGTAGCTGGTATATTAAGAGTTAAACTCTTTTGCAATGTAACTACTGCACGCTCGGACAAGATATGGGCAGACACTACTGGTCAAGGTCCATAGAAATCAGCTGGACACTATGAAAGATAAAAGCTCTCATTGCAGTTGAATGACAGCAAATAAAAAAGCAAGTCAATTGCAAACTTGCCTTTTTTCATGCTTTTTAGGTAACTAAAGCAGTTTATTAGAAAGTCCCTTATTTGGAATTCTATTTGTCAGAGCTAAAAATATCATCATAGGCACACCAATCAGAAAATATCACACATTTGTTGTTGTATCTACCTACAAAGTGGAAAATCTGTAAGTATTTTTTAAAAAATATGTTTATAGAAATCCCTTCATTAAAGGAAACCTGTCACCCCGAAACTCGCGGGTGAGGTAAGCCCACCGGCATCAGGGGCTTATCTACAGCATTCTGTAATGCTGTAGATAAGCCCCGATGTTACCTGAAAGAGGAGAAAAAGACGTTAGATTATACTCACCCAGGGGCGGTCCCGCTGCTGGTCCGGTCGGATGGGCGTCTCTGGTCCGCTCCGGCGCCTCCCATCTTCATTCCAAGACGTCCTCTTCTGATCTTCAGCTCCGGTGCAGGCGTACTTTGTCTGCCCTGTTGAGGGCAGAGCAAAGTACTGCAGTGCGCAGGCGCCGGGCCTCTCTGACCTTTCCGGCACCTGCGCACTGCAGTACTTTCCTCTGCCCTCAACAGGGCAGACAAAGTACGCCTGCGTCGGAGCCGTGGCTGAAGATCAGAAGAGGACGTCTTGGAATGAAGATGGGAGGCGCCGCAGTGGACCAGAGACGCCCATCCGACCGGACCAGCAGCGGGACCGCCCCTGGGTGAGTATAATCTAACGTCTTTTTCTCCTCTTTCAGGTAACATCGGGGGCTTATCTACAGCATTACAGAATGCTGTAGATAAGCCCCTGATGCCGGTGGGCTTACCTCACCCACGATTTTTGGGGTGACAGGTTCCCTTTAAGTAATTAGGTACAATAATGGGCACACTCACTACCCAGTGTCCTAAACTCTGTAGCAAAGTCGTAACATGGATCACAGAGTTGAAGTGCTAAAGGTCTATATATAAAATGGATCTTTTGTGAACTACTTTTTCCATATCTTTTGTTAGGATTCTACAGTCTAGATAATTCTACAGGTATGGAAAAATTATGTTATTGTTATTTGTTTATTTTGTATATGTTTGTAAATGTTTTGGTGTGGCTAAACGTCACTATTACTCAGGGTAGTACTAGCAATATATTTATAGTTTACTGCTTAACCTCATAATATCATCTTATTAATTTATTATGTCAATATGCAGTATATTGTATTTTTCTTTTCTAGATTTAAGGGTACTTACAATAGAAGTACACAAATTACTTGTACTAGTAAGTCTGGGTTATGGCAAAAATTACTCCTTAAAATTTACTTTCTAAGGCCACGTTCACATGTTCAGTATTTGGTCAGTTTTTTACACCATTATTTGTAAGCCAAGATCAGGAGTGGAACAATCAGAGGAAAAGTATCATAGAAACAAGTCCCTACTTCTGCATTTATCACCCACTCCTGATTTTGGCTTACAAATACTGATGTAAAATACTGACCAAATACTGAGTGTTGAACGTGGCCTACCTGCTTTGCCTTGTATTTTCGAAACACTACAAAAAGCAAGTGTTCATTATCTAGAGGAATATAAAAGCACATCTGAATATCACAGCCAGCCTATCCTTGCATTAAATTGCTTGATTTTCCATTTAATCATAGCACCAGCTTCTACAGGTGTTTTTTTTTAATAAATTTAGTTTTACTGAAAACATGAGTTTGTTTTTCTGGTAAAACTAAAACGTTGCATCTGCATTTTATAAAGTACTCCCCACTATAAATATACATGTAGCACACAAACCCTAACAAGTAAGAGGTAATAATTAACTAGATTGAAGGCTTTTAGATAAGTAAATCAATAAAAATAGAAAATGGCTAACACACCCTCACAGCAGGATATACAAAATGAAATTTATGTGCAAAGTATCAATGACACCATATAAAGGTGATTTAGGTCAATGCTAACCTAACTTTAACTGAAATGACGTCCCTCCGAAAATGAAATAAACCAGTTAATGTATTCAAGGATTGCTTGGAAGCCAGGGAATCACAGACTGCGCACAAGGAAAAACATTGAATTTTATAAAGAGAAGATCCGCTGTCCTTTTGGAAAAGCTATGTTAGAAAGGTTAGTGTTTGGAATGTGTAAGGTGCTTCCTTCTACAGCCGCCCGTAGTGGTATTTCATTTTCCACTATAAATGTGTATAACTTCACTTAATGAAGGTATAATACATTTAGTACAGTGGAAATCAATCCTTCACACATGTGAATGTCTGGGTCTGCATGTGTATGTTAGGGAAGAGTTTGCCTAACTAGCACAAAGCCCTTTCTTACAGATAACTGGACAGCTGACACATGCTGCCCGATCCATGAGAATCATGTACCAGACACTGACTGCATGATTTCATGTATATCTTTAATTCTGTGGCGCTTCAAAGAGAGATATACTATAATAGCCGCCGGAGAACAAGCCGCATGGGTTACTAGCCGAACAGGCAGGTGTCTCTGGAGGCTTTTCCCTGCCTGTTGCCCTGAGTTAACAGGTCTCTCCCTATGTGCGCATATAAAGATGGACCTTTAACTCTAGGGCAGCAGGCAAGGAGAAGCCACCGGGGACCCGCCTATCTCCAGCACGGCTTGGTACTCGGCTTGCTTTTAAATAACATTTTTCTCAGAAGCACCATAGCATTTCAGAATTAGGGATATGCATAAATTCTGCATCTAGTGTCTCATGCATTTGGCTGTGAGCAGGTTGCAGGATGCAGTAACGGACAGGAGGCAGAGCAAGGGTTAACTATATTTTCCTTGAACAGGGGGTTACTCCACGCAGGGAGAGGAAGGGGTAAATAGGAGTATAGCTGATGGTATAAACACAAATAATGTGCTGGGTGAGTTAAACAACAAGAAAAAGTAATGAAGCAGTTCTTTAAGGGTTAACTTATCGGTCCGGCGGCATCCTGACTGTTGAGTCTTAGGTTCAAACGGTGGCGCCAAACAGCGCGTGATGAGTCCGGTGTCGTCCTGAAGGCGTTGATCTGGTTGCCAGCGGTGATGGAGGGTCCTTGGCATCTTAGATGGGGTCCTGGGTCCAGGGTTCGTTGTGCGGTATGAAGTACAATCTCCAACTCCATCGGAGCTTAACATAGCTTGACAGAAATAAGCAGGTGAGATGAGGCACAGTTCCCAGTGAGTCACTCGGTCCTTCCTATGCGGCACGCAGGCAGAACTTACTGGCCCGGAGCGTTTGGCACCTTCAGCTGGAGGAGCCACCGAGCACACGGCACGTTTCATGTCACAGTCTCTGTATCGGGTTGCAGGGAGTCTATCCCGTGGGCCTGCCCTGTCATGGGGCTCAGAGGACGGAGCACCAACTGCTGCGCGCTGCTTGTTCCCGCCAGAGTTGACTGCTTCCACTCACGCTCTGGCCTTTTTAGCTTGGTCATGCCCACTGCTGTCAAGTGCAAAGGTCAGTCCGAGTTTTTAAGCTTTCACCGGACAACAGAGGAGACAGCCCCGATAGTTCCGGACCTGGCGCAAGAGAGGTACCCCCGGTCCGGTCCCTCTTCTTACACGGCCTGTGGATCAGGCGGAATGTCTCAGCTGTCAGGTTCACTTTAAAGGGAATCTGTGTGTGTGCTTGGTGTATACATGTGTGTGCTATGTGTGTGTATGTGCTCTGTGTATACTTGTGTTTGTGTGTGTTCTCGGTGTGTATACATATGTGTATGTGATCAGTGTATCCATGTGTGTGTGCTATCTGTATATATATATGTGTGTGGAACATACAGTGTTTGTGCACATGCTGCGTGTGTATGTAGCAGCCATTTTTAAATACCGGCAGCGCAGATGAGAATACATAGGTGTAAACATGTCAGCAATCATCCAATAAATGCTGTCTATTCATCGAGTGATTGGATTGTTTATGCCACAACAAAAATCATTGTTCTCGGTAGCACATCGCCTGTTGAAAACTGCAAATATGCTGCTGTAACAAGATACTGTATGGGGACAGATTGATCTACTAGTGATCGTTCTGTCCCCATTATTGTTCCTCAGCCAGTGTAAAGTGGTCGGGAAACAAGCGTCGGACGACTTCAATATTGTCAATCGCGCTCGTTTAGGGGCCGGAACTCAGCGCTTGTAAATACAACGGAAATGTTTCCTTGTGAAGGTGCAATATGTGAGCATTTAGGAACCCACTTTATCTAAAACCGGCCCTGGCAGCCGCACAAGGGCCCCAAAGTGTAAGGAGGCCTCCTTAGACAGCTGGTGAAACTGTGCATTATTAGCTATTAAACTGAAAAGAGCCCACAAACTATTGTTGCACAGGGGCCCTCTTCTGTCTGTTCAGTCCCATAGAAGAACCAGCCACCAAGCCCGCCTGTACTGTAAATCCCATTATTATGCCAGACGAATGTTCAGGCAGGTTGACGCATGCAGTCTTTTTGTATATGATGAATGAATACTTTGTACTCTTCCTCACTGTGTGATTTCGCCAGCTTTTTCCTCTTTTATTACCGTCATGTCAATAGAAGTTATGTAATCTCTCCGAGGATCTCTCTGTAGCCCGGAGCTGCATACAAGTAGATATCCCCAAGCTCACCAGGGACTGCTGTGCTGTGGGTCACTGTCAGGACAGATAGCAGACTGCTCCTGAGAAACACAGATGGGCTGAGATTCTGTTCAGCGCTCCTGTGATGCACGTGAAGCAATCCCCTAGATAACTGATAGGAGCCATCACTGCGCTCTCGTGCTACCTGTGGGCTTTCACAGCAGGAGAACAAAAATCGGATGTTGAATAATATTTTTTGAGCGAGAAACGAGAATACAAAATAAAAAAGGCTGCAGTTATTATGAAGGAACAATTGGAATATCCAAAATCTCTGGTTATGTGGTAGATTTAACGGATAGCTGTCATTTTTGTTTCATAACTCCTTAGTACACATGAGAATAAGCAACTTTGTGATCTATCTTATTAGAGAAATCTGCTTCTTTCTCCTCCTGGACTGATCCTTCACTCTCAATTCATGGGGCAAAATCTGTCTTCAGTGAAGACAGATTATCACATTACTGAGATAGGAAATGACAGTTGGTTCTTTTAAAAACCTATGGAGGAGGAAGGAGCTAGAGGTAGACACAGACATTCCGCTGGAAGTTCTCCTGAAATGACAGTTACAGTTCTCCGTAGAACTTTATGAACACTAGCTGCCATCTCCTATCCCATTCACTGCATACAGATTTAGATCTTACCTGCGAATTAGAATTTTGAGAATGAAAGATTAGGTCTCGAGGAGAAAGAAAGAGGTTCAACCGATGGGATGAGTCCTTGCTATATAGTTTACTGATTTCCAGTTTAAGGCTCTCCAGCTCTTGTAAAAGTCCCAGGATGGATCATGGCAGGGCTCGAAAGGAAAGGAGCGTTGTTTGATTTTTAAAATGCAAAGTTGCGTAGAATAGTTTTAAGGCACCATGTTACATTTGTAGAGCCCCTGAGGTGCCAAGCCTACAGAAACTCAAATATTACCCTCATTTTAGAAACCAGACTACTCAATGAATTTATTTAGGTGGGTGATGAGCATCTCAAACCCACAGATGCGTCACAAATATTATAACATTTTCCATGACGGGATTTGGAAGGGAAGGAGCGCTGTTTAATTTTTGAAGCGCAAAATTTGCTTGGAATAGTCACTCCATTTTGGAAACCACATCACTCAAACCATTTTTAGGAGTGTACCGAACACTATGAGACCACAGAAACCTCAGAGAATTGTACAGGTCCTTCTCAAAAAATTAGCATATAGTGTTAAATTTCATTATTTACCATAATGTAATGATTACAATTAAACTTTCATATATTATAGATTCATTATCCACCAACTGAAATTTGTCAGGTCTTTTATTGTTTTAATACTGATGATTTTGGCATACAACTCCTGATAACCCAAAAAACCTGTCTCAATAAATTAGCATATCAAGAAAAGGTTCTCTAAACGACCTATTACCCTAATCTTCTGAATCAACTAATTAACTCTAAACACATGCAAAAGATACCTGAGGCTTTTATAAACTCCCTGCCTGGTTCATTACTCAAAACCCCCATCATGGGTAAGACTAGCGACCTGACAGATGTCAAGAAGGCCATCATTGACACCCTCAAGCAAGAGGGTAAGACCCAGAAAGAAATTTCTCAACAAATAGGCTGTTCCCAGAGTGCTGTATCAAGGCACCTCAATGGTAAGTCTGTTGGAAGGAAACAATGTGGCAGAAAACGCTGTACAACGAGAAGAGGAGACCGGACCCTGAGGAAGATTGTGGAGAAGGACCGATTCCAGATCTTGGGGAACCTGAGGAAGCAGTGGACTGAGTCTGGTGTGGAAACATCCAGAGCCACCGTGCACAGGCATGTGCAGGAAATGGGCTACAGGTGCCGCATTCCCCAGGTAAAGCCACTTTTGAACCATAAACAGCGGCAGAGGCGCCTGACCTGGGCTACAGAGAAGCAGCACTGGACTGTTGCTAAGTGGTCCCAAGTACTTTTTTCTGATGAAAGCAAATTTTGCATGTCATTCGGAAATCAAGGTGCCAGAGTCTGGAGGAAGACTGGGGAGAAGGAAATGCCAAAATGCCTGAAGTCCAGTGTCAAGTACCCACAGTCAGTGATGGTGTGGGGTGCCATGTCAGCTGCTGGTGTTGGTCCACTGTGTTTCATCAAGGGCAGGGTCAATGCAGCTAGCTATCAGGAGATTTTGGAGCACTTCATGCTTCCATCGGCTGAAATGCTTTATGGAGATGAAGATTTCATTTTTCAGCACGACCTGGCACCTGCTCACAGTGCCAAAACCACTGGTAAATGGTTTACTGACCATGGTATTACTGTGCTCAATTGGCCTGCCAACTCTCCTGACCTGAACCCCATAGAGAATCTGTGGGATATTGTGAAGAGAAAGTTGAGAGACGCAAGACCCAACACTCTGGATGAGCTTAAGGCCGCTATTGAAGCATCCTGGGCCTCCATAACATCTCAGCAGTGTCACAGGCTGATAGCCTCCATGCCACGCCGCATTGAAGCAGTCATTTCTGCCAAAGGATTCCCGACCAAGTATTGAGTGCATAACTGAACATTATTATTTGATGTTTTTTTTGTTTGTTATTAAAAAACACTTTTATTTGATTGGATGGGTGAAATATGCAAATTTATTGAGACAGGTTTTTTGGGTTATCAGGAGTTGTATGCCAAAATCATCAGTATTAAAACAATAAAAGACCTGACAAATTTCAGTTGGTGGATAATGAATCTATAATATATGAAAGTTTAATTGTAATCATTACATTATGGTAAATAATGAAATTGAACACTATATGCTAATTTTTTGAGAAGGACCTGTATAACATAAAGGCATAAAAACAAAATATGTTTTTTTTCAATAAAATGTTGTTTTAGTCCCAATGTTTCATTTTCACATGGAAAAAAATGGAACCCGAAATTTCTACTGAACACAGCAATACTCCATATGAGATTTTGTTTAAGAACATAGTAGAGCTTGGTAGTAAAGTAACACCATTTGCTTTATGGGATGCAGATGTTCTTGGAATAGATTGTGATGAGCACCATTAGTCGAGCCCCTGAGGTGCCAGAATAGCAGAAACCCCCTCTCCAAAAGTGACCCCATTTTAAAAACAACACCCATCTAGAAATTTATCTAGGGGTGTAGTGACCATTTTGTCAAAACAAGTGTCTCACAAAATGTTATTAAATTGTGCCGTGGAAATAAAAGAAATTATAGGAGACAATTGACCCCATAATTAATTAGTTACACAATTTCTCCCAAATGCAGCAATGTCCTATATGAGGTCAGAGGCTACTGTGTACTACATGCCATGCTACAAGCTACATGGCAGAGCTTGGAAGGAAGGAGCGAAATTTGACTTTTGGAGCACAGATTTTGCTGTAATAGGTTGCACATCTCATTTGCAGAGCCTCAGATGTTCCAGAATAGCAGATAACCTCAACATTTTGGAAATTACACCCCTCAATGAATACATCTATGGGTATAGTGACATTTTCTTGAATTTTTTATTTCTATGATATTAAAAGCCTGACGGACGGATTTTTATATATATCACATTTGCCCTCACTATTTTCACTCCACTAACCCTCACCCCTATCCTTCTCACACTATGAGAAACTACCGCAATCCCTCACACTTAAAACCTGTGCAACTGACCCCCATCCCCCTGCTTCTTCTCTCTGGAGCACTTTGGAATGCCCACTCTGTCTGCAACAAGCTCCACGTGATCCACAATCTCTTTACTTCCCGCAACCTTTCCTTCCTGGCCCTCACTGAGACCTGGCTGAAGCCCCCTCACACGGCCTCCCCTGCTACACTGAGTTACGGTGGCCTCCACTTTACCCACACTCCTCGCTCTGGCAACAGACATGGCGGAGGAGTGGGTTTCCTTTTTTCTAAAAACTGCTACTTCAACCAAATCCAACCCCTACCCTCCCTTATCGTCCCTTCTTTCACTCTGTCCGTATCTACTCTCCCTCTAATCTCCAAATGGCTGTCATATACCGACCACCGGGCTCAGTCACTGCCTTCATTGACCAATTCTCCACCTGGCTTCTTCACTTTCTCTCTGCTGACATCCCCACCATCGTAATGGGTGACTTTAATATCCCTACTGATACCCGCCAACCAGCAGCCTCCAAGCTCCTGGCCCTTACCTCATCCTTTGGACTTACTCAGTGGTCCTCCACAGCCACCCACACAGATGGACATATGCTTGACCACATCTTCACCCGCCTCTGTTCCTTATCTAATCTCACAACCTCTCCCATCCCACTATCTGACCACCATCTACTTACCTTCTCTTCCTTGTCCTCCTCACCCGCCCCCACGTCCAGCCAGTAGTACATCCTCGCAGAAACCTTGCACACCTAGACATTCACAGACTCTCAGACCCTCTTCTACCCCTGTCCTCCATATCTTCACTCCACGACCTGGATAGCGCCACTGCTTTCTATAACGCCACCTTCACATCAGCCATAGACTCAGTCGCCCCTCTCATGCATGGCAAAGTGAGACAAATCAATAGGAAACCCTGGCATAACAACCTCACCAAAAAACTCCGACAAGCATCCAGGGTTGTGGAGCGGTGTTGAAAAAAACACGCCTGGCAGACGACTTCACCGCTTTCAAACAAGCTACACTTGCCTTCAAACTAGCCCTCACTTCTGCTAAACAGATCTATTTCAGTAACCTTGTATCTTCACTATCCTACAACCCAAAACAACTGTTCAGGACATTTAACTCTCTCCTCTGCCCCCCACTGCCACCTCCAACTCCCCTCATCTCTTCTGAGGACTTTGCCACCTACTTCAAAAACAAGATCGACGAAACAAGGCACACCTTTACTGTTCCATCACCCCAACCCCTACATATACCAGACCTCTGCCCTTCCCCAAAAACTTCCCTCTCCAACATCACTAAAGGAGAACTTACTCGTCTCCTTTCCAAATCACACCTCACCACCTGTGCACTTGACCCCATCCCTTCCCACCTGCTCCCCAACCTCACTAACATGCTCATTCCAGCCCTAACCCATCTCCTCAACCTATTGCTATCTTCTGGTACTTTCCCCTCTGCCTTCAAACATGCCACCATCACACCCATCCTCAAGAAAGCTAACCTTAACCCAACTGCTATGCCCAGCTATCGCCCAATATCACTGCTCCCGTTTGCTTCCAAACTCCTTGAGCAGCATTTCCATGGTGAACTTTCCTTCCACCTTTCATCTAACTCTCTCTTTGACAACCTTCAATCTGGCTTCCGCCCCCACCACTCCACCAAAACTGCTCTGACCAAAATTACTAATGACTTACTCACAGCCAAAGCTAACAGACAGTTCTCCATCCTTCTCCTTCTCGACCTGTCCTCTGCTTTCGACACAGTCGACCACTGCCTACTGATACAGATTCTTTTTTCCCTCGGAATCAAAGGCCTTGCTCTGTCCTGGATTGCCTCATACCTTTCCGACCGCACATTTAGCGTTTCCCACTCCCACACTACCTCCTCACCCTGCCCCCTCTCTGTTGGAGTCCCTCAAGGCTCTTTCCTAGGGCCTCTACTTTTTTCCATTTATACCCTTGGCCTAGGACAACTCATAAAGTCCCTTGGCTTCCAGTACCACCTGTATGCGGACGACACTCAGATCTACCTCTCTGGCTCAGATGTCGCCTCTCTTCTGTTCAGAATCCCGGAGTGTCTGTCAGCCATATCCTCCTTCTTCAACTCTCGCTTCCTAAAACTCAATGTAGACAAAACCGAACTCATCATCTTTCCCCAATCTCGCGTATCCCTCCTACCTGATCTATCTATTATGGTAAACGGCATCACGCTCTCTCCGGCACCTGAAATCCGCTGCCTTGGGGTAACTTTTGATTCTGCCCTGTCCTTCAAACCACACGTCCAAACTCTTGCCACCTCCTGTCGCCTCCAACTCAAAAATATTGCCAGACTCCATCCCTTCCTCAGCCCACAATCTACTAAAACTCTTGTGCATGCCCTCATCATCTCCCGCCTCGATTACTGTAACACCCTCCTCTGTGGCCTCCCCGCTAACTCCCTTGCACCACTCCAGTCTGTCCTCAACTCTGCTGCTCAGCTAATCCACCTCTCTCGCTACTCCCCTGCTTCACCACTCTGCAAATCCCTCCACTAGCTCCCAATTCTCCAACGAATCCAGTTCAAACTACTAACACTGATCTACAAAGCCATCCACAACCTGTCCCCTCCCTATATCTCTGAAGTAATCTCCCCTAGCTTCCCTCTCGTAATCTTCGATCCTCCCAAGACCTCCTACTCTCCTCCACACTTATTTGTTCCTCACACAACCGCCTCCATGATTTCTCCTGAATATCCCCCATCCTCTGGAATTCCACGCCTCAACACATCCAATTATCCACCACCCTCGGATCCTTCAGACGGAACATGAAAACCCATCTCTTCAGGAAAGCCTACAGCCTGTGATAACCATTCTGCCTCTTCACCAACCACCCGAGCTGCCACCTCACCAACCACCCGAGCCGCTGCCACGTTACCAACCACTCGAGCTGCCGTGTCGCCACCGCCAGAGCTGCCGCCTCACCAACCACCTGAGCTGCCGCCTCACCAACCACCCGAGCTGCCTCCTCACCACCACCAGTGCTGCAGCACACCGACCTCCTGTCTCTTCCCCATTATCCTGAAGAATGTAAGTCCGCAAGGACAGGGTCCTCTCCCTCTGTACCAGTCTGTCATTGTAAATTTGGTTACTGTTAACGATATCTATAACCCTGTATGTAACCCCTTTTCACATGTACAGCACCAGGGAATTAATGGTGCTATATAAATAAATAATAATAATAATAATAAAATAATAATATATATATATATTTTTTAATTTTACCAGTGTCTTTGGCTGGCCCGTACCAGGTATTGCAAGGTACAATGAGGGAGACCAAAACTTAAGACATTTAAGAAACTATGGTCATTTCAAGTTCCCTAGTTTGATATGTCCCGTTACCCCTGGACTTGCAGTTGCTAGAATTCCTGCCCCCAGATCCCGTCTCTGGAGAATCACTCACACCTTCTGTCTCTCTCCTGGATCTCGCTATCCATTCCCTCGGTCTCTACTCACCCCAGGAACACCCAAGTTATGCAGCTTTGTTTACCTGTTGAATTCCTGACAGGAAACTGTCTTCCCTTCACTATAACCCCTCTGGACTAGCCCCAACTAAAAACCCAAATCGTCCTTATTAATTCCCTGCTTCTGGTAGAACACTACCTATCACTGACAAGACATATTACTAAATATGTCACACATAAATTACATTGTAACAACACATGTGTTATTCAGGGGAAACGTGAGCAATACATCTTCTTGCAAATACAGTGGAAAAGTCCCAGATTTGGGTCTGCACCCGGTGATCTTGAACGTCTGCAGAATGTCCCTCACTGCCACCGTACCTCTTACATCACCTCCTGCTAGAGTACAAAGAAATGATGGATTGGGGTGTTGCTAGGGGCACGGCAAAAATTTGCGGCAACGCACATAATTTGTCTATCTTTGTGTTCTTCAAAATTTGGGAGGTTTCCATAACAAAAAAGAGGCAAAAACCTTATTTGGTTAGGTGCAGAAATACTGGAACATCAAATACACAGCGTGGCTCTGCATAACACCTTACCACAGCTTATAGTGAGGCTGGGCTTTTCAGGAGTATTAAGATGACAGCCATAGGCACCCTAAGCAGCCATGGTAACTCAGCAGTCGTCATTTCATTTCAATGCTGCTGGCAGTAATTAGCCGCGCTCTTTATTTTATTTTGCCTCACAATATTTGGAATACTATAACTTTTTTTTATTTTTCCACGGATTGAATTGCATGAGGGATTATTTTGTGGAATAAGTTGACATTTTCATTGATACTATTTTTCTTTACATACAGCTTTTAAACACTTTTTATTCCATTTTTTATGCTAATACGATGAAAAAGTTGCCGTTTTAGTAAGGTGTTTATTTATTTTATTGACTGAGTTCACCGAACGGAAAAGACAGAGAAATTGCAATATGAAATGTATGTTACACTCACCCAGTGGAATCGGAAGCTGGAGCCCAACTCTGTCCTACAAACTGGTAGTCCTGTTCCCCACTGTGCTCCACTGGGAACTGCTAATCTCTGGTGACCCAGGTACTGATATTAGTGGTACAGGGTATGATAATATAGTACAGGGTGTAACATGGTATGTCTCAGCTGCAGGACATTTTGGGGATGCCCAGGCAGCCATGCTAAATGAGGCTAGCCAGCTCAATGATGCTTCTACGGTTTGGGGCAAGGTTTCTTTTTCTTTGCGAATCGCAAATCAAATCCCAAAGTGTTTGACTTTGTGTGGAACCGTGAATTTCAGGAAAGTCTACTCGATCCTCACTCCTCTCTAGACAGTTTTATAGCTCAGAATATTAAAAATAGGGCCTGCACGTCTTTAGTATTCAACTAATGAACTGGATTGACAAATACGCTATGTGGACATTATACAAACATATACATGATGGGTCAGCCCACTGCGATTAATGAACACATGAACTCTACTATTGCCGTAAACATTAAAAATGTAAAATACAAAGCTAATATTTTTTTATCAAAAATATAAAAGCCATCCAACCACGTGCACCTAAATATGGACGATACCTACTACTTGTGTCTCACCTCTTTATGGGCGAATTTCGACCTCTTTGGAAATGAAAGGAAACTAGGCATAGCTTACAACTAAAAAAAGACAGTGTTTAGGGACCATCCATGTTTAGGTACACCTTGATGTGGATGGATGGCTTTGGCACTTTTTGATACAAAAATATTAGCCATGTAACTTACATTTAATGTGTATAGCAATAGTGGAGTTCTTGTATCCATTAGTCGCAGCATGCTGATGCATAGTGTATATTTATTGCTTAGATTGTTCCAGATGCAGCAATAGGAATTCTGTGTACTTTCGATTATCTTTGTTTTGACATAAAATTTGTGTTTTTAATGATGAACATTTTTTCTGTAATATATTACCTGTTCATTTTATTATATTCTTTTTTACATTTATGCAAATCTTATTTACTTTTTTTTTAACTGGCTCCACTAGGGCACTTGAACATTTTACAGTTTGATCTACTTCTGTACTGCATTACATTAGAACTGTCATTTTTACATTACAGGCCATTGTAACTGAGTCGCCCACCAGGGCCGTGGGGTACTCGGTAGCGGGTCCAGTGTTCACAGGGTTATGTCACGTTGGCTGCGACCCGGTCCGTGGCCCTGGGTGCCCATGTAAAAGGGAAAGGTCTTTAAAGGGAATAAAGTTTATGTTCGTGACGCCACCAGTGGTATTCAATCAGGGCGACTGACGCTGATTTAAGGGGTTCGCTGGGGTGATGTTATGGCAGCTAGATGGTATACCTTTCCATAGCTGAAGTATATCCCCAGGGCTTTACAGTGTGTAAATGGTGGTACTACCTGTGGCTTCAGATAAGGTCCTGAAAGATGTTCTCTCTGTCCCCCATATAGGATAGGATACGACCCATATGACTGGTGACTTGAGGCGGTTTATAAGGACTCTAGCGTGCCCCAGCCTCTAAGGATGTCACTGTGCCTTTAGGTGTATGTGGGGACAGATAACTTGCAATTCAGCTGTCCTGCCGGTCTCTGCTGTAAGGCGTGGAGGTCCTTACAACCTCGGTGGTCCGGTTACCGGTTATCTGCGCTTCAGAGGGAGGCAGCCTGATCTTAGCTGATGTTACTCTCCTGTGCTTCGCTCTCCTGCACACTCAGTGAACAATGTTCGGTTTACTGTATGTCTCTTCCTCCAGGAGCTGCAGTACTTCAGACTACAGGCCCCTTCATAAAAGATCTTCCTTCATCGCTTCCAAACGAAACATCACTCTCCCGCGAGGAAAGCAATGTCACTGTGACAACCAGGACCCTGGGGCGTCACATAACTTTACCTTGGGTTGCCATAGCAATCATTGGCACCCTGCTATAACATTACATGTATATGTATTCAGAAGCATGCACATTACGCACTAATACACATTAAATGCACATATCTACAATACACAAACATACACAAACATAAACCTACATACCACACACACATACCCAGTATTTATATACACAAAGCCACAGCTGATGTTTTTACCGTTTCTGAGACACCGAAAGCCTAAAAAAAATAGGAATCTCCCTATACCATCCATGAAAAGCAGTGCAGAGGGGTAGAATTGTGCTCAGTAACTTACAGACAGTGTCAGGTCAGTGCCATTATACTGATTAAAATGAAACCTTGGTTAATTAAATCTGTCTTGTGGTTGTTGTTTAATCTTTATTTTCAGTTTTCAGTTAATGTGGTGCATCATGTGGTGCTTACATATGCTTCCTTATGGACTTATGACAGGTCACCGATCCTTCAGTGACCTGCATCCTATTCTACATAATGCATATAATATTGTTGATATTATTGTTGTGAGGCTTAGGAAAAAAAATTTACATCCAGCAAAATGGCACCGGCGGCGCATGCTCAGTAGTATCTATCGCTGACCGACATCACACTTTTAACTATATCGGCATCCTGTGAATGCTGACGTCATTACAATGCATCCACTGTACTGTAGATCTGTTGAATCTGAAGACACCATAAAGGGACTGGAGCAGCAGGCAGTGGCGAGTATTTTTTTTTATGTGGGGGCCATTACACTGTATGGAGCATGATATGGGGCCATTATACTGCATGGAGAAGGATGTGGGGCCATTATACTGTATGGAGCACTATATGGGACTATGTGTGGACTACTATATGAGGCTAGTATGAAGCACTGTGTGAGGCCATTATAGCATATGGAGTAATATGTGGGGCCTTTATACTGTATGAAATGCAATAGAAGGCTTCATTATACTGTATGGTGGATTAAGTGGGGCACATTTTGCTTTATGGATTATTCTTTGTGGCCATTATACTGTATTGAGCGCTGTATGGGGAATACAGTTGGAGAATCATACTGTGATGGGGTCACCATTCTTTGTTGGGGGTATTGAGGGAGGGGTGTTATGATCCGGTGACCTAGGAGCTGCATGAGAACTTTCACTGGAGAAAGTGGCCACTGTACTGACCACAATCCTGAACTTAACACCGCAACTAGAAGTAGCCGTGGAGTGTACCTAACACACCTAGACACCTCGTCACAACCAGAGAACTAAATACCCCTAAAGATGGAAATAGGAATACTATCTTGCCTCAGAGAAAATCCCCAAAGGATCGACAGCCCCCCACAAATATTGGCGGTGAGTCAGAGAGGAAAAAACATACACAGGCAGAAAAACAGGATTAGCACAGGAGGCCACTCTAGCTAGATAGGACAGGATAGGACAGAGTTCTGTGCGGTCAGTATAAAAACCCTTCAAAACATCCACAGCAGAATATACAAAAACTTCCTACATCTTTACTAAAAGATGTAGGAGCGTAAATCTGCAACTCCAGTGAATCCTACAATCAGAGCAGGAATAAAACTGAAACAAGCACACTGGCAGTGTGCCACAGAAACAAAAACCAAACACTTATCTTTGCTGAAATAGGCAGAGAGCAGGAGAAGCCAGAAAGTGATCCAACACTTCACAAGGAACATTGACTACTGGCAAGGTCTAAAGGATCCTGCCCACTTAAATATCCCAGTCAGAATTGTAATCATACGATACACCTGGCCAGGTCTGTCACTCAGAGACAACTGCATTCCCACCTACAACCACTGGAGGGAACCCAGGAGCAGAATTCACAACAGTACCCCCCCCTTGAGGAGGGGTCACCGAACCCTCACCAGGGCCCCCAGGACGATCAGGACGAGCCAGATGAAAGGCACGGACCAAATCAGCAGCATGGACATCAGAGGCAAAAACCCAAGAATTATCCTCCTGGCCATAACCCTTCCATTTGACCAGGTACTGGAGCTTCCGCCTCGAAAAATGGGAATCCAAAATCTTCTCAACAACATATTCCAACTCCCCATCAACCAACACAGGGGCCGGAGGATCAACAGAGGGAACAATGGGCTCCACATATTTCCGCAACAAAGATCTATGGAAGACATTATGGATAGCAAAAGAGGCCGGAAGCACCAGTCGAAAAGACACCGGATTAATAATCTCAGAAATCCTATAAGGACCAATAAACCGAGGCTTAAACTTAGGAGAAGAAACCTTCATAGGAACATGACGGGAAGACAACCAGACCAGATCCCCAACCCGAAGCCGGGAACCAACACACCGACGACGATTAGCAAAACGTTGAGCCTCCTCTTGAGACAACACCAACTTGTCCACCACATGAGTCCAAATCTGCTGCAACCTGTCCACCACAGAATCCACACCAGGACAGTCAGAAGGCTCAACCTGCCCAGAAGAAAAACGAGGATGAAAACCAAAATTACAAAAGAAAGGCGAAACCAAGGTAGCAGAACTAGCCCGATTATTAAGGGCAAACTCGGCCAATGGCAAGAAGGCCACCCAATCATCCTGATCAGCAGACACAAAGCATCTCAAATAAGTCTCCAAGGTCTGATTAGTTCGCTCGGTCTGGCCATTTGTCTGAGGATGAAACGCAGAAGAAAAAGACAAATCAATGCCCAGCCTAGCACAAAAGGCCCGCCAAAACCTAGAAACAAACTGGGAACCTCTGTCGGACACAATATTCTCCGGAATACCATGCAAACGAACCACATGCTGAAAGAACAACGGAACCAAATCTGAAGAGGAAGGCAATTTAGGTAAGGGCACCAAATGAACCATCTTAGAGAACCGGTCACAAACAACGCAGATAACAGACATCTTCTGGGAGACCGGAAGATCAGAAATAAAATCCATCGAAATATGCGTCCAGGGCCTCTCAGGGACTGGCAATGGCAAAAGCAACCCACTAGCACGGGAACAACAAGGCTTGGCCCGCGCACAAGTCCCACAGTACTGCACAAAAGAACGCACATCACGTGACAATGAAGGCCACCAAAAGGACCTGCCAACCAAATCTCTGGTACCAAAAATGCCAGTATGACTGGCCAACACGGAACAGTGAACCTCAGAAATCACTCTACTAGTCCATCTGTCAGGAACAAACAATTTCCCCACAGGACAGCGGTCAGGTTTGTCAGCCTGAAATTCCTGAAGAACCCGTCGTAAATCAGGGGAAATGGCAGAAAGGACCACCGCCTCTTTCAGAATACCGACCAGCTCTAAGACCTCAGGAGAATCAGGCAAAAAACTCCTAGAGAGGGCATCAGCCTTAATATTCTTAGAACCCGGAAGGTACGAGACCACGAAATCAAAACGGGAAAAAAAACAAGGACCATCGAGCCTGTCTAGGATTCAGCCGTTTAGCAGACTCGAGGTAAATCAAATTCTTATGATCGGTCAAGACCACAATACGGTGCTTAGCTCCCTAAAGCCAATGTCGCCACTCCTCAAACGCCCACTTCATAGCCAACAGCTCCCGATTGCCGACATCATAATTGCGTTCAGCAGGCGAAAACTTACGGGAAAAGAAGGCATACGGTTTCATTAAGGAACTAACAGGATCCCTCTGAGACAAAACGGCCCCTGCCCCAATCTCAGAAGCGTCAACCTCAACCTGAAACGGCAGAGAAACATCTGGTTGGCGCAACACTGGAGCAGAAGTAAATCGACGTTTAAGCTCCTGAAAGGCAGAGACAGCCGCAGAGGACCAATTCGCCACATCAGCGCCTTTCTTCGTCAAATCGGTCAAGGGTTTAACCACACTGGAAAAATTAGCAATGAAACGGCGATAAAAATTTGCAAAACCCAAAAATTTCTGAAGGCTCTTCACAGATGTGGGCTGAATCCAATCATGAATGGCCTGAACCTTAACCGGATCCATCTCTATAGACGAAGGAGAAAAAATGAAGCCCAAAAAAGAGACTTTCTGCACCCCAAAGAGACACTTAGACCCTTTCACAAACAGGGCATTGTCACGAAGGATCTGAAATACCATCCTGACCTGTTGCACATGAGACTCCCAATCATCGGAAAAAATAAAAATATCGTCCAAATATACAATCAAGAATTTATCAAGATAAGTCCGGAAGATATCATGCATGAAGGACTGAAAAACAGATGGAGCATTAGAGAGTCCGAATGGCATCACAAGGTATTCAAAATGGCCTTCGGGCGTATTAAATGCAGTTTTCCATT
Source organism: Ranitomeya imitator (assembly GCF_032444005.1). NCBI lineage: Eukaryota > Metazoa > Chordata > Amphibia > Anura > Dendrobatidae > Ranitomeya > Ranitomeya imitator. The sequence continues at coordinate 622,718,264 of NC_091283.1, forward strand.
CATCACCCTGCTTAATACGAACAAGATTATATGCCCCCCGAAGGTCAATCTTCGTAAACCAACTAGCTCCCTTAATCCTAGCAAACAAATCGGAAAGCAAAGGTAAAGAGTACTGAAACTTGACCGTGATTTTATTCAAGAGGCGATAATCTATACAGGGTCTCAAGGAACCATCTTTTTTAGCAACAAAAAAGAACCCCGCTCCCAACGGTGAAGAAGATGGCCGAATATGCCCTTTCTCCAAAGACTCCTTAATATAGCTCCGCATGGCGGTATGTTCAGGCACAGATAGAGTAAAAAGTCGACCCTTAGGAAACTTACAGCCTGGAATCAAGTCAATAGCACAATCGCAGTCCCTGTGCGGTGGAAGGAAACTGGACTTGGGCTCATCGAATACATGCTGAAAATCAGACAAAAACTCTGGAATTTCAGAAGGTGAAGAAGAGGAGATTGACATCAAAGGAACATCATTATGAACCCCCTGACAACCCCAACTAGTCACAGACATGGACTTCCAGTCCAACACAGGATTATATACCTGCAACCATGGAAAACCCAGCACGATAGCATCATGCAAGTTATGCAACACCAGGAATCGACAATCTTCCTGATAGGCTGGCGCCATGCGCATGGTCACCTGTGTCCAAAACTGGGGCTTATTTTTAGCCAAGGGCGTAGCATCAATGCCTCTTAAAGGAATAGGGTTCTGCAAAGGCTGCAAGGGAAAACCATAATGCTTGGCAAACTCAAAATCCATTAAATTCAAGGCGGCGCCTGAAACCACAAACGCCATGACAGAAAATCATGACAATGAGCAGATCAAGGACACAGATAACAGAAATTTAGGTTGTACAGTACTGATGGTAATTGAACTGGCGATCCTCTTTGACCGCTTAGGGCAGACAGAAATGACATGAGAAGCGTCGCCACAATAATAACACAACCTATTTTGAAGTCTGAAACCTTGTCGTTCCGCTCTAGACAGAATTCTATCACATTGCATAGGCTCAGAAATTTGCTCTGAGGATAACGCCACAGCGCGCACAGTTCTGCGCTCCCGCAGGCGTCGGTCAATCTGAATGTCCAGAGACATACAGGTCCTTCTCAAAAAATTAGCATATAGTGTTAAATTTCATTATTTACCATAATGTAATGATTACAATTAAACTTTCATATATTATAGATTCATTATCCACCAACTGAAATTTGTCAGGTCTTTTATTGTTTTAATACTGATGATTTTGGCATACAACTCCTGATAACCCAAAAAACCTGTCTCAATAAATTAGCATATTTCACCCATCCAATCAAATAAAAGTGTTTTTTAATAACAAACAAAAAAACCAACAAATAATAATGTTCAGTTATGCACTCAATACTTGGTCGGGAATCCTTTGGCAGAAATGACTGCTTCAATGCGGCGTGGCATGGAGGCAATCAGCCTGTGACACTGCTGAGATGTTATGGAGGCCCAGGATGCTTCAATAGCGGCCTTAAGCTCATCCAGAGTGTTGGGTCTTGCGTCTCTCAACTTTCTCTTCACAATATCCCACAGATTCTCTATGGGGTTCAGGTCAGGAGAGTTGGCAGGCCAATTGAGCACAGTAATACCATGGTCAGTAAACCATTTACCAGTGGTTTTGGCACTGTGAGCAGGTGCCAGGTCGTGCTGAAAATTGAAATCTTCATCTCCATAAAGCATTTCAGCCGATGGAAGCATGAAGTGCTCCAAAATCTCCTGATAGCTAGCTGCATTGACCCTGCCCTTGATGAAACACAGTGGACCAACACCAGCAGCTGACATGGCACCCCACACCATCACTGACTGTGGGTACTTGACACTGGACTTCAGGCATTTTGGCATTTCCTTCTCCCCAGTCTTCCTCCAGACTCTGGCACCTTGATTTCCGAATGACATGCAAAATTTGCTTTCATCAGAAAAAAGTACTTGGGACCACTTAGCAACAGTCCAGTGCTGCTTCTCTGTAGCCCAGGTCAGGCGCCTCTGCCGCTGTTTATGGTTCAAAAGTGGCTTTACCTGGGGAATGCGGCACCTGTAGCCCATTTCCTGCACACGCCTGTGCACGGTGGCTCTGGATGTTTCCACACCAGACTCAGTCCACTGCTTCCTCAGGTTCCCCAAGGTCTGGAATCGGTCCTTCTCCACAATCTTCCTCAGGGTCCGGTCTCCTCTTCTCGTTGTACAGCGTTTTCTGCCACATTGTTTCCTTCCAACAGACTTACCATTGAGGTGCATTAATACAGCACTCTGGGAACAGCCTATTTGTTGAGAAATTTCTTTCTGGGTCTTACCCTCTTGCTTGAGGGTGTCAATGATGGCCTTCTTGACATCTGTCAGGTCGCTAGTCTTACCCATGATGGGGGTTTTGAGTAATGAACCAGGCAGGGAGTTTATAAAAGCCTCAGGTATCTTTTGCATGTGTTTAGAGTTAATTAGTTGATTCAGAAGATTAGGGTAATAGGTCGTTTAGAGAACCTTTTCTTGATATGCTAATTTATTGAGACAGGTTTTTTGGGTTATCAGGAGTTGTATGCCAAAATCATCAGTATTAATACAATAAAAGACCTGACAAATTTCAGTTGGTGGATAATGAATCTATAATATATGAAAGTTTAATTGTAATCATTACATTATGGTAAATAATGAAATTTAACACTATATGCTAATTTTTTGAGAAGGACCTGTAGAATCACTCAGACCGGAAGGTGTGGGAAACCCCACCATAACATCTTTTACGGATTCAGAAAGCCCCCTTCTGAAAATTGCCGCCAAAGCATCATTATTCCATTTAGTCAACACAGACCATTTTCTGAATTTCTGACAATACAATTCTGCCGCCTCTTGACTCTGAGACAGGGCCAACAAGGTTTTCTCAGCTTGATCCACAGAATTAGGTTCCTCATATAATAGTCCTAAAGCCTGAAAAAAGGAGTCAATATTAAGCAAAGCCGGATTCCCAGATTCCAGGGAAAACGCCCAATCCTGCGGGTCGCCACGCAGCAGGGAGATTACGATTTTTACCTGCTGAATGGAATCACCAGAGGATCGAGGTCTCAGATCAAAAAACAGTTTACAGTTGTTTTTAAAACTCAAAAATTTAGACCTGTCACCAGAAAACAAATCAGGAATAGGAATCTTTGGTTCTAAAGCAGGAGTTTGAACAATATAATCAGAAATACCTTGCACTCTAGCAGCAAGCTGGTCTACACAAGAAGCTAATTCCTGAACATTCATGCTTGCACCAGGCTCCTCAGGCACCCAGAGATAAAGAGGGAGAAGACAAAACAGACTGGAGAAAAAAAAATGGCTCAAGAGCTTCCTTCCCTTCTTCTGAGATGCATTTAACTCATTGTTGGCCAGTAGTACTGTTATGATCCGGTGACCTAGGAGCTGCATGAGAACTTTCACTGGAGAAAGTGGCCACTGTACTGACCGCAATCCTGAACTTAACACCACAACTAGAAGTAGCCGTGGAGTGTACCTAACACACCTAGACACCTTGTCACAGCCGGAGGACTAAATACCCCTAAAGATGAAAATCGGAATACTATCTTGCCTCAGAGAAAATCCCCAAAGGATAGACAGCCCCCCACAAATATTGGCGGTGAGTCGGAGAGGAAAAAAACATACACAGGCAGAAAAACAGGATTAGCACAGGAGGCCACTCTAGCTAGATAGGACAGGATAGGACAGAGTTCTGTGCGGTCAGTATAAAAACCCTTCAAAACATGCACAGCAGAATATACAAAAACTTCCTACATCTTTACTAAAAGATGTAGGAGCGTAAATCTGCAATTCCAGTGAATCCTACAATCAGAGCAGGAATAAAACTGAAACAATCACACTGGCAGTGTGCCACAGAAACAAAAACCAAACACTTATCTTTGCTGAAATAGGCAGCGAGCAGGAGAAGCCAGAAAGTGATCCAACACTTCACAAGGAACATTGACTACTGGCAAGGGCTAAAGGATCCTGCCCACTTAAATATTCCAGTCAGAATTGTAATCATCCGATACACCTGGCCAGGTCTGTGACTCAGAGACAACTGCATTCCCACCTACAACCACTGGAGGGAACCCAAGAGCAGAATTCACAACAGAGGGGGTACAGTATGGTCAGTGTGGACAGTTCTGTAGAGCAATTTACTGTGCTGATATCTAACTGTGTTTTGGGGGCATGTTTGTTGGCATCATATTTTGTGATCTGTATTATTCGAGGTTTTACATCCTTTCTGATTACATATTTAAATTAGGCCATTTGGTCATATTGTTTTTACGGCTCTTACATAACATATTATTCCAATATTTTATTCTAAGATCTATTAATTAAAATGTACTTTGTTCTTGGGACAACACTTTTAAGTTTGTATCCATCTGAAAAAGTTCACAGTTATATTTGATGAGGATAAACTTACCCAATTGTAGACTTTTTTTAACTAAATATCAAGGTTGTCCCACGTGTTTGTCCAAGCTTTTAATTTTGTATTTGAATTTGACATCCCTGATTTAGAGGTCAATAACCTTTTCTAGCTTCTGAGTCACTTTCAGTAATGACAGGTGGTGTTGAAGCACACAGGATATTAAAACCCTACCAAAGACACGACTAAGTTTAATCACCCTTACCTAGTGAGATATGCCAGTGATATGGTTTGCACTTTAGTGCTAAGGTTTGTTAATACCTTGACATACCTGCTGCCATTATTTCACAAGATGCTGGGATGGACTCTGACAAGAGGAGTATACGAACCTCTTATTTTCTTTTTACTAGTTTGCTAAAAGTCAGGCACTAGTTATAGGCCACTTCAGTTATGACTCTGCAGAACATCCATTACTGGTGTGCCATTCCACCATTATGATGAGCGCAGTCCTCCACATGTGATCAAACAGAGACTGCAGATCACATTATATTTTAGCCATAACAGTGGGCCCACTTCATTTTTTTTCTGTGGTGGGGGCGGGGTTATACAGAGAAGGACTACACAGCACAAGACAACTAGTCCTCAAATGATAATCTTCTGCTGGTATAAAAACAGATTTTTTTTTGACACCATAAAAAGCAACCTAGTAGTGACACAGTACTGTAAATGGGATCTCTGCCCCTGTATCATGCTGCCTTCAGATTACATAGCAAAAAGTTGCTGACAAATTCCCTTTAAAATCATAGAGAGAAAATATATTTGCAGACACAACATAATTGGATGATTAAAAGTGAATGATTGATGTCTACTGACCAGGATACCAATGTGAATACATTAATAGATTTACTGTTATCTGTACAATCACAATAATAGGTCACACATAATAATATCACACAATAATAGGTGACACATAACGTATGTCTGCCCCGGGACACTAGGAAATTGGACTGACATTTGATGGGCATCTAGAACAGTGTTCCCCAACTCCAGTCCTCAAGGCTCACCAGCAAGTCATGTTTCCAGGAATTCCTTAGTATTGCACAGGTGATAATTGCATCACCTGCACAGGCAATAATTCCATCACCTGTGCAATACTAAGGAAATACTGAAAACATGACCTGTTCGTGAGCCTTGAGGACTGGAGATGGGGAACACTGATCTAGAAGCATAGGTTGGGTAACACTAATGTACAATGTAGTGTGATGAATCTGGATGACTGAGATTTTATGTAATTGCAGCGCCCCAGAGATCTGGTCGTTGCAGTATGGCGCTCTGCCACTAAGGGGAGCAGCGGTACGTCTGATGGCACTAAGGAGTGACCAGGTATCACCAGAACACATTACACTTCACACTCCGGCCACTAGGGGGAGAAAAAGGCTTTATTTATTGGGCCACTCCTCACACTGGCAAAACTAGGGACTGGGGAGGAAGTTAGTCAGAAGCTGACTGGGTTGGAACCAGGCAACATACCGTGGCAGGGGGTGTTGCAGGGAGAAGGCACAGGGGGGGTCCTGTTATGACCTGGTGGTCAGGACAATAATGGACCTGGTGGTTAAGAGCACACGGAATGACCTGATAGTTACTGATAATAAAGGACGAGCTCTGGGACGTGGGAACTCTGCTGACCGCAATCCCTAATCCTATCAAACACACTAGAAATAGCCGTGGATTTCGCCTAACGCTCCCTATGCAACTCGGCACAGCCTAAGGAACTAGCTAGCCCTGAAGATAGAAAAATAAAGCCTACCTTGCCTCAGAGAAATTCCCCAAAGGAAAAGGCAGCCCCCCACATATAATGACTGTGAGTGAAGATGAAAATACAAACACAGAGATGAAATAGATTTAGCAAAGTGAGGCCAGACTTACTGAACAGACCGAGGATAGGAAAGGTTACTTTGCGGTCAGCACAAAAACCTACAAAAAGACCACGCAGAGGGCGCAAAAAAGACCCTCCGCACCGACTCACGGTGCGGAGGCGCTTCCTCTGCGTCCCAGAGCTTCCAGCAAGCAAGACAACAATAAAAATAGCAAGCTGGACAGAAAATTAGCAAACCAAAGAAATACAAGCTGGAACTTAGCTTCTGCTGGGAAGACAGGTCACAAGAACGATCCAGGAGTGAACTAGACCAATACTGGAACATTGACAGGTGGCATGGAACAAAGATCTAAGTGGAGTTAAATAGAGCAGCCAGCTAACGAATTAACCTCGTCACCTGTGGAAGGAAACTCAGAAACACCCACCAGAAGAAGTCCATGGACAGAACCAGCCGAAGTACCATTCATGACCACAGGAGGAAGCCCGACAACAGAACTCACAACAGTACCCCCCCCCTTGAGGAGGGGTCACCGAACCCTCACCAGAGCCCCCAGGCCGACCAGGATGAGCCAAATGAAAGGCACGAACCAGATCGGCAGCATGAACATCAGAGGCAAAAACCCAGGAATTATCTTCCTGACCATAACCCTTCCACTTGACCAGGTACTGGAGTTTCCGTCTCGAAACACGAGAATCTAAAATCTTCTCCACCACATACTCCAACTCCCCCTCAACCAACACCGGGGCAGGAGGATCAACGGATGGAACCACAGGCGCCACGTATCTCCGCAACAACGACCTATGGAACACATTATGGATGGCAAAAGAAGCAGGAAGGGCCAAACGAAATGACACAGGATTGATAACCTCAGAAATCTTATACGGACCAATGAAACGAGGCTTAAACTTAGGAGAGGAAACCTTCATAGGAACATAACGAGACGACAACCAAACCAAATCCCCAACACGAAGTCGGGGACCCACACAGCGCCGGCGGTTAGCGAAACGTTGAGCCTTCTCCTGGGACAATGTCAAATTGTCCACCACATGAGTCCAAATCTGCTGCAACCTATCCACCACAGTATCTACACCAGGACAGTCCGAAGACTCAACCTGCCCTGAAGAGAAACGAGGATGGAAACCAGAATTGCAGAAAAACGGCGAAACCAAAGTAGCCGAGCTGGCCCGATTATTAAGGGCGAACTCAGCCAACGGCAAAAAGGACACCCAATCATCCTGATCAGCAGAAACAAAGCATCTCAGATATGATTCCAAAGTTTGATTAGTTCGTTCGGTTTGGCCATTTGTCTGAGGATGGAAAGCCGAGGAAAAAGACAAATCAATGCCCATCCTTGCACAAAAGGATCGCCAAAACCTCGAAACAAACTGGGAACCTCTGTCAGAAACCATGTTCTCCGGGATACCATGTAAATGAACCACATGCTGGAAAAATAATAGCACCAAATCAGAGGAGGAAGGCAATTTAGACAAAGGTACCAAATGGATCATCTTAGAAAAGCGATCACAAACCACCCAAATGACCGACATCTTTTGAGAGACGGGGAGATCCGAAATAAAATCCATAGAAATATGCGTCCAGGGCCTCTTCGGGAACGGCAAGGGCAAAAGCAACCCACTGGCACGAGAACAGCAGGGCTTAGCCCGAGCACAAGTCCCACAGGACTGCACAAAAGAACGCACATCCCGTGACAAAGACGGCCACCAAAAGGATCTAGCCACCAAATCTCTGGTACCAAAGATTCCAGGATGCCCAGCCAACACTGAACAATGAATCTCAGAGATAACTCTACTAGTCCATCTATCAGGGACAAACAGTTTCTCCGCTGGGCAACGGTCAGGTCTATCAGCCTGAAATTTTTGCAGCACCCGCCGCAAATCAGGGGAGATGGCAGACAAAATTACCCCCTCTTTGAGAATACCCGCCGGCTCAGGAACACCCGGAGAGTCAGGCACAAAACTCCTTGACAGGGCATCAGCCTTCACATTCTTAGAGCCCGGAAGGTACGAAACCACAAAATCAAAACGGGAGAAAAATAACGACTATCGAGCCTGTCTCGGATTCAACCGTTTGGCAGACTCAAGATAAGTCAAATTCTTGTGATCTGTCAAGACCACCACGCGATGCTTGGCTCCTTCAAGCCAATGACGCCACTCCTCGAATGCCCACTTCATGGCCAACAACTCACGATTACCAACATCATAATTACGCTCAGCAGGCGAAAACTTTCTAGAAAAGAAAGCACATGGCTTCATCACCGAGCCATCAGAACTTCTTTGCGACAAAACAGCCCCTGCTCCAATCTCAGAAGCATCAACCTCAACCTGAAACGGGAGCGAAACATCTGGCTGGCACAACACAGGGGCAGAAGAAAAACGACGCTTCAACTCCTGAAAAGCCTCTACAGCTGCAGAAGACCAATTGACCACATCAGCACCCTTCTTGGTCAAATCAGTCAACGGTTTAGCAACAGTAGAAAAATTAGCGATGAAGTGCCGATAAAAATTAGCAAAGCCCAGGAAGTTTTGCAGGCTCTTCACAGATGTCGGCTGAGTCCAATCGTAAATGGCCTGGACTTTAACAGGGTCCATCTCGATAGTAGAAGGGGAAAAAATGAACCCCAAAAATGAAACCTTCTGAACTCCAAAGAGACACTTTGACCCCTTCACAAACAAGGAATTCGCATGAAGGACCTGGAACACCATTCTGACCTGCTTCACATGAGACTCCCAATCATCCGAAAAGACCAAAATATCATCCAAATACACAATCAGGAATTTATCCAGGTACTCTCGGAAGATGTCATGCATAAAGGACTGAAATACTGATGGAGCATTGGAAAGCCCGAATGGCATAACCAGGTACTCAAAATGGCCCTCGGGCGTATTAAATGCTGTTTTCCATTCATCGCCTTGTTTAATATGCACAAGATTATACGCCCCTCGAAGATCTATCTTGGTGAACCAACTAGCCCCTTTAATACGAGCAAACAAATCAGACAGCAACGGCAAAGGATACTGAAATTTGACTGTAATTTTATTAAGAAGGCGGTAATCAATACAAGGTCTCAAAGAACCATCCTTCTTGGCCACAAAAAAGAACCCTGCTCCCAATGGTGACGACGACGGGCGAATATGACCCTTCTCCAAGGATTCCTTTACATAACTCCGCATAGCGGCGTGTTCTGGCACAGATAAATTGAACAATCGGCCCTTAGGAAGCTTACTACCAGGAATCAAATTAATTGCACAATCGCAATCCCTATGAGGAGGTAGGGCACTGGCTTTGGGCTCATCAAATACATCCCGATAATCCGACAAAAACTCTGGAACTTCAGAAGGAGTGGAAGACGAAATAGACAAAAATGGAACATCACCATGTACCCCCTGGCAACCCCAGCTGGACACAGACATAGATTTCCAGTCCAATACTGGATTATGAACCTGTAGCCATGGCAACCCCAAAACGACCACATCATGCAGATTATGCAACACCAGAAAGCGGATATCCTCCTGATGTGCAGGAGCCATGCACATGGTCAATTGGGTCCAGTACTGAGGCTTAATCTTGGCCAAAGGCGTAGCATCAATTCCTCTCAATGGAAAAGGATACTGCAAGGGCTCCAAGAAAAAACCACAGCGCCTAGCATAGTCCAAGTCCATCAAATTCAGGGCAGCACCTGAATCCACAAATGCCATAACAGAATAGGATGACAAAGAGCAAATCAGAGTAACGGACAATAGAAATTTAGACTGTACCGTACCAATGGTGGCAGACCTAGCGAACCGCTTAGTGCGCTTAGGACAATCGGAGATAGCATGAGTGGAATCACCACAGTAAAAACATAGCCCATTCCGACGTCTGTGTTCTTGCCGTTCAGCTCTGGTCAAAGTCCTATCACATTGCATAGGCTCAGGCCCATGCTCAGATAGTACCGCCAAATGGTGCACAGCTTTACGCTCACGCAAGCGTCGATCGATCTGAATGGCCAAGGACATAGACTCATTCAGACCAGCAGGCATGGGAAATCCCACCATGACATCCTTAAGGGCTTCAGAGAGACCCTTTCTGAAGATTGCTGCCAGGGCACATTCATTCCACTGAGTGAGCACAGACCACTTTCTAAACTTCTGACAATATATCTCCGCTTCATCCTGACCCTGACACAGAGCCAGCAAGATTTTCTCTGCCTGATCCACTAAATTAGGTTCGTCATAAAGCAATCCAAGCGCCAGGAAAAACGCATCAACATCACGCAATGCCGGATCTCCTGGCACAAGGGAAAATGCCCAGCCTTGAGGGTCACCACGTAACAAAGAAATAATGATCTTTACTTGTTGAACAGGGTCACCTGAGGAGCGAGGTTTCAAGGCAAGAAACAATTTACAATTATTTTTGAAATTCAAGAACTTAGATCTATCACCAAAAAACAAATCAGGAATTGGAATCCTAGGCTCTGACATCGGATTCTGAACCACAAAATCTTGAATGTTTTGTACCCTTGTAGTGAGATTATCCATCCAAGAGGACAGACCTTGAATGTCCATGTTTACACCTGTGTCCTGAACCACCCAGAGGTAAAGGGGAAAAGAGAGACAAAACAAACTGCAAAGAAAAAAAAATGGTCTCAGAACTTCTCTTATCCGTCTATTGAGATGCATTAGTACTTTAGGCCACCTGTACTGTTATGACCTGGTGGTCAGGACAATAATGGACCTGGTGGTTAAGAGCACACGGAATGACCTGTTAGTTACTGATAATTAAGGACGAGCTCTGGGACATGGGAACTCTGCTGACAGCAATCCCTAATCCTATCAAACACACTAGAAATAGCCGTGGATTTCGCCTAACGCTCCCTATGCAACTCGGCACAGCCTAAGGAACTAGCTAGCCCTGAAGATAGAAAAATAAAGCCTACCTTGCCTCAGAGAAAATCCCCAAAGGAAAAGGCAGCCCCCCACATATAATGATTGTGAGTAAAGATGAAAATACAAACACAGAGATTAAATAGATTTAGCAAAGTGAGGCCCGACTTACTGAACAGACCGAGGATAGGAAAGGTTACTTTGCGGTCAGCACAAAAACCTACAAAAAGACCACGCAGAGGGCGCAAAAAAGACCCTCCGCACCGACTAACGGTGCGGAGGCGCTCCCTCTGCGTCCCAGAGCTTCCAGCAAGCAAGACAACAATAAAAATAGCAAGCTGGACAGAAAAATAGCAAACCAATGAAATACAAGCTGGAACTTAGCTTCTGCTGGGAAGACAGGTCACAAGAACGATCCAGGAGTGAACTAGACCAATACTGGAACATTGACAGGTGGCATGGAACAAAGATCTAAGTGGAGTTAAATAGAGCAGCCAGCTAATGAATTAACCTCGTCACCTGTGGAAGGAAACTCAGAAACACCCACCAGAAGAAGTCCATGGACAGAACCAGCCGAAGTACCATTCATGACCACAGGAGGAAGCCCGACAACAGAACTCACAACAGAGTCCCTGTCAGGCGTGGGAACCTGGCAGGTGCCTAGCGAACAGAACAGAACGTGACGGAACCACGCCTGCACACCCTGCGGCGGTATCCGAAGAAAGAGACACGAAGGGAAGGATATTGTGGAACCGTGTAAACGAAATCAAGCACAAAGGAGAGCCAGTAAGAGTCGTGCCGAGAGAGAGAAAGGCAACATCTTACTGAGGCGCGTAGTCGGTGGCCGGAACACCGTAGGAGTAACTGACTTCAGGCCTTACTTCAAACTCCGCTGGACAGTCAGTCATAGGTTGGCTGTCTACCTTCTACACCTACGAAGACATAGGGGGCAACATTGGGAGAGGGGCGTCTCTTGGGTCCTGGAAGACCTCCAAGCCTTCCCGTCCTATGGCGTCCTAGCCATAACATACCTGGGGGACGTTAGAAACTAGTAACATCTGGAACCAAAGAACGAGAGAGAGCTGTAGAGAACGAACGAGAAGAGCAGTTGTGAGGACTATTCCGAATGCTCAGCAAGATAGGACTACAACACACAGGCGCTAGTGGTAGGCAACAATTTCCATCTGTGAAGGAAGCTCTGGATGTGCCCATCGGACCGGCCGGTCTCTGATAGCCCTGTTAAACATACTCTGGATAGAGGATCTTGAAGCCTTCAGTAAAGAGGTAAAGAGACTGCAACCTTGTGTCCTCATTATTGACTGTACCTCACACCATCACCATCAACCTTACTGGGAAGCCCTGGGGACATACTTCACCTGTGGGAAGGTATACCATCCAGCTGCCATTCCATCACCCCAGTGGACCCCATAGCAGCATCGGTCACCCTGACCGAACACCACAGGTGGCGTCACGAACCCCTGACAAACTGCAATACTACTTTCATTGGACGCCCCTTAGCAGGGTCGCGGACCGGATCTAGCCACCGTGACAGCCTCAGAACCGAACCAGAGAGGCCCGGTACTGAAACGCGTGGCCCTGTGTATGGTGGCGCTCCATAATCATACCGTTCACTCTATAACATAATCCTTACCTACGGAACTCGAATCCTCCATTGGACAACACTTTTGAAATTTGTCAGACTTCTATATTTTATTTGTATTTTTTTTATATCGATGGCTAACACAGACTCTATCTATCTTACTGGGGCCAACACATCTGAGCAGCATGCTAGTGGGGGAGCCCAGATCCCAATATTGCCCTTGGACCCATATGAGTTATACTCCTGAATCCGATCAATCAGACATTTATTGCGCACACACTTAATATTTGTATGAAGGAACTTCTAGGTAAGGAACTTGTCATCATAGCTAACTGATTTGCCATCAAGTATTGCAGTTTTTGGTTGATTGTGATGATGAATGCCTTTTTCTCTGCAGCTCTTTATAGAGGAATCAAATGTATCTCCTCCATATAGATCACCTACAAAAAGAGTGGTATAAAAATACAGTAATGACATCTTGGTTGCTGTTGATACCAGTGTCATCTCTTGTTAGCAGACTTTGATACAGTTCATAGGAATAAAGCTCAGCACAGTGTATCTATATATATAATTGTCTAAGGGTTTTTCCGTCTGTCTGTCTTTCTGTCTGTCTGTCTGTCCAGGAAATCCCGCGTCTCTGATTGGTCGAGGCCACCAGGCCTCGACCAATCAGCGACGGGCACAGCATCGACGTAGAAATCCCGCGCCTCTGATTGGTCGAGGCCGCCAGGCCTCGACCAATCAGCAACGGGCACAGCGACGATGATATCATAAAGGACGTAGAAATCCCGCGTCTCTGATTCAGTGACGGGCACAGTATCGACGTAGATGTCATAATGGTTGCCATGGCGACGATGATGTCATAAAGGTTGCCTCGACTAATCAGCGACGGGCACAATCTGCCGCGAATTCTGGAATCATCATTGTCCATATACTACGGGGACATGCATATTCTAGAATACCCGATGCGTTAGAATCGGGCCACAATCTAGTGTTATTATAAATGATAGACTGAATAACCCTTGAAAAATAAATTGAGAATACACTCATAAAGAAAATTGGTTGTCCAGCCTTTGTGAAATCTTTGGCAGCGACTGTAACTGTAGCTTCCTAAATCCTGATGGACACACTGTTAGGCTTCAGCTACACTAGCCGGTTCCAGCAGTCATCAAGTAATCGCAAGTATTTGATTTGCATAGTTGTGATCACGTTCTGAATAGTCTCAACCGGTTTGCGTAGTGTCACAGAAGCACAAACATGTACATTGCACACTGTCAGGATTCAGCAGCCTGCAGTCACATAGCGTGATGGCAGACTTTTCTTCTGAAAGAGAACCTGTTAGGCGATTCATGCTGCCCAAACCGCGTTTCAGAAAAAATATACTTTAAGAATCATGCATCATTGTCACTGACCAGACTAGTCCAGCACCAACCTCGGCCATTCCCTTCCTATGTACATGCAAAGGAGGGACCTGACAATCACGTGTAGCAGTGCTCAGAACATCCGGCCGGTGGTGGAGCCAAACTAACCTGGTCTACGGCTTTGGTTCATGACTACGAGCTTTAAGGTTTCTTCTCTTTGGAATTCCGGCACATTTCAGAAAATATATATCTGATTTCGATCATGCCGCGTGGCTGCGATTCCTCCTGTCTGTCGTTTGGGCAAAATCTGTGACCCCCCCCCCCCAGGTGTTTGTAACTAAAAGAGCCACCTTGTGCAGCAGTAATGCTGCATTCTGACAAGGTGGCTCTTTTAGTTTGGGTCCCTGACACTGCTGAAAGAATCGCTTTTGAAATGTGTCCCTCATACCATGAAATCGCCATGGAGGCAGGTCTTTCCCCCCTAATCCAGATGCCTCACAGCCGTCACTCGTGGCTTCTGAGCGCCGGGCGCCGCCTCCTCTTCTTCATTAGCGTCCCCGGCGCCTGCGCTGTAAGTTCAAAGAGCAGTGCAACTGCGCATGTCTGAAAAAAAATAAAAGCGCAGGCTCCGGGGACGCTAAAGAAGAAGAGAAGGCGGCGCTGTGAGGCCGGGAAGAGGGGTGACAGGCTCCCTTTAAATATGTAAATTTCTTGTAGGAGTTCCTTGCAATTTTCAATCTAGCAACGATGTATTGTGGTACCGTGTTAGCCAGAAAAATCGATGTGAATACTTTTCTGCCCAATGATGACAGAAGTATTCTAGGAGTGATACCTTTATTGGCTAACCAGAAAATAATATATTTGCATATTATATTATTTTCTGGTAAGCCAATAAAGGTATCACTCCTAGAATACTTCTGTCATCATTGGGCAGAAAAGTATTCACATCAATCTAGCAACACAATTTGAATGATATTAGAACGTAAAAGTTTGATAGAAGTTTAACTTTCAAAACCAAGTGCTTCTTATCTCCAGCCTATATATGTCGTGCCTACTGGGCAAGTAATTTCGACTTATAATGTTACATTCACTTTACATGCCAGATTTAACGTTAGGCAACAGTTTCTCCGATAATGAAAACTAGGCAAGGAATCCCACTTCCGGCAAACACAGCTTTATTAGTCTGGTGTCTCCAAATAAAACAAATAAGAGCAGATCAATTTTATATTACTTTATGGCACATTGATATGAAATTTCCCAACTTTCATTTTGTCTCCTGCGTTTGCACAGACTTAAGCCCTTCAGTAGTGTGGGTGGTTTTTGAGTTTTCTAATTTCCTATGAAGAACAGAACTATTTTCTGATATTAGGGAACATTATCTATTTTGCTTCTCTTTAACAGAAAACTGTTCTAGCTATTGAAGGTATTTCTGCTCATATATTTGTGAAATGACCAAGTGTGAATGCATCTTAAAGAGTATTCTGTTTAATAAATATTTGTATTGTGCAAAAAATAATAATTCCCTGGCATTTGTTTTTAGAACTTTACACAAGTCTTCTTTTGTTCTTCCTGGAAATGTATTTTTAATTTGATAACTGAGTTTTACATAGTTGTTAAAAGGGTTAAACAGTTCTGTTTGTCTCCTAGAGCTCTCTGTCCTGAGTTATCTCAGCTGTTCTGATTTCGCCACTCCCCTCTGGTATAAATGCTCACCTCTTTGACTGCATAGCTGAAGGTGTGAGCTGTGTGTAGAGAGGTCATCTAGGAGTCATCTCAGGAGATACTGTATCTGTTTGGACGTTTGTCTACGTGCCTTCCTTTACCTAATCTCCTATTTGGTTAGCCTAACCTTTTCTTTCCCTTTTCCCCTTTCTGTAGTCTTGGAGCGTGTTGAGTGATTGCTGTTTCTTTTATCGTTGGCTGTTTCTCTTTGTGTCTTTGTGTTAGAGCAGGACTAGCGTTACTGCTGCACTACACACTACTAAGAGATGTTCTCAGGGTAAGACAGGGATAGGAACGTGATCACTGTATGGGGTGAATGAACCCATCTAGGGACTCTAGGGAGCTTAAGGTTGTGCACGGCAAATGTCAGGAGTGCCTAATCTTCCCTAGTAGCAGAGCTCCTCTTCCGTCTCGTCGTTAGCCATTTTGCTTCTGGCAGAAGCGTGACAAACGTATCCTGAAAGGAAGCCCCTGACACTACAGGAAAGAAATATGATGAAGCAATAAAAAATCGGCAATGGAGAAATATCACAGCATCAAAGATCTCATGAAAAGTGGCAATAGAGAAAGCATATATTAACACATTAAGTAAATACTAGTCCAAGGGAAACTGGTTGTGAGAATTATTGCATCAAGTGGGACATGGTGAAATAATCCAAAAGCAGCAAGAAAATGTCAGACCGAACATATAATACAAGGAATTAGTGCGAATTGGCATAAAGTGCATAATGCTAATATACAGTGCCTTGCGAAAGTATTCGGCCCCCTGGAACTTTTCAACCTATTCCCACATATCATGCTTCCAACATAAAGATACCAAATGTAAATTTTTGATGAAGAATCAACAAGCGGAACACAATTGTGAAGTTGAACGAAATTTATTGGTTATTTTAAATTTTTGTGGAAATTCAAAAACTGAAAAGTGGGGTGTGCAATATTATTCGGCCCTTTTAACTGCGATTACAGCTGCAAGTCGCTTGGGGTATGTCTCTATCAGTTTTGTACATCGAGAGACTGAAATTCTTGCCCATTTTTCCTTGGCAAACAGCTCGAGCTCAGTGAGGTTTGATGGAGATCATTTGTGAACAGCAGTTGTCAGCTCTTTCCACAGATTCTCGAATAGATTGAGGTCTGGACTTTGACTTGGCCATTCTAACACCTGGATACGTATATTTGTGAACCATTCTATTGTAGATTTTGCTTTATGTTTGGGGTCATTGTCTTGTTGGAAGACAAATCTCCATCCCAGTCTCAGGTCTTTTTCAGACTCCAACAGGTTTTCTTCAAGAATGGTCCTGTATTCGTCTCCATCCATCTTCCCATCAATTTTAACCATCTTCCCTGTCCTTGCTGAAGAAAAGCAGGCCCAAACCATGATGCTGCCGCCACCATGTTTGACAGTTGGGATGGTGTGTTCAGGGTGATGAGCTGTGTTGCCTTTACGCCAAACATATCATTTGGCATTGTTGCCAAAAAGTGCGATTTTTGGTTTCCTCTGACCAGAGCACCTTCTTCCACATGTTTGGTGTGTCTACCAGGTGGCTTGTTGCAAACTTGAAACAACACTTTTTATGGATATCTTTGAGAAATGGCTTTCTTCTTGCCACTCTTCCATAAAGACCAGATTTGTTCAGTGTACATCTGATTGTTGTCCTATGGACAGACTGTCCCACCTCAGCTGTAGATCTCTGCAGTTCATCCAGAGTTATCATGGGCCTCTTGGCTGATTCTCTGATCAGTCTTCTCCTTGTTTGAGATGAAAGTTTAGAGGGACGGACGTGTCTTGGTAGATTTGCAGTGGTATGATACTCCTTCCATTTCAATATGATCGCTTGCACAGTGCTCCTTGAGATGTTTAAAGTTTTGGAAATCATTTTGTATCCAAATCCAGCTTTAAACTTCTCCACAACAGTATTACGGACCTGCCTGTTGTGTTTCTTGGTCTTCATGATGCTCTCTGTGCTTCAAACAGAACCTTGAGACTATCACAGAGCAGGTGCATTTATACGGAGACTTGATTATACACAGGTGGATTATATTTATAATCATTAGGCATTTAGGACAACATTGGATCATTCAGAGATCCACAATGAACTTCTGGAGTGAGTTTGCTGCACTGAAAGTAAAGGGGCCGAATAATATTGCACGCCCCACTTTTCTGTTTTTGAATTTCCACAAAAATTTAAAATAACCAATAAATTTCGTTCAACTTCACAATTGTGTTCCACTTGTTGTTGATTCTTCACCAAAAATTTACATTTGGTATCTTTATGTTTGAAGAATGATATGTGGGAAAAGATTGAAAAGTTCCAGGGGGCCGAATTTTTTCGCAAGGCACTGTATATGGGATAAATCGGCCTCCAGATCATTAGATTTATACTACATTTAAAAAACAACAACTGTATTTGATGTGCTCCCATTTTGCATGTGTGCATATATCCCCACCCCTTCCCCTGTTATCTGATCCTTTGAATAAACTTTTGCATTTTTACTAATACTCAGGACATATGATTGTTTCCTTTTGTTAATGGTTTTTGCAATGTATTTCCAACGATCTGTCCTCCTGATATGTTTAGGAAGTCCAGCCTTGTAGGGTGCATGTTATTTCCATCATTGGATTATTACGCTACATCACAGACGTGCGATATTGTTCCTTCAGTTATTTATGTTATAGGTACTGTACATACAGTAGCTGTAGAGTGAGTTTTCCCATGTTCTTTCTTCAGCCCAACATAAAGCATAGTCATTCTCTACTGCAAATAATGGTAATAGCCTGGAGCAAGATCTGAAGTGTTAGGTGTCTCATGAAGACAGTGTCATACAAAACAATTATGTCTTTGAAGTTATCTATATAAAATATCCCTCAGTCACAGAGTACAACGTGCTGGATCAATGATCAAGTATAAATGATTATACAATAGTACCGTGCAAATGGCGGCAAGAGGAGATGGGGGGAAAAAAACAAGTTTAAGGAGAAATTATTATTTATTCTCAATTAGAAATGATAATTTATACAGTAAAGTATCCGTCCTTGGCATTTTCTAGTAGTCTCATAGAGAATGAATGGAGCTTTCTAAGTTCACTTAGTGTCCTATCTTATCTTTAGAACTTTAAAGGGAATCTGTCACCAGGTTTTTGCTACCCTGTATAAGAGAGAATAATGTAGGGGCAGAGACCCTGAATCCAGGGATGTTTCACTTACTGAGCTGTTTGCTGTTATTTTGATGAAATCACTGATTTATCTGCTGCAGATCTATCAGTTTTCTGAATGTTGAGCTCTCTATAACCCTGCCCACATCACTGATTGGCAGCTTTCTGCCTATGTACAGTGAGCACAGAAAGCCACCAATCAGTGGTGGGGGTGGGGTTACACAGTACCATGAATTTGGAGGACAGCCTGGCAGCAGGTTTACTTTCCCTCTAATGATAATCTCCTACTCATAAAACTGCAAGCTACTAAACTTATTAAAAATACACTAAGCAGAACAGCAAGTGACACATCGCTGGAATCATGGTCTCTCTGTCTCTAGCTTATGCTGCTCTCAGCTAGGTGGCAAAAGCCTGGTGACAGGTTACCTTTACGTCATGACAAAAAAGGAACAGAATTGTCACTACAGTGGTGAGGAGGGTACCTGATGTGATCCAAGAGGTCCCACTGTCCCATATGAGGAGACCAGTCCTATAAAGAATTTCTGATAGCTGCTGTTTCTACACATAATAAAGGAGTAGGGCTAAGATCATATTAGACATTTTTGCAGCTTTTTTTACATAGATTTTCAGTTGCATTTTACAGTACCAGCAGTCTATGAGATTTCAGAAATCTCATGCACGCACCTTGTTTTTTTGTCATCAGGATTTTTTGCTTAGCATGTTTTTTTTGCATAATGGAGCGTGTCACTTGTTGCAGCTTTTTTTTCAGCATTTTTTCAGCGTTTTTCACCCATGGAAATGAATAGGCGGTGAAAAAATCCTGAAGAAACGCACCAAAAATGCAGGTATCAGGTTTTGCTGCATTTTTTGTGCCAAAACCTGATTCTATAGAATAGGACTTTTTTTTCAACACTAAACTTTATCAGCATGCATAAGAGGCAAATCTAGCATGCCAAAAGCGTAGCAAAAAATGCAACAAAAACCAAGGAAAACATGCTCTTTTTCTCCAGCTTCATTCCTGCCAAGAGATCAGGTTTTGCTGCAGAAAAAAAACGTTGAAAAGACGCCTAGTGTGAACTTACCCTAATAGAACTCTGTTTTGAACAACCACTGCTTGTTAGAGGGAAAGATTGTGTAACACCCTAGGTAACCGGTTGTTAAAGTGGCAATGCTTTCTGAACGTGGAGAGTGATGTCATGCTTGGAAGCAAGGAAGGATCCCTTTAACAGGTATTCAGCATATACAACTCCGTTCTGACTCCAGGCCAGAAGGGGGAGCTCTACACCCGACTTCAGGGGAGCTGCTCTCTCTGGAGTCAGTTGCTAGGCAGTTGGGGACAGAGAGACAACGTGAGGACCTTGTGTGAGGCATAAGGCAGCAAGGGACTAAAACAACACAACGCTAGAAGGAAGGCTTCCAACTCCACCTGGTTGGAGCTATTGCTGAGATGCTTCCAAGCCGGCCGGACCACCACCAGCACCTGTAATCTAGTACCCTGGACTGTGGCTGCCTTGAACCAAGTAAAGAGGTAAAGAGACTGCAACCCTGTGTCCTCCGTTTCTTACTACACCACCTATCACCATCTTCATCTATTACACCGGGAGCCCTGGGGACCCAGCTTCACCTATGAGAAGCCATGCCATCCCTGCTGCCATAACATCACCCCAGTGGACCCCTTTAAGCAGCGTTGGTCACCCCTGACCGAATACCACAGGTGACATCTGAAACTTTTATTATTTTACAAACCCCTTTAAAGACTTTCCCTTTAACATGGGCACCCAGGACCATGGACCGGGTCACCGCAGCCGTGACACATCCCTTTAAGTACTGGATCCGGTACCGAGTACCCTATGGCCCTGGCGGGCGTTCCATTTTGGCATCATGAACAGGATCAGACGACCCAGCAAACTGGGTCTTGTGCGCCTAATAGACTATACTTAAAAGAGAGACATTATTAAATTGTGTACCAGAGACTTTAATGGGTTTCTAAATCATCGCCATAACTGTGTCACACGGTGCGTGCAAAAGAATTTTAAAAAATTGCCACCATTACAGCGTCACATGGCGTGTGGGAAGAAAAGGGGGCATGCTGTCATGGGCGGCACCCAGAAGAAAGAGCACGAAGTGAAGCTCTAGAGCGCTCTGTTGTGAGCGGGTAGAAAGCAGGAAGACCCAACTAGGAGACCGGAAGGAGTTCTTCCAGCCCGCCGATGGAGCAGTTCCTGATCAAGGTAATAGAGCGCAGGGCCTGGCTGAAGTTGACAAGGGGGAGAAGGAACATGTCCAGCCCAGGTGGAGATGCAGCGCCGGCAGCAGCCGCAGCCCCCATGATGCCGCCAGACTCAGCGGTGGCTGCAGCCCCAATAATGCTGCCAGACCCAGCGTTGGCCATAGCCGCAGCCCCAGCTAATATAATGCCGGTACAATACAGTACGATACAATACATACTAGGAGTGGCCTGGTTACCCCAGTACTCAGGGGTGTCACACACCCTGAGTGATTTTAAGAAGAGACTCTGCAGTTTGTTTAAAATGTACCCCCTGTCTCAGGAGCAAAAAGTCAACATCCTCATTGGACAGTTAACTGGTGCAGCCCAGAGGGCAGTAAAGTCCTGGCCAAACACTGATAAAGGGACTGTCCAACAGATATTGGCTGGGCTGAAGGACACTTAACACTCGCACTGCAGTAGAAATAAAAATGAGATTATTTGCATGTAAACAGAGGGTGCATGACAGTATAAAGGACTATGCCCTTAATCAAAATTGTGCAGTCCATGCAAGTGCCCCCAAAGGAGAAGATCCAGCTGGCCTCCCGTCCAGGAGGATGCAGACCTGAGGACCTGCCCTAGAACAAGAAGTAAAGTAAAGTAAGTCTTGAGTTACCGGTCGTGCGGGTTGGTGTCCTACCTAAAGGGGGACAGAGAAATAACGTGAGGACCTTGTGTGAGGTCTAAGGCAGCAAGGGACTACAACAACACAGCGCTAGAAGGAAGGCTTCCAACTCCACCTAGTTAGGGGGATTCCTGAGATGCTTCCAAGCCAGCCGGACCACCACAAGCACCTGTGATCTGGTACCCTGGACTGTCGCTGCCTTGAACCAAGTAAAGAGGTAAAGAGACTGCAACCCTGTGTCCTCCGTTTCTTACTACACCACCTATCACCATCTTCATCTATTACACCAGGAGCCCTGGGGACCCAGCTTCATCTGTGGGAAGCCATGCCATCCCTGCTGCCATAACATCACCCCAGTGGACCCCTTTAAGCAGCGTTGGTCACCCTTGACCAAATACCATAGGTGGCGTCACAAACTTTTATTATTTCACAAACCCCTTTAAAGACTTTCCCTTTAACATGGGCGCCCAGGGCCACGGACCGGGTCACCGCCGCCGTTACACATTCCTTTAAGTGCCTGGCGGGCATTCCAATTACATTAGGCTTCAATTTCCTGCAGCACCACCACAGATGAAAAAGGCATTAGTCAGTGGCCATTCAAAACAATGTGATAGTTTTGCAATACAGATGAGTTTTTCCTGGACAAAAAAAAAAGCTCTTCTAATAATTCTTCACTGTGTCGACTAATTGATTATGCCGAACCAAGACCCCTATCCAATAAAACACACAACATCAGTCTATAATACACTATTAAAAATCATAGGAGTCCGATAGTGTAATAGCACTCTGTACCCTAAAGGAATACCCACCACTGTGGGACTCCTATGATATTCTCTAATACAGGCACTTTACAAGCACAGAGACACTTTATCTTTATATTTCGGAGCTTCTTTGGTCTCTTCTGGCTGGTGCCTTCCCAATGGCAAGTGCGGTCATCTGATGACTTCTAAAAGAGAAAGAAACGCGTCGGCAGGGAATTTTTCCTACTTGGGCATTGCCCTTGTTAGAGCAGGAGCAAATGCAGGGGTGACGACAGGGCAGTGTGAGGGATACTTCTACCCATATGGACGTGACCCAGAGGATAGCCTGCATACAAATTGGGTGAGATCCACATGTTTTCTTGTCCGTTTTTCATTCACTTTATTTGCACTAGAACACTTTATTGTCACTTTAGTCCAATCATCTTTAGTCAGGAAGCAATAAATCTAACATACATCTTTACACCTATAAATGGATGGAGAAAGCATTTTTGTGATTAATTATATCCACACTTGACACTTGATAAAAGACCTCTATTAGGGTTATTGCTGCTCTGCTGAAGTTTTAATTTTAATCTTACAAAGAAAAGATAATTTTTAATAGTATCCTCCAAGCTGATGTTGTATGGTTATACTGAGAAGGTGCCCTTTTTTGACAGAAATCAAGAGCTTTTCGCTTCATATTTATTCCATGTCCAATAAACCCTAATAGTATCCCATGATAAATAGTGTGAGAACAAAAAGTGCTAACACTGTAGTATGCTGGTACTTTAATTATGTACTGTACTGAGCTTTGTTCTGGTACTGTATTTATGTGCTCAGCTGGGTTTTGGTACTGTATATATGTACAGTTAGTTTTCTTTTACCATATGTGCTGATCATGGTTCTGCTATTTTACTTACGTAATGGGCTTAGTTCTGACACCATGTCCTTCACTTAGTTCTGCTACTGCACCTAGTTAGACAATGTAACTAAATAGGCTGCTAATGCTATGGTTCTGAATGTGGATACCATATGTAATAGATAAGTGTACTATGTATCTGAGATTATGTGTGTATATGTTACATTCATAATGTGGCAAACTAGTTTAAAATTCTAGGCTGAAGGAATCATAGAAGGTAGAAAGTAAATACAGAATGATTTACCTACTGGATACAAAAATATCTACTTATGATCCAGTGTAGTGAAAGTCTTTCATTGTC
This sequence comes from Ranitomeya imitator, assembly GCF_032444005.1. Classification (NCBI taxonomy): domain Eukaryota; kingdom Metazoa; phylum Chordata; class Amphibia; order Anura; family Dendrobatidae; genus Ranitomeya; species Ranitomeya imitator. Next base: position 622,742,087 of record NC_091283.1, read on the forward strand.
TTATTATGTGATTATTAGTTTAGCCATTATGTTTCCTGGCACATAGAAAAGTAGGGAACCTTTTGTTAAAACGTTGAAATCTAGGCCTGGGTCTTAACCAGTTTTATGACAAAGAATGACACAAACAAGAATTACTACTGAATGCACGTAGCAACGATGAAAAATATCCAACATCACATCTGTTTTTTTTTTTTTCAAAAGATTTAGCTTTGAAATATCTGTCAAATAAATAAAAGTGATTACTGGCAATATATGGCCACAATTTGTCAGTATAGATGTTTAAAGGGAAAGTATTAGGTAGCACTTGTTGCTTTATTAGTTTGTGATGTCTGCTTTTAATGTGGAGGGAGTATTGGGAGGGGATTGTATGGGGGATAAAATTGTTTGTTTTCTTATTTTATGTGTCTTAATACAAGGCTCCAGTAGCATATACAGCTATTTGTAAAATGCAATAGACAATACTAAGCAGTATGAATACTTTCCTATACATCCTACAGAATGATAGCAGCAGTCTACAGGGTGGGCCATGTATATGGATACACCTAAATAAAATGGGAATGGTTGGTGATATCAGCTTCCCGTTTTTGGCTCATTAGTATATGGGAGAGGGAAAACTTTTCAATATGGGTGGTGACCGTTGCAGCCATTTTGAAGTCGGCCATTTTTTAATGCAACTTTATAAATGGCCCACCCAGGTGTATCCATATAAATGGCCCACCCTGTATAACATAACTGGTACTGAGGTTGTATGTGTTATTCCCAGGGCCTGGAAACTACTGCTCTGCACATACCCTTGGGTCTCTCTATATTAAGAGTATAGTCACCAGGTTCCTGCAGCACCAATAACCCAAAATGAGCTTGTAGCTAAGCTGAATCGCTGCTTATTAAGCTATTGTTTTTGTACTTAAAATCCTATGGAAGACAACAGATAACACATTCCCAAACTAATAATCACATAAGACTACTACGCTGGATCCTAAGTAAATAATTTTGCATGCAGCAATAATATTCTCCCATACATACACTTTCCAAAGTTAAGTGCTCTCCATTCTAGAATTTTAAACTGTGATCGTAATGACATATGTATACAAACCCACAGACATAGCACACTACATCTAGGTGTCCGTCTCCGGTAAGCGTACACATCCAAAAATGATGCACAACAGAGAGAATATCGCTCTGTCGGCAACCCTATAGCTTATGGCCCCATCGGCGCATTCGCCCGAATACAGTTTCGCAGGGGGTGCGATCGTAAGTCCCGACGGGGCCACTGAAGGGGCGCCCAATCGCAATGTGAAAACACACTTAGTGTAAAAAGATACCAGCAGGGAAAGAGGTTTTTCCTGGCAAATCAACGTTGGGGTATCCAGGTCTTTGAAAAGGTTTATTTTACAGGCTGTATAGTATCAGATTGAAGGTAAGAAGAAGAAAAGATATGGCAGATGGCAAAATTAGGCAAGATATGAAACATCAGTGTCAGATCTTATGGATCTCCTAAAAGTGAACCCACAAAACCATGACAACGACCCTCCCAAGGGTGAGCTGGCCAGGTGGACCACCCCCAATACAGGGAGCTTTAGGGACACAGACCCAAGGGAGACTATTGCCGCAGAAGCTGATACCGGGGAACAGGAAGTAGGAGAGGAAAGATGTGGAAGTGGCTAAGGTGGAGACACAGGACAGAGTGACAGTGACAGAGACCCAGAGTGGACTGGATATGGCGGATGCCCAGGACAGACAGGGTATGGCGGAAACACAGAATGGGCAGGATATGGTGGACAGACTGGATATGGTAGAAACACAGGATGGGCAGGATATGGCGGAAAGACTGATATGATATGATAAACACAGGACCAGTAGGATATGGCGGAGACACTGGACAAGCAGGATATGGCAGATGACCAGGACTGACAGGGTAAGGCGTAGACACAGGACTGACAGAGTATCGCCCTGTAGAGAACAAAGCACAGAGAGACCTGGGTCAAGTGAGACAAATGACAATCAGGAAGGAGCAGAGGAAGGAGATACCTTAAATAGACCGACTGCTGCAGAACTTCCGGGTCGAGATCCTCCAGAGTCATAGAGAGGTGGAACGGAGCATCTACAGAGCAGAGGAAGGAAGTGCGCATGCGCAGAAGGAGTTGGAGAGAGGAGTGCGCACGCGCACCCGACGGGAGCCAGGGACCGGCGGCGAGACTGGAGGAGTAGAGACCAGAAGGCGCGCGCACACCGCAGTAGAAAGAGAAGGAAGCACCCAGGGGAGTGTTTGTAGTTATATTCTCTTCAGCACCACTGTGTGCACAAGTTGGAAGAGATCCATCAAAGGCTTTAGGCTGTAGAAGTGGAGTAAAGACATCACCTTGGATGAAGCTTCGCTGCGCTGTTTACATCCGGCAATACAAAATCACTACAATATTAGGGGCCAAGTCATTGACTACCACTTTGATATTGATGATCTATAGATTATGGCATCAATATCAGATTAGTGGAAGTCCAACACCCCAACTGATCAGCTGTTATTAGTTCTTGCAGTAGTTGATGGTTTATCCATAAACACCCCTGATGATTTGCTGTTACCAACTTCACCGGCGGCTAGATGTTCTCAGTAGGGTTGAGCGAAACGGGTCGAACATTTTCAAAAGTCGCCGACTTTTGGCGAAGTCGAGTTTCATGAAACCCGATCCGACCCCTGTGCGTGGTCGGCCATGCGGTACGCGACTTTCGCGCCAAAGTCGCGTTTCAATGACGTGAAAAGCGCCATTTCTCAGCCAATGAAGGTAAACGCAGAGTGTGGGCAGCGTGATGACATAGGTCCTGGTCCCCACCATCTTAGAGAAGGGCATTGCAATGATTGGCTTGCTGTCTGCGGCGTCACAGGGGCTATAAAGGGGAGTTCCCGCCGACCGCCATGTTACTGCTGCTGATCTGAGCTTAGGGAGAGGTTGCTGCCGCTTCGTCAGAAGCAGGGATAGCGTTAGGCAGGGTCCATTAACCACAAAACCGCTTGTGCTGTAGCGATTTCCACTGTCCAACACCACCTTCGGTGTGCAGGGACAGTGGAAGCTCCTTTTTTTTTTTTTTTTTTTTTTTTTTTTCCTCAGCGCTGTAGCTCATTGGGCTGCCCTAGAAGGCTCCCTGATAGCTGCATTGCTGTGTGTACGCCGCTGTGCAAAGCAACTGCTTTTTTCAAAGCACAAATCCTCTTGTTCCTTCCTTTCTGCACAGCTATCTTGTTTGTTTGTCCACACTTTTTATTTAATTTGTGCATCAGTCCACTCCTTATTGCTGCCTGCCATACCTGGCTGAGATTACTGCAGGGAGATAGTAATTGAAGGACAGTTCCTTTTTTTTTTTTTTTTTTTTTGTGGGAGATTAAGATTGACATTTCTGCTAGAGTGCCATCTCTGTCTGTGTCATCTCTCACTCAGTGGGCCATAGAAAGCCTATTTATTTTTTTGCTTGATTTGGGTTCCAAAATCTACCAGAAAAAATCACAACATCAATCAGTGGGAGAAAAATATTGGCCTCAGGGCTTGTGTGCCACTCCTTACTCCTGTGTGTGCCATCTCTCACTCAGTGGGCCATAGAAAGCCTATTAATTTTTTTGCTTGATTTGGGTTCTAAATTCTACCTGAAAAAATCAATAAATCAATCAGTGGGAGATTAATATTGGCCTTTGGGCTTGTGTGCCAGTCCTAAGCGTGCCATCTCTCTCTCTCTCAGATAGTGGGCCATAGAAAGCCTATTTTTTATTATTTTATTGGGTTTATAAATTTTCCCTGGAAAAAAAAAAAAGTGGGAGATTAATATTGGCCTCTGGGCTTGTGTGCCAGTACTGAGCGTGCCATCTCTCTCACAAATAGTGGGCCATAGAAAGCCTATTTATTTTTTTGGTTGATTTGGGTTCATAATTCTACCTGAAAAAATCAATCAATCAATCAGTGGGAGATTAATATTGGCCTTTGGGCTTGTGTGCCAGTCCTAAGCGTGCCATCTCTCTCTCTCAGATAGTGGGCCATAGAAAGCCTATTTATTATTATTTTTTTTATTGGGTTTATAAATTTTCCCTGGAAAAAAAAAAAAAGTGGGAGATTAATATTGGCCTCTGGGCTTGTGTGCCAGTCCTGAGCGTGCCATCTCTCTCACAAATAGTGGGCCATAGAAAGCCTATTTATTTTTTGGGTTGATTTGGGTTCCTAATTCTACCTGAAAAAATCAATCAATCAATCAGTGGGAGAAAAATATTGGCCTCAGGGCTTGTGTGCCACTCCTTACTCCTGTGTGTGCCATCTCTCACTCAGTGGGCCATAGAAAGCCTATTAATTTTTTTGCTTGATTTGGGTTCCAAAATCTACCTGAAAAAAATCACTAAATCAATCAGTGGGAGATTAATGTTGGCCTCTGGGCTTGTGTGCCACTCCTGACTCCTGTGTGCGTCATCTGTCACTCAGTGGGCCCTAGAAAGCCTATTTTTTGTTTTATTTGTTTTCTAAATTCTCCCTGAAACAATCATTTTATTTTCTTTGGTTTCTAAATTATTCCTGAAAAAAATCATTTTTTTTGTATTTTTTTTTCTCTCAAGTCTCCCTGAAAAAAAAAAAAAAAAAAAAATCTGTGGGAGATTCATATTGCCCCTTCTGCTTGTGTGCCAGTCTTGACTCCTGGGTGTGCCATCTCTCTCTCTCTCCCCAATTGTGGGCCATAGAAAGCCTATTCATTTTTTTGCTTGATTTGGGTTCCAAAATCTACCAAAAAAAATAACTAAATCAATCGGTGGGAGATTAATATTGGCCTCTGGGCTTGTGTGCCACTCCTGACTCCTGTGTGCGTCATCTGTCACTCAGTGGGCCCTAGAAAGCCTATTTTTTGTTTTATTTGTTTTCTAAATTCTCCCTGAAACAATCATTTTATTTTCTTTGGTTTCTAAATTATTCCTGAAAAAAATCATTATTTTGGTATTTTTTTTTTCTCCCAAGTCTCCCTGAAAAAAAAAAAAAAAAAAAAAATCTGTGGGAGATTCATATTGCCCCTTCTGCTTGTGTGCCAGTCTTGACTCCTGGGTGTGCCATCTCTCTCTCTCTCCCCAATTGTGGGCCATAGAAAGCCTATTAATTTTTTTGCTTGATTTGGGTTCCAAAATCTACCAAAAAAAATAACTAAATCAATCGGTGGGAGATTAATATTGGCCTCTGGGCTTGTGTGCCACTCCTGACTCCTGTGTGCGTCCTCTCTCACTCAGTGGGCCCTACAAAGCCTTTTTTTTTTTTTTTTCCTAAATTCTCCCTGAAACAATCATTTCATTTTATTTGTTTTATAAATTCTTCTGTAAAAAATAATTTTTTTTTAATTTTTTTTTTTCTGAAGTCTCCCTTTTAAAAAAAACAAACACAAATCAGTGGGAGATAAATATTTACATTTGCGCTTCAGTGACAGTCCTGCGTGTGTGCCATCTCATTTGTTGCCAACAACAACAGAGTGTGTAACATTGTGGCTGATTTTCGTTGTGGTCTCACCCACCTGTAAAGGGGTAGCTAAATCATACTGAAGTTATAGCTCACCGTGTAAGTTGTGTGACAGCAACAAATACCGTTCGTTTGTTAACGTTTTTAAAACAATGAGGAAGTCTGGTGGAAGAGGTCGTGGTTCATTGTCAGCTGGTAATGAGGGTAGTGGTAGTGGTGGAGCATCAGCTGGTCGTGGGAAAAAAAATATTGCACCTAAGTCTGGAGCTGTGGAGCCAGGTTCGTCGTCTGGCTACACAAGGCCTCGAACGCTCCCTTTTCTGGGAGTAGGAAAACCGCTTTTAAAGCCGGAGCAGCAAGAGCAAGTTTTGGCTTATCTTGCTGACTCAGCCTCTAGCTCTTTTGCCTCCTCTCGTGAAACTGGTAAATGTCAAAGCAGCGCGTCGTTAGTGGATGTTCACGGTCAGGGACAAGTCGCTTCCTTGTCCTCTTCAGCAAAAACAACAACAGAGAAGAATGCAGCAGGCGACACAACGGGTTACTCCATGGAGCTCTTTACACATACCGTCCCTGGCTTAGAAAGTGAAGCAGTTAACAGTCCATGCCCATTACAAGTTGAATCTGACATGGAGTGCACTGATGCACAGCCACAGCCAGACTACTATCCTGGTCCTTTGACTCAGACCACAACATTGCCATCGCAGGGTGCTGATCAAGAATCAGACCCTGATGAGACTATGTTGCCCCATCACGAACGCTATACCACCGACCGCCACGGTGACACAGACGAAGTTGCACACGAGCTACAAGAAGAGGTAATAGATGACCCAGTTCTTGACCCCGATTGGCAGCCATTGGGGGAACAGGGTGCAGGCGGCAGCAGTTCTGAAGCGGAGGAGGAGGGGCCGCAGCAGGCATCAACATCGCAACAGGTTCCATCTGCCGGGCCCGTATCTTGCCCAAAACGCGTGGCAAAGCTAAAACCTGTTGGAGGACAGCGTGGCCATCCGGTTAAAGCTCAGTCTGCAATGCCTGAAAAGGTATCCGATGCTAGAAAGAGTGCAGTCTGGCATTTTTTTAAACAACATCCAATTGATCAGCGCAAAGTCATCTGTCAAAAATGTTCAACTACCTTAAGCAGAGGACAGAATCTGAAAAGTCTCAATACAAGTTGCATGCATAGACATTTAACCACCATGCATTTGCAAGCCTGGACTAACTACCAAATGTCCCTTAAGGTTGTAGCACCCTCGGCCAATGAAGCTAGTCAGCAACGCAACATCCCTTCCGGCAGTGTAGGGCCACCATTTTCCGCACCACCTGCAGTATCTGTGCAGGTTTCTTTGCCAGGCCAAAGCCGTCAGGGTCAGGGAATCACCAGTTTCGTAGTAGGAAACACTGCATCTAGGGCACCGGTGGCAACAATACCATCTCCCACCGTCTCTCAGTCTGCCATGTCCACCGGCACCCCCGCTAGTTCCACGATCTCCAGCTCTCCAGTCCAGCTCACCCTACATGAGACTATGGTTAGAAAAAGGAAGTACTTAGCCTCGCATCCGCGTACACAGGGTTTGAACGCACACATAGCTAGACTAATCTCGTTAGAGATGATGCCCTACCGGTTAGTTGAAAGCGAAGCTTTCAAAGCCCTGATGGACTACGCTGTACCACGCTACGAGCTACCCAGTCGACACTTTTTTTCCAGAAAAGCCATCCCAGCCCTCCACCAGCATGTTAAAGAGCGCATCGTCCATGCACTCAGGCAATCTGTGAGCACAAAGGTGCACCTGACAACAGATGCATGGACCAGTAGGCATGGCCAGGGACGTTACGTGTCCATCACGGCACACTGGTTAAATGTGGTGGATGCAGGGTCCACAGGGGACAGCAAGTTTGGGACAGTTCTGCCTAGCCCACGGTCTAGGAAACAATTGGCTGTAGCCGTTCGCACCCCCTCCTCCTCCTCTTCGTCCTCCTGCAGAAGCGAGAGCTCGTCCACAGACCGCAGTCGCACAACCACTCCATCCGCAGCTGCCACTGTTGCACACCAGGTCTCCCATTATGGGGCAGCTACTGGCAAACGTCAGCAGGCTGTATTGGCTATGAAGCGTTTGGGCGACAACAGACACACCGCGGAAGTTCTGTCCGAGTTCTTGCAGAAAGAAACGCAGTCGTGGCTGGGCACTGTAGATCTTGAGGCAGGCAAGGTAGTGAGTGATAACGGAAGGAATTTCATGGCTGCCATCTCCCTTTCCCAACTGAAACACATTCCTTGCCTGGCTCACACCTTAAACCTGGTGGTGCAGTGCTTCCTGAAAAGTTATCCGGGGTTATCCGACCTGCTCCTCAAAGTGCGTGGACTTTGCTCACATATCCGCCATTCGCCCGTACACTCCAGCCGTATGCAGACCTATCAGCGTTCTTTGAACCTTCCCCAGCATCGCCTAATCATAGACGTTGCAACAAGGTGGAACTCAACACTGCACATGCTTCAGAGACTGTGTGAACAGAGGCGGGCTGTTATGTTTTTGTGGGAGGATACACATACACGGGCAGGCAGTAGGATGGCAGACATGAAGTTGTCAGGTGTGCAGTGGTCAAAGATTCAAGACATGTGTCAAGTCCTTCAGTGTTTTGAGGAATGCACATGGCTGGTTAGTGCAGACAACGCCATAATAAGCATGAGCATCCCCCTAATGCGTCTGCTGATGCAAAGTTTGACGCACATAAAGGATCAGGCGTCTGCAGCTGAGGAAGAGGAAAGCCTTGATGACAGTCAGCCATTGTCTGGCCAGGGCAGTGTACAGGACGAGGTAGCGGGCGAAGAGGAGGAGGAGGACGAGGAGGATGATGGGGATGATTATATTTTTAATGAGGAAGCTTTTCCGGGGCCACTGGAAATTGGTGGCGCGGCAAGGCCGGGTTCTGGTTTTTTGAGGGACACAAGTGACGTGGATTTGCCTGAAACTGCCCCTCAACCAAGCACAACCGCAGATTTGAGAACTGGAACTTTGGCCCACATGGCGGATTATGCCTTACGTATCCTCAAAAGGGACACACGCATAACTAAAATGATGAATGATGACGATTACTGGTTGGCCTGCCTCCTTGATCCTCGCTATAAAGGCAAATTGCAAAATATAATGCCACATGAGAACTTGGAACTAATATTAGCAACCAAACAATCAACTCTTGTTGACCGTTTGCTTCTGGCATTCCCTGCACACAGCGCCCGTGATCGTTCTCACACGAGCTGCAGGGGCCAGCAGACCAGAGGAGTTAGAGGGGCAGAAATCAGAAGTGGCGTTGGCCAGAGGGGTTTTCTGACCAGGTTGTGGAGTGATTTTGCTATGACCGCAGACAGGACAGGTACTGCAGCATCAATTCAAAGTGACAGGAGACAACATTTGTCCAGTATGGTTACAAACTATTTTTCATCCCTTATCGATGTTCTCCCTCAACCGTCATTCCCATTTGATTACTGGGCATCAAAATTAGACACCTGGCCAGAATTGGCAGAATATGCATTGCAGGAGCTTGCTTGCCCGGCAGCTAGTGTCCTATCAGAAAGAGTATTCAGTGCTGCAGGTTCAATACTAACAGAAAAAAGGACTCGTCTGGCTACCCAAAATGTAGATGATCTAACCTTCATTAAAATGAACCACAACTGGATTTCGAAATCTTTTGCCCCACCTTGCCCGGCTGACACCTAGCTTTCCTATGAAAAGGTCTTGCCTGTGGACTATTCTGAATGCCTTTTCCAATCTCGTAATTTTCAGCACCTGATTGTCCAGCATACGACATGTTTACACCTCACTAAATGGCCAAACTCCCCACATGGGGCCGTGGTATCGACACTTGGCGACAGCACCCGTGAGAGTGCAGTTTGTCTGAAGAGGTGGGTGAGCCCGCTTTTGGTCGACGGCACTGCCATTGGGTCCCTCCTAGTACAATAAAGTGTCTCTGGCGGTGGTGGTGCGCACCCAACGTCAGACACACCGTTGTAATATGAGGGGCCCTGGGCCTGTACCGCCGGCCACAAGACAGTTTCCCCCCACCCCAGCTCAAACAGTGCTCTACCACTTGCAAAATTATCTCACAGCTCCACCAATGTTTAGTCTATGCGCTGACATCCTTCAATGCCTGCCACTGACAATACCATTGTATTGACATTTTTGTTATGTTAGGCCTTCGATGCCTGTCTGTGGTCACTCCTTCCACTAGGCCTCCACTGACCACACCACTGCTGCCCGTGTACCCCTGGAACCAATTTAAAATTGCCTACAGCCAGGCCAATTTTTTTATTTTAGGCCTTCGATGCCTGTCTGCGGTCCATTCTTTCAACTACTACTACACTGACCAGGTCACTGCTGCCCGTGTACCCCTGGAACCAATTTAAAATTGCCTACAGCCATGTGTTATTATTTTAGGCCTTCGATGCCTGTCTGCGGTCACTCCTTCCACTAGGCCTCCACTGACCACACCACTGCTGTCCGTGTACCCCTGGAACCAATTTAAAATTGCCTACAGCCATGTGTTATTATTTTAGGCCTTCGATGCCTGTCTGCGGTCACTCCTTCCACTAGGCCTCCACTGACCACACCAATGCTGCCCGTGTACCCCTGGAACCAATTTAAAATTGCCTACAGCCAGCCCAATTTTTTTATTTTAGGCCTTCGATGCCTGTCTGCGGTCCATTCTTTCAACTACTACTACACTGACCAGGTCACTGCTGCCCGTGTACCCCTGGAACCAATTTAAAATTGCCTACAGCCATGTGTTATTATTTTAGGCCTTCGATGCCTGTCTGCGGTCACTCCTTCCACTAGGCCTCCACTGACCACACCACTGCTGCCCGTGTACCCCTGGAACCAATTTAAAATTGCCTACAGCCATGTGTTATTATTTTAGGCCTTCGATGCCTGTCTGCGGTCACTCCTTCCACTAGGCCTCCACTGACCACACCACTGCTGCCCGTGTACCCCTGGAACCAATTTAAAATTGCCTACAGCCAGCCCAATTTTTTTATTTTAGGCCTTCGATGCCTGTCTGCGGTCCATTCTTTCAACTACTACTACACTGACCAGGTCACTGCTGCCCGTGTACCCCTGGAACCAATTTAAAATTGCCTACAGCCATGTGTTATTATTTTAGGCCTTCGATGCCTGTCTGCGGTCACTCCTTCCACTAGGCCTCCACTGACCACACCACTGCTGCCCGTGTACCCCTGGAACCAATTTAAAATTGCCTACAGCCATGTGTTATTATTTTAGGCCTTCGATGCCTGTCTGCGGTCACTCCTTCCACTAGGCCTCCACTGACCACACCACTGCTGCCCGTGTACCCCTGGAACCAATTTAAAATTGCCTACAGCCAGCCCAATTTTTTTATTTTAGGCCTTCGATGCCTGTCTGCGGTCCATTCTTTCAACTACTACTACACTGACCAGGTCACTGCTGCCCGTGTACCCCTGGAACCAATTTAAAATTGCCTACAGCCATGTGTTATTATTTTAGGCCTTCGATGCCTGTCTGCGGTCACTCCTTCCACTAGGCCTCCACTGACCACACCACTGCTGCCCGTGTACCCCTGGAACCAATTTAAAATTGCCTACAGCCAGGCCAATTTTTTTATTTTAGGCCTTCGAAGCCTGTCTGCGGTCCCTCCTTCCACTAGGCCTCCACTGACCTGTCTACTGCTGCCCGTGTACCCCTTGAACCAACATCATAAAATAAAAAAAAAAGTATTTTGCTTATAAAAAAGAAAATACTGGTGAGATATCAAATGCAGACATTTTAACATTAAAAACAAACACACAACTAAAATCTGGTACAGTACTAAAAATGGCCACCAGCTACAATTACTTTCTCCTGCAAGTAGTTAACTGAAAGGTTTTTTAAATTGAAAACACACATATGGCATCCACCGAGTGTTGTCCTGTCGCGTCTTCTTTATATTATTGCCGAGAAGATGCAAAACAATGAAAATAATAAAATCATTAATTACCAAAATAATAGAGAAAGTCAACACCACATTGCAAATAAACATTCATTCCAAATAAAGAAGCAGGGCGCGTCCGAGGGTGAGTATATACCTAATAAGAATATAATCACCCTCGGACGCGCAATGCTTATTTCCAACAGCCTTCCTTCCTAAGAATCAGCCCTTCCGTGGTGTAGAGAGACGTTGTGTTACACTCCAAGGTGTTCCCCAGGTTGCCTTTCCTGAGCTTCGATCTTCCGCCTCTCGTTTAGTAGTTGTTGGAAACTACGCTGCATTAGGCCTTCAAATTGGGTATGGGGTGTAGAGAGATGGTGTGTTCCACTCCAAGGTGTTCCCCAGGTTGCCTTTCCTGAGCTTCGATCTTCCGGCTCACGTTTAGTAGTTCTTGGAAACTACACTGCATTAGGCCTTCAAATTGGGTATGGGGTGTAGAGAGAGGGTGTGTTACACTCCAAGGTGTTCCCCAGGTTGCCTTTCCTGAGCTTCGATCTTCCGGCTCTCGTTTAGTAGTTCTTGGAAACTACACTGCATTAGGCCTTCAAATTGGGTATGGGGTGTAGAGAGAGGGTGTGTTACACTCCAAGGTGTTCCCCAGGTTGCCTTTCCTGAGCTTCGATCTTCCGGCTCTCGTTTAGTAGTTCTTGGAAACTACACTGCATTAGGCCTACAAATTGGGTATGGGGTGGAGAGAGATGGTGTGTTACACTCCAAGGTGTTCCCCAGGTTTCCTTGCCATTGCTTCGGTCTTCCGACTCTCGTTTAGTAGTTGTAGAAAAGTACACTGCATTAGGCCTACAAAATGGGTATGGGGTGGAGAGAGATGGTGTGTTACACTCCAAGGTGTTCCCCAGGTTGCCTTTCCTGAGCTTCTATCTTCAGGCTCTCATTAAATTGTGGTTAAATGGAACAACTGCATTTGGCGTACTAGTTGGTTTGGGGCCTACTATCGGTGTCTGCCACTCCTTGCTGTTCTCCTGGTTTCCTGTCCTGAAATTCCATTTTCAGGCTCTCGTTAAGTAGTTGTTAATGTTAGACTGCATTTGGCCTACTAGTTGGGTTGGGGCCTACTATCGGTGTCTGCCACTCCTTGCTGTTCTCCTCCACTGAACAAAGCTGTGCCGCCTGTTTACTACGGTTGCCAATTTTGAACTGCATTTCGACTACTTACTGATTTGGCCCTACTCTCTGTGTCAGCCTCTCATTCCAGTTGTCCTCCACTGCAATGCCCCCTGGTTATTCCTGTGTTACCAATTTTGAACTGCATTTAGCCCACTTTATTCTTTGGGCCTATATCTGTGTTTCCACTTCATCGTGCCCATTGCCCAGCCAGTGATAGATGAGTCTGCTGGTACATTGACCCATAACGCAACATTCCCCGTGCATGCTACACAACAACATTGTGACCCTGCTGAAAGTCAGGTTGCTCTTCCCGCATACCATACCACCTTACACGGGGACAAAGAGGAAGGTGCAGATGAAAGTGCAGGTTCCTTCATCAGGTGGGGGGAGGAATACTAGTTGGCGACGTCACTGGCACAGGGCCTCTCATAGTACGCAAAAGTGTTGCTGCCGGTGGGAGGCGCCCCCGCCGTGCAAACACACCGCTGTACTTTGAGGGGCCCTGTGCCAGTGCCAATGCCAACAAGTGGGCCCCCCCTGCTTGCTCAGGATCACAGCACTTGCAAAGTTGAAATACTTACCTCTCCCTGCTCCACTGCCGTGACGTGGTCCAGATTTCCTGGGCCCACTAATTACTTGAACCAGCCCTACCCCACACAACTTTAGCCAAATGACCCCCAATTTCAAATGCCTTCCAATTATTATAAGGTAAATTACGCTTGACAAGCTTCATTAAGAAGAATGGATGGTTTTGACATTAAAATGGGCACTCTAGGTGTTTTCCTGGCCCCCACTCACTGCCGACTATGCTGCCCCATTGACTTGCATTGGGTTTCGTGTTTCGGTCGATCCCGACTTTACGTCATAATCGGCCGATTTCACTCGACCCGACTTTTGAGATAGTCTGGTTTCGCGAAACCCGGCTCGACTCTAAAAAGGTCAAGGTCGCTCAACTCTAGTTCTCAGATGACAGCAACGACATCAAAACTAGAGTGGCCACTGCCAGGGCTGCAAATCCACCCCCTATTCATAAGAAATGATGGAGCACATGTGTTCTACGACCTATCCTAAGCAGTACGAAAAAAGAAATAAAGCCATCAGCACACCACCAATAGTAAAATGTTCATGGATTCAAGATGTTGACCAATTCACAGATCCTTGAGACTGGTATCCACGAGTAGACAAAGAATATGGGAAGGAGTGGTAGAATCCGGCACCGGCCAGATTCCCCCATTAATTCTCCCTGTCCTTTATCTTAAAGATAGGCCAATCGTAGTGGCTGCACCCCTTTAAGGATTGATAACATATAGATTGTCTAGATAGTATATGTATTATTGGAGAACTTTTTATCCAAAACCAAAAAAGACATTTAAATGGGTTGGCCATTTTATGTTTATTTTAACAAATATTTTGGAGCTGGGGACTTGACTTTATGTCACCTCTGAACTATAATTAATCTTTAATTCATTTCTTATAGAAATTCACACAATTTCAACAAACAAATCAGAAGACTGGGGACAGTTTATGAATATCTGCGATGTTATTAATACCTCTGCTGATGGGTAAGTTCGCATAAAGAGGCACCACATCTGCAACATCATTTGTATCAGCCATATGAACATAAAAGCTTTAGTGTTTTGCAGCGTATGTTTCAAGAGCAGAGATATGTGACTGAATTATAGAACGGTGGATTAGGAGAAATTTTTTAATTAATTCATTGCTTCTAATTCATTATTTAAACGCAAAGTAAAACACCAACGTACATTTAAAAAAAAATTTACAATAAATCTTCATGCCTTCCTTTTTTTTAACTTTGCTGCTTCTGTTGCAAATGTTGGAATTGGGTTATTTGTCTGATTTTTGGCATAATTCCTGGGAGTAAGAAGGAATAACTCATTTACTACTGTGGTAGATCGGCTCACTCAGCTGTACACGGAGGTAGACACGGGAGAACTGTCTCTTTAAGACCTTTGCTGGTTTATTATATATGCAACATAAACCATAGTGATGTCGAAATAAGCATGGCTCTTTTGAGCAAAACCAAGAAAATAAAACAAAGTGATAGCACAAAGTATAGTCCTTATAGTAGTGGGGATTCGCCCATTCAGGGTTTGCAAAAACACACACGTTTCAGGTTAGCCCAAGCACAAACACTTCTCTGCAGTTAGCCTCTCCAGTCACACTGAACACTGTATATCTCGGGATGCCTTCTATTTAAACACCAGACCACACCCTGGGGTGGAGATAAGGTGGACAACCTCCCACCCGGTCTATGGTTGGCCACAAAAACCCAGCCCTTAAAATGCCTGATTAATCCCTCTCAACACATAATGTGCTGGAGGAAATGTCTGGGTTCAGATCACTGAAGCTAATAGCCTCCGTGAAACAAATCTCCCCTACAGAACTTTGCCAGTGACTTTGTCACACTACGTAAACTGTACAACCAGATGATACTGAATCCTTTTACTTAAAATTGGATTTGTAATCATCTTCACCATTAATACATTACATTAGGTCACGGGATGCAGTCAAAGCTTTGAAGAAGAGGATAAACAAAAACTACAATCAGAAAGAAGTACGGTATTCCCTTTCTGTAAGTATCATTTAAAGGATTTGTTCCCTTTCAGAAAATGTTATATATGTACAGCTTGCTGCAAAAATGCAACTCTGCTTTACTTACCCTCCACAGGTCCAGCACTGTATATATGCCGCTGCCCTAGTCTCATTTGTTTGGCTGCAGCGGTGACATCAGTGAAGCTACATCACGTCAACATTGTTGCAGCCAATCACAAAGCCCAGCAAATCTCTGCTGATATACACAGCACAAGCTACTGAGTTTAGTGATTGGCTGCAGCCCTGCAACCAAATAATGGAAACCGGGGCAGCGGCGGAGGCACAGCGCTGAATATTTGGAACAGATTTATGAAAGAGGACAAGCCGTTTAAGAAAACCTAAATATGTAAATTGATTCATACTTTACAGTTATTCATGAATATTTAAAGGGGTTATCTACCTTAGAGAACTGCTAATCAACTCCCCCAAGGTGATAGTATTAACATACCCCAACAGAATTTTTGCTTTCTTGGCCTTTTTTCAGAAAATATGAATGATAACACCAAAACTTTTCCTCCACTCATGGTTAGTGGTTGGGTGAAGCCATTTATTGTCAAACTACTGTGGTTTCTCTTTTCAAATCATAATGACAACCCAAAACATCCAAATGACCCTGATCAAAAGTTCACATACCCTGGTGATTTTGGCCCGATAACATGCACAGAAGTTGACACAAATGGGTTTGAATGGCAACTAAAGCTACTGTGAGTTTTTATCACAGTCATTGGCAGACCATGTAATTCATGGCTGGGTTAGTACTATAGCGAACATCTCCCTTTTCAGCTGCACTTCACCTAGGTAGTAAAATGATGCCCATGAGTTTGATGTCCAAATGCCCTTAAGCAGACAGTGGGATTTTCTGGTTGTGATCTTGTTAACCATTTCTCTGTGCTTTCTCGACTTGAAATCTAGTTGCTGGAAATGTGCATGCAAAACTGCAACACCACATTTCAGTCCTTGGTCCTGAAGAAGGAATTCTGCAAGGATGTGCTGGTTAAACTCTTAAACCCCAAGTACAATCTACCAATCGAAATGCAAAACAGGATACTTCGCTTCATCAAGGTAATTATTTCATGAGTAACTGCTTTTGTGTGCCGCCGGCGGTTCGGACCGGACCGTTCAGCTGTATAGAAATACATGCAGCCTCACACTCCGGTCCCGAATGCCGGCGGCGGTGCTGGGTATTGATGTGAGAGACTGGCGCGAGTTTCTCGCATTGCACTCACAAGTGTGACCTCGGCCTAAGGGCTAGACTCGGTCAACTGTGCATGTGTTCCAGAATGGTGCGAAGAGAGTAAGCCATTGTCAGAAAATAAAGTGAAAGGGTGTGTTTCACCCAACTTCTGAAAATCGAGGCCCTCCCATACACAGGTGGTTGGCCTGTTCTGTTAAAATCGATGGGTTCAAATGCCATTAATCTGAAGCTTAACAAATGGGCCGATTCATCAGGATTGGCGTAGTCCACACCGGTCTTGCTGAAATAGATGGCACCACTTAATGAATTCAATTCACTTCAGAAAGTGGTCAACACTTAGACCTGAGTCAAACTGGTGAGAAAAAAGCCAAAAGTCATTAACATTTTTTGCAACTCAACTGTTGAGTAAAAAATTTGCAACTTTTCAAAGTTTTGTGGATTAAAAGCTTTGATGAATCAGCCCCACAGACTCCTATCTCTAGAAGAAAACATCCTCACTTGAAGGGAATCTGTCTGAAGGTTTTCGCTACCAAATCTGAGAGCAGCATGATGTAGGGAAAGAGACCCAGATTCTAGTGTTGTATCACTTACAGGACAGTAAGTTTTATCTGCTATAGATCTACCAGTCCTCTGAATGCTGCGCTCTGCATAACCCCGCCCACATCACTGATTGGCAGCTTTGTGTGTATACTGTGTATAGGCAGTAAGCTGACAATCAATGGTGTGGGTGGGGTTAAGTCACACATATGAATATAGAGGACTACATGGCAGCAGGTTTACTAAACCTAATCTCCTGATAAAGCAGCGAGTTAATCATAACTACAGCACAGTAAGTGACACATTGTTGGAATCAGGGTCTCTGTCCCTATATTATTCTGCTCTCAGATTAAATAGCAAAAACCTGCTGACATATTCCCTTTAATTCATTTGATTCCACACATAATAATGGCTCACTTCTGCTCCCAAACAGGTCTATACCCAAGTCACATTCATTATAATCATTGCTATGTTTCTTGTTCTTCCTCCCAGAGGTGGTCTACACAGTCACATGGGAATGTTGACGTCACAGAAGTCAAAGAGCTGTATTTGGAGATGATGAAAAAAGGAATCCAGTTCCCTTCTTTGGATGCTAGTGAAGAAATAACCACAGAAATGCAAAAGGTAATGCTGTGCAAATGTAACGCAATTCCCCCAATTCATTAAAGGGTTTGGCACCAATTGTTAAGTTCTAAAAAAAATCACAAAATATTTTTGCATTGCATACTACAGTATTTTTTTCTCAAAAACGTGCCACTTTTTGAATGCAGCTCTCAGAACACCGAACAGAGCGGTGTGAATGGCGCACATGCTCACAATACACATGTCACGCAGCCACTGACTCACTGCCGCTGCAGAGCGTGTGCGAACAGGCAATGAAGCTGGGGATGTACACCCAGAGTCAGTGCGCAATGTCGGGGAGCTAGTCGTCAGTGTAAAAGCCTGAGATTTACTCGGTGATTGTGTGATGTCCGGGCAGTCCACGCCATCATTCAGACTGGGCTGGGTGTGACTATTATGAAGAAGACCATGACTGGAACGATCGAAAGCCCCACCCATATGACTGAAAGACGGGTCTTCTGTGCAATTACCTCAGGATAAAAGATGTTTTTAACATAAATACTGGAGCATTTTTCTTAAAGGGAACCTGTCACCAGAAATAACACTATTAACCTGCACACAGGGGACTAATTTGCAGGTTAATAGCGTTATGATGCTGTCCAGCGCCTGCATGCAGTCGAATGAAGCTGGGAGAAAATGAACTTTATTCTCCCCGCCAACATTCGGTTTGAGTCAAGGAGGCGGGGGCGGCGCTGGATCAGTCACCACTCTGAGAATGCAGACCTTCCTCCTGGCCCTGACTGACACTCCCTCTGCATTGGGGCTCAGCTGTTAGTCAGAGCCAGGGGCGCTGTTACAATATGTACAGTGGGGCAAAAAAGTATTTAGTCAGTCAGCAATAGTGCAAGTTCCACCACTTAAAAAGATGAGAGGCGTCTGTAATTTACATCATAGGTAGACCTCAACTATGGGAGACAAACTGAGAAAAAAAAATCCAGAAAATCACATTGTCTGTTTTTTTAACACTTTATTTGCATATTATTGTGGAAAATAAGTATTTGGTCAGAAACAAACAATCAAGATTTCTGGCTCTCACAGACCTGTAACTTCTTCTTTAACCCCTTTCTGCCATTAGACGTACTATTGCGTCCATGTGGGGTGGGCTTTACTTCCCAAGGACGCAATAGTACGTCATATGCGATCGGCAGCGCTCACGGGGGGAGCGCCGCCGATCGCGGCCGGGTGTCAGCTGTTTATCGCAGCTGACATCCGGCACTATGTGCCAGGAGCGGTCACGGACCGCCCCCGGCACATTAACCCCCGGCACACCGCGATCAAAGATGATCGCGATGTGCCGGCGGTACAGGGAAGCACCGCGCAGGGAGGGGGCTCCCTGCGGGCTTCCCTGAGCCCCCCGCAGCAACGCGATGTGATCGCGTTGCTGCGAGGGTCTTACCTCCCTCCCTCCCTGCTCCAGGCCCGGATCCAAGATGGCCGCGGATCCGGGTCCTGCAGGGAGGGAGGTGGCTTCACAGAGCCTGCTCAGAGCAGGCACTGTGAAGCAGCCTGCACTCCTATCAGATCAGTGATCTGACAGAGTGCTGTGCAAACTGTCAGATCACTGATCTGTGATGTCCCCCCCTGGGACAAAGTAAAAAAGTAAAAAAAAAAAATTTCAAATGTGTAAAAAAAAATAAAAAAAAATATTCCAAAATAATGAAAAAAAAAATAAAAATATTATTCCCATAAATACATTTCTTTATCTAAATAAAAAAAAAAAAACAATAAAAGTACACATATTTAGTATCGCCGCGTCCGTAACGGCCCGACCTATAAAACTGGCCCACTAGTTAACCCCTTCAGTAAACACCGTAAGAAAAAAAAAAAAAAAAACGAGGCAAAAAACAACGCTTTATTATCATACCGCCGAACAAAAAGTGGAATAACACGCGATCAAAAAGACAGATATAACTAACCATGGTACCGCTGAAAACGTCATCTTGTCCCGCAAAAAACGAGCCGCCATACAGCATCATCAGCAAAAAAATAAAAAAGTTATAGTCCTGAGAATAAAGCGATGCAAAAATAATTATTTTTTCTATAAAATAGTTTTTATCGTATAAAAGCGCCAAAACATAAAAAAATGATATAAATGAGGTGTCGCTGTAATCGTACTGACCCGAAGAATAAAACTGCTTCATCAATTTTACCAAACGCGGAACGGTATAAACGCCTCCCCCAAAAGAAATTCATGAATAGCTGGTTTTTGGTCATTCTGCCTCACAAAAATCGGAATAAAAAGCGATCAAAAAATGTCACGTGCCCGAAAATGTTACCAATAAAAACATCAACTCGTCCCGCAAAAACCAAGACCTCACATGACTCTGTGGACCAGAATATAGAAAAATTATAGCTCTCAAAATGTGGTAACGCAAAAAATATTTTTTGCAATAAAAAGCGTCTTTCAGTGTGTGACGGCTGCCAATCATAAAAATCCGCTAAAAAACCCGCTATAAAAGTAAATCAAACCCCCCTTCATCACCCCCTTAGTTAGGGAAAAATTAAAAAAAATGTATTTATTTCCATTTTCCCATTAGGGCTAGGGTTAGAGTTAGGGCTAGGGTTAGGGCTAGGGTTAGGGCTAGGGTTAGGGCTAGGGCTAGGGCTAGGGTTAGGGCTAGGGCTAGGGTTAGGGCTAGGGTTAGGGCTAGGGTTAGGGCTAGGGTTAGGGCTAGGGTTAGGATTAGGGTTAGGGCTAGGGTTAGGGCTAGGGCTACAGTTTGGGTTGGGGCTAAAGTTAAAGTTAGGGTTTAGATTACATTTACGGTTGGGAATAGGGTTGGGATTAGGGTTAGGGGTGTGTCAGGGTTAGAGGTGTGGTTAGGGTTACTGTTGGGATTAGGGTTAAGGATGTGTTTGGATTAGGGTTTCAGTTATAATTGGGGGGTTTCCACTGTTTAGGCACATCAGGGGCTCTCCAAATGCGACATGGCGTCCGATCTCAATTCCAGCCAATTCTGCGTTGAAAAAGTAAAACAGTGCTTCTTCCCTTCCGAGCTCTCCCGTGTGCCCAAACAGGGGTTTACCCCAACATATGGGGTATCAGCGTACTCAGGACAAATAGGACAACAACTTTTGGGGTCCAATTTCTCCTGCTACCCTTGGGAAAATACAAAACTCGGGGCTAAAACATATTTTTTGTGGGAAAAAAAAAGATTTTTTATTTTCACGGCTCTGCGTTATAAACTGTAGTGAAACACTTGGGGGTTCAAAGTTCTCACAACACATCTAGATTAGTTCCCTGGGGGGTCTAGTTTCCAATATGGGGTCACTTGTGGGGGGTTTCTACTGTTTAGGTACATTAGGGGTTCTGCAAACGCAATGTGACGTCTGCAGACCATTCCATCTAAGTCTGCATTCCAAATGGCGCTCCTTCCCTTCCGAGCTCTGCCATGCGCTCAAACGTTGGTTTCCCCCAACATACGGGGTATCAGCGTACTCAGGACAAATTGGACAACAACTTTTGGGGTCGAATTTCTCCTGTTACCCTCGGGAAAATACAAAACTGGGGGCTAAAAAATAATTTTGGGGGGAAAGATTTTTTTTTTTAATTTTCACGGCTCTGCGTTACAAACTGTAGTGAAACACTTGGGGGTTCAAAGCTATCACAACACATCTAGATGAGTTCCTTAGGGGGTCTAGTTTCCAAAATGGTGTCACTTGTGGGAGGTTTCTACTGTTTAGGTACATTAGGGGCTCTGCAAATGCAATGTGACACCTGCAGACCATTCCATCTAAGTCCTCATTCCAAATGGAGCTCCTTCCCTTCCGAGCCCTCCCATGCGCCCAAACAGTGGTTCCCCCCCACATATGGGGTATCAGCGCACTCAGGACAAATTGGACAACAAATTGTGGGGTCGAATATCTCCTTTTACCTTCGGGAAAATACAAAATTGGGGGCTAAAAAATAATTTTTGTGGGAAAAAATTTTTGTTTTATTTTTACGGCTCTCCATTATAAACTTCTGTGAAGCCCTTGGTGGGTCAAAGCGCTCAGCACACATCTAGATAAGTTCCTAAGGGGGTCTACTTTCCAAAATGGTGTCACTTGTGGGGGGTTTCTACTGTTTAGGTACATTAGGGGCTCTGCAAACGCAATGTGACACCTGCAGACCATTCCATCAAAGTCTGCATTCAAATGGCACTCCTTCCCTTCTGAGCCCTCCCATGTGCCCAAACAGTGGTTCCCCCCACATATGGTGTATCATCGCACTCAGGACAAATTGGGCAACAAATTTTGGGGTCCAATTTCTCCTGTTACCCTCAGGAAAATACAAAACTGGGGGCTAAAAAAATAATTTTTGTGGGAAAAAAATTTTGTTTTATTTTTACGGCTCTGCATTATAAACTTCTGTGAAGCACTTGGTGGGTCAAAGTGCTCACCACACCTCTAGATAAGTTCCTTAGGGGGTCTACTTTCCAAAATGGTGTCATTTGTGGGGGGTTTCAATGTTTAGGCACATCAGTGGCTCTTCAAACGCAACATGGCGTCCCATCTCAATTCCTGTCAATTTTGCTTTGAAAAGTCAAACGGCGCTCCTTCCCTTCCGAGCTCTCCCATCCACCCAAACAGTGGTTTACCCCCACATATGGGGTATCCGCGTACTCAGGACAAATTGTACAACAACTTTTGGGGTCCAATTTCTTCTCTTACCCTTGGGAAAATAAAAAATTGGGGGCAAAAAGATAATTTTTGTGAAAAAATATGATTTTTTATTTTTACGGTTCTACATTATAAACTTCTGTGAAGCACTTGGTGGGTCAAAGTGCTCACCACACCTCTAGATAAGTTCCTTAGGGGGTCTACTTTCCAAAATGGTGTCACTTGTGGGGGGTTTCAATGTTTAGGCACATCAGTGGCTCTTCAAACGCAACATGACGTCCCATCTCAATTCCTGTCAATTTTGCATTGAAAAGTCAAACGGCGCTCCTTCCCTTCCGAGCTCTCCCATCCGCCCAAACAGTGGTTTACCCCCACATATGGGCTATCAGCGTACTCAGGACAAATTGTACAACAACTTTTGGGGTCCAATTTCTTCTCTTACCCTTGGGAAAATAAAAAATTGGGGGCGAAAAGATAATTTTTGTGAAAAAATATGATTTTTTATTTTTACGGTTCTACATTATAAACTTCTGTGAAGCACTTGTTGGGTCAAAGTGCTCACCACACCTCTAGATAAGTTCCTTAGGGGGTCTACTTTCCAAAATGGTGTCACTTGTGGGGGGTTTCAATGTTTAGCCACATCAGGGGCTCTCCAAACGAAACATGGCGTCCCATCTCAATTCCAGTCAATTTTGCATTGAAAAGTCAAATGGCACTCCTTCGCTTCCGAGCTCTGCCATGCGCCCAAACAGTGGTTTACCCCCACATGTGGGGTATTGGCATACTCAGGACAAATTGTACAACAATGTTTGGGGTCCATTTTCTCCTGTTACCCTTGGTAAAATAAAACAAATTGGAGCTGAATTACATTTTTTGTGAAAAAAAGTTAAATGTTCATTTTTATTTAAACATTCAAAAAATTCCTGTGAAGCACCAGAAGGGTTAATAAACTTCTTGAATATGGTTTTGAGCACCTTGAGGGGTGTAGTTTTTAGAATGGTGTCACGCTTGGGTATTTTCTATCATATAGACCCCTCAAAATGACTTCAAATGAGATGTGGTCCCTAAAATAAAATGGTGTTGTAGAAATGAGAAATTGCTGGTCAACTTTTAACCCTTATAACTCCCTAACAAAAAAAAATTTTTGTTCCAAAATTGTGCTGATGTAAAGTAGACATGTGGGAAATGTTACTTATTAAGTATTTTGTGTGACATATCTCTGTGATTTAATTGCATAAAAATTCAAAGTTGGAAAATTGCGAAATTTTCATAATTTTCGCCAAATTTCCGTTTTTTTCACAAATAAACGCAGGTACTATCAAATAATTTTTACCATTGTCATGAAGTACAATATGTCACGAGAAAACAATGTCAGAATCACCAGGATCCATTGAAGCGTTCCAGAGTTATAACCTCATAAAGGGACAGTGGTCAGAATTGTAAAAATTGGCCCGGTCATTAACGTGCAAACCACCCTTGGGGGTAAAGGGGTTAAGAGACTCCTCTTTCCTCCACTCATTACCTGTAGTAATGGCACCTGTTTAAACTTGTTATCAGTATAAAAAGACACCTGTGCACACCCTCAAACAGTCTGACTCCAAACTCCACTATGGTGAAGACCAAAGAGCTGTCAAAGGACACCAGAAACAAAATTGTAGCCCTGCACCAGGATGGGAAGACTGAATCTGCAATAGCCAACCAGCTTGGAGTGAAGAAATCAACAGTGGGAGCAATAATTAGAAAATGGAAGACATACAAGACCACTGATAATCTCCCTCGATCTGGGGCTCCACGCAAAATCAAACCCCGTGGGGTCAGAATGATCACAAGAACGGTGAGCAAAAATCCCAGAACCACGCGGGGGGACCTAGTGAATGAACTGCAGAGAGCTGGGACCAATGTAACAAGGCCTACCATAAGTAACACACTACGCCACCATGGACTCAGATCCTGCAATGCCAGACGTGACCCACTGCTTAAGCCAGTACATGTCCGGGCCCGTCTGAAGTTTGCTAGAGAGCATTTGGATGATCCAGAGGAGTTTTGGGAGAATGTCCCATGGTCTGATGAAACCAAACTGGAACTGTTTGGTAGAAACACAATTTGTCGTGTTTGGAGGAAAAAGAATACTGAGTTGCATCCATCAAACACCATACCTACTGTAAAGCATGGTGGTGGAAACATCATGCTTTGGGGCTGTTTCTCTGCAAAGGGGCCAGGACGACTGATCCGGGTACATGAAAGAATGAATGGGGCCATGTATCGTGAGATTTTGAGTGCAAACCTCCTTCCATCAGCAAGGGCATTGAAGATGAAACGCGGCTGGGTCTTTCAACATGACAATGATCCAAAGCACACCGCCAGGGCAACGAAGGAGTGGCTTCGTAAGAAGCATTTCAAGGTCCTGGAGTGGCCTAGCCAGTCTCCAGATCTCAACCCTATAGAAAACCTTTGGAGGGAGTTGAAAGTCCGTGTTGCCAAGCGAAAAGCCAAAAACATCCCTGCTCTAGAGGAGATCTGCATGGAGGAATGGGCCAACATACCAACAACAGTGTGTGGCAACCTTGTGAAGACTTACAGAAAACGTTTGACCTCTGTCATTGCCAACAAAGGATATATTACAAAGTATTGAGATGAAATTTTGTTTCTGACCAAATACTTATTTTCCACCATAATATGCAAATAAATTGTTAAAAAAACAGACAATGTGATTTTCTGGATTTTTTTTCTCACTTTGTCTCCCATAGTTGAGGTCTACCTATGATGTAAATTACAGACACCTCTCATCTTTTTAAGTGGTGGAACTTGCACTATTGCTGACTGACTAAATACTTTTTTGCCCCACTGTATATATGTATATAGTCTGTATGTATAATTGGAGCTGTGACTGAAGCAGCGCCGCCCCCACCTCCATGACTCAAACCGAAAGCTGGCGAAGAGAATAAAGTTAATTATCTGCTCGCTACATTTGGCTGTATGCAGACACCAGATAGCATTATAACACCGTTAACCTGCAGGTTAACCACATACCTGCAGGTTAAATGTGTCATTTCTCGAGACAGGTTCCCTTTAAGAGCAACATGTTAGTTATGTACATTGCATTAGTAATAAGACATTGGGGAAGGTTCAGTAAAGACAAATTACGTGACAGGTTCCCTTTAAGAGCAACATGTTAGTTATGTACATTGCATTACTAATAAGACAGTGGGGGAAGTTCAGTATCGACAAATTACGTGACAGGTTCCCTTTAAAAATGAAAAAAAAAGCATGGTGGACCACATTTTTACATACTCCTAAAAGGGATCAGACACTACCAGAACATAGGCCAAAGTGACCCTATCTGCTATAGTTAATGGTTTAGAAGGGCGTTTCGCACAATGCTTAGGCTGGTATTTCAGCCGGCAGCTATATCGGCCAGCTCTCCCATCAGAGGAGTGAGCGCTCGTGTGTTTTCCATAAGGGAGCTGTCTCCGACATGTCTGGTGGCAGTTTATTTCAGAGGGAACAAAAGGATCAATGGTCCAAAATTGGAAAAGACGGATCCGTAACTCCTGCGATTAATCAGTTGTCCGCATCTCCACATGCACATACGCAGATTGCTAAGCCCATCACTATCAGAGGGTTGAGCCAATATTAGATTAATGCATATCGGGGGCTTAAACGTCAGCCCAAGAATTGGGAACTGAAGACAGGGTCAGAAGGTCAATCAAAGATTGTTACGGAGTTAGGTCAAAACAGAGGCAGGCCAGGTAAGCCCAGGAAATCACAGAAATCACAGAAAATAGTCATACCTTGGCAAAGGAATGTTACTGCTCTGGACATGACATTGTGCCTATTGGGCTGTAACAAGGTGGCATGGGGTAGTAGTCATGGGCCAGTCCACTCAGCCACAGTCAGTGAGCACCCCTGCTCCTTGCACATAAATGGATGGAAGCAGTCCCAGCCCTGTAACACAGTCAATTACCTCCAGCACTCGGCTGCTCTCCACACAGGAACGGCGTTCTCCACATGTATCACACGGCACGCTTTGGTTCCAACAGTAGAAAACTTGTTTAATAAAGATGAAACAAGGAGATATCACTTCCTGCACTTTACCTGGCAAAAGATGTCACATCACAGCAGTAGCAGCAGAAGCTCCTATACAGCTCCTGGGAGCTAACAGTTTCTGGGTGGGCACTTTCTCAGTCCTGGTGCCCATTTCCATTGCCCGGGGGTTCAGGGCAGTACTTTTTTCCCTCCAGGGGAGTCAGCCTCCGGACACTGCAGAGCCTCTGGCCCTGAGCAAGACTGCCTGGGCACTGACTGGGAGACAGGAACTTCCTGACCCTTTGAGGCTGCTGATCCAGCCCCCTTAGTTAGCCTCCTACTAGCCCTAATCTAACACATGCCTCTGGCCCTGAGCAAGACTGCCTGGGCACTGACTGGGAGACAGGAACTTCCTGTCCCTTTGAGGCTGCTGATCCAGCCCCCTTAGTTAGCCTCCTACTAGCCCTAATCTAACACATGCCTCTGGCCCTGAGCAAGACTGCCTGGGCACTGACTGGGAGACAGGAACTTCCTGTCCCTTTGAGGCTGCTGATCCAGCCCCCTTAGTTAACACATGCATATTGTATATTACAATGCACAATAGTATAACAAAACAATGAAACATTAAAACACACAAACATTAAGACAATATCAGACATACAAACACAGCACATGAATAACAGTAATACATCATATTAACAGTAGTTTAAAGCCAAACCGTCAGGGCAATACATGGGGCACACATGCCCGGCATACAGGAGAGATGGAGCAACTGAGGGTCCCTGCCACCTCCTTACAGGGGTATGCTCACACTAGCATGAAGCATCCGATGATTATCTCATGTGAGAGAATCGGAGGCTATACGCAAAGGACACTCAGATCAAACACTGCTGTGATCGTGAGACAAGTGTCATTCTACTGTGATCTGATACACTTCTCCAGTGAGTGAGTCGGCAAATATCGGACAGCACTGGGATGACATCCGAGTGCAGTCCGATGTTTCACATGCACCCATGGACTTGCCATCTGCAGCATACAGTCGATTCAGCATCAGAAAATAAACACTAGTCGGCATTGTTCCATAGTATAACTATCTAATGAAAGATTGGATAGCACACGTTCCAGTTATACATTGGCTACTTGCCAGTGGTAGCAAGCCCTTAGATAAAGCTCTATGGTGGATTCTGTTCACTTTTATGTTATTTTTTTTCATATGGCCTGATACAAATTAGTTTTGTTGGCGTATGCTGTAAAAATGACAGGTTGTGACAAATGTGTATGAGGCTTTTTTTTCTATGGCTAATATGCCATTTATGATTGATGCCAACTTTGTAAATGAAAAGGACTTGCAGAAGTATACTGCATAATGCAGTATAGCCACATTATTGTCAGGAAAGGGGTTATATATGTGAATGGAGAATCCCTCTGGGTGCTGCACTCTTGCTTTGAGCACATTTCCTTTTTCTTAGCAATGTTCTCACTTGTACAGGTTATCAGAAAGTTTCTTTTAATTATGGTTTATTGAAGCAGTTAATTATGCCTATGTACTTGGATGTAATTAGATCTTTTTTATCTTATTTGCCCAGCTGCTTTGTTTATGCCATGTAATATATCAGCTGGTACAGGCATGGCAATGATTCTTCTGCTTTTAATAATTGTGTATGACAAACGACCAGCCATGCATTTTCTACACGCCGCTCTGCCATTAGGAATACAGAGTTAGAGCTCAGCTTTGGCTATTTTAAAGGAACATTATTTAAAGTACAGATTCCTACTCAGATTTTTGTACACCAGTCTATATCCAAAGCCAGGTTGGAGTAGGCCTCTCAATGAACTTGGCACATCTTCCAACTGGCCATGTGCCACCATCAGTAAATGTAGGCCATCATAGACACCGTACATTTCTGCTATACTTTACACCACATTTGTGGGAAATTACAGTGAATCCGTTGGGCCGCTTTAAGCCATGCCCCTTCTGATAGCAAATGCCCATTATTAACAGTTGTTGACGATGTCGAAAAAAAATACCAAATGTTGCTACTTTTTAACACCAGTTTTCCGGCAAATAATGCTTGATAAGATTTGTTGGCATTGAATAGCTTTGCTTACAACTGGAAGAGTTTTTCTCAAGTTGGTATGTTCAGGAGCAGACTGCTACTGGCCCTTGGCTTCCTGCTTTGCCAAGAGTGGTGTGCTCTTGAAGGTTGACACATAGTCCAGTGCGTGCCATGGCTTGGTCCAAACTAGCAGAGAGAGCTTTGCCTCTGTAGCATGGGACAAGTGCAGGGGAACTAAGGCTGGTCAAACCCAACATCAGAGGAACGTAAAGCATGGAGCTTTCCTTTCTTAGGTAACCAGATAGGATGGGACTACTAGAAGGCGGTAACCTTGAGAATGGAGAGGATGTCCTGCATTGAGCAGGGGGTTGGACACAATGACCTTTGAGGTCCCTTCCAACTATGATCTTTAATAAATTGCAAAGTTTCTTGGGTTTACAACCACTCTGCAATTTTACCTATTTATGAACTTGAGACAACCCCTTGAAGCACCTTCATAAAAGCTATAGAAAACACTTAGGTGTCCATGACATTTGGAGTTACAACCTCTGCTCATGGTAGTGTCAATCACCACAAATATGTTTCATACCAACCAAAAACAGATAATTTATAGGTTACTTTTCCTACCAGGCAGTTACATTTTCCCTATTTAGGCCTCATTCAGACTTCAAGGATTTTTCAAGTTTGCAAAAAAACAGCACTAGGGTCATCTGTGTCTTTCATTTGATTTTCATAAGTGTTTGGTCAGCATATCACTTTTTACTATTAGAGCTTCATCAGCGATTGTAACACATGAAAGAAATAAATAAATGACAAAGCTTCTCCTATACATTGCAATTTTAATCAAGGATATTGCACAGACTGCACGCAGACGCCACCCGTGTGCTGTCCATGACAAAGGCCATTGGCGAGTCATGCGTGATCCCCCCTTTACATATACTGTACCATACTTCACCCCTTTCTGTTATGTCTATGATTTTTAGACTTGTATGGATAATTTTAATCAGTGATTCTTATTAAAAAAAACAGACTTTTTTTCAGACATGAATTCTGCAAAACAGCATGGACATGTGAACCGCTCCATAGCTTATAATGGGCACTTGCTCTATCCACGACAACCATGGATAGAACATGTACATGAAAAAAGCAGAAGTCTGAACTAGAACTAAGAAGGATTTTCACCCTTGATATCTCCTGGTAGGGTGTCCATATACATTACATGTGATAGCTTATGTAGGGGAATCAGAGGAACAGCTGGTGATATAACTGGGTGCGCATAAAGAACCCTGAAAACTTACAGGTCATAGAAATGTATGATAGGTGTGTTCATCTTCCAGGCAGGAATCCATTGCAGTGGAAAATGTAATGTTAACACCCCGCCTAATGATCTCAACTTCCAAGGCACAGTAACATTTCTGTAACCCTGAAAAAAGTTGGGCACATTGGAAAAGTGCAAAGTTCTGAGGAAATGCCTCTGTTCATGGTGGGATTGAAGAAGAGCTTGAAATCAGTAAACTATGACAAGTATCAATACAAGTATGTAGGAGTACAGGATCAGAGGTGAGGTGACTTTTTTTACTTTTTTATATTAAATATAGCAGGCACAGATGTAACTTATGGCTTACCAGTGCAAAATCTTTGGGAGGGCCTCCTACCTACCATATGTAACATATAGTGCAGCACCCCAGGTAGCCGGTTGCTGCAGTGATGTTGCCTTCCCTTCGGGGAGGGTGATGTCATGCTTGGAGGCAAGGGGGATTCTTTCTATGAGGTAAGGCACTTACATTCAACACATCTGAATCTAGGCCAGGAGGGGGAGCTCTGAACCCAGATTCAGGGGAGCATCCCTTAGCTATATGGATCCAGGTCTGGAGGAGCCAGTCAGTCTTGGAGAGTGGTAGAGGAGAGAGAAGAGTAGAAGGACGTCTGGAGCAGACGTGGGGGCCGAGCAGCCACGAGGGAGCTGCTACCCCTGGAAAGTGTGAGAAGCAGAAGGAGAGTTGAATTGTGAAGGAGCTTAGAGGGAAGAAGCACAGTGGAGGAAAGGGCTCAGGAGGGGAACAGCGTAAGGACACCCTCAGAGCCAGAGCGCAGAAGCCGGGTCCCGGGAGCCCGAGATCGTGTTGTTCTCCAGGATGCGCAACAGACCCGGAGGGCTTATTACTATATGCCAATTGCCTGTAGCAAGCCTGAGGTGAAGCAGTAATCCTAAGAGCCGGGTCATCTAAGAGATCCTATAAACAGGCTCAAACTGCCTATTGTACAGACATCTGTCTTAGGACAGGAGAGAGGGGACCTTGTCAGCAAGCTTTAAGCCGCAGGGACCTCGCCATCTGGCGCAAGTAGGAAAGGCTTACGGATTTCACCTGAGGTGGAATCCCTTATTGCCTCCAAGCCAGCTGGACTACAACTACCCTACACCTGGTACCCTGGACTGAGGACTGCTACCATCAGTAAACCAAGTAAAAGACTGCAAACTCTGTGTCCTCCACATTCATCGGCATACACCATCTTTGCCACACACCTTGGTAGCCCTAGTGACCCCACTTCACCTGTGGGAAGCATCACCATCTTGCTGCAACAACATCACCCCAGAGGACCCCTTTAAGCAGCATCGGTCCCTACTGACCGAATACCACAGGTGGCGTCACGAACATAGACATTACAAATTCCCTTAAAAGACCTTCCCCTTTAATTGGACGCCAAGGGCCACGGACCGGGTCGCAGCCACCGTGACATCCCCTTTAAGACCGGACCCGCTACCGAGTACCCTGCAGCCCTGGTGGGGCGTTCCATATAGTACCTCTGCTTGCTTATGCATCAGAGGGACTTTAATCTCTTAAGGCACCAAGGCCCACTCTAATTGCCTGCAAGGGACGTTAATCTTACCCCGTGAGATAAAATACATTGGGGGTGATTCACCAACATCAACGATTCTCCTGCCAATGTTGATTAGTGGGTATATTGAAGTAGACACTCTAGGTTCATTAAGAGGCTCACAGGACACCTCTGAATGAATCAAACGAGGCGTGTAGTAGTGTTCCTAGCTATGTGCCTGCCATTATTCAGGTAACTGCCTTGTGCTGCACACCAGGATTGGGAACACCTGATTGGCTATCTGAAATTGATGACCTATCCTAAGGACAGGTGCAGACAGCCATACTATTGGTCAGAGTGCGAAAAAACAAAACATCAGATCGATGTTAGTCTATGGGGCTGTACCCATGTCAAATTTTTTCCTTCTACAGAGAATGTCTGTGGAAAAAATT
This sequence comes from Ranitomeya imitator, assembly GCF_032444005.1. Lineage (NCBI taxonomy): Eukaryota > Metazoa > Chordata > Amphibia > Anura > Dendrobatidae > Ranitomeya > Ranitomeya imitator. Next base: position 622,773,591 of record NC_091283.1, read on the forward strand.
GCTTCATGTCTGACTTTTATCCGATATTGTAATCGCACTCAGCCATGCAAGTCAATGAGTCTGTGGAAAATACCTGATCATCGGATAACATCAGAGTCTTGTACGATTTCCATGCACTGACACAATGGAGAAGATGGAGAAATTTTGCTCTCCATCTTCTCCTCAGTGTGCCCCAATTCTTTCATCCGGGAGAATTACTGACACTCTGATCAGAGTATTATTTGCATAATCATCCCCATTCTTTCAGATGAGAGACTCTATGGCTGTCTGCGCATGCCTTAAGGATCGATATAAAAGTACTGGACCACCACTTTTGGTGGTCTTTTTGTCACTCTATATTAGCTCTCTGACCGAGCACTCTGCCCTTCAGCATGTGTTGGATTTGAATAGCAACAGTGTCCTACCTATCCATAAAATCAGACTTGGAAGAGAAGTATTCGCATCTACCCAGGAATTCAGATTTCAGAGAGGTATTCACATTCGACACGTTAGGACCCAGCAGTTTTGAAACCACCTTGTTTTTCGGTTGTTGGTCATGCATGAATTGGCCAAATTAAGTGCTAAGTGTCTTATTTTTTCCTAGTATCCAGAAGCAGTATTGCTATTTATATTTCTTCTATTTTATATTGAAGTACTTTAGCACTACAGAGTGCCAAGTTTTTCATATATGCAATTTGGACCTGCATGACCATATGTGTGGTTTGGAGGGGGGAGTTGGAGAGGTTGATTATACTGACAGATTGCCTTTTTCTCACCTGCCCAGTGACTGATCCACTCTCAAAGACAAAAGAAGGCTATATGGAGGAACACAGGTGCAAACAGTCAGTGAGGCTACAAAAATTTAACCTACCCATACTGTCTGCAACTAACATGATTTGTATTAACTAACTAGGACTTACCACACACACATAGGAGAACATCCACTATCTAACTCAAGGGTCTATTAAGGACATATAATAGGAAAAACTGTAATCACACTCAGAGGGCACAGGAACAGAAATCCCTTGGTTCGTTGTATTCAGCAGCTCATTGCAGTTACTGGCCCTTAGCACCAAAGTAATAAACTCTCAGCTGTTGGCACAGTCACTGTCCTCATAACATGGTCTGGAAGGACCAAATCTTCACAGAGCAATCATTCCTGGATTAAATCCTTCACCTTTCCAGACCTATATTTATAGGACAGGCTTCTGGAGAAAATTAGATCAGTAAGTAATTTATCGTTGCATAGACATAACACAACAGTCTCCTCTCTAGTTGCCAATCCTAGATTGAACAGCAGAGAGATATATTTTTTAATTGTGTCTTTTTCTTTGTGTCTCTTTATCACAACTGTACAGTGTGCTATTGTTTTATGCCACATTTTATTGGTATTTTTGTGTTTTGCTTCTATGGTGCCAATGTTGGTCCCTAAGCATTTTTCAACATGTACCATACTTTGTGATTTATAGAGAAATAAAATGTTTTCAAGCACTTCCCGGGCCTATGTACTGGATTATTTGAAGAAATAAATTCTTTAAAGTAGATACTTTAGTGGAATGAAAAGATTTTTCTTTCTTGTGTAGTTTTATGAAGTTAAGAGGAATTTGACGCAAAATTTTGATGCTTTCTTTTGTAACAAATGTTTATGTCAGAGCTTCTCATCGGGTTATGATATATCATGCATAGAGTATGTGAGTACGTGGCAAATTTGCAGTGAATTTTTTGTAATCATTGCATATCTTTGCTGTCTGCAATCCAAAGGGGGAAATCTGCAGTGAATCCGCACAAACTTTCCATGATGAGATCAGCATGATTGGGTGAGAGTTTTGCAACCGCCTAATTTGCTGCAGAAATTCCACAGTGGATCAGTCCCTTGTTGACATAAATAACCGCTAAATACCTTATTCAACACACCTTATCATGGATATGACTGTCGTGAACCATAATAAATTGCTCACACTTACTTGTAAGTAGAGTTGAGCAAATTTTTCAAAATTTGTTTCCGATTACGATAGGCAGTGAATATTGTATTTGCAGTATTCACCGAACACAGCCGAACGTAGTGAATGGGAGAAAAAATGGACAAATATGTTCAGAATCGATCTTCAAAAATAAAGTCGGCATGAGTAGGGTGCCAATATGGCACAAATATGGCAAACTCAGATTCAGCGACCAACTCTGAACATATTTGCTCAACTCTATTTGTAAGGATTAGGAAGAAAAAAATTGTAGCATTCTCCATTGCATAACCTATTGTTTGCCACCTCAAGGGAACCCCACAGAGCAGCTCACAGCACTACATGCTTATTATATGGACTAAGGTGTGTTTATGGACCTTTAGGCTATGGTCCCACTATCAGTATTTGGTCAGTATTTCACATCAGTATTTGTAAGCCAAAACCTGGAGTGGGTGATAAATATGGAACTGATGCTCGAATTTCTAGAATACTTTTCCATTCCTGGTTTTGACTTACAAATACTGGTGTAAAATACTGACCAAATACTGCTAGTGTGATCGTAGCCTTAGACTCAATATTTTAAATCAAGGTGTCCAAATATCCTAACATATAGGAATATTGTTGGATTAAAAAAAGAGAAGATAATCAAAGGGCAGCATAAATCAGATCCTGGCTGCATGATGTCAGTCGGGTATGTTTTAAATATCTGGCTGGGGACCATAGCCAGAGATGAGAATAGCCCGGCTGCTGCCCCCGGCTGCTCCCCATACCACTATAGTTGATTGATAGATCTCTCTCATATGTGTACATCAGTAAATACCTGTAAAGTAATTAGAGCAGGGAGAAGTCGACCAAAGGTGACGCCGGACCTGTCTTTTCTCCGTCTATGGTCCCCAGATCCTTCAACTAAAAAAAATCAAGTATTATTACATTTTATACTGAAGTCTTGATCCTGAGTGAGCTGGAGTAAAATACATTGAATTCACTAAGAGCTTCTTAATGAATTTGTTGCTTGTTTCAGCTGGTGTTCTATGAGAAATGCACTAAAGGCATGAACTAGAGTACTTTTCTTCAATAATCTACTCCACTTTTCTGGAGTAATTTACAATGAATTTATCGCCAACTTTGCTAATCTCTGGCTCATTTTTCAAAAAGTTGGTGGGGCTGATATAAAACCTTTAGAAGAGGAAATATTTTTGTGTAACTGCAACAATTTTATACCAGTTTTCTGATGCAAACTGATGAATCGGGCCCAACATCTTAGATGACCTTTTCTTGCAATGAACATCACGTAAAGACCACAGCCTGCATAGATGACTAGTAGAAATGAGCAGACCAGAACTGTAAAGTTCTGGATTCATGCTAGACACCCAATGTCTGATGTTGAACTCCGAACACGGACATCTCACTGAAGTCCATTGTATAGTTGAGAGAGAGTTTACTACGACCATTTTACAGCATCAAAGTTTGGGTTCCAATTGGCTTCTATGGGGTTCGGCTTCAGTTCAAGTTCTGGTACCCGAATCAATCTTTGGACTGCAGTTCGACCAAACCCAACGAATCTGAACATCCAAGGGTCCGCTCATCCCTAATGACTAGCTTTTATTAATGATTATTCCTAGAGATGATGGACATATAAAACCTTAGATATTACAAGTATTTTCTATAGAAATCAAATATTTATTTCTTTGATAATACTGTACTCTAAAGGTTAAAGAATTCTAAAGCCCATTCTACGCCTGACCCTCTCAGCGGTGCTACAGGACACGTCCTATTTAAACAAATGCATTCATCTTATAGATTTCTTATGGAACTAGACGCTCATGGCTTGTTTAATAGCCAGAAGCAGCTGAGTCTGCAAGAACATTTTTATGAGCTCTGTGGCTGCTTTCATGCATAGCATCATAATTTTATTACATTACTTTAGAAACAAAGCCAGAAAGGCCTGACAGCATCTTATATACGTAATGTTCATTTTGTTAAGAAACGATTAGGGCACATGTACTAATTAGCAAGATCTGTATATCAGAACCTATCATTGCCTATCAGGGCCAGTTTTAGACAAAGTGGGGCCCTGGGCAAAAGTTTAAAGTGGGGCCCCAAATGCTCACATATTGCACAATCACAAAGAAACATTTCTGTTGTATTTACATGCGCTGAGATCAGGCCGTTAAACAAGCAACAAACAATATTGAAGCTATTCGATGCATGTCTGCTGGCTTTACACTGGCTGAGGAAGAATGATGAGGACAGATAGTCCTCGATTCAGTATAAAGCAGGTCCCATGTAGTACATATAGTATAATGCACTGACTATGATCTTGATAGAATATAATGAAGCCCCCTCAGAGTATAATGCAGCCCCCTTGTAAAGTACACTGCAGCCCAGCTCATAGAGTATAATGCAGCCCCCTCATAGAGTATAATGCAGTCCACCACAGACAGCATAATGTAGTCCCCTCATAGAGCATAATGCAGCCCCCTCAGAGTATAATGCAGCCCCACACACAGTATAATGCAGCCCCCACACACAGTATAATTCAGCACCCCAAACGCAGTATAATTCAGCCCCCCACACAGTATAATTCAGTCCCACCACACACAGTATAGTGCAACCCCCACACACACAGTATAGTGCAGTCTCCCACACACACACACAGTATAATGCAGCCCCTACACACAAAGTATAATGCACCCCACCCCACACACAGTAAAATGCAGCCCCCCACACAGTATAATGCAGCCACCATGCACAGTATAATGCAGCCCCCACACACACAGTATAATGCAACCCCCACACAGTATAATGCAGCCCCCTCCCACACACACAGTATAATGCAGCCCCCCACACGTACACAGTGTAATGCAGCACCCACTCACAGTATAATGCAGCCCCTCACACACACACACAGTATAATGCAGCCCCTTCACAGTATAATGCAGCCCCCACAAACACAGTATGGGCAGCCCTCCACACACAGTATAATGCAGTCCCCCCCACACACAGTATAGTGGAGAACCCCACACACACAGTATACTGCAGCCCCCACCCACAATATAATGCAGCCCCCACACACAGTGTAGTGCAGCTCCCCATAAACAATATAGTGCAGCCCCCACAAACTGTATAATGCAGCCTCCACACAAACAGTATAGTGCAGCCCCCACACATAGTATAATACAGCCCCACCACACACACAGTATAGTGCAGTTCCCCTACACACAGTATAATGCAGTCCCCACACATACACAGTAGAATGAAGTCCTGGCACACACAGTGTAATGCAGTCCCCACACCTACACAGTAGAATGAAGTCCCGGCACACACAGTATACTGCAGCCCCCACACACAATATAATGCAGCCCCCACACACAGTGTAGTGCAGCTCCCCCATATACAGTATAGTTCAGCCCACACAAACTGTACAATGCAGCCTCCCACATACACAGTATAGTGCAGGCCCCCACACACAGTATAATGCAGCCCCAACACAAACAGTATAGTGCATCCCCCACACATAGTATAATACAGCCCCCACACACACACTATAGTGCAGTTCCCCTACACACAGTATAATGCAGCCCCCACACATACACAGTAGAATGAAGTCCCGGCACACACAATATGGTGCAGCCCCCACACACAGTATAATTCATACACACAGTGTAATGCAGCCCCTCACACACAGTATAATGCAGCACCCCCACAAGCACACAGTATAATGCAGCTCCCCCACACACAGTATAATACATACACACATTTTACCTTTCCTCTTCATTTCCCCGCTGCTCTGGCTTCTACAGAGCATCTCATCAGCTCCACTGCTGGCTCATGCTAAGTCAGAGGCAGAGGTGGGTGATGGGAGAGGGAGCATCATCTGACGCTCTCTCCTCCATCACTGTTTTAAACTGCGATAAGTTGAATGCGGGAGGGCTGGCACCGGGCCCCCCTTACTCTCGGGCCCCATAGCAGCCACATGGTATGCCACTGGTTGGGGTCCCATGGAGGAGCAGGGGCCAAAGGCAGCTGCCTTGTCTGCCTGCCCCTAATGCCGGCCTGGTTGCCTGTTAACACAACAATTAAAACACTTGTGGAATTACACCTTTGGAGTATGTACATACAGCTTTTTTATTCAGATTCCAGCTAGATCCCATCTATTAGTATTAGAGATGTTGGAGTTTTATTTTTATACTGTTAATTTTCTCATAGGACATAGATTTAAAGAAGCATTCCCATCAAAGTTTTTATCCTCTCAAAGGGGCTATCCACTACTCGGATAGCCCCCTCTCAATCCCTATATCTCTCCCCAGTAAAATAATAACACCTATTCTAACCTCCTATGCTGGCGCCCTTCCAGCGGTGTTGGCATTGGCTCTCCCAGGGCTCGCGTGACATTGTTTTTGTCTTGTGATCCCTACAGCCATTTATCACTGGCTTTACGCTTCCTTTCTTTGGACTTAATTGACATCTGGAGGAAATAAAAGAGCACCCGCAGCACTCACTTCCTCTGGATCTCTGATTTGTCCGACGGTGGTTAGAGTAAAAACAGTGCCGGTTGGCTATAGGGATCGCGTGACATAATATTGTCACGTGAACGGTGCCAGTGCTAAATGTAAGTATCAGTGTTATTATTTTACTGGGGAAAACATAAGAATTGAGAAGGGGATGTTGGACTTTTGGACATGTGGAGAAAATTAGAGAGCAGTTGAAGCTCTCACTTCCGTCATATGTCTGATTTGTCCAAAGGAGAGGAGAGTTAAGTCAGCGCTGATTGGCTGCTGGAATCATGTAACATAACGCAACTCAAACATGTACACATCTACTGACCCAAAAAACAACTGAAGAGTCACTCAAATATTCTCAAAACTGTATAAATAAGCTACATTTGGGATTCTGTTCTGTGGAGAGATAAAGCAAAAATGGAACTTTTCTGGCCTATGGTTCAGCAGTATGCTTAAAAGAACACCTTGCCTACAGTGAAGCATGGTGGTAGCTCAGCGTTCATCTAGGGCTGCTTTGCAGCTAGTTTAAATGGATTGTCCACTACTTGGAAAACCCCTTCTCAATCATGTTCTACCAAGAAAAATAATAACACCTACTGACCTTATTTGCCAGCATAGTTCCATCAGTGTCAGTACTGGTTCTCCCAGGCCACACAATGTCACACGATTCGTGTGGTCAATCACTCTCACCGCCTTTGGACAATCAGACATCTGAAGGAAGTGAGAGAGCAGCCGTTGATTGACTGTAGGGATTGGGTGACAACAATGTTAGGTGAGCCCAGGGAATGCTAGTAGTAACAGCGATGGAACGGCACCAGCACTGGAGGTGAATGTAGGTGTTATTATTTTACTTGGTAGAAACGTGATTGAGAAGGGGTTGTCCTAGTAGTTGACATGACCTTTAACCCCTTTCCGACGTTAGGCATAATAGTATGCCCATGTCAGAATCCCTCCCCTTTATGTGGGCTCATGCCATGTTACATGTCAGCTTTTTTGAACAGCTGACGTGCTTCTAACAGACGCGAGTGGAATTGCGATCCACCAAAAGGCTGTTAACCTTGCAATCTCTGACAGTCGCAATTAACTTGGGCTACTGAAATCCTACCCATCGGTGACCCTGTCTTGTGATCGCAAGGTGGTTGGCACTCATAGCAAGTGAGCATTTCTGCTACATACAGGCGATCTGATCATTGCCTGTGTATAGCAGAGCGATCAGACAACTGCAGCTTCTAATCTCCCATAGAGACTATTCAAGCATGCAAAAAGTAAAAATAAATGTTTTTAAAAATATAAAAAAAATAAAAAATATGAAAGTTCAAATCATACCCCTTCACCCCCTTTCAACCCATCCAAAATAAAACAATAAAAATAAATCAAATATGCAGACATTTGGTATCACCGTGTTCAGAATCGCCCAATCAATCAATTAAAAAAAAGGATTAACTTGATCGCTAAGCGGCGTAACGAGAAAAAAAGTCAAAACGCCAGAATTATGTTTTTTTGGTCGCTACTACATTGCAATAAAATGTAATAATGGGTGATCAAATGATCGCATATACACCAAAATGGTATCAATAAAAACATCAGCTCGGCGCACAAAAAATAAGCCCTCAACCAACATGAGATCACGAAAAATGGAGATGCTACGGGTATCAGAAAATGGCGCTATTTTTTTTAATCAAAGTTTGAATTTTTGTTTCACCACTCAAACAAAAAAGAACCTAGACATTATGAACTCATAATGACCTGGAGAATCATATTGGCAGGTCAGTTTTAGCATTTAGTGAACATAGTAAAAACAAAATAAAAAAACAACTGTGGAATTGCACTTTTTTGCAGTTTCACCACTCTTGGAATTTTTTTCCCGTTTTCCAGTACACGATATGTTAAAACCAATGGTGTCGTTTAAAAGTCCAACTTGTCCCACAAAAAAAGCAAGCCCTCAGATGGCCATTTTGACCAAAATAAAAATAAAAAAAAGTTATGGCTCTGGGAAGAAGGGGAGCAAAAAACGAAAACACACAAACGAAAATACCTCTGGTCATGAGGGGGTTAATATACTTTTTTAGGGGTGATAGACTCCATTTAACAACAAGTATCCCAACTCTGGATCAGGGGATCATTACCATAGGCAGATGTGAATACAATTTGAATAGGGCAGATTGGTTTATCAGAATTGTGCCACAGGCACAAAGATTTGGCAAGTGTCAGATATCTGGTTCTGTCGACAATATGTAAAATAGATGAACATGCAGTATATACTACATTCTTCTATCTTTAGCTAACTTAACAAATGTATGTTCAGATGAACTTTGTCACACCACTGCGCTGTTGAGCCATTGGGTATCCTGGATGGCTTATTGTCCGTCTTTGATGTATCACCTTGTCAACAACTCATTTTCACCCATAGAACTTTTTCTGTTTTGCACGTGATGAAGATAAAACAAGCAAAAAAAGCTGGACTCTGCTCTAATCTGCATTTTTTAATGTCGCTGTTATGGTCCCCTAACGGAAAATGACTGTAGTCCTGGATCTGTCCCATGAAAGGCACCAGTAGTGCATGACAGCCATCATAGACTATAATTGGGTCCGTCGGGTTCTCTGTGCTGTTTGTCCTGACAAACTTGTGCAGTGTACTGTATCTTAGAGAATGTCACAGACAGAAAAAGGTGCAAATCACTACAATAAGACAATAAGAACAGCAAATAACTTGAGGAGATAAAGCAATGTATTTTTTCATCTGATTTTCAGGGCATCAAGAAAGTTATTTGCGATAGAACTACTACCCCATCATTTACAGATAAGTCTATGCAGCAGCTTTCATCTGAACAGGTACTGTCTGTATAACAGGGGGGTTTATTAAACCTCTACTTAGTTTTCATAAGCTATACATTGTTACTCTCCTGATATAAGCCATATAATATGACTGTCCTGACATAAACGATATATTGTGACTCATCTGATATAAACCATACAGTATACTGTGACTATCCTGACATAAGCCATATATTGTGACTCTCCTGACATAAACCATTTATTGTGACTCTAGTGACATAAGCTATATATTGTGACTCTCCTGACATAAGCCATATATTGTGACTCTCCTGACATAAACCATATATTGTGACTGCAGTGACATAAGCCATATATTGTGACTCTCCTGACATAAGCCATATATTGTGACTCTAGTGACATAAGCCATATATTGTGACTCTCCTGACATAAGCCATATATTGTGACTCTAGTGACATAAGCCATATATTGTGACTCTCCTGACATAAACCATATATTGTGACTGCAGTGACATAAGCCGTATATTGTGACTCTCCTGACATAAGCCATATATTGTGACTCTCCTGACATAAGCCATATATTGTGAATCTAGTGACATAAGTCAAATATTGTGACTCTCCTGACATTAGCCATATATTGTGACTCTTCTGACATAAGTCAAATATTGTGACTCTCCTGACATTAGCCATATATTGTGACTCTTCCGACATAAGCCATATATTGTGAATCTCCTGACATAAGCCATATATTGTGACTCTCCTGACATAAGCCATATATTGTGACTCTCCTGACATAAGCCATATATTGTGACTCTAGTGACATAAGCCATATATTGTGACTCTCCTGACATAAGCCATATATTGTGACTCTCCTGACATAAGCCATATATTGTGACTCTCCTGACATAAGCCATATATTGTGACTCTCCTGACATAAGCCATATATTGTGACTCTTCTGACATAAGCAATATATTGTGACTCTTCTGACATAAGCCATATATTGTGACTCTTCTGACATAAGCCATATATTGTGACTCTTCTGACATAAGCCATATATTGTGACTCTCCTGACATAAGCCATATATTGTGACTCTCCTGACATAAGCCATATATTGTGACTCTTCTGACATAAGCCATATATTGTGACTCTCCTGACATAAGCCATATATTGTGACTCTTCTGACATAAGCCATATATTGTGACTCTCCTGACATAAGCCATATATTGTGACTCTTCTGACATAAGCCATATATTGTGACTCTTCTGACATAAGCCATATATTGTGACTCTCCTGACATAAGCCATATATTGTGACTCTCCTGACATAAGCCATATATTGTGAATCTTCTGACATAAGTTATATATTGTGACTCTCCTGACATAAGCCATATATTGTGACTCTTCTGACATAAGCCATATATTCTGACTCTTCTGACATAAGCCATATATTGTGACTCTCCTGACATAAGCCATATATTGTGACTCTCCTGACATAAGCCATATATTGTGAATCTTCTGACATAAGTTATATATTGTGACTCTCCTGACATAAGCCATATATTGTGACTCTCCTGACATAAGCCATATATTGTGACTCTTCTGACATAAGCCATATATTGTGACTCTCCTGACATAAGCCATATATTGTGACTCTCCTGACATAAGCCATATATTGTGACTCTCCTGACATAAGCCATATATTGCAACTCTTCTAAAATAAGCCATATAATGTAATGTTGGTACTGAATGTTACTGCATCAAAATGTTTTCTGTTCTATAGATCGGTAAACTGTACAGTGAACTGGATATGGTGAAAATGAATATGAGAGTCATGTCAGAAATCTTGCTTGAGAACACCCCGGGAGCAGAGCTACAGCAAGACATGGACCTCTTGCAGGTATCTTCTCGTTTATGATTAGTGATCAGGATGGCCTACTGTCTGTGGTTCAGCAATTTCTGCATTATTGCACTAGTAGTTGAAACCAACCACACTTGTATTCTTTATTGCTTTATTATTATTATCTTTTCTTTAAAGGGAACCTGTCACCTCCAAAATCGTAGATGAGCTAAGCCCACCAGCATCAGGGGCTTATCTACTGTACAGCATTCTGGAATGCTGTAGATAAGCCCCCGATGTATCCTGAAAGATGAGAAAAAGAGGTTAGATTATACTCACCCAGGGCAAAGATACGTTTTCTGGAGGGCACCACAAAATACATACGGGGATGCATCTCCACAGGCTCCCCTCAACTCTCTTGGCCGTACCAGTCTTTGTCTCGCCGGGTCTGTATAGTGTTTCCAGCACCTCCAAAGATCGAGGCTCTGTACTTTTCTATCTTTTGCCCTCGACTTATTTTCACACCCATATGATATTGGGAGCATTTGTTCCCTCATATAAAGAGTAGGGTCTGCACTATTAGGGTGGGCCTCTTTTGCTGGTTCTTTTGGAGGCGTTTCAAACTGGTTTACATTAATGTATTATGCTACACTGTCCAGTAAGGGGATCTAGGCAGTATTATACTGCTGTTTTTCTAAATGATTTTCTGCATTTTTGCTTATGAATGTGCAATATTAGTCTTATGGGATAGTGCATTCTGCATGATACGCATTGATATCTTGGTAAATATTTCTATGTTATATATGTATGTTATGGCCTGTTGAGGGACAGCCTTAGGCTTTATCATAAGCCGCCTGGGTAGTTTATATGTCTATGACTTTTTAAATGCTTTTATTGGTACTTGTCTGTTGTGAATTCAATAAAACCTTTTGTATTTTGTAGTGATCCCTGTTGTGGTCTTTAGCTTTTTCTATGTAATAATAATTATAATCACTCAAGGGAGGTCCCGCTGCGGTGGGCATCACGGTCCGGTCCAGGGCCTCCCATCTTCTTATGATGAAGTCCTCTTCTTGTCTTAACGCTCCAGCGCAAGTGTACTTTGTCTGTCCTGTTGAGGGCAGAGCAAAGTACTGCAGTGCGCAGGCACCAGGAAAGGTCAGAGAGGCCCGGCGCCTGCGCACTGCAGTACTGCGCCTGCCCAGGTGAGTATAATCTAACCTCATTTTCTTATCTTTCAGGATACATCAGGGGCTTATCTACAGCATTACAGAATGCTATAGATAAGCCCCTGATGCCGGTGGGCTTAGCTCATCTATGATTTTGGGGGTTACAGGTTCCCTTTAAGCACCAGGGCACTGTACATATGAAAAAAGTGCAAACAGGATTTATGACACATAACATATGTTATATACTCATGTTATCTGCAACAAAATTGTACAGTTAGTATGAAGCGTCTCATACATAGAGCTGTGTTGCTGGATTTTCTGAATAGTTGGGTTTTCTAGATGCTTTAGAATATTTCAAATGTGAGTTTTGGTGTAGCAAGTATAGAGTATAAGGGATCTACTGGATAAATCGTAAGCCCCTATATACATTAGACTAATGTTGGCCAACAGTCTATGTGTATTGGAGCCCTGGACAATTGATTGTTGGGAAAGTAAATGATCCGACATGTCTAATTTCAAACTAGAGATCTTTTTGTTCTCCTTGAGATAAGCCACCATCAGACATGCCTCGAAGAGAACACAGGAGTTTTCAGCCTAGCGAGTGTGCATGTGTACGGGAAAGAATGCCGAGCTAGCTGTTGTCCGAACGATCAACCCAAACCATTGTACAGCCGTCTAATGTGTATGACGGCTTTACAGTTGGCTGTACTGTATGAGGAGTGAACAAGAGCAGACCAAAAAAGAAGGTTGTGGGAGATTAGATAATTATTAATTCTGTACCCGGGTTTAAATAAACCAAGACTTGAATTGCACCCACACTGTGGTTCTACATTTGAGTATATGGATGCTGAGTCTGCCCTGGTCCTGTCTGCTCCTCATCTTGGATATGGAGGTTGGAAAAAAAAATCTCACTGCACCTTATCTGTTAGCTACACCTCCATTCGCCTTATGTGGAGACAGAACATGGACAGCTTTGTAAGTCATTGTTAGTATTTTTAACTCAATTCTCTGGCTAATGGATATCCAGTGAGCAGATTTACAAGGAGGAGTGGCAAAGTAGTAATAAGGGAAGAAGTAGATTAACTATGCAGTGGAGTTGAGGTTGGATTTGAAGGGTGTAAAGGTGTGAACTGGAAGGTCACTAAGGAAAATATTGCAGCAATCTAGGCAGGAACTGATTAGGGAATGCACTACAATTTGTGTTGACTTAAAGTTAAGGAAAGAACAAACTTAAGGAAAGTTTTTAGTCGGAGAAGGCGAGAGGTAGAAAACATTTGAATGTGCAGTTTAACTGACAGGACAGACTGAGATAGAGATGGGCAAACCCGAAAAGTAAAGTTCGGCGTCCGTACCGAACACGTACTGTTCTGGCATGGACACCGAACATGGACTTCACCAGGGAGTCCGTGTTGCTGTTCAGGTTCGGCAGCCCGAACTCCGTGTGTTTGTTGTGCTGTCATGTGCATGACAGCGTGGCAAACAGCGCTTCTGATCGGCGGTAAAATCATCCCAGCTGGTCAGAGAGCTGCGATTCCCACTCTGTCAAAAGAAAGCGCGAACGCTCAGCTGTGATCAGAGATATAAAGTTTACCTCCGGTCACTGGTATCAGCTGATGGGACAACTGCTCCCATCATATGACACCTCCTGCCGCTAATAACAGTGAGAGCAGGAGCAGCAGATGGGAGTATTCATCAGCCGATCCTGTGTTGTAAATAAATAATTTAAAAAAAAATGGCATGTGTTCCCCTGTATTTTTGCTAACCAGCCAGGCAAAACTCACAGCTTGGGGCTGCAACCCTCAGCTGTCAGCTTCAGCAAGGCTAGTTATCAAGAGTAGAGGGGTCCCCACGCTCTATTTTTAATTATTTAAATAAATTATTTTTAAAAATGGTGTGAGGTCCCCCCCATTTTTGACAACCAACCTTGCTAAAGCAGACAGCTGGGGGCTGGTATTCTCAGGCTGGTAAGGGGCCATGGATATTGCCCCCCCCCCCAGCCTACAAATAGCATCCTGCAGCTGCCCAGAAAAGGCACAACTATTAGATGCGCCAATTCTGGCGCTTTGCCCAGCTCTTCCCACTTGTCCTGTAGCGGTTGCACGTGGGGTTCAATAACTTACAAAGTTATTTTCCTTCTATTAAAGCTCCTAGACCCTAATGTACACCCCTAAACTCCCCTAGAAAAGTATGGTGACCCAAAACAGTATGATACCCCATCTGCGACCCCTACAAAGGCCTCCATGCAGTATAATGGGCCTACCTACAGTATAATGGACCCCACATCTCACCACACTGTATAGTGGCTGCAATTAGTGCTCCAAACAGTATAATGACTGCAACACAGCCCTCCACACATTATTATCGACCCCACACTGTATGTAATTGCTGCATACAGTATAATAGCCCTCACATAGCCCTCCATAAAATATAAAGTCTCCCACATAGCCCTCCAAATATTATAATGGACTAATGGCCTATACATAGCCTTCTATATAGTATAAAGAGCTCCACATAGCTCTCCATATAGTATAATGGGTGTCATATTGCCTTCAATATAATATAATGCACTCCACAGTCCTCCAATTAGCATAATGGGCCCCACATAGTCCTCCATGTATTATAATACACCCCTACAGTTTTCCCATATAGTATAATGCTTCAGTCTGAGACCAGTGCTTTGAGCAGAGGAAGCTCTTGTACTTCTCAGACTCTGAATATACAAATCTTAGGCTTAGGGTCTGTTCCTCACAGCATATCTATGCTGTAATTACCTGTTCACTGCAAGAGGTCCTACTTCAATAGAGTTTAAAATGTCAGCCCTCTCTCGCTCACATCCCCAGTTATAATTAGTTTCTCACTCCCCCAGTTACACTTAATCCAATATGTTCAATGTGAGTACAATATGTCCCCTCTCTGGAGATGTCTTAATGGATTTTGTTTTTTCTCTGCGACATTCCATATAGTATAATGGATCCCTCATAGTCCTCCTAATAGTATAATGAACCCCATAGTCTTCCATATAGTATAATGCATATTTTCCTCCATATAGAATAATGCACACAACATAGTCCTCCATATAATATAATGGACTCCACATTGCTTTTCATATAGTATAATTAACCCCCAATAGTCCTCCATATGGTATAAATCACCCCCATAGTCCTTTATTTAGTATAATGTACCCTGTAGTCCTCCATATAGCCTAGTGCCCTCCCCATCATCCTCCATACAGTGTAATAAGCCCCACATTACCATTTATATAATATAATGGACTCCATATAGTCCTTCATATAGTATAATGCACTTCCCATAGTCCTCCATATAGTAAAATGCACCCTCACAGTCCTCTATATAGTATAACGCATTTCCCATAGTTGTCCATATAGTATAATGTCTATATAGTATAACGCATTTCCCATAGTTGTCCATATAGTATAATGTACTCCCCATAGTCCTCCATATAGTATATGTACCCCAAAATTCCTCCATGTAGTATTATACACTCCCAATAGTTTTCCATATAATATAATGCACCCCCTTTGTTCTCTATATAGTATAATGCACCCCTTAGTACTGCATACAATATAATGCACAGCCCATAGTCTTCCATGTAGTATAATGCACCCCCATAGTTCTCCATATAGTATAATGCACTCCCCATAGTCTTCCATGTAGTGTATTGCACTCCATAATCATCCATATAGTATAATGCACCCAATAGTCCTCCATAAAGTAAAATGCCCTCCCCATAGTCTTCCATATAGTATAATGCACCCAGTCATAATCCTCCATATGTTATCATTCACCCCATAGTCCTCCATATATTATAATGCACCCTCCATAGTCCTCCAAACAGTATTCTGGTGACTCTAATGTATTCACTGACTAAAAAAAACAAAAAGACATATACAATATTCACCTCTCCGCCTTGTTCCCCTGCTGCTCCGCTCTATGCAGCAAGATCTCTGAAGCTTTGTCTTCACTGCTCGATTGCCGCACTGAGACGTCAGATCTCAGGCACAGAAGGAGAATGATAGAGTAGGTAACGGACAGCTCCCTCTTTCATCATTGCTTTCAACTGTATCAGTATCCAGGATGCTGATACAGGTGAACCTGCGTTGCCAGGTGGGGGCCGACTCACTGGCCCCATAGCGGCCGCAAAGTCTGCCACCATTGGCAGTATGCCACTGCTTTCAACTGTATCAGCAGATTTTAGCTTCAACATGAAGTTGTATGGAATATTGTCTGTATGAGTATATTCATGCAAAACGATACACTGCTTTAAATTATCACTCCGGTGGTTCTTTTTATTGCAACACCACTTGAGTGGTGCAACTAGTCTAAGTTCGCTACCACTAGTATTATCCTTACCAGCCACCATCTTCAACTTTTATCAGCGCCACTCCGGTAGGTCTCCAGCAGGTTTTGATCTGTTGTATCGCTCCAGTGTTTGCTCAGCAATCCATACGTCACAAGTCAGTGTAAGTCTATGAGATTCAGACGAGGCCCTCATAGACTTACATTGAGAGCGTGTAACTATTACTTCTGACTTCAGGTCAGTCAGTAGATGCAATCACAAGATGGTGACGCCAGGAACAGCTGAAGAGAGCAGCTGCTTAGCATAATCCTAGGGTCAGAAAACATAGATTTGTGGAACCACTCCAGCGTTGAAATAAAAAAAATGCTGATAAAGTTTGTAGTCATGTACTGTGCAGTGCAAATGGAAAATTCATCATGTGTTTTTTTCCCTTTAAAGGGACCCTGTTATGTCCAGAAAGACTATTTACCTTTACCTGCAGTAAAAAGATAAGTTAAGGCTGAGTTTCTGGAGCTGCAGCTACAGGGAAAAAAGTGAACTTATATCCTCCCTGCAGCCACTTTGTTGCAGTCATTGGAGAGCATGCTGTAAACTTAGATTGGCTGCCTGCTTTTCACACACAATCTGCACACATACACTGTGGAAAAGGCTGTCATTCAAAGTGCCAGGGAGTGATTACAGCCTCATTCACTGTGTAGTGGGCAGTGATTGTAACCACACCCTGCACTGCCCTTATGAATGGAAGCGAGTGTCCGCACCGATGATACAATATCATTTTTTCCTCCCGCCGCTGTTCTAGTAAAGCATGCAGCCCTGATTTTAACGCTATGGGATGCGGATTAACCCTATATCTGGAGACAGTATTTTTGGATGTGGCAGGCTCCCTTTAAATAAACTTCTCTATCCCACATCTATCCCTTTCTCTAACCTTTCATGTTCAGCAACCCACTTTCTTATTTGAAATTCCTCCGGTTTCATCCTTTTATCCCATAGTCTATATTTCACCCTCCTCCTGTTTCTCGCTTCCTAGGTTGCTTTTCCCTCTGCAGACACATTTCTTATCTCTTGTGAATGCAGTCTTCTCTGTAACAATGTGGGAAGCACATTCTCTTATTAACACCCAGCTCCTAGCCCGGCATTACCTCCTGTCCGCTCACATATAGTCTAGATCAATGGTAGTCGCACTGCTTTGTCAGCTTACACAAGTCGCTCTCACTTCTGGGCCTCCGGCTCTACAAATGAGGATGCAGGATTGGAATTCATATCAGAGGCAGCAATTTACACTACCTGCATTGTCAGCAGTGAAACCTTCCCATCGTCACCCCATACAGTATTTACTTTGACATCTCCCAACAAAGAAATCTCTATGTTACTATCATGTCGCTTATTAAAGCCTGATCTCTGCTGAAATCTAACAGGAGCTGGAAAAAGTTTGCCGGGAAATGCAAGCCAGGATCTTACAGCTTTTGGAAATTGTACAAAATGAGGATGTAATCATTGAACTGGTGCAAGTCAATGATGACTTGAATAATATTTTCCTGAGACACACAAGGTAACTCGTTTACATTTTTATTATTTTCCTTCCGACAGCTGAGAGCGTTATCACTGCCATGTGATTAAAATTACGTTTTATTTAATAAACTTGCACTCTACTGTCCCATATTTTGCGTAAATTTTATTTTTACTTTTGGCTTTTCTAAGCCAATCCCGACCAGCATCTCCAAAACAGGCGGATCTTGGATGAGACGGGGCGTAGCAAGGGCCGTCCAAAACTTTAGTGCCGTAAATTATGCCAGAAATGTATTCCAGACCCTTCAGTTTTAAGATGTGCCAAATTTATTTAAGAGGCATGTGCCAAGGCAAAAGTCACTGGCAGGGAGCAGGATGTAGCAGCTGGGCCAGGAGCAGAAGAGAGAATGATAAATGCAGGGATGTGTGACTTCCTGTTTCTGCATAGAGCAGAGAAAAGAGAAGTATTAAGCTGGGTAGAAAGGAAAAATGAGCAATTGTAAGTACACAGCGCTGTATAATACAGTATGGTGATTGCAATATAGTAAGAGGATAAAAACTTTGATGGGAGTGCTTCTATAAGATTGGCATGCAGAATGCCAGTTTTCATAAATCAGGCCCATATTTTTTTTTCTTACTTCACTAGGGTACTAGAGTACCATTGCACAAAAAAAGTGACATTTCAAAAAAAGTTGCAAATAATCAATTATCAAGAAATCCACAAAAATGACGAAGACTGGAAAAAAAACTAGCATAAACAATGTGCAAACACCAAAGTAGAAATGCCTGAAATCACAACGTTTTCTTAAGTCACAAAAAGAACGATGAATTGGAGCCTTAGGCTTCATAATCTGCAGCCCAATTTCATCAACCGCCATGAACTAATGTGATAAATCTACGGAATTTTAAGACTGTCCAGTATAAACTTAGAGTGACTAAATATTGGACAGTTTTAATAAGGCTGGACAGACATCTGTCTGAGATGGTTTAGTGAATCCTGCATTGAGCAGGAGTTTGGATACAATGACCCTGGAGGTCCCTTCCAACTCTAACATTCTATGATTCTATGAGTCTGTTTGTAAATGTATTCCTACTAAATCGACAGTCGGTACTGAACTTAATGACAAGTGAAAACATAGTATTCTCAGCACTGATCAGCTTACTATTGTCAAGAAAATGAATTATTAGGCCCTGATTCATCAAGAGCAGTGATTTTACTGGGGCATGTTGGAGTCAGACACTCCTGATGCCGTGGCATTCACCTCCATATGCCTAACCACAAATTTTACATCTGCTCATTTTCGCATAGGTGGGAGAAACAGGAGTGAAAACGTCAAAACTCGGACAATTTTTTACAACGTTTCAAAGAAATTTAAAGCAGAATTCTGGCAAGATTGCATTGAATATTCGGTGTCATTGTTTTAATAAAATTAAAGGGAACCTGTCACCTGAATTTGACGGGACCAGTTTTGGGTCATATGGGCGGAGTTTTCGGGTGTTTGATTCACCCTTTCCTTACCCGCTGGCTGCATGCTGGCCGCAATATTGGATTGAAGTTCATTCTCTGTCCTCCGTAGTACACGCCTGCGCAAGGCAAGACTGCCTTGCGCAAGACTGCCTTGCGCAGGCGTGTACTACGGAGGACAGAGAATGAACTTCAATCCAATATTGCGGCCAGCATGCAGCCAGCGGGTAAGGAAAGGGTGAATCAAACACCCGAAAACTCCGCCCATATGACCCAAAACTGGTCCCGTCAAATTCAGGTGACAGGTTCCCTTTAAGCCTAGAGAGTAGTCCTATTTAGCTGTTGTCTCCAAACCTTCCCAACTCCTCCCTGTGGTCTGGACTGTCGGCACCAGCAATGAGCTTTGTCATTGTGTCCAGCACTGGAACCATCGATCAATGCCAATAACTTGGGACAGGCCACTGGGCACCAGTCATCTAACACATACTATTCAAGAAAGCAAAAAGCAACATTTTGACCCCAGGCTATTGCAGAGTTTGATCTGGCACTGAGAATTAGGGATGCCAAAGCCCGTACCCTCACCAATACTATCTTGTGATATGTTTCTGTGTCAGTAAAGCAGATAGAAATGTCTGCACACACTTTGAAGATTAATTTCTAGATGCTGTTTTCACTTCGATACAAGTTAGATTTTGTTTTATATTCTCACTCCTAATAAACCATCAAGCCAAGACCATCTTATCTAAATTATCCACTGGTATCTTGTGACAGTGATTAGTTATGCTGTAATTAGTTGCATATTTTTATCTTTAGTATAATTACCGCTTTTGCGCATTTTAGGTTCTTACGCAATAGAAATAACCAGATGACGAAAAGCAATCAAGATCAAAATGTGGTAAGGCAGTCACATTACTGTAATATTCTGCTCCTCTTTTTCTATTTCCTAAAAACGTATGAATAAACTGACAAGTAGGTGTTACCATTACCGTTAGGGGTGTGTCCCTACGCAGTTTGCTACTGTCAACACTGATTGGATAGTGACAACGGGCACACCCCCAACTAGTAACATCGAATTGTCAATTTAGACAGAGGAAAATCGCATTGCAGAATTCTAAGAAAAGACGCTTCCGAGTTTATGCATTAAAGATCGTATGATAATATTCTAAAACGACTACGCAGAGCAGAAGAACAACTTCTTTTATAAAATATTGCAATAATGAATGAGTATTCTTATTTTGATTGATGTGAGCCATTTGTATAATGTGATATTCACATTGTCCTTTCAGAGTGGGGTGAATCAGCCTTCAGCGCCTTCAAGTGAACTCATTGAACTAGACCAAGTGCCTAAACTACAGAACCAGAGTAATGGCTACCCTCCATCTGCTGCTGCTCTTCCTGCTTCAGTGCCAAGTGTGAACCCTCAGCAAGCTCACATTTTTGGTAAGGCTGGTTTCACATTTGCGTTTTTTGCCGCTGCGTTTTAGCGCAAAAAAAGCATGCGTTTTTTTTCTATACTTAACATTAAAAACGCATGCGTTTTTTTGCATGTGTTTTGCCGACGCATGCGTCGTTTCTATGCTTGCGTTTTGTTGCGGAAATACAACCTGTAGTAATTTCTAGCGGCGTTTTTTGCGGCAAAAAACGTATTGCTGTCTATGTAAATGCATGAGTTTTTAAGCACATGCATTTGCATGCATTTTTAAACGCATGCATTTCAATAGAAAAACACAAGAATACACACTGATAAGCCACCCCCCAACCCTAACCCTAACCCTAGGGATCCTAACCCTAACCCTAACCCTAGGGATCCTAACCCTAACCCTAGGGATCCTAACCCTAACCCTAACCCTAAGGGTAAGGATCCTAACCCTAACCCTAGGGGTTAGGGTTAGGATCCCTAGGGTTAGGGTTAGGGTTAGGATCCCTAGGGTTAGGGTTAGGGTTAGGATCCCTAGGTTAGGGTTAGGGTTCGGGTTAGGATCCCTAGGGTTACTAGGGATCCTAACCCTAACCCTAGGGATCCTAACCCCTAACCCTAGGGATCCTAACCCTAACCCTAGCTATTTCTGTTTATAGTGGGTTTTCTAGTTGATTTTGATGATTGGCAGCTGTCACACACTTCTCATCATGCGTTTCAATATCGCAAACGCAGGAAAAAACGCATGTAAACGCGTCAAAACGCTGCGTTTTTTTACCACATGCAAAATCGCATGCGTCTAAAAAACGCAGCGTTTGCACGCGTTTACATGTGTTTTTTGCACCACCTGCGTTTGTGTTAAAAACGCTGCGTTTTTTAACGCAAATGTGTAACTAGCCTAAGCAAGTATTAGTTTGGTCTTATCATAGAAATATGAAGCCCAATATGTCACGAAAGAACAATCTCAGAATCCCTAGGATCCGTTGAAGCGTTCCTGAGTTATTACATCATAAGGGGACGCTGATCAGAATTGCAAAAAATGGCCAGGTCATTAAGGTCAAAATAGGCTGGGTCATGAAGGGGTTAAGAAAACAAGAAATAGAATTGCAGTATTTTTTTGTCCATTTTGCCTTCCAAAGAGTGTAATAAAAAGTTATCAAAATTGTAAAACTTACGCCTCTTAGAATATTGTAATGCAAAAACAATTGCTTTTCATTTCTGTGCAAGAAAAAACATTTAAAAAAATATATACATTTCCTCTGGATAAAATTGTATTGGCGCACAGAATGAAGTTAATACTACTGTACTAGCCTGAGTACATGTGGGGGTTGCCTGGTTGCTAGGGAATCCCCACATGTAATCAAGCTGTCTAGCAGCCGCAAATCATGCAGTTGCGGCGACGAAAACTAAATCTCGGAGCAGTCACAAATACTCGGAGATCACCCAAGCGTGCTTGGGAAAACCCGAGCAACGGGTATATTCGCTCATCACTAATAACAATGAGAAATAACACGGAAAAAGTATTGAACACGATTACTGAAATGTATTTAATACTTTGTACTAAAGCCTTTGATGGTGATGACAGCTTCAAGATGCCTCTTATACGGAGAAACTAGTCGCATGCATTGCTCAGGTGTGATTTTGGCCCATTCTTCCACACAATCACTCTTCAAATCCTGAAGGTCCCGTTGGCTCCTTCTATGAACTCTGAGCTTTAGTTCCTTCCGCACATTTTCCATTGGATTCAGATCAGATGATTGCCTTGGCCATTCTAGCAGCTTTATTTTCTTTCTCTGAAACCAATTGAGAGTTTCCTTGGCTGTATGTTTGGGATCATTGTCTTGCTGAAATGTCCACCCTCATTTCATCTTCATCATCCTGGTAGATGGCAGCAGATTTTATCAAGAATGTCTCAATACATTTGTCCATTCATCCTTCCTTCAATTATATGAAGTTTGCCAGTGCAGTATCCTTAAAAATCAGCCCCACACCATGAAGTTCCCATCTCCAAACTTCACAGTTGGTACGGTGTTTTAGCATGGTGTGTATAATGGCATCCAAAGAGTTAAAAGGTACCAAAGTACACGTTTGGTATCACCCAGGCGAGAAGGACCCAACCTTTAAAACTTTCATGTTAGTTAACCCCTTCAATGAACAACGTAAAATAAATAAATAAAAACGTGGCAAAAAACATACCGCCTATAAAAAGTGGAATGAAATGCAATCAAAAAGTTAAATGTAAAAAAAAAATGGTACAGCTGAAAACGTCATCATATCCTGCAAAAAAAACCATGGTAGAGCGGAGACATAAAAAGTTATATCTCTCAAAATATAGCGCTGCATAAAAAAAGGATTTAAATTTGGTATTGCTGTAATCGTACTGACTCGAAGAATAAAATTGTCTTATCAATTTTACCACACGGTGGATGACGTAAAAAGACCCCAAAAATCAATTCCCGAATTGCTGATTTTTGTTCATTCTGCCTCCCAAAAATTGGAACAGAGATCTATCGAAAAATGTCATGCGCAAACAAATGGTACAAATAAAAATGATTTTTTTTTTTTTTTAATTTAATGACAGCAAGCAGAGATCATTTTTAGAATCTTCATTGACTGAATCCAGAAATCACATTTAATTCAAATAAACTCTATGAAATCCACCACAAAGAAATATTAAAGCTTTTTAAAACCACTCATTGTCAGGTGCCAGTGTCGCAGTCCATGCACGAATCGTAAGAGAGGCTGCAGGGTTCTTTAACAATTAAACTTCCAGCCTCTTCCATACCTAATCAATAGAGGTCTGTGTCCTCTTCAACGGGCCGGATAATTGGGCCCCTTAGGGCAGAAGAACGTCCTGACTTAGTGCTCAGGGACCGGATGCATATAGTACATGCTGAGTAAGCTTACACGTAGCTGGAATTATAATTAAACACCACATACTTGTCACATTAGAGAGTGTAAATGCCTTGTCCTTGTCACATTGTGGAGTCGCGGTACAAATAGCTGTCATAGAGCATATCCGTTCTAATGTAATGAGGACCTAGTACCGTGAGTGTTCCTGCTCGCTTATTAACTGATGCAATACTACAACCAGTCAATGCTGCAAGGCATTTGGATAGAAAGAACTAAAAGCTTTTTCCTCTGGGCTGAATTTAAAGGGAATCTGACAGCAGGTTTCTGCTACCTAGTCTGAGAGCAGCGCAATGTAGGAAAAGGGTCACTTAGTTTACTGTGTGACACAATCAGAGCTCTTAGGCTATGTTCACGTACCCAGTAATCATCCATGAGAACGAATCCAGCAGCAATGCATTGGCAAAAATAGTTTTGCAGACACAACCTTTTTTGTACATTTTTAAAAAAACTGATTTCAGTTGGATCCGTTTTTTTAGCAATGAAGTCAATGGAAAATTGATTAGCTAAATAGCCATCCATTTTCTTCCATTTCAAACTGATCCAGTAACACAAAAATGGATCCTTTTGAAATGAAAGAAAAAGGATGGTTGTTTAACGGATCCTTTTTCCATAGACTTGTATGTAAAAAAAAAACTGATCCGGTTGAAATCATTTTTTTCAGGATGGCAAAAAAATCGTGTCGGGACAAATTTTTTGTCTACGGATTGCTGCTGGATCCATTCTGAGGCTGTAGTCACAATGGCGACAAAAAAATCGGATGCAATAAGCTAGCGTGACTCCAGCCGAACAGATGATTACCGAACATGTGAACAGAGCCTTAGATGTATCATGTAACAGAGCTTAGGAAGCTAACTCTGCCCACTCTAGGCTCTGTATGTACATTGTCTATAGACAGTGAGCTGCTTATCACAAGAGGGGGCATGGTCGGACTGCTTGGCACAAGGCAGCTAATCAAGCAATGATAATGTCCTTGTGATACAATCCTCACTGTAAGTAACTGCACACAGCTGTTACATAGTGACACATAGCTGAAATCTGTGTTTTAACCCCTACCTCAAGCTGACCTCAGATTATATAACAAAAACATGCTAACAGATTCTCATTAAAAGTGCTTTTAAAGGGGCGGATCTAACACCATCAATGAGGGTCGATTAACTATATGCAAGTGCAGCGCCCCAGAGTCTTGGTCGTTGCAGTAATGTTGCTCTGCCGCTAAGGGGAGTGATGTTATGTCTGATTGCACTAAAGGAGTTCCACTGACCAGGTATCACAGTCACACATTACACTTCACACTCCAGCCACTAGGGGGAGCGAAAGGCACTATGTATTAGGCCACTCCTCACACTGGTAAAACTAGGGGTCGGATAGGAAGTTAGAACAGAACGCAGCCTGGGAGAGCTCCAGGGAGGACCTGTCAGGAGTGGGTTCCTGGCAGGTACCTAGCAGAAAGGACAGAACGTTACGGAGCCGCGCCTGCACTACCTTGCGGCGGCATCCTAAGGAAGGACACAAAGCAAAGGATATTGTGGAGAAGTGAGAAACGAAATCGCAGCACAAGGCGATATCCAGTAGGAGCCGTGCCCCGAGATCGGCAACATCCTACTGAGGCGCGTAGCCGGTGGCCGGAACACCGAGGAAGTGACAGACTCCAAGCATTACTTCGAACAGCGGCAGGACAGTTGATTTTAGGTTGGCTGTCTACCTTACATCACCTAAGCAGACATAGGGGGCAAAGTTGGTGAGGGGCGTCTCTAGGGTCCCAGAATAGCTCCGAGCCTTCCCGTCAAACGGGTGCGTCCTATCCACACAATAACTTGGGGGACGGAGAGCAAGAGAAAGAACAGATACGAAAGTTGCGAGGGCTATCCCGAATGCTCAGCAGGGAAGAACTACAACACACAGGCGCTAGTTGGTAGGCACTGATTTCCACCTGCAAAGGGAACTCTGGATGTGCCTTCGGACCGGCCGGACTCAGCCAGCCCTGTTAGCAGTGCTCTGGATTGCGGATCCCGAAGCCTTCAGTAAAAGGTAAAGAGACTGCAAGCCTGTGTCCTCGTTATTAACTGCGCCTCACATCATCGCCACCTACATTACTGGGAAGCCCTGGGGACATACTTCACCTGTGGGAAGGTATACCATCTAGCTGCCATTCCATCACCCCAGCAGAACCCCTAGCAGCATCGGTCATCCTGACCGTATAACACAGGTGGCGTCACGAACCCTTGACAAACTACATCACCCTTTCAATGGATGCCCCTTAGCAGGGTCCCGACCGGGTCCAGCCACCGTGACAACCCCAGCACCGAGACAGGGAGGACCGGTACCGAGTACACCGCGGCCCTGTGTCTGGGGGCGCTCCACAAGTGCTTGTATACAGGCCAGCCTGTTCAATCAGGTTTATTCAGATGTCTGTGTAAATCGTTTCTAGATCAGACCACAATGCACAGATTGCCACAGGCTTCCCAACTCAAGTGTGGCAAGTTGCAACTTCATATATTTCTATGAAGCTGTCATGCTCGGGTCGGGAGACTCCCAGCCAGTCTGTGCATTGCGGTCCGATCTCAGACTAAATTATACAGATATCTGATTGCACCCTTAGAGTTAGTGCAAATTAATTTGCTGGACCCAGTCCAGCAGCCAGGTTGGTAATTTCTGGCCACTGGACAAGAGAAATAAGAACTACCTCCTACATCCTGGCATCTATGGCTCTTCTTTGGGTTAGCTAGCCTCATGTTCCAGGCTGTCTAATAAAAAGCAGAACCATTGATGCTGGCAGGTAACAAGCGAATCTCCCGCGCCCATTCAGTGGCCAGAGATTACTGACCTAATTCCTGGATTGAGTCCTGCAAATTGATTTGCACTAGCTCTAATACTGATGGGAACAGAGAATACAATCAATATGTCCCCATATTACAGAATAATGTGATTGACAGTGTATCCTATGTGTGCATTGGATGATGTGCTGCTGATAATGCTGAATTTTATTCCGATATTAAAGTTTTGATCACCTGACGAATGCGTGTTTTCTGCATTTGTCATTCAGCACTGGCATGCTAACATGGGCCGATAATCAGGAATGGCTATTCTTATGAAAGCTCATTTACCAATTTTTAATCCACAATCAGTGCTTTGTGATAATTTTCATGATACAGCACATTAGGTTTAATTGCAGTCCTGTGTAAAATTGCTGATAACTGTTAACATTTCTAGGCCCACGCACCAAGTGCACGTGCTTTTGGTCCTTCAACCAGTGCCATTTATCTTTAGGTGTCAGACTACCATGGCTCTAATAGTCAGTATCATGCAACTTGTGGAGAAGTGTTTACAAAGGCATGATGATATCATAGGCTTAGTGTACTGTAAGAGGAAGCAGTGATATTCCTGAAGATGCCTTGCGGGATTTGGCATCAGTGAAGAGAGACTCCCATCTGCTAGTCAGATAAAATCAAGTGGATCCAATTGGTGCTGGAAGATTTGCAGGGGGAGTGACTTTGTGTGCTGGACCTCATCAGGTGACCCAGATAAGAGAGTTCCTTGATATAAAAGCCCTGAGTGCCAAGCTACAGGAAGATTTGGTGCCAGAGAAAAGAGCAGAGCAGACGCACTTCCGGAATGTCGCTGAAGCTGATGTAATAGGCCCCAATGGGAATTCTGCCACCAAGAGGTCAGTCACTGCCTGGCAAGACCCAGATTCCATTCATGAGGAGAGGACTCCAAGTTCCATCTGAGCTGGTCAGGAACGGGATTCACGCCCCACGTCGGCCAAACCTCAGAGACCGGGCATCGCCTGTCAAAAGCCAAGAGCTCATATCTTTTCTGCACCCAGCCCAAGAGATTTCTGCTGACGGTCAAGCCAAGAAGGTCCTTGAGGGAACTTCAACAGGAGAGGCACGACTGCGATTGCAAAGGAACAGAGTGAATGAGCAGGGTCATCACTTCCTGCTATAACCTTCGGTAACGGGGTCGGCTGGAATTAAGGCAATAGATTGGGAGGGGACTTGGGAGGCTCAGCGCACTATAATAGACTATGTCAGAGAGAAACTTGAGTCCTAGTGGGAAAACCCAGCGACCCCCGCTAGAGACAGATTGACATGGAGAACTCACGTGGTGACTTCCCTGAATGGGGCACCACCTTTGCTTAAGCTATACAGCGAAGGACTTTATCTGACATTCTAGGCTTAATGTTATTTGTTTAATTTTTTACTTGCTTTGTTATTGTCATTAATTGTTCAGAGTTAATTTAAATTACTATAAAACTACTACTGCCTTTAATAGTAATCCCTAATCCATTTAAAAATCCATAACCCATCTCTTTAATCTATCACTAACTTTTGGTACCTTCCCCTCTGCTTTCAAACATGCCACAATCACACCTATCCTGAAACAGCCATCTCTTGACCCAAACGCTATGTCCAGCTACCGCCCCATATCTTTGCTCCCATTTGCTTCCAAACTACTTGGGCAGCACGTCCATGCTGAAATTTCCTCTCACCTTGCAATGCATCTCTCTCTTTGACAGCCTACAATCTGGCTTCCGTCCCCACCATTCCACTGAGACTGCCCTGACCAAACTTATGAACGACTTACTT
This sequence comes from Ranitomeya imitator, assembly GCF_032444005.1. NCBI lineage: Eukaryota > Metazoa > Chordata > Amphibia > Anura > Dendrobatidae > Ranitomeya > Ranitomeya imitator. Next base: position 622,802,037 of record NC_091283.1, read on the forward strand.
ACAGCCAAAACTAACAGACAATTCTCTATACTCCTCCGTCTAGACCTGTCCTCTGCCTTCAACATAGTTGACCACTGAATACTACTACAAATCCTATTTGCCCTATGCTGGATCTCCTCATACCTTACCAGCCGCACATTTAGCATTTCCTACTCCCATACTACCTCTTCATCTTGCCCCCTCTTTGTTGGTGTCCCTCAAGGCTCTGTCCTAGGACCCCTTCTCTTCTCAATCTATACCCTTTTGCCTGGGACAACTCATAAAATCCTATGGCTTCCAGTATCATCTATATGCCGATGTCACTCAGATCTATCTCTCTGGCCCAGATGTCACCTCTCTGCTGTCCAGAATCCCAGAGTGTCTATCAGCCATATCCTTCGTCTTCTCCTCTCGCTTCCTCAAACTCAATGTGGACAAATCTGAACTAATTATCTTTCCTCCATCTCGCACACCTTTCCTACCTGATCTATCTATCACAATAAATGAATTCATACTTTTCCCTGTCCCTGCCTTGGAGTAACCCTTGACTTTGCCCTGTCCTTTAAATCGCACATCCAAGTTCTCGCCACCTCCTGTTGCCTCCAGATCAAAAATATTTCCAGAATCCGTCCTTTCCTCAACTCTCACTCTACCAAAATGCTTGTTCAAGCCCAAATCATCTCCCACCTTGACTACTGCAACATGCTCCTCTGTGGCCTACCTTCTAACACTCTCCCACCCCACCAGTCCATCCTTAACTCTTCTGCCCAACTAATTAATCTCTCTCCTCGCTAGACTCCTGCTTCCCCTCTTTGAAAATCCCTTCACTGGCTCCCATTTTCCCAGTGTATCCAGTTTAAACTACTAACACTGACCTACAAAGCCATCCATAACCTGTCTCCTCCATATATGTCCGAACTAATCTTTCAATATCTTCCCTCACATAATATCCGGTCCCTCCAAGACCTCCTTCTCTCCTCAATGCTTATTCGCTCCTCACCCAATCGCCTCCAGGGCTTCTCCCAAATATCCCCCATCATCTGGAATTCTGTGCCCCAACACGTCCGGTTATCCACCACATTTGGATCCTTCAAATGGAACCTGAAAACCCATCTCTTCAAAGAAGCTTACAACCTGTAATGACCACACGGCCACCTCAACACCATCGGAGCTACTGCAACCCTCGACCTACTGTCTCCTTCCCCAGAATCCTGTAGAATGTAAGCCCGCAAGGGCAGGGTCCTCTTCCCTCTGTACCAGTCTGTCATTGTTAGTTTGTTTACTGTGATATTTGTATTTTGATGTAACCCCTTCTCATGTACAGCACCATGGAATTAATGATGCTATACAAATAAATAATAATAATAATAGAAATATATGGATCACTGACTGACTGCCTTGCATTAGCTGTGCGTTGAATCCAGGTTCCTGCTTTACAGTACCGTGGGTATATATTAAGTAGCAGTGGATCACAAACTTAGCTCTGCAGCATCTGTAGCCATGACTTCTCTCCACCAACACATAACCTTTCTAAATGACCATTAAAAAGAACAGCCTGGCTCTCATGAGAACTCTTTCAATCCCCCTCTTTCCATTGTTGTGTGAGTGGTTTTCCACCTGCTGTGCACATTGCTATTGATCCATCTGAGTGAGTATTCAGGCGGAATGACCTTAATGTAAATGCACACACCTCTCCTGCTTTGCGTGTTGAGTTATCTACCGCAATGTCCGCCTCAGTGCTCGTATTCATCAGATATACAAAGTTCAGCAAGAAAACAAGTAATCGATTCAAATCTTAGTTTTTGCTGTTGCTCTAGCACACAGATAATTAGGACTGACAAGGTTTCTGAACCTGGCCTTTATACCAGTCATGATCACCCCAACACTGCCGATCACAATGACATTATGAATCATTACCATAAATTCTACTGCGCTGAAAGCGTGGGGCTAGGTGAGGAGTTATAACACGTCTATACGTTATCAGTCATACTTGCCATCTTTTCATATGTGTTTTGCATAAAGTGAAGTGAAGTGTGCCACCACAACCGTTTCTGCCCCCTACAAGTGGAGCACCCCTCAGGGCGTGGGATACTCGGTGCCGGGTCAGCACAGTTCTTAAAGGGGATGTGTCACAGCAGCGGTGACCCGGTCCGTGGCCCTGGGCGTCCAATAAAAGGGGATATAAGGTGTAGTGGATTATAAAGTCTAATGTAGTAATGTTCATGACGCCACCTGTGGTACTCAGCCAGGGATGGCCGACGCTGCTTAAAGGGATCTGCTGGGGCCGATGATGATGCAGCTTAGATGGTTTTGCTCCACTCAGGTGGAGCGGAGACCCCAGGGCTACCAGGACAGTCTAAGAGGGGTTGTAGATGTTGAGGTTCAGGAAAGAATAGGAGGACACAGGGTTTGCAGTCTCTTTACCTTTTAATTGCCAGTGCAGTCTGGGGCACAGGTTACAGGTGATGTTTGAAATCCGGGAAGCCTGGAAGCGGTTCGGAATCCACCTAGCCAGGTGGGTTTGGAAGCCTTCCTTTCTGCTCTGAATTCTAGATTTTTGATGCATTAGCTGTCCTCAAGTCCCTCTCTCAATCTGTCCCTCAGATGGAACACTACCAGCATGGCAGGCAGCTCGAGCCTTTTTACAGGTGTCCCTCTCTCGTGGTGGCTCCAGGCTCTATTCTGCTTCTGTGCCTTCAGGTGTAGCTGTGGCCAGGAGACTTGCAATCTTCTGCCCTCTGGTATCAGCTGTGGTGAATACAGTTCCCACACAACCTCGGACCCCGGGGTCCGGTTTCTTGCACTCAATCCTGGGGGTGAGCTTAATCGCAGCTCCACTCCCAGTTTCTCTCTCCTCATGTGCTTCTTCTCCCTTCACTGTCTCACACAGACTGACCTCTAACTCCTCCTCCAATCAAGAACTTATAGGGAAGCTACCCTGAAACCGGGTTTAGAGCTTTAGAGCTCCCCCTTCTGGCCTGGAGTCAGGAAAGTGTTGTATGGCAATGTTTATTAATGTTTATTATGATGGAATATAGGCTGAACTGGATGGACAAATGTCTTTTTTCGGCCTTACTAACTATGTTACTATGTTACTATGTTATGTTACCTGCCAAGGGGATTCCTTCTCGCTTCCAGGCATGGCATCACTCTCCCCGGAGGCAGGCGATACCACTTTGGCAACCGGACTCCTGGGGTGTCACACAAGTACTTCTGTCTGATGACCAGCTATCGTGGTGCCACAAACATGAAATGTGTTCACTAAGTGGTCCCAGGGGACTTCTGGGGTGCTTAACAAATTGCCAAATGCTGTAGGTGTCAGGAAGTCTCCACTTTTTCTGGTAGCCTCCCAGAATGTTGGCAAGTACAGGGCTGGGTGAGGATTTATAACTCTTCTAGTTATCATCAGTCATACTTGCCATTTGTTCACACGTCTTTTGCACTAAAGCGGCATGTGAAGTGTGGCGCCGCACCTTTTTCTGTCCTCTAGATGAGTATCTGACAAGGCATCCTGGTGCTACAAACATGAAATGTGATCACCAAGATGGACCAGGAGACTACTGCGGTGCCTGGATAACTTGTCAACTTCTCCTGGAGTCTGGAAGTCTCCACTTTTTCTAGTGGCCTCCCAGAATATTACTTTTTTTAAAACTAATATCTCATAGTTCCAGGATATCTGCAATCTATTTTGCTGGCTTCTAAAAGAGAGCTACAACATAATCTAGAATCTAGAAGCAAAAAACTAGGTTGAGAAGGCCAGTTATTATGATGTTCGGTTCATGGACTAGTTAAAATGGAAGCTGTCAAAAACTGTTTTTCCCCAAAACCATTCATATGGTTGTGTAGGCCTTTAAAATGCAATCTAGTTCAACCCTTTATGACCTCAAAGCCCTAGCAGCAGCGAGAATTCGAGTTTAGAAGTTGTGCCTGGAAGAGCATTAGGGCTTCTGGTATCTCAGCACTTCTCCCTGGCTGACTGACCTGTCAATCAGCCAGGGGAGGTGCTGCTAGATAGGAAATGAGGCTGAGGAGCTAGAGGTGCATCATCATGCCCCAATGCACTTCCAGACACAATTTCTCACTGTTAGAGCAGTACTTTGGGGGTCATAAAGGGATCTACAGGATAATTTTTTTAAACGGCTAAATAACCATATTAATGGTTTGGGGAGTAAATGTTTCTAACAGGTGCCCTTTAATGTTAGTGAGGGAGTCTGGACAAACACTGTTGCCTCCTCAGCATTTCTATACATTGCCTAGATAATCCTCAGTATCTAAATAATATTGTCCAACAGTGTATAGACAATAAAGTTTTGCAAAACCTGAGTATGAGAGGGATGATAGGCCCAAGATGGTGTCGTCTCAAGAAATATTGCCTCTTTTGCTCAAACTGTGCTAGTAGGAATTCATTTTCTGACACTTCTAATAGCTCAGAAATTAATACACTGGAAAACCTCTTTGAGTCGAAGTTTGCAAATATCAAACTTTACCAATGATATTGCTCTTAGCACAGTCAGCCATCTAAAACCTGCACACAAAGGTATAGTAGTGTAAATTTCAGCAATATCGTGTTCTGTATCTCCTAATGTGCTGGTGGTTGCCTTTATACATTTCCCCCATTGTGAATTCTATGGTATTAGATTTGTCAACTCACTTTATTTTTAGGGCAAGGACTAAGGACACCCATCTAGATTCTAGATAAAACAAATAAATAATTGTTAAGGTCCTTGCAGGAAAGGCCCTTCATAGCAACAGACTAGTTTGTAATTTGCTGGCCAGGAGGACAGGAGGCACAGTGACAGATCCCACAAAGACAATGAGATAAGTAGCAAGTGACAGACCCCACACTATAAATGGAGGGCAGGTAGAGTGATAGATCTCGCACTACACAATGAGCCAAGTAGTAATTGACGAATTCCGCTCTACACATGGAGGGCAGGTAGAGAGGAACAGATTCTGCACTATGCAATGAGACAAGTAGCAAGTGACAGTCATTACACTACACAAGGAGGGCAGGTAGAGAGTGACAGATCCCACATGAGGCAAGAGAGAGAGACACAATGAGGCAAAAAGCAAGTGACAGACCCCACACCACAAATGGAAAGCAGGTAGAGAGAACAGACCCCGTACTACACAATGAGGCAAGTAGCAAGTAACAAACCCTGCACTACACATGGAAGGCAAGTAGAGAGTGACAGGTCCCAAACTACACATGGAGGGAGGTAGAGTAACAGACTCCACCATTTTACATGGAGGGCAGATAGAGAGTGACAGTTCAAAATATATCATGGCGTGCAGATAGAGAGTGACAGATCCCACACTACACAATGAGGCAGATAGAAGGTCACAAACATCACACTACACATTGAGTGCAGGTAATGAGTGGCATATCAAAACATATAATGGATGCTCACTTGCTATAGCTATAGCCAACTGCTAGGCGGTGCTCATAGCAATCCGACTATGACAACCACAGAGGTCTGCTACAGACCCTGGGTTGTCATGCTAGCCCATCAGCAATCCGCGGTCATCTGACATGGGCGTCGATGAGCGCGCTTCCTGTGCAATCGTGTTAAATGACACTGTCAGAGATTGACAGCGACATTTAATAGGTTAACAGCTGCGGGTGGATCGCGATTCCACCTGCGGCTGTTAGGGAAACATGTCATCTGTTCACCTGGCAAGTGCCGTAAAAGATCTGGACTCAGCGCCGGAGCTCATATCAAAGGGAAAGACCCAACATGTACAGCGCATGTGGTGAAGGGGAAATGGAGCGCCCCCAGGGGCTAGGGGAACTCGGTACCAGGTCCTTCTGTTCTCAAGGGGGATATCATGGTGGCTGACCCGGTCCGCGGCCCTCAGGAGGTCCGTTATAAAAGGGAAAGGTCTTTAAAGGGATAGAGTTTGTGTTCGTGGCACCACCCTGTGGTATTCGGTCAGGGTGACCGACGCTGCTTTAAGGGGTCCGCTGGGGTGATGTTATGGCAGCTAGATGGTATACCTTCCCACAGGTGAAGTATGTCCCCAGGGCTTCCCAGTGTGTAGATGGTGGATGGTGTGAGGTGCAGTGAAGAGCGAGGACACAAGGTTGCAGTCTCTTTACCTTTTTACTAAAGGCTTCAGCATCCACAGTCCAGAGCACCAGATCACAGGGTAGGCAGAGTCCGGCCGGTTTGGAGGCAAATCCAGAGTCCCCTTATCCAGGTGGAAATCAGTAGCCTTCTTCCAGGGCCGGCGTCAGCACCCTGCATACCCGGGCAAGCGCAGGGGGCCCATTCAGGGCCGGGGTTAGGGGCATGCAGCTGCCAGTTCCTAGGGCCCCCGCTCCCCCAGGGGCCCTCAGCTAGCGGCACATCACGCAGCCACTATGGGGCCCCTGTGAGGCAGGGGGGCCCGCCTGCCACCAGCGCCACTCCCCTGCTGCATTGAACTATACCGCCGTCTGCCGGTAAAGTTCAAAGCAAATGATGGAGGAGAGAGCGTCACCTGACGCTCCCTCTCCCATCATTCCCCGCTCTGCCTCTGACACTGCGGGTGCGCGATGACGTCATCGCGCACTCGCTGTGTGCCAGGCAGTGCAGCGGCAGCAGCCGAGACGGGAGCATGGAGTAGCGCGGTCACGTTGAGAGGTGAGGAGTGTTTTGTTTGTTTTTTTTAACTATAACAATGAGTGCTGGACTGGACTATGGGGCCATTCTTGGGGGTAGGGGGGCTGTGTTGGATACTACATGTCTGTGCTATATACTACATGGCTGTTCTATATACTACGTGGGCCGTGTTATATACTACGTGGGCTGTGTTATATAATATGTGGCTGTGCTATATACTATATGGGCTGTTATATGCTATGTGGGCTGTGCTATATACTACATGGCTGTTCTGTATACTACGTGGGCCGTGTTATATACTATGTGGCTGTGCTATATACTATATGGGCTGTTATATGCTACATGGGCTGTGCTATATACTACGTGGCTATGTTATATGCTACGTGGGCTGTTATATACTACATGGCTGTGTTATATGCTACGAGGCTGTGTTATGTGCTACGTGGGCTGTTATATACTACATGGCTGTGTTATATGCTACGTGGCTGTGTTATATGCTACATGGCTGTGTTATATGCTACGTGAGCTGTGTTATATGCGATCATAAATCGTGGTATGTGTTAAAGGGGGGCCCACTGAGACACTTTCGCCCGGGGCCCTCAAAAACCTGAAGCCGGCCCTGCCTTCCTCTAGCGCCTAGGTGTTGTAGTACCTTATTGCTGAGCCTCTCATAAGGTCCTCACAGCTGTTGTAGATGTTCTAGATGTTATGTTTCTCTTTCTGTCACCCTGTTGGATAGGACAACCCATATGACCGGTGGCCTGAGGCTTTTTACAGGGAATCTATCATGCCCCGGCCTCTCGTGGGTGCTACCTTGCCTCCTGGGTATGGGGCGGATTAGTAACGTGAAATTAGCTGTCCTGCTGGTCTCTGGAGCAAGGCATAAAGGCTGTTGCTCCCTCGGTGTTCCGGCTACTGGATCCTGCGCCTCAGAAAGAGGCAGCCTGTGCAGGGCAGAACTCCTTCTGGTTTCCACTCCTTTTGCTATGACTTCTTCTCACTCTCTACAATACAGTTCTCTGTTCGTGTCCTTTCTTAGGAACTGCCGCACGTGGCGCAGGCGCAGCTCCGTGACCTTCCGTCTAGGCCTCTGACAGGATCCCACCCCTGTCAGGGACCAACTAGCTGAGCCGAAGCTCAGCCAGCAACTGCCTAACTTCCTCTCAGGCCACCAGTTTTACCTAAGTGTGAAGAGTGCCCTAATAAATAGGAGCATAGCTCCCCCTGTTGGTCTAGAGTATGAAATGTGTTGTATGTTTGTGGAACCTGGTGAAGAGATCTCATTTATTGCCTCCAAACGTAACATTACTCCCCCCTAGAGGAGAATGATATTACTGCAACGACCAGGACGCTGCAGTAAAAAAAAGTAATAAATACTGAAAGCATTTTACCTAGATGAGGATTGCTGGAATTTAGCTTTATTTTGCTCTGGATCCAGTCTGGACAGTGACAGACCCTGCAATGTTAGAAAATGGTTCACATATCACTCTGTGAACAGCACTCCCAGGTTGACGTCTCTACATAAACCATCTGTTTAATGTGAAGACCTGAAGGAGTTTACCTATTAAATAAAAGTCTTATTCTACACAAAGCTGTATGTGAGATTTCAGCAGTTGTCAGAGTAACCCACGTGAGTGGCTTAATTATCAGGCTCCGGGAGATGCCATAGCACTTTGGATTTTTCCTTGCCTGACCTAAGAACTGGTTACCCAGGAAACGGAATTTCTTGAAAATGTATTTCATATTCAGTGTATTTTGCATTACATATCATTATTGTTGCAAATTGCACATAAACTTTACAGCCCCATCGATGAATGTAAGTGTAACCGATGGGGCGGCCATGGCCAATGGTCGCATCTGCAACCTGCCACACTACAGAAAAAGGTGGAGCCTGGCTAGGTGTGTGTGCTGTTACCTTAGCGAAACGTCACTTCAGACCTCATGCTGCTGCTTGACATGGCAGGGCAGGACCCTCCTTGGAGTGCCACTGCATCTTCATTTCCCTATAGGAGAACACATGTCCCAGCCTGGCCATCTTCTCCTCTATTACCCTCAGGTCTGGCTACTACACTTTATATTCTTCTCTAGTATAGATAACATTTGTTGTAGGCCTCACTTGCCCCTTAATCCTTGTTTACTTCAGAACATGCTATCTGAGTTTGGTTTCCCTTCTTCGCACAGAACAACCTTTTCAATGCAGGTCTGCTAATATTAGGACTATAAATCCTTCTCTTTTCAATACTCTTCCCTATCTGCCTAACAACAGGAAACTGTGTTTTCTATGCTGACGTAACTTCTCCCACCATGGGCTGTCTGTTGTGAATTCTGTTGTCAAGCTCCCACCTGTGGTCATGAATGGTACTTCGGCTGGTTCTGTCCATGGGCTTCCTCTGGTGGTTGTGAGTGGGGCTGCGGCTTCTGAGGTTCCTTCCACAGGTGACGAGGTTAATTCGTTAGCTGGCTGCTCTATTTAACTCCACTTAGATCTTTGCTCCATGCCACCTGTCAATGTTCCAGTATTGATCTAGTTCACTCCTGGATCGTTCCTGTGACCTGTCTTCCCAGCAGAAGCTAAGTTACTGCTTGTTTTTCTCTGGTTTGCTATTTTTCTGTCCAGCTGGCTATTTTGATTGTTGTCTTGCTTGCTGGAAGCTCTGGGACGCAGAGGGAGTGCCTCCGCACCGTGAGTCGGTGCGGAGGGTCTTTTTGCGCCCTCTGCGTGGTCTTTTTGTAGTTTTTTGTGCTGACCGCAAAGCTGCCTTTCCTATCCTCTGTCTGTTCAGTAAGTCGGGCCTCACTTTGCTAAATCTATTTCATCTCTGTGTTTGTAATTTTCATCTTTACTCACAGTCATTATATGTGGGGGGCTGCCTGTTCCTTTGGGGAATTTCTCTGAGGCAAGGAAGGCTTTATTTTTCTATCTTTAGGGCTAGCTAGTTCCTTAGGCTGTGACGAGGCGCCTAGGGAGCGTCAGGAGCGTTCCACGGCTATTTCTAGTGTGTGTGATAGGATTAGGGATTGCGGTCAGCAGAGTTCCCACGTCTCAGAGCTCGTCCTATATAATTAGTAATTATCAGGTCATTCTGTGTGCTCTTAACCACCAGGTCCATTATTGTCCTGACCACCAGGTCATAACAGCTGTCCCAATAGTTAACCATACCCGCTAGTTAGCCAAGTCCTGCAGGCCACAAAATAGATAAAACATCTTTCAAAGCCTGGCAATGCATTATGTAAGGAGGAAGATCGTGCTGTGGGTACCTGGATTATGCCAGGTCCGGAACTGTCGAGGCTGTGTGGCGTCCCAGGGTCCTGGTCGTCGCAATAATGTCGCTTTCCTCTCGGGGAGAGTGATATTACGTTTGGAGGCAAAGAAGGATAACTGCATCCAGGTATCACAAACATGCAACACATTTCACACTCCAGGCCACCAGGGGGAGCTTCTGCTCTATTTATTACGTCACTCCCCACATATATATATATAACTAGTAGTCTGTAGGGAAAGTTAGAAAGTTCCAGACAGTAGTCTGATGAGGATGGAGGGTCCAGGGAGCTGTGCATGCCCTCAGAGCTGCAGTTCCCAGAAGGAGACATTTTGAAGGAGAATTGTATTGTAGTGAGCGTGGAGGGAAGCTTAGTGAAGGAGTGGATACTAGAAGGGAATCAGCCCTGTTCAGGCTGCCTCCTTCTAAGGCGCAGAATCCCTGTAGCCGGAATACCGAGGGAGCACGGACCTCTATGCCTAGCTCCAGAGACCGGCAGGACAGCTAATTTCATGTTACCTGCCCGACCCACACCCAGGAGATGCAGTGACAACTAACGGAGCCGGATCATCTAAGAGATCCTGTAAACAGGCTCAAGTCACTTGTCATACGGGTTTTGTCTTATCCTATATGGGGGACAGAGAGAGACTTAACAACTGTGAGGACAACACTACAGCGCAAGGGAAGGCTACTGATTTCCACCTGGATAAGGGGACTCTGGAATTGCCTCCAAACCGGACGGACTCTGCCTGCCCTGTGATCTGTGCTCAGGACTGTGGATTCCTGAAGTCTTCAGTAAACCAGGTAAAAGACTGCAAACCTGTGTCCTCGTTCTTTACTGCACCATCCACCATCTCCCTCTATCTACCTACTGGGAAGCCCTGGAGACATACTTCACCTGTGGGAAGGTATACCATCTAGCTGCCATAACGTCACCCCAGTGGACCCCTCAAAGCAGCGTAGGTCACCCTGACCGAATACCACAGGTGGCATCACAAACATAAACTTTATTCCCCTTTAAAGACCTTTCCCTTTCATTGGACGTCCCAAGGGCCATGGACCGGGTCGCCACCATGACATCCCCCTGCGAAGTAACGGACCCGGTACCGAGTACCCCACTGCCCTAACTGGGGGCGCTCCAGCTGCATCCAGTGTTGCCGTGGGGAAAGAATAGGGGACCGGACGGGTCGCATAACCTGGGGAGAGGGGGCGTGGCTAAGCCGAGCAGTGTGTAAGAAGTGCGGGAAAGAAGTCTCAGTTTCCCGCCGGCAGCGAGAGCAGAGGCAAGTGTGCGGTGCACTCTGCAGTGTGAGAGACAGCACGGAGTTGAGCCACGGCAGAACTTTCGCGTAAGTGCCGTTAATCCAGTGAGTGTGCAGAGCGCCGCGCGCCCTGCAAAGCAGAGTACAGTGCTCGCTCGGAGGAGCAGGTGCCACATGCAGGACCCTGAGGTGCGTTCCCCATTGCTGACAGACATGCAGCAGCACACCTGTTGTACAGAGGCTCCTGCAGTGCTCCCCATTTTGGCTGCACAGATTTATGGGCCAGGGGCTCAGTGGGCAATACCTGTGACAGCCCGTTGCCGCCAGAAGCTGGACCGTGCTTTGTTGGAATTCTTCTGCTGACACCACGCCGGCCAAGGCCGGTACGCCAACTCCCATCAGACTGTGTGTGGATAAGGACCAGAGAAGACTACGATAAGTGCCATTTAAATATCAGACTGTTGAGTTAATCCTTTAACCCCCCCTTCTTTATTGTTCATCGCTCATTGTTTATTAACTCCCTGCGAGGAGACCACTGCCATCTCTCTTGTTAAAAAATTAAATAATATTGTTATACAGCCTTGTTTTGCAATCCCTGCGTTACTGCATTCCTGCACCTGCTTACACATTATATAACCGTACAGTCGCGTGTAAAAGTATTCACCCTCCTTGGCATTTTCTGTATTTTGCTACCTCACAACCCGGTATTTCACAGTTTTTTTAAAGGGAAGGTGCCATCAAACAAAAATTTTTTTCAGAAATTGTAAAAATGTAAAGAATTAATGATTACATTTTCTTAAAAAATATTATCATTTGTTTATAATTTAGTAAAATATGAAAAATAATTTGAAAAGTTTTGGAATTTCCACTTTTCAACACTAGGGGGAGCAGCTGCTGAAATTTCAGAAAAACCTAGTGTACAACTAGCTCACATTACTGCACTGCAGTAATTATGGGCGGAGTCTGCTGACCTGTGTGATGTCTCCTCTCCTCCCCTTCTGGGTGTTTGCTAAGGGATTAGAGAGGATGATATTCAGGAACCCAGTGAGGAGCCATTTTGTTGGTGACTGCAGAGTATGGCTGCCGTCACACTATCAGTATTTGGTCAGTATTTTACCTCAGTATTTGTAAGCCAAAACCAGGAGTGGAACAAATAGAGGAAAAGTATAATGGAAACATATGCACCACTTCTGCATTTATCACCCACTCCTGGTTTTGGCTACAAATACTGAGGTAAAATACAAACCAAATAATGATAGTGTGAAGGCAGCCTTATACTGACAAGTAGACGGTCACCGAGGATGGCAGGCAGCAAAAGGATTCTGGGAGATATGTGGTGGAGGGAGCAGGGTGACAGCAGCACAGAGTATTTCAGGAGAGCAGTATGCTGGTCTATGGGGGCCCCCTGTTCAGTGCGCGGAGCAGCCAGGGATTGTACCATAGAGCGCTGTCTTTTATACACATGGATGGACCGTCTGCTCCACAGAAATCCAGGAAACATTTCTGCGGATTGATGGCCTGGTCTGATCCAGACTTTGCATGCAGACCCCATTCCCCTCCTCAGATCCTGTCTTCTCCATCCTGTCCATGTGTGAAAGCGAGGCGACAGGCGCAGTCCGGAGTGACGCTGGGAAGGAAATGTAGCCATATAGTAACGATAAAAATGAGACCCCTCTCTTCAGCTGCCTCACCAGCCTTCCCCTGACTACACCTAACTGGAGGTCATGCTTTACCCTCTATTACCCCAGACCTGCGTGCAGGTGCTCAGCCAGAACCACCGTAGAATGGGTCCGCTTTCTGAAGATAATACTGCCATAGTGTTCTCGCATAATACCGCCATATAGATCACACACAATACTATCAAATAGCTCACACAATACTGTCATACAGTTCTCACATAATACCACCATATAGATCACACATAATACCGCCAGTGTTCTCACATACCACCATATAGATCACACATAATACCGCCAGTGTTCTCACATACCACCATATGCTTCTCACATAATACCACCATATAGATCACCCATAATGCCGCCACATAGATCTCAGATGTATTGTAAATAAAGACTCGGCCAGAATAAAGTCCTTTATTAATCTTTTTTATACCATACCGAACGCATAATCCTCGACTCCCTCATCTCCCACAACAAAACATAATAAACCACAATGGGGAAAGACACGCAGGGGGGAGAGGAGTGCATAGGAGAGGATTAGATACTGACTGCTGAGCCGTGTATCTAATCCTGTCCTGTGTGATACTGTGCTGCGCCGTGTATCTAATCCTATCTTGTGTGATACTGTACACAGGACAGGATTAGCTACACAGGACTAGATTAGCTACACAGGACAGAGGTAGCAGTGGTAGATGGTATATAGAGGCAGGCAGCAGTGGTAGATGGTATATAGAGGCAGGCAGCAGTCGTAGATGGTATATAGAGGCATGCAGCAGTGGTAGATGGTATATAGAGGCAGGCAGCAGTCGTAGATGGTATATAGAGGCAGGCAGCAGTCGTAGATGGTATATAGAGGCAGGCAGCAGTGGTAGTTGGTATATAGAGGCAGGCAGCAGTGGTATATAGGGGCTAGTAGCAGTGGTATATAGGGGCTAGTAGCAGTGGTATATAGGGGCTAGTAGCAGTGGTATATAGGGGCTAGTAGCAGTGGTATATAGTGGCTGGTAGCAGTGGTATATAGGGGCTAGTAGCAGTGGTATATAGGAGCAGGTAGCAGTGGTATATAGGGGCTAGTAGCAGTGGTATATAGGGGCAGGTAGCAGTGGTATATAGGGGCTAGTAGCAGTGGTATATAGGGGCTAGTAGCAGTGGTATATAGGGGCTAGTAGCAGTGGTATATAGGGGCTAGTAGCAGTGGTATATAGGAGCAGGTAGCAGTGGTATATAGGGGCTAGTAGCAGTGGTATATAGGAACTAGTAGCAGTGGTATATAGGGGCTAGTAGCAGTGGTATATAGGGGCTAGTAGCAGTGGTATATAGGAGCAGGTAGCAGTGGTATATAGGGGCTAGTAGCAGTGGTATAAAGGGGCTAGTAGCAGTGGTATATAGGGGCTAGTAGCAGTGGTATATAGGGGCTAGTAGCAGTGGTATATAGGGGCTAGTAGCAGTGGTATATAGGGGCTAGTAGCAGTGGTATATAGTGGCTGGTAGCAGTGGTATATAGGGGCTAGTAGCAGTGGTATATAGGGGCTAGTAGCAGTGGTATATAGGGGCTAGTAGCAGTGGTATATAGGGGCTAGTAGCAGTGGTATATAGGGGCTAGTAGCAGTGGTATATAGGGGCAGGTAGCAGTGGTATATAGGAGCAGGTAGCAGTGGTGTATAGGGGCTAGTAGCAGTGGTATATAGGGGCTAGTAGCAGTGGTATATAGGGGCTAGTAGCAGTGGTATATAGGAGCAGGCAGCAGTGGTATATAGGGGCTAGTAGCAGTGGTATATAGGGGCTAGTAGCAGTGGTATATAGGGGCTAGTAGCAGTGGTATATAGGGGCTAGTAGCAGTGGTATATAGGGGCTAGTAGCAGTGGTATATAGGGGCTAGTAGCAGTGGTATATAGTGGCTGGTAGCAGTGGTATATAGGGGATAGTAGCAGTGGTATATAGGGGCTAGTAGCAGTGGTATATAGGGGCTAGTAGCAGTGGTATATAGGGGCTAGTAGCAGTGGTATATAGGGGCTAGTAGCAGTGGTATATAGGGGCAGGTAGCAGTGGTATATAGGAGCAGGTAGCAGTGGTATATAGGGGCTGGTAGCAGTGGTATATAAGGGCTGGTAGCAGTGGTATATAGGGGCAGGTAGCAGTGGTATATAGGGGCTAGTAGCAGTGGTATATAGGGGCTAGTAGCAGTGGTATATAGGGGCTAGTAGCAGTGGTATATAGTGGCTGGTAGCAGTGGTATATAGGGGCAGGTAGCAGTGGTATATAGGAGCAGGTAGCAGTGGTATATAGGGGCTAGTAGCAGTGGTATATAGGGGCAGGTAGCAGTGGTATATAGGGGCTAGTAGCAGTGGTATATAGGGGCAGGTAGCAGTGGTATATAGGGGCTAGTAGCAGTGGTATATAGGGGCTAGTAGCAGTGGTATATAGGGGCTAGTAGCAGTGGTATATAGGGGCTAGTAGCAGTGGTATATAGGGGCAGGTAGCAGTGGTATATAGGAGCAGGTAGCAGTGGTATATAGGGGCTAGTAGCAGTGGTATATAGGGGCTAGTAGCAGTGGTATATAGGGGCTAGTAGCAGTGGTATATAGGGGCTAGTAGCAGTGGTATATAGGGGCAGGTAGCAGTGGTATATAGGAGCAGGTAGCAGTGGTATATAGGGGCTAGTAGCAGTGGTATATAGGGGCTATTAGCAGTGGTATATAGGGGCTAGTAGCAGTGGTATATAGGGGCTAGTAGCAGTGGTATATAGTGGCTGGTAGCAGTGGTATATAGGGGCTAGTAGCAGTGGTATATAGGGGCTAGTAGCAGTGGTATATAGGGGCTAGTAGCAGTGGTATATAGGGGCTAGTAGCAGTGGTATATAGGGGCTGGTAGCAGTGGTATATAGGAGCAGGTAGCAGTGGTATATAGGGGCTGGTAGCAGTGGTATATAGGGGCTAGTAGCAGTGGTATATAGGAGCAGGTAGCAGTGGTATATAGGGGCTGGTAGCAGTGGTATATAGGAGCAGGTAGCAGTGGTAGATGCATAAGAAAATAAAAACTCTGTACTTACCTTCAGTCCTCTCCCAGGAAGTGCTGAGTCATGTTCAGGGCAGAGCAGTGTGACGATCTCCCTGCTCTGCTCTGAACGGCAGTGAGCAGTGATTGCAGCCTGTGCTGTAATAATAAGTACAGGCTGCAATCACAGCTCCAGGCTGCAGATACTCATCCCAACCCTCGCTCCCAGCAGCAGCTTCTCCCTGGCAGCTCCTGCTGTGATCGCACACACTGAGCTGTGTGTGCGATGACAGAGGAAAAATACAAAATGGCAGCGATCTCCTCTCACAGCTGTGACGTAGCAGCCCAGTGGGCGTGCCCAAGTCACAGCTGAGAGGCAGGAGGAGCGGTCGGAGCCCGACTGTTGGCTCCTATGCCCATGGCTGCCGTAAGTGAGGTGTGCAAGTGTCGTGTCCAGACACTTACACCCACACTAATGAAAATGGCGGCCTCCAGTGGCAAAAGTAAAAATGAATAAATAAAAAAGTATTAAAGTACTACATTTACTTTTGTATTAAAAATAATTGATTATATAATCAATAATTATTAATACAAAAACTAAAATCACGGCACCCTCCCTTTAAGGGTTTGCATCAGTTCATTCTAAGAACATGCCTACAACTGTGAACATTTGGTTTTGTTTTTTATTGTGAAACAAACAACTAATAGGGCAAAAATAACTGAAAACTTCCTAAAGGCAAAACTGCTCCAGCTCCTTCAACTTAGATGGTTTCCTCTGGTGAACAGCAATCTTCAAATCTGACCACATATATTCAGTTGGATTAAAGGCCCCTTCACATTAAGCGACGCTGCAGCGATACCGACAACGATCCGGATCGCTGCAGTGTCGCTGTTTGGTCGCTGGAGAGCTGTCACACAGACCGCTCTCCAGCGACCAACGATGCCGGTAACCAGGGTAAATATCGGGTAACTAAGCGCAGGGCCGCGCTTAGTAACCCGATGTTTACCCTGGTTACCATGCTAAAAGTAAAAAAAAACAAACACTAGATACTTACCTACAGCCGTCTGTCCTCCAGCGCTGCGCTCTGCTTCTCTGCACTCCTCCTGTACTGTCTGGGAGCCGGAAAGCAGAGCGGTGACGTCACCGCTCTGCTTTCCGGCTCACAGCCAGTACAGGAGGAGTGCAGAGCACAGCGCTGGAGGACAGACAGCGGTAGGCAAGTATCTAGTGTTTGTTTTTTTTTACTTTTAGCATGGTAACCAGGGTAAACATCGGGTTACTAAGCGCGGCCCTGCGCTTAGTTACCCGATGTTTACCCTGGTTACCAGTGAAGACATCGCTGGATCGGTGTCACACACGCCGATCCAGCGATGTCTCCAGGGAGATCCAGCGACGAAATAAAGTTCTGGACTTTGTTCATCTCCCAGCAGGGGCCTGATCGTTGGTCGCTGTCACACAGAACGATTTCATTAACGATATCGTTGCTACGTCACAAATAGCAACGATATCGTTAACAATATCGTTATGTGTGAAGGTACCTTAAGGTCTTGGCTTTGACTAGGCCACTCCAAAACATTTCCACGTTTCCCCTTAAACTAATCAAGTGTTGCTTTAGCAGCATGCTTTGGGTCATTGTCTTGTTGGAAGGTGAATCTACTTCCCAGTCGCAAATCACTGACAGACTGGAAAAAGGTTTTGATCCAGAATATCCTTGTATTTTGCACCATCCATCATTCCCTAAACTCAGACCATTTTCTCCGTCCCTGTTGCAGAAAAACATCCCTTAATTCACAGCTTAAAATGATTATTTTATGAGTGCAACAATGGTATCAGACTCACAGAAAAGACTCCAATTAACTTACTATATTATCAAAAATTAACTTTTATTTATCAATCTAAAATTACCAAAAAGTGCAATTCACAAAGTACCATCCCAATTAAGAATTTGTCAAAAACACTAAATAGAGAGACCAGGTGGAGGTGCCTACCCCTGCTCTACTACTATAACAGCCCTCCCTACCAGCAGAGGTTGGCACCCTATTCCTGTGCAAATGGCGCCCCCACTCAAATTTAGCTCTCCCTTCTAACCCTGAGAGACCCTGTAAAGAATTAGATGAAAAGAACATATTGGTCTAATGGGGTGTAAGAGGTCTAATTACGTGTACAGTATAGACCAAAAGTTTGGACACACCTTCTCATTTAAAGATTTTTCTGTATTTTCATGACTATGAACATTGTAAATTCACACTGAAGGCATCAAAACTATGAATTAACACGTGGAATTATATACTTAAAGTAATGATGGCCACTCATTTTTCTTTACTTAGCTGCTTTTTTCTTGCCATAATACAAATTCTAACAGTCTATTCAGTAGGACTATCAGCTGTGTATCCACCAGACTTCTGCACAACACAACTGATGGTCCCAACCCCATTTATAAGGCAAGAAATTCCACTTATTAAACCGGACAGGGTACACCTGTGAAGTGAAAACCATTCCTGGTGACTAGCTCTTGAAGCTCATCAAGAGAATGCCAAGAGTGTGCAAAGCAGTCATCAAAGCAAAAGGTGGCTACTTTGAAGAACTTAGAATATAAGACATAATTTCAGTTGTTTCACAATTTTCTGTTAAGTATATCATTCCACATGTGTTAATTCATGTGATGCTCAGTGTGAATGTACAATTTTCATAGTCATGAAAATACAGACAAATCTTTAAATGAGAAGGTGTGTCCAAACTTTTGGTCTGTACTGTAGCTGACAAATTTAGTAGTACTATAGCTATAATAAAGTTTGCATAAATGGAGCTAGATATTATTACTTTTGTCAGATTCAAGTTATTTCTGTGACCATTGTGGGTTTTTCGGTCATTAAAGGAGGGGCACCAACAATTTTGACCACGTGTGTATGAAGGTAATTGCTTGCACCAGAAATGTTTAGGGGCTTCATCGCAAAAGGGGTGAATACATATGCACATGCCAATTTTTAGTTTTTTGATCCCATAAACTTACTTCATGCCTATATTTTTCTCACCTCACCAACTTAACTAGTGCTGATACATCACACAAAAATCAGATTATAAAAATATTTAAACACAGGTTGTAATGTAACAAAATAGGTAAAAAGCCAAAGAAAATGAATACAATTTTTAAGCCATTGTATGTTTACCTCTTCTCCACTCCTTTACATCAGTATGACCACCAAAAATATATTGATGAAAGTGAAGCTATATGGGCCTTTAAAGGGAATCTGTTAGTAGGATCAACCCTCCCAAACCGTTTAAATGGGCATGTATTTTATAGGAAGCTGAATAAAATGATATCTTAATATCTGCAATTTGATGTCTTATTCCAGAGAAATCTATGTATGGGTTCTACTATAGCATGTGGCTATATGGCTATTACCCAAAAATGCATCAAACAAGTTTCTCAGTACATACAATTTTTATACTTTATGTAAACAATTTTTAGTGTGTGCGAATGTCTTTTTCTGTATTTCCACTGCACACCAATTTTTGCCTCTAATAAAGATTTTTTTGTACTGTCAATTAACATGGTTTGTGAAATTATTTGACCCTATGTCGGATTTCCTCTTTTTGGTTTACAAGGCATATTTAAGTCTATGGAGATGGGAGAGAGGGAGGAGAGGAGCATAGTGCAAAAAATGACAAAATAAGCCAAGTTAAAGAGACAGAGATTATGCTGTAGTTTCATTTACTCATCCCAGGGCAGGATTCACAGCTACACTGCTCAGCACAGCGGGATAATCCTTTCAAAACCTCAGCTGCTTCTGTCTGTGTGCTTCCTAAGAAAATAAGAGCGGGAATACCTCGTCTATGTGTGTTGCATATAGGAAAAGCAAATAGTCTCTACCCACTAGCTCAGAGCCAAATTGAATATTAGAGATAGGACCTGCAGTGAGGAAAAACTCGTTAAAAATGCAGGATACAAGTTATGTAGTGGCAAGAAATAGTGTTATTCCTCATGTACAAACACATCACAACTTACTCTGAAATATTACGTGTAAGTATAGGTACTGTGGAAGATCGGCTCACTCAGCTGCTCAAAGATGTAGTCACAGGAATACTTTCCATTTAAGTTTTCAACTGGTTTATTAAAACATACTGTATTAACCAGTGCAACGTCAAGTAAATTAACACAGCTCTACGGGCATAATGGGAAAAACAAAATAGCATACTGTACAGTCTGTGTGGCGGTGGGGATTCGTCCACTCATTAACACGAGCACAGCTCTGGAGATTTTGTCTCCAGACACACTGAATGAGTCCACATTTATCTTCTGAACCACACCCTGGGGTGGAGATACAGTGAATAGCCTCCCACCCACTCTTTACTGTTCACAAAAACCCATCCCTTAATATGGCCGATTATCCCCTCTCAGCACTTAGAATGCTGGAGCATTTTTCCAGGTTAACATCACTAAGGCTGTGACCTTCTCATAGTACCCTTTAAATATGGTTTAGCATCAGAGGACGTACTGGTTCTCCTTTAGGAGATGGGTAATTAGCATAAATATGGATTAAGAAGTCAATTCAATTTTAAATTCATTGTTTGGGATGATTGATGAATTTCATTACTAAGCATTTATTGATGACAAGTTCATGTTATGTTTCTGCACATGTCATTGACAACCATGCTTACGCTAAATTGCAGATACTGGAGACACGCAACAACCACCACCATCCTACGAGAGGAGCAATAACTTTATGTACCCACAGATGGACCTGCTGGAACTAAGAGAGGCTGTAAATACTCCGTAAGTAAAGAATTATTTTATTCTAATTATGTTGTCTATCAAAACAGTCATGGTTGGATGAATGGACTCCGTCAGGTAGTGCAGACATTGATAAGCTGTGTTTGACCGGTGAGGATCAACCTCTAGGGCCGCTGCCAAATAAAAAAAGAGGCCCCAGTGACCGGGCAAGCACAAGGTTTGCTTTAAATTTTACTCTGGGAAAGTGCCCACTAGTCTGAACAGGAAACTATTAGCTCAGTTCTGTCCTCAGTCCTGGGAGTCTGACCCTCATAGATCAAACTTGATATGGATACAATTACTATTCGCATGACTAATCCTACCTGACCTGAAAGTGACTATGACTATGACTATGACTATACTGACTATGTGTCTATCCATATGTGGAGACATTGTTGTGGATAATGATTAGAATCATAACCGATCATTTGGCTGTTGTGCAGGTTTTTAGAAGTTCAGTTGTTTGTTTTTTTTAACCAGATTTCCATATGGAGGACAGAACCAATTGCCGACTCTTCCTCCAAGACCCCTGTATGATAATGTAAGTCTATATAATGAAGCAAATACTATCTACAACAATATGGTTGTGATTTGTTACATTTTTGACACATCTATTAATTAAACAGGAATAATTAATAGAAAAAAACTGTCACCAGGTTTTTGCTACCCTATCTGAGAGCAGCATAATGTAGAAACAGACACCCTGACTCCAGCGATGCGTCACTTACTGGTTGCTGCAGTTTTGATAAAATCACTGCTGCAGATCTATCTGGTAGCTCAGAGTGCCGAGCTCTGTATAACCCCGCCTCCACCACTTAACCAGGGATTCAAGCTTCAGGAGGCTAATTTGCATATTCCAGGTGCCTTCTGGGAGAAGCGAAGTCTCCCTAAGCTAGAAGATCGTTGGGTACAGCCGGGACCAGCTGCTTCGAAAGCATCACCAAACCAGGGATTCAAGCTTCAGGAGGCTAATTTGCATATTCCAGGTGCCTTCTGGGAGAAGCGAAGTCTCCCTAAGCTAGAAGATCGTTGGGTACAGCCGGGACCAGCTGCTTCGAAAGCATCACCAAACCAGGGATTCAAGCTTCAGGAGGCTAATTTGCATATTCCAGGTGCCTTCTGGGAGAAGCGAAGTCTCCCTAAGCTAGAAGATCGTTGGGTACAGCCGGGACCAGCTGCTTCGAAAGCATCACCAAACCGCGCGCCGTATTTTTGCCTGTAGGACATTATTGCAAGAGAGCTTGGCTGAGTAGATTACACAAGAAGGAAAACACACAGCAAGTCAGCAGGATCTAGGAGCAACATGGCAGATGTGACAACCTACATGGTGAGCTGCAGCATGTGCTACATGTTCACAGATCGACCAGAAGAAGAATTAAATTTCACCTGTCAGAAGTGTAGACTAGTGGCCCTTTTAGAAGAAAAGGTGCGGGGTCTGGAAGAAAGAATAGCAACTTTGAAACTCATCAAAGAGAATGAAGACTTTCTAGACAGAACAGAAGCATCTCTACTGGTCACAGAAGGTGCAAAAAGTGTCAGAGAACCTCCAAAAGCAGATGAGTGGAAGCATGTGACCAAAAGAAGCAAGAAGACCATGGAGAAATCACCAACCACACAACTGAAGAACCGATATCAAATCTTTGTAGAGGATGAAGATGGCACACCTAAGAATGAAGCAATACCAGCAAGCAAAAAAGAAAAGGGCACACAGCAACAAGTGACAGCAAAAAGTACAGCCAAGAAGCAACGAAGAGTGGTGGTGGTGGGAGACTCACTACTGAGAGGCACTGAAGCAGCCATCTGCAGACCGGACATAACTGCAAGAGAAGTATGCTGCCTTCCAGGTGCGATGATCAAGGATGTGACCGATAGGATACCAAAGCTCTTCAGCTCCAAGGACGTCCACCCATTTCTTCTGATACATGTTGGCACCAATGACACGGCAAGGAAGGACCTACCGACAATCTGCAAGGACTTTGAAGAGTTGGGGAAGAAAGTAAAGGAACTGGATGCACAGGTAGTTTTTTCTTCTATCCTTCCAGTAGACGGGCATGGCACCAGGAGATGGAACAGGATCCTTGATGCAAACAACTGGCTAAGACGATGGTGCAGACAACAAGGATTTGGATTCCTGGACCACGGTGTGAATTACTGTTATGATGGACTCCTCGCCAGAGACGGACTACACCTCAACAAACCTGGGAAACACACATTCGCCAGAAGACTCGCTACACTCATCAGGAGGGCGTTAAACTAGAAGAAGAGGGGACGGGAAGAAAAACATTAGACTCGAACAAAGACGACCCAGGAAAACATACTCAGAAGGGAGGTAAGAACATTTCTAAAACAATCCACAGTGAGGAGATTGGAACAAAACAAAATCCTCTGAACTGCATGCTCGCAAACGCCAGAAGCCTGACAAACAAGATGGAAGAACTAGAAGCAGAAATATCTACAGGTAACTTTGACATAGTGGGAATAACCGAGACATGGTTAGATGAAAGCTATGACTGGGCAGTTAACTTACAGGGTTACAGTCTGTTTAGAAAGGATCGTAAAAATCGGAGAGGAGGAGGGGTTTGTCTCTATGTAAAGTCTTGTCTAAAGTCCACTTTAAGGGAGGATATTAGCGAAGGGAATGAGGATGTCGAGTCCATATGGGTTGAAATTCATGGAGGGAAAAATGGTAACAAAATTCTCATTGGGGTCTGTTACAAACCCCCAAATATAACAGAAACCATGGAAAGTCTACTTCTAAAGCAGATAGATGAAGCTGCAACCCATAATGAGGTCCTGGTTATGGGGGACTTTAACTACCCGGATATTAACTGGGAAACAGAAACCTGTGAAACCCATAAAGGCAACAGGTTTCTGCTAATAACCAAGAAAAATTATCTTTCACAATTGGTGCAGAATCCAACCAGAGGAGCAGCACTTTTAGACCTAATACTATCTAATAGACCTGACAGAATAACAAATCTGCAGGTGGTTGGGCATTTAGGAAATAGCGACCACAATATTGTGCAGTTTCACCTGTCTTTCACTAGGGGGACTTGTCAGGGAGTCACAAAAACATTGAACTTTAGGAAGGCAAAGTTTGAACAGCTTAGAGATGCCCTTAATCTGGTAGACTGGGACAATATCCTCAGAAATGAGAATACAGATAATAAATGGGAAATGTTTAAGAACATCCTAAATAGGCAGTGTAAGCGGTTTATACCTTGTGGGAATAAAAGGACTAGAAATAGGAAAAACCCAATGTGGCTAAACAAAGAAGTAAGACAGGCAATTAACAGTAAAAAGAAAGCATTTGCACTACTAAAGCAGGATGGCACCAATGAAGCTCTAAAAAACTATAGGGAGAAAAATACTTTATCTAAAAAACTAATTAAAGCTGCCAAAAAGGAAACAGAGAAGCACATTGCTAAGGAGAGTAAAACTAATCCCAAACTGTTCTTCAACTATATCAATAGTAAAAGAATAAAAACTGAAAATGTAGGCCCCTTAAAAAATAGTGAGGAAAGAATGGTTGTAGATGATGAGGAAAAAGCTAACATATTAAACACCTTCTTCTCCACGGTATTCACGGTGGAAAATGAAATGCTAGGTGAAATCCCAAGAAACAATGAAAACCCTATATTAAGGGTCACCAATCTAACCCAAGAAGAGGTGCGAAACCGGCTAAATAAGATTAAAATAGATAAATCTCCGGGTCCGGATGGCATACACCCACGAGTACTAAGAGAACTAAGTAATGTAATAGATAAACCATTATTTCTTATTTTTAGTGACTCTATAGCGACAGGGTCTGTTCCGCAGGACTGGCGCATAGCAAATGTGGTGCCAATATTCAAAAAGGGCTCTAAAAGTGAACCTGGAAATTATAGGCCAGTAAGTCTAACCTCTATTGTTGGTAAAATATTTGAAGGGTTTCTGAGGGATGTTATTCTGGATTATCTCAATGAGAATAACTGTTTAACTCCATATCAGCATGGGTTTATGAGAAATCGCTCCTGTCAAACCAATCTAATCAGTTTTTATGAAGAGGTAAGCTATAGACTGGACCACGGTGAGTCATTGGACGTGGTATATCTCGATTTTTCCAAAGCGTTTGATACCGTGCCGCACAAGAGGTTGGTACACAAAATGAGAATGCTTGGTCTGGGGGAAAATGTGTGTAAATGGGTTAGTAACTGGCTTAGTGATAGAAAGCAGAGGGTGGTTATAAATGGTATAGTCTCTAACTGGGTCGCTGTGACCAGTGGGGTACCGCAGGGGTCAGTATTGGGACCTGTTCTCTTCAACATATTCATTAATGATCTGGTAGAAGGTTTACACAGTAAAATATCGATATTTGCAGATGATACAAAACTATGTAAAGCAGTTAATACAAGAGAAGATAGTATTCTGCTACAGATGGATCTGGATAAGTTGGAAACTTGGGCTGAAAGGTGGCAGATGAGGTTTAACAATGATAAATGTAAGGTTATACACATGGGAAGAAGGAATCAATGTCACCATTACACACTGAACGGGAAACCACTGGGTAAATCTGACAGGGAGAAGGACTTGGGGATCCTAGTTAATGATAAACTTACCTGGAGCAGCCAGTGCCAGGCAGCAGCTGCCAAGGCAAACAGGATCATGGGGTGCATTAAAAGAGGTCTGGATACACATGATGAGAGCATTATACTGCCTCTGTACAAATCCCTAGTTAGACCGCACATGGAGTACTGTGTCCAGTTTTGGGCACCGGTGCTCAGGAAGGATATAATGGAACTAGAGAGAGTACAAAGGAGGGCAACAAAATTAATAAAGGGGATGGGAGAACTACAATACCCAGATAGATTAGCGAAATTAGGATTATTTAGTCTAGAAAAAAGACGACTGAGGGGCGATCTAATAACCATGTATAAG
The DNA here is from genome assembly GCF_032444005.1 of Ranitomeya imitator. NCBI lineage: Eukaryota > Metazoa > Chordata > Amphibia > Anura > Dendrobatidae > Ranitomeya > Ranitomeya imitator. Next base: position 622,827,505 of record NC_091283.1, read on the forward strand.
TATATAAGGGGACAATACAAATATCTCGCTGAGGATCTGTTTATACCAAGGAAGGTGACAGGCACAAGGGGGCATTCTTTGCGTCTGGAGGAGAGAAGGTTTTTCCACCAACATAGAAGAGGATTCTTTACTGTTAGGGCAGTGAGAATCTGGAATTGCTTGCCTGAGGAGGTGGTGATGGCGAACTCAGTCGAGGGGTTCAAGAGAGGCCTGGATGTCTTCCTGGAGCAGAACAATATTGTATCATACAATTATTAGGTTCTGTAGAAGGACGTAGATCTGGGTATTTATTATGATAGAATATAGGCTGAACTGGATGGACAAATGTCTTTTTTCGGCCTTACTAACTATGTTACTATGTTACTATGTTACAAGCAGAAAGCTGCCAATCAGTGGTGGGGGTGTGGTTGGGTTACCTGGCAGCAGGTTTACTAGTCCTCTAGTGATAATCTCCTGCTGATAAAACAATGATTTTATAAAAACTACATTAAGCAGCCCTGTATGGGACACATCGCTGGAATCAGAATTTCTGCACCTACATTATGCTGCAAAAACCTGGTGACGGATTCTCTTTAAGTGATTAACACTCCAAATGTATAATGTAGAGGATGTTAAAACTAAACACAGATTTTCCACACTGAAATAAAACAATTGTAGTATTATTGAGGCACATGCTGTATTCAGTGCCATCATGGTAGTAACTATGTTTGAAGACAAACAAGGCCATAACATAATTCTAATTTTCAAAGACTAGAATGAGTGAAATGCTTTATTGCAAGCCTTTTCCACCAACATGATGTGGGTACCATTAATGGCAATATGTATGCTGCGAATAGTTAGCAACATTAAAATGAACAATATACTTTGTGATCTTTGTTATTTATGTTTTACAGGCTGCTTATCCTACAACTTTCCCTCCAGCAATGCAAGCTGCGCCTCCTTTTTTCCCAAGGGTTCCAGCTTTGACACCTTTTTTCCCATTAGTTCAACATGAAACTCCAATCTTACCCACAGTTCCCATATTAACAGATCCGATACCTGCACAAACAAATATACCTTTATTTCCTGCGGTCTCACCTCTGACCCCTACAGTTGTGCCATTACCAAAGGAGTCCCCGAATAAACCTTATCAAAAAGGTGAACAGAGGCACATGCAAATCCAATTAGGGGCAGTAATGATGTACATTAAAGTGTATATAAACTTGTTTTTTTTTTTTCCTTTTTTAGCTAGAAATTAAATTTGGATATATTTTGTAATATGATCAATTACCCTATATTACTGCCTTCAAAATAGGTAAGGAAGTGCGCTTTAATAGGTGCAAAGATCCGTACCCTTTATCTAAAGTACAGATCTCTCAAATAGGAGTGTAATGGTGGGGTTTCATTTTATATAGCCGCAAAACTGAGATGAGTACAGGATGTGAGCCTGTATAGCGCCCTTACTGTGACCGCAGCATGTTCTCTATACACCCTGGTAGAGAAGTGATTGTCGACTTTTCCCACAATCACTCCAGGACCCCAATCTTGCACAGCACCCTCACTTTGACTGCAGCATGTAACCTGCTATATTCCCTGGTAGAGAAGAGGGGTGTCTGCAGGAACAAACATATCATTGGTGCCACCTGTGCAGCCAAGTAGGGGCCCAAAAGGTAAGAAGACCCAATTCCATCTTCAAAGCAGGTGGAATTGTGTATTTTGATGAGCTATTTGACTGCAACCGGCACATATTGTGTTCTTGCACTGGGGCCTGTCTATGTCCACCACTGCCTGCAGAGAAGTGTCTGTCTGCTGTTCCCAGGAGCGCTCTCCATGTCCCCCGCTCCTGCACAGTGCTCTCCACCTCCACATTCCCCACTCCTGCACAGCGCTCTCCACATCCCCCGCTCCTGCACAGTGCTCTCCACATCCCCCGCTCCTGCACAGTGCTCTCCATGTCCCCTGCTCCTGCACAGTGCTCTCCACATTCCCCACTCCTGCACAGTGCTCTCCACATCCCCCGCTCCTGCACAGCGCTCTCCACATCCCCCGCTCCTGCACAGAGCTCTCCACATCCCCCGCTCCTGCACAGCGCTCTCCATGCCTCCCGCACCTGCACAGCACTCTCCACGTCCCCCGCTCCTGCATAGTGCTCTCCACGACGTCCCCCGCTCCTGCACACTGCTCTCCACGTCTCCCGCTCCTGCACAGAGCTCTCCACATCCCCCGCTCCTGCACAGCGCTCTCCACGTCCCCCGCTCCTGCACAGCGCTCTCCACATCCCTCACTCCTGCACAGCGCTCTCCACATCCCCCGCTCCTGCACAGTGCTCTCCATGTCCTCCGCTCCTGCATAGTGCTCTCCACGTCCCCTGCTCCTGCACAGCGCTCTCCACGTCCCCCGCTCCTGCACAGCGCTCTCCACTTCCCCCACTCCTGCATAGCACTCCCCACATCCCCCGCTCCTGCACAGCGCTCTCCACGTCCCCCACTCCTGCACAGCGCTCTCCACGTCCCCCACTCCTGCACAGCACTCTCCACTTCCCCCGTTCCTGCACAGAGCTCTCCACGTCCCCCACTCCTGCACAGCGCTCCGCACATCCCCCAATCCTGCACAGCGCTCTCCACATCCCCTGCTCCTTCACAGCCCTCTCCACATCCCCCACTCCTGCACAGCGCTCCTCACGTCCCCTGCTCCTCCACAGCGCTCTCCATGTCCCCCGCTCCTGCACAGCGCTCTCCATGTTCCCCGCTCCTGCACAGCGCTCTCCATGTTCCCCGCTCCTGCACAGCGCTCTCCACATCCCCCACTCCTGCACAGCGCTCTCCACATCCCCCGCTCCTGTACAGAGCTCTCCACGTCCCCCACTCCTGCACAGAGCTCTCCACGTCCCCCAGTCCTGCACAGCGCTCTCCACTTCCCCCACTCCTGCAGAGCTCTCCATGTCCCCCACTCCTGAACAGCGCTTCCCACGTCCCTCGATCCTGCACAGCGCTCTTCACGTCCGCACTCCTGCACAGTGCTCCTCATGTCTCCTGCTCCTGCACAGCGCTCTCTGCGTCCCCCGCTCCTGCACAGCGCTCTCCACGTCCCCTGCTCCTGCATAGCGCTCTCCACATCTCTCACTCCTGCACTGCGCTCTCAATGTGACTGCAGTGCATTCACCTTTATACACCCTTGTAGACAAGAAAAATGCCTGTTTATTTTCCCCACAACCACTCCAGGATCCCGTTAACCGTTACATGCACATGCAGAGTGTAGACTCCATATCTTTCAGCATGCAAGATATGGTGTACGGATCCAAGAAATTGGTGCATACATCTATTTCCTACATGAACTAGGCAAAATAGGATAGTTGACCCTATTACAGTATTTTTACCAAATCATTTTTCTAGGTTAAAAGTAAAAAAAAAAACGTATAGATACTTTTTAAGAATGACTAACCAGATAGGACATCTTTCTATTAGTATAATAGTGGAATGTGGTCTTGTGTTAGTATAGAACTAAGAGCTCTTTTTATCACGGTAGCTTTGTATAAAAAGTGATTTGCATTAAATTCTTGCTATAAAAGTCTAGCATACCAACATTGTGACCCCCGATGACATGACTACCTGGTAATACCCAGCTGTATAAAGTTAGGGTTCTCCTTTAACCAGATATCAGCAGAGCCTTACATACACTTCAATGGTTTACATGAAGGGGGCTGGCTGACTGCTTAGTTCAATAGCTAGGCCATCCCATTCCCTGCATATAAATCAATGAGAGAGGCTGGTTTGGCAATTGAAATATTCTGTGAGCCAGCCCCTTGCACAACTGGTCTGGTCACTTGCAGATATAAGTGCTTTTTAATGCACAGATAAGTCAGGATAAATAATGCTGACCATTCTATGTCTTTACACCATATTTAGGTTTGACCTAGATTCCAATGTATATTTCAGGTACCAATGAAAGTGCACCTTTGCCAAATTACTACGAGCTTTTAGAGTTTGATCCCCTGGCGGAGAACTCCAAGACTGAGTACGTACAACTGCATATAATGTGTCACAGGTGTTGTATTGTTTGGCCATTGTCATTATGAATGTGATACATCAATCTCAATGTTATTCCATGCCATTTTACCTTTTAAGACATGTGTTCAATCCACAAATTTACTCCCATTTGGGAATATCTCTCCAAATATTTCCAAAGCACTGGACATTTTGATGACCTATCTGTAGGACAGATCATCAATATCAGATTGATTGAGCAAATAACAGCCAATCAGTGAGGGTTCCGGGTGTCGGACCCCCATTAATCTGATATGAATCATCAATCCTGTGGGTGTTGTGACCCAACAATCCCCTTAACGTCATATTTTTGTTGTGATGTGGAATGTAACAAGCCCATGACGTTGTTTTCTGTAATTTGAACCCCACAATTTCCAGACCACCAGGTGGTTCCAAACTAAGATTGGGACTTCAGATTCTGAATTTACTGATTTTTTTTTTTTATTGAAGGACATACAGTGCCTTGCAAAAGTATTCGGCCCCCTTGAAATTTTCAACCTTTTCCCACATATCATGCTTCAAACATAAAGATACCAAATGTAAATTTTTGATGAAGAATCAACAACAAGTGGAACACAATTGTGAAGTTGAACGAAATTTATTGGTTATTTTACATTTTTGTGGAAATTCAAATACTGAAAAGTGGGGCGTGCAATATTATTCGGCCCCTTTAACTTAATACTTTGCTGCGCCACCTTTTGCTGCGATTACAGCTGCAAGTCGCTTGGGGTATGTCTCTATCAGTTTTGTACATCGAGAGACTGAAATTCTTCCCCATTCTTCCTTGGCAAACAGCTCGAGCTCAGTGAGGTTTGATGGAGATCGTTTGTGAACAGCAGTTTTCAACTCTTTCCACAGATTCTCGATTGGATCGAGGTCTGGACTTAGACTTGGCCATTCTAACACCTGGATATGTTTATTTGTGAACCATTCCATTGTAGATTTTGCTTTATGCTTAGGATCATTGTCTTGTTGGAAGACAAATCTCCATCCCAGTCTCAGGTCTTTTGCATACTCCAACAGGTTTTCTTCAAGAATGGTCCTGTATTTGGCTCCATCTATCTTCCCATCAATTTTAACCATCTTCCCTGTCCCTGCTGAAGAAAAGCAGGCCCAAACCATGATGCTGCCACCACAATGTTTGACAGTGGGGATGGTGTGTTCAGGGTGATGAGCTGTGTTGCCTTTATGCCAAACATATCGTTTGGCATTGTTGCCAAAAAGTTCGATTTTGGTTTCATCTGACCAGAGCACCTTCTTCCACATGTTTGGGGTGTCTCCCAGGTGACTTGTTGCAAACTTTAAACTACACTTTTTATGGATATTTTTGAGAAATGGCTTTCTTCTTGCCACTCTTCCATAAAAGCCAGATTTGTACAGTGTACGACTGATTGGTGTCCTATGGACAGACTGTCCCACCTCAGCTGTAGATCTCTGCAGTTCATCCAGAGTGATCATGGGTCTCTTGGCTGCATCTCTGATCAGTCTTCTCCTTGTTTGAGATAAAAGTTTAGAGGGATGGCCGGGTCTTGGTAGATTTGCAGTGGTATGATACTCCTTCCATTTCAATATGATCGCTTGCACAGTGCTCCTTGAGATGTTTAAAGTTTTGGAAATCATTTTGTATCCAAATCTGGCTTTAAACTTCTCCACAACAGTATCACGGACCTGTCTGTTGTGTTCCTTGGTCTTCATGATGCTCTCTGTGCTTCAAACAGAACCCTGAGACTATCACAGAGCAGGTGCATTTATACGGAGACTTGATTACACACAGGTGGATTATATTTATCATCATTAGGCATTTAGGACAACATTGGATCATTCAGAGATCCACAATGAACTTCTGGAGTGAGTTTGCTGCACTGAAAGAAAAGGGGCCGAATAATATTGCACGCCCCACTTTTCAGTATTTGAATTTCCACAAAAAATTAAAATAACCAATACATTTCGTTCAACTTCACAATTATGTTCCACTTATTGTTGATTCTTCACCAAAAATATACATTTGTTATCTTTATGTTCTTTGGTATCTTTATGACGTCCTCTTTTTTCTCTTTTCCCCTCTCTTTGTGCAATTGTTTTTGGCGTTCCTCCATTTCTTACACAACCAGGGAGCTGCTCACTTTTCTACTTGCTAAGAGGAGTTTATATTTCTATATCAGGATTTATTGTGATCTTGCATTAAGTTCCTTTTTCTGCTGTCTCCCTGGGGACGCCCGATGTGAGACATCAGGTGATTTAAGATTTATTGGCATTGATACTGTTTTCAAGGGCTAATTATCCATGTGTGCACACATATACATGCTGCACTTTGCCTTGACATTGTATTGTTATGTCACAGTCATATGGGACTTTTGGTTATGTGTTTTGTCTTTTAATGGTTTTATTATGTCTGCTAATAAATATTGCACATAATTTCAACATTGCCTTGTGATTTGGGGTATGCGCCTTGTATGCACGGATCTTTTTCTCCTCCTCTCCACATGTTTAGCCTCTCTGTGTACGAGGCAGCAGCCCCATCCATATTAGTCCTTATTTAGATATGCCCTATAGTAGTGCTCCCTACCTTTTTTGTTCTTGAAGCATGATATGTGGGAAAAGGTTGAAAAGTTCAAGGGGGCCGGATACTTTCTCAAAGGCACTGTAGTGGAAGTATATACTAGAGAAGGTTGGATGTAAAAGTAAGAAATAACAATACATCTATATAGAGGGGAAAATTGTGTGAAAGTCAGACTGAGAGAAGACAACAGGAGCTGAATAGACACAGCAAAGGAGAACCTTTGTTCTATTAACTGGCATTGTGGCCCAAACCCACACCTATATTTTGAGTAACTCTTCTCTGACATGGTGCTCGGGAGTCTAAAGACCCCCATTCACATTGGAGTACATTTGACTGTACATGCTGATTTTGATGGAGCAGCTATCTAATGTGTATGGAGGTCTCCCAACAACTCTTCAGTTGACACCAGGAATTTAGAATTTAAATACCCACTGCTTTTCTTATTCCTGGATTTAACACACCACCAGAGATATCTGGCAAAAAATTACTCTCCTTTCCCTATAGAGAAATCAAGCATGTGGATCGCCCCCAGACACAGGGCCACGAGTTCTCGGTACCGGGCCTCTCTGGTTCGGTTCAGAGGCCGTCACGGTGGCTAGACCCAGTCCGCGACCCTGCTATGGGGCGTCCAATAAAGGTGGTACAGTCTGTCAGGGATTCGTGACGCCACCTGTGGTGTTCGGTCAGGGTGACCGACGCTGCTGTGGGGTCCGCTGGGGTGATGGAATGGCAGCTAGATGGTATATCTTCCCACAGGTGAAGTATGTCCCCAGGGTTTCCCAGTAAGGTGGATGGTGATGGTGTAGGGTGCAGTCAATAACGAGGACACAAGGTTGCAGTCTCTTTACCTCTTTACTGTAGACTTCAGGATCCTCAATCCAAAGCACGCTTAACAGGGCTTTCTGAGACCGGCCGGTCCGATGGGCACATCCAGAGTTCCCTTTGCAGGTGGGAATCAGTGCCTACCACTAGCGCCTGTGTGTTGTAGTGCTACCCTGCTGAGCATTCGGAATAGTCCTCACAACTTCTGTTCTTCTTCGTTCTTTCTTTCTATATATCTTTCTCTTGTTCCGTATGTTACTAGTTTCTCGTCCCCCAGGTATGTTATGGCTAGGACGCACCCGTATGACGGGAAGGCTCGGAGCTCTTCCGGGACCCTAGAGACGCCCCTCTCCACGCGTTGCCCCCTATGTTTTCATAGGAAATTTAAGGTAGACAGCCAACCTATAATTAACTGTCCTGTGGAGTTCGAAGTAAGGCCTAGAGTCAGTTACTCCCACGGTGTTCCGGCCACCGGCTACGTGCCTCAGTAGGATGTTGCCTCGGTCTCACGGCATGACTCCTACTGGTTCTCCTTTGTGCTCTATCTTGTTTCTCACTGTTCCACAATATCCTTCCCTTCGTGTCACTTTCTTAGGATACCGCCGCGGGGTGTGCAGGCGCGGTTCCGTAACGTTCTGCTCTGTTCGCTAGGCGCCTGCCAGGTTCCCATACCTGACAGGGACCCTCCTGTGTCTTCTCCCTGCAACACCCCCTGCCACGGGATGTTGCCTGAATCCAACCCAGTCAGCTTCTGACTAACTTCCTATCCAACCCCTAGTTTTACCAGTGTGAGGAGTGGCCCAATAAATAAAGCCTTTTTCTCCCCCTAGTGGCCGGAGTGTGAAGTGTAATGTGTGCTGGTGATACCTGGTCAGTAGAATTCCTTCAGTGCCATCAGACGTACCATCACTCCCCTTAGTGGCAGAGCGTCATACTGCAACGACCAGATCTCTGGGGCGCTGCACATGCATGGCCAGACATACCATGCATGTCTATGGTAGGGACAGTAGAGATAGCTGCAGACTGAACACAGTTGTATGGCGATTTATCTAAGCAGTACTAGCTGTAGATAAGAGAGATGTATGGAGGAAATCTGATTTTGGAATCTCATCTGCCCTGGTAAGATCAGCAAAACTTGTCATTATTATATTTACTAATATGCAAAGGCACTCCTTAACACTGGCACCGCAACACCAAGAAGGGAACGTCCTGGAATTATGGAAATCACAGGATGGATAATCATGGAACTGGTATGGGAATGATGAAAAAAGGGAAACAACATTGTCTTGATTCATTCATTCAATATTTTCTTGGTGTAGCAATTTTGATGTTAGGTACTGTGAATACATTTATATATATATATTGTAAGCGGGTCACTGGTAAAATTCTAGAAAGAAGATGTGTTTGACTGAGGTTATTAGCTTCAGTGCGATAAAGCTGGAAATTTGGTCTAGCATGTTATGTGCTGAGAGGGGCTAATTGGCCATGATAGGGCCAGGTTTTTTTGAACAACTAAAGAGTTGGGCGAGACTGCTGTTCACCATATCTCCACCTAAGGGTATGTTCCAGGAAGTAAAAGTTTAACCTCTGAACTCAATCAAGGTTGTGTGTTCTGAAACTGAGCTGACTTCGGCTGCGTTCACATTAGCGTTGCGTCGGGCGCAGCCCCGGCGACGCATGCACATTCGCCCCTATATTTAACATGGGGGGAGCATGGACATGCGTTGCACTTGCGTTTTGTGACGCATGCGTCACTGTGGTGCATGCATCAGGGCGCAGAGGACGCTGCATGGTGCAGTTTTTTCTGCGCCAAAAACCATGCAAAAGTGGACGCATGCGTCACAAAACGCTGCATTGTGCATGCGTTTACATTTGCGTTGTGCGTTGCATCGCCGACGCTGCACCGCACAACGCAAATGTGAACATAGCCTTCCAGAGCTGTGCTCTTGTTAAATAATTATACAGATTGCAGTGAGTGCTGTTTGTTTATGCCAACAAGACTAAATATGGCTATTTTGTTTTGGACTGGTTTATGATGCATGTTTTTAATAAACCAGTTGAACATGTAAATGTAAATTATCCCTCTGAGTACCTCATTAAGCAGCCATGTGAGCAGATCTACGACAATATATACAGTATATATATATATATATATATATATATATATATATATATATCCAGTATATAAATCTATCTTTCTATCTATCTATCTATCTATCTATCTATCTATATGCACAACTTCAAAAAATATAAAGGGAACACTAATATGCCACATCCTAGATATCACTGAATGAAATATTCCAATTGCAAGTCTTTATTCATTGCATAGTGGAATGTGTTGAGAACAATACAACGTAAAAAATTTCAATGTAAATCAAAATTAATATCCCATGGAGGTCTGGATTTGGAGTGATACTCAAAATCAAAGTGGGAAATCAAATTAAAGACTGATCCAACTTCAGTGGAAATGCCTCAAGACAAGGAAATGACGCTCAGTATTGTGTGTGGCTTCTCTGTGACTGTATGACCTCCTTACAAGGCCTGGGCATGGTCTTGATGAAGTGGTAGATCTTCTCCTGAGGGATTTCCATCCAGACCTGAAATAAAGCATCAGTTAACTCCTGGACAGTCTGTAGTGCAACGTGGCATTGGTGGATTGAACGAGACATGATGTCCCAAATGTGCTCGATTGGATTCGGGTCAGGGGAACGGGAGGCCAGTCCATAGCATCAACGCCTTCATCATGCAGGAACTGCTGACATACTTCAATCACATGAGGTCTAGCATTGTCATGCAGCAGAAGGAACCCAGGGTCCAGTGCACCTGCATATGGTCTCACAATGAGTCTGAGAATCTCATCCCGGTACCTAATGGCAGTCAGGGTACCTCTGCCTAGCACATGGAGGGCTGTGTGGCCCTCCAACAAATGCCTCCCACACCATTACTGACCCACTGCCAAACGGTCATGCTGGAGGATGTTGCAGGCAGCAGAACATTCTCCACAGCATCTCCAGACTCTGTCACGTCTGTCACATGTACTCAGTGTGAACCTGCTCTCATTCGTGAAAAGCACAGAGCGCCAATGTCGAATCTGCCAATCTTGGTGTTCTCTGGCAAAAGCCAATCACCCTGCACGGTGTTGGGCTGTGAGCACAACACCCTCTTGTGGACATCGGACCCTCATACCACGCTCAGTCTTTTTCTGACAGTTTGAGTAGACACATGGATGTTAGTGGCCTGGTGGAGGTCACTTTGCAGGGGTCTGTCACTGCTTTTCCTGTTCCACCTTGCACAAAGAAGAAGGTAGCAGTCCTTCTGCTGGATTGTTGCCCTCTTACAGCCCTCTCCATGACTCCTGGTATATTGGACTGTCTCCTGGTATCTGCTCCATGCTCTAGACACTGTGCTGACAGCTCACATTGATGTGCCATCCTGGATAAGCTGCACTACCTGAGCAACTTCTGTGGGTTGTAGACACAGTCTCATGCTACTGTACAACACCTCTAGAGGTGAGAGCAATGACAAAATGAAAAAGTGACCAAAACAACAGCCAAAAAGGATGAAAACAGAGAACTGCCTATAATTTCTACCTGTCGTCTGTCCAATTGCACAACAGCAGGAGAAAATGATGCACAATCAGCATTGATTCATAACTGGACAAGTTGATTTCACAGCAGTGTGATTGACTTTGAGATACATTGTGTTGTTAAGTGTTCCCTTTATTTTTTTGAGCAGTGTGTATATATTGGCTGTGTGCCTTGCTGCAATGTCATACCTCGTGTCATCTTCATCATCATGGTAGATGGCAGATTTTTATCAAGAATGTCTAGGTACATTTGTTCATTCATCCTTCATTCAATAATATGAAGTTTTCCAGTACCATATGTTGAAAATTAGCCCCACACCATGATGTTATCACCTCCAAACTTCACTGTTGGTATGGTGTTTTTGGAGTGATATGCAGTGTCTTTTGACTTCCAAACATGGTGTGTATCATGGCATCCAAATAGTTCAATTTTGGTCTCATCTGTCCAGATTATATTCTCCCAATATTTCACAGGTTTGACTAAATGTTGTTGAGCAAACATTAAACATGCTTGAACAGACTTTTTGTGTGGTGATCATGCATATAGGACATGGATGTTGAGTTCATTACTTATTGTTTTCTTTGAAACAATTGTACCTACTGATTCAAGGTCTTTCTGTAGCTCTCCACAGCTCCACAACTTAATATATGGACATTTATTATTTGATTTCTTTGCCTGTGTTGATTGGATGGGTTGTTACCAACATCTGGTGAGAATTTCATGTCAAGAGCACATTTAGAAATATACTGTATTTACGTTAAAAATTGGTGATGCGTTCAATACTTCTTTCACCCTCTGTGTATATTGCTGCATTGCTGGATAGGATAGGATTAATTACCAGCTCTGCAGTGTTTGACTAGAAGCACCTGCAGTGTTTCTCTAAGAAGCGGGAAGTAGATTTAAGTGTGGCAGTTTCCTGAGGGAGTGTCAGTCTGTTAGATGAAGCAGACTTGAATGTGCTGCTGATGAGTGAAAAGCTAAAATGTGAACTGTAGCTGGGAGACAAAGACAAGCCAGGGATCGTGCCTGTTCTGTGTATTAAGGTTGCTCCAGGAGAAAGGACTGCAATTTCCTTTGGTGAGCCCGCAATGACATATGTGATCCCGATTAAATGCATAGGCCATGTGCATAGAACCACAAGTATCAATGGATGCTAAGGACAACAGCTGTTTTGTTTGACCGAGCTGAGGTTAGCTCAGCTGTATAGGAGTACCCAAAGTCTATTCTGTTTATTTATTGCCTGGATAAGGCTAGGGATTTATGTTTATAATTTTGTTTTGGTCCTCTGCAACCTGTGGAAAGCAATAAAAACTGCACATGTTTGGACCAAAACTGCATTGCATGTGTGAACACTACTTAAGGCCTAATGCCTACCAGACGGAGTGAAATGGTCAAAATTACTGTTATTGTGAACAGTTAAGCAAGTTGAAGATGAAATGATCTCTAAAAGGCCTAAAGTTAAAGATGACACATTTTCTTTGTATTTTAGGCAAAAAAAATATGTATCGTTTTTCATTTTAAAATTACTAAAAGGAAAATGGCCCTATGCAAAAAGTTTGGGCACCCTGCCTGCACGGTTAGAACCTAGTAGCAACCCCTTTTGAAAATGCAACAGCTTGTAAACGCTTTTTATAGCCAGTGTGATGCAGTGACCCCTGTTGCAGCTAGGGGGCGCTGTGTGTGCTCCTCGGGATATGCATGAAGGAGTGTCTGTGGTTATAATGGTGGTGAAACAGTGACTGGCAGAATTGTAATTGGCCGATATGTGGCGCAGAGGGAGTCTGCGTGGTAAGTCTCACATAATGTTGTTGTTCTGGGACTTGTAGTCTCACAAGTGTTTGTATAGTTGAAAGGGAGACTTACTAGGCTAGTTGTGAGAGATGGGAGGGTCAAACTAGCCACACACCCACACTCCCGCCTAGGGGAGTGGTTACAGGTAGATAATGTGACCAGGGTGAGGGTCACATGTTCCTGTGTGGTTTCTGTGTATGGATCTGAATGGTCCATGTGCTGAAGGTCCTGGAGAGCCTATGTGTTGGGAGTGCCATCTCCCTGAATAGCACATGGTGGGGCTTTGGACCTGGTGGCCTGGGTGTTGGACGGTCCCAGCCGGGGACAGACGTCCTTAATAGCACCTGGACAGGCTAGCTGTGTGATCCTGGATGGCTTGTGTGTTGGGAGTTCCTACGTGGGGACTGGATCCCTGGACAGCATACTGAAATGCCGTGGATCAGGTGGCCTGGGTGTTGGACAGTTCCAGCCGGGGATGTACGTCCTGAATAGCACCTGGACAGGCCACATGCCTGTGTTGGGAGTCCTGGGAGTAAGACTACCTGAACAGCACGTGGGAAGGAGTGAACTGTTCATGATGTGGTTTATGATACCTTAATAAGCCAAATAGACTGTTTTGTGTGAAAAACCGTGCCCGTGTGCCTAAATATCGTGGCCAAGCGAGTGTACCCCCTTACACCAACCAAGAGTCTTTCAATTCTTGTTTGAGGGATTTTCATACATTTTTCCTTGGAAAATCCTTCCAGTTCTGTGAGATTCCTGGGTCGTCTTGCACGAACTTCTCCTACATACAGAAATGTAGAAATGAGCGAATTAGATCGGGTCCCTGCTTATTCAGCAAGCTATAGCACTTACCGAATAAGCTGCAGAGGGAACCAGATACCTGGATCACGTCGGCTGATCAGCTGTTCCGAGCCACAGCTGCATGTGTCGTGGCTATGTGACAGGCAGAACAGATGCATGGAGAGCCCAAGAAACAGGCACGCCATGCATGTGTTGTGCCTGTCTCACAGCCGCGACACATGCAGCTGCAGCGTGGGATGGCTGATCAGCCGGCGCACTCCATGTACCCGGGTTCCCTCTGCATCATATTCGGTAATCGCTATAGCTTGCCGAATAAGCAGGGACCCGATCAAAATCGCTCATTTCTACAGAGGACATGTTTCCAAAATGCATCAGGCTTGTGTAGATGTTCTTCTGCATACTTCTGACGCTGAATTTTATGGTGAGGATGCCGGAGAGGTTTCCTCTGATGACTCTTCCATGCTTTCAAATAAGCTGCTGCAAGAGTGGCCTGGTAGTGACTTTCTCCTCTCTCCCCATTGAAATCACACACATTCTCGGCCGAGCGCTCATATGTATGGGAAGTTGGGAAAGATAGCTATTTCATTTATTTGACCAGCAGACAGCTCTGCATTAGTAGCCTTCATATCATCTAGGACATAAATATGAATAAAGCTTATGTGCCAGTTATTTCTATTGGTATGTATGTGATTATATACATGTTACGAGATCACTGCTTAAGCGCCTTTTTTCCCAAACTGAGCCAGTCAAAATCTTCAGCAAATCTCCATGCCCTTTATAATAGATTACTAGTGAGATTTGCTGGACCCCTACAGGAGAACCCCTGTGGGAGCTGTAATAAAAGCTGGTGATAATGAGTGTCACATATAGCAGAGAGAACGCTGAGTGACAATTATTGTAACAGCCTGACGGATGGGGAAACCACAAAGCTTTATATTTACTGGTGATTATTATTATTCACTATTTTAGGTCTGCAAGTTACTGGCCAGAGTAATATTAATGTGTTTCCTTTATTCCAGCTCTATTTATGAAGAAATTGACAGCACAACATGGAAACCAATGAAGCATTCTAGCTAGCGCTCTCTGCATGGTAATAACTCTTATGTTTCTGTTCTTTAATATACCTTTGTATTTGCGGCAGGATTTCAGCGGATTCAGACTAGCATAAATAATATGAGATTGCAAAAAAAGAAACTGTGCAATTCTAGTCCTTCCGCTGTGCCTGGTATTGCAGATCAACCCTATTTAAATGGATGTGGTCAGGCTACAATACCAGACACAACCATAGACAAGTGCTCCTAAGAAGACGATTCACACGTAGTCAGGAGGCAATATTGCCTAAGGTCACTGTCACGGCACAGCTGTCGGATGACCCAGGACGATTGGCTCCTTCCCTGTCTCTAACACTAGGGGCGCCCTGGCTTGCTCTGCTCTCTAGGATACTTCAGATTGCCAAGATGCTGGGGCCCCCGCCATTGTCTTATCTCCTAAGTTAGCCCTCTGTCTGTTCTCTTCCCCCAACCAGGGAAGAGGGGGTACTACTGTGCACTGTAGTACACCAACCCGACAAAAAAGGGAGCGCAAACAAGGGTTAGCAGAAAACTCCAGGCATAGAAAATATTCACTCACATATAACAGAGGAATGCACCGGGGCGTGGAGGTACTAAACCAAAATAGAGAAGGATAGGAAGTTACCACACATATAAACCAAGCAACAATCACAGATAACTCCTCCAACTCTCCTTCTCATATGAACTCCTCTCCCTCCGTTAGTCATGCAGCAATAAAGCTAGCTCTGACAAGTATTAGTATCACAGCCCAGATTAGAAAGGGATAAAGGAGTGGCTAACTGGGCACAGCTGTGAGCACAGGGATTTCCAACATGGCCGATTAGCCTCTGTTCTGCCAGAAGAAATAAACACATTTAAAATGATTGAGAAGTGGCTCTTCTGAGTTTCAGAGTAGGATCAATCAGACGCTGCTGTCCACTGGCTCCACTCTGTCACGGTAAGCCCGTCACAGCCTCCTTCGCATATCCTTATTTTTACACAGACCGCGTGTCCCTTCAAATCACAAGGCGACATGCCCGTTTTTTTCCAGCAGCACAGATAACAAGGGGTAATACAAGTCTATGAGTCCGTGAAATACACAATGGTATCCGTTTGCCATCCGTGTGCTGTCCATATTTAACATGTCAAAGTATAGGAGAAGCTTTGTAATCTAATTCTGTCTTTATCCATACTGGAAAAACACTGATGAATAATGGTAAAAACAGACACACGGACCGTACACTGATGGTAAAAACGGACACACAGACCGTACACTGATGGTAAAAACGGACACACAGACCGTACACTGATGGTAAAAATGGACACACAGACTGTACACTGATGGTAAAAATAGGCACACTAACCATGCACTGATGGTAAAAACGGACACACAGACCATACACTGATGGTAAAAATGGGCACACTGACCATACACTGATGGTAAAAACGGACACACAGACCGTACACTGATGGTAAAAATGGGCACACGGATAATACACTGATGGTATAAATGGATACACGGAGCATATAAAATAGTGCCTATAAAAAATTACCAAAATTAGCCTCTATGTTTTCCCTTAAAGGGAAGGTGCCGCGTTTTAATATTGTAAAAAAAAAAAAAAAAAGACCTCTTTAACCCCTTCACCCCAAAGCCTGTTTTCACCTAAGTGACAGGGCCAATTTTTACAATTCTGACCACTGTCACTTTATGAGGTTATAACTCTGAAACGCTTCAACGGATCCTGGTGATTCTGACATTGTTTTCTCGTGACATATTGTACTTCATGATAGTGGTAAAACTTCTTCGATATGACTTGCATTTATTTGTGAAAAAAACAAAAATTTGTCGGAAATTATGAAAATTTAGCAATTTTCAAACTCTTAGTTTTTATGCCCTTAAATTAGAGAGTTATATCACATAATATAGTTAATAAACAACATTTCCCACATGTCTGCTTTACATCAGCACAATTTTGGAAACATAATTTTTTTTTGTTAGGACGTTATAAGGGTTAAAAGTTGACCAGCGATTTCTCATTTTTGCAACAAAATTTGCAAAACCATTTTTTTACGGACCACCTCACACTTGAAGTGACTTTGAGGGGTCTATATGACAGAAAATGCCCAAAAGTGACACCATTCTAAAAACTGCACCCCTCAAGGTACTCAAAACCACATTCAAAAAGTTTATTAACCCTTCAGGTGCTTCACAGGAATTTTTTGAATGTTTAAAAAAATTGAACATTTAACTTTTTTTCACAAAATTTTTACTTCAGGTCCAATTTGTTTCATTTTACCAAGGGTAACAGGAGAAATTGGACCACAAAAGTCGTTGTACAATTTGTCCTGAGTACGCCGATACCCCATATGTGGGGGTAAACCACTGTTTGGGCACATGGCAGAGCTCGGAAGGGAAGGAGCGCTATTTGACTTTTCAATGCAAGATTTGCTGGAATTGAGATCGGAGCCCATGTCACGATTGGAGAGCCCCTGATGTGCCTAAACAGTGGAAACCCCCACAGGTGACACCATTTTGGAAAGTAGACCCCCTAAGGAACTAATCTAGATGTGTGGTGAGCACTTTGAACCTCCAAGTGCTTCACAGAAGTTTATAATGTAGAGCCGTAAAAAAAAAAATTTTATTAATTTTCACAAAAAATGATCTTTTTGCCCCAAATTTTTTATTTTCCCAAGGGTAAAAGGATAAATTGTACCCCAAAAGTTGTTGTGCAATTTGTCCTGAGTACGTCGATACTTCATATATGGGGATAAACCACTGTTTGAGCGCATGGCAGAGCTCGGAAGGGAAGGAGTGCCATTTGACTTTTCAATGCAAAATTGGCTGGAATTGAGATCGGACGCCATGTCGCATTTGGAGAGCCCCTGACGTGCCTTAACAGTGGAAACCCCCCACAAGTGACCCCATTTTGGAAAGAAGACCCCCTAATGAACTTATCTAGATGTGTGGTGAGCACTTTTAACCCCCAATTGTTTCACTAAAGTTTAGAATGTAGCATTGTGAAAATTAAAAAATCATTTTTTCTTTCCACAAAATGATGTTTTAGCCCGCAATTTTTTTTTCCCAAGGGTAACAGGAGAAATTGGACCACAAATGTTATTGTCCAATTTGTCCTGAGTACGATGATACCCCACATGTGGGGGGGAACCACCGTTTGAGTGCATGGCAGAGCTCGGAAGGGAAGGAGCACCGTTTGAAATGCAGACTTAGATGGAATGGACTGCAGGTGTCATGTTGCATTTGCAGAGCCCCTGATGTACCTAAACAGTAGAAACCCCCCACAAGTGACCCCATATTGGAAACTAGACCCCCAAAGGAACTTATCTAGATGTGTTGTGAGAGCTTCGAACCAACAAGTGTTTCACTACAGTTTATAACGCAGAGCCGTGAAAATAAAAAATTTTTTTTTTTTCCACGAAAATGATATTTTATCCCCTATGTTTTTATTTTCCCAAGGGTAACAGGACAAATTGGACCCCAAAAGTTGTTGTCCAACTTGTCCTGAGAACGCTGATACCCCATATGTTGGGGGGAACCACTGTTTGGGTGCACGGCAGAGCTCGAAAGGGAAGGAGCGCCATTTGAAATGCAGACTTAGATGGATTGGTCTGCAGGCGTCATGTTGCATTTGCAGAGCCCCTGATGTACCTAAACAGTAGAAACCCCCCACAAGTGACCCCATATTGGAAACTAGACCCCAAAGGAACTTATCTAGATGTGTTGTGAGAGCTTCGAACCAACAAGTGTTTCACTACAGTTTATAACGCAGAGCCGTGAAAATAAAAAATATTTTTTTTTTCCACGAAAATGATATTTTATCCCCTATGTTTTTATTTTCCCAAGGGTAACAGGACAAATTGGACCCCAAAAGTTGTTGTCCAACTTGTCCTGAGAACGCTGATACCCCATATGTTGGGGGGAACCACTGTTTGGGCACACAGGAGAACTCGGAAGGGAAGGAGCCCTGTTTTACTTTTTCAAAGCAGAATTGGCTGGAATTGAGATCGGACGCCATGTCGCGTTTGGAGAGCCCCTGATGTGCCTAAACAGTGGAAACCCCCAATTATAACTGAAACCCTAACCCCAACCCTAACTCTAGCCCTAACCCTAGCCCTAACCCTAGCCCTAACCCTAACCCTAGCCCTAACCCTAGCACTAACCCTAGCACTAACCCTAGCACTAATGGGAAAATGGAAATAAATACATTTTTTTACATTTTATTATTTTTCCCTAACTAAGGGGGTGATGAAGGGGGGTTTGATTTACTTTTATAGCGTTTTTTTGGCGGATTTTTATGATTGGCAGCCGTCACACACTAAAAGACGCTTTTTATTGCAAAAAATAGTTTTTGCATCACCACATTTTGAGAGCTATAATTTATCCATATTTTGGCCCACAGAGTCATGTGAGATCTTGTTTTTTGCGGGATGAGTTGACGTTTTTATTGGTAACATTTTCAGGCAGATGACATTTTTTGATCGCTTTTTATTCCGATTTTTGGGAGGCGGAATGAACAAAAACCAGCAATTCCTGAATTTCTTTTAGGGGGGGCGTTTATACCGTTCCACGTGTGGTAAAATGGATAAAGCAGTTTTATTCTTCGGGTCAGTACGATTACAGCGATACCTCATTTATGTAATTTTTTTATGTTTTGGCGCTTTTACACAATAAAAACTATTTTATATAAAAAAATAATTGTTTTTTGCATCGCATTATTCTGAGAGCTATAACTTTTTTATTTTTCTGCTGATGATGCTGTATGGCGGCTTTTTTTTTGCGGGACAAGATGACGTTTTCAGCGGTACCATGGTTATTTATATCCGTCGTTTTGATCGCGTGTTATTCCACTTTTTGTTCGCCTGTATGATAATAAAGCGTTGTTTTTTGCCTTGTTTTTTTTTTTTTTTTTTGCGGTGTTCACTGAAGGGGTTAACTAGTGGGATAGTTTTATAGAGCGGGTCGTTACGGACGCGGCGATACCAAATATGTGTACATTTATTGTTTTTTTTTTTTTTTTACATAAATAAATGGATTTATTGGGAAATGTTTTTTTTTTTTAATTTGGGGATTTTTTTTTTTTTTTACTTTCTAACATTGTCCCAGGGTGGGACATCTCTGTATTAGATCAGATCGTTGATCTGACACTGTGCATAGCAGTCTCTCAGCAGGCGCCGGCTAGCCAGGTCACTTCATGACCCGGAAGGAGTCCGGCGGCCATCTTGGATCCGGGGACTCCTTCCGGGTCACCGGAGCAACGCGATCTCATTGCGTTGCTCCGGTGGGAGAGCACAGGGAGCCCCCGTCCCTGCGCGATCCCCCTCTATGCCGCTGTCACTACTGACAGCGGCATCAGAGGGGTTAAATGCCCGCGATCGGCGATAGCGCCGATCGTGGGCATTGCTGCGGGGTGTCAGCTGTCATATACAGCTGACACCCGCACCCGATCACCGCGGCGCTCAGCGCGAGACCGCGGTGATCGATGCGCCGTACTACTACTGCTGCTGGCACTAATGCAGTGCCGGCAGCGCAGTACTAGTACGGCGCATGGCGCGAAGGGGTTAATTGCTTATTTTTATGTTATTTTCAAGTGCATGGTATTTATTGTTTTTTTTTTTATTCATTTTTTTTTCTGCCACTGGGCGCCGCCATTTTCATTTGCAGGACTGTAAGTGTAGCTGCACGACACTTACAGTCTTCACATACGGCTGCCCTGGGCATAGACAGCTGTAGTCGGAAGGCGACCCCATAGCTAGCAATGCATTACACATAAGCTTCTCTCTGCTCTGATGTGGCCACGCCCCCTGGGCTGTCTCCACATCACAGTAGAGGCAGGAGATCGGCGCCATCTTGCTTCAGCCACAGTGGAGTGTACCTGACTGTGAGCTGCTCCACTGTGACTGAGAGCCGTGCTGTTGGAGGGGCAGCTCCATCTGTCTCCCCTCACATTGTCAGCGGCCGTTCCCTGTCTTCTGCTGCCTGGTGTGTGGCTGAATCTCTAGAATCGCTAGAGAGGGTGAAGTGCTGGGGTCTGATGTTCTCTTATCAGGAGCTGCAGAGAGGTAACAGAGGGGGATGGGGGAGGCTCTGTGCTGCTCGACCTCTCACTGCAGCTCCTCACAGGACATCAGACCCTGCATCTATCACTATACTGTGCTGAGCCATGTATCTAATCCTCTCCTGTGTAATACTGTCTGCTGAGCAGTGTATCTAATCCTATCCTGTGCTGACCTGTGTATCTAATCCTGTGAAATACTGACTGCTGAGCCGTGTATCTAATCCTCTCCTGTGTGATACTGTCTGCTGAGCCGTGTATCTAATCCTATCCTGTGTGATACTGTCTGCTGAGCCGTGTATCTAATCCTATCCTGTGCTGACCTGTGTATCTAATACTGTGGAATACTGACTGCTGAGCCGTGTATCTAATCCTCTCCTGTGTGATAATGTCTGGTGAGCCGTGTATCTAATCCTATCCTGTGTGATAATGTCTGGTGAGCCGTGTATCTAATCCTATCCTGTGTGATAGTGTCTGCTGAGCCGTGTATCTAATCCTCTCCTGTGTGATACTGTCTGCTGAGCCGTGTATCTAATCCTATCCTGTGTGATACTGTCTGCTGAGCCGTGTATCTAATCCTCTCCTGTGTGATAGTGTCTGCTGAGCCGTGTATCTAATCCTCTCCTGTGTGATACTGTCTGCTGAGCCGTGTATCTAATCCTCTCCTGTGTGATACTGTCTGGTGAGCCGTGTATCTAATCCTCTCCTGTGTGATACTGTCTGCTGAGCCGTGTATCTAATCCTATCCTGTGTGATAGTGTCTGCTGAGCTGTGTATCTAATCCTCTCCTGTGTGATACTATCTGGTGAGCCGTGTATCTAATCCTCTCCTGTGTGATACTGTCTGCTGAGCCGTGTATCTAATCCTATCCTGTGTGATACTGTCTGCTGAGCCATGAATCTAATCCTCTCCTGTGTGATAGTGTCTGCTGAGCCGTGAATCTAATCCTCTCCTGTGTGATAGTGTCTGCTGAGCCGTGTATCTAATCCTATCCTGTGCTGACCTGTGTATCTAATCCTCCTGTGGAATACTGACTGCTGAGCCATGTATCTAATCCTCTCCTGTGTGATAGTGTCTGCTGAGCCGTGTATCTAATCCTATCCTGTGTGATAGTGTCTGCTGAGCCGTGTATCTAATCCTCTCCTGTGTGATACTGTCTGCTGAGCCGTGTATCTAATCCTATCCTGTGTGATACTGTCTGGTGAGCCGTGTATCTAATCCTCTCCTGTGTGATAGCGTCTGCTGAGCCGTGTATCTAATCCTCTCCTGTGTGATACTGTCTGCTGAGCCGTGTATCTAATCCTATCCTGTGTGATACTGTCTGCTGAGCCGTGTATCTAATCCTATCCTGTGCTGACCTGTGTATCTAATCCTCCTGTTGAATACTGACTGCTGAGCCGTGTATCTAATCCTATCCTGTGTGATACTGTCTGGTGAGCCGTGTATCTAATCCTCTCCTGTGTGATACTGTCTGGTGAGCCGTGTATCTAATCCTCTCCTGTGTGATACTGTCTGCTGAGCCGTGTATCTAATCCTCTCCTGTGTGATAGTGTCTGCTGAGCCGTGTATCTAATCCTATCCTGTGCTGACCTGTGTATCTAATCCTCCTGTGGAATACTGACTGCTGAGCCGTGTATCTAATCCTCTCCTGTGTGATACTGTCTGGTGAGCCGTGTATCTAATCCTCTCCTGTGTGATAGTGTCTGCTGAGCCGTGTATCTAATCCTCTCCTGTGTGATACTGTCTGGTGAGCCGTGTATCTAATCCTCTCCTGTGTGATACTGTCTGGTGAGCCGTGTATCTAATCCTCTCCTGTGTGATAGTGTCTGCTGAGCCGTGTATCTAATCCTCTCCTGTGTGATAGTGTCTGCTGAGCCGTGTATCTAATCCTCTCCTGTGTAATACTGTCTGCTGAGCAGTATATCTAATCCTATCCTGTGCTGACCTGTGTATCTAATCCTGTGGAATACTGACTGCTGAGCCGTGTATCTAATCCTCTCCTGTGTGATAATGTCTGGTGAGCCGTGTATCTAATCCTATCCTGTGTGATAATGTCTGGTGAGCCGTGTATCTAATCCTATCCTGTGTGATAGTGTCTGCTGAGCCGTGTATCTAATCCTCTCCTGTGTGATACTGTCTGCTGAGCCGTGTATCTAATCCTATCCTGTGTGATACTGTCTGCTGAGCCGTGTATCTAATCCTCTCCTGTGTGATAGTGTCTGCTGAGCCGTGTATCTAATCCTCTCCTGTGTGATACTGTCTGGTGAGCCGTGTATCTAATCCTCTCCTGTGTGATACTGTCTGGTGAGCCGTGTATCTAATCCTCTCCTGTGTGATACTGTCTGCTGAGCCGTGTATCTAATCCTATCCTGTGTGATAGTGTCTGCTGAGCTGTGTATCTAATCCTCTCCTGTGTGATACTATCTGGTGAGCCGTGTATCTAATCCTCTCCTGTGTGATACTGTCTGCTGAGCCGTGTATCTAATCCTATCCTGTGTGATACTGTCTGCTGAGCCATGAATCTAATCCTCTCCTGTGTGATAGTGTCTGCTGAGCCGTGAATCTAATCCTCTCCTGTGTGATAGTGTCTGCTGAGCCGTGTATCTAATCCTATCCTGTGCTGACCTGTGTATCTAATCCTCCTGTGGAATACTGACTGCTGAGCCATGTATCTAATCCTCTCCTGTGTGATAGTGTCTGCTGAGCCGTGTATCTAATCCTATCCTGTGTGATAGTGTCTGCTGAGCCGTGTATCTAATCCTCTCCTGTGTGATACTGTCTGCTGAGCCGTGTATCTAATCCTATCCTGTGTGATACTGTCTGGTGAGCCGTGTATCTAATCCTCTCCTGTGTGATAGCGTCTGCTGAGCCGTGTATCTAATCCTCTCCTGTGTGATACTGTCTGCTGAGCCGTGTATCTAATCCTATCCTGTGTGATACTGTCTGCTGAGCCGTGTATCTAATCCTATCCTGTGCTGACCTGTGTATCTAATCCTCCTGTTGAATACTGACTGCTGAGCCGTGTATCTAATCCTATCCTGTGTGATACTGTCTGGTGAGCCGTGTATCTAATCCTCTCCTCTGTGATACTGTCTGGTGAGCCGTGTATCTAATCCTCTCCTGTGTGATACTGTCTGCTGAGCCGTGTATCTAATCCTCTCCTGTGTGATAGTGTCTGCTGAGCCGTGTATCTAATCCTATCCTGTGCTGACCTGTGTATCTAATCCTCCTGTGGAATACTGACTGCTGAGCCGTGTATCTAATCCTCTCCTGTGTGATACTGTCTGGTGAGCCGTGTATCTAATCCTCTCCTGTGTGATAGTGTCTGCTGAGCCGTGTATCTAATCCTCTCCTGTGTGATACTGTCTGGTGAGCCGTGTATCTAATCCTCTCCTGTGTGATACTGTCTGGTGAGCCGTGTATCTAATCCTCTCCTGTGTGATAGTGTCTGCTGAGCCGTGTATCTAATCCTCTCCTGTGTGATAGTGTCTGCTGAGCCGTGTATCTAATCCTCTCCTGTGTAATACTGTCTGCTGAGCAGTATATCTAATCCTATCCTGTGCTGACCTGTGTATCTAATCCTGTGGAATACTGACTGCTGAGCCGTGTATCTAATCCTCTCCTGTGTGATAGTGTCTGCTGAGCCGTGTATCTAATCCTATCCTGTGTGATACTGTCTGCTGAGCCGTGTATCTAATCCTATCCTGTGCTGACCTGTGTATCTAATACTGTGGAATACTGACTGCTGAGCCGTGTATCTAATCCTCTCCTGTGTGATAATGTCTGGTGAGCCATGTATCTAATCCTATCCTGTGTGATAATGTCTGGTGAGCCGTGTATCTAATCCTATCCTGTGTGATAGTGTCTGCTGAGCAGTGTATCTAATCCTATCCTGTGCTGACCTGTGTATCTAATCCTATCCTGTACTGACCTGTGTATCTAATACTGTGGAATACTGACTGCTGAGCCGTGTATCTAATCCTCTCCTGTGTGATACTGTCTGGTGAGCCGTGTATCTAATCCTATCCTGTGTGATAGTGTCTGCTGAGCCGTGTATCTAATCCTATCCTGTGTGATACTGTCTGCTGAGCCGTGTATCTAATCCTATCCTGTGTGATACTGTGTGGTGAGCCGTGTATCTAATCCTCTCCTGTGTGATAGTGTCTGCTGAGCCGTGTATCTAATCCTCTCCTGTGTGATACTGTCTGCTGAGCCGTGTATCTAATCCTATCCTGTGTGATAGTGTCTGCTGAGCCGTGTATCTAATCCTCTCCTGTGTGATACTGTCTGCTGAGCCGTGTATCTAATCCTATCCTGTGTGATAGTGTCTGCTGAGCCGTGTATCTAATCCTCTCCTGTGTGATAGTGTCTGGTGAGCCGTGTATCTAATCCTCTCCTGTGTGATAGTGTCTGCTGAGCTGTGTATCTAATCCTCTCCTGTGTGATACTGTCTGCTGAGCCGTGTATCTAATCCTCTCCTGTGTGATAGTGTCTGCTGAGCCATGTATCTAATCCTCTCCTGTGTGATAGTGTCTGCTGAGCCGTGTATCTAATCCTCTCCTGTGTGATAGTGTCTGCTGAGCCGTGTATCTAATCCTATCCTGTGTGATAGTGTCTGGTGAGCCGTGTATCTAATCCTCTCCTGTGTGATAGTGTCTGGTGAGCCGTGTATCTAATCCTCTCCTGTGTGATAGTGTCTGGTGAGCCGTGTATCTAATCCTCTCCTGTGTGATAGTGTCTGGTGAGCCGTGTATCTAATCCTCTCCTGTGTGATAGTGTCTGCTGAGCCGTGTATCTAATCCTCTCCTGTGTGATACTGTCTGCTGAGCCGTGTATCTAATCCTCTCCTGTGTGATACTGTCTGCTGAGCCGTGTATCTAATCCTCTCCTGTGTGATAGTGTCTGCTGAGCCGTGTATCTAATCCTATCCTGTGTAATACTGTCTGGTGAGCCGTGTATCTAATCCTCTCCTGTGTGATACTGTCTGGTGAGCCGTGTATCTAATCCTCTCCTGTGTGATACTGTCTGCTGAGCCGTGTATCTAATCCTCTCCTGTGTGATAGTGTCTGCTGAGCTGTGTATCTAATCCTATCCTGTGCTGACCTGTATATCTAATCCTCCTGTGGAATACTGACTGCTGAGCCGTGTATCTAATCCTCTCCTGTGTGATAGTGTCTGCTGAGCCGTGTATCTAATCCTATCCTGTGTGATACTGTCTGCTGAGCCGTGTATCTAATCCTCTCCTGTGTGATACTGTCTGGTGAGCCGTGTATCTAATCCTCTCCTGTGTGATAGTGTCTGCTGAGCCGTGTATCTAATCCTATCCTGTGTGATACTGTCTGGTGAGCCGTGTATCTAATCCTCTCCTGTGTGATACTGTCTGCTGAGCCGTGTATCTAATCCTCTCCTGTGTGATAGTGTCTGCTGAGTCGTGTATCTAATCCTATCCTGTGTGATACTGTCTGGTGAGCCGTGTATCTAATCCTCTCCTGTGTGATACTGTCTGGTGAGCCGTGTATCTAATCCACTCCTGTGTGATACTGTCTGCTGAGCCGTGTATCTAATCCTCTCCTGTGTGATACTGTCTGCTGAGCCGTGTATCTAATCCTCTCCTGTGTGATACTGTCTGCTGAGTCGTGTATCTAATCCTCTCCTGTGTGATAGTGTCTGCTGAGCCGTGTATCTAATCCTATCCTGTGCTGACCTGTGTATCTAATCCTCCTGTTGAATACTGACTGCTGAGCCGTGTATCTAATCCTATCCTGTGTGATACTGTCTGGTGAGCCGTGTATCTAATCCTCTCCTGTGTGATACTGTCTGGTGAGCCGTGTATCTAATCCTCTCCTGTGTGATACTGTCTGCTGAGCCGTGTATCTAATCCTCTCCTGTGTGATAGTGTCTGCTGAGCCGTGTATCTAATCCTATCCTGTGCTGACCTGTGTATCTAATCCTCCTGTGGAATACTGACTGCTGAGCCGTGTATCTAATCCTCTCCTGTGTGATAGTGTCTGCTGAGCCGTGTATCTAATCCTCTCCTGTGTGATACTGTTTGCTGAGCCGTGTATCTAATCCTCTCCTGTGTGATAGTGTCTGCTGAGCCGTGTATCTAATCCTATCCTGTGTGATAGTGTCTGCTGAGCCGTGTATCTAATCCTCTCCTGTGTGATAGTGTCTGCTGAGCCGTGTATCTAATCCTCTCCTGTGTGATAGTGTCTGCTGAGCCGTGTATCTAATCCTATCCTGTGTGATACTGTCTGGTGAGCCGTGTATCTAATCCTCTCCTGTGTGATAGTGTCTGGTGAGCCGTGTATCTAATCCTCTCCTGTGTGATAGTGTCTGGTGAGCCGTGTATCTAATCCTCTCCTGTGTGATAGTGTCTAGTGAGCCGTGTATCTAATCCTCTCCTGTGTGATACTGTCTGGTGAGCCGTGTATCTAATCCTCTCCTGTGTGATAGTGTCTGCTGAGCCGTGTATCTAATCCTCTCCTGTGTGATACTGTCTGCTGAGCCGTGTATCTAATCCTATCCTGTGTGATACTGTCTGCTGAGCCGTGTATCTAATCCTCTCCTGTGTGATAGTGTCTGCTGAGCCATGTATCTAATCCTCTCCTGTGTGATACTGTCTGGTGAGCCGTGTATCTAATCCTCTCCTGTGTGATAGTGTCTGCTGAGCCGTGTATCTAATCCTCTCCTGTGTGATACTGTCTGCTGAGCCGTGTATCTAATCCTCTCCTGTGTGATAGTGTCTGCTGAGCCGTGTATCTAATCCTATCCTGTGCTGACCTGTGTATCTAATCCTCCTGTTGAATACTGACTGCTGAGCCGTGTATCTAATCCTATCCTGTGTGATACTGTCTGGTGAGCCGTGTATCTAATCCTCTCCTGTGTGATACTGTCTGGTGAGCCGTGTATCTAATCCTCTCCTGTGTGATACTGTCTGCTGAGCCGTGTATCTAATCCTCTCCTGTGTGATAGTGTCTGCTGAGCCGTGTATCTAATCCTATCCTGTGCTGACCTGTGTATCTAATCCTCCTGTGGAATACTGACTGCTGAGCCGTGTATCTAATCCTCTCCTGTGTGATACTGTCTGGTGAGCCGTGTATCGAATCCTCTCCTGTGTGATAGTGTCTGCTGAGCCGTGTATCTAATCCTCTCCTGTGTGATACTGTCTGGTGAGCCGTGTATCTAATCCTCTCCTGTGTGATAGTGTCTGCTGAGCCGTGTATCTAATCCTCTCCTGTGTGATAGTGTCTGCTGAGCCGTGTATCTAATCCTCTCCTGTGTAATACTGTCTGCTGAGCAGTGTATCTAATCCTATCCTGTGCTGACCTGTGTATCTAATCCTGTGGAATACTGACTGCTGAGCCGTGTATCTAATCCTCTCCTGTGTGATAGTGTCTGCTGAGCCGTGTATCTAATCCTCTCCTGTGTAATACTGTCTGCTGAGCAGTGTATCTAATCCTATCCTGTGCTGACCTGTGTATCTAATCCTGTGGAATACTGACTGCTGAGCCGTGTATCTAATCCTCTCCTGTGTGATAGTGTCTGCTGAGCCGTGTATCTAATCCTCTCCTGTGTGATAGTGTCTGCTGAGCCGTGTATCTAATCCTCTCCTGTGTGATACTGTCTGGTGAGCCGTGTATCTAATCCTCTCCTGTGTGATAGTGTCTGGTGAGCCGTGTATCTAATCCTCTCCTGTGTGATAGTGTCTGCTGAGCCGTGTATCTAATCCTCTCCTGTGTGATAGTGTCTAGTGAGCCGTGTATCTAATCCTCTCCTGTGTGATACTGTCTGGTGAGTTGTGTATCTAATCCTATCCTGTGCTGACCTGTGTATCTAATACTGTGGAATACTGACTGCTGAGCCGTGTATCTAATCCTCTCCTGTGTGATAATGTCTGGTGAGCCGTGTATCTAATCCTATCCTGTGTGATAGTGTCTGTTGAGCAGTGTATCTAATCCTATCCTGTGCTGACCTGTGTATCTAATCCTATCCTGTACTGACCTGTGTATCTAATACTGTGGAATACTGACTGCTGAGCCGTGTATCTAATCCTCTCCTGTGTGATACTGTCTGGTGAGCCGTGTATCTAATCCTATCCTGTGTGATAGTGTCTGCTGAGCCGTGTATCTAATCCTCTCCTGTGTGATACTGTCTGCTGAGCCGTGTATCTAATCCTATCCTGTGTGATACTGTCTGGTGAGCCGTGTATCTAATCCTCTCCTGTGTGATAGTGTCTGCTGAGCCGTGTATCTAATCCTCTCCTGTGTGATACTGTCTGCTGAGCCGTGTATCTAATCCTATCCTGTGTGATAGTGTCTGCTGAGCCGTGTATCTAATCCTCTCCTGTGTGATACTGTCTGCTGAGCCGTGTATCTAATCCTATCCTGTGTGATAGTGTCTGCTGAGCCGTGTATCTAATCCTCTCCTGTGTGATAGTGTCTGGTGAGCCGTGTATCTAATCCTCTCCTGTGTGATAGTGTCTGCTGAGCCGTGTATCTAATCCTATCCTGTGTGATAGTGTCTGCTGAGCCGTGTATCTAATCCTCTCCTGTGTGATACTGTCTGCTGAGCCGTGTATCTAATCCTCTCCTGTGTGATAGTGTCTGGTGAGCCGTGTATCTAATCCTCTCCTGTGTGATAGTGTCTGCTGAGCCGTGTATCTAATCCTCTCCTGTGTGATACTGTCTGCTGAGCCGTGTATCTAATCCTCTCCTGTGTGATAGTGTCTGGTGAGCCGTGTATCTAATCCTCTCCTGTGTGATAGTGTCTGCTGAGCCGTGTATCTAATCCTATCCTGTGTGATACTGTCTGGTGAGCCGTGTATCTAATCCTCTCCTGTGTGATAGTGTCTGGTGAGCCGTGTATCTAATCCTCTCCTGTGTGATAGTGTCTGCTGAGCCGTGTATCTAATCCTATCCTGTGTGATACTGTCTGGTGAGCCGTGTATCTAATCCTCTCCTGTGTGATACTGTCTGCTGAGCCGTGTATCTAATCCTCTCCTGTGTGATAGTGTCTGCTGAGCCGTGTATCTAATCCTATCCTGTGTGATACTGTCTGGTGAGCCGTGTATCTAATCCTCTCCTGTGTGATACTGTCTGGTGAGCCGTGTATCTAATCCTCTCCTGTGTGATACTGTCTGCTGAGCCGTGTATCTAATCCTCTCCTGTGTGATAGTGTCTGCTGAGCCGTGTATCTAATCCTATCCTGTGCTGACCTGTGTATCTAATCCTCTTGTGGAATACTGACTGCTGAGCCGTGTATCTAATCCTCTCCTGTGTGATAGTGTCTGCTGAGCCGTGTATCTAATCCTCTCCTGTGTGATAGTGTCTGCTGAGCCGTGTATCTAATCCTCTCCTGTGTGATACTGTCTGGTGAGCCGTGTATCTAATCCTATCCTGTGTGATACTGTCTGGTGAGCCGTGTATCTAATCCTATCCTGTGCTGACCTGTGTATCTAAGGCTATGTGCACACTTCCGGATTTTTAGCGTTTTTTTTTTGCGGAATTTCGCCATAAAAACGCTATAAATCCGCTAAAAAAACGCATACCGCAAAAAATCCGGACATGCTCTATCTTTTTGCGGATTTTTTGCAGATTTCCTATCAAAAAGGACATTCCGGAAAATAAAAAAAAAAAACGCAAAAAATCCGCAAAAAAACGCGCAAATTCCGCGAGAAATCCGCGTGAAAAAAGCACGCGGATTTCTGGCAGAATTCTCAGGATTATGTCAGGAAAAAATCCTGACGTGTGCACATAGCCTAATCCTGTGAAATACTGACTGCTGAGCCGTGTATCTAATCCTCTCCTGTGTGCTATTGACTGCTGAGCCGTGTATCTAATCCTCTCCTGTGTGATACTGTCTGCTGAGCCGTGTATCTAATCCTCTCCTGTGTGCTATTGACTGCTGAGCCGTGTATCTAATCCTCTCCTGTGTGATACTGTCTGCTGAGCCGTGCATCTAATCCTATACTGTGTGATATTATGCTGAGCCGTGTATCTAATCCTCTCCTGTGTGATACTGTCTGGTGAACCGTGTATCTAATCCACTTCTATGCACTCCTCTCCCCCCCTGCATATCTTTCCCCATTGCACACACAACTCAATGCGTGCGATAACAGGAGCTGCGTGCATCATGCTGTATTATGGCATTATGTGAGATCTATATGACGGTATTATGTGATCTGTATGGTGGTATTATGGTTGATCAGTATTGTGAGAATTATATGGTGGTATTGTGTGTGATCTATATGGCGGTATTATGTGAGAACACGTGCAGCATTGTGTGTGATCTATATGGCGGTATTATGTGAGAACACTATGGCAGTATTATGTGTGATCTATATGGCGGTATGTGAGAACACTATGGCAGTATTATGTGTGATCTATATGGCGGTATGTGAGAACACTATGGCAGTATTGTGTGATCTATATGGCGGTATTATGTGAACACTATGGCAGTATTATGTGTGATCTATATGGCGGTATTATGTGAGAACACTATGGCAGTATTATGTGTGATCTATATGGTGGTATGTGAGAACACTGGCGGTATTATGTGTGATCTATATGGTGGTATGTGAGAACACTGGCGGTATTATGTGTGATCTATATGGCGGTATTATGTGAGAACACTATGGCAGTATTATGTGTGATCTATATGGCGGTATGTGAGAACACTGGCGGTTTTATGTGTGATCTATATGGCGGTATGTGAGAACACTGGCGGTATTATGTGTGATCTATATGGCGGTATGTGAGAACACTGGCGGTATTATGTGTGATCTATATGGTGGTATTATGTGAGAACTGTATGACAGTATTGTGTGATCTATTTGATAGTATTGTGTGTGATCTATATGGCGGTATTATGTGAGAACACTATGGCAGTATTATGTGTGATCTATATGGCGGTATGTGAGAACACTGGCGGTATTTGTGATCTATATGGCGGTATGTGAGAACACTGGCGGTATTATGTGTGATCTATATGGCGGTATGTGAGAACACTGGCGGTATTATGTGTGATCTATATGGCGGTATGTGAGAACACTGGCGGTATTATGTGTGATCTATATGGTGGTATTATGTGAGAACTGTATGACAGTATTGTGTGATCTATTTGACAGTATTGTGTGTGATCTATATGGTGGTATTATGTGAGAACACTATGGCAGTATTATCTTCAGAAAGCGGACCCATTTTTTGGTGGTTCTAGCTGAGCACCTGCACGCTGGTCTGGGGTAATAGAGGGGACAGCATGACCTCCAGTTAGGTGCAGTCAGGGCTGGTGAGGCAGCTGAAGAGAGGGGTCTCATTTTTATTGTTACTATATGGCTACATTTCCTTCCCAGCGTCACCCCGTACTGCGCCTGTCGCCTCGCTTTCACACATTGCCAGGACAGGATGGGGAAGACAGGATCTGAAGAGGGGAATGGGGTCTGTATGCAAAGTCTGGATCAGAACAGGCCATCAATCCGCAGAAATGTTTCCTGGATTTCTGTGGAGCAGACAAGCAGACGGTCCATCCATGTGTATAAAAGACAGCGCTCTATGTACAATCCCTGGCTGCTCCGCACACCGAACAGGGGGCCCCCATAGACCAGCACACTGCTCTCCTGAAATACTCTGTGCTGCTGTCACCCTGCTCCCTCCACCACATATCTCCCAGAATCCTTGCTGCCTGCCATCCTCGGTGACCGTCTACTTGTCAGTATAAGGCTGCTTTCACACTAGCATCGGTACGGGCCCGTCACAGTGCGTCGTACCGACGCATGCTGTGAAAGAAATGCCCGACGTGGGCAGCGGAAGCAGTCTTACCACGCTTCCGCTGCCCCATTGTAAGGTCTGGGCATGAGGGGGCGGAGTTTCTGCCGTGCATGTGCGGTTGAAAATGGCGGACTCGACGCACAAACGTTACATGTAACTTTTTTTGTGGCGGCGGTCCGCCAAAACATGACGCAACCGTCGCACGGCAGTTACGACGTGTGGCAATACGTCGCAATGCATCGGTAATGTTAGTCTATGGGGAAAAAACGCATCCTGCAGACAACTTTGCAGGATGCATTTTTTCTCCTGAACGACGCATTGCAACGTACAGCCAACAACGCTAGTGTGAAAGTAGCCTAAGGCTGCCGTCCACTATCAGTATTTGGTCAGTATTTTACCTTAGTATTTGTAAGCCAAAACCAGGAGTGGTTGATAAATACAGAAGTGGTGCATATGTTTCTATTATACTTTTCCTCTATTTGTTCCACTCCTGGTTTTGGCTTACAAATACTGAGGTAAAATACTGACCATACTCTGCAGTCACCAACAAAATGGCTGCTCACTGGGTTCCTGAATATCATCCTCTTATCCCTTAGCAAACACCCAGAAGGAGAGGAGAGGAGACATCACACACTCAGCAGACTCCGCCCATAATTACTGCAGTGCAGTAATGTGAGCTAGTTGTACACTAGGTTTTTCTGAAATTTCAGCAGCTGCTCCCCCTAGTGTTGAAAAGTGGAAATTCCAAAACTTTTCAAATTATTTTTCATATTTTACTAAATTACAAACAAATGATAATATTTTTTAAGAAAATGTAATCATTAATTCTTTACATTTTTACAATTTCTGAAAAAAAAAATTTTTTGATGGCACCTTCCCTTTAAGCTTTGTTCACACTGCATTTTTCTGCAATGTAAAACATGAAAAAATTCTCAGAAAAGATTTGCAAAACTCTTCCTTTTCAATTCTATTATAAAGGGACTTGCAGTTGATATATTTGGGTTTTTGAGTGCTTAAACACTTCAAGTTTTCAAGCGATTTAAAGAAGTGAGCTGAATTTCTGCAGAGTTTTCCACTATAAAGCCGTTCCATACTTTGTAATAGAAGTAAATGGGTAGGACTCTAGTACGAGTTTTGGCCTAAGGAAAAACACACTAGGCTTTTATTTATTTTGCAATGGATTTTAAATACGGTATGTCCTCTCCCTGCTGCTTATAATAAAGGATGTGACTATAAAATATATTGGAAAATTGCTGTTCATGAACAACACCCAACACCAAGACCCTGGGACAATGGTCTGCTATTATCTCCAGCACAACATCCATCATAGACCACCATTGATTGTGGAAATATAATGCTATAACTGTCTCCATAGTTTTCGGACTGACAGTCCATTTTCATAATGTTCCCTAATTAGAGTCCATAAGTGCCACACAGCAAGAAGTGCATTATTAAATATAGCAACGATGGGGCAAAAGCAATGGCTCAGTGAAGAATTCACTGTGTGCAGTGGAATCTGTCATCAAGTTTGTCTTACCTCATCTGAGAGCAGCATGATGTAGGGGCAGAGACCCTAATTCCAGTGATATGTCACTTACTGGGCTGATTGCTGAAGTTTTGCTAAAATCACTGTTTTCTCTGCTGCAGATCTGCTAGTGCTCTGAATGCTGAGCTCTGTATAAACCATCCACACCAATGATTGGAAGCCTTCTGAGTACACTGTGCATAGGCAGAAAGCTGCTGATCAGTGGTGGAGGCAGGATTATTCAGAGCTCGTAAATATGGAGGACTATATGGCAGCAGTTTGCTAATCTTCCAGTGATAATCATCTGCCGGTAAAACGGTGATGTTATCAAAGTTGCGGCAAACAGCTCAGTAAGTCATACATTTCTGTCTATACATCATGATGCATTCAGATTATGACAAAAATTCTGGTAACAGATTTCTTTTAGGCCAGTTTCAGATGTCAGTGTCTCTGGTACATGTGTTGACAGTTTTCTCACGTACCGGAGACACTGACAAATGTAGACCCATTCAAATGA
Source organism: Ranitomeya imitator (assembly GCF_032444005.1). NCBI lineage: Eukaryota > Metazoa > Chordata > Amphibia > Anura > Dendrobatidae > Ranitomeya > Ranitomeya imitator. The sequence continues at coordinate 622,862,021 of NC_091283.1, forward strand.
AAGTGTCCGTGTGCAAAACATGCAGACATGTACGTTTTCATCCGGACACACGGGCGGCAAAACGTGCCACACAAGGACACATGGAGAACAGTGCACACTGTCCTCCATGTGCATGGACGGCTGCCGGAGAAGTAGCGCTACTGTAAGCCGCTATTCCCCGGCGGCTGGTGCTGAACGCAGCTTTCATCCATTCTCCTCTGCCGATAAGCAGGGAGGAATGAATGAATGAAAAACCTTATGTGGGGTCCCCGTATGTTTTTAAACCTACCCGGCAAAACTCACAGGTGTGGGCTATTCTCAGGCTGGTAAGGAGGCATGGATATGGGCCCCCCAGCTTAAAAACAGCAGCCCGCAGCTGCCCAGAAAAAGCGCATCTATTAGATGCGCCAATTCTGGAGCTTTGCCCGGTTCTTCCCACTTGCCCTGTAGCAGTGGTAAGTGGGGTAATGGGGGTTAATGTCACCTTCCTGTTGTAAGGTGACATTAAGCCTGGCTTAGTAATGGAGAGGTGTCAATAAGACACCGCTTCATTACTAATCCTATAGTTGGTAAAGGGTTAAATAAACACCACACAGTAAGAATAAAGTATTTTAATTAAATCATACACCACACAGTTTTGCCATCTTTATTGTTTCTGCTAATCCAAGCGACACCCTCCATCTCCTGTAAAAAAAAAAAAATAATAATAAACCAACAATATACCATACCTGTCCGGCGTTCAGTTCCACGCCATAATCCATATCTGGTGAATGTACAGTTTACATCCGGGAGCGGTGCTAATGTGACCGACTCTGCTGTAAACTACTGGGGAATGAATGATACGCATCGGGCGCAGGCTCAGTAACTAGCGGTCACATCACTGAGTCTGTGCTCGCTGCCGGCGTGAACTCCTGTGACCTCAGGACCATGGGAGAATGCAAGTGATGAGGTCACTGTGACAGAGCTTGAACTGCCGTGACCTCATCACTTGCCTTCTCCCATGATCCTGAGGTCACAGGAGTTCATGCCGGCAGCGAGCACAGAATCAGTGACGTCAGCGCTAGTTACTGAGCCTGTGCCCGCTGCTTCTCATTCATTCATTCATTCTCCCCTGCTCGCGCTTCTTGCCAGCAGAGCAGGGGAGAATGGATGACAGCCAGCTTCAGCACCAGCCGCCGGGCAACAGCGCTTACATTAGCGCTACTTCCTCGGTGGCCATCCATGTGGTACTGATGCGGCACACGGTTGCCACACATGTGCCGCACATAGTACACACACGGACACTGATATCTCTGGTACTGTTTTTTCCGGTAACGAAAATATCAGGATGTGTGAAACTGGTCTTTAGCAGTAGTGTCAATAAATGGCAAAAAAAAAAACAGAATAGAAACCAGATGTGTCACAATGGACCATGTGTTGGGCTGTTATATCTAATCAGTAAAACCTTTTGGTTACTGTAACTAATAATCTGTTATTTGTCTTATATCTTTGTCTTATATTAGTCTTTGTATCAAGTTTTTTTAGTGACTCAATTTTTTGCATTTGGTATAGCTTGTGAATATCATTCTGCTATTTTTGGATAGGGACTACCCAGGGTTTATAGCCATAGGTAGAAAAAATAAGCAGCTACCAGATATTTCATGAACCGATTTCCCACATGTGGATAAGGATCTGAGGGTAAAAACCAAGGCTACGTTTACAAGTTCAGTATTTTACATCAGTGTTTGCAAGCCAAAACCCGAAGTGGAACAATATAATAATAATACTTTTTATTTATATGGCGCCAACATATTCCGCAGCACTTTACTGACATCTCTGTAATGTAAAGACATTACAGAGTAAGGCCGGCTTCACACTTGCGAGTTTTACGGACGTAAGAGCGCAAAAACTACGTCCGTAAAACTCGCAAAAAATACGGCACAATTATTCTCTATGCCCCTGCTCCTATCTGCCGTATTTTACTGATCAGTATTATACGGCTTTCTACGGCCGTACAAAATCGCAGCATGCTGCATTTGTCACCGTACTGCGCAAGAAATACGCCAATGAAAGTCTATGGAAGCGTGAAAAATACGGATTACACACGGACAAGCAGTGTGACTTGTGAGAAATACGCAGCGGTGTTAGAGAGAAAAGCCGGTAATTCAGTGCGGTGTACAGTAAAATCACACTGACAGCTTACAGTAGAATAGGTAGAATAAATGTGTACACATAGAATAGGTATATATATATATATATATATATATATATATGTCAGTGAGACACATATATGTATATATATTAATATTTATTCCAGCGCTAGACAGCTTGAAAGCCGGTAATTCAATTACCGGCTTTTTCTTTCTCCTTCCTAAACCCGACATGATTTGAGACATGGTTTACATACAGTAAACCATGTCTTCTCTCCATTTTTTTTGCAGATTCCACACTACTAATGTCAGTAGTGTGTATCTGCAAAATTTGGCCGTTCTAGCTCTTAAAATAAAGGGTTAAATGGCGGAAAAAATTGGCGTGGGCTCCCGCGCAATTTTCTCCGCCAGAGTAGTAAAGCCAGTGACTGAGGGCAGATATTAATAGCCTGGAGAGGGTCCATGGTTATTGCCCCCCCCCCCCCCCCCGGCTAAAAACATCTGCCCCCAGCCACCCCAGAAAAGGCACATCTGGAAGATGCGCCTATTCTGGCACTTGGCCACTCTCTTCTCATTCCCGTGTAGCGGTGGGATATGGGGTAATGAAGGGTTAATGCCACCTTGCTATTGTAAGGTGACATTAAGCCTAATTAATAATGGAGAGGCGTCAATTATGACACCTATCCATTATTAATCCAATTGTAGTAAAGGGTTAAATAAAACACAAACACATTATTTAAAATTATTTTAATGAAATAAAAACAATGGTTGTTGGAGTATTTTATTCTACGCCCAATCCAGTCACTGAAGACCCTCGTTCTGTGAGTAAAAAAACATAATAAACCAACAATATCCTTACCCTCCGCAGATCTGTAACGTCCAACGATGTAAATCCATCTGAAGGGGTTAAAATATTTTGCAGCAAGGAGTTCCGCTAATGCAGGCTGCTCCTTGCTGCAAAACCCCGGGGAATGAGGCTAAATATAGATCAATTATGTATATTTAGCTTCATTTGCGGTGAGGCGCCCTCTGCTGGATGTTCATAGATCGTGGGAACTTACCTAGAAAGCTCCCAGGCTTTCTAGGAAAGTTCCCACGATCTATGAACATCCAGCAGAGGGCGCCTCACCGCAAATGAAGCTAAATATAGATCATTGATCTATATTTAGCCTCATTCCCCGGGGTTTTGCAGCAAGGAGCAGCCTGCATTAGCGGAACTCCTTGCTGCAAAATGTTTTAACCCCTTCAGAAGGATTTACATCGTTGGACGTTACAGATCTGCGGAGGGTAAGGATATTGTTGGTTTATTATGTTTTTTTACTTACAGAACGAGGGTCTTCAGTGACTGGATTGGGCGTAGAATAAAATACTCCAACAACCATTGTTTTTATTTCATTAAAATAATTTTAAATGTGTTTGTGTTTTATTTAACCCTTTACTACAATTGGATTAATAATGGATAGGTGTCATAATTGACGCCTCTCCATTATTAATTAGGCTTAATGTCACCTTACAATAGCAAGGTGGCATTAACCCTTCATTACCCCATATCCCACCGCTATACGGGAATGGGAAGAGAGTGGCCAAGTGCCAGAATAGGCGCATCTTCCAGATGTGCCTTTTCTGGGGTGGCTGGGGGCAGATGTTTTTAGCCAGGGGGGGGGCCAATAACCGTGGACCCTCTCCAGGCTATTAATATCTGCCCTCAGTCACTGGCTTTACTACTCTGGCGGAGAAAATTGTGCGGGAGCCCACGCCAATTTTTTCCGCCATTTAACCCTTTAATTTACTAGCTAGAACGGCCAAATTTTGCAGATACACTCTACTGACATTAGTAGTGTGGAATCTGCAAAAAAAAGGAGAGAAGACATGGTTTACTGTATGTAAACCATGTCTCAAATCATGTCGGGTTTTAGGAAGGAGAAAGAAAAAGCCGGTAATTGAATTACCGGCTTTCAAGCTGTATAGCGCTGGAAAAAATATTAATATATATACATATATATATATATATATACATATATACATACATTTTCTTTTTGGGACACATGGATCACTTCTATAGCGGTATGTTGGTTTTGCAAGCCTGCGAGAAAACCACGCAGTACGGATGCCATACGGATTACATACGGAGGATGCCATGCGCAAAAAACGCTGACACACCCTGCCTACGGAGGAGCTACGGACCACTATTTTCGGGACTTTTCAGCGTATTGCGGCCGTAATATACGGACCGTATTTTCATACGCTGAGTGTGAAGCCGGCCTAAGGCTGGGGTGTCTCGCATCAATACCCGGCACTGCTGCTGGCACTCGGGACTGGTGCGTGCGGCTGCACAGAAATACATGCAGTCACACAGTCCGGTCCCGAGTGCCGGTGGCAGTGCCGGGTATTGATGCGAGAGACTCGTGCGAGTTTCTCGCATTGAACTCACAAGTGTGACCTCGGCCTAACACATAATTCAACAGATATCAAAAGGAGTGAGGGCTGCACTTGCAAGCTTACTGTTATGCTAGAGTAGTAGGAGAAATAATATACTGTATAAAGTCGCACCCAAAAGGTGATAGGGCAGACAAATGAAAACACCCGTGTAATGCTAAACAGACTGCAGTCAGAATAACAGAACCTAAACACCCAGAGAAAAGGTGTGTCTGCTGTGGCTCGGTGGACAGTGAAGCTGACCACTAGTGTTGAGCGATACCTTCCGATATCGGAAAGTATCGGTATCGGTTTGGATCGGCCGATATTCAAAAAATATCGGATATCGCCGATACCGATACCCGATCCCAATGCAAGTCAATGGGACCAAAATATCGGAATTAAAATAAACCCTTTCTTTCCTTGTAGGTTCATTCTACATGAAGGAAAACAACTAAGAATAATGCCGGATGTATTTGGGGAGGTGGCGGAGACATTAAAGTCATAGAGGTTTATCCCAATCAAATAGAATAGCATGTTTTTTGTTTTTTTTTAAGACGTTCGGAGTGACAAAGATATTGACTATGTAAATTTTTTTTTTATTTTGTCAGATATTGATGTTTCACTATTCCACGCCCTTCCCCTTCTTTTTTTTCTTTTTTTTTTTCTTTTCCCACACTTTCATCTTCATCATCATCAGCATCTTTGACATCAACTTCTTCACCTTATTCATCTTCTTCTTCATCTTCTACCTATTTTTTTTTTTTTATTACATTCTTCATATTCATTTTATTCAACTATTATTATTCTTCTTATTCTACATATTCTTTTTATTCCACTGTTATTATTCTTCCTATTCTACTTCTTCATCATATTCTCATTTGTGACAGGCATTCCCGTAGTTGTTATCTATAAAAGTTTGAAGATTACACCTTCCGTTCTGCCAGTCACAAAAGTTACATTTGTCCGCGTTCAGTTTGGCCTGCAGCATCAGGCTTTATCCAGGGGCACCACGAGGAGGAACGGACTCACCCCCATACACTGCTTAGTCTTCTTCTGCATATAATTTAGATAATATCTTTTGCTCTGATATTAAGTCTTATGCTTAATGTTCTTCTGCTCTTTGTTCTGCAGCCTCTTGTTCTTCTGCTTCTCGGTCTTCCATGTTGTCGTCTCCAGGGTCGTCGTCTCCAGTGTCGTCATCTCCGCCGTCGTCGTCGTCGTCATCGGGGTGGTCTTCCGTGTCGTCGTCATCGTGGTGGTCTTCCGGGTCGTCGACGTTAGGGTCTTCAACTTGGAAATGTAGCAGAAGGTACAAGAAGGCTGAGAAAATGCCAAGAACCAGCTGATGGAACTGGAACTCGGATGGCTACCCGAAGGTTCAAGAGCCTATGGAACTACCGAGGACCAGCTGACGTTACTGGAACCCGGTTACTAAGCAGGAGGTACCCGTGCTAAAAAGCACTACCAAGGACCGCCTGACGTTGACGGAACTCGGATACCCAGAAGGAGGCACCTAAGCCAAAGGCTCTGCCCGGAACCAGCTGACGTTACTGGAACCAGGATGGGGAGCAGAAGGTACAAGAGCAAAAGACACTGCCGAGAACCAGCTGACGGTACTGGAACCCGGATGGGTAGCCGAAGGTCCAAGAGCCAATGGAACTACCGAGGACCAGCTGACGTTACTGGAACCCGGTTACTAAGCAGGAGGTACCCGTGCCTGAAAGCACTACCAAGGACCACCTGACGTTGGTGGAACTTGGATACCCAGAAGGAGGCACCTAAGCCAAAGGCTCTGCCCGGAACCAGCTGACGGTACTGGAACCAGGATGGGGAGCAGAAGGTACAAGAGCAAAAGACACTGCCGAGAACCAGCTGACGGTGCTGGAACCAGGTGGTGGACCCGAAGGCCCACAGGAGAGGAGAGAACAGCTAGGCCGCGAGGCAGCCGCAGTTACCGAACCCCAACAGTCCTACAGGGGGAGCTGGGCCTACTGGCACTACATAACCAGCCTTGACTACCAGTTCACGCAGCCCACATAGGAAGCTCCTAAACTGGAGGCACCCTGGAGTTGGCTAACTCGACCGCACCACGACGGGGCAAGCATAGGCGTCTCAGTGAAGTTGACACAACCCGGAAACAGCTGACGGTGCTGAAACCAGGCTTGGCACGAGGGAGTACCTGTGACAAGAACACTGCTGAGAACCAGCTGGCGGTGCTGGAACCCGGATGCGTTGCCCCAGTGTGCAAGAGCCAATGGCACGACCGAGGACCAGCTGACGGTGCTGGAACCCGGTTACTAAGCTGTAGGTGCCCGCGCTTAAAAGCACTACCAAGGACCGCCTGGCGTTGGCGGAACTCGGATACCCAGGAGGAGGCACCTAAGCCAAAGGCTCGGCCCGGAACCAGCTGACGGTGCTGGAACCAGGTGGTGGACCCCAAGGCCCACAGGAGAGGAGAGAACAGCTAGGCCGCGAGGCAGCCGCAGTTACCGAACCCCAACAGTCCTACAGGGGGAGCTGGGCCTACTGGCACTACAGAACCAGCCTTGACTACCAGTTCACGCAGCCCACATAGGAAGCTCCTAAACTGGAGGCACCCTGGAGTTGGCTAACTCGACCGCACCACGACGGGGCAAGCATAGGCGTCTCAGTGAAGTTGACACAACCCGGAAACAGCTGACGGTGCTGAAACCAGGCTTGGCACGAGGGAGTACCTGTGACAAGAACACTGCTGAGAACCAGCTGGCGGTGCTGGAACCCGGATGCGTTGCCCCAGTGTGCAAGAGCCAATGGCACGACCGAGGACCAGCTGACGGTGCTGGAACCCGGTTACTAAGCTGTAGGTGCCCGCGCTTAAAAGCACTACCAAGGACCGCCTGGCGTTGGCGGAACTCGGATACCCAGGAGGAGGCACCTAAGCCAAAGGCTCGGCCCGGAACCAGCTGACGGTGCTGGAACCAGGTGGTGGACCCCAAGGCCCACAGGAGAGGAGAGAACAGCTAGGCCGCGAGGCAGCCGCAGTTACCGAACCCCAACAGTCCTACAGGGGGAGCTGGGCCTACTGGCACTACAGAACCAGCCTTGACTACCAGTTCACGCAGCCCACATAGGAAGCTCCTAAACTGGAGGCACCCTGGAGTTGGCTAACCCGACCGCACCACGACGAGGCAAGCATAGGTGTCTCAGTGAGCTTGACACAACCCGGAAACAGCTGACGGTGCTGAAACCAGGCTTGGCACGAGGGAGTACCTGTGACAAAAACACTGCCGAGAACCAGCTGGCGGTGCTGGAACCCGGATGCGTTGCCCCAGTGTGCAAGAGCCAATGGCACGACCGAGGACCAGCTGACGGTGCTGGAACCCGGTTACTAAGCTGTAGGTGCCCGCGCTTAAAAGCACTACCAAGGACCGCCTGGCGTTGGCGGAACTCGGATACCCAGGAGGAGGCACCTAAGCCAAAGGCTCGGCCCGGAACCAGCTGACGGTGCTGGAACCAGGTGGTGGACCCCAAGGCCCACAGGAGAGGAGAGAACAGCTAGGCCGCGAGGCAGCCGCAGTTACCGAACCCCAACAGTCCTACAGGGGGAGCTGGGCCTACTGGCACTACAGAACCAGCCTTGACTACCAGTTCACGCAGCCCACATAGGAAGCTCCTAAACTGGAGGCACCCTGGAGTTGGCTAACCCGACCGCACCACGACGAGGCAAGCATAGGTGTCTCAGTGAGCTTGACACAACCCGGAAACAGCTGACGGTGCTGAAACCAGGCTTGGCACGAGGGAGTACCTGTGACAAAAACACTGCCGAGAACCAGCTGGCGGTGCTGGAACCCGGATGCGTTGCCCCAGTGTGCAAGAGCCAATGGCACGACCGAGGACCAGCTGACGGTGCTGGAACCCGGTTACTAAGCTGTAGGTGCCCGCGCTTAAAAGCACTACCAAGGACCGCCTGGCGTTGGCGGAACTCGGATACCCAGGAGGAGGCACCTAAGCCAAAGGCTCGGCCCGGAACCAGCTGACGGTGCTGGAACCAGGTGGTGGACCCGAAGGTCCACAGGAGAGGAGAGAACAGCTAGGCCGCGAGGCAGCCGCAGTTACCGAACCCCAACAGTCCTACAGGGGGAGCTGGGCCTACTGGCACTACAGAACCAGCCTTGACTACCAGTTCACGCAGCCCACATAGGAAGCTCCTAAACTGGAGGCACCCTGGAGTTGGCTAACCCGACCGCACCACGACGAGGCAAGCATAGGTGTCTCAGTGAGCTTGACACAACCCGGAAACAGCTGACGGTGCTGAAACCAGGCTTGGCACGAGGGAGTACCTGTGACAAAAACACTGCCGAGAACCAGCTGGCGGTGCTGGAACCCGGATGCGTTGCCCCAGTGTGCAAGAGCCAATGGCACGACCGAGGACCAGCTGACGGTGCTGGAACCCGGTTACTAAGCTGTAGGTGCCCGCGCTTAAAAGCACTACCAAGGACCGCCTGGCGTTGGCGGAACTCGGATACCCAGGAGGAGGCACCTAAGCCAAAGGCTCGGCCCGGAACCAGCTGACGGTGCTGGAACCAGGTGGTGGACCCCAAGGCCCACAGGAGAGGAGAGAACAGCTAGGCCGCGAGGCAGCCGCAGTTACCGAACCCCAACAGTCCTACAGGGGGAGCTGGGCCTACTGGCACTACAGAACCAGCCTTGACTACCAGTTCACGCAGCCCACATAGGAAGCTCCTAAACTGGAGGCACCCTGGAGTTGGCTAACCCGACCGCACCACGACGAGGCAAGCATAGGTGTCTCAGTGAGCTTGACACAACCCGGAAACAGCTGACGGTGCTGAAACCAGGCTTGGCACGAGGGAGTACCTGTGACAAAAACACTGCCGAGAACCAGCTGGCGGTGCTGGAACCCGGATGCGTTGCCCCAGTGTGCAAGAGCCAATGGCACGACCGAGGACCAGCTGACGGTGCTGGAACCCGGTTACTAAGCTGTAGGTGCCCGCGCTTAAAAGCACTACCAAGGACCGCCTGGCGTTGGCGGAACTCGGATACCCAGGAGGAGGCACCTAAGCCAAAGGCTCGGCCCGGAACCAGCTGACGGTGCTGGAACCAGGTGGTGGACCCCAAGGCCCACAGGAGAGGAGAGAACAGCTAGGCCGCGAGGCAGCCGCAGTTACCGAACCCCAACAGTCCTACAGGGGGAGCTGGGCCTACTGGCACTACAGAACCAGCCTTGACTACCAGTTCACGCAGCCCACATAGGAAGCTCCTAAACTGGAGGCACCCTGGAGTTGGCTAACCCGACCGCACCACGACGAGGCAAGCATAGGTGTCTCAGTGAGCTTGACACAACCCGGAAACAGCTGACGGTGCTGAAACCAGGCTTGGCACGAGGGAGTACCTGTGACAAAAACACTGCCGAGAACCAGCTGGCGGTGCTGGAACCCGGATGCGTTGCCCCAGTGTGCAAGAGCCAATGGCACGACCGAGGACCAGCTGACGGTGCTGGAACCCGGTTACTAAGCTGTAGGTGCCCGCGCTTAAAAGCACTACCAAGGACCGCCTGGCGTTGGCGGAACTCGGATACCCAGGAGGAGGCACCTAAGCCAAAGGCTCGGCCCGGAACCAGCTGACGGTGCTGGAACCAGGTGGTGGACCCGAAGGTCCACAGGAGAGGAGAGAACAGCTAGGCCGCGAGGCAGCCGCAGTTACCGAACCCCAACAGTCCTACAGGGGGAGCTGGGCCTACTGGCACTACAGAACCAGCCTTGACTACCAGTTCACGCAGCCCACATAGGAAGCTCCTAAACTGGAGGCACCCTGGAGTTGGCTAACCCGACCGCACCACGACGAGGCAAGCATAGGTGTCTCAGTGAGCTTGACACAACCCGGAAACAGCTGACGGTGCTGAAACCAGGCTTGGCACGAGGGAGTACCTGTGACAAAAACACTGCCGAGAACCAGCTGGCGGTGCTGGAACCCGGATGCGTTGCCCCAGTGTGCAAGAGCCAATGGCACGACCGAGGACCAGCTGACGGTGCTGGAACCCGGTTACTAAGCTGTAGGTGCCCGCGCTTAAAAGCACTACCAAGGACCGCCTGGCGTTGGCGGAACTCGGATACCCAGGAGGAGGCACCTAAGCCAAAGGCTCGGCCCGGAACCAGCTGACGGTGCTGGAACCAGGTGGTGGACCCGAAGGTCCACAGGAGAGGAGAGAACAGCTAGGCCGCGAGGCAGCCGCAGTTACCGAACCCCAACAGTCCTACAGGGGGAGCTGGGCCTACTGGCACTACAGAACCAGCCTTGACTACCAGTTCACGCAGCCCACATAGGAAGCTCCTAAACTGGAGGCACCCTGGAGTTGGCTAACTCGACCGCACCACGACGGGGCAAGCATAGGCGTCTCAGTGAAGTTGACACAACCCGGAAACAGCTGACGGTGCTGAAACCAGGCTTGGCACGAGGGAGTACCTGTGACAAGAACACTGCCGAGAACCAGCTGGCGGTGCTGGAACCCGGATGCGTTGCCTTGCCTATTAAAGATTGTCTTCCTAGAGCCCCAACTAGCGGTGTTGGAGCAAAGGGTAAGCAGGGGGAGATGAGTGTAGGCCGAAGCCTGCACTGGAGGCAGCTTTATGTCTGCGTTGCGTTTGCAGGACACTTTGCCGGCTACACACTGGGGGAACAGCTGGCGTTGCTGAACCCCACTAACACAATGGCGTGTGTTTTTCTCTGTGCAGCTAGCACTTGCGGGCAAAAACTAGCGATGTTAGAGCCCGTGTTGAAGCAGGAGGAGGAGGAGAGGAGCAGAGTGTAGGCCGAAGCTTAGTTGAACCAATTTCAAAGGAAACCTTTAACCCCCCCCTCAGGTGTTACAAAGTACAAGAGACACACCTTGTGCAGTATTAATGCTGCACAAGTGAAAGGTTGCTCTATTAATTTGTCTACTTGCACACGCTGAATGAAAGACATACACAATTTACCCCATTCTACAGTCAAACTGTAGTGGATGCGTGACTTTTCATTTCATGTTGGCCGGTGCGGTTAACGATGGCCATAAATCCCAGACCCACAGTGTCTTTTCATAAAGCCACACTGCGGTGCTGGGATTCGTGGCCTTGAGCAGTAAATATTTTGGCCGCTCACACACGTCCTTACACCTGCTTCAGACTGGGCGGCCTCTGCTGATCCCTTCTTGCATGCCGCGGCCATGAGGCTGCACAGTCTGAAGAAGGCTGAAGGAGATGAGTTAAGACAGGCGAAGATATGCACTGCTCGTGCCCATCAATCACACCCTCGCAGTCAAAATAATTAAGACAACGAGGAGCATTTTATTCAGGCAGGGCGGACGAACAGGCGCAAGTAGCCAACCAATGATGTCAGAAGACGGGAAGCGCTACCAAGGGGGGTGCTGCGTATCATTAGAAAGGAAAGTCACACCTCAGGGACAGTGGAATGGTCTCAAAGAGACACATTTTGTACGTGTTGAGTTCCACGTGGGCAAGGAGAAAACATCAGCCACCTTGTACAAATGCAGCAGTACTGCTGTACAAGGTGGCTGTTATACATAGAAACACCTGGGGGTGGGGGCCAGGCTCCCTTCAATTTCAGTTCATGTGCCAGCGTGGCTTGTGCTGGACACGATGCCGGCTACACAGCGGGGGAACAGCAGGCGGTGCTGAACCCCACTAACACATTGGCTGGTGTTTTTCTCTGTGCAGCTAGCATGTCCGGGCAGAAACTGGCGTTGTTTGAGCCCAGGGTCAGCAGGAGGAGGAGAGGAGCAAAGTGTAGGCCGAAGCCTGCACTGGTGGCAGCTTTTGGTCGGTTGTGCCAGCGTGGCTTGTGCTGGACACGTTGCCGACTACACAGCAGGGGAACAGCTGGCGGTGCTGAACCCCACTAACACATTGGCTGGTGTTTTTCTCTGTGCAGCTAGCATTTCCGGGCAAAAACTAGCGGTGTTTGAGCCCAGGGTCAGCAGGAGGAGTAGAGGAGCAGAGTGTAGGCCGAAGCCTAGTTGAACCAATTTCAAAGGTTACCTTTAACCCCCCCCTCAGGTGTTGCAAGGTACAAGAGCCACACCTTGTGCAGCATTAATGCTGCACAAGTAAAAGGTTGCTCTATTTGTTTTGCTCCTTGCACACGCTGACTAAAACACGTACACTATTTAGCCCATTATACTGTCAAACAGTTGTGGAGGCGTGACTTGTCTTTTTAACGAGACGCAGCACAGGTGTCAAAATTTGCACCTAGGTACTGGGCGCAGATTCCTGAGCGTTGTTATTTGCTGTACAGGAGTCTGCGCTATTGTGATCCCTTGGCCATGCGCTGTGAGCGCTTCCTGTCTTCTGACCTCATTTCATGTCGGCCGTTGCGGTTAGCGATGGACATGAATCCCAGACCCACAGTGTGTTTTTAAAAAATCACACTGCGGTGCTGGGATTCGTGCCCTGGTGCACTAAATATGTTTGCCGCTCACACATGTCCTTACACCTGCTTCAGACTGGGCGGCCTCATCTGATCCCTTATCGCCTGCCGCGGCCATGAGGACACCCAGTCTGAAGAAGGCGGAAGGAGATGAGTGAACACAGGCAAACATATGCACTGCACATGCCCATCAATCACACCCTCGCTGTCCAAAAAAATAAGACACCGAGGGCCGTTGTTTCGAGCAGGGGAGATGCACAGGCGCAGCCAGCTAACCAATGATGTCAAAAGACGGGCAGCGCTAACAAGGGTGGTGCTGCGTGTCATTACAAAGGAAAGTCACACCTCAGGGACATTGTAATGGTCTCTAATGAGACACATTTTGTACGTGTTGAGTTCCACGTGGGCAAGGAGAAAAAGTCAGCCACCTCGTACAAATGCAGCAGTACTGCTGTACAAGGTGGCTGATATACATAGAAACACCTGTGGGTGGGGGGCAGGCTCCCTTCAATTTCAGTTCATGTGCCTGCGTGGCGTTTGCAGGTCACGTTGCAAGCTACACAGCAGGGGAACAGCTGGCGTTGCTGAACCCCACTGACACATTGACTGGTGTTTTTCTCTGTGCAGATTGCATGTCCGGGCAAAAACTAGCGGTGTTAGAGCCCAGGGTCAGCAGGAGGAGGAGGAGAGGAGCAAAGTGTAGGCCGAAGCCTGCACTGGTGGCAGCTTTTGGTCGGTTGTGCCAGCGTGGCTTGTGCTGGACACGATGCCGGCTACACAGCGGGGGAACAGCAGGCGGTGCTGAACCCCACTAACACATTGGCTGGTGTTTTTCTCTGTGCAGCTAGCATGTCCGGGCAGAAACTGGCGTTGTTTGAGCCCAGGGTCAGCAGGAGGAGGAGAGGAGCAGAGTGTAGGCCGAAGCCTAGTTGAACCAATTTCAAAGGTTACCTTTAACCCCCCCCTCAGGTGTTGCAAGGTACAAGAGCCACACCTTGTGCAGCATTAATGCTGCACAAGTAAAAGGTTGCTCTATTTGTTTTGCTCCTTGCACACGCTGACTAAAACACGTACACTATTTAGCCCATTATACTGTCAAACAGTTGTGGAGGCGTGACTTGTCTTTTTAACGAGACGCAGCACAGGTGTCAAAATTTGCACCTAGGTACTGGGCGCAGATTCCTGAGCGTTGTTATTTGCTGTACAGGAGTCTGCGCTATTGTGATCCCTTGGCCATGCGCTGTGAGCGCTTCCTGTCTTCTGACCTCATTTCATGTCGGCCGTTGCGGTTAGCGATGGACATGAATCCCAGACCCACAGTGTGTTTTTAAAAAATCACACTGCGGTGCTGGGATTCGTGCCCTGGTGCACTAAATATGTTTGCCGCTCACACATGTCCTTACACCTGCTTCAGACTGGGCGGCCTCATCTGATCCCTTATCGCCTGCCGCGGCCATGAGGACACCCAGTCTGAAGAAGGCGGAAGGAGATGAGTGAACACAGGCAAACATATGCACTGCACATGCCCATCAATCACACCCTCGCTGTCCAAAAAAATAAGACACCGAGGGCCGTTGTTTCGAGCAGGGGAGATGCACAGGCGCAGCCAGCTAACCAATGATGTCAAAAGACGGGCAGCGCTAACAAGGGTGGTGCTGCGTGTCATTACAAAGGAAAGTCACACCTCAGGGACATTGTAATGGTCTCTAATGAGACACATTTTGTACGTGTTGAGTTCCACGTGGGCAAGGAGAAAAAGTCAGCCACCTCGTACAAATGCAGCAGTACTGCTGTACAAGGTGGCTGATATACATAGAAACACCTGTGGGTGGGGGGCAGGCTCCCTTCAATTTCAGTTCATGTGCCTGCGTGGCGTTTGCAGGTCACGTTGCAAGCTACACAGCAGGGGAACAGCTGGCGTTGCTGAACCCCACTGACACATTGACTGGTGTTTTTCTCTGTGCAGATTGCATGTCCGGGCAAAAACTAGCGGTGTTAGAGCCCAGGGTCAGCAGGAGGAGGAGGAGAGGAGCAAAGTGTAGGCCGAAGCCTGCACTGGTGGCAGCTTTTGGTCGGTTGTGCCAGCGTGGCTTGTGCTGGACACGATGCCGGCTACACAGCGGGGGAACAGCAGGCGGTGCTGAACCCCACTAACACATTGGCTGGTGTTTTTCTCTGTGCAGCTAGCATGTCCGGGCAGAAACTGGCGTTGTTTGAGCCCAGGGTCAGCAGGAGGAGGAGAGGAGCAGAGTGTAGGCCGAAGCCTAGTTGAACCAATTTCAAAGGTTACCTTTAACCCCCCCCTCAGGTGTTGCAAGGTACAAGAGCCACACCTTGTGCAGCATTAATGCTGCACAAGTAAAAGGTTGCTCTATTTGTTTTGCTCCTTGCACACGCTGACTAAAACACGTACACTATTTAGCCCATTATACTGTCAAACAGTTGTGGAGGCGTGACTTGTCTTTTTAACGAGACGCAGCACAGGTGTCAAAATTTGCACCTAGGTACTGGGCGCAGATTCCTGAGCGTTGTTATTTGCTGTACAGGAGTCTGCGCTATTGTGATCCCTTGGCCATGCGCTGTGAGCGCTTCCTGTCTTCTGACCTCATTTCATGTCGGCCGTTGCGGTTAGCGATGGACATGAATCCCAGACCCACAGTGTGTTTTCAAACAATCACACTACGTGGCTGGGATTCGTGGCCTTGTGCAGTAAATAGGTTTGCCGCTTACACATGTCCTTACACCGGCTCCAGACTGGGCGGCCTCAGCTGATCCCTTATCGCCTACCACGGCCAGGAGGCCGCACAGTCTGAAGAAGGCGGAAGGAGATGAGTTAAGACAGGCGAACATATGCACTGCTCGTGCCCATAAACCACACCCTCGCTGACAAAATAAATATGACAACGAGGGGCGTTGTTTCTAGCAGGGCGGATGCACAGGCGCAGCCAGCTAACCATGATGACAAAAGACGGGAAACGCTACCAAGGGGGGTGCTGCGTATCATTACAAAGGAAAGTCACACCTCAGGGACAGTGGAATGGTCTCAATGAGACACATTTTGTACGTGTTGAGTTCCACGTGGGCAAGGAGAAAAAGTCAGCCACCTTGTACAAATGCAGCAGTACTGCTGTACTAGGTGGCTGTTATACATAGAAACACCTGGGGGGGTGGGGCCAGGTTCCCTTTTAATTTCAGTTCCTGTGCCTGCATGGCGTTTGCAGGTCACGTTGCCGGCTACACAGCAGGGGAACAGCTGGCGTTGCTGAACCCCACTAACACATTGGCTGGTGTTTTTCTCTGTGCAGCTAGCACTTCCGGGCAAAAACTAGCGGTGTTTGAGCCCAGGGTCAGCAGGAGGAGGAGAGGAGCAGAGTGTAGGCCGAAGCCTGCACTGGTGGCAGCTTTTGTTCTGTTGTGCCAGCGTGGCTTGTGCTGGACACGTTGCCGACTACACAGCAGGGGAACAGCTGGCGGTGCTGAACCCCACTGACACATCACCTAGTGTTTTTTTCTGTGTAGACAACACTTCCAGGTGGCAACTGACAGTGTTGAAACCCAGGGAATCAAAGAGGAGCAGAGTGTAGGCCGAAGCCTGCAGTGGAGCAAGTTGAAAGGGAACCTTTAACCCCCCCCCCCAGGCATTTGTTGCTGAAAGAGCCATCTTGTACAGCAGTAATACTGCACATGGAAAATGGTGGCTCCGAAAATTATGCTCCTTGCAAACGCTGAAGTACACACTCATATAATGTGTCCCCTCACACCGTCAAACCATCCCGGAAGTGGGACTTTCCTTTGTAATGTGACACAGCACAGCCGTCATTCCAACCCCCTTGGTGCCGGGCACCACCTCCTCAACGTTGTTTGGTTCTGTCACGGAGCCCGCACTGTAATGTTATCCCTTGGCCATGCACAGTTAGCGGTGCCCGTCTTCTGACATCATGTAGGTGTCAGGCTGGCAGTGCCTGTGCGTCCAAGCTGCCCGAGATCCAACCTTGCAGTGTCATCTAATGTAGTCCCACTGCGGGCCAGGGATCCATGGGCATGCGCAGTGCATATCATCGCCTCTCACTCACCTCCTTCCTGCTTCTTCAGACTGTGCGGCGTCACGGCCGTGGCATGCTATTAGGGATCAGCTGACGCCGCCTAGTCTGAAGAAGCGTGAAGAAGGGGAGTGAGAGGCTAGTATATGCACTGCGCATGGCCATGGATACCAGGCCCACTGTGGGATCACATTAGACGACACTGCGAGGTGTGATTTCGGGCAGCGTGGACGCACAGGCGCAGCCAGGACGACAACAAATGATGTCAGAGGACGGGCAGCGCAAACTGTGCATGGCCAAGGGATAACATAACAGCGCAGGGTCCATGACGGAATCAAACAACGCTAAGGAGGCAGCGCACGGTGCCAAGGGGGTAGCAATGACGGCTGTGCTGTGTCACATTACAAAGGAAAGTCCCACCTCCGGGACGGTTGGACGGTGTGAGGGGACACATTACATGAGTGTGTAGTTCAGCGTTTGCAAGGAGCATAATTTCAAGAGCGACCTTTCCCTTGTGCAGTATTAGTGCTGCACATGGTGGCTCTTTCAGTAACAAACGCCTAGGGGGGGGGGGGGGACAGGTCCCCTTACATTTTAGTTGTGCCAGCGTGGCGGTCGCATGACACGTTGCCGGATACACAGCTGGGGATCAGCTGACGTTACTGAACCCCAATAACAGAGGAGCGACTGTTGACTGTGCACACAGCACTTCCAGGCACCAACTGGCGGTGTTAGAGCCCAGGGACAGCAGGAGGAGCAGATTGGAGGTATTGCCGCACACACAGCTGGGGATCAGCTGACGTTACTGAACCCTAATAACAGAGGAGCGACTGTTGACTGTGCACACAGCACTTCCAGGCACCAACTGGCGGTGTTAGAGCCCAGGGACAGCAGGAGGAGCAGAGGAACAGAGTGTAGGCCGAAGCCTGATTGGAGCAAGTTGAAAGGAAACCTTTAACCCCCCCCCCCCAAGACGTTTGTAGCTGAAAGAGCCATGTTGTGCAGCACTAAGGATGCAAAAGGAAAAGGTTGCTCTTTTAATTATGCTCCTTGCAAACACCGAAGTAAACACTAAAAATGTGTCCCTTTATACCGTTAAACCGTTCCGGAGGTGCGAATTTCCTTCGTAATGGGACACAGCACAGCTGTCATTCCTATCCCCTTGATGCCGTGCGCTGCCTCCTCAGCGTTGTTTTAAGCTGCCACGGAGCCTGCGCTGTTCTGTTAGCCCTTGGCCATGCCCAATTAGCGCTGCCTGTCTTCTGACATAATTTGGTGTCAGGCTGTCAGTGCCTGTGCGTCCACGCTGCTCCAGATCCCACCTCGCAGTCTCATCTAACGTAATCCCACTGCGGGCCTTGGAACCATGGGCATGCACAGTGCATAACCTCGACTCTCACTCCCCTCCTTCCCTCTTCTTCAGACTGTGCGGTGTCACGGCCGTGGCATGCTAGGGATCAGCTGACGGCGCACAGTCTAAAGAAGGCGGAGGGAAATGAGCGAGAGCCCGAGGGGAAGATATGCACTGCGCATGCCCATGGATCCCAGGCCCGCAGTGTGACTCAATCAGAAGACACTGCGAGGCGGGATCTCGGGCACCGCGGCCGCACAGGCGCAGCCAGCCTGACACCAAATTATGTCAGAAGACAGGCAGCGCAAATAGGGCATGCCCAAGGGATAACAGAACAGCGCAGGCTCCGTGACAGCTTAAAACAACGCTGAGGAGGCAGCGCATGGCACCAAGGGGGTAGGAATGACGGCTGTGCTGCGTCACATTACGAAGGAAAGTCCCAGCTCCGGGACGGTATAACGGTATCAGTGAACACATTTTATAAGTGTTAAGTTCTGCGTGTGCAAAGAGCTAAAAAAAAAGAGCTACCTTTTCCTTGTGCAGCATTACTGCTGCACAAGATGGCTCTTTCAGTAACAAACGACGGGGGGGGGGGGGGGGGACAGGTTCCCTTACATTTAGGTTGTTGTGCCAGCGTGGCGGTCGCAGGACACATTGCCGGCTACACAGCTGGGGATCAGCTGACGTTACTGAAACCCAATAACACTGGGTCGTATGTTTTTACTGTGCAGCCTGCACTTCTGAGCCGCAACTGGCGGTGTTGGAGCCCAGGAATAGCAGTTCAGGTGGTAGAAAGATGAACACAGCAGGAGACCTGGATGACACCCAATTACTTAATCAGGCAGAGGAGTGGCAAATTCCTGCGAGATCCAGGCCTGGTTCATTTTCAGGAAAGTAAGCCGGTCAACGTTATCGGAGGATAGTCGCATGCGACGGTCTGTTAGTACACCACCTGCGGCACTAAAGACACGTTCCGATAAGACACTAGCCGCAGGGCAAGCCAGCACCTCCAATGCATACTGGCTTAGCTCTGGCCATGTATCCAGCTTAGAGACCCAAAACTTGAACGGGGAAGAGCCGTCTGGGAGTACAGTAAGAGGGCAAGCCATGTAGTCTGTCACCATCTGACGGAACCGTTGCCTCCTGCTGACTGGAGCCGCCGGTGATGGTGTAGACATTTGGGGCGGGCACACAAAAGTGTGCCAGAGTTGTGCCATACTGGGCTTGCCTTGGGCAGAGGCACTGCTTCTGCTCCCTCTTTGGGCAGAGCCTCCCCCACTGCCTCGACGCACTGAGCTGCTTTGTAAAGCACTAGCAGCACTCCTCTCAGTTGGACAGGAGAAGATGATGGAATTCACCAGTGTGTCGTGGTACTCCCGCAATTTACGCTCCCGGGTCAACGCAGGGATGAGGTTTTGGACGTTGTCCCGGTAGCGAGGATCGAGGAGGGTGAACACCCAATAATCAGGCATGTTGAGAATGTGGTCGATGCGGCGGTCGTTTCTCAGGCACTGCAGCATGAAATCCACCATGTGCTGCAGAGTGCCAGCCGGCCCAGAAACGCTGTCCCCTGCTTGAGACATGATCTCTGCCCGCTCGTCATCACCCCACCCTCGCTGTACACACTGACCACTGGACAATTGTGTCGCTCCCTCCTCTGGACGGAGCTCTTCCTCCTCCATTGACTCCTCCTCATCCTCCTCACAAATTGGCCCCTGCGTACCCCTTTGTGAGGAACCACGTGGCGCTGACTCTCCAGAAGCTGATGGAAAAGGTGACTCCTCATCCTCCACCTCTTCCACCACATCATCCCTTAACCCTTGCAAAGTTTGCTGAAGCAGGCAGATAAGGGGGACAGTCATGCTGACTAGTGCATCATCTGCACTTGCCATCCGCGTGGAATAATCAAAAGGACGCAAAACCTGGCAGACGTCCTTCATAGTGGCCCACTCTGTGGTTGTGAAGTCTGATCGGCGCTGACTGCGACTTCTTTGCGCCTGATGCAGCTGGTACTCCATAACTGCTTGCTGCTGCTCACACAACCGCTCCAACATATGTAACGTGGAATTCCACCGGGTAGGTAGGTCACATATGATGCGGTGTTCCGGAAGGCGGAATCGGCGCTGCAGAGCAGCAATGCGGGATCTGGCCAAGCTGGAACGCCGCAAGTGAGCACACTCTAGGCGGACCTTGTGCAGCAGGGCATCAAGATCCGGATAGTCCCTCAGAAAACTCTGCACAACCAAATTGAGCACATGTGCCAGACATGGGATGTGAGTGAGGTTGCC
Source organism: Ranitomeya imitator (assembly GCF_032444005.1). Taxonomy (NCBI): domain Eukaryota; kingdom Metazoa; phylum Chordata; class Amphibia; order Anura; family Dendrobatidae; genus Ranitomeya; species Ranitomeya imitator. The sequence goes on from NC_091283.1 coordinate 622,882,644, forward strand.
AAGGGCCAAAGCTGCCACCAGATTTCGGCCATTGTCACACACTACCATGCCTGGCTGGAGATTCGCTGGCAGTAACCACACATCGCTCTCCTGCTTTATGGCATTCCAGAGCTCCTGCGCTGTGTGGCTTCGATGCCCCAATGAAACTAGTTTCAAGACGGCCTGCTGACGTTTGGCCACGGCTGTGCTCATGTCGGTCATAGGTAAACGTTCACGGGTCCATGTGGGGGTGGACTGTGACGGATCCTGCAGAGAGGAATCAGAGGAACTGGTGTAAGAGGAGGAGTCGATGCGTACAGACTGGATTCCTGCAATCCTTGGAGTGGGCAGGACACGTCCTGCGCCACTCGCACGATCTGTACCTGGCTCAACAACATTAACCCAATGGGCAGTGAGGGAAACATATCGCCCCTGTCCATGCTGACTGGTCCACGCATCGGTGGTGAGGTGGACCTTGCTACTGACGGCGTTCAGTAGCGCATGTTTTATGTTTGCCTCAACATGCCTGTGCAGGGCAGGGACAGCCTGCCTGCTGAAGTAAAAGCGGCTGGGCACCTTGTACTGTGGGACTGCCAATGCCATCAAGTCACGGAAGCTGTCAGTCTCCACCAGCCTGAACGAGAGCATTTCCAGGGACAACAGTTTGGCAATGCCTGCATTCAGAGCCTGTGCTCGGGGGTGGTTGGCCGAGAATGCCCGCCTTTTCTCCCATGCCTGTACTACCGATGGCTGTAGAGTAGACTGGGAGTGTGAGGATGACTGGGAAGGTGGTGCTGTGGGTGGAATTACACAAGGTCTCTGGGAGGAAGCCAAACCAGCTGTGCGTGAGCTGGAGGAAGAGGCAACACGAGCTGAAGAGGTGGTAGCTGCCGCTGTTGGTTGGCCTACATCTTCAGTGTGTTTCTGTAACTCCACCGCGTGCCTGGTCCGCACATGTTTCCACATATTTGTGGTATTGAGGTTGCTGACATTTTTCCCTCTTTTTACTTTATGATGACACAGCTTGCATTTGACAAAACAAATGTCATCTGCAACTGTGTCAAAAAAGGACCAGGCACTGCAAGTCTTGGGAGCGCCCTTTTTGGCTTTGGAAAGAGACAGGCTCCTAACGGGTGCCAAAGTGGAGGCTACAGGCTCCGCAGTCTTCCCCCTCCCTCTCCCTCTTTGGCCCGTAAGAGGAAGCTCTTCCTCTGAGCTGCTCCCACCACCTTCCTGTTCCTCACGCCACGATGGGTCAAGGACCTCATCATCTCCACTACCCTCTGCCACCAACTGCTCCTCCTGGGTAGTCTCAGCAGCACAGTACGCACGAGAAAGCGGCACCTGAGTTTCATCATCAGATGCGTACTGCGCTGTGGTCACCGGAGGCACTGGCCCACCTGCCTCTTCAGAGTCAGAGAGAAAAAGGTGTTGGGCATCACTGCACACTGCCTCTTCTTCCATTTCTCCAATGCTGCTTGGCTGGCCCCCTGTTTCCAAGCCAAGAGATTCAGAGAACAGAAGTAGAGACGGCTCCTGTCCTGGGCTCTCTGACTGCCTGGCCAATTTGGCAGGTGGTGAAGAGACAGATGGCTGCTCTCCAGTGCTCTGTGCCTGAGAGGATGTGGCACTAACTGAAGTCGATGCCGAGGCGTTAGCTGCCATCCACCCGACAACGGCTTCAATTTGGTCTTCACGCAGCAGCGGTGCACGGCGCTCTCCGACAAAGCTGCGCATGAAGGACTGTTCCCTGCTGAAACTGAGTGACGACGAGTCACCGGCGCCCGCAGCAGGCACAGAATCACCACGTCCTCTCCCTGCTCCTCTCCCTGCTCCGCGCCCACGCCCACGTGCCTTACTCCCTGCCCTCTTCATCTTGGTTGACAGATAAAGATAAGCAGAAAAGTACTAAGGCCTTAGTGTGCTTATTCCTGTAATGCTCCTCCTAACAGGTGTAAGAAACACTAATGTTGTAAATTGTGGACTAAACTTTATTATTTTTCAAATGTGGCCTACACAAGTGTAAGTTGTGTTTGGTGAACTTAACCTTTTTTTTGGTGCAGATCGGGCTACAGAGCTAGTTTAAATCACACGGAGACCGTGCAGACAGCCGTAAACGGCGCTGCAAGGCCAAGAAACCCTCCTCTAGGTTATCCTATATAGTGTTTTTCCACTATTTAGCTGGATACAAGTGGAAAGACACTAATAGGAATTTTTTTTTTCAAATTTTAAACTGGCTGCACTATTTGAAAAAAAGGAAATTGTTTTTCAAGGTATGAGGCAGTAACGCACCCTGAGCTGAATCCAACCGGCTATGGCTGCACACAGACTACAGGGCGAGCTGGGCTCACACGGAGACCGTGCAGACAGCCGTAAACGGCGCTGCAAGGCCAAAAAACCCTCCTCTAGGTTATCCTATATAGTGTTTTTCCACTATTTAGCTGGATACGAGTGGAAAGACACTAATAGGAATTTTTTTTTTCAAATTTTAAACAGGCTGCACTATTTGAAAAAAAGGAAAATTTTTCTCAAGGTATGAGCCAGTAACGAACCCTGAGCTGAATCCAACCGGCTATGGCTGCACACAGACTACAGGGCGAGCTGGGCTCACACGGAGACCGTGCAGACAGCCGTAAACGGCGCTGCAAGGCCAAAAAACCCTCCTCTAGGTTATCCTATATAGTGTTTTTCCACTATTTAGCTGGATACGAGTGGAAAGACACTAATAGGAATTTTTTTTTTCAAATTTTAAACAGGCTGCACTATTTGAAAAAAAGGAAAATTTTTCTCAAGGTATGAGCCAGTAACGAACCCTGAGCTGAATCCAACCGGCTATGGCTGCACACAGACTACAGGGCGAGCTGGGCTCACACGGAGACCGTGCAGACAGCCGTAAACGGCGCTGCAAGGCCAAAAAACCCTCCTCTAGGTTATCCTATATAGTGTTTTTCCACTATTTAGCTGGATACGAGTGGAAAGACACTAATAGGAATTTTTTTTTTCAAATTTTAAACAGGCTGCACTATTTGAAAAAAAGGAAAATTTTTCTCAAGGTATGAGCCAGTAACGAACCCTGAGCTGAATCCAACCGGCTATGGCTGCACACAGACTACAGGGCGAGCTGGGCTCACACGGAGACCGTGCAGACAGCCGTAAACGGCGCTGCAAGGCCCAAAAACCCCCCTCTAGGTTATCCTATGTAGTGTTTTTCCACAATAGAGCTGGAGACTGGTGGAAAAACACTAATAGGAAATTTGAGAAAAAATGTGCAGCAGGCTGCACTAAGAGCAAAAAAGAACAACTGTGTGAGGCAGTGTGAACCCCCCCTGAGCTGAATACAACCGGGTATATGGCTGCACACAGACTACAGAGTGAGCTGCACACACACACACACACAGAGACCTTGCAGAACGCTGTTAAAACAGCGCTGCAAGGCAAGAGCAAGGTGAACAGTGAAGAACACACAGCGTTTTGCTAAATTAGCCTTTGGAAAGGAAAATAAAGCAATTAGCTAGCTCAACTGGCCCTCAGTTAGAACACAGCGTCCTGTCCCTAACTGAAATCACAGCAGAGTGAGCGCAAAACGGCGGCAGCGCTTTTTTATAGTGCAGAGTGACATCATTTCAGCAGCCAATCCAAGCCTTGCCAGTACTTACATGCCCACCATGCTAAACAGGATGTGCCCACACTTTCATTCATTCCTCATTGGCTGCTGCGTTCAATTTGAATTCTGGGAACTTCCGATTCCGGTATCCGATACGCGGGAAGTATCGGAATTCAGTATCGGAATTCCGATACCGCAAATATCGGCCGATACCCGATACTTGCGGTATCGGAATGCTCAACACTACTGACCACACAATACAGGCTCAAGGGTTCTAACCCATGAGCATGAAAATGACAATCTATGAGGAAATAGGGAAGGCATGAAAGGTAAATGGTAAAAAGTGCTTGTATTGCATGGTACAGCCTCCATTATGATAAATAGGGTGTTCACATAACGCTGCATGATCCGGTGAACAGTTAGTTTTTGTACAGTTACAGGCTGCTATTAAGCGCATGGAGGGTGTGTAAAAAGATGTTATGAGAGTCCAGATTTGGAAGAAAATTTTGTAAGGGCAAAATGGGAAAAGTTACATAAGTGAGGTGAGGTGATTTGCAATTTTAGGCCACGCCTCAAACTGTTGGTATTGGGAATTAGGGCTTGTTTTCACTTGCGAGGAACACGTCCCTGTCTCGCATGTGGAAACGAAGCTCTGGTGCCGGCACTCCGGAGCGGAGCGTGCGGCCGCATAGCAACACATGGAGCTGCACGCTCCGCTCCGGAGTGCCGGCATCAGAGCTTCGTTTCCACATGCGAGACACGGACGTGTTCCTCGCAAGTGAAAACAAGCCCTTAATCAAATTGTCCTGGGTAGTGCATTGCAGAGAATTGGCGCAGTAAGCAAGAACATTTAGAAATGGGACTTGGACGTTTGGATTATTGAGGATGTTAGCATTAGGTCATTAGTGAAACAGAGGCACGGGTAGGGTGGTAGACTGAGATGTAGGGTCGTGCTGAACCATGGAGCACTCTGTGGGTGAGAATGATACGTTTATATTTGTTCAATGACAGGCACAGGGTAGAGGCATCGGTGTACTGGCTGGAATGGAATATGACCCTGGCTGCTACATTCAGGAAGGATTGGAGAGAGGAGAGTTTAGTAAGAGGGAGACCGATAAGTAGAGAGCTGGAATAGTCCAGACAAGAATGAATGAGTTACAGTGAGAGTTTTCGCAGAGATAAAGGTAAGACAAGGTTGAATTGTACAGAAGTGTTTGAGGTGTAGGTGAAATGAGCAAGCGAGTGATCGTATGTGGGGGAAGAATGAAAGATCTGAGTCAACTATAACCCCATGAGAGCGGGCATGTTACTAGAGAGTAATAGGTAAAAACACAATGAAATGGCAATATCGAGCATAGGGAGATTAGTGGATGGACTTCAGTGTTTGACAGATTGAGTTTTAGATAGATGGACAACATTATGTAAAGGCCCCTTCACATTAAGCGACGCTGCAGCGATACCGACAACGATCCGGATCGCTGCAGCGTCGCTGTTTGGTCGCTGGAGAGCTGTCACACAGACCGCTCTCCAGCGACCAACGATGCCGGTAACCAGGGTAAACATCGGGTAACTAAGCGCAGGGCCGCGCTTAGTAACCCGATGTTTACCCTGGTTACCATGCTAAAAGTAAAAAAAAACAAACACTAGATACTTACCTACCGCTGTCTGTCCTCCAGCGCTGCGCTCTGCTTCTCTGCTCTCCTCCTGTACTGTCTGTGAGCTGGAAAGCAGAGCGGTGACGTCATCGCTCTGCTTTCCGGCTCACAGCCAGTACAGGAGGAGAGCAGAGCGCAGCGCTGGAGGACAGACAGCGGTAGGTAAGTATCTAGTGTTTGGTTTTTTTTACTTTTAGCATGGTAACCAGGGTAAACATCGGGTTACTAAGCGCGGCCCTGCGCTTAGTTACCCGATGTTTACCCTGGTTACCAGTGAAGACATCGCTGGATCGGTGTCACACACGCCGATCCAGCGATGTCAGCAGGAGTCCAGCGACGAAATAAAGTTCTGGACTTTATTCAGCGACCAACGATCTCCCAGCAGGGGCCTGATCGTTGGTCGCTGTCACACGTAACGATTTCATTAACGATATCGTTGCTACATCACAAATAGCAACGATATCGTTAACAATATCGTTATGTGTGAAGGTACCTTTAGAGACAGCAGACAATCACTGGTATTTTGCAATAATGCAGGGGTGATGTCAGGAGTCGATGTGTATAATTGGGTGTCATCAACTTACAGATGGTACTGAAAACCGAATCTACTGATGATGTATCCAATAGGGGCTGTGTACAAGGAGAAAAAGAGGGGCCCAGGACTGATCCTTGAGGAACTCTGACAGTAGGGTGAAGAGGAGCCAGCAAAAGATACAATCAAGGAGCAGTCAGAGAGGTAGCAGTATCCTTGAGGTCCAATGCACAGAGCAAAGTGAGGAGGAGCTGGTGATCCACAGTGTAGAATGCAGCAGAGATCCAGGAGAATCAGCAGGGAGCAGAGACCAATAGATCTAGCTGTTAGTAGATCATTAGAGATAGAGACTTTTGGGAATTGGGAGAAAATTTCCTGTGGAATATGTTTTGTTTTGTTTTTTTTCAATTACTGTCCAGATCTTCAGCGCCGACCTTGGTTGTTGGGGGCTGAAATCTGGAAGGGCAGAGTTGTATGTCTTAAGCATAGACTTAAAATGAATGAAACCTTTGGCCAGATTGGATTTTCTCCACAGACGTTCGGCGCACCTGGAGCACTCATGCCAGGGGAAAAATATAATAGAAACGCGTCACCTCTTCAGGATTTATCACCCACTGCTGGTTTTGGCTTTTAAAAACTGAGGTAAAAAACTGACCAAATACTGAACGTGTGAGCGTGGCCTGACATGCAAAAACGACTTTAATTTGGTTGCATTTATTATGACAAAGAAGGTGCAAAGAGTACATTTATAGGGGCACTTAGTTTCATATGGAAGATCTGGGTGTTCTAGAACGTTCCTGTCACTTATACCTCTTCTCTTTGTGTATCCTCTTTGAGTACTGTATATTTTCGTCACGACAGATGTGTATAAATAGGTGACACTTTAAAGGGGGGTACATACTTTTTTGCGGCACGACAACATGTGTAAATTGACTGAGGCATTCTTATTTCTAATTGCCCAAAAACCTCTGTGACAGGTCACTATCGTACCGAGGATGATGGAAAGATGGATGTAGAGAAACGATTGATTTCACAGATTTGCCGTTGATGCGACAAGAAGCCAGTGGCATTACCTTGAAGGAAGACGTGACGAATGGAGAGCTTCCTCCTCCACCTGCAATGGAAGGCTGCCATAGGTCTCAAGGCCATGAACTGTCAAGAATATTCATGGCAACCATGTGGCGGCACACTATAATACTGTTAATACAGAACGGTCATTTATTCCATGGTCTTAAACTTTCAATCATGCCGATGCTGGATTATTAACCAATTCTTCCCCCAAACTTCAAGACACTCATTTTTTTTATTTGCAGATAATCCTAGGACTATATGGCGATTTTTTTTTTTGTATTCTCCCGTATATTTCATTGTAGATAAATCCAACTGCAGATGTGATGATTGATGCAGTTTATGTTTTCCTGGTACACTATAGGGAGATGAGAATGGATCCTGATCTAACACCACCCACCTATCAAACCGGTCTATTTTATGGACTTCCAATAAGGGGAGCCTACTATACACAGATTTATATGGCTGCTATGGAATTTAAAGGGCTATTCTCAAGTTTGGCAGTTATTTCCTATCTGTTGAATAGGGTATAACAACCTGCTCACTGGGGTCCGACCATTGAAACCCCCCTGATCCCAAGAAACAGTAAATGTGTAAATGGAGCAGTAGTTGATCATGCGCACTTCTTCTCCATTCGTTCTTGGTGAGACCGCCGGAGATCACCAAGCACTGCTCTCATCTGGTCTTCCATGTTCCTATAAGAACAAAATAGAGAAACAGTGCGCATAACCGACCACCACTTCACGCAGAGCCGGAATCAGTGGTCGTAGCCCAGCGAAAGGGAAGTTATCCCCTATATCACAGATGGGGATAATTTCTAAACTTCAGAGCAATGTTCCCCAACTCCGGTCCTCAAGAGCCACCAACAGGTCATGTTTTCAGGATTTCCTTAGTTTTGCACAGGTGATAATTGCATCACGTGCACAGGCAATAATTGCATCACCTGTGCAATACTAAGGAAATCCTGAAAACATGACCTGTTGGTGGCTCTTGAGGACCGAACTTGGGGGAACACTGCTTTAGAGTATCCCTTTAAATGGAACCTGACAGCTCAGTGAACGCACATATTTTTTTCATTTTAATACATTCTCTGTCTTTAGTTTTTTTTAAATCATGGGCAACCAATTTAACCCTATGGTCACAGGACAGGGCATCGGGGTCTTTGGGCATATGTTTGAAAAACAATATAAAGATATTCTAAAGATATATAACAATCCCATTCATTATAGCATCATAAACAGCAAGGAATGTATCAAAGGCTTCAGGCCAATTTGTCATTTTCATATTAAATTGTGCTTTATCACTTCCCCACTAGTTATACCGAGGAGCGAAATGGGAGAATTTATTGGATTTTTTTTTTTCTTTTTTATCAAATGGACACGGTGTTACGCGACTAATACAGTTCAGATCCATTCTCTTTATTCAGCAGATGTCACCGAATGAAAATTTGATTAGTTTCAAATGAAACTTTTACTGTTTCTCATCTGTTTAATTTTAGACTTAGTGAAGCATTGCCGCAATTAACCTCAACAGGATAAATTTCCATTTTCTAATGCGGTAGCAATGGAGGGAGTCACATTCTTCCTAAATTAAAACCTTTCCTTGTTCGTGTGCACGGACAGTAATAGATAGAAATACCTATCTACAATAGTTTTATTTTTTTTTTTTTTGCAATTAACAACATGTACAACAAGTGTTGAGGAGACACAGGACATTTTTTAACCTTTCACTGAATTCCACCCAGAGAGAACATGATCGCTGCAGAGAAGAGTAACGAAATCCTCTAGTGCCATCTAGTGGTCATTATTAATATTGCTTGTAGGAATCATTTCAATAAAACCATTTTCTTCTTGACATAGATTTGTCTCCTTTTATCAGATGAATGATTAGGATTTGGATGTATGCACTGAAAGTAGTATTGGGGATCCTTCACATACTATTTTTCAGTGATTTATGCGCTTTTAGAAAAACACCATCAATTCTATGCAGCTCATTAAGTTTTTTTCACCGTTTTTTGCGATGATGAAACATCTTGAATATACATGTCAGGAGCATTTCTTAATGTATATCTAAGATGTATGTGACTATATACCATTGTGGTCATTGGGCACAGTGCAGAAAAACCTACTGTGTGGTATCCTCTGTCTAAGAAAGTTGGTATACTGCACTTCCCTATGCAATCATAAAAATGTAGACATGTTCGAATATTTTGAAATTCCGATTCGCCTCAATTAGTTTCTCCTAAAAATCTTGATCTATTCACTGTGACTCGCAATACTGCAAAACTGTTAATTGCCCTGATGAGTAACACTCTTAGGTCTCCTAGGACTGTATCCAACCCCTTCAAAACTCTGACATTACTAAAGTGACCTCAAGATGGTAAACTGAAACAAATGGCAAACTGGTGGTGAACAATAGCCCTCAACTATCACCAGGTTTTTGCTATGTAAGCTCTCAGCTTGATGTAGGGACAGAGACCTTGATTCCAGCGATATATATCACCTACTGGACTGCATATTGTCATTTTTGATACAATCAGTATTTTCTGTGCTGCAGATCTAGCAGTGTTCTGAATGATGATCTATCTATAACCCCATTAACACCACTGATTGGCAGTTTTCTATGTATACCGTGCGTAGGCAGAAAGCTGCTAATCAGTGGCAGGTGTGGAGGCTACACAGAACAGGAGGACACAATGGCACAAGACAGCTACTACTGGTAAAATGCTAATTTTATTGAAACATCATCACACAGCCATGTGACACGTCACTGGAATCAGGCTCTCAATTCCTGCATCATGCTGCTTTCAGATTACATAACAAACACCACCTGACAGTGCAGAATGCTATTAAAAGCAATTTGACAGGTTTTTCAAGTAAAGAAAAAACGTCCAAAAATTATCCTTCTTAGCCATTTTTGATCAGGTAGACCATTCAGTCACTCCCTTTAAGTCCAAGAGAATGACTGAAACTTCCTGCACAAGGGTGTATTAAGCACTAGATCTTGCCTTCCGCAGGCGTGTACTATGGAGGACAGAGAATGAACTTCAATCCAATATTGCAGCCAGCATGCAGCCAGCGGGTAAGGAAAGGGTGAATCAAACACCCGAAAACCCCGCCCCTATTGCTGAAGATTGTTCCCTCCAAATTCAGGTGACAGTGTCCCTTTAAGTTAAAGAAAAAAACAGAAGAGAAAATAGTGGATGCAACTGGGATGACACCTGAGAAAAAAAAATCATTTGGTTTCTCTTAGATGGTGTCACTCACATGGATGCGTGAATCTAGACTAATACAATTATCTTCTTGAGTGCTGTAGTTCTAAAACACATCACTGGAGTATTCCTGCAATGATTTAGGGTTTTCTCTTCCTAGCTCTATTTTTGAGCTGTGAGCTCTGTTGTCCTCTCACTATTCTAAATAACCTTAAAATGGCTGCTTCATTCCCTGCCTCATGTTTTATAGGGGCTCTGACAGTCTCTCCTGACTGGCTGCACTATACTATGTGACGTAATAGTTGCAAGGCATTATATTGACTCCCAAGCGCCCCTGCCTAAGGTCATGTGAGCCTCCTCTGACTAATGCAATCTTTCTGATTTATGTAAAAATCTGTCAGCCCCTAATTCAACAATTGAAAAAATTGCCAAAAAGTGGCAGCTGCACAGGTTGCACCAATGATATGTCCGCCCCTTGAGGTAAGCTGTGTAGGCTGTACAGAGTTTAATCCCTTGTTGCCAGAGTTTGCTAAACTGGAGGGTTTTGCTGAGTGAGAGGAGAGGGGCGTACATACATTGGCCCGGATGCAATCTGGAAATACATTAAACTTTTTTTGAACAATTACAAAATGAGTCCACTTTACCCTACGGCCAGTTTTATAGATCCTTACAACTCGGGCACACCTATACAACTCAAATCAAATCTAAAGTACTGAGTGTAAGGCCCCTTTCACACATCAGGTTTTTGCCGTCAGGCACAATCCGGCGATTTGTGAAAAAAATGGATCAGTTTTTTTCGCATAGCGATGGATTGTGCCTGATGGCCTCACGTTTCATCTGTTTTTTGCCGGATCCGTCAAAAATTATTCTCTCTCTCTCCTCCCCGGAAGAAGGTCCAAACTCTATGCCTGGTAAACAAAAACAGATCCAGCAAAAAACGGATCAGGCACATCAGTTTTTCACAATTTGCACCGGATCCGTTTTTTTTTTAAATTCGCCAGATTATGCCTGATGGCAAAAAACTGATGTGTGAAAGTAGCCTAACTCCCTGACTGATTTTGTAAACGGGGAAAGCGATCTCTAGTTTATACCAGTACTTTCTAAATGCGGGTTTAAAGTGAACATGTCGGCAGGATCGTGCACAGTAACCTACAGAAAGTGTCAGGTCGGCGCCATTATACTGATTACAGTGATACCTGGGTTGATGAAATCCGTCTTGTGGTTGTTGTTTAATCTTTATTTGTAGTTTTTAGTTAATGATAAGCTCGTGCTTCGGGGCGGCCTGTGGGGTCTTCATGTGGTGCTCTGCTTAGGGTATTCATAATGAAGACTGCTGACAGTTCACTGATCCCTCACTGACCTGCCCCCTAGTTTACATACTGAATATATGTACAGCACAATCGCACGTTTACTGTGTTGTTAATAAATGTGGTTGAGGTTACCCTGATAGTATAAAAAAAATCCATTTGAAAATGGGCATGCCGTGTCTGCGCAGTAGCAGCTATCAGTGTATATACAAGTGATCCGATAGCTGCTATTGCGCAGGCGGCGCCATATTGCTAAAGGAGAAAAAAAATGTCCTCCTCCAAGATGGCCATTTTAAAACTGATTTTTTTTCTACTCCTCAAGGTAAACCTTAGGCACATTTATTATTAACACAGTAAACATGCGACTATGCTGCAGCGGAGGTTCCATGGCTGGCGCCTGCCTGCAGAAGGTTTTTTTTCTTCAGTATGTACAGATATTCATTATGTAAACTAGGTGGCAGGTCAGTGAGGGATAAGTGACCTGTCAGCAGTCTTCATTGTGAATACCTTAATCAGAGCACCACATGAAGACCCCACAGGCCGCCCCGAAGCACGAGCTTATCATTAACTCAAAACTACAAATACAGATTAAACAACAACCACTAGACAGATTTCATCACCCAAGGTATCATTGTAATCAGTATAACGGCGCCGACCTGACATTGTCTGTAGGTTACTATGCACAATCTTGCTGACAGGTTCCCTTTAAATCATTTCCAACAAGTAAAGCACAATGGGAGACAAACATGGGAGAGATCACAGAGGAGCAATGGAATTCCATACTAAGCTTAACGCGATGTCTTTCTCATTCTGAGGCACAAAGGTTGTCACAATTATACCTGATTCACAGAAAATATAAAAGTCCAAAATTTGTGCACAGTATTGTCAGTAGACAGAATAAAAATTGCCCGAGATGTGAACTACCTGATACACATCTTATACATATGATGTGGGAGTGGAGAAGGGGCGGACATACCGTTGGTGCAACTTGTGCAGTCACACAGGGGGCCCATTTCCTCAAAGCAGGTGAGATTGTGCATTATGATGAGCTACTGGGCTGCAAAGGGCCCATATATTGTTCTTGCACAGGGGCCCTCTCCTATGTCCGCCAGTGTAGTAGAGTAAGCCAAGTATATTAGTGACTGAAATGCTCTGGCATTTCAGAGAAAACCTAATTTGAGCTGCCGTGTGTGATTTACAGGTCTCTCCCTTGTGTGGATATATGTGGAGACCAGTCTGGCCAACTTCTCCCAGTGCCACATCAGGTGATTGAAAGATCCCTCCCAATGTACTCGTGATGGAGAGACCTGCCAATCATTAAAGATGAGTGAATATGTTCGGAAACAACAAATAAACATTTGATGTGACCACCTTTGCCTTCAAAACAGCATTCTTCTAGGTACTTGTATGCAGTTTTTGAAGGACCTCAGCAGGGAGCTTGTTCCAAACATCCTAGAGAACTTACCACAGATCTGTAGATGTCACTTGTGCAAATCCTTCTGTCTCTTCATATAATCCCACCCAGCCTTGATGGTGTTGAGACCATGGCTCTGTGGAGGCCATATCATCACTTACCAAGACTCCTTGTTCTTCTTTACACGTAAGAAAGTTCTTAATGACCTTGGCTGAATTTTTGGTGTTAGGCTACGTTCACATTAGCGCTGTGTCGGCCGCAGCCGCGGCGACACATGCGTCATGCGCCCCTATATTTAACATGGGGGCGCATGGACATGCGTTGTCTTGCGTTTTGTGACGCATGCGTCATTTTTGGCGCAAGCGTCAGGGCGCAGGGGACGCTGCAAGTTGCATTTTTTTTGCGTCCAAAATCAAGTCAAAAATGGACGCATGCGTCACAAAACAATGCGTTTTTGCATGCGTTGTGCAATACACAACAGCGCAAATGTGAACGTAGCCTTATTGTGATAAGCCACGGTGGAGACGCCTGGTGTTGCAGAGGGGCCCGCTGGTACATGTAGTTCCTATAGTGATGGAGGGACCTTCACAGGTTGGCTCCCCGTTGCCACATACTAGTAGTGTGAAAGCACTCATGGTTTTGGCCCTACTATTCCCTATTGCAGGGGGAAGGACAAAGGTAGTGGCGTGGCAGACACGTGGATCTGCTTTTCGGATAGAAGCACATAGGAAAACAAATATGCAGGAAAGCACTTATTCAGCCTTATCTCTCCTGACTGTATGAGGGCTCACTCCTTTGTGGAGAAGATTATTTAAGTGAATGATGTCCCCTCAACATCGACTGGAGCAATGGAGCTTCCTTCCTCTGCCTTGACTAGACAGGAACAGACAAAACTGGTTTTAACAGGAAGTTTGCACAGAGCTGACAGGCTCCATACAGTTATTTCTATGGCAGCTTGTTGTGAGGAAATTAATCACCTAACTTTCATACCCATACATTGACCAGCAGATGGCAGCAAAGTACAAGTTATAAATCCTCAGTGCCCACATTACCATGCTCAATGTATTATACATCTAACTCCCATTGCAAGAAAGCTTCTGACACAGGACAGCTGTTTCACTCAGTAGATCGGGTACAGGGATACCACATTGTTGTTCCTCTTTGGTGCAGAATAAATATGGAGCCAAGCAGACCCCTCCCTGATTATATTACATTATAGAACTGTCTGGGTGTTACGTTTGACTCCGATCTCTCCTTCACCTCCCATATACAATCTCTTGCCCGGTCGTGCCGCTTACACCTAAAGAACATCTCTAGAATCCGCCCTTTTCTCACCATGGAAACAACAAAAACCCTGACTGTCGCCCTGATCCACTCCCACCTGGACTACTGTAATGCTCTATTAATTGGCCTCCCCCTCACGCGACTTTCCCCTCTCCAGTCTATCCTTAATGCAGCAGCCAGGGTCGTCTATCTGGCAAATCATTACTCGGACACGTCCGCTCTTCGCCAGTCATTACACTGGCTGCCCATTCATTACAGGATACAATTCAAAGTACTTGTTCTCACCCACAAAGCTCTCCACAGTGCGGCACCCCCTTACATCTCCTCCCTCATTTCTGTCTATCGGCCTAACCAACCAATGCGCTCTGCAAACGACTTTCGACTAACCTCTGCACTAATCCGTACCTCCCACTCCCGACTCCAAGACTTCTCCCGTGCTGCACCAATCCTCTGGAATGCTCTACCCCAAGATATTAGGACCATCCACAATTTGCATAGTTTTAGGCGCTCGCTCAAAACACATTTGTTCAGAGCGGCCTATCACGTTCACTAATCAAAGTCATTTTATGTTTGTGTGTGTGTAGCCCATTCACTACTTCCATCTATCCCCCACCCTCTGAAGATGGCTGGACCATCATTGTAAATATATCATTGTAAATACACACCTGTGCTTTGTTACCTCCCCCACCTTATTGTAGATTGTAAGCTCTCACGAGTAAGATCGTCTTATTTCGCTTTAATTATTGTATTGTTAACGTTGTTACTTATGACTGTTGTGTTTGAAACTGTAAAGCGCTGCGGAATATATTGGCGCTATATAAACATTATTATTATTATAGAGCAGTTTCCTTAGCTCCCAAATGTCCTGAATTCGGCAGTACTGTCTCGCATCCCATCACATCACAGCTTATCTCCTGGCTTCTTTATCTCACCTCTCTGACTTTATCGCTCCTCCTCGGTGGTGGGGCCGTTCTCTGCTCAGGAAAAAATGCTGGGCATCGGTGCAGATGCTTTCCTCCTTTGGGTTCTGTGAATCTTTGGACCAGACCTCTGATACCCACGGAATAGAATGTCTGAACAGCTCTGCAGAATGGCCCATCTGTGGGTGCATACAGTCAGTCGGGCTTTTGGACATTTGTGATTGGGATGCCACCTCTGAGGATTGTACTGTGTGTGATATTAAGGTTGAGGAGAGGTCACTTGATGCAGCGCTTGTCATCTACAGTAGCTCATGCTCTTTCTGGGCCTCATCTACAAGGCATACCGCTGTGTGGCTGCCAAACAAAGGGAGTAGAGTAGCCTGGCCAGGAACAGATGTTGTCAGTGGTCTTTGGATAGAACGAGACAGGGTTTGTTCAGATGAACTTTCATTAACACCTTAGGCCCAGACCTTTCAATCACCTGTCACTAAGAGATCAATCAGTATTTATTTTCTGTGATACTGTGCATGAATACTATTAGCATTAACGATTTTGTTTAGCAAATGGGGCCTCCTGGCTGAACCAAATATTAGGCCTAATTATTTGATCAGGAAATGTGGCCTCCTGATTCCTGACTGCATCACAGTTCTAGCCCAAGCGATTTGGATTAGCAAATGGGGCCTCCTGGCTGAACCCAAATAATAGGCCTAACGATTTTGATTAGCAAAATAGGCCTCCTAATTCCTAATTGCAACACTGTTTTAGCCCAAATCATTTGGATTGGCAAATTGGGCCTGCTGGCTGACTCACAATATTAGACCCAATGATTTTGATCAGCAAATGGGGCCTCCCGTTTCCTGACTGTGAGAGTTTTAGCCCAAACGATTTTGAGTATCATAGAATGGTAGATTTGGAAGGGACCTCTTGGTCATCTGGTCCAACCCCCTGCTCAAAGCTGGATTCACTAAGTCATCCCAGACAGATGTTGAGTCCATTGAAGGAGACTCACCACCTCTTGTGGCAGCCTGTTCCACTCATTGATCACCCTCACTGTCAAAAAGTTTTTTCTAATCTGTGTCTCCTCCCATTCAGTTTCATCCCATTGCTTCTAGTCTTTCCTTGTGCAAATGAGAATAAAGATGATTCTTCTACACTGTGACATCCCTTCAGATACTTGCAGACAGCTATTAAGTCTCCTCTCAGTCTTTCTTGCAAGCTAAACATTCCCGAATCCTGTAACCGTTCCTCATAGGACATGGTTTGCAAACCGGTCACCATCCCGGTCACTCTTCTCTGAACTTGCTCCAGTTTGTTGAGGTCTTTTTTTAAATGTGGTGCCTAAAACTGGACACAGTATTCCAGATGAGGTCTTACCAAGAAGGAGTAGAGGGCAATAATGACTTTGCGTGATCTAGACTATATGCTCCTGTTAATACATCCCAGAATTGTATTTACCTATTTTGCTGCTGAATCACACTGTTAACTCATGTTTAGTTTATGATCTATTAGTATACTATTATTATTATTTATTGTTATAGCGCCATTTATTCCATGGCGCTTTACATGTGAGGAGGGGTATACATAATAAAAACAAGTACAATAATCTTAAACAATACAAGTCATAACTGGTACAGGAGGAGTGAGGACCCTGCCCGCGAGGGCTCACAATCTACAAGGGATAGGTGAGGATAAAGTAGGGTAGAGCTGGTCATGCAGCAGTTTGGTCGATTGGTGGTTATGGCAGGTTGTAGGCTTGTAGGATTTTTGAAGGTTTCGATGGTAGGCGAGAGTCTGATGTGTTGTGGTAGAGGGTTCCAGAGTAGGGGTGATGCGCGAGAGAAATCTTGTATACGATTGTAAGAAGAGGAGATAAGAGGGGAGTAGAGTAGATCTTGTGAGGATCGGAGGTTGCGTGTAGGTAAGTACCGGGAGACGATGTTACAGATGTATGGAGGAGACAGATTGTGGATGGCTTTGTACGTCATGGTTAGGGTTTTGTACTGGAGTCTCGGGGCAATGGGGAGCCAGTGAAGGGATTGACAGAGGGGAGAGGCCAGGGAATAGCGGGGGGACAGGTGGATTAGTCAGGCAGCAGAGTTTAGAATAGATTGGAGGGGTGCGAGAGTGTTAGAGGGGAGTCCACAGAGCAGGAGGTTGCAGTAGTCAAGGCAAGAGATGATGAGGGCATGGACTAGGGTTTTTGCAGATTCTTGGTTGAGGAATGAACGGATTCGTGAAATATTTTTGAGTTGAAGTCGTCAGGAAGTGGTGAGAGCTTGGATATGTGGTTTGAAGGAGAGATCAGCGTCAAGGATTACCCCGAGGCAGCGAGCTTGTGGGATTGGGGAGAGTGGGCAGCTATTTACTGTAATGGATAGATTACTTATCCTGTAAATCCCAATGAAAATTCCAGTGCTTCCAGCTCACTTGTCCTGCTGGTCCTTGTTAGAGTGGCCTGCAGATATTAGGTCCTAACAATATCCTCGGGACAGAAATAAATAGTCAATGGCCAATGCAGTCATGTAACCGTAGTATCATCAGCGGTGCAGCCAGGGATTGACGGTAGCTGTAACCTGTGTATGATCAGCTCAAAAGTCCTGCAAAACGGTTTCCAACTATGAGCAGGAATATTAGATCAGCAGTATGCTAGCGGCAAGAAGTTTTCAGGTAAATACTAGATATTTTGTGAGCAGGGCAAATTCCCTGCTTCAAGTTCAGTTTTTAAAAAGTGTTAACTACATCTTTAAAACAACAGGTTTAACCCCTTAGCGACCGCCGATACGCCTTTTAACGGCGGCCGCTAAGGGTACTTAAACCACAGCGCCGTTAATTAACGTCGCTGTGGAAAAAGTAAATAGCGCCCCCCAGAGTCGGATTTTCTCCGGGGTCTCGGCTGCCAGGGGTAGCCGAGACCCTAGAGAACATGATTCGGGGGTTTTTAACCCACCCCGCATTTGCGATCGCCGGTAATTAACCGTTTACCGGCGATCGCAAAAAAAAAAAACGCGATCTCTTTTTAATTTCTCTATCCTCCGATGTGATCGCACATCGGAGGATAGAGAAAAGGGGTCTCGGGTAGCCCCCCAATACTTACCTATCTCCCCCGATGCTCCTCGTGGCTCCCGGTGGGCGCCGCCATCTTGAAAATGGCGGGCGCATGCGCAGTGCGCCCGCCGGCCGGCCCCGCGAAAATCTTTGGGGTCTCGGCTGCCGGGGGTAGCCGAGACCCCAAAGAGCATGATCGGGGGTCGGTTTTAGCGACCCCTGTTTTGCGATCACCGGTAATTAACTGTTTACCGGCGACCGCAAAAAAAAAAAAAAAGCTAAGTGTAATTCTGTCCTCTGATGTGATCGCACATCAGAGGACAGAGAAATAGGGGGATTCGGGGACCCTATCATACTCACCTGTGTCCCTGGATCCTCCTGCTGCTCCTCCTGGCTGCCGCATCTTCTGGGCAAAAGAAAATGGCAGGCGCATGTGCAGTGCGCCCGCCATCTGTCTCCATCTGCCGGCCGGCAGCAGAAGAGCAGTTGGGGCTAAAATTAGGGTTAGGGTTAGGGGTAGGGTTAGGGTAAGGGCTAGGGGTAGGGCTAGGGCTAGGGTTAGGGCTAAATTTAGGGTTAGGGTTGGGGCTAAATTTAGAGTTAGGGTTGGCGCTAAATTTAGGGTTAGGCTTCTTTCACACTTACGTCGGTACGGGGCCGTCGCAATGCATCGGCCCGACATACCGACGCACGTTGTGAAAATTGTGCACAACGTGGGCAGCGGATGTAGTTTTTCAACGCATCCGCAGCCCAATCTATGTCCTGGGGAGGAGAGGGCGGAGTTACGGCCACGCATGCGCGGTCAGAAATGGTGGATGCGACGTACAAAAAAACGTTACATTGAACGTTTTTTTGTGCTGACGGTCCGCCAAAACACTGATCCAGTGCACTACGGACGCGACGTGTGGCCATCCGTCACGATCCGTCGGCAATACAAGTCTATGGGCAAAAAACGCATCCTGCGGGCACATTTGCAGGATCCGTTTCTTGTCCAAAATGACAGATTGCGACGGATGCCAAACGACGCAAGTGTGAAAGTAGCCTTAGGGCTAGGGTTAGGGTTGGGGCTAAAGTTAGGGTTAGAGTTGGGATTAGGGTTAGGATTAGGGTTGGTATTAGGGTTAGGGTTGGTATTAGGGTTAGGGTTGGTATTAGGGTTACGCTTGGGATTAGGGTTAGGTTTGGGATTAGGGTTAAGGTTAGGGTTGTGATTAGGGGTGTATTGGGATTAGGGTTAGGTTTGAGGTTAGGGTTGAGATTAGGATTAGGGGTGTGTTGGATTTAGGGTTTTGATTAGGGTTATGGTTAGGGTTGACATTAGGGTTGTTTTGGGGTAAGGGTTGGGATTATCGTTAGGGTTAGTGATTAGGATTATGGATCGGGTTGGGATTAGGGTTAGGGGTGTGTTGGAGTTGGGTTGGAGCTAGAATTGTGGGGTTTCCACTGTTTAGGTACATCAGGGGGTCTCCAAACACAACAGCCAATTTTGCGCTCAAAAAGTCAAATGGTGCTCCCTCCCTTCTGAGCTCTGCCGTGCGCCCAAACAGTGGGTTGCCCCCACATATTTGGCATCAGCATACTCGGGATAAATTGGACAACAACTTCTGGGGTCCAATTTCTCTTGTTACCCTTGTGAAAATAAAAACTTGGGGGCTACAAAATCCTTTTTGTGGAAAAATATATATATATTTTTTTATGACTCTGCATTATAAACTTCTGTGAAGCACTTGGGCATTCAAAGTTCTCACCACACATCTATATAAGTTCCTTGGGGGGTCTAGTTTCCAAAACGGGGTCACTTGTGGGGGGTTACTGCTGTTTAGGTACATCAGGGGCTCTGCAAACGCAACATAATGCCCGCAGACCATTCCATCTAAGTCTGCATTCCAAAAAGGCGCTCCTTCCCTTCCGAGCTCTGCCGTGCGCCCAAACAGTGGTTTACCCCCACATATGGGATACCAGCATACTCAGGACAAATTGGACAACTTTTGGGGTCCAATTTCTCTTGTTACCCTTGTGAAAATAAAAACTTTGGGGCTAAAAAATCTGTTTTGTGGAAAAAAAATATTTTTTAATTTCACGACTCTGCATTATAAACTTCTGTGAAGCACTTGGGCATTCAAAGTTCTCACCACACATCTAGATAAGTTCCTTAAGGGGTCTAGTTTCCAAAATGGGGTCACTTGTGGGGGGTTTCTACTGTTTAGGCACATCAGGGGCTCTCCAAACGCGACATGGCGTCCAATCTCAATTCCAGCCAATTCTACATTGAAAAAGTAAAACGGCGCTCCTTCACTTCCAAGCTCTGCGGTGCGCCCAAACAGTGGTTTACCCTCACATATGGGGTATCGACGTATTCAGGAGAAATCGCACAACAACTTTTGTGGTCTAATTTCGCCTGTTACCCTTGTGAAAATAAGAATTTGTGGGCGAAAAGATCATTTTTGTGTAAACAAAAGCGATTTTTTATTTTCACGGCTCTACGTTATAAACTTCTGTGAAGCACTTGGGGGTTCAAAGTGCTCACCACACATCTAGATAAGTTCCTTAAGGGGTCTAGTTTCCAAAATGGTGTCACTTGTGGGGGGTTTCCACTGTTTAGGCACATCAGGGGCTCTCTAAACGTGACATGGTGTCCGATCTCAATTCCAGCCAATTCTGCATTGAAAAAGTCAAACGGCGCTCCTTCACTTCCAAGTTCTGCGGTGCGCCCAAAAAGTGGTTTACCCCCACATATGGGGTATTGGCGTATTCAGGAGAAATTGCATAACAAAATTTATGGTTACATTTCTGTTTTTACACTTGTGAAAATAAAAAAAATGGTTCTGAATTAAGATGTTTGCAAAAAAAAGTTAAATGTTCATTTTTTCCTTCCACATTGTTTCAGTTCCTGTGAAGCACGTAAAGGGTTAATAAACTTCTTGAATGTGGTTTTGAGAACCTTGAGGGGTGTAGTTTTTAGAATGGTGTCACACTTCATTATTTTCTATCATATAGACCCCTCAAAATGACTTCAAATGTGATGTGGTCCCTAAAAAAAAAATGGTGTTGTAAAAATGAGAAATTGCTGGTCAACTTTTAACCCTTATAACTCCCTAACAAAAAAAATTTTGTTTCCAAAATTGTGCTGATGTAAAGTAGACATGTGGGAAATGTTATTTATTAACTATTTTTCGTGACATATCTCTCTGATTTAAGGGCATAAAAATACAAAGTTTGAAAATTGCAAAATTTTACAAATTTTCGCCATATTTCCGTTTTTTTCATAAATAATCGCAAGTAATATCGAAGAAATGTTACCACTAACATGAAGTACATTATGTCACGAAAAAACAATCTCAGAATCAGCGGGATCCATTGAAGCGTTCCAGAGTTATAACCTCATAAAGTGACAGTGGTCAGAATTGCAAAAATTGGCCCGGTCATTAAGTACCAAATTGGCTCTGTCACTAAGGGGTTAATATATACTCTTACCAGTATTCAGTGCAAGGCTGGATGAGTCAATTTAGTGATTTGTTTTCTCATTTTGATTCTCATAGTTTTGGTCTACGTATGAAGTCAATTACACGCCTCTCATCTTTTTAAGCGGGAGAATTTGCAAAATTGGTTGTTACATACTTTTTCCCCACTGTATATATGCTGTAACAAACAGCAATTGCTACACCCCCACGGTCAGTAATCAGCAGCGCTTTGGACGCAGCACATGTCCACTCCGTCCAAAGCGCTGCCGGCTTATGAACGGAGATTACTCTGCATGTCTTCATTGAACCGTCATTGGACTGGTGATATTTGTCTTGCAGAGACTGAGCATCTCCGCACGTTAAATAGACATGCTGAGGTCTGGAAAGACACAATGCATATCTGTCTCCGCAGGGAAGCCACGGGTGCCACTGCACGCATAATGGACACGGGATTTCTTGAAATCCCATCCACTATGCTGTAATATCTGGCCGCCACGAGTTGGATACTGCGGATGTACACAGCGTCCAACCCGCATTTACTGACAATGTACCCTCAGAAATCTGCGTGGAATGCAAAGAGACGCAGTAAGCATCGGTGGCCACGTATACAGGATGAACACTATGCTGTACCTAGGACTGGACTTTAAGAGAAACATCAAATGTAGCAGAACAGAAAATCAAAAATAATCTCAGTCAAAACAACCAAGGGCCGCGATAGTGGAACCTATAGCCCGAGTACCAGAGGTGGCACTCGGAGCCCTCTGTTGGCACATGCGCCGTCAACAGCCAGCTCCTAGCAATCAATTGCACTAGCACTTTTCAGGCGTGAGTACAACTGAAGCCCTGATCGTCGGGTCTGGGCAACGCCAGCTGCATGATCAGGTCATGTGATCAGGCTGCTGCCATCACTCATTTGGTCTTGTAGTCGTCTGGGTGTGCAGATTTATGAGGCATGGCAGAAATATAATTGCAGAGGCCGTGCTGAGTCATGTGCCTATCCTACTGGAGCTTCGCCGTAGCGCTGCTGTGTCCTCTTTTACCTGAGCATATGCTCATGACCTACATAAGTTGTCTCATCACTGACCTTCCCTAGCTGCAACTTATACAATTTAGCTACTCTGTACCTATAATGCGCAGCTCACAATATGAGGAATAACACCGTGCAATGAATGGGATTCTAGTGTCTGACTGCAAGTCAGTCCATAATCAGTGGGAAACCCATAGCAACCAATCACAGTACAGCTTTCATATTACTAGCGCAGTTTGAAAAATGGAATCTGAGCTGCGATTGGTTGCTATAGGCAACAAAAGCAATGACACACATTAACTAATGTTGTCTATGACCGGTTTCAGATATCGACTTTCAAGGTGCGAGTACAGATTGTGATGTCCGGAATGGCCATAGAGCTCCTGACCCAAACTCAACCACCACATACACATGCATAAGGGTGTTGAATCAGGGTGGGAAGTCCATAGCTGGTTCGGACATCACAGACAGATGACCGAAACCAGTCTAAAGCTACATTCACACGTTCAGTATTTCTAAGCCAAAATCATGAGTGGAACAATCAGAGGATAACTATAGCAGAAACACGTCACTTCTGCATTTCTCACCCACTCCTGGTTTTGGCTTCTACATACTGAGGTAAAATACGGACCAAATACTGAATGTGGGAACGTGTTCTAAGGGTATGTGCACAAAAAGTCTTTCTGGTGGATTGCACTTCAAAATCTGGGGAGCTAAGGGGTGGAGAAATTTGAGGACAGTTTGGGGAGCAAGGAAGGGTTGGGTGCAGACAGTATATGGAGCAGGGGTGGGAGGCATGTATAATGAAAAAGTATGAGAGGGAATGGGTGCAGACAGCGAGGGCGGAGAAAGAAATTTGGGGACACAGTATGGAAAGCGAGGGAGGGGATGGGTGCGGACACAGTATGGGGGGCGGGGATGTGTGCAGACATTGTATTAACAGCAAGAAATGTGATAGCATGTGAAGCGATGGAGAGGATTTGTGCATAAACAGTATGAGGAAGGAGGGAGGGGATGGTTGCGGACAGTATGAAGAGCAAGGGGAGGAATGTATTCAGACAAAGTAGGAGGGGTGAATGTATGTGGACGCAGTATGGGGAGGGAGGGGGATGGATGAAGCCGCAGTGTGAGGCACAGGAGGGATGTGTAAAGATACAGCATGGAAAGTGGGGGTAAATCTGGGAAGAGACAGTATGGTTAGCAGTGTGGATGCCAGAGGAAACAGCATGTGGGAGGGGGAAATGTGTGAGGAGACTATTGAGTGGAGTACTGTCAGGAGACAATACCATAAGGACAGTGTGTGGGTCATATTTTGTGCAGTGAATATAGTGAGTCACAATTATTTATTCAGGGACTCTGCCTAGGACAGATAATGTTATTCAGGAGCATTATAATGACACTGGTCATCGTATCGAGATGTGCAGCAGAAGACCGGAGAAGATGGAAGTCTGCAGAGACAAGACTGTGAAAAGTTATCATGGCGTCTGGACAAGATGAAGGAACGAGAGTGATTCCAGAGACAACATCATCTATCACAGGGGTGGGCAATTAATTTTGCCATGGGGCCACATGAGAAAGTGGGATGGTTTTAGAGGGCCGAACTAATATAATTACCGTATTTTTCGGACTATAAGACGCACTGGACCATAAGGCGCACCCCAAATTTGGGGTGAAAATAGCAGAAAAAAAGATTTTTTATAAGATGGGGGTCCGTCTTATTGTCCGAATTTACAGTATCTTACGGTAAGAATCTTACCTGAGGGCTGGTGGTCGCAGAGCAGGATCACAAGAGGCATGGTGTCGGCAGAGGTGGGGTGATGCGGTGTGGCGTGCACCTGAGCAGGGTCCCTTCCTGCTTAGGCGGGCGACGCCACGCCCTGGTGTCCATGGGGGGGTTGCAGCAGTGGTGGTGCGGCGGCTGAGGTGCAGTATGGCGTGTGCAGGGTCCCTTCCACCGGTGAGGTGACGCAGCGGCCAGGAATGTGATGTGTGCACCAGAGTCGGGTTGAATATCGGTGGCGGCGGCCATCTTCCCGAGGCCACGCGTGCGCAGATGGAGTGCTCTGCTTCACGGGGCTTCAGGAAAATGGATGTAGATCGCGGTGGCCATTTTCCTGAAGCCGAGATCTAAATCTGCAATCTCGGCTTCAGGAAAATGGCCGCCGCGATCTCCATCTGCGCACGCGCGGCCTCCCGTGGCCATTTTCCTGAAGCCCCGTGAAGCAGAGCACTCCATCTGCGCACGCGCGGCCTCGGGAAGATGGCCGCCGCCGCCACCGATGAATAGGTAATCAACTCGGCTCTGCTCCTCCTCAGAAAACAGCTGGCTGAGCGGTGCCGAGGGCGGCTGTCACAAGTGACAGCTAGCTGGCGGGCCGCTTAAAATCATCAGGCGGGCCGGATGCGGCCCGCATCTTGCCCAGGTCTGATCTATCAGGTACCTGGATGTAAATGTGTGTGATCCTGCTTGTGTCTTATCAATACTGTGGTCCCTGTATGGTCCACAGTCTGATAATGACATCATAACTCTTAGAATCTTCTTACCATTCTTAAGGACATACCGTGAGTTGTAAATTAATGTGATACAAGTGTATATCGGGCTGACCAGACATTACAATTGATGTACCATGTACTGTTGGTCCTAATGATGTATTTCTGTTCTGCTGGTGGATCAGGTGAGGCATGTCTTTACTGATGAGGGTTGTGATGCTGTGGTTTTGTACTCATGGGGATTTTACTGATGTATTTCTGTACTGCCAGGGGTTCTAGTTGATAATTTAGTATGGCCCCAGAACGAAGTTATAAATATCCAAATACCCCTTGGCAGAAAAAAAGCTTCCCCACTCCTGGTCTCACACCAGCTGCTTTCGAGGTCTCTACCAGGACAGGAAATAACGAGATCCGTTCCTTGGTCACCTAACCACTAAAGACCTCAGGTGACTGGAACAAAACATCATCAGATATGCTTCTGCTGATGCCATGTTACACGTCTCAGTAGTCAAGTGGCCAAAGAATGAGACAATATTGCTCCCATTCTAGCTGGAGACCACCAGAGTGACAGAACATTGAAAGTCCTATTATTGTATTTCTCATTTAAGATAAAAAGATGTTTATGTATGACTTGTTTTTCTAAACTAAAACCTCAGTATTCAGGTTAAAATGCTGTGTTGGCACTTTGAGATAAAGAAGTGGGTTTTGGGCTGCAGTTTGGGCAGTCGGTCTCTAATCGGTTCACTCTCACTGCCCTAGGGCATACAGTATACTAGACCACCAAGAATGGGTTCTGATACATTAAGGCTTTAATGATAGCATGAAGAGCCCTAGAAGATTGTTCGATACTACTTAGATGAAAGAAGGGGAAAATGGAAACAGAAAAATCCTTTATTTGGAAGCTTCCGTGGAGTGGTGATGCGTCTGGCTGTGCGGCAAGATTTTTTTTAGGTTGTACCCGATTTTATTAAGCCAATTAGAATAGTATATACAGTGCCTACATAATGGTTAATAGGGAAATTACAGGTCAGTCTGTGATGGCAGAAGGCAAGAATCCGGGGTGGATAGGGGTGGAGCCGCATATTCATCACTGTAATAAGCAGCACCACGTCACCGCTCATACAGGAAGAGCTGCGACGCTGAGAGGAAGCATTGAGAGAGCTGGGTAAGTATTTTAATGCCAGCGGGTGGGCGCACAGGGGGTGGGAGCGGGGAGATTACCGGGAACTATATTTTAATAAAAAAAAACAATGATTTTTCATTCCTTCTCTCCAGCGAACTTGCTGGGAAGAAGGAATGAATTCCGGATTCAGCACCCAAAGCAGGGGACAGCGCTTACTATAGCGCTGTCTCCTGCACGGTGCGTGTGGTACCCAGTCAGCACACGGCTGCCGCACATGTGCCACACTGATGTGCCACGTGAGCACACGGACATACGGACACGGATAACTCCGGTACCGACTTTACTGGTTTCGGAATTATCTGGACGTGTGGGACAGGCCTTAGTATGGAGCCTGAAGAATGGTCAGGTCAGATCGTTTTAGCGGTTTGGCATTTGTGAAAACCTGAAGCTATTTATAGGGAATCTGGCAGCTGTTTTTTTCTATCCAATCTGATATAGGGATAGAGAGCCTGATTCCAGCAATATGTCATTTTTATAATGTAGAGGCGCAAAGCCTAATTACAGGGGTGTATTACTTACTAGGATGTGTGCTTTAGTTTCAATGCAATCAGTGTTTTATTAGCAGGAGATTATCACTGCCTGACGAGGGCTCATATGCAGCCAGTTCAATTAATCTCTGTAAGGGTATGTGCACACTTATTCTGGAGGAATGCGGATTTTTCCGCAGCGGATTTGGAAAAACCGCAGTGCAAAACCGCTGCGGTTTTTCCTGCGGATTTATCGCGGTTACTACTGCGGATTCCGTTGCGGCTTTACACCTGCAGTTTTCTATTGGAACAGGTGTAAAACCGCAACGGAATCCGCACAAAGAATTGACATGCTGCGGAATGTAAACCGCTGCGTTTCTACGCGTTTTTTTCCGCAGCATGTGCACTGCGGAGTTCGTTTCCCGTAGGTTAACATGGTACAGATCCGCAGCAAAACCTGCAGCGTGTGCACATACCCTAACTCCACCACCTCTACTGATTGGCAGCTTGCTGACAAGTCACAGTGTAGACAAGAATCTGTAAGGGTATGAGCACACGTATTTTGGAGCGCTGCGGATTTGTGAAATCCGCAGGAAAAAAGGCACTGCGTTTTACCTGCGGATTTATTGCGGAATTAATGCGGATTCCACTGCGGTTTTACACCTGCAGAATCCTATTGAGGAGCAGGTGTAAACCGCAGCGGAATCCACACAAAGAATTGACATGCTGCAGAACATAAACCACTGCGTTTCCACGCGGTTTGTTCCACAGCATGGGCACTGCGTATTGCGTTTCCCATGGATTTACATTGTACTGTAAACACATGGGAAACTGCTGCGGACCCGCAGCTGCAGAACTGTTGCGGATCCGCAGCAAAATCCGTAGCTGTGCACATAGCCCTAGGCTATGTGCACACTTTGCGGATTTTGCTGCGGATTCGCAGCAGTTTTCCATGCGTTGTACAGTACCATGTAAACGTATGGAAAACGAAATCCGCAGTGCCCATGGTGCGGAAAATACAGAGCGGAAACGCTGTGTTGTATTTTCAGCAGCTTGTCAATTCTTTGTGTGGATTCTGCAGTGGTTTACACCTGTTCCTAAATAGGAATCTGTAGGTGTAAAGCCGCAGGTGGAATCCGCACACAGACTGCAGGACATCCGCGGTAAATCCTCAGCGTGTTTTACCTGCGGATTTTACTGTAAAATCCACACACGAAACCGCAACATGTGCACATAGCGTAAGTCAGCAATGTGGGCTTATACAACCCCTGGCAAAAATTATGGAATCCCCGGCCTTGGAGGATGTTCATTCAGTTGTGTAATTTTGTAGAAAAAAAAGCAGATCACAGACATGGCACAAAACTAAAATCATTTCAAATGGCAACTTTCTGGCTTTAAGAAACACACACACACAACAAGAACAAAAAAAATTTGTGATAGTCAGTAATAGTTACTTTTTTAACCAAACATAGGGTAAATATTATGGAATCGTTCAATTCCGAGGAAAAAATTATGGAATCACCCTGTAAATCTTCATTCCCAAAAGTAACACCTGCATCAAATTAGATCTGCTCGTTAGTCTGCATCTGAAAAGGAGTGATCACAGCTTGGAGAGCTGTTGCACCAAGTGGACGGACATGAATCATGGCTTCAACACGAGAGATGTCAATTGAAACTAAGGAGAGGATTATCAAACTCTTAAAAGAGGGTAAATCATCACACAACATTGCAAAAGTTGTTGGTTGTTCACAGTCAGCTGTGTCTAAAATGTGGACCAAATACAAACAACATGAGAAGATTGTTGAAGGCAAACATACTGGTAGACCCAAGGAAGACATCAAAGTGTCAAGAATAGAAACGTAAAGCAATATGTCTCCAAAACAGGAAATGCACAACAAAACAAATGAAGAACCATTGGGAGGAAACTGGAGTCAACGTCTGTGACCGAACTGTACGAAACCGCCTAAAGGAAATGGGATTTACATACAGAAAAGCTAAACTAAAGTCATCATTAACACCTAAACAGAAAAAAACAAGGTTACAATGGGCTAAGGAAAAGCAATCGTGGAGTATGGATGACTGGATGAAAGTCATATTCAGTGATGAATCACGTATCTGCATTGGCCAAGGTGATGATGCTGGAACTTTTGTTTAGTGCCGTTTCAATGTAATTTATAAAGATGACTGCCTGAAGAGAACATGCAAATTTCCACAGTCATTGATGAGATAGGGGCTGCATGTCAGGTAAAGGCACTGGGGAGATGGCTGTTATTACATCTTCAATCAATGCTCAAGGTTATCTTGATATTTTCGACACTTTTCTTATCCCATCAACTGAAAGGATGTTTGGGGATGATGAAATCATTTTTTCAAGATGATAATGCATCCTGCCATAGAGCAAAAATTGTGAAAACATTCCTTGAAAAAAAAAGACACAAGGTCAATGTCATGACCTGCAAATAGTCCGGATCTCAATCCAATTGAAAATCTTTGGTGGAAGTTGAAGAGAATGGTCCATGACAAGGCTCCAACCTGCAAAGCTGATCTGGAACAGCAATCAAAGACAGTTGGAGCCAGATTGATGAAGAGTCCTGTCTGACACTCATTAAGTGAATGCCTCAGAGACTGCAAGCTGTAATAAAAGCCAGAGGTGGTGCAGCAAAATACTAGTAATGTTTTGGAGTGTTTTTTGTTTTTCATGATTCCATAATTTTTTCCTCAGAATTGAGCGATTCCATAATTTTTTCCCTATGCTTGGTTAAAAAAAGTAACCATTACTGACTACCACATTTTTTATTCTTGATTTCTTTTAGTGTTTCTTAAAGCCAGAAAGTTGCCATTTGAAATGACTGTAGTTTTGTGCCATGTCTGTGATCTGACTTTTTTCTACAAAATTACACAACTGAATGAACATCCTCCAAGGCCGGTGATTCCATAATTTTTGCCAGGGGCTGTATATACAGCTCAACATTCTGACCAATGCTACATCTACAGCAGAATGAACAAGGATTCAATCAAACTGCAGACTTGCTCAAAAGAGTTTAAAAACTGTGCACACATACCCTTAGAACAATTAGTCCAGAAAGTAGTTTTAAGTACTTGTAAGGCCACAGTCTACATAAACCCAAAAGTCTCTTTTGTAGATCTCCGCACAGTGACACATTACTTCTCAATACCATATGTGCTCCCCTCGTTACAAAAACGCAATGGCTGATCCGCACACTGCCGGGGTGTACGCTCTGGGTGGCGTTTCTGTCCAACTCCGATGGCAGAATGCATTTTCTTCATCTAGAAACAGCCTCCTTTCTTTCTGTCCCCTTGGAAGAAGCACTCTTCCTCTGAGACAGCTTCTTCCCAGCTTTTGACATCATGAGGGTGTCTCTCTTCTCTATGCTGCGCAATTGCTTCTTGCGGGCTCGTTTCAATTTCGCTGGATTTCGGATCTAATGGAAGAGAACATACATTTGGTTAGCAATAAAGTACAGAATCTGAGAGACATTTACACAAAAAAAGTGGAGACTGCCGTGAATATTCTATATGTGGCAGATTAGAATCATCGATTTTCAGCCATTTAGGGTCAACATTCACCTTAAAGGAACACTATATGCAGAAAATATACAAACGGTTCACCTAAAACTGCAACAAAGAAGTAATAAACCCCTCAAAAATTAAAGCCTTAAATTGAATCTTTTTTTTTTTTTATAGCAAAACACATTTTTTATTAATGAAAAAAAGAATGTTTCTTAACTTCTTTTGTAGGAAGGATTAACACTGCCTATTTATTCTAAATGTACATTTTTTACAGATAGGCTTATGTAATGTAGCCGGCATTAACAGTATAAAACTATTGTGAAACAAGGGCCGACGACGAGACAAAACCAGCCCCCTTTCTTTCTTAACATTGCAATCAACATGGACAACAGAGACCACTTACCACTTGTACCACCTCAGCTTTCCTCTCATTTTCCAACCTACGTCTCAGGTTTTCTTCTCGACGTCTCCTTTTCGCCTGTAAAGAAAAAAAAAAAAACGTAATACATGACAATTTTCTCTCCACCATCTTGACAAGCTCCATCAATGCAGTATAGGATATTAGGGTATGCCCACATAGATTTTGAAGCAGAAAACGCCAGTGGTGTTTTAGTGAAGTGGTATCTTTGGCGTCTTTACAGTCGCCTTTGCAACGCCTTTTCACTTTAATTCTATATATATAAGATATTATCGACTTCCAAGCAGAAGCCAACTGAAGAATGGGCAGGCCACTTATTTTAGCAGCTTCACGACTTTCGAAGCCTAAAGCAGCTAAAAGATGCTCAAGGAGACGGAACATGTTGTTTTGACATTACTATGCATGATCAAGCACATTCTCGGGTGGGATCTGCCTGAAAAAGACAGTGTGCACATACCTTTACCGATCTTCGATACATAAAACCAAGTATCGTACATTTTACATGAGATTTTTTTTGTGTAAAACCTTGTCTAAAAACTGCATAAGACAATTTTGTTGCCTGATATGATTTTCACTCAAACACAAGTTTATGTGACACGCTTCACACAAAAACCACATGGTAAGCCATCAGCTATTCATCATAAAACGATGAGCTTCTAACGCCTTGCTGAAGTCTCAGATATGAGCCCATAGACAAAGATTAATGGTGGCAAGCGTCATACTGAAGAGCTGACTAATTATTGTCATACAATACCCCTTTTTTCCACTAGCTAGACTGTGAAATTTCTGATCTGCTTTCGTATCCCTTTGGTTATCGGTGGGAAAGCGTTCTCTGGAGTGATGAATAACGTGATGGACAAAACTGTTTGGGGGAAACATGGGCAAAAACGCTTCCTGACCAAATTTTACTGCCTAATATAAAATTTGGTGGCGAAGAAGTGACAATGGCATGAGACGGCTTTTCTGGCTTTGGGCTAGACCATTTCTCAGACAGTTGTGATGGTCAAGCATCTCCGCACATCTCAGTTTTCGCATGATGCCTTCAATAGGTCAGTAAAGGACACAATGAGTCATGGCTCCTGCTACTCATCTAGTCCCGCATTAGAGAAATGGTCTCACCTCTTTCTCTTGCTGCTTTTCATCCTTCAGTTGTTGGGCTAAAGTTTTGAGTAACTTTTTCTCCTGTCTTTGTTTCATCTTCACCTCCCAGGAGGTGCACAGTGAGCGATCTCTTACCATGTTGGAGAACCTGTAGGAAAAAAAATAATTAAATAAAAAGATTAAACACAACATTTTAGCATATTAACAATGACCACGTCTACAATAAATTATGGTACATGTCGGCTTATTTTGTAACCATAAAGATACTTTTAGCTCAAGGTCCGTATTCCTACAGCCATTCCCTTCCTGGACTTTTAATGAAAGTGTGAGCTGGCAGTACATCGACTCATGCTGTCTGTGGCTTAGGCCTGCGTATAGACGCTGAAAATGCTGTGGTATTCCAGACAATACACACATTTAAGGCTATGTGCACACGTTCCGGATTTCTTGCGGTTTCCAGCTGCAAAAATGTTTAAAAAACACTTACATTAAGCATCCCATAATTTTTTAATGCATTCAGCAATTTTTGTGCACATGTTGCGTTTTTTTTTAAAACGCTTCGCGGAAAAAAGCGCAGCATGTTCATAAATTTTGTAGACTTTTCACGGATTTCCGACTATATTATTGCATGGGAAGCTCCGGAAAAAAACCGCGAAAGTAGTCTGGATTTGCTCAGGAAAATTCTGCACACTTTCCTGAACGTGGGCACATAGCCTTAAAGCTGCCAGGGTCCATGTGTCTCGAATGACTAATCCTAAAGGCAGTTAACTGGTGGCTTCTCCTGCTCCTCATACATTAGATTGGCAAGTTTTTCCCTATACACAACCACAGATAGTGACCTGTTAGTCAAGGGGAGCAGTGAGAGGAGAAATTTGGTCAGACACACGGCCCCAGAACGGCTTGTAAGGCTATGTGTGCATGTTGCGGATTTGCTTGTGTAAAATTCTGCGCAGTTTCTGCCTCTCTTGGCAGAAAACGCAGTAGAAAATCTGTGCGGTTTTTATGCAGATTTGAATGCGGATTTTCTTGTGTTTTTGTAAATTCATAGAGCTAAATAAAGATTATTTAAAAAAAAAAAAAAAAATTGTGATGCAATTTCCTTCAACCTCTTCAGCCAGATACCCTCATTAATATTAAATAAAGAAACACACACACCAGCCTATGTAGGAGCATTAACATAATTAACCTACAGTGGGCAAAAAATATTTAGTCAGCCACCAATTGTGCAAGTTCTCCCACTTAAAAAGATGAGAGAGGCCTGTAATTGACGTCATATGTAGACCACAACTATGAGAGTCAAAATGAGAAAACAAATCCACAAAATCACTTTTTCTGATTTGGCAAGATTTATTTTTTAAATGATGGTGGAAAATACTGTAAGTAATTGGTCGCCTAAAAACATGCAAGATTTCTGGCTCTCACAGACCTGTAACGTCTTTAAGAGGCTCCTCTGTTCTCCACTCATTACCTGTAGTAATGGCACCTGTTTGAACTTATCAGTATAAAAGACACCTGTGCACACCCTCAAACAGTCTGACTCCAAACTCCACTATGGTGAAGACTAGTGATGAGCGAGTATACTCGTTGCTCGGGTGATCTCCGAGTATTTGTTAGTGTTCGGAGATTTAGTTTTCATCACCTCAGCTGAATGATTTACAGCTACTAGCCAGCCTAAGTACATGTGGGGGTTGCCTGGTTGCTAGGGGGAATCCTCACATGTATTCAATCAGGCTAGTAGCTGTAAATCATTCATCTGTGGTAATGAAAACTAAATATCCGAACACTAACAAATACTCGGAGGTCACCCGAGCAATGAGTATACTCACTCATCACTAGTGAAGACCAAAGAGCTGTCGAAGGATACCAGAAACAAAACTGTAGCCCTGCACCAGGCTGGGAAGACTGAATCTGCAATAGCCAACCAGCTTGGTGTGATGAAATCAACTGTGGGAGCAATAATAAGAAAATGGAAGACATACAAGACCACTGAAAATCTCCCTCGATCTGGGGCTCCACGCAAGATCTCACCCCGTGGGGTCAAAATGATCACAAGAACGGTGAGCAATTTTCCAGAACCACACGCTGGGAACCTAGTGAATGACCTGCATAGGTCATGCTGGGACCACCGTAACAAATTATACCATCAGTAACACACTACGCCGCCAGGGACTCAGACCCTGCAGTGCCAGATATGCCCCCGCTGCTTAAGCAACATCATGTTTTGGGGCTGCAAAGGGACCAGGGCGACTGATCTGTGTACATGAAAGAATGAATGGGGCCATGAATCATGAGATTTTGAGTGTAAACCTCCTTCCATCAGCAAGGGCATTGAAGATGAAACATGGATGAGTCTTTCTGCATGATAATGATCATTTATTTTCAAGATAAATCTTGCCAAATCAGACAAGGTGATTTTCTGGATTTGTTTTCTCATTTTGATTCTCATAGTTGTGGTCTATGTATGAAGTCAATTACACGCCTCTCATCTTTTTAAGCGGGAGAATTTGCAAAATTGGTTGCTACATACTTTTTCCCCCACTGTACATATGCTGTAACAAAACAGCAATTGCTACACCCCCACGGTCAGTAATCAGCAGCGCTTTGGACGCAGCACATGTCCGCTCCATCCAAAGCGCTGCCGGCTTTTGAACGGAGATTACTCTGCATGTGTTCATTGAACCGTCATTGGACTGGTGATATTTGTCTTGCGGAGACTGAGCATCTCCGCACGTTAAATAGACATGCTGCGGACTGGAAAGACACAATGCATATCTGTCTCCGCAGGGAAGCCACGGGTGCCGCTGCACGCATAATGGACATGGGATTTCTTGAAATCCCATCCACTATGCTGTAATATCTGGCTGCCACGAGTTGGATACTGCGGATGTGCACAGCGTCCAACCCGCAGCATTTACTGACAATGTACCCTCAGAAATGTGCGTGAAATGCAAAGTTTATTTTTCAAAAAAATAAAAAAATAAATTGCGTGGGTTCCCGGATAAATTTAATAACCAACAAAGGGAAAGCCGACGGCTGAGGGCAGATGTTAATATTCTGGGAAGGAGCCAATAGCCATAAAGGTTCCAAGGCTATTAATATCAGCTCACAGCTGTTTGCTTAGCATTTAATGGCTAGTTTACAATGGAACTCCAGAAAAAAATTTAAAAGGGGCTCACCCTATAAAATCAAACCAGCAAAGGCTAGGCAGACTGCTGCAGGCTGATATTAATAGCCTGGGAAGGAGCCTTGAATATTGCCCCCCACCCCTCCAGCTAAAAATGTCAGCTCTCACTTGCCCCAGAAATGGCGCATCTTATAGATGCGCCAATTCTGGCACTTAGCCTCACTCTTCCCACTTGCCCTGTATCGGTGGCAAGTGGGGTTCATATTTGTGGGGTTGATGTCACCTTCGTATTGTCAGGTGACATCAAGCCCACAGGTTAGTAATGGAGAGGCGTCTATAAGACACCTATCCATTATTAATCCTATAGTTACATAGTAAATACACAGCCAGAATAAAGTCCTTTAATTAACCCCTTTACTCCCAAGGGTGGTTTGCACGTTATGGACCGGGCCAATTTTTACAATTCTGACCACTGTCCCTTTATGAGGTTATAACTCTAGAACGCTTCAACGGAGCCCGGTGATTCTGACATTGTTTTCTCGTGACATATTGTACTTCATGATAGTGGTAAAATTTCTTTGATATTACCTGCGTTTATTTGTGAAAAAAAACGGAAATTTGGCAAAAATTTCGCAATTTTCCAACTTTGAATTTTTATGCAATTAAATCACAGAGATATGTCACACAAAATACTTAATAAGTAACATTTCCCACATGTCTACTTTACATCAGCACAATTTTGGAACCAAAAATTTTTTTTGTTAGAAAGTTATAAGGGTTTTAACCCAGCAATTTCTCATTTTTACAACACCATTTTTTTTTAGGGACCACATCTCATTTGAAGTCATTTTGAGGGGTCTATATGATAGAAAATACCCAAGTGTGACACCATTCTAAAAACTGCACCCCTCAAGGTGCTCAAAACCACATTCAAGAAGTTTATTAACCCTTCAGGTGTTTCACAGGAATTTTTGGAATGTTTAAATAAAAATGAACATTTAACTTTTTTTTCACAAAAAATTTACTTCAGCTCCAATTTGTTTTATTTTACCAAGGGTAACAGGAGAAAATGGACCCCAAACGTTGTTGTACAATTTGTCCTGAGTACGCCAATACCCGACATGTGGGGGTAAACCACTGTTTGGGCGCATGACAGAGCTTGGAAGCGAAGGAGCGCCATTTGACTTTTCAATGCAAAATTGACTGGAATTGAGATGGGACGCCATGTTGCGTTTGGAGAGCCACTGATGTGCCTAAACATTGAAACCCCCCACAAGTGACACCACTTTGGAAAGTAGACCCCCTAAGGAACTTATCTAGAGGTGTGGTGAGCACTTTGACCCATTAAGTGCTTCATAGAAGTTTATAATGAAGAACCGTAAAAATAAAAAATCTTTTTTTTCCCACAAAAATTATTTTTTAGCCCCCAGTTTTGTATTTTCCAGAGGGTAACAGGAGAAATTGGACCCCAAAAGTTGTTGTCCAATTTGTCCTGAGTGCGCCGATACCCCATATGTGGGGGGGAACCACAGTTTGGGCACATGGGAGGGATCGAAAGGGAAGGAGCGCCATTTGGAAAGCAGACTTAGATGGAATGGTCTGCAGGCGTCACACTGCGTTTGCAGAGCCCTTAATGTACCTAAACAGTATAAACCCCCCACAAGTGACCCCATATTGGAAACTAGACCCCCCAAGGAACTTATCTAGATGTGTTGTGAGAACTTTGAACCCCCAAGTGTTTCACTACAGTTTATATCGCAGAGCCGTGAAAATAAAAAAATGCTTTTTTTTTTCCCCCTCACAAAAATTATTTTTCAGCCCCCAGTTTTGTATTTTCCCAAGGGTAACAGGAGAAATTGGACCCCAAAAGTTGTTGTCCAATTTGTCCTGAGTACACTGATACCCCATATGTTGGGGTAAACCCCTGTTTGGGCACACGGGAGAGCTCGGAAGGGAAGAAGCACTGTTTTACTTTTTCAACGCAGAATTGGCTGGAATTGAGATCGGACGCCATGTCGCGTTTGGAGAGCCCCTGTTGTGCCTAAACAGTGGAAACCCCCCCAAAAAACCCTAATCCAAACATACCCCTAACCCTAATCCCAACGGTAACCCTAACCACACCTCTAACCCAGACACACCCCTAACCCTAATCCCAACCGTAAATGTAATCCAAACCCTAACTTTAGCCCCAACCCTAACTGTAGCCTTAACCCTAGCCCCAACCCTAACTGTAGCCCTAACCCTAGCCCCAACCCTAACTGTAGCCCTAACCCTAGCCCCAACCCTAACTGTAGCCCTAACCCTAGCCCCAACCCTAACTGTAGCCCTAACCCTAGCCCCAACCCTAACCCTAGCCCCAACCCTAACCCTAGCCCCAACCCTAATGGGAGAATGGAAAAATACATTTTTTAATTTTTCCCTAACTAAGGGGGTGATGAAGGGGGGTTTGATTTACTTTTATAGCGGGGTTTTTAGCGGATTTTTATGATTGGCAGCCGTCACACAATAAAAGACGCTTTTTATTGCAAAAAATATTTTTTGCGTTACCACATTTTGAGAGCTATAATTTTTCCATATTTTGGTCCACAGTTATGTGAGGTCTTGTTTTTTGCGGGACGAGTTGAAGTTTTTATTGGTAACATTTTCGGGGACGTGACATTTTTTGATCGCTTTTTATTCTGATTTTTGTGAGGCAGAATGACCAAAAACCAGCTATTCATGAATTTCTTTTGAGGGAGGCGTTTATACCATTCCGCGTTTGGTAAAATGGATAAAGCAGTTTTATTCTTTGGGTCAGTATGATTACAGCGATACCTCATTTATATCATTTTTTTATGTTTTGGCGCTTTTATACGATAAAAACTATTTTATAGAAAAAAATAACTATTTTTGCATTGCTTTATTCTGAGGACTATAACTTTGTTTTTTTGCAGGACAAGATGACGTTTTCAGCGGTACCATGGTTATTTATATCGGTCTTTTTGATCGCGCGTTATTCCACTTTTTGTTCGGTGGTATGATATTAAAGCGTTGTTTTTGCCTCGTTTTTTTTTCTTACGGTGTTTACTGAAGGGGTTAACTAGTGATATAGTTTTATAGGTGGGGTCGTTACGGACGCGGCGATACTAAATGTGTACTTTTATTGTTTGTTTGTTTTTATTTAGATAAAGAAATGAATTTATGGGAATAATATATATATATTTTTTTTCATTTAGGTTTTTTTTTTTTTTTCACGTGTGGAAATTTTTTTACTTTGTCCCGGGGGGGACATCACAGATCGGTGATCTGACAGTCTGCACAGCACTCTGTCAGATCACCGATCTGACTTGCAGCACTGTAG
This sequence comes from Ranitomeya imitator, assembly GCF_032444005.1. Classification (NCBI taxonomy): domain Eukaryota; kingdom Metazoa; phylum Chordata; class Amphibia; order Anura; family Dendrobatidae; genus Ranitomeya; species Ranitomeya imitator. Next base: position 622,920,805 of record NC_091283.1, read on the forward strand.
GCTTCACAGTGCCTGCTCTGAGCAGACCGTCGCAGCAACGCGATCACATTGCGTTGCTGCGGGGGTCTCAGGGAAGCACGCAGGGAGCCCCCTCCCTGCGCGATGCTTCCCTGTACCGCCGACACACCGCGATCATGTTTGATCGCGGTGTGCCGGGGGTTAATGTGCCGGGGGCGGTCCGTGACCGCTCCTGGCACATAGTGCCGGATGTCAGCTGCGATAGGCAGCTGACACCCGGCCACAATCAGCCGCGCTCCCCCCGTGAGCGTGGCCGATCGCGCTGGACGTACTATTACGTCCTTGGGAAGTAGGGCCCACCCCACATGGACGGAACAGTACGTCCATTGGCAGAAAGGGGTTAAAATAATCACACAGACTCCTTTACTGAATCTTAATTTTCCATGCTTACTGAACGCTTAATCCCGACGCCCTAGTCTCCTGCAACAAAAATAAAATATTAAACCATCATATAATACTCCCTGTCCGATGTAATCCATTACCGAGTGTTGCACGACGATCTCACGTGTAGAACAGTCACACCGGGAGATGTGACCGCTCTACCTGGCCATACCCTGCAGGAGCGATTATCTCCTGACAGTGTATCACGGAGAGTTCACCGGAGTTCATCAGCTCTGGTGCTCTCACTTATGGCACCGCTGTGTGCAAATTTTCTCACACAGTGGTGCCGCAAGTGAGAACACCGGAGCCGATCAGCTGATGAACTTCGGTGAAATCTTGCGGCGACTCAGTGATAAACTGCAGGAGCGATTACCTCCTGTCAGTGTATCGCCAGAAGCCGGGTAGAGCAGTCACATCGGGAGATGTGACTGTTCTACACGTGAGATCGTCATGGGACACTTGGTATTAACCCCTTCGCGATCTGTGACACAGCGTATGGATCATGAAAGTCGGTACCAATCCGACCTGTGACGCATATGCTGTGTCAGAGAATGATAGCGCTCCTGCAGGTCGGGTTAAAAGGTTAACTGGAATTTCACCCGACCTGCAGGGACAGGGGGAGTGGTACTTGAGCCCAAGGGGGTGGCTGCATCCCCCCATGGCTACGATCGCTCTGATTGAAAGTGAAACATCACTTTCAACAGCCAATCAGAGCAATCATAATATTTCACCAATGAAAATTGGTGAAATATTACAATCCAGCCATGGCCAATGCTGCAATATCATCGGTCATGGCTGGAGACCGCGATCTGCCCCCCCACCGATCCACCGCCCCCATCCTGTCCTCTGCTCCCCTCTGTCCTCCTGTCCGATGTCCCTCCCGCTGTCCGTCAGTCTTCTCCATGGGCGCCGCCATCTTCCAAAATGGCGGGCGCATCCGCAGTGCGCCCGCCGAATCTGCCGGCTGGCAGATTCATTCCAGGTACATTTTGATCGCTGTTATAGGTTCTATCACAGTGATCAAAATACAAAAAAATAATAATTCCCCCCCCCCCCCCTTGGTAGGGAACATAAAATAAAGAAAATATATTTACTTTTATTTTTCCACTAGGGTTAGGGTTAGTTAGAACTAGGGTTAGAGCTAGGGTTAGAACTGGGTTAGGGTTGCAATTAGGGTTAGAATTAGGCTATGTGCACACGGTGAGGATTTGGCTACGGATCCGCAGCGGATTGGCCGCTGTGGATTCGTAGCAGTTTTCCATCACATTTACAGTATCATGTAAACCTATGGAAAACCAAATCCGTTGTGCCCATGGTGCGGAAAATACCGCGCGGAAATGCTGCGTTGTATTTTACGCAGCATGTCAATTCTTTGTGTGGATTCAGCAACGTTTTACACCTGTTCAATAGAAATCTGCGGGTGAAATCCGCACAAAAAACATTGGAAATCCACAGTAAATCCGCAGGTAAAACGCAGTGCGTTTTACCTGTGGATTTTTAAAAAAAACTGTGCAGAAAAATCCTCTCACGAATCCGCAAAGTGGGCACATAGCCTTAGGGTTGGAAAATAGAATTAATCTTACCGGTAATTCGGTTTCTAGGAACCTTCCACGACGGCATATGGAGGTTGTCTCTTTGCTCTAATGGGGAACAGGAAATACAGAGAGGTTAAAAATACCTCCCACTTGCCAGTGACTTACAACTGAGACCATAGCACCGGTTTACCTTCTGAATCCCAGAACTAATCCAGGAATATGTATCGGGTGGGAAATGAGCGCCGTCATGGAAGGTTCCTAGAAACCGAGTTACCGGTAAGATTAATTCTATTTTTTCTAGTCACCTTCCACGACGCCATATGGAGGAATACCAACTAATTTGGCACTAGGGAGGGACAACGGCCTGGAGAACTTTACGGCCGAAGACTAAGTCCTTATTGGACAATACATCCAATCTATAATGTTTAGAGAAGGTATGAAGTGAAGACCACGTTGCTGCCCTGCAGATCTGCTCTGGAGATGCACCTGCCCTTTCTGCCCAGGAAACTGATGTAGATCTGGTTGAGTGGGCCTTGATCCCTACTGGAGGTAGTTTATTTTGAGCAAGGTAAGCTTGTGTTATAGCTTTTTTGATCCATGTAGCAATGGTACTTTTAGCTACTTTTTTCCCCTTATTTTGTCCTGAGAGACGGACAAAGAGGTTATGATCAATTCTGAGAGCACGGGTCTGATCTAAGTATTGTAATAGAATACGCCGGACATCTAGAGTGCTGAATTTACTTTCTTCCGAGTTTGCAGCTTTATGGCAAAAGGTTGGTAGAACGATCTCTTGGGAACGATGAAATTCAGAGACAACTTTTGGAAGAAAAGAAGGATCAAGACGAAGCACTATTGAATCTTCTTTAACTAGAAGATAAGGTTCTCTTATCGATGAGGCCTGTAATTCACCCACTCTCCTAGCCGAAGTTATGGCTACCAAAAACACAGTATTATAAGCAAGATTTTGTGGAGAACAGGAAGACAAAGGTTCAAAAGGTGGACCTGTAAGACCTTGGAGCACCACATTGAGTTCCCATGGAGGAACTATGATCTGTTTTCTAGGATTCATTCTAGTTGCTGATGTCATAAACCTTTTGATCCAGCGATGACCTTCTAGATCTTGGTCAAAGACAGAGCTGACTGCAGAGACCTGGACTTTCAGAGTACTGGGTCTAAGACCTATCTCCAAGCCTTTTTGGAAAAAATCTAATATCCTAGGTATATTTGGCTTGAGAGGGTCTGGAAGGTTAGGTAGACAAAACGATGAAAACTTTTTCCAGATTTTATTGTAGATGGCGTTTGTTACTGGTTTCCTAGATTTTTGCAGGGTAGCTACGACAGGGTTTGATAACCCTTTTGCTTTCAATACCTGGGCTTCAGTAACCACGCCGCTAAGTTCCATCTCTGAGGGTCTGAGTGAAGAATGGGTCCCTGAGAGAGGAGATTGTCCTTTACTGGTAATATTACCGGCCCGTCCACTTGTAGTTGTATGATCAAGTTGAACCAAATTCTTTTGGGCCATAATGGAGCTATCAAAATAGTCGGGGTCCCTTCTATCCGTATTTTCCATAGAACCTTTGCAAGAATTGGGATTGGTGGAAATGCGTAGGCTAGATGAAAACGCCAATCTTGGACTAAGGCATCTATTCCTCTGGGATTGCCTCTTAGGTTCAAGGAGAAGAAGGTTTCGACCTTTGAGTTCTGGTGAGAGGCAAAGAGGTCTACGTCTGGGAGACCCCACTTGCATACTAGCATGTTGAATGTTTGAAGATCCAGGCCAGGGGTGTCAAACTGCATTCCTCGAGGGCTGCAAACAGGTCATGTTTTCAGGATTTCCTTGTACTGCACAGGTGATAATTTAATCACCAACTCATTATTTGTGTAGGTGATTAAATTATCACCTGTGCAGTACAAGGAAATCCTGAAAACATGACCTGTTTGCAGCCCTCGAAGAATGCAGTTTGACACCCCTGATCCAGGCTCCATTCGCCAGGATGAACGTCCTGACGACTCAGGTAATCTGCCTGAATATTTGCAGTACCTTTCAGGTGAATTGCTGTCATGGACAGTAAGTGTTTTTCGGCCCAACAAAAAATTTGAGCGGAGATTTTCTTTAAGCTGAGGAATTTTGTACTGCCCTGGTGCTTGATGTAAGCCACCGTGGTCATGTTGTCTGAATATATCTGAACATGTTGTCCAGAAATCTGACGACTTGATGCTAACAGGGCCTCTTCCACAGCTTTGAGCTCTCTGAAATTTGATGATTTCTCGCTGATCGACTGGTTCCAAAGCAATTGTTACCATCCACCTCTCGTGTCTCCCCTTTTCCCCATAGTTTGTAAGCTTGCGAGCAGGGCCCTCACTCCTCCTGGTATCTGTTTTGAACTGTATTTCTGTTATGCTGTAATGTCTATTGTCTGTACAAGTCCCCTCTATAATTTGTAAAGCGCTGCGGAATATGTTGGCGCTATATAAATAAAATTATTATTATTATTATTATTCCAAAGACCTTGATAAGGAACATGGTTTATTATGGCTCCCCAGCCCCTCTTGCTGGCATCTGACTTGATCGTGGTTAGTGGGAACTGAATCCAACTCACACCCTTCAGGAGGTTTCTGGAATTCATCCACCATGTTAAGGATGCTTTCACTCGCCCCGGTGTGTGGATCCTTTTGGATAGAGTGCCAGGACGACCATCCCAATTGTCTAGAATGTGGGCTTGAAGGATTCTTGAGTGAGCTTGAGCCCAAGCCACCGACTGTATGCAGGCTGTCACGGAGCCCAAGAGTGACATTCCCTCTCGATGAGTAGGAGATCTCATTTCTTTGAATTTTCTGATCTTTGCTACTAAGGGTAGTCTGTGATCGTCTGGAAGAAAGGACATTTGTTTTGCCGAGTTCAGAATCACTCCCAGAAATTTCCTAGTTTTTGAGGGTTGAAGCTGGGATTTTTTTATATTTGGAATCCAACCCAGAGACCTTAATATCTCTAAAGTGGTTGACACATGGGATATCAGGGTTATCTCGGTGGGAGCTACTATCAGGAGGTCGTCCAGATAGGGCACTATACAGACACCTTGTTTCCGGATAAATGACACAACCTCTGCCATTATCTTGGAGAACACTCTCGGTGCTGAGGAAAATGCCGAAGGGAAGGACTCCAAACTGATAGTGCTCCACTTGACGACTCCCCTGTATCGCAAACTTGAGATATTTTCTGTGCCTCGGGTGAATAGGAATGTGAAAATATGCATCCTTTAGGTCGATGGTTGCCATAAAGGAGTGATGCCCTATCAGAGGAATGGCAGATTTTACAGACTCCATCTTGAACTTGCAATATTTCACATGTTGATTTAGACCCTTCAAGTTTATAATGATACGGACGTCCCCTGATGGTTTGGGTACCAGGAATAATGTCCTAGCCCCCATTCCGATTGTGGAACTGGGGAGATCACGTTTGATTTCATATGATCTCTGAGACCTAATGTCAACAAATTGTGATCTTTTGATGTTGGAAGGGTAGTAATTTTTAGACCCTGATGGGGGGAGGAAATTATTTCTATCAATAGGCCCTCTTTGATAACATTGAGAACCCAGTGGGAACTGGTGATGTTTTCCCACTGACCCACATATTTTGAGAGTCTTCCCCCCACCGGGTCAGAGTCATTGTTTGTCCTGTTGGGACTGCTGCTGTTGTGGGACAAAAATATTTTTCCCTCTACCTTTTGCGTAGCTCCATCTGCCGGTTTTGCCTTTACCTCTCGCTTGAGAGGGCTGAGACTGTGGGGCACGAAAAAAACTGTTTTCTAGGTTGTTTTTGCTCCGGGAGCGCCTTTTTCTTGTCAGTAGCTTTGTCAAAAATATCATCTAAGGCCAGACCAAAAACATATTCTCCCTTAAAGGGTATGGCACACAATTTGGCTTTAGAGGTGATATCACCACTCCATATTTTAAGCCAGAGGGCTCTTCTGGCAGAGTTGGAAAGCACAAGGGATCTGGCGGCAACTCTAACAGATTCCAGAGAAGCGTCCGCCAGAAACCCAGTAGCCCTATGTAGAATAGGGAGTGAATCTAATATCTCGCCTCTTGAAGTACCTTGAGATATGTGAGTTTCCAATTTTTCTAGCCAGCAGGAGAGGGCCCTAGCTACACAAGTAGAGGCGATGTTAGCCTTAAAGGGACACTGTCACCTGAATTTGGAGGGAACAATCTTCAGCCATGGAGGCGGGGTTTTTGGGTGTTTGATTTACCCTTTCCTTACCCGCTGGCTGCAATATTGGATTGAAGTTCATTCTCTGTCCTCCGTAGTATATGCCTGCACAAGGCAATCTTGCCTTGCGCAGGCGTGTACTATGGAGGACAGAGAATGAACTTCAATCCAATATTGCAGCCAGCATGCAGCCAGCGGGTAAGGAAAGGGTGAATCAAAAACCCCAAAACCCCGCCTCCATGGCTGAAGATTGTTCCCTCCAAATTCAGGTGACAGTGTCCCTTTAAGGACAGATGTAGAAGTTTCCCATGATTTCTTCAGGAGTCTTTCAATCTTCCTATCCATAGGATCCTTCAATTGTGAAGAATCCTCAAAAGGGAGTGCTGTTCTCTTGGCAACTCTAGCCACCTGCACATCAACCTTTGGAATGTCCAGTTTAACGAATTCACCCTCTAGAGGAAATCTATGTTTCATTTCTGAAGGGGTACTAAGGCGTTTCTCAGGCAGTTCCCATTCCTGATCAATCATACTAACAATGTTAGCGTGTACTGGGAACCCCACCCTCTTCTCCGATCTGAGCCCACCAAACATTTGATCCTGTATGGACTGTGGTTCAGGTTCCTCTTCTAGTCCCATAGTGTTACGAACAGCAGACACTAGATCCACAATATAATCTGAGGAAAAGAGGTATTTTCTGACCTCAGCCTTAGGTGATACTGGATCTTCCCAGCCGACGGATGAGGTTTGAGAGAGGTCCGAATCAGTATCAGATTCAACAACCTGAATTTTCCTCTTTTTAGCTGGGGAAAGTGGTGGCGGAGGAGTAAAAGCTGCCAAGGAAGATTGTACCTCCTGTTTAACAAGAGAGCGTATTTCATCTAGCAGAGATGGTTGCTTGGCTTTTATTATCCTGTCAGTGCATGGCTGGCAGAGTTATTTATCCCAGTTAGGAGGGAATTGAACAGTACCGACTGGGCACTTCTTTTTATAGGCAGCTTTAGGGGCAGACTTTTCTCCCTGAAACAGAAAGGGAGAGGAGTGAGGACAACTAAACCCCCTAAAAAGGTACTACCTCCCGGATCCCATCCCTGCAAACACTCACTGTAGCAGGGGTAGCGCTGGGCTCTGCAGACGCAGGGCATGAAGAACCATCCATACTGAGGAATTAGCCTTACCTCAGTGGTGATTCAACAGGATTTTATGGACTCCGTCCCAGCACCTGCCTCCAGCGATCGTACACTCCCAGAGTTCGCAGATTTAGATCTCGGCTTCAGGAAAATGGCCGCCGCGATCTCCATCTGCACATGCGCGGCCTCCCGCGGCCATTTTCCTGAAGCCCAGGGAAGCAGAGCACTCCATCTGCGCACGCGCGGCCTCAGGAAGATGGCCGCCACCACCGATAACATGATTCACCCGGCTCTGCTGCTTACCGGGCTGCTGCATCATCTCACTGGTGAAAGGGACCCCGCTCACTGTGCCTCCTTATCCCCGCACCTCTGCCGCCGCACCTCACCGGTGAAAGGGAACACGCTCACGCCGTGCTGCTGCATCATCTCACCGGTGAAAGGGACCCCGCTCACTGCGCCTCCTCATCCCCGCACCTCTGCCGGTAACCAGTGCTGCAACCCTCCCATGGACACCAGGCCATGGCGTCACCCACCTAAGCAGGAAGGGACCCTGCTCAGGTGCACGCCGTACCGCATGACCCCACCTCTGCCGACACCATGCCTCCTGTGACCCTGCTCTGCCACCACCAGCCCTCAGGTAGGAAAATACTAAAACCCTATGTGTCATATTTGTCTATACCTATGGTAGATTTTACCTATGCCTATGGTAGATTTTTTTTGTCATATTTGTCTATACCTATGGTAGATTTTTTACAGTGTGCGGGAAATCAGCAATTCCGCAGTATTAATGAACATGTTGCTTTTTTTTCCGCAATTCGTTTTTTTTGCGGAAAAAAAATCGCAACATTTGCACAAGTTTTGCGGATTACATTGAAATGATTGGGAACCATATGTAAGCATTTTTTTCACGTTTTTATCGTGTTTTTATAGCAAAAAAAAACCGCGAAAAATACTGAACGTGTGCACATAGCCTTACAACTCCCTTCTCTGTGTACCTGAACTGAGAGAGGGAGGGGGATGTTTTGAGTGAGATAATATTAAGGCTAGGTTCTCATTTCGTTTTCGGGTGAGCGCTAACAGACAGTGTTGCACGGCGAAATTAACGCCGTGCAACGTGTCCGTTAGCGCTCCCATTGCCAGCAATGTTAAAGCGCATTGCTAGTGCGTGCCATTTTCGGCACGCGCTAGCGATGTGCCTTTTTTTGTGGCGCGCCTCGGACGCTGCTTGCAGCGTCCGAGGCGCGCCCGAGGTCCGTTCCCCGCTCTCGCAGATCGGGATCTGCGCTAGCGGGGACGTTTAACGCGACTCCTAAAAAGACATTGCGTTAGCTCAATCCCCTAGCGCTAAACGGATTGCCCTAACGCAATGAGAACCTAGCCTAATATTGTCTACCTTGAGATAGTTTATAAACCCTCCTCTCACACATCCAGTACTCTAGCAACCACAGAATGCAGAGTAAGTGGACATGCTAGCTGGGGCATATCTTAACCCCTTTCTGACATCGGACGTACTATCCCGTCGAGGTGGGGTGGGCCCCTATGACCACGGACGGGATAGTACGTCCAGCGCGATCGGCGGCGCTCACGGGGGGAGCGCCGCCGATCGCGGCCGGGTGTCAGCTGCCTATCGCAGCTGACATCCGGCACTATGTGCCAGGAGCGGTCACGGACCGCCCCCGGCACATTAACCCCCGGCACACCGCGATCAAAGATGATCGCGATGTGCCGGCGGTGCAGGGAAGCATCGCGCAGGGAGGGGGCTCCCTGCGGGCTTCCCTGAGCCCCCCGCAGCAACGCGATGTGATCGCGCTGCTGCGAGGGTCTTACCTTCCTCCCTGCCTGTTCCAGACCCGGATCCAAGATGGCCGCGGATCCGGGTCCTGCAGGGAGGGAGGTGGCTTCACAGAGCCTGCTCAGAGCAGGCACTGTGACGCAGCCTGCACTGCTCTTAGATCGGTGATCTGACAGAGTGCTGTGCAAACTGTCAGATCACCGATCTGTGATGTCCCCCCCTGGGACAAAGAAAAAAAGTAAAAAAAAAAAAATTTTCAAGTGTGTAAAAAAAAAATAAAAAAAAAAATATTCCAAAATAATGAAAAAAAAAAAAATTATTCCCATAAATACATTTCTTTATCTAAATAAAAAAATTAAAAAAAACAATAAAAGTACACATATTTAGTATTGCCGCGTCCGTAACGGCCCGACCTATAAAACTGGTCCACTAATTAACCCCTTCAGTAAACACCGCAAGAAAAAAAAAAAAAAACACGAGGCAAAAAAACAACGCTTTATTTGCATACCGCCGAACAAAAAGTGGAATAACACGCGATCAAAAAGACAGATATAAATAACCATGGTTCCGCTGAAAACGTCATCTTGTCCCGCAAAAAACGAGCCGCCATACAACATCATCAGCAAAACAATAAAAAAGTTATAGTCCTGAGAATAAAGCGATGCAAAAATAGTTATTTTTTTCTATAAAATAGTTTTTATCGTATAAAAGCGCCAAAACATAAAAAATGATATAAATGAGGTGTCACTGTAATCGTACTGACCCGAAGAATAAAACTGCTTTATCAATTTTACCAAACGCGGAACGGTATAAACGCCTCCCCCAAAAGAAATTCATGAATAGCTGGTTTTTGGTCATTCTGCCTCACAAAAATCGGAAAAAAAAGCGATCAAAAAATGTCACGTCCCCGAAAATGTTACCAATAAAAACGTCAACTCGTCCCGCAAAAAACAAGACTTCACATGACTCTGTGGACCAAAATATGGAAAAATTATAGCTCTCAAAATGTGGTAACGCAAAAAATATTTTTTGCAATAAAAAGTGTCTTTCAGTGTGTGACGGCTGCCAATCATAAAAATCCGCTAAATAACCCGCTATAAAAGTAAATCAAACTCCCCTTCATCACCCCCTTAGTTAGGGAAAAATTAAAAATATGTATTTATTTCCATTTTCCCATTAGGGCTAGGGTTAGGGCTAGGATTAGGGTTAGGGTTAGGGCTAGGGCTAGGGTTAGGGCTAGGGTTAGGGCTAGGGTTAGGGCTAGGGCTACAGTTTGGGTTGGGGCTAAAGTTAGGGTTCGGGTTGGGGCTAAAGTTACAGTTAGGGTTTAGATTACATTTACAGTTGGGAATAGGGTTGGGATTAGGGTTAGGGGTGTGTCAGGGTTAGAGGTGTGGTTAGGGTTAGGGTACCGTCACACTATACGATTTACCTACGATCACGACCAGCGATATGACCTGGCCGTGATCGTAGGTAAATCGTAGTGTGGTCGCTGGGGAGCTGTCACACAGACAGCTCTCCAGCGACCAACGATGCTGAGGTCCCTGGGTAACCAGGGTAAACATTGGGTAACTAAGCGCAGGACCGCGCTTAGTTACCCGATGTTTACCCTGGTTACAAGCGTTAAACTAAAAAAAAACAAACAGCACATACTTACATTCTGGTGTCCGTCAGGTCCCTTGCAGTCTGCTTCCCTCTGCTTCCCGCACTCACAGACTGCCGGCCGTAAAGTGAAAGTGAAAGCACAGCCGCTGTGCTCTGCTTTCACTTTACGGCCGGCAGTCACAGTGCGGGAAGCAGACGGCAAGGGACCTGACGGACACCAGAATGTAAGTATGTGCTGTTTGTTTTTTTTTTAGTTTAACGCTTGTAACCAGGGTAAACATCGGGTAACTAAGCGCGGTCCTGCGCTTAGTTACCCGATGTTTACCCTGGTTACAAGTGAACGCATGGCTGGATCGCATCGCTAGATCGGTGTCACACACACCGATCTAGCGATGACAGCGGGAGATCCAGCGATGAAAGAAAGTTCCATACGATCTGCTACGACGTACGATTCTCAGCAGGATCCCTGATCGCTGCTGCGTGTCAGACACAGCGATATCGTAACGATATCGCTGGAACGTCACGAATCGTACCGTCGTAGCGATCGAAATGTTATAGTGTGACGGTACCCTTACTGTTGGGATTAGGGTTAGGGGTGTGTTTGGATTAGGGTTTGAGTTATAATTGTGGGGTTTCCACTGTTTAGGCACATCAGGGGCTCTCCAAACGCGACATGGCGTCCGATCTCAATTCCAGCCAATTCTGCGTTGAAAAAGTAAAACAGTGCTCCTTCCCTTCCAAGCTCTACCGTGTGCCCAAACAGGAGTTTACCCCAACATATGGGGTATCAGCGTACTCAGGACAAATAGGACAACAACTTTTGGGGTCCAATTTCTCCTGTTACCCTTGAGAAAATAAAAAATTGGGGGCGAAAAGATAATTTTTGTGAAAAAATATGATTTTTTATTTTTACGGTTCTACATTATAAACTTCTGTGAAGCACTTGGTGGGTCAAAGTGCTCACCACACCTCTAGATAAGTTCCTTAGGGGGTCTACTTTCCAAAATGGTGTCACTTGTGGGGGGTTTCAATGTTTAGGCACATCAGGGGCTCTCCAAACGAAACATGGCGTCCCATCTCAATTCCAGTCAATTTTGCATTGAAAAGTCAAATGGCACTCCTTCGCTTCCGAGCTCTGCCATGCGCCCAAACAGTGGTTTACCCCCACATGTGGGGTATTGGCGTACTCAGGACAAATTGTACAACAATGTTTGGGGTCCATTTTCTCCTGTTACCCTTGGTAAAATAAAACAAATTGGAGCTGAATTAAATTATTTGTGAAAAAAAGTTAAATGTTCATTTTTATTTAAACATTCAAAAAATTCCTGTGAAGCACCAGAAGGGTTAATAAACTTCTTGAATATGGTTTTGAGCACCTTGAGGGGTGCAGTTTTTAGAATGGTGTCACACTTGGGTATTTTCTATCATATAGACCCCTCAAAATGACTTCAAATGAGATGTGGTCCCTAAAAAAAAATGGTGTTGTAAAAATGAGAAATTGCTGGTCAACTTTTAACCCTTATATAACAAAAAAAAATTTTGGTTCCAAAATTGTGCTGATGTAAAGTAGACATGTGGGAAATGTTACTTATTAAGTATTTTGTGTGACATATCTCTGTGATTTAATTGCATAAAAATTCAAAGTTGGAAAATTGCGAAATTTTCATAATTTTTGCCAAATTTCCGTTTTTTTCACAAATAAACGCAGGTACTATCAAACAATTTTTACCACTATCATGAAGTACAATATGTCCCGAGAAAACAATGTCAGAATCATCAGGATCTGTTGAAGCGTTCCAGAGTTATAACCTCAAAGGGACAGTGGTCAGAATTGTAAAAATTGGCCCGGTCATTAACGTGCAAACCACCCTTGGGGGTAAAGGGGTTAAGGTACCGTCACACTCAGCAACTTTGCAACGAGAACGACAACAATCTGTGACGTTGCAGCGTCCTGGATAGCGATCTTGTTATGTTTGACACGCAGCAGCGATCAGGATCCCGCTGTGCCATCGCTGGTCGGAGCTAGAAGTCTAGAACTTTATTTGGTCGCTAGATCGGCGTGTATCGTCATGTTTGACATCAAAAGCAACGACGCCAGCTACGTTTTACATGGAGAAAGAACAATAAGCGAGTCGCCGTTACGTCACTGGATCGCTCCTGCATCGTTCTGCTGTTACAGTGTTTGACGTCTCTACAGCGACGCTGCAGCGATCTAGTTTAGGTCGGATCATTGTCTATATCGCTGCAGCGTCGCTTAGTGTGACGGTACCTTACTGAAGTCAAGCTGCAACACCAGGCTCTCCCATCATCACTTTGGTAAGTATTACGAATAACGGTTTTAAGCTCCGTTTTTTTTATTGGAAAAAGTTCATATTAGTGACAGAAAGTTACTTTCCCAGTTTCATTAAGATCTTTTTAGGGATTCAGTCTTTATGCGCCATGTTCTGCCATACCTATGCCTAGTGTGTTATCACGGTTGGAAACGGAATAACGGTTTTGAGCTCCGTTTTTTTTTATTGGAATATGTTCATATTAGTACAACAACGTTATCTTCCAAGTTTCATTAGGATCTTTTTAGGGATTCAGTCTTTATGCGCCATATTCTGCCATACCTATGCCTAGTGTGTTATCACGGTTGGAAACGGAATAACGGTTTTGAGCTCCGTTTTTTTTTATTGGAATATGTTCATATTAGTACAACAACGTTATCTTCCAAGTTTCATTAAGATCTTTTTAGGGATTCAGTCTTTATGCGCCATTTTCTGCCATACCTATGCCTAGTGTGTTATCACAGTTGGAAACGGAATAACGGTTTTAAACTCCGTTTTTTTATTGGAATATGTTCATATTAGTACAACAAGGTTATCTTCCAAGTTTCATTAAGATCTTTTTAGGGATTCAGTCTTTATGCGCCATATTCTTCCATGCCTATGCTTCCCGGGGCTTCAGGAAAATGGCCGCCGCGATCTCCATCTGCGCACGCGCGGCCTCAGGAAGATGGCCGCGCCCACCGATAACAACAGGATTCACCCGGCTCTGCTGCATCACCATACCGGGGAAAGGGACCCCGCTTACTGCGCCTCCTCTGCCGCTGCACCTCTGCCACCGGACCTCTGCCTGCACGGTAAGCCTGGGACCCCTCTCACTGAACCTCCTGATCCCAGCACCTCCTGATCCCAGCATCACCCCACCTCTGCCGACACCTTGCCTCCTGTGACCCTGCTCTGCCACCGCCAGCCCTCAGGTAAGATACTGTAAATTCGGACAATAAGACGGACCCCCATCTTATAAAAAATCTTTTTTTCTGCAATTTTTACCCCAAATTTGGGGTGCGTCTTATGGTCCGGTGCATCTTATAGTCCGAAAAATACGGTATGCACCCTCAGGTAAGATACTGTAAATTCGGACAATAAGACGGACCCACATCTTATAAAAAAAGTCTTTTTTTCTGCAATTTTCACCCCAAATTTGGGGTGCGTCTTATGGTCCGAAAAATACAGTATTTATTATTATAGCGCCATTTATTCCATGGCGCTATACATGTGAGGAGGGGTATACATAATAAAAACAAGTACACTAATCTTGAACAATACAAGTCACAACTGGTACAGGAGGAGAGAGGACCCTGCCCGCGAGGGCTCACAATCTACAAGTAAAATGTGAGGGTATGTGCACACGATGTGAATTTTGCTGCGGGTCCGCAGCAGATATGAGTTTACAGTTCAATGTAAACCTATGAGAAACCAAAAATGCTGTGCACATGCTGCGGAAAAAAACGCGCGGAAATGCAGCGGTTTAGGTTCCGCAGGATGTCACTTCTTTCTGTGGATTCAGCAGCAGTTTTACAACTGCCCCTATGGAAAACCGCAGTTGTAAATCCGCAGTGAAAACCGCAGCGATTTTCCACTGCGGATTTATCAAATTTGCTGCAGAAAAATCCGCAGGGTACCATTATACGTGTGCACATAGCCTAAATCAATGGCAAAAAAAAAAAATGCTGTGCTAATGGTGCAGAACAATCTGCACGGAAAACGCAGCAGATTGAAAAAAAAGGACCATGTCAATTCTTTCTGCAGATCTGCTGCGTTTCTGCACCAATTCCATAATAGAAATCTGCAGGGGTAAAAAAAGGAAGAAATCTGCACACAAAATCTGCAACGTGTGAACAGACCAAAAAAGGTGCAGATTCTGACCTGCGTTTTCTGCCAAGAAATGCAGAATCTGCACAGAAAATTCCAATCAAATCTGCAAGGTGTGCACATGGCCTTACACTGATGTCCTATCAGTACCAGGGGCAGTGTGACCCGGCAGCCCCGCTATGTTTAGATCAGACTGGAGGCCGGTCCGTGACGCCCCAGTGACCGAGGCAGCGCTGCAACCCCTGCACCAATGGCCCCGGAAACATGTGAAAGCGCTGCAGCCCCTCAGACCGCTGGTGACAGCGCGTGGGACCCTCAGGGGTGGTCACACAGGGGGGATAGCTCTGGACTTTACAGTGTGGCGCCCACAGGACCCTGCTCCATTATTAGAGCGCCCATATCTCTAGAGCCGAAATACATAACCCCCTCCCCGAACACTCAGGGGAGCAGCAGCTGGTCCCGGCCCCATAGTGCAGGCCGCGTCCACCAGGGGGCAGCACCGTGCACCCCGCCATCTGCTCACCTCTTCTTGGTCTCCTTCCACACTCGCCCAGACTTCGGCCTCCCCTGCGGGGTCTTAGGGGCCGGCGCCTCCCTTCTCCTCTTCAGCCCTGGCTGCTCCGTTCCTCGCCCTCCTTTCTTCTCCTCCCCTCTGTCGTGCCCCTCCTGTACCGTCCTCGCTGTCTCCCCTCCCCCCGGCAGCACGGCTCCCCTCAGCACTGGGGCTCCGGCGGTGCCTGACTTCTCCGCCATAGTTTCCATGACTCCCCTCAGATCGTTCTCGCCGATCTCCGCCTGCTCTCAGCTCCCGGCCTCCACGTGTCGTGTAGTGTCCTGGTGGACGCGCTGAGATGACGTCAGCCGGCGCTTCCGGAAGCCTGTTACCATGGAAACCGTGGAGCCTGCGCTGTGTGAACACAGAAGATGGCGCCTTATGTCCTGAGGGGTCTCGTGTAACGTGTGCTGTTACTGTCAGCCCCTCACATGGCTGCTGTGGTAACATGTCCGCTCTGATTACCGTCATTGCAGCTACACTGTCTCCACAGTCAGTGAGAACTCGTCACCAGGTCACTGCCGTCCGCACAGGCAGAGCGCCCCCTTCAGCACAGTAGTGTAAATGCATGGGACTGTACCATAGTAACATAGTTAGTAAGGCCGAAAAAAGACATTTGTCCATCCAGTTCAGCCTATATTCATCATAATAAATCCCCAGATCTACATCCTTCTACAGAACCTAATAATTGTATGATACCAGAGAGGCTGCACTGTGCTGCGGGCGCCCCTGTCACTGCCAGGAGGAGTTGTCAGAGGGGCGCTGGCAGTGAGGCCAGGAGGAGTTGTCAGAGGGGCGCTGGCAGTGAGGCCAGGAGGAGTTGTCAGAGGGGCGCTGGCAGTGAGGCCAGGAGGAGTTGTCAGAGGGGCGCTGGCAGTGAGGCCAGGAGGAGTTGTCAGAGGGGCGCTGGCAGTGAGGCCAGGAGGAGTTGTCAGAGGGGCGCTGGCAGTGAGGCCAGGAGGAGTTGTCAGAGGGGCGCTGGCAGTGAGGCCGTTCTGGGGCCCGCAGGACGTAGGCCCTAATCCGGGACCGTCCGCAGTATCCGGGGATTTATTCCAGTCACAGCCGGAGCCTCTAGAACGTTCTCATCGTTATGTAGCGTCACCTTATGGCATCTGGTGTCTGTTAGGCCGTGTTCACACGCTGCGGAAATCCTGTCCGGTGCTGATTACTGCATTTTTTAAATGCTTTTTTCCCCCCTTAGTTGATGAACCATTAAAAATTATTGTTTTGTCAGGCAATGGAGAGAAAAAAAGCACCCCCTCGCCCCAGTGCATATAATTATATACATTTTTTTCCCTATGGCTGATGAACATGTGGCTAACAATAACATTTAATGGTGGTTCCCCATCAGCCATCTCACATGCGCCAACCCCTGGGCCCGGCCGACATTGGACTTCACTACAGTTCAGTGGCGGTGGGCCCTGTAATCGCGGGCAGAACGACGAGGAAAGGCGATGCGCGGCCCTCCGTATGCTGCACAGACCACGTGATTGTCATCGCGCCACCTGTCGCCACCTGTGCCAGAAGAAGACGGCGTCGAGCGAGCGCCTCTTCAGAGCAGCAGGGGACATAGGTGAGCACTGGTATTTTTTATTTTTTTAACCCCTTCACGACCTTGCCCTTTTCCGTTTTTCTGTTTTTCGCTCCCCTCCTTCTCAGAGCCATAACTTTTTTATTTTTCCGTCAATATGGCCATGTGAGGGATTGTTTTTTTGCAGGACAAGTTGCACTTTTGTACCACATCATTGGTTTTACCATGTCGTGTACTAGAAAATGGGAAAAAAATTCCAAGTGTGATGAAATTGCAAAAAAAGTGCAATCCCGCACTTGTTTTCTGTTTGGCTTTTTTGCTAGGTTCACTAAATGCTAAAACTGACCTGATATTATGATTCTCCAGGTCATTACGAGTTCACAGACACCAAACATATATAGGTTACGTTTTTCCAAGGCCTCTTTCACACTTCCGTCTTTCAGCTCCCGTCACAATCCGTTGATTTTTGAGAATGCAGGATCCTGCATTTTCTCATAGACTTGTATTAGCGACGGACTGTGATGGATGGCCATCCGTTTCATCCGTCGTGCACTGGATCCTGCGTAAAAAAAACGGTTCGTTGGGCAGAGAAAATGTTCAGAGGAACCTTTATTCTGCACGTCGGAAAATCGGTCAGCGAGGCATCTTGCGCTGCCCGTCACTGGCTACAATGGAAGCCTATGGGCGCAGGAGGCGTCGCTGCCTGTGAAAAGCAGGAATCCAGCGACGGGTCCCATCTTTTCAAACTGAGCATGCGTGGAAGAATTTCCAATCAGGGAAATTCTTTCTCGTTCGCTCTCATTTTCTTTTTACTATTGATGCTGCCTATGCAGCATCAATAGTAACAAGATATAATGTTAAAAATACCGTATATACTCGAGTATAAGCCGAGATTTTCAGCCCAAATTTTTGGGCTGAAAGTGCCCCTCTCGGCTTATACTCGAGTCAAGGTGGGTGGCAGGGTCGGCGGGTGAGGGCGCTGAGGTATACTTACCTAGTCCCAGCGATCCTGGCGCTCCCCCTGCCGTCCCACGGTCTTCTGTGCTGCAGCTTCTTCCCCTCTTCAGCGGTCACGTGGGACCGCTCATTAGAAAAATGAATAGGCGGTTCCACCTCCCATAGGGGTGGAGCCGCGTATTCATTTCTCTAATCAGCGGTAACGGTGACCGCTGATAGAGGAAGAAGCTGCGGCACCGAAGACCGTGGGACGGCAGGGGGAGCGCCAGGATCGCTGGGACTAGGTAAGTATGTAATATTCAACTGTCCACGTTCCAGCCGCCGGGCGTCGCTCCATCTTCCCGGCGCCTGCGCTCTGACTGTTCAGGTCAGAGGGCGCGATGACGCATATAGTGTGCGCGGCGCCCTCTGCCTGATCAGTCAGAGCAGAGAGACGCCGGGACCGGACGCCGGGAGCTGCAAGCAAGAGAGGTGAGTATGTGTTTTTTTTTTTAATTGCAGCAGCAGCGACACAGATTTATGTGGAGCATCTATGGGGCACAATGAACGGTGCAGAGCACTGTATATGGGGCACAGCTATGGGGCACAATGAACAGTGCAGAGCACTGTATATGGCGCACAGCTATGGGGCACAATGAACGGTGCAGAGCACTGTATATGGGGCACAGCTATGGGGCACAATGAACGGTGCAGAGCACTGTATATGGGGCACAATGAACGGTGCAGAGCACTATGGGGCACAATGAACGGTGCAGAGCACTGTATGGGGCACAATGAACGGTGCAGAGCACTGTATATGGGGCACAATGAACGGTGCAGAGCACTGTATATGGGGCACAGCTATGGGGCACAATGAACGGTGCAGAGCACTGTATATGGGGCACAGCTCTGGGGCACAATGAACGGTGCAGAGCACTATATGGGGCACAATGAACGGCGCAGAGCACTGTATATGGGGCACAATGAACGGTGCAGAGCACTGTATATGGGGCACAATGAACGGTGCAGAGCACTGTATATGGGGCACAGCTATGGGGCACAATGAACGGTGCAGAGCACTGTATATGGGGCACAGCTCTGGGGCACAATGAACGGTGCAGAGCACTATATGGGGCACAATGAACGGCGCAGAGCACTGTATATGGGGCACAATGAACGGTGCAGAGCACTGTATATGGGGCACAATGAACGGTGCAGAGCACTATATGGGGCACAATGAACGGTGCAGAGCACTGTATATGGGGCACAGCTATGGGGCACAATGAACGGTGCAGAGCACAGTATGGGGCACAATGAACGGTGCAGAGCACTGTATATGGGGCACAATGAACGGTGCAGAGCACTGTATATGGGGCACAGCTATGGGGCACAATGAACGGTGCAGAGCACAGTATGGGGCACAATGAACGGTGCAGAGCACTATATGGGGCACAATGAACGGTGCAGAGCACTGTATGGGGCACAGCTATGGGACAAAATGAACGGTGCAAAGCATTGTATATGGGGCACAGATATGGGGCAATAATGAACGGTGCCGAGCACAGTATGGGGCACAATGAACGGTGCAGAGCACTATATGGGGCACAGATATGGGGCACAATGAACGGTGCAGAGCACTATATGGGGCACAATGAACGGTGCAGAGCACTATATGGGGCAATAATGAACGGTGCAGAGCACTATATGGCACAGCTATGGGACAAAATGAACGGTGCAGAGCACTATATGGGGCACAGCTATGAGGAAATATGAACGGTGCAGAGCACTATATGGCACAGCTATGGGGCAATAATGAACTGTGCAGAGCACTATATGGCACAGCTATGGGGCAATAATGAACGGTGCAGAGCACTATATGGCACAGCTATGGGGCAATAATGAACTGTGCAGAGCACTATATGGCACAGCTATGGGGCAATAATGAACGGTGCAGAGCACTATATGGCACAGCTATGGGGCAATAATGAACGTTGCAGAGCACTATATGGCACAGCTATGGGGCAAAAATGAAAGGTGCAGAGCACTATATGGCACAGCTATGGGGCAATAATGAACGGTGCAGAGCACTATATGGCACAGCTATGGGACAAAATGAACGGTGCAGAGCACTATATGGGGCACAGCTATGAGGAAATATGAACGGTGCAGAGCACTATATGGCACAGCTATGGGACAAAATGAACGGTGCAGAGCACTATATGGGGCACAGCTATGAGGAAATATGAACGGTGCAGAGCACTATATGGCACAGCTATGGGGAAATAATGATCTATTTTTATTTTTGAAATTCACCGGTAAATGCTGCATTTCCACCCTAGGCTTATACTCGAGTCAATAAGTTTTCCCAGTTTTTTGTGGCAAAATTAGGGGGGTCGGCTTATACTCGAGTATATACGGTAATAAAAAAAAATTAAAAATCACAATATTCTCACCTACCGGCGTTCCCGCACAGTGTTACCGATGCTCCCGGCAGCTAGCGTTACTTCCTAGTAATACATTGTGAAATCTCGCGAGAAGTCATGGTCTAGCGTGACTGCGACTTCTTGCGAGATTTCACAATGTATTACTAGGAACGCTAGCTGCCGGGAGCATCACTGCGCGGGAACACCGGTAGGTGAGAATACTGCGATTTTTTTATTTTTTTTAACCTGGTTTGTGTTGTGTATGCGGAAAACCGCTGCAAAGACGCATACACAACAGGTGCACATTGGCTCGACGGGTCAGTCAGAAAGACGGGCCCAGTGCGCACGTTTTCTACAATCTGCACAGGATCCGTCATTTCAACTTCTTGACGGATCCTGTGCAGATTTGGAAGGCGGAAGCGTGAAAGAAGCCTAAGTGGTGAAAAAAAATTCCAAACTTTGCTAAAAAAAGAAAAAAAAAATGTGCAATTTTCCAATACCCGTAGCGTCTCCACTTTTCGTGATCTAGGGTCGGGTGAGGGCTTATTTTTTGCATGCCTAGCTGACGTTTTTAATGACACCATTTTGGTGCAGATACGTTCTTTTGATTGCCCGTTATTGCATTTTGACAACCAAAAAAATGTAATTCTGGCGTTTCTAATTTTTTTCTCGCTATGCCGTTTAGCGATCAGGTTAATGCTTTTTTTATTGATAGATTGGGCGATTCTGAACGCGGCAATACCAAATATGTGTAGGTTTGATTTTTTTTATTTTGAATGGGGCGAAAGGTGCGTGATTTAAACTTTTATATTTTTTTCAACTTTTTTTTTTACTTTTGCCATGCTTCAATAGCCTCCATGGGAGGCTAAAGACACAAAAGAGAATGGTAAAACCAAAAACACTCAGTTTGAAAAAATGTTTGCAGTAATCCGCAAGTGCTAGTAAAAGATGTAAATAACAGGGTATTTGGTTGATACGTTTTTTGCAAAAAATGTATACTAAGCTGCTCTACCAATCTTCACGGTATACCCTTATCAGAGCAGTCCTAACTAATGTATGCAATCCCTATCTGATGTATTTAAAAACCTGATCATCTGTATATAACCTGTGTGAACAGGGTTCGGAGAGGAAAAATCCATGTGTGCATACAGGGTAGAACAGCTTTTGTGCAGATAGCCCAAGAGGAGTGGTGGAACTCCCCAGTCTTGTAGACACAAGAGAACAATCATGGAAACAGGAAACATCAGATAGGGATTGCATACATTAGTTAGGACTGCTCTGATAAGGGTATACCGTGAAGATTGGTAGAGCAGCTTAGTATACATTTTTTGCAAAAAACGTATCAACCAAATACCCTGTTTTTTACATCTTTTACTAGACTTGCGGATTACTGCAACATTTTTTCAAACTGAGTGTTTTTGGTTTTACTATTCTCTTTTGTGTCTTCAGATTTCTTGGTGGTGTGTGAACATGATCATACAGACTTGTTCACTGTGCAAGTAGCCCATGTGTTCCTGTTTCCATAATTGTTCTCTTGTGTCTACAAGACTGGGGAGTTCCACCACTCCTCTTGGGCTATCTGCACAAAAGCTGTTCTACCCTGTATGCACACATGGATTTTTCCTCTCCGAACCCTGTTCACACAGGTTATATACAGATGATCAGGTTTTTAAATACATCAGATAGGGATTGCATACATTAGTTAGGACTGCTCTGATAAGGGTATACCGTGAAGATTGGTAGAGCAGCTTAGTATACATTTTTTGCAAAAAACGTATCAACCAAATACCCTGTTATTTACATCTTTTACTAGCACTTGCGGATTACTGCAAACATTTTTTCAAACTGAGTGTTTTTGGTTTTACCATTCTCTTTTGTGTCTTCAGGTTTCTTGGAGGTGTGTGAACATGTTCTTACAGACTTGTTCACTGTGCAAGTAGCCCATGTGTTCCTGTTTCCATGATTGTTCTCTTGTGTCTACAAGACTGGGGAGTTCCACCACTCCTCTTGGGCTAGCTGCACAAAAGCTGTTCTACCCTGTATGCACACATGGATTTTTCCTCTCTGAACCCTGTTCACACAGGTAATATACAGATGATCAGGTTTTTAAATACATCAGATAGGGATTGCATACATTAGTTAGGACTGCTCTGATATGGGTATACCGTGAAGATTGGTAGAGCAGCTTAGTATACATTTTTTGCAAAAAACGTATCAACCAAATACCCTGTTATTTACATCTTTTACTAGCACTTGCGGATTACTGCAACATTTTTTCAAACTGAGTGTTTTTGGTTTTACCATTCTCTTTTGTGTCTTCAGGTTTCTTGGTGGTGTGTGAACATGTTCTTACAGACTTGTTCACTGTGCAAGTAGCCCATGTGTTCCTGTTTCCATGGGAGGCTAGTAGCTGGCAGAGCCTAATCGGCTCTGCTACATAGCAGCGATCATCAGATCGCTCCTATGTAGCTGAATTACAGGCTTTCTATCAGCGCCGACCACAGGGCGGCACTCACAGCAAGCTGGCATCAGCAACCATAGAGGTCTCAAGGAGACCTGGTTGCTATGCCAATGCATCGCTGACCCCCAATCATGTAACGGGGTCAGCGATGCGCTCATTTCCGGCCCAATGGCTGGAAGCGGCGGTTAAATGCCGCTGTCAGCGTTTGACAGCGGCATTTAACTAGTGAATAGCGGTGGGTGGATCGCAATTCCACCCATTGCTATTGCTGGCACATATGTCAGCTGTTCAAAACAGCTGACATGTCCCGGCTTTGATGCGGGCTCACCGCCACAGCCCGCATCAAAGCGGGGGTACCAACCTCCACATTAGTAGTACGGCGGAGGTCGGTAAGGGGTTAAAAATGCTGGGTCCGGACTATGCTCCTATTAGGGACCTGTGCTGCCTATTGGAGACCTATGCTGCCTACTGTGGACCTGTGCTGCCTATTGGGGACCTGTAATGCCTATTGGGGACCCGTGCTGCCTATTGGGGACTTATGCTGCCTATTGGGGACCCGTGCTGCCTATTGGGGACCTATGCTGCCTATTGGGGACCTGTGCTGCCTATTGGGGACCTGTGCTGCCTATTGGAGACTGTGCTGCCGATTGTGGACCGTGCTGCTTATTGGGGACCTGTGCTGCCTATTGGGGACCATGTTGCCCATTGGGGACTGTGCTGCCTATTGGGGACTGTGCTGTCTATTGGGGACCTGTGATGCCTGTTAGGGACCTGTGCTGCCTATTGGGGGGCCTATGCTGCCAATTGGGGACCTGAGCTGCCTATTGAGGACCTGTGCTGCCTATTGGGGACTATGCTGCCTACTGGGGACCTGTGCTGCCTACTGGGGACTATGCTGCCTATTGGGGACTATGCTGCCTATGGGGGACTATGCTGCCTATTGGGACCTGTGCTGCAAATTGAGGACTATGTTGCCTATTGGGGACATTTACCTGCCTATTGGGGACACACGCACCACAGCAGTCTAAGCGTGAGGTAAAAGCAGAGTTCCACCAGTATGGGCACTGGTGAGGCTGAAAGGATATGGACTGGCAAGGCTGATTTGATGGGCACTGATCAGACTGCATTGATGGGCAGTGCAGTCTGTATGTCTCTGTGGGCAATTTTATTGCTGGTATATTGTTTTTGTAGCGCAGTAAATACACTCATGGCCAAAAGTATTGACACCCCTGCAATTCTGTCAGATAACACTCAGTTTCTTCCTGAAAATGATTGCAAACACAAATTCTTTGGTATTATTATCTTCATTTAATTTGTCTTAAATGAAAAAAACACAAAAGAGAATGAAGCAAAAAGCAAAACATTGATCATTTCACACAAAACTCCAAAAATGGGCCAGACAAAAGTATTGGCACCCTCAGCCTAATACTTGGTTGCACAACCTTTAACCAAAATAACTGCGACCAACCACTTCCGGTAACCATCAATGAGTTTCTTACAATGCTCTGCTGGAATTTTAGACCATTCTCCTTTGGCAAACTGCTCCAGGTCCCTGATATTTGAAGGGTGCCTTCTCCAAACTGCCATTTTTAGATCTCTCCACAGGTGTTCTATGGGCTTCAGGTCTGGACTCACTGCTGGCCACCTTAGAAGTCTCCAGTGCTTTCTCTCAAACCATTTTCTAGTGCTTTTTGAAGTGTGTTTTGGGTCATTGTCCTGCTGGAAGACCCATGACCTCTGAGGGAGACCCAGCTTTCTCACACTGGACCCTACATTATGCTGCAAAATTTGTTGGTAGTCTTCAGACTTCATAATGCCATGCACACGGTCAAGCAGTCCAGTGCCAGAGGCAGCAAAGCAACCCCAAAACATCAGGGAACCTCCGCCATGTTTGACTGTAGGGACCGTGTTCTTTTCTTTGAATGCCTTTTTTTCTCCTATAAACTCTATGTTGATGCCTTTTCCCAAAAAGCTCTACTTTTGTCTCATCTGACCAGAGAACATTCTTCCAAAACGTTTTAGGCTTTTTCAAATAAGTTTTGGCAAACTCCAGTCTGGCTTTTTTATGTCTCGGGGTAAGAAGTGGGGTCTTCCTGGGTCTCCTACTATACAGTCCCTTTTCATTCAGACGCCGACGGATAGTTCGGGTTGACACTGTTGTACCCTCGGACTGCAGGGCAGCTTGAACTTGCTTAGATGTTAGTCGAGGTTCTTTATCCAACATCCGAACAATCTTGCGTCGAAATTTCTTGTCAATTTTTCTTTTCCGTCCACATCTAGGGAGGTTAGCCACAGTGCCATGGGCTTTAAACTTCTTGATGACAATGCGCA
Organism: Ranitomeya imitator; assembly: GCF_032444005.1. NCBI lineage: Eukaryota > Metazoa > Chordata > Amphibia > Anura > Dendrobatidae > Ranitomeya > Ranitomeya imitator. The sequence continues at coordinate 622,945,850 of NC_091283.1, forward strand.
CGGTAGACACAGGAACATTCAGGTCTTTGGAGATGGACTTGTAGCCTTAAGATTGCTCATGCTTCCTCACAATTTGGTTTCTCAAGTCCTCAGACAGTTCTTTGGTCTGCTTTCTTTTCTCCATGCTCAATGTGGTACACACAAGGACACAGGACAGAGGTTGAGTCAACTTTAACCCCTTCATGACCCAGCCTATTTTGACCTTAAAGACCTTGCCGTTTTTTGCAATTCTGACCAGTGTCCCTTTATGAGGTAATAACTCAGGAACGCATCAACGGATACTAGCGGTTCTGAGATTGTTTTTTCGTGACATATTGGGCTTCATGTTAATGGTAAATTTAGGTCAATAAATTCTGCGTTTATTTGTGATAAAAACGGAAATTTGGCGAAAATTTTGAAAATTTCGCAATTTTCACATTTTGAATTTTTATTCTGTTAAACCAGAGAGTTATGTGACACAAAATAGTTAATAAATAACATTTCCCACATGTATACTTTACATCAGCACAATTTTGGAAACAAAATTTTTTTTTGCTAGGAAGTTATAAGGGTTAAAATTTGACCAGCAATTTCTCATTTTTACAACAAATTTACAAAACCATTTTTTTTAGGGACCACCTCACATTTGAAGTCATTTTGAGGGGTCTATATGGCTGAAAATACCCAAAAGTGACACCATTCTAAAAAATGCACCCCTCAAGGTGCTCAAAACCACATTCAAGAAGTTTATTAACCCTTCAGGTGCTTCACAGCAGCAGAAGCAACATGGAAGGAAAAAATGAACATTTAACTTTTTGGTCACAAAAATGATCTTTTAGCAACAATTTTTTATTTTCCCAATGGTAAAAGGAGAAACTGAACCACGAAAGTTGTTGTCCAATTTGTCCTGAGTACGCTGAAACCTCATATGTGGGGGTAAACCACTGTTTGGGCGCACGGCAGGGCTTGATAGGGAAGGAGTGCCATTTGACTTTTTGAATGAAAAATTGGCTCCACTCTTTAGCGGACACCATGTCGCGTTTGGAGAGCCCCCGTGTGCCTAAACATTGGAGCTCCCCCACAAGTGACCCCATTTTGGAAACTAGACCCCCAAAGGAACTTATCTAGATGCCTAGTAAGCACTTTAAACCCTCAGGTGCTTCACAAATTGATCTGTAATAATGAAAAAGTACTTTTTTTCACAAAAAATTTCTTTTCGCCTCAATTTTTTAATTTTCACATGGGCAATAGGATAAAATGGATCCTAAAATTTGTTGGGCAATTTCTCCCGAGTACGCCGATACCTCATATGTGGGGGTAAACCACTGTTTGGGCACACGGCAGGGCTCGGAAGGGAAGGCGCGCCATTTGACTTTTTGAATGGAAAATTAGCTCCAATTGTTAGCGGACACCATGTCGCGTTTGGAGAGCCCCTGTGTGCCTAAACATTGGAGCTCCCCCACAAGTGACCCCATTTTGGAAACTAGACCCCCTAAGGAACTTATCTAGATGCATATTGAGCACTTTAAACCCCCAGGTGCTTCACAGAAGTTTATAACGCAGAGCCATGAAAATAAAAAATAATTTTTCTTTCCTCAAAAATGATTTTTTAGCCTGGAATTTCCTATTTTGCCAAGGGTAATAGGAGAAATTGGACCCCAAATGTTCTTGTCCAGTTTGTCCTGAGTACGCTGATACCCCATATGTGGGGGTAAACCACTGTTTGGGCGCACGGCAGGGCTCGGAAGGGTAGGCACGCCATTTGGCTTTTTAAATGGAAAATTAGCTTCAATCATTAGCGGACACCATGTCACGTTTGGAGAGCCCCTGTATGCCTAAACATTGGAGATCCCCCACAAATGACCCCATTTTGGAAACTAGACCCCCAAAGGAACTAATCTAGATGTGTGGTGAGGACTTTGAACCCCCAAGTGCTTCACAGAAGTTTATAACGCAGAGCCATGAAAAAAAATATATATATTTTCTCAAAAATGATTTTTTAGCCCGCAATTTTTTATTTTACCAAGGGTAACAGGAGAAATTTGACCCCAAAAGTTGTTGTCCAGTTTCTCCTGAGTACGCTGATACCCCATATGTGGGGGTAAACCACTGTTTGGGCACATGCCGGGGCTCGGAAGTGATGTTTTGAAATGCAGACTTTGATGGAATGCTCTGTGGGCGTCACGTTGCGTTTGCAGAGCCCCTGATGTGGCTAAACAGTAGAAACCCCCCACAAGTGACCCCATTTTGGAAACAAGACCCCGAAAGGAACTTATCTAGATGTGTGGTGAGGACTTTGAACCCCCAAGTGCTTCACAGAAGTTTATAACGCAGAGCCATGAAAATAAAAAATAAAAATTATTTTCTCAAAAATTATCTTTTAGCCTGCAATTTTTTATTTTCCCAAGGGTAACAGGAGAAATTTCACCGCAAAAGTTGTTGTCCAGTTTCTCCTGAGTACGCTGATACCCCATATGTGGGGGTAAACCACTGTTTGGGCACACGCCGGGGCTCGGAAGTGAAATAGTGACGTTTTGAAATGCAGACTTTGATGGAATGCTCTGCGGGCGTCACGTTGCGTTTGCAGAGCCCCTGATGTGGCTAAACAGTAGAAACCCCCCACAAGTGACCCCATTTTGGAAACTAGACCCCAAAAGGAACTTATCTAGATGTGTGGTGAGCACTTTGAACCCCCAAGTGCTTCACAGAAGTTTATAATGCAGGGCCGTGAAAATAATAAATACGTTTTCTTTCCTCAAAAATAATTATTTAGCCCAGAATTTTTTATTTTCCCAAGGGTTACAGGAGAAATTGGACCCCAAAAGTTATTGTCCAGTTTCTCCTGAGTACGCTGATACCCCATGTGTGGGGGTAAACCACTGTTTGGGCACACGTCGGGGCTCAGAAGGGAAGTAGTGACTTTTGAAATGCAGACTTTGATGGAATGGTCTGCGTGCGTCACGTTGCGTTTGCAGAGCCCCTGGTGTGCCTTAACAGTAGAAACCCCCCTCAAGTGACCCCATTTTAGAAACTAGCCCCCCAAGGAACTTATCTAGATATGTGGTGAGCACTTTGAACCCCCAAGTGCTTCACAGACGTTTACAACGCAGAGCCGTGAAAATAAAAAATCATTTTTCTTTCCTCAAAAATGATGTTTTAGCAAGCATTTTTTTATTTTCCCAAGGGTAACAGGAGAAATTGGACCCCAGTAATTGTTGCGCAGTTTGTCCTGAGTATGCTGGTACCCCATATGTGGGGGTAAACCGCTGTTTGGGCACACATCGGGGCTCGGAAGTGAGGGAGCACCATTTGACTTTTTGAATACAAGATTGGCTGGAATCAATGGTGGCGCCATGTTGCGTTTGGAGACCCCTGATGTGCCTAAACAGTGGTAACCCCTCAATTCTAACTCCAACACTAACCCCCCCACACCCCTAACCCTAATCCCAACTGTAGCCATAACCCTAATCACAACCCTAACCACAACCCTAATTCCAACCCTAACCCTAAGGCTATGTGCCCACGTTGCGGATTCGTGTGATATTTTTCAGCATCATTTTTTAAAAATCCGCGAGTAAAAGGCACTGCGTTTTACCGCGGATTTCCAGTGTTTTTTGTGCGGATTTCACCTGCAGATTCCTATTGAGGAACAGGTGTAAAACGCTGCGGAATTCGCACAAAGAATTGACATGCTGCGGAAAATACAACGCAGCGTTTCCGCGCTGTATTTTCCGCACCATGGGCACAGCGGATTTGGTTTTCCATAGGTTTACATGGTACTGTAAACCTGATGGAACTCTGCTGCGAATCCGCAGCGGCCAATCCGCTGCGGATCCGCAGCCAAATCCGCACCGTGTGCACATAGCCTAATTCTAAAGGTATGTGCACACGCTGCGGAAAATGCTGCGGATCCGCAGCAGGTTCCCATGAGTTTACAGTTCAATGTAAACCTATGGGAAACAAAAATCGCTGTACACATGCTGCAGAAAAACTGCACGGAAACGCAGCGGTTTACATTCCGCAGCATGTCACTTCTTTCTGCGGATTCCGCAGCGGTTTTACAACTGCTCCAATAGAAAATCGCAGTTGTAAAGCTGCAGTGAAATGTGCTGAAAAACTGCGGTAAATCCGCCATAAATCCGCAGCGGTTTAGCACTGCGGATTTATGAAATCTGCAGCGGAAAAATCCGCAGTGGACCAGAATACGTGTGCACATATCGAAACCCTAACCCTATTCTAACCTTAGTGGAAAAAAAAAAAATCTTTATTTTTTTATTGTCCCTACCTATGGGGGTGACAAAGGGGGGGGGTCATTTACTATTTTTTTTATTTTGATCACTGTGATAGGTTATATCTCAGTGATCAAAATGTACTTTGGAACGAATCTGCCAGCCGGCAGATTCGGCGGACGCACTGTGGATGCGCCCGCCATTTTGGAAGATGGCGGCGCCCAGGGAGAAGACGGACGGACCCCGGGAGGATCGGTAAGTATGATGGGGGGGGGATCGGAGCATGGGGGGGTTGGATCGGAGCGCGGGGGTGGATCGGAGCGCCGGGGGGTGGATCGCAGCACGGGGGGGTGGATCGCAGCACGGGGGGGTGGATCGCAGCACGGGGGGGTGAATCGGAGCACGGGGGTGGATCGGAGCGCGGGGGGGTTGGATCAGAGCACGGGGGTGATTGGAGCACGGGGGGAGCGGACAAGAGCACGGGGAGAGCGGAGCACAGGACGGAGGGGAGCCGGAGCAGTGTACCGGACAGATCGGTGGCTTGGGGGGGCGATCGTTGGGGTGGGGTGGGGGCACATTAGTGTTTCCAGCCATGGCCGATGATATTGCAGCATCGGCCATGGCTGGATTGTAATATTTCACCAGTTTTAATAGGTGAAATATTACAAATCGCTCTGATTGGCAGTTTCACTTTCAACAGCCAATCAGAGCGATCGTAGCCACGGGGGGTGAAGCCACCCCCCCGGGCTAAACTACCACTCCCCCTGTCCCTGCAGATCGGGTGAAATTGGAGTTAACCCATTCACCCGATCTGCAGGGACGCGATCTTTCCATGACGCCACATAGGCGTCATGGGTCGGATTGGCACCGACTTTCATGACGCCTACGTGGCGTCAAAGGTCGGGAAGGGGTTAATCCATGTCAACTGGCTGCAAGTGTGATTTAGTTATTGCCAACACCTGTTAGGTGCCACAGGTAAGTTACAGGTGCTGTTAAAGGGACACTGTCACCTGAATTTGGAGGGAACAATCTTCAGCCATGGAGGCGGGGTTTTTGGGTTTTTGATTCACCCTTTCCTTACCCGCTGGCTGCATGCTGGCTGCAATATTGGATTGAAGTTCATTCTCTGTCCTCCGTAGTACATGCCTGCACAAGACAATCTTGCCTTGCGCAGGCGTGTACTATGGAGGACAGAGAATGAACTTCAATCCAATATTGCAGCCAGCATGCAACCAGCGGGTAAGGAAAGGGTGAATCAAAAACCCCAAACCCCCGCCTCCATGGCTGAAGATTGTTCCCTCCAAATTCATGTGACAGTGTCTCTTTAATTACACAAATTAGAGAAGCATCACATGATTTTTCTACCAGTGCCAATACTTTTGTCCACCCCCTTTTTATGTTTGGTGTGGAATTATATCCAATTTGGCTTTAGGACAATTCTTTTTGTGTTTTTTCATTTAAGACAAATTAAATGAAGATAATAATACCAAACAATTTGTGTTTGCTATCATTTTCAGGAAGAAAATTAGTATTATCTGACAGAATTGCAGGGGTGTCAATACTTTTGGCCATGACTGTATATATTGGTATCTTACTAATAGCAATTTGGAATCCGTAGGAAACCATGATATCAAGAAAGAGAACAATTGCTTCAATGGTTGCGACTAGCAGTGACAAATATGGAACCGGACATTGACCATCTCATTAGCCAAAAGCAGGCCCATAGTTCCCATTGAAATACCAGTAAGTTTGTTGATCTAACTTTACTTGCTCTTCATTTTAAATATTGTATTTGTTCCTGTTTTGTTTTTTTTACTTCAAAATAAGATATGTGCAGTGTGCATAGGAAATTGTTCCTAGTTTTTTTTAAACTATATTCCAGCCCTCCAATGGTCTCAGTGACTGAACTGGACCCCTGTTTAAAAAGATTTAGGACCCATGATCTAGAGTAGGGGTTGGGAATCTTTTTTTTTTGCGAAGGGCCATTTTGATATTTATACCATCCTTCGGGGGCCTGTCACGATTCACACCGTGACTGTCACCCCAGCGTCACGGATCGGGGTGACTTTAGGCCAACAGACAGCTATCACATGTGCAGGGGGGCTTATCTTAGTTATCCCTACAGTGCTACACTGTGATAAAAACATACACCAGGCTATTGACCTATCGATTTACAGCAGGGGCTTATTCTAGTTACCCCACTGCTCTACAATATACCATGAACTGCAGGGATTTATGTATATCCCGCTTTACAGTTCCGCTTGAAAACTTGCAGCTCTCTGGCGCCCCCTTACCCTCAGGTCAGATTAGGTACTGCACCTAGGGTAATTAGTCACCAGAAAGGCTGCCTGCTATGTACTGGCTATTGGGCACGCTGCAGCGAGGCGATATAACTACTCCCACTCAGGCAGGAACAATAATTTTCAACACCGCCGCCGCTACAACGACTCCCAAATACCCAGAACACGGTATGCTGCCACCAGCTTCGATTAACGGGTCCGAAGCTAACCCAAAACAGTAGCGTAATTCCCTTCAGAAGACTTAGGGTACGTTTTAGAGCAGGAGAACGAATCTAGTATTTTAAATATTATACTCCATAAAAGATTAAGGCAGTGTTTTTAAAAAGGTATATAAAGATGTTACAATATGAGACAATTGAAAATATGTACAAGGGTGATTTATAAAAATAACAGGGATTAAATTAGAAGTTAACACTTACATGTGTTCAGGTTATTTCAAGGCAAAACCATGCTGGTAGGCGGAACCCCAAATGTCCCAGTGCATCAGGAGGTCTGGGTAGGAACAGCTCCTCAGGTAAGACTCAGACTCAGACTGAAGGCTGGGTTAAGTGTAGAGACTTTTAAACCCCAGCCTCATGACATCACTAAAGGGGTTGGTTTCCTCGGACCCGCCCATCTCCTCAACCTTACCAAATTTAACACAAAGTTTTATGCTCGTATCTCCGCTCCAGAACATGTCAGAATCATAACACACCCAGCATTCATCCTATTTTAAAATTGGCTCTTTAATGAAACCAAATTTGGGCTAGTTGGGACACACCGTTCCAGAGAAATCTGTACTTTTTTACCTGGTGGAATTAGATGCTTGTGCTTACAGTGACCGATAGATCCGCCGATGGAGGTTAGCAATATATAATGATTATTTTTCTAGTCCAAATCGGTGGCCCAATATCTTACTATATCTGAACAAAGAACCGCATGTCTTTGAGAGGGATATCAGACCAGTTTCAGCTGAAGGGAGATTTGTGCCACTACAAGCGCAATAAACCTTCCTGGCTTGGGGGCAGGGCAGAGCATTGAGGAGAATAGCTTCACACACACATAAAAGCAAAGAGAGAGAGAGAAGGGTTTTTTTTAGCCCGCAGCATGGGTCTAACAGGCAAAGCTACAAAATCATATCACATTTCATACAATTTTGTGACAGGGACGTACAAACTCTGACCACAAAGTACATCCTGACGCTGGCACTGGTTCCAGGACGTAATCTTTCATTGCATGCCCTTCAGTGTTCAGTAGTGAACATTGTGTTTGTGTGCTAACAGAGCAAGAATAAATTAATGAGCTGGTTGTAATCAAAATACACCTCCCTACTCAAGAATGCAATCCCTGAGAATCTGATAAAAGGTTATTGAGGGCCGTAAATGGCCCTGGGGCCTGAGGTTCCTCACCCCTGATCTAGACCATGAGTAAGGCTCTCTAGTCGAAATGCGTAGGTTCAGTGTGTGATATGAGCAGGTCCGGTACCAGATTTTCGTGGGCCCCGGGTGAAAGAGTCTCAGTGGGCCCCTTTAACGCATACCATCCAGCGATCTTTGATGCACAGATACAGCAAATAATAGACATACAGGTCCTTCTCAAAAAATTAGCATATAGTGTTAAATTTCATTATTTACCATAATGTAATGATTACAATTAAACTTTCATATATTATAGATTCATTATCCACCAACTGAAATTTGTCAGGTCTTTTATTGTTTTAATACTGATGATTTTGGCATACAACTCCTGATAACCCAAAAAACCTGTCTCAATAAATTAGCATATCAAGAAAAGGTTCTCTAAACGACCTATTACCCTAATCTTCTGAATCAACTAATTAACTCTAAACACATGCAAAAGATACCTGAGGCTTTTATAGACTCCCTGCCTGGTTCATTACTCAAAACCCCCATCATGGGTAAGACTAGCGACCTGACAGATGTCAAGAAGGCCATCATTGACACCCTCAAGCAAGAGGGTAAGACCCAGAAAGAAATTTCTCAACAAATAGGCTGTTCCCAGAGTGCTGTATCAAGGCACCTCAATGGTAAGTCTGTTGGAAGGAAACAATGTGGCAGAAAACGCTGTACAACGAGAAGAGGAGACCGGACCCTGAGGAAGATTGTGGAGAAGGACCGATTCCAGACCTTGGGGAACCTGAGGAAGCAGTGGACTGAGTCTGGTGTGGAAACATCCAGAGCCACCGTGCACAGGCGTGTGCAGGAAATGGGCTACAGGTGCCGCATTCCCCAGGTAAAGCCACTTTTGAACCATAAACAGCGGCAGAGGCGCCTGACCTGGGCTACAGAGAAGCAGCACTGGACTGTTGCTAAGTGGTCCCAAGTACTTTTTTCTGATGAAAGCAAATTTTGCATGTCATTCGGAAATCAAGGTGCCAGAGTCTGGAGGAAGACTGGGGAGAAGGAAATGCCAAAATGCCTGAAGTCCAGTGTCAAGTACCCACAGTCAGTGATGGTGTGGGGTGCCATGTCAGCTGCTGGTGTTGGTCCACTGTGTTTCATCAAGGGCAGGGTCAATGCAGCTAGCTATCAGGAGATTTTGGAGCACTTCATGCTTCCATCGGCTGAAATGCTTTATGGAGATGAAGATTTCATTTTTCAGCACGACCTGGCACCTGCTCACAGTGCCAAAACCACTGGTAAATGGTTTACTGACCATGGTATTACTGTGCTCAATTGGCCTGCCAACTCTCCTGACCTGAACCCCATAGAGAATCTGTGGGATATTGTGAAGAGAAAGTTGAGAGACGCAAGACCCAACACTCTGGATGAGCTTAAGGCCGCTATTGAAGCATCCTGGGCCTCCATAACATCTCAGCAGTGTCACAGGCTGATTGCCTCCATGCCACGCCGCATTGAAGCAGTCATTTCTGCTAAAGGATTCCCGACCAAGTATTGAGTGCATAACTGAACATTATTATTTGTTGTTTTTTTTGTTTGTTATTAAAAAACACTTTTATTTGATTGGATGGGTGAAATATGCTAATTTATTGAGACAGGTTTTTTGGGTTATCAGGAGTTGTATGCCAAAATCATCAGTATTAAAACAATAAAAGACCTGACAAATTTCAGTTGGTAGATAATGAATCTATAATATATGAAAGTTTAATTGTAATCATTACATTATGGTAAATAATGAAATTTAACACTATATGCTAATTTTTTTAGAAGGACCTGTATAGTACAATGCCAAAGATTTCACCTCTTACATTACATGAGTGATATCTATTGTAAATTCTACAATAGGTCTGAAACCGGACAGTAAATCTCTCCATACAGTATTATGGCCACCACATAGTGCTTACATACAGAATAACGAGCTCCATATATTGCTCCAAACAGTACATAGCCAGTCAAACCTCCCAACTGCTACACTCAGAAACCCCTCTAACCTTATTAATGCCTTCTGTATCTTTCAATTGTGCCCTTTGGAATTCTCGCTCTGTGTGTAATAAACTCTCCTTCATTCATGACTTCTTCCTTTCTAACTGTCTCAATCTCCTGGCCCTTATTGAAACCTGGATCCAGCAGTCAGACACCACCGCTGTTGTGAATTCTGTGGCAGAGCTCCCTCTTGTGGTCACAAGTGGTACTTCGGCTGATTCTCTCTGTGAGCTTCCGTTGGTGGAGGAAAGTGGTACTGCGGCTTCTGAGTTTCCTTCCTCAGGTGATGTGGTGAAGTCGTTAGGTGCTGCTCTATTTAACTCCACCTAGTGCTTTGATCCTGGCCTCCAGTCAATGTTCTAGTATTGGACCTGTCTCCTCCTGGATCGTTCCTGTGGCCTGCTGCTCTGCATAGCTAAGTTATTCTTTGCTATTTGTTTGCTGTTTTTTTTCTGTCCAGCTTGTCTATTTGTTTTTTCCTGCTTGCTGGAAGCTCTGGGACGCAGAGGGTGTACCTCCGTGCCGTTAGTTCGGTACGGAGGGTCTGTTTGCCCCCTTTGCGTGGTTTTTGTAGGGTTTTGTGTTGACCGCAAAGTTACCTTTCCTATCCTCGCTCTGTTCAGAAAGTTGGGCCTCGCTTTGCTAAATCTATTTCATCTCTACGTTTGTCTTTTCATCTTAACTCACAGTCATTATATGTGGGGGCTGCCTTTTCCTTTGGGGATATTTCTCTGAGGCAAGGTAGGCTTATTTTCTATCTTCAGGCTAGCTAGTTTCTCAGGCCGTGCCGAGTTGCATAGGGAGCGTTAGGCACAATCCACGGCTGCCTTTAGTGTGGTTTGAGAGGATTAGGGATTGCGGTCAACAGAGTTCCCACGTCTCAGAGCTCGTTCTTGTTTTTTGGGTTATTGCCAGGTCACTGTACAGTGGGGCAAAAAAGTATTTAGTCAGTCACCAATAGTGCAAGTTCCACCACTTAAAAAGATGAGAGGCGTCTGTAATTTACATCATAGGTAGACCTCAACTATGGGAGACAAACTGAGAAAAAAAAATCCAGAAAATCATATTGTCTGTTTTTTTAACAATTTATTTGCATATTATGGTGGAAAATAAGTATTTGGTCAGAAACAAAATTTCATCTCAATACTTTGTAATATATCCTTTGTTGGCAATGACAGAGGTCAAACGTTTTCTGTAAGTCTTCACAAGGTTGCCACACACTGTTGTTGGTATGTTGGCCCATTCCTCCATGCAGATCTCCTCTAGAGCAGTGATGTTTTTGGGTTTTCGCTTGGCAACACGGACTTTCAACTCCCTCCAAGGGTTTTCTATAGGGTTGATATCTGGAGACTGGCTAGGCCACTCCAGGACCTTGAAATGCTTCTTACAAAGCCACTCCTTCGTTGCCCTGGCGGTGTGCTTTGGATCATTGTCATGTTGAAAGACCCAGCCACGTTTCATCTTCAATGCCCTTGCTGATGGAAGGAGGTTTGCACTCAAAATCTCACGATACATGGCCCCATTCATTCTTTCATGTACCCGGATCAGTCGTCCAGGCCCCTTTGCAGAGAAACAGCCCCAAAGCATGATGTTTCCACCACCATGCTTTACAGTAGGTATGGTGTTTGATGGATGCAACTCAGTATTCATTTTCCTCCAAACACAACAAGTTGTGTTTCTACCAAACAGTTCCAGTTTGGTTTGATCAGACCATAGGACATTCTCCCAAAACTCCTCTGGATCATCCAAATGCTCTCTAGCAAACTTCAGACGGGTCCGGACATGTACTGGCTTAAGCAGTGGGACACGTCTGGCACTGCAGGATCTGAGTCCATGGTGGCGTAGTGTGTTACTTATGGTAGGCCTTGTTACATTGGTCCCAGCTCTCTGCAGTTCATTCACTAGGTCCCCCCGCGTGGTTCTGGGATTTTTGCTCACCGTTCTTGTGATCATTCTGACCCCACGGGGTGGGATTTTGCGTGGAGCCCCAGATCGAGGGAGATTATCAGTGGTCTTGTATGTCTTCCATTTTCTAATTATTGCTCCCACTGTTGATTTCTTCACTCCAAGCTGGTTGGCTATTGCAGATTCCGTCTTCCCAGCCTGGTGCAGGGCTACAATTTTGTTTCTGGTGTCCTTTGACAGCTCTTTGGTCTTCACCATAGTGGAGTTTGGAGTCAGACTGTTTGAGGGTGTGCACAGGTGTCTTTTTATACTGATAACAAGTTTAAACAGGTGCCATTACTACAGGTAATGAGTTGAGGAAAGAGGAGACTCTTAAAGAAGAAGTTACAGGTCTGTCAGAGCCAGAAATCTTGATTGTTTGTTTCTGACCAAATACTTATTTTCCACCATAATATGCAAATAAATTGTTAAAAAAACAGACAATGTGATTTTCTGGATTTTTTTTTCTCAGTTTGTCTCCCATAGTTGAGGTCTATCTATGATGTAAATGACAGACGCCTCTCATCTTTTTAAGTGGTGGAACTTGCACTATTGCTGACTGACTAAATACTTTTTTGCCCCACTGTATGTGCGCTGACCTCTATGTCCATTGTGGTACTGAATTACCTTTCATAACAGTACTGGAGGCCAAAAGTACTAATGATTCTCAATAGAGGGAAAAAAGAAGTTCTGAGACCATTTTTTTTCTTTGCACTGTGTTTTGCCTTTTTTTTCCCCTAGACATTTGGGTAGTTCAGGACACAGGTGTGGACATGGATATTCAGGGTCTGTGCTCTTCATTGGATAATCTCGTTATAAATGTACAAAAGATTCAAGATTTGGTGGTTCAGAAGCCTATGTTAGAACCAAGAATTCCTATTCCTGATTTGTTTTATGGTGATAGAGCCAAGTTTGTGAATTTCAAAAATAATTGCAAACTGTTTCTGGCCTTGAAACCTCGCTCTTCTGGTGATCCAGTTCAACAAGTGAGAATTGTTATTTCTTTTTTGCGTGGCGATCCTCAGGACTGGGCATTTTCCCTTGCGCCAGGGAATCCTGCATTAAGTAATATTGATGCGTTTTTCCTGGCGCTCGGATTGCTGTACGATGAGCCTAATTCAGTGGATCAGGCAGAGAAGAATTTGCTGGCTCTGTGTCAGGGTCAGGATGAGATAGAGGTATATTGTCAGAAATTTAGAAAGTGGTCTGTACTCACTCAGTGGAATGAAGGTGCGCTCGCGGCTATTTTCAGAAGAGGTCTCTCTGAAGCCCTTAAGGATGTCATGGTGGGATTTCCTATGCCTGCTGGTCTGAATGAGTCTATGTCTTTGGCCATTCAGATCGGTCGACGCTTGCGCGAGCGTAAATCTGTGCACCATTTGGCGGTATTACCTGAGCTTAAACCTGAGCCTATGCAGTGCGATAGGACTTTGACCAGAGTTGAACGGCAAGAACACAGACGTCTGAATGGGCTGTGTTTCTACTGTGGTGATTCCACTCATGCTATCTCTGATTGTCCTAAGCGCACTAAGCGGTTCGCTAGGTCTGCCACCATTGGTACGGTACAGTCAAAATTTCTTCTGTCCGTTACCTTGATCTGCTCTTTGTCGTCGTATTCTGTCATGGCATTTGTGGACTCAGGCGCTGCTCTGAATTTGATGGACTTGGAGTATGCTAGGCGTTGTGGGTTTTTCTTGGAGCCCTTGCAGTGTCCTATTCCATTGAGAGGAATTGATGCTACGCCTTTGGCCAAGAATAAGCCTCAGTACTGGACCCAGCTGACCATGTGCATGGCTCCTGCACATCAGGAGGTTATTCGCTTTCTGGTGTTGCATAATCTGCATGATGTGGTCGTGTTGGGGTTGCCATGGCTACAAGTCCATAATCCAGTATTAGATTGGAAATCCATGTCTGTGTCCAGCTGGGGTTGTCAGGGGGTACATGGTGATGTCCCATTTCTGACTATTTCGTCATCCACCCCTTCTGAGGTTCCTGAGTTCTTGTCTGATTACCGGGATTTATTTGATGAGCCCAAGTCCGATACCCTACCTCCGCATAGGGATTGTGATTGTGCTATCGATTTGATTCCTGGTAGTAAATTCCCAAAAGGTCGACTGTTTAATTTATCTGTGCCTGACCACGCCGCTATGCGGAGTTATGTGAAGGAGTCTTTGGAGAAGGGGCATATTCGCCCGTCATCGTCGCCATTAGGAGCAGGGTTCTTTTTTGTAGCCAAGAAGGATGGTTCACTGAGACCTTGTATAGATTACCGCCTTCTAAATAAGATCACGGTTACATTTCAGTACCCTTTGCCATTATTATCTGATTTGTTTGCTCGCATTAAGGGGGCTAGTTGGTTCACCAAGATAGATCTTCGTGGTGCGTATAATCTTGTGCGTATTAAGCGAGGCGATGAGTGGAAAACTGCATTTAATACGCCCGAGGGCCATTTTGAGTATCTAGTAATGCCATTCGGACTTGCCAATGCTCCATCAGTGTTTCAGTCCTTTATGCATGACATCTTCCGAGAGTACCTGGATAAATTCCTGATTGTGTACTTAGATGACATTTTGATCTTCTCGGATGATTGGGAGTCTCATGTGAAGCAGGTCAGAACGGTGTTTCAGGTCCTGCGTGCTAATTCTTTGTTTGTGAAGGGATCAAAGTGTCTCTTTGGTGTCCAGAAGGTTTCATTTTTGGGGTTCATCTTTTCCCCTTCTACTATTGAGATGGACCCTGTTAAGGTCCAAGCCATCCATAATTGGACTCAGCCGACATCTCTGAAAAGTCTGCAAAAGTTCCTGGGCTTTGCTAATTTTTATCGTCGCTTCATCTGCAATTTTTCTAGTATTGCTAAACCATTGACCGATTTGACCAAGAAAGGTGCTGATGTGGTCAATTGGTCTTCTGCTGCTGTGGAAGCTTTTCAAGAGTTGAAGCGTCGTTTTTCTTCTGCCCCTGTGTTGTCAACCAGATGTTTCGCTTCCGTTCCAGGTCGAGGTTGATGCTTCTGAGATTGGAGCAGGGGCTGTTTTGTCGCAGAGAAGTTCTGATTGCTCGGTGATGAAACCATGCGCCTTCTTTTCCAGGAAGTTTTCGCCTGCTGAGCGAAATTATGATGTGGGCAATCGAGAGTTGCTGGCCATGAAGTGGGCATTCGAGGAGTGGCGTCATTGGCTTGAAGGAGCTAAGCATCGCGTGGTGGTCTTGACTGATCATAAGAACTTGACTTATCTCGAGTCCGCCAAGCGGTTGAATCCTAGACAAGCTCGTTGGTCGTTGTTTTTTGCCCGTTTTGACTTTGTGATTTCATATCTTCTGGGCTCTAAAAATGTGAAGGCGGATGCTCTGTCTAGGAGTTTTGTGCCCGACTCTCTGGGTGTATCTGAGCCGGCGGGTATCCTCAAAGAGGGAGTAATTGTGTCTGCCATCTCCCCTGATTTGCAGCGGGTGCTGCAAAAATTTCAGGCTGATAAACCTGATCGTTGCCCAGCGGAGAAACTGTTTGTCCCTGATAGGTGGACGAATAAAGTTATCTCTGAGGTTCATTGTTCGGTGTTGGCTGGTCATCCTGGAATCTTTGGTACCAGAGAGTTGGTGGCTAGATCCTTTTGGTGGCCATCTCTGTCGCGGGATGTGCATACTTTTGTGCAGTCCTGTGGGATTTGTGCTCGGGCTAAGCCCTGCTGTTCTCGTGCCAGTGGGTTGCTTTTGCCCTTGTCGGTCCCGAAGAGACCTTGGACACATATCTCTATGGATTTTATTTCAGATCTTCCCGTCTCTCAAAAGATGTCAGTCATTTGGGTGGTCTGTGATCGCTTCTCTAAGATGGTCCATTTGGTACCCTTGTCTAAATTGCCTTCCTCCTCTGATTTGGTGCCATTGTTTTTCCAGCATGTGGTTCGTTTACATGGCATTACAGAGAATATCGTTTCTGACAGAGGTTCCCAGTTTGTTTCGAGGTTTTGGCGAGCCTTTTGTGGTAGGATGGGCATTGACTTGTCTTTTTCCTCGGCTTTCCATCCTCAGACTAATGGCCAGACCGAACGAACCAATCAGACCTTGGAAACATATCTGAGATGCTTTGTTTCTGCTGATCAGGATGACTGGGTGTCCTTTTTGCCTTTGGCTGAGTTCGCCCTTAATAATCGGGCCAGCTCGGCTACCTTGGTTTCACCGTTTTTCTGCAACTCTGGTTTCCATCCTCGTTTCTCTTCAGGGCAGGTTGAGTCTTCGGACTGTCCTGGTGTGGATACTGTGGTGGACAGGTTGCAGCAGATTTGGACTCATGTAGTGGACAATTTGACCTTGTCCCAAGAGAAGGCTCAACGTTTCGCTAATCGCAGACGCTGTGTGGGTCCCCGACTTCGGGTTGGGGACTTGGTTTGGTTATCTTCTCGTCATATTCCTATGAAGGTTTCCTCTCCTAAGTTTAAACCTCGTTTTATTGGTCCGTATAGGATTTCTGAGGTTCTTAATCCTGTGTCTTTTCGTCTGACCCTTCCAGATTCTTTTTCCATACATAACGTATTCCATAGGTCATTGTTGCGGAGATACGTGGCACCCGTGGTTCCATCTGTTGATCCTCCTGCCCCGGTTTTGGTGGAGGGGGAGTTGGAGTATATTGTGGAGAAGATTTTGGATTCTCGTGTTTCTAGACGGAAACTCCAGTTTCTGGTTAAGTGGAAGGGTTATGCTCAGGAAGATAATTCCTGGGTCTTTGCCTCTGATGTCCATGCTCCCGATCTTGTTCGTGCCTTTCATATGGCTCATCCTGGTCGTCCTGGGAACTCTGGTGAGGGTTCGGTGACCCCTCCTCAAGGGGGGGGTACTGTTGTGAATTCTGTGGCAGAGCTCCCTCTTGTGGTCACAAGTGGTACTTCGGCTGATTCTCTCTGTGAGCTTCCGTTGGTGGAGGAAAGTGGTACTGCGGCTTCTGAGTTTCCTTCCTCAGGTGATGTGGTGAAGTCGTTAGGTGCTGCTCTATTTAACTCCACCTAGTGCTTTGATCCTGCCCTCCAGTCAATGTTCTAGTATTGGACCTGTCTCCTCCTGGATCGTTCCTGTGGCCTGCTGCTCTGCATAGCTAAGTTATTCTTTGCTATTTGTTTGCTGTTTTTTTTCTGTCCAGCTTGTCTATTTGTTTTTTCCTGCTTGCTGGAAGCTCTGGGACGCAGAGGGTGTACCTCCGTGCCGTTAGTTCGGTACGGAGGGTCTTTTTGCCCCCTTTGCGTGGTTTTTGTAGGGTTTTGTGTTGACCGCAAAGTTACCTTTCCCATCCTCGCTCTGTTCAGAAAGTTGGGCCTCCCTTTGCTAAATCTATTTCATCTCTACGTTTGTCTTTTCATCTTAACTCACAGTCATTATATGTGGGGGCTGCCTTTTCCTTTGGGGATATTTCTCTGAGGCAAGGTAGGCTTATTTTCTATCTTCAGGCTAGCTAGTTTCTCAGGCCGTGCCGAGTTGCATAGGGAGCGTTAGGCGCAATCCATGGCTGCCTTTAGTGTGGTTTGAGAGGATTAGGGATTGAGGTCAACAGAGTTCCCACGTCTCAGAGCTCGTTCTTGTTTTTTGGGTTATTGCCAGGTCACTGTATGTGCGCTGACCTCTATGTCCATTGTGGTACTGAATTACCTTTCATAACACACCGCTGCTGCTGCTCTTTCATATGGTGGACTACACTTTTCTCATACCCCAAGATCAGACAACAGAGCAGGTGGAGGCGTTGGTCTGCTCCTTTCACCCAAATGTACCTTCCAAATTATCCCCCAAGTACCCTCACTTGTATTCCCTTCCTTTGAGGTCCATGCTGTCAGACTCTACGTCCCCTTCTCCATGCGAGTGGCGGTGGTGTATCGTCCTCCCGGCCACTCTCATCAGTTCCTGGATCACTTTGCCACCTGGCTTCCACACTTTCTCTCCCGTGACACCCCCACCCTTATCATGGGTGATTTCAACATCCCCATTACTTCTCCCCTCTCCCCATCTGCTTCTCACCTTTTATCTATAACCTCCTCTTTCGGCTCTCGCAGCATACTAACTCTCCAACACATGAAGATGGAAACTCCCTTGACTTGGTCTTCTCCCGGCTTTGCTCAGTGGATGATTTCACAAACTCCCCTCTCCCGCTCTCTGACCACAACCTTCTTTCATTCTCTATCAAGAACTGCCATCCTGCTCAGGTCACCCCAACTTTCCACACTTATAGAAACACACTGGCCATTAACACCCAGAAACTTATGAAGAACTTGCAGTCCCCAATTTCCTCCATCTCATGTTCTGATTCTGCTCTGAAGCATTACAATGAAACCCTGCAAAGTGCCCTGGATGAAGCTGCACCTCCTATACATAGAACAACTCAGCACAGACGGCGACAACCATGCCACACGCTGCAAACACGTTTCCTGCAGCGGTGCTCCAGGTGCGCCGAACGTCTGTGGAGAAAATCTAATCTACCCGAAGATTCCATCCATTATAAGTTCATGCTAAAAACATACAACTCTGCCCTTCACCTCTCCAAACAAACCTATTTCAACACCCTCATCACCTCACTGTCAAATAACTCTAAACGTCTCTTTGACACTTTCCAGTCCCTACTCAACCCAAGAGTGCACGGATCTCTGCACTGACGATGTGGCCGATTACTTCAAAGAAAAAATTGACCACATTCAACAGGAAATCATCTCCCAATCTCTTCATACCATGCACTGTCCTACCTTCCCCACTGCATCTAGTTCACTCTGACTTTGAACCAGTTACAGAAGAAGAAGTAATCAGGCTCCTTGCATCTTCTCGCCCAACCACTTGCACCAGTAACCCCATTCCGTCACATCTCCTGCAGTCCCTTTCCCCAGCTGTCACCTCTCACCTAACAAAAATATTCAACCTTTCTCTCACTTCCGGTATTTTTCCCTCCTCATTTAAGCATGCCATCATACATCCATTACTTAAAAAACCATCCCTCGACCAAAACTGTGCCGCTAACTATAGACCTGTCTCTAATCTTCCCTTCATCTCTAAACTCCTCGAACGCCTGGTCCACTCCCGTCTTACCCACTATCTCTCAGATAACTCTCTTCTCGACCCTCTTCAATCTAGCTTCTGCTCTTTACACTCTACTGAAACTGCCCTCACTAAAGTCTCTAATGACCTACTAACAGCTAAATCTAATGGTCACTACTCCATGCTAATTCTCTTGGATCTCTCCGAAGCATTCGATACTGTGGATCATCAGCTCCTCCTCAATATGCTCCGCTCCATCTGCCTCAAGGACACCGTTCTCTCTTGGTTCTCCTCCTATCTCTCTGACCGATCCTTCACTGTATGTTTTGCTGGTTCCTCCTCCTCTCACCTTCCCCTTTCTGTTGGGGTTCCTCAAGGATCAGTCCTAGGCCCCCCTCCTCTTCTCTTTGTATACTGCCCCTATTGGACAAACAATCAGTAGATTTGGTTTCTAGTACCATCTCTATGCTGACAACACCCAATTATACACCTCTTCTCCTGTTATCACGCCAACGTTTTTAGAAAACACCAGTGATTGTCTTACCGCTGTCTCTAACATCATGTCCTCCCTCTATCTGAAACTAAACCTGTCAAAAACTGAACTCCTCATGTTTTCTCCCTCTACTAACCTACCTTTGCCTGACATTGCCATCTCCGTGTGCGGTTCCACCATTACTCCAAAGCAACATGCCCGCTGCCTTGGGGTCATCCTTGATTCCGAGCTTTCATTCACCCCCCACATTTGATCACTGGCTCACTCTTCTTATCTGCACCTCAAAAACATTTCTAGAATTCGCCCTTTTCTTACTTTCGACTCTGCAAAAACTCTTACTGTTTCACTTATTCATTCTCGTCTGGACTATTGTAACTCTCTACTAATCGGCCTCCCTCTTACCAAACTCTCCCTGCTCCAATCTGTGCTGAATGCTGCAGCCAGGATCATATTCCTCACCAACCGTTACACCGATGCCTCTACCTTGTGCCAGTCATTACACTGGTTACCCATCCACTCCAGAATCCAGTACAAAACTACTACCCTCATCCACAAAGCACTCCATGGCTCAGCACCACCCTCTACATCTCCTCTCTGGTCTCAGTCTACCACCCTACCCGTGCCCTCTGCTCCGCTAATGACCTCAGGTTAGCATCCTCAATAATCAGAACCTCCCACTCCAAGACTTTACACATGCTGCGCCGATTCTTTGGAATGCACTACCTAGGTTAATACGATTATTCCCCAATCCCCACAGTTTTAAGCGTGCCCTAAAAACTCATTTGTTCAGATTAGCCTACCGCCTCAACACATTAACCTAACAATCCCTGTGTGGCCTGTCATAAAAAAACAACAACAAAAAAAACATAATCAGGTTCCTCATATCATGTTCTCATACACTTTATGCAGTTATTAGCCCTCTGTGTCTGTACTGTTACATACTTAGGCAGTTAACTGGTTCATGCAGCTTTACATGAACACCTGATCCTTACACTATGACTGGTCCGAATAACTAAAGCAATTGTTACCATCCACCTCTTGTGTCTCCCCTTTTCCTCATAGTTTGTAAGCTTGCGAGCAGGGCCCTCACTCCTCTTGGTATCTATTTTGAACTGTGATTTCTGTTATGCTGTAATGTCTATTGTCTGTACAAGTCCCCTCTATAATTTGTAAAGCGCTGCGGAATATGTTGGCGCTATATAAATAAAATTATTATTATTACATATCAGGCCCCATATATTTCTCCATACAGAATAGTGAGCCCCATATAATGCTCCATACTTAATGGGTCCCGTATAATATTCCATACAGTTTATGATGGGCCCTATATAATGCTCCATTCAGAATGGTCTCCACATAATGCTATATGGTGGGCCCCATATATTGCTCCATACACTATATAATGGACCCCATATAATGCTCCATAAAGTATAGGATTAGCCACATATATTGTTCCATACAGTATAATAAGTCCCATGTAATGCTCCATACAGTATATTATGGGCCCCATATATTGTTCCATACAGAATGAGCCCCATATAATGCTCCATACAGGATAGGCCCCATATGAAGCCTAATATATATTGTGCCCCATATGATGCTCCAGTGTATAATTGGCCCCATATGATACTCCAGTGTGTGATGTGCCCCATATAATTTTCCATATATAATGGGCCCCATATACACCATGGTCCAAATTATTATGCAAATTGGATTTAAGTGCCATAAAGATTTAATTGTTTTGTTTTTCAAATAAACTCGTAGATGGTATTGTGTCTCAGGGCTCAATGGTTCACTGAAATCAATCTTAACCCCTTTACCCCCAAGGGTGGTTTGCACGTTAATGACCGGGCCAATTTTTACAATTCTGACCACTGTCCCTTTATGAGGTTATAACTCTGGAACGCTTCAATGGATCCTGGTGATTCTGACATTGTTTTCTCGTGACATATTGTACTTCATGACAATGGTAAAAATTCTTTGATAGTTCCTGCGTTTATTTGTGAAAAAAACGGAAATTTGGCAAAAATTATGAAAATTTCGCAATTTTCCAACTTTGAATTTTTATGCAATTAAATCACAGAGATATGTCACACAAAATACTTAATAAGTAACATTTCCCACATGTCTACTTTACATCAGCACAATTTTGGAACCAAAATGTTTTTTTGTTAGGGAGTTATAAGGGTTAAAAGTTGACCAGCAATTTCTCATTTCTACAACACCATTTTATTTTAGGGACCACATCTCATTTGAAGTCATTTTGAGGGGTCTATATGATAGAAAATACCCAAGTGTGACACCATTCTAAAAACTACACCCCTCAAAGTGCTCAAAACCATATTCAAGAAGTTTATTAACCCTTCTGGTGCTTCACAGGAATTTTTTGAATGTTTAAATAAAAATGAACATTTAACTTTTTTTCACAAAAAATTTAATTCAGCTCCAATTTGTTTTATTTTACCATGGGTAACAGGAGAAAATGGACCCCAAACATTGTTGTACAATTTGTCCTGAGTATGCCAATACCCCACATGTGGGGGTAAACCACTGTTTGGGCGCATGGCAGAGCTCGGAAGCGAAGGAGTGCCATTTGACTTTTCAATGCAAAATTGACTGGAATTGAGATGGGACGCCATGTTTCGTTTGGAGAGCCCCTGATGTGGCTAAACATTGAAACCCCCCACAAGTGACACCATTTTGGAAAGTAGACCCCCTTAGGAACTTATCTAGAGGTGTGGTGAGCACTTTGACCCACCAAGTGCTTCACAGACGTTTATAATGTAGAACCGTAAAAATAAAAAATCATTTTTTCACAAAAATTATCTTTTCGCCCCCAATTTTTTATTTTCCCAAGGGTAAGAGAAGAAATTGGACCCCAAAAGTTGTTGTACAATTTGTCCTGAGTACGCTGATAGCCCATATGTGGGGGTAAACCACTGTTTGGGCGGATGGGAGAGCTCGGAAGGGAAGGAGTGCCGTTTGACTTTTCAATGCAAAATTGACAGGAATTGAGATGGGACGTCATGTTGCGTTTGAAGAGCCACTGATGTGCCTAAACATTGAAACCCCCCACAAGTGACACCATTTTGGAAAGTAGACCCCCTAAGGAACTTATCTAGAGGTGTGGTGAGCACTTTGACCCACCAAGTGCTTCACAGAAGTTTATAATGTAGAACCGTAAAAATAAAGAATCATATTTTTTCACAAAAATTATCTTTTTGCCCCCAATTTTTTATTTTCCCAAGGGTAAGAGAAGAAATTGGACCCCAAAAGTTGTTGTACAATTTGTCCTGAGTACGCTGATACCCCATATGTGGGGGTAAACCACTGTTTGGGCGGATGGGAGAGCTCGGAAGGGAAGGAGCGCCGTTTGACTTTTCAAAGCAAAATTGACAGGAATTGAGATGGGACGCCATGTTGCGTTTGAAGAGCCACTGATGTGCCTAAACATTGAAACCCCCCACAAATGACACCATTTTGGAAAGTAGACCCCCTAAGGAACTTATCTAGAGGTGTGGTGAGCACTTTGACCCACCAAGTGCTTCACAGAAGTTTATAATGCAGAGCCGTAAAAATAAAACAAAATTTTTTTCCCACAAAAATTATTTTTTTAGCCCCCAGTTTTGTATTTTCCTGAGGGTAACAGGAGAAATTGGACCCCAAAATTTGTTGCCCAATTTGTCCTGAATGCGATGATACACCATATGTGGGGGGAACCACTGTTTGGGCACATGGGAGGGCTCAGAACGGAAGGAGTGCCATTTGAATGCAGACTTAGATGGAATGGTCTGCAGGTGTCACATTGCGTTTGCAGAGCCCCTAATGTACCTAAACAGTAGAAACCCCCCACAAGTGACACCATTTTGGAAAGTAGACCCCCTTAGGAACTTATCTAGATGTGTGCTGAGCGCTTTGACCCACCAAGGGCTTCACAGAAGTTTATAATGGAGAGCCGTAAAAATAAAACAAAAATTTTTTCCCACAAAAATTATATTTTAGCCCCCAGTTTTGTATTTTCCCGAGGGTAATAGGAGAAATTCGACCCCACAATTTGTTGTCCAATTTGTCCTGAGTGCGCTGATACCCCATATGTGGGGGGGAACCACTGTTTGGGCGCATGGGAGGGCTCGGAAGGGAAGGAGCTCCATTTGGAATGAGGACTTAGATGGAATGGTCTGCAGGTGTCACATTCCATTTGCAGAGCCCCTAATGTACCTAAACAGTAGAAACCTCCCACAAGTGACACCATTTTGGAAACTAGACCCCCTAAGGAACTCATCTAGATGTGTTGTGATAGCTTTGAACCCCCAAGTGTTTCACTACAGTTTGTAACGCAGAGCCGTGAAAATTAAAAAAAAAAATCTTTCCCCCCAAAATAATTTTTTAGCCCCCAGTTTTGTATTTTCCCGAGGGTAAGAGGAGAAATTCGACCCCAAAAGTTGTTGTCCAATTTGTCCTGAGTACGCTGATACCCCGTATGTTGGGGGAAACCACCGTTTGAGCGCATGGCAGAGCTCGGAAGGGAAGGAGCGCCATTTGGAATGCAGACTTAGATGGAATGGTCTGCAGACGTCACATTGCGTTTGCAGAACCCCTAATGTACCTAAACAGTAGAAACCCCCCACAAGTGACCCCATATTGGAAACTAGACCCCCCAGGGAACTAATCTCGATGTGTTGTGAGAACTTTGAACCCCCAAGTGTTTCACTACAGTTTATAACGCAGAGCCGTGAAAATAAAAAATCTTTTTTTTTCCCACAAAAAATATGTTTTAGCCCCGAGTTTTGTATTTTCCCAAGGGTAACAGGAGAAATTGGACCCCAAAAGTTGTTGTCCTATTTGTCCTGAGTACGCTGATACCCCATATGTTGGGGTAAACCCCTGTTTGGGCACACGGGAGAGCTCGGAAGGGAAGAAGCACTGTTTTACTTTTTCAACGCAGAATTGGCTGGAATTGAGATCGGACGCCATGTCGCGTTTGGAGAGCCCCTGATGTGCCTAAACAGTGGAAACCCCACAATTATAACTGAAACCCTAATCCAAACACATCCCTAACCCTAATCCCAACAGTAACCCTAACCACACCTCTAACCCTGACACACCCCTAACCCTAATCCCAACCCTATTCCCAACCGTAAATGTAATCTAAACCCTAACTGTAACTTTAGCCCCAACCCAAACTGTAGCCCTAGCCCTGGCCCTAACCCTAACCCTAACCCTAGCCCTAGCCCTAGCCCTAGCCCTAACCCTAGCCCTAACCCTAGCCCTAACCCTAGCCCTAACTCTAACCCTAGCCCTAATGGGAAAATGGAAATAAATACATTTTTTTAATTTTTCCCTAACTAAGGGGGTGATGAAGGGGGGTTTGATTTACTTTTATAGCGGGTTTTTTAGCGGATTTTTATGATTGGCAGCCGTCACACATTGAAAGACGCTTTTTATTGCAAAAAATATTTTTTGCGTTACCACATTTTGAGAGCTATAATTTTTCTATATTTTGGTCCACAGAGTCATGTGAGGTCTTGTTTTTTGCGGGACGAGTTGACGTTTTTATTGGTAACATTTTCGGGGATGTGACATTTTTTTATCGCTTTTTATTCCGATTTTTGTGAGGCAGAATGACCAAAAACCAGCTATTCATGAATTTCTTTTGGGGGAGGCGTTTATACCGTTCCGCGTTTGGTAAAATTGATAAAGCAGTTTTATTCTTCGGGTCAGTATGATTACAGCGACACCTCATTTATATCATTTTTTTATGTTTTGGCGCTTTTATACGATAAAAACTATTTTATAGAAAAAATAATTATTTTGGCATCGCTTTATTCTCAGGACTATAACTTTTTTATTTTTTTGCTGATGATGCTGTATGGCAGCTCGTTTTTTGCGGGACAAGATGACGTTTTCAGCGGTACCATGGTTATTTATATCTGTCTTTTTGATCGCGTGTTATTCCACTTTTTGTTCGGCGGTATGATAATAAAGCGTTGTTTTTTGCCTCGTTTTTTTTTTTCTTTTCTTACGGTGTTTACTGAAGGGGTTAACTAGTGGGCCAGTTTTATAGGTCGGGCCGTTACGGACGCGGCGATACTAAATATGTGTACTTTTATTGTTTTTTTTTTTATTTAGATAAAGAAATGTATTTATGGGAATAATATTTTTTTTTTTTTTCATTATTTTGGAATATTTTTTTTTATTTTTTTTTACACATTTGAAATTTTTTTTTTTAACTTTTTTATTTTGTCCCAGGGGGGGACATCACAGATCAGTGATCTGACAGTTTACACAGCACTCTGTCAGATCACTGATCTGACATGCAGCGCTGCAGCCTTCACAGTGCCTGCTCTAAGCAGGCTCTGTGAAGCCACCTCCCTCCCTGCAGGACCCGGATCCGCGGCCATCTTGGATCCGGGGCTGGAGGGAGCAGGGAGGGAGGTGAGACCCTCGCAGCAACGCGATCACATCGCGTTGCTGCGGGGGGCTCAGGGAAGCCCGCAGGGAGCCCCCTCCCTGCGGGAAGCTTCCCTGTACCGCCGGCACATTGCGATCATCTTTGATCGCGGTGTGCCGGGGGTTAATGTGCCGGGGGCGGTCCGTGACCGCTCCTGGCACATAGTGCCGGATGTCAGCTGCGATAGGCAGCTGACACCCGGCCGCGATCGGCGGCGCTCCCCCCGTGAGCGCCGCCGATCGCGCTGGACGTACTATCCCGTCCATGGTCATAGGGGCCCACCCCACATGGACGGGATAGTACGTCCGATGTCAGAAAGGGGTTAAACACATGATAATTCGTTTTCCAGGTGAATCTAATTAAAGGAAAACTACTTAAAAATGATGTTCTACATTATTAAGCAGGCCACAAGTTTCAAGCAATATGGGAAATAAAAAGGATCTTTCTGCTACTGAAAGCGTTAAATAGCGCAATGCCTTGGACAAGGTATGAAAACATTAGATATTTCACAAAAACTTAAGAGTGATCATCATACTATGAAGAGATTTGTGACTGAAACGGAGCACAGACAGAGTTTGTGCAGATAAAGGCCTAATGAGGAAGGTTTCTGCCAGACAAATTCATTGGATTAAGAGAGCAGCTGCCACAACACCATTATAAAGCAGCAAACAGATATTTGACACTACTGGTGCCTCTGGAGTCCCTCGAACCTAAAGGTGTAGGATCCTTCAAATGCTTGCTGTGGTGTATAAACCTTCTATTCAGCCACCCCTAAACAGTGTTCACAAGCAGAGACGGTTGCAGTGGGCCCAGACATACATGAAGACTAATTTTTAAACAGTCTTGTTTACTGATGAGTGTCTAGCAACCCTGGATGGTCCAGATGGATGGAGTAGTGGATGGTTGGTGGTTGTCTCCATGTCCCAACAAGGCTGCAACGTCAGCAAGGAGGTGGAGGAGTCATGTTTTTTGGCCGGAATCATGGAGAAACAGCTGGTAGGGCCCTTTAAGGTTCCTGAAGGTGTGAAAATGACCTCTGCAAAGTATATAGAGTTTCTGACTGACAACTTCCATGGTATAAAAAGCAGAAACATCCCTTCAGGAGCAAAATCATCTTCATGCATGACAATGCACCATCTCATGCTGCAAAGAGTACCTCTGAGTCATTGGCTGCTATGGGCATAAAAGGAGATAAACTCATGGTGTGGCCACCATCTTCCCTTGACCTCAACACTATAGAGAACCTTTGAAGTATCATCCAGCAAAAGATCTATGAGGGTGGGAGGCAGCTCTGGGAGGCTATTTTGACTTCATGCAAAGAAATACAAGCCAAAACTGTCCAAAAACTCACAAGTTCAATGGATGCAAGAATTGTGAAGGTGATATCAAAGAAGGGTTCCTATGTTAACATGTAACTTGGCCTGTTAGGAGGTTTTGGAGTTAAATAGCTTTTTTATTCAGTGAATGTGACCTCCTAATGCTGCAAATTCCACAAATGAGCATTTCCAGTTCTTTAAAACATCAAATGTTTAGAAATTCTACAGTGCCTAATAATTTGGAACAGTGCATTTTGAGTTTTTATTCATTTTGGAGATTATACTGTTATCATTGGGAGGTTTCGTCAATAAAATGTGATGCATACTCTAACGGGTGATGACTTTTATTAGACTGACTGTCATTTGCAGTGACCCTTTAGGAAAATCCGAGAAAAATGTAATTTGCATAGTAATTTGGAACATGGTGTATGATGCTCCAATGTATGATTGGCCCCATATGATGCTCCAGTGTATGATGGGCCCCATATAATGCTCCATATATAATGGGCGCCATATATGATACTCCAGTGTATGATGGGCCCCATATAATGATCCATATAGAATGGGCCCCACATGATGCTACAGTGTATGATGGGCCCTATATAATGCTCCATATATAATAGGCCCCATATGATACTCCAGTGTATGATGGGCCCCATATAATGCTCCGTATATAATGGGCGCCATATATGATGCTCCAGTGTATGATGGGCCCCATACAATGTTCCATATATAATGGGCCCCATATGATGCTACAGTGTATGATGGGCCCTATATAATACTCCATATATAATGGGCCCCATATGATTCTCCAATGTATGATGGGCCCTATATAATGCTCCATATATAATGGGCCCCATTTGATACTCAAGTGTATGATGGGCCCCATATAATGATCCATATATAATGGGCCCCATATGATACTCCATTGTATGATGGGCCCCATATAATGCTCCATATATAATGGGCCCCATATGATACTCCATTGTATGATGGGCCCCATATAATTCTCCATATATAATGGGCGCCATATCTGATGCTCCAGTGTATGATGCGCCCCATATAATGCTCCATATATAATGGGCCGCATATGATGCTTCAGTGTATGATGGGCCCCATATGATACTCCATTGTATGATGGGCCCCATATAATGCTCCATATATAATGGGCGCCATATATGATGCTCCAGTGTATGATGGGCCCCATATAATGCCCCATATATAACGGGCCGCATATGATGCTCCAGTGTATGATGGGCCCCATATAATGCTCCATATATAATGGGCCGCATATGATGCTCCAGTGTATGATGGGCCGCATATGATGCTCCATATGTAATTTGCCGCATATGATGCTCCAGTGTTTGATGGGACCCATATAATGCTCCATATATATTGGGCGCCATATATAATGCTCCATATATAATGCGCTGCATATGATGCTCCAGTGTATGATGGGCCCCATATGATTCTCCAGTGTATGATGGGCTTTATATAATGCTCCATATATAATGGGCCCCATATGATACTCCAGTGTATGATGGCCCCCATATAATGGGCCCCCATATGATACTCCAATGTTTGATGGGACCCATATAATGCTCCATATATAATGAAACAATTGAGGCACCACTAGTAGGGATTTCCCGTTACATGCTAAAGTGATATACTCATGACACCAAAAAGAAAGGTATGCAATATACAGGGATTACCGAGTTAAATAACAGTCTTTTATAAAAGTAACACAAAAACACTGCAACGTTAAAAACATTTAAAATTGCATAAAAGCAAAAGAAAGTACACAAGTGCCCACAATAGGGCTATGCCCTCACCAAACTTCTAAAGAGTCTTAATCCTCATTGGTTATATCAACAACCTCTCAGGATGAAAACAGGGCCATACTACCTGGACCTGTGAGGAGCGGGACCCTTGCCCCTCCTGTCCTCCCCGCTCTGTTCACCATCCATACCCAGGCAAGATTTGCATGCACGTGGGTTAGACTCCTCACAGGTCCAGGTAGTATGAGCTCTACCGGCCCTGTTTCATCCTGGGCAACCTGTATGGGCCATATTGGCTGTGATTGACGACTACCTACTTTCCTCAATTCCTGTAAGGTATTATCATCATGTTCTGATGCAGTTTGACTCGTTGCATGTACCTTAGTCCAGTACAGATTGATTTGCACAATATTATTCATGCAGTGCTGCTAGGCATATTATACCTATTATATATTTTTTGTGCTGTGCAATTTTTGTGCCAGAGCAGTGCATTGGATGAGAGGTTGTTGATATAATGAGGATTAAGACTCTTTAGAGGTTTGGTGAGGGCATAGCCCTATTGTGGGCACTTGTGTACTTTCTTTTGCTTTTATGCAATTTTAAATGTTTTTAATGTTGCAGTGTTTTTGTGTTGCTCCATATATAATGGGCGCCATCTGATGCTCCAGTGTATGTTGGTCCCCATATATTGCTCCAAACATTAAAAAAAATGAAATACCTCTCCTCGCTGGCCGCTCTTCAGCGTCGGCATCTTCCGGCTCTCTGCACTGACTGTTCAGGCAGAGGGCGCAAAGACGTGATGTCATCGCACCCTTTGATCTGAACGTCACAGTCAGAGGACGCAGAAGACGCCACAGCGGTGGAGTGGGGAGAGATAAATATCACAAGTGCAGGGGCCCTGAGAAAGCGGGGACCCAATTGTGGGCATTGGCACAGGCACCAGACCACCATAGCACGCTTG
Organism: Ranitomeya imitator; assembly: GCF_032444005.1. Lineage (NCBI taxonomy): Eukaryota > Metazoa > Chordata > Amphibia > Anura > Dendrobatidae > Ranitomeya > Ranitomeya imitator. The sequence continues at coordinate 622,975,686 of NC_091283.1, forward strand.
GGTCCTCGATGGCGGAGTGGGCTCCCCCACCTGCTCAGGGACCCTGCACTTGCCCAGGTGCGCCGGTGGCTGACATCGGCCCTGGATATGAGGTCGCCGTAATCTTTTAACCTACCAATAAATGTGAAGTTTATATTTACCCTTCATTGCTGGAGGATTCTAATTTCTCTCTCAAGAGAACTTGACATGCTGAGGATTTGAAAAACGAACCATAGTTGAGTTTATGCGGTGTTCAAAAGAAGCACAGTGGACATGAGATTTCTATAAATCTTAATCCACTTTGCTGGAACTGTTAGACGCTGCATTTTTGACATGCCACAGTGTCAAAAACAAGAAACGCTCATCGTGGGAACGTAGCTCCTTTCTGACCTCAGACGGGATAGTAAGTCCGAGGTCAGATCCCCTGCTTTGATGCAGGGCTCTGCGGTGAGCCCGCATCATAGCCGGGACATGTCAGCTGTTTTGAACAGTTGACATGTGCCCGTAATAGGCGCGGGCAGAATCGCGATCTGCCCGCACCTATTAACTAGTTAAATGCCGCTGTCAAATGCAGACAGCGGCATTTAACTACCACTTCCGGTCGGTCGGGCGGCCGGAAATGATCGCATCGCCGACCCTCGTCACATGATCGGAGGTCGGCGATGCTTCAGAATAGTAACCATAGAGGTCCTTAAGACCTCTATGGTTACTGATCGCCGGTGGCTGTGAGCGCCACCCTGTGGTCGGCGTTCACAGCACACATGCAATTCTGCTACATAGCAGCGATCTAATGATCGCTGCTATGTAGCAGAGCCGATCGTGCTATGCCTGCTTCTAGCCTCCCATGGAGGCTATTGAAGCATGGCAAAAGTAAAAAAAAAAAAATATGAAAAAAATAAAAAAAAAATCAAAGTTTAAATCACCCCCCTTTCGCCCCAATCAAAATAAATGAATTAAAAAAAAAAATCAAATCTACACATATTTGGTATCGCCGCGCTCAGAATCGCCCGATCTATCAATTAAAAAAATGCATTAACCTGACCACTAAACGGCGTAGCGAGAAAAAAATGCGAAACGCCAGAATTATGTTTATTTGGTCGCCGCTACATTGCATTAAAATGCAATAACAGGCGATCAAAAGAACGTATCTGCACCAAAATGCTATCATTAAAAATGTCATCTCGGCACGCAAAAAATAAGCCCTCAACCGACCCCAGATCATGAAAAATGGAGACGCTATGAGTATCGGAAAATGGCGCAATTCTTTTTTTTTTAGCAAAGTTTGGAATTTTTTTTCACCACTTAAGTAAAAAATAACCTAGTCATGTCCACACTGCGCCAACTTCAGTAAGGGGACCAGTTGGCGGAGGAGTATTGCTCTGAGTTTTGGAGGTGGGCCATGGACACTAAGTGAAATGATCTGGAACTCCGTTGCCTGTTCTGTGAGGGGCTTACAGTAAGAGTGAAGGATCCTTCAGCCCTGTATGAGACTCCAGACTCTCTTGAGGCGGCCATGTCTCTGGCGACCTGGTTTGATCACTGTCTTTGTCAGAGACATAAGGAGAAACCCCAAGGGAGGTCCGGGGCAATGGAGATTGGGACTGAGTTATCTGAGGAACACATGCAGGTGCGTGCGGCATCTCACTCTGTAGAACTGTCTGATTTTCTGTGAAAAGGATGAGTGGGTTTTTACTGTGGTAAAAAGGGCCATTTGCGGGGAGGTTAGCAACCCTGGTGTACTCATCACCGCCGTAGGTAGGACACAATTTTTTCTACCAGCAGAAATTTACCTGGGTGAATTTAAAATAGAGGTGTCTGCATTTCTAGACAGTGGGGCGGGGTTCAACTTGATCGATGCTCGGTTCGTCCAGGTCTGTGGCCTCAATCCACATACTGTACACTGTCTAGACCCATACCCATAATCGCCATCAACTTTGCCCCCTTGAGACAGGTATTTTACTCAAGTTGTCCGAGGTTCACGTCTTCAGGTAGGGGCCATGCACTCTGAGGTGATTTACCGTTATGTGCTAAAGGGTCTGTCCTCACCTGTGATTCTTGGACTTGGCTCGCTCTGCACAATCCTGTAGTACATTTTCAGACTCAGGAAGTAGTAATGGAGTGAGTATTGCCAAGGACACTGCTTGGGTACCTGGCTTGCTAGGGTCAATACCCAGTTTGTGCTTAAATACCTGTCTGATTTTGGGGATGTATTCTCGGAGCAGGGGTGCCAAGAACTCTCTCTCGTCCTTATGACTGTGCCGTTAATCTTGTACCTGGTGCCAAGCTGACTAAGAGCAAACTGTATAAAATCTCTGGTCAGAAAGGCAGGCCATGAAGGACTATATTGCATAAAGTTTGGCAGAGGGTTTTATCAGACTATCCTCATCCCCTGTTGCCACAGGGTTCTTTTGTGTAAAGAAAAAAGTTTGGGGTTATGCCCATGCCTAGATTTCCACCAACTCAATCAGATCAAGGTCCAGGAACCATATCCACTCCCTTTCATCCAGGATCTTATTAATTATAGGAGCTAAGTGGTTTTCAAAACTGGACCTCAGGGGTCATATAATCTCATTTGCATTAAAGAGGGAGATGAGTGGAAAACAACATTCAATATGCCTGAGGGACACTATGAAAACCTGGTGATACCTTTTGGGCTGACAAATGTGCCCACCGTCTTTTAGCACTTTTTAAATTACATCTTTAGTCAGCTGGTAGTCAGATTTGTGGTTATCTGTCTGGATGACATATTAATTTATTTACCTGACCTTGAGTCACATCAGGTACTTGTCAGGCAGGTTTACTCAAGAGACAATAAATTATATGTCAAACCGGAGACGTGAATGTTATCGATTGAGGAGATCCCATTCATAGGATATGTGTTGTTATCCATCGGTTTTCGCATGTATCTGGCGAAAGTCCGGGCGGTATTGGATTGGGATCGTCCTGAGGGTTTGAAGGCATTACAAAGGTTTTTAGGTTTCGCCAACTAATACTGTATGTTCATCAAAAACTTTTCTGTATTAGCCAAACCTCTGACGGGTATGACTAGGAAGGGGACAGACTTCTCCAAGTGGTCCAGTCCCGCCAGTGAGGCATTCAATACTTAGAAAATATGTTTTTCTTCTGTGCCGATCCTCATGCAGCCTGATGTCTCTCAGCCTTTTATCGTTGAGGTCGATGCATCTGAGGTGGGAGTGCGTACTGTGTTGTTGCAGGGTGCGTCTCCTGGTAAATGGGGACCATGTGCATATTTTTTTAAAAACTCATCTGCTAAGAGAAATTATGCCATCGGTAACAGGGAACTCTTGGCAATCAAGTGAACTTTTGAAGAGTGTCGTCATTTTTTGGAATGAGCAGTTCACTCGGATATGGTAATCGAATCATGGATCATAAGAAAATGGTATATTTGGAATCGACGAAACGTCTAACATCTTGACAGGTAAGATGGGCATTATTCTTTACCAGGTTTAACTTCCTTGTCACATATAGGCCAGGGAACAAAAACATTAAGGCAGATGCCTTATCTCATTGTTTTCCTGGGGGAAGAAATAAATGTGAACCCATACCTATTCTTCAAAAAGGGCTGGTTATAGCATCAATATGCTCCGATCTGGAAAGAGAGTTTGTTGATGCTCAGGTGGACGCCCCTGCTGCCTGTCCACTTGGTAAACTAATTGTTCCTGTTAATCTTCATCTAAGATTCCAATTCGATCTTGGCCATACATCCTGGTAATAAAGCCACCAGTGATCTTCTTACTTGGCATTTTTGGTGGCCAGGTGTTTATCATCATGTCAGATAGTATGTAGCCGCCTGCAGTGCTTGTGCACATTCTAAGACCTCTCATACTCGTTAGGCGGTTCTCCAACCATTGGAGATTCCCAGCAGACCTTGGACTCACTTGTCGATCAATTTTATCATGGATCTACCCGTGTCGGCGGGGAATACCGTAATTTTGGTGGGGTAGATAAAATTAGACATCTTACTGAATCTATCACTTTACCAGTTTTACCGAAAGCCAAGTCCTTGGGGCAAATTTTCGTCAGGGAAATTGTAAGGTTACATGGGATCCTGACCGATATTATTTCTGACTGAGGGGTACAATTGAAATGACCATGAAGACTTAAAAAAGTCCTGTGTTCGGCTAATTGCCGCAATCTGCTAATCTCAGTAGTACTACAAGTCCCAGCTGAATGTGGTACATTTATGACATGAATGCATCATACTATATGAAGGACTATGGGGTGCATTATACTATGGATAGTGCATTATACTATATGGAGGACTATAGGGAGTGTACTATACTATATGGAGGACTATGGGGTGCATTATACTATATGGAGGACTATGAGTTGCATTATGCTATGTGGAGGAATGTGGAGACATTTGCATTGGCCCGTTTTCCTTTTTTTAATTTTCGAAATGTAAAAGATGAATATATAAATATATAGTTATATATTATAATATACAGCTCATCCACTGCAGAATATTATAATATGCAGCTCACCTACTGCAGAATATTATAATATACAGCTCACCTGCTGCAGAATATTATAATATACAGCTCATCTACTGCAGAATATTATAATATACAGCTCATCCACTGCAGAATATTATAATATACAACTCATCTACTGCAGAATATTATAATATACAGCTCACCTGCTGCAGAATATTATAATATACAGCTCATCTACTGCAGAATATTATAATATACAGCTCATCCACTGCAGAATATTAGAATATACAGCTCATCTACTGTAGAATATTATAATATACAGCTCATCTACTGCAGAATATTATAATATACAGCTCACCTGCTGCAGAATATTATAATATACAGCTCATCTACTGCAGAATATTATAATATACAGCTCATCTACTGCAGAATATTATAATATACAGCTAATCTACTGCAGAATATTATAATATACAGCTCACCTGCTGCAGAATATTATAATATACAGCTCATCTACTGCAGAATATTATAATATACAGCTCATCTACTGCAGAATATTATAATATACAGCTCATCTGCTGCAGAATATTATAATATACAGCTCACCTCCTGCAGAATATTATAATATACAGCTCATCTACTGCAGAATATTATAATATACAGCTCACCTGCTGCAGAATATTATAATATACAGCTCATCTACTGCAGAATATTATAATATACAGCTAATCTACTGCAGAATATTATAATATACAGCTCACCTGCTGCAGAATATTATAATATACAGCTCATCTACTGCAGAATATTATAATATACAGCTCATCTACTGCAGAATATTATAATATACAGCTCACCTCCTGCAGAATATTATAATATACAGCTCACCTGCTGCAGAATATTATAATATACAGCTCATCTACTGCAGAATATTATAATATACAGCTCATCTACTGCAGAATATTATAATATACAGCTCATCTACTGCAGAATATTATAATATACAGCTAATCTACTGCAGAATATTATAATATACAGCTCACCTGCTGCAGAATATTATAATATACAGCTCATCTACTGCAGAATATTATAATATACAGCTCATCTACTGCAGAATATTATAATATACAGCTCACCTCCTGCAGAATATTATAATATACAGCTCACCTGCTGCAGAATATTATAATATACAGCTCATCTACTGCAGAATATTATAATATACAGCTCATCTACTGCAGAATATTATAATATACAGCTAATCTACTGCAGAATATTATAATATACAGCTCACCTGCTGCAGAATATTATAATATACAGCTCATCTACTGCAGAATATTATAATATACAGCTCATCTACTGCAGAATATTATAATATACAGCTCATCTGCTGCAGAATATTATAATATACAGCTCATCCACTGCAGAATATTATAATATACAGCTAATCTACTGCAGAATATTATAATATACAGCTCATCTACTGCAGAATATTATAATATACAGCTCACCTGCTGCAGAATATTATAATATACAGCTCATCTACTGCAGAATATTATAATATACAGCTCATCTACTGCAGAATATTATAATACAGTTGTGGCCAAAAGTATTGACACCCCTGCAATTCTGTCAGATAATACTCAGTTTCTTCCTGAAAATGATTGCAATCACAAATTCTTTGTTATTATTATCTTCATTTAATTTGTCTTAAATGAAAAAACACAAAAAGAATTGTCCTAAAGCCAAATTGGATATAATCAGGCGCGGGCTGGGCCGGGTGGAAAAGGGGCATGTGCCCCCTGGGCCGGTCACCAAGCAGCTGATTCGGGCTGCTGGGCGCTGTGTTCTCTATGTCCTGGCAGCTGCCTCACAGTGGAGCTGCAGACACGCCCCCTGCTCCCTGTGTGCGCCGGCTGCAGAGGTAGAGGAACACTGCTGCATGTAACTGCTGGAGATCTGCATGTGGATGGCCCAGACATCAGTGAGTACCTTCAGCTCTGTGTGCGGTGAGGAGGTGAACGCTGCTGCTCACCTCCCGATAAGTCCAGGGCCGGTCTCTATAGTATCAGTGGTCGCTCTGCTGATGCTCACAGATTTATTGCAGGAGTCTGAACTTTCACCCTGTCAGTGCCAGGTCATCGGCTCCAGGGTCACCAGACTGCAGGAAAGTTCAGCCACCTGCAATAAATCTCCCTATACCGAGAGTGAGCACAGACTGTCTACAGAATCCAGCACTGGAGTGATCAAGCCTGAACCGGATTCAAGTTAGTCTGCAGTTAGCTACTAGATATTAGTTAGTTATTCGATTTTCATGTATGGCAGTTAGCTATTAGTTATTAGTTAGCTATTCGATTTTTCCATGCATGGTGAATTATACATAGAGTGGATATTGTTTGAATAAAATTTTGATCAGGACTTTGAGATGATTATTTTGACTATTTGTGGTCCTGGGTTAATCACATAAATCGCTTATGTCGCAAATAAACAAACACACTCAATCGTACATAAGATCAATTTGAAAACAGGTACCCTTGACCACTACTACTCAAAATGAACATATCAATGTCCTGAACAATATTTACCCCAAAAAAAATCAACTCTATGTGTAGTTCAGAAGTTATTCACGTAAATCGCTTATGTCACGAATAAACAAACGCACTCAATCGTACGTAAGTTCAATTTGAAAAGAGGTACCCTTGACCACTACTACTCAAAATAAACATATCAATGTCCTGAACAATATTTACCCAAAAAAAAATCAACTCTATGTGTAGTTCAGAAGTTATTCACGTAAATCGCTTATGTCGCGAATAAACAAACGCACTCAATCGTACGTAAGTTCAATTTGAAAAGAGGTATCCTTGACCACTAGTACTCAAAATGAACATATCAATGTCCTGAACAATATTTACCAAAAAAAAAATCAACTCTATGTGTAGTTCAGAAGTTATTCACGTAAATTGCTAATGTCGCGAATAAACAAACGCACTCAATCGTACGCAAGTTCAATTTGAAAACAGGTACCCTGGACCACTAGTACTCAAAATGAACATATCAATGTCCTGAACAATATTTATCAAAAAAAATATCAACTCTATGTGTAGTTCAGAGGTTATTCACGTAAATTGCTAATGTCGCGAATAAGCAAACGCACTCAATCGTACGTAAGTTCAATTTGAAAACAAGTACCATTGACCACTAGTACTCAAAATGAACATATCAATGTCCTGAACAATATTTACCAAAAAATTATCAACTCTATGTGTAGTTCAGAAGTTATTCACGTAAATCGCTTATGTCGCGAATAAACGCACTTAATCGTACGTAAGTTCAATTTGAAAAGAGGTACCCTTGACCACCACTACTCAAAATGAACATATCAATGTCCTGAACAATATTTACCAAAAAAAATCAACTCTATGTGTAGTTCAGAAGTTATTCACGTAAATCGCTTATGTCGCGAATAAACAAACGCACTTAATCGTACGTAAATTCAATTTGAAAAGAGGTACCCTTGACCACTAGTACTCAAAATGAACACATCAATGTCCTGAACAATATTTGCCAAAAAAATTATCAACTCTATGTGTAGTTCAGAAGTTATTCACGTAAATCGCTTATGTCGCGAATAAACAAACGCACTCAATCATACGTAAGTTCAATTTGAAAAGAGGTACCCTGGACCACTAGTACTCAAAATGAACATATCAATGTCCTGAATAATATTTTCCCAAAAAAATATCAACTCTATGTGTAGTTCAGAAGTTATTCACGTAAATCGCTTATGTCGCGAATAAATGCACTTAATCATACATAAGTTCAATTTGAAAACAGGTACCATTGACCACTAGTACTGAAAATGAACAAATCAATGTCCTGAACAATATTTACCAAAAAATTATCAACTCTATGTGTAGTTCAGAAGTTATTCACGTAAATCGCTTATGTCGCGAATAAACGCACTTAATCGTACGTAAGTTCAATTTGAAAACAGATACCCTTGACCACTACTACTCAAAATGACCAGATCAATGTCCTGAATAATATTTACCCCCAAAAAAATCAACTCTATGTGTAGTTCAGAAGTTATTCACGTAAATCGCTTATGTCGCGAATAAACAAACGCACTCAATCATACGTAAGTTCAATTTGAAAAGAGGTACCCTTGACCACTAGTACTCAAAATGACCAGATCAATGTCCTGAACAATATTTACCAAAAAAAATATCAACTCTATGTGTAGTTCAGAAGTTATTCACGTAAATCGCTTATGTCGCGAATAAACAAACGCACTTAATCGTACGTAAATTCAATTTGAAAAGAGGTACCCTTGACCACTAGCACTCAAAATGAACATATCAATGTCCTGAACAATATTTACCCAAAAAAATATCAACTCTATGTGTAGTTCAGAAGTTATTCACGTAAATCGCTTATGTCGCGAATAAACAAACGCACTCAATCGTACGCAAGTTCAATTTGAAAACAGGTACCATTGTCCACTAGCACTCAAAATGAACATATCAATGTCCTGAACAATATTTACCAAAAAAAAAATCAACTCTATGTGTAGTTCAGAAGTTATTCACGTAAATCGCTTATGTCGCGAATAAACAAACGCACTCAATCGTACGTAAATTCAATTTGAAAAGAGGTACCCTTGACCACTAGCACTCAAAATGAACATATCAATGTCCTGAACAATATTTATCAAAAAAAAATCAACTGTATGTTTAGTTCAGAAGTTATTCACGTAAATTGCTAATGTCGCGAATAAGCAAACGCACTCAATCGTACGTAAGTTCAATTTGAAAAGAGGTACCCTGGACCACTAGTACTCAAAATGAACATATCAATGTCCTGAATAATATTTACCCAAAAAAATATCAACTCTATGTGTAGTTCAGAAGTTATTCACGTAAATCGCTTATGTCGCGAATAAACGCACTTAATCGTACGTAAGTTCAATTTGAAAACAGGTACCCTTGACCACTAGTACTCAAAATGAACATATCAATGTCCTGAATAATATTTGCCAAAAAAAATATCAACTCTATGTGTAGTTCAGAAGTTATTCACATAAACCGCTTAAGTCGCACACAATCAAACGTTATTAATCGTATTTAAGTTCAATTTGAAAACAGGTACGCTGGACCACTAGTACTCAAAATAAACATATCAATGTCCTGGACAATATTTACCAAAAAAAATATCAACTCTATGTGTAGTTCAGAAGTTATTCACGTAAATCGCTTATGTCGCACATAATCAATCGTACTCAATCTAACAAATTTTGTCCCAAAAATTCAGAACTCTATGTATTTTTGAAGAATTATACAAAATATGCTAACTCCACATGTGAAACATTTTATAGGTACCTCACTGTTTGCTATCACAACTTACTTGAAGTTTCCATAAGGGCTTAACCCACTAATCTATGTTTAATTCAAGGGTTGTTGAACAGATGCTAAGTTTGTGTGTGAAATTACACTTAATAAAGTTTTATGTCATCAAATTATTTATATGTAATTGTATCGTCATTCTTAACCTTTTTTAACTTTACATAGTGGTTCTTGTGTAGACAAGGGGGTCAGTGGGTGCTCTCGTCCGCTGTCCCGACCGCCTTTACAAAGACCGCACGGACCATGGCTCATCCCAACTGAACGCCCGACCTCCTCAACAGTGGGTGGAACACTACTCAGGCAACAGAGGGTGAGGGAATCACAATATTAGGTCTTTCTTGGATCTCCAAACAATTAATGGCATATATCACACAACCAGCAAAACACAAAATGTAACAGGCAACAGTTTCTCACCCTTCCACTGGCTCCCCAGGGATTATAATATCCGTTCATCAGAGCTTCCAGGGCTACTTACTCCAAGCCAGCAGCACCCTGCTTTCGGCGGGCACCCACCGAGAACGGAATAATGCCAGATTTAGGAAGCTGACTGAGTACCGCAAATTCTGTAGTCAGGTGACTGGATTGTCCCAAGCCGTATACCATCCTTATGTAGTCTTTGATATCTCAGCCGAATCCTTGCATTTGGTGCTGAAGTCCATGTAGTCTTATAATCCATGTTCGGTTATGGCCTGCCAATCGGATCCGCAAATCAAAAATTGGTACCATGCAGCAAGAGAGACTTGGTCACTGGACAGTCCTTCTATACCCCTGAGCTCTCAATTCAGACTTGGGGCTTCATGATTGGTGGAATAAGAGTGTGCTAGATTGGCTAGATTCCAAGCCGCAAACATAATATCCTTAGTACTAATGGTGTCTAACAGAGATGAGATAGAGTCAGCTAATTTACATAGAATCGAGCAATACAATGAAAGGTTAGCATAATTATTTGTCTATATTTGCCCGTATTCACATGTAAAGCGCCATGGAATAAATGGCGCTATAAAAATGTATAATAATAATAAATAATAATAATACATAGTAACATAGTAACATAGTTAGTAAGGCCGAAAAAAGACATTTGTCCATCCAGTTCAGCCTATATTCCATCATAATAAATCCCCAGATCTACGTCCTTCTACAGAACCTAATAATTGTATGATACAATATTGTTCTGCTCCAGGAAGACATCCAGGCCTCTCTTGAACCCCTCGACTGAGTTCGCCATCACCACCTCCTCAATAATAATTGATTTATCTGAATCTGTGACCTTCCCTGGCAAAGGTAATTACATGAGTCAACAGGAACTGTAAAGGTACCTTCACACTAAAGGCCCCTTCACATTAAGCGACGCTGCAGCGATACCGACAACGATCCGGATCGCTGCAGCGTCGCTGTTTGGTCGCTGGAGAGCTGTCACACAGACAGCTCTCCAGCGACCAACGATGCCGGTAACCAGGGTAAACATCGGGTTAACTAAGCGCAGGGCCGCGCTTAGTAACCCGATGTTTACCCTGGTTACCATCCTAAAAGTAAAAAAAAACAAACACTACATACTTACCTACAGCCGTCTGTCCTCCAGCGCTGTGCTCTGCTCTCCTCCTGTACTGACTGTGAGCACAGCGGCCGGAAAGCAGAGCGGTGACGTCACCGCTCTGTTTTCCGGCTGCCCGGCGCTCACAGCCAGAGCAGAGAAGCAGAGCGCTGAAGACAGACAGCGGTAGGTAAGTATGTAGCGTTTGTTTTTTTTACTTATAGGATGGTAACCAGGGTAAACATCGGGTTACTAAGCGCGGCCCTGCGCTTAGTAACCCGATGTTTACCCTGGTTACCGGCATCGTTGGTCGCTGGAGAGCGGTCTGTGTGACAGCTCTCCAGCGACCAAACAACGACGCTGCAGCGATCCGGATCATTGTCTGGATCGCTGCAGCGTCACTTAAGGTACCTTCACACATAACGATATTGTTAACGATATCGTTGCTTTTTGTGACGTAGCAACGATATCGTTAATGAAATCGTTATGTGTGACAGTGACCAACGATCAGGCCCCTGCTGGGAGATCGTTGGTCGCTGAATAAAGTCCAGAACTTTATTTCGTCGCTGGACTCCTGCTGACATCGCTGGATCGGCGTGTGTGACACCGATCCAGTGATGTCTTCACTGGTAACCAGGGTAAACATCGGGTAACTAAGCGCAGGGCCGCGCTTAGTAACCCGATGTTTACCCTGGTTACCATCCTAAAAGTAAAAAAAAACAAACAGTACATACTTACCTACCGCTGTCTGTCCCCCAGCGCTGTGCTCTGCTCTCCTCCTGCACTGCCTGTGAGCGTCGGTCAGCCGGAAAGCAGAGCGGTGACGTCACCGCTCTGCTTTCCGGCCGCTGTGCTCACAGTCAGTACAGGAGGAGAGCAGAGCACAGCGCTGGAGGACAGACGGCTGTAGGTAAGTATGTAGTGTTTGTTTTTTTTTACTTTTAGGATGGTAACCAGGGTAAACATCGGGTTACTAAGCGCGGCCCTGCGCTTAGTTAACCCGATGTTTACCCTGGTTACCGGCATCGTTGGTCGCTGGAGAGCTGTCTGTGTGACAGCTCTCCAGCGACCAAACAGCGACGCTGCAGCGATCCGGATCGTTGTCGGTATCGCTGCAGCGTCGCTTAATGTGTAGGGGCCTTTAGTGTGAAGGTACCTTTACAGTTCCTGTTGACTCATGTAATTACCTTTGCCAGGGAAGGTCACAGACTCAGATAAATCAATTATGCTAACCTTTCATTGTATTGCTCGATTCTATGTAAATTAGCTGACTCTATCTCATCTCTGTTAGACACCATTAGTACTAAGGATATTATGTTTGCGGCTTGGAATCTAGCCAATCTAGCACACTCTTATTCCACCAATCATGAAGCCCCAAGTCTGAATTGAGAGCTCAGGGGTATAGAAGGACTGTCCAGTGACCAAGTCTCTCTTGCTGCATGGTACCAATTTTTGATTTGCGGATCCGATTGGCAGGCCATAACCGAACATGGATTATAAGACTACATGGACTTCAGCACCAAATGCAAGGATTCGGCTGAGATATCAAAGACTACATAAGGATGGTATACAGCTTGGGACAATCCAGTCACCTGACTACAGAATTTGCGGTACTCAGTCAGCTTCCTAAATCTGGCATTATTCCGTTCTCGGTGGGTGCCCGCCGAAAGCAGGGTGCTGCTGGCTTGGAGTAAGTAGCCCTGGAAGCTCTGATGAACGGATATTATAATCCCTGGTGAGCCAGTGGAAGGGTGAGAAACTGTTGCCTGTTACATTATGTGTTTTGCTGGTTGTGTGATATATGCCATTAATTGTTTGGAGATCCAAGAAAGACCTAATATTGTGATTCCCTCACCCTCTGTTGTCTGAGTAGTGTTCCAACCCACTGTTGAGGAGGTCGGGCGTTCAGTTGGGATGAGCCATGGTCCGTGCGGTCTTTGTAAAGGCGGTCGGGACAGCGGACGAGAGCACCCACTGACCCCCTTGTCTACACAAGAACCACTATGTAAAGTTAAAAAAGGTTAAGAATGACGATACAATTACATATAAATAATTTGATGACATAAAACTTTATTAAGTGTAATTTCACACACAAACTTAGCATCTGTTCAACAACCCTTGAATTAAACATAGATTAGTGGGTTAAGCCCTTATGGAAACTTCAAGTAAGTTGTGATAGCAAACAGTCAGGTACCTATAAAATGATTCACATGTGGAGTTAGCATATTTTGTATAATTCTTCAAAAATACATAGAGTTCTGAATTTTTGGGACAAAATTTGTTAGATTGAGTACGATTGATTATGTGCGACATAAGCGATTTACGTGAATAACTTCTGAACTACACATAGAGTTGATATTTTTTTTGATAAATATTGTTCAGGACATTGATATGTTAAATTTTGAGTACTAGTGGTCCAGCGTACCTCTTTTCAAATTGAACTTACGTATGATTGAGTGCGTTTGTTTATTCGCGACATTAGCAATTTACGTGAATAACTTCTGAACTACACATAGAGTTGATAATTTTTTTGACAAATATTATTCAGGACATTGATCTGGTCATTTTGAGTAGTAGTGGTCAAGGGTACCTCTTTTCAAATTGAACTTACGTACGATTGAGTGCGTTTGTTTATTCGCGACATAAGCGATTTATGTGAATAACTTCTGAACTACACATAGAGCTGATATTTTTTGGGGTAAATATTGTCCAGGACATTGATATGTTCATTTTGAGTAGTAGTGGTCCAGGGTACCTCTTTTCAAATTGAACTTACGTACGATTGAGTGCGTTTGTTTATTCGCGACATAAGCAATTTACGTGAATAACTTCTGAACTGCACATAGAGTTGATATTTTTTTTTGTAAATATTGTTCAGGACATTGATATGTTCATTTTGAGTACTAGTGGTCAAGGGTACCTGTTTTCAAATTGAACTTACGTACGATTGAGTGCGTTTGTTTATTCGCGACATAAGCGATTTACGTGAATAACTTCTGAACTACACATAGAGTTGATATGTTTTTGGGTAAATATTGTCCAGGACATTGATATGTTCATTTTGAGTACTAGTGGTCAAGGGTACCTCTTTTCAAATTGAACTTACGTACGATTGAGTGCGTTTGTTTATTCGCGACATAAGCAATTTACGTGAATAACTTCTGATCTGCACATAGAGTTGATATTTTTTTTGGTAAATATTGTTCAGGACATTGATATGTTCATTTTGAGTACTAGTGGTCCAGGGTACCTCTTTTCAAATTATTATTATTATTATTATTATTTATTGTTATAGCGCCATTTATTCCATGGCGCTTTACATGTGAGGAGGGGTATACATAATAAAAACAAGTATAATAATCTTAAACAATACAAGTCATAACTGGTACAGGAGGAATGAGGACCCTGCCTGCAAAGGCTCACAATCTACAAGGGATGGGTGAGGATACAGTAGGTGATGGTAGAGATGGTCATGCAGCGGTTTGGTCGATCGGTGGTTACTGCAGGTTGTAGGCTTGTCTGAAGAGGTGGGTCTTCAGGTTCTTTTTGAAGGTTTCGATGGTAGGCGAGAGTCTGATGTGTTGTGGTAGAGGGTTCCAGAGTAGGGGTGATACGCGAGAGAAATCTTGTATGCGATTGTGGGAAGAGGAGATAAGAGGGGAGTAGAGTAGGAGATCTTGTGAGGATCGGAGGTTGCGGGTAGGTAAGTATCGGGAGACAAGGTCACAGATGTATGGAGGAGACAGGTTGTGGATGGCTTTGTACGTCATGGTTAGGGCTTTGTAGTGGAGTCTCTGGGTAATGGGGAGCCAGTGAAGGGATTGACAGAGGGGAGAGGCCGGGGAATAGCGGGGTGACAGGTGGATTAGTCGGGCAGCAGAGTTTAGAATAGATTGGAGGGGTGTGAGTGTTAGAGGGGAGGCCACAGAGCAGGAGGTTGCAGTAGTCAAGGCGAGAGATGATGAGGGCATGGACTAGGGTTTTTGCAGATTCATGGTTGAGGAATGAACGGATTCGTGAAATATTTTTGAGTTGAAGTCGGCAGGAAGTGGAAAGGGCTTGGATATGTGGTTTGAAGGAGAGATCAGCGTCAAGGATTACCCCGAGGCAGCGAGCTTGTGGGACTGGGGAGAGTGGGCAGCCATTTACTGTAATGGATAGGTTCGTTGGGGAGGTCGCGTGAGATGGGGGAAAGATGATGAATTCTGTTTTGTCCATGTTAAGTTTCAGAAATCTAGCAGAGAAGAAGGATGAAATAGTGGACAGACATTGAGGGATTCTGGTTAGAAGGGAGGTTATATCTGGTCCAGAGATGTAGATCTGTGTGTCGTCAGCATAGAGGTGATACTGAAAGCCATGAGATTCTATGAGCTGTCCCAGGCCAAAGGTGTAAATGGAGAAGAGCAAGGGCCCAAGGACTGAACCTTGTGGGACTCCGACAGAAAGAGGGCGAGGTGAGGAGGTGGTGTGTGAGTGGGAGACGCTGAATGTCCGGTCTGTTAGGTATGATGAGATCCAGGATAGGGCCAAGTCTGCGATGCCAAGGGATGAGAGGGTCTGTCATAATAGGGAATGGTCCACTGTGTCAAAGGCAGCCGACAGGTCGAGGAGGAGGAGGACAGAGTAGTGTCGCTTGCTCTTGGCGGTTAAGAGGTCATTGGTGACTTTAGTTAGGGCAGTTTCGGTGGAATGGTGTGATCGGAAGCCAGATTGTAGGCGGTCAAAGAGGGAGCACGAAGAGAGATAGGAGGACAGTTCAAGGTAAACATGTTGTTCCAGTAGTTTGGAGGCATAGGGGAGAAGTGATATAGGGCGATAGCTAGATACAGAGGATGGGTCAATAGAGGGCTTTTTGAGGATAGGTGTGATTGAGGCATGTTTAAAGCTTGAGGGGAAAACACCAGTTGTTAGTGATAGGTTGAAGAGATGGGTTAGGGTTGGGAAGAAGATTGTAGTGAGGTTTGGGATGAGGTGGGATGGGAGCGGGTCAAGTGCACAGGTGGTGAGATGCGATCTTGAGAGTAGAGTGGAGAGTTGATCTTCTGTAATGGTGGAGAAGTTGGTTTTGGAGGTGGAGGGCTGGGAAATCGGGAGGAAGGGCTCTGGGGGTTGTTGACCAAAACTGTCTCTAATACTATCAATCTTCTGCTTGAAAAATGAGATAAAGTCTTCAGCGGAGATAAGTGGGGAGGGAGGATGTGCTGGTGGACGGAGGAGAGAATTGAAGGTGTTGAATAACTGTCTAGGGTTGTGAGAGAGAGATGATATGAGAGATGAGAAGTAGGTTTGTTTAGCTGTGGCGAGTGTGGTCTTGAAAGTAGTGAGGGACTGTTTGAATGCGATTAAGTGCTCGTTAGAGTGGGATTTTTTCCATCTGCGCTCAGCAGCCCTGGAAGCTCGCCTCAGTTCTTTGGTCAGGCTGGTGTGCCAGGGCTGTCTGTTGATTTTGTGAGCTTTGGTATGTGTAAGTGGGGCAGCAGATTTCAAAGCTACAGCTATTGTGGTGTTATATAGAGCGGCAGCGTCATCCGCATTGTGTATGGAACTTATGTCTGTGAGAGGGAGGAGGGATTCAGAGAATGAATGTAGGTCAAGATGTTTAAGATTTCTGCGAGGGTGTAAAAGTTTGTGGGGTGGGGATTGTAGACATGGAGTGGAGAGAGATGAGAATGTGAGAAAGTTATGGTCAGAGAGTGGAAGAGGTGAGTTAGAGAGGTTAGATAGAGAGCAGAGGCGGGTGAAGATGGAGTGCGTTTGTTTATTCGTGACATAAGCGATTTACGTGAATAACTTCTGAACTACACATAGAGTTGATATTTTTGGGGGTAAATATTGTCCAGGACATTGATATGTTCATTTTGAGTAGTAGTGGTCCAGGGTACCTCTTTTCAAATTGAACTTACGTACGATTGAGTGCGTTTGTTTATTCGCGACATAAGCGATTTACGTGAATAAATTCTGAACTACACATAGAGTTGATATTTTTTTGGGTACATATTGTCCAGGACATTGATATGTTCATTTTGAGTACTAGTGGTCCAAGGTACCTCTTTTCAAATTGAACTTACGTACGATTAAGTGCGTTTGTTTATTCGCGACATAAGCGATTTACGTGAATAACTTCTAAACTACACATAGAGTTGATATTTTTTTTGGTAAATATTGTTCAGGACATTGATATGTTCATTTTGAGTACTAGTGGTCCAGGGTACCTCTTTTCAAATTGAACTTGTGTACGATTGAGTGCGTTTGTTTATTCGCGACATAAGCGATTTACGTGAATAACTTCTGAACTACACATAGAGTTGATATTTTTTTGGTAAATATTGTTCAGGACATTGATATGTTCATTTTGAGCAGTAGTGGTCCAGGGTACCTCTTTTCAAATTGAACTTGTGTACGATTGAGTGCGTTTGTTTATTCGCGACATAAGCGATTTACGTGAATAACTTCTGAACTACACATAGAGTTGATATTTTTTTTGGTAAATATTGTTCAGGACATTGATATGTTCATTATGAGTAGTAGTGGTCCAAGGTACCTCTTTTCAAATTGAACTTACGTACGATTAAGTGCGTTTATTCGCGACATAAGCGATTTACGTGAATAACTTCTGAACTACACATAGAGTTGATATTTTTTTTGGTAAATATTGTTCAGGACATTGATGTGTTCATTTTGAGTACTAGTGGTCCAAGGTACCTCTTTTCAAATTGAACTTACGTACGATTAAGTGCGTTTGTTTATTCGCGACATAAGCGATTTACGTGAATAACTTCTGAACTGCACATAGAGGTGATAATTTTTTTGATAAATATTGTTCAGGACATTGATCTGGTCCTTTTGAGTACTAGTGGTCCAAGGTACCTCTTTTCAAATTGAACTTACGTACGATTGAGTGCGTTTGTTTATTCGCGACATAAGCGATTTACGTGAATAACTTCTAAACTACACATAGAGTTGATATTTTTGGGGGTAAACATTGTTCAGGACATTGATATGTTCATTTTGAGTACTAGTGGTCAAGGATACCTCTTTTCAAATTGAACTTACGTACGATTGAGTGCGTTTGTTTATTCGCGACATAAGCGATTTACGTGAATAACTTCTGAACTACACATAGAGTTGATATTTTTTTGGTAAATATTGTTCAGGACATTGATATGTTCATTTTGAGTAGTAGTGGTCCAAGGTACCTCTTTTCAAATTGAACTTACGTACGATTAAGTGCGTTTGTTTATTCGCGACATAAGCGATTTACGTGAATAACTTCTGAACTACACATAGAGTTGATATTTTTTTTGGTAAATATTGTTCAGGACATTGATATGTTCATTATGAGTAGTATTGGTCCAAGGTACCTCTTTTCAAATTGAACTTACGTACGATTAAGTGCGTTTATTCGCGACATAAGCGATTTACATGAATAACTTCTGAACTACACATAGAGTTGATATTTTTTTTTGGTAAATATTGTTCAGGACATTGATATGTTCATTTTGAGTAGTAGTGGTCCAAGGTACCTCTTTTCAAATTGAACTTACGTACGATTAAGTGCGTTTGTTCGCGACATAAGCGATTTACGTGAATAACTTCTGAACTGCACATAGAGTTGATATTTTTTGGGGTAAATATTGTTCAGGACATTGATATGTTCATTTTGAGTACTAGTGGTCAAGGGTACCTCTTTTCAAATTGAACTTACGTACGATTAAGTGCGTTTGTTTATTCGCGACATAAGCGATTTACGTGAATAACTTCTGAACTACACATAGAGTTGATATTTTTTTTTGTAAATATTGTTCAGGACATTGATATGTTCATTTTGAGTACTAGTGGTCCAGGGTACCTCTTTTCAAATTGAACTTACGTACGATTGAGTGCATTTATGTGTGACATAAGCGATTTATGTGAATAACCCAGGACCACAAGTAGTCAAAATAAACGTCTCAAAGTCCTGATCAAAATTTTACCCAAACAATATCCACTCTATGTATAATTCACCATGCATGGAAAATCGAATAGCTAACTAATAACTAATAGCTAACTGCCAAACATGAAAATTGAATAACTAACTAATATCTAATAGCTAACTGCAGACTAACTTGAATCTGGTCAAGCCTGAACCTGGTGACCAGACATCACATGCTATATACATGGCCCTGTATATATACAGTGCATGTATGTCCTGGGCCAGGTGCAGGAATGATCCATCCAGTGTATATAACATTGTATATCTGTGCCTATGGTATACCACTATCAGGGACGTAACTACAGAGGTTGCAGCAGGGCCCGGAGTGTTAAGGGACCCCTAAGCACGCAGAGCTACAAAATGGGCCACCGGCCCTCTAAATCCTCTGCACAGGCCCTGGTGCGTGCTCTTTTGCTGAACGCGCTGACCAAGGCCGTGGCGGCCCACATGAGCACAGCCCTCATTCGTGCTTGCGTACACGGCTGCAGCTTTTGTCAGTGAAGGCAAACAGGAGAGCGCACGCACCAGGGCCTGTGCAAAGGTTTGAAAAGGCCACCACGACATGCAGAGACACCTGAGCCTCACCGTGTCTGACCCTGGCCAGAACCAGCATCAGAGAACAGCGCTCTCCTCACCAATCCCCGTCCGGCATCCGCCCCACGTCCTTAGCACCTCCGATGCTGGCTGGACAGTGGACCCTCCTCATCCTCCACTATCTCAGGTGAGAACCAAGATGAAACCTTTTGTAAGTATATGCAGCATTTGCAGTTTGACCTGTCTAATGTATATTGTATACTGTTGTATATACATTATATAGGTGAAACTGCGGTACGTACATTATATAGGTGATACCACTGTGTGTAATATACTGCGACCGCTGTGTATAGGCCATATAGGTCAGCCGCAGTGTTTATGTGCGTGTGTGTGTGTATATATATATATACATACACAGACATACACACACACATTTGTACACACACAGCGTCTGGCCTTTATGGGCTATACATAGCGGTCGCAGTATATTACACACAGTGGTATCAGCTATATAATGTACATACCGCAGTCGCGGTTTCACCTATATAATGTATGTGTGAGTGTGTGTGTCTATGTATGTGTGTGTGCGTGCATGTATGTATGTGTGTATATGTGTGTTTCTGTGTGTGTGCATGCATGTATGTATGTGTGTCTATGTATGTGTATATATAGATATGTGTGTGAGTGTCTGTATGTGTGTGTGTGTGTGTCTACGTGTGTGCGTGCATGTATGTGTGTGTATGTATGTATATATATATATATATATATATATGTATATATATATATATATACATATATATATATATACATATATGTATATATATATATATATATATATATATATATATAGCGAGTAGAAAAAGGGAACAGCACAGAAATACTTATCTTCAGGTGCAGGGCCCCAAGACAATCAGTCCAGCGATCATCCACAATTGCAAGTATCCAAAAACGAGGCAGCACTCCATAGTTCAATATAAAAACGTGCAGGGTTTAATTTACCCACATATTCTGGCAACGTTTCAGCTCACAACGAGCTTTTCTCAAGGCTTGAGAAAAGCTCATTGTGAGCTGAAACGTTGCCAGAATATGTGGGTAAATTAAACCCTGCACGTTTTTATATTGAACTATGGAGTGCTGCCTCGTTTTTGGATACATATATATATACACGTAATTGTTGGATTATAAGACGCTCCGGATTATAAGACACACCCCAAATTTTGAGGAGAAAAATAAGAAAAAAATATTTTTTAATAAAATGGTGGTGCTTCTTATAATCCATGCGTCTTATTGCTTACTGGGTGCAGTGAAGGGGGGCCTCAGGGTCGTTGCTGGAGGAGGCAGGAGTGGGGTGATGCTGCAGGCCAGGATGAGGGGGGCACTGATGTGCGGCGTGATGGTGTGGGGGGTCTTGTGCTGGTGCATGTCTGGTGCTGCTGCTGGGTGTCTCTGGAAGCCTGGCAGTTGCTGGCCGGTGCTGCGGGTGTCTCCTG
This sequence comes from Ranitomeya imitator, assembly GCF_032444005.1. NCBI lineage: Eukaryota > Metazoa > Chordata > Amphibia > Anura > Dendrobatidae > Ranitomeya > Ranitomeya imitator. Next base: position 622,997,048 of record NC_091283.1, read on the forward strand.
TGCCCAGCAGTGCTGCGTGGGTGTCCGGCGCTGCCATTTTTCGACAGGCCAGAGCCCCAGTAATTCCACGGTTCCCTGTGTCTGTGCAGTGGACTCCGAGAATATGGCCGAGAATATGGGCTAATAAAGAGTCCACTGCTTAAAGGGATTGTCTCCCACTAGGACAACCTCGTCTTAAACTAAATGTTCGGCCGCGATAAATTAATAAAACCTATACTCACCTGCCGTGCCAGCGCCGTTCCCACAGAGGCTGTGATGTGGTGTTATGACACGTGATGCCCGGAACCAATCAGTGCTGGTGTCACTGTCTTCGCCTTCAGACAAACTGAACATGAAAAGGACGTGCAGGGTGAGCTGCTTGATCCCGGACGTCCTCTTCATGTTCAGTTTGTGCGAAGATTGAGACAGTGACACCAGCACTGATTGGTGCCGGGCATCACGTGTCACAACACCACATCACAGCCTCTGTGGGAACGGCGCTGGCACAGGAGGTGAGTATAGGCTTTATTAATTTATCGGGGCCGAACATTTAGGGGTTGTCCTAGTAGTGGACAAGCCCTTAAATATTTGGTGCTGCTCAGTTTTATATACTGTATATAGCCTGCGTGGTGTAAATCTAAGTATCTGTGTATGTACACCGCACAGTGCCACTCCTCCTGTCCTGTATATATACACCACACAGTACCACTCCTCCTGTCCTGTATATATACACTGCACAGTACCACTCCTGCTGTATATATACACTGCACAGTACCACTTCTGTATATATACACTGCACAGTACCACTGCCCTGTATATATACACTGCACAGTACCACTGCCCTGTATATATACACTGCACAGTACCACTGCCCTGTATATATACACTGCACAGTACCACTGCCCTGTATATATACACTGCACAGTACCTCTCCTCCTGTATATATACACTGCACAGTACCACTCCTCCTGTCCTGTATATATACACTGCACAGTACCACTCCTCCTGTATATATACACTGCACAGTACCACTTCTGTATATGTACACTGCACAGTACCGCTCCTCCTGTCCTGTATATATACACTGCACAGTACCACTCCTCCTGTATATATACACTGCACAGTACCACTGCCCTGTATATATACACTGCACAGTACCACTGCCCTGTATATATACACTGCACAGTACCTCTCCTCCTGTATATATACACTGCACAGTACCACTCCTCCTGTCCTGTATATATACACTGCACAGTACCACTCCTCCTGTATATATACACTGCACAGTACCACTTCTGTATATGTACACTGCACAGTACCGCTCCTCCTGTCCTGTATATATACACTGCACAGTACCACTCCTCCTGTATATATACACTGCACAGTACCACTCCTCCTGTATATATACACTGTACAGTACCACTCCTCCTGTCCTGTATATATACAATGCACAGTACCACTCCTCCTGTCCTGTATATATACAATGCACAGTACCACTCCTCCTGTCCTGTATATATACACTGCACAGTACCACTCCTCCTGTCCTGTATATATACAATGCACAGTACCACTCCTCCTGTCCTGTATATATACAATGCACAGTACCACTCCTCCTGTCCTGTATATATACACTGCACAGTACCACTCCTCCTGTATATATACACTGCACAGTACCACTCCTCCTGTCCTGTATATATACACTGCACAGTACCACTCCTCCTGTATATATACACTGCACAGTACCACTCCTCCTGTCCTGTATATATACACTGCACAGTACCACTTCTGTATATATACACTGCACAGTACCGCTCCTCCTGTCCTGTATATATACACTGCACAGTACCACTCCTCCTGTCCTGTATATATACACTGTACAGTACCACTCCTCCTGTCCTGTATATATACAATGCACAGTACCACTCCTCCTGTCCTGTATATATACACTGTACAGTACCACTCCTCCTGTCCTGTATATATACAATGCACAGTACCACTCCTCCTGTCCTGTATATATACAATGCACAGTACCACTCCTCCTGTCCTGTATATATACACTGCACAGTACCACTCCTCCTGTCCTGTATATATACAATGCACAGTACCACTCCTCCTGTCCTGTATATATACAATGCACAGTACCACTCCTCCTGTCCTGTATATATACACTGCACAGTACCACTCCTCCTGTATATATACACTGCACAGTACCACTCCTCCTGTCCTGTATATATACACTGCACAGTACCACTCCTCCTGTATATATACACTGCACAGTACCACTCCTCCTGTCCTGTATATATACACTGCACAGTACCACTTCTGTATATATACACTGCACAGTACCGCTCCTCCTGTCCTGTATATATACACTGCACAGTACCACTCCTCCTGTCCTGTATATATACACTGCACAGTACCACTCCTCCTGTATATATACACTGCACAGTACCACTCCTCCTGTATATATACACTGCACAGTACCACTCCTCCTGTATATATACACTGCACAGTACCACTTCTCCTGTCCTGTATATATACAATGCACAGTACCACTCCTCCTGTCCTGTATATATACACTGCACAGTACCACTCCTCCTGTATATATACACTGCACAGTACCACTCCTCCTGTCCTGTATATATACACTGCACAGTACCACTTCTGTATATATACACTGCACAGTACCGCTCCTCCTGTCCTGTATATATACACTGCACAGTACCACTCCTCCTGTATATATACACTGCACAGTACCACTTCTGTATATATACACTGCACAGTACCGCTCCTCCTGTCCTGTATATATACACTGCACAGTACCACTCCTCCTGTATATATACACTGCACAGTACCACTTCTCCTGTCCTGTATATATACAATGCACAGTACCACTCCTCCTGTCCTGTATATATACAATGCACAGTACCACTCCTCCTGTCCTGTATATATACACTGCACAGTACCACTCCTCCTGTATATATACACTGCACAGTACCACTCCTCCTGTCCTGTATATATACACTGCACAGTACCACTTCTGTATATATACACTGCACAGTACCGCTCCTCCTGTCCTGTATATATACACTGCACAGTACCGCTCCTCCTGTCCTGTATATATACACTGCACAGTACCACTCCTCCTGTATATATAAACTGCACAGTACCACTTCTCCTGTCCTGTATATATACAATGCACAGTACCACTCCTCCTGTCCTATATATATACAATGCACAGTACCACTCCTCCTGTCCTGTATATATACACTGCACAGTACCACTCCTCCTGTATATATACACTGCACAGTACCACTCCTCCTGTCCTGTATATATACACTGCACAGTACCACTCCTCCTGTCCTGTATATATACACTGCACAGTACCACTCCTCCTGTCCTGTATATATACACTGCACAGTACCACTCCTGTCCTGTATATATACACTGCACAGTACCACTTCTGTATATATACACTGCACAGTACCGCTCCTCCTGTCCTGTATATATACACTGCACAGTACCACTCCTCCTGTCCTGTATATATACACTGCACAGTACCACTCCTCCTGTATATATACACTGTACAGTACCACTCCTCCTGTCCTGTATATATACAATGCACAGTACCACTCTTCCTGTCCTGTATATATACAATGCACAGTACCACTCCTCCTGTCCTGTATATATACACTGCACAGTACCACTCCTCCTGTATATATACACTGCACAGTACCACTTCTCCTGTCCTGTATATATACAATGCACAGTACCACTCCTCCTGTCCTGTATATATACAATGCACAGTACCACTCCTCCTGTCCTGTATATATACACTGCACAGTACCACTCCTCCTGTATATATACACTGCACAGTACCACTCCTCCTGTCCTGTATATATACACTGCACAGTACCACTTCTGTATATATACACTGCACAGTACCGCTCCTCCTGTCCTGTATATATACACTGCACAGTACCACTCCTCCTGTCCTGTATATATACACTGCACAGTACCACTCCTCCTGTATATATACACTGCACAGTACCACTTCTCCTGTCCTGTATATATACAATGCACAGTACCACTCCTCCTGTCCTGTATATATACACTGCACAGTACCACTCCTCCTGTATATATACACTGCACAGTACCACTCCTCCTGTCCTGTATATATACACTGCACAGTACCACTTCTGTATATATACACTGCACAGTACCACTTCTCCTGTCCTGTATATATACACTGCACAGTACCACTCCTCCTGTCCTGTATATATACACTGCACAGTACCACTCCTCCTGTATATATACACTGCACAGTACCACTCCTCCTGTCCTGTATATATACACTGCACAGTACCACTTCTGTATATATACACTGCACAGTACCGCTCCTCCTGTCCTGTATATATACACTGCACAGTACCACTCCTCCTGTATATATACACTGCACAGTACCACTTCTGTATATATACACTGCACAGTACCGCTCCTCCTGTCCTGTATATATACACTGCACAGTACCACTCCTCCTGTCCTGTATATATACACTGCACAGTACCACTCCTCCTGTATATATACACTGCACAGTACCACTTCTCCTGTCCTGTATATATACAATGCACAGTACCACTCCTCCTGTCCTGTATATATACACTGCACAGTACCACTCCTCCTGTATATATACACTGCACAGTACCACTCCTCCTGTCCTGTATATATACACTGCACAGTACCACTTCTGTATATATACACTGCACAGTACCACTTCTCCTGTCCTGTATATATACACTGCACAGTACCACTCCTCCTGTCCTGTATATATACACTGCACAGTACCACTCCTCCTGTATATATACACTGCACAGTACCACTCCTCCTGTCCTGTATATATACACTGCACAGTACCACTTCTGTATATATACACTGCACAGTACCGCTCCTCCTGTCCTGTATATATACACTGCACAGTACCACTCCTCCTGTATATATACACTGCACAGTACCACTTCTGTATATATACACTGCACAGTACCGCTCCTCCTGTCCTGTATATATACACTGCACAGTACCACTCCTCCTGTATATATACACTGCACAGTACCACTTCTCCTGTCCTGTATATATACAATGCACAGTACCACTCCTCCTGTCCTGTATATATACAATGCACAGTACCACTCCTCCTGTCCTGTATATATACACTGCACAGTACCACTCCTCCTGTATATATACACTGCACAGTACCACTCCTCCTGTCCTGTATATATACACTGCACAGTACCACTTCTGTATATATACACTGCACAGTACCGCTCCTCCTGTCCTGTATATATACACTGCACAGTACCGCTCCTCCTGTCCTGTATATATACACTGCACAGTACCACTCCTCCTGTATATATACACTGCACAGTACCACTTCTCCTGTCCTGTATATATACAATGCACAGTACCACTCCTCCTGTCCTATATATATACAATGCACAGTACCACTCCTCCTGTCCTGTATATATACACTGCACAGTACCACTCCTCCTGTATATATACACTGCACAGTACCACTCCTCCTGTCCTGTATATATACACTGCACAGTACCACTCCTCCTGTCCTGTATATATACACTGCACAGTACCACTCCTCCTGTCCTGTATATATACACTGCACAGTACCACTTCTGTATATATACACTGCACAGTACCGCTCCTCCTGTCCTGTATATATACACTGCACAGTACCGCTCCTCCTGTCCTGTATATATACACTGCACAGTACCACTCCTCCTGTATATATACACTGCACAGTACCACTTCTCCTGTCCTGTATATATACAATGCACAGTACCACTCCTCCTGTCCTGTATATATACAATGCACAGTACCACTCCTCCTGTCCTGTATATATACACTGCACAGTACCACTCCTCCTGTATATATACACTGCACAGTACCACTCCTCCTGTCCTGTATATATACACTGCACAGTACCACTCCTCCTGTCCTGTATATATACACTGCACAGTACCACTCCTCCTGTCCTGTATATATACACTGCACAGTACCGCTCCTCCTGTCCTGTATATATACACTGCACAGTACCACTCCTCCTGTATATATACACTGCACAGTACCACTTCCCTGTATATATACAATGCACAGTACCACTCCTCCTGTATATATACACTGCACAGTACCACTCCTCCTGTATATATACACTGCACAGTACCACTCCTCCTGTCCTGTATATATACACTGCACAGTACCACTTCTGTATATATACACTGCACAGTACCACTCCTCCTGTCCTGTATATATACACTGCACAGTACCACTCCTCCTGTCCTGTATATATACACTGCACAGTACCACTCCTCCTGTCCTGTATATATACACTGCACAGTACCACTCCTCCTGTATATACACACTGCACAGTACCACTTCTCCTGTCCTGTATATATACAATGCACAGTACCACTCCTCCTGTCTTGTATATATACAATGCACAGTACCACTCCTCCTGTCCTGTATATATACACTGCACAGTACCACTCCTCCTGTATATATACACTGCACAGTACCACTCCTCCTGTCCTGTATATATACACTGCACAGTACCACTTCTGTATATATACACTGCACAGTACCGCTCCTCCTGTCCTGTATATATACACTGCACAGTACCACTCCTCCTGTCCTGTATATATACACTGCACAGTACCACTCCTCCCGTATATATACACTGTACAGTACCACTCCTCCTGTCCTGTATATATACAATGCACAGTACCACTCCTCCTGTCCTGTATATATACAATGCACAGTACCACTCCTCCTGTCCTGTATATATACACTGCACAGTACCACTCCTCCTGTATATATACACTGCACAGTACCACTTCTCCTGTCCTGTATATATACAATGCACAGTACCACTCCTCCTGTCCTGTATATATACAATGCACAGTACCACTCCTCCTGTCCTGTATATATACACTGCACAGTACCACTCCTCCTGTCCTGTATATATACACTGCACAGTACCACTTCTCCTGTCCTGTATATATACAATGCACAGTACCACTCCTCCTGTCCTGTATATATACACTGCACAGTACCACTCCTCCTGTATATATACACTGCACAGTACCACTCCTCCTGTCCTGTATATATACACTGCACAGTACCACTTCTGTATATATACACTGCACAGTACCGCTCCTCCTGTCCTGTATATATACACTGCACAGTACCACTCCTCCTGTATATATACACTGCACAGTACCACTTCTGTATATATACACTGCACAGTACCGCTCCTCCTGTCCTGTATATATACACTGCACAGTACCACTCCTCCTGTATATATACACTGCACAGTACCACTTCTCCTGTCCTGTATATATACACTGCACAGTACCACTCCTCCTGTCCTGTATATATACACTGCACAGTACCACTCCTCCTGTATATATACACTGCACAGTACCACTTCTCCTGTCCTGTATATATACAATGCACAGTACCACTCCTCCTGTCCTGTATATATACAATGCACAGTACCACTCCTCCTGTCCTGTATATATACACTGCACAGTACCACTCCTCCTGTATATATACACTGCACAGTACCACTCCTCCTGTCCTGTATATATACACTGCACAGTACCACTTCTGTATATATACACTGCACAGTACCGCTCCTCCTGTCCTGTATATATACACTGCACAGTACCGCTCCTCCTGTCCTGTATATATACACTGCACAGTACCACTCCTCCTGTATATATACACTGCACAGTACCACTTCTCCTGTCCTGTATATATACAATGCACAGTACCACTCCTCCTGTCCTATATATATACAATGCACAGTACCACTCCTCCTGTCCTGTATATATACACTGCACAGTACCACTCCTCCTGTATATATACACTGCACAGTACCACTTCTCCTGTCCTGTATATATACAATGCACAGTACCACTCCTCCTGTCCTGTATATATACAATGCACAGTACCACTCCTCCTGTCCTGTATATATACACTGCACAGTACCACTCCTCCTGTATATATACACTGCACAGTACCACTCCTCCTGTATATATACACTGCACAGTACCACTCCTCCTGTCCTGTATATATACACTGCACAGTACCACTCCTCCTGTCCTGTATATATACACTGCACAGTACCACTCCTCCTGTCCTGTATATATACACTGCACAGTACCACTTCTGTATATATACACTGCACAGTACCGCTCCTCCTGTCCTGTATATATACACTGCACAGTACCACTCCTCCTGTCCTGTATATATACACTGCACAGTACCACTCCTCCTGTATATATACACTGCACAGTACCACTTCTCCTGTCCTGTATATATACAATGCACAGTACCACTCCTCCTGTATATATACACTGCACAGTACCACTCCTCCTGTCCTGTATATATACACTGCACAGTACCACTCCTCCTGTCCTGTATATATACACTGCACAGTACCACTCCTCCTGTCCTGTATATATACACTGCACAGTACCACTTCTGTATATATACACTGCACAGTACCGCTCCTCCTGTCCTGTATATATACACTGCACAGTACCGCTCCTCCTGTCCTGTATATATACACTGCACAGTACCACTCCTCCTGTATATATACACTGCACAGTACCACTTCCCTGTATATATACAATGCACAGTACCACTCCTCCTGTATATATACACTGCACAGTACCACTCCTCCTGTATATATACACTGCACAGTACCACTCCTCCTGTCCTGTATATATACACTGCACAGTACCACTTCTGTATATATACACTGCACAGTACCATTCCTCCTGTCCTGTATATATACACTGCACAGTACCACTCCTCCTGTCCTGTATATATACACTGCACAGTACCACTCCTCCTGTATATATACACTGTACAGTACCACTCCTCCTGTCCTGTATATATACACTGCACAGTACCACTCCTCCTGTCCTGTATATATACACTGCACAGTACCACTCCTCCTGTATATATACACTGTACAGTACCACTCCTCCTGTCCTGTATATATACACTGCACAGTACCACTCCTCCTGTCCTGTATATATACACTGCACAGTACCACTCCTCCTGTATATATACACTGTACAGTACCACTCCTCCTGTCCTGTATATATACACTGTACAGTACCACTCCTCCTGTCCTGTATATATACACTGCACAGTACCACTCCTCCTGTCCTGTATATATACACTGCACAGTACCACTTCTGTATATATACACTGCACAGTACCGCTCCTCCTGTCCTGTATATATACACTGCACAGTACCACTCCTCCTGTCCTGTATATATACACTGCACAGTACCACTCCTCCTGTATATATACACTGCACAGTACCACTCCTCCTGTCCTGTATATATACAATGCACAGTACCACTCCCCCTATCCTGTATATATACAATGCACAGTACCACTCCTCCTGTCCTGTGTATATACACTGCACAGTACCACTTCTCCTGTCCTGTATATATACAATGCACAGTACCACTCCTCCTGTCCTGTATATATACAATGCACAGTACCACTCCTCCTGTCCTGTATATATACACTGCACAGTACCACTCCTCCTGTATATATACACTGCACAGTACCACTCCTCCTGTCCTGTATATATACACTGCACAGTACCACTTCTGTATATATACACTGCACAGTACCGCTCCTCCTGTCCTGTATATATACACTGCACAGTACCGCTCCTCCTGTCCTGTATATATACACTGCACAGTACCACTCCTCCTGTATATATACACTGCACAGTACCACTCCTCCTGTCCTGTATATATACACTGCACAGTATCACTCCTCCTGTCCTGTATATATACACTGCACAGTACCGCTCCTCCTGTCCTGTATATATACACTGCACAGTACCGCTCCTCCTGTCCTGTATATATACACTGCACAGTACCACTCCTCCTGTATATATACACTGCACAGTACCACTTCCCTGTATATATACAATGCACAGTACCGCTCCTCCTGTCCTGTATATATACACTGCACAGTACCGCTCCTCCTGTCCTGTATATATACACTGCACAGTACCACTTCTGTATATATACACTGCACAGTACCGCTCCTCCTGTCCTGTATATATACACTGCACAGTACCGCTCCTCCTGTCCTGTATATATACACTGCACAGTACCACTCCTCCTGTATATATACACTGCACAGTACCACTTCCCTGTATATATACAATGCACAGTACCGCTCCTCCTGTCCTGTATATATACACTGCACAGTACCGCTCCTCCTGTCCTGTATATATACACTGCACAGTACCACTCCTCCTGTATATATACACTGCACAGTACCACTCCTCCTGTCCTGTATATATACACTGCACAGTACCACTCCTCCTGTCCTGTATATATACACTGCACAGTACCGCTCCTCCTGTCCTGTATATATACACTGCACAGTACCGCTCCTCCTGTCCTGTATATATACACTGCACAGTACCACTTCCCTGTATATATACAATGCACAGTACCGCTCCTCCTGTCCTGTATATATACACTGCACAGTACCACTCCTCCTGTATATATACACTGCACAGTACCACTCCTCCTGTCCTGTATATATACACTGCACAGTACCACTCCTCCTGTATATATACACTGCACAGTACCACTCCTCCTGTCCTGTATATATACACTGCACAGTACCACTCCTCCTGTCCTGTATATATACACTGCACAGTACCGCTCCTCCTGTCCTGTATATATACACTGCACAGTACCGCTCCTCCTGTCCTGTATATATACACTGCACAGTACCACTCCTCCTGTATATATACACTGCACAGTACCACTTCCCTGTATATATACAATGCACAGTACCGCTCCTCCTGTCCTATATATATACAATGCACAGTACCACTTCTCCTGTCCTATATATATACACTGCACAGTACCACTCCTCCTGTATATATACATTGCACAGTACCACTCCTCCTGTCCTGTATATATACACTGCACAGTACCACTCCTCCTGTATATATACACTGCACAGTACCGCTCCTCCTGTCCTGTATATATAAACTGCACAGTACCACTCCTCCTGTCCTGTATATATACACTGCACAGTACCACTTCTCCTGTCCTGTATATATACACTGCACAGTACCACTTCTCCTGTCCTGTATATATACACTGCACAGTACCACTTCTCCTGTCCTATATATATATACAATGCACAGTACCACTTCTCCTGTCCTGTATATATACACTGCACAGTACCACTTCTCCTGTCCTATATATATATACAATGCACAGTACCACTCCTCCTGTCCTGTATATATACACTGCACAGTACCACTCCTCCTGTCCTGTATATATACACTACACAGTACCACTCCTCCTGTCCTGTATATATACTCTGCACATTACCACTCCTCCTGTATATATACACTGCACAGTACCACTCCTCCTGTCCTGTATATATACAATGCACAGTACCACTCCTCCTGTCCTGTATATATGCAATGCACAGTACCACTTCTCCTGTCCTGTTCTCGGATAGGCGACATTGGTCTTTGGGAGGGTTAATATTGGTTTATTATTTTCAGGAATACTATGGGAAAATAAAAAATATATATATATTGGAAAACACATTTAAATGGATTATACCAAGTAATTCCCTTTCCCGAGAACTTTGTAGTTGCTGGGGTCCGAACGCTGGGACCCCCATGATCTCGAGAACCGGCGCTCTAAAGAAGCAATCAATCGTGCGCACTGCGATGGCATTCAAACATAGCTCTTCCAATAACGCCTTTAAGAGGAGCGTTGAAGAACACAACACAGTATAGGAAAATCCACTGATCGGGTGTCGGGGAGTGTTATAGTCTGTGGGCTGGTGGGGTTTGTGTGGCATTGCTCCTTTTTTGTTCCAGTACGGCCCTGGACAGCTCTGCAGGGAGGCTGCCATACTTTGTACTGGTTTTATTCCCTGCACATAGTAGGGCAGCTGAAGGGTTCAGGTAGCAGTGTCATCGCCCTGTGTTGTTCTGTAGCCCACATTCCCACCCTGACTATATACAGTGGCAACTAAGGGGTAGACAGCAGTTCCTTATGAATAGTAGGGTCAGTGGGTAAATGTGTCTACCTGTTTTACAATGGTATGGCCCAAATGTGAGCTGAGGTAAAACATTGCCAGAAGCTAAGAGGCCCTAACATGTCCATACACGGGCACTAATGCCCTCACACTTCTGCCAGTATGTACTGCTGTGGGTGTGGCAGTAGTTTTTCTAATAGTCTTATCACACCTGTCTGCCATACTTCCTTGAGGCGGGATGGGAACTAAAGTTGACGTGTTCTAATATTGAGCTCCGATTTCCCAGCTCTGGAAATTCACCACTTACGGTTGGAGGATTGGCAGTGATTACATGGTTTAGAGGAGCACACTTCCATTTATAAGGGGTTGACCCCGTCAGGCTGGGTTTACAGGAGGGATACCCTCCGCGAGGCTGGAGGTTGTGGTTTGTATACAGAATGTAAACTTCACTCTTGTGAACCCAGCCTACAACTAATTATGTAATGGTGCATGTATTACTAATGCAGATGACGTTTGCGTGTGTCGCCATTTCTAATTCATCTATATATTTTGGCATGGGGGGACCCCATTTGACAGTTCGCAGCGGGGCCCATAACTTTTGTAGTTACGCCACTGCTCTGTAGTAAGCTCCGTTCTGTTCCCATATGTCTGTAGTAAGCTCTGTTCTGCTCCCATATCTCTGGAGTAAGATCAGTTCTGCTCCCATATCTCATAGTAAGCTCTGTTCTGCTCCCATATCTCTGTAGTAAGCTCTGTTCTGCTCCCATATGTCTGTAGTGAGATCAGTTCTGCTTCCATATCTCATAGTAAGCTCTGTTCTGCTCCCATATCTCTGTAGTAAGCTCTGTTCTGCTCCCATATCTCATAGTAAGCTCTGTTCTGCTCCCATATCTCTGTAGTAACCTCTGTTCTGCTCCCATATGTCTGTAGTAAGCTCCGTTCTGCTCCAATATCTCTGTAGTAAGCTCTGTTCTGCTCCCTTATCTCTGGAGTAAACTCGGTTCTGCTCCCATATCTCTGTAGTAAGCTCTGTTCTGCTCCCATATGTCTGTAGTAAGCTCCGTTCTGCTCCCATATGTCTGTAGTAAGCTCTGTTCTGCTCCCATATCTCTGTAGTAAGCTCTATTCTGCTCCCATATGTCTGTAGTAAGCTCTGTTCTGCTCCCATATGTCTGTAGTAAGCTCTGTTCTGCTCCCACATGTCTAGTAAGCTCCGTTCTGCTCCCATATGTCTAGTAAGCTCCGTTCTGCTCCCATATGTCTGTAGTAAGCTCCGTTCTGCTCCGATATCTCTGTAGTAAGCTCCGTTCTGCTCTCATATGTCTGTAGTAAACTCCGTTCTGCTCCCATATCTCTGTAGTAAGCTCTGTTCTGCTCCCTTATCTCTGGATTAAGATCAGTTCTGCTCCCATATCTCATAGTAAGCTCTGTTCTGCTCCCATATCTCTGTAGTAAGCTCTGTTCTGCTCCCATATCTCTGTAGTAAGCTCCATTCTGCTCCCATATCTCTGTAGTAAGCTCTATTCTGCTCACTTATCTCTGGAGTAAGATCAGTTCTGCTCCCATATCTCATAGTAAGCTCCGTTCTGCTCCCATATGTCTGTAGTAAGCTCCGTTCTGCTCCCATATCTCTGTAGTAAGCTCTGTTCTGCTCCCTTATCTCTGGAGTAAGATCAGTTCTGCTCCCATATCTCATAGTAAGCTCGGTTCTGCTCCCATATCTCTGTAGTAAGCTCTGTTCTGCTCCCATATCTCATAGTAAGCTCTGTTCTGCTCCCATATCTCTGTAGTAACCTCTGTTCTGCTCCCATATCTCTGTAGTAAGCTCCATTCTGCTCCCATATCTCTGAAGTAAGCTCTGTTCTGCTCACTTATCTCTGGAGTAAGATCAGTTCTGCTCCCATATCTCATAGTAAGCTCCGTTCTGCTCCCATATCTCTGTAGTAAGCTCCATTCTGCTCCCATATCTCTGTAGTAAGCTCTGTTCTGCTCCCATATGTCTGTAGTAAGCTCGGTTCTGCTCCCATATCTCTGTAGTAAGTTCTGTTCTGCTCCCATATCTCATAGTAAGCTCTGTTCTGCTCCCATATCTCATAGTAAGCTCTGTTCTGCTCCCATATCTCTGTAGTAAGCTCCGTTCTGCTCCCATATCTCTGTAGTAAGCTCTGTTCTGCTCCCTTATCTCTGGAGTAAGATCAGTTCTGCTCCCATATCTCATAGTAAGCTCCGTTCTGCTCCCATATCTCTGTAGTAAGCTCCGTTCTGCTCCCATATCTCTGTTGTAAGCTCTGTTCTGCTCCCAAATGTCTGTAGTAAGCTCTGTTGTGCTCCCATATGTCTGTAGTAAGCTCCGTTCTGCTCCCATATCTCTGTAGTAAGCTCCGTTCTGCTCCCATATCTCTGTAGTAAGCTCTGTTCTGCTCCCTTATCTCTGGAGAAAGCTCAGTTCTGCTCCCATATCTATGCAGCAAGCTCAGTTCTGTTTCCATATCTCTGTACCAGCATGTTTTTAAAGCATGTTATGTCTGCTGCTTTAATGCAATGGCCAGAGGTAAGCAGGAAAAAGGAGGGCCACCGCAACTGAAGGGCCACTGCCTTGTGATTGCCCCCCAGGCTGAAAAGTGCCAGCCAGCCCCTGGATATAATTCCACACCAAACATAAAAAAGGGGGTGGACAAAAGTATTGGCACTATTCGAAAAATCATGTGATGCTTCTCTAATTTGTGTAATTAACAGCACCTGTAACTTATCTGTGGCACCTAACAGGTGTTGGCAATGACTAAATCACACTTGCAGCCAGTTGACATGGATTAAAGTTGACTCAACCTCTGTCCTGTGTCCTTGTGTGTACCACATTGAGCATGGAGGAAAGAAAGAAGACCAAAGAACTGTCTGAGGACTTGAGAAACCAAATTGTGAGGAAGCATGAGCAATCTCAAGGCTACAAGTCCATCTCCAAAGACCTGAATGTTCCCTGTGTCTACTGTGCGCAGTGTCATCAAGAAGTTTAAAGTCCATGGCACTGTGGCTAACCTCCCTAGATGTGGACGGAAAAGAAAAATTGAGATTTCAACATAAGATTGTGCGGATGTTGGATAAAGAACCTCGACTAACATCCAAACAAGTTCAAGCTGCCCTGCAGTCCGAGGGTACAACAGTGTCAACCCGTACTATCCATCGGCGTCTGAATGAAAAGGGATTGTATGGTAGGAGACCCAGGAAGACGCCACTTCTTACCCCGAGACATAAAAAAGCCAGACTGGAGTTTGCCAAAACTTACCTGAAAAAAGCCTAAAATGTTTTGGAAGAATGTTCTCTGGTCAGATGAGACAAAAGTAGAGCTTTTTGGGCAAAGGCATCAACATAGAGTTTATAGGAGAAAAGAACACGGTCCCTACAGTCAAACATGGTGGAGGTTCCCTGATGTTTTGGGATTGCTTTCCTGCCTCTGGCACTGGACTGCTTGACCGTGTGCATGGCATTATAAAGTCTGAAAACTACCAACAAACTTTGCAGCATAATGTAGGGCCCAGTGTAAGAAAGCTGGGTCTCCCTCAGAGGTCATGGGTCTTCCAGCAGGACAATGACCCAAAACACACTTCAAAAAGCACTAGAAAATGGTTTGAGAGAAAGCACTGGAGACTTCTAAGGTGGCCAGCAATGAGTCCAGACCTGAATCCCATAGAAGACCTGTGGAGAGATCTAAAAATGGCAGTTTGGAAAAGGCACCCTTCAAATATCAGGGAATTCCAGCAGAGCCTTGTAAGAAACTCATTGATGGTTACCGGAAGCGGTTGGTCGCAGTTATTTTGGCTAAAGGCTGTGCAACCAAGTATTAGGCTGAGGGTGCCAATACTTTTGTCTGACCAATTTTTGGAGTTTTGTGTGAAATGATCAATGTTTTGCTTTTTGCTTCATTCTCTTTTGTGTTTTTTCATTTAACACAAATTAAATGAAGATAATGATACCAAAGAATTTGTGATTGCAATCATTTTCAGGAAGAAACTGAGTATTATCTGACAGAATTGCAGGGGTGTCAATACTTTTGGCCACAACTGTATGCAGCTCACTTCCTGCAGAATGTTATAATATACAGCTCATCCGCTGCAGAATATTATAATGGACAGCTCACTTCCTGCAGAATATTATAATATGCAGCTCACCTCATGCAGAATATTATAATATACAGCTCACCTCATGCAGAATATTATAATATACAGCTCATCTACTGCAGAATATTATAATATACAGCTCATCTACTGCAAAATATTATAATATAATACAGCTCACCTCATGCAGAATATTGTAATATACAGCTCACCTCATGCAGAATATTATAATATACAGCTCACCTCATGCAGAATATTGTAATATACAGCTCACCTGCTGCAGAATATTATAATATACAGCTCATCTACTGCAGAATATTATAATATACAGCTCACCTGCTGCAGAATATTATAATATACAGCTCATCTACTGCAGAATATTATAATATACAGCTCACCTCATGCAGAATATTGTAATATACAGCTCACCTCATGCAGAATATTATAATATACAGCTCAACTGCTGCAGAATATTATAATATACAGCTCACCTCATGCAGAATATTATAATATACAGCTCATCCACTGCAGAATATTATAATATACAGCTCATCTGCTGTTGAATATTATAATATACAGCTCACCTCATGCAGAATATTATAATATGCAGCTCACCTGCTGCAGAATATTATAATATACAGCTCACCTCATGCAGAATATTATAATATACAGCTCATCTACTGCAGAATATTATAATATACAGCTCACCTCATGCAGAATATTATAATATACAGCTCATCTACTGCAGAATATTATAATATACAGCTCACCTGCTGCAGAATATTATAATATACAGCTCATCTACTGCAGAATATTATAATATACAGCTCATCTACTGCAGAATATTATAAAATACAGCTCACCTCATGCAGAATATTATAATATACAGCTCACCTCATGCAGAATATTATAATATACAGCTCATCTACTGCAGAATATTATAATATACAGCTCACCTGCTGCAGAATATTATAATATACAGCTCATCTACTGCAGAATATTATAATATACAGCTCATCTACTGCAGAATATTATAATATACAGCTCACCTGCTACAGAATATTATAATATACAGCTCATCTACTGCAGAATATTATAATATACAGCTCATCTACTGCAGAATATTATAAAATACAGCTCACCTCATGCAGAATATTATAATATACAGCTCATCTACTGCAGAATATTATAATATACAGCTCATCTACTGCAGAATATTATAATATACAGCTAATCTACTGCAGAATATTATAATATACAGCTCATCTACTGCAGAATATTATAATATACAGCTCATCTACTGCAGAATATTATAAAATACAGCTCACCTCATGCATAATATTATAATATACAGCTCATCTACTGCATAATATTATAATATACAGCTCACCTCATGCAGAATATTATAATATACAGCTCACCTCATGCAGAATATTATAATATACAGCTCATCTACTGCAGAATATTATAGTATACAGCTCATCATAGTACACTGATTTCACTCAGAACTTCATTATAGAACTGATGTAAAACTGGGGCTGTATACATCAGCCAATAAATGTTCTGTTTACTCTTTTAAAAGAGGTTTTGCAGCAGCTGCAGTTTGTGTAAAGCCTGGTGCCCCAAGTTTGGCAAAATCTCACATTACGAAACCTCAGATACTTGGAATATGATTTATTTTTTCAATGATGACTGAGTTTCACCTGATATATAAATCCGACCTCTAAGTTTTGCAGCCACATAAAGCAAATTGGGCCTGGATTAGATGTTGGTCAATGACATCACAATAGGACGGAATTCTATGCATGACATCACAATGGGATCGTCTTGTTTAGGAGCCTCAGCGCTGAGGTCAGACCTCTCATTCCTGCCGCAGCTCTACACAGAGAGGAACACGACTCAGACCAGGAGGAGAAGCCATCATGAGATGTCACAAGCATCCGCTGGTCATGACCTTATCAGCCTCCATGTTGTGTGACACTTTTCTTCTAACTGGACTGAGGACATTTGTTGAAAAGTGGAGAACAATGATTAGGAATTCTACCTTCCAGAACAGGACATCAACTGTAGTAAAAGGTCAGTGTCTCAGAATAGAAAAACATAGAGGGAGATTTATGAAGGTCATCATGTCATACGCTCGTCTTAATCCAAAACTCTCCTGCCGTGAGGTGTACAAAATTAATTTGGCCGATCTGTAGGCCGTCTATGCACCAAAATGTACAAATTCCCCCAATTATGAGCTGGCCTAGATTTCAGCTACAATGGACACCAGTTATGTGGAGAAACTATTTATATGCAGGTATTCTGGAACATGCTTATAATATTTCCCAGTTCAAAGAACACAGGGATCCAAAAGGCAAAGGCCACATGACTGTGCGCTTTCTTAACCCCTTTACCCCCAAGGGTGGTTTGCACGTTAATGACCGGGCCAATTTTTACAATTCTGACCACTGTCCCTTTATGAGGTTATAACTCTGGAACGCTTCAATGGATCCTGGTGATTCTGACATTGTTTTCTCGTGACATATTGTACTTCATGACAATGGTAACAATTATTTGATAGTACCTGCGTTTATTTGTGAAAAAAACGGAAATTTGGCGAAAATTATGAAAATTTCGCAATTTTCCAACTTTGAATTTTTATGCAATTAAATCACAAAGATATGTCACACAAAATACTTAATAAGTAACATTTCCCACATGTCTACTTTACATCAGCACAATTTTGGAACCAAAATTTTTTTTTGTTAGGGAGTTATAAGGGTTAAAAGTTGACCAGCAATTTCTCATTTCTACAACACCATTTTATTTTAGGGACCACATCTCATTTGAAGTCATTTTGAGGGGTCTATATGATAGAAAATACCCAAGTGTGACACCATTCTAAAAACTACACCCCTCAAGGTGCTCAAAACCATATTCAAGAAGTTTATTAACCCTTCTGGTGCTTCACAGGAATTTTTTGAATGTTTAAATAAAAATGAACATTTAACTTTTTTTCACAAAAAATGTAATTCAGCTCCAATTTGTTTTATTTTACCAAGGGTAACAGGAGAAAATGGACCCCAAACATTGTTGTACAATTTGTCCTGAGTATGCCAATACCCCACATGTGGGGGTAAACCACTGTTTGGGCGCATGGCAGAGCTCGGAAGCGAAGGAGTGCCATTTGACTTTTCAATGCAAAATTGACTGGAATTGAGATGGGACGCCATGTTTCGTTTGGAGAGCCCCTGATGTGGCTAAACATTGAAACCCCCCACAAGTGACACCATTTTGGAAAGTAGACCCCCTAAGGAACTTATCTAGAGGTGTGGTGAGCACTTTGACCCAACAAGTGCTTCACAGAAGTTTATAATGTAGAACCGTAAAAATAAAAAATCATATTTTTTCACAAAAATTATATTTTCGCCCCCAATTTTTTATTTTCCCAAGGGTAAGAGAAGAAATTGGACCCCAAAAGTTGTTGTACAATTTGTCCTGAGTACGCTGATAGCCCATATGTGGGGGTAAACCACTGTTTGGGCGGATGGGAGAGCTCGGAAGGGAAGGAGCGCCGTTTGACTTTTCAATGCAAAATTGACAGGAATTGAGATGGGACGTCATGTTGCGTTTGAAGAGCCACTGATGTGCCTAAACATTGAAACCCCCCACAAGTGACACCATTTTGGAAAGTAGACCCCCTAAGGAACTTATCTAGAGGTGTGGTGAGCACTTTGACCCACCAAGTGCTTCACAGAAGTTTATAATGTAGAACCGTAAAAATAAAAAATCATATTTTTTCACAAAAATTATCTTTTTGCCCCCAATTTTTTATTTTCCCAAGGGTAAGAGAAGAAATTGGACCCCAAAAGTTGTTGTACAATTTGTCCTGAGTACGCGGATACCCCATATGTGGGGGTAAACCACTGTTTGGGTGGATGGGAGAGCTCGGAAGGGAAGGAGCGCCGTTTGACTTTTCAAAGCAAAATTGACAGGAATTGAGATGGGACGCCATGTTGCGTTTGAAGAGCCACTGATGTGCCTAAACATTGAAACCCCCCACAAATGACACCATTTTGGAAAGTAGACCCCCTAAGGAACTTTGTCCTGAGTGCGATGATACACCATATGTGGGGGGAACCACTGTTTGGGCACATGGGAGGGCTCAGAAGGGAAGGAGTGCCATTTGAATGCAGACTTAGATGGAATGGTCTGCAGGTGTCACATTGCGTTTGCAGAGCCCCTAATGTACCTAAACAGTAGAAACCCCCCACAAGTGACACCATTTTGGAAAGTAGACCCCCTTAGGAACTTATCTAGATGTGTGCTGAGCGCTTTGACCCACCAAGGGCTTCACAGAAGTTTATAATGGAGAGCCGTAAAAATAAAACAAAAATTTTTTCCCACAAAAATTATTTTTTAGCCCCCAGTTTTGTATTTTCCCGAGGGTAAAAGGAGAAATTCGACCCCACAATTTGTTGTCCAATTTGTCCTGAGTGCGCTGATACCCCATATGTGGGGGGGAACCACTGTTTGGGCGCATGGGAGGGCTCGGAAGGGAAGGAGCTCCATTTGGAATGAGGACTTAGATGGAATGGTCTGCAGGTGTCACATTGCATTTGCAGAGCCCCTAATGTACCTAAACAGTAGAAACCTCCCACAAGTGACACCATTTTGGAAACTAGACCCCCTAAGGAACTCATCTAGATGTGTTGTGATAGCTTTGAACCCCCAAGTGTTTCACTACAGTTTGTAACGCAGAGCCGTGAAAATTTAAAAAAAAAATCTTTCCCCCCAAAATTATTTTTTAGCCCACAGTTTTGTATTTTCCCGAGGGTAAGAGGAGAAATTCGACCCCAAAAGTTGTTGTCCAATTTGTCCTGAGTACGCTGATACCCCGTATGTTGGGGGAAACCAACGTTTGAGCGCATGGCAGAGCTCGGAAGGGAAGGAGCATCATTTGGAATGCAGACTTAGATGGAATGGTCTGCAGACGTCACATTGCGTTTGCAGAACCCCTAATGTACCTAAACAGTAGAAACCCCCACAAGTGACCCCATATTGGAAACTAGACCCCCCAGGGAACTAATCTAGATGTGTTGTGAGAACTTTGAACCCCCAAGTGTTTCACTACAGTTTATAACGCAGAGCCGTGAAAATAAAAAATCTTTTTTTTTCCCACAAAAAATATGTTTTAGCCCCGAGTTTTGTATTTTCCCAAGGGTAGCAGGAGAAATTGGACCCCAAAAGTTGTTGTCCTATTTGTCCTGAGTACGCTGATACCCCATATGTTGGGGTAAACCCCTGTTTGGGCACACGGGAGAGCTCGGAAGGGAAGAAGCACTGTTTTACTTTTTCAACGCAGAATTGGCTGGAATTGAGATCGGACGCCATGTCGCGTTTGGAGAGCCCCTGATGTGCCTAAACAGTGGAAACCCCCCAATTATAACTGAAACCCTAATCCAAACACATCCCTAACCCTAATCCCAACAGTAACCCTAACCACACCTCTAACCCTGACACACCCCTAACCCTAATCCCAACCCTATTCTCAACCGTAAATGTAATCTAAACCCTAACTGTAACTTTAGCCCCAACCCAAACTGTAGCCCTAGCCCTAACCCTAACCCTAGCCCTAACCCTAGCCCTAGCCCTAACCCTAACCCTAGCCCTAACCCTAGCCCTAACCCTAGCCCTAACCCTAGCCCTAACCCTAGCCCTAACTCTAACCCTAGCCCTAATGGGAAAATGGAAATAAATACATTTTTTTAATTTTTCCCTAACTAAGGGGGTGATGAAGGGGGGTTTGATTTACTTTTATAGCGGGTTTTTTAGCGGATTTTAATGATTGGCAGCCGTCACACACTGAAAGACGCTTTTTATTGCAAAAAATATTTTTTGCGTTACCACATTTTGAGAGCTATAATTTTTCTATATTCTGGTCCACAGAGTCATGTGAGGTCTTGGTTTTTGCGGGACGAGTTGATGTTTTTATTGGTAACATTTTCGGGCACGTGACATTTTTTGATCGCTTTTTATTCCGATTTTTGTGAGGCAGAATGACCAAAAACCAGCTATTCATGAATTTCTTTTGGGGGAGGCGTTTATACCGATCCGCGTTTGGTAAAATTGATGAAGCAGTTTTATTCTTCGGGTCAGTACGATTACAGCGACACCTCATTTATATCATTTTTTTATGTTTTGGCGCTTTTATACGATAAAAACTATTTTATAGAAAAAATAATTATTTTTGCATCGCTTTATTCTCAGGACTATAACTTTTTTATTTTTTTGCTGATGATGCTGTATGGTGGCTCGTTTTTTGCGGGACAAGATGACGTTTTCAGCGGTACCATGGTTAGTTATATCTGTCTTTTTGATCGCGTGTTATTCCACTTTTTGTTCGGCGGTATGATAATAAAGCGTTGTTTTTTGCCTCGTTTTTTTTTTTTTTTTCTTACGGTGTTTACTGAAGGGGTTAACTAGTGGGCCAGTTTTATAGGTCGGGCCGTTACGGACGCGGCGATACTAAATATGTGTACTTTTATTGTTTTTTTTTTTTTTTTTAGATAAAGAAATGTATTTATGGGAATAATATTTTTTTTTTTTTTCATTATTTTGGAATATTTTTTTTTATTTTTTTTTACACATTTGAAATTTTTTTTTTTAACTTTTTTACTTTGTCCCAGGGGGGGACATCACAGATCAGTGATCTGACAGTTTGCACAGCACTCTGTCAGATCACTGATCTGATAGGAGTGCAGGCTGCTTCACAGTGCCTGCTCTGAGCAGGCTCTGTGAAGCCACCTCCCTCCGTGCAGGACCCGGATCCGCGGCCATCTTGGATCCGGGGCTGGAGGGAGCAGGGAGGGAGGTGAGACCCTCGCAGCAACGCGATCACATCGCGTTGCTGCGGGGGGCTCAGGGAAGCCCGCAGGGAGCCCCCTCCCTGCGCGGTGCTTCCCTGTACCGCCGGCACATCGCGATCATCTTTGATCGCGGTGTGCCGGGGGTTAATGTGCCGGGGGCGGTCCGTGACCGCTCCTGGCACATAGTGCCGGATGTCAGCTGCGATAAACAGCTGACACCCGGCCGCGATCGGCGGCGCTCCCCCCGTGAGCGCTGCCGATCGCATATGACGTACTATTGCGTCCTTGGGAAGTAAAGCCCACCCCACATGGACGCAATAGTACGTCTAATGGCAGAAAGGGGTTAAAGGGGAACTGTTCTTTTATGTAACTTGTTAGAATGATCTGCTTTGTGTGTATGAGATACAACACTATTTCCGGTCAGTATATAACTTGTGTCTGCACCCCTCATCTGCTGCAGATTATTACTGTATAGATAATAATCACTTTTATTATAGAAAATATATATGTTCTCTTATAGTATATAATAAGTGTTGCAGCTACATATAGAAAACTGGGCCTTGATTAGATGTTGATCAATGACATCATAATAGGACGGAATTCTATGCATGACATCACAATGGGATCCTCTTGTTTAGGAGCCTCAGCGCTGAGGTCAGGCCTCTCATTCCTGCCGTAGATATCCACAGAGAGGAACACGACTCGGACCAGGAGGAGAAGCCATCATGAGATGTCATAAGTAGGCGCTGGTCATGACCTTATCAGCCTCCATGTTGTGTGACACTTTTCTTCTAACCGGACTGAGGACATTTGTTGAAAAGTGGAGAACAATGATTAGGAATCGTACTTTCCTGGGCAGGATATCAACCATAGTAACACAGGTCAGTGGCTCAAAATAGAAAAACAGAGAGGGGGATTTATAAGGTCAACATGTCATACACTCGTCTTAATCCAAAACTCTCCTGCTGTGAGGTGTACAAAATTAATTTGGCCCATCTGTAGACTGTCTATGCACCAAAATGTACAAATTCCCCCAATTATGAGCTGGCCTAGATTTCAGCTACAATGGACACCAGTTATGTGGAGAAACTATTTATAAGCAGGTATTCTGGAAAATACTTATAATACTTCCCAGTTCAAAGAACACAGGGGTCCCAAAGGCAAAGACAACGTCAATTTGCGCTTTCTTAACCCCTTAGTGACCGAGCCAAATTTTTGAAATCTGACCAGTGTCACTTTATGTGGTAATAACTCTGCAACGCTTCAACAAATCCCAGTGATTTTGAGATTGTTTTTTCGTGACACATTATACTTTATGATAATGGTAAATTTTGTTCAACTTTTTCTGTGTTTATTTATAAAAAATATCAAAAATTTGAGAAAAATGTTAAAAAATTAGCAATTTTCTAAATTTGAATGATTATCCCTTTAATCCAGATAGTCATACAACAGCAAACCATTAATAAATAACATTTCCCACATGTCTGCTTTACATCAGCACCATTTGTAAAATGTTATTTTATTTTGTTAGCATTTTAGGAGGTTTAAAAATGTAGCAGCAATTTTTCATTTTTTCAAAGAAATTTACAAAATTTATTTTTTTTAGGGACTTATCCATGTTTGAAGTGACTTTAGGGGTCCCATATATTGGGAAACCCACAAACGTGATACCATTTTAAAAACAGCACCCCTAAACATATTGAAAACTGCTGTCAGGTAGTTTATTAACCCTTCAGGTGCTTTACAGGAATTAATGCAAAGTGGTATGACAGAAATGAAAATGTGTATTTTTGCCACCTAAATGTCTCTAACTCCTAAACAGATTACTATAGCCGGCAGACTCTAAGGCCGCTATTTGGTCATGAATTACCATGGCAAACATCAGGACAACAAAATCATGATCTGCGGGCACCAATTGTGACAAAGAAGAAGCCCCCATACTCTGTTATCCATTTATAATGATGTAGTCACTATTGACAGCAGCATCTAAGGGGTTAAACAGATTTAGAAGGTGCAAATACTGATCGTGGCTGATGCAGCAAGTTGTCAGCTATAGTGTACAACCGACAGATGCTGGATTGTCATCTGTATGGGGAGGCTATTCTCTTATATCTCAGGTCAGTTAAAAGACGTATTGGCGGTCATTAAGGGGTTAAAGGGGAACTGTTCTTTTATGTAACTTGTTAGAATTATGCTTTGTGTGTATGAGATACAACACTATTTCCGATCAGTATATAACTTGTGTCCGCACTGGTTCTCTAGTTTTCCCCTCTGAAAGCTCTTTCTGTAATTTGCAATTGACTGTAAGCTTCTAGGAGGAGACTCACCAATATAATGTCTCCAATACACTAAATACACAGAAAAGATTTCCTTCTCTCTTTCCAGCTTTTGGCAGCACACAGACATGTTAATAGATCTGACCAGCAACCTGGGTGTTATAGAGCAAGAGGAGCTGATCAGATTTCTAGACATTTTTGTGGGAAACATTTCAGTAAAATTAGCATTTTATTCATTGAAATCCCTGATGTTTACATACAAATATCCCAGTGTGTGGTGCTAGTAGTGACTGACAGTCTTCCCTGTATGATGGTGCATGCAGAAACCGCTGTCAATCACTTGTAGGTCCGCCCCCTGGACATATGAGTCTGCTCAGCTTCTCTATATTATCATTTCGATAGATCACACTGCACGTACAACATGACAGGTTCCCTTTAACATGTAAGTGGCATTTGAGGTGAGCAGGCAGCAGGATGTCTGTGCTGCCTCTAGCTCCTCCCTCCTCCCCGCTCCATAGACAGGTCTGTGCTGCCTCTAGCTCCTCCCTCCTCCCCCGCTCCATAGACAGGTCTGTGCTGCCTCTAGCTCCTCCCTCCTCCCCCGCTCCATAGACAGGTCTGTGCTGCCTCTAGCTCCTCCCTCCTCCCCCGCTCCATAGACAGGTCTGTGCTGCCTCTAGCTCCTCCCTCCTCCCCGCTCCATAGACAGGTCTGTGCTGCCTCTAGCTCCTCCCTCCTCCCCGCTCCATAGACAGGTCTGTGCTGCCTCTAGCTCCTCCCTCCTCCCCGCTCCATAGACAGGTCTGTGCTGCCTCTAGCTCCTCCCTCCTCCCCGCTCCATAGACAGGTCTGTGCTGCCTCTAGCTCCTCCCTCCTCCCCGCTCCATAGACAGGTCTGTGCTGCCTCTAGCTCCTCCTTCCTCCCCGCTCCATAGACAGGTCTGTGCTGCCTCTAGCTCCTCCCTCCTCCCCGCTCCATAGACAGGTCTGTGCTGCCTCTAGCTCCTCCCTCCTC
Organism: Ranitomeya imitator; assembly: GCF_032444005.1. Lineage (NCBI taxonomy): Eukaryota > Metazoa > Chordata > Amphibia > Anura > Dendrobatidae > Ranitomeya > Ranitomeya imitator. The sequence continues at coordinate 623,023,413 of NC_091283.1, forward strand.
CCCGCTCCATAGACAGGTCTGTGCTGCCTCTAGCTCCTCCCTCCTCCCCGCTCCATAGACAGGTCTGTGCTGCCTCTAGCTCCTCCCTCCTCCCCGCTCCATAGACAGGTCTGTGCTGCCTCTAGCTCCTCCCTCCTTCCCGCTCCATAGACAGGTCTGTGCTGCCTCTAGCTCCTCCCTCCTCACCGCTCCATAGACAGGTCTGTGCTGCCTCTAGCTCCTCCCTCCTCCCCGCTCCATAGACAGGTCTGTGCTGCCTCTAGCTCCTCCCTCCTCCCCCGCTCCATAGACATGTCTGTGCTGCCTCTAGCTCCTCCCTCCTCCCCGCTCCATAGACAGGTCTGTGCTGCCTCTAGCTCCTCCCTCCTCCCCGCTCCATAGACAGGTCTGTGCTGCCTCTAGCTCCTCCCTCCTCCCCGCTCCATAGACAGGTCTGTGCTGCCTCTAGCTCCTCCCTCCTCCCCGCTCCATAGACAGGTCTGTGCTGCCTCTAGCTCCTCCCTCCTCCCCGCTCCATAGACAGGTCTGTGCTGCCTCTAGCTCCTCCCTCCTCCCCGCTCCATAGACAGGTCTGTGCTGCCTCTAGCTCCTCCCTCCTCCCCGCTCCATAGACAGGTCTGTGCTGCCTCTAGCTCCTCCCTCCTCCCCGCTCCATAGACAGGTCTGTGCTGCCTCTAGCTCCTCCCTCCTCCCCCGCTCCATAGACAGGTCTGTGCTGCCTCTAGATCCTCCCTCCTCCCCGCTCCATAGACAGGTCTGTGCTGCCTCTAGCTCCTCCCTCCTCCCCGCTCCATAGACAGGTCTGTGCTGCCTCTAGCTCCTCCCTCCTCCCCGCTCCATAGACAGGTCTGTGCTGCCTCTAGCTCCTCCCCCGCTCCATAGACAGGTCTGTGCTGCCTCTAGCTCCTCCCTCCTCCCCCGCTCCATAGACAGGTCTGTGCTGCCTCTAGCTCCTCCCTCCTCCCCCGCTCCATAGACATGTCTGTGCTGCCTCTAGCTCCTCCCTCCTCCCCGCTCCATAGACAGGTCTGTGCTGCCTCTAGCTCCTCCCTCCTCCCCCGCTCCATAGACAGGTCTGTGCTGCCTCTAGCTCCTCCCTCCTCCCCGCTCCATAGACAGGTCTGTGCTGCCTCTAGCTCCTCCCTCCTCCCCGCTCCATAGACAGGTCTGTGCTGCCTCTAGCTCCTCCCTCCTCCCCGCTCCATAGACAGGTCTGTGCTGCCTCTAGCTCCTCCCTCCTCCCCGCTCCATAGACAGGTCTGTGCTGCCTCTAGCTCCTCCCTCCTCCCCCGCTCCATAGACAGGTCTGTGCTGCCTCTAGCTCCTCCCTCCTCCCCGCTCCATAGACAGGTCTGTGCTGCCTCTAGCTCCTCCCTCCTTCATGCTCCATAGACAGGTCTGTGCTGCCTCTAGCTCCTCCCTCCTCCCCGCTCCATAGACAGGTCTGTGCTGCCTCTAGCTCCTCCCTCCTCCCCCGCTCCATAGACATGTCTGTGCTGCCTCTAGCTCCTCCCTCCTCCCCGCTCCATAGACAGGTCTGTGCTGCCTCTAGCTCCTCCCTCCTCCCCCGCTCCATAGACAGGTCTGTGCTGCCTCTAGCTCCTCCCTCCTCCCCGCTCCATAGACAGGTCTGTGCTGCCTCTAGCTCCTCCCTCCTCCCCGCTCCATAGACAGGTCTGTGCTGCCTCTAGCTCCTCCCTCCTCCCCGCTCCATAGACAGGTCTGTGCTGCCTCTAGCTCCTCCCTCCTCCCCGCTCCATAGACAGGTCTGTGCTGCCTCTAGCTCCTCCCTCCTCCCCCGCTCCATAGACAGGTCTGTGCTGCCTCTAGCTCCTCCCTCCTCCCCGCTCCATAGACAGGTCTGTGCTGCCTCTAGCTCCTCCCTCCTCCCCGCTCCATAGACAGGTCTGTGCTGCCTCTAGCTCCTCCCTCCTTCACGCTCCATAGACAGGTCTGTGCTGCCTCTAGCTCCTCCCTCCTCCCCGCTCCATAGACAGGTCTGTGCTGCCTCTAGCTCCTCCCTCCTCCCCGCTCCATAGACAGGTCTGTGCTGCCTCTAGCTCCTCCCTCCTCCCCGCTCCATAGACAGGTCTGTGCTGCCTCTAGCTCCTCCCTCCTCCCCGCTCCATAGACAGGTCTGTGCTGCCTCTAGCTCCTCCCTCCTCCCCCGCTCCATAGACAGGTCTGTGCTGCCTCTAGCTCCTCCCTCCTCCCCGCTCCATAGACAGGTCTGTGCTGCCTCTAGCTCCTCCCTCCTCCCCGCTCCATAGACAGGTCTGTGCTGCCTCTAGCTCCTCCCTCCTCCCCGCTCCATAGACAGGTCTGTGCTGCCTCTAGCTTCTCCCTCCTCCCCGCTCCATAGACAGGTCTGTGCTGCCTCTAGCTCCTCCCTCCTCCCCGCTCCATAGACAGGTCTGTGCTGCCTCTAGCTCCTCCCTCCTCCCCGCTCCATAGACAGGTCTGTGCTGCCTCTAGCTCCTCCCTCCTCCCCCGCTCCATAGACAGGTCTGTGCTGCCTCTAGCTCCTCCCTCCTCCCTGCTCCATAGACAGGTCTGTGCTGCCTCTAGCTCCTCCCTTCTCCCCCGCTCCATAGACATGTCTGTGCTGCCTCTAGCTCCTCCCTCCTCCCCGCTCCATAGACAGGTCTGTGCTGCCTCTAGCTCCTCCCTCCTCCCCGCTCCATAGACAGGTCTGTGCTGCCTCTAGCTCCTCCCTCCTCCCCGCTCCATAGACAGGTCTGTGCTGCCTCTAGCTCCTCCCTCCTCCCCGCTCCATAGACAGGTCTGTGCTGCCTCTAGCTCCTCCCTCCTCCCCGCTCCATAGACAGGTCTGTGCTGCCTCTAGCTCCTCCCTCCTCCCCCGCTCCATAGACAGGTCTGTGCTGCCTCTAGCTCCTCCCTCCTCCCCCGCTCCATAGACATGTCTGTGCTGCCTCTAGCTCCTCCCTCCTCCCCGCTCCATAGACAGGTCTGTGCTGCCTCTAGCTCCTCCCTCCTCCCCCGCTCCATAGACAGGTCTGTGCTGCCTCTAGCTCCTCCCTCCTCCCCCGCTCCATAGACAGGTCTGTGCTGCCTCTAGCTCCTCCCCCGCTCCATAGACAGGTCTGTGCTGCCTCTAGCTCCTCCCTCCTCCCCGCTCCATAGACAGGTCTGTGCTGCCTCTAGCTCCTCCCTCCTCCCCGCTCCATAGACATGTCTGTGCTGCCTCTAGCTCCTCCCTCCTCCCCGCTCCATAGACAGGTCTGTGCTGCCTCTAGCTCCTCCCTCCTCCCCGCTCCATAGACAGGTCTGTGCTGCCTCTAGCTCCTCCCTCCTCCCCGCTCCATAGACAGGTCTGTGCTGCCTCTAGCTCCTCCCTCCTCCCCGCTCCATAGACAGGTCTGTGCTGCCTCTAGCTCCTCCCTCCTCCCCGCTCCATAGACAGGTCTGTGCTGCCTCTAGCTCCTCCCTCCTCCCCCGCTCCATAGACAGGTCTGTGCTGCCTCTAGCTCCTCCCTCCTCCCCGCTCCATAGACAGGTCTGTGCTGCCTCTAGCTCCTCCCTCCTCCCCGCTCCATAGACAGGTCTGTGCTGCCTCTAGCTCCTCCCTCCTCCCCGCTCCATAGACAGGTCTGTGCTGCCTCTAGCTCCTCCCTCCTCCCCGCTCCATAGACAGGTCTGTGCTGCCTCTAGCTCCTCCCTCCTCCCCGCTCCATAGACAGGTCTGTGCTGCCTCTAGCTCCTCCCTCCTCCCCGCTCCATAGACAGGTCTGTGCTGCCTCTAGCTCCTCCCTCCTCCCCGCTCCATAGACAGGTCTGTGCTGCCTCTAGCTCCTCCCTCCTCCCCCGCTCCATAGACAGGTCTGTGCTGCCTCTAGCTCCTCCCTCCTCCCTGCTCCATAGACAGGTCTGTGCTGCCTCTAGCTCCTCCCTCCTCCCCGCTCCATAGACAGGTCTGTGCTGCCTCTAGCTCCTCCCTCCTCCCCCGCTCCATAGACAGGTCTGTGCTGCCTCTAGCTCCTCCCTCCTCCCCGCTCCATAGACAGGTCTGTGCTGCCTCTAGCTCCTCCCTCCTCCCCGCTCCATAGACAGGTCTGTGCTGCCTCTAGCTCCTCCCTCCTTCACGCTCCATAGACAGGTCTGTGCTGCCTCTAGCTCCTCCCTCCTCCCCGCTCCATAGACAGGTCTGTGCTGCCTCTAGCTCCTCCCTCCTCCCCGCTCCATAGACAGGTCTGTGCTGCCTCTAGCTCCTCCCTCCTCCCCGCTCCATAGACAGGTCTGTGCTGCCTCTAGCTCCTCCCTCCTCCCCGCTCCATAGACAGGTCTGTGCTGCCTCTAGCTCCTCCCTCCTCCCCCGCTCCATAGACAGGTCTGTGCTGCCTCTAGCTCCTCCCTCCTCCCCGCTCCATAGACAGGTCTGTGCTGCCTCTAGCTCCTCCCTCCTCCCCGCTCCATAGACAGGTCTGTGCTGCCTCTAGCTCCTCCCTCCTCCCCGCTCCATAGACAGGTCTGTGCTGCCTCTAGCTCCTCCCTCCTCCCCGCTCCATAGACAGGTCTGTGCTGCCTCTAGCTCCTCCCTCCTCCCCGCTCCATAGACAGGTCTGTGCTGCCTCTAGCTCCTCCCTCCTCCCTGCTCCATAGACAGGTCTGTGCTGCCTCTAGCTCCTCCCTCCTCCCCCGCTCCATAGACAGGTCTGTGCTGCCTCTAGCTCCTCCCTCCTCCCTGCTCCATAGACAGGTCTGTGCTGCCTCTAGCTCCTCCCTCCTCCCCCGCTCCATAGACATGTCTGTGCTGCCTCTAGCTCCTCCCTCCTCCCCGCTCCATAGACAGGTCTGTGCTGCCTCTAGCTCCTCCCTCCTCCCCGCTCCATAGACAGGTCTGTGCTGCCTCTAGCTCCTCCCTCCTCCCCGCTCCATAGACAGGTCTGTGCTGCCTCTAGCTCCTCCCTCCTCCCCGCTCCATAGACAGGTCTGTGCTGCCTCTAGCTCCTCCCTCCTCCCCCGCTCCATAGACAGGTCTGTGCTGCCTCTAGCTCCTCCCTCCTCCCCCGCTCCATAGACATGTCTGTGCTGCCTCTAGCTCCTCCCTCCTCCCCGCTCCATAGACAGGTCTGTGCTGCCTCTAGCTCCTCCCTCCTCCCCCGCTCCATAGACAGGTCTGTGCTGCCTCTAGCTCCTCCCTCCTCCCCCGCTCCATAGACAGGTCTGTGCTGCCTCTAGCTCCTCCCCCGCTCCATAGACAGGTCTGTGCTGCCTCTAGCTCCTCCCTCCTCCCCGCTCCATAGACAGGTCTGTGCTGCCTCTAGCTCCTCCCTCCTCCCCGCTCCATAGACATGTCTGTGCTGCCTCTAGCTCCTCCCTCCTCCCCGCTCCATAGACAGGTCTGTGCTGCCTCTAGCTCCTCCCTCCTCCCCGCTCCATAGACAGGTCTGTGCTGCCTCTAGCTCCTCCCTCCTCCCCGCTCCATAGACAGGTCTGTGCTGCCTCTAGCTCCTCCCTCCTCCCCGCTCCATAGACAGGTCTGTGCTGCCTCTAGCTCCTCCCTCCTCCCCGCTCCATAGACAGGTCTGTGCTGCCTCTAGCTCCTCCCTCCTCCCCCGCTCCATAGACAGGTCTGTGCTGCCTCTAGCTCCTCCCTCCTCCCCGCTCCATAGACAGGTCTGTGCTGCCTCTAGCTCCTCCCTCCTCCCCACTCCATAGACAGGTCTGTGCTGCCTCTAGCTCCTCCCTCCTCCCCGCTCCATAGACAGGTCTGTGCTGCCTCTAGCTCCTCCCTCCTCCCCGCTCCATAGACAGGTCTGTGCTGCCTCTAGCTCCTCCCTCCTCCCCGCTCCATAGAGAGGTCTGTGCTGCCTCTAGCTCCTCCCTCCTCCCCGCTCCATAGACAGGTCTGTGCTGCCTCTAGCTCCTCCCTCCTCCCCCGCTCCATAGACAGGTCTGTGCTGCCTCTAGCTCCTCCCTCCTCCCTGCTCCATAGACAGGTCTGTGCTGCCTCTAGCTCCTCCCTCCTTCCCGCTCCATAGACAGGTCTGTGCTGCCTCTAGCTCCTCCCTCCTCACCGCTCCATAGACAGGTCTGTGCTGCCTCTAGCTCCTCCCTCCTCCCCGCTCCATAGACAGGTCTGTGCTGCCTCTAGCTCCTCCCTCCTCCCCCGCTCCATAGACAGGTCTGTGCTGCCTCTAGCTCCTCCCTCCTCCCCGCTCCATAGACATGTCTGTGCTGCCTCTAGCTCCTCCCTCCTCCCCGCTCCATAGACAGGTCTGTGCTGCCTCTAGCTCCTCCCTCCTCCCCGCTCCATAGACAGGTCTGTGCTGCCTCTAGCTCCTCCCTCCTCCCCGCTCCATAGACAGGTCTGTGCTGCCTCTAGCTCCTCCCTCCTCCCCGCTCCATAGACAGGTCTGTGCTGCCTCTAGCTCCTCCCTCCTCCCCCGCTCCATAGACAGGTCTGTGCTGCCTCTAGCTCCTCCCTCCTCCCCCGCTCCATAGACAGGTCTGTGCTGCCTCTAGCTCCTCCCTCCTCCCCGCTCCATAGACAGGTCTGTGCTGCCTCTAGCTCCTCCCTCCTCCCCCGCTCCATAGACAGGTCTGTGCTGCCTCTAGCTCCTCCCTCCTCCCTGCTCCATAGACAGGTCTGTGCTGCCTCTAGCTCCTGCCTCCTTCCCGCTCCATAGACAGGTCTGTGCTGCCTCTAGCTCCTGCCTCCTTCCCGCTCCATAGACAGGTCTGTGCTGCCTCTAGCTCCTCCCTCCTCCCCGCTCCATAGACAGGTCTGTGCTGCCTCTAGCTCCTCCCTCCTCCCCGCTCCATAGACAGGTCTGTGCTGCCTCTAGCTCCTCCCTCCTCCCCGCTCCATAGACAGGTCTGTGCTGCCTCTAGCTCCTCCCTCCTCCCCCGCTCCATAGACAGGTCTGTGCTGCCTCTAGCTCCTCCCTCCTCCCCGCTCCATAGACAGGTCTGTGCTGCCTCTAGCTCCTCCCTCCTCCCCCGCTCCATAGACATGTCTGTGCTGCCTCTAGCTCCTCCCTCCTCCCCGCTCCATAGACATGTCTGTGCTGCCTCTAGCTCCTCCCTCCTCCCCCGCTCCATAGACAGGTCTGTGCTGCCTCTAGCTCCTCCCTCCTCCCCGCTCCATAGACAGGTCTGTGCTGCCTCTAGCTCCTCCCTCCTCCCCGCTCCATAGACAGGTCTGTGCTGCCTCTAGCTCCTCCCTCCTCCCCGCTCCATAGACAGGTCTGTGCTGCCTCTAGCTCCTCCCTCCTCCCCGCTCCATAGACAGGTCTGTGCTGCCTCTAGCTCCTCCCTCCTCCCCCGCTCCATAGACAGGTCTGTGCTGCCTCTAGCTCCTCCCTCCTCCCCGCTCCATAGAGTCTCATGAGCAGCAACGGTTATCTCATTGGTTATTAACATGGAAATCTGTATTCACTGAATAAAGATTTTACCTGTAAACTCGGAGTGAAAGAGAAATCCAGAAGGCGAAAGAAATAGATTTTTCTATTGGATATATGAAGATCCACAATATTATGTTACACCGCTCATCTGCTGCAGATTATTACTGTATAGATAATAATCACTTTTATTATATAAAATTTATATTTTATCTTATAGTATATGTGTTGCAGCTACATATAGAAAAGTGAGCCTTGATTGGATGTCAATCAATGACATCACAATGGGATGGAATTCTATCCATGACATCACATTCCTGCCGCAGCTCTACACAGAGAGGAACATGACTCAGACCAGGAGGAGAAGCCATCATGAGATGTCACAGGCGTCCTGATCAGCACAAGCAGCCGCTGGTCATGACCTTATCGGCCTCCATGTTGTTTGGCACATTTCTTCTAACCGGACTGAAGACATTTGTTAAAAAGTGGAGAACAATGATTAGGAATTCTACCTTCCAGGACAGAACATCAACCATAGTAACACAGGTCAGTGGCACAGAGAAAAACATAGAGGGAGGTTTATGAAGATCGACATGTTTTACCCTTGTCTTAAACTAAAGTATAAAATTAAGCTGCCGTGAGGTGTGAAAAATTAATTTGACCTATCTGTAGACCGTCTATGCACCAAAATGTACACATTCCCCCAGTTATGAGCTGGTCTAGATTTCAGCTACAATAGACACCAGTTATGTGGAAAACCTATTTAAAGGGAAGGTACCGCGTTTGTAGGTCATTTATAAATCACTGTAATGTAGCATAACATGCTGCTATAAGCAAGTTTGAAATGCATGTGAAACAGATTTCATGTGTTTTATGAGTTTAAAGAATGCACTGGGGGCTGACATCTTGGTTTTGCAGCAGTAGCACGTCACTATCTGTGTCAGATTACGGCACCCCATGGACATAGGAGATAATAGACCGGCGCTGACCCTATCTGTAACATTGCAGCAGCGTTAGCAGTGAGCTGGGCACGCCTCTGTGGGCTGCACAACTCACTGCCGTAGGTGTGACTAGCTGCCATTTTATTATAGCCCTGTGCTATCTGCCGAGCTCCACTTACTCTCTATCACAGGACAGAAGAAGTGCTCACTGCTCCTCTGTACTCCAGGCAGGCTCGTCCTGGGCACAGTGGGCAGACATCCTCTGCTCTCACAGGCTGCCCTGTGTGCTTCTCCTGCTGTGTCTCCCCCTGCCCCTCACACACAGTCCCTGTGATCTCCAGTAAGCTGCACTCACAGCCTGCAGAGTGGGAGGTGACACCTGGAGAGAAAGAGCAGGGCAGCTGACAGGACAGGGATTAAGGTGGGGGAAGGGGGATGGCAAGAATGTTATTCACAAAAAATGCTGCTGAGTCCACTGTGTTCTGCTCCTCTGTAAACAAGCTGTGCCTCTGATGCAGTAACTGCTGGTGATAGCAGGTCACAGGGCAGTCACACACAAAATGGTGCTGCCCTGTGATGCTGCTCTTCATTCTGCCCCAGGGATATTAGACCACCCAAAAGGGGAGGGAAATGGTGATGTCAGCAGTTACTGCCCCAATTTTGCTGCTAGCAGGAAAGCTGCTAAATCTTACTATAGCTGCTTGAGGTCTAAAACGGAAAATGCTCCCCCTAGTGGTAAATATGTATATTTGTAGAAAAATATATAATATTTTTCATATAGAAATGTTTGCAAACAGTGCAAACATTGCATTAATACATTTTAATTACTATTTTAAGCTTAATTTCACAAAAAAACAAAATACAAGAAAACTGTTGGCACCTTCCCTTTAAAAGTTGATGTCTGAAAGATATTTACAATGCTGCGTTCCCACCAAGGGCTTTTGGTGAGGTTTTTATGTTGCAGCTTTTTGGCACCATTTCTGCACCTTTTGAGTAAATTAGGACACTTGCTTTTTACATTGCATTTTTAGAGCTTTTTTCCATGTAGTTTTTTTGCATTTTTGACTGCATTTTTTGTGTCTTGTTGGTCTGCTATGCCTTAAATCAAGCTGCCCTGCTTTTGATACTTCCTGGTATTTGGCATTGATTTGCAGATTTCATGAGATTTTGGTCACGAAAACCTCAAAATGCCTGTGTGTTTTTTTCACCTGTGGATTTTCCACATCTAACGCATGTCTATGGGGAAAATCTTCACTTGAAAGCTTAACAGCAAGAGAAATTGACATGTTGCGGATTTGAAACACGCACCGCAGGTCAGTTTACGCTTAGTGAAACAACTCAATAAATATAATCTCATCCACTTTTCTAAAACATTTTTCACTCATCGAAAATATGCAGTATCAACAACTCACCAAAAACTCATCTTGGGAACAAAGCCTAAGGCTACCAAGTTCAAATAACACAGAGACCAAAAAGGCAAATACAACATCAGAGTGAGCTTTCTTAAAGGCAAACTAAACTTTTAAGTACTGTATTTTTTGGATTGTAAGACTCACTTTTTCTCTCCAAATTTGGGAGGTGAATGGGGGTGCATTTTATATTCCAAAATGAGCTTACTGGGTGGGGGGCTGCTGCTGTGCTGCAGGGTGACAGAGGATCTCGTCTCTCAAAAACTCAATCTATGCATACACTGCCTCTGGTGGCCATTTTCTCAAAGCCCACTGCAGGTAAATATAACGGAAAGGGGACTCCACTCATCAGCACTGATGTCTTATGAGAGCCCAGTATCCACAGCATTGCCCCACTCCTGGTCTTTGTTAGAGTGGCCTGCAGCAATTTGGTCCATACAATATCCTCGGGACAGATATAAATAGTCAATGGCCAATGCAGTCATGTACCGTAGTATCATCAGTGGTGCAGCCAGGAATTGACGGTAGCTGTAACCTGTGTATGGTCAGCTCAAACGTCCTGCTAAACTTTCCAACTATGAGTAGGAATATTAGATCGGCAGTATGCTAGCAGCAGGGAGTTTTCAGGTAAATACTAGATATTTTTGTGAGTTTGACAAATTCTCTGCTTCAAGTTCAGTTTTTAAAAATTGTTAACTGCATCTTTAAAAACAAGAGGTTTAACATATACTCTTACCAGTATCAAGTGCAAGGCTGGATGAGTCCATTTAGCGCAATTTATATTGATATGATCTTTCCCAAATTATGAGCAAAAGGATTAACCATTTTTGACTAATATGGCAAAAACACACACTTCTCTTGGTGATGGAAAGGACAGCTAGAGGGGTTATGGAGGAGGCTGTTAATTTTTACATGTTTTTTCTAAGTGAACCCAATCTATTTGCTCACAATTTAGGAAATGTAGCTGAGAACTAAAGGTAATACATGCCTTTTTAGAAAGCAGTGTAATGGGTGAAAATAAAATAAGAAAGGTAGTGAAATGTAATATTCAAGGTATATTCAGTAAACTTTTTTAAGTTTTTAAGTCCGATGTAGGTCTACATGTTCTAATCATGAATATCTAAAGCTGATATGTTAACCATGTTTTTTACTCATATAATAGTATTGTGTTATTGAATGTGATATGCCTGACCAATGTTCTGTACATAAGTTATAGGTACATTTTTTAAGTAATTGTCCGGGATTTGTGAAAAAAATGTACAAAGACTAGTGAATAATGATAAATTATTACTTATATTATAAATAACCCATGATTCTAATGCTGCCACACCGGTAATACCATCAGCCTTTGTTCAGTGGCCTGCAGCAATAATGTTCTGTGCAGAAATTATAGATACATTTTTAGTTGTTTAAGATTTTTAAGTAATGGACACAGAGAAGAGAATACTCAAAATGATTGATTATCCTGTAAATCCCAATGAAAATTCCAGTGCTTCCAGCTCAGTTGTCCTGCTGGTCCTTCTTAGAGTGGCCTGCAGATATTAGGTCCCAACAATATCCTCGGGACAGATATAGTCAATGGCCAATGCAGTCATGTAACTGTAGTATCATCAGCGGTGCAGCCAGGAATTGACGGTTGCTGTAACCTGTGTATGGTCAGCTCAAAAGTCCTGCAAAACTGTTTCCAACTATGAGCAGGAATATTAGATCAGCAGTATGCTAGCGGCAAGGAGTTTTCAGGTAAATACTAGATATTTTGTGAGTTTGACAAATTCCCTGCTTCAAGTTCAGTTTTTAAAAAGTGTTAACTATATATTTAAAAACAATAGATTTAATATATACTCTTACCAGTATTCAGTGCAAGGCTGGATGAGTCAATTTAGTGAAATTTACATTAATATGATCTTTCCCAAATTATGAGCAGATGGATTAACCATTTTCGTCTAAGATGGCAAAAACACACATCTCTCTTGGTGATGGAAAGGACAGCTACAGGGGTTATGGAGGAGGCTGTTATTTTTTTTAGATTTTTTTCTAAGTGTACCTAATCTATTTGCTCACAATTTAGGAAATGTAGCTGAAAACTAAAGTTAATACATGCCTTTTTATAAAGCAGTGTAATGGGTGAAAATAAAATAAGAAATGTAGAGAAATGTAATATTCAAGGTACCGTATATACTCGAGCCGTATATACTCGAGTATAAGCCGAGATTTTCAGCCCAAATTTTTGGGCTGAAAGTGCCCCTCTCGGCTTATACTCGAGTCAAGGTGGGTGGCAGGGTCGGCGGGTGAAGGGGAGAGGGCGCTGAGGCATACTTACCTAGTCCGGGCGCTCCTGGTGCTCCCCGCCTGTCCCACAGTCTTCGGTGCTAAAGTTCTTCCCCTGTTCAGCGGTCACGTTGGACCGCTCATTAGAGAAATGAATAGGCGGCTCCACCTCCCATAGGGGTGGAGCCGCCTATTCATTTCTCTAATCAGCGGTAACGGTGACCGCTGATAGAGGAAGAGGCTGCAGCACCGAAGACCAGCTGTTCGGAAGAAGGAGCCGGACGCCGGGACCAGGCAAGTATGTCATATTTACCTATCCCTGTTCCACACGCCGGGCGCCGCTCCATCTTCCCGGCGTCTATCTCCGTTCTGACTGTGCAGGTCAGAGGGTGCGATGACGCATATAGTGTGCGCGGCGCCCTCTGCCTGATCAGTCAGTGCGGTGAGACACCGGGACCGGATGCTGGGAGCTGCAAGCAAGAGAGGTGAGTATGGCTTTTTTTTTTTTATTGCAGCAGCAGCAATGGCACAGATTTATGTGGAGCATCTATGGGGAAATATGAACGGTGCAGAGCACTATATGGGGCACAGCTATGGGGAAATATGAACTGTGCAGAGCACTATATGGCAGAGCTATGGGGAAATATGAACGGTGCAGAGCACTATATGGCAGCTATGGGGAAATATGAACGGTGCAAGCACTATATGGCAGAGCTATGGGGAAATATGAACGGTGCAGAGCACTATATGGCAGAGCTATGGGGAAATATGAACGGTGCAGAGCACTATATGGCACAGCTATGGGGAAATATGAACGGTGCAGAGCACTATATGGCACAGCTATGGGGAAATATGAACGGTGCAGAGCACTATATGGCACAGCTATGGGGAAATATGAACGGTGCAGAGCACTATATGGCACAGCTATGGGGAAATAATGAACGGTGCAGAGCACTATATAGCACAGCTATGGGGCAATAATGAATGGTGCAGAGCACTATATGGCACAGCTATGGGGCAATAATGAACGGTGCAGAGCACTATATGGCAGAGCTATGGGGAAATATGAACAGTGCAGAGCACTATATGGGGCACAGCTATGGGGCAATAATGAACGGTGCAGAGCACTATATGGCAGCTATGGGGAAATATGAACGGTGCAGAGCACTATATGGCACAGCTATGGGGAAATATGAACGGTGCAGAGCACTATATGGCAGCTATGGGGAAATATGAACGGTGCAGAGCACTATATGGCACATCTATGGGACAATAATGAACGGTGCAGAGCACTATATGGCACAGCTATGGGGAAATAATGAATGGTGCAGAGCACTATATGGCACAGCTATGGGGAAATAATGAACGGTGCAGAGCACTATATGGCACAGCTATGGGGAAATAATGATCTATTTTTATTTTTGAAATTCACCGGTAAATGCTGCATTTCCACCCTAGGCTTATTCTCGAGTCAATAAGTTTTCCCAGTTTTTTGTGGCAAACTTAGGGGGGTCGGCTTATACTCGGGTCGGCTTATACTCGAGTATATACGGTATATTCAGTAAACTTTTTTAACCTTTTAAGTCCGATGTAGGTGTACATGTTTTAATCATGAATATCTAAAGCTGATATGTTAACCATGTTTTTTACTCATATAATAGTATTGTGTTATTGAATGTGATATGCCTGACCAATGTTCTGTACATAAGTTATAGGTACATTTTTTAAGTAATTGTCCGGGATTTGTGAAAAAAATGTACAAAGACTAGTGAATAATGAAAAATTATTACTTATAAATAACCCATGATTCTAATGCTGCCACACCGGTAATACCATCAGCCTTTGATCAGTGGCCTGCAGCAGTAATGATCTGTGCAGAAATTATAGATACATTTTAAGTTGTTTAAGATTTTTAAGAAATGGACACAGAGAAGGAATACTCAAAATGATTACTTATCTTGTAAATCCCAATGAAAATTCCAGTGCTTCCAGCTCAGTTGTCCTGCTGGTCCTTGTTAGAGTGGCCTGCAGATATTAGGTCCCAACAATATCCTCGGGACAGATATAGTCAATGGCCAATGCAGTCATGTAACTGTAGTATCATCAGCGGTGCAGCCAGGAATTGACGGTTGCTGTAACCTGTGTATGGTCAGCTCAAAAGTCCTGCAAAACTGTTTCCAACTATGAGCAGGAATATTAGATCAGCAGTATGCTAGCGGCAAGGAGTTTTCAGGTAACTACTAGATATTTTGTGAGTTTGACAAATTCCCTGCTTCAAGTTCAGTTTTTAAAAAGTGTTAACTGCATCTTTAAAAACAATAGATTTAATATATACTCTTACCAGTATTCAGTGCAAGGCTGGATGAGTCAATTTAGCGAACTTTACATTAATATGATCTTTCCCAAATTATAAGCAAATGGATTAACCATTTTGTCTAAGATGGCAAAAACACACATCTCTCTTTGTGATGGAAAGGACAGCTAGAGGAGTTATGGAGGAGGCTGTTATTTTTTAGATTTTGTTTCTAAGTGTACCTAATCTATTTGCTCACAATTTAGGAAATGTAGCTGAGAACTAAAGTTAATACATGCCTTTTAATAAAGCAGTTTAATGGGTGAAAATAAAATAAGAAATGTAATGAAATGTAATATTCAAGGTATATTCAGTAAACTTTGTTAAGCTTTTAAGTCCGATGTAGGTGTACATGTTTTAATCATGAATATCTAAAGCTGATATGTTAACCATGTTTTTTACTCATACAGTTATATGAAAAAGTTTGGGCACCCCTATTAATCTTAAGCTTAATGTTTTATAAAAATTGTTTTTTTTCTAACAGCTATTTCAGTTTCATATATCTAATAATTGTTGGACACAGTAATGTTTCTGCCTTGAAATGAGGTTTATTGTACTAACAGAAAATGTGCAATCTGCATTCAAACAAAATTTGACAGGTGCACAAGTATGGGCACCCTTATCATTTTCTTGTTTTAAATACTCCTACCTACTTTTTACTGGCTTACTAAAGCACTTTTTTTGGTTTTAGAACCTCATTGAGCTTTGAACTTTATAGCCAGGTGTATGCAATCATGAGAAAAGCTACTTAACTCCTTTACCCCCAAGGGTGGTTTGCACGTTATGGACCGGGCCAATTTTTACAATTCTGACCACTGTCCCTTTATGAGGTTATAACTCTGGGACGCTTCAACAGATCCCGGTGATTATGACATTGTTTTCTCGTGACATATTGTACTTCATGATAGTTGTAAAATTTCTTTGATATTACCTGCGTTTATTTGTGAAAAAAAACAGAAATTTGGCGAAAATTTTGAAAATTTCGCAATTTTCCAACTTTGAATTTTTATGCAATTAAATCAGAGATATGTCACACAAAATACTTAATAAGTAACATTTACCACATGTCTACTTTACATCAGCACAATTTTGGAACCCCAATTTTTTTTTGTTAGGGAGTTATAAGGGTTAAAAGTTGACCAGCAATTTCTCATTTTTACAACACCATTTTTTTTTTAGGGACCACATCTCATTTGAAGTCATTTTGAGGGGTCTATATGATAGAAAATACCCAAGTGTGACACCATTCTAAAAACTGCACCCCTCATGGTGCTCAAAATCACATTCAAGAAGTTTATTAACCCTTCAGTTGTTTCACAGGAACTTTTGGAATGTTTAAATAAAAATGAACAATTAACTTTTTTCCGCAAAAAATTTACTTCAGCTCCAATTTGTTTTATTTTACCAAGGGTAACAGGAGAAAACGGACCCAAAACATTGTTGTACAAATTGTCCTGAGTACGCCGATACCCCACATGTGGGGGTAAACCACTGTTTGGGCGCATAACAGAGCTCGGAAGCAAAGGAGCGCCATTTGACTTTTCAATGCAAAATTGACTGGAATTGAGATGGGACGCCATGTTGCGTTTGGAGAGCCACTGATGTGCCTAAACATTGAAACCCCCCACAAGTGACACCATTTTGGAAAGTAGACCCCCTAAGGAACTTATCTAGAGGTGTGGTGAGCACTTTGACCCACCAAGTGCTTCACAGAAGTTTAGAATGCAGAACCGTAAAAATAATCGTTTTTTTCACAAAAATTATCTTTTCGCCCCCAATTTTTTATTTTCCCAAGGGTAAGAGAAGAAATTGGATCCCAAAAGTTGTTGTACAATTTGTCCTGAGTACGCTGATATCCCATATGTGGGGGTAAACCACTGTTTGGGTACATGGGAGAGCTCGGAAGGGAAGGAGCGCCGTTTGACTTTTCAATGCAAAATTGACAGGAATTGAGATGGGACACCATGTTGCGTTTGGAGAGCCACTGATGTGCCTAAACATTGAAACCCCCCACAAGTGACACCATTTTGGAAAGTAGACCCACTAAGGAACTTATCTAGATGTGTGGTGAGCACTTTGACCCACCAACGGCTTCACAGAAGTTTATAATGCAGAGCCGTAAAAATAAAACAAAAATGTTTTCCCACAAAAATTATTTTTTAGCCCCCAGTTTTGTATTTTTCCAAGGTTAACAGGAGAAATTGGACCGTAAATATTGTTGTCCAATTTGTCCTGAGTACGCTGATAACCGATATGTTGGGGAAACCACCGTTTGAGCGCATGGCACAGCTCGGATGGGAAGGAGCATCATTTGGAATGCAGACTTAGATGGATTGGTCTGCAGGCGTCTCATTGAGTTTGCAGAGCCCCATATGTACCTAAACAGTAGAACCCCCCACAAGTGACCCCATATTGGAAACTAGACCCCCCAAGGAACTTATGTAGATGTGTTGTGAGAACTTTGAACCCCCAAGTGTTTCACTACAGTTTATAACGCAGAGCCATGAAGATAAAAAAAAAAATTTCCCCCCAAAATTATTTTTTAGCCCCTAGTTTTGTATTTTCCCGAGGGTAACAGGAGAAATTGGACCCCAAAAGTTGTTGTCCAATTTGTCCTGAGTATGCTGATACCACATATGTGGGGGGGAACCACCGTTTGGGCGCATGGGAGGGCTCGGAAGGGAAGGAGCGCCATTTGGAATGCAGACTTAGATGGAATGGTCTGCAGGTGTCACATTGCGTTTGCAGAGCCCCTAATGTACCTAAACAGTAGAACCCCCCAAGTGACCCTATATTGGAAACTAGACACCCCAAGGAACTTATCTAGATATGTTGTGAGAACTTTGAACCCCCAAGTGTTTCACTACAGTTTATAACGCAGAGCCGTGAAAATAAAAAATCCTTTTTTTTCCCACAAAAATTATTTGTTAGCCCCCAGTTTTGTATTTTCCCAAGGGTAACAGGATAAATTGGACCCCAAAAGTTGTTGTCCAATTTGTCCTGAGTACGCTGATACCCGATATGTTGGGGTAAACCCCTGTTTGGGCACACGGGAGAGCTCGGAAGGGAAGGAGCACTGTTTTGCTTTTTCTACGCAGAATTGGCTGGAATTGATATCGGACGCCATGTCGCGTTTGGAGAGCCCCTGATGTGCCTAAACAGTGGAAACCCCCCAATTATAACTGAAACCCTAATCCAAACACACCCCTAACCCTAATCCCAACGGTAACCCTAACCACACTTCTAACCCAGACACACCCCTAACCCTAATCCCAACCCTATTCCCAACTGTAAATATAATCCAAACCCTAACCCTAACTTTAGCCCCAACCCTGACTGTAGCCTTAACTCTAGCCCCAACCCTAGCCCTAACCCTAGCCCTAACCCTAGCCCCAGCCCTAGCCCCAACTCTAACCCTAGCCCTAACCCTAATGGGAAAATGGAAATGAATACATTTTTTAAATTTTTTAATTTTTCCCTAACTAAGGGGGTGATGAAGGGGGGTTTAATTTACTTTTATAGCGGGTTTGTTAGCGGATTTTTATGATTGGCAGCCGTCACACACTGAAAGATGCTTTTTATTGCAAAAAATATTTTTTGCGTTACCACATTTTGAGCGCTATAATTTTTCCATATTTGGGTCCACAGAGTCATGTGAGGTCTTGTTTTTTGCAGGACGAGTTGACGTTTTTATTGGTAACATTTTCGGGCACGTGACAATTTTTGATCGCTTTTTATTCCGATTTTTGTGAGGCAGAATGACCAAAAACCAGCTATTCATGAATTTCTTTTGGGGGAGGCGTTTATACCGTTCCGCGTTTGGTAAAATTGATAAACAGTTTTATTCTTCGGGTCAGTACGATTACAGCGATACCTCATTTATATCATTTTTTTATGTTTTGGCGCTTTTATACGATAAAAACTATTTTATAGAAAAAATAATTATTTTTGCATTCCTTTATTCTGAGGACTATAACTTTTTTTTATGTTTTTGCTGATGATGCTGTATGGCGGCTCGTTTTTTGCGGAACAAGATGATGTTTTCAGCGGTACCATTGTTATTTATATCTGTCTTTTTGATCGCGTGTTATTCCACTTTTTGTTCGGCAGTATAATAATAAAGCGTTTTTTGCCTCGTTTTTTTTTTTTCTTACGGTGTTTACTGAAGGGGTTAACTAGTGGGCCAGTTTTATAGGTTGGGTCGTTACGGACGCAGCGATACTAAATATGTGTACTTTTATTGTTTGTTTTTTTATTTAGATAAAGAAATGAATTTATGGGAATAATATTTTTTTTTTCATTATTTATGATTTTTTTTTTAGTTTTTTTTTACACGTGTGGAAATTTTTTAAAAACTTTTTTACTTTGTCCCAGGGGGTGACATCACAGATCGGCGATCTGACAGTTTGCACAGCACTCTGTCAGATCACCGATCTGTCTGAGAGCACTGCAGGCTCTGTGAAGCCACCTCATTCCCTGCAGGACCCGGATGCCGCGGCTATCTTGGATCCGGGCCTGGAGCAGGAAGGGAGGTAAGGAGACCCTCGCAGCAACGCTATCACATCGCATTGCTGCGGGGGTCTCAGGGAAGCCCGCAGGGAGCCCCTTCCCTGCGCGATGCTTCCCTGCACCGCCGGCACATCATGTTTGATCGCGGTGTGCCGGGGCTTAATGTGCCAGGGCGGTCCGTGACCACTCCTGGCACATAGTGCCGGATGTCAGCTGCGATAGGCAGCTGACACCCGGCCGCGATCGGCCACGCTCCCCCGTGAGCGTGGCCGATCGCGCTGGACGTACTATTCCGTCCTTGTGAAGTAGGGCCCACCCCACATGGACGGAATAGTACGTCCATTGGCAGAAAGGGGTTAAAGTGGCCACTTGCAAGTTGTTCTCCTGTTTGAATCTCCTCTGAAGAGTGGCATCATGGGCTCCTCAAAACAACTGTCTAATGATCTGAAAAAATATAGTTCTTACCGATAACGGTATTTCTCTGAGCCCATGACGGCACCACGGAGAGAGGGGATCCGCCCACCAAGGACAGGAAACCTACGGATAAAAAGGCGGTACCACTCTCCTGCATCAGTTGTTTACATAGAAAACGATGGGAGACTACTTAAGAAATTTGTAAAATTTTAACTGTTTAGCATAACAAGATACCGCGTGACTTTAAACTATAAATGGACTATGGCACTATTTCAATGTGTGCACCCATAAGTGAAGGGAGGGAATGTACGGGTGCCGTCATGGGCTCAGAGAAATACCGTTATCGGTAAGACCTATATTTTTCTCTGATCGCCCATGACGGCACCACGGAGAGAATTGCATAGATAGTACATTCAGGGGGGAACCACCGCCTCCAGAACCCTTTTACCAAAAGTAAGGTCTGAAGAGGAGATTAGGTCCAATCTATAGTGCCTATAGAATGTGGATGGTGAGGACCAGGTAGCAGCTCTACATATCTGGTCTATGGACGCTCCGGCCTTCTCCGCCCAGGAAGTTGCTACTGCCCTCGTTGAGTGCGCTTTAACCTCCCCGGGAACGGACATCCCACTTGCTGAATATGATAGACTGATGGTGTCTGTGATCCATCTTGCTATGGTGGCTTTAGATGCTTTTTTCCCTTTCCGGGGACCCTGGAAACACACAAACAGAGAGGAATCCTCCCTACTCTCTCTAGTGACTTCTAGGTAGTGTAAGAGACATCTTCTTACATCTAGTGTATGTAGTGTTTGTTCCTCCTTGTTCTTAGGGTTGGGGCAGAAGGAGGGAAGAGATATCTCTTGGGACCTGTGAAATTTTGAAGCCACTTTCGGGAGATATGCTGGGTCTGTTTTTAGAACAACCTTGTCCTCTAGAAATTGTGTGTGAGGAGGGTTGGCTGAAAGAGCCTGTAAGTCGCTGACCCTGCGGGCAGAAGTGAGGGTGACTAATAGAGCTGTTTTGAGAGATAGCGTTTTTATTGTAGATTCATGTAATGGTTCGAATGGAGGACTAGTCAGGGCTTTAAGGACCAAGTTTAAGTCCCATTGAGGAACCACTTTTACTGGCAGAGGCCTCGATCTTCCTGCTGCCTTAATGAATCTAGAGACCCACCTATTTGAAGCTAAGTCAAAATTAAATAGGGCTCCTAATGCTGCCACGTGAACTTTTAGGGTACTGGCGGCTAAACCCATATCCAACCCGTTTTGAAGGAACTCTAATATGGAATTAAGGGGGATCTCTTTCCCTATTTTTGCACCTGAAAAGGACAGAAACTTTTTCCATATTTTGCCGTACTGTTTTGTTGTAACCGGCTTCCTACTTTTTAACAGAGTTGAGATTAACCCCGAAGAGAACCCTCTGCTTTCTAATATTTTCCTCTCAAGAGCCAGGCTGTCAAGTGCAAGTTCTTGACTCGTGGATGACAGATTGGGCCCTGTGACAACAGATCCTGGAGGTCTGGTAATACCCAAGGGTCGGATATTGACATCTTCCTCATCCATGAGAACCAAGGTCTCTTCGGCCAGAACGGGGCAATTAAAATGACCAGCGCCCCGTCCTCCCGAATCTTCCTCAGCACTGCTGGAATCAGAATGAGGGGAGGAAAGGCATAGACCAGATGGTGACCCCAAGGAATCAGGAACGCGTCCACAGCTACTGGGTTCCCCAGGGGAGATAGGGAGCAAAAGGAGGCTACCTTTTTGTTTAAATGGCTCGCGAAGAGATCTATTTTGGGAACACCCCATTTTTGCGTGATCTGGGTAAATATCTCTGGATTTAGTTCCCATTCCCCCTGTTTTAGGCTGGATCGACTGAGAAAGTCTGCCTTGTAATTGTCTACCCCCTTTATGTGTAGGCTTGTCAGGGATAGAAGGTTGTTCTCGGCTAATTGAAGGATCGAGTTGGCCACTTCCATTAGGCTTTTGGAACGGGTACCCCCCTGATGGTTTATGTAAGACACTACCACCCGATTGTCCGACATCACCCTTACATGGTGAGATTGAAGGACTCCCGAGAATTCTTGAAGGGCAAATTTTACTGCCAGGAGTTCCTTCATATTGGAGGAATTGTTTGCAAGGGAAGGAGACCACATGCCCTGAGCTACCAGGTCATCCAGATGAGCCCCCCACCCTGAGGGGCTTGCGTCCGTGGTTAGGACCTTTGATATCGGGATTACCCATGGGACTCCCTGGGAAAGATTTTCTTGCAACGTCCACCAAGTCAGAGAGTGATTGGTGCGAGGAGATAATGTTAACCGCCCGTCTAAATGCTCTCCTAGGAGGATTTGCTCTGATAGTAGCTGCCATTGGAGATCTCTTGAATGTAGTTGGGCCCACTGGACCGCAGGGATGCAAGAGGTCATAGAGCCTAACAGGGACATGCCCTGACGAAGAGTTATAGAGGGGAGAGATTGTACTGTTGACGCTAAGCTCATTATCTTTTGTATTTTGCTCTCTGGGAGCCGGCATTCCATTTCCCTGGAGTCTAGAGTGAGACCTAGGTACTCCTGAACCTGAGAAGGCACCAATCTGGATTTCTCTAGGTTTATTAGCCAGCCCAGGTCTTTTAGAGAATGAATCACTAAATCTAGTTGATTCTTGCAATGTTGCGGAGAGGAGCCTATCACCAGAAAATCGTCCAGATATGGTACGATCAGGGTGTTTTCTTCCCTGAGGTGAGCCATTACCTCCGCGACCAGCTTTGTAAAAACCCTCGGGGCTATTGCTAGGCCAAATGGTAGGGCTGTGAACTGGAAGTGGCTTAGGACTCCCTTGATGTGGATTGCCATTCTGAGGAATCTTTGGTGATCCTTGTGTATTGGGACGTGATAATATGCGTCCTTCAGGTCCAGGACCACCATGAAGCATTGAGGAAACAGCATTTTGATTGATGACTTTATCGTTTCCATCTTGAATGCTTGAACCTCTAGGTAATTGTTTAGGTTCCTCAAATTGATAATAGTCCTGAAGGAACCATCTGGTTTCTTTCTCAGGAATAGAGGGGAATAGTACCCTTGCCCTCTTTCTTGAGGGGGAACTTCCAGGAGTACTCCTTTTTTTACTAACCCCACAATCTCGTTCTCTAGTGTTAACTGCTCTTCTGCCGAGGATCTTGTAGATGTTATCTTGAAAGAGGGACGAGGGTACCTCTTGAATGTTAACCTCAGTCCTGATTTTATGATGTTTAAGATCCATTGACTGGAGGTAATCTTTTCCCAGGCTGGGAGAAAGAGAGATAATCTCCCTCCCACCTGGGGCGAACCTTCATTGTGGAGGTTTCTTGCTGTCATTGAGGTTTTTGTTGAAGATGAATCCTTTATTCTTGTTCTTCTTATCTTCCCACTTCCCCTGGCCTCTCCCTGGGTTCTTACGGAAAAACCTCTTGTTCCGAAAGGGCTTCCTATAAGCGGGGAGACCCAGAGAGGGGAAGGACTTTTTCTTGTCCCCTGCTTTTTCCAGGATGTCATCTAGAGTCGACCCGAACAGAAACTCTCCTTCACAAGGGATGGTACACAGTTTCGTTTTCGTCTGCAGGTCGCCTGGCCAATTCTTAAGCCAGAGGGCGCGCCTGGCCGCATTAGCAAACACTGCTGCTCTGGCGGATAGCCTGATGGAGTCGGCCGAGGCGTCAGCTAGGAAAGCCGCGGCCCCTCTCATTACGGGTAATGTGTTCAGAATTGAGTCCCGGGAAGTTTTCCCCTTTAATTGACCCTCTAGTTGGTTCAGCCAGATCATCAGCAAGCGAGAAGTACATGCTGCTGCAACTGCCGGCTTCAGGCCTCCTCCTGCTGCCTCCCAGGAACCCTTGAGAAAGGCATCTGCCTTCTTGTCCATGGGGTCTTTTAGAACCCCCATGTCCTCAAACGGGAGGGCGAATTTCTTTGAGGCTTTGGCAATTGCTACATCTAATTTGGGGGCCTTTTCCCAAAAGGAGCACGATTCTTCCTCAAAGGGGTATTTCCTTTTTGGCGTTAAGAGAGTCTTCCTCATGGGCTTCTTCCATTCCTTCTTAATTAAGGCTGTGATTGCTTCGTTAAGCGGAAAAGCTCTTCTCTTTTTCTGTTCTAGGCCCCCAAACATGATGTCTTGTACTGTTTTTTTAGGATGGGAGTCTACCAACCCCATGGTACTTCTCACCGCCTTTATGAGGCCATCAGTATCCTCTAGAGGGAAACAGTTATGTCCCCCTGAGGAAGAAGTAGATGATGCAGATGAGTCGGAGGAGACGGAGGACGTTGAACTCTCACTATCACTTTCGGATTTTGAGACTGGAGATGGGGACCTGTGTTTAGTCTTTCTCCTTTTTTTCCCACTTTTTAGTGACCTAAAGGTGTCCTCCACTTGCTCTTTAATTAGGCTTTTAAGATCTGTTGCAAACCCTGGAAGGTTTTCAGATACAGTCTGCTGAATGCAAGTATTGCATAGTCTCTTATCCCATGTAGGTGGAAGATCCTCTCTACAGATGGCGCAACTTTTGTGCTTAGTTTTAGCTACGCTTTTCCTCCCCTAAAAGAGACAAATAACACTCTTACTGTCTCTGACATTCACGAAGATCCACTTACCACCTCCAGGACCCATAAATACCGGTTGGGGGTTCTCTGCCTCTGGCTTTCTCCCCGATGCCGTACTGGACTCCTTACTGTGTTGAGACCTTTGGCGTTCTTTGCTGGTGTCCTGGTGCCCTTTCTGCTGTCGCCTTTTTTGTTGCTGCTGCTGCTGCTGTGGCGATGCTACAAGTGGAGGTGATTCGGGCAAAGGTGATGCCGGGTCGCTCATACTGCTGCTGGTCTGCGGATGCTGCCTTGAGACTTGCCTGAGCTGGCGCTCCTTTCTCTTAAGGCTCCTGCTTATTACTGCAGAGCCACTGGGAGGATATGGATTCTACTATTTGAACCCTCCCGCCGCTCCCCGCACCTGCGCAGTAGCGACCGCTCCCATAGAGGAGCGCCGAACGCCGGCGCCTGCGCAGTAACTCTGTGTCATACACTGTGCCAAAAGCGCTCTAGCGGCCATCCCGCCGGCACCTGCGCAGACCGCGCCAAGCGCCCAGCCGGAGCCCCGCCGGCGCCTGCGCAGAGTGCACCAGGCGCCCGGCCGGAAGACCCGCCGGCGCCTGCGCAAAGCGCACCAAGCGCCCGGCCGGAAGCCCCGCCGGCACCTGCGCATACCGGCGCACGAGCGCATCGGCGCCTCTCGCGAGACCAGCTTAGATCCCGGGCATGCGCCGAACTTTCAAGATGGCGCCCGGGAAGCAGATATGGCGCTGCTGACCGGCGCCCCCGGTCCTATGCAGTCCCTATAGCACGTTACTCTGCACGCCCGATGGCGGTGCAGCATGCAGACTTATGCTTGTTTTAGGGAGGGTCGCGCTGCACCTCCCGCAACCACAGAGGGACCCCCCTGGATGTTGCCGCTGCTGCATCTTACCTGGGGAGGTGACCGCGAACTCCTTGTCACCTCCCCCGCACACCCTGTCGGCCCACTGGCTCCCAGCGGTGGCGCTTCGGGTCACCACCCTAGCCGAGGCAGAGGGACCCCAGCTGCCTGAATCGGACTGGTTGGCCCCGGAATTCCAACGACGACTGGTAAGTCCGTAGGTCTCCCATCAAGGACAGGAAACCAACTGATGCAGGAGAGTGGTACCGCCTTTTTATCCGTAGGTTTCCTGTCCTTGGTGGGCGGATCCCCTCTCTCCGTGGTGCCGTCATGGGCGATCAGAGAAACAAAGATTATTCAACATAGTTGTTCAGGGGAAGGATACAAAAAGCTGTCTCAGAGATTTAACCTGTCAATTTCCACTGTGAGGAGCATAGTAGGGAAATGGAAGAACACAGGTACAGTTCTTGTTAAGGCCAGAAGTGGCAGGCCAAGAAAAACATCAGAAAGGCAGAGAAGAAGAATGGTGAGATCAGTCAAGGACAATCCTCAGACCACCTCCAGAGAGCTGCAGCATCAACTTGCTGCAGATGGTGTCACTGTGCATCGGTCAACTATACAATGCACTTTGCACAAGGAGAAGCTGTATGGTAGAGTGATGCGAAAGAAGCCGTTTCTGCAAGCACGCCACAAACAGAGTCGGCTGAGGTACATTTGGAGAAGCCAATTTCTTTTTGGAAGACGGTCCTGTGGACTAATGAAACCAAGATTGAGTTGTTTGGTCATACAAAAAGGCGTTATGCATGGTGGACAAAAAACACAGCATTCCAAGAAAATCACTTGCTATGCACAGTAAAATTTGGTGAAGGTTCCATCATGCTTTGGGGCTGTGTGGCCAATGCCGGCAACGGGAATCTTGTTAAAGTTGAGGGACGCATGGATTCCTCTCAGTATCAGCAGATTCTTGACAATAATGTTCATGAATCAGAGACAAAGTTGAAGTTACGCAGGGGATGGATCTTTCAGCAAGACAATGATCCAAAACACCGCTCCAAATCTACTCAGGAATTCGTGCAGAGGAACATTTACACTGTTCTGGAATGGCCATCCCAGTCCCCAGACCTGAATATCATTGAACATCTGTGGGATCATTTGAAGAGGGCTGTCAATGTTCGGCGACCATCAAACTTAAATAAACTGGAATTGTTTTGTAAAGAGGAATGGTCAAAAATACCTTCATCCAGGATCCAGGAACTCATTAAAAGCTACAGGAAGCGACTAGAGGCTGTTATTTTTGCAAAAGGAGGATCTACTAAATATTAATGTCACTTTTCTGGTGGGGTGCCCATACTTATGCACCTGTCAAATTTTGTTTGAATGCAGTTTGCACATTTTCTGTTAGTACAATAAACCTCATTTCAAGGCAGAAACATTACTGTGTCCAACAGTTATTAGATATATGAAACTGAAATAGCTGTTGCAAAAAAAACAATTTTTTTATAAAACATTAAGCTTAAAGTTAATAGGGGTGCCCAAACTTTTTCATATAACTGTATAATAGTATTGTGTTATTGAATGTGATATGCCTGACCAATGTTCTGTACATAAGTTATAGGTACATTTTTTAAGTAATTGTCCGGGTTTGTGAAAAAAATGAACAAAGACTAGTGAATAATGAAAAATTATTACTTATCTTATAAATAACCCATGATTCTAATGCTGCCACACCGGTAATACCAGAAGCCATTGTTCAGTGGCCTGCAGCAGTAATGATCTGTGTAGAAATTATTGATACATTTTAAGTTGTTTAAGATTTTTAAGAAATGGACACAGAGAAGAGAATACTCAAAATGATTACTTATCCTGTAAATCCCAATGAAAATTCCAGTGCTTCCAGCTCAGTTGTCCTGCTGGTCCTTGTTAGAGTGGCCTGCAGATATTAGGTCCCAACAATATCCTTGGGACAGATATAGTCAATGGCCAATGCAGTCATGTAACCGTAGTATCATCAGCGGTGCAGCCAGGAATTGACGGTTGCTGTAACCTGTGTATGGTCAGCTCAAAAGTCCTGCAAAACTGTTTCCAACTATGAGCAGGAATATTAGATCAGCAGTATGGTAGCGGCAAGGAGTTTTCAGGTAACTACTAGATATTTTGTGAGTTTGACAAATTCCCTGCTTCAAGTTCAAGCTGTTATTTTTTAGATTTTTTTTTTCTAAGTGTACCTAATCTATTTGCTCACAATTTAGGAAATGTAGCTGAAAACTAAAGTTAATACATGCCTTTTTTTTAAAACAGTGTAATGGGTGAAAATAAAATAAGAAATGTAGTGAAATGTAATATTCAAGGTATATTCAGTAAACTTTTTTAAGTTTTTAAGTCCGATGTAGGTGTACATGTTTTAATCATGAATATCTAAAGCTGATATGTTAACCATGTTTTTTACTCATATAATAGTATTGTGTTATTGAATGTGATATGCCTGACCAATGTTCTGTACATAAGTTATAGGTACATTTTTTAAGTACCGTATAAACTCGAGTATAAGCTGACCTGAGTATAAGCTGACCCCCCTAATTTTGCCACAAAAAACTGGGAAAACTTATTGACTCGAGTATAAGCCTAGGGTAGGAAATGCATCAGCTACTGGTAAATTTCAAAAATAAAAATAGATGCTCTATACCGTTCATTATTGCCCCATAAGATGCTCCATATAAAGCTGTGCCATATATAATGCTCCATACTGTTCATTATTGCCCCATAGATGTGCCATAAAAAGCTCTGCCATATAGTGCTCTGCACCGTTCATTATTGCCCCATAGCTGCCATATAGTGCTGTGTGCCGTTCAGTACTGCCCCATAGCTGCCATATAGTGCTGTGTGCCGTTCAGTACTGCCCCATAGCTGCCATATAGTGCTGTGTGCCGTTCAGTACAGCCCTATAGCTGCCATATAGTGCTGTGTGCCGTTCAGTACTGCCCCATAGCTGCCATATAGTGCTGTGTGCCGTTCAGTACTGCCCCATAGCTGCCATATAGTGCTGTGTGCCGTTCAGTACTGCCCCATAGCTGCCATATAGTGCTGTGTGCCGTTCAGTACTGCCCCATAGCTGCCATATAGTGCTGTGTGCCGTTCAGTACTGCCCCATAGCTGCCATATACTGCTGTGTGCCGTTCAGTACTGCCCCATAGCTGTGCCATAGAAAGCTCTGCCATTGCTGTTGCTGCAATATAGAAAAAAAATGCCATACTCACCTTTCTTGCTTGCAGCTCCCAGCGCACTGACTGATCAGGCAGAGGGCGCCGCGCACACTATATGCGTCATCGCGCCCTCTGACCTGAACAGTCAGAGCGGAGCGACGCCGGGAAGACAGAGCGGCGCCCGGCGGCTGGAACGTGGACAGGTGAATATTACATACTTACCTAGTCCCAGCGATCCTGACGCTCCCTCTGCCTGTCACAGCTGGTCTTCGGTGCCGCAGCCTCTTTCTCTATCAGCGGTCACCGGCACCGCTGATTAGAGAAATGAATAGGCGGCTCCACCCCTATGGGAGGTGGAGCCGCCTATTCATTTTTCTAATGAGCGGTCCCACGTGACCGCTGAAGAGGGGAAAAAGCTGCAGCACAGAAGACCGTGGGACCGGCAGAGGGAGCGTCAGGATCGCTGGGACTAGGTAAGTATACCTCAGCACCCTCTCCCCCTCACCCGCCGACCCCACCGCTACCGTGACTCGAGTATAAGCCGAGAGGGGCACTTTCAGCCCAAAATTTTGGGCTGAAAATCTCGGCTTATACTCAAGTATATACGGTAATTGTCAGGGATTTGTGAAAAAAATTTACAAAGACTAGTGAATAATGAAAAATTATTACTTATCTTATAAATAACCCATGATTCTAATGCTGCCACACCGGTAATACCAGAAGCCATTTTTTCAGTGGCCTGCAGCAGTAATGATCTGTGCAGAAATTATTGATACATTTTAAGTTGTTCAAGATTTTTAAGAAATGGACACAGAGAAGGAATACTCAAAATGATTACTTATCCTGTAAATCCCAATGAAAATTCCAGTGCTTCCAGCTCAGTTGTCCTTCTGGTCCTTGTTAGAGTGGCCTGCAGATATTAGGTCCCAAAAATATCCTTGGGACAGATATAAATAGTCAATGGCCAATGCAGTCATATAACCGTAGTATCATCAGCGGTGCAGCCAGGAATTGACAGTAGCTGTAACCTGTGTATGATCAGCTCAAAAGTCCTGCAAAACTGTTTTCAACTATGAGCAGGAATATTAGATCGGCAGTATGCTAGCGGCAAGGAGTTTTCAGGTAAATACTAGATATTTTGTGAGTTTGACAAATTCCCTGCTTCAAGTTCAGTTTTTAAAAAGTGTTAACTGCATCTTTAAAAACAATAGATTTAATATATACTCTTACCAGTATTCAGTGCAAGGCTGGATGAGTCAATTTAGCGAAGTTTACATTAATATGATCTTTCCCAAATTATAAGCAAATTGTTTAACCATTTTTGTCTAAGATGGCAAAAACACACATCTCTCTTGGTGATGGAAAGGACAGCTAGATCGGTTATAGAGGAGGCTGTTATTTTTTAGATTTTTTTTTCTAAGTATACCTAATCTATTTGCTCACAATTTAGGAAATGTAGCTGAGAACTAAAGTTAATACATGCCTTTTTATAAAGCAGTTTAATGGGTGAAAATAAAATAAGAAATGTAGTGAAATGTAATATTCAAGGTATATCCAGTAAACATTTTTAAGTTTTTAAGTCCGATGTAGGTCTACATGTTTTCATCATGAATATCTAAAGCTGATATGTTAACCATGTTTTTTACTCATATAATAGTATTGTGTTATTAAATGTGATATGCCTGACCAATGTTCTGTACATAAGTTATAAGTACATTTTTTAAGTAATTGTCCGGGATTTGTGAAAAAAATTTACAAAGACTAGCGAATAATGAAAAATTATTACTTATCTTATAAATAACCCATAATTCTAATGCTGCCACACCGGTAATACCAGAAGCCATTTTTCAGTGGCCTGCAGCAGTAATGATCTGTGCAGAAATTATTGATACATTTTAAGTTGTTTAAGATTTTTAAGAAATGGACACAGAGAAAGGAATATTATTATTATTTATTGTTATAGCGCCATTTATTCCATGGCGCTTTACATGTGAGGAGGGGTATACATAATAAAAGTAAGTACAATATTCTTAAACAATACAAGTCATAACTGGTACAGGAGGAGTGAGGACCCTGCCCGCGAAGGCTCACAATCTACAAGGGATGGGTGAGAATACAGTAGGTGAGGATAGAGCTGGTCATGCAGCAGTTTGGTCGATCGGTGGTTACTGAAGGTTGTAGGCTTGTTGCAAGAGGTGGGTGTTCAGGTTCTTTTTGAAAGTTTCGATGGTAGGCAAGAGTCTGATGTGTTGTGGTAGAGGGTTCCAGAGTAGGGGTGATATGCGAGAGAAATCTTGTATATGATTGTGGGAAGAGGAGATAAGAGGGGAGTAGAGAAGGAGATCTTGTGAGGATCGGAGGTTGCATGTAGGAAAGTACCAGGAGACGAGGTCACAGATGTATGGAGGAGACAGGTTGTGGATGGCTTTGTACGTCATGGTTAGGGTTTTGTACTGGAGTCTCTGGGTAATGGGGAGCCAGTGAAGGGATGAACAGAGGGGAGAGGCCGGGGAATAGCGGGGGGACGGGTGGATTAGTCGGGCAGCAGAGTTTAGAATAGATTGGAGGGGTGCGAGAGTGTTAGAGGGGAGGCCACAGAGCAGGAGGTTGCAGTAGTCAAGGTGAGAGATGATGAGGGCATGGACTAGGGTTTTTGCAGATTCTTGGTTGAGGAATGAACGGATTCGTGAAATATTTTTGAGTTGAAGTCGGCAGGAAGTGAAAAGGGCTTGGATATGTGGTTTGAAGGAGAGATCAGCGTCAAGGATTACCCCGAGGCAGCGAGCTTGTGGGACTGGGGAGAGTGGGCAGCCATTTACTGTAATGTATAGGTTTGTTGGGGGGGTCGCGTGAGATGGGGGAAAGATGATGAATTCTGTTTTGTCCATGTTAAGTTTGAGAAATCTAGCGGAGAAGGGTGAAATAGTGGACAGACATTGAGGGATTCTGGTTAGTAGGGAGGTGATATCTGGTCCAGAGATGTAGATCTGTGTGTCATCAGCATAGAGGTGATACTGAAAGCCATAAGATTCTATGAGCTGTCCCAGGCCAAAGGTGTAAATGGAGAAGAGCAGGGGCCCAAGGATTGAACCTTGTGGGACTCCGACAGATAGGGAGCGAGGTGAGGAGGTGGTGTGTGAGTGGGAGACGCTGAATGTCCGGTCTGTTAGGTATGATGATTTCCAGGATAGGGCCAAGTCTGTGAGGCCAAGGGACAAGATGGTCGGTAATAATAGGGAATGGTCCACTGTGTCAAAGGCAGCCGACTGGTCCAGGAGGAGGAGGACAGAGTAGTGTCGCTTGCTCTTGGCGGTTAAGAGGTCATTGGTTACCTTAGTTAGGGCAGTTTCAGTGGAATGGTGTGACCGGAAGCTAGATTGTAAGCGGTCAAAGAGGGAGAAAGAAGAGAGATGGGAGGACAGTTCAAGGTAAACGTGTTGTTCCAGTAGTTTGGAGGCATAAGGGAGAAGTGATATAGCGCGATAGCTAGATACAGAGGATGGGTCAAGAGAGGGCTTTTTGAGGATAGGTGTGAATGAGGCATGTTTAAAGCTTGAGGGGAAAACACCAGTTGTTAGTGATAGGTTGAAGAGATGGGTTAGGGTTGGGATGAAGACTGTGGTGAGGTTTGGGATGAGGTGGGATGGGAGCGGGTCAAGTGCACAGGTGGTGAGATGCGATCTTGAGAGTAGAGTGTCAGAAGTGTAGACTAGTGGCCCTTTTAGAAGAAAAGGTGCGGGGTCTGGAAGAAAGAATAGCAACTTTGAAACTCATCAAAGAGAATGAAGATTTCCTAGACAGAACAGAAGCATCTCTACTGGTCACAGAAGGTGAAAAAAGTGTCAGAGAACCTCCAAAAGCAGATGAGTGGAAGCATGTGACCAAAAGAAGCAAGAAGACCATGGAGAAATCACCAACCACAAAACTGAAGAACCGATATCAAATCTTTGTAGAGGATGAAGATGGCACAGCTAAGGATGAAGCAATACCAGCAAGCAAAAAAGAAAAGGGCACACAGCAACAAGTGAAAGCAAAAAGTACAGCCAAGAAGCAATGAAGAGTGGTGGTGGTGGGAGACTCACTACTGAGAGGCACAGAAGCAGCCATCTGCAGACCGGACATAACCGCAAGAGAAGTATGCTGCCTTCCAGGTGCGATGATCAAGGATGTGACCGATAGGATACCAAAGCTCTTCAGCTCCAAGGACGTCCACCCATTTCTTCTGATACATGTTGGCACCAATGACACGGCAAGGAAGGACCTACCGACAATCTGCAAGGACTTTGAAGAGTTGGGGAAGAAAGTAAAGGAACTGGATGCACAAGTAGTTTTTTCTTCTATCCTTCCAGTAGACGGGCATGGCACCAGGAGATGGGGCAGGATCCTTGATGCGAACAACTGGCTAAGCCAATGGTGCAGACAAGGATTCGGATTCCTGGACCACGGTATGAATTACTTGTACGATGGACTCCTCACCAGAGACGGACTACACCTCAACAAACCTGGGAAACACACATTCGCCAGAAGACTCGCTACACTCATCAGGAGGGCGTTAAACTAGAAGAAGAGGGGACGGGAAGAAAAACATTAGACTCGAGCAAAGAAGACCCAGGAAAACATACTCAGAAGGGAGGTAAGAACATTTCTAAAACAATCCACAGCGAGGAGATTGGAACAAAACAAAATCCTCTAAACTGCATGCTCGCAAACGCCAGAAGCCTGACAAACAAGATGGAAGAACTAGAAGCAGAAATATCTACAGGTAACTTTGACATAGTGGGAATAACCGAGACATGGTTAGATGAAAGCTATGACTGGGCAGTTAACTTACAGGGTTACAGTCTGTTTAGAAAGGATCGTAAAAATCGGAGAGGAGGAGGGGTTTGTCTCTATGTAAAGTCTTGTCTAAAGTCCACTTTAAGGGAGGATATTAGCGAAGGGAATAAGGATGTCGAGTCCATATGGGTCGAAATTCATGGAGGGAAAAATGGTAACAAAATTCTCATTGGGGTCTGTTACAAACCCCCAAATATAACAGAAACCATGGAAAGTCTACTTCTAAAGCAGATAGATGAAGCTGCAACCCATAATGAGGTCCTGGTTATGGGGGACTTTAACTACCCGGATATTAACTGGGAAACAGAAACCTGTGAAACCCATAAAGGCAACAGGTTTCTGCTAATAACCAAGAAAAATTATCTTTCACAATTGGTGCAGAATCCAACCAGAGGAGCAGCACTTTTAGACCTAATACTATCTAATAGACCTGACAGAATAACAAATCTGCAGGTGGTCGGGCATCTAGGAAATAGCGACCACAATATTGTACAGTTTCACCTGTCTTTCACTAGGGGGACTTGTCAGGGAGTCACAGAAACACTGAACTTTAGGAAGGCAAAGTTTGACCATCTTAGAGATGCCCTTAATCTGGTAGACTGGGACAATATCCTCAGAAATAAGAATACAGATAATAAATGGAAAATGTTTAAGAACATCCTAAATAGGCACTGTAAGCGGTTTATACCTTGTGGGAATAAAAGGACTAGAAATAGGAAAAACCCAATGTGGCTAAACAAAAAAGTAAGACAGGCAATTAACAGTAAAAAGAAAGCATTTGCACTACTAAAGCAGGATGGCACCATTGAAGCTCTAAAAAACTATAGGGAGAAAAATACTTTATCTAAAAAACTAATTAAAGCTGCCAAAAAGGAAACAGAGAAGCACATTGCCAAGG
Organism: Ranitomeya imitator; assembly: GCF_032444005.1. NCBI lineage: Eukaryota > Metazoa > Chordata > Amphibia > Anura > Dendrobatidae > Ranitomeya > Ranitomeya imitator. Next base: position 623,057,037 of record NC_091283.1, read on the forward strand.
AGAGTAAAACTAATCCCAAACTGTTCTTCAACTATATCAATAGTAAAAGAATAAAAACTGAAAATGTAGGCCCCTTAAAAAATAGTGAGGAAAGAATGGTTGTAGATGACGAGGAAAAAGCTAACATATTAAACACCTTCTTCTCCACGGTATTCACGGTGGAAAATGAAATGCTAGGTGAAATCCCAAGAAACAATGAAAACCCTATATTAAGGGTCACCAATCTAACCCAAGAAGAGGTGCGAAACCGGCTAAATAAGATTAAAATAGATAAATCTCCGGGTCCGGATGGCATACACCCACGAGTACTAAGAGAACTAAGTAATGTAATAGATAAACCATTATTTCTTATTTTTAGGGACTCTATAGCGACGGGGTCTGTTCCACAGGACTGGCGCATAGCAAATGTGGTGCCAATATTCAAAAAGGGCTCTAAAAGTGAACCTGGAAATTATAGGCAGGTAAGTCTAACCTCTATTGTTGGTAAAATATTTGAAGGGTTTCTGAGGGATGTTATTCTGGATTATCTCAATGAGAATAACTGTTTATGAGAAATCAGCATGGGTTTATGAGAAATCGCTCCTGTCAAACCAATCTAATCAGTTTTTATGAAGAGGTAAGCTATAGGCTGGACCACGGTGAGTCATTGGACGTGGTATATCTCGATTTTTCCAAAGCGTTTGATACCGTGCCGCACAAGAGGTTGGTACACAAAATGAGAATGCTTGGTCTGGGGGAAAATGTGTGTAAATGGGTTAGTAACTGGCTTAGTGATAGAAAGCAGAGGGTGGTTATAAATGGTATAGTCTCTAACTGGGTCGCTGTGACCAGTGGGGTACCGCAGGGGTCGGTATTGGGACCTGTTCTCTTCAACATATTCATTAATGATCTGGTAGAAGGTTTACACAGTAAAATATCGATATTTGCAGATGATACAAAACTATGTAAAGCAGTTAATACAAGAGAGGATAGTATTCTGCTACAGATGGATCTGGATAAGTTGGAAACTTGGGCTGAAAGGTGGCAGATGAGGTTTAACAATGATAAATGTAAGGTTATACACATGGGAAGAAGGAATCAATATCACCATTACACACTGAACGGGAAACCACTGGGTAAATCTGACAGGGAGAAGGACTTGGGGATCCTAGTTAATGATAAACTTACCTGGAGCAGCCAGTGCCAGGCAGCAGCTGCCAAGGCAAACAGGATCACGGGGTGCATTAAAAGAGGTCTGGATACACATGATGAGAGCATTATACTGCCTCTGTACAAATCCCTAGTTAGACCGCACATGGAGTACTGTGTCCAGTTTTGGGCACCGGTGCTCAGGAAGGATATAATGGAACTAGAGAGAGTACAAAGGAGGGCAACAAAATTAATAAAGGGGATGGGAGAACTACAATACCCAGATAGATTAGCGAAATTAGGATTATTTAGTCTAGAAAAAAGACGACTGAGGGGCAATCTAATAACCATGTATAAGTATATAAGGGGACAATACAAATATCTCGCTGAGGATCTGTTTATACCAAGGAAGGTGACGGGCACAAGGGGGCATTCTTTGCCTCTGGAGGAGAGAAGGTTTTTCCACCAACATAGAAGAGGATTCTTTACTGTTAGGGCAGTGAGAATCTGGAATTGCTTGCCTGAGGAGGTACTGATGGCGAACTCAGTCGAGGGGTTCAAGAGAGGCCTGGATGTCTTCCTGGAGCTGGTTCTGTAGAAGGACGTATATCTGGGGATTTATTACGATGGAATATAGGCTGAACAGGATGGACAAATGTCTTTTTTCGGCCTTACTAACTATGTTACTATGTTACTATAATCTTCTGTAATGGTGGAGAAGTTGGTTTTGGAGGTGGAGGGCTGGGAAGTCGGAAGGGCTCTGGGGGTTGATGACCAAAACTGTCTCTGATGCTATCAATCTTCTGCTTGAAAAATGAGGCAAAGTCTTCAGCGGAGATAAGTGGGGAGGGAGGAGAGAATTGAAGGTGATGAATAACTGTTTAGGGTTGTGAGACAGAGAGGATATGAGAGATGAGAAGGTTTGTTTAGCTGTGGCGAGTGTGGTCTTGAAAGTAGTGAGGGACTGTTTGAATGGGATGAAGTGCTCGTTGGAGTGGGATCTTTTCCATCTGCGCTCAGCAGCCCTGGAAGCTCGCCTCAGTTCTTTGGTCAGGCTGGTGTGCCAGGGCTGTCTGTTGATTTTGTGAGCTTTGGTATGTGTAAGTGGGGCAGCAGATTCCAAAGCTACAGCTATTGTGGTGTTATATAGAGTGGCAGCGTCATCCGCATTGTGTAAGGAACTTATATCTGTGAGAGGGAGGAGGGATTCAGAGAATGAATGTAGGGCAAGGTGTTTAAGACTTCTGCGAGGGTGTGAAAGTTTGTGGGGTGGGGATTGTAGACATAGAGTGGAGAGAGATGAGAATGTGAGACTGTTGTGGTCAGAGAGTGGAAGAGGTGAGTTAGAGAGGTTAGATATGGAGCAGAGGCGGGTGAAGATGAGGTCCAGTGTGTGACCGTCTTTGTGAGTGGCTGCAGAAGACCATTGAGTGAGGCCGAAGGAGGAAGTGAGAGATAGAAGTTTAGTGGCAGCTGAGAGGGAAGTGTCAATGGGGATGTTGAAGTCGCCCATGATGATAGCGGGGATGTCCGCAGAAAGGAAATGAGGTAGCCAGGTGGTGAAGTGGTCAAATAAGGTGGTGGAGGGTGGTAAATGACAGCCAGTTGGAGGGGGAGTAGATGCGCAGAGTGCACCTCAAAGGAAGGGAGGGTAACAGAGGCTGGCAGTGGGATTGGGGTGAAGGAGCAGTTATCTGACAGGAGAAAACCAACTCCTCCGCATGACTTGCTGCTGGGGCGGTGTGTGAGAAAGGTGGAAGCCACCATAAGAGAGTGCAGCAGGGGAGGCTGTGTCAGAAGGGGTGAGCCAGGTTTTGGTGATGGCGAGGAAGGAAAGTTTGGTAGTAACAAAAAGATCATGGATGTAGGAAAGCTTGTTGTAGACAGAGCGAGCATTCCACAGAGCTCCTGTTAGTGGGAATGGGGAAGCGGGGGCTAGGCGAATGGGTATAAGGTTAGAGAGGTTACGGAAGTTTGTGATAGAGTGTGGATGGGAGGTAGAAATGACTGTGGGAATATGGTGAGGAGGACCAGGATTTGGAGAGATATCACCAGCAGTGAGGAGCAGAGAAAGTGTTAACAGGTGGGAGCAGGAGAGGGCATGAGGGGGCTGCCTGTGCTTTGAGACAGAGGATTGTATGTTAAGGAACAGTTCTGAGGTGAGATGGATGGGGAGGATTGAAGAGATGAACAGTTCCTTACTTGGTGTGGGGATTGGGCAAGGTAGCAGAAAGTGAAGGATTATAGGGGTGAAAGTGAAAACAAACAGAAAGCATTAAGCTACTTACTGGTAGCGGCATTTCTCGGAGGCCCATGACAGCACGACGAGAGAGGGGATCCGCCCATTAGGAACAGGAAACCTACAGATACAAAAAGGGCGGCACCTCTCCCTTGCCTCAGTTGTATTTCAGAGTCTTGAGAGGACTACCGCGGTTAGTGGCACAAAAAATATACACTATATACAGATTATATACAAAATTTCAGCCTTATATTTGGAACTGGGTATCATATGTGAGATATATACATCTATAGGAAGTGCAACCCCCAGTGAATAGGGAGGGAACTAAGGGTGCTGTCATGGGCCTCCGAGAAATGCCGCTACCAGTAAGTAGCTTAATGCTTTACTCGGACTCCCATGACAGCACGACGAGAGAATTACAGAGATGTAAGGTACCTTAGGGAGGGACTATGGCTTGTAGCACCCTTAACCCGAATGTGAGATCAGAGGAAGCCCCCAAATCCAACCTATAGTGTTTAAAGAAGGTGGACGGGGATGACCATGTGGCCGCCTTACATATCTGGTCGATTGATACTCCAGATTTTTCCGCCCAGGATGTAGCCATGGCCCTGGTGGAATGCGCCCTCAGATTCTGCGGAGCCGGACCCCCACCTGCAGTATAAGCCAAAGAGATAGCCTCCCTAATCCACTTTGCTAGCGTGTACTTTGATACCCTGAGTCCCTTTCTAGGATTTTGGAAAGATAAAAATAACGCATCATCTTTCTTCCATGTGTCAGTAACAGAGATGTATTCAAGCAGGCACCTCCTAACGTCTAATGTATGGAGTAGTTCTTCCTTAGGGTTAGCAGGATTGGGGAGGAAGGATGGTAAAATTATCTCTTGTGACCTGTGAAACCGTGATGATACTTTTGGTAAATAGGCCGGGTCCGGTCTGAGGACTCTGTCTGGTAGAAACTCTGTATAAGGGGAAACCCTGGAGAGAGCTTGTATGTCTCCTACTCTACGGGCAGATGTAATTGCTACCAGAAATGCTGTCTTAAGGGATAAGGCCTTAATTGAAGCTGATTGTTAAGGTTCAAACGGCTCTTTAGTCAATGCTGATAGGACTAGGTTGAGATCCCAAGGCATAGATCTATCTTTATGTATGGGTCTAGACCTACTAGATGCTTTAATGAACCTTGAGATCCAGTAATTATTGGCGATGTTACCGGAAAATAGAGCCCCTAGGGCCGAGACCTGTACCTTTAGAGTACTAGTGGATAGACCTAACTCTAAGCCTTTTTGCAGGAATTCTAAGATTTGTTTTATAGGTATTCCTTCTTCTAAATTGAAATCAGAAGAGGCCAAAACTTTCGCCAGGTCCTAGCGTAGATTGTTGTGGTTATTTGCTTCCTACTTTTCATAAGGGTTTCAATTAAACTCGGGGAGAGCCCTTTGTTTTCTAGTAACGCCCTTTCAAAATCCATGCCGTTAAATGAAGGTTCTTTACTTGCGGATGACTGATCGGACCCTGGTAGAGCAAATCTGGAATCTCCGGAAGCACCCAGGGATCCTCCACTGACATGATCCTGAGCCAAGTGAACCAGGCCCTTCTGTGCCAGAATGGGGCAATCAATATAACTCTGGCTCGATCTTCTCTTATCTTCCTGACTACTAAGGGTAACAGGCCTAGTGGAGGAAATGCATAAGCCAGCTGAAAATCCCAATTGATCAGAAAGGCGTCTACCGCCAGAGGATTCTCCCTGGGATTTAGGGAACAGAATTTTATTGTCTTCCGGTTGTCCCTGGTAGCAAATAAATCTACTTCTGGATGTCCCCATTTGTGGACAATCTGATCGAACACGCAATTGTTTAGGGACCACTCCCCTTGTCTCAAGGTGTTGCGGCTTAGAAAGTCCGCTTTGACATTTTCTTTTCCTCTTATGTGTAGAGCGGTTAGGGATAAGAAGTGATTTTCCGCTGTCTGGAACAGACGATCCGCCACTCTCATCAGTGACTCAGAATGAGTTCCACCCTGATGATTTATGTATGCGACCGCCACCTGGTTGTCCGATAGGATCTTGACATGATGACCCTGCAGATATATGAGGAATTTTTTCACTGAAAGCTCTACTGCCATTAACTCTTTCTGGTTGGAGGAGGCTGATGTTAGGGGAGGGGGCCATAGACCCTGAACCATCATGTCATCCATGTGTGCTCCCCAACCGGAAGGGCTAGCATCTGTTGTTACAACACGTGTTACCTGTGACACCCAGGGAACTCCCGCCGATAAGTTTTCACTGTCTAGCCACCACCTAAGAGATGTGAGTGCTTTCGGACCTAAGGTAATCTGACTCTGCAGGGACCCCTGTAAGATTCTATCATTAACCAGCACCTCGGATTGTAACGGTCTGGTGTGGAATTGGGCCCAACGGACAGCGGGAATGCAAGAGGTTAAAGAACCCAATAGTGACATAGCCTGTCTAAGGGTCATGGATGGTTTATCAATTGCCTTAGACACCTGTTGCTGGATATGTAATAATTTGTCGGGTGAAAGACAACACTGTTGGGATTCTGAGTTTAATAACAGTCCTAAGAACCTTTGTATCTTTTGAGGCTGTAAACGAGATTTCTCATAATTTATGATCCACCCCAGACGCTCAAGTTTGGATGTGGCTGTTTCTAGCTGGGACAGGCAATGGTCTGCTGAGCTCCCTACTATAATGAAGTCATCCAAGTAGGGAATGATCAGGATGTCGGACTCTCGTAAGTGCGCCATGACCTCGGCCACTAGTTTTGTAAACACCCTAGGAGCCGCTGATAAGCCAAAGGGGAGAGCTCTGAACTGGAAATGGCGAATGCGACCCCCCACTGACACAGCTACTCTCAGGAACCTCTGGAAATCTTCATGTATCGGAACATGATAGTATGCGTCTTTAAGATCTACAACTACCATGAAACAGTGATTAAACAACAATTTTATTGCTGAATTAATTGTCTCCATTTTGAAGGATTCATTAACCAGGAACTCATTAAGACATTTTAGATTTATGATCGTTCTAAAAGATCTATCTGGCTTTTTGATCAGAAAAAGAGGAGAATAAAATCCCCTTCCTCTTTCTGATTCTGGAATTTCCATCAATAAGTTTTTAGAGCATAAGTTTATGACCTCTGCTTCTAGAGCTGCTTGCTCAAGGGGGGAGGAACGTAAAGGGGTTAATTTAAATTTTTCTCGAGGCCAGTGATTGAAGTCCAGCCTTAGACCTTTAGTAATAATGCCTCTGACCCATTTACTGTTCGTAATGTCAAGCCACGCTGAGGAGAATGCTGACAGTCTACCCCCCACAGGGATCGCTAGCCATTGGTCCGGTTTTTTCTGATCCTTTGAGGAACGGCGAAACATGTAGCCCGTACCTCTACCGCGTCTGTCTTCCCATCTGAAACTTTCTCTAGTGGGAGAGGACCCGCGTTTCTTCCCACGACCAAACCTTCTTCGATTAAAGGGTCGGCGGTAGGATGCCGAGTACAGACTGGGAAACTTCTTTTTCTCATCGCCTGCCTTTTCCAGCAATTCATCCAGCGTTGGACCAAAGAGATATTGTCCCTCGCACGGAATGGCGCAGAGTTTAGTTCTGGACTGAATGTCACCTGACCAGCACTTTAACCATAAGGCTCTGCAAGCCGCGTTAGATAGTCCTGCCACTCTAGCCGCCATTCTGACAGAGTCCACAGATGCGTCCGATAGGAACGCCGCAGCATTCTGAATTGTCGGTAGCGCTTTCAGAATAGAATCTCTGGATGCACCGTCCTTAAGCTGAGACTCTAATTGATTTAGCCAGACCATTAATGACCTGGCTGTGCATGTTGCGGCCACGGCTGGTCTGAGGGATCCTGCCGCCATCTCCCAGGTACCTTTAAGGAAGATATCCGCCTTCCTGTCTAGAGGATCTTTGAGGGACCCCATATCCTCAAAGGGTAATGAGGCTTTCTTTGACGCTTTTGCTACTGCCGCGTCCAACTTAGGGGCTTTATCCCACGTATCCACAACCGGATCATCAAAGGGATACCTGCGTTTTAAAGCTGGCGGTAAGGCCCCCTTTTTTTCCATTCTCGGAGGATCAATTCTTGGATCTTCTCGTTTACCGGAAAAGATCTATGTTTTTACGATCTAATCCACTAAACATCAACTCCTGTTTTGAGGGCTGTGATTTGGGTTCCTCAATACCCATCGTGCCTCTAACTGATTTGACCACCCTGTCAATCTTATCCAAGGGTAGACAAAATCATCCAGACTCCTCATCTGATGAAGAGGAGAAAGGACTAGAGAGATAGGTACTTTCTTCTCTTTCCTCTTCTGAAGAATTAGAGTCCAGAGGGGTCCTATGTTTCGAGCCTTCCGCTTGGGATAGGGATCGTAATGACTCCCTTACTTCTAGCCGGATCATTTCCTTTAGGTTTGCCGTACTCACGGACTCTTCTGCTACCTAGGGGAGGACAATTTAGGTGATAACCACTATCTGACCTAAAGTCACTTCCACCCAACCACTCCTGTAGACCTCACCGTCTGTTGTATACAGGGGGCACATAACTTTTTCGAACAAGAGTCAGGTAAGGGGACTCCACAGAGGGCACACTCCTTATGTTTTGACTTGTCCGTACTCTTCTTCCCCTGGAAAGATAAAGTATAAGGGGCACGCGTCACAGAGTGAACTTTCACGTAGATCACTTACCCGTGCGCCAAAGTCAAGTACCGGAATCCGAGGGGGTTCTTTCCTAGTCGAAGCTCTGGATCCCTGCTCGGATGAGCTTTTACAACTGGGCTGGTCGCCTCTATCTTTCTTGGGCTTCTGACACACCTCGTCTGACAGCTGCTGCTGCTGCTCACCACCACTCTGACGAATTGCGACCAAAAGCAGGGTTCTGACATTGTAACCCGCTTAAATCCCCCTTGGATCCGGTGAGCAGATGGGCCAGCGCTATCCCTATTGGCTCCGGACACAGCAGGGAGGGCAGGAGGGCTGGCGGACGAACCGGCGTCCAGATGCGATGGGCGCCGCCATCTTGGACCGACCGCGCATGCGCAGACGTCCGGCGACCCGGAAGCGGCTACCAAACTCCGCCCCCCCGTCACTGCACCCGGAAACGCTCCAGCGCACGCTGAGAGCGGTGCAGGACGCCGGGGATGGATCGGCAGCGCTCCGGAGCTCACCCACACATCTGAGCCCGGCACCCGCAGCTACGCCGCACCACCAATGGGAAATACTTACCTGCGCCGACGCTGATGGAGGCAGGAAATCCTCCGGACTCCGCTCCCTGCTGCGAACGCCACCGACGTGCAATCCAGCAAGGACCACCGTGGCGTCTCCAGGGATCTCCGCACCGGCCGAGGTAGGAGACCCCCCGCTACCGTAATCGGCCGGCCTGGGCTCCTTCTGTAGGCACCCGTCCCCTCAGGAACAGGAAACCAACTGAGGCAAGGGAGAGGTGCCGCCCTTTTTGTATCTGTAGGTTTCCTGTTCCTAATGGGCGGATCCCCTCTCTCGTCGTGCTGTCATGGGAGTCCGAGTAAACATTGTTTATAGTGACTGGCCAGTTACCTTCAGGTTCAATTCAGGTTTTAATTCTACTGTAATCCACTTTTAGGACACACTTCTAGGAATCATACTGCAGACTAAAGTCATTGCAGACTTTTGCTATGCAATATATGGAAAACTAAGTGTGTTCAGGTGTGAAGCAGAGAGGAGTGGTCTCTGCTCATCTTGGTCAGAGAATTAAGAGTGGACCAGATGCATACAATCAAGCCTGAGTAAACAAGGTCATAAATATCACAGGGTTAGCTGAAAGGCATATCATGTGAAAGCTAGGAGCAGAGGGAAGTCTATGTGCAAAGCTGGGTGATGTACTATGTGCACTTCATAGACAGACAGCAGGAGAACAGGAAAGCTGGGTGGATGAACATACCTGTTGGAAGAATAGAGATGCTTGTTAGAGCATACCTAAGTCTTTTTCACATGTGCTGTTGCTTAGCCCTATTTCTCCCATTCTGTATATGCCTTTTCATTTTTATTGCCCAGATGTTGTACTTTGCATTTTTCCGGTAAAAACCATCGTTAGTTGCTGCCCACTGCTCCAGTTTATATCTTTTTGAATCCTCTCTGCTCTAGTGTTAGCCATCCCTCCTAGCTTTGTGTCATCAGCAAATTTAATCAGTGTACCCTCAATTCCTTCTTCTAAATCATTGATAAAGATGCTGAACAATACAGGGCCCAGGACAAAACCCTGTGGTACCCCACTTGAGACATTCTTCCAACTGGATGTTAAGCCATTTACAACCATTCTTTGGGTTTGATCACTAAGCCAGTAATGAATCCACCTAACAGTTGCCTTGTCCATTCTATAGTCATTTTTTTCAATAAGGATGGTGAGATACTTTGTCAAATGCTTTGCTGAAGTCAAGATATACTATATCTACAGCATTTCCCCGATCCAGCCAGTGATTCTGTCATAGAAGGAAATTAACTTATTAACGTGAAATTAACGTGACTTATTAGTTACAAACCCATGCTGACTCTGGTTAACCACTTCATTCTTATCCAGGTACTTATATACATGTTTAATAATTTGTTCATACATCTTTCCTGGTATAGAAGTTAGACTCACTGGCCTATAGTTCCCTGGGTCTACCTTCTTCCCCTTAAATGAAGATAGAAGCAACATTTGCTCTTCTCGTCTTCTGGGACTTCTCTTGTTCTCCAAGAATTTTCAAAGATTATGGAGAGTGGTTCAAAATTTTCTTCTGCCTTTCCTTCAGTACTCTGGGGTGTAATTAATCTGCAACTGGAGACTTGAATTCATTGTTAGCTAAGTATTCCCTCACTATCTGTTTATAGATAGCCTGGATTCTTCTACTCCTTTAATAAGACAGTGAAGATCAGTTAATGTTACATTTCCTTTCTTAGCAAAAATAGATGCAAAATAGGAATTTATAAGTTCGGCCTTCTCAACATCCTTTCTTACCATTTCATCATTTTCATCCTGCAAAAATCCTATAGCATCTTTGACTTTTCTTTTACTTTTGACATATCCCCAAAATCCATTTTTATTGCTTTTGACGTCTCTTGCAAGCCTTAATTCATTGTCAGCTTTACTAATCTGATTCGTGCTCTGCAGGTTCTACAGAGTAGTAGTATATTCTTCTTTAGATATGCATCCCTCTTTCCATTTGATAAACATTTATTTCTTTTTAGCAGGTGTTTAAGTTCTGTGTTCATCCATCCTGGGTTTCCTTAAATGCTTCATACTCTTCCCCCTTTTTGGAATTGTTAACAATTGTGCTTTGAGAATCTCATTTTTTTTTTTTTAAGTTTCCCATCCTTCCTAGACATTTTTGTCCTTAGATATTCAGCCATTGGATCCCTACGATTCTCTTTCAGAGTCCCTTAAAATCTGCCTCTCTGAAATCTATCCTTGAAGTCAGAGTCTTCACAGGTATTCCTCTTCTATTTATCCAAAATTATAAAATCGCATGCTCTCTACCTTCTAGGGTCCTAGTATGAAACGTGGACTACCGACTTCACAACACTATTAGCACAAACCAGCAAACAAAAATGTCCGCTTTTTATATGGAAAGGGACATGTGACTTAGGCAGCCAATCATAGAAGCCCTTGTATCATTATGTTGTGGTTTCTATGCAGATTGGTTGCCGGAATGTACCCACATTAAATTAAAAAAAAAATAAAAAATTATGCTCAGACGCTCCTCTGAACCATACACACCTCCTCCCCTCATAAAGCCCTTCCCCCCTCTCATCATATAGCACCACTATCCTAGATAAAGTCAAAACACAAGCATTGTTGGAAACACAATAATTTACCGATCTGTGACCGAATTTTGCCAACTTTGAGGAAAAATGCTCAAGAAACCGAATATGAATCTGAATGCGCCACGTTCGTACCAAATTTGAGATTGGGGAACGTTTTTACAACTACTTTGCTCACCTTTAGGTTTCTTTTGCACATACCGCTGTTTTGCGGCCCCAATAGATTTCTATGGGGCCGCAAAAACGAGCCGCAATAATTTCATGGTGCGCTGTGAGGGCAGTATTTAAGGCCGTGAAAAAAGATCGTGCCTGCTTGATCCTTTTCTCGGCTTACGGACACTGCCCCCATTGAAAATCAATGGGGCCGCAAAAACAACGGAATTTTGTTTTTGCGGTGCACCATGACTTCCAACTCGCTCTTGCTCCCGAACTACTTATAGTGCACCACTGTGAAATTCCTACCCAAAGACACAAGCTCTCTCCTTCAGCACCTGATGAATGCAGCACCGCTCATGCATTCCTGTCACGTGGAGGTACCCAAATCTCTTGTTAGGTTGAGGGATCAGTGAGAATATGATTATGAGGATGAAGTACCTGATATTGCCACAGAACTCAATCTCCTCCTTTACCAAGACCTGGTATCATTGGTTGGTTGTCCAAGACATCATAGAATGCTGGTCGAATCACGAGAAGCTCTCATACCTGGTTAACTACAGCGTTGCTCAGACAAAAGTAGTTTCGCTCTCAACATGTCATGGACAATCACCTGGTTTTTCTTTTTTTTCCCCCAGTCTTAGGGTATGTGCACACGATGCAGATTTAGTGCAGAACTGCTGCAGATTTTTCTGCAGCAGAAACGCTGCAGAACTGCACTGTGATCACAGTACAATGTAAATCAATGGGAAAAAAAAAAAGCTGTGCAGAAAAATCTGCGCAGAAACGCTGCAGTTTTCAAAGAAGTGCCTGTCACTTCTTTTGTGCAGTTCTGCAGCGTTTCTGCACCCCTCCATAATAGAAATCTGCAGGTGCGTTTTTGATGCGTTTTTCATGCGTTTTTGATGCGTTTTTTGTGCAGATTTATGCTCCAAAAACGCATCAAAAACGCACCTGCAGATTCTGCCAGGAGATGCAGATTTAGTGCAGAACTGCAGCAGATTTTTCTGCACTAAATCTGCATCGTGTGCACATACCCTTATTCTCTGCTATCCCACTACACCCTATTTAACCCATCAGGGAATCTGGTTAATTAACGAAAACTCAATGTCCATGCCCTTTAACTACTGTGTCAGGTGCACCAATTTTGTGCTTTAGGTATTACAGATTTAATCGATGTATTTGCAGTTTGTAATTTTCACTTTGGCTGGGTATGCTGTTGGCCGAGTTGCGGCTTTGCAATGTTTCCAATGTTATTAATATAGAATAATAAAAAAAATAATAAATAAATAATATAGATAACCACAAAGAATACTAAAAGCCAAGATCCTTCTGCATTCAGCCTGTGTCGCAGCAAAAGATGAAGTCAGCACATTTTGTACATTTTCCTTAATTTAATTATAAAAATTTAGAGGTATTTAGTTCTGGTGATTTGTTAACTTTATAGGCAGTCCATATAGAGCAGCAGTCAGTAAATACAGTAAGATCAATTGTAGCCGGGGACTGGTAACTTGTGGCCTTCCTTGGCTTCAAAAAAGGTATAAGATAACATAATGTTCTCTACTGAGGCCATTCTCGGGTCTTCTGCAAATTCTGGGTCAATGAAGAAAAACACCGGCATATCCACCTCTTCATGTGGGTTCAATCTCTGTTCTTCAAAACAGAAGCACTGCAAAATAAAAAACACAGGACAGAGTCAAAGTTTCTCACCTAAGGAAAGAGTGGAGACATACTGTGGTTGATATCCAGACACCCCTGGAAGATCGTCGGCATGGGAGGAGAGTATACGCGTTATTTTAAAAGGGGAAACATAGGGATAGGGATTGAGAAGGCGTTGTCAAAGTAGTGGACAACCCTTTTATGTGTACTCAGTGTAAGAATGGTACTGTAAGCTGTGGGAATCTAGGATCCTTTACTGGCTGAGAGTAGAAATGAAGAAAACTATGGGTCCCAGAGAGGAACACCAACAGACAAGAATGAGACGAAAAAGTAGTGTTTGAGTGATAAGAGTCATTATACTAATTAGAAGAACCACAAACCCTCATGTATAAAAATACTTAACTGAACATTGGTCCAGTCTCATAAAGGAGCGTTTTTCACTTTTGATGCTTCTTTGAATACCCTCACAGCCCCCTTTCCTCTGATGAACTGTATGGACATATGCCCTACCAATGCACTAAAGCAGCAAATAACTTTGGTTAAAAAGTATAAACAAGGGCACTATTCCTTTCGACCCAAGCGTCTGCGCTGTTCCATGAGAACAGCCACAACTATCTAGACTCCTGAATGGTCAAGTCCGCCTAACATGGAGTCATGTACCACTCGGGAGCCTAGGACAGCTGCAATGACAGTACTCAGGATGTGTCTTAGCTGTTCCAGAAGGACAGATTTTATATCTATAAATTTCATGTACAGGAAATGCTCTTTATCTATTGTCTCACCTGAATTTTGTTAAAATATTGTCCAGCTTCATAGGGTATCACGTTGTAAGTGGAAATTCCTATCACTGGCTTGTCAGTTGAATTTTTTGCCTTGTAGAATGCTAATGCGGTTTCGCCTGGAACTAACTGCAGAGACAAAAACAGGTGTCTGAACAGATTGTTATTAACATTCATATTAAGGCCACGTTCAGTATTTGGTCAGTATTTTACCTCAATATTTATAAGTCAAAACCAGGAGAGGAACAATCAGAGGAAAAGTATAATAGAAACATATGCACCACTTCTGTATTTATTACCCACTCCTGGTTTTGGCTTACAAATACCGAGGTAAAAAACTCGCCAAATATGGAACGTGTGAACATGGCCTTAAGGTTCTGCAACTCACATAAAACAGCTGCCCATAAAGGGGGTATTCTCAAGTTATTAAATTGCTCTAATCAGTTAGACTGCATGAAAGTAAGCAAGTTTGCAATTGACTTGCTTATCCTGACATCATTCTCTTCTAAGGCAAGACTTTTTCTTTCATTGTTGACAGCTCATTTCCATAGGGCTTAACCACCAAATACCTGAGAGTATGCAGTAGTTACATTCCAGGAGAGACATTAAGGGTATGTGCATACGTCAGGATTTCTTGCAGAAATTTTCCTGACAAAAACCCAGACATTTCTGCCAGAAATCCGCATGCGTTTTTACCGCGTTTTTTGTGCGTTTTTTCCCAAATGCCTAGAATTGCGGGAAAAACGCAGAAAATCCGCAAAAATAATGAACATGCTCATTTTTTTACTGCGATGCGTTTTTTTTGCGGAAAAAAAACGCATCCATGTGCACAAAACATGCAGAATGCATTCTAAATGATAGAATGCATAATGTAATGTATGCGTTTTTAACGAGTTTTTATAGCGTTTTTAGCGCGAAAAAAAGCGAAAAAACCTGAACGTGTGCACATAGTTTTACTCTTAACATCCCAGCCCAGTGATTTTTATACAGCAGTTAGCTGCTCACCTCGCTCCTTTTCAGCGTCTGAAGAGTTGCTGTTATAAATTTTGTAAATTCACCACTTTCAGAAGAGGTCTCCTAACCAAGTCTCTAAATTCAGGACCTGTGTGCTCAAATACCTGATTATCTCTATTTGTAAATATAGCGATAGCTGTGTATACTCCAGAACAAATCACCGATAGGTGAAAGTGTTACTGCAGAACTTTTGCTTGATAGTTCTAAGGCCTCTTTCACACTTCCGTCATTTGCAATCCGCCGCAATCCGTCGTTTAGGGCAAAAACGGATCCTGCAAATGTGCTCGCAGGATGCGGTTTTTGCCCATAAACTTGTATTAGCGACGGATCGCCACACGTCGCATCCGTCATGCGACGGACCTGTCGTGTTTTGGCGGACCGTCACAAAAAAACGTTCAATGTAACTTTTTTTGTGCGTCGCGTCTGCCATTTTCGACCGTGCATGCGCGGCTGCAACTCCGCCCCCTCCTCCCAAGACTGCAGAATGGGCAGCGGATGCGTCGAAAAACTGCATCCGCTGCCCACGTCTTGCATTTAATTCACAACGTCCGTCCAGCAGTGTCGGAACTTGCGTTCCCGGAGCTCCAGTGTGGTTGTTATGACAAGTGACCAGGGCGTCCAATCTACTTTGACATCACTGTCTCCACCTTGGGACAAATTGAACATCAAGAGGAAGTGAGAAAGCAGCCATAGCTCCAAATTCCTCTTGATGTTTGATTTGTCCAAAGGCAGGGCCAGTAACACGAGTGCTGATTGGGAGCCAGGTTCACGTATCATAACCACACAAGTGCGGACATCTCTGGAATGGTTTCCGACACGGGAGGCGAATACAAGTTTTTTATTTTATCGTGGCCAAGCGTGGGGGTATGAGAAGGGGTTGTCCAAGAAGTGGAAAACTTCTTTAAAGGCAGCAAAACCATGAAGGAACACTTATGGAAATAATGAGTAAAGAAACAAATGTAAAACAAACCAGAATATGTGCTAAACCTTAGACTCCTCATAATACCACCCTGTTACACTGATAACAGTTTTACACCGCCCTTGGCATTCTCTCAAGTAGCCTTATCAGGTCATCACCTGGAATGGTTTCCAAACATTTTGAGTGATTTCCCAGAGGTGTTGACAACTTGTTGGTTGGTTTACCTTCATTTTGTTGTACAACTCTTCCAAAACCATCTCAATTGTGTAGAGTTCAGGTGATTGTTGAGTCTATTTCATCTGACGCAGTGCTTCATCCTTCTCCTTGGTCACCAAACCCTTACATGTTCTGATGGAGTGTTGTGCATCATTGTATGGATGCAACTTAAATGATGGTCCCACCAAGTGAAAACTAGATGGGATGGCATTTGGTTGCAGAATGCTGGGGTAGCCAAACTAGGCAGGTGTGTCCCTAACACCATCACACCTACCCCTCCATGCTTCCAAATGGGCACCACACAAGTAAAAACTATCCGTTCACCTTTTCTGCATCTCACAAAACATGGCAGTTGTTACCAAAATGCTAAAATTTTGACTCATCAGACCACAATACATATTTCCACTGATGTCCGCTCCTTGTCTTCTTGGCCCAAAACATCTCTCTTGTTTGTGGTCATCAGTAGAGACTTCTTTACAGCATTTCAACCTTTTTCTCACAATCTCCTCTGGACAGATGATGTTGAGATGTGTCTGCTCGGAGTATCATTTATGAGGGTTGCTATTAGAGCTGCTATCAATTTGCGGTTTCTGAGACTGTTAACTATGATGAACATTTCCTCTGCAGCAGAGTGAATTCTTCATCTTAATTTTATGTGCCATTCCTTATGAGAGCTAGTTTCATCATATCAACTGATGGTTTTCATGACTGCTCGTGAGGATGGCAACGTTCTAGCAATTTTGCAGACTTGACTGAATTTCCACTTTTAAAGTAATGATGGACAGTAGTATACTGTAGAAGAAAAACATGGACTGCACAGCAAAAAACATACATTGATCTATCGCAGCTAAGCAAAAATGAACATGATGTTCTTAGTTTAACATTCTGCTCAGACAGCATGAAGCTCACTGCAACATCACGGTGAACCTTTTACTGACTCCTTGACCTAAAAAGTGTGGTGTCATGCGCAAACCACCTCCAGAGTGATAGCGAGCTAGCAGGGGGAGCGACCCACTGCCCCACAGCACCCATGCTGCACTGCAAAGACCCCATGGCTCCAAGCAGGGCTGTGGAGTCGGAGTCGTGGAGTCGGAGGTAGTTTTGGTTGGAGTCGGTAGAAATGTACCGACTCCAGCTTTAAAAATTTTTTATTAATATTTCATAATTGAACTTTCATATGAATTTTATAAATGTTACTCAAATATATATGTTCTAGCAAACTATGAACAACAGTGATAAGCAGTTCTGCTGGAGATAGAGACATTTCTTACCTCTTGTGTGTCACTGTTCTCCACTGCCCTTATCTAATCATATACTTGGTTAACCTCATGCTGCCCCAACCCCCCTACTTACAATGTATGAAACTGAAAGTGAAAATGTGTTGCAAATTCTTAGTAAAGCTCCTCCTCTAGACTAGATGTTTGGTGTGCGTCTTCCAAGCATCTCACAGCTGCTACTCAGAAGAGGAAGACTGTAAGAAGTATTATCCTTTCAACAAACTTTGCATCAGTTAACTGTGAGTACATGAGGAACAACAGAATTTAATTTTGAAAAATATTTGGATCACAAGGACCGTGCAAAGCGTTCCCGCATAGAAGAGTCATCCCCATCAAAGAACACAGACAGTACATTTCAGCAGAATTTTTCATGTGCACTTAAAGAAATTGAGAAATGTGACCGTTCATCAAAAATGACAGTGCAACAAGCGATTCCTCTGTATCCTGACATTGTCAGAGATGTTGCCCGAGTGGTTACTGCTTTGCCACCAACCCAAGTTAGTGTAGAGAGGTTGTTCTCTGCTCTCAAAATAATTAGATCAGATTTGAGGGCATCCATGAAGGAGGATCTGACAGAGGCAATACTTTTTCTGAGGACAAATTTATAGATTTCTTCTTATTAACTGCATAACAGTGTTTATTACATATTTACTTACAAGAGTTTATAAAAGTTATTTGCTATATTCTAATTGTATTCTAATAAATATAGTTTTTGCTCTAAGTGATCTGATTACCGTATTTTTCGGACTAAAAGACGCACTTTTTCCCCCCAAAAAAAGGGGGGAAAATGGGGGGTGCGTCTAATAGTCGCAATGCAGGCTTACCTAGGTGGCAGAGGTGCGGTGGCAGAGGTCCGGTGGCAGAGGTGCGGTTGCGGGGGTGTGGCGGCAGAGGAGGCGCAGTAAGCGGGGTCCCTTTCCCCGGTATGGTGATGCAGCCGGCCCGGTATGCAGCAGAGCCGGGTGAATCCTCTTGTTATCGGTGGTGGCGGCCATTTTCCGGAGGCCGCGCGTGCGCAGATGGAGTGCTCTGCTTCCCGGGGCTTCAGGAAAATGGCCACCGCGATCTCCATCTGCGCACGCGCGGCCTCCCGCGGCCATTTTCCTGAAGCCCCGGGAGCAGAGCGCTTCATCTGCACACGCGCGGCCTCAGGAAGATGGCCGCGCCCACCGATAACAAGAGGATTCACCCGGCTCTGCTGCATACCGGGCCTGCTGCATCACCATACCGGGGAAAGGGACCCCGCTTACTGCGCCTCCTCTGCCGCCACACCCCCGCCACCGCACCTCTGCCACCGGACCTCTGCCACCTAGGTAAGCCTGCATGGTACGCCATGGACCCCTCTCACGCCATACCTCTCACTGCACCTCCTGATCCCAGCACCTCCTGATCCCAGCACCTCCTGATCCCAGCACCTCCTGATCCCAGCACCTCCTGATCCCAGCATCACCCCACCTCTGCCGACACCTTGCCTCCTGTGACCCTGCTCTGCCACCGCCATAAGATACTATAAATTCGGACAATAAGACGGACCCCCATGTTATAAAAAAATCTTTTTTTCTGCAATTTTCACCACAAATTTGGGGTGCGTCTTATGGTCCGGTGCGTCTTATAGTCCGAAAAATACGGTATTTATATGATGGTGAGAAACTGAATAAGCACGATGTTAATATTTGACAACAGTAAATTTATTGTTACGAATTGGCCATTTATGAAGGAGTCGGAGCTGCTTAGAAATGCATCTCATCCTCTAAGTGGAGCAGGATCGTTTTATCCATACACCTCCAGGTCAGTTCCGTAATTGTCATATTGGCCCCATAGCGCAAGGCTACACAAGTGTTTGCATTCTTACAGTACAGTATCACAAGCACAGGGGCAGACTGCCTTTATCCGATGCGGCTTGGTTTTACTGATTAGAACCTTTTTTTGTACAGAAAGCGCTTGTGTTTTTATTTTATTTATCACAACAGTCATTTTGACCAGGGGTGCCCAAACTTTTACATGCCACTGTAATCAGACACAGCTCTGCAAGGAGACCAGGAGAGCGGCTATTATAAATGTGTCATACATTTCATACTCGGAAATCCCCCTTTTATATAAAATATTCTTTGGAGGCAGATCAGTGTCCGCTCCGTAGTCCTGAACAGCGCAGAGATAACGTTTTTAACAGCACTAGTGATGAGCGAGTGTACTCGTTGCTCGGGGGTCCTCCGAGTATTTGATAGTGTTCAGAGATTAAGTTTTCATCGCTGCAGCTGAATGATTTACAGCTATTAGCCAGGCTAAGTACATGTGGGGGTTGCCTGATTGCTAGGAAACCCCCACATGTAATCAAGCTGGCTAATAGCTGTAAATCATTCAGCTGCCAGGATGAAAACTTAATCTCCGATCACTAACAAATACTCGGAGACCACCCGAGCAACGAGTACACTCGCTCATCACTAAACAGCACCAATTAATTATTTTGTGGGGGGAAAAAAAATAATAATTTGACCATCTTACACTTTAAATCCAACAAAACGGCACAATCATATGGGATTTTTCTGCTGCAAAAATCAGATGCTTGGGTGGAAAACACTGAAATATGCAAGTTATTTGGTGCATTCCCTCCACCCCCCCCCCCCCCCCCCCCCATTCATTTGAATAGGTGAAAAATTCTGCAAAAACGCTGAAAGAAATAACCTGTTCCAAATAAATAAATTAAAAAAAAATATATATATATGATGGCTCCAATCTGCAAGGAAAAAATAAGCAGCGTGTGAGTGAGGTTTCAGAAATCTCATTCACTTCGCGGGTGTTGTAAAACGATGCGTTTTCTCTGCTTAGGTCATCACATACTTACATAGATCTCGGTTTGCTGCGGTCTGAAGTTCCAGTGTAGACTGGCGTGCACATCTGCATTGAATGTAATTTTAATCACCCGGTCCTTCACCGGCTGCATAGACTCAATCTGCTCTGAGCTATGTCCGGCAACGGCCGTCCCTCCGAGGCCTGTGGCCTAAACACAACAGATCTGTTATCAGATTTTACCATAGGCACACCAGACATTATAAAGTAGCTATTTGACCAGATGAGGCTGTTGTGTTTACTTTGGCAATCCATGTCAGAATGGCTCTAGAAAACAAATATTAAAATAAGCTGTTTAATATCAGACAAAGAAACTTTCAAAAAGAAAAAGTAAGGACATTCTTATATGGACATTATATTTTTTTAAACACACCAGCCTCATCAGGTCTAAGAATTTGAATTTCTAATGTATGCAGTGTATATTGTTAAATCTGGTGATAGAGCCACTTTCTTAAAAACAAAAAAAAAATTCTATTTATACACATCAGATAGGAGACACCGTGACTGCTCTATACACATCAGATAGGAGACACCGTGACTGCTCTATACACATCGGATAGGAGACACCGTGACTGCTCTATACACATCAGATAGGAGACACCGTGACTGATCTATACACATCGGATAGGAGACACCGTGACTGCTCTATACACATCGCATAGGAGACCCCGTGACTGCTCTATACACATCGCATAGGAGACCCCGTGACTGCTCTATACACATCACATAGGAGACACAGTGACTGCTCTATACACATCACATAAGAGACACCGTGACTGCTCTATACACATCACAAAGGAGACACCGTGACTGCTCTATACACATCACAAAGGAGACACCGTGACTGCTCTATACACATCACAAAGGAGACACCGTGACTGCTCTATACACATCACAAAGGAGACACCGTGACTGCTCTATACACATCACATAGGAGACATCGTGACTGCTCTATATCACATAGGAGACACCCCGACAAGGATTTATATACATCACACAAGTGACATCCCGACACTGTTGTATATACATCACATAAGAGACACTGATACTGCTGTAAGTATATCACACAGGAGACACCGATACTGCTGCATACACATCACGTAGGAGTAGATTTAACTCAGCTTCCCAAAGATGACAAACTACATTTAGTTTATGTTTTAAGGGAGAGGGGCAATCACTTTTTCACACAGGACCCTGTAGATTTGGATTTCTTTTTCACTTAATATTTAAGAACTTCATTATAAACTGCATTTTATGTTTAAATTGTGTTATCTGTATGCATAGGTTACACTGGCACCACTAAATATACATGACAGATACTAGGACAGAGGGTCCCCGCTGCCGCTGTAGGTACACTTACACACAGTTTATTACGAAACTCGACAAGAAGGTTGCTCTAAACATCTCAATGATGTTGAGATCAGGGCACACTGGAGTCCATATCATCCTTTGTTGTTCTACTACACGCTGAGGACAGTTCTTAATGACATTGGTTGTATGTTTAGGGTCTTTATACTGCTGCAGAATAAATTTGGAGCCAATGAGATGCCACCCTGATGGTATTTGCATGAGGAATAAAGATGGATACGGATCTGCCTGTATTTTCCAGCAATAAAAACACCATAAATTGATGAAATTCCAAATCCATTTTCTGAAATGTAGCCCCAAACTTGAAAGGAACCTCCACCATGCTTGACTGTTGCCTGCAGGCACACTAATTATTGTGCCACTCTCAGGCAGAAGCATACAAACCACCTTCTGTAACAGCCAAATAGATCACATTTTGACTAATCAGTCCAGAGCACCAGATGTCATTTTTCCATGTCCAGTTCCTATGCTTTCATGCATAGTTCAGTCACTTGGTTTTATTTCAATGTTGAAGGTATGGCTTTTGGCAAAAATTCTTCAATGAAAACTTTTGGCCAGACCTCTGAATAGTAGATGGATTCCAATGGCTCCTGCCAGTTCAGAGCTGATGGAGATGCTGGCCTTAACGTTGTCCATTTATTGGTTTCCTCAAAGCCGAGAGATGATAGCAGATACTTATCAATCATGCAAATACCATCAGAGACGCAATTGAATTGCTCCAAATATATCCTGCAGCAGGACAAGGAGTCCAAACATACAGCCTATGTCATTAAGAACTACCTTCAGTGTAAAAAAGAGGGAATCCTGAAGGTGATGATATGGCAGCCACACAGACCTGATCTCAACACCATCAAAGAGGCAGAAGGAATTGACCAAGCCTACATCCACAGATCTGCGGTTGCATCTCCCTGCAGAATTCCTACAAAATGTGTGTGTAACTGAGCCTACAAGAATTGATGAAGGCAATGGGCAGCCAGGCCAGATATTGCTCTAAATTACATTTCACGTTTGCATTTTGCTAATTGATTAAACTAGTAAAAAATATGTATAAAATGACTTTATTTTGCAGCATTTTTCCACTTGTGCCTAAAGCTTTTGCACAGAACTGTATATAATTGGTACAATGTACATACAATATACAGTACATGTCAGACAGTCCATTCTATAGACAAGTGATAGTATGGGGGAAAAAACAGGCATGGATACATTGTGTACATACAGGGCAGTACTGGGCACATCACACATGAAGGTGGCAGACAGTATAGTATACTATGTACACATAGGGGGCAGTAGCGGGCACAGCACACATGGAGGTGGCATACAGTATACTATATACCCATAGGGGGCAGTAGCGGGCACAGCACACATGGAGGTGGCATACAGTATACTATATACACACAGGGGGCAGTAGTGGGCACAGCACACATGGAGATGGCATACAGTATACTATATACCCATAGGGGGCAGTAGTGGGCACAGCACACATGGAGGTGGCATACAGTATACTTATATACACACAGGGGGCAGTAGCGGGCACAGCACACATGGAGGTGGCATACAGTATACTTATATACACACAGGGGGCAGTAGTGGGCACAGCACACATGGAGATGGCATACAGTATACTATATACCCATAGGGGGCAGTAGTGGGCACAGCACACATTTAGAGGGCATACAGTATACTATATACACACAGGGGGCAGTAGCGGGCACAGCACACATGGAGATGGCATACAGTATACTATATACCCATAGGGGGCAGTAGTGGGCACACATTTAGAGGGCATACAGTATACTATATACACACAGGGGGCAGTAGTGGGCACAGCACACATGGAGATGGCATACAGTATACTATATACCCATAGGGGGCAGTAGTGGGCACAGCACACATTTAGAGGGCATACAGTATACTATATACACACAGGGGGCAGTAGCGGGCACAGCACACATGGAGGTGGCACACAGCATACGATATACACATAGGGGGCAGTAGCGGGCACAGCACACATGGAGATGGCATACAGTATACTATATACCCATAGGGGGCAGTAGCGGGCACAGCACACATGGAGGTGGCATACAGTATACTTATATACACACAGGGGGCAGTAGCGGGCACAGCACACATGGAGGTGGCATACAGTATACTTATATACACACAGGGGGCAGTAGTGGGCACAGCACACATGGAGATGGCATACAGTATACTATATACCCATAGGGGGCAGTAGTGGGCACAGCACACATTTAGAGGGCATACAGTATACTATATACACACAGGGGGCAGTAGCGGGCACAGCACACATGGAGATGGCATACAGTATACTATATACCCATAGGGGGCAGTAGTGGGCACAGCACACATTTAGAGGGCATACAGTATACTATATACACACAGGGGGCAGTAGTGGGCACAGCACACATGGAGATGGCATACAGTATACTATATACCCATAGGGGGCAGTAGTGGGCACAGCACACATTTAGAGGGCATACAGTATACTATATACACACAGGGGGCAGTAGCGGGCACAGCACACATGGAGGTGGCACACAGCATACGATATACACATAGGGGGCAGTAGCGGGCACAGCACACATGGAGATGGCATACAGTATACTATATACCCATAGGGGGCAGTAGCGGGCACAGCACACATGGAGGTGGCATACAGTATACTTATATACACACAGGGGGCAGTAGCGGGCACAGCACACATGGAGGTGGCATACAGTATACTTATATACACACAGGGGGCAGTAGTGGGCACAGCACACATGGAGATGGCATACAGTATACTATATACCCATAGGGGGCAGTAGTGGGCACAGCACACATTTAGAGGGCATACAGTATACTATATACACACAGGGGGCAGTAGCGGGCACAGCACACATGGAGATGGCATACAGTATACTATATACCCATAGGGGGCAGTAGTGGGCACAGCACACATTTAGAGGGCATACAGTATACTATATACACACAGGGGGCAGTAGTGGGCACAGCACACATGGAGATGGCATACAGTATACTATATACCCATAGGGGGCAGTAGTGGGCACAGCACACATTTAGAGGGCATACAGTATACTATATACACACAGGGGGCAGGAGCGGGCACAGCACACATGGAGGTGGCACACAGCATACGATATACACATAGGGGGCAGTAGCGGGCACAGCACACATGGAGATGGCATACAGTATACTATATACCCATAGGGGGCAGTAGTGGGCACAGCACACATGGAGATGGCATACAGTATACTATATACCCATAGGGGGCAGTAGTGGGCACAGCACACATGGAGGTGGCATACAGTATACTTATATACACACAGGGGGCAGTAGCGGGCACAGCACACATGGAGGTGGCATACAGTATACTTATATACACACAGGGGGCAGTAGTGGGCACAGCACACATGGAGATGGCATACAGTATACTATATACCCATAGGGGGCAGTAGTGGGCACAGCACACATTTAGAGGGCATACAGTATACTATATACACACAGGGGGCAGTAGCGGGCACAGCACACATGGAGATGGCATACAGTATACTATATACCCATAGGGGGCAGTAGTGGGCACAGCACACATTTAGAGGGCATACAGTATACTATATACACACAGGGGGCAGTAGTGGGCACAGCACACATGGAGATGGCATACAGTATACTATATACCCATAGGGGGCAGTAGTGGGCACAGCACACATTTAGAGGGCATACAGTATACTATATACACACAGGGGGCAGTAGCGGGCACAGCACACATGGAGGTGGCACACAGCATACGATATACACATAGGGGGCAGTAGCGGGCACAGCACACATGGAGATGGCATACAGTATACTATATACCCATAGGGGGCAGTAGTGGGCACAGCACACATGGAGGTGGCATACAGTATACTTATATACACACAGGGGGCAGTAGCGGGCACAGCACACATGGAGGTGGCATACAGTATACTTATATACACACAGGGGGCAGTAGTGGGCACAGCACACATGGAGATGGCATACAGTATACTATATACCCATAGGGGGCAGTAGTGGGCACAGCACACATTTAGAGGGCATACAGTATACTATATACACACAGGGGGCAGTAGCGGGCACAGCACACATGGAGATGGCATACAGTATACTATATACCCATAGGGGGCAGTAGTGGGCACAGCACACATTTAGAGGGCATACAGTATACTATATACACACAGGGGGCAGTAGTGGGCACAGCACACATGGAGATGGCATACAGTATACTATATACCCATAGGGGGCAGTAGTGGGCACAGCACACATTTAGAGGGCATACAGTATACTATATACACACAGGGGGCAGTAGCGGGCACAGCACACATGGAGGTGGCACACAGCATACGATATACACATAGGGGGCAGTAGCGGGCACAGCACACATGGAGATGGCATACAGTATACTATATACCCATAGGGGGCAGTAGCGGGCACAGCACACATGGAGGTGGCATACAGTATACTTATATACACACAGGGGGCAGTAGCGGGCACAGCACACATGGAGGTGGCATACAGTATACTATATACCCATAGGGGGCAGTAGTGGGCACAGCACACATTTAGAGGGCATACAGTATACTATATACACACAGGGGGCAGTAGCGGGCACAGCACACATGGAGATGGCATACAGTATACTATATACCCATAGGGGGCAGTAGTGGGCACAGCACACATTTAGAGGGCATACAGTATACTATATACACACAGGGGGCAGTAGTGGGCACAGCACACATGGAGATGGCATACAGTATACTATATACCCATAGGGGGCAGTAGTGGGCACAGCACACATTTAGAGGGCATACAGTATACTATATACACACAGGGGGCAGTAGCGGGCACAGCACACATGGAGGTGGCACACAGCATACGATATACACATAGGGGGCAGTAGCGGGCACAGCACACATGGAGATGGCATACAGTATACTATATACCCATAGGGGGCAGTAGTGGGCACAGCACACATTTAGAGGGCATACAGTATACTATATACACACAGGGGGCAGTAGCGGGCACAGCACACATGGAGGTGGCACACAGCATACGCTATACACATAGGGGGCAGTAGCGGGCACAGCACACATGGAGATGGCATACAGTATACTATATACCCATAGGGGGCAGTAGTGGGCACAGCACACATGGAGATGGCATACAGTATACTATATACACACAGGGGGCAGTAGCGGGCACAGCACACATGTAGGTGGCATACAGTATAATATACACCCATAGGGGGCAGTAGCGGGTACAGCACACATGTAGAGGGCACTCAGCATACTATACACCCATAGGGGGCAGTAGCGGGCACATCACACATATAGAGGGCACACAGACCGTACCTGGCAGTACAGGCGGTACAGGGGCACTGCGGCATAGGACATGCCCACCATCCCCACCACCGCAGCGGTCACGTAGGTCACCACAGTCTTGTTCCGCGTCCTCCAGTCCTGCTGCTGCCGTTGGTTTTGACCCCTGAATCCCCGGGCCCCCCAGGGACAACATCTCGTCGGTGCCCGCAGAGCCCACACACCGAGACCCCGGCACCCCAACCTCCAGAGTGACATCACGGCGCCACCGAGAGCCGGTCACGTGATCCCACATCCCGCGATACTTACTCCCAGTCTCCGTCCGGCCCGCACTGTGCAGACTCCAGGGGGCGGGACTCGGGAGCTCAGCTGAGCGCGGCGGCTGATAGGTGAGTGTGGACGGGACGCCGGTGATGGCGCTATAGCAGGGACAGGGCGGGGTGTATATATGAGCGTCACATATCTGCACAGTACACTACAGTGCTCATCCCCACTGGGTGCTCTACTGTGTCAGCCCGCCCGTAGATTGCTCGTGTGTCAGGTCACGCCTCCCATAGATTGCTCGTGTGTCAGGCCACGCCTCCCGTAGATTGCTCGTGTGTCAGGTCACGCCTCCCATAGATTGCTCGTGTGTCAGGCCACGCCTCCCGTAGGTTGCTCCAGTGTGTCAGGCCACGCCTCCCGTAGGTTGCTCCAGTGTGTCAGGCCACGCCTCCCGTAGGTTGCTCCAGTGTGTCAGGCCACGCCTCCCGTAGGTTGCTCCAGTGTGTCAGGCCACGCCTCCCGTAGGTTGCTCCAGTGTGTCAGGCCACGCCTCCCGTAGGTTGCTCCAGTGTGTCAGGCCACGCCTCCCGTAGGTTGCTCCAGTGTGTCAGGCCACGCCTCCCGTAGGTTGCTCAAGTGTGTCAGGTCACGCCTCCCATAGATTGCTCCAGTGTGTCAGGCCACGCCTCCCGTAGGTTGCTCCAGTGTGTCAGGCCACGCCTCCCGTAGGTTGCTCCAGTGTGTCAGGCCACGCCTCCCGTAGGTTGCTCCAGTGTGTCAGGCCACGCCTCCCGTAGGTTGCTCCAGTGTATCAGGTCACGCCTCCCGTAGGTTGCTCCAGTGTATCAGGTCACGCCTCCCGTAGGTTGCTCCAGTGTGTCAGGTCACGCCTCCCACAGGTTGCTCTAGTCTGTATCAGGCCATGCCTCCCACAGGTTGCTCTAGTCTGTATCAGGCCATGCCTCCCGTAGGTTGCTCCAGTGTGTCAGGTCACGCCTCCCACAGGTTGCTCTAGTCTGTATCAGGCCATGCCTCCCACAGGTTGCTCTAGTCTGTATCAGGTCACGCCTCCCGTAGGTTGCTCCAGTGTATCAGGCCATGCCTCCCGTAGGTTGCTCCAGTGTGTCAGGTCACGCCTCCCACAGGTTGCTCTAGTCTGTATCAGGCCATGCCTCCCACAGGTTGCTCTAGTCTGTATCAGGCCATGCCTCCCGTAGGTTGCTCCAGTGTGTCAGGTCACGCCTCCCACAGGTTGCTCTAGTCTGTATCAGGCCATGCCTCCCACAGGTTGCTCTAGTCTGTATCAGGCCACGCCTCCCGTAGGTTGCTCCAGTGTGTCAGGCCACGCCTCCCACAGGTTGCTCTAGTGTATCAGGTCACGCCTCCCGTAGGTTGCTCGTGTGTCAGGCCACGCCTCCCGTAGATTGCTCGTGTGTCAGGCCACGCCTCCCATAGATTGCTCGTGTGTCAGGTCACGCCTCCCATAGATTGCTCGTGTGTCAGGCCACGCCTCCCGTAGATTGCTCGTGTGTCAGGCCACGCCTCCCGTAGGTTGCTCCAGTGTGTCAGGCCACGCCTCCCGTAGGTTGCTCCAGTGTGTCAGGCCACGCCTCCCGTAGGTTGCTCCAGTGTGTCAGGCCACGCCTCCCGTAGGTTGCTCCAGTGTGTCAGGCCACGCCTCCCGTAGGTTGCTCCAGTGTGTCAGGCCACGCCTCCCGTAGGTTGCTCCAGTGTGTCAGGCCACGCCTCCCGTAGGTTGCTCAAGTGTGTCAGGTCACGCCTCCCATAGATTGCTCCAGTGTGTCAGGCCACGCCTCCCGTAGGTTGCTCCAGTGTGTCAGGCCACGCCTCCCGTAGGTTGCTCCAGTGTGTCAGGCCACGCCTCCCGTAGGTTGCTCCAGTGTGTCAGGCCACGCCTCCCGTAGGTTGCTCCAGTGTATCAGGTCACGCCTCCCGTAGGTTGCTCCAGTGTATCAGGTCACGCCTCCCGTAGGTTGCTCCAGTGTGTCAGGTCACGCCTCCCACAGGTTGCTCTAGTCTGTATCAGGCCATGCCTCCCACAGGTTGCTCTAGTCTGTATCAGGCCATGCCTCCCACAGGTTGCTCTAGTCTGTATCAGGTCACGCCTCCCGTAGGTTGCTCCAGTGTGTCAGGCCACGCCTCCCACAGGTTGCTCTAGTGTATCAGGTCACGCCTCCCGTAGGTTGCTCCAGTGTGTCAGGTCACGCCTCCCACAGGTTGCTCTAGTGTATCAGGTCACGCCTCCCGTAGGTTGCTCCAGTGTGTCAGGTCACGCCTCCCACAGGTTGCTCTAGTCTGTATCAGGCCACGCCTCCCACAGGTTGCTCTAGTCTGTATCAGGCCATGCCTCCCACAGGTTGCTCTAGTCTGTATCAGGTCACGCCTCCCGTAGGTTGCTCCAGTGTGTCAGGCCACGCCTCCCGTAGGTTGCTCCAGTGTGTCAGGCCACGCCTCCCGTAGGTTGCTCCAGTGTGTCAGGCCACGCCTCCCGTAGGTTGCTCCAGTGTGTCAGGCCACGCCTCCCGTAGGTTGCTCCAGTGTGTCAGGCCACGCCTCCCGTAGGTTGCTCAAGTGTGTCAGGTCACGCCTCCCATAGATTGCTCCAGTGTGTCAGGCCACGCCTCCCGTAGGTTGCTCCAGTGTGTCAGGCCACGCCTCCCGTAGGTTGCTCCAGTGTGTCAGGCCACGCCTCCCGTAGGTTGCTCCAGTGTGTCAGGCCACGCCTCCCGTAGGTTGCTCCAGTGTATCAGGTCACGCCTCCCGTAGGTTGCTCCAGTGTATCAGGTCACGCCTCCCGTAGGTTGCTCCAGTGTGTCAGGTCACGCCTCCCACAGGTTGCTCTAGTCTGTATCAGGCCATGCCTCCCACAGGTTGCTCTAGTCTGTATCAGGCCATGCCTCCCACAGGTTGCTCTAGTCTGTATCAGGTCACGCCTCCCGTAGGTTGCTCCAGTGTGTCAGGCCACGCCTCCCGTAGGTTGCTCCAGTGTGTCAGGTCACGCCTCCCACAGGTTGCTCTAGTGTATCAGGTCACGCCTCCCGTAGGTTGCTCCAGTGTGTCAGGTCACGCCTCCCACAGGTTGCTCTAGTCTGTATCAGGCCACGCCTCCCACAGGTTGCTCTAGTCTGTATCAGGCCATGCCTCCCACAGGTTGCTCTAGTCTGTATCAGGTCACGCCTCCCGTAGGTTGCTCCAGTGTGTCAGGCCACGCCTCCCGTAGGTTGCTCCAGTGTGTCAGGTCACGCCTCCCACAGGTTGCTCTAGTGTATCAGGTCACGCCTCCCGTAGGTTGCTCCAGTGTGTCAGGTCACGCCTCCCACAGGTTGCTCTAGTCTGTATCAGGCCACGCCTCCCGTAGGTTGCTCCAGTGTGTCAGGCCACGCCTCCCGTAGGTTGCTCCAGTGTGTCAGGTCACGCCTCCCACAGGTTGCTCTAGTGTATCAGGTCACGCCTCCCGTAGGTTGCTCCAGTGTGTCAGGTCACGCCTCCCACAGGTTGCTCTAGTCTGTATCAGGCCACGCCTCCCGTAGGTTGCTCTAGTCTGTATCAGGCCATGCCTCCCACAGGTTGCTCTAGTCTGTATCAGGCCATGCCTCCCGTAGGTTGCTCTAGTGTATCAGGCCATGCCTCCCGTAGGTTGCTCCAGTGTATCAGGTCACGCCTCCCGTAGGTTGCTCCAGTGTGTCAGGTCACGCCTCCCACAGGTTGCTCTAGTGTATCAGGCCACGCCTCCCGTAGGTTGCTCCAGTGTGTCAGGTCACGCCTCCCACAGGTTGCTCTAGTGTATCAGGTCACGCCTCCCGTAGGTTGCTCCAGTGTATCAGGTCACGCCTCCCGTAGGTTGCTCCAGTGTGTCAGGTCACGCCTCCCACAGGTTGCTCTAGTCTGTATCAGGCCATGCCTCCCACAGGTTGCTCTAGTGTATCAGGCCACTCATCCCAGAGGTTGTGAGTCGCCCGCCAGGGCCCTGGGGTACTCGGTACTGGATCCCGGACTGGCCATCTGGCAAATGCCAGAAGGGCCTGTTTTGTCATGGGCTGCCTTGTCTGCTACATTGTTAGCAGAATCGGTGTTCTCAAGACGCCCATACTGTTAAGTGTTGTGACGGAGCACAAAGTCGCTGACTCCATCACTTTCCCCAGCAGGCCCGGTATCATTAGAAATATTGTTCTGGTGCTTGGGGACGGAGAAAACATGGGCCTGTGTGATTTCAAATGCCAGGGCTGAATTTCAGCCCCAGTCCATACCTGCCGGGTTCGGTACTTAAAGGGATGTGTCGCGGCGACCCGGGCCGTAGCCCTGGGCCCCCATGTTAAAAGGACGGCCTTTAAAGGGGTTTGTGAAATAATAAAAGTTTGTGACGCCACCTGTGGTATTCGGTCAGGGGTTACCAACGCTGCTTAAAGGGGTCCACTGGGGTGATGTTATGGCAGCAGGGATGGCATGGCTTCCCACAGGTGAAGTAGGTCCCCAGAGCTCCCGGTGTAATAGATGAAGATGGTGATAGGTGGTGTAGTAAGAAACAGAGGACACAAGGTTGAAGTCTCTTTACCTTTTTACTTGGTTTAAGGCAGCGACAGTCCAGGGTACTGGATCACAAGAGATTGTGGTGGTCCGGCTGGCTTGGAAGCATCTCAGGAATCCCCCTAACTAGGTGGAGTTGGAAGCCTTCCTTCTAGCGCTGTGGTGCTGTAGTCCCTTGCTGCCTTAGGCCTCGCACAAGGTCCTCACGTTCTCTCTCTGTCCCCCTTTACGTTCTCTCTCTGTCCCCCTTTAGGTAGGACACCAACCCGCACGACCGGTAACTCGAGCCTTTTTACAGGATGTCTATCACGACCCGGGCTCTATCTGTTACTGGGTCCTCGGATGTTAATAGTGGACAGGTAACTTGAAATCTAGCTGTCTGCCGGTTTCTGCTGTGGGCCATGAAATTATCCCCACAACCTCGGTCTTCCGGCTACCGGTATATGTTCTCAGCGTGGAGGAAGTTCAGTCACAACTTCTCTCTCCAGCTCTTCACTTTGAAACGAGGAAGGAGCAAAGGCAGTCTCTTTACAAGTTGCTCTGCTTTCTCTTTCCTTCCCAGGAGCTGCAGAATTAGCCCCAGCGTTCCTTCCTCACTCTCCTCTCACCAACTGTCTAACTCTCCCTAACTACCTAGCAACTGACTCCTGCCAAACAGAGAGAGCAACGCCCCTGAATTCGGGTGTAGAGCTCCTCCTTCTGGCCTGGAGTCAGAACGGTGTTGTATGTGCTGAATACCTGTTAAAGAGATCCTTCTTCGCTTCCAAGCATGACATCATTCTCCCCGTGAGGAAAGCAATGCCACTGTAACAACCAACTATCTGGGGTGTTACGGTTGCTCTAGTGTGTCAGGCCACGCCTCCCAGAGGTTGCTCTAGTGCAGTGTTCCCCAACTCCGGTCCTCAAGAGCCACCAACAGGTCATGTTTTCAGGATTTCCTTAGTATTGCACAGGTGATAATTGCATCACCTGCACAGGCAATAATTCCATCACCTGTGCAATACTAAGGAAATCCTGAAAACATGACCTGTTGGTGTCTCTTGAGGACCGGAGTTGGGGAACACTGCTCTAGTGTGTCAGGCCACACCTCCCTTTGGTTGCTCTAGTGTGTCAGGCCACACCTCCCTTTGGTTGCTCTAGTGTGTTAGGCCACACCTCCCTTTGGTTGCTCTAGTGTGTCAGGCCACACCTCCCTTTGGTTGCTCTACTGTGTCAGGCCACACCTCCCTTTGGTTGCTCTAGTGTGTCAGGCCACACCTCCCTTTGGTTGCTCTACTGTGTCAGGCCACACCTCCCTTTGGTTGCTCTACTGTGTCAGGCCACACCTCCCTTTGGTTGCTCTAGTGTGTCAGGCCACACCTCCCTTTGGTTGCTCTACTGTGTCAGGCCACACCTCCCTTTGGTTGCTCTAGTGTGTCAGGCCACACCTCCCTTTGGTTGCTCTAGTGTGTCAGGCCACACCTCCCTTTGGTTGCTCTAGTGTGTCAGGCCACACCTCCCTATGGTTGATCTAGTGTGTCAGGCCACACCTCCCTTTGGTTGCTCTACTGTGTCAGGCCACACCTCCCTTTGGTTGCTCTAGTGTGTCAGGCCACACCTCCCTTTGGTTGCTCTAGTGTGTCAGGCCACACCTCCCTTTGGTTGCTCTAGTGTGTTAGGCCACACCTCCCTTTGGTTGCTCTAGTGTGTCAGGCCACACCTCCCTTTGGTTGCTCTACTGTGTCAGGCCACACCTCCCTTTGGTTGCTCTAGTGTGTCAGGCCACACCTCCCTTTGGTTGCTCTACTGTGTCAGGCCACACCTCCCTTTGGGTGCTCTAGTGTGTCAGGCCACACCTCCCTATGGTTGCTCTAGTGTGTCAGGCCACACCTCCCTTTGGTTGCTCTACTGTGTCAGGCCACACCTCCCTTTGGTTGCTCTACTGTGTCAGGCCACACCTCCCTTTGGTTGCTCTAGTGTGTCAGGCCACACCTCCCTTTGGTTGCTCTAGTGTTATGCTGTGCTATCAGGCAACACAGCGTGCAGTAATCAGCGCACATACAGTGATATGGCAATAACCCAAAAACAATAGAACAAGCTCTGAGACGTGGAATCTCTGCAGACTGCAATACCTGAACCTATCCTCACACAACTAAAAGCAGCAGTGGATTGCGCCTAACAACTACCTATGCAACTCGGCACTGCCTGAGGAGCTGACTAGCCTGAAGATAGAAATACAAGCCTGACTTGCCTCAGAGAAATACCCCAAAGGAATAGGCAGCCCCCCACATATAATGACTGTTAGCAAGATGAAAAGACAAAACGTAGGAATGAAATAGATTCAGCAAAGTGAGGCCCGATATTCTAGACAGAGCGAGGATAGCAAAGAGAACTATGCAGTCTACAAAAAACCCTAAAGCAGAACCACGCAAAGGGGGGCAAAAAGACCCACCGTGCCGAACTAACGGCACGGCGGTGCACCCTTTGCGTTTCAGAGCTTCCAGCAAAAGAGAATAGCAAGCTGGACAGAAAAAACGGAAACAAAAACAAAGTAACACTTATCTAGCAGAGCAGCAGGCCACAGGAAAGATGCAGTAGCTCAGATCCAACGCTGTAACATTGACAAGGAGCAAGGAAGACAGACTCAGGTGGAGTTAAATAGCAAGGCAGCCAACGAGCTCACCAAAACACCTGAGGGAGGAAGCCCAGAGGCTGCAATACCACTTGTGACCACAGGAGTGAATTCAGCCACAGAATTCACAACACTCTAGTGTGTCAGGCCACACCTCCCTTTGGTTGCTCTACTGTGTCAGGCCACACCTCCCTTTGGTTGCTCTACTGTGTCAGGCCACACCTCCCTTTGGTTGCTCTACTGTGTCAGGCCACACCTCCCTTTGGTTGCTCTAGTGTGTCAGGCCACACCTCCCTTTGGTTGCTCTACTGTGTCAGGCCACACCTCCCTTTGGTTGCTCTACTGTGTCAGGCCACACCTCCCTTTGGTTGCTCTACTGTGTCAGGCCACACCTCCCTTTGGTTGCTCTTGTTGAGTCCTCTTCCGTCCCTGGCTTCCTGGATTGAGGAATCCAAGTAAATGACACGCAGCACAAAGGTTGTGTGTTCATAAACAGGGGTAGCCCCGGAGCACGCCTGCCTCACTGGGCGCTGCCCCTTCTTTATATAGTAAGAAGTTAGGCATTTACAGACATGCGCACAAGCGCTCATATTTCATAATCACTTACAAAGCAAATCTATACTAGTGAAAAGTTACAATATCTGGTATGTGGGTGAAAGGCTACAATATCAAGGAGAAATGCGCACGTGATTACTTCTATAAAAGGAAATGTCAAGTTTGCTGTGCAGAAGCAGATTTCATCTGGGAGACAAAATGGATCCTTTGGTTCAGTCTGGTCTCCACAATTCCCCCCTTTGACATATTCTTTTATTATTTGTCATAAATTTTTGCATGAAGCTTGTGCATTTTCTTCTTTATGCGGCAGTATACTAAAATATAAAAGAAAATTAGTACGGCAATAATAAACTTTATACTCTTGCATCTATTACACAAAATTTATTTGTGCATACTGAGATACCCTTGAGTACAATCTTGAATAACACATATATGATTACAATAATCATAACTATATGTATTATGCTCTGCATAATCCCGGCAACCCACCCACCGATCCCTCTGAACCAGTTGGCTGGGTTAAGAAAAGAAAAGGTATCTGACCACCAGCTATCCTTATTTTGGTCATTGTCTTTGTCATACTGATCCCTGAGTCGTTGTACGTCTTTTAATTTAAATCTCATACTCATAGTACTATTCGGGTCTATATAATGACAGCAGGTGGGTCCGATGATTTGACACATACCCCCTTGTGAGGCAGTTAGGTAATCCAATACCAGGGTATGTTGGTTGACGACTATTATAAGCTGATTCTGTACAGCTACACTAGTGTTTAGTATATCCAATATATCCCAGATCTGATCATCTAGATAATCCGTGGCTCTAACTAATTTATCCCACATTTGTGTTAACATAGGATAAATAAAAATGGTACTAGCAATTTTGTTGGGAATTCCCATTTGTACTATATGTGGCCTCCCCGAGGGACGTGGTGAGTTATCTGCAGCTCTTTTATACAGTGTGTGCTTGGGCACGGCTTGCATATTCACTTGTTTATTTGAAATTATGAAAGTAGCTGGGGTTAGGCGTCCTAATGTACAAGTACCCTTTATACCTACGGGAAGCCATTTATATGCTCCTCCGCATATCCAAAATGTACCCTCAGGCAGATCCCATAGAGCTGAGTGCTGCAATACCAATCTGTGAGCCAAATCCACAAAACTAGATACATTCTGAAGCATACACCAAGAGGGTTTTTGTCCCAAGGGGCTACAGTACCCGGCTGCGGGATTCCCACATACATGCATTCCGTTGACATACTCATTGGATTCATTACAAACCAGGTTCCCCGGCTTACTTGTACAACTGTTATCATCACCTTGGGGGAACAACTCAGAATGTTCCCATTTTCTATTATGTATGTATCTTTCCAATACTACAGGTTTGAAAGCATCAGAGGGAGGGGCGGTTGTACTGAAACTGAGCTGTAGATTTTCTGTGGGGACCTGTCCTAAATTAGTTAATCCAGTCTTATTCCTAGGGACCCAGGCCCCACCATTATAGGCCAAATATTGTAGATGTGTACTACTCCCTGAGAGATTACCCTGCCACCAAGGAAATTCTACCCATCCCACAATTGGTATGGCGATTGTAGTATTCCATAGCCTAGCATTACCAGTTTGGTTGTTGGCCAGGTTGTCTGAACAATTAGGCCAAGCGAATATTTCTTCTGCTGATACGGGAACTGCTAGAAAAGGTATACTTGTGGCTGATACCGGCGAATGGGTACAGATTCAACAATCTGTCAGGGTTTGTGTATTGTTTAACAAGTCGTGCACTAATTTTCTATGATGTTGTACGAATCTATTGTTCAAAGGGGCTAAAGAATTTAGTCTTTCCCATGCCTTTGTTGTGGTTAACATTATTAACATCAATATCATGAGTTTTATACTGCTTTTTTGCAATGGCTTGCATGTATCCATGATGCCTTTCCTTCAAGCTTGACTGATGTAGGTGTTGTCAACAGGACTTGGAAGGGTCTGTCAAATCTTGGTTCAAGAGCCTTTCTGGTGTGTCTTTTTATATAGACTTGATCACCTGGTTCCAACTTGTGACTTCCTTCAGTGTTATCAGGATCTGGAAGGGAAGCAAAAACTTGTGCATGCACCTTAGTTAATTGTTTCTGAAGATTTTGCACATAGGAAGTCAGTGATTCAATATTTAACACAAGTTGCTGTGGAAAGTAACATCCTAAATTGGCAGTCCTGCCAAACAAAATTTCATATGGAGACAGTTTAGTCTTACCCCTTGGGGTATTGCGTATTGAGTAAAGGGCCAGTGAAAGGCATTCTGTCCAAGGCTTTCCTGTTTCAGCCATGGCTTTCTGTATTTTTAATTTTAAAGTTCCATTCATGCGTTCTACCTTACCAGAACTTTGAGGATGATACGGAGTGTGTAACTGACTTTCAACACCCAACATTTTTAGTACATTTTGAAATATTTCTCCAGTGAAATGAGTACCCCTATCTGACTCGATCACTTCAGGGAGACCATAACGGGGCACCAGTTCGGTAACTAGCTTTACAGCAGTGTTTTTAGCTGAAGCCTTCCGAACTGGATAGGCCTCTGGCCACCCCGAGAACATGTCTACACACACACCAACACATACTCATACCCATTACTCTTTGGCAGCTGGATAAAGTCTATCTGCAACCGTTGAAACGGGTAGAGAGGTCGGACGTGGTGCTTCATAGGGGTCTTTGCTGTCTGTCCGGGATTATGTGTCAGGCATATAGCGCATGCAGCACAATAGTCTCTTGCGTAGTTGCCAAAACCTGGAGCCAACCAGACTTGCTTTGCCAGTAGTGTCATTGCATTTGCAGACACATGCGTAGGGTGATGTAATCCACCAACTACTATCGGGTACCAGGCTCTAGGTAGACATATTAGTCCATTTTTCTTCCAAATTCCCTCTTGTTCTTCTGCCCCTTCCTTTTTCCACCTGTCCCTCTCCTCTTCTCCTGCATCTTCCTGTGCTTGTCTCAGTCTATCTTCAGTATTTTCTGTGGGGTTTACAGTATGGACCTGTTGTAAGGGTTTGACTGCTGCTGCTTTGGCTGCTTTATCAGCCCTATCATTTCCCCTAGATTCCCTAGTGTCGAGTCTCACATGTGCAGCTACCTTGATTACTGCTACTTCTTTTGTTTCTTGTGCAGCCTCTAAGATCTGTTTGATCAGAGAAGCATGTTTTACAGGTTGTCCTGACGCTGTCATGTAACCTCTAGCTCTCCAGATTACTCCAAAATCAAACACAATACCATGTGCATACCTAGAATCAGTGTATATATTAGCTGTGTGATTCTCAGCTATTTTTAGAGCTTCAATCAATGCTGTTAGTTCTGCTTCTTGTGCAGATTGTTTCGGTGGAAGCGGTTCTGCTTTGAGAGTTTCAGATTCTGACACAACTGCATACCCTGTATGGAAGTTACCTGTGTCATCTGCAAACCTACTACCATCTATAAACAGCTCTAAATCTGGATTTTGAAGTGGTGTTTCGGATACATTGGGTAAGCCTACCGTTTCTTGTAAAATGAGCTCTGTACAATCATGTGTATCTGTAGGGAAAAAATTTGCGTGTGGATCAGTGTCCTTATTCCCCCCTTTAGACTCGAGAGGTAGCAGTGTAGCTAAATTGAGAGTCTGAAGCCTAGCAAATGTGATAGTAGAGGGGAGCAACAAAGAACACTGTAGCCGCAAATGTCTGGCCATGGAAATGTGTTTTGGTTGGACCTGGTTTAATATCCCATAAACATCATGTGTAGTTTGAACTGTGAGTGGATGCTCTAGGACAATTTCTGATGCTTTGTCCAACAATAGTGAGACAGCAACAACTACACGTACACAGGTTG
Source organism: Ranitomeya imitator (assembly GCF_032444005.1). Taxonomy (NCBI): domain Eukaryota; kingdom Metazoa; phylum Chordata; class Amphibia; order Anura; family Dendrobatidae; genus Ranitomeya; species Ranitomeya imitator. The sequence continues at coordinate 623,095,634 of NC_091283.1, forward strand.
GCGCTGCTCTAGCTACGGGATCTAACCTTGCTGAAAGATATGCAATTGGTCTTTGTTTCCCTGCATGCTTCTGGGTAAGAACTCCTGTAGCATGGGAATCAACTTCTGCAGCCATAAGCTGAAATGGTTTGGTGTAGTCTGGTAGCCCTAACGCTGGAGCTGAAACAAGGGCATCTTTTAATTGTTGGAACGAAATCTGACCTTCTTTTGTCAACAAATAAGGTTCACTTTTTACACAGTCATACAGTGGTTGCATTAGTTGACTGGCATGTATAATCCATTGTCTACAATGAGACACTATTCCTAAAAATGCTCGTAGCTGTTTATGATTTCTAGGCTCATTCATCTGTCTTATTGCTTCAGTTCTTTGAGGTGTAAGATGCTTTTTACCTTGAGAAATGCAATGACCTAGAAAGACCACTTTGGTCTGACAAACTTGTAGCTTTTGTCTATTCACTTTACACCCTTCTTTTTCTAGGAAACATAGTAAACTCACAGTGGACCTTTCTGCAGTTTCTAGATCTGGGCAGCAAAGTAGTAGGTCATCCACATACTGCAAAATTACTACCTGTGGTTCGGGTTCAAACCTCTGAAGGACTGTTTGTAGGGCATTTGAATAAAGAGTAGGGGAGTGTATCATTCCCTGTGGAAGGCGTGTCCACGCCAACTGTTTGCCCTTAAATGTAAATGCAAACAAATGCCAACTGTCTTGGTGTAAAGGAACCGAGAAAAATGCATTTGAAAGATCTATTACAGTAAACACTTGAGAACTGGCTGGTATCTGTGATAGTAACGTATGAGGATTGGGTACAACTGGGGTGATTGGATCTAGAACTTTGTTTATTTCTCTTAGATCATGTACCATACGATATTTGGGCATAGAACCCTTATCAAGAGTTCTCTTCTTGACTGGATACAGAGGAGTGTTAGCAGGTGATTGTATCTCTACCAAAACCCCTTTCTCTCTATATCCCTCTATCTGTTTTGTAATCGCTAGTTCCTGCTGGGCACTCACAGGGTATTGTCTGAGCTGTGGGAGAACAGTTCCTGGTTGCACAGATAGTTTTACAGGAGAGATATGCAATAATCCCACATCAGTGTCACCCTGTGCCCACAGTGTTTCTGGGACTGTTGAGAGGTCTAGATCTGTGGTGTACTCTTTTTCTTCAGTATAATCCTCAAAAGCCTGAATTCTGACATATTGTTCTAATGTTTCCGCATCATCAGGGATAGTCAGCATGACTGTGCCATCTTCCCTAAAATTGATGTTAGCTTCTAATTTCTTCAAGACATCAGTTCCCAACAAACATGTTGGGGCACCTCTGGCATACAAAAATCTGGATGCAAAACATTTAGGTCCTGATGAGACCTCTAGGGGCACAGTATATGGTAGTGTTCGAATTACCCCATCATAACCCTCAGCAAAAGTTGTTTGTTGTGAAATATCTTCCGGGTTTGGAAGAAAATCTTGATTCAAAATTGAGGAAGTTGCACCTGTATCTATTAAAAATGGAATCTCTCTTCCCCCCACATTCACCTGTATTATAGGTCTTCTAGCTGGTAGGGAAGTTTGTAACACATTGAGTCAATCTGAGTCTGGTATGGGACCATCCACTATGGATGTCTGTTGGATGTCTGAGGGCTTATTCTTTGGTACAAATTTTCCTGATTTTATGTCTGCCTGCTTCTTTCTACATTCTTTCTGGAAATGTCCTGGTTTCTTGCAGTAATGACAGGGAAAATTATGTCTTGCCCTTCCACCTGTTGTGTTTGCTTGTGCTATTCTGACAGGCTTATGATTTTCTCTTAAATCCAACTCTATCCCTACGGCTTTTTGCCTGGCCAAGTGTGGGTCTTCCAAGGTTCTCCAATCAGGAGTTGCAGCCTTAAGTTTTTCCTTTACTTTTGGAGACAATCCATCTATAAAGGTTTTTGTAATTAACCTCATCATTCCTGGAGCGGTTAGATCTATTCCTTCATCTCTAAAATTATTCTCTACCCCTAGATAATATTCATCTACCGATTGTCCAGGTCTCTGAGCCACCACTCCCGTTGTTCCTCTCTGCCTCTGTTTCTGCCTCATGAAAACTATTAAATGGTCTACAAATTGTGTTCCTGATTCTATCGTTTGTAAGGCACCTTGTCCCGCTTGTCCCTCTTGTAGCTCCTGTCCCACCTGTGGCCTGTGTCCCTGTAGATGTGTTAGCAGTTCCTGGAAGAGACCAGGAGTCATTTTCATTCTACATAATTCCTCTCCATCTGCCCAGACTCCTGCATGAGTCTGCATAATTTGCTGTATATACTGTGCGAATCTAACTGGGTACTGGGTAGGATCTGGTGCATTATGTAGAAGAGACATTCCTTCAGCGGGGGACCAAGGGAAGTATTGTCGGGTTTGGTGATATCTAGTTGCCATTGCTCCATCTACACCAGTTTCTCTGAAGGGTTTCGGTACTATCCTAACAGGAGCTAACAATTGATGACCTCTGGGGGCCCCACAGGCAGAACATTCAGTTCTCCAGTCTGGATTCTGCTGGCCACAATTTTTGCACACCCATCCTTCCACCCCATTTAACCCAGGATATAAATTTGGTTTGGTTTGTCCTCCTTCAGAAGGTACAAATGGTTGAACATTCGGATCTAGGTAAGGAGGAGGAACTGAATGAGTCGTGGCACAACATTTTCCCGTACCCATACTCCATTTGGAAGTGTCTGGATCATACTTCCAATTCTCCTCTTTAGCTGTTTTTGAGACCTTTATCATACAGTGTATGATTTCTTCCCACCCATTGTCTTTGATAATTCCACCTCGTTCTTTACTCAGTCTTTCCCATTCAGTGCTAAACATAAGTGCTTCTGAAATTCCCAATTTTTCTCTTACCCTTCTGATCTGCCTTCTGACTGTCTTTCCACATCTTTCCTGTATGATATCTTTTGCTTCTACTTGTCCTAAGACGGATTTTGTCTGTTTATTTCCCATTTTTCTTTTCAATAATAGCTACACTTATCCTAGGTGACGTTTGGACAATCACCTCACTAGAGTGATGTCTCGTTGTCTTCTTTCCTAGGGAGCTAAGATATTGAAGGGCTGATCTGCTCCGTTCTTTCTAATGTGCAGAATAAACTTGATTCCTACAATGCACGCAAACAGGATCAGCAACACCAAACAGATCACCAAACTCTCCGTCTCTGTTATCATACTTGTCCCAGGCTCATGGACTCGTGTCCTGGGCTCATTCTATCAAACTCTTATCCAAAAATGAAGGAACAAGTTTCTCAAAGAGAGTCAAGCATGGGCGGAGGTCTCCCCGAAAGGACGCAACCACATGACCCAGTTAGGCTGACTTCACTAATAAGACTTGTCCTAACAATTTCGGCTTATTGTTCTACGTACTTTTATCCTTCTTTCATAACATACCACAACCTTCACACTTGTTCACACACTGCCAGGGACAGGACTCATAAATCTATACAATATGGTAACCCGAGTTTTATAGGTATCTACTCACTACTAGACTAACCCAGCGTGACACGGCTCGTAGAGATCTTTCGGATAATACAGGGCAGATAAAAGAGAACTAATAATGTCTCTTACCTGGCCAGGTTTTTCAATTCATTTGCCGTCCATTATCCCAGATCTCCGTTGTCCGTATCCGTAGGTGAATCTCGAGTAGACACTCTCGCCTCGGGTCCCTGTTTCGGGCGCCAAGAAATGTTGAGTCCTCTTCCGTCCCTGGCTTCCTGGATTGAGGAATCCAAGTAAATGACACGCAGCACAAAGGTTGTGTGTTCATAAACAGGGGTAGCCCCGGAGCACGCCTGCCTCACTGGGCGCTGCCCCTTCTTTATATAGTAAGAAGTTAGGCATTTACAGACATGCGCACAAGCGCTCATATTTCATAATCACTTACAAAGCAAATCTATACTAGTGAAAAGTTACAATATCTGGTATGTGGGTGAAAGGCTACAATATCAAGGAGAAATGCGCGCGTGATTACTTCTATAAAAGGAAATGTCAAGTTTGCTGTGCAGAAGCAGATTTCATCTGGGAGACAAAATGGATCCTTTGGTTCAGTCTGGTCTCCACACTCTAGTGTGTCAGGCCACACCTCCCTTTGGTTGCTCTACTGTGTCAGGCCACACCTCCCTTTGGTTGCTCTAGTGTGTCAGGCCACACCTCCCTTTGGTTGCTCTAGTGTGTCAGGCCACACCTCCCTTTGGTTGCTCTACTGTGTCAGGCCACGCCTCCCTTTGGTTGCTCTAGTGTGTCAGGCCACACCTCCCTTTGGTTGCTCTACTGTGTCAGGCCACACCTCCATTTGGTTGCTCTAGTGTGTCAGGCCACACCTCCCTTTGGTTGCTCTAGTGTGCCATCCTACACCTCAGACAGGTTGCTCTGCCAGCCCACGCCTTCCCCACCTTAGATGTGCCTGGCCTCCCCCTTTACGCAGCTGTGCATCCTAAGGCACACAGAGCTGATTTTCTGTGACGTACCCCCATGGCCCTATATGGATGTGTAGTTGGTGGTGGGTTCTCTTCACCCCTGCATGGGGGCCAGTGGCTGCATCGGGCACAGACGGGGCTATCGGCAGGGCACCCGCGGGGTACTGACAATGTGCTAAAGGAATAACAGCGCCCTCTATAGGCCATCAATACACCGGTTATAAGTCAGGGGCGCAAAGAAAGTATATTTTGTCCAATTATACAGCAGTGCATGGGGGGCTGCTAAACCGTCACATGCTGTGCGGGGTATATCATTCATTCATGCGACCCTTCACCTCCATAGTAACATGGCGCCATTTCTAATATCACCCTACCTGATGGCCGCTCCCTCCATATCTGCCACCGATACTCAGTAGATAGGAATTCTGTCTGGAAATGTTATACCATATATTCACTAACTGACATTACATTTAATGCAGATTTATACAGCTCTGGCAACAATTCAGAGACCGCTGCAAAATGTTCAAAAAACAAAACCCCAGTGCTTTCAGACCTCAAATAATGCAAAAAAAAAAAACAAGTTCATAATCATTTAGAAACAACAATACTAATGTTTTTTCTCAGGAAGAGTTCAGAAATCAATATTTTGTGGAATAACCATGATTTAATCACAGCTTTCATGCATCTTGGCATGCTTTCTACCAGTCTTTCACTCTGCTTCTGGTGCAAAAATGTAAGCACTTGTTTGTTTGATGGCTTGTGGCTATCCATCATCCTCTCGATCACATTCCAGAGGTTTTCAATGGGGTTCAGGTCTGGAGATTGGGCTGCCTATGACAGGGGTTTGATGTGGTGGTCTCTTAATTTTTGCCAGAGCTGTATATGTTACAGCTGTATACTGTTGCACTGCTTGACAGAGTTCCACATTTGGAATGTTGCCATCACAGTGGGTCAATAACCCATTTATATCTTTCTGACCTCGTAGTGCTGCCTCTGTCCTGTTGGAGACCATCAAGGTTTGGTTTCACCTGGGGGGGCTCTGCACCCAATATCTTCTGTTTTCTGCTGCTAGTGCTGTACTTGTTTTCCAGTTTGTATATATATACTTGGTGGCTCAGTGGTTAACACTGTTGCTTTGCAGCGCTGGGGTCCTGGGTTGAAATCTCACGAAGGACAACATCTGCAAGGAGTTTGTATGTTCTCCCCGTGTTTGCGTGGGTTTCCTCCGGGTTCTCCAGTTTCCTCCCACACTCCCAAGACATACTGATACAGAATCTAGATTGTTAGTCCCAATGAGGACAGTGATGATGATGTCTGTAAAGTGCTGTGAATTAATGGCGCTATATAAGTGAATAAAATAATTAGATTAAAAAAAAATATATATATACAGGGTGGAGCGCGGTAATTTGCTGATTTGGGAATGAAATAAAAAAATTATGATCATTAGAAAAATGTATTTTATATTTTAATTATACTGAACAGTAATGGAATTTTTAAATTACATGGTTTTAAATAGTGTATCTGGCAAATGTCGACCTTCGCTATCCACACACTGCTGCATACGTTTTCTGAAGTTTTCATGAACTCTAACAAGCATGTCCACTGGTATTCTGCCAATTTCAGCTTCAATATTGTTCCTTAGGTCTTCCAAGGTGTTGGGACGGTTGATATACACCTTAGACTTCAGGTAACCCCAAAGGAAAAAATCCCATGGGGCTAAATCTGGTGAGCGTGCTGGCCAGTTCACATCTCCCCTCAAAGAGATAAGCCGTCCAGGAAACATTTGCCTCAAACAATTCATGGTAACCCTCGCTGTGTGTGCAGTGGCACCATCCTGTTGGGATATCGGGGTATCGTTGCTAACATGTCTTCACAAGAGGTCCGCCGTGTCAAATAGTCCCATGCTGACAAATGTTGGACCACGCACATTTTATACGGGTGAAAATTCAGTTCATCATGAAGAATCCGGTGGAGAGAACGTCTTGAAATGCCAAGAGCAAATGATTGCTTCCGAGCAGAGCGTTTCGGAGATTGCAGTACTGCTGCTCTAACTCTCTCGATGTTTTGTGGTGTTGTAATCCTTCTCTCGGGTCCCCTTCGTACACATGACACATTCCCTGCTGTTCTGAATGCATTCACCCAATTTACAATTGATTGCCGTCCAGGAACACGTCCGCGTGGAGGAACAGCGAATTGTAAACGAAAAGCACGCTGCACTGCAATGATCGAGTGGGCATTTGAAAAATACGCTTCACCACAAAATGACCATTCCTCACGTGTCCACTGCATGATGGCAACTGAAAGGCAGAGGAATACAAATCTCCCATCAGCCACTGTAAGCCACACCCACTCTCCCCTCTCTTCGACCGACAGTGCCGCCACAGCATGCAGTGCAAAAAAGCAAATTACCGCGCTCCACCCTGTATATATATTTACATATATATATATATATATATATATATATATATATATATACACAATCATGGCCAAAAGTGTTGTCACCCATGAAATTGTTCCAGAAAGGGGAATATTTCCCCCTGAAAATTATTGCAATTACACATATTTTGTTATTCACGTTTATTCCCTTTGTGTGTATTGGGTCAACGCAAAAAAGAAGAAAAAAAGACCATAATTTCACAAAAAAACACCAAAAATGGGCCGGACACAATTTTTAGCACCCTCAACTTAAAGGGGTTGTCCACTACTAACACAACCCCTTCTTGATCAAAATGTTTTGACCACGATAAAATAATAAAGCCTATACTCGTCTTCCGTTCCAACGGTGTCGGCACTCGCCCTTCCTGTGGTTCTTGTGCGGTGTTGTGGTACGTGATCCCGATGTCCAATCAGCACTGGCGTAATTTTCCCCGCCTTCGGACAAATCGAAAATGAAGTCTGAGATCAGCTGATCCCAGACTATCCTGTGTTGCAACCTTTCATCAAGTTTTCTCTGCTGTTCACATCCAGGGAGATTAACTACAGTGTCATGGGTTAAACTTCTGGATCATGTTCTGCACCATGGACAAAGAAAAATCAAGATCTCTGTAAATTGTTGATATTGTTCCACCATTTTGATTCTCACATCCTCAGACAGTTCCCTTCTCCTCTTTCTGTTCTCCATGCTTAGGCCGGGATCACACATGCGAGAAAACACGCGGCTCCATGTGTTGCTATGTGGCCGCACGCTCCGCTCTGGAGTGCCGGCGCCAGAGCTTGGATTTCACATGCGAGACACGGACGTGTTTCTCGCATGTGTGATCCCGGCCTTAGTGTGGCACACACAAACACACAATGCCAAGATTTAGTCAACTTCTCTCCTTTTTATTTGGTTTCAGGTGTGATTTTCATATTGCCCACACCTGTTACTTGCCACAGGTAAGTTTGAATGAGCATCACATGCTTTAACCCCTTAGCGACCGCCGATACGCCTTTTAACGGCGGCCGCTAAGGGTACTTAAACCACAGCGCCATTAATTAACGGCGCTGTGGAAAAAGTCAATAGCGCCCCCCAGAGGCCGATTTTCTCCGGGTTCTCGGCTGCCGGGGGTAGCCGAGACCCCAGAGAACATGATTCGGGGGGTTTTTAACCCACCCCGCATTTGCGATCGCCGGTAATTAACCGTTTACCGGCGATCGCAAAAAAAAACAAAAAACGCGATCTCTTTTTAATTTCTCTGTCCTCCGATGTGATCGCACATCGGAGGACAGAGAAAAGGGGTCCCAGGTGGCCCCCCAATACTCACCTAGCTCCCCCGATGCTCCTCGTGTCTCCCGGTGGACGCCACCATCTTCAAAATGGCGGGCGCATGCGCAGTGCGCCCGCCGGCCGGCACCGGGAGAATCTTTGGGGTCTCGGCTGCCGGGGGTAGCCGAGACCCTACCCTGTTTTGCGATCGCCGGTAATTAACTGTTTACCGGCGACCGCAAAAAAAAAAAAAAAGTAAAGTGTAATTCTCTGTCCTCTGATGTGATCGCACATCAGAGGACAGAGAAATAGGGGGATTCGGGGACCCTAGCATACTCACCTAGGTCCCTGGATCCTCTTGCTGCTCCTCCTGGCCGCCGGTAGAAGAAAATGGCGGGCGCATGCCCAGTGCGCCCGCCATCTGTCTCCATCTGCCGGCCGGCAGAAGAACAGCAGTTGGGGCTAAAATTAGGGGTAGGGTTAGGGGTAGGGGTAGGGTTAGGGGTAGGGTTAGGGGTAGGGTTAGGGGTAGGGTTAGTGGTAGGGGTAGGGGTGAAAATTGTGCACAACGTGGGCAGCAGCTGTAGTTTTTCAACGCATCCGCTGCCCAATCTATGTCCTGGGGAGGAGGGGGCGGAGTTACGGCCACGCATGCGCGGTCAGAAATGGCGGATGCGACGTACAAAAAAACGTTTCATTGAACTTTTTTTGTGCCGACGCTCCGCCAAAACACAACTGATCCAGTGCACGACGGACGCGACGTGTGGCCATCCGTCACGATCCGTCGGCAATACAAGTCTATGGGCAAAAAACACATCCTGCGGGCACATTTGCAGGATCCGTTTCTTGTCCAAAATGACGGATTGCGACGGAATGCGAAACGACGCAAGTGTGAAAGTAGCCTTAGGGCTAGGGTTAGGGTTGGGGCTAAAGTTAGGGCTAGGGTTGGGGCTAAAGTTAGGGTTAGAGCTGGGATTAGGGTTAGGGTTTGGATTAGGGTTGGTATTAGGGTTAGGGTTGGCATTAGGGTTACGCTTGGGATTAGGGTTAGGTTTGGGATTAGGGTTAAGGTTAGGGTTGTGATTAGGGGTGTATTGGGATTAGGGTTAGGTTTGAGGTTAGGGTTGAGATTAGGATTAGGGGTGTGTTGGATTTAGGGTTTTGATTAGGGTTATGGTTAGGGTTGACATTAGGGTTGTTTTGGGGTAAGGGTTGTGATTATGGTTAGGGTTAGTGATTAGGATTATGGATCAGGTTGGGATTAGGGTTAGGGGTGTGTTGGGGTTAGGGTTGGAGCTAGAATTGGGGGGTTTCCACTGTTTAGGTACATCAGGGGGTTTCCAAACACGACAGCCAATTTTGTGCTCAAAAAGTCAAATGGTGCTCCCTCCCTTCTGAGCTCTGCCGTGCGCCCAAACAGTGGGTTACCCCCACATATGGGGCATCAGCGTACTCGGGATAAATTGGACAACAACTTCTGGGGTCCAATTTCTCCTGTTACCCTTGTGAAAATAAAAACTTGGGGGCTACAATATCTTTTTTGTGGAAAATAAAAATATTTTTTATTTTCACGACTGTGCATTCTAAACTTCTGTGAAGCACTTGGGCATTCAAAGTTCTCACCACACATCTAGATAAGTTCCTTGGGGGGTCTAGTTTCCAAAATGGGGTCACTTGTGGGGGGTTACTACAGTTTAGGTACATCAGGGGCTCTGCAATCGCAACATAATGCCCACAGACCATTCTATCAAAGTCTGCATTCCAAAAAGGCGCTCCTTCCCTTCCGAGCTCTGCCGTGCGCCCAAACAGTGGTTTACCCCCACATATGGCGCATCAGCGTACTCGGGATAAATTGGACAACAACTATTGCAGTCCAATTTCTCCTGTTACCCTTGTGAAAATAAAAACTTGGGGGCTACAATATCTTTTTTGTGGAAAAAAAAATATTTTTTATTTTCACAACTCTGCATTCTAAACTTCTGTGAAGCACTTGGGCATTCAAAGTTCTCACCACACATCTAGATAAGTTCCTTGGGGGGTCTAGTTTCCAAAATGGGGTCACTTGTGGAGGGTTTCTACTGGTTAGGTACATCAGGGGCTCTGCAAACGCAACATAATACCCGCAGACCATTCTATCAAAGTCTGCATTCCAAAACGGCGCTCCTTCCTTCCGAGCTCTGCCGTGCGCCCAAACAGTGGTTTACCCCCACATATGGGGTACCAGCATACTCAGGACAAATTGGACAACAACTTTTGTGGTCCCATTTCTATTGTTTCCCTTGTGAAAAGGGGGCTAAAACATCTTTTTTGTGGAAAAAAAAATATTTTTATTTTCACGGCTCTGCATTATAAACTTCTGTGAAGCACTTGGGCATTCAAGGTTCTCACCACACATCTAGATAAGTTCCATGGGGGGTCTAGTTTCCAAAATGGGGTCACTTGTGGGGGATTTCTACTGTTTAGGCACATCAGGGGCTCTCCAAACGCGACATGGTGTCCGATCTCAATTCCAGCCAATTCTACATTGAAAAAGTAAAACGGCACTCTTTCTCTTCCAAGCTCTGCGGTGCGCCCAAACAGTGGTTTACCCCCACATATTGGGTATCGACGTACTCAGGAGAAATTGCACAACAACTTTAGTGGTCTAATTTCTCCTGTTACCCTTGTGAAAATAAAAATTTGTGGGCAAAAAGATCATTTTTGTAGAAAAAATGCAATTTTTTTTTTTTCACGGCTCTACGTTATAAACTTCTGTGAAGCACATGGGGGTTCAAAGTGCTCGCCACACATCTAGATAAGTTCCTTAAGGGGTCTAGTTTCCAAAATGGGGTCACTTGTGGGGGGTTTCCACTGTTTAGGCACATCAGGGGCTCTCCAAACGCGACATGGCGTCCGATCTCAATTCCAGCCAATTCTACATTGAAAAAGTAAAACGGCACTCCTTCTCTTCCAAGCTCTGCGGTGCGCCCTAACAGTGGTTTACCCCCACATATTGGGTATCAGTGTACTCAGGAGAAATCGCACAACAACTTTTGTGGTCTAATTTCTCCTGTTACCCTTGTGAAAATAAAAATTTGTGGGCAAAAAGATCATTTTTGTAGAAAAAATGCGATTTTTTTTTTTTTTTCACGGCTCTACATTATAAACTTCTGTGAAGCACATGGAGGTTCAAAGTGCTCACCACACATCTAGATATGTTCCTTAAGGGGTCTAGTTTCCAAAATGGGGTCACTTGTGGGGGGTTTCCACTGTTTAGGCACATCAGGGGCTCTCCAAACGCGACATGGCGTCCAATCTCAATTCCAGCCAATTCTACATTGAAAAAGTAAAATGGCGCTCCTTCACTTCCAAGCTCTGCGGTGCGCCCAAACAGTGGTTTTCCCTCACATATGGGGTATCGACGTATTCAGGAGAAATCGCACAACAACTTTTGTGGTCTAATTTCTCCTGTTACCCTTGTGAAAATAAGAATTTGTGGGCGAAAAGATCATTTTTGTGTAAACAAAAGCGATTTTTTATTTTCACGGCTCTACGTTATAAACTTCTGTGAAGCACTTGGGGGTTCAAAGTGCTCACCACACATCTAGATAAGTTCCTTAAGGGGTCTAGTTTCCAAAATGGTGTCACTTGTGGGGAGTTTCCACTGTTTAGGCACATCAGGGGCTCTCTAAACGTGACATGGCGTCCGATCTCAATTCCAGCCAATTCTGCATTGAAAAAGTCAAACGGCGCTCCTTCACTTCTAAGTTCTGCGGTGCGCCCTAACAGTGGTTTACCCCATATATGGGGTATTGGCGTATTCAGGAGAAATTGCATAACAAAATTTATGGTTACATTTCTGTTTTTACACTTGTGAAAATAAAAAAAATGGTTCTGAATTAAGATGTTTGCAAAAAAAAGTTAAATGTTCATTTTTTCCTTCCACATTGTTTCAGTTCCTGTGAAGCACGTAAAGGGTTAATAAACTTCTTGAATGTGGTTTTGAGAACCTTGAGGGGTGTAGTTTTTAGAATGGTGTCACACTTCATTATTTTCTATCATATAGACCCCTCAAAATGACTTCAAATGTGATGTGGTCCCTAAAAAAAAATGGTGTTGTAAAAATGAGAAATTGCTGGTCAACTTTTAACCCTTATAACTCCCTAACAAAAAAAAATTTTTTTTCCAAAATTGTGCTGATGTAGAGTAGACATGTGGGAAATGTTATTTATTAACTATTTTTCGTGACATATCTCTCTGATTTAAGGGCATAAAAATACAAAGTTTGAAAATTGCAAAATTTTAAAAATTTTCGCCATATTTCCGTTTTTTTCATAAATAATCGCAAGTAATATCGAAGAAATGTTACCACTATCATGAAGTACAATATGTCACGAAAAAACAATCTCAGAATCAGCGGGATCCGTTGAAGCGTTCCAGAGTTATAACCTCATAAAGTGACAGTGGTCAGAATTGCAAAAATTGGCCTGGTCATTAAGTACCAAATTGGCTCTGTCACTAAGGGGTTAAACAAAGTTGTTTACCCACAATTTAGGAAAGGTGCCAACAATTTTGGCTGTCCAATTTTAGGTTTTGTGTGAACTTATTTCCTTATTTTGGGGCTAAAGTTAGGGTTAGGGTTACGGTTGGGGCTAAAGTTAGGGTTAGGGTTGGGGCTAAAGTTAGGGATTGGATTACATTTACAGTTGGGATTAGGGTTGAGGTGTGGTTAGGGTTATGGTTGGGATTAGGGTTAGGGGTGTGTTTGGGTAGGGTTTCAGTTAGAATTGGGGGGGGGGTTCACTGTTTAGGCACATCAGGGGCTCTCCAAACGTGACATGGCATCCGATATCTAAATTCCAGCCAATTCTGCGTTGAAAAAACTAAAACAGTGTTCCTTCCCTTCCGAGCTCTCCCGTGCGCCCAAACAGGGGTTTACCCCCACCTATGGGGTATCAGCATACTCAGGAGCAACTTTTGGGGTCCAATTTCTCCTGTTACCCTTGGGAAAATACAAAACCGGGGGCTAAAATATAATTTTTGTGGAAAAAAAAAGATTTTTTATTTTCACTGCTCTGCGTTATAAACTGTAGTGAAACACTTGGGTGTTCAAAGTTCTCACAACACATCTAGATAAGTTCCTTGGGGGGTCTAGTTTCCAATATGGGATCACTTGTGGGGGGTTTCTACTGTTTAAGTACATCAGGGGCTCTGCAAATGCAACGTGACGCCTGCAGACCAATCCATCTAAGTCTGCATTCCAAACGGCGCTCCTTCCCTTCCGAGCTCTGCCGTGCGCCCAAACAGTGGTTTCCCCCCACATATGGGGTATCAGCGTACTCAGGATAAATTGGACAACAAATTTTGGGGTCCAATTTGTCCGGTTACCTTTGGGAAAATAAAAATTGTGGGCTAAAAGATCATTTTGTGGAAAGAAAAAATTATTTTTTAATTTTCATGGCTCTACATTCTAAACTTTAGTGAAACAATTGGGGGTTAAAAGTGCTCACCACACATCTAGATTAGTTCCTTAGGGGGTCTACTTTCCAAAATGGTGTCACTTGTGGGGGTTTCCGCTGTTTAGGCACATCAGAGGCTCTCCAAACACGACATGGTAGCCGATCTCAATTCCAGCAAATTTTGCATTGAAAAGTCAGATGGCGCTCCTTCCCTTCTGAGCTCTGCCATGTGCCCAAACAATGGTTTACCCCAACATATGGGGTATCGGCGTACTCAGTACAAATTGTACGACTTTTGTGGTCCAATTTCTCCTGGTCCCCTTGGTAAAATAAAACAAATTGAATCTGAAGTAAAAATTTTGTGAAAAAATGTTAAATGTTCAATTTTTTTTAAACATTCCAAAAATTCCTGTGAAGCACCTGAAGGGTTAATAAACTTTTTGAATGTGGTTTTGAGAACCTTGAGGGGTGCAGTTTTTAGAATGGTGTCACTTTGGGGCATTTATTATCATATAGACCCCTCAAAGTTACTTCAAGTGTGAGGTGGTCCCTAAAAAAATGGTTTTGCAAATTTTGTTGTAAAAATGAGAAATTGCTGGTCAATTTTTAACCCTTATAACTTCCTAACAAAATTGTGGTAATGTAAAGCAGACATGTGGGTAATGTTATTTATTAACTACTAGATGGTGGCCCAATTTTAACGCATCGGGTATTCTAGAATATGCATGTCCATGTAGTATATTGCCCAGCCACGTAGTATATTGCCCAGCCACGTAATATATTGCCCAGCCACGTAGTATATTGCCCAGCCACGTAGTATATTGGCCAGTTACGTAGTATATTGCCCAGTCACGTAGTATATTGCCTAGTGACATAGTATATTGCGCAGCCACGTAGTATATTGCCCAGTCACGTAGTATATTGCGCAGCCACGTAGTATATTGCCCAGTTACGTAGTATATTGCCCAGTGACGTAGTATATCGCACAGCAACGTAGTATACAGCACAGCCACGTAGTATATTGGCCAGTAACGTAGTATATTGCCCAGTGACGTAGTATACAGCACAGAGCCACGTAGTATATTGCACAGCAAAGTAGTATACAGCACAGAGCCACGTAGTATATTGGCCAGTCACGTAGTATATTGCCCAGCTACGTAGTATATTACCCAGCCAGGTTTGTGACAGGTGAAAAAATAAAAAATAAACATATACTCACCTTTCCGAGGGCCCGTTGTAGTCCACGGCAGCTTCCGGTCCCAGCGTTGGTATGGGCGCAGGACCTGTGATGACGTCGCGGTCACATGACCGTGACGTCATGGCAGGTCTTTCTCGCGCAGGCGCGCAGGGCCTGTGATGACGTCGCGGTCACATGACCGTGACGTCATGGCACGTCCTTCTGCCATACCATCTTTGCCACCGGAAAGTGCAGCGGAAGATGGCGGCCGGTGGGAGCGGCACAGCGGACTACGGAGGGTGAGTATAGCAGGTTTATTTATTTTTTATTATTTTTAACATTACATTTTTTACTATTGATGCCGCATAGGCCGCGTCAATAGTAAAAAGTTGGGGACACACAGGGTTAATAGCGGCGGTAACGGAGTGTGTTACCCGCGGCATAACGCGGTCCGTTACTGCCGGCATTAACCCTGTGTTAGCGGTGACCGGAGGGGACTATGTGGGTGACAGGCACTGGGCAGTGACTGCGGGGAGTAAGGAGCGGCCATTTTCTTCCGGACTGTGCCTGTCGCTGATTGGTCCCGGCAGCCATGACAGGCAGCTGGCAAGACCAATCAGCGAATGAATAACCGTGACAGAAGGACAGACAGAAAGACGGAAGTGACCCTTAGACAATTATATAGTAGATTTGGTATGATATGACTCTCTAATTTAACCCCTTTACCCCCAAGGGTGGTTTGCATGTTATGGACCGGGCCAATTTTTACAATTCTGACCACTGTCCCTTTTTGAGGTTATAACTCTGGAACGCTTCAACGGATCCCGGTGATTCTGACATTGTTTTCTCGTGACATATTGTACTTCATGATAGTGGTAAAATTTCTTTGATATTACCTGCGTTTATTTGTGAAAAAAACGGAAATATGGCGCAAATTTTGAAAATTTCGCAATTTTCCAACTTTGAATTTTTATGCAATTAAATCACAGAGATATGTCACACAAAATACTTAATAAGTAACATTTCCCACATGTCTACTTTACATCAGCACAATTTTGGAACCAAAATTCTTTTGTTGTTAGGGAGTTATAAGGGTTAAAAGTTGACCAGCAATTTCTAATTTTTACAACACCATTTTATTTTAGGGACCACATCTCATTTGAAGTCATTTTGAGGGGTCTATATGATAGAAAATACCCAAGTGTGACACCATTCTAAAAACTGCACCCCTCAAGGTTCTCAAAACCACATTCAGGAAGTTTATTAACCCTTCAGGTGTTTCACAGGAATTTTTGGAATGTTTAAATAAAAATTAACATTTAACTTTTTTTCACAAAAAATTTACTTCAGCTCCAATTTGTTTTATTTTACCAAGGGTTACAGGAGAAAATGGACCCCAAACCTTGTTGTACAATTTGTCCTGAGTACGCCAATACCCCATAAGTGGAGGTAAACCACTGTTTGGGCGCATGACAGATCTTGGAAGCGAAGGAGCGCCATTTGACTTTTTAATGCAAAATTGACTAGAATTGAGATGGGACGCCATGTTGCGTTTGGAGAGCCCCTGATGTGCCTAAACATTGAAACCCCCCACAAGTGACACCATTTTGGAAAGTAGACCCCCTAAGGAACTTATCTAGAGGTGTGGTGAGCACTTTGACCCACCAAGTGCTTCACAGAAGTTTATAATGCAGAACCGTAAAAATAAAAAATAATTTTTTTTTTCACAAAAATTATCTTTTCGCCCCAAATTTTTTATTTTCCCAATGGTAAGAGAAGAAATTGGAACCAAAAAGTTGTTGCACAATTTGTCCTGAGTACTGTGATACCCCATATGGGGGGGTAAACCACTGTTTGGGCGCATGGGAGAGCTCGGAAGGGAAGGAGCGCCGTTTGACCTTTTAATGCAAAATTGACAGGAATTGAGATGGGACGCCATGTTGCGTTTGAAGAGCCACTGATGTGCCTAAACATTGAAACCCCCCACAAGTGACACCATTTTGGAAAGTAGACCCCCTAAGGAACTTATCTAGAGGTGTGGTGAGCACTTTGACCCACCAAGTGCTTCACAGAAGTTTATAATGCAGAGCCGTAAAAATAAAACAAAAATTTTTTCCCACAAAAATTATTTTTTAGTCTCCAGTTTTGTATTTTCCCAAGGGTAACAGGAGAAATTGGACCCCAAAAGTTGTTGTGCAATTTGTCCTGACTGCGCTGATACCCCATATGTGGGGGGGAACCACCGTTTGGGCGCATGGGAGGGCTCGGAAGGGAAGGAGCGCCATTTGGAATACAGACTTAGATGGAATGGTCTGCAGGCGTCACATTGCGTTTGCAGAGCCCCTAATGTACCTAAACAGTAGAAACCCCTCACAAGTGACCCCATATTGGAAACTAGACCCCCCAAGGAACTTATCTAGATGTGTTGTGAGAACTTTGAGCCCCCAAGTGTTTCACTACAGTTTCTAACGCAGTGCCGTGAAAAAAAAAAAAAATTCCCCCCAAAATTATTTTTTAGCCCCCAGTTTTGTATTTTCTCGAGGGTATCAGGAGAAATTGGACCCCAAAAGTTGTTGTCCAATTTGTCCTGAGTGCGCTGATGCCCCATATGTGGGGGGTATCCACCGTTTGGGCGCATGGGAGGGCTCGGAAGGGAAGGAGCGCCATTTGGAATGCAGACTTAAATGGAATGGTCTGCAGGCGTCACATTGCGTTTGCAGAGCCCCTAATGTACCTAAACAGTAGAAACCCCCCACAAGTGACCCCATATTGGAAACTAGACCCCCCCCCCATGAACTTATCTAGATGTGTTGTGAGAACTTTGAGCCCCCAAGTGTTTCACTACAGTTTATAACGCAGAGCCGTGAAAATAAAAAATCTTTTTTTTTCCCACAAAAATTATTTTTTAGCCCCCAGTTTTGTATTTTCCCAAGGGTAACAGGAGAAATTGGACCCCAAAAGTTGTTGTCCAATTTGTCCTGAGTACGCTGATGCCCCATATGTTGGGGTAAACTCCTGTTTGGACACACGGGAGAGCTCGGAAGGGAAGGAGCACTGTTTTACTTTTTCAACGCAGAATTGGCTGGAATTGAGATCGGACGCCATGTCGCGTTTGGAGAGCCCCTGATGTGTCTAAACAGTGGAAACCCCCAAATTATAACTGAAACCCTAATCCAAACACACCCCTAACCCTAATTCCAACGGTAACCCTAACCACACCTCTAACCCAGACACACCCCTAACCCTAATCCCAACCCTATTCCCAACCACAAATGTAATCCAAACCCTAACCCTAACTTTAGCCCCAACCCTAACTGTAGCCTTAACCCTAACTGTAGCTTTAACCCTAGCCCTAACCTTAGCCTTAACCCTAGCCCTAGCCCTAGCCCTAACCCTAGCCCTAACCCTAGCCCTAGCCCTAGCCCTAACCCTAGCCCTAACCCTAGCCCTAGCCCTAACCCTAGCCCTAGCCCTAACCCTAGCCCTAACCCTAATGGGAAAATGGAAATAAATACATTTTTTTAATTTTTTTTTATTTTTCCCTAACTAAAGGGGTGATGAAGGGGGGTTTGATTTACTTTTATAGCGGGTTTTTTAGCGGATTTTTATGATTGGTAGCCGTCACACACTGAAAGACGCTTTTTATTGCAAAAAATATTTTTTGCGTTACCACATTTTGAGAGCTATAATTTTTCCATATTTGAGTCCACAGAATCATGTGAGGTCTTGTTTTTTGCGGGACGAGTTGACGTTTTTATTGGTAACATTTTCGGGCACGTGACATTTTTTGATCGCTTTTTATTCCGATTTTTGTGAGGCAGAATTACCAAAAACCAGCTATTCATGAATTTCTTTTGGGGGAGGCGTTTATACCGTTCCGCGTTTGGTAAAATTGATAAAGTAGTTTTATTCTTCGGGTCAGTACGATTACAGCGACACCTCATTTATATCATTTTTTATGTTTTGGCGCTTTTATATGATAAAAACTATTTTATAGAAAAAATAATTATTTTTGCATCGCTTTATTCTGAGGAGTATAACTTTTTTATTTGTTTGCTGATGTTGCTGTATGGCGGCTCGTTTTTTGCGGGACAAGATGACGCTTTCAGCGGTACCATGGTTATTTATATCTGTCTTTTTGATCGCGTGTTATTCCACTTTTTGTTCGGCGGTATGATAATAAAGCATTGTTTTTTGTCTCGTTTTTTTTTTTCTTTCTTACGGTGTTTACTGAAGGGGTTAACTAGTGGGCCAGTTTTATAGGTCGGGTCGTTACGGTACGATACTAAATATGTGTACTTTTATTGTTTGTTTTTTTTAATTTAGATAAAGAAATGTATTTATGGGAATAATATTTATTTATTTTTTCATTATTTAAGATTTTTTTTTTTTTTTTTTACACACTTGTAAAAAATTTTTTTTAACTTTTTTACTTTGTCCCAGCGGGGGACAATACAGATCGGTGATCTGCCAGTTTGCACAGCACTCTGACAGATCACCGATCTGAGCAGGCACTTGGTAAGCCACCTCCCTCCCTGCAGGACCCGGATCCGCGGCCATCTTGGATCCTGGACTTTCTGCAGGGAGGAAGATAGGAGAACCCCGGAGCAACGCGATCACATCGCGTTGCTGCGGGGGTCTCCGGGAAGCACGCAGGGAGCCCCCTCCCTGCGCGATGCTTCCCTGCACCGCCGGCACATCGCGATCATGTTTGATCGCGGTGTGCCGGGGGTTAATGTGCCGGGGGCGGTCCGTGACCGCTCCTGGCACATAGTGCCGGATGTCAGCTGCGATAAGCAGCTGACACCCGGCCGCGATCGTCCGCGCTCCCCCCGTGAGCGCGGCCGATCGCCTATGACGTACTATTCCGTCCGTGGGAAGTAAAGCCCACCCCACTTGGACGGAATAGTAAGTCTAATGGCAGAAAGGGGTTAAGGGCATAAAAACTAAAAGTTTAAAAATTGCAAAATTTTCAACATTTTCGCCAAATTTCCATTTTTTTCCCAAATAAATGCAAGTCAAATCGAAGAAATTTTACCACTGTCATAAAGTACAATATGTCACGAGAAAACATTCTCAGAGTCACCAGGATCCATTTAAGCGTTTCAGAGTTATGACCTCAAAAAGTGACAGTGGTCAGAATTGAAAAAAATGGCCTGGTCAGGAAGTTGAAAACAGGCTGCGGGGTGAAGAGGTTAAACAACAGAATATAACTCCAAGTAAATCAAACTTCTGTGAAATCAAACTGTCCACTTAGGAAGCAACACTGTTTGACAATCAATTTTGCATGCTGTTGTGCAAATGGAATAGACAACAGATGGAAATTATTGGCAATTATCAAGACACACTCAATAAGGCTAGGTTCATATTTGTGGTTGAGTCCGCAGCGTTTCGTACGCAACTGCAAACGCATGGCAAAACGCATGCAAACGCATGACAGCCCTGCGTTTTTTATCCGCATCAACTTACGCATGACAGATAAAAAAACTCAACGTTTGCATGCGTTTTTGCATGTGTTCGCGTTTTGCACATGCATTTGTTCTGAAAATTTTTTTCAAGGAGCATTTCATTAACACAAGCATGGGATTTCTGTATATAGACCCTTGTGCAAGCGCAAGTGAACGCATGT
Source organism: Ranitomeya imitator (assembly GCF_032444005.1). Classification (NCBI taxonomy): domain Eukaryota; kingdom Metazoa; phylum Chordata; class Amphibia; order Anura; family Dendrobatidae; genus Ranitomeya; species Ranitomeya imitator. Next base: position 623,116,006 of record NC_091283.1, read on the forward strand.
CCTTGTGTTCTTATGCGTTCCCATAGACTGTAATGCGTTGATTTGACGCACTTCTTTTGCAAATGTCCGTATGCATATGGCGGCAGAAATCTGACGGCAAAAAAATTCTAACATGGTGCATCAGCTGCACCCAGCCGCACACCGCCAAAATACGCATGCATAAGCAAACGCAGGTGAACACATGCAAACACATGCACCTGCGTCTACAATGTTAAAGATAGGAAATCAAGACACATGTGGATGTATGCCTCAGAAATGCTGCGGACACAACCACAAATGTGAAACCAGCCTAAAGGGGCAGCACGGTGGCGCAGTGGTTAGCACAGCAGCCTTGCAGCGCTGGGGTCCTGGGTTCTAATCCCACTCAGGACAACATCTGCAAAGAGTTTGTATGTTCTCTCCGTGTTTGCGTGGGTTTCCTCCGGGCACTCCGGTTTCCTCCCACATTCCAAAGACATACTGATAGGGATTCCAGATTGTGAGCCCCATCGGGGACAGTGATGATAATGTGTGCAAACTGTAAAGCGCTGCGGAATATGTTAGCGCTATATAAAAATAAAGATTATTATTATTATTATTATTAAAGGAGTGGTTCTGCAGGTGGGGACCACAGACTATATCTCAGTACCAATGCTTTCTGACTGACGTTTTGGTCACTTTAAATGTTGGTTGTGCTTTCACACTCGTGGTAGCATGAGATGGACTCTACAACCCACACAAGTGGCTCAGGTAATGCAGCTCATCCAGGATGGCACATGAATGCGAGCTGTGTCAAGAAGGTTTGCTGTGTCTGTCAGCGTAGTGTCCAGATGCACTTCCAGGAGACAGGCCAGTACACCAGGAGACGTGAAGGGGGCCATAGAAGGGCAATAACCCAGCAGCAGGACCGCTACCTCTGCCTTTGTGCAAGAAGGAACAGGAGGAGTACTGCCAGAGCCCTGCGAAATGACCTCCAGCAGGCCACAAATGTGCATGTGTCTGCGCAAATGGTTAGAAACGGACTCCATGAGGATGGTCTGAGTGCCCGACGTTCACAGATGGGGGTTGTGCTCACAGCCCTACACCGTGCAGGACACTTGGCATTTGTCACAGAATACCAGCATTGGCAAATTGGCCACTGGCGCCCTGTGCTCTTCACAGATTAAAGCAGGTTCACACTGAGCACATGTGACAGACGTGACAGAGTCTGGAGACGCCGTGGAGAGCAATCTGCTGCCTGCAACATCCTTCAGCATGATCGGTTTGGCAGTGGGTCAGTAATGGTGTGGGCTGGCATTTCTTTGGAGGGCCGCACAGCCCTCCATGTGCTTGCCAGAGGTAGCCTGACTGCCATTAGGTACCAAGATGAGATCCTCAGACCCCTTGTGAGACCATATGCTGGTGCGGCTGGCCCTGGGTTCCTCCTAATGCAGGACAATGCCAGACCTCATGTGGCTGGAGTCTGTCAGCAGTTCCTGCAAGATGAAGGCATTGAAGCTATGGACTGGCCCGCCCGTTCCACAGACCTGAATCCGATTGAACACATCTGGGACATCATGTCTCGCTCCATCCACCAACATCACATTGCACCACAGACTATCCAGGAGTTGGCGGATGCTTTAGTCCAGGTTTGGGAGGAGATCCCTCAGAAGACCATCCGCCTCCTCATCAGGAGCATGCCCAGGCGTTGTACAGTAGGGAAGTCATACAAGCACTTGGAGGCCACACACAATACTGAGCATATTTTCCTTGTCATGAGGCATTTCCACTGACGTTGGATCAGCCTGTAATTTTATTTTCCACTTTGATTTTGAGTATCATTCCAAATCCTGACCTCCATGGGATATTCATTTTGATTTACATTGATAGTTGTTATGTTTTATTGTTCTCAACACATTCCACTATGCAATGAATAAAAATTTGCATCTGGAATATTTCATTCAGAGATATCTAGGATGTTGTATTTTAGTGTTCCCTTTATTTTTTTGAGCAGTGTATATGGCTCAGATCTCCAGACCAAGTTACGTATTTTTGTGGCCCTTGGAACTGGCTCAATCTGACAATGTGGCGCTTGGACCAGAAAATGTTGTGTAGCCCTTTTCTAGAAGATGCCAGACATGCAGCATCTGGATTTTATAAACTCCTATGCCGCACTTATTCTATATACTGTGGTACCATGGAAGCATTTTTCATAGATAATTTCATCACCTCCAAAATTGCTTGTGCTTGCAATCCCCTATTTAAACCATGTACTCCAGTTTTCTGATGTAAAAGAGTCACAAAGGTCAATGCAAAATGTGAGCTAAATTTCTGACTTTTTTAAACAATTCTTTTGAAAAATAGCGAGAAACGGCGTCCGGTGTTGAATAGTAGGGAGATAACATTGGTCCACTTACACCAGAGATGGCACAAAGGAAGTTGTGGGGCACAGACAGCCAAAGATTCACCAGATTTATAACAAACTATGTACCTCTTTAAAAAATTTAACACACGAAAAAAATTGTGTCAGATTGCAAGGTTAGCATAGAAATAACATTCACATCTGGACCATAGTTCCCACCCCACCAGCATTTGTTCATCCGCTGATCAGATTTTTTATGTGGTCAAAACAATTAAGGTTTGTCTGCAGCACAATCACCTTCAAGTGCCAGCAATATGCCATTCATATGGGCACTGAAAACTCGTATTTACCTTCGAACACCCCCATTATTGATTGTCTGAGAAATGTTCTGCCACACTGAATACACTTGGGCACACAAATCATCAAGATCCGCTGCTGGCAGCTCCCTTTGTAATTGTAAACCAATGCTGTCCCAGATTCGCTTGATGGTTGATAAGTCTGGAGACACTACAGGCAGGCCATGGTAACACGTTTAGACTGCTCACAGTAGCACAAGCGACGTGCGGCCTGGAGTTGTATTGTTGAAAAACGGCTCCTGGCACACTTTAGAGAATTGGTCGTACCCTTGGTTCCACATTCATATCTATGTAAAGCCAAGCTGTTTGTGTACCTGGAATGAAGACTAGGATGGTTATGACCTTCCATCGTGAAAGCCTCTTCATGACTTTGCCTACGTGGCATTGCACCTAAGAGAAAAGTGTGACTATTTCCTTAAGGGCACATACCTCCATTCCAGCATCTATTGCCATCTTGCGTTGCACCATAATAGTCTTTGATAGCTGTGATGTGAAGTCAAGTGATAAGGTTTTCATAAGAGAACCTCACACCGATCATACTCCAGACTTGTCTCCCATCCAGCACATCTGGGACGTTATTACACAGCTATTACAAAGGAAGTTGCCAGCAGTGGATCTTGATGATTAGCATAAGTGCATTCAGTGTGGAAGAACATTCCTCAGACAACCATTAAAGGGAACCTGTCACCTGAATTTGGCGGGATCGGTTTTGGGTCATATGGGCGGAGTTTTCGGGTGTTTGATTCACCCTTTCCTTACCCGCTGGCTGCATGCTGGCCGAAATATTGGATTGAAGTTCATTCTCTGTCCTCCGTAGTACATGCCTGCACAAGGCAATCTTGCACAGCGCAGGCGTGTACTACGGAGGACAGAGAATGAACTTCAATCCAATATTTCGGCCAGCATGCAGCCAGCGGGTAAGGAAAGGGTGAATCAAACACCCGAAAACTCCGCCCATATGACCCAAAACCGGTCCTGCCAAATTCAAGTGACAGGTTCCCTTTAATACCCACCTTGGCTGCTATTAGTGAGGATAAGTGCAGGGATTTCTGCACATGATACTCATACTAGGTAATGAATAAATCGAGATGTTTTGAAAATTTTGCCTCCATTTCTTTTTTTTCATCATTTCCATACCATTACCATGTTTATCCATTCTGTGATTTTCATAATTCCACAAGTTTTCCTTCTTGGTGTTGTAATGTCAGTGCTACGTAATGTCTATTACAGGATGGTATTGATGAAATGGTTTTTTTATGTCAAATCAGGTCCAGCACACAAGTTTCGTCATGTCAAAGGCCATAGACATAAGGTAAGAGATTACCTGTTTATCACTGATTGACTCCACCATATGTATGAACTGCAATCTATATTCCTTTATGTGATGTTTGGGCATATACTTTATATACTTGTGTATAAGTCGACCCGATTATAAGCCTAGGCACCTTATTTTGCCACGAAAAATTGGGAAAACTGATTGACTCGAATATAAGCTGGGTATTCATTGTCCCCTCTTACCTATCATGGTATGCATTGCTCCTCATCCCTGCCCATTTATTCATGGCTCCCCATCCCTGTCCTTGTATGCATGGTTCCCCATCCCCGTCCTTGTATGCATGGCTCCTCATCACTGTCCTTGTATGCATGGCTCCCTGTCTTTGTATGCATGGCTCCCCGTCCCCATTCTTGTATGCATGGTTCCCCATCCCCATCCTTGTATGCATGGCTCCTTATCCCCTATCCCTGTATGCATTGCTCCCCATCCCTGTCCTCGTATGTATGGTTCCAATAAAACCTTTCCTGCGCGCCCTTGCTGCATCTCTTTCCGGCCAGCAGCTCTTCCGGCCGGGCAATCACGTATCCCCGCTTATTAGGTTAATGAATATTCACTCCACACCTATGGGAGTGGAGAAAGGTGAATATTCATTACCTTAATGAGTGGGCACCCATTATAGCCTGGCTGCTGCTGGAAGCCGGCGCCTCCGTCTGTAACTGTGCGCGATATAAGAGAAATGAATATTCACTGCCAGTGCAGTGAATATTCATTTCTCTTTAGCAGCTGGCACAGTTAGAGCCGCCGGCTCCTGCCTATGTGACCCCCTATGTGACCCGCTGCTCTGCCGCTTCCCCTCCCCCACCGGCTTTCTGGGACAATGACTCGTTTATAAGCCGAGGAGGGCGTTTTCAGCAAAAGAAAATGTGCTGAACTCACGAGTATATATACAGTAGTTATCCCAGTGTTAAATGCCTAAGTCCCTGTATCAAATATATTGCTCTATGTTATTATTGCACTATTTCTATAAATCAAAATATCCAGAGATCCAGATCCATCAAACAAAGAGTCCTCTTTCAGTGAGGTCAATTCACTTACAGTGGGGAAAATAAGTATTTGATACACTGATGATTTTGAAAGATTTCCCACCTACAAAGAATGGAGAGGTCTGTAATTTTTATTGTAGGTACACTTCTACCCACTTCTACCACTTTTCCCAACTGTATATTGGTAAATCCCTCTTATGTACTATTAAAGAGATATTGCACTTTGCCCATTTACTTTATGACACCTAGCAATACAGTAAAAAAATAATATTAGAGTGTAGGGAATAGTACTCCTATTGTGTATCACTTGATCCCCAATCTCAGTAGCATAACACACAGGTAAAGGATTTAGGAATGTTTAGCTTTCAAAAGAAAAGACCGAGGAGACTTAATAGCTGTCTACAAATATCTCAAGGGATGTCAGTGTAGAGGGATCAGCTTTATTCTCATTTACACATGGAAACACGAGAAGCAATGGGATGCAACTCAAAGGGAGAAGATACAGATTACATATTTAAAAAAAATGGCCATGAGGGTGATCAATGAGGTGGTGTGTTCTCCTTCAATGGAGGTCTTCAAACAGAGGCTGGACAGACATCTGTCTGAGATGGTTAGTGAATCCTGCATTGAGCAGGGGGTTGGACACGATGACCCTGGAGGTCCCTTCCAACTCTACCATTCTATGATTGCATCCAAACGTAACAGTGACATGACAAGTTCTTTACTTTTGCCTTATTTAGAGGTTGGGGAGCAGGGTGGATGTAGCTCAGGAGCTTTTCTGCAGGGCACTTATTATTAACATTTGCCTATAGATAATATACTGATGAAACAGTTGTGTTCCTTGTTGTTTTCTCTGAAGCCTGGACTTGCTCCATACTATCGCCATTAAAAGAGAAACCAGCCTTGGCCTGAGCCTTGTGGGTGGCATTAGCACAGCAGAAGGACCCTTAATCCAGATTAAGAATGTCATCCCTGGAGGAGACTGTCACAAGGTCAGTGTCTAATGAATGCAGCCCAGCTATGTTGTCCATGAAGTATGTGACATTTGTAGCGTGACCGCCTGGTGTCTTTCTCATACTGTAAAAGAACATTTTGGATAGCTGTAGACCAAATACTATTTCAGCCAATTCCCTCTGACCTGCCCTGTACACACGGGTGCTCTGCTAATGTGCGCATGCATGTACTCTCGATAAGAACTGAATAAACGACTGCCAGATATCTCTGTGTGCCTTATCTCTGATATTCACACATAGGCAGTGGCTTGCCCGTCACTGTCAGCTGGCGGAGAGAATCTGCCTGAGACCCTCCTATACGACTAGTCAATAGCACGGCTGGGCCCCTGGCAGTGATTGAATGTGTGGTTTTCTCTGAAATGTGATAAAGTTTCAATGTAAAGCACATATATGATGGAACACAGTAGCATAGCTACCGGGGGGGCGGAGGGTGCGGGCACCCCGGGCCCGGCGCTCTAAGGGGGCCTACACGGAGCTACACAGTTACATTCTAGTGCAGAGCAGGGAGAATCGATCTCCCTGCTCTCCTTCTCCCATCATCCCCCTGTCAGTGTCGGCGTCTGACGTCGCCGACACTGACCGCGGGCGCGATGACGTCACTGACTGGCGCCCGCTGTCAGGAGATCAGCGGGAGCAGCACAGGAACCAGGATGAAGAGAGGTGAGTATTTTTTTTTTATGGGAGCTGCTGCCTTATTACAGGGTCTGCCTATGGGGGTGCTGCCTTATTACAGGGTCTGCCTATGGGGATCTGCCGCCTTATTACAGGGTCTGCCTATGGGTGGGCTGCCTTATTACAGGGTCTGCCTATGGAGATCTGCCGCCTTATTACAGGGTCTGCCTATGGGGGGGCTGCCTTATTACAGGGTCTGCCTATGGGGGGGCTGCCTTATTACAGGGTCTGCCTATGGGGATCTGCCGCCTTATTACAGGGGGCTGCCTTTTTACAGGGTCTGACTATGGGGGTGCTGCCTTATTACAGGGTCTGACTAAGGGGGCTGCCGCCTTATTACAAGGTCTGACTAAGGGTGCTGTCTTTTTACAGGGTCTGACTATGGGGATCTTCCGCCTTATTACAGGGTCTGCCTATGGGGATCTGCCACCTTATTACAGGGTCTGCCTATGGGGGCTGCCTTTTTACATTTTCCGACTATGGGGGCTGCCTTATTACAGGGTCTGACTATGGGGGTGCTGCCTTATTACAGGGTCTGCCTATGGGGATCTGCCGCCTTATTACAGGGTCTGCCTATGGGGGTGTTGCTTTATACTACAGAGTCTGCCTATGGGGTACTGCCGTATGCTATAGAGTCTGCCTATGGGGAGTGCATTATGCTATATTGTGGACTATTTATTGCATTATGCTACTGTATATGGAAGCTATCTAGGGGGCCATCATACAGTATGGAGATTACAGTGAGGGAGTCATCTTACAGTGATGGAGCCATCAAACAGTTCGGGGGCTACTAAGGGGCCAGTATACTGTGTGGGTGGTACTGTACAGTGAGGAGGCATTATACTGTGTATAAGAGAGCATCATGCTGTGCATAGTGGAGCAGTACAGGGAGGAGACTTGGGACATTATTAAATGTAAAGTGGGCACTTATTACTATAGGGGAACTCAAGTTATTGTGGCTATCAAAGGGGCACACACAGGGCAATATTACTTTCTAGGGGGCAAAATATGGGCACTGTTTTCTAGGGCACTTGCACCTGGCATTACTATATTGTAGAGAGTTGCTCTAGAATTTAGAGGGCACAGAAAACCACACAGCAGATGCAGTAATAGGGACACATATGGCAGCAGCGGCTCAGTATTGGGGTATCAGGTGCAGTAATAGGGACACATACAGCAGCAGCGGCTCAGTATTGGGGTATCAGGTGCAGTAATAGGGACACATACAGCAGCAGCGGCTCAGTATTGGAGTATCAGGTGCAGTAATAGGGACACATACGGCAGCAGTGGATCAGTATTTGGGTATCTGGGGCAGTAATAGCAACACATACGGCAGCAGCGGATCAGTATTGGGGTATCAGGTGCAGTAATAGGGACACATACGGCAGCAGTGGCTCAGTATTGGGGTATCAGGGACAGTAATAGGGACACATACGGCAGCAGTGACTCAGTATTGGGTTGTCTGGGGCAGTAATAGGGACACATACGGCAGCAGCGGCTCAGTATTGGGGTATCAGGTGCAGAAATAGGGACACATACGCCAGCAGCGGCTCAGTATTGGGGTATCTGGGGCAGTGATAGTGACACATACGGCACCAGCGGCTCAGTATTGGGGTATCAGGTGGAATAATAGGGACACATACGGCAGCAGCGGCTCAGTATTAGGGTATCAGGTGGAGTAATGGGGTCACATACGGCAGCAACAGCTCAGTATTGGGGTATCAGGTGCAGTAATAGGGACACATACCCCAATACTGAGCCGCTGCTGCCGTATCAGGTGCAGTAATAGGGTCACATACGGCACCAGTGGCCCAGTATTGGGGTATCAGGTGGACTAATAGGGACACATACGGTAGCAGCGGCTCAGTATTGGGGTATCAGGTGGAGTAATAGGGTCACATATGGCAGCAGCGGCTCAGTATTGGGGTATCAGGTGCAGTAATAAGGACACATACGGCGGCAGCTGCTCAGTATTGGGGTATCTGGGGCAGTAATAGGGACACATACGGCAGCAGCGGCTCAGTATTGGGGTGTCAGGTGCAGCAATAGGGACACATACGGCAGCAGCAGCTCAGTATTGGGCTTATCAGGTGCAGTAATAGGGACACATACGGCAGCAGCGGCTCAGTATTGGGGTATCAGGTGCAGTAATAGGGACACATATGGCAGCAGCGGCTCAGTATTGGGGTATCAGGTGCAGTAATAGGGACACACGGCAGCAGGGGCTCAGTATTGGGGTATCAGCAGGATGAGGAGTTTGTGCAGGTTGGAGAAAGATGGTGATGGGGCTGGAATATGAGAAGTGAAATGTGTCTTTGCTGTAATCTCTGCAGCCGAGTCCTGGCTGGAAGAAGTTGTCATGTCGGTCTGGGCCAGATGGAAAAGCCGGGAAAAATGAACGATTCCATCAGAAAGAACGTCAGCGGTAAGAGATTATCTGTAACTGTGCTGTGATTTGTTATATGTTCTGTAGGACTGGTATCTACCACTGACCATATGGCGGTAATATCCATGTTGGTCTTTATATAGAAATTATCTTCAGTAACAGCATGGTCATCTGCTGAGGTTCTCCACTATTAGGGCGCGTCACCGAGCTGTAATCAAGGTTACCTGGTTAGGGGCCCACTCAGAAGTTTCGCCCCCCCTGAACCAAAACCCTAGCTACGCCTCTGATGGGACAGGTAGGAGCTGATACATGCTGCCCACAGTTTTGGGCAGCATGTATCAGCTGAAAAGTTCCCTTTAAAGGGGTTATCTATTCACGCCATTTTGATGACCTATACAAAGAATAGTAACATAGTAACATAGTAACATAGTTAGTAAGGCCGAAAAAAGACATTTGTCCATCCAGTTCAGCCTATATTCCATCATAATAAATCCCCAGATCTACGTCCTTCTACAGAACCTAATAATTGTATGATACAATATTGTTCTGCTCCAGGAAGACATCCAGGCCTCTCTTGAACCCCTCGACTGAGTTCGCCATCACCACCTCCTCAGGCAAGCAATTCCAGATTCTCACTGCCCTAACAGTAAAGAATCCTCTTCTATGTTGGTGGAAAAACCTTCTCTCCTCCAGACGCAAAGAATGCCCCCTTGTGCCCGTCACCTTCCTTGGTATAAACAGATCCTCAGCGAGATATTTGTATTGTCCCCTTATATACTTATACATGGTTATTAGATCGCCCCTCAGTCGTCTTTTTTCTAGACTAAATAATCCTAATTTCGCTAATCTATCTGGGTATTGTAGTTCTCCCATCCCCTTTATTAATTTTGTTGCCCTCCTTTGTACTCTCTCTAGTTCCATTATATCCTTCCTGAGCACCGGTGCCCAAAACTGTATATAGTACATAGCAAAAGCTCGGCACTCAACGTAAGATAGGTGATTTAATGGTGTCCACAAAATAACAGAAACGTTTCGGTCCTACATCCAGACCTTCATCAGTCACAGTTGATAAATGTGAGGGAGCGAGTGGACCCACAGAATTGCTGATTGTGAAATGAAATTACACTTGTGTGTGAGCGCTGCCTGTATGTGGGCAGTATAGCCCCAAATGAAGCGATATACCTTAAATATCAGGACATAAGTGCCGTGCCTGTGTGGGACGCGGAATCCAATGTTAGTCCATGCGGTGATTTTATTCCGCAATCAGCAATTCTGTGGGTCCACTCGCTCCCTCACATTTACCAACTGTGACTGATGAAGGTCCGGATGTAGGTCCGAAACATTTCTGTTATTTTGTGGACACCATTAAATCACCTGTCTTACGTTGAGTGCCGAGTTTTTTCTATATACTACGGTGTGGGAACCTACTCTGGCACCTCTTTTCGGCTGTGCACACGTCTACTTTTTCATATCTATACAAAGAATATGTCATCAATATGAGATACATCCGGAACCCCCACTGATCAGCTGTTCTTTGCTCCGGTGGCCACCAGGTGTAAACACCTTTATGGAGCTGCAGTGCTGAGCTTCATACAATGTGTAGCAGCCTCTGCCAGGTACTGCAGAACAGCTCCTGTTCTTTGCTGTACAGTTGATTGGTTTGCTGAATACTTTGTTTTTAAAGCCTTTCCACTTTCAAGAGAATGGTTTTCACCTTTTTTGAATTAGGATGGACGGTTAAGAGCAGGAGACCAGCTTGTGTCTGTGAATAAGGAAGCATTGGTTGGCGTGTCGTGCGAGGAAGCAAAAAACATATTAAATCGAGTAAAATTAAGGTAGGATACTTGTGAGTCTGGTTGCTTTCTAGAAAGGGCTTTAGTAACAGCAAGTAAATCGCAATTGCTCCACTAATCCACAGTTCAGCAGTAGATGTTGTGTTGTGGCATTTTTAATTATATCTGTCTTTAAGAAATCTCCTCCTCATAAAGGAGGCAAGATATTTTTCACAGATTCCTGACAGCTGTCACTGTGAAAACACTGACCAGTTTACCTCTGACTAGGAGCAGCTGAACAGATTGATCTGTAGCTCTGTGTAGAGCAATTCAGTATAACTTGTGACTTATTGACTGAAATGTCATTTTTTTTCCTGAGCTGAGAAGTCCAGTGGGCGTCTCACTCAATGATTGACAGCCTTCTGTGTTTGACTAATACAGCGATAACTGTCAATCACTTGATAGACCGCCTACTGGACTCCTAAGCCCCAAATGGAAAATGAAAGGTATTAAAAGCAGGTTACACTGAATCTTTTCCAACAACACCATTTATGAAATTCCTTGTTCAATGGGACAGGTTCCCTATATCTCTAGGCCAAAAAGGGATGTAATGGCGCATCCATTTTTAGTTCTTTAGGGCGTACAGTTGCTTCTGGTGCATGATGCGGGCACAGGAGCAGCGTTTGCACCATCCTTCAGAAGCCCACTGTAATATAGGTAACTGTAAGGAAATGTTTCCATTTTCAGGTGTACAAGTGGTTGAATGTGTTTTTTTTACCCTGTAGGAAATGTTCCATTTGGGATATCTGTTTTATCAGATCTGACGGAGATGACGGCAACTCTGTATTATCTACATCAACTGGGGAGCGGGAAGCTAACCTACTGCCAAAGATGTCTACTACACCAAACTCCTCTAAATCCAACTTCCCCGTAAGTACCGTTTCCCCATCTGCTTTCTCATTCGGATGTGAATGTGAACAGGAGGCCATGACTGGAGACACAGAAGTAAGAAATGCATTCGTGTTTCCAGGTTCCATGCAGAGTATTTGGGTGTTCCAGTAACATACCCTGAGGTGTGTGACTTGGCCACCCATAAAAACTCCCCCTAAAATCTGCTTATTTCTAAAAATCTCTTTCCTGCAGAAAACAAATTGAACAGAATTAAGCATGATCCAACCATTTCCATTTCCAACAGAAATGAGAGAGAATTGGGAATTGTGACCCCCCTACCATTCTAGTGATCATGAGGGCCCTAATCATTGTAACTTCAACAAATTGAACAGAATTCCAACCATTTCTGATAGAAATGTGAAAGAATTGGGGATTGTGACCCCAAATTTTTGTGATCATGGGCGTCCTTAACTGTATGGCTTCCAATGATCAAGACATTTATCACCTATCTTGGCACTGCCTCCGATCATCTTTTACCCATGGCATCCAGTCTTTGTCGGATGCTGCTGGATCTCAAGAGCTCCGGGTAGTCTGCGACTGGGTACTGCAATTTCCCACCCACGCCTTATCATCTGAGAACTTCCTTCCTCTACTGCTGTACAGATCAGAATGTGATGGCTTATCCCTGGGATAGTAGATCATTAAAAAAGTGAGCCTGTTCAATCTAACATTTATAACCTCCCAGACTGGAATAACCCCCATTCAGATGTTAGATTATGTCTGTGTCTAGGACGAGCAGTGCGGACTCCAGTCTCACCAACATTGCAGGTCAGAAATTGCTCTAATAAACTTAATAATAATAATTAAAATGTTTTATATGACTTTGTTTTTTTTTAAATTCCTTTTATTTTCCTTTTTTGTTATTAATTTCTCCTTTCTCTCTGAGCAGAGTCAAAGTGGCTATATTAAAGAGCAGCGCACAGTAGCCTCCCTACACAGGAGCGAGTCGGACAAGTCTCCGTCAGGTAATCTTCTCACTATTATGATGTGACACTTTAATTGTACTTTTACCCTCTACAAAATACAAAACGAAATATTGTCTTTATGAGCCATACCAAATATTTGTGGATTGCTTCAGAAAAGATAGTCCTAAAATAAGTTCCTCAAGCAGTTTCGTGGCTGAGGGGTCTGATAAAAACAATATGAACTGGTTGAGCATTCTCCAAGTAACTACAGCAAGCCATAGATTTTAGCTCAAAAACTTTTTTTTTTCCCCAGAATCATCACCACATCTCTCCATGGTCTGATGTAGCTCATCCCTAAACGGGACTGATCTGCACCTCTAGACCTGCAAAACAATTCTTTTAACCCTTTCAGACAAAAAATCATGTACATGTTCTTGATCGCAGGGGGTTTCCATGTTTGGAGAAAGCTCATAAGCTGTAACTGGAGCTGGCCTCCTATCGCTGCTGTCAACCATTTAAGTGCTGCTGTCAGTTTCTCATATCTTTTGAATGGAGTGTGCACCAGCTCTCATTAGTCCCTGATGGGTTACCATGGCAGCCAGGATCCTGCTGAAGATCCCGCTGAAGATCCCTGTCGCTGCCATCCACAGGCTAAGCTCCGTTGGAGACCAAGATTTTCACTATATGCTTCCTTATCTCTCTATAAAAAAAATAAGAAATTAAAATAAAATATAAATGAATAAGAGCGTGTACAGTTCTTGAAACCTGTCAGCAGGCTTCTATTTATTTCATGGGATACATTGTGAGACTTTTTTAGTGCAGTTATAATAAACATATGTTTTTATTTCCCAACACTGGACAAATCGGACTATTTTGCTATCGCTAAAAAATTAAATAAAGACAAACCAGCCCTCACACAGCTCACCCGACGGAAAAAATAAAAATGTTACGAGTCTCAAAAAATCTTGAAACAAACCAAAAAGTTGTTTTTCCAACTTCTGATTTTTTTTTCTCCCTACTTAAATGAAAAAAATAAAAATCTATGCAAGTTTGGTATCACCATAATTGTACTGACCTGAGTAATTTTCACCACAGAATGAACACCATAAAAACAAACTACCCCAAAAATTAGCATTTTTTTTTAACAATTTCACTTGGATTTTGTTTTTAAATATTCCAATGCATTGAATGTTAAAAATGGATAGTGTCATTGAAAAGATCAACTCGTCTGCTAAAAAGTACCAAAAAACTCTCATGTCAACAGAAAAATAAAACAATTACGGCTCTTGGAAGAGGGGGAGGAAAAAACCAAACTCCCAAATCTCAATGTTGTCTGATCTTGGAGGGGTTAAATAATTTGTACAACGACTTGTAACCTGGTTTCTGTGTTTCTTGAGTTCACCATGTGACTTCAGTAAGTAACTCACACCCAGTGTTTTATTTCCAGTTCTTCATCAGGGACACAGCCGACAAAAGTTGATTTCTCTGAACTCTGATGTCCGACTCAAAGTAGAAAAACTAGAAATGGTAAGAGAATCATTGGAGGGTGTCCGACCACAAGAACCCGCACCAATCAGCAGAATGTGGTACTTCTAGGAGGTATTCCTGTTAGAACGGGGCAACCGTGCTCATGTCTGACCTCCACTCCCTATGGGGATGCGCTCAGCTTTTTCCACCAGCCCCATAGCCCCAAATGACCTGCTGCTTCATTTTGTGACAAGGACCTAATTTTCCACCGTGCATACAATTTCCTTGTTCTGAGGATTATTGCGGGTCCCAGTGGTCGGACCCCCACCATTCAGTAAATTATCACCCATCCTAAGGATAGGTGATAACTTGTTTTCACTGGACAACCCCTTTAATAATAGTGTTCTTCCTCAGCACTCTAAAGAGATGGCCACCATTCACATCATTGTCTCCAATCTCAGACTTGTACACAAGGATAATTTCATACGTTCTCTTATTTTTTTAGCCTCTTTTTCTAAATATGCATTTCATTTCTTTTTCTCCATAGGCTCTCAGGTATCTAGGCATTAACCTGACACAGGAACAGAAGCAGGTGATGAGAAGCCACATGGACTTGGATGACCATGACACAGTGTGTTTTGGAGGTAGGTCTTAATACTATGTGTAGAAAGAGAACCTACAGTGAACTGTAGATAATGTCAGGGTAATTAGTCGCCCTAACAGGCGTCTGTGCACTTATGCAACATTATACATCAGGAGCTTTTCCTGGAAATACGGTAACTTTTCCATTGGTGGCCATGTTATTTTGCCCTCTGCTGCACACCATTTGTTTAAAGGGAATCTGTCAGAAGGATCCACCCTCCTAAGTTGTCTATATGGGCATGTAGGTCATAGGAAGCTGAATAAAATGATACCTGGATATCTGCGATTTCTTGTCTTATTCAAGAGCAACCCACATGCTTTTTATATGTACATGACCTTTTCCAGGCTATGGGCCAGACACTGATCTGCATGAGAATTTGCCTCCAGGGATTATTGTACCTGAAAGGAGGAGTTACCAGTGTGAGACATGTAATGACTGACAGTCTACTCTGCTGATCTACATGTCTCACACCAGTAATAACCCTTTTCATTTAAAATAAGCTCTATAGGCAGATTCTCAGGGAGATCGGTGTCCAGCCCATAAAATGTGGATTTCTGTGGAAAAGATATCGGATTGCAGGTATCAAGGTACATGATCATTTTATTCAGTTTCCTATGACCTACATACCCATATAGATGGCTTAGGAAGGTAGATCCTACTGACAGATTCCCTTTAACGATATAGGAAAGAGCAGCAGATTGCATTTTCCTATAGAGAACTACTGCAAAGAAATGTGTAGCATATGACATACATTTCTTCACATTGGGTCCCTTGGCATCCATACTGACTGTGTACACAGATGTAGTGTGGACCGAGCCCACCATGCTCTAAACGTCTGGGCCCACCCTGTGCTTCCTGTCATAAAGTCAGTTGTATCTCAGAAAGTAAAACTTTGCAATCAAAAGAAAGCTTCCATGTACCAAAGGGACTTGGGAAATAAGGTAGTCCTGGGACATAGCTAGACTTGACAGGAAGGAGACCTCCAAACAATCCATCATGGTGCACTCCAAGACCGTACTGTATATATCTGCTAACTGTGATGAAGTATCACACCACGCTGTGCGGGTGCCTCCTCCACCACATCAGAGGAACGTCCCTCAGTGAGCAGCAATCGTGGTCATGGTGACCGGGTCTTCTCAGTACCCCTCCTATGGGACCCAGATGTGCCACCATCTCAGGAGCTCCTACTCCCAGCACAGTGATCCACTATGTGCCACCAGATGCAGCATGTGTGAGCAAAAGATGGGGGGTTGACAGCCCTTCACTCAGTCACACACGTGGAAGACTAATAGCGGGAACTTGGAAGACAGCCACTGGAGGGTCATGTGGGGATAGGACACCCACAACGGGAGCCCTGTGATGTTTAATTGAGCAGTACCACTCCCTTGCAAACTACTTTTGTAGGATGCATTCCATCTGGCGGAACATATACACAAAGGACAAATTCTCCTTAAAATGTGCATGTCTTACATATACACTTTACCTCAGGATTGTTGCTGATTTAATAATGACAGATAGCATTCGTCTGCTTGAGCCCTTAGATGGACAAGGAAAAGCAGCTGAAGGTGGAACCACCTGCCCCAGCACACTTACACATCACTGATAATTGGGAATTGGTTTCTTACACTGTGTTCCTATAAGTAAGCGGAGGATGGTGCTGTCGAGGTGGAACATAGCTGTTCTTGGGTTAATGACTGAATATAAATGTCTGTTATATATCTTTTTTTTTCTGCATTTATAATTGGTGACACCTCCATTATGCGGGATGTACAATATATTCAGACCCTTTTTTCTAATATTGGGCAACCATGTAAAGCTCAGAATACCCAAACATCCACGTGATGCAAAAGCAAAGCTCCATCAACTCTCTCCAGACACAAAACTCTCTGGCAACCAGTGTTGCTCAGTAAGGAGCTCCCGCAGATATTATGTGTGCACAGGCATTCACGTAGTTTAGATTTAATTTCCATTTTATTACATACTTGGTATTATTCTTATGCATTTGCACTGGGCATTGTTGATTCATTGTTGCATCTTCACTTTGATTAGTTTTAGGCTGTGTTACATCATGTGTGGAGACTATATTTGTGGTATGGAATGGGAAAATCTCGTAGTACGTATGTCAAGCGTATCCGTAGATATTGGGGGAGATGTATTAAATCTGGTGCAAAGGAGAAGTGGAGAAGTTACCTGATGGAAAGTGATTAGATCAGCTTAGGCTGTAGGAGGTCTACGGCGTTGCACTAGTATCGTGGTCATATAAAAGAAGCCATGGACTGGTTTTGGCAGCCATGGACTTATTATGGATCCTATACTTGGATCTGTTCTACTGAACTGGACCACGTTAATATAATCAAAAAAAGCACCACTATCTATTGAGGCCGAGAGGACTGTGTACCGGCTCTCCCAAAATGATGAAAGAATATAGATTCAACTGGACCACTCCAAATAGATACCAACAAAACCAAAAAATAGAGCAAAAATGTCCCAAGCAACATCATAGAAGTATAAAAAGATTCATTTATTGAGAAAGTCACACATAAAAAATTCTATTAGATATACCCAATAAATGTCAAGGAAATTTAACCGGAGGAGATCTGAAGATATGCAAGACTGAGGGAGAACAATACAATACAATATACTCCAGGGAAGCAAGTATGTAACGCACAAACTATAAAAAGAAAGATCTGCTGGCTTTAAACAGTCAAAGCAGCCCATAATACCTCAGTAAATTACAAGCCAGTTCAGACCAAAAATAAATCCAAAAGTGTGCTTACCCATTATTAGTCAGGGAATGTCCCCACCTCGCCCCGCAGCCCCTGACGCACGTTTCGCGTTTCAGCTTTTTCAAAAGGGGGTTAACAACAAATCCATCTCTTTAGTTTATATAACCAGCAAACCGGAAGTGCAGCCGGCAAGCGGCGCACGCGCGCTGGCACCCAGAATGCGCCATCACTGCAGCCATCATAGAGGAGCACCCATGTGGGCGGAAGTCCACCACATGACGTCAAGTGACATACGCACTCCTCATCCATTGATAGCTGTGCCGAGGACGGACCTCAAGGGAAATGAGCGCACGCGCGCACAGACGGCAACCATTTTTTTTTTTTTTTTTTGAACAATACATTTTTATTGAAGTTTGCAAAAATAAATGGTACAGGAAAGGAAGGAACTTTAACGTTATCCAATAGTACATTGCATCATAAAAAGTATAACAGTCCTTCGCTTATGTCCCAGTTACCAGCAATAAACATAACACAAGTCATAGCGAAGGACGAGTGTAACAACAAAGACAAAAACAAACATAAAATGTGGGACAAGGGTTCAGGGGGGGGAAGGGAGAGGGGGACCCGAGAAGGGATTATAGTAAATCTGTATCCGTTTGGGTAGTTTAGTCAGACGCCTGAGGACTAAGGTTAGACAGTCGGGATACCGGAGCCGCAAAAGGGGTGTGGCTTGCATATTCTGCCCAGGGGAGCCAAATAAGTTCAAATCTGTCGACTCTGTCAGTTAGTATAGCAGTTAATTTTTCATTTACCATATACCAGGATAGGCGAGTTTTAACTCCCGATAAGTCCAAGCCTGTTTTTTTCCAAGCCGAAGCTATAGTTTGTTTAGCTGCTAAAAATATAAATGTGATAAGGGCCCGGGAATATCTAGGAATATTAGGAATACGCTTATTTAATAGAGCTTCCCAGGGGTTTTTCTTAAGGTTAATATTCGTAATTGAAAGAATCAAGAAATAAACTCTGGTCCAGAACCTTCGAACTATTGGACATAGCCACCAGATATGAAGCATATCTCCTATGGAGTTACATCTCCGAAAGCAGTTTGGGGAATAGTTAGCCACAGCCTTTGCTACTCTGGCAGGGGTCAGGTACCATCTGGTTAACACTTTGTAGTTAGTCTCCAACATGAGGGTATTGAGCAGACCCCCGGTGGAGGAAGACCAAATTTGGGTCCACTCTGAGTCCGTCAGCGTTGAACCTATGTCAGACTCCCAGCGAACGGTATAACCCAGGGACCTCCTCTGGGTTGGGGAATTAATGTGTGAATAAAGAAGGGATATGATACCTGGGGCATATGGGTTTTAGCGGCATCTCTGTTCAAAGGGGGTGAAGGAATAAGGGGGGCAGAGTTTCTTAGTAAGGATTGAACAACATTTTTAAGTTGCAGGTATCAAAATATTTCTCTCGATGGGAGATGGTATTTTTCACTCAATGCAGAAAATGGGATAATTCCATCCACGTTGAAGAGGTGATGAACTCTCGTTATTCCCGCAGCTACCCATAATCGGAAGTCCCTAAGGGAATCCACTCCCGGAGGGAACTGGGCATTACCCCACAGGGGGGCCAAGGGCAAAAATGGTGAAATTAAGTGTGAGGAGTATTTTAATGAATCCCAGATTCTGAGAGAATGAACCATGATGGGGTTAGTAATTTGTCTCCGGTGTACTGGGAGAGTCCAGAGTATCGTATCGAGGGTACTTGAGTGAAGTTCCGAGGCCTCTAGAGCTAGCCACAGGGGGAATTTGGAGTAGGCGTGGTACAACGTCAGTTGACCTAGTTGAGCTGCTTGATAGTATTTCGAAAGGTTTAGGACCCCCAATCCCCCTTTTAGACGATGGCGGTAACGGGTGGCTCTATTAACCCTAGGGAGACCCCCCTTCCAAACAAAAGAATTAATTGCTCGTTGGGCTATTTTAAGATATTGTGTGGGGACCGAGACCGGGAGGACCCGGAATAGATAAAGTAGTTTAGGGAGAATAGTCATCTTTAGTGCGCGTATTCTGCCGAGCCAGGAAAGATGAAGTTTACCCCAGGACTGGAGTATTAGGCGGATTTTACGGAGCATATGAGGGTAGTTAGCCGCGTATAGTGAACCGTATTCCAAAGTAAGTTTCACTCCTAAGTAGTCCAAATGGTTAGAGGTCCACTGAAACGGGAATTCTTGTTTTAACAATGTGATAACAGAGGAGGGGAGATTGATATTCATAGCGTAGGACTTAGAGGGATTAATTTGTAGACCTGAAATGCGCTCAAAGTTATTAAGAGTTTGCAGTAGAGCTGGGAGGGATGACCGAGGAGATGTTAAGAGGAGCAGCATGTCGTCAGCAAACAAGAAAAGTTTATGGGGAACTGATGCTATAGTGGCTCCCTGGATGGATGAATTGAGCCGAATGTGTATCGCCAGGGGTTCAAAGGCTAAAAGAAATAATATGGGTGATAAGGGACAGCCTTGGCGAGTGCCTCTTTGAATAGGGAAGCGTGGGGAGGAGAAGCCGTTGTATCTAACATATGCAGAAGGCGAGCTATAAAGGGCCTGAATCATTGTAAGAAAGTAAGGCGGGAAACCCCATTTCCGCAAGACCGCAAACAGATAAGGCCAAGAAACTGAGTCAAAGGCTTTTTTAATATCAAGCGATAATAACATGCTTGGTAAATTGCGCTGTCTGCAATGATGCAGCAGGTGAGAGACTCGTCTTATGTTATCTGATGCTTGTCTTTTGGGAACGAAACCCACCTGGTCTCTATGTATTATGGCTCCCAAACCGGAGTTTAGGCGTTGAGATAGAATCTTGGCTAATATTTTAAGGTCTATGTTAATTAGAGATATTGGTCTGTAGTTGGACCATGCTAACTGATCAGAATTAGGCTTAGGTATCATAGACACAGCTGCTATCAACGATGCTTCTCCGGGTTTATTTCCGTCTCTCAAGGAATTAAAATAATTAGTAAGGTGGGGTATCAAGAGTGGGGCATATTTTTTATAGTATAAGGCTGTAAAACGGTCCGGGCCGGGTTTTTTATTGACTTTCAATTGTTGAATAACAAGTCAATCAGACCTGGTCCCAGCGCTGGGAGTGGGACAGAGTCCAAAAAGGCATCCAGCTCTCTGGAATCGACGGTTGAAGTGGCACTATATAGTTGTATTAATTTCTGTTGGAACAATTGAGTAATCTTCAATGGGTTGGACGTGATTCCTGAGGGGGTACGTAGTCTTACTGGGGGGCGGGGTTGAGGTAAACATTTTAGCCGTCGCGCTAGGTTAGAATTGTTTTTATTATTGAGGGCATAAAACCATTGTTGGGACCAGCGTAAGGCTCGGTCAGCGTTTTCAGATAGACAGAGGTCAAGTTCAATTCGGGCGTGGGTGAGATTCCTGTATATGTCCGGGAATGGCGAATTTTTCAATTGAGTCTCAAGCACTGATACCCTATCTTCCACAGACGGCAACCATTTTAAAGGTGACCACGTATGCGGCCACATCCAGCACAACACATTAAAGGACAAGGACCTCTTCCACAACACCTAAACCCCATATATACATATGTGAACAGTGTTGTATATTTCAACATAACAGGAATAGCAAACATGATATAAAACACTACTCCATAACCATGTATAAATAAGTGACAAAATTACAATTATTGTGTATAACATCACAAATTACATAATTCATATGCATAAGAAAAAGAAGTGACTTTAAGGCTACTTTCACACTAGCTTCGGAATCTCCCCGTCGCAATGCGTCGGGCAGAGATTCCGACGCTACCGTTTAACGCATTGCACAATGGAGGCAGCGGATGCATTTCTCCGGCGCATCCGCTGCCCCATTGTAAGGTGCGGGGAGGTGGGGGCGGAGTTCTGGCCGCGCATGCGCGGTCGGAAAAAGCGGTTCGTCAGGAGCAAAAAACGTTACACGTAGCGTTTTTTGCTCCCGACGGTCTGCAGAAGCACGACGCATCCGTCGCACAACGGATGCGACGTGTGGCAATCCGTCACAAATGCGTCGTCAATACAAGTCTGAGGGGAAAAAACGCATCCTGCAAGCACTTTTGCAGGATGCGTTTTTTCTGCAAAACGACGCATTGTGACGGATTGCAGAAAACGCTAGTGTGAAAGTAGCCTAAGGGATTTTCCACATTTCCCACAATCTCCACATAAAACTAGAATATGGACATACCGTATATACTCGAGTATAAGCCGAGATTTTCAGCCCAAATTTTTGGGCTGAAAGTGCCCCTCTCGGCTTATACTCGAGTCAAGGTGGGTGGCAGGGTCGGCGGGTGAGGGGGTGAGGGCGCTGAGGCATACTTACCTGCTTCCAGCGATCCTGGCGCTCCCCCTGCAGTCCCACGGTCTTCTGTGCTGCAGTTCTTCCCCTCTTCAGCGGTCACGTGGGACCGCTCATTAGAGAAATGAATAGGCGGCTCCACCTCCCATAGGGGTGGAGCCGCCTATTCATTTCTCTAATCAGCGGTGCCGGTGACCACTGATAGAGGAAGAAGCTGCGTCACCGAAGACAGCTGTACGGGGGAAGGAGCCGGACGCCGGGAGCAGGTAAGTATGTCATAGTTACCTGTCCCCGTTCCAGCCGCCGGGCGCCGCTCCATCTTCCCGGCGCCGCTCCATCTTCCCGGCGTCTCTGCGCTCTGACTGTTCAGGTCAGAGGGCGCGATGACGCATATAGTGTGCGCGGCGCCCTCTGCCTGATCAGTCAGTGCAGAGAGACGCCGGGACCGGACGCTGGGAGCTGCAAGCAAGAAAGGTGAGTATGGCTTTCTTTTTTTTTTTTTATTGCAGCAGCAGCAGCGGCACAGATTTATGTGGAGCATCTATGGGGAAATATGAACGGTGCAGAGCACTATATGGCACAGCTATGGGACAGTATGAACGGTGCAGAGCACTATATGGCACAGCTATGGGGCAGTATGAACGGTGCAGAGCACTATATGGCACAGCTATGGGGCAGTATGAACGGTGCAGAGCACTATATGGCAGCTATGGGGCAGTATGAACGGTGCAGAGCACTATATGGCACAGCTATGGGGCAGTATGAACGGTGCAGAGCACTATATGGCACAGCTATGGGGCAGTATGAACGGTGCAGAGCACTATATGGCACAGCTATGGGGCAGTATGAACGGTGCAGAGCACTATATGGCACAGCTATGGGGAAATATGAACGGTGCAGAGCACTATATGGCACAGCTATGGGGCAATATGAACGGTGCAGAGCACTATATGGCACAGCTATGGGGAAATATGAACGGTGCAGAGCACTATATGGCACAGCTATGGGGAAATATGAACGGTGCAGAGCACTATATGGCAGCTATGGGGAAATAATGAACGGTGCAGAGCACTATATGGCACAGCTATGGGGAAATAATGATCTATTTTTATTTTTGAAATTCACCGGTAAATGCTGCATTTCCACTCTAGGCTTATACTCGAGTCAATAAGTTTTCCCAGTTTTTTGTGGCAAAATTAGGGGGGTCGGCTTATACTCGGGTCGGCTTATACTCGAGTATATACGGTAGTTAAAGTGACAATAGTGCAAATAGTATATACAGTGGGGCAAAAAAGTATTTAGTCAGTCAGCAATAGTGCAAGTTCCACCACTTAAAAAGATGAGAGGCGTCTGTAATTTACATCATAGGTAGACCTCAACTATATGAGACAAACTGAGAAAAAAAAATCCAGAAAATCACATTGTCTGTTTTTTTAACATTTTATTTGCATATTATGGTGGAAAATAAGTATTTGGTCAGAAACAAAATTTCATCTCAATACTTTGTAATATATCCTTTATTGGCAATGACAGAGGTCAAACGTTTTCTGTAAGTCTTCACAAGGTTGCCACACACTGTTGTTGGTATGTTGGCCCATTCCTCCATGCAGATCTCCTCTAGAGCAGTGATGTTTTTGGCTTTTCGCTTGGCAACACGGACTTTCAACTCCCTCCAAAGGTTTTCTATAGGGTTGAGATCTGGAGACTGGCTAGGCCACTCCAGGACCTTGAAATGCTTCTTACGAAGCCACTCCTTCGTTGCCCTGGCGGTGTGCTTTGGATCATTGTCATGTTGAAAGACCCAGCCACGTTTCATCTTCAATGCCCTTGCTGATGGAAGGAGGTTTGCACCCAAAATCTCACGATACATGGCCTCATTCATTCTTTCATGTACCCGGATCAGTCGTCCTGGCCCCTTTCCAGAGAAACAGCCCCAAAGCATGATGTTTCCACCACCATGCTTTACAGTAGGTATGGTGTTTGATGGATGCAACTCAGTATTCATTTTCCTCCAAACACGACAAGTTGTGTTTCTACCAAACAGTTCCAGTTTGGTTTCATCAGACCATAGGACATTCTCCCAAAACTCCTCTGGATCATCCAAATGCTCTCTAGCAAACTTCAGACGGGCCCGGACATGTACTGGCTTAAGCAGTGGGATACGTCTGGCACTGCAGGATCTGAGTCCATGGTGGCGTAGTGTGTTACTTATGGTAGGCCTTGTTACATTGGTCCCAGCTCTCTGCAGTTCATTCACTAGGTCCCCCCGCGTGGTTCTGGGATTTTTGCTCACCGTTCTTGTGATCATTCTGACCCCACGGGGTGGGATTTTGCGTGGAGCCCCAGATCGAGGGAGATTATCAGTGGTCTTGTATGTCTTCCATTTTCTAATTATTGCTCCCACTGTTGATTTCTTCACTCCAAGCTGGTTGGCTATTGCAGATTCAGTCTTCCCAGCCTGGTGCAGGGCTACAATTTTGTTTCTGGTGTCCTTTGACAGCTCTTTGGTCTTCACCATAGTGGAGTTTGGAGTCAGACTGTTTGAGGGTGTGCACAGGTGTCTTTTTATACTGATAACAAGTTTAAACAGGTGCCATTACTACAGGTAATGAGTGGAGGAAAGAGGAGACTCTTAAAGAAGAAGTTACAGGTCTGTGAGAGCCAGAAATCTTGATTGTTTGTTTCTGACCAAATACTTATTTTCCACCATAATATGCAAATAAAATGTTAAAAAAACAGACAATGTGATTTTCTGGATTTTTTTTTCTCAGTTTGTCTCCCATAGTTGAGGTCTACCTATTGATGTAAATTACAGACGCCTCTCATCTTTTTAAGTGGTGGAACTTGCACTATTGCTGACTGACTAAATACTTTTTTGCCCCACTGTATATTAAAGTGACAATAGTGCACATATTGTATATATTACTACAAATTACATAACAAATATAGATAAATTGACAAAGAGACATAAGAAGTTTTCTTCACTTCCAAAATTTCCATATCAGGGAAGATGGATCCATCCTGCGTCATATGGCATCTAACGTTGTGGCAACTTGATATAATAAAAATAAAACTACAAAAGACAAATAAAAAAAATTAATGACATAAAATATTAAAAATGATGGAGACCAGACTCGTTATAGAGAGAGGAGAGACTAATATATTTAATGTTATATGTCTTATTTCTAAATTCCATTTGCAAAGGACGAAAAAGTGGTAGATAAATTAGCGCCAAGTCACAGGAAGGGAACAAAACTCAACTTCTCGTTGGGTCCCTTCGGGGCCATTGTGTCAAGGGTGACAATCCATTTACATTCACGTTGCGCCAAAATTTTGGCCAAGTTGCCACCCCTCATACCTCTATATATTTTGTCAATACCCCGTACCCTCAAGCCACTAGGATCGGATCCGTGATACACCTGAAAATGCTTTGGCAGTGTCTTCAAACTTGATGTATCCATCACCTCTTTCGCAGCCTCAATATCCCGTACATGTTCGCATGTCCTAACCTTCAGTTCTCTAGACGTGAGACCCACGTAAATGAAAAAGCACGGACAAGTAGCATAATAAACTACAAATGTAGTATTACACAAAATAAATTTGCGAATTCTAAATTCCCTGCTCCCATCAGATGTTCTAAAGTTCCCACATCTCAGAACTCAGAATGTTAGGGCACGCAACACAAGAACCGCAGGGGAAGCAACCCTTTCTAGGGCTGCCCACATTAAACGATTTTGGTTTTTTGCCACATAGTGACTCCTCACTAGATTGTCTTTTAAATGTCCTCCCCTGCGTTGTGTCATTAATGGGAATTCAGTTAAATGAGGCGCCAAAGCAGTGTCAGTATGTAAAATGGACCAGTGTTTATTTAGTACCTCACGGATGCGATCCCAGTGACAATTGGAGGTAGAGATAAATCTGACCTCAGATCCAGCATCAGAGCTGGATTTCTTAGATTGTATCAACAAATCTTCCCTTTTTGATGACTTGGCCCGTCTATATCCTGCCCTGATGCACCGACGACTATATCCCCTGGCTTTAGAACGCTCAGTCAGAATAGCGGACTGACTCTCGAAACGGGCGTCTGTGGAGCATACCCGCCTATTCCTCAAGAACTGTCCAACTGGGATGGCCTTAATCACTGAGTAATTGTGTGCTGAGGAGGCATGCAACAAAGAGTTCACTGATGTCTCCTTATGAAATAAGTCGGTCTCGATAGAGCCATCCTCGGCAACATACACAGTCATATCCAAAAAATCAATTTTATTGAAATACCATGTATATGTGAACTTCAAATTAAGAGTGTTATCATTGAGCTCCTGCATAAATTTGGTTAGGCTGGTCTTGTCACCGTTCCAAATCATCAGAACATCATCGATGTAGCGAAACCAGCCCACCACCGGGTCCGAGGCATGTGCCCCATCGCCTAGAAAATCTGCCTCTCCCAGTAACCCAAAAATAGATTTGCATATGACGGGGCACATGCCGCGCCCATCGCAGTACCGCGTGTCTGCAAATAAGGGATGGGAGCAGTGTGTTATCATCTGGTGGCCTAGGAGCAGCATGTGACGTACTCTGGAAAAGGTGGTACCTGTACTGACCGCAGACCCTGAACTTAGCACCGCAACTAGAAGTAGCCGTGGGATGTACCTAACACTCCCTAGACACCTCGACACAGCCTAAGGACTAACTTCCCCAAAAGATAGAAACGAGAAAACTATTTTGCCTCAGAGAAAATCCCCAAAGGATAGACAGCCCCCCACAAATATTAACTGTGAGAGGAGAGGGAAATGACATACGCAGACTGAAATCAGGATTTAGCAAAGGAGGCCTTTCTAGCTAAAAAGAAAGAATAGGACAGAGTACTATGCGGTCAGTATTAAAACACTAGAAAATATCCACCACAGAAAATACAAATCTCCACATCTGACTAAAAACATAGAGGGTATATCTGCATCTCCAGAGATACAGCTTGGCTGCAAAAAATCCTTACACAGACAAAGCTGGACAAGACAAAACATGAAAATGCACAGAACTATAAGGCCCACAGCATGTGGACAGCAAAAACAAAGCCAGAACTTATCTTTGTTGAAAAGAACAGCAAAACAGGAGAGACCAGACAGGGATGAGAATCCTCCAAAAACAATGGACAACTGGCACTGACTAAAGGATCAAGCAAGGTTAAATAGCCCAGTCCAAATTGCAATAAGTGGACACACCTGATAAATGCTGCGATCCAAAGACAGCAGCACTACCACTCATAACCACCGGAGGGAGCCCAAGAGCAGAATTCACAACAGCAGTGTTCTGGATCACTGCGTTGAGAAACATGTGATGGTGTCTCCGCGGTGTTGGATGTTTTGATCTCCCCGAGGTCATTCATCCTTATGTTTATAGTCCTTTTACTAGGCACTGCTCCTAATAGCCAGTTTCCTACTCCACACTGATGAGGGGCAAATACCCCGAAACAGCTGACTGTGGATGGATACCATGTTTTGGCATAGGTGGTTTTCCTTTTTGGATGCTGCCCTTCCCATGGTTGTTCCTTCCTGGTGAAAGACCTGGCTATTTATTGCTTGCGTTGAGAAACACGTGATGGTGTCTCCGCGGCTTTTCTACATGCATTTGCATATTTCCCATAAGGGATGGGAGCAGTGTTCTGGATCACTGCATTGAGAAACACGTGATGGTGTCTCCACGGTGTTGGATGTTTTCATCTCCCCGAGGTCATTCATTCTTATGTTTATATGCAAATAAAACTTGTCCTTAAAAACAAAATAATTGTGCGTCAAAACAAACTCAAGTAACTCCAAAACAAATTCAGAAAGATGACCATCCCAGTTGGTTGTCTCGAGGAAGAAGCGGGTCTCCCTGAGCCCATCATCATGCCTGATAGATGTATATAATGACTCAATAGCAATGGCTACCAGAATCATGCCCGCCTCGAGACAGGCCGTCGACTCTCCTTAATACATCAGTCGTGTCTCTGACATAGGAGGGGAATGTCTCCACTAGGGGTTTGAGATAGAAGTCAATGAATTTACACACATTATCACACAACCCCCCTATGCCAGAGACAATTGGCCGACCAGGTGGATTTATAGCGTCCTTGTGCACCTTGGGCAGGAGATAGAGTGTAGCGACCTTGGGAAATTTGGGCAAAAGCCCATCCAGGACCTTCCTTGGAACAATACTACCCGACTCACTGGCCAGTGACAAGATTGACTCCAGTTTACTAGAAAAGGACTGTGTGGGGTTTTGAGCCAACACCCGATATGTGTCTTTATTTCTAAGTTGTCGTAGTGCCTCTTTCTCATACTCGGTTGTCATTAAGCCAGCAGACAAGGGAGGGAACGTGGTGATTTAGCCAATTGAGACGGGCTTTTGCCCAAATTTCCCAAGGTTGCTACTCTCTGTCTCCTGCCCAAGGTGCACAAGAACGCTATAAATCCACCTGGTCGGCCAATTGTCTCTGGCATAGGGGGGTTGTGTGATAATGAGTGTAAATTCGTTAACTTCTATCTCAAACCCCTAGTGGAGACTCTCCCCTCCTATGTCAGAGACATGACTGATGTATTAAGGAGAGTTGATGATCTGTCTCTTGAGGCGGGTATGATTCTGGTAGCCATTGATATTGAGTCATTATATACATCTATCAGGCATGATGATGGGCTCAGGGCGACCCACTTCTTCCTCGAGACAACCAACTGGGATGGTCATCTTTCTGAATTTGTTTTGGAGTTACTTGAGTTTGTTTTGACCCACAATTATTTTGTTTTTAAGGACAAGTTTTATTTGCAGACATGGGGTACTGCGATGGGCGCGGCATGTGCCCCGTCGTATGCAAATCTATTTTTGGGTTACTGGGAGAGGCAGATTTTCCAGGTGGACAGGGCACATGCCTTGGACCCGGTGGTGGGCTGGTTTCGCTACATCGATGATGTTCTGATGATTTGGAACGGTGACGAGACCAGCCTAACCAAATTTATGCATGAGCACAATGATAACACTTTTAATTTGAAGTTCACATATACATGGCATTTGAATAAAATAGATTTTTTGGATGTGACTGTGTATGTTGCCGAGGATGGCTCTATCGAGACATACTTATTTCGTAAGGAGACATCAGTGAACTCTTTGTTGCATGCCTCCTCGGCACACAATTACTCAGTGATTAAGGCCATCCCAGTTGGACAGTTCTTGAGAAATAGGCGGGTATACTCCACAGACGCCCGTTTCGAGAGACAGTCCGCTATTCTGGCTGAGCGTTTTAAGGCCAGGGGATATAGTCGTCGGTGCATCAGGGCAGGATATAGATGGGCCAAGTCATCAAAAAGGGAAGATGTGTTGATACAATCTAAGAAACCCAGCTCTGATGCTGGATCTGAGGTCAGATTTATCTCTACCTCCAATTGTCACTGGGATCAGATCCGTGAGGTACTAAATAAACACTGGTCCATTTTACATACTGACACTGCTTTGGCGCCTCATTTAACAAAATTCCCATTAATGACACAACGCAGGGGAAGAAATTTAAAAGACAATCTAGTGAGGAGTCACTATGTGGTAAAAAAAAATCCTTTTAATGTGGGCAGCCCTAGAAAGGGTTTCTTCCCCTGCAGTTCTTGTGTTGCGTGCCCTAACATTCTGAGATGTGGGACCTTTAGAACATGTGATGGGAGCAGGGAATTTAGAATTCGCAAATATATTTTGTATAATACTACATTTGGAGTTTATTATGCTACTTGTCCCTGCTCCCTCATTTACGTGGGTCTCACGTCTAGAGAACTGAAGGTTAGGACACGCGAACACGTACGCGATATTGAGGCTGCGAAAGAGGAGATGGATACATCAAGTTTGAAGACACTGCCGAAGCATTTTTGGGTGCATCACGGATCCGATCCTAGTGGCTTGAGGGTACGGGGTACAGAAAAATACATGGAGGTATCAGGGGTGGCAACTTGGCCAAAATTTTGGCGCAACGTGAATGTAAATGGATTGTCACCCTTGACACTATGGCCCCGAAGGGACTCAACGAGAAGTTGAGTTTTGTTCTCTTCCTGTGACTTGGCGCTAATTTATCTACCACTTTTCGTCTTTTGTAAATGGAATTTAGAAATAAGACATATAACATTAAATATATTAGTCTCTCCTCTCTCTATAACGAGTCTGGTCTCCATCATTTTTAATATTTTATGCCATTAATTTTTTTTATTTGTCTTTTGTAGTTTTATTTTTATTATATCAAGTTGCCACAGCGTTAGATGACGCAGGATGGATACATCTTCCCTGATATGGAAATTTTAGGAAGTGAAGAAAACTTCTTATGTCTCTTTGTCGCTTTATCTATATTTGTTATGTAATTTGTAGTAATATATACAATATGTGCACTATTGTCACTTTAATATATATACTATTTGCACTATTGTCACTTTAACTATGTCCATATTCTAGTTTTACGTGGAGATTTTGGGAAATGTGGAAAATCCCTTAAAGTCACTTCTTTTTTCTTATGTATATGGATTATGTAATTTGTGATGTTATACACAATAATTGTAATTTTGTCACTTATTTATACATGGTTATGGAGTAGTGTTTTATATCATGTTTGCTATTCCTGTTATGTTGATATATACAGCACTGTTCACATATGTATATATGGGGTTTAGGTGTTGTGGAAGAGGTCCTTGTCCTTTAATGTGTTGTGCTGGATATGGCCGCATACATGGTCTCCTTTAAAATGGTTGACGTCTGTGTACTCGTGCGCTGTTTTCCCTTGAGGTCCGTCCTCGCCGCAGCTATCAATGGATGAGGAGTGCGCATGTCCAAAGACATACTGATGGGGAATTTAGATTGTGAGCCCTAACGGGGACAGTGATGATAATGTGTGCAACCTGTAAAGCGCTGCAGAATATGTTAGCGCTATATAAAAAATAAAGATTATTATTATTATGTCATTTCCCTTGAGGTCCGTCCTCGGCACAGCTATCAATGGATGAGGAGTGCGTATGTCACTTGACGTCATGTGGTGACTTCCGCCCACATGTGCGCTCCTCTATGACAGCTGCGGTGATGGCGCATCCAGGGTGTCAGCGCGCGTGCGCCGCTTGCCGGCTGCACTTCCGGTTTGCTGATTATATAAACTAAAGAGATGGATTTGTTGTTAACCCCCTTTTGAAATAGCTGAAACGCGAAACGCGCGTCAGGGGCTGCGGGGCGAGGTGGGGACATTCCCTGACTAATAGTGGGTAAGCACACTTTTGGATTTATCTTTGGTCTGAACTGGCTTATAATTTACTGAGGTATTACGGGCTGCTTTGACTGTTTAAAGCCAGCAGACCTTTCTTTTTATAGTTTGTGCGTTACATACTTGCTTCCCTGGGGTCTATTGTATTGTTCTCCCTCAGTCTTGCATATCTGCAGATCTCCTCCGGTTAAATTTCCTTGACATTTATTGGGTATATCTAATAGAATTTTTTATGTGTGACTTTCTCAATAAATTAATCTTTTTATACTTCTATGATGTTGTTTGGGACATTTTTGCTCTATTTTTTTGTTTTCTTGAACTGGACCACGGTAGATCCAAGTATTGGTATATTGTGCCATTATTGGGTATTGTATCATGATACAAAAACACCAATTACTACTTTTTCTTCTGTGCGCCTGCCCATCTTTAGATGCTTAGACCATTTCCCCATGTGCTAGACTTTATTCAGGTGGCTGAAGAAATGTTAAAGCTGCAGTTAGAAGAGAGAGATTTTGGACAATATGTACTAACAGAAGAATCTGAAGACGCACATTCTGTGGACAGCGTCACACATCAGGTAAGATGTCCTCATACTTTTATTTCCTATAAAGTAATGTAAATTGTATCTGAGCAATGACTCATGAACAGGACACACTGCCTGCTCCTGGAATCTGGCAGCAAATGCTCAATTTCCCTGCAGCACCTCGACAGAGGAAATTAGGTATTACACAGTTTTTAGTAAAATGAATGCATTGACTGTGTAATGCGCTTTCATGCCAGATCTTTAAGAGCAGTAGATGACTTTTGTAGCAGCTCTTCACTCTGGTTGGAGTTTGCAAACTTGGGAACCTTCCATCACTTTTCTCAAAATTGGGTAGTTTCATAAATTATCGATTAATGGGATTTTACATTGGTAATTTGCACGTAATCCATCTGCTTGTTGAAAGAATATATGATTCCTATTACATATAGTATATTATTCATTCTATTATATACAATGAATATATTATGCTATATGTGTTGTGCGGAAAGTAAAAAAAAAATGCAATAGGTTATAGGTATAGGACATATATATGGACAGGACATAGTTAGGTTCAGACATATTTGGACAGTGACACAAGTTTTATAATTTTAGCTTTTTACCAAAACATATTCAAGATGCAGTTATATAATCAATAAGGGCTTAAAGTGCCGACTCACAACTTTAAAGGGAACCTGCCCCCCCCCCCTCTCCCAGGCGTTTGTAACTAAAAGAGCCAACTTGTGCAGCACTAATGCTGCATTCTGACAAGGTGGCTCTTTTAGTTCTTAGTGCTGTAACTGCAGAATTAATCGCTTTTACAATTTGTCCAAAATACCTTGAAACAGTCCTGGGGGCAAGTCTTTCCCCCCCTAATGCAGACGCAGCACTCTCATACCCTCTTGGCGCCGCCTCCTCAGCGTTGTTTTGAACTGTCCCGGCACCTGCGCTGTTATGTTATCCCTTGAGTATGCGCAGTTAGTGCTGCCCGTCTTCTGACATCATTTGATGATGTCTAGCTGACTGCGCCTGTGCGGCTACGCTGCACGAGATCCTGCCCCGCAGTGTCTTCTGATTTATTCACACTGCGGGGCTGGGATTCCTGGGTATGCGCAGTGCATATCTTCGCCTATCACTCATCTCCCTCCGCCGCCTTCAGACTGTGCGGCGTCAGCTGATCCCTAATTGCTGTGGCATCGCATTTGGGAAGGTTCCATGCGATGCCACGGCGATTAGGGATCAGCAGACGCCGCACAGTCTGAAGAAGGCGGAGGGAGATGAGTGAAAGGCGAAGATATGCACTGCGCATGCCCAGGAATCCCAGCCCCGCAGTGTGAATAAAATCAGAAGACACTGCGGGGCGGGATCTCGGGTAGCGCGGCTGCACAGGTGCAGTCATCTTAGACATCAAATGATGTCAGAAGACGGGCAGCGCTAACTGCGCATGGCCAAGGGATAACATAACAGCTCAGGTGCCAGGATAGTTCAAAAAACGCTGAGGAGGTGGCGCCAAGAGGGTATGAGGGACGGTGGTTGTTATGACCTGGTGGTCAGGACAATAATGGACCTGGTGGTTAAGAGCACACGGAATGACCTGATAGTTACTGATAATATAGGACGAGCTCTGGGACGTGGGAACTCTGCTGACCGCAATCCCTAATCCTATCACACACACTAGAAATAGCCGTGGATTGCTCCTAACGCTCCCTATGCAACTCGGCACAGCCTAAGGAACTAGCTAGCCCTGAAGATAGAAAAATAAAGCCTACCTTGCCTCAGAGAAACTCCCCAAAGGAAAAGGCAGCCCCCCACATATAATGACTGTGAGTAAAGATGAAAATACAAACACAGAGATGAAATAGATTTAGCAAAGTGAGGCCCGACTTACTGAACAGACTGAGGATAGGAAAGGTAGCTTTGCGGTCAGCACAAAAACCTACAAAAAGACCACGCAGAGGGCGCAAAAAGACCCTCTGCACCGACTCACGGTGCGGAGACGCTCCCTCTGCGTCCCAGAGCTTCCAGCAAGCAAGACAACAATCAAAATAGCAAGCTGGACAGAAAAATAGCAAACCAGAGAAACTTAGCTTCTTAGCTTCTGCTGGGAAGACAGGTCACAAGAACGATCCAGGAGTGAACTAGACCAATACTGGAACATTGACAGGTGGTATGGAGCAAAGATCTAGGTGGAGTTAAATAGAGCAGCCAGCTAACGAATTAACCTCGTCACCTGTGGAAGGAACCTCAGAAGCCGCAGCCCCACTCACAACCACCAGAGAAAGCCCATGGACAGAACCAGCCGAAGTACCATTCATGACCACAGGAGGGAGCTTGACAATAGAATTCACAACAGTACCCCCCCCTTGAGGAGGGGTCACCGAACCCTCACCAGAGCCCCCAGGCTGACCAGGACGAGCCAAATGAAAGGCACGAACCAGATCGGCAGCATGAACATCGGAGGCAAAGACCCAGGAATTATCTTCCTGACCATAACCCTTCCATTTGACCAGGTACTGGAGTTTCCGTCTCGAAATACGAGAATCCAAAATCTTCTCCACCACATACTCCAACTCCCCCTCAACCAACACCGGGGCAGGAGGATCAACGGATGGAACCACAGGCGCCACGTACAGTTAGGTCCATATATATTTGGACAGAGACAACATTTTTCTAATTTTGGTTATAGACATTACCACAATGAATTTTAAGCAAAACAATTCAGATGCATTTGAAGTTCAGACTTTCAGCTTTCATTTGAGGGTATGCACATTAAAATTGAATGAATGGTTTAGGTGTTTCAGCTCCTTAACATGTGCCACCCTGTTTTTAAAGGGACCAAAAGTAATTGGACAATTGACTCCAAGGCTATTTCATGGACAGGTGTGGGCAATCCCTTTGTTATGTCATTCTCAATTAAGCAGATAAAAGGCCTGGAGTTGATTTGAGGTGTGGTGCTTGCATTTGAAAGGTTTTGCTGTGAAGTACACATGCGGCCAAAGGAGCTGTCCATGCAGCTGAAATAAGCCATCCTTAAGCTGCGAAAACATAAAAAACCCATCCAAGAAATTGCTACAATATTAGTAGTGGCAAAATCTACAGTTTGGTACATGCTGAGAAAGAAAGAAAGCACTGGTGAACTCATAAATGCGAAAAGACCTGGGCGCTCACAGAAGACAACAGTGGTGGATGATCGCAGAATAATCTCCTTGGTGAAGAGAAACCCCTTCACAACAGCCAACCAAGCGAACAACACTCTCCAGGAGGTCGGCGTATCAATATCCAAATCTACCATAAAGAGAAGACTGCATAAAAGTAAATACAGAGGGTTCATTGCACGGTGCAAGCCACTCATAATCATCAAGAAAAAAAGGCTAGACTGGACTTTCCTTAAAAACATCTAAAAAAGCCAGCACAGTTCTGGAAGAGCATTCTTTGGACAGATGAAACCAAGATCAACCTCTACCAGAATGATGGAAAGAGAAAAGTATGGCGAAGGCGTGGTACAGCTCATGATCCAAAGCATACCACAT
This sequence comes from Ranitomeya imitator, assembly GCF_032444005.1. Classification (NCBI taxonomy): domain Eukaryota; kingdom Metazoa; phylum Chordata; class Amphibia; order Anura; family Dendrobatidae; genus Ranitomeya; species Ranitomeya imitator. The sequence goes on from NC_091283.1 coordinate 623,151,184, forward strand.
CATCTGTAAAACACGGCGGAGGCAGTGTGATGGCGTAGGCATGCATGGCTGTCAGTGGCACTGGGTCACTAGTGTTTATGGATGATGTGACACAGGACAGAAGTAGCCAAATTAATTCTGAGGTATTCAGAGACGTACTGTGTGCTCAGATCCAGCCAAATGCAGCCAAACTTATTCACCATTTCATACTACAGATGGACAATGACCCAAAACATAAAGCCAAAGCAACCCAGCCGTTTATTAAAGCAAAGAAGTGGAATATTCTTGAAAGGCCAAGTCAGTCACCTGATCTCAACCCAATTGAGCATGCATTTCACTTATTAAAGACTAAACTTCAGACAGAAAGGCCCACAAACAAACAGCAACTGAAAACCACCGCGGTGAAGACCTGGCAGAGCATCAAAAAGGAGGAAACACAGCGTCTGGTGAGGTCCATGAGTTCAAGACTTCAGGCAGTCATTGCCAACAAAGGGTTTTCAACCAAGAACTAGAAATGAACATTTTAAAAAAAATTATTGAATCTGTCCAATTACTTTTGGTCCCTTTAAAAATTGGGTGGCAAATGTTAAGGAGCTGAAACTCCTAAACCCTTCATCCAATTAAAATGTGGATACCCTCAAATGAAAGCAGAAAGTCTGAACTTCAACTGCATCTGAATTGGGTTTTTTTAAAATTCATTGTGGTAATTTCTATAATCAAAGTTAGAAAAATGTTGTCTCTGTCCAAATATATATGGACCTAACTGTATCTCCGCAATAATGACCTATGAAATACATTATGGATGGCAAAAGAAGCTGGAAGGGTCAAACGAAACGACACAGGATTGAGAACCTCAGAAATCTTATACGGACCAATGAAACGAGGCTTAAACTTAGGAGAGGAAACCTTCATAGGAACATAACGAGATGACAACCAAACCAAATCCCCAACACGAAGTCGGGGACCCACACAGCGCCGGCGGTTAGCGAAACGTTGAGCCTTCTCCTGGGACAATGTCAAATTGTCCACCACATGAGTCCAAATCTGCTGCAACCTATCCACCACAGTATCCACACCAGGACAGTCCGAAGACTCAACCTGCCCTGAAGAGAAACGAGGATGGAAACCAGAATTGCAGAAAAAACGGCGAAACCAAGGTAGCCGAGCTGGCCCGATTATTAAGGGCGAACTCAGCCAAAGGCAAAAAGGACACCCAATCATCCTGATCAGCAGAAACAAAGCATCTCAGATATGTTTCCAAAGTCTGATTAGTTCGTTCGGTTTGGCCATTTGTCTGAGGATGGAAAGCCGAGGAAAAAGACAAATCAATGCCCATCCTAGCACAAAAGGCTCGCCAAAACCTCGAAACAAACTGGGAACTTCTGTCCGAAACGATGTTCTCCGGAATGCCATGTAAACGAACCACATGCTGGAAAAACAATGGCACCAAATCAGAGGAGGAAGGCAATTTAGACAAGGGTACCAAATGGACCATCTTAGAGAAGCGATCACAAACCACCCAAATGACCGACATCTTTTGAGAGACAGGGAGATCCGAAATAAAATCCATAGAGATATGCGTTCAGGGCCTCTTCGGGACCGGCAAGGGCAAAAGCAACCCACTGGCAAGAGAACAGCAGGGCTTAGCCCGAGCGCAAGTCCCACAGGACTGCACAAAAGAACGCACATGCCGCGACAAAGACGGCCACCAAAAGGATCTAGCCACCAAATCTCTGGTACCAAAGATTCCCGGATGACCAGCCAACACCGAACAATGAATCTCAGAGATAACTCTACTAGTCCATTTATCAGGGACAAACAGTTTCTCTGCTGGGCAACGGTCAGGTCTATCAGCCTGAAATTTTTGCAGCACCCGCCGCAAATCAGGGGAGATGGCAGACAAAATTACCCCCTCTTTGAGAATACCCGCTGGCTCAGGAACACCCGGAGAGTCGGGCACAAAACTCCTTGACAGGGCATCAGCCTTCACATTCTTAAAGCCTGGAAGGTACGAAACCACAAAATCAAAACGGGAGAAAAATAGCGACCAACGAGCCTGTCTAGGATTCAACCGTTTGGCAGACTCGAGATAAGTCAAATTCTTGTGATCCGTCAAGACCACCACGCGATGCTTGGCTCCTTCAAGCCAATGACGCCACTCCTCGAATGCCCACTTCATGGCCAACAACTCTCGATTGCCAACATCATAATTGCGCTCAGCAGGCGAAAACTTTCTAGAAAAGAAGGCACATGGTTTCATCACCGAGCCATCAGAACTTCTTTGCAACAAAACAGCCCCTGCTCCAATCTCAGAAGCATCAACCTCGACCTGAAACGGAAGTGAAACATCTGGCTGGCACAACACAGGGGCAGAAGAAAAACGACGCTTCAACTCCTGAAAAGCTTCCACAGCCGCAGAAGACCAATTGACCACATCAGCACCCTTCTTGGTTAAATCAGTCAACGGTTTAGCAACACTAGAAAAATTACTAATGAAGCGACGATAAAAATTAGCAAAGCCCAGGAACTTTTGCACACTCTTCACAGATGTCGGCTGAGTCCAATCATAAATGGCCTGGACTTTAACAGGGTCCATCTCGATAGTAGAAGGGGAAAAAATGAAACCCAAAAATGAAACCTTCTGAACTCCAAAGAGACACTTTGACCCCTTCACAAACAAAGAATTAGCACGAAGGACCTGGAACACCATTCTGACCTGCTTCACGTGAGACTCCCAATCATCCGAGAAGACCAAAATATCATCCAAATATACAATCAGGAATTTATCCAGGTACTCTCGGAAGATGTCATGCATAAAGGACTGAAACACTGATGGAGCATTGGAAAGCCCGAATGGCATAACCAGGTACTCAAAATGGCCCTCGGGCGTATTAAATGCCGTTTTCCATTCATCGCCCTGTTTAATACGCACAAGATTATACGCACCACGAAGATCTATCTTGGTGAACCAACTAGCCCCCTTAATCCGAGCAAATAAATCAGACAGCAGCGGCAAAGGGTACTGAAATTTAACTGTGATCTTATTAAGAAGGCGGTAATCAATACAAGGTCTCAAAGAACCATCCTTCTTGGCCACAAAAAAGAACCCTTATCCCAATGGTGACGACGACGGGCGAATATGACCCTTCTCCAAGGATTCCTTTACATAACTCCGCATAGCGGCGTGCTCTGGCACAGATAAATTGAACAGTCGGCCCTTAGGAAACTTACTACCAGGAATCAAATTCATAGCACAATTGCAATCCCTATGAGGAGGTAGGGCACTGGATTTGGGCTCATCAAATACATCCCGGTAATCCGACAAAAACTCCGGGACTTCAGAAGGGGTGGATGACGAAATAGACAAAAATGGAACATCACCATGTACTCCCTGACAACCCCAGCTGGACACAGACATAGATTTTCAATCCAATACTGGATTATGGACCTGTAGCCATGGCAACCCCAAAACGACCACATCATGCAGATTATGCAACACCAAAAAGCGAATATCCTCCTGATGTGCAGGAGCCATGCACATGGTCAATTGGGTCCAGTACTGAGGCTTATTCTTGGCCAAAGGCGTAGCATCAATTCCTCTCAATGGAATAGGATACTACAAGGGCTCCAAGAAAAAACCACAGCGCCTAGCAAACTCCAAGTCCATCAAATTCAGGGCAGCGCCTGAATGCACAAATGCCATAACAGAATAGGATGACAAAGAGCAGATCAGAGTAACGGACAAAAGAAATTTCGACTGTACCGTACCAATGGTGGCAGACCTAGCAAAATGCTTAGTGCGCTTAGGACAATCGGAGATAGCATGAGTGGAATCACCACAGTAAAAACACAGCCCATTCCGATGTCTGTGTTCTTGCCGTTCAGCTCTGGTCAAAGTCCTATCACAATGCATAGGCTCTGGTCTATGCTCAGATAATACCGCCAAATGGTGCACAGCTTTACGCTCACGCAAGCGTCGATCGATCTGAATGGCCAAAGACATAGACTCATTCAGACCAGCAGGCATGGGAAATCCCACCATGACATCCTTAAGAGTGAGTACAGACCACTTCCTAAACTTCTGACAATATATCTCTATCTCATCCTGACCCTGACACAGAGCCAGCAAGATCTTCTCCGCCTGATCCACTGAACTAGGTTCATCATAAAGCAATCCGAGCGCCAGAAAAAACGCATCAACATCACGCAATGCCGGATCTCCTGGCGCAAGGGAAAATGCCCAGTCCTGAGGGTCGCCACGTAACAAAGAAATAATGATTTTCACTTGTTGAACAGGGTCACCTGAGGAGCGAGGTTTCAAAGCAAGAAACAATTTACAATTATTTCTGAAATTCAGAAACTTAGATCTATCCCCAAAAAACAAATCAGGAATTGGAATCCTAGGCTTTAACATTGGATTCTGAACCACACAATCTTGAATGTTTTGTACCCTTGCAGTGAGATTATCCATACAAGAGGACAGACCTTGAATGTCCATATCTACACCTGTATCCTGAACCACCCAGAGGTAAAGGGGAAAAGAGAGACAAAACACACTGCAAAGAAAAAAAAATGGTCTCAGAACTTCTCTTATCCCTCTATTGAGATGCATCAGTACTTTGGGCCACCTGTACTGTTATGACCTGGTGGTCAGGACAATAATGGACCTGGTGGTAAAGAGCACACGGAATGACCTGATAGTTACTGATAATATAGGACGAGCTCTGGGACGTGGGAACTCTGCTGACCGCAATCCCTAATCCTATCACACACACTAGAAATAGCCGTGGATTGCTCCTAACGCTCCCTATGCAACTCGGCACAGCCTAAGGAACTAGCTAGCCCTGAAGATAGAAAAATAAAGCCTACCTTGCCTCAGAGAAACTCCCCAAAGGAAAAGGCAGCCCCCCACATATAATGACTGTGAGTAAAGATGAAAATACAAACACAGAGATGAAATAGATTTAGCAAAGTGAGGCCCGACTTACTGAACAGAAAAATAGCAAACCAGAGAAAAACAAGCAGGCACTTAGCTTCTGCTGGGGAGACAGGTCACAAGAACGATCCAGGAGTGAACTAGACCAATACTGGAACATTGACAGGTGGCATGGAGCAAAGATCTAGGTGGAGTTAATTAGAGCAGCCAGCTTACGAATTAATCTCGTCACCTGTGGAAGGAACCTCAGAAGCCGCAGCCCCACTCACAACCACCAGAGAAAGCCCATGGACAAAACCAGCCGAAGTACCATTCATGACCACAGGAGGGAGCTTGACAACAGAATTCACAACAGGTGGTGCTGTGTCTGCATTCGGGGGGGAAGAAGACCTGCCCCAGGACTGTTTCAAGGTATTTTGGACAAATTGAAAAAACAATTATTTCTGCAGTTACAGCACCAAGAACTAAAAGTGCCACCTTGTCAGAATGCAGCATTAGTTACAAACGCCTGGGGGGGTGAGAGGTTCCCTTTAATTTGAGGATATTCACATCCTATTTGGATCAAGGGTTTAGGACTTACAGCTCTTTAATATGTAGCTGCCTCTTTTTAAAGGGACTAAAAGTAAATGGACAATTATCTCAAAAGCCGTTTAGTGAGCTGCATATCTTATTCCCTCATTAATTAATCATCAGTTACATAGGTAAAAAGTCTGGAGCCGATTCCAAGTGTGGCATTTGCATTTGGAAGCTCTTGCTGTGAACCCACAACATGCAACCAAAGGGGCTCTCAATAGAAGAGAAACAGACCATCATTATGCTGAAAAAAAGAATAAATCCATCATAGAGATGGCAGAAATGTTAGGAGTGGAGAAATCAAAAGTTTGGTACGAATAACAACACACAGCAGAAATGCCCAGTGTATTGGATGTGAGGTGGTAGGAAAGTTCAATGTGGACATACATATGAGCAGGACATACATAGGAATAGGACATATATAAGAACAGAACATACAATGTATAGGTACCGGACATACATGGGTACCGGACATAAAAATGAAGCCGTGTAATTTTGTGGAAGGCTGTGTTGCTCAGTAAGATTTTTGTAGCTCTGACTCCAGAAGTAAAACACTTGGTCAGATAGATGTTGTAAAGCTGATTAAAAAAGTGAAGTAGTTTGTTCTCATTCTTGCTAAGGAGAACTACAACACCAGGATCGACTTATGTGATCTGCTCATGGATGTGTAGACAGAATTGATGAAAGTTGTAAAATGTAGTAGTTTAGAAGATAAAGCATCACTCTATTATTATATTGTAGCATGAATGTAACAAGAATATTACATGTAAAAGGGGGAAAACTAGGATTATCAAAGAACAAATGTCACATGCTGCTCATATACATGCATATATATTGGACCATGTCAGGGCCAACTGCAAATACGCATACTAGACATAACAGACAAGCAGTCATAAGGTCCCATAAAAATATATAACCTTTATTAAATACAAAATTTAATATATAAAGCTGAATGTGTGTGTATGTATGTATGTGTGTATGTCCGGGATTGGCATCTGCACCGTCGCAGCTACAGCCATAAAATTTTGCACAGTCACACGTCTGGACCCCGAGAGCGTCATAGGCTATGTTGTGCGGCAAAATTTTAACCCCGGGCGTTCCAATTCACCAAACAATTTTGCCCCTATCTACATAATGGGGAAAAAGTGAAAGGAAAAGTGTTGGAAGCAAATTGACAGCTGCCAGATGTGAACAAGGGGGACGTAAAGAATGAGAGCGATGGCACCAAAGAGTATATACCGTACAGTTGCTAAGGTGGGGCCCCGACATGGGATACTCACCCACACGGGGATATGAACACCCACACAAAATGCGCCACACACTACCACGTGCTTGAACACATATACCACCCTCAGCACACATTTCACCACACATACACAAACCTCGCCACATAAAAGTCGAAACACAAAAGTCACCGCTCAAAACTTGCCATGCGCAAAATTCGCCACATGCAAAATTCGCCACATGCAAAACTAGGTTCACGCAAAACTCGCCACACGTGCCAAATTCGCCTCATGTAAAACTTGCATACGCGTAAAAATTGCCACATGCACAAAAGTTGCAACACAAGCAAAAGTTGCCTCACACAAAACTTGCACATACTCAAAACGCACCACACATAAAACTTGCCACGTGCAAAACTCGCCATGCGGAAAACTTGCTGCACACAACTTGCTACACTAACCTGTCACATGCAACTCGACACACAAAAAGTTGCTACACGCATGTTACCACACGCAACTCAACACACACAACTTGACACATGAAACTCGCCCTAAAACACACACGTCTGGTATTATCCTTCAAAAATAAAAATCTGATTAATCAGCAGACAAACTACATTAGCAACAAATGTACCATATAGGAAATACGGCATCTGTCGGTCACATGACCTGTCTATTTTGTGTATGTGTGAGCTAATATATACTGCCAGGGGGGAGGGCTTCCTGTTGGCTGGGGATTTATCAGGCTGCCAATAGTAACCAATCACAGCTCAGCTTCTATTTTGCTACAGTTAATTAATCTGAGCTCTGATTGGTTAATATATTCAACAAAGGACATTCTCAGTATAACAAAGCTTGTGTGAGGTAATAGCATGCCAGTTAGGGTGTGTTGGTGGAAAGGCTTATGTCAGTCACTGTCAGGATTCCCCTGACCGCTGGCCCCAATTGTCACGATTCGGGGTGACTTTAGGCCAACAGACAACTATCACATGGGATGGGGGGCTTATCTTAGTTATCCCTCCACTGCTAGCAATGTGATGAGAAAACACACACAAGGCTATTGACCTCTTAGTTTACAGCAGGGGCTTATTCTAGGTATCCCACTGCTTTCAATATACCACAAACTGCAGGGATTTATGTATATCCCACTTACAGTTCCACTTAACACTTGCAGCTCTCTGGCGCCCCCCTTACTCTCAGGTCAGATTAGGTACTGCACCCTGGGTAATTAGTCGCCAGAAAGGCTGCCTGCTATGTACTGGCTATTGGGCACGCTGCAGCGACGCGATAACTACTCCCACTCAGGCAGGAACAATAATTATCAACGCCGCAGTCGCTACAGCATCACTCAACAGTCTGCACACGGTATCGCCGCCACCAGCTTCGATTAAACAGGTCCGAAGCTAACCCAACACAACAGTAACAGTAGCGTATTTCCCTTCAGAAGACTTAGGGTACGGTTTAGAACAGGAGAACGAACTAATATTAAATATCATATCCCATAAAAAATTAGGCAGTGCTTTATCAAAAATATTTTATAAAGATATTACAAATGAGACAATTGCAAATATGTACACGGGTAATTATAACATAAAGGGAATAAAGGAGAAAAGATAACACTCACATGTTCAACGCATGGCAGGCCCCCAGGCTAGGGCAGTTTTCCATACGTCCCAGCTCATGGGATGTACTCCGCTCTTCCAGGAAAATAGGACAAGAAGAAAGAGCTGGGGATCTGGGCAGACAGTTATAGCTAAGCCTGTAACATCCCAGAAAGGGGTTGGATCACCTCGTCCCTCCTACCTCTTCAGATAACTCATTTTATCCTAATCTATATCTACTTTCGATAACTCCGCTACAAAACATGTTATAGTCCTAACAAATCCATCATTCATCTCGGATTAACGTGAGCATTCTAATGAGATCAAATATGTCCTATCTGGGATACATATTTACAGAGAAATCCCTACTTCTTTACCAGATGGAGTTAGAAGCCCGTGTTTCGCGGGATGGGTAGATACACCGAGTGAGAATAAGAATATATATTTTCGTATTTCTAGCTTAAATTGTTTGCCTAATATCTAACAAAAACTAAGCAAAGAATCTTTCATGGATCCTCGAAGTTTCTACTTCACTTATAGCTGAACAAGAGCTTACACAGGAAATGCCGGTCATAAATACTTTTGGCTCTCCTAACCCCCACACTCTCTGAGAAGGAAAGCCAGGAATTTGCAGCTACAAACTGTTGCGGTATCACTCCAAGAAGGGGGGCTTAGCCCACGCAGGCTAGCAAGAGAACTACTTATGATATTTCATACCATATCGTGACACCTCCCCCTTTTGGTGTGCGCTAGCGAGGCAGTACCCCACGGTATGCCTCCATGGGCACCTCAGTAGGTTCACCCTGGTGGGAGAGTCCATCTGCATTCCCATGCTCTTTGCCCGTTTTGTGTTCAATGGTGAAGTCAAACTGCTGAAGGGCAAGGCTCCAGCGTAGCAACCTGCCGTTGGTTCCACACATGGCGTTTAGCCAGTGCAGAGGGTCGTGGTCAGTCACCACAGTGAAGGGGTGACCGTACAAGTAGGGCTGCAAACGCTGCAGGGCCCAGACTATGGCCAGGCACTCCTTCTCGATGGTGGAGTAGGCCACTTCCCTCGGCAAAAGCTTCCGGCTCAGGTATAACACGGGGTGCTCTTGGTCCTCCGAGTCAACCTGGCTGAGCACAGCACCAAGGCCAAACTCGCTGGCGTCAGTCTGCACCAAGTACGGTCGACTGCTGTCGACTGCTTTCAACACAGGGGTGTTGCACAGTGCGGTTTTCAACGCCTGGAAGGCCCCCTCACAGCCATCTGTCCAGTTGACTATGTGGGGTAGCTTCTTCCTGGTGAGGTCCGTCAAAGGTTTTGCCAGGCTACTATAGTGCTGTACGAAGCGCCTATAGTACCCTGCAGTGCCCAGGAAGGACATCACCTGTTTCTTGGTCACGGGAGTGGGCCAGTTCACGATCACTCCCACTTTGTCAGGCTCTGGCTTCAGGGTGTTCCCGCCTACCCGGTGCCCCAGGTAGTAAACCTCCCTCATGCCCATCTGGCACTTTCCGGGCTTGATATTCAGTCCTGCTTGGTGAATTCACCTGAGCACCTCCTCGAGATGCTGCAGGTGTTCCTCCCAGGAGAAACTAAAGATGGCAATGTCATCCAAGTACGCCACTGCGTACTTCTCCAGTCCCTGAAGCAGGAGGTTGACCATCCGCTGGAAAGTGGCAGGGGCATTCTTCATGCCGAAGGGCATGACCGTGGACTCGTACAGTCCAAAGGGTGTGATAAAGGCGGACTTCTCCTGTGCCTCAGGGCTCAGGGGAATCTGCCAGTATCCTCGACTCAGATCCATTATTGTTAGGTAATTTGCGCCAACTAACTTCTCTAGCAGCTCCTCGATGCGCGGCATGGGGTGCGCGTCAGAGGCTGTAATGGCGTTGAGCCCCCTGTAGTCCACGCAGAACCGGGTGGTCCGGTCCTTCTTTGGCACATGAACCACAGGTGATGCCCACGCGCTCTTTGACCGTCGAATCACCCCCAGCTGTAACATCTCATCGATCTCTTGGCGCATAATCTGCTGCACCTGGTCAGAGATTCGATAGGGTGTTCGCCGTAGTGGGGCGTGATTCCCGGTGTCCACCTCGTGGACGGCTAACTCAGTCCTCCCAGGTCGGTTGGAGAACACGACCCGGAAGGGTTCCAGTGTGGTTTGCAACTGCAACCGCTGGGATTCAGTTAACGAGGCGCTTACCTCCACGTCCTCGATGGACCCATTGGCCTTGGCTTGGGCCAGCATGTCCAGGAGGGTGTCTTCCTCACCGTCTTCGGGCAAGCTGCAGACCAGTAGGACGAAAGGTTCACGTTCGTGATGAGCCTTCATCATGTTGACGTGAAAGGCCTTTCGCCTACCCCGAGCGTGGTCAGGCGTGACCACGTAAGTGACCGGGTTGAGCTGTTGGTGGACGACGTACGGGCCCTCCCAGACTGCCTGAAGCTTATCCGTTGGTACGGGGACCAGCACCCACACCTTTTGACCCACGTGGTAGGTACGCTCCCGGGCGTTCTGGTCGTACCAGTGCTTCTGATCAGCCTGAGCCTGCGTCATGTTGTCATTCACCAACTGCGTCAAGGTCTGCATCTTGTCACGGAAGCGCATGACATACTCCACTATGGACACTTCAGAAGGGTTCGGCTCCTCTTCCCAGGATTCTCTTACCAAACCGAGGGGTCCCCGGACTCGCCTGCCATACAGGAGCTCGAAGGGGGAGAACCCCGTCGAGGCCTGCGGAACCTCTCGGTAAGCGAATAGCAGGTGTGGGAGGTACTGCTCCCAGTCGCGCCCTTGTGTCTCAACCAGCATGCGTAGCATCTGTTTGAGGGTACCATTGAAGCGTTCACACAAGCCATTGGTCTGTGGGTGATACGCACTCGATACCAGGTGCTTCACCTGCATTCTCTTACAGAGAGCCTCCATTAGGCGAGACATAAATTGGGTCCCTTGATCAGTAAGCATTTCCCTGGGAAATCCTACACGTGAAAAGATGGCCAACAGGGCATCCGCCACCTTATCTGCCCTAGTTGACGACAGAGCTACTGCCTCTGGGTACCGGGTAGCGTAGTCTACCACAGTAAGGATGTATTGCTTTCCAGAGCTGCTGGGGACGGCCAGCGGGCCCACAATGTCCACCGCGATCCTCTGGAAAGGCTCCTCTATCACTGGCAAAGGGATCAGGGGAGCCTTAATAGCAGGCCCCGCCTTCCCCACTCTTTGACAAGTGATACAGGAGCGGCAGTAGTTTGACACATCTGTCCCCATCTTAGGCCAATAGAAGTGTTGAGACAGCCGGGCCTTAGTTTTGCTGATCCCCAAGTGTCCGGCTAGCGGGATCTCATGGGCAATCCGCAACAACTCACCCCGGAATTGCTGCGGGATGACCAGCTGTCTTTCCCTCAACCACTCCTTTTGTGATTCTCCGGGTACTGTCTCCCGGTACAACCTTCCTTGTTCCCAGAACACCTTCTCCTTATCAGTCTCGGAGAAGCGCGTCCCGGCGAGTTGTCTCAAACTCTCTAGGCTCGCATCTGTGTGCAGAGCGGCCTGAAACTCCTGGCTAGGGGAAGCCAGCAGCGATGTCAGGGTCCCTTCCCCTCGGGAACCCTCTTGGACCTGCTGTGGGTCCACCTCTGGTTCAGTCACAGTGGTGACTAAGGAGGGTCCGGAAAGCTGACAGTTATCTGCGTTCCGGGCACTCTGACTGCGGGTGACAGCAGCTACGTAGGCTGTCTCCCCGGGGATTTCTAAAGACCCATCAGCCGGCGCTGCTATGGGCTCTACCTCCCCATCCACCCCCAACACTCCAGGGGCAGTGCTACTTATGGGCCAGTTACCTTCCTCGGTGGCACTGGTCACTTTCATGGCATCACCTTCCTCACGGTTCCCATGCATCTCCCCATTTCCTGTAGCACCGACACTTGCCCCTGTTAGGGGTTCCTCAGCTGTCTCACTCCGCAGAGCGACGTGGCTGAGCACACCTGTACCTATGGACACATTAACCTTCACAGAAAAATCATCATCAGGTTCAGCTGGCACAGGTACAACATGTTCACCATCAATCCTAGGACAAAAATGGTTAACAGATGCATCATTACAAGATAAAGCATGGTCAGGTAGCACATGCGATTTCCCATCATCATCATCATCAGGGTTAACTTTACCCTTATTAGTAGATTGGGGAGGGGTGTCAGAGACGTAGTATGCAACCAACCTCCCCAAATCAGTCCCCAACAAAACATCAGTGGGCAAATTATCAGACAGCCCCACTTCCTTCACCCCGCTCCCGGCACCCCAATCAATAAAAACCCGGGCCATCGGTAAGGGACAGCTGATGCCCCCAATCCCAGTGACAGTTCGGGTTTTCCCCGGAATGATTTCTTCAGGGGCCGCCAGTTCGGGTCGGATGAGGGTTCGTTCAGCCCCGGTGTCCTTGAGGCCTGTAGCAACATGGCCTCCCACAGTGACGTGCTGTACGTTGTCACACACCCTCCCAACCACACCACCCACCAAAAGAACTGCTGCATTAGGCCCTGGGGCCTTGGCTGGGGGGTTCTTCTGCTTGGTTGGGCAGGAGGGACTGATATGACCAGTCTGATGGCAGGTGAAACACTTGCGAGGTTCGGTGGTAGGTCTGGTGCTGTTGGCTACGGGGACAGGACCTCTGGAGTGCTGGCTGGCAGGGATACTGGCGTTGGTTGCAGGCTTACCCCCTCTCCAGCTGGTGGTGACTGGCTTCCGCACTTCCGATCTACGGTTGGCCTCATAGGCATCGGCAATCTGCGCTGCTTTCGTCACGTCTTTGGGTTCTCTGTCCATCACGAACTGTCGCACCTCAGCTGGGCAAAGATGAAAGAACTGGTCTTTGATCATCAGGTCTTGCAGCTGTGCAAAGGTGGTCCCACTGGTCAAAGTGGGTCCCCAGTCCATGCACCACATCACTGTAACTGTCGTGTGGGCCACGTTGGAGGGTCCGGAACTTTCTACGGTACACCTCGGGAGTAAGCTGGTACTTGGCTATCAGAGCCTGCTTGATGGCCTCATAGTCACCATCTTGTTCTTGAGGGAGGGCATCAAACGCCTCCAGAGCTTTACCTCTCAGCCCTGGTGTCAGGTATCGTGCCCATTCATCTGTAGGCAGCCGGTACTGTCTGCAGGCTTTCTCAAAGGCCCGCAGAAACGTGTCCAAGTCTCCGTCCTTCTCCATAACAGGGAAGTGATCGGGCCGGGGCTTAGGCATCTGAGCGCTGCTGGGCTCACGGCTGGACTGGGACGACCCCTGCATTTGCAGTCGGGCCATCTGCAGCTGGTACTCCTGCTCCGCTTGCCGCTCGGCTCGCTGGGCCTGGGCCTCTCGCTCAGCTCGGGCCTCTCTCTCAGCTCGGGCCTCTCTCTCGGCTTGCTGGGCCTGGGCCTCCTGCCGGTATTGCTGAATCAGCTGCCGGCGTCCCTCATGGTCGTCAGTGGGGAATTCTTTCAAGGCCGCCTGCAGGTGGGGGTCCAATTCGCCCGGATTGCTAACAGGGCCGGCATTCAGTGGTTGGACCTCTGCTGCAGCACCATGTTCGCTGGTGCTGGCTTCTGCGGCCTCTGGGCTCTGTGACCTGGCTTGGTCTGCTTCGAATTGCACCAGGTCAGCGACCATTTGAGCCTTGGACTTGTCCTGGGGGTTCAGGCCATGGTACATGCATATCCCAGCAAGAATGTCCTTCTTCTGCTGGTTGTACCAGGCTTCCCCTTTCGCAGCCATGGTTGCCAAATAAAAGATAGGATAGAAAAACGAAGAGAAAGGGAGGGGATAATTACCCGTACACAATTGTCTCAAGACTAATAAAACACTGAGTTCGTTCTCCAAACTTATTTGCGCAGAGTCCTCGCAAGAACTTTCTGCAAGTTTTTAATGAGAGGAATGATTACTCAAACCAAATCACTAATGCTCTAAGATATCCCACCGCCTTGCCACCAAATGTCAGGATTCCCCTGACCGCTGGCCCCAATTGTCACGATTCGGGGTGACTTTAGGCCAACAGACAACTATCACATGTGAAGGGGGGCTTATCTTAGTTATCCCTCCACTGCTAGCAATGTGATGAGAAAACACACACAAGGCTATTGACCTCTTAGTTTACAGCAGGGGCTTATTCTAGGTATCCCACTGCTTTCAATATACCACAAACTGCAGGGATTTATGTATATCCCACTTACAGTTCCACTTAACACTTGCAGCTCTCTGGCGCCCCCCTTACTCTCAGGTCAGATTATGTACTGCACCCTGGGTAATTAGTCGCCAGAAAGGCTGCCTGCTATGTACTGGCTATTGGGCACGCTGCAGCGACGCGATAACTACTCCCACTCAGGCAGGAACAATAATTATCAACGCCGCAGTCGCTACAGCATCACTCAACAGTCTGCACACGGTATCGCCACCACCAGCTTCGATTAAACAGGTCCGAAGCTAACCCAACACAACAGTAACAGTAACAGTAGCGTATTTCCCTTCAGAAGACTTAGGGTACGGTTTAGAACAGGAGAACGAACTAAAATTAAATATTATATCCCATAAAAAATTAGGCAGTGCTTTATCAAAAATATTTTATAAAGATATTACAAATGAGACAATTGCAAATATGTACACGGGTAATTATAACATAAAGGGAATAAAGGAGAAAAGATAACACTCACATGTTCAACGCATGGCAGGCCCCCAGGCTAGGGCAGTTTTCCATACGTCCCAGCTCATGGGATGTACTCCGCTCTTCCAGGAAAATAGGACAAGAAGAAAGAGCTGGGGATCTGGGCAGACAGTTATAGCTAAGCCTGTAACATCCCAGAAAGGGGTTGGATCACCTCGTCCCTCCTACCTCTTCAGATAACTCATTTTATCCTAATCTATATCTACTTTCGATAACTCCGCTACAAAACATGTTATAGTCCTAACAAATCCATCATTCATCTCGGATTAACGTGAGCTGTTATGGCTGGCAATCAGGCAACACAGCGTGCAGTAATCAGCGCACATACAGAGATCTGGCAATAACCAAAAACAATAGGACGAGCTCTGAGACGTGGAATCTCTGTAGACTGCAGTACCTGATCTATCCTCACACAACTATAAGCAGCAGTGGATTGCGCCTAACAACTACCTATGCAACTCGGCACTGCCTGAGGAGCTGACTAGCCTGAAGATAGAAATACAAGCCTGACTTACCTCAGAGAAATACCCCAAAGGAATAGGCAGCCCCCCACATATAATGACTGTTAGCAAGATGAAAAGACAAACGTAGGAATGAAATAGATTCAGCAAAGTGAGGCCCGATATTCTAGACAGAGCGAGGATAGCAAAGAGAACTATGCAGTCTACAAAAAACCCTAAAACGAAAACCACGCAAAGGGGCAAAAAGACCCACCGTGCCGAACTAACAGCACGGCGGTGCACCCCTCTGCTTCTCAGAGCTTCCAGCAAAAGACAATAGCAAGCTGGACAGAAAAAACAGAAAACAAACTAGAAGCACTTATCTAGCAGAGCAGCAGGCCACAGGAAAGATGCAGTAGCTCAGATCCAACACTGGAACATTGACAAGGAGCAAGGAAGACAGACTCAGGTGGAGCTAAATAGCAAGGCAGCCAACGAGCTCACCAAAACACCTGAGGGAGGAAGCCCAGAGACTGCAATACCACTTGTGACCACAGAAGTGAACTCAGCCACAGAATTCACAACAGTACCCCCCCCTTGAGGAGGGGTCACCGAACCCTCACCAGAACCCCCAGGCCGACCAGGATGAGCCACATGAAAGGCACGAACAAGATCTGGGGCATGGACATCAGAGGCAAAAACCCAGGAATTATCTTCCTGAGCATAACCCTTCCATTTGACCAGATACTGGAGTTTCCGTCTAGAGACACGAGAATCCAAAATCTTCTCCACAATATACTCCAATTCCCCCTCCACCAAAACAGGGGCAGGAGGCTCCACAGATGGAACCATAGGTGCCACGTATCTCCTCAACAACGACCTATGGAATACATTATGTATGGAAAAGGAGTCTGGGAGGGTCAGACGAAAAGACACCGGATTGAGAATCTCAGAAATCCTATACGGACCAATAAAACGAGGTTTAAATTTAGGAGAGGAAACCTTCATAGGAATATGACGAGAAGATAACCAAACCAAATCCCCAACACGAAGTCGGGGTCCCACACGGCGTCTGCGATTAGCGAAAAGCTGAGCCTTCTCCTGGGACAAGGTCAAATTGTCCACTACCTGAGTCCAGATCTGCTGCAACCTGTCCACCACAGAATCCACACCAGGACAGTCCGAAGACTCAACCTGTCCTGAAGAGAAACGAGGATGGAACCCAGAATTGCAGAAAAATGGAGAGACCAAGGTAGCCGAGCTGGCCCGATTATTAAGGGCGAACTCAGCCAACGGCAAAAATGACACCCAATCATCCTGGTCAGCGGAAACAAAACATCTCAGATATGTTTCCAAGGTCTGATTGGTTCGTTCGGTCTGGCCATTAGTCTGAGGATGGAAGGCCGAGGAGAAAGATAGGTCAATGCCCATCCTACCACAAAAGGCTCGCCAGAACCTCGAGACAAACTGGGAACCTCTGTCAGAAACAATATTCTCAGGAATGCCATGTAAACGAACCACATGCTGGAAGAACAAAGGCACCAAATCAGAGGAGGAAGGCAATTTAACCAAGGGCACCAGATGGACCATTTTAGAAAAGCGATCACAGACCACCCAAATGACCGACATTTTTTGAGAAACGGGAAGGTCAGAAATGAAATCCATCGAAATATGTGTCCAAGGCCTCTTCGGGACCGGCAAGGGCAAAAGCAACCCACTGGCACGTGAACAGCAGGGCTTAGCCCTAGCACAAATTCCACAGGACTGCACAAAAGCACGCACATCCCGTGACAGAGATGGCCACCAGAAGGATCTAGCAACCAACTCCCTGGTACCAAAGATTCCTGGATGACCGGCCAGCACCGAACAATGAAGTTCAGAGATAACTTTACTAGTCCACCTATCAGGGACGAACAGTTTCTCGGCCGGACAACGATCAGGTTTATTAGCCTGAAATTTCTGCAACACTCTCCGCAAATCAGGGGAGATGGCAGACACAATGACTCCTTCCTTGAGGATACTCGCCGGCTCAGATAACCCCGGAGAGTCGGGCACAAAACTCCTAGACAGAGCATCCGCCTTCACATTTTTAGAGCCCGGAAGGTATGAAATCACAAAATCAAAACGAGCAAAAAATAACGACCAACGGGCCTGTCTAGGATTCAAGCGCTTGGCAGACTCGAGATAAGTCAAGTTCTTATGATCAGTCAATACCACCACGCGATGCTTAGCACCCTCAAGCCAATGACGCCACTCCTCGAATGCCCACTTCATGGCCAGCAACTCTCGGTTGCCCACATCATAATTACGCTCAGCAGCAGAAAATTTCCTGGAAAAGAAAGCACATGGTTTGAACACTGAGCAACCAGAACCTCTCTGTGACAAAACCGCCCCTGCACCAATCTCAGAAGCATCAACCTCGACCTGGAACGGAAGAGAAACATCAGGTTGACACAACACAGGGGCACAGCAAAAACGACGCTTCAACTCCTGAAAAGCTTCCACGGCAGCAGAAGACCAATTAACCAAATCAGCACCCTTCTTGGTCAAATCGGTCAATGGTCTGGCAATGCTAGAAAAATTACAGATGAAGCGACGATAAAAATTAGCAAAGCCCAGGAATTTCTGCAGACTTTTTAGAGATGTCGGCTGAGTCCAATCCTGGATGGCCTGAACCTTAACCGGATCCATCTCGATAGTAGAAGGGGAAAAGATGAACCCCAAAAATGAAACTTTCTGCACACCGAAGAGACACTTTGATCCCTTCACGAACAAGGAATTAGCACGCAGTACCTGGAAAACCATTCTGACTTGCTTCACATGAGACTCCCAATCATCTGAGAAGATCAAAATGTCATCCAAGTAAACAATCAAGAATTTATCCAGATACTCACGGAAAATGTCATGCATAAAAGACTGAAAAACAGATGGAGCATTGGCAAGTCCGAACGGCATCACCAGATACTCAAAATGACCCTCGGGCGTATTAAATGCCGTTTTCCATTCATCTCCCTGCCTGATTCTCACCAGATTATACGCACCACGAAGATCAATCTTAGTAAACCAACTAGCCCCCTTAATCCGAGCAAACAAGTCAGAAATCAATGGCAAGGGATACTGAAACTTAACAGTGATCTTATTAAGAAGGCGGTAATCAATACACGGTCTTAGCGAACCATCCTTCTTGGCTACAAAAAAGAACCCTGCTCCCAATGGTGACGACGATGGGCGAATATGTCCCTTCTCCAGGGACTCCTTCACATAACTGCGCATAGCGGTGTGTTCAGGTACGGACAAATTAAATAAACGACCCTTAGGGAATTTACTACCAGGAATCAAATCGATAGCACAATCACAATTCCTATGCGGAGGTAGGGCATCAGACTTGGACTCTTCAAATACATCCTGAAAGTCCGACAAGAACTCTGGGATGTCAGAAGGAATGGATGACGAAATAGACAAAAATGGAACATCACCATGTACTCCCTGACAACCCCAGCTGGTTACCGACATAGAGTTCCAATCCAATACTGGATTATGGGTTTGTAGCCATGGCAACCCCAACACGACCACATCATGCAAATTATGCAGTACCAGAAAACGAATAACTTCCTGATGTGCAGGAGCCATGCACATGGTCAGCTGGGCCCAGTACTGAGGCTTATTCTTGGCCAAAGGTGTAGCATCAATTCCTCTCAACGGAATAGGACACCGCAAAGGCTCCAAGAAAAATCCACAACGTTTAGCATAATCCAAATCCATCAGATTCAGGGCAGCGCCTGAATCCACAAACGCCATGACAGAATATGATGACAAAGAGCACATTAAGGTAATGGACAAAAGGAATTTGGACTGTACAGTACCAATAACGGCAGAGCTATCGAACCACCTAGTGCGTTTAGGACAATTAGAAATAGCATGAGTAGAATCACCACAATAGAAACACAGTCTGTTCAGACGTCTGTGTTCTTGCCGTTCTACTTTAGTCATAGTCCTGTCGCACTGCATAGGCTCAGGTTTACTCTCAGGCAGTACCGCCAGATGGTGCACAGATTTACGCTCGCGCAAGCGACGACCGATCTGAATGGCCAAGGACATAGACTCATTCAAACCAGCAGGCATAGGAAATCCCACCATTACATCCTTAAGAGCTTCAGAGAGACCCTTTCTGAACAAAGCCGCTAGTGCAGATTCATTCCACAGAGTAAGTACTGACCATTTCCTAAATTTCTGACAATATACTTCTACATCATCCTGACCCTGGCATAAAGCCAGCAGATTTTTCTCAGCCTGATCCACTGAATTAGGCTCATCGTAAAGCAATCCGAGCGCCAGGAAAAATGCATCAACATTACTCAATGCAGAATCTCCTGGTGCAAGAGAAAACGCCCAGTCCTGTGGGTCGCCGCGCAAAAAAGAAATAATAATCAAAACCTGTTGAATAGGATTACCAGAAGAATGAGGTTTCAAGGCCAAAAATAGCTTACAATTATTTCTGAAGCTCAGGAACTTAGTTCTGTCACCAAAAAACAAATCAGGAATCGGAATTCTTGGTTCTAGCATCGATTTCTGATCAATAGTATCTTGAATCTTTTGTACATTTACAACGAGATTATCCATTGAGGAGCACAGAGCCTGAATATCCATGTCCACAGCTGTGTCCTGAAGCACTCTAATGTCTAGGGGAAAAAAAAGACTGAAGACAGAGCTAAGAAAAAAAAATGATGTCAGGATTTCTTTTTTCCCTCTATTGAGAATCATTGGTTTGGCTCCTTGTACTGTTATGGCTGGCAATCAGGCAACACAGCGTGCAGTAATCAGCGCACATACAGAGATCTGGCAATAACCAAAAACAATAGGACGAGCTCTGAGACGTGGAATCTCTGTAGACTGCAGTACCTGATCTATCCTCACACAACTATAAGCAGCAGTGGATTGCGCCTAACAACTACCTATGCAACTCGGCACTGCCTGAGGAGCTGACTAGCCTGAAGATAGAAATACAAGCCTGACTTACCTCAGAGAAATACCCCAAAGGAATAGGCAGCCCCCCACATATAATGACTGTTAGCAAGATGAAAAGACAAACGTAGGAATGAAATAGATTCAGCAAAGTGAGGCCCGATATTCTAGACAGAGCGAGGATAGCAAAGAGAACTATGCAGTCTACAAAAAACCCTAAAACGAAAACCACGCAAAGGGGCAAAAAGACCCACCGTGCCGAACTAACAGCACGGCGGTGCACCCCTCTGCTTCTCAGAGCTTCCAGCAAAAGACAATAGCAAGCTGGACAGAAAAAACAGAAAACAAACTAGAAGCACTTATCTAGCAGAGCAGCAGGCCACAGGAAAGATGCAGTAGCTCAGATCCAACACTGGAACATTGACAAGGAGCAAGGAAGACAGACTCAGGTGGAGCTAAATAGCAAGGCAGCCAACGAGCTCACCAAAACACCTGAGGGAGGAAGCCCAGAGACTGCAATACCACTTGTGACCACAGAAGTGAACTCAGCCACAGAATTCACAACAGTGAGCATTCTAATGAGATCAAATATGTCCTATCTGGGATACATATTTACAGAGAAATCCCTACTTCTTTACCAGATGGAGTTAGAAGCCCGTGTTTCGCGGGATGGGTAGATACACCGAGTGAGAATAAGAATATATATTTTCGTATTTCTAGCTTAAATCGTTTGCCTAATATCTAACAAAAACTAAACAAAGAATCTTTCATGGATCCTCGAAGTTTCTACTTCACTTATAGCTGAACAAGAGCTTACACAGGAAATGCCCGTCGTAAATACTTTTGGCTCCCCTAACCCCCACACTCTCTGAGAAGGAAAGCCAGGAATTTGCAGCTACAAACTGTTGCGGTATCACTCCAAGAAGGGGAGCTTAGCCCACGCAGGCTAGCAAGAGAACTACTTATGATATTTCATACCATATCATGACAGTCACATTACCTCTTTGTGAGAGGATATAGAAACTGCCAGTTACAGACTATTTTTACCACAATAATGCCTCATAAGAAAAGGAATTCCTTGGCACGAATGTCAGCTGATGCGAAAAGAAAAGCTTCATTACGGGCCAATGAAAAATGTGAAGACCGAGAAACAAGGGTGACACACATGAGAACAGCAGCTGCTTCCTCAAGAGCCAATGAACTTTCTGAGCAGAGGGAAGCGAGGCTTGCAGACATGAAAGCAAGAACTGCTTTATCAAGAGCCAATGAACTTTATGAGCAGAGGGAAGCGAGGCTTGCAGACATGAAAACAAAGCTGCTTCCTCAAAGGCCAATCAACTTTCTGAGGAGAAGGAAGTGAGGTTTGCAAACATGAAAACAAGAGCTGCTTCCTCAAGAGCCAATGAACTTTCTGAGGAGAGGGAAGCGAGGCTTGCAGACATGAAAACAAGAGCTGCTTCCTCAAGGGCCAATGAACTTTCTGAGGAGAGGGAAGCTTGCAGATAATAGAAGAGCTGCTTCCTCAAGGGCCAATGAGTCATCTCAGCAGAGAGAAGGCCGACTTGCCACTAAGAGAATTGCTATTTCTTCCACCAGGGCACAGGAAATGGTTGGAGATTTGAAACATGCTGCCTTTTGTTACCTGTCAGACATAAACTATCAGGATAATCCTAAAGTTCAGATAGGAAAAATGGATGTGGGCTGCATGTACTGCAGTGCCCTGAAAGGGAAAGATGAACCGCCAGGTTTATGCTGTGCAAATGGCAAGATAAAACTTCCACCTCTCCTGTCACCACCAGATCCCCTAAAGTCTCTGATGACAGGTCTCAGTACAATATCAAAGCATTTCTTGGACAACATCAGGAAGTACAACTCCTGCTTCCAAATGACATCATTTGGTGCAACAAAAGAAATGTTTACAACAGGATTTATGGCAACATTTAAAGTTCAAGGTCAGGTTTAGCACTCAATTGGCTCACTGCTTCCATTACGAGGAGAAGAACCTCAATTTCTTCAACTCTTCTTCATGGGAAATGCAGAAGCAGAGGCTCAGCGGAGATGGTTTTTAATTCCTAACAGTCGCCTTGATATTGTCACTATTTTGCAGCAGTTCCTTCACTCCAACAATCCATATGTTCAACTTTTCAAGACTGCACTTGAATGCATGCCAAATGATGATTACAAGGTTGTCATTCGAGCTGACAGAACACCACAAGGTGAACATCAGCGACGTTTCTATGCTCCCACATTTGATGAGGTAGCCATCTAGATTGTAGGTAATGATTTTCAAAGCCGTGACATTGTGCTTCAGAAAAGGAACAATAGTTTGCAACGAGTAGCAGAAACTCACAGGTCCTATGATGCACTGCAATATCCAATCATCTTTTGGCAGGGACAGGATGGCTATCTCTTTGGAATACCTCAGACAGATCCTACAACAGGCAACCCTTCAGGAAAAAAAGTGTCTGCCATGGACTTCTATGCATATAGGATCATGACAAGATTTGCAGAGGAAAATCACAACTTGAAATGCAAACACCTCTTCCACCAATTTATTGTTGACATGTATGCAAAGATTGAGGGTGAACGTCTTTTATATATCCCACTAAATTATTAAGAAGCTCAGAGCAGAGGAATACATTCACCTTAGAGATGCTGTTGCAAATTATGCTGATCCAAAAGAGTTAGGGAAAATGGTTATTCTTCCATCAACTGTCACTGGAAGCCCACGACACATGCATGAATACACACAGGATGCAATGACTTATGTGAGAAAGTATGGCCGTCCAGATCTTTTCATCACCTTTACTTGCAATCTTATTCGAGGACACGTGCCTGGCCTAAAAACAGGGAATCGCCATGACCTTATTGCTCGGGTTTTCAAACAGAAACTTTCAAAAATGACTAATCTCATCACAAAATCACATTTTTATGGTGAGACGCAATGCTGGATGTATTCAGTTGAATGGCAAAAAAGAGGCCTTCCTTACACCCACATCTTGATCTGGCTGAAGCAAAAAATACAGCCTACCGAAATTTACAATATCATCAGTGCCGAATTGCCAGACCTTCAGATTAACCCATTGCTGTTTGACACCATCACAAAAAACATGATCCATGGTCCGTGTGGGAGTCTCAACAAAAATTCTCCCTGTATGATTGATGGCAGGTGTTCAAAGCATTACCCACGATCCCTGGTCCAACAATCCCAAACAGGACAAGATGGATATCCAGTCTACGGAAGAAGGAAGCCAGGGGATGGTGGTTTCACCACAAAGCTCAAAATGCATGTTGGATCATCACTCCAAGAGATAGAAATTGACAACAGGTGGGTAGTGCCTTACAACCCTTTGCTCTCAAAAATCTTCCAGGCCCACATAAATGGCAAATCTTTCCACTCTGTGAAATCAATCAAGTATATCTGCAAATATGTCTACAAAGGAACTGATCAAGCAGTTTTTGAACTCCAGAAAAATGGACCTATTATTCATGAAGTGGAGGCATTCCAGATGGGCAGGTACATAAGCAGCAATGAAGCTGTTTGGAGAATACTAGGATTCTCCATTCATGAGCGCTACCCACCAGTTGTGCATATGAGTGTGCACTTGGAAAATGGACAGAGAATTTACTTTAACCCAGCAAAATTGCAGCAGCAGCTCCTAACACCACCTAAGACCACCCTCTTGGCATTTTTTGGAGCTGTGTCAACAAGACCCTTTTGCAAAAACAATTCTCTACTGTGATTTACCAAAGTACTACACCTGGAATGCCTCCAGAAAAACACTGGAACTTAGGAAACGGGGGCTTGATATTGAATCCTATCCAGGGGTGAAAGCAACTGATACTCTACACTCTTCATCTGTCAAATGCAGAGTGCTTCTACCTGCGCATGTTACTTCATGTTGTCAAAGGCCCTACATCATTTTCTGACCTGAAGACCATTGAAGGTCATGTGTGTGGAACATTCAGGGAAGCTTGCCAAAGAAAAGGACTTCTGGAAAATGATGGACACTGGGACATGACCCTCAGTGAAGCAGCCACCACACAAACCCCAAAGCGACTAAGACACCTCTTTGCTATTATTCTAACAACCTATAGCATTTCAAATCCTCTTGAGATTTGGATAAATTACAAAACTGATCTCAGTGAGGACATCCACATGCAGATTAGAAGGGAAAATCCTCAGCAACTCATCAACTTCACTGAGGAAATGTTCAATGAAACTTTAATGCTCCTTGAAGAACAGTGCATAGCAATGTCAGGAAAAGCCTTACAGTTGCTTGGTTTGCCTGCTCCAATAAGAAATACTGAAGGCATCCAAATGTGTAGGGAGATTTTCATAGAAACAAACTACAATATTGATGAACTGACAGCATTTGTGTCTCAGAATGAGCCAATATTGGTACCAGATAAAAGGGACGCCTAAAACTACATTTTAAGTTTCAGTGAAACCAACAAAGGTGGGATTGTCTTCCTTGATGCTTCAGGTGGAACAGGAAAGACATTTGTAATAAACTTGCTCCTGGCAAAATTTCAACAACAAAAAAAGATTGCACTTGCAGTGGCATCTTCTGGAATTGCAGCTACGCTTTTAAAAGGTGGCTGGACAGCACATTCGACATTCAAACAACCACTTAACCTGTCTCATAGTGACAGCCCCTTGTGTAATATTGCCAAGGGATCAGGACTGGCCAAATTACTTCAAAAATGCAGTGCTATCAATTGTGATGAATGCACCATGTCACACAATAGGGCTCTGGAAGCAGTGGACAGACTGCTGCAAGACCTGCGTAGCAACAAATATATCATGGGCGGAGTAGTTGTTGTTTTGGCAGGTGACTTCCGCCAAACACTATCTGTTATTCCAAGATCAACCCCTGCAGACGAACTCAATGCCTGTCTCAAAGCATCGTACCTTTGGAGAAAAGTAAAGAAAATGTCACTAAACAAAAATATGAGGGTCTACATGACAGGCGATGTTTCTGTTGGACTGTTTTCAAGCCAGCTGTTGACTATTGGAGATGGCAAGGCACCAGTAAACTCAACCACTGGACAGATCACCTTCCCAAGCAACTTTTGTTGCATTGTGACTTCCATCGAGGAGTTGAAAGCAAAGGTTTTTCCAAACATTCAACTCCACTTCAAAAATTCTGGCTGGCTGTGTGAAAGGGCTATTCTAGCTCCCAAAAATGACAGCGTCAACAAGATCAATCTTCAAATTCTAAATCTCCTTCCAGGTGTGTGTACAACCTACAAGTCAGTGGATGCAGTAATAGACCCTGCTCAAGCATTATTTTATCCAACTGAGTTCCTCAATTCCTTGGAGCCACAAGGACTTCCTCCTCACAACCCCTTTCTAAAACCTGGAGCACCTATTCTGCTATTGAGAAATTTGGATCCACCAAAGCTGTGTAATGGAACAAGACTCTTGATTAAGAACCTGTTTCCACATGTACTTGAGGCAACCATTTTGACATGATGTGCCACAGGAGAAGATGTTTTCATTACAACAATTCCTCTGATTCCATCTGATTTGCCTTTTGATTTTAAACGCCTCCAGTTTCCTGTTCGACTGGCATTTGCTATGTCCATCAACAAGGCTCAGGGACAGTCCTTGAAAGTAGTTGGAATCGATTTACAATCTCCATGCTTTTCTCATGGTCAACTTTTTGTGGCCTGTTCAAGAGTTGGAACAGCCAAAAATCTGTTCGTCTTTGCACCTGAAGGAAAAACTAAGAATGTCGTTTTATCAAATAAATAGTAGAAGATTACTTCACATGACTTGGCCAATTTAGTTAAATCTGTGTGGAATATCTCTGGTGTTGAAATATATGTTGTGAAATGCTTCTATTAGCTTAATTTTTGCCTTTTAATAATTACATTTCTATCTATTTGTTTTGTGGTTTTTGTGTGCAGAATAAATTTTTGTTAACACATTCTATTTTGCTAACTGCAGTTATTAACCTGGGCGAAGCCGGGTAGTACAGCTAGTATATAATAATACTAGAACTGAAAGGTACAATGGTAAATGCGGGGAACATTGCGCACACTCAATGGCCACACAACAAAAACAGGCTTATAGGACCAACCACCCCTGCATCAGCATAGTAACACATAGCTGATGTGATAAATATCACATAGACTGCAAGAACATCAAGGCTAGTGCCTAAGGCACTTTCAGTTCTAGTATTATTATATATTTTGTATTTAATAAAGTTTTATATATTGTTATGGGACCTTATGACTGCTTGTCTGTTGTGTCTAGTATTATTATATTGTGTGTGAGAATGAATAATTCCATGAAAAGACAGTCATGGCCAAAAGTGTTGGCACCATTGAAATTGTTCCAGAAATAGAAGTATTTCTCCCAGAAAATTATTGAAATTACACTTTTTGTTATACACATATTTGTTTCCTTTGTGTGTGTTGGAACAACACAGAAAAGAGAAAAATAGGCAAAGTGGACATCATTTCACACAAAATTGTTATCACCTTTCCAAAAATGTTGGTAAACAACTTTGTTTCAAGCATGTGATGCTTGTTTACACTCACCTGTGGCAAATAACAGGTGTGGGCAATATGAAAATCCAGCCTGAAATCAGATAAAAGGGAGAAGTAGACTCAATATTTGCATTGTGTGTTGTTGTGTGTCACACTAAGCATGGAGAACACAAAGAGGAGGAGAGAACTGTCTGAGGACTTGTGAACCAAAATTGTTGAAACATGTCAACAGTCTCAAGGTTATAAGTCCATCTCCAGAGATCTTGAGGTTTTTCAGGCTCTCAGGGTGCATCAGTGTCAGTGCAAACTATCCGTCGACATTTGATTTAAATGAAACTCTATGGCAGGAGACCCAGGAGAACCCCACTGCTGACAGAGAGACATTAAAAAAGCTAGACTGTAGTTTGCTAAAATCTATTTAAATAAGCCAAAATCCTTCTGGGAAAGTGTCCTATGGACAAATGAGACCCAGATAAAGTTTTTCGGTAAAGCACATCATTCCACTGTTTACCAAGAACGGAATGAGGCTTACAAAAAAAAGAGCACCGTACCTACAATCAAATATGATGGAGGTTTAGAGATTTTTTAGGGTTATTTTGCTGCCACTGGCACTTGGTTCCATGACTGTGTGCAAGGCATCACGAAGTCTGAAGATTACCAACGGATTTTGGGTGGCAATGTTGTGCTCAGTGTTAGAAAACTGGGTTTGCGTCCTAAGTCATGGGTCTTCCTACAGGACAATTGTTTACTGCAACAGAGAGGAGCCAGAAGACAACAGCATGGATTTCTTCAATTCCTGCACTGATTAAAAGCACTTCACCTTCTTATTAACCCCTTCCCGACCCATGACGCCACGTAGGCGTCATGAAAATCGGTGCCAATCCGACCCATGACGCCTATGTGGCGTCATGGAAAGATCGCGTCCCTGCAGATCGGGTGAAAGGGTTAACTCCCATTTCACCCGATCTGCAGGGACAGGGGGAGTGGTAGTTTAGCCCAGGGGGGGGTGGCTTCACCCCCTCGTGGCTACGATCGCTCTGATTGGCTGTTGAAAGTGAAACTGCCAATCAGAGCGATTTGTAATATTTCACCTATTATAACGGGTGAAATATTACAATCCAGCCATGGCCGATGCTGAAATATCATCGGCCATGGCTGGAAATACTAATGTGCCCCCACCCCACCCCCCCGATCGCCCCCCCAGCCCCCCGATCTGGCCGGTACACTGCTCCGGCTCCCCTCCGTCCAGTGCTCCGCTCCCCCCCGTGCTCTTGTCCGCTCCCCCCGTGCTCCAATCACCCCCCCGTGCTCCAATCACCCCCCCTGCACTCCGATCCACACCCCCCCGTGCTCCGTTACAGCCCCCCGTGCCCCGTTACAGCCCCCGTGCTCCGTTACACGCCCCCCGTGCTCCGTTCCACCCCTCCCGCGCTCCGATTCCCCCCCCCCCGTGCTCCGATCCCCCCCCCCCCCCCGTGGTCCCCCCCCCACCCTATCATACTTACCGATCCTGCCGGGGTCCTGTCCGTCTTCTCCCTGGGCGCCGCCATCTTCCAAAATGGCGGGCGCATGCGCAGTGCGCCCGCCGAATCTGCCGGCCGGCAGATTCGTTCCAAAGTGCATTTTGATCACTGAGATAGATTATATCTCAGTGATCAAAATAAAAAAAATAATAAATGACCCCCCCCCCTTTGTCACCCCCATAGGTAGGGACAATAAAAAAATAAAGAAATTTTTTTTTTCCAATAATGTTAGAATAGGGTTAGGGGTAGGGGTAGGGGTAGGGTTAGGGGTAGGGTTAGGAGTAGGGTTAGGGCTAGGGTTAGGGTTTCGGTATGTGCACACGTATTCTGGTCCTCTGCGGATTTTTCCGCTGCGGATTTGATAAATCCGCAGTGCTAAACCGCTGCGGATTTATGGCGGATTTACCGCGTTTTTTTCTGCGCATTTCACTGCGGTTTTACAATTGCGATTTTCTATTGGAGCAGTTGTAAAACCGCTGTGGAATCCGCAGAAAGAAGTGACATGCTGCGGAATGTAAACCGCTGCGTTTCCGTGCAGTTTTTCCGCAGCATGTGTACAGCGATTTTTGTTTCCCGTAGGTTTACATTGAACTGTAAACTCATGGGAAACTGCTGCGGATCCGCAGCGTGTGCACATACCTTTAGAATTAGGCTATGTGCACACGGTGCGGATTTGGCTGCGGATTGGCCGCTGCGGATTCGCAGCAGTGTTCCATCAAGTTTACAGTACCATGTAAACATATGAAAAACCAAATCCGCTGTGCCCATGGTGCGGAAAATACCGCGCGGAAACGCTGCGTTGTATTTTCCGCAGCATGTCAATTCTTTGTGCGGATTCCGCAGCGTTTTACACCTGTTCCTCAATCGGAATCCGCAGGTGAAATCCGCACAAAAAACACTGGAAATCCGCGGAAAATCCGCAGGTAAAACACAGTGCCTTTTACCCGCGGATTTTTCAAAAATGGTGCGGAAATATCTCACACGAATCCGCAACGTGGGCACATAGCCTTAGGGCTAGGGTTGGAATGGTTGTGGTTAGGGTTGTGATTAGGGCTAGGGTTGTGTTGTGATTAGGGTTATGGCTACAGTTGGGATTAGGGTTAGGGGTGTGGGGGGTTTAGTGTTGGAGGTGGAATTGAGGGGTTACCACTGTTTAGGCACATCAGGGGTCTCCAAACGCAACATGGCACCACCATTGATTCCAGCCAATCTCGTATTCAAAAAGTCAAATGGTGCTCCCTCACTTCCGAGCCCCGACGTGTGCCCAAACAGTGGTTTACCCCCACATATGGGGTATCAGCATACTCAGGACAAACTGCGCAACAATTTCTGGGGTCCAATTTCTCCTGTTACCCTTGTGAATCTAAAAAAATGCTTGCTAAAACATCATTTTTGAGGAAAGAAAAATGATTTTTTATTTTCACGACTCTGCGTTGTAAACGTCTGTGAAGCACTTGGGGGTTCAAAGTGCTCACCACATATCTAGATAAGTTCCTTGTGGGGTCTAGTTTCTAAAATGGGGTTACTTGTGGGGGGTTTCTACTGTTTAGGCACACCAGGGGCTCTGCAAACGCAATGTGACGCCCGCAGACCATTCCATCAAAGTCTGCATTTCAAAAGTCACTACTTCCCTTCTGAGCCCCGACGTGTGCCCAAACAGTAGTTTACCCCCACACATGGGGTATCAGCGTACTCAGGAGAAACTGGACAACAACTTTTAGGGTCCAATTTCTCCTGTAACCCTTGGGAAAATAAAAAATTCTGGGCTAAATAATTATTTTTGAGGAAAGAAAACGTATTTATTGTTTTCACGGCTCTGCATTATAAACTTCTGTGAAGCACTTGGGGGTTCAAAGTGCTCACCACACATCTAGATAAGTTCCTTTTGGGGTCTAGTTTCCAAAATGGTGTCACTTGTGGGGGGTTTCTACTGTTTAGGCACATCAGGGGCTCTGCAAACGCAACGTGACGCCCACAGAGCATTCCATCAAAGTCTGCATTTCAAAACGTCACTACTTCACTTCCGAGCCTCGGCATGTGCCCAAACAGTTGTTTACCCCCACATATGGGGTATCAGCGTACTCAGGAGAAACTGGACAACAACTTTTGGGGTCCAATTTCTCCTGTAACCCTTGGGAAAATAAAAAATTCTGGGCTAAATAATTATTTTTGAGGAAAGAAAACGTATTTATTATTTTCATGGCTCTGCATTATAAACTTCTATGAAGCACTTGGGGGTTCAAAGTGCTCACCACACATCTAGATAAGTTCCTTTGGGGGTCTAGTTTCCAAAATGGGGTCACTTGTGGGGGGTTTCTACTGTTAAGCCACATCAGGGGCTCTGCAAACGCAACGTGACGCCCGCAGAGCATTCCATCAAAGTCTGCATTTCAAAACGTCACTACTTCACTTCCGAGCCCCGGCATGTGCCCAAACAGTGATTTACCCCCACATATGGGGTATCAGCGTACTCAGGAGAAACTGGACAACAACTTTTGGGGTCAAATTTCTCCTGTTACCCTTGGGAAAATTAAAAAATTCTGGGCTAAATAATTATTTTTGAGGAAAGAAAATGTATTTATTATTTTCACGGCTCTGCGTTATAAACTTCTGTGAAGCACTTGGGGGTTCAAAGTCCTCACCACACATCTAGATTAGTTCCTTTGGGGGTCTAGTTTCCAAAATGTGGTCATTTCTGGGGGATCTCCAATGTTTAGGCACACAGGGGCTCTCCAAACGTGACATGGTGTCCGCTAATGATTGGAGCTAATTTTCCATTTAAAAAGCCAAATGGCGTGCCATCCCTTCCGAGCCCTGCCGTGCGCCCAAAAAGTGGTTTACCCCCACATATGGGGTATCAGCGTACTCAGGACAAACTGGACAACAATATTTGGGGTCCAATTTCTCCTATTATCCTTGGCAAAATAGGAAATTCCAGGCTAAAAAATCATTTTTGAGGAAAGAAAAATTATTTTTTATTTTCATGGCTCTGCGTTATAAACTTCTGTGAAGCACCTGGGGGTTTAAAGTGCTCAATATGCATCTAGATAACTTCCTTGGGGGGTCTAGTTTCCAAAATGTGGTCACTTGTGGGGGAGCTCCAATGTTTAGGCACACAGGGGCTCTCCAAACGCGACATGGTGTCCGCTAACAATTGGAGCTAATTTTCCATTCAAAAAGTCAAATGGCGCGCCTTCCCTTCCGAGCCCTGCCGAGTGCCCAAACAGTGGTTGACCCCCACATATGAGATATCGGCGTACTTGGGAGAAATTGCCTAACAAATTTTATGATCCATTTTATCCTACTGCCCATGTCAAAATGAAAAAATTGAGGCGAAAAGAATTTTTTTGTGAAAAAAAAGTACTTTTTCATTTTTACAGATCAATTTGTGAAGCACCTGAGGGTTTAAAGTGCTCACTAGGCATCTAAATAAGTTCCATAGGGGGTCACTTGTGGGGGAGCGCCAATGTTTAGGCACACAGTAGCTATCCAAACGCGACATGGTGTCCGCTAACGATGGAAATAATTTTTCAGTCAAATGGCGCTCCTTCCCTTCCGAGCCTTACCATGTGCCCAAACAGTGGTTTACCCCCACATGTGAGGTATTGGTGTACTCAGGAGAAATTGCCCAACACATTTTAGGATCCATTTTATCCTGTTGCCCATGTGAAAATGAAAAAATTGAGGCTAAAAGAATTTTTTTGTGAAAACAAAGTACTTTTTCATTTTTACGGATCAATTTGTGGAGCACCTGGGGGCTCAAAGTGCTCACTATGCATCTAGATAAGTTCCTTGGGGCGTCTAGTTTCCAAAATGGGGTCACTTGTGGGGGAGCTCCAATTTTTAGGCACACGGGGGCTCTCCAAACGTGACATGGTGTCCGCTAAAGAGTGGAGCCAATTTTTTATTCAAAAAGTCAAATGGCGCTCCTTCCCTTCCAAGCCCTGCCGTGCGCCCAAACAGTGGTTTACCCCCACATATGAGGTATCAGCGTACTCAGGACAAATTGGACAACAACTATCGTGGTTCAGTTTCTCCTTTTACCATTGGGAAAATAAAAAAATTGTTGCTAAAAGATAATTTTTGTGACTAAAAAGTTAAATGTTCATTTTTTCCTTCCATGTTGCTTCTGCTGCTGTGAAGCACCTGAAGGGTTAATAAACTTCTTGAATGTGGTTTTGAGTACCTTGAGGGGTGCAGTTTTTAGAATGGTGTCACTTTTGGGTATTTTCAGCCATATAGACCCCTCAAACTGACTTCAAATGTGAGGTGGTCCCTAAAAAAAATGGTTTTGTAAATTTCGTTGTAAAAATGACAAATCGCTGGTCAAATTTTAACCCTTATAACTTCCTAACAAAAAAAAATTTTGTTTCCAAAATTGTGCTGATGTAAAGTAAACATGTGGGAAATGTTATTTATTAACTATTTTGTGTCACATATCTCTCTGGTTTAACAGAATAAAAATTCAAAATGTGAAAATTGCGAAATTTTCAAAATTTTCGCCAAATTTCCGTTTTTATCACAAATAAACGCAGAATTTATTGACCTAAATTTACCACTAACATGAAGCCCAATATGTCACGAAAAAACAATCTCAGAACCGCTAGGATCCGTTGAAGCGTTCCTGAGTCATTACCTCATAAAGGGACACTGGTCAGAATTGCAAAAAACGGCAAGGTCTTTAAGGTCAAAATAGGCTGGGTCATGAAGGGGTTAAACAGTGTAAATTTATCTTGGAAGTGCAGGGGTTAATTTGCTGTTTGCTCCTGGAACTAAAGCTTTCAGCTGTGCACTGTTAGCCACTTCCATCTCCTATATAATCTAGGGCCTGGCTGCACTCATTGTCTAAGCTAGCTTATGCTGCATGGCTGGAGGTTGTTGGTTATTGTAGGAGAAGGCGTTTGGTTGGTTTATCTGTGACTATTGCTAGGTTTTGAGTGCATGATTAATTCTCTTTCTTCCCCTACTTTGGTTTATCCTCATCCTGCACTCTCCTGTGCATTCCTCTGTTAGATATGTGATTATATTTGTATGTTTGGTATTTTGTGTTACCCCTATTTGTACTATCTTGTTAGTCTGGTTGGTATACCATGGTATACTACTACTCCCCTCTTCCCTGGGTGGGGAAGGGTACATACTGAGGGAGGATTCAGGAGCTAAGGCAAGGTACGTGGCCACAGCATCTTCACCATCAGAAGTAACCAGGAAAATAGGGAGAGCTAGGGCGCCCATAGCGTTAGGGACAAGGAAGAAGCCCATGGTCCAGGGACACATGACAACAGAGTCGTGACAACAATGATACCAAGCATATTTGAGGCACCCAGAAATGGATGGAAACAAAGCACTGGAGAGTTCTGAAGTGTCCAGCAATGAGTCCAGATCTAAGTCCCATTGAACACCCATAAAGAGATTTTAAAATTGCTCTTGGGAGAAGGCACCTTTCAAATATGAGCAATCTGGAGTGGTTTGCAAAAGAAAAGTAGTTCAAAATTCCAGCTGAGAGGTGTAAGAAGCTTCTTGATGATTATAGGAAGTGATAAATTGCAGTTATTTATTCCAAAGGGTCTGCAACCAAATATTAAGTTGAGGGTGCCAATTTTGTTTGGCCCATTTTGGGGATTTTTTGTGACATTATGTCCAATTTGCCTTTTTTTCTCTTTTTTTATGTTGTTCTAATACACACAAAGGAAATAAACATGTATCACAAAACATGGGTAATTGCAATAATTTTCTGGGAGAAATACTTCATTTTCTGGGACAATTTCAAGGGTGCCAACACTTTTGGCTGTGAATGTATACATATACCAGCCGTTTCTGAATATGTAATATAAATTTGTCGGAAAGAAGACAAGAATTGAAAAATATGACCCTAAATTTTTTAACATGATTATATTTTAGATACAGGCGTGTGACCTCTCCGACAAGAGTGACATAAATAAGCTGGAGAGTGACAAGGACGACGTCTACACCCAGATAAAATCTCTGAAGGTACTGTAGGTGGTAAATGGGAAAAATGGCAGGTGCCATACAGTAGTCTAAAGCACAAGTGCATTCCCATAGTGCTGCCACATTGCCGTTTTCTCTTTACAGAGTATAAGGGAGCTCTAATCTACACATACAATGTCCTCACTTTACAGGAGCAACTTATGGAATCCGAAAAGAGAAACACCCGACTCTCTGCAGAGTTATGTAATGTCCAAAAGGTATGTATGGATTATACATTGGTGTGCTAGGGTGTTTTGTCCCTAAATTTTACCAAATCACTAGTGAATGGAAGTCCATAAAAGGGAACCTGTGATGTTGTCCCTGCAGTTCGATCTGTTGTCACCATGTTATAGACCAGGAGAAGCTGAACAGAATGATATAGAGGTTTGTGGGAAAAGATTCAGTATAATTTGTATTATATTCATTAACATCCCTGTGGGCAGTCTTACTAGTGATTGACCGCTATCTCTGCATGCACAGTCTTACAAGGAAGACTTAATCTTTTCCCCTTAATAATAATAATTTTCAGCATTTTCCTTACTGTAAATGAGTCTTGGTAATATGTCTGGAAACCAATATGATCAACATTGCAGTGTTCACTTGTTGTCTAACTTCCCAAAACCCTGATAGGTGATTAGGGCCATTACTGCAGAGTGGATAGGATGTGCCTTACGGGATATGACTACATGATAGTGCACGCCTTCCAAATCAGATGCACAGACTTTTCTTAACCCCTTCATGACTTATGACTTAAGTGTATGTCATGGCGATCGCACGGTCACAGGAGCAGTGCCCGCACTATTGTTCCCGGGAGCCCAGCAAGTAATAGCACCGCCCCGGGCCATTTAACCCCCCTAAATGCTGCAATCGATATAAGCAGAAATTGTGTGACAAATTTTGGTGCCATTTTTACCCATTTTCCTGTGTGAAAATGTAAAATCTTGAGCGAAAACAACATTTTTGTGGTAAAAATATAATTATTTTTTTCCGCTCAAAAATATAAAATTCTGTGACACACCCATGGTGTCAATATGATCACTGCACCCCTAAATGAATTCATTGAAGGGTGTAGTCACTTATGGGGAACTGCTGATCTGGCACCTCAGGGGCTCTGCCAATGTGACAAGGCACCCTCAAAAACCAGTCCAGCTAAATCTGAACTCCAATATGTTACCTCTTCCCTTCTGAGCTTTGCACTGTGCCTCAAAAGTAGTTTTTGACCACATATGGGGTTTACTCAGAAGAAATTGCACAATAAATTTTAATGTTCGTTTTCTCCCATTATCCCTTCAGAAAATGTTAAACGTTGGGTGAAAGCAACATTTTAGCGGAAAAATGGTAATTTTCCATGTACTCATCCTAATGTTATACAGTGCTTTGAATCGCCTGAGGTTTAAAAATGCTAACTTACACCCTTAGATGAAGATGAATTCCTCAAGATGTGTAGTTTTCAAAATGGGGTAATTTGTGGGAGAGTTGCCACTGTTTAGGTACATCATCCTTGCCTCTCCTATGTATAGCACTCATGCTCTGTTCACATTGCTTAGCAGCGCAGATCCATTCAGTCCCACCATCCAACACAAGAGACGCTCTCACAAATCACTTAACCATCTGCTCACTCTTTCGATCCTCCTCCTCCTAGTTGCTGGAGACATCTCTCCAAACCCCGGCCCCCCATGTTATAGCCAGTCAAACCTCCCAATTGCTACACCCAGAAACCCCTCTAACCTTATTAATATTCCCTGCATGCCTTCTGTCTCTTTGAATTGTGCCCTTTGGAATTCTCGCTCTGTGTGTAATAAACTCTCCTTCATCCATGACTTCTTCCTTTCTAATTCTCTTAACCTCCTGGCTCTTACTGAAACCTGGATCCAGCAGTCAGACACCACCGCTGCTGCTGCTCTTTCATATGGTGCACTACACTTTTCTCATACCCCAAGATCGGACAACAGAGCAGGTGGAGGCGTTGGTCTGCTCCTTTCACCAAAATGTACTTTCCAAGTTATCCCCCAAGTACCCTCACTTGTCTTCCCTTCCTTTGAGGTCCATGTGGTCAGACTCTACGTCCCCTTCTCCATGCGAGTGGTGGTGGTGTATCGTCCTCCCGGCCCCTCTCATCAGTTCCTGGATCATTTTGCCACCTGGCTTCCACACTTTCTTTCCTGTGACACCCCCACCCTTATCATGGGTGATTTCAACATCCCTATTGCCTCTCCCCTCTCCCCATCTGCTTCTCACCTTTTGGCTCTAACCTCCTCTTTCGGCCTCTCGCAGCATACTAACTCGCCAACACATGAAGATGGAAACTCCCTTGACTTGGTCTTCTCCCGGCTTTGCTCAGTGGATGATTTCACAAACTCCCCTCTCCCACTCTCTGACCACCACCTTCTTTCATTCTCTATCAAGAACTGCCATCCCGCTCAGGTCACCCCCACTTTCCACACTTATAGAAACATACAGGCCATTAACACCCAGGAACTTATGAAGAACTTGCAGTCCTCATTGGCCCCAATCTCCTCCATCTCATGTCCTGATTCTGCTCTGAAGCATTACAATGAAACCCTGCAAAGTGCCCTGGATGAAGCTGCTCCTCCTATACATAAAACAACTCGGCACAGACGGCAACAACCGTGGCACACGCTGCAAACACGTTTCCTGCAGCGGTGCTCCAGGTGCGCAGAACGTCTGTGGAGAAAATCTAATCTACCCGAAGATTTCATCCATTATAAGTTCATGCTAAAGACATACAATTCTGCCCTTCACCTCTCCAAACAAACCTACTTCAACACCCTCATCACCTCCCTGTCCAATAACCCTAAACGTCTCTTTGACACGTTCCAGTCCCTACTCAACCCAAGAGCGCAGGCCCCAACCACGGATCTCCGTGCTGACAATCTGGCCAATTACTTCAAAGAAAAAATTGACCATATTCGACAGGAAATCATCTCCCAATCTCTTCATACCATGCACTGTCCTCCCTCCCCCACTGCATCTAGTTCACTCTCTGACTTTGAACCAGTTACAGAAGAAGAAGTAAGCAGGCTCCTTGCATCTTCTCGCCCGACCACTTGCACCAGTGACCCCATTCCGTCACATTTCCTCCAGTCCCTTTCCCCGGCTGTCACCTCTCACCTAACTAAAATATTCAACCTTTCCCTCACTTCCGGTATTTTTCCCTCCTCATTTAAGCATGCCATCATACATCCATTACTTAAAAAACCATCCCTCGACCAAAACTGTGCCGCTAATTATAGACCTGTCTCTAATCTTCCCTTCATCTCTAAACTCCTCGAACGCCTGGTCCACTCCCGTCTTACCCGCTATCTCTCAGATAACTCTCTTCTCGACCCTCTTCAATCTGGTTTCCGCTCTTTACACTCTACTGAAACTGCCCTCACTAAAGTCTCTAATGACCTACTAACAGCTAAATCTAATGGTCACTACTCCATGCTAATTCTCTTGGATCTCTCTGCAGCATTTGATACTGTGGATCATCAGCTCCTCCTCACTATGCTCCGCTCCATCGGCCTCAAGGACACCGTTCTCTCCTGGTTCTCCTCCTATCTCTCTGACCGATCCTTCACTGTATGTTTCGCTGGTTCCTCCTCCTCTCACCTTCCCCTTACTGTTGGGGTTCCTCAAGGATCAGTCCTAGGCCCCCTCCTCTTCTCTTTGTATACTGCCCCTATTGGACAAACAATCAGTAGATTTGGCTTCCAGTACCATCTCTATGCTGACGACACCCAACTATACACTTCTTCTCCTGATCTCACGCCTGCCTTATTAGAAAACACCAGTGATTGTCTTACCGCTGTCTCTAGCATCATGTCCTCCCTCTATCTGAAACTAAACCTGTCAAAAACTGAACTCCTCGTGTTTTCTCCCTCTACTAACCTACCTTTGCCTGACATTGCCATCTCCGTTTGCGGTTCCACCATTACTCCAAAGCAACATGCCCGCTGCCTTGGGGTCATCCTTGATTCTGACCTTTCATTCACCCCCCACATCCGATCACTGGCTCGCTCTTCTTACCTGCATCTCAAAAACATTTCTAGAATTCGCCCTTTTCTTACTTTCGACTCTGCAAAAACTCTTACTGTTTCACTTATTCATTCTCGTCTGGACTATTGTAACTCTCTACTAATCGGCCTCCCTCTTACCAAACTCTCCCCGCTCCAATCTGTCCTGAATGCTGCTGCCAGGATCATATTCCTCACCAACCGTTACACCGATGCCTCTACCTTGTGCCAGTCATTACACTGGTTACCCATCCACTCAAGAATCCAGTACAAAACTACTACCCTCATCCACAAAGCACTCCATGGCTCAGCACCACCCTACATCTCCTCTCTGGTCTCAGTCTACCACCCTACCCGTGCCCTCCGCTCCGCTGATGACCTCAGGTTAGCATCCTCAATAATCAGAACCTCCCACTCCCGTCTCCAAGACTTTACACGTGCTGCGCCGATTCTTTGGAATGCACTACCTAGGATAATACGATTAATCCCCAATCCCCACAGTTTTAAGCGTGCCCTAAAAACTCATTTGTTCAGACTGGCCTACCGCCTCAATGCATTAACCTAACGATCCCTGTGTGGCCTATATTAAAAAAAAAAAAAAAAAAAAATTAATTAACTGGTTCATGCAGCTTTACATGAACACCCAAGCCTTACACTATGGCTGGTCCGAATAACTATAGCAATTGTTACCATCCACCTCTCGTGTCTCCCCTTTTCCTCATAGTTTGTAAGCTTACGAGCAGGGCCCTCACTCCTCTTGATATCTGTTTTGAACTGTATTTCTGTTATGCTGTAATGTCTATTGTATGTACAAGTCCCCTCTATAATTTGTAAAGCGCTGCGGAATATGTTGGCGCTATATAAATAAAAATTATTATTATTATTATTATCAAAAATAGAGATTATTATTATTATCAGAGGCTTGGCAAATGCGACATGGCATCCGCAATCTAATCAAGACATTACATCACAGAATTTTGAACTCCAAAAGTCAGGCAGTGCTCTTCCCCATTCCAAGCCCTGCCGTGTACCCTGACAGTAGTTCTCCAGCATATGGGGTATTGGCGTACGCAGGAGAAATTGCACAACAAATTGTACTTTCTATTTTCTCCTGTTACCCATGAGAAAATACAAAATGTGGGGCTGAAGCGACATTTTTGTGGTAAAAAGTATAAAATTTAAAGATTTTAATTCCAATTTGCTTAACGCCTTTCTGACCTTGGACGTACTATCCCATCGAGGTGACCTGGGACTATCTGACTCTTGACGGGATAGTACATCATAGTGATCGGCCACTTGTCAGCTGCCTATCGCAGCTGACATCCGGCACTATGTGCCAGGAGCGGTCACGGACCGCCCCCGGCACATTAACCCCCGGCACACCGCGATCAAACATGATCACGGTGTGCCGGCGGTATAGGGAAGCATCGCGCAGGGAGGGGGCTCCCTGCGGGCTTCAATGAGACTCACGTTGCTGCGGGGTCTCTTACCTCCTCTTCCTCATTGCAGGCCCGGATCCAAGATGGCCGCAGCATCCGGGTCCTGCAGGGAGGGAGGTGGCTTCACAGCGCCTGCTCAGAGCAGGCACTGTGAAGCCTGGAGCTGTGCATGTCAGATCGCTGATCTGACACACTGCACAGTAAAGTGTCAGATCAGCGATCTTACACTATAACATTAGGCCCCCCTCCCCCCCCGGGGCAATGTTATAGTGTAAAAAAAAAATATTCCAATGTGTAAAAAAAAATTAAAAAAATTCGAAAAAAATTCCCCCCCAAAAAAATATTGTTCCTATAAATACATTTCTTTATCTAAATTTAAAAAAAACAATAAAAGTACACATATTTAGTATCGCCGCGTCCGTAATGACCCCACCTATAAAACTATATCACTAGTTATCCCCTTCAGTGAACACCGTAAAAAAAAGGCAAAAAAGAAAGCTTTATTCTCATACCGCCAAACAAAAAGTGAAATAACACGCGATCAAAAAGACGGATATAAATAACCATGGTACCGCTGAAAACGTCATCTTGTCCCACAAAAAACGAGCCGCCACACAGCATCATCAGCAAAAAAATAAAAAAGTTATAGTCCTCAGAATAAAGCGATGCAAAAATAATTATTTTTTCTATAAAATAGTTTTTATCGTAT
Source organism: Ranitomeya imitator (assembly GCF_032444005.1). NCBI lineage: Eukaryota > Metazoa > Chordata > Amphibia > Anura > Dendrobatidae > Ranitomeya > Ranitomeya imitator. The sequence continues at coordinate 623,191,756 of NC_091283.1, forward strand.
AAAAGCGCCAAAACATAAAAAAATGGTATAAATCGTACTGCACGTCAGTAATCGTACTGACCCGAAGAATAAAACTGCTTTATCAATTTTACCAAACGCGGAACGGTATAAACACATCCCCCAAAAGAAGTTCATGAATAGCTGGTTTTTGGTCATTCTGCCTCACAAAAATCGGAATAAAAAGCGATCAAAAAATGTCACATGCCCGAAAATGTTACCAATAAAAACATTAACTCGTCCCGCAAAAAACAAGACCTCCCATGACTCTGTGGACTCAAATATGGAAAAATTATAGCTCTCAAAATGTGGTAACGCAAAAAATATTTCTTGCAATAAAAAGCATCTTTCAGTGTGACTGCTGCCAATCATAAAAATCTGCTAATTAACCCGCTATAAAAGTAAATCACCCCCTTAGTTAGGGAAAAATAAAAAAATTAAAAAAATGTATTTATTTCCATTTTCCCATTAGGGTTAGGGCTAGGGTTAGGGCTAGGGTTAAGGCTACAGTTAGGGTTGGGGCTTAAGTTAGGGTTAGGGTTTGGATTACATTTACGGTTGGGAATAGGGTTGGGATTAGGGTTAGGGGTGTGTCTGGGTTAGAGGTGTGGTTAGGGTTACCATTGGGATTAGGGTTAGGGGTGTGTTTGCATTAGTGTTTCAGTTATAAAAGAAAAAAAAAAACAAGCGCATGAACCGCATATCCCAAAATCATACGTTGATCTAAAGCCGCTAGGCAAAAATTAATATAACTGAATATGAGGTTTTCAGTTTAACATTCTGATCAGACTGTATGAAGCCCACTGCCCCTTCACGGCAAACCTCGTAGTGGGTCCTATCGCCCTAACGGAGCGGAGCCGTGCGGCACCCACCGCCACAGCGGCCATGCACCAGCAGGGCGGACGGCCTGTTGCCCCACAGCACCCATGCTGCAAGACTGAGTCCCCAAGACTCCAGACCGCGCCGCCCCACCAACACAAAGCCACAGCAACAATGGCCGCCACACAGCACCAACACCAAAATGAAAGGAGCACTTAAACTCACCTTCCTCCAGCTCTTCAGTGAGAGCCAAAATGAGCTAGACCCCTTACTTTGCAGTCTCCTGCTAATTAAAATCACCTGAGCCAAATGGGAGGAGTGCTGGTCCAAGAAGAAGATTAGAACATGCTTTGCAAAAAAGAATTATAATTGGGGGGTTTCCACTGTTTAGGCACATCAGGGCTCTCCAAATGCGACATGGCGTCCGATCTCAATTCCAGCCAATTCTGCGTTGAAAAACTAAAACAGTGCTCCTTCCCTTCCGAGCTCTCCCGTGTGCCCAAACAGGGGTTTAACCCAACATATGGGGTATCGGCGTACTCAGGACAAATTGGACAACAACTTTTGGGGTCCAATTTCTCCTGTTACCCTGCGTTATAAACTGTAGTGAAACACTTGGGGGTACAAAGTTCTCACAACACATCTAGATAAGTTCCTTGGGGGGGTCTAGTTTCCAATATGGGGTCACTTGTGGGGGGTTTCTACAGTTTAGGTACATTAGGGGCTCTGCAAACGCAATGTGACGCCTGCAGACCAATCCAAGTCTGCATTCCAAATGATGCTCCTTCTCTTCCGAGCTCTGCCATGCGCTCAAACGGTGGTCCCCCCCCCCCCACATATCTGGTATCAGCGTACTCAGGACAAATTGGACCACAAAATTTAGGGTCCAATTTCTCCTGTTACCCTTGGAAAAATACAAAACTGGGGGCAAAAAAAAAAATTTTTGTGGGAAAAAATTTTTTTTTCTTTGAACGGCTCTGCGTTATAAACTGTAGTGAAACACTTGGGGGTTCAAAGCTCTCACAACACATCTAGATGAGTTCCTTAGGGGGTCTACTTTCCAAAATGGTGTCACTTGTGGGGGGTTTCTACTGTTTAGGTACATCATTAGGAGCTCTGCAAACGCAATGTGACGCCTGCAGACCATTCCATCTAAGTCTGCATTCCAAATGGCACTCCTTCCCTTCTGAGCCCTCCCATGCGCCCAAACGGTGATTCCCGCCCACATGTGGGGTATCAGCGTACTCAAGACAAATTGGACAACAACTTTTGGAGTCAAATTTCTCCTGTTACCCTCGGGAAAATACAAAACTGGGGGCTAAAAAATAATTTTTGTGCGAAAAAATGTTTGTTTTATTTTTACGGCTCTGCATTATAAACTTCTGTGAAGCCCTTGGTGGGTCAAAGTGCTCACCACACATCCAGATAAGTTCCTTAGAGAGTCTACTTTCCAAATTGGTGTCACTTTTGGGGGGTTTCAATGTTTAGGCACATCAGTGGCTCTCCAAACGCAACAAGGCGTCACATCTCAATTCCTGTCAATTTTGCATTGAAAAGTCAAACGGCGCTCCTTCCCTTCCGAGCTCTCCCATGCGCCCAAACAGTGGTTTACCCCCACTTATGGGGTATCCGCGTACTCAGGACAAATTGTACAACAACTTTTGGGGTCCATTTTCTCCTGTTACCCTTGGTAAAATAAAACAATTTGGAGCTGAAGTAATTTTTTTGTGAAAAAAAGTTAAATGTTCATTTTTATTTAAACATTCCAAAAATTCCTGTGAAACACCTGAAGGGTTAATAAACTTCTTGAATGTGGTTTTGAGCACCTTGAGGGGTGCAGTTTTTAGAATGGTGTCACACTTGGGTATTTTCTATCATATAGACCCCTCTAAATGACTTCAAATGAGATGTGGTCCCTAAAAAAAAATGGTGTTGTAAAAATGAGAAATTGCTGGTCAACTTTTAACCCTTATAACTCCCTAACAAAAAAAAAAATTTGTTCCTAAATTATGCTGATGTAAAGTAGACATGTGGGAAATGTTACTTATTAAGTATTTTGTGTGACATATCTCTGTGATGTAATTGCATAAAAATTCAAAGTTGGAAAATTTCGAAATTTTTAAAATTTTCGCCAAATTTCCATTTTTTTCATAAATAAACGCAGGTAACATCAAAGAAATTTTACCACTATCATGAAGTACAATATGTCACGAGAAAACAGTGTCAGAATCACCGAGATCCGTTGAAGCGTTCCAGAGTTATAACCTAATAAAGGGACAGTGGTCAGAATTGTAAAAATTGGCCTGGTCACTGACGTGCAAACCACCCTTGGGGGAAAAGGGGTTAAAGGGGTTTTCCTACGAACAAAGTTAATTTTAATCAATAGGTCTTTGAACAATAATAATAATAATAAGTTCCACAACTGGACGTGTTTTAAAAAAAGTTCCTGTCCCAAGGTAATATTAATGTACCCCTGCTGTGTATTGGCTGTGTCTGACCGTGCAGGACATGGTCTGATCATACCATAGCTAATGGGAAGGGGGGGAGCAAAAAGATATACAGACATTACAGCATGGGATCACATCTGATCCTTTATTTGAGGTAAAACTGATTAAAAACTGGCAGTGAAATGTTCTACCTCACAGAAAGAGTCAGCAGTGATCCCTGTTGTGAATTCTGTGGCTGAATTCACTCCTGTGGTCACAAGTGGTACTGCAGCTTCTGAGCTTCCTCCCTCAGGTGTTCTGGTGAGCTCGTTAACTGCTTCATTACTTAACTCCGCCTGATGCTGCTATCCTTGCTCCTTGTCAATGTTTCAGTGTTGGATCTGAGCTTCTCCTGATTGTTCCTGTGACCTGCTGCTCTGTATAGCTAAGTGCTTTTTGCTTTTTTGTTGCTTTTTTTCTGTCCAGCTTGTCTTTTGTTTTGCTGGAAGCTCTGAGACGCAAAGGGTGTACCGCCGTGCCGTTAGTTCGGCACGGTGGGTTTTTTTTGCCCCCTTTGCGTGGTTTTGCTTTAGGGTTTTTTGTAGACTGCAAAGTTCGCTTTACTGTCCTCGCTCTGTCCTAGAATATCGGGCCCCACTTTGCTGAATCTATTTCATCCCTACGTTTTGTCTTTTCATCTTACTCACAGTCATTATATGTGGGGGGCTGCCTTTTCCTTTGGGGAATTTCTCTGGGGCAAGTCAGGCCTATTTTTCTATCTTCAGGCTAGCTAGTTTCTTAGGCTGTGCCGAGTTGCCTAGGTAGTTGTTAGGCGCAATCCACAGCCGCTTTTAGTTGTGTTTAGGATAGGATCAGGTGTGCAGTCTACAGAGTTTCCACGTCTCAGAGCTCGTTCTTGTATTTTTGGGTATTTGTCAGATCACTGTGTGTGCTCTGATCGCTAAGCACACTGTGTTTCTGGATTGCCTTCATAACACCTGTCATTAGCAAACATAACAGATCCCCTGTGGTGAACCAGACACTATGCAGTACCATTGTGTGAACAGCGCCCTATGTGGGCCTTTATTGTGCAATTGTATACTGGGCAGTCACCCCCTCCAGGAGTGGGTATGTGGAGAGTGGCTGTTGATCTGGTATTTTGCACCTGTGTTGCTACTAGCGAGGCTGAGTACATGTGGGGGTTGCCTGATTGCTAGGAAACCCCAACATGTAATCAAGCTGACTAATAGCTGTAAATCATTCAGCTGCCGGGATGAAAATTCTAAGTTAGGGTTAGGGCTACAGTTAGGGTTGGGGCTACAGTTAGAGTTGGGGCTAAAGTTAGGGTTATGGTTGGGGCTAGGGTTAGGGTTGAGGCTAAGGGTTTCTGTTAGAATTGGGGGGTTTCCACTGTTTAGGCACATCAGGGGCTCTCCAAACTCGACATGGCGTCCGATCTCAATTCCAGCCAATTCTGCGTTGAAAAAGTAAAACAGTGCTCCTTCCCTTCCGAGCTCTCCCGTGCGCCAAAACAGGGGTTTACCCCAACATATGGGGTATCAGTGTACTCAGGACAAATTGGACAACAACTTTTGGGGTCCAATTTCTCTGATTACCCTTGGGAAAATAAAAATTTGGGGGGCTAAAAAATCATTTTTGTGGGAAAAAATGATTCTTTATTTTCACGGCTCTGCGTTATAAATTGTAGTGAAACACTTGGGGGTTCACAGTTCTCACAACACATCTAGATAAGTTCATTGGGGGGTCTAGTTTCCAATGTGGGGTCACTTGTGGGGGGGTTCTACTGTTTAGGTACATCAGGGGCTCTACAAATGCAACGTGATGCATGCAGACCAATCCATCTAAGCCTGCATTCCAAACGGCGCTCCTTCCCTTCCGAGCTCTGCCATGCGCCCAAATTGGAGCTGAAGTAAATTTTTTGTGAAAAAAAGTTAAACGTTCATTTTTTTTTTTTAAACATTCCAAAAATTCCTATCGAATACCTAAAGGGTTAATAAACATCTTGAATGTGGTTTTGAGCACATTGAGGGGTGCAGTTTTTAGAATGGTGTCACACTTGGGTATTTAGACCACATCCCTAAAAAAAATGGCGTTGTAAAAATGAGAAATTGCTGGTCAACTTTTAAACCTTCTAACTTTCTAAAACAGATTATGTTTCAAAAATTGCGCTGATGTAAAGTAGACATGTGGGAAATGTTATTTATTAACTATTTGTGTGATATAACTTTCTGGCTTAAGGCAAACCTGGCAGGATTTTGCTAACTAAATTACAGAGGTTGTCATGTTGCTGCAGTTATAGATTTATTAGGAATTTTTTTTTTCCTTATTTGGGGATTTTATTTTTTTTTTCTAACATTGTCCCAGGGTGGGACATCACTATATTAGATCAGATCGCTGATCTGACACTTTCATAGCACTGCGTTAGATCAGCGATCTGACAGGCAGTGCATGAGGCTTTCCGGCACCTGCTCTGAGCAGCGCCGGCTAGTCACCTCACTTCATGACCCGGAAGGAGTCCCGCGGCCATCTTGGATCTGGGGACTCCTTCCGGAACACCAGAACAACGCGATCGCTTCGCGTTGTTCCGGTGGGAGAGTGCAGTGAGCCCCCGTCCCTGCGCGATGCCCCCTCTATGTCGCTGTCACTACTGCTAGCGCCGATCGTGGGCATTGCTGCCGGGTGTCAGCTGTCATATACAGCTGACACCTGCACGCGATTGCCGCGGCGCTCAGCGTGAGGCCGCGTACTAGTACTGCGGTTTGCGGGAACCGCAGTGCAGTACTAGTACGGCACATGTTAGGAAGGGGTTAAAATGATACCTGGGCTGAAGAAATCCATCTTGTGGTTCTTGTGTAATCAGGGTTAGAAATTTTCAGTCAATGATATGCTCATGGTCTGGGGCAGGACTGTAGTCTTATCTTCCTGCTCTAAGCCAGAAAAACCAAGGAAAGACCTGCCCACAGGCCACCCCGAAGCACATACATGTTTCTCGTCATAGAGACAGACTGTCTGTGGGCAGGTCTTTCTTTGGTTTTTCTAGCTCAGAGCAGGAAGATAAGATTCTGCCTACATTCCTGCCCCAGAGCACAAACAGTCTGTCTCTATGATGAGGAACATGTTTGTGCTTCGGGGCGGCCTGTGGGCAGGTCTTTCCTTGGTTTCTCTGGCTTAGAGTAGGAAGATAAGACTCTGTCTACAGTCCCACCCCGGAGCACGGGCATATGATTGACTGAAAACTTCTAACACTGTTTACACAAGAACCACAAGATTGATTTATTCACCCCAGGTATAATTTTAATCAGTTTAACACTGCCAACCTAACATTGTCTCTAGTTTAATTAACAAAATCCTGATGACAGATTTGCTTTAAGGGCATAAAAATTCAAAGTTTGAAAATTGCAATTTTAAAACTTTTTGCAAAATTACAATATTATCCCAAGTAAACGTCAAAAATATCGACCTAAATTTACCACTACCATAATGTGTATTGTGTCACGAAAAACACATTCCCAAAATCATTGGGATATGTGGAAGCTTTCCAGAGTTGTTACCACATAAATTGACGATGGTCAGAATTGTAAAATTTGGCCTGGTCATGAAGGTGAAAACAGGCTGTGGGATGAAGAGGTTAAGGGTTGGACAGCTTTTTTGTTGTCGCTCTAGTTTGGTTTATATGGATTTCTTCTTTGATCTATAATGTATACTTCGGGTGGCCAGCCAGTGAACTGTCTAGAGGAAGCAACAGTAATGACTAGGTGCGTTCAGTTATACCCTGCCCTTCCCTCACCTAACAACTGTCTTCCGCAATCCTGTGGTCTAATTTTGGTGCTCAGAACTATTAATACACGATATTCTCCCAAATTGTTCTAAATAGCAGAGTCCAGCAGATACAAGCACCATACACAGTGATGCAGAGTATGGTCCTCACTTACAGTACCAGGAGACATATGCAAGAAAAACATCTAATGGCTGCTGATCACTTGGGGTCGAAGCAGGGGGAAATATTGGCATCAGAAACCCTTCTAACATGTACTGATTGCACAAGATGAAGAACCCCTTTAAACCATATGATGCCTGTACCCTCTCCTATCCATCACCTTCAGGCTCTTTATATACTAGTACAACCCGATCTTCATTCTTGGCACCTGAAGTGGACTCATCATCTTTAAAAGAAGTCAAGTGGAATGTGACCGGTGCGACCAATATCCTACATTTTATCTGATGAATGCCCCCACTGCATACATTACCAATGCATTTAGTGGTCTGTATAAGGCGGCCTTCTCTGAAGTTTTCCACGCCACCAGTGTTTCCAGTCTCACAATTTTGTTTTGTTTTTTTCATAACCAGCACTACTGGTTTATGAAATACTCTTATGCACTAACCACAGCAATATTATCTTAGTGGAAATAGATTAACCTTTACGCTGCCAGGGATTTATCAACAGTTTGCGCCTGTGGTAATCAGCACAATATTCTCACTTTTGACACATAAATATTAAAACATAAATCACTGAATATTAAATTGCTATATATATATAATTATTTTTTTAAGTAGACACTTAGCACTTTGTCCAAGTTCCGTTCAGCATTTATAAACACAGGTTACTTTATGTATGTGAAATTTTGGAGAAAAATACATAACCATTGATATTCGTGACTGAAGCAGTAGCCGAAACAGATCAGATACACCGCACCTCCTTAAAATAAAAGTCGATACTTGCCACTTTGTCCTACTTCTAAGTTTTTACATCTATATAAAATCATCAGAACTGAAAAAAACAAAAATCCAATTTTACGCAAAGAAAACCTACAAATCTGGCATGTGTCACTTTACATAATAATAAGTTTGGAATACCTTTATGTATCCTCTTTATGGTTATTTTATGACACATTGTACTTTACATTAAAATAATTATCTGACCACAAAATACACTTTTCTTTTTTAAAAGGATGGAAGATTTTATAGTAATAAATGGAGACATTCTCACCTTCAGGTGCCCCCCCTTATCCCTCCAAGAATCCAGCACAGGCCACTCGTGAGGTCTGTGCCAGGCCCAGAAGCAATGTCTACTCCATTTGGAAGTCACAGGCCTGTAATTGGCTGCAGAGATCGAGAGTCTAGGAGAAACATCTGATGACGCACTCTTCTAATCACCTAACCACTTCGACTTGCCTGGGCTGAATATTTGGGGGTGCAGGAATTTGAATTTGCCTTTGTTTATTATTTTAAAACCATCAATTCTTAAGAAAAATGTATTTCTGTGTCGGAAAACATCTATAATAATAAATTTAGGTCACTACGTTTTGAAATTATTAGGGCTCATACTTGCGTGAAATACGTGCGAGTCTCGCGTGTTAAAACCCGGCTCTGCCGCCGGCACTCCAGAGCGGAGCGTGCAACTGCATATCAATACATGGAGCTGCACGCTCCGCTCCCAAGTGCCGGCGGCAGAGTCGGGATTTACCATGCGAGACTCGGCCGTATTTCACGCAAGTAAGTATGAGCCCTTAAACAAAAAAACCCTGAAAACATTAGCACCTTTCACATTTTAATGTACCCGCTCTTAAAACAGTCATCCTAGGCAATATAGTTAATAATTGACTTTTCCCATATGTTTATGGTGGTCTTATTATTTATACGTACTTTTATTATTTGGGGACATTGGAATGCTTATAGGTTTTGTTGCAAATTAAAAGTGCACCCCTCTCTGTATGCAAAATAGTGTTTAGCAAGTTTGTTTGTTCATTCAAAGTGGAATGAATAAATGAAAAATTAAATGTTTGCCAGTGAAATTAAGTTTTAGCCCCAGATTTTTGATTTTCAAAAGGAGTAATTTTTACACATTTTTGACACATTTCTTCCAAGTATGGAAATGTGTGAACATATGTGAGTATATATTATTGTTTGGGCACACAGGATTAAAACTGCGCTTCTAACATTTGTTCTATGTTTTAATGATGTTCACTGAGCAGGATAAATAGCATTCTCATTTTATAGTTTGAAACCAAATAGATGTAGTATAGTTAATTCATATCTTATTACTTTTTTTTACAATAGAAATCAATTAATTTTTTAAATAATGTTTTGTAAGAATCGTCTCCTCTTAAATTTTTGGTTGACAGCCGTGTAAGGACTTTTTTTGCGTGACAAACTGTAGTATTTTTGGCTACCATTTTTCGGTTCATGATTTTGTTTATAGGCAATTCTAGCTGCTTTTCTTTTTCTGTTTTTTACTCGGTGTGTTACATAGTACCCTAATTATAGAGTTTGAGCCCCTATGGACACAGTGAAACAAAATAGGTTTCATTTATACTTTATGACTTTCTCAAAATAAAATCATATTGAAAAACAGTTGTCGCCATATTCAAAGAGCTATAACTTTTTTATTTTTTCAGAGACGTGGCGGGTCTATAACTGCTTCTTTTTATGTGTGTGCTCAACTGTAATTTTTAGTTTGTAGAATTTTGGGGGCTTGTAATCTTTCAATTTCCTTGAAAAATAAGAATCTTATTTAAAGATTGTCTTTTTATAAGAAGCAAAATTACCCCAAATTTGCATTTGTGGCTCATATTTCTTTTTTTTTTTTATGGTATTCACTGGGAGAGTTAAGTGACAAGCTAGTTTTTTACAGTTCAGGTCACTACAGATGCAGCAATGCCAAATATGTGTAGGTGCTCTCCCCCCCCCCCACAATTATAAAGTGCCTAAGTAGAACAATTTATTAAAGAACGCTTTATGTGCATCGGAATGCCGATTGGCAATTTTAAACAGGCTACTAAACAATTGTCAAATGCACAGTTGGTTGGTGGACTTTTTTGGGCTGGAAGTCTTGCAATGTAAAAGCAATCCCTTACTTCCTGGTTCTGTGTATCTCTTAAGTATACAGCATTCAAGGAGGAGGAGTTACAGGATCTTTTCTTCATGTTATCACCCCTCTTACCAATCAACTTTTTACTGTCATCTCTCTACTACATCGCATCATAGTGAGAGGTGTTATAAGAACTTGCTTTTGATAGCACCCCTTGTGCCAACTCTACTCTAATGCATCAAAGGGGGTGGGTTCAGAAACTTCTCTTCATGTCATTACCCGTCTTGCCAATCAGCCTTTTACTGTCATATCGCTACTGTACCACATCCAAGGGGGAGGGTCTAAAGGAGCTTTTCTTCATTTCATCACCCCTCTTGCCAATCAGCCTTTTACTGTCATATCGCTACTGTACCACATCCAAGGGGGAGGGTCTAAAGGAGCTTTTCTTCATGTAATCACCCTCTTACCAATCAGCCTTTTATTGTCATCTCTATCCCTAAATAGCTTTTGAGTTCCCAAAAAACCTACAACTACAAGTCATCATATGATTATATCAATGGGGGGATTAAAAAGGTATGACCCTTGGAATGTAGGAGTAAAATGTCTAAAATTGGTCGGTTAAACGTAGCATACTCTGAACTGACAGAATTTAAAAGAGAAATTCAGTAACTCCACTAGAGAGGACTTGGTAATAGGAACTGTTCCCTACTTTACTCTGATCTACTACATGATAACTTCTGTTTAGGAAGCCAAGGCTGCCATTGACGAGACGAGGGCGCTTCGTAATAGGATTCACCTAGCAGAAGTGGCACAGAAACAAGCGCGTGGCATGGAGGTGGACTATGAAGAAGTTATCCGTCTTCTAGAAGCTGAAATCATGGAGCTCAAAAGCCGGCTGTCTGATCAGTCTGGTCACACCAGTGTAAGCTCACCAGCCTGTTTTCATGAACCCTCTACACGATCACAGAGGTTGTATCCATAGAGGTGACGGCCGCACAGTGGTAGCATCGAGAGTGTAGGTTTTCATCCCTTTTACTGCTGCAATCGGGGGGTTACTTTGCTTGTTTCCCTTTAAATCCTAGCATTGTGATCTCTGGGGTCACCGGTTATATAAAGAGGTATTACCTAAAGAAGGGAAATCTACACCAGATAATTACAATAAAAATCAATATCTTTATTAGTCAAATGTAAAATACATAGACCTGGTAGAAAACAGGAAGAGGGAAGACATCAAGATACAGTGGGGCAAAAAAGTATTTAGTCAGTCAGCAATAGTGCAAGTTCCACCACTTAAAAAGATGAGAGGCGTCTGTAATTTACATCATAGGTAGACCTCAACTATGGGAGACAAACTGAGAAAAAAAAATCCAGAAAATCACATTGTCTGTTTTTTTAACATTTTATTTGCATATTATGGTGGAAAATAAGTATTTGGTCAGAAACAAAATTTCATCTCAATACTTTGTAATATATCCTTTGTTGGCAATGACAGAGGTCAAACGTTTTCTGTAAGTCTTCACAAGGTTGCCACACACTGTTGGTATGTTGGCCCATTCCTCCATGCAGATCTCCTCTAGAGCAGTGATGTTTTTGGCTTTTCGCTTGGCAACACGGACTTTCAACTCCCTCCAAAGGTTTTCTATAGGGTTGAGATCTGGAGACTGGCTAGGCCACTCCAGGACCTTGAAATGCTTCTTACGAAGCCAGTCCTTCGTTGCCCTGGCAGTGTGCTTTGGATCATTGTCATGTTGAAAGACCCAGCCACGATTCATCTTCAATGCCCTTGCTGATGGAAGGAGGTTTGCACTCAAAATCTCACGATACATGGCCCCATTCATTCTTTCATGTACCCGGATCAGTCGTCCTGGCCCCTTTGCAGAGAAACAGCCCCAAAGCATGATGTTTCCACCACCATGCTTTACAGTAGGTATGGTGTTTGATGGATGCAACTCAGTATTCTTTTTCCTCCAAACACGACAAGTTGTGTTTCTACCAAACAGTTCCAGTTTGGTTTCATCAGACCATAGGACATTCTCCCAAAACTCCTCTGGATCATCCAAATGCTCTCTAGCAAACTTCAGACGGGCCCGGAAATGTACTGGCTTAAGCAGTGGGACACGTCTGGCACTGCAGGATCTGAGTCCATGGTGGCGTAGTGTGTTACTTATGGTAGGCCTTGTTACATTGGTCCCAGCTCTCTGCAGTTCATTCACTAGGTCCCCCCGCGTAGTTCTGGGATTTTTGCTCACCGTTCTTGTGATCATTCTGACCCCACGGGGTGGGATTTTGCGTGGAGCCCCAGATCAAGGGAGATTATCAGTGGTCTTGTATGTCTTCCATTTTCTAATTATTGCTCCCACTGTTGATTTCTTCACTCCAAGCTGGTTGGCTATTGCAGATTCAGTCTTCCCAGCCTGGTGCAGGGCTACAATTTTGTTTCTGGCGTACTTTGACAGCTCTTTGGTCTTCACCGTAGTGGAGTTTGGAGTCAGACTGTTTGAGGGTGTGCACAGGTGTCTTTTTATACTGATAACAAGTTTAAACAGGTGCCATTACTACAGGTAATGAGTGGAGGAAAGAGGAGACTCTTAAAGAAGAAGTAACAGGTCTGTGAGAGCCAGAAATCTTGATTGTTTGTTTCTGACCAAATACTTATTTTCCACCATAATATGCAAAAAAAATGATAAAAAAACAGACAATGTGATTTTCTGGATTTTTTTTTCTCAGTTTGTCTCCCATAGTTGAGGTCTACCTATGATGTAAATTACAGACACCTCTCATCTTTTTAAGTGGTGGAACTTGCACTATTGCTGACTGACTAAATACTTTTTTGCCCCACTGTATGTCAGCGAGTGCAGTTCGATTTCCGCAGACTGACAGAATGGACAAGATTGACATTTTTTTTCCTCCATTTTCTCCTCATCCGAGACAATTTGATCACAATGTGATCACGCTCTGATCAGTTTGACAAGAGTGTGATTTGCAAACTCGACCTGATAATCTCGGATGAGAGAATCGACGGCCATCTGCACCTAGCCTAAGGAGACTTATAGGCCATGCAGTTCTGAAATTAAATATGCAAATTGTCTCTTCAGATAGGAGGAGGAAGGGAACTCTAGTGCCACCTATTGGATGTAGGTAGCAATCCTAAAAGTCAATATTGAACATTAAGAAATATAGAACAAGTTGGTTACAAGAAAAAACTTAGTACCAAACACGGTCACAAAGTTAACTGGAAACCATATAAAGAGAGGTATATGACCAAGGACAGGAAATATGAACTAAGCAGGTAATAATGTAGTTGGTGAAACTATGAAAAGTGTCACAGAATTAATCTTGTACTGCATAGGCTATAGTATAATGGTAGCAAAAATACCCAGAAATCGTGATATGATGATAATCTTAATGTCTTCCCTCTGGTGATGATTCTACATGTCTGTATTTCCTATATGATAATTATAATTTTTGTCATACTTACCTGGTGCAGATTTCGCTCCTTTAGGTAATAGTTCTGCACTTACGGCACTCTCTACCGTCTGTATATGACTGATTTATGTGCGCTTTCCTTGCTGTTGTATCCTTTTATGTAAAGATAGAAGATTTCTTTGCTAATGCCTGAAAGGTTATATCCACGGTACATCCTGACACATGACATTTTTACATAATGACCGATATCTATATAATATATACAAAATGGTTAGAGTTAAAACATCATAATCTGTTCCACTAAGAAATAAAAATTTGAAGGAAAAAAAAACGCTAAAATATTTAGTTACAAGTAAGGTAAAATGAAAAAAAACAGTGGATCCTTATTTTCTGGCCTTTCCAAAATAACAAGATAAAACAAAATTATGATGCATTACGTCAGATGTCAAGCTCCAGTTTCTTCCCTTGCATAGGACTGCATACAGGACTTGAAGCGAAGGATCACAGTCCTTGATTGTCAACTCCGCAAGTCTGAGACTGCACGAAAGGCATATGAGATGTCTACCCTTAAACTGCTGCAGTTCGTTGAGGTAAGAGACTGCCATAAAGCTTAGGTATTTAGGACATTTATTCTAAAGGGGTTTAAAACAAGTTTCCGCATAACTAGCTGACCAGTGGTGGTCCAACCGCAGGGACCTGCAGCGATCAACAGAATCGGGGACTTTTATCCCTGTTACAAGATGGTGCGGCAGGTCGGACGTCCAACCAACACTGCATTCATTCCCTATAAGGCTGCCAGAAAAAAACGGAACCCCCATAGGGAATGAATGGAGTGCAAGTTGATCATGCACAATGCCACTCCACTCTTATGGAAAGAAAAGTTCTCCTTTCTGCCCATTGGTGCATGTCCCAGCGATCAGACCCCCATCGATCAATAAGCTACCACTTATCCTACAGATTGTTTTAACAGGACAACCCCTTTAATATATTATTCCTTCCGAGCCTCGCTCAGTGCCTAAACAGCAGTTTACAACCACAAATGGGGTATTGCCGCATTTAGTTTAAATTGTGGGGTCCAATTTCTTCTCTTGCCACTTGTGAAAATGAAAAATTTGGGGTCAAAGCAATATTTTAGTTTGATTCCACTTTGCACTAATCACCTGAAGGGTTAACATTTCTTGAAAGCACAATTTCACCCAAAAATTTGCACCGAAATTTTCCGACTTTTCAAAGCAATTTACACCTGAATTCTGGGCAAAATTGTTTTGTTGAATCCGGACCTTAGAGATTCAAAATTTTATTTATTTTTATTTTTTTTGTCAAATTTCAGAAATTAGACATTTCAGTAAATTTACAACTAATATAAAGTACAATGTGTCATGAAAAAAAAAAACATTCTCAGCATCACTGGGATATGTGGAAGCATTCCAGAGTAAAGGAAGCCATGTCAGATTTGAACAATGGGAAGTAGTCACGTAGGCCAATATTGTCTCCATCACGAATGGGTTAAACATAAAATTGGCTATATACTGGTAAATTTACAGCCAAATAATGATGTTTTGATTAGTTAGACAGATACTGGTGTCACTTCCCTTCATGTTCAGTCCATGCTTATGTTATTACCCATACAACCCATGTTATTTTATCAGGTGATTATTCTACTTTTTGTAATCCATAAACCGTCCTTTTCCTTGCAGAATGCTCATGAGGCTCTGGCAGACAATTCAGGCTCTACACTAAGTCTGTGGTAAGGATTTATGGCACAACAGAAAGGACATTTTGGAGATACAGAATGATTTATTTATTATTCATTATTGTGTTTACTCCTATAGCGCCATTCATTTCCAAACCTTCAAAAAAATGGCCCTATGACCTTTAGTGCAGCCAAGCAATAGTATCAAGCATTGAGACATCATGCAGCCTCACTTAAAACGGTTATCCAACTGGTTAACGTTTCAGTAGATATAAGCCATTTAAAGGGTTTTTTCCCACTAATAAAGTACGGTACATTTTAATTAATAATTCTTGGAATAAAAATAAGTTCCACAATTTGATGTGTTAAATAAAATGTTCCTGTGCTGAGATAATCTTATACATGTGCCCCTGCTGTGTACTGTGTAATGGCCGTGTCTGCCCGGCAGGAACATGGGCTGATCATACCACATCTCCTGGGCAGGGGAGGAAGCAAAAGAGAATACAGACAGGATCACAGCTGATTCTTTTTATGAGGCAAAACATTTCACGATCTGTTTTACCTCAAAGAATCAGCTGCTATCACATGATGTAATGTCTGTATTCTCTCTTTTGCTTCTTCCCTGCCCAGGAGCTGTGTTATGATCAGACCATGTCCCTGCACGGTCAGACACGGCCATTACACAGTACACAGCAGGGCACATGTATAAGATTATCTCAGCACAGGGACATTTTATTTAACACATCAAATTGTGGAACTTATTTTTATTCCAGAGATAGACTGCCCTATTTCTCCTGCGAGAATCGCATCGTAAACCTCGTACTGGTTGTCGGCTCTCCTGACCTGAGCTTCACAACTGCATAGTAATCCATCATGCTGTCATGCTCCGGTCAGGAGAGGTGCCGGCCCGTCCGTGCAGTGCAATGCGATCATCGCACAAGAAATACGGCAGTCTGTCTCTGCCCTAATACTTTGTGATCCATTTATGAGAATAATGTTACAACAGAAATGTTATACATTACCTTCTTTTCTCTAACTTTTTTTGCAGTGATCATGCCACAATGCTGTCTTCTCAAATGAAAATCCTGGGCAAAAACAGACAGGGTGTCATAGCGGCTTTAGCAACAGAAGCGAAAGACCTGTCAGTGTTTGTGCGTTCACTAATAGAAGCTGACTGTGAGTCTGATATTAACCCTTATCCTGTCACATCCTCCTATATATTACACTTGTGTCACCTTCTCAGAGTCCCAGGGCTCTTCAATTGCTTCATTCGTTTACCTTCAGCTTGAGATTACAAAGTCAGCATCCGTGTCTGTCAACAGCCCATGGAGCTATGCTGTGATCGATGCTGTTAACTATTTCAAAGGAATCTCTCAGTAGAATCAACCATCCTGAGTCTGATGTAGCTGCGACCTGATGTCTTATTCCAGAGAAATCTATGCTTTTCTTAATATGTAAATGGGCTGTTCCAGACTAGGGGTAGGTCAGAGATCTACACAAGAATCTGCCTCCAGAGATTATTTTATATGAAAGGGTACTTTACCAGTGTGATATTCAATGGTTGATCTCCTGATCAAACTGCAGAGCTGTGTGTGATTATTACTAACAGAGTACAGCAGAGCTGAGGTTTGTCTCATTACATACATCATAGCTGCAGCTGTCCTCTCATAGTGGACTTCTGGAATAAAACATTGGATCGCAGATATCAAGGTATCATTGTATTCGGCTTCCTATGACCTACATGCCATATGCATGACTTGGGAGTATTGATCCTTTGGACAGGTCCCCTTTAAATACCGCTGTCAATCTCTGACTTCAATGTATTCGCTCATCGGCTCCCATCGGCAGCTTGGGAGCATTCCTGATCAATGTATATATGTCTTTTTCTCTTCTCAGGTCTCCCTTATGGATGGGAAGAAGCTTACACAGCAGATGGTATCAAGTACTTTATCAAGTAAGTAGTTGTGGAAAACCTTGTAAGCAGTCTGAGTCACATGTGGCTGGGAATAGGCTCTGTTCACATGTCCAGTTGTAATCCATTTTTAACAGATGCTGTATTAAAAATATCAGAGCAAAAATAAATGCACTCCACTTTCACTTTTGAATCTGTTTTTCTTCCATTTTTAATTAATCTATTTTTAATAGCAGTACATCTGATCACCGCTCGGCTTCTGGACATGTGTAGTGCTTAAAAAACAGATCTGTTAATGGATGACGTGTCTGAGCAATACTATGGGATGTGAAATATACAGCCAGGAAAAAATGTGCAGCTAATTAATTTTTTTGAGAACCCTGCTATTAGAAGTGGAAATAAAGAGCAAAAACAACGAACTCTGAAAATGAAGGAGCCAGAGAAACCGTGTACAAACTAAAATGTGTCTATACAAATGCACAGAGCATGGGAAGCAAACAAGGAGAATTGGAGCTGCTAACACAGGAAGAGCGATATGATGTCAGGCATCACTGAAACTTGGGATTATGCACATGATTGGAATACAAAGCTTGAAGGCTACAACTTATTTATTAGAAACAGGATTAAAAAGAGGGGAGGAGGTGTTGCATTGTATGTTAGGAAAATGTATGTCTCCACAGAGATTCAAGCTTCAGAGACTGGTAGCTCTGTAGAAACTGTTTGGGTAAGAATACAAGGAGAGAAGAACAGAAAGGACACTATTGAAGGTGTTTGCCATAGGCCACCTGTACAGACTAAAGATACGGATGAACTCTTTTTACATCAGATTTCTCTGTTCTCAAAAAAGAATGACACAGTGATCGTGGGAGATTTTAACTATCTAGATATTTGTTGAGAATCTCTGTCAGGCAATAGTATTGGGTCCAGAAAATTCTTATCTTTTTTTGCTAACAACTCTATCTCTCAAAAGGTAGAAGAGAGAACAAGAGGATCTGCAATCTTCTACCTAATTCTTACCAACAGGGAGGAAATGGCTTAGGAAGTAAAGGTGGCTGGGAATTTAGGAGGCAGCAATTATGCTATCCTCGAATTTTGTATTACAAGAGGAGGAAGACCAGCGACAACTCAGACTTTAAAGTTGGCTTCAGACAGGCAGATTTTAATGGACTCAGAAAGAGGATAGGAAAGGTCCAATGGCTGAATGTTCTAAAGGACAGAAATCAGAAATGTCCAAACAGAATGGGAGATCTTGCTAAATGAAATTCTCACTACACTCATCAGTAACAATCTTGAAGAGAAGGAAAAATTGGAAGCATTTAAAGAGACCAGGATGGAGGAACACGGAGCTTAAACACTTGTTTAAAAAGGAAAAAAAAATTATATATTAAATGAAAAGAGGCAGGCATATCTAAAGAAGAATATAATGCTGTCTGCAGGGAATGCAGGGCAAGTGCTAGAAGAGCTAAAGCCAATAATGAAGTGAGGCTTGCAAGGGAGACCAAAATCAGTAAAAAAGGATTTGGAGGTATGTCAAAAGGAAAATAAAAGTCAAAGATGCCATAGGATTTTTACAGGATGAAAAGGGTTATGTGGTTAAAAATGATATTGAGAAGGCTGAACTTTTACCTATTTTGCATCTGTCTTCTCTAAAAAAAGCAATTGTAACATCAACTGATCTTCACGGTGCCATCGAAGGAATAAAAGAATAAACACTATCTGTAAACAGAAAGATGGTGAGGGAACACATAGCTAATTTAAATTAATTTAAATCTCCTGGTCCGGATGAATTACATCTTAGGGTATTGAAAGAGTTAGCAGAGAAAATTGCAGAACCACTAGCCAGAATCTTTGAAAAATCCTGGAGAACAAGAGAAGTCCCAGAAGATTGGTGAAAGGCAAATGTTGTCCCTATCTTCTAAAAAGGAAAGAAGACGGAGCCAGGAAATTACAGACCAGTGATGCTTATTTTTATACCAGGAAAGATCTTTGAACAAATTATTAAACAGCATTTATGTACATACTTGGATAAGAATATAGTAATTAACTAGAGCCTGCATGGATTTGTATCAAACAAGTCATGCCAGACTAATCTAATTTCTGTCCATGATGGACTTACTGACTGGGTAGATCAGGGAAATACGTTAGGTATAGCAAATCTGAACTTCAGCAAAGCATTTGATAAATTATCTCGTACTATCCTTATAGAAAAAGTATGGGATTGATAAGGCCAGGGTTAGGTGGATTTTTAACTGGCTCAGTGATCATTCTCAAAGAGTGGTAATCAGTGGTTGCATATCCAATTGGAAGAGTACCGTATTTTTCGAACTATAAGACACACTTTATCCCCCCCAAAATTGTGAGGAAAATGGGGGGTGCATCTTATACTTGGAATGCAGGCTTACCGGTTGGTTGTGGCAGTAGTGTGGCGGTGGCAGAGGTGCGGGGATGATGAGGAGCGGTGAGCAGTATGGCGTGAGCAGAGTCCCTTCCACAGGTGAGGTGACGCCACGGCCCGGTATTCAATGCGAGTAGCAGAGCCAGGTGAATCACGACTTTTTGATTGGCGCCGACCATTTCCTGAGGCCGCGCGTGCGCAGATTGAGTTCTCTGCTTCCCAGGGCTTCAGGAAAATGGCCGTGGGAGGCCGCGCGTGCGCAGACTGAGATCGCGGTGGCCATTTTGCTGAAGGCTAGTTCGCAGATTGAGATCTCGGCTTCAGGAAAATGGCCACCGCGATCTCCATCTGCGCACGCGCTGCTTCCCACGGCCATTTTCCTGAAGCCCCAGGAAGCAGAGCACACAATCTGCGCACGCGGCGTCACCTCACCTGTGGAAGGGACTCTAATCACGCCATACCGCTCACTGCGCCTCATCATCCTCAGGAAGAAACCAGTGATTAATCAAGAAACCAGTGATTAATCCAGCTCTGCTGCTCGCCTTGGATACCGGGCCGAGGCGTCACCTCGCCTGAAGAGGTGACCGCACCTCTGCCGCCTCCACACCACTGCCGCAACCCCTCGCATGGACGCCAGGCCGCGGCATCGCCCACCAAAGCAGGAAGGGACCCTGCTCAGGTGCATGCCATACTGACCACCACACCTCAGCATCACCTCACCTCTGCCGCCACCATGCCTCCTGTGACCCTGCTCTGCCACCGCCAGCCCTCAGGTAAGATACCTTAAATTCAGACAATAAGACGGACCCCCATCTTATAAAAAAATCTTTTTTTCTGCAATTTTCACCCCAAATTTGGGGTACGTCTTATGGTCCGGTGCGTCTTATAGTCCGAAAAATATGGTATTTCAAGTGGAGTACCACAAGGCTCTGTGCTGGCCCCAGTGTTGTTCCTCATTTTTATAAATGATCTATAATGGAACTGAAGGTAAACTAACCAAATTTGCAGATGATGCAAAGCTAGGAGGGATAGATAATACTAGAGAAGACAGAGAAAGGATTCAGAAGTATCTGGATAAGCTTGAACAATAGGCAGCGATTAATAGGATGTTATTTAACATGGAGAAATGCAAGATTCTATACTATATCTGGGTAAGAAAATGAAAACTACGTCTACAAAATGGGAGGAATGGAACTAAGGAAATGTGCACCGTCAAACCTGCAGCAGTTTCTGATCGTGGGCACGTATAATAATAATAATAATAATAATTTTATTTATATAGCGCCAACATATTCCGCAGCGCTTTACAAATTATAGAGGGGACTTGTACAGACAATAGACATTACAGCATAACAGAAATACAGTTCAAAACAGATACCAGGAGGAGTGAGGGCCCTGCTCGCAAGCTTACAAACTATGGGGAAAAGGGGAGACAGTACTCTTAAACCTTATAAAAATATATTTTCAGATATTTTTTGTCCCAGTGTTAACATTTTTTCTTATCATATTTTTCGAACTATAAGATGCTTTGGACTATTGGACTCACCCAGGTGTAGACAAAAGAACATGTAAAAAAAATATTTTATAGCAGTTAAACTTTCAAGATGATCTAATGCATGGGAATGGGGTGAGGTTACACTAACTTTACAGTTTTGCATTTCAAATTGTAAGGTTTAACCCCTTAGTGACAGCCAAATTTTAAAAGTCTGACCAGTGTCACTTTGTGTGGTAATAATTCTGGAACGCTTCAACAAATTCCCGTGATTTTGAGACTGTTCTTCGTGACACATTATACTTTATGATAATGGTAAAGTTATGTTGATATGTTTTGTGTTTATTTATAAAAAAATATCAGAAACTTGACAAAAATGTAAAGAAATTAGCAATTTTCAAATGTTGAATGATTATCCCTTTAATTCAGATAGTCATACCACAGCAAAACATTAATAAATAATATTTCCCACATGTCTGCTTTACATCAGCACCATTTGTAAAATGTTATTTTATTTTGTTAGCATTTTAGGAGGTTGACAAATGTAGGAGTAATTTCTAATTTTTTCAAGGAAATTTACAAAAAACTTTTTAGGGACCTATCCATGTTTGCAGGGACATTAGGGGTCTTATATATTGGAAAAACCCCAAACCTGATACCATTTTAAAAACACCTTCAGACATACTGAAAACTGCTGTCCGATAGTATATTAACCCTTCAGGTGCTTTTCAGAAATTAATACAAAGTGGCATGATAAGAATGAAAAAGTTGATTTTTACCACCTAAATGTCGCTAACTTCTGAACAGGTCACTATAGCTGGCAGACTCTAAGGCCGCTATTTGCTCGTGAATTGCCATAACAAACATCAGGACCACACAATCATTATCTCAGGGTGCCGATGGGGTTAAATAAGAAGCCCCCACAGTATTTTAAACATTTATATGATATGATCATTATTGACAGCAGCTTCTAAGGGGAAAAACAGATATGGAGATATGGTGACAACACTGATCGTGGCTGATGCAGGAAATTGTCAGCTATAGTGTACAGCCGACAGCTGCTGGATTGTGTCTTATATGGGGATGCTATTCTCTTATATCTCGAGTCAGTTAAAAGACACATCAGCGGTCATTAAGGGGCTAAAAAGGAAGTGTAGGGGTTAATGTAACTGCTGTATCTCTAGGTGATGTCACATGAAGGTTTGGCTCTATGTCTTAGGCTGGTTTCACACTTGGGTACGGGAGGGCTGAGGATGGCAGCGTACTTCCTCCCTGAAACCCCGCCTATGCTCTGCCTACTTCTCCTTGCATCCTGTGTTGCCCTGCGTACCTACCTTTAACATTGGGTACGCAGGGAAGTGCGTGGTATGCAGATGCCTCTGCATGCGCCGTTTTGACGCACCGAACGCAACTTGTTGCATTTTGTTGCGGTCGGAGCAGCGTCAAAACGGCGCATGCGGAGGCATCTGCATACCACGCACTTCCCTGCGTACCCAATGTTAAAGATTTGTATGCAGGGCAACGCAGGATGCAAGGAGAAGTAGGCGGAGCATAGGCGGGGTTTCAGGGAGGAAGAAGGGAGGAAGTACGCTGCCATCCGCAGCCCTCCCATACGCAAGTCTGAAACCAGCCTTATGGATTCCAAATGACGTTTTGAAATAACTAGAGAAATAATGCACAGCAAAAGCTGAATCAGGATGTGCAGCTAGACGAATGTAGGAGGGTGGATAAGGGAGGTACAGCTGGCACTGTATATGTAGGATCTTGGCATCGGAGCAGGAGTGTCGATTTGCTTATTCTCCTGTGCTGCACTGATCAAAAATTATGATATGGTCAAAATACTCACTAGCCTAATAATTGTACACACAGTTTATTTTGGATTAGCAGTAAAAGTGATATTGGAGTATAGCAAACGGTTTGGATGCATAATTGAGATTAGTGTTCTTTTCTTTGTTTTTTATTGTGACTAGTGATGAGCGAGTATACTCGTTGCACGGGTTTTCCGAGCATGCTCGGGTGGTCTCCGAGTATTTGTTAGTGCTCGAAAATATAGTTTTTGTAGACTCAGCTGCATAATTTACGGCTGCTAAACAGCTTGAATATATGTGGGGATTCCCTAGCAACCAGGCATTCCTCACATGTACTCAGCCTGGCTAGCAGCCGTAAATCATGCAGCTGAGTCTACAAAAACTAAATCTAAAACTAACAAATACTTATAGAACACCCGAGAGTGCTCTGGAAAACCTGAGCAACGAGTATACTCGCTCATCACTAATTGTGACTCATTAGGAGGATCAGCTGTTTGATTTTATTTTATTTTCCACAATGAAATCAATAATAAATAATGTCTGCTTCTCTTGCAGTCATGTTACTGAAGCCACATCTTGGACTCACCCCATAATTAGTGCACTGAGCCGGAACAGTCCAGAGGATGATACTGAGGATAGCCCTCGAGATTTATTGGAGTTGACAAATTGTTAAATTGTCTCTTCTGATCTTTACTACTTGGTTAACCAGCTACTTTCATTCCTGAAACCAAGGACCAAGCCAGATCGACATTTTGTCTATAGATACTAATACTTTAGGGCGACATCAGCTATTGTTGCTGGAATTAGTAAGAATTGCATATTGACCACTTAAAGGGGTATCCTCAAGTTTGGAAGTTATCCAATTGATAGGGGATAAATTCCTCATCGCTGAGAGTACAACTGATGTGACCCCCACTGATCCTGAAAATGGTGCTCTGAATGGAGCGGACGTCCATCATGCACACTGGTGCTCCATTCATTCTTAATGGGGCCACCAGAAATGGCCAAGTGCAGAGCTTTCCTGGTCTGCAACACTCCCATTATGATTGATTGGAGAGGCAGTGCTCATGATCAGCCACTGCTCCATTCATAAGGGGCTCTTCAGAGCTACAGTTCTCAGAATCGGTTAGGATCCCATCAGCGGTCGTACCCCCAGCAATCGGGAAATTTTCCCCTATCCAAAGTATAAGGGATCACTTACAAACTTGAGAAATAGCCCTTGAAGGTTTGCAACTATTTTAGGAGTAAATTCTAACTTAATGTGACAAAGTAGGCATGGTATAGTATTGGAGGACTATACAGTGGTTGCATAGCTTTATTTTTACCCCTCCTGTTGATGACTTCTGCCTGATTTTTCAGTATATTTTGTATCATTTGTTTTTTAATAAACAGAATGTTATTAAAAATAAAACTGTTAATATATGTTAGTTTTATAAATGGGGCATTGTAAAGTACCACTCCGGCGGTGAAATTTAAAAAATGAGTGGTATCACTAATGTAAGTTTCCTGCCCATAGTAATCTACTTACCAGCCAGCGTCTTCTACTGTAGTTGGTGTCGCTTTGGCCATCTTCTGCAGGTATGGACTTGCCGGATACCTCCAGTGCTTTCTGGACGTGCCGGAGGTTCCTTCTCAATGTAAGTCTATGAGAGTCAGAACGAGAAAAGTACCAGGTTCCCATATACTTAGCCTGAGAGCTTGTGACCATTACCTCTGACCTCCAGTCTATCAGGAGCTGCGGTCTCAAGATGGCTGAGTAGCACTGGGAAGAGCAGATGACAACGACTGGTAAGTATTTTACTAGGGGCTGGGAACATGCATAGTGATACCACCCCAGTGGTGAAATAAAAAAAACAAATTTCCCCCGATTATGTATAGGCTGAAGAAGGCATGCTGACCATCTTGGCAATTCTTTTTTATCTTGTATGTAGAGGAGCTGCGGAGACACCATCACGTGTTTCTCAACGCAGGCAGTGAATAGCCAGGCCTTTCCCCGGGAAGGAACAACCAAGGGAAGGGCAGCATCCAATAAAGGAAAACCACCTATGCCAAGCATGGTATCCATCCACAGACAGCTGTTTTGGGGTTTTTGCCCCTCATCAGTGTGGAGTAGGAAACTGGCTATCAGGAGCAGTGCCTAGTAGAAAATCTATAAAGGCACGGATGATTGACCTCGTGGAGACCAAAACATCCAACACCGCGGAGACACCATCACGTGTTTCTCAACGCAGTGATCCAGAACACTGCCACCAAGTATGCAAGGGAAGGGCAGCTTGGTTGTTCCTTCCCGGGGAAAGGCCTGGCTATTCACTGCCTGCGTTGAGAAACACGTGATGGTGTCTCTGCAGCTCCTCTACATGCATTTGCATATTTGGGGGTGGTGTTCTGGATCACTGCGTTGAGAAACACGTGATGGTGTCTCCGCGGTGTTGGATGTTTTGGTCTCCACGAGGTCAATCATACGTGCTTTTTTATCTTGTGTTAGACATTTCTATTAACTGAAATTGTACCCACAAGGGTTTATATCGTTTTGTAAAATGCTTGCCGCTCCTTGTTCTGGAACTTAAATCAAATCGTTAAACTAGAGAGACAAAAAAGCACAAATGGTGTGTTATTTGATAATGAAGCGGTATGAAATGTTATAGGTACGCCCACCTGATGGGGTACTGACAGTCACATCTCCTATAGAAGCATGTAAAGGCTGCAGCAGGACCACCAATGAGATACAATGCAAAAAAATGGGGAATATGATGGTTAATATTCTGCACTGTTTGAAGTTTAAAAGGTACGATCACACACAAAGGTGAAGCATGAATGCGGGTTATAATGTCAACGCGTCCAAGGTTTTCAATCCTCTTCATCAGGACAAAAACCACAATGTGGTTTGGTCCTGATGAAGAGGTTTAAAACCTTGAAACGTGTTGACATAATAAACCACATTCATGGTTCACCAGGGTCAGAGTGTGGTGTCTAGGGCCCACCAGTGGAATTGGCTCAAGGGGCCCACACTATAGCTACCATAAATGGTTTTGTTGTTTATTAGTAACATAGTTACTATGTTGTAGTTATTGTAGTTGATAACGGTGGGAGGTGGATGCAGTTGGGGAGCACAAAGATCTAAAGAGTAGAGGAATTTGTGTACCCCACTGCTAGCTGAAACCAAGGTAACTGAAAAAATTGACATGGACAAGATCATGTTGATATATCAATATCAGGCTGCATTTCGATTTCAGTTATTATTAATTTCCCAACCTTATTTTACAGCTGAAGATAGAAGCTCTGCACTAGGTAGGCGTATGGGGGACATTTGTCAAAATTATGTAAAGGAAACAGGCTTAGTTTCCCATAGCAACCAACCAGATCCTAGTTTTCATTTTTAGAGCTCTTTTGGAAAATGAAAGGTGGAATCTGGTCGGTTGTTATGGCCATCTAAATCAGTTTACCTGCACATTAGTTTTGATAAATCTTTACCATGGTCTCTAAGCACTGCCATTAAAGGTGCCTTCACACTGAGCAATATTGCAACGAGAACGACAACGATCTATGACGTTGCAGCGTCCTGGATAACGATATCGTTGTGTTTGACACGCAGCAGCGATCCGGATCCCGCTGTGACATCGCTAGTCGTTGCCGAAAGTTCAGAACTTTATTTGGTCGTTAGATCAGCCTGAATCGTTGTGTTTGACATGAAAAGCAACGACGTCAGCAACGATGAAAGGGGCCGTCGCAGCGTCTTGTTGTGGCCAGGTAGGCGTTATGCATTACAAAAGTAGACGCCTTTAAATTTAGCAATGTCGCTCGTAGATAGATACGCAATTATTTCGAAGATCCCAATATATTACTAATTACAAAAGGAGACGCCATCTGTCATAATGGCCTGGGAGATGGTGTGAACATTATTATAGTAATGTAATTATCACCATACTCCCAAATGCATTCCAAAGACAAAAGGTGATGCCTACATCACATTATTACATTGAAAAAGGCACCCCTTTACATTACATTACAAAAGGTGACGCCAACTGTCACGACAGCCTAGGAGGTAGGTGTGAACTTTACGTAAGGGCGTATTTACAATGCATCACTATTACAAAAGAAGACCCCTTTAAATCACATTATTACATTACAAAAGGTGACGCCATAACGTTATATATTTCAAATGGCTTTGTTGTTACGTCTCACTGAGAATGCTGATAGGTCACATCGGGGTCATGTGTACCTGCGTTCCGAAATATAAACCGCGACTTTACAACTTTTCAATCACTTGTGCGTACTCTGCCATCCACGAGCATCTCGTGTGCGTCTTGGTTCGAAATCCATCGTGTTCCTTCTCCATCAACTCGTGGGCGTCTTGGCTGTAACTTTTGAGCGACCTGTTTGTAGATCTTCAACTCTGCAGCGTTCTCAATTAGTACATCTACGGTGAGTATATCCTTGTGCTGTATTCATTTGCCATGCAGCAATACTAATTTATGTGTATAGAAATAGATGTATACTACATCTCAGCAGTGATTTTTTTAGAGCTTTCACGTTTATAACCAAAGACGCTTTAGCGTCGTAGTATTTCCCTTTTAAGTGGTAATGCAAACGATTTTGTAGTATGGTGTGTTTCACCAACATGAAATTGGCCATTGACAAAATAGCAACCAATAGAATGTACAAATTTTTCAACTCTCAAAATGGATAAAAATAGCCCTCATCCCATCCCCAAATGGTGGCTATGAGGAAACACACAAACGGCCCCCATCCCATCCCCTAAATGGTGGAAATAGTCCCACGGACCATCCCATACAAAAAATGACTGATAACAATAGGAACGGCATACGGCTCATCAAACTTTTATTTTTTGCTGTTTCTTAACTTTTATTTTTTTATTTTTTAAAGATGTCTACAAATGAGCAGGACTTTGTTCGGGCACTCATAGAGATGTACCGCTCCCTGCCCTGTTTGTGGAAGATAAAATCTAAGGATTATAGCAACCGTTACATGAAGAGAGAAGCGTATGAGAAGCTGGTGGCCGTCTACAGGGAGTATCATCCCACAGAGACCGTGGATGAAAACATTGTGAGGAAAAAGATCCAGGCTCTCCGCACAGTTTTCAAAAAAGAGGTCAACAAAGTGGAAAATTCTAAGAAGTCTGGGGCCGGAACTGAGGAAGTCTATGTGCCCAGGCTGTGGTATTACGACCTGATGGCATTCACTAGAGACCAAGAAATCCCTCGCCCGTGCCAGACTGTGACTAGCCTTTGTGAGCCATCGCCCGAAGATATCCTGCCTGAGTCTCCTGACGACCATGTAAGTAGCCCCAAGCTTCCCTTCTTGTAGCATGCCGTGTGTCTTGTATGTTTATGAGACTGCATGGCTTCCTAGTAATAGTGAGTCACGTTGTTCATGTTTAATCCCCCTGATGATAACAGCTGCCACTTCCTGTGTCCGTAATTAACATTGTGTCTTCCGCACATTCGTACAGTATTGCCGGCCAATGTAGTTCTGCACAGCTCTTTAACCCCTTTGTTTTTTAACCCAGGTAACTGTTCCTCATAGGTTCCAATGGGCATAGAGGTGTTTGGGGAGGTGTGGGCTCTCTAGGGATGTGTGGCAGAGTCGTTTGTATGTTATTTATTTTAAATTTTTGTTTTTCATGTAATTGCAGGTGCCTCTGCAACAGCGGGAAACAACGGAAGCGAACAATGTCCAGTCCCCTCAGTCCTCCAGTAGCCCGTCTGTCGAGGAGCAGACATGTCCACTGCGCCCATCTAGAAAAAGAAAATCAACAGCAGCCACACCTGTGGATCTCCTGGCAGTGGCCAACAGCATCTTGTCGAAGCACGTCACAACCAAACTCTCCCCATTCGCATCCTTGGTTGAGGAACGTTTAAACAGACTGGATGATACCCAAAGATCTCACGCGGAGAGAATAATGTTTGACGTTATGAACGCGGCAGCCGCAGGAAAACTATGCGACACATCAACATTGAGCATTGACGTCCGTCAGCCCAGTGCCCATTTTTATTGGGGACACCAACAGGAGCCCATGCACAGCACTCCTGTCCGCAGACCTGGGCCACATAATTCTCAGTTCCGGACACCACCTGCACCCCCTTCTTTTGGTGACTTATCACAAGGACCTCCTATAGCCACGCACCACTACAGTGAGATGGACACTTACTACCAAAATTTGTAGTGTTGTAGTTTAAATAAATGAGACTTGTGTTTTAGATGCTCCACAAGTAATCCCCTATGCCTTCTCCCCTGCAGGCATCCTCCTGGCACCCGGTCATTAATCCCCTATGCCTCATCAACATTAAAAAAGTATTGAAATAACAAATAATAAAATTTTTAATACAAATAATAAAATTTTTGGTTTCTTAAATTTGTGTATGTACTACGTGTCTCTTTGGCTTGGCAATAAATGACGCCGCTGGTCAATATACTACGTTGCTGGGCAATATGCGACGGGGACATGCGAATGCTAGAATACCCAATACATTACCGTCACACATAACTATATTGTTAACGATATCGTTGCTTTTTGTGACGTAGCAACGATATCGTTAACTAAATTGTTGTGTGACGGTAATGTATGCTGGGAGATCATTGGTCGCTGGGGAAAGTACAGCACTTTTTGTGGTTGCTGAATCTCCCGCTGACATCGCTGAAACGGCGTTACACACAGCATGTGTAACGCCGATTCAGCGATGTCGTCACAAGAAACAAGGGAAACATTGGGTTAATAAGTGCAGGGCCACTCTTAGTAACGTGATGTTTACCATGGTTACCGTTGTCAATGTTTAAAAAACAAACAGTACATACATTCCCGCTGTATGGTCAAGTCCCTCGCCTTCGGCTTCCCGCACTGACTGGTGAGCGCCGTCCGGTAGTAAAGCACAGCGTTGACATCACCGTTGTACTTTACGCCCGGCGCTGAGTCAGTGCTGGAAGCTGAAGGCGAGGGACATGACTATACAGCGTGAATGTAAGTATGTATTGTAATTTTTTTTTAACATTTACAACGGTAACCAGGGTAAACATCGGGTTAATAATCGCGGCCCTGCACTTAGTAACCCGATGTTTACCCTGGTTACCCGTGGACTTCTGGATCGGTGCTCGCTGGAGAGCTGTCTGTGTGACAGCTCTCCAGCGACCAAACAGCGATCCACATCATTGTCGGTATCGCTGCAGAGTCGATGAGTGTGAAGGTACCTTTAGAATATGGTGAACATCTACTAATATATATATACACACACACATCAGGAAATCACTAGTGCATAGGATGCTGAAGACTCACAGGTTTCATATGATTGATACAGAAGTAGAGTATGTTCATAGATATATATGTTTATTGGTATGTATTGGTATGTATGTAAAATAATAAGAAATAACAAATAGATATATCGTTATGTTCACATTTATTACAGAAAAAGGAGTATCATGGGTCATCCAAAAATTGTTAAAAATGAGCACTTTTACACAAGAGCACTTGAACCCCCCAACAATATCATCCATAATACATGGTATAAGTTATGCCAACAGTTACGTTACAGCTGTTGATACTGCCATGGGACAGCCCCTGGCCCATTGAAAAAGTCAGAGTATTTGTCCCTGCTATTAGTTGCATCATCGCAGTACCTTCCAGAACCCAGACTTTCCAAACCACAAACCCTGTGCGCGTCTAGACGCCATTCGCCCTGGGTTACATCTCCGTTACCCTGGTCCACAGAGTCTACATACTGTGTAGGGCTGTATGCAGTGGCATCACGGCGACGTAGAAAGTTGTGGAGGACACAACAAGCAAGCACCACAGAGTCAATAGACGTTAGTTTCATGTTTAGTGCTGTGTGGAAAACCCGAAATCGGTTTGCCATAATTCCGAATGCATTTTCAACAACGCGTCTAGCTCTTGAAAGTCTGTAATTAAAGATTCGTCGTTCCGGTGTCAGAGTCTTCTGGGAGAAGGGCTTCAAAAGGTTCGGATGCAGTGGGAAAGCCTCATCTCCGACAAAGACAAAGTTCATGTTTTCTGTTGTGTCACTGTTGGGCGGCAAGGCAAGTTTATTATTTTTCAAGCGTTCCCCAAAATCTGTGTGCTCCAAAACTCCTCCATCGGATACTCTCCCGTTAATCCCAACAGACACACTTATGAAATCATAGTTAGCATTTACGAGGGCCATGAGAATTATGCTGAAATATCCCTTATAGTTATAATAAAAGGAGCCAGAGTGTGGTGGTTGGGTGATGCGTACATGCTTGCCATCCAAGGCCCCACCGCAATTCGGGAACTGCCATTGCTCCTCAAATCCCCTAGAAATCTCTTTCCAGTCATCCGGGGTCTGTGGGAAAGGCATGTAACTGCGGTGTAAAACTGAGACAATAGCTTTGCATGTCTCTGGGATGATGACGCTGAGTAGGGATCGGGATATAGCTGCGCTGTAATGCAAGTCTTGCATAGACCTGCCAGTCGCCAGGAAACGCAGCGTGACAGCCAGCCTCTCATCCACAGGGACAGCTGCTCTCATCTGTGTATTTTGCCGCCTGATATAAGGTTCTACAGCTGCAAGTAGGACATTAAATGAGTCCTCCGACATTCTCAGGTAGTTACGAAAATCATGCGGGTTGTTATCCTGCAGTTCCCTTATAAGGCCCATATGGGACAATTGATTCCTCTTCTGCAGCCACTGTTTGGTCCACATGCGGCGCTGACGCTTTACACGATTGTTTCGCGCTTGAACCTCCAGCTGGTTGTGAGCTTCTACCAATAACGCGGCCGCAACAATCACAGGTACATCCGAATGAGACATGGCAACCTGAGAAAGGAAAAAAGAAAAAAAAAAATTACTACATATAATTTTCAAAACTTACACAAGACATCCAATACTGTAATGCATTCTCCGTTGCGTCACCGATGCTGCACCATTTGACAAAAATGTTAACATAGGATGTAAGGTACTATATATATATAAATATATATATATATAAATATATATATATATATATATATATATATATATATATATATATATATATATACACATACATACACACACATACATATATACATACACAGAGATATACATGGCTAATTGTAAGCAACGTTAACACAACAGCATATAACACAACAGCCATACCCCATAGATACCCTCCATTAAATGTACCATCCACTGAAACAAACAGGACGATGAGCGCTGCTGATTTATAACGGGAACGCCAAATAGTGACTTCTGGAGCCGACGTCACACCCGCGACGGTGTGCATAAATGGAGACGCTATAGCGTTGCGAATTGCGCGCCAGAACGGTAGAATCAAGGACCTCCTCTGGGCGTGGCTGGGTGGTGCCATACAGCGTCTCTCTTGCTAAAATGGCGGCGAGACAGCGATGTCCTCCTTTGGGGCAGACAGAGGTCCGTTTTTTTGTAAAAAAAATGGATGCCATGGACTATGAGGGCCGGGAGAGTCGCCCAGCACACCCAAATCTACATAAGAATGAGGTGTTGCGCCACATTGCCCAGAAGATGGAGCGGAGGTTCGGCATCCGGCGCAGTGCGCTGCAG
Source organism: Ranitomeya imitator (assembly GCF_032444005.1). Taxonomy (NCBI): domain Eukaryota; kingdom Metazoa; phylum Chordata; class Amphibia; order Anura; family Dendrobatidae; genus Ranitomeya; species Ranitomeya imitator. The sequence goes on from NC_091283.1 coordinate 623,224,101, forward strand.
CTACGCAAAAAGTGGGCCGACCTCCGGTACAAACAGCCACTTTATCTGGCAACGTTGCGGGCAGAGACCAGGCAAGGCAAGTAACAGTATAGTGTAATTGGGAGACACACAGTATCGGGAGGGGGGAATAGGGACACTCGCACTGCCGTGTGGCGCTTCCCACCTTCTATATATGTACCTCGATTTGGGGAGTTAAATTTAAATTTTATTCCTTTATGCCACTGGCCTAGGTTTGTTATTTGTGGGGGTGTCGGAAGCTCTGTACTTTGGTGTGTAAACATTGTGTTTCTTTATTTTTTGTGTATAGAGAGACAACGCCAGCAGAGGACTACAGCGGCCAGCAGCGTACGCCCACAGCCAGGGCCGTCACGTAAGTTACCCCTCATGTCTGGCAATTGCGATGGCGCCTACTTAATTTTTTATTTAAGTCGACAGCTCTGTACTTCTGGTGTCTAAACCTTGCGTGTCTTTTTTTGGGGTGTAGAGAGACGCCGCCGGCAGAGGACAGCACCCACTGCAGCCAGCAGTACAGCGGCTAGCAGCGGAAGCCCACACCCAGTGTCGTCACGTAAGTTAACCACCCTTTTTTAGAATTTAATGACGCCATACGGGCCATTAGTAGGGAGGTTAAATATTGTGTACATTACAGGTGCAGTAACCCCACCGCAGGCCACAACCCCGCCCTTTCGCCACCCATCTTCCTCCCCCGGGTCTGCGTCATTCTCTCCAGCGACAAGCATTCGTAAGTGACAAAACCAGCGAGCGCTTCACCACAGTCAGTTCAATTGTTAACCAGATATGTATTTGCTTCCTTTCAGCAGCAGGAGCTGTGGCCCGAGCCAGGGGATGGGTGGTCAGCAGCTCTGCGGATGAGCAACAGGCGTCCCTTTTCCGTAAGTATTGAGAAAGTGGGAGGGGGTTATCGGTGGGATGTCACATTTGACAACGACTAAACGGACCCTAAAACATTGAACCTAAAAAAAGCCCTCTGGGGCAGTAGAAAATTGAGTGTGTAGTTACAAGTACCATTTTACAATAAACGAATTACTAACGATCATTACCAGCTATAAGTCACTGTGTGGTAGCTGGGTCGCTGTCACACAGAACGATTGCGTTAACAATATCGTTGCAACTTCACAGAAATCAAAGATATCGTTACAAAAATCGTTATTTTTGACGGTACGGTAAAATTGCTGGTTATGTAAACACATGCCACCGTTGCAGCTTTATCACTGTCCATTCTCCAACCTCTTCTATCACAGAACCGGACACCGTGAGAGAGCTGCTGGCCAAGCAAGACCGCCTGGAGCGGACAGCAGCGCTCATGCTGCAACAAGTACAGCAACATGGCCGCACGCTGCGACACCTCTTGAGGCGTGGGAGGTTCTGATTTTTTTTTTTTTCTTTCATTGTTTGGGATATTGTTCTGTTCCTTGTTATTTTTCAGTTAACAACATAAAAAAAGTTTGATTTGACACAATTATGTTTGGTTTATTGTGTCTATAGCCACCGGCAACACACCGTGCGCCAAGAAACGTCGCCACACACACTTTTTGGCCCACATAATATCTCCAGTAGTTAAAAATGAAAAGACTGCAGCTTGGTGTGTCTGTAGTATACAGATATGAGGTGGGCCAAAAATATTACATGCATCTCCATAATCACACAAATTGAGGGGACAATGGTTGTCACACACGGTACATATCTATGCTCACCTGCCAGGTGTCAGAAATAGTGAATTCAGGAGCCTGTATATGTTTATCATGAATTCATTTTTCTGACACCGTACTTGATGAATATAGATAGCGTGACAGTGATTGTCTCTTGATCAAAAAAAAATAAGGTCAGTTTGTGAAAAAAAAAAATTTAGTTTACCAGTTGTGAGCTGTTTTTATTTACTTGCGGAGCAGGCCAGGGACAGCTAAGCCAAGGTAGACACAAAAGAGTTGGTTGGCCTTACCATATAGTTTGCGCAAAAAATGCTACACAGCGCCAAATAGTTTGCAAACTGCATCCGAAAGTGCCTCCATCTTGTGTGTCCGCTTACCAGATGCACAAGATAGCTGCCAGATATGTTTTATACATTACTATACCATATACTTTAGATAAGCATTGCGTCTAGCATTACTACACAGCCATTACTATACAAAAAAAAAAAAATTGAACATACCGTTTATGAGCAATAAAAGAACCGATGAAGACGCCGGCAGTGGAGTACGGCGTTCCGAACAGAACGTTCACGGTAGAAGAGGATCGTAGCTGGAGAAGGATCGTTCCGGACAGGACGCTAGAAATGCAGGGAAAAACAGGCATACGCAGCTCTCGAACAATGTGAATCAATCGCTGTAGAGTCGCGGTTTATATTCTGAGACGCCGGGACGTCACATCCTGGGTGACACCTATCTGGGTGTCACCCACCTGGGTGACACCTATCTGACTACGCTGCCAATTCATCGGATCGTTAACCACTGCTGTTTGACGTGAAGCAAGCAACCAGCGACAACGATCCGTGAGTCGCTGTTACGTCACTGTATCGCTCCGGCATCGTTCGAACGTTGGTGTGTTTGACGTCTCTACAGCGATCTAAACAGCGACGCTCCAGCGATCGCCTTTTGGTCGTATCGTTGTCTATATCGCTGCAGCGTCGCTCAGTGTGAAGGTACCTTAAGGCTTTGTGTGTATATTGGTGTCTTCTGAATGAACTCTTCCTCAGACACAGCCTCACAACTTTGAAAGGTAGAAGATGTGTTAAACTAATAAAAGCAGTAAGGAGCAGCTAAATCCCTTGCTGTGACGTGCTCCCTGTTGCCATGAGGCCAATCTATACAGTTGACTGCTGTGGCTGATCGGTGGCCTCGGGTATGTGCAGGATTTATCAGGGGACCACTGCTTCTCTTATTATTTTAGCACATAAGCCCACTTTTCCCTGACATGTATGCTGCAGTAGTTGGAAAACCTCTTTAGTGCCTTTCTATTTAGTAGGTGGCTCGCTTTAATGGTAATCTGTTATCAGTTTCATGTTGTTACAACTAGAGGCATTATAAATTAGTGACAAATCCCCATAGAAATCAATCTGGAACCATTTTAAATTTAATGTGATTTAAAGGGTTTTTAAAGGCTAAAAAAGATCACACCATTTTAAAGACATAAATGAAGCATTAGCCACCATTGCCTAACCCCTGCTGCTCCTGTTGCAACACTTGGAAATACCACAGAAAAGTGCACTCAGCCAATCACTGGCTGCAGCAGTCACCCCCCTCAGCCTCTGATTTTTTTTTATATATAATGTAAGGACAGGGATGTTAAACATATTTGTAATATACTTCATTAGAAAAATAAGCTTCTCTGTACTAGAAATTGGGTATAAGGAGTATGTTTACCAAATCCCTGAGTTTTCACTCTGCGTGTAACATGCAGAGGCTTGGAGTTTCCTCTTGTCACTAAAGCAGTCCATGTCTATGTTGACTACCTGTGTCCTATCACTGCCCATCACCCTGTCTATATGACTGCATACACACAGGCACTTTCCTGTCACTGCCTGACATAGCAAATATTAAGATCTCTGAAACTACTAGTGAGGGGGCATTCATCCCCCTCCATCCTCCTCTCTCTTTTGAAGTAGGACAAGAGCTTGTAATATAAGCTACCTTGAAATTGACTGGTACAATAGGCATAAAGAAGTAGGAAATTAGGTATACATGGGATGTGCCAACCTTAAATAACAGGCAGGCACCTCCTTTTTGAAGTAAAGGACCCCTGGAGTGCCAATGAGGATGTTTGTGTTTAGACAGAGTTTTTTGGATTGGACAGGTAATTAAGACAGGAAAGGTCTTTTTAGAGGGTTGTATAACAAAAGGGTACAAATGTTTACACATAGATAGAAAAGGCGAAGAGGCTTTTGTCTCCCACAGGGGAAATGTATCTACAATAGCCAACCCTGCTCCAGGGTCCAGATAGAAATATTGGAATGTGTATAGATTCGATACATGCATTTCCGACTTCAGGGCTAATCGAGGAAGAATATGCATGTTTTCTCTTTAACTTTAACATCTGCCTATAAGACCCAAATCAATAGTGGCCAGATAACCGATGCCAACCATGTCATGTTTACTATCTTTGGAAATGTAAAATCCCTATAAAAAATATGGCAGAGATATTGAACTTCTCCGATTGTCAAGAGAAAAGATATTGCATAAGTTGGGAATTTTCACAAAATCCTGACGCACTGAGAGCATCGCACAACATGGCCTTTCTAGAGAGATACACATTGGTAACTGAGATTCATGCATACACCAAACACCAAGATCACTGTGGCTGAGCTCCATAGATGCAGTAGGGAGATGGGACAAAGTTCCACAAGGTCAACTATCACTGCAGCCCTCTACCAGTCTGGCCTTTATGGCAGAGTGGTCCGACGGAAGCCTCTCCTCAGTGCAAGACATATGAAAGCCCCCATAGAGTTTACTAATAAACATATAAAGAACTCCCAGACTATGAGAAATAAGATTCTCTGGACTGAGGAGACGATGATAGACCTTTTTGGTGATAATTCTAAGCGGTATGTGTGGACAAAACTAGACCCTGCTAATCACCTGCTCAATACAATACCAACAGAGAAACGTGGTGGCAACATAATGCTATGGGGGTGTTTTTCAGCTGCAGGGACAGGATGACTGGTTGCAATTGAAGGAAACATGAATGCAGCCAAGTACACAGATATCCTGGATGAAAACCTCTTTCAAAGTGCTCTGGACCTCTGGAAAATAATATCTTTATCAATTAATAGCAGCGATACAAGATAAATAAAATCAATAGATAAGCAAATAGTGTGCGAAACAGGACAGTCTATATTCAATAATTAAAAGGAAAAAATAAACCCTTAAGCACAATTAGTATAATGATCACTCATATATCTGTGCAAGGTAATTAGTCCCCAGAATCGGGGTAAATAGTTCCCTGAAAAACATTTTTTATATAAAAGAAACAAAATGCAAAATAGAAAAATCAACCACAAAACAATGTGCAATGATGCAAAGAAGTATAAAGTGCTTTAGTGCAAAAGAAGTAAACTAGGGAAAGGGTCCACTCATGCATATAGGGACCTCCCTTAAATACTAAATAGTGCTACACCAAAGCAAAGTGCTAATTGCATATAGTGTAAAATCCAGGGACACTATTAATAATCATTACCTTAGGGCACCTCATTGTCCTGGATACGTGCACACACCCGACACGCGTTTCGGAAATAAATTTCGTCGGGAAGGAATTTATTTGCGAAACGCTCCATTGCATGGCATCTTAGACATTCTGAGGAGTTAGACCATCCCATCTAATATATAATTGCCTAGAATACTACTTCCTGCAATTTGTGCCAACTTCCGTGGCTTTGTCCGGAGCTAATGTCCGGAGCTAATGTCCGGAGATTAATTGCCTAGAATACTACTTCCTGCAATTTGTGCCAACTTCCGTGGCTTTGTCCGGAGCTAATGTCCGGAGCTAATGTCCGGAGCTAATGTGCGGAGATAATGTCCGGAGCTAATGTCCGGAGCTAATGTCCGGAGCTAATGTCCGGAGCTAATGTCCGGAGATAAGTGACGTCAACAGTGTCCAGTGTCTGATTGGTTCCCGCCTGCTGCGAGCGACCAATCAGAAACGTGCCGTACTGTGACACACTCCGCCCGCCATTTTGGTGTGATTTTTGAATTTTTACCTCACAGCAAGTTTCTACTGCGTGGAGGCGGGCCCAGTGACGTTGCTCTGCAAGCTCCTGCCGAATTTCGTCAAAAAAATGATAATACCATTTACCAAAACTATATATATTTAGTTGTGAAGTGGTTCAGTGACATTTTCACACCAATTTTGAACTTTTGTTTGGTGTTTTCTCCATATACTGCCTATTATTTTTGTTCTTTCTTACTATTATTTATTAATTGTATTATTCTTACATTTGAATAAATAAAGTATATATGGATTCTAGACTCCCGATTCTTTAGAATCGGGCTGCCATCTAGTTTTAAATAACCGTATTGGGGTTAGATATACTTGATGTAAGATATACATTTGGATCATTTTGAATTAGGGAATCAATCTAGTAAACTCTTAGTATTTATGGTACGATGACACAAAACATCTAATACTATACTTAAAATCTGTAAATTAGATGGTACAATTGTGACATCCACAGATGATATCCTCCAATGCTTCCATGATTATTATAAAGAATTATATAGATCCAAAGGGGATTTTGATAATTCAAGCTGCCTAGATTACTTCTTAGATATTGAATTTCCTACACTAAGCCCTACTCAACAAGCTTTTCTGGTTGCAGACTTTACTTTGGAAGAGATTAACCTGGCTATAGCAGATATGGCCTTGAAAGGCACCAGGCCCAGATGGGTTCCCCATAGAAATGTACAGAAAATATCGAGACATTTTAGCGCCGAGTCTTTTGATGGTATTCCAGGGTATTTGGAAGAGGGGTTCTCTACCAGACTCCTACTATGAAGATAATATCATAGTGTTAAAAAAAGAAGGAAAAGACCCCCTGGATTGTGGGTCATATTGCCCTATTTCATTAGTTAATGTTGATTATAAAATTTTTACTAAAATTGTAGCTACTACACTGTGTGCAGAATTATTAGGCAAGTTATATTTTAGAGGATTATTTTTATTATTGATCAACAACTATGTTCTCAATCAACCCAAAAGACTCATAAATATCAAAGCTTAATATTTTTAGAAGTTGGAGTGTTTTTTTTTAGATTTGGCTATCTTAGGAGGATATCTGTTTGTGCAGGTAACTATTACTGTGCAGAATTATTAGGCAACTTAATAAAAACCAAATATATTCCCATCTCACTTGTTTATTTTCACCAGGTAAACCAATACAACTTTAGAAAATTTAGAAATAAACAATTCTGACATGCAAAAACAAAACCCAAAAACATTAGTGACCAATATAGCCACCTTTCCTTATGATGACATTCAACTGCCTTCCATCCATAGATTCTGTCAGTTGCTTGATCTGTTTACGATCAACATTGCGTGCAGCAGCCACCACAGCCTCCCAGACACTGTTCCGAGAGGTGTACTGTTTTCCCTCCCTGTAGATCTCACATTTTATGAGGGACCACAGGTTCTCTATGGGGTTCAGATAAAGTGAACAACGCGCTATGTCATTATTTTTTCTTTGAGACTTTACCGGCCAGCCACGCTGTGGAGTAGTTGGAGGCATGTGATGGAGCATTGTCCTGCATGAAAATCATGTTTTTCTTGAACGATACCGACTTCTTCCTGTACCACTGCTTGAAGAAGTTAGCAAACCTATAACATAATGCACAACTCATAGAAATATAGTAAACATAACTTTATTAATCATACAAGTAATCACAAGACATAAGTAAAAGGGAAAAGCAAAAAAAGTGGAAAGAAGTACGGGATAGCACAGGGACCACAATAACGTATATTATATAATCAAAATAATTAGTAAAAATTATCTACATAGATACAAGAAATAATAATAACAACATTGGTATCCACGGAATGTAAAAGTGGGAATTATAGTCTGTAACGGGGGTATTAATTATCAAAAACCACATAGATAATGGTAATGCCACAGGGTATATTTTTCCAAAGATTTAGGTAATACCAGAGTATATGGACAAAAATATAAGTAAAAGACCATAGGTAAAAAACCATATATAAGTCATAAGCTATGTGCACACATTATTATAGCAGCAAAATGCAAATTATTTAACTAGCAGCATAGCATAGATATTGCACATTAAGTCCATCTGGCAGTGAATAGGAAGCCCCCTGCACAGCAATATAATCTAAATAGTGGTACAATGTAAACACTATTACAATAGCACAAGTGTGCTCTAAATAAGTCTAAAGCCCGTACATCAGACAAAGACCTAATTGTATAAGCAGTGGAATACTCAACTGTCTAAGTGGTCCTGTGGTGACCCGCACCCGCACGACGCGCGCGTTTCGCTTGAGCTTTGACGAGGGAATGAATAGAAGACCAGAGAACTGCTATTTAACTAACAATAGACCAATCGGTGGAAGCGTGAGTAATGAGTGAGCCGAAAACAGCTGATAGGAGGCGTGTATATTGTACCATGCATGGTATCGCCGGAGCTTAACTTCTCCCACAAGACGCGTCTCCTAGGAGCGCACCACGTGGGGGAGAAAGACAGCGGCGTGCGCTCCACGCTGGAGCGCATCCAGCGCCAGTTAATGAGAAAATGCGGCCAGCAATTATGACGTGGAAATAGTGTTGTGAGTACCCAATGTCATTATTAAGTAAGGTGCATCTAGCTAGGTGAGAACCAAAACACATAAGCGCCGCTAGAGTGCTCAAATCATATAAAATCAGTGCAGGGCAATGAGGGTGTGATGTTGCCGGGACCTATTGCCTAGCATATATGTAAATAAATAAATCAAACATATTTAGAATATATAAATACATCTAACAACCAGATAACACAATCATGATTACAATAACATATACAAGTGTAAATGACATTAATAAAGTGCAGAAACCACCGATAGCAGTTAGACAAATGCAGTACTATATAACAATACATAAAATATAAAAAATACATAAAATATATGGCGAAAGATCTAGAAAGAAAAATAAAGATAAAAAAACAAGAATTAGTAACAGACAACGTGATCAAATAGACGAATAAGGAACAAAACAAAATACATATGAAAGCACACACATATACAGTTAGGGCAAGAAATATTTGGACAGTGACACAAGTTTTGTTATTTTAGCTGTTTACAAAAACATGTTCAGAAATACAATTATATATATAATGTGGGCTGAAAGTGCACACTCCCAGCTGCAATATGATAGTTTCCACATCCAAATCGGAGAAAGGGTTTAGGAATCATAGCTCTGTAATGCATAGCGTCCTCTTTTTCAAGGGACCAAAAGTAATTGGACAATGGACTCTAAGGGCTGCAATTAACTCTGAAGGCGTCTCCCTCGTTAACCTGTAATCAATGAAGTAGTTAAAAGGTCAGGGGTGGATTCCAGGTGTGTGGTTTTGCATTTGGAAGCTGTTGCTGTGAGCAGACAACATGCGGTCAAAGGAACTCTCAATTGAGGTGAAGCAGAACATCCTGAGGCTGAAAAAAAAGAAAAAATCCATCAGAGAGATAGCAGACATGCTTTGAGTAGCAAAATCAACAGTTGGGTACATTCTGAGAAAAAAGGAATTGACTGGTGAGCTTGGGAACTCAAAAAGGCCTGGGCGTCCACGGATGACAACAGTGGTGGATGATCGCCGCATACTTAATTTGGTGAAGAAGAACCCGTTCACAACATCAACTGAAGTCCAGAACACTCTCAGTGAAGTAGGTGTATCTGTCTCTAAGTCAACAGTAAAGAGAAGACTCCATGACAGTAAATACAAAGGGTTCACATCTAGATGCAAACCATTCATCAATACCAAAAATAGACAGGCCAGAGTTAAATTTGCAGAAAAACACCTCAAGAAGCCAGCTCAGTTCTGGAAAAGTATTCTATGGACAGATGAGACAAAGATCAACCTGTACCAGAATGATGGGAAGAAAAAAGTTTGGAGAAGAAAGGGAACGGCACATGATCCAAGGCACACCACATCCTCTGTAAAACATGGTGGAGGCAACGTGATGGCATGGGCATGCATGGCTTTCAATGGCACTGGGTCACTTGTGTTTATTGATGACATAAGAGCAGACAAGAGTAGCCGGATGAATTCTGAAGTGTAGCGGGATATACTTTCAGCCCAGATTCAGCCAAATGCTGCAAAGTTGATTGGACGGCGCTTCATAGTACAGATGGACAATGACCCCAAGCATACAGCCAAAGCTACCCAGGAGTTCATGAGTGCCAAAAAGTGGAACATTCTGCAATGGCCAAGTCAATCTCCAGATCTAAACTCAATTGAGCATGCATTTCACTTGCTCAAATCCAGACTTAAGACGGAAAGACCCACAAACAAGCAAGACCTGAAGGCTGCGGCTGTAAAGGCCTGGCAAAGCATTAAGGAGGAAACCCAGCGTTTGGTGATGTCCATGGGTTCCAGACTTAAGGCAGTGATTGCCTCCAAAGGATTTGCAACAAGATATTGAAAATAAAAACATTTTGTTTGGGTTATGTTTATTTGTCCAATTACTTTTGACCTCCTAAAATGTGGAGTGTTTGTAAAGAAATGTGTACAATTCCTACATTTTCTATCAGATATTTTTGTTCAACCCTTCAAATTAAACGTTACAATCTGCACTTGAATTCTGTTGTAGAGGTTTCATTTCAAATCCAATGTGGTGGCATGCAGAGCCCAACTCGCGAAAATTGTGTCACTGTCCAAATATTTCTGGCCCTAACTGTATATATATATACATATGTGCAGAAGATTCTACACACATATATAAACACATAACCGTATGTCTGCATGCATCACTGAATGGGTAGAACAAAGGGTTGGGGAGTAGACAAAATATAAATATATAAATAAACATAAAACCATATATAACGATCAATCGTCCACCATACGTAGCAACTATGTATGAGTGCATAGATAGACATCCGTAAAAATACCCATATATACATTAGTCACTATACACTGACAAGAACACTATATTATACATATACCAGTCAGAACATCAACATTCATAAATGCACATATTTGTAAACTCCACACACATACATACATATACATATAACAAATAGTGTGGTTCAATACAGAGTTAAAAATTAAATACATCATAGATGTGTATATATACATAAAACAAATATGTATTGGACCATATATATACAAAATAATAAATATATATAACACAATACAAAGCATCCATACATATAAATACATACATATACATACAGAGAACACCCATATATATGCACTTACTGTGTCTCATGTATAACTGTCAACAACTCTCAAAAGATACACATATATAGACACAGACAAGAAAAAACCAACCATTCATCCAAAACCAGTGATGTAACATACACACCAAACAACAATCATACACATATGTATATACATCAAAAATAAGGTTGGAAAAACCAACCATATTAGAAGAAAAACAATCACACTCAAATCATGCAGGCCAAAGTTACTAAGATAAAATATATTATATAGCATATAAATCATATATACTAAAAGAGAGGGGGGAGGGGGTTGGGGGGGGAAATGGGGGGGGAAGAAAACAACCTCAGAGAAATGGGACAAAACTCATGGTCTCATTAAGACCATTAGGTGCCATAGTGTCTAGAACCGTGATCCATCTCAATTCCTTTTGGGCTAGGATCTTCTTCCAGTCACCCCCACGGTTATCAATAATCACCCTATCTATACCACTTACCTTAAAACTAGAAGGATCCGAGTTATGGTATAGTTTGTAGTGCCTGGGAATAGTTTTTAATTCCTCAATGTTGGTAGACTCTGCTGCTGCTTTGATGTCGAGGACATGTTCACGGACTCTCCTACGTAGTTCACGTGATGTCAGTCCGATATACAGCTTATTACAAGGGCACCTAGCACTATATATGACACCAAAGGTCTTACACGAGATACTATGGGTGATTTTGTAATTTTTAGAATTAGAGGAGTTCGAGAAGGTTTTTGTAGTCTCAATATTAGGGCATGCAACGCAAGAACCACATGATTTACATCCCCAAGGTGGTCACCTGGGCACCTGGGAGACCGATTATTTCAGGTATTAACAATATGTGCGAACCAGTATGTAGATTCCTTGATCACATTTTAAGACCATTTGTGGAAGAACTACCATCTTATCTTCAAGATACCTCTGACATCCTCCGCAGGATGGATGGTGTGCAGATTCACTCGGACACACTTCTTGTGGTGTGCGATGTTGAGTCTTTGTACACCTCCATCAGGCACGAGGATGGCAGGAGGGCAGTAAAATTCTTTCTGGAAACATCTAACATGGAGGCGGACATGGTCTCATTCGTCCTTGAACTACTCCAATTTGTACTCACACATAATTTTTTCTTATTTAAGGGGTCCTTCTTCCTACAGCTCCAGGGAACAGCTATGGGGGCGTCTTGTGCGCCCTCGTACGCTAATTTGTTCCTGGGGCTGTGGGAGAGGGACCTCTTTCTATCAGATTCGACATCATTTATTGATAGGGTATTGTCTTGGAGTAGATTCATAGACGATATATTTTTTCTATGGCAGGGTACTGAAAAAGACCTTAAAACCTTTATTGGAATACTGAACAATAATGAATTAAACATCAAACTGACGTATCAAGTTGGGAGACAGAATATGGAGTTTTTAGACGTCCTGTTCAATGTCGATGATCAAGGTAGGATACTAACAGATGTACATCGAAAACCGACTTCTGTGAATACGCTACTTCACGCAGATTCGTCACATCCGAAAAATCTGATAAATAGCATTCCGACTGGGCAGTTTCTCAGAATGCGGAGGATTTGCTCTGATGATACTAAATATGAAATACAAGCTAGTGATCTAAGAAAACGATTTTTGAACAGAGGATACACGGATAAGATAATACAAAGAGGTTATAGACGAGCTAAATTTACAAGGAGATCAGACTTACTGTACCAACACAAAATGCCAAAAGAGAATGACACTGTGAGATTCATTTCCACATTTAACGCCAGGAATGGCGAAATGTGGGCAGCCATGGACAAATATTGGAATCTACTGAAACTGGATGTTTCCTTATCTGGATACATTGCGTCACACCCTACAATTACCTATCGGAGGTCTCAGAATATCAAGGATATTCTTGTTAAGAGTAACTTTGAGCCTAAAACAAAGAATATTTTTGCATCAAGAGGACCACCTTGGGGATGTAAATCATGTGGTTCTTGGGTTGCATGCCCTAATATTGAGACTACAAAAACCTTCTCGAACTCCTCTAATTCTAAAAATTACAAAATCACCCATAGTATCTCGTGTAAGACCTTTGGTGTCATATATAGTGCTAGGTGCCCTTGTAATAAGCTGTATATCGGACTGACATCACATGAACTACGTAGGACAGTCCGTGAACATGTCCTCGACATCAAAGCAGCAGCAGAGTCTACCAACATTGAGGAATTAAAAACTATTCCCAGGCACTACAAACTATACCATAACTCGGATCCTTCTAGTTTTAAGGTAAGTGGTATAGATAGGGTGATTATTGATAACCGTGGGGGTGACTGGAAGAAGATCCTAGCCCAAAAGGAATTGAGATGGATCACGGTTCTAGACACTATGGCACCTAATGGTCTTAATGAGACCATGAGTTTTGTCCCATTTCTCTGAGGTTGTTTTCTTTCCCCCCATTTTCCCCCCCAACCCCCTCCCCCCTCTCTTTTAGTATATATGATTTATATGCTATATAATATATTTTATCTTAGTAACTTTGGCCTGCATGATTTGAGTGTGATTGTTTTTCTTCTAATATGGTTGGTTTTTCCAACCTTATTTTTGATGTATATACATATGTGTATGATTGTTGTTTGGTGTGTATGTTACATCACTGGTTTTGGATGAATGGTTGGTTTTTTCTTGTCTGTGTCTATATATGTGTATCTTTTGAGAGTTGTTGACAGTTATACATGAGAAACAGTAAGTGCATATATATGGGTGTTCTCTGTATGTATATGTATGTATTTATATGTATGGATGCTTTGTATTGTGTTATATATATTTATTATTTTGTATATATATGGTCCAATACATATTTGTTTTATGTATATATACACATCTATGATGTATTTAATTTTTAACTCTGTATTGAACCAGACTATTTGTTATATGTATATGTATGTATGTGTGTGGAGTTTACAGATATGTGCATTTATGAATGTTGATGTTCTGACTGGTATATGTATAATATAGTGTTCTTGTCAGTGTATAGTGACTAATGTATATATGGGTATTTTTACGGATGTCTATCTATGCACTCATACATAGTTGCTACGTATGGTGGACGATTGATCGTTATATATGGTTTTATGTTTATTTATATATTTATATTTTGTCTACTCCCCAACCCTTTGTTCTACCCATTCAGTGATGCATGCAGACATACGGTTATGTGTTTATATATGTGTGTAGAATCTTCTGCACATATGTATATATATATATGTGCAGGGGCTGGCTGGCACTTTTCAGCCTGGGGGGCAATCACAAGGCAGTGGCCCTTCAGTTGCGGTGGCCCTCCTTTTTCCTGCTTACCTCTGGCCATTGCATTAAAGCAGCAGACATAACATGCTTTAAAAACATGCTGGTACAGAGATATGGAAACAGAACTGAGCTTGCTGCATAGATATGGGAGCAGAACTGAGCTTTCTCCAGAGATAAGGGAGCAGAACAGAGCTTACTACAGAGATATGGGAGCAGAACGGAGCTTACTACAGAGATATGGGAGCAGAACGGAGCTTACTACAGACATATGGGAGCACAACAGAGCTTACTACAGACATTTGGGAGCAGAACAGAGCTTACAACAGAGATATGGGAGCAGAACGGAGCTTACTACAGAGATATGGGAGCAGAACGGAGCTTACTATGAGATATGGGAGCAGAACTGATCTTACTCCAGAGATAAGGGAGCAGAACAGAGCTTACTACAGAGATATGGGAGCAGAACTGATCTTACTACAGAGATATGGGAGCAGAACAGAGCTTACTATGAGATATGGGAGCAGAACAGAGCTTACTATGAGATATGGGAGCAGAACAGAGCTTACTACAGAGATATGGGAGCAGAACCGAGCTTACTACAGACATATGGGAGCAGAACAGAGCTTACTACAGAGATATGGGAGCAGAACGGAGCTTACTACAGAGATATGGGAGCAGAACGGAGCTTACTATGAGATATGGGAGCAGAACTGATCTTACTCCAGAGATAAGTGAGCAGAACAGAGCTTACTTCAGAGATATGGGAGCAGAATGGAGCTTACTACAGAGATATGGGAGCAGAACAGAGGTTACTACAGAGATATGGGAGCAGAACAGAGCTTACTATGAGATATGGGAGCAGAACAGAGCTTACTACAGACATATGGGAGCAGAACAGAGCTCACTATGAGATATGGGAGCAGAACTGATCTTACTCCAGAGATAAGGGAGCAGAACAGAGCTTACTACAGAGATATGGGAGCAGAACGGAGCTTACTACAGACATATGGGAGCAGAACGGAGCTTACTATGAGATATGGGAGCAGAACTGATCTTACTCCAGAGATAAGTGAGCAGAATAGAGCTTACTACAGAGATATGGGAGCAGAATGGAGCTTACTACAGAGATATGGGAGCAGAACAGAGCTTACTACAGAGATATGGGAGCAGAACAGAGCTTACTATGAGATATGGGAGCAGAACTGATCTTAATCCAGAGATAAGGGAGCAGAACAGAGCTTACTACAGAGATATGGGAGCAGAACGGAGTTTACTACAGACATATGGGAGCAGAACGGAGCTTACTACAGAGATATGGGAGCAGAACGGAGCTTACTACAGACATATGGGAGCAGAACGGAGCTTACTAGACATATGGGAGCAGAACGGAGCTTACTAGACATATGGGAGCAGAACAGAGCTTACTACAGACATATGGGAGCAGAACAGAGCTTACTACAGACATATGGGAGCAGAATAGAGCTTACTACAGAGATATGGGAGCAGAACAGAGCTTACTACAGACATATGGGAGCAGAACGGAGCTTACTACAGACATATGGGAGCAGAACAGAGCTTACTACAGAGATATGGGAGCAGAACCGAGTTTACTCCAGAGATAAGGGAGCAGAACAGAGCTTACTACAGAGATATTGGAGCAGAACGGAGCTTACTACAGACATATGGGAGCAGAACAGAGGTTACTACAGAGATATGGGAGCAGAACAGAGCTTACTATGAGATATGGGAGCAGAACAGAGCTTACTACAGAGATATGGGAGCAGAACAGAGCTTACTATGAGATATGGAAGCAGAACTGATCTCACTACAGACATATGGGAGCAGAACAGAGCTTACTACAGAGATATGGGAGCAGAACAGAGCTTACTATGAGAT
Source organism: Ranitomeya imitator (assembly GCF_032444005.1). Classification (NCBI taxonomy): domain Eukaryota; kingdom Metazoa; phylum Chordata; class Amphibia; order Anura; family Dendrobatidae; genus Ranitomeya; species Ranitomeya imitator. The sequence goes on from NC_091283.1 coordinate 623,240,168, forward strand.
ATGGGAGCAGAACTGATCTTACTCCAGAGATATGGGAGCAGAACAGAGCTTACTACAGAGATATGGGAGCAGAACGGAGCTTACTACAGAGATATGGGAGCAGAACAGAGCTTACTACAGACATATGGGAACAGAACGGAGCTTACTACAGAGCAGTGGCGTAACTACAAAAGTTATGGGCCCCGCTGCGAACTGTCAAATGGGGTCCCCCCATGCCAAAATATATAGATGAATTAGAAATGGCGACACACGCAAACGTCATCTGCATTAGTAATACATGCACCATTACATAATTAGTTGTAGGCTGGGTTCACAAGAGTGAAGTTTACATTCTGTATACACACCACAACCTCCAGCCTCGCGGAGGGTATCCCTCCTGTAAACCCAGCCTGACGGGGTCAACCCCTTATAAATGGAAGTGTGCTCCTCTAAACCATGTAATGACTGCCAATCCTCCAACCGTAAGTGGTGAATTTCCAGAGCTGGGAAATCGGAGCTCAATATTAGAACACGTCAACTTTAGTTCCCATCCCGCCTCAAGGAAGTATGGCAGACAGATGTGATAAGACTATTAGAAAAACTACTGCCACACACACAGCAGTACATACTGGCAGAAGTGTGAGGGCATTAGTGCCCGTGTATGGACATGTTAGTGCCTCTTAGCTTCTGGCAATGTTTTACCTCAGCTCACATTTGGGCCATACCATTGTAAAACAGGTAGACACATTTACCCACTGACCCTACTATTCATAAGGAACTGCTGTCTACCCCTTAGTTGCCACTGTATATAGTCAGGGTGGGAATGTGGGCTACAGAACAACACAGGGCGATGACACTGCTACCTGAACCCTTCAGCTGCCCTACTATGTGCAGGGAATAAAACCAGTACAAAGTATGGCAGCCTCCCTGCAGAGCTGTCCAGGGCCGTACTGGAACAAAAAAGGAGCAATGCCACACAAACCCCACCAGCCCACAGACTATAACACTCCCCGACACCCGATCAGTGGATTTTCCTATACTGTGTTGTGTTCTTCAACGCTCCTCTTAACACTAGGACTACTGGACTCATGACCCCGCCTAGAACTACTGAAAGGAGTCATTTTGACTCCTTGCTTGTTTTCGTTTATTTTTAGAGTTTCATTTGTGGTTATTTAATAATAATTATATTTTTTGTAATGTATTATTATCGTGAGATCCAACAGTAATGCTTTTGATTGTTTTTTTTTCTGCTTTTCTTATTTTTCTACAGAAAATAACAATAATTATAATAGACGTTTTTCAAACATTTTTTTTATTCAAGTGCACACATATAAACAACAACTGAAGAACAAAAAGCAGAGAAAATGTAGGTGGAGGAGCATAAAAATGAAAATATGGCGCAGAATTCACCTTCTAAACATTTGGTGTTTCGCATTTTAGGCATTGCCTTTGATTTATGGCAGTACATTGCCCACACAAAGACTTACCACAAGTCTTACAATTGCCGACAGATCTATTTTTCTTGCACTTTTCTTTGATCTGGCAAAATTTTGTTTGAACCATCACTTCTGAACATGTAGAAACTTGGGACGTGGAACCCTTTTCCCTATCTGTGACATAAGGACCACTCAACTCTCTCACAAGCGTTTGCAAAAATGCCTTGCGTGACATTTTTTGGTGGGTAATCTCCTTGAATATTATACATGCATTTATACCCGCAAAGTCTAAGGCATTTTCAAATGCATGAACAGGCCATCTCCTTGTGGATGTTCGTGTGGTATATTTTCGTGCCATCTGATCCACTACATCTACTCCATATTTTGTTTCATTGTAAAACTTTACCGTTTCTGGAGTTTTTTTAGCGGAATCAGACGCAACAACAACATCTGGATGAACGGAACTCAAAATGACAACATTTTTGTTGGGCTTTCCTTGATATACTGTAAGTGTAAAATTGTCTTCATTTCTAAACACTTTAGTGTTGTACAATTCCTCTTTCATGGATTTTATTTCTTTAGGCACTTCTCGCCTTATCTTATTCAGTGTTCCCACGATGGTTGTTCCTTTGCTTTTTAGCTGTTTAGCTAATTTTAATGAAGTAAAATAATTATCGGTTGTAACATTGCGACCTTTTTTCAAAAACGGGTCCAATAACTTCATTACCACATGGTCAGCTAAACGGTCCTCAGCACGGCGTGTGTCATCTTTGCCTAGATAAGGGAAGCCATTTGCCAGATATTTGCTCTCCTTATCAACAGCTAGCCAATATTTGTGGCCATATTTATCTGGTTTGGAAGGCATGTACTGCGTGAATGGACACCTAGTTTTGCTTGGGAAAAGTTGCTCATCCACCGTTATGTATGGGCCAGGTTTGTAACACGCAATACAATTTTCAATAAACCTGTCCCACACAGTAGAAAATAGAGCAAACTTGTCCGTTTGCAGTCTCTCCGATCGAGTAGATTTCTCATCAAATCTGAGAAACCTCATAATTTCAACAAAGCGGTCCCTAGACATTGTCGCTTTGCAAAACGGTATTCCCCAGTCATTACACCAAATACTGCTAATCGAGTGACGGTTCGTGCCAGATATTCCACGAGCATAGAATATCGCAATGAATCCATGTAGCTCCTCATCAGATAGAGTAAACTGTAAATTATTGTTCCTGCATGCTTCTGCAAGCGTACAGTTCTTTATATGTGTCAATATATATGAATCAAAAAATAAACGCCATGCGCTCAAAGGACTATCGATAATGATATTTCTTCTGGCGTATCCTGTAGGGCCAGGTGCTTCTCGAAGAATATTTTGGCTGTCACGCCTACCAGGCAATTGTTGTCCAATTTCAACAGGTTTCCATTGAATACCATCCGCTGAAACTAGTATTCCTTCAGATTCGCCTTCTCTGGTGTTTGTTGTTGCATTACCATCGCCGCCATCGTTATCTGTTGTTCTTTCATTTCTGGGACGTTTTGCTGATTTTTTCTGTCCACGACCAGGAGGATGGTCACGAGGCAACATAACTGCATGAGCCCGATCCCCAGTTGATGTGCTTGGAATATCTGGAAAAAAGTTGATGAATATTTAGAATTTTTGTTTTGTAAGGGTCCGTGCACATTGGCTGGATTAGCGGCGGAATATCCAACCGGATATTCTCACCACAATCCGGCCCGTACCTGCCCGCTCAGGTACAGAGCGGAGTTTCATACCTGAAGCTCCGCTCCGAACCCCGGGCTGGAGCCGCTGTCTGGGACGGAGCCGTGCTCGCGCGTAAGCAAGCGCTGCTCTGTCCCTGACAGCGGCTCCAGCCCGGGGTTCGGAGCGGAGCTTCAGGCATGAGCGGGCAGGTACGGCCTGTATTGTGGCAAGAATATCCAGATGGCTATTCAGCCAGAATTCTGCAAGTGTGCACAGGCCCTAACTCAGTGTGTGGAAGAACAAATAAATACACATAACTACTTACCTTCTGGATTTGTTCCTTCTGAGTCTTCAGATTCACTTGATATGTTCTGAGGAATGAAATCTTCATCACTGTCAGAATCAAATACATGTTCCTGCAATTCGGATTCCGATTCATCCTCCGGTATGGATTGCAAAGTAGCCAGAATATCCTGAGGCTTTATCAAACGTCTTCTCTCCATATTCCTCACAAATTTCATAATTCTATATAGTTCCCTGCTGAAAAATAGAAATGAAATGAAAACTAAAAGAAATAATAACTGTTCTGCCACCTTCAAAAGTAGGTGGGCTGAATCAGTTGACAGACAGCTAAACTATTTCATAACAATTCATACCTGTATGAGTCTTCAGAGCTCGTATGTCTGCGTCTGTTCTCTTTGTCTCTTCAGCTGAACTGAAAGTAAAGTTACTATCCAGAATACTGTCTCCTGCTAGGACCTTAGAAAAACACCACCCTTCATTAGCATAAGATAAGAGCCTAGAGTAAACAAGCTATTTTGTTCAGCATTACACAGTAATACAAGCAGGTAAAACACAAGGAAAATGTGAAAAGTTGACATGTAAATTGAACTACATCTATATGAACATCAGGGTAAATAAGATAGTGAAAAAATTATGCACAAAACTTTATAGCAACATTTAGTGACAAAAGGACCTCAAAATATAGTAGGGAGTCAAAATGACTCCCTTCAGTAGTTCTTGGTAAATTTTGAAAAAAACGCGCAAATTTTTTACCAAAATTATTTATTCTCACAAAATCTTTTTTCACATCATATTTGAGGAAAAGTCACCGAGTTTCAAGCCGGAATTCTGAAAAATGTAGTCACAGAAGAGAAATAAAAAACGAAAGGAGTCAAAATGACTGCATCAGTAGTTCTAGTGTTAAAGGCGTTATTGGAAGAGCTATGTTTGAATGCCATCGCAGTGCGCACGATTGATCGCTTCTTTAGAGCGCCGGTTCTCGAGATCATGGGGGTCCCAGCGTTCGGACCCCAGCAACTACAAAGTTCTCGGGAAAGGGAATTACTTGGTATAATCCATTTAAATGTGTTTTCCAATATATATATATTTTTTATTTTCCCATAGTATTCCTGAAAATAATAAACCAATATTAACCCTCCCAAAGACCAATGTCGCCTATCCGAGAACAGGACAGGAGAAGTGGTACTGCGCATTGTATATATATAGGACAGGAGGAGTGGTACTGTGCATTGTATATACAGGACAGGAGGAGTGGTACTGTGCAGTGTATATATACAGGAGGAGTGGTACTGTGCAGTGTATATATACAGGACAGGAGGAGCGGTACTGTGCAGTGTATATATACAGGACAGGAGGAGCGGTACTGTGCAGTGTATATACAGGACAGGAGGAGTGGTACTGTGCAGTGTATATATACAGGAGGAGTGGTACTGTGCAGTGTATATATACAGGACAGGAGGAGCGGTACTGTGCAGTGTATATATACAGGACAGGAGGAGCGGTACTGTGCAGTGTATATATACAGAAGTGGTACTGTGCAGTGTATATATACAGGACAGGAGGAGTGGTACTGTGCAGTGTATATATACAGGAGGAGTGGTACTGTGCAGTGTATATATACAGGACAGGAGGAGTGGTACTGTGCATTGTATATATACAGGACAGGAGGAGTGGTACTGTGCATTGTATATATACAGGACAGGAGAAGTGGTACTGTGCAGTGTATATATACAGGAGGAGTGGTACTGTGCAGTGTATATATACAGGACAGGAGGAGTGGTACTGTGCAGTGTATATATACAGGACAGGAGGAGCGGTACTGTGCAGTGTATATATACAGAAGTGGTACTGTGCAGTGTATATATACAGGACAGGAGGAGTGGTACTGTGCAGTGTATATATACAGGAGGAGTGGTACTGTGCAGTGTATATATACAGGACAGGAGGAGTGGTACTGTGCATTGTATATATACAGGACAGGAGGAGTGGTACTGTGCATTGTATATATACAGGACAGGAGAAGTGGTACTGTGCAGTGTATATATACAGGAGGAGTGGTACTGTGCAGTGTATATATACAGGACAGGAGGAGTGGTACTGTGCATTGTATATATACAGGACAGGAGGAGTGGTACTGTGCATTGTATATATACAGGACAGGAGGAGTGGTACTGTGCAGTGTATATATACAGGAGGAGTGGTACTGTGCAGTGTATATATACAGGACAGGAGGAGTGGTAATGTGCAGTGTATATATACAGGACAGGAGGAGCGGTACTGTGCAGTGTATATATACAGAAGTGGTACTGTGCAGTGTATATATACAGGACAGGAGGAGTGGTACTGTGCAGTGTATATATACAGGAGGAGTGGTACTGTGCAGTGTATATATACAGGACAGGAGGAGTGGTGCTGTGCATTGTATATATACAGGACAGGAGGAGTGGTACTGTGCAGTGTATATATACAGGACAGGAGAAGTGGTACTGTGCAGTGTGTATATACAGGAGGAGTGGTACTGTGCAGTGTATATATACAGGACAGGAGGAGCGGTACTGTGCAGTGTGTATATACAGGAGGAGTGGTACTGTGCAGTGTATATATACAGGACAGGAGAAGTGGTACTGTGCAGTGTGTATATACAGGAGGAGTGGTACTGTGCATTGTATATATACAGGACAGGAGAAGTGGTACTGTGCAGTGTGTATATACAGGAGGAGTGGTACTGTGCAGTGTATATATACAGGACAGGAGGAGCGGTACTGTGCAGTGTACATATACAGAAGTGGTACTGTGCAGTGTATATATACAGGAGGAGTGGTACTGTGCAGTGTATATATACAGGACAGGAGGAGTGGTACTGTGCAGTGTATATATACAGCAGGAGTGGTACTGTGCAGTGTATATATACAGGAGGAGTGGTACTGTGCAGTGTATATATACAGGGCAGTGGTACTGTGCAGTGTATATATACAGGAGGAGAGGTACTGTGCAGTGTATATATACAGGGCAGTGGTACTGTGCAGTGTATATATACAGAAGTGGTACTGTGCAGTGTATATATACAGCAGGAGTGGTACTGTGCAGTGTATATATACAGGACAGGAGGAGTGGCACTGTGTGGTGTATATATACAGGACAGGAGGAGTGGCACTGTGCGGTGTACATACACAGATACTTAGATTTACACCACGCAGGCTATATACAGTATATAAAACTGAGCAGCACCAAATATTTAAGGGCTTGTCCACTACTAGGACAACCCCTAAATGTTCGGCCCCGATAAATTAATAAAGCCTATACTCACCTCCTGTGCCAGCGCCGTTCCCACAGAGGCTGTGATGTGGTGTTGTGACACGTGATGCCCGGCACCAATCAGTGCTGGTGTCACTGTCTCAATCTTCGCACAAACTGAACATGAAGAGGACGTCCGGGATCAAGCAGCTCACCCTGCACGTCCTCTTCATGTTCAGTTTGTCTGAAGGCGAAGACAGTGACACCAGCACTGATTGGTTCCGGGCATCACGTGTCATAACACCACATCACAGCCTCTGTGGGAACGGCGCTGGCACGGCAGGTGAGTATAGGTTTTATTAATTTATCGCGGCCAAACATTTAGTTTAAGACGAGGTTGTCCTAGTGGGAGACAATCCCTTTAAGCAGTGGACTCTTTATTAGCCCATATTCTCGGCCATATTCTCGGAGTCCACTGCACACACACAGGGAACCGTGGAATTACTGGGGCTCTGGCCTGTCAAAAAATGGCAGCGCCGGACACCCACGCAGCACTGCTGGGCACCGGAGACACCCGCAGCACCGGCCAGCAACCGCCAGGCTTCCAGAGACACCCAGCAGCAGCACCAGACATGCACCAGCACAAGACCCCCCACACCATCACGCCGCACATCAGTGCCCCCCTCATCCTGGCCTGCAGCATCACCCCACTCCTGCCTCCTCCAGCAATGACCCTGAGGCCCCCCTTCACTGCACCCAGTAAGCAATAAGACGCATGGATTATAAGAAGCACCACCATTTTATTAAAAAATATTTTTTTCTTATTTTTCTCCTCAAAATTTGGGGTGTGTCTTATAATCCGGAGCATCTTATAATCCAACAATTACGTGTATATATATATGTATCCAAAAACGAGGCAGCACTCCATAGTTCAATATAAAAACGTGCAGGGTTTAATTTACCCACATATTCTGGCAACGTTTCAGCTCACAATGAGCTTTTCTCAAGCCTTGAGAAAAGCTCGTTGTGAGCTGAAACGTTGCCAGAATATGTGGGTAAATTAAACCCTGCACGTTTTTATATTGAACTATGGAGTGCTGCCTCGTTTTTGGATACTTGCAATTGTGGATGATCGCTGGACTGATTGTCTTGGGGCCCTGCACCTGAAGATAAGTATTTCTGTGCTGTTCCCTTTTTCTACTCGCTATATATATATATATATATATATATATATATATATATATATATATATATATATATATATATATGTATGTATATATATATATATATATATATATATATATGTATATATATATATATATATATATATATGTATGTATATATATATATATATATATACATACACACACATACATGCACGCACACACGTAGACACACACACACACACATACAGACACTCACACACATATCTATATATACACACACATACATACACACACATACATACATGCACGCACACACACACACATACGGTATATATATACATACATACCCATACATACATGCACGCGCGCACACACACATACATAGACACACACACTCACTCACACATACATTATATAGGTGAAACCGCGACTGCGGTATGTACATTATATAGCTGATACCACTGTGTGTAATATACTGCGACCGCTATGTATAGCCCATAAAGGCCAGACGCTGTGTGTGTACAAATGTGTGTGTGTATGTCTGTGTATGTATATATATATATATACACACACACACGCACATAAACACTGCGGCTGACCTATATGGCCTATACACAGCGGTCGCAGTATATTACACACAGTGGTATCACCTATATAATGTACGTACCGCAGTTTCACCTATATAATGTATATACAACAGTATACAATATACATTAGACAGGTCAAACTGCAAATGCTGCATATACTTACAAAAGGTTTCATCTTGGTTCTCACCTGAGATAGTGGAGGATGAGGAGGGTCCACTGTCCAGCCAGCATCGGAGGTGCTAAGGACGTGGGGCGGATGCCGGACGGGGATTGGTGAGGAGAGCGCTGTTCTCTGATGCTGGTTCTGGCCAGGGTCAGACACGGTGAGGCTCAGGTGTCTCTGCATGCGGTGGTGGCCTTTTCAAACCTTTGCACAGGCCCTGGTGCGTGCGCTCTCCTGTTTGCCTTCACTGACAAAAGCTGCAGCCGTGTACGCAAGCACGAATGAGGGCCGTGCTCATGTGGGCCGCCACGGCCTTGGTCAGCGCGTTCAGCAAAAGAGCACGCACCAGGGCCTGTGCAGAGGATTTAGAGGGCCGGTGGCCCATTTTGTAGCTCTGCGTGCTTAGGGGTCCCTTAACACTCCGGGCCCTGCTGCAACCTCTGTAGTTACGCCCCTGATAGTGGTATACCATAGGCACAGATATACAATGTTATATACACTGGATGGATCATTCCTGCACCTGGCCCAGGACATACATGCACTGTATATATACAGGGCCATGTATATAGCATGTGATGTCTGGTCACCAGGTTCAGGCTTGATCACTCCAGTGCTGGATTCTGTAGACAGTCTGTGCTCACTCTCGGTATAGGGAGATTTATTGCAGGAGGCTGAACTTTCCTGCAGTCTGGTGACCCTGGAGCCGATGATCTGGCAATGACAGGGTGAAAGTTCAGACCCCTGCAATAAATCTGTGAGCATCAGCAGAGCGACCACTGATACTATAGAGACCGGCCCTGGACTTATCGGGAGGTGAGCAGCAGCGTTCACCTCCTCACCGCACTCAGAGCTGAAGGTACTCACTGATGTCTGGGCCATCCACATGCAGATCTCCAGCAGTTACATGCAGCAGTGTTCCTCTACCTCTGCAGCCGGCGCACACAGGGAGCAGGGGGCGTGTCTGCAGCTCCACTGTGAGGCAGCTGCCAGGACATAGAGAACACAGCGCCCAGCAGCCCGAATCAGCTGCTTGGTGACCGGCCCGGGGGGCACATGCCCCTTTTCCACCCGGCCCAGCCCGCGCCTGTATATGTGTGTGCTTTCATATGTATTTTGTTTTGTTCCTTATTCGTCTATTTGATCACGTTGTCTGTTACTAATTCTTGTTTTTTTATCTTTATTTTTCTTTCTAGATCTTTCGCCATATATTTTATGTATTTTTTATATTTTATGTATTGTTATATAGTACTGCATTTGTCTAACTGCTATCGGTGGTTTCTGCACTTTATTAATGTCATTTACACTTGTATATGTTATTGTAATCATGATTGTGTTATCTGGTTGTTAGATGTATTTATATATTCTAAATATGTTTGATTTATTTATTTACATATATGCTAGGCAATAGGTCCCGGCAACATCACACCCTCATTGCCCTGCACTGATTTTATATGATTTGAGCACTCTAGCGGCGCTTATGTGTTTTGGTTCTCACCTAGCTAGATGCACCTTACTTAATAATGACATTGGGTACTCACAACACTATTTCCACGTCATAATTGCTGGCCGCATTTTCTCATTAACTGGCGCTGGATGCGCTCCAGCGTGGAGCGCACGCCGCTGTCTTTCTCCCCCACGTGGTGCGCTCCTAGGAGACGCGTCTTGTGGGAGAAGTTAAGCTCCGGCGATACCATGCATGGTACAATATACACGCCTCCTATCAGCTGCTTTCGGCTCACTCATTACTCACGCTTCCACCGATTGGTCTATTGTTAGTTAAATAGCAGTTCTCTGGTCTTCTATTCATTCCCTCGTCAAAGCTCAGGCGAAACGCGCGTGTCGTGCGGGTGCGGGTCACCACAGGACCACTTAGACAGTTGAGTATTCCACTGCTTATACAATTAGGTCTTTGTCTGATGTACGGGCTTTAGACTTATTTAGAGCACACTTGTGCTATTGTAATAGTGTTTACATTGTACCACTATTTAGATTATATTGCTGTGCAGGGGGCTTCCTATTCACTGCCAGATGGACTTAAGGTACCTTCACACATAACGATATTGTTAACGATATCGTTGCTATTTGTGACGTAGCAACGATATCGTTAATGAAATCGTTCTGTGTGACAGCGACCAACGATCAGGCCCCTGCTGGGAGATCGTTGGTCGCTGAATAAAGTCCAGAACTTTATTTCGTCGCTGGACTCCCTGGAGACATCGCTGGATCGGCGTGTGTGACACCGATCCAGCGATGTCTTCACTGGTAACCAGGGTAAACATCGGGTAACTAAGCGCAGGGCCGCGCTTAGTAACCCGATGTTTACCCTGGTTACCATGCTAAAAGTAAAAAAAAACAAACACTACATACTTACCTACAGCCATCTGTCCTCCAGCGCTGTGCTCTGCACTCCTCCTGTACTGGCTGTGAGCCGGAAAGCAGAGCGGTGACGTCACCGCTCTGCTTTCCGGCTCCCAGACAGTACAGGAGGAGAGCAGAGAAGCAGAGCACAGCGCTGGAGGACGGACGGCTGTAGGTAAGTATCTAGTGTTTGTTTTTTTTTACTTTTAGCATGGTAACCAGGGTAAACATCGGGTTACTAAGCGCGGCCCTGCGCTTAGTTACCCGATGTTTACCCTGGTTACCGGCATCGTTGGTCGCTGGAGAGCGGTCTGTGTGACAGCTCTCCAGCGACCAAACAGCGACGCTGCAGCGATTCGGATCGTTGTCGGTATCGCTGCAGCATCGCTAAATGTGAAGGGGCCTTTAATGTGCAATATCTATGCTATGCTGCTAGTTAAATAATTTGCATTTTGCTGCTATAATAATGTGTGCACATAGCTTATGACTTATATATGGTTTTTTACCTATGGTCTTTTACTTATATTTCTGTCCATATACTCTGGTATTACCTAAATCTTTGGAAAAATATACCCTGTGGCATTACCATTATCTATGTGGTTTTTGATAATTAATACCCCCGTTACAGACTATAATTCCCACTTTTACATTCCGTGGATACCAATGTTGTTATTATTATTTCTTGTATCTATGTAGATAATTTTTACTTTTTATTTTGATTATAGTAACATAGTAACATAGTTAGTAAGGCCGAAAAAAGACATTTGTCCATCCAGTTCAGCCTATATTCCATCATAATAAATCCCCAGATCTACGTCCTTCTACAGAACCTAATTGTATGATACAATATTGTTCTGCTCCAGGAAGACATCCAGGCCTCTCTTGAACCCCTCGACTGAGTTCGCCATCACCACCTCCTCAGGCAAGCAATTCCAGATTCTCACTGCCCTAACAGTAAAGAATCCTCTTCTATGTTGGTGGAAAAACCTTCTCTCCTCCAGACGCAAAGAATGCCCCCTTGTGCCCGTCACCTTCCTTGGTATAAACAGATCCTCAGCGAGATATTTGTATTATATAATATACGTTATTGTGGTCCCTGTGCTATCCCGTACTTCTTTCCACTTTTTTTGCTTTTCCCTTTTACTTATGTCTTGTGATTACTTGTATGATTTATAAAGTTATGTTTACTATATTTCTATGAGTTGTGCATTATGTTATAGGTTTGCTAGTTTGGTAAATGCACACTACATGTTTAGTATTTTATATATATGTGTACTGCTTGAAGAAGTTGTATTACAGAAACTGGCAGTAGGCCTAGGAGTTGAGCTTCACTCCATCCTCAACCCGAAAAGGTCCCACAAGTTCATCTTTGATGATACCAGCCCATTCCAGTACCCCACCTCCACCTTGCTGGTGTCTGAGTCGGAATGGAGGTCTCTGCCCTTTACTGGTCCAGCCTCTGGCCGATCCATCTGGCCCATCAAGAGTCACTCTCATTTCATCAGTCCATAAAACCTTTGAAAAGTCAGTCTTAAGATATTTCTTGGCCAAGTCTTGTCGTTTTATCTTATGTTTCTTGTTCAAAGGTAGTCGTTTTTCAGCCTTCCTTACCTTGGCCATGTCCCTGAGTATCACACACCTTGTGTTTTTTGTTACTCCAGTAACGTTGCAGCTCTGAAATATGGCAAAACTGGTGGCAAATGGCATCTTGGCAGCTTTACGCTTGATTTTCCTCAATTCATGGGCATTTATTTTGTGCCTTTTTGGCCAACACGCTTCTTGGACCCTGTTGGCTATTTGCCATGAAACGCTTGATTGTTCGGTGATCAGGCTTAAAAGTTTGGCAATTTCAAGACTGCTGCATACCTCTCCAAGACATCTCACAATTTTGGACTTTTCAGAGCCCGTCAAATCTCTCTTCTGACCCATTTTGCCAAAGTAAAGGAAGTTGCCTAATAATTAAGCACACATTATGTAGGGTTTTGATGTCATTAGAGAACACCCCTCCTCATTACAGAGATAATAAAATTACCAATTAGGACAAACAAAAACACAGGGTAAATAAAAATTAACCCCTGTGACCGTCAGGAGATACTTAAACCTACCGATCCCGTACAAACAAATCTATATACCTATAATAAATTGTACGAGTCAAACCTCAAAGTACAAATAATACCAAACTTTATTAAGGTCTGATGGTGCCAGAGCCCCTACGCGCATTTTGGCCGCGTGTGCCTTCTTCTGGGGGAGTGGCATCATCAGATCACAAGCCAGATTAAATAGTTCTGCGGTCCAATCATACATAATTAATATGCACCACGTGATATGGTCGCCTCCCTGGTGCGGCGCATGTGCCGACCGCCGCCAAGAGGCCCGAGTCATCCATGGCGTCATCAGATAGCCACATCCATGCGAACGCCCCTCAAGGCGCAGGACCCGATGGAGACATCAGTGCAGGGAAGCTCTCGGCAGCAGCGCGTGCATTAGCAGCGCTCCTGCCGAAAGCAGTTTTAACCCTGTGGACGCCGACATCAGAATGTGAGTATGTACTGTTTTTTTTTTTTTACTTTTACAATAGTAACCAGGGTAAATATCGGGTTACTAAGTGCGGCCCTGCACTTAGTGACTTGATGTTTACCCTGGTTACCCGGGTGCTGCAGGGGGACTTCGGCATCGTTGAAGACAGTTTCAACGATGCCGAAGTCTTTCCCCGGATCGTTGGTCACTGGAGAGAGCTGTCTGTGTGACAGCTCCCCAGCGACCACACAACGACTTACCAACGATCACGGCCAGGTCGTATCGCTGGTCATGATCGTTGGTAAATCGTTAAGTGTAATGATACCTTAAAAGTATGCTAGATACCAGATCCACAAGAACTTATGAAGAGTGTTCTCAGCTGTTAGACTATAATATAATGTCAATAGAACAGAGATAAGTACTTTTATGGGTTTACCAGGGCTTTGATTAATGTTCCTTATGAGGCTAAGCACTTACAATTACCTGCCTGTTCTTCTTTTGGCTGATGTGATCCACTTCAGAGCAGCCTCAGACCACTCCAGATAGCTTCTTGTCATATCATGTCTACAGAGCAGCTGCTCTTCTGCTCTGTCAACTGGGCATAGTTGCCAATGTCATGACGATTGATAGTGGGCTCTACGGGTAGCCAGCTGTTAATCAGCATGATGTCAGCAGTGATGCCCCTTTGACAGAACAGCCTGGAAGAGGACTAGCTGCTTTATTAACCTGAAGTCAAGTGAAGAAACTGAGTCATCAGCGGGAGTTCTTAGCCTCATAGGGAAAAAAGCAAAAGTCCCAGATAACCCCTTAAGATTTCATTGATTTTCTTCCACCTAAAATCATGGGTAAAGTGTAGGCTCTCTAAATATTCTTGTAGGAATGGGGTTTATTAAGGGCTGAGGAGCATTAGGAGGGTGATCTTGTTGTGGTATGGCTGCAGTCCATGCTTATAGAGTATCAACAGGCAGACCATCCTTTTAAGTGTAGCATGCCCATCCCTGTCATCTTTAGTGGATTACTTCAACCAACATGTCCAATTTTGAGTTAAGAAATGTCAATACAAAAGCTGATGTCTGATGACATTTGTATTCTTTTGTCTTGCCATGCCTCTCATAATTAGTAGAGATCTGTGCATTGTCCTGGTGAATGTGTAAGTTTTTGAGGCAGGCGCTTCTTCCTTCCCAAGAGAATCGAAACTTTGTGGCTTTCAAAAGGTTCTAACAAAGAAAGGAAAATGTTGAGATGAATGGCATGAATTCACACAACTGACCAAGTCATAAAAAAAGAACAAACGCCAATCTACCTAGAATGCTTAGGTCCCCGTACACCCGATAAGATAAAAGTCGTCCAAAGCTGACAATTTTGGTTGGATCTGCCAACCATCTAATGCGTATAAAGGGCTTCTGATAGCTCCCAATAGATTATGTGAGGGTGACATAGATTGAGATGTTGGAATTCAATCACTTGCGCCTTTTTGGACTGCCAGCAGATAAGCCACTGAGAGCTCACACCGCAGCAAAGTGAAGGACAGCATCCAATCCAGGTGAAGTATAAAAAGTCCTTTATTGTGCCAGCATTTGGCACAATAAAGGACTTTTTATACTTCACCTGGATTGGATGCTGTCCTTCACTTTGCTGCGGTATGTACTTTTCCATTTGGGTCCAGTGGAACTAGGACGGGCATCCCTATTCAGTTGTGCCGTCGGCTATTTTCTAATATTAAGCCACTGAGAGCTGTCTCTGGCAGTGACTTACTCCACTCACCCCATAGAGAACAAAGGAACCAAGCATTTTTGTGTATGGGTTAGCTGGTGAATATGGCCAACTTTAGTTTTATGAGGTCGTAGAAGGGCACCTTCTCTAACCTGATAAAGACCAGCCCTGGTCCTTAAAAAAGTTTTTCAGGATTTTTTTACTTCCCAATATTGGCCACTATAAAAATAAATAAAATTGGGTTTCCCACCTTCTGCAGGTCAAGCTGTGATGTCACAACTATAGAACATAACTGCTGCAACCAATTACTGGGCTGAGTAAAGTGAAAAAAATCATAGAAACCCCGTTTAATACAATGAACCTTTTTTACAGAATGATATATACATTACAGCAATAAAGAACGCGTGTGATGTATAAGCCACTGACCTGCTGCCCATCGATATGGACTCAGACTTCCAAATGTTGTTCCTTTTGACTACCTGGTTTAAAGACAAGAAATAAAATGATCTCACAATTGGACATTTTATAGAATTACACCTCCATAAAATAAAAATAGGAATTTCTTTGCTTTACTGGAGTGGTTGTAAAAACAAATTATCGCTAACATTAGTTTATCAAGTCGAAGTGGTGCAAATTTTTCAAGAATTTAGAGCCATTCACGCAAATATTTGTAAACGTGATTGTGGCTTTAGATATATTGATCAAGTCTCTAATCCACATAGAAAAATTTGAGTGGAAATGGCAGTGTAGGGACAGACATATCAAATCAGGTCCATGCAGTTATAATTTGTCTTTGCAAACCTTTAACCACTTAACGACCAGAGGTATTTCAGTTATGGCATTTTAGTTTTTTACTCCCATCCTTCCCAGAGCTATAACTTTATTTTTCAGTCAATATGGCCATGTGAGGTCTCGTTTTTTGCGGGACAAGTTGTACTTTTGAACAAAACCATTTATTTTAACATATTGTGTACTGGAACACGGGAAAAAAAATGCGGTGCGGTGAAATTGCAATTCCACAGTTTTTTTTTTTTTTACCATGTTCACTAAATGCTAAAACTGACCTGCCATTCTGATTCTCCAGGCCATTACGAGTTTACAGACACCAAACATGTCTAGGTTCTTTTTTATTTACTGTATTTTTCGGATTATAAGACGCACTCCCCCCCCTACCCCCCCAAATTTAGGGGGAAAATGGGGGTGCTTCTTACAATGCAGACATACCTTACCGGTACCCTTTCTGCAGGCCACAGGCCGGGATGAGGGGTGTCTGGCGCTGCTGCAGGTGCCCGGCAGTGTTACGGGGGTGTCCGATGCTGCGGGGGGGCTCTGCTGACATTTTGTGAAAGGTCACAGCCCCCCGCAGTTCCATGGTTTCCTGTGCTGTGGACTCCGGGAAAATGGCAGTCGGGGGGCGGCGCATGCCCAGATGGAGATCTCGGCACCAAGATCTTGGGAGATGAGATCTTAGCACTGAGATCTCATCTCCCGAGATCTCCATCTGCGCATGTGCCACCCACTGGAGGCCATTTTCCTAGAGTCCACCACACAGGAAACCATGGAACTGCGGGAGGCTCTGGCTTTTCACAAAATGTCGGCAGAGCCCCCTGCAGCATCGGAGACACCCACAGCAGAACCGGACACCCGCAGCAGCGCCGGTCACCCCCGCAGCACCGGACACCCGCAGCAGCACCGAACACCCACAGAGGCGCGCAGCACATCGGAACACCCCCTCATCCCAGCCTGCAGCCTGCAGCTTCACCCCACTCCTGCCTCCTCCAGCAGCGACCCTAGGACCCCGCTTCACCGCCGCCACCACCCCAGTAAGCAAGAAGCACCACCATTTTATTAAAAAAAATCCTATTTTTCTCCTCAAAATTTGCGGTGCGTCTTATAATCCAAAGCGTCTTATAATCCGAAAAATACAGTACGTGGTGAAAAAAAATCTGGCAAAAAATAAAATGGCGCCATTTTTCGACACCTATAGCATCTCCATTTTTCATGATCTTGGACTGAGTTAAAAAGCAGTTAAAGAAAATCTGTCACCAGGATTAACTCTCCTAAGCCGTCTATATGGTTATGGTTATGTAGGTAATAGGAAGCTGAATAAAGGTGATACATTGAAATCGCACTTATCAAAAGTAGTGTCAGTTTCAGTGAATGTCTGACTTAACGTAGTAAGAAGCAGTCAGTAGGATCAAACCTCCTAAACTGTCTATATGAATAAAGCTGAATAAAATACCTTGATATCTGCAATGTGATGTCTTATTCCACAGATATCCACGTTTTTCTGATATGTAAATGAGATGTTCAGGTCAATGGACCAGACACTGATCTGCATGAGAATCTGCCTGCAGGGATTATTTTTAATGAAAGAAGGTGTTAACAGTATGAGGCATGTAACTAATGCAGGGCAGTAAAACTGAACTTTGTCACCTAACAAACACATTTTATTTTCAGCTGCAGCTCTCACAACTCTGCAGTATTGATACAATACTACAACACTGGCTGCGTGTGAGATGGAAGCTGAAACACAGAGAGGACACCTGCAGATATGTCAGTAAGGGAAGAGTCAGACAGCCTTATAACTTGGACGAGGATCGCAACGCAATGCTCCGACTGGCTGTGGACACTCCCGACCTGAGTGTGACAGCTACACAGAAAAAGATGCTGTCACACTCGGGTAGAGAGCCAAAGGCCAGTCCGAGCATTGCGTTGCAATCTTTGTCCGAGTTATAATGCTGTCTGACTCTTCCCTTATAATCACCACACAGCTCTGCAATGAGATCAGGAGAGCACAGACCGGCCATCACATATTACACTGGTAACTCCACCTTCTATTTGTAATAAGCTCTGGAGGCAGATTCTCATGCAGATCAGTGTTCGGCTCACAGCCTGGAACAGCTCATTTACATATAAGAAAAACTTGGATTTCTCCAGAATAAGACATTGGATTGCAGATATAAAGGTATCATTTAGTCCTGCTTCCTATGACCTACCTACCCATATAGATGGCGTAGGAAGGTTGATCCTACCGACAGATTTCATTTAACATTTACTCATAGTGACCCCACTTTTAATAAGTGCAGGGCATCACTGTTACTGTTACTTTTCATGTAACTACTATTATTATATGTTGCCTTTTACCATCTGGTAACACTAATGTCGCTCTAGAATTTTCTGCCTTGTTGGGTCTTCACTCTTCAGGCTTTTTATGGCATATAAATTTAGCCTATGTGTAGCTGTTCTTTTTATTTCTAATGACAGGTGTTTAGGTGTTAAAGATGTGCAAAGATAGAAAGATTGATGAGATATATTAGTGCTGTGTGTGTGTAGTTTACTGTACTTGTATTAAGCTAATAAATAAATGGAAATAAACTACATGGATCCTCCCTATTTTCAATAACCAGTCAAAGTAAAGCAGACAGCTGCAGGCTGATATTATCACTTTGGGGAGGTCACTGGTTATTGTGCCATTCCCAGCCTAAAAATATCAGCCCAGAGACGCATCACATTAGATGCGCCAATTCTGGCACTATCCCTCGTTTACCACTTTATTGAAAACAAAAATCCCATGCAGATCCGCAGTAATATGATGTAAACCAGAAATGGATACCTGAAAGCAATAAAAAGACAGAAATAAAACACACGAGACATTCCCTCGTTCACACGAAGTTCCGATGTAGTCCAAGTACGTTGCATTTGTGAATAGCAGTAAAGTTACCACTATTCACAGGCGCCAGGTAGTGACGTCCACGCTCATCATCTTCCTCAGGTCTCGCCGAGCACAGTGAGACCCCTCAGCCCTGATAAGCGTTGTATTCAGTACCCGACGCCTGTGAATATCAGGAACTTTCCTGCTATTCATAGACTCTGGAGCCGGTTGCGAGGTACGTGGACTACATTAGAGCTGCATGGAAAAATTTTTATAAATAAATTTGGTGAAAGAAGGATGTTTATGTTTATTTTTGTCTTTTTATGTTTTTCAGGTATCCATTTCTGGACTACATCGGATTCGGTGGATTACTGCGGACCTGCGTGGGATTTTTTTTTCAGTGAAGTGGTGAACAAGGGATAGTGTGGGAGAGTTTTTATTCAAATAAAAAAATGTTTCTGTGTGTACTTTTATTTTTGGTTTATTTATGACAAACACCTCTCCACTATTAACCCCAGGGCTTGATGCCAGCTGTGATTTTTGACAAGGTGCCAAAGACTTGATAACATTTTTGGCAAGGTGCCAGAATCTAATATGATGTGCCAATTCTGTAGTGGCTGCAGGCTGGTATTTTTAGGCTGGGAAGGGCCCAATAACCAGAGACCTTCCCAACCTGGTAATATCAGCTCGCAGCTGCCTGCTTTACCTTGGCTGGTTATAAGGGGGACCACACTTCTTCACAAAAATACAAAAAAAAGCACTCAAAATGTCAAAATCCCAAACAAAAGATTTGCATTTTTTCACTTTTAACACTTTACCTCCCTATTGCTCCCCACCCCAAAAATGCTATTAGGGGAAAAAAAAAAGGTGTTTGGGTTTTTTTTTGTCAAATTTCTGAATTGTTTTTCATAACTTTAATAATAAAAAACTGGCTTTCCTGTAATCGTGTTGATCTGTTGCAATAAAATTGCTTTTTTTTTCATAATTTCACCGCACTTGGAATTTTTTCCCCCATTTTCCAGTACATTGGATGCTAAAATAAATGGTGTTATTAAAACTACAACTCCACCCCCCACCAACAAAATAAGCCCTGAAATGGCTATGTGCACAGAGAAATATAAAAGTTATAACATTTGGAACAAGGGTAGGAGAAAAGAAAGGTGCAAAAATAAAAAACATTTTCTGCTTATTAAAAGAGCTAATAACTATCATTATTGGACCTTTTTTCATACTTTCCCCACAGTTCTTCAATCTATTATAAATAATACTCTTTTACAGTAACAGGAGTCTTCTCAACAGAACAGATTAGAGTAAAAGTTCACCCTGGTCATTTATGCTTCATGGGATACACTAGGTAGAAATTATTCCTCTACAGTAGTATTATACTGCCCCAAAAGTACTGCAAAAGATCTTCTGTATGTCCTTTTAGCATCCTACAACACCGTATGGTAGCGCGTACCACACCTTTGCCTATATAGTTTTGGATGCAACATAATAAGTTCGAGACTCACGTAAATATGAAATGGTGACGATAATGACCAAGAGTATTAGGAATATGGAGCCACAGGTGATCAGCAGCAACTTGTTCCACTTTAGAACTTCTGAGGTCACTGACGTCAGGATATGTTCTAAGGGGATGAGATACTCAGGTCCTGTATCCTTGTCTTTATGATCTATCTTAGCCTCCTCTGCTATGACTGGAGTATTATCTGGGAGAAAAAGAGTGAAGGGACACAATTAGGAACTGTTAAACGCTCTTGAATCACTTTGTTTTCTTTAGACCGGTAATTAATGATTTTTCTCTAGAAAAGCCTTGTTCTGCACTTGCATCCAGAGGAAGGGACATCCGCATCCAAGGCTCGGTCACAGTTCCGTCAGAACTTCCAAACAAAATGGTGCAGAAGAAATATTTTTCCAGTTTGTCAACGGACACCATGATAGAAACCAATAGACCCCATCAGGCTATGTTCTCATGATGAGTATATGGTCAGTTTATGATGTTGCAGAGTTTTCTGCAGCATTTCTGCATCTATTAGTTAAGTTAGGCTGCTTGTATTTTTTTTATTGAGTTTTTGAGTGTGTTTGTGGAAATGTATTTTTATCTAGTTTTTGGCACTGTACTTTCTCCTTTTGGTATGTCATGCTGTGTTGTTTTTATACTTTCTGTTATTTGGCTTTGATAAAACTTTATACAGACGTGTGGATTATATACATTTTTTATCTGTGAATTTTCTTCATCTAATGCCATTCTATGAGGAAAATCCACACATAAAACTCAGCATCCACAAGAGAAATTGACATGTTGTGGATTTCAAACACAAACCACTAGTCAGGTAACGCTGCAGAAAATAAAAAGAGTGGGTACGAGATTTCTATAAATCCCATCCACTTTTCTGGAATAGTAAGACACTGAATTTTTTTTTACACAGCATTAAAAACATATCCTGGGTACTTGACCCTGTGGCTGATGGGGGCTGTTGGTTTCTTCAATTTGACAGATTTGGCACATTAGTAGTTTTTGTTTCTATAATTCTATGGGGGACCAGAAAAAATGGCCACAGGAAAAATGCCCACAGGAAAATTGCCCACAGGAAAATTGCCCACACGGAAAATTGCCCACACGAAAAATTGCCCACTTTCTATGATGGACGAGAACAATGAAAATGGACATCTACGCTTATGTATAGACTGGTGTAACATCATAAACTACATCCATGTTTTGGAGTTATATGTTTAGCAAATTTTGAAAAATATTTATAATTGAGAGTCCTTAGTGGTTGATATTTTTATATCCTCTGGCTAACATGGTAGCAAGATATATATCTTTCCTATAGCAAATTTTGTGAATTTTGGTAGTATAATGCATGTCAACTTGAAATAAACATTAAATGGCATACGACCTATGTAGGACTGAGTCTTGTGATGAGGTTATTGGTAGCCTACAGCTACTGGCAACTAGAAGACTTCCACCACATCCAGAATGTGACATCATCTTCTTTACACACAAATAAAAAAAAGATATTGCATTATGTACCCATTCTTAGCGTCAGATTGTTACTTGACTTTTCTCCGGTTGGACTTATTGCTGTGCAGTTGAAATAGAGTTCTGCTCCAGAAACAGGAATCATGTTAATGATGAATTTTGCAGGTTCTGATTTATTTAGCACTTTCTTTTCTTCCATTTTGTCAGATAAGAAGAGTTGGTAGGTGATGGGCAAAGGTCCAGATTCAGAGAAACAAGTTATATGCATTGTATTGTTGGCAAGAAGGCTGCACTCTATTATTGGTTTAGATAGGGAACCTGTAACAAATAAGATAATAAAAAATAAATAAATGCATGATTATAAAGGCAGAGATGAAAAATTGTAAATTCATCAAATCCTTCTTGGCATAAAAAGATGTTCAACCAACTGATTTTGATAGGATCTTACATTACTGAAATCATTAACAGGGGTAATCCAAGAACTTTAAATGTAACTTTGGGGAATTAAATCTTTAAGGCAATGCCACATAATACAAAAAGTACATTCTTATACTGTGGCCATTATTTAATAGTTTCATAGTTTAAGGTTGAAAGAAGTAGCAAGTCTATTGAGAAAGAGGAAGGCAAAAACCCCATGAGGCAGATGCTACTTGCCCCATATTAGGACAATTGTCACGCTGTTAATGGCGATAAAGGGGCAAGACGGCGTACTGGGACCCGCACCTGTCCCTGCCACTATAATGGGGCCCTGGCTTTCCCTTATCTCTGGGGTACCTATAATGGATAGGAGACCTGAGCTGCCAGCGTATCCCTGTCTCCTATGCAGAACCTATCAGTGGCCCCCTCTCCCCCCAAGGGAGGTGGACTGCACCAGTGTATAAATACGACAATTAAACAGGGTATACAGATAAGGTAACTAAAAGTCTCAAAGTCACCAAATGCTCACACAACCACAGAGGAAACACAGAGAAGGGAAGAGAAGGAAAAAACTAGGAAGGAAAATTGGTTTAACATGCAACCAAAACAGCAGACACCAATCTCTGTAAATAAATCTCCAAGCTCCTAATACCACGCTCCTTCTCACTCCAAGCCAGGCAGCAGAACTGATCACTGGCAACAGTTGTAGACAAAGCTGAGATTACCAAAACCAAATCAGCTGAGAGACATAGCTCTCAGTAACTTCAATAACAAGGTTTAACTCCTGCCCTGCTGGCACAAGACAACCAGGTCAGAATTCAGGAGAAGAGCTTCTGTTCATCGTGTGTGAATGAGGCCCAGAGCGCTGCGGTTCTCTGGAACCTCTCTGTCGCGGTAGCCCCGTGACAGCAATAATTTGTATAATAACAATAATTCAAGACTCCACATACATCAAACTAGCTCCCTGGATCAAAGTCACATCGCAGAATCTAGTACCCATAATCTTTGATGTTACATTTTTTCAAGAAAGGTATCCAGGTCTTCCTTGTACTTTTTGAGTGAAACAACCATCACAACATGATGTGGCAGAGAGTTGCATAGTCTCACTGCTCTTACAGTAAAGAATCTCAATCTGCGATTATGATTGAACATTCTTTCATCTAGACAAGTGAAGAATCTGGTCAGATGCAGGCTATCTTCATAAGACATTCTTGTAGTCCTTATTACAAATAAAAGCTTCTTGATATCACCAAAGCTAAACCGAGAAGGTGAAAAGATAATAGGTGACTAGTGTACAGTGTAAGCATTTCATACTCTCTGATCATTCATCCAAAATTCCAGCACAATATTCCATAAGAAAATTCATTCTTTATTATTGCACTTGTAGTGCATTAAAAAACATCTGCAAAGTTAGTATAGAGTGAAGAAAACGCTTCAAGCTGATGCATTTCCGATCATATTGTCCTACCCGATAGCCCACTAAGGACTATATGGTCAGAAATGCTTCGGCCTAATGAGTTTTCTTCTCTTTATACTAACTTTGCACATGTTTTTAATGCACTGCAAATTAAATAAAAAATAATGCATTTTCTTTCGGAATATTGTTATGGTGTTTTGGATCAGTTGGCATGAGGAAAGTGACCATGTACAAGCTGTGTTGAGTTGATGGAACTTTTCTCTTTATAATAGCTGATCATGTTTCATCACCTCTTCAGTTGTACTATCCATAGATAGATAGATTAGCGATACCTATGCCTTTTGTTACAGAAAAGTGTGCATCTAATCAGTCACGGCTAACGCTGTGCATGTATGGATAACAGTCCTCATACAGATTAGACTCAAGCCTGTTAATTTGGTTGGCTACCAGTTGTCTTTAATTAATTTTGGCTTGTATTTCAGGGATTAGGCTGTTGGGTACCGTATGTCTAGTTTCATGTTACTTTTTGATTAGAAGATTCTGAGTTTTCTTCACAATAGGATAAGGATTCAATAGGGATTTATAGGAATACATCATCTTCATCAAGTCAACTTTCTATGGAGTGAATAGTCCCAGCTCTGTCAGATATTAGTATTTTTACTTGTTCTTTATTAAAAATTCTGCATGCCCGTAGGACATTAATTATGCCACCAATCTCATGATCTCATTTACCTTCTTAGGAGCTTTGGAATACAAAACTTGAGTTTACTGTCCACCGATAACACCAAGTTTATTTCAGAGGTAGCTTTATGAAGTGTTCTACTGTTTAGTACATAGTTGTGTTACTCAAGAGGAGGTGCATAACCTTCCATTTATGCATTTAAACCTCATGTAATTTTATCTTGTTTTTCATGGATGCCAATTTAATAAAACTTAAATGAATAATTATTTTGTTAAAGGAGCACTTCGATGTATATTTTTTTTACATTTAATGTGTGTATGTGAATGGTGTATAGTGTGAGTGTATAAATATACTCACCTACAGTCATTACCTCTGGGATTCATTCCATTGTCTGTTCTGCTCCACTTCTCAGTGAGGTCACCGCTGTTCAGTCTGTCCATGTCATGCTGCATTCTGCGTGGTCCGCAAGTGACTTTTACAATGTAAACCTATGGAGCATCAGAACAAGGCTTCGTAGTCCTAAATTGTAAGAGGCTTTCAGCTCATGGATAGAGCTGGCTAGTATGAATTGCGGTGATACCACTGAGAAGAGGAGTGGGACAGTGCTGGACAGAGAAAGCAGGGGTAGGAGAGTATATTAATAAACTCATACTATATTACATACACATACAGTCATGGCCAAAGTGTTGACACCCTTGAAATTGTTTCAGAAAATAAACTATTTCTCCCAGAAAATTATTGCAATTACTCATGTTTCGTTAGAAAACACACAAATGAAATAAATGTGTATAACAACACAAAAAAAACAGAGGAAAAAAAGGCAAATTAGACATAATTTCGCACAAAACCCCAAAAATGAGCAGGCCAAAATTGTTTGTACTACCAACTTAATATTTGGCTGCACACCCTTTGGAATAAATAACTGCAATCAATCACTTCAGAGACAAATTAGGGACACTGCAATCAATCACTTCCTGTAACCATCATCAAGCTTCTTACAACTCTCAACCAGAATTTTTGACCACTCTTCTTTTGCAAACTGCTAAAGGTCTCTCATATTTGAAGGGTGCCTTCTCCCAAGAGTAATTTTAAGATTTTTCCATAGATGTTCATTGGGATTTAGATACTAACTCATTGCTGGATACTTTAGGACTCTCCAGTGTTGAAGTATGTTTGGGGTCATTGTAATGCTGAAATACTCATGACCTAAACGCAAATTCAGGTTTCTGACACTGGGCACTACATTGCGACTCAAAATCAATTAGTAATCTTAAAATTTCATGATGCCTTGCACACAGTTAAGGCACCCAGTGCCAGAGGCAGCAAAACAACCCCAAAACATCTTTAAACCTCCACCATATTTGACTGTAGGTACTGTGTTCTATTCTTTGTAGGCCTCATTCTGCTTTTGGTAAACAGTAGAATGATATGCTTTACTAAAAAGCTCTATCTGGGTGTCATCTGTCCACAAGACACTTTGCCAGAAGTGTTTAGGCTTACTCACGTACATTTTGGCAAACTGCAGTCTAGCCTTTTTATGCAGCTTTCTCCTGCCATAGTGTTTTATTTAATTCAAATGTCGACGGATAGTTCGCTCTGACACTGATGCACCCTCAGCCTGCAGGACAGCTTGAATTTCTTTGGATTTTGATTTGGGATGCTTATCCACCATCTGGACTATCTTGCATTACAACCTTTCTTTAAATTTTATTTGCCGTCAAGGGAGATAGCTACAGTGCCATGGGTTGTAAACTTCTTGATTATATTGCACACCATGGGCAAAGGAAAATCAAGATCTCTGGAGATGGACTTGTAACCTTGAGATTGTTGATATTTTTCAACAATTTTGGTTCTCAAGTCCTCTGAAAGTTCTCTTTCTGCTCTCCATGCTTAGTGTGGCACACAGGCACAGTGCAAAGATTAAGTTAAATTCTCCCCTTGATATCTGGTTTCAGGGGTGATTTTCAAATAGCCCACACCTATTACTAGCCACAGGTGAGTTTGAATGAGCATCACATGCTTGAAACAAAGTTGTTTACCTTAAATTTTGGAAAGGTGCCATTTTTTTAATGAAATGATGTCCAATTTGCCTTATTTTCTCAATTTTTTTCATGTTGTTCCAATATACAGAAAGGAAATGTGTATAGTGAAACGTGTAATTGCAAAACTTTTCTTTGAGAAATACTTACTGTAATTTTCAGGAGCAATTTCATGGGAGCCAACACTTTTGGCCATGACTGTATGCACACATTTAATTACACAAAATAGTGCTTCTATAAGTATTCTACTCTCACCCCTATGATTTATACTCTCTACTTTCATGAGAATAAAATCGGCTGTGAAATCCTACATTCTTATCATTAGATTTCATTCTGACATCATCATTTTTTCTTGTCAGCAAAAAACAAACTGATTTTCATCAGTGTTATGGACAAGGCCGGACTGGCCATCGGGCAGTTCTGGCAAATGCCAGAAGGGCCGGTGCCAGACGTGGGCTGCTGCATGCCGATTCACCCTTCCCCCCGCCGCTGCCGCATTCAACTATACCGGCTTCTATGACGCCGGTACAGTTGAATGCAATTATGGAGGAGAGAGCGTCACCTGACGCTCCCTCCCCATCCTTTCCCGCTCTGCCTCTGACACTGCAGGTGCGTGCGCACTCACTGTGTGCCAGGCAGTGCAGCAGCAGCCGCCAAGACAGGAGCAGGAAGCACCACAGGCACGAGGGGAGGTGAGGAGTGTTTTTTTTTTTTTTACTGGACTGTGGTGCCATTCTAGGGGGGAGGAGAGATGTGGGCTCTGCTTTATACTACTGTGTGGGCTCTGCTATATACTACTATGTGGGCTGTGCTGTATACTACTGCGTGGGCTGTGCTGTATACTACTGCATGGGCTGTGCTGTACACTACTATGTGGACTGTGCTGTATACTACTATGTGGGCTGTGCTATACACTACTATGTGGGCTCTGCTGTATACTACTATGTGGGCTGTGCTATACAATACTATGTGGGCTCTGCTGTATACTACTATGTGGGCTGTGATATGCACTACTATGTGGGCTCTGCTGTATACTACTTTGTCGGCAGTGCTGTAAAGCAGGGGTCCCCAACTCCAGTCCTCAAGGCCCACCAACATGTCATGTTTTCAGGATTTCCTTAGTCTTGCCCCGGTAATAATTGCATCACCTGTGCAATGCAAAGGAAATCCTGAAAACATGACCTGTTGGTGGGCCTTGAGGACTGGAGTTGGGGACCCCTGCTGTAAAGTACTGTGTGAGCTGTGCTGTATACTACTGTGTGGGCTGTGCTGTATACTACTATGTGGGCAGTACTGGACATTACTATGTGGGCAGTGATCTATACTACTACATGGGCAATGCTATACACTACTATGTGGGCTGTGATGCATACTACTATGTGGCTGTTCTATACACTACTATGTGGGCTGTGCTATACACTATGTGGGCTCTGCTGTATACTACTATGTGGGCAGTGCTGTATACTACTATGGGCTGTGCTGTACACTACTATGTGGGCTGTGCTATATACTACTGTGTGGGCTCTGCTGTATACTACTACGTGGGCTGTGCTGTATACTACTACGTGGACTGTGCTATATACTACTGTGTGGACTCTGCTGTATACTACTATGTGGGCTGTGCTATATACTACTGTGTGGGCTCTGCTGTATACTACTATGTGGGCTGTGCTGTATACTACTATGTGGGCTCTGCTGTATACTACTATGTGGGCAGTGCTGTATACTACTATGTGGACTGTGCTGTATACTGCTACATGGGCTGTGCTGTATACTGCTACATGGGCTGTGCTATATACTATGGGGGGTATATTATATTCTATAGGGGAGGCCGTGTTATATACTATGTGGCTGTTATATACTATTGTGGGGGGATATTATATTCTATGGGGAGGCTGTGTTATACTATGGGGGGCTGCATTATATTCTATGGTGGCTACATTATATATTATGGGGAGGTGGGCTGTATTATATTCTATGGGGTGGCTGCATTATACTCTGCGGTGGCTGCATTATACTCTGGGGTGGCTGCATTATATTCTGTAGGGTGGTGGCTGCATTATACATGCATTATTCATGTACAGTATGGAGCTCCATATTATTATTATTATTATTTTTTTTTGCCATGGGCATAATTTATATGATATCAATTCTATGCATGCTTGATTCAGTGCCCTATATGTGCTATATATTATCTGGGATAACTTGTGATGTTTATCCATCAGGTATGTCTGACTGATCTATGTAAATGGCAATTACTGCCACTCGGCTTTCCCTTCATAATACCGTTCTTTTTGTCTTTTTTGGGGGAATTATTACATTTCTAAGGTGCCCATTAATTGGTACTTAGATGTGTGTCATCAACATCACCTCAGTGTCTAGTATATTTGCATTGGTCTATATCCAATATTTTTCTTGCACTAGTCCTATACCCCTCTCATCCTATACCTGGTCTGCACATGCGCTCGACACCTCTGATTTCATTTACTCTCTGGTTCCTGCGCTTTGATCTGCGCAAGCGCCGTATATTGCTGTTTAGCCATCTTATGTAATCCGGGGTGTCATTTTACGCATGTGCCGTAGTTTACCATTTAGTCATCATGCTGTATCTAATAGCTCTGTGAAGTCTTACACCTGGTCTATGCATGCACTGGATTTTTCTGGTGTTGTCTACCCTCTGAGTCCGGCGCTCCAATCTGCGCAAGCGCAGTATATTGCTGCTCAGCCATCCTATTTTTTTCGGCGCATTGATTTGCGCATGCGCTGTAGTCTATCACTCAGCCATCTTGCTGCACCCAGATGCTCTGTGAAGCCTCCCCCGGGTTTACCGCTCTGAACTTCCACATCAGGTGACTTCTGGGTCCGGGATGCTGTCCGGCTCAGCTGTTTGCGATTAATGCTATTTGGGTATGCTTTATATGTGCGTTCGTTTATCCATCACACTACATCTGCTCCTGACAAAGCCACTACAGGTGGCGATACGTGTTGGGCTCTAGTGCCCCCGGACTTTTTGGACCCTTATCTTTACTGGTCATGCTCATTAGGCTTCTATCAGGTATTCGTTCCATGGGGTAAAATCACCCCCTAGCCTGATTTAAGGCTTTAGCTAAATCTCTTGCATTCTGTGAAGCTGCAATAATTTGTGTCTTATTTTGCACACATGATTATGTAAGCGGGTTTTGGCCATTCCTGTTCCCGTTTCATCTATTGCACTAAGCACTTTATGTTCTTGGCAGCTGATTATTCATTTATTGCATTTATTTTTATTGTGAATTTTTGCTCAGAATTTTGGGATTTCCCTTAGGGGGTTGGGCAATTTAGTAGCCCCTGGTTTTTTCAATGCATGATCCAGTTCTGATATATGACTATTGTCAGTATCTTTGATGTTATACCTTGAAGTATTTAATTGGGTGTATTTAGTGTTTATCTGGCGGCTAGTCCCTACTGTAGGGATGTACATTACTGTTGTCATTTTTAAATGTTTTTAATTGATACAATTTTTGGGTGTTTGTGGTGTTTAATAAACTTTACTATTGTATATATTTTGGTGGTCCCGGCTATATAGCATGTCTTCTTTTTCTTTTGGTTCACTAGTACTACAAGAAGTGTTAGCGGAGGTGCAGAGAAAGAAGGCGGATGGATTTGGCGGCATGGGCTCTAAGGACCGGATACTGCGGGAGCAATTAATTCTGGGACTGCACAGCACATCCTTGAGGCGAGCACTGTCAGAACGGGTCCGGGCAGATCTGGCTCTTACGTTTTGTCAAATTCTGGCGGAAACAATGGCAGGAAGTAAAGAGGAGAGCTACGCGTGTGGGGTGTTGCGTGTCCATGGCGCCAATACCAGAGGGGACCCAAACCATCAGGAGGTGCTGGTGCAGGTGGTGCAAGACTTGCAGTGGTCCCTTTTCAACATGCAAGAGAAACTGACCCAGATGGAGTGAAGAGTGGGGGAACTACAACAGTCTGACGCACCATACTCATGCAACCATTCTTCGGCCCGACCGATAAGGGATCAGTGGGGGCAAGCCCCCTCCCGTCAGGCTTCGGAGGCATGAGGACAGACTCGAGGTGCCCCCCGGCGAGGAGGAGGCATCCAATGCTGGGAATGTGGAGGTCGGGGACACCTTGCCAGAGACTGTCGGAACTATGCTCAAGGCCAGAGGAAGCCGTCATTAAACTACCAACCCCCGCAGTAGTGCGGCACTCTGCGGGGGAGGCGAGGAGAGAGGCCACTCCATATCATAACGAACACTTGATTGCTGGGTGTCCCCTCCTATGTGCTGAATTTCGAGGGAGTTCTAGTGGATTGCCTGATAGATACAAGTGACGACAATGCCAGAAACATATTTCAAGCAGCATTTCCAGGCCCTGGCCAAGCCAGAAAAAGAGACATTGATCCGGTTGTTTGCTGCCAATCAACAACCGATCCCGGTCATAGAGGTCGTGTGGATGAATATTCGAATCTGTGGGCAAGAAGTGGGGAGAAAAGGGATCCTGCTAGTCCCTGAGCCTATCAAAGAAGATGTGTCTGTAGTACTGGGAATGAATATCCTACATGAACTCGATCAGATTATGTTTACCAAATGGGGGCCTGGATATTGGAAGAAGGCTACTACACATAAGCCTACTCAAGAAGCCCTTCAACGATGGATCTCCATCTGTGGGATGCAGAAGAGTGTGCCATCCTATCAGACGGTAGGGGTCATCAGGGCTCCTGGTAAAGAACCTGTAATCCTGCCTCCCGAGCGAGAAACTATAGTATACCTTCCAGTGGGGATGCATCGCAACCTTGACGGGTTGACAGTGATTGTTCAGCCTGTGGTAGGTGGAGGAGTGGACAAAGAGTCAGGATAGCTCATACAATAGCTGTGGTCCAGTAAGGACATGTCCCCATAAGAACTTTGAATGTCGGCCCCGGGGAGGTCACCGTGCCACGAGGGACAGATCTGGCCCTGGTGTACCTACATAAGGGTGAAGTGGTGAGTCAGAAGGAGATGTCTTTATCACCGAAAGAAGGTGCAGAAAAAGCAGGCTACATTCACCCATCATGCCAAGGATTTTGGCTGTACTGAAGCCATCACGCATGAGATACCGACTGGAGAAGCTCGTCCAATTCGAGAACGATTCCGCCCAAGATGTATCAAGACGTAAAAACATTACCGAGGCAGATGCTGGATTCAGGAGTGGTGCGGAGTAGTCAGAGCACTTGGGCAGCCCCGGTGGTGCTCTTCAAGAAAAAGAATGGGACCATCCGGTTCTGCGTAGATTACAGAAAACTCAATGCCTGCACTGTTCGAGACTCGTATCTGTTGCCCCGCATCAAGGAATCCTTGACAGTGTTGGGGAAAGCCAAGTACTTCTCCACCCTGGACCTAGCAAGTGGATACTGGCAAGTAGCCGTGGCAGAGAAAGACAAAGAAAAAACCACCTTCATCCTCCCTATGGGGCTGTTCGAGTCTAACCGGATACCCTTCGGGCTCTCCAATGCTCCGGGCACGTTTCAACGGCTGATGGAAGTGTTTGGGAGACTTATATTTTGAGGCTACCCTGATCTATCTGGATAACATCATTGTGTTTTTGGCCTCATTCGAAGAACATCTTGCCCAGCTTGGACAGGTACTTGGAAGACTGCGGGCTCATAACCTGAAGGTGAAGCAAAAAAAGTGCCACCTTTTCAAGAGAGAGATCGAGTACCTTGGCCACATAGTGTTATAAGATGGAGTTCTACCCTCACCAGAAAAAGTGGCTGCTATCCAGAAGTGGCCAGTCCCTTGAACAGTGAGAGAACTCCAGGCCTTTCTGGGGCTCGCCGGGTACTACCGACGGTTCATTAAAGACTTCGCAAAGGTGTTGGGTCTTCTCAATGAGCGGCTGAGGGGGACCGCTGGAGTTTCGAAGACCCAGTACATCCCTTGGGCCCAGAGACAAGACGAGGCCTTCCAGGCTATAAAGAATCCCCTTACCTCAGCCCCGATTTTGGCCTACGCAGACTTCAATCAACCGTTCCTGTTGTACACAGATGGTAGCCTTCATGGACTTGGTGCAGTACATGCTCAGATACAGGATGGACATGAGAGAGTCATCGGGTATGACAGCAGGTCCCTTCGAGACAGCGAAAGAAACCCTCACAAATACAGCTCCTTCCGGTTAGAGCTCCTGGCCCTGGTGTAGGCCATGACAGAGAAGATTGCGGGCTTCCTGACAGGGACCAAGATTCAAGTTCGAACAGACAATAATCCCCTGGCCCACCTTGAGAATGCTAAATTGGGGGCCTTAGAACAACGGTAGGTGGCTCGCCTAGCCAAGTTTGACTTTACCATCCGTTATCGCTCTGCTACTGAAAACACAAATGCTGATGGGCTGTCAAGAGTGTCTGTGGAGACTTCAATGGGGGATCTCGATGAGCAACTCCAAGAGAAGGAAACCCCAGACTTTCATAAGCTTAAGCCCCGAGTGGTTGTGGCCCAGTCAAGAAGGGAGGCTTGCGCATTACCCCGGTCTCTGGGGAGAACCAATGAGGAATGGGGACATGTTCAGGATGAAGACGAAGGGCTGAGACAGATGAAATGGTGGGTAACTCAGATGCGGAAGCCTGGCAAACAAGAGAGAGATGATCTGGACTCTGAAATGAAGAGTGTGTTACACCAGTGGGGTAGACTGGAAATGCGAGAGTCAGTGCTATATTGTACGAAACAACAGCCAAAAGATATGGAAGTAAGGTGGTAGGTGGTCATCCCAGGAAGAATGGCTCAAGAAGTAGCTAAAGAAGCCCTCAAATTTGGAGCTCACTTCAGGCCCACAAAGACCTACCAATGGTTACAGCGGTATGTGTATTGCCCCCGGTTGGAGTCTGTGGTGGAAGAGGTTTGCCGGCAATGTCGAGTATGTGACCTCATTAAGAGTACCGAACAGAGGGCACCCATCCAGACCATACAAACTAAGGAGCCGCTAGAAGTCTTGATGATCGACTATCTCCTTGTGGCACAATCGGCCTGGGGGCTACAGTACTGTTTGGTGATGACCGATCATATCTCTAAGTTCGCAGTAGTCACCCAGACTAGAGATCAGACTGCAGAATTGGCGGCACGAGCCATCTGTCAAGACTTCATCCGGGTGTATGGGTGCCAAAAGCGCATCCACTCCGACCAAGGCGCATGTTTCCAAGGCAAGGTGATGGAGGAACTGTATCGTATGTATGGCATCGAGCAGTCCCGGACCACCCCTTACCATCCTCAAGGCACCGGAGCATGTGAACGCTTCAACCAAACCTTACTTCAAATGCTGAGAACGTTGGAGGAGGATAAGAAGGCGTGTTGGCCAGACTACCTGCCAGAGTTGGTCTGGACCTACAACAATCAGGTCCACTCCACCATGGGTTATACCCCCATCTACTGCTGTTTGGAAGAGCTGGACGAGAGATCATTGAGCTGAATTTGGAACAGCCAGAGGAGCTGATGGAGCGAACTGTCACCTCATGGGTGAAAGAGCATAGGCAACGATTACAAACAATACGGAGGTTGGTGGGTCAGCAGCTGCAAGAAAAAGAACATACTTGCTGCAAACCGGCTCAAGAGTTACCACTCCAACACAGAGACCGAGTATTAGTCAGAGAGAAATGCCTCAAGGGAAAACTAAGTGAGAGATGGGAAGTTCAGCCTTACAGAGTAATCGAGCGAGTGTTTGCTAACGGCCCTGTCTACAAGGTGCAGATTGAGAGTTGGGCGTCAGCCCCTAGAGCACTTCACAGAAATATGCTGTGGCCCTGTTGGTCTGAGGTCTGTTCTACACCATTGTCGCCTGAAGGCACTACTCCACTTCCTGAATCTGTCATGCCTGATGGTGAAATCGATGATGAGTGGTGGACCGTGCCTGACACAGTAGGGGGTCCTCAGCTGCACAGAGATGGTAATCCCACAGATGTACCAGTACCGCCACGTGAGGACAAGACCAGACAAGAGCCCATGATGACTCCTGCAGCAATTGTTCCTCTGGAAAATAGTCAAGCCTTGCCTGACAGCCAAGAGCTCCGGAGATCCTAGAGGTCTAATGCAGTGTGCTCTGTCTGTTTTTCCAAATTTGTTGCCTCCTCTATAGGTGCTGTTTCCGCATTGCACGTTTCCTCATTACACTTTGACATTGATGCTATGATGGCCGAGGACGACCATCATTAAGAGGGTGGTGCTAAGAGACTGCACTCCCTTGTCTGGCATGATGGAATGTTCTGCTTCTCCCCTGCAATAGACTATGCGAATGAACTGGACTGAGCAGAGGGTGGGGGAGGAGCCTGGACAGTATGTGTGAGCTGGAGCAGCTGCAGAGAGAACTTTGTGCTTATAGCTGCAAGAGAGGACCCACAGCCGATAACGTACAGTTTCCAGGAGCACCTCCAGGACCCCGAAGCAAGGAGAAGACCACGTTCCATGGAGCTGGCAGAAAGCCGTGTGCACCACCGTGCTAGACTGTTGGGGTGCCCCAGGACGGGATCTGAGTCCCCAACATCACCGCGAGTTTGTTCCTGTTTTGTGCACATGTCAGGGCCTAGTCTAGGCTTCAATAGTCAGTGCACAGGAGCCGTGTGGCCTGCTTAGTAGAGGCCAGGGAGGTTATACGTAGTATTTGTTTATTGTTTGCATTTGCTTTTGTGGCATATATTGAATCTCTAACAGTTGGAGCACCGTGCTATGTTACGGACAAGCTAAAGAATATAACTCTTGTAAATTATCTTTTGCCATTGCATATCCCTGTTTGCATCTTCCTCATCCACTTCATTCCTTGCCTTCCAATAAATCTACCCTTTGTTGTTTACACCTCATCTTGTGAACGGTAGTCTATCTGCACCGTGGTGGACCCTCGGCCATCACTTCAGGTGCAACTAAGCTGGGTCACAAGGAATGTTTTTTACTTATGCAAAGCATTCTGCTATTTTCAATTATGAATAAAGAGTCACAATTTATATACAAAACAGCTACAGTATATTCATGAAGGATATAAAATAAAAAGACACTCAGGTAAGCCCTGAATTTTGTTGGAAATCAAAAGCCCCGTGTATTTCTTCTGTTCTCACTAGTTGTAAACTGAATCCCAGGAACTTATCAACTGGAGTTAGTGCTGCTCCAAAATTTTTTGTAGTCACTGCTTAGATCCCCAAAACACCTTTTGCGACAGGAAAAGGGGAACATTTTCAAAGATGGAAAGCCACAGAATAGAAAAAAAAATCACACCGTACATAAGCCTTTGTTTCATTGTTTCATACTCTTTCTCATTCGCTACGAAAACTTTCCCCAAAGAGTCTTGGTAGGCTAGTATTGGAACTTTAACCCCTTCACCACCGTAGATGTATAGTTACGTCTAAGGTGGTCTCCCCCTGTTTGCTGCGCGTTCAGACAATGAGCCCACAACTTTTACAGCAGATGTCAGCTGATTTTATCAGCTGACATGTGCTCCTAACAGCCGGCATGTTAAATGCCGCTGTCAATTTCTGACAGCAGCATTTAACGTGTTGCACCGGAAGTGCATCACTAATCTCGCCCATTGGCATCCGTGTCACATGACCGTGGGTCACTGATGGCTTGATAACCTGGGATCTGTGGTTGTCATTGCCGCCCAGCGGTCTGCACTCATAGAAACTGAGAATTTTTGATTATTGCAGCTTCTAGTCTCCCATGGAGAATATTGAAGCAAATATAAAGAAGAAAAAAAGTTTTTAAAAATATTTAAAAAATGTAAAAAGTATAAACATTCAAATCACCCTCAATTTGTCCCATTCAAAATAAAACAATACAAAATATACATATTTGGTATCGCCGAGTTCAGAATCACCTGATCTATTAAGATATACAATGAATTAATCCGATCAGTAAACAGCATAATGATAAAATATCAAAATGCCAGAATTACTTTTTTGTTGTTGCTGCAACATTGCAATGCAATAGTGGGTGATCAAAAGACCATATCTTCATCAAAATGGTATCAATAAAAACATTAGCTTAGCACGCTAAAATGAAGCCCTCACCAAGTCCAAGATCATGAAAAATG
This sequence comes from Ranitomeya imitator, assembly GCF_032444005.1. Classification (NCBI taxonomy): domain Eukaryota; kingdom Metazoa; phylum Chordata; class Amphibia; order Anura; family Dendrobatidae; genus Ranitomeya; species Ranitomeya imitator. The sequence goes on from NC_091283.1 coordinate 623,276,557, forward strand.
TGGAGACGCTACGGTTCTCGGAAAATGGCGACTTTTTTTCTTTAGAAACTTTGGATTTTTTTTCACCACTTAAATTAAAAAGAACATGTCCAAATTTGTAATTGTCACAAGGGTAACAGGAGAAAATGGACCATACAATTTCTTGTATGCCGATACCCCATATGTAGTGAAAAATTACTGTTTGGACGCATGGCTCGGAACAGAAGGAAAGCAATTTTGGATTAAATAGATTGGGGATGCCATGTCACATTTGAAGATCCCCTGACATGCCAAAAAGAACAAAAAAAACCAAGAGTGACACTGTGAAAGAAGTGGTTCATTTCTATTCTGAAAAAATAGAAGAAAATAGTATTATGCAAGAATGGCCTATGTTCCAGTTATCATTTGTCTACATGCCGATATTCACATGGCCGGTGGTCAGTTTTAGATTCCCAGAAATTGTCAAAGACATGTTGTTGTTTTCAATAATATGGTCTGTAACCACCCAGAAATTCTATTTGTTCAGCCAAGTTTTCTTGAGAACTTTACCTTTTTAACCAGAACACATTGACATGCTGGAAGTACCCCCACATTTTCTCAAGTAATTTATCTCATATCCCAGGATGTTTTTGACAACCCATTGTATAAATCATATTTCTGCCAGATTATTGTGTAATACCTCATTTCCCTTTGATCTTGTACTATAAAAGAACACCCTAACCCCCTATTAAGCAGACACTATTTGGAAAGCCAATGAGCAGTGTGTCTCTCTTATTATTGCTTCATCTCTTGGGTACCTAGCACAGAACACCTGAGTAGGTAAGAAATCTCTCATCTAACAGCTCGGAGGCCTTCAGCGGGATATAACATTCCCCTTTGACTTTCATCTCAGACTGAACAATTGACTGCCTCCGTCCTGAACAGAAAACCAGATCCCGGGTAAGTAAGTAGATTTATTACTCACACAGTTTTCTCTCCAGGAAAGGAGGCTTTCTAGAGTCAGTTTTTGGGGATTTCTAACAGGAAAACCCTCAGGTAAAAGATAGTATCTGTTATTTGTTGTCTCTTGTTTGTCTGTTGTTTTTTTAAGTGCTGTTAACAATTGTTCTTGGTTCATTATGAAGTGCAATTATTTTCCATCATTTGCTTTGTCTGTATCTATAACAAGGGTTCCTGTCTGTCTGGTTGTAACGAAGTCAATGTTTGTTAATACTGTAAATTTTGTAATTACATTGTCTTGACCCTGCTCTGCTATGCCCTGCTATACTTGTCCTATGTTTGTTCTATGTTTCTTTCCTTCATTATTACTTTTATTCTGCTTTTGGTTAGCTAACTATTGATGCTTTGTCAGTTGTTAATTGATAAGTAGTACTGATAGAGCTGTGCTTAACTGTTCTGAATAACTGTTCTGAATATACTATGTCCTGATATATTGATACAATACTGTGTTGTGGGGTACAAAGCAGCACTGGTGCTGTATGGAGACTAAATGATGTGTGCTCAATATATAAATAACCTTCTCATTTAAAGCAGTGAGCAAGATAAAACTTTCTAGTTACAGTAGTTGCTACTCGAAAAAACTTATAGTAAACAATCTATGTGAACATAAATGCTCATTTTTAATGCAACCCGGTACTCAGGACGTGAATTAGAGGATATAGTGAACTAAGTAAGAGTTTCCACAAACAGATGTGATTTATGTTTTTGTCCATTGGCACCAGAGCATTTTGATAAAATGTGGGGAGCGAGAAAGTACAGAAGCACTGCATGTATGGATGCGATTGAAATGTCAGACAAATGCTTCCCATGTATGTACCATATGCTGTGTGAAAAGTGTCTATGTTTAGTTCACCAGTATAGGTGCAGAGTGCGCTTGTCATATAAAAAATATTTAGAATTGAGAGTCCACAGTGGTTGATACCTTTTAATGGCTAACTGAAAAGATGGTAACAAATTGCAAGCTTTCGAGACTACTCAGGTCTCTTCATCAGGCAAAGACTAAAACAAATTCTGAAGAATCACATATTTATGCACAACATAGCACAGAAAAAAAAAGGGAAAAACCATGGATAAGACAGACCATGGATAAGACAGGTGACATGAAGCAGAAGTACCATGAGTGATAAACAGTTATGTCCATAAATATTGGGCCTGTTTTTAGATAAGGATTGTTTTATTGGGGTCTGGTTCTGTTGTGATGACCCCTCATAGTCTGAGGGGCAAGTTCCTCAGTTGATGTAAAAAGACATAAATCCATGCGACACATTCATTCCTGCAGTGAGACTGTCAAAGGTCGTCATCGGTTTATATTCCCAGACTCTTCTGTCTCTCTGAGATTTGAAGCTACCTTTTAACACAAGTAATTTCATGTCCACAATGTTATGATTTGGGAGACAAAAATGTATTGCCACAGGTAGATCCATTCTTTTTTCTCTTATTGTGTGGTGGTGAGAATTCATTCTTGTTCTAAGCTTTTGCCCTGTCTCCCCCACATACAGGGGGGGATATTTAGTACAAATAATTAGGTACACCACATTAGAAGTGATGCAGCTGAAAGTACCTGGTATCTTGTAGTCCTGATGTGAATTGGGGAATTGACTGATGAAGAGACCTGTGTAAAAATCCAAAAAATGCGTTAAACCGCACCCTATACCCATACGGCCTTCACAGGCTTAGTGGCGCACGTCACTGCCAGGGGGTCAGCCCAGCTACAAAGTCCAATCCATATAAAAAAAGAAGACAGCGCCACAACGGTCAGTGAAAAATAACTTACAGATTTAATCTGCCATCTGTGGCGACGTTTTGGTACAATGACCTTGATAAAGGTCATTGTACCGAAACGTCGCCGCAGATGGCAGATTAAATCTGTAAGTTATTTTTCACTGACCGTTGTGGCGCTGTCTTCTTTTTTGATATGGAAGAGACCTGTGTAGTCTCGAAAGCTTGCAATTTGTTACCATCTTTTCAGTTAGCCATTAAAAGGTATCAACCACTGAGGACTCTCAATTCTAAATATTTTTCTATCTACTGGCTAACACAGTACCAAGATATATTTCTTTCTTGTCATATATTAAACTCTCCCTCATGGATTGATCAAAAGCTGGGTAGATATATTAGACTCTAGATAGAATATGCCAAGGTGGCAAGATAATATCACACACGAATATTATCTTATTGAACCCAGAGTGGATTCAGGAACAGACCTTGCATATTCAGAATCTAATTCTATATGTCCATAAGGAGTAATTTGCCATATAGACCAGTGGTTCTCAACCTTTCTAATGCCGTGACCCCGCAATACAGTTCCTCATGTTGCGGTGACCCCCAACCCAAAAAATAATTTAAAACTGTAATTTTATTAGTTATGATTCGGAATGTAAATATCTGATATGCATTATGTATTGTATTCTCATTGCTACAAATCAAACATAATAAATAATCACAAAAACAATTACCATATATACTCGAGGAGGCTGCGGCACCGAAGATCAGCTGTCCGGGGGAAGGAGCGGGACGCCGGGAGCAGGTAAGTATGTCATATTTACCTTCCCTCGTTCCACACGCCAGGCGCCGCTCCATCTTCCCGGCGTCTCTCCGCACTGACTGTGCAGGTCAGAGGGCGCGATGACGCATATAGTGTGCGTGCCGCCCTCTGCCTGATCAGTCAGTGCAGAGAGACGCCGGGAAGATGGCGCCGAGGAGCTGCAAGCAAGAGAGGTGAGTATGTGTTTTTTTATTTTTTTATTGCAGCAGCAGCAGCACAGATTTATGTGGAGCATCTATGGGGCAATGGTGCAGAGCGCTATATGGCAGAGCTATGGGGCAACGGTGCAGAGCACTATATGGCACAGCTGTGGGGCAATGGTGCAGAGCACTATATGGCAGAGCTATGGGGCAACAGTGCAGAGCACTGTATGGCACAGCTATGGGGCAACAGTGCAGAGCACTATATGGCACAGCTATGGGGCAACGGTGCAGAGCACTGTATATATGGCACAGCTTTATGTGGAGTATCTATCTGGGGCAACGGTGCAGAGGGGGGCCTCCCATAACTGTCTCAGTGTCTCAAACTATGCTGCAGGCTGCCTGCAGGCATATTTTACTTACACCTTACTGACTGGCTGCGATCATCCAAAAAAATGTGACGTCCCTCAGCTCCAGGCAGCCTCCAATCATAGTATTGCAGACAGTGCGCGCGCCTGTGTGCCTGACCTGTGGTGTGCTGCTTGGGCAGGAGGACAGATGACCAATCACAGCACAGCTCATTGAGGTGTGCTGTGACAACTAATGCTGATTGGCTGCTCCTGCCTGCATCTGTCAGCCAATCAGCATTAGAATACACCCTTAGTCCAGACTCCAGTCAGACCACAGAGTTTTATTGATGAAGAGGCGGAGTCGAGGGCGGGCAAAGTAACAATAAACAGGTCGGTGATGATGAACAGTGCAGACTCAGTGCAGACAGTGCGTCGTGCGGGTGCGTGTGTCCCTCCCTGTCTTCTCCTCTCTGACTCTGAGTCACACAGTCAGCTGTTTCCTCGGACTGTGCTGTGTGCTGGCTGAAGTCAGTGAGGTCGGCACTCGCACCACGCTGCGCACGGGCCGCTCTTATCAAGAGCCTCTGAGCACAGACTCGGCGTCGCCGTCGCAGGCCAGTGCGAGATGAGTGTGTGTGATCATTTCAGATGTGAAGGAGCGAGCAGCTGCCGCGCGGCTGCTTGCACAGCACTTCACATTCTTCAGTACAGCATGTGCGCCGACCGCCGGCTATAATAATAAACTGTGCACCGCCGCATGCAGGGCAGGGACAAATGAAGGAGGCAGGGGCTGGGGGCGGGCGGGGCCCACCGGAGGATTCTCCGGTGTCCCGGTGCCCCAGTCTGAGCCTGCATACGGGGGAAGGTGGATGGGGAGGTGAGAGAGGTGGCGACCCCTGTGTTTTGGTCGTTCGACCCCCCTCGGGGTCGCGACCCCCAGGTTGAGAACCGCTGATATAGACACTCCCAAACAATTTCAACAACAATATCCGTTAAGGTACAATTGCCCACAGACACAAAGTGATTATAGCATGATAAAGTATAAAAATTAATTTTTATTTATATTAACCCCTTTCTGCCAGCTGACGGAATAGTACGTCAGCTGGCAGATCCCCTGCTTTGAGGTGGGCTCTGGCTGTTTTGTACAGCTGACATGTACGCGCAATGAGCGTGAGCAGAATCGCGATCCGCCCGTGCCCATTAACTAGTTAAATGCCGCCGTCAAGCGCTGACAGCGGCATATAACTAGCGCTCCCGGCCGCGCGGCCGGGTATGCTCGCACCGCTGACCCCCGTCACATGATCGGGGGTCAGCGGTGCATTGCCATAACAACCAGAGGTCTCCTTGAGACCTCTATGGTTGTTGATGGGCGATTGCTTTGAGCGCCACCCTGTGGTCGGCGTTCAAATTACACCTGCATTTCTGCTACATAGAGGTGATCTGTACTTCACCTCTATGTAGCAGAGGCGATTGTGTAGTGCATGCTTCTAGCCTCCTATGGAGGCTATTGAAGCTTGCCAAATTAAAAAAAAAAAAAGTGTTTAAAAATATGAAAAAAATAAAAAATATATATAAGTTCAAATCACCCCCCTTTCGCCCCAATCAAAATAAAACAATAAAAAAAAATCAAACATACACATATTTGGTATTGCCGCGTTCAGAATCGCCCAATCTATCAATAAAATCAAAGGATTAACCTGACCGCTAAATGGCGTAGTGAGAAAAAAAATCAAAACGCCAAAATTACGTTTTTTTGGTCGCCGCGACATTGCATTAAAATGCAATAACAGGCGATCAAAAGAACGTATCTACACCAAAATGGTATCATTAAAAATGCCAGCTCAGCACGCAAAAAACAAGCCCTCACCTGAACCTAGATCACGAAAATTGGAGACGCTACGGGTATCGGAAAATCACGCAATTTTATTTATTTATTTTTTTAGCAAATTTTGGAAATTTTTTTCACCACTTAGATAAAAAATAACCTAGAAATGTTAGGTGTCTATGAACTGGTAATGACCTGAAGAATCATAATGGCAGGTTAGTTTTAGCATTTGGTGAACCTAGCAAAAAAGCCAAACAAAAAACAAGTGTGAGATTGCACTTTTTTTGCAATTTCATCACACTTGGAATTTTTTTCCCATTTTCTGTTACATGGCATGGTAAAACCAATGGTATCGTTCAAAAGTACATCTCATCCCGCAAAAAATAAGCCCTCACATGGCCAAATTGACGGAAAAATAAAAAAGTTATGGCTCTGGGAAGGAGGGGAGCGAAAAACGAAAATGAAAAAACGGAAAAAGCTCCGGGTTGAAGGGGTTAAATTAAAAACCTTTAAAAATAAACAGGGCTATAAAGACCTCCATGTGGAGGGAAAAATAACACAGGAACCGTATATTAAGCAACAATGTCGGATATATATACTGACAAATGATACCAAAAGTTATTCATAACAATAATTAGGGTAATATGTCAATATTTGTCCATTCTGCTAGTTCACAATACATATAAGGAGCAGGCGGATATTAGTATATAAAAAATATATTCAATATACAGTACATAAAAGTAATATCCATGAAACATCCTCTTGTTGCTAATGTAAAGACCGTATCCCGATATTAAGAATATAATTAACAATAAAGATCCATCATTGTCACAGTATATATAACATTAAAATGCAAATGCCGACAGACTGGACCATATAAATCCGGGATGCTTACCGCAGACCTGTGTCCTTCCCTCCCACCCAACGGGCGTCGTTTCTCTTCTCACTTCTTCCGGGGGCGTGAATAGTAAGGGGTGCCGACACTATTAAAATAGACCGTCCGTGATGGTGATTGGTTATGCCTCAGAACATGATAGCGCATGCGCCAGGACATTTCATCCCCATAGGAGGAGGAAAAGAGACTTCCGGGTGATGATGCCAGCTGGAACGCAGTGGAGTGCACTGCGGTCACATGTATAGGCATCTCCGGAAGTCTAGGGGAATCTGACCCGACGCATGCGCAATTCTGAGGCAAAAAGAGCAATATGGAGGAACAAGAACGTGCATCGCAGCAGTAACAACATGCAGTGAATATCGAACAGGAAGTAGTGATTAGGCTAATTTAAGCAAACCCAGTGCAATAAAAAAAGGGGGAGTGCCCCATATTAAAACAAAAGAAATTTAATTATTAATAGAAAAATATAAAAAAAGGAATAGATATTAATAGATAATATATTGATATAAATAAATTAATAAATAGTGCATATTCATTATATATATATATATATATATATATATATCAATATATCCCCCACATATTGTGATAATTAATAATATCTACCACAACCATGTGCCAAACTATAATACCCAATTGTAATCAGGATATTCATGAATACATAGAATCTGATATATATCCCAATTATACATAAACAATAAAGATAAATATAAAAAGGAAAAGAAGTGTAAAACAAAAAAAAAGAAGGGTAAAGGAGGGAAAAGGGGGGGAGGGGGGGAAGGAGGGAGAGGAGGGGGAAAGGAGAAGAGGGGGGAAGGGAAAGAAAGGAAGGCAAGGGGAAGGGAGGGGATAAGAGGAAAAAAATATTTTTATAAATAATTCCATATATAAACATATATTAGATTCAATAATAATCCTCCCCATTCCCCCTCATTTCCTTCTTCATCTTCCGTCTTCTTGCTGATGAATTCATAGTTACGGAAATTGTACTGCCACCACTGTATATTGCTGAATAAATAAATAAATTAAGGCTCCTCATGGCCAAATATTATTCCGCCATTTATAGACAAATCCTTCATCACGAACGTTTCTGAAAAGTATAAGAAATTCATTAAAATCTAAAAGAAGAAACATAATACAATTAAAAATGAGTTAAAAGAGGAACCCCAAACCTAAACCAGGGGAAAACCACTCAAAAACAACCAATATTACTACAAAAATGATTTAAACCCCAAATTCTCATTAAGGTCTTGTGGTGTTAGTGTACCAAGGCGAAAAACATATTGGATAAAGTCAACATATTGAATGAAGCATGGGATTAGATTTTGTATTTATAATGGAATTTCTTTTGTTTCAATATTGGGCACTCCCCCTTTTTGTATTGCACTGGGTTTGCTTAAATTAGTCTAGTCACTACTTCCTGTTCGATATTCACTGCATGTTGTTACTGCTGCAATGCACGTTCTTGTTCCTCCATATTAAATGCGACGGACAAAAAAACGTTCACTTGAACGTTTTTTCGTGCTGACGGTCCGCCAAAACACAACGGATCCGTTGCACGACGGACACGACGTGTGGCCATCCGTCGAGATCCGTCGCTAATACAAGTCTATGGGTAAAAAAATGCATCCTGCAAGCACATTTGCAGGATACGTTTTTTTCCAAAAACGATGGATTTCTAAAAACGCAAGTGTGAAAGTAGCCTTAGAAACATCGGCCTTTCTATTATATATCTATGGATATATCTATCTATAGATATATTTATAGATAGATATATCTATAGATGCATAGATGTATCTATCCATATATCTGGCTGCTTTCACTCATCAGGTTTTTGCCATCAGGCACAATCTGGCGAGTTTTGAAAAAATAGGATCCGGCGGAAAAAAACGGATCCTGCGGAAAAAAACGGATCCGGTGGAAAAAACGGATATATAATAGAAAGGCCGATGTTTCTAAGGCTACTTTCACACTTGCGTTTTTAGCAATCCGTCGCAATCCGTCGTTTTGGCAAAAAAACGGATCCTGAGAATGTGCTCGCAGGATGCGTTTTTACCCATAGACTTGTATTAGCGACGGATCACGACGGATGGCCACACGTCGCGTCCATCATGCAACGGATGCATCATGTTTTGGCGGACCGTCGGCACGAAAAAACATTCAAGTGAACTTTTATTGTCCGTTGCGTCCGCCATTTTCAACCGCATATGCGCGGCAGAAACTCCGCCCCCTCCTCCCCGGACTTCAGAATGGGCAGCGAATGCGTTGAAAAACTGCTTCCGCTGCCCACGTCGTGCACAAATTTTACAACGTGCATTGGTACGTCGGCCCGACGCATAGCGACAGACCCGTACCGACGCAAGTGTGAAAGAGGCCTTAACCCCTTTCTGACATCTGACGTACTATCCCTTTCTGACATCTGACGTCATAGCGATCGGCCGCGCTGGCGGGGGGACACGCTCACGGACCGCTCCCGGCACATTAACCCCCGGCATACCGCGATCAAACAGGATCACGGTGTGCCGGCGGTACAGGGAAGCATCGCGCAGGGAGGGGGCTCCATGCGTGCTTCCCTGAGCCCCCCGTAGCCCCCCGAAGGTCTCTTACCTCCTTCCTCGCTGCAGGCCCCGGATCCAAAATGGCCGCGGCATCCGGGTCCTGCAGGGAGGGAGGTGACTTCACAGCGCCTGCTCAGAGCAGGCACTGTGAAGCCTGGAGCTGTGCATGTCAGATCGCTGATCTGACACAGTGCACAGCAAAGTGTCAGATCAGCGATTTTACACTATAACATGATGCCCCCTGGGGCAATGTTATAGTGTAAAAAAAAATTTTTTCACATGTGTAAAAAATTTTTTAAAAATTCCCCCCAAAATTCCCCCCCCCAAAAAATATTGTTCCTATAAATACATTTCTTTATCTAAATAAATAAAAAAACAATAAAAGTACACATATTTAGTATCGCCACGTCCGTAACGACCCCACCTATAAAACTGTCCTGCTAGTTAACCCCTTCAGTGAACGCACTAAAAAAATTAAAAAAAACAAGGCAAAAAACAACGCTTTATTATCATACCGCCAAACAAAAAGTGGAATAAAACGTGATCAAAAAGACGGATATAAATAACCATGGTACCGCTGAAAACGTCATCTTGTCCCGCAAAAAACAAGCTGCAACACAGCATCATCAACGAAAAAATAAAAAAGTTATAGTCCTCAGAATAAAGCGATGCAAAAATAATCATTTTTTCCATAAAATAGTTTTTATCGTATAAAAGCGCCAAAACATAAAAAATGATATAAATGAGACATCGCTGTAATCGTACTGCCCCGAAGAATAAAACTGCTTTATCCATTTTACCAAATGCGGAACGGTATAAACGCCTCCCCCAAAATAATTTCATGAATAGCTGGTTTTTGGTTATTCTGCCTCACAAAAATCGGAATAAAAAGCAATCAACAATTGTTACGTGCCGAAAATGCTACCAATAAAAACATCAACTCGTCCCGCAAAAAAGAAGACCTCATATGACTCTGTGAACCAAAATATGGAAAAATTATAGCTCTCAAAATGTGGTAACGCAAAAAATATTTTTTTGTAATAAAAAGCGTCTTTCAGTGTGTGATGGCTGCCAATCATAAAAATCCGCTAAAAAACCCGCTATAAAAGTAAATCAAACTCCCCTTCATCACCCCCTTAGTTAGGGAAAAATAAAAAAAAAATTTAAAAATGTATTTATTTCCATTTTCCCATTAGGGTTAGGGTAAGGGCTAGGGTTAGGGCTAGGGTTAGGGTTAGGGCTAGGGTTAGGGTTAGGGCTAGAGTTAGGGTTAGGGTTGGGGCTAGGGTTAAGGCTACAGTTAGGGTTTGGGCTAAAGTTAGGGTTGGGGCTTAAGTTAGGGTTGGGGCTAAAGTTAGAGTTAGGGTTTGGATTACATTTACGGTTGGGAATAGGGTTAGGGGTGTGTCAGGGTTAGGGGTGTGTTTAGGGTTACCATTGGGATTAGGGTTAGGGGTGTGTTTGGATTAGGGTTTCAGTTATAATTGGGGGTTTCCACTGTTTAGGCACATCAGGGGCTCTCCAAACGCGACATGGCATCCTGTCTCAATTCCAACTAATTCTGTGTTGAAAAAGTAAACCAGTGCTCCTTCCCTTCTGAGCTCTCCCTTGTGCCCAAACAGGAGTTTACCCCAACATATGGTGTATCAGCTTACTCAGGACACATTGGACAACAACTTTTGGGGTCCAATTTTTCCTGTTACCCTTGGGAAAATACAAAACTGGGGGCTAAAAAATTATTTTTGAGGAAAAAAAAAAAAATTTTTATTTGCACGGCTCTGCGTTATAAACTGTAGTGAAACACTTGGGGGTTCAAAGTTCTCACAACACATCTAGATAAGTTCCTTGGGGGGTCTACTTTCCAATATGGGGTCACTTGTGGGGGGTTTCTACTGTTTGGGTACATTAGGGGCTCTGCAAACGCAATGTGACGCCTGCAGACCATTTCATCTAAGTCTGCATTCCAAATGGCGCTCCTTCCCTTCCGAGCCGTCCCATGCGCCCAAACGATGGTCCCCCCCCCACATATGGGGTATCAGCGTACTCAGGACAAATTGAACAACAACTTTTAGGGTCCAATTTCTCCTGTTACCCTCGGGAAAATACAAAACTGGGGGCTAAAATATAATTTTTGTGGGAAAAAATTTTTGTTTTATTTTTACGGCTCTGCATTATAAATTTCTGTGAAGCCCTTGGTGTGTCAAAGTGCTCACCACACATCTAGATAAGTTACTTAGGGGGTCTACTTTCCAAAATGGTGTCACTTGTGGGGGGTTTCAATGTTTAGGCACATCAGTGGCTCTCCAAATGCAACATGGCGTCCCATCTCAATTCCTGTCAATTTTGCATTGAAAAGTCAAACGGCGCTCCTTCCCTTCCGAGCTCTCACATGCGCCCAAACAGTGGTTTACCCCCACATATGGAGTATCAGCATACTCAGGACAAATTGTACAACTTTTGGGGTCCAATTTCTTTTCTTACCCTTGGGAAAATAAAAAATTGGGGGCGAAAAGATAATTTTTGTGAAAAAATATGATTTTTTATTTTTACGGTTCTGCATTATAAACTTCTGTGAAGCACTTGGTGGGTCAAAGTGCTCACCACACCTCTAGATAAGTTCCTTAGGGGGTCTACTTTCCAAGATGGTGTCACTTGTGGGGGTTTCAATGTTTAGGCACATCAGTGGCTCTCCAAATGCAACATGGCGTCCCATCTCAATTCCTGTCAATTTTGCATTGAAAAGTCAAATGGCGCTCCTTCCCTTCCGAGCTCTCCCATGCGCCCAAACAGTGGTTTACCCCCACATATGGGGTATCAGCATACTCAGGACAAATTGTACAACTTTTGGGGTCCAATTTCTTCTCTTACCCTTGGGAAAATAAAAAACCGGGGGCGAAAGATAATTTTTGTGAAAAAATATGATTTTTTATTTTTACGGTTCTGCATTATAAACTTCTGTGAAGCACTTGGTGGGTCAAAGTGCTCACCACACCTCTAGATAAGTTCCTAACGGGGTCTACTTTCCAAATTGGTGTCACTTGTGGGGGGTTTCAATGTTTAGGCACATCAGTGGCTCTCCAAACGTAACATGGCGTCCCATCTCAATTCCAGTCAATTTTGCATTGAAAAGTCAAATGGCGCTCCTTCGCTTCTGTCATGCGCCCAAACAGTGGTTTACCCCCACAATGGGGTATCGGTGTACTCAGGACAAATTGTACAACAAGTTTTGGGGTCCATTTTCTCCTGTTACCCTTGGTAAAATAAAACAAATTGGAGCTGAACTAAATTTTTTGTGAAAAAAAGTTAAATGTTCATTTTTATTTAAACATTCCAAAAATTCCTGTGAAACACCTGAAGGGTTAATAAACTTCTTGAATGTGGTTTTGAGCACCTTGAGGGGTGCAGTTTTTAGAATGGTGTCACACTTGGGTATTTTCTATCATATAGACCCCTCAAAATGACTTCAAATGAGATGTGGTCCCTAAAAAAAAAATGGTGCTGTAAAAATGAGAAATTGCTGGTCAACTTTTAACCCTTATAACTCCGTAAAAAAAATTTTTTTGGTTCCAAAATTGTGCTGATGTAAAGTAGACATGTGGGAAATGTTACTTATTAAGTATTTTGTGTGACATATCTCTGTGATTTAGTTGCATAAAAATTCAAAGTTGGAAAATTGCGAACTTTTCAAAATTTTCGCCAAATTTCTGTTTTTTTTTCACAAATAAATGCAGGTAATATCAAATAAATTTTACCACTGTCATGAAGTACAATATGTCACGAGAAAACAGTGTCAGAATCACTTGGATCCGTTGAAGCGTTCCAGAGTTATAACCTCATAAATGTACAGTGGTCAGAATTGTAAAAATTGGCCCAGTCATTAACGTTCAAACCACCCTTGGGGGTAAAGGGGTTAATGAGCGTTGAATTTAAAAAAAAAAGAAAAAAGCGGAAAAAACAGTGTGGGCTCGGCGCAATTTTCTGTGCCAGAGGGGGAAAGCAGACGGCCGGGGCCAATATTTGTAGCCTGCTATGAATATCATCCTGCAGCATTGTGCGTACCCTTTACTGGCTATTAAAATAGGGGGACCCCAAATAAAAATGACGTGGGGTCCCCCTATATTTTATAGCCAGAAAGGCTATGCAGACAGCTGCGGGCTGATATTCATAGCCTAGAGAGGGGCAATGGATATTGGCCCCCCCGGCTACAAATACCAGTCCGCAGTCGCCCTAGAAATGGCGCATCTGTGAGATGCGCCAATTCCAGCACTTAGCCCCTCTCTTCCCACTCCCATGTAGCGGTGGGATATGGGGTAATAAGTGGTTAATGTCACCTTGCTATTGGAAGGTGACATTAAGTCGGGTTAATAACTGAGAGGCGTCAATAAGACGCCTATCCATTATTAATCCAATAGTAATAAAGGGTTAATAAAACACGCACACATTAGGAAAAAAGTATTTTAATATTCTTCATTTAACCATACTTACCATACTTCAGCGCCTGCAAAAAACGTAAAATAATAAACCGTATACTACCTGTCCGCCATAGTCCAATTAATAACGAGTGTCCCACGACGATCTCCCCTCTCCCCTATAGAACAGTGACATCGGGTGAAGTCACTGATCTATAGGACCCTCAGTGACACACTGACAGGAGACAATGGCTCCTGCAGTGCATCACTGAGGTTGCTATAGTTCAAAGTCTCACTTTATGGCAATTGCTGCATGGGAATATTTCTCACACAGCAATGCCAAAAGTGGGACTAGGGACTATTTTTTTTACAGCGGCGGAGGAATACAGTGCGGAAGGATACCTTCCTCCCATCATTGGATTCCTGGAACCCCTGGAGAGCGGTCGCATCAGCTGATGCTGCCGTTCTCCACGGGAGCTCATCGTGGGACACTAGTGGATTTCTGCGGATCAAGGAGTATATTGGTTGTTTGTTATTTTAATATTTTTTACAGATGACACTGGCTTCGGGCAACAAAGTGACAAGTGATGGTGAGTATGTACTCTATGTTATATGTACTGTATGTCTATATGTATGTATTGTATGTAATTTATGAATGTATTGTATGTAGTATGTATGTGGTATATGTATGTTCTATGTAGTATGTATGTAGTATGTATGTAGTATGTATGTATGTAGTATGTACAGTACATGAACAGGTACCCCAGTTTTGGCATCTGTCTTAGTCATGTTTCTCTGGTCTTATATAGTGAATAACACTTTGTAGTAACTCTAGTTTCACCCACACCTTCAAGTGGCCACTTTTCAAGATTGGATGAAACTGAGATATCATGCAGTCATCAGACGAGGGGCCATAAACCCCTAGAAAATAAAAGCCACAAGGATTTTGATCAAACCACCAGCGGCATAGTTTCAGTAAACCTTAATGTTTTACAATGACAAACAGCAAACATATAAAGGCTTCGAACTGTTTGTGAAGTGAATAAACAGACATTTATCAAGATTGTGTCACTATGAGCATTGTCTGTCACATCTCTAAATGTTTTACAACAAATGCAGCTATGTGATTGTCTGAATGCATTCGGTATACAGTATTTCAATCTTGTTTACAAATCGCCATTTGTATATTCTTCATTTGTACATTTGAGGCAGAAAAAGTTATGGCTCTCAAGGAGAGAAACTAATATAGTGGACACAGCTATATTTTTAATGAACTATTGAGGCAAAGTAATAGCATTGTTTTATCAAATTTATATGAAGTGTATTGTGTCCAATGTTAGCAACCAGGCAACACAAAAAGGAGCTTTCAAGTGAGCTCTTTAAGGTACACAAATGTTGTGAAGTGCTTTCCAAGAAGGATGTGGTTTCACCAATGGGGGGTACCTTTTGTAAAAATAGACTGGTACCATCATAGCCCCTTTGACCAAACTTCACCGGCCAATAACAGTACAAAGTACGTTCACCATGGTGATATAGTGGCAGTTAAACAAGAGACATTAAGTTAAGAAGTAGGCCCAATGGAATGCCCTGCCCAATTCCCCAATGTGGGGTACTTTTTGGACTGATTGAAATAGTGCCATCACAGCCCCCTACACCTAAATGACCCGTACAGACCACGTTCACCCTGGTCATCTTGTGGCAGTTAAAGGACACATTGCAGGAGACAGACTTAAGAAGTAGGCCCAATGTAATTTAATGCCCAATTCCCCAATGTGGGGTCCTGTTTTTACAAAATGAAATAGTGCCTTCACAGCCCCCGTGCCCAAAAATCACCGGCCTATAACAGTACTGAGCACATGCACCCTGGTCATCTAGTAGCAGTTAAAGAAGACATTGCAGACACAGTTAAGAAGTCGGTCCAATGTAATGTCTTGCCCAATTGCCCAATGTAAAATCCTTTTTTTTTTTTTTAAAAGAAAAGAGTGCCATCACAGACCCCTTGGCCAACATGCTCCGTACAGAGCACGTTCACCCTGGTGATCTACTGGCAGGTACAGGACAGATTGCAGGAGACCGAGTTAAGAAGTAGGCTCAAAGAAATGTTATGCCCAATTCCCCAATGTGTTGTCCTTTTTGGACCTCAAAATATAGTGCCATCACAGCCCCCGTGCCCAAAAATCACTAGCCTATAACGGTACTGAGCACGTGCACACTGCTCATCTAGTGGCAGTTAACCCCTTAAGCCCCGAGGGTGGTTTGCACGTTAATGACCGGGCCAATTTTTACAATTCTGACCACTGTCCCTTTATGAGGTTATAACTCTGGAACGCTTCAACGGATCTTGGCGATTCTGACATTGTTTTCTCATGACATATTGTACTTCATGTTAGTGGTAAAATTTATTCGATATAACTTGCGTTTATTTGTGAAAAAAACAGAAATTTGACGAAAATTTTGAAAATTTCGCAATTTTCCAACTTTGAATTTTTATACCCTTAAATCACAGAGATATGTCATGCAAAATACTTAATAAGTAACATTTTCCACATGTCTACTTTACATCAGCACAATTTTGGAACCAAAATTTTTTTTTGTTAGGGAGTTATAAGGGTTAAAAGTTGACCAGCAATTTCTCATTTTTGCAACACCATTTTTTTTTTAGGGACCACATCTCATTTGAAGTCATTTTGAGGGGTCTATATGATAGAAAATACCCAAGTGTGACTGACACCATTCTAAAAACTGCACCCCTCAAGGTGCTCAAAACCACATTCAAGAAGTTTATTAACCCTTCAGGTGTTTTACAGGAATTTTTGGAATGTTTAAATAAAAATGAACATTTAACTTTTTTTCACACAAAATTTATTTCAGCTCCAATTTGTTTTATTTTACCAAGGGTAACAGGAGAAAATGGACCCCAAAACTTGTTGTACAATTTGTCCTGAGTACGTTGATACCCCATATGTGGGGATAAACCACTGTTTGGGCGCATGGCAGAGCTCGGAAGGAAAGGAGCGCCATTTGACTTTTCAATGCAAAATTGACTGGAATTGAGATGGGATGCCATGTTGCGTTTGGAGAGCCCCTGATGTGCCTAAACATTGAAACCCCCCACAAGTTACACCATTTTGGAAAGTAGACCCCTTAAGGAACTTATCTAGATGTGTGGTGAGCACTTTGACCCACCAAGTGCTTCATAGAAGTTTATAATGCAGAGCCGTAAAAATAAAAAATCCTATTTTTTCACAAAAATGAGCTTTTTGCCCCCAATTTTTTATTTTCCCAAGGGTAAGAGAAGAAATTAGACCACAAAAGTTGTTGTGCAATTTGTCCTGAGTACGCTGATACCCCATATGTGGGTGTAAACCATTGTTTGGGCGCATGGCAGAGCTCGGAAGGGAAGGAGCGCCATTTGACTTTTCAATGCAAAATTGACTGGAATTGAGATGGGACGCCATGTTGCGTTTGGAAAGCCCCTGATGTGCCTAAACATTGAAACCACCCAAAAGTGACACCATTTTGGAAAGTAGACCCCATAAGGAACTTATCTAGATTGTTTTGAGAGCTTTGAGCCCCCAAGTGTTTCACTACAGTTTATAACGCAGAGCCGTGAAAATAAAAATTCTTTTTTTTTTTCACAAAAATGATTTTTTAGTCCCCAGTTTTGTATTTTCACAAGGGTAACAGGATAAATTGGACCCCAAAAGTTGTTGTCCAATTTGTCCTGTGTACGCTGATACCCCATATGTGGGGGGGGATGCACTGTTTGGGCGCATGGCAGAGCTCGGAAGGGAAGGAGCGCCATTTGGAATACAGACTTAGATGGATTGGTCTGCAGGCGTCACGTTGCATTTGCAGAGCCCCTGATGTACCCAAACAGTAGAAACCCCCCACAAGTGACCCCATATTGGAAACTAGACCCCCCAAGGAACTTATCTAGATGTGTTGTGAGAACTTTGAACCCCCAAGTGTTTCACTACAGTTTATAACGCAGAGCCGTGAAAATAAAAATTCTTTTTTTTTTCACAAAAATGATTTTTTAGCCCCCAGTTATGTGTTTTCACAAGGGTAACAGGATAAATTGGACCCCAAAAGTTGTTGTCCAATTTGTCCTGAGTACGCTGATACCCCATATGTGGGGGGGAAGCACTGTTTGGGCGCATGGCAGAGCTCGGAAGGGGAGGAGCGCCATTTGGAATACAGACTTAGATGGATTGGTCTGCAGGCATCACATTGTATTTGCAGAGCCCCTGATGTACCCAAACAGTACAAAACCCCCACAAGTGACCCCATATTGGAAACTAGACCTCCCAAGGAACCTATCTAGATGTGTTGTGAGAACTTTGAACCCCCAAGTGTTTCACTGCAGTTTACAACGCAGAGCTGAGAAAATAAAAAAAAATCTTATTTTTCCCACAAAAATGATTTTTAGACCCCACATTTTTATTTTCCCAAGGATAACAACAGAACTTGGACCCCAAAAGTTGTTGTCCAATTTGTCCTGAGTACGCTGATACCCCATATGTTGGGGTAAACCCCTGTTTGGGCGCACCGGAGAGCTCGGAAGGGAAGGAGCACTGTTTTACTTTTTCAACGCAGAATTGGCTGGAATTGAGATCGGACGCCATGTCGCGTTTGGAGAGCCCCTGCTGTGCCTGAACAGTGGAAACTCCCCAATTCTACATGAAACCCTAACCCTAACACACCCCTAACCCTAATCCCAACGGTAACCCTAACCACACCCCTAACCCTGACACACCCCTAATTCTAATCCCAACCCTAATCCCAACCGTAAATATAATCCAAACCCTAACCCTAACTTTAGCCCCAACCCTAACCCTAACTTTAGCCCCAACCCTAACCCTAACTTTAGCCCCAACCCTAACCCTAACTTTAGCTCCAACCCTAACCCCAACCCTAACCCTAGCCCCAACCCTAACCCTAGCCCTAACCCTAGCCCCAACCCTAACCCCAACCCTAGCCCCAACCCTAGCCCTAACCCTAGCCCTAACCCTAGCCCTAGCCCTAGCCCTAACCCTAGCCCCAACCCTAGCCCTAACCCTAGCCCCAACCCTAGCCCTAACCCTAGCCCCAACCCTAGCCCTAACCCTAACCCTAGCCCTGATGGGAAATGGAAATAAATACATTTTTTTAATTTTATTATTTTTCCCTATCTAAGGGGGTGGTGAAGGGGGGTTTGATTTACTTTTATAGCGTTTTTTATATCGGATTTTTATGATTGGCAGCCGTCACACACTAAAATACGCTTCTTTTATAGCAAAAAAGTTTTTGCGTCTCCATATTTTGAGACCTATAATTTTTCCATGTTTTGGTCCACAGAGTCATGTGACATCTTGTTTTTTGCGGGACGAGTTGACGTTTTTATTGGTAACATTTTTGGACACGTGACAGTTTTTGATCACTTTTTATTCCGATTTTTGTGAGGCAGAATGACCAAAAACCAGCTATTCATGAATTTCTTTTGGGGGAGGCGTTTATACCGTTCCGCGTTTGGTAAAGTGGATGAAGCAGCTTTATTCGTCGGGTTAGTACGATTACAGCGATATCTCATTTATATCATTTTTTGATGTTTTGGCACTTTTATACGATAAAAGCTATTTTATAGAAAAAATAATTATTTTGGCATCGCTTTATTCTCAGGACTATAACTTTTTTATTTTTTTGCTTACTATGCTTTGTTGCAGCTCGTTTTTTGTGGGACAAGATGACGTTTTCAGCGGTATCATGGTTATTTATATCCGTCTTTTTGATCGCGTGTTATTCCACTTTTTGTTCGGCGATATGATAATAAAGCGTTGTTTTTTGGCTCGTTTTTTTTTTTTTTCTTACGGTGTTCACTGAAGGGGTTAACTAGTGGGACAGTTTTATAGGTCGGGTCGTTACGGACGCGGCGATACTAAATATGTGTACATTTATTGTTTTTTTTTTGTTTTTTTTAGATAAAGAAATGTATTTATGGGAATAATATTTTTTTTTAATTTATTTATTTAGTAATTTTTTTTTAAATTTTTTTACACATGTGGAAATTTTTTTTTTTACTTTTTTACTTTGTCCCAGGGGGTGACATCACAGATCGCCGATCTTACAGTTTGCACAGCACTCTGTAAGATCGGCGATCTCACTGACATCGCTGCAGGCTTACCAGCACCTGCAGGCGACCCGGAAGTACTCCCTGCAGGACCCGGATGCAGCCCCGCGGCCATTTTGGATCCGGGGACTGCAGGGAGAAGACGCTCGGTACACGGTGAGTACATCACCCTTGGCCAAAATGCACCGTACAGAGCACGTTCACCCTGGTGATCTAGTGGCAGGTACAGGACAGATTGCAGGAGACCAAGTTAAGAAGTAGGCCCAAAAAAATGTCATGCCCAATTCCCCAATGTGTTGTCCTTTTTGGACCTCAAAATATAGTGCCATCACAGCCCCCGTGCCCAAAAATCACCGGCCTATAACGGTACTGAGCACGTGCACACTGGTCATCTAGTGGCAGTTAAAGGACACATTGCAGGAGACAGACTTAAGAAGAAGGCCCAATGTAATGTCAAGCCCAATTCCCCAATGTAAAATCCTTTTTTTAAAAAAGAAAAGAGTCCCATCACAGACCCCTTAGCAGGGAAAATGAAGATCGGTCCCAGTAGCGCAGAAAGAAGACTCGAACACCAAGTGGTATTTGAACCACAACGCGTTTCAACTGATAACACAGTCTTCATCAGGTGGGCAGTTCTTCCCACCTGATGAAGACAGTGTTATCGTGTCCTCCACTGGAGGTGTTCGCCTGGAAGCTGCGGGGGACTCTGCACCTTTTCTTCCCACTCCCCTCTCTGGGTCTACCTCCTTGTGCTCCACTACTAAACCACCTTTTACTATAATCACAGACCCCTTGGCCAACATGCACGTACAGAGCAGGTTCACCCTGGTGATCTACTGGCTGGTACAGGACAGATTGCAGGAGACCGAGTTAAGAAGTAGGCCCAAAGAAATGTCATGCCCAATTCCCCAATGTGTTGTCCTTTTTTAAAAAAATAAAAGAGTGCCATCACAGCACGATTGGCCAAAAATGCACCATACAGACCACGTTCACCCTGGTGATATAGTGGTTCTGGAAGCGTTTACCCATGTGTGGTTGTGAAGAGGTGCATGAGAATACACCTCCCCAAAACAGAGAATATATTTGAGGGTATGTTTCGCTGGTTTCACTTGGTGGTGTACAGAAATCTTTCCCAATCCAGGCCTTGTTAATTTTGATAAGAGTCAGCATGTCAGCATTTTCAGTTGACAGGCGGATGCGCTTATTTGTTACAATTCCATTAGCGGCACTAAAAACCCTCTCTGACAGAACACTAGCAGCAGGGCAGGCCAGGACCTCCAAGGCGTAGAGAGCCAGTTCATGCCACGTGTCCAGCTTAGATACCCAATAATTAAAAGGCACAGAGGAATCACGGAAGACGTTTGTATGATCTGCAAGGTACTCCCTCACCATCTTCCCAAACATTGCACTTCTTGTGACAGCACCCCTTGCCTCTGTGCCACCACGATGGGAGGGTCTGAGAAAACTGTCCCAGAACTTGGCCATTGTTCTCCTGCCTGAGCTGGATTGTACTTCTGTCTCTCTCGCTTAGAGTCCTTGGTTGTTCAACAAACTCTGACGTCTGTTGCCAGCATTCTCACATGGGAATTTTCTAAGTCATTCCGCTACAAGGACCCTGTGGTACTGCAACATTTTAGTACATCTCTCAGCCTCAGGCAGAAGAGATTGAAAGTTCTCCTTGAAGCTTGGGTCTAGAAGTGTCACCAACCAGTAATGAGTGTCACCCAAAATTTTGATAATCCGAGGGTCACGTGAAATGCAGCGCAACATAAAGTCAGCCATGCGTGCCAGACTGCTAACAGGCAAGACTTCTGTGTCCTCACCAACAGGACGACTGACCATGCTGTCCTCCTCCTCCTCATCCTCCCCGTCCTCAGGCCATCCCCGCTGAACAGAAGCTAATACAGATGTGTTTGTAGTTCCGTCTATAGTGCATGAAAGTAACTCCTGTTCTTCCTCCTACTCATTGCCTACCAATCCACGTTGAGAAGACATGAGGCTGGGCTGAGTGTAATCCCCCAGTATGTTTCCTTGCTCCATGTCCTCATGCTCCACCTGCAATGCATCCTCTTTGATTGTGAGCAGAGAGTTTTTCAGAATGCTGAGAAGCAGGATGGTGATGCTAATTATGGCGTCATCGCCGCTCACCATCTTGGTGCGGTCCTCAAAGGTTTGGAGGATGTTACATATGTTTGACATCCATGTCCACTCCTGAGGTCTTATGTGTGGAGTCTGACCTGAAATTCGATGGCCTTGTTGATGTTGTTAGTCAACAACGGCTCTCTTCTGCTCACAAATCCTTTCCAACATATGCAGTGTAGAGTTCAAGCGCATGGGGGCATCACACAACAGTCGGTGAGCTGGAAGCTGAAACCGCTGCTGTAGCACGGCAAGGGCGGCTGAAGCTGTGGCTGACTTTCTAAAATGGGAAGACAGACGGCGTACTTTCGCTAGCAGATCTGGCAGCTCTGGGTAGCTTTTCAGAAAACGTTGAACCATGAGGTTAAGCACATGGGCCAATCAAGGTACATGTGTGAACTCACCTTGCCTCAGAGCTGCCACCAGGTTACGGCCATTGTCACACACGACCATGCCTGGCTGTAGGATCAGCGGTGTTATCCCAACATCTGACTGCTCTTGCAGCGCTGTCCACAACTCTTCTGCAATGTGCGGTCTGTCACCTATGCAGATTAACTTCAGCACAGGCTGTTGCCGCTTGGCTGAGGCTGTGCTGCAGTGCTTCCAGTTTCTGACTGATGTGTTGATTTCAGACATGGAGGATGAAGAGAAGGAGGAGGTGCAGGAGCTGTAGACTATGGGGGCAACCCTGATTGATGCAGGGCCAGCAATCCTCGGCTTGGGGAGGATGTGTTCCATCCAAAGGCCCGACTGGGTCCCGGCTTCCACTGTTAACCCAGTGTGCCGTTATTGGGATGTACCGTCCCTGCCACATGCACTTGTCCACGTATTCGTGGTTAGGTGGACTTTCCCGGTAACAGCATTATTGAGGGCACGGGTAATGTTGTGGGACACATGCTGGTGTAATGCCGGTAAGGCATACCGGGACAAATAGTGGCAACTGGGGACCGAGTACCTTGGGATGGCCACCGCCATCAGGTTTCGGAAAGCTTCTGTCTCAACAAGCCTAAAAGGCAGTATTTCTAGCGCAAGCAGAAGAGAAATATTAGAATTGATGACTGTGGCCTGTGGGGCATTGGCTGGCTATTTCCGCTTGTGTTCCAAGACTGAGTTATAGACAACTGAACACTGTGCTGGGACAAGGACGTGGACGCACTTGCTGATGGTGCTGCTTGACTGTGGGCCACAACTGGTGCAGGGCTAGAGGCATTTTCACATGCACGGTGTCCTGGGGATTGGCTTCTACTCAAAACAGTGGAAGAAGCAGTGGTGTGACCAGCAGGCAGTGGTCCTGGAGACTGGGGTTCGGCACACAAAGTCGGGTGCTTTGCTTGCATGTGCCTGATCATGCTGGTGGTGGTCAGGCTGGTTGTTTTGCTACCCCTGCTGATGCAGGCATGGCAGGTGCTGCAAATGGCCTGTTTGGGGTTATCGGTAGAGTCTTTAAAAAATAGCCAGACTCGGGAAGATCTCAAAGGTGGAATGGCAACTTCACTCATGTTGGTGTACGGGGAACGGATGCACGCCTTCTGTCTGTGGCCACCACTCTGCTTCTTCCTGCCTGTTGGGGGGATATGCCTCCTTCTCCATTTGTGCTGCTGTCCTCGCTATGCATGTCCTCCGGCCAGGGTGGGTCTGTCACTATGTCATCCACCACCTCGTCTTCCACATCCGCATCCTGCTCCTCCTCCTGACTTTCAGGCAATTGTGTCTCATCATTGTCCACCTCTTGTGACACTTTCCCACCATCGCCTTCGTGTGACTGGGGCTGGTCAAAGCTTTGGGCAGCTCTACATGCAATCTCATCTTTCCCCACTTCAAGTTGACCGGCTGAGATTTTTGAATCTTGAAATGGAAAACTGAACAACTCTTGAGAGTGTCCAAGTGTGGGATCAGTTGTCTCAGGGCACTCGGCATGGTGTGAGGAAGGAGGATCAGGGTGAGGAATATCCTGGCCACATTCACGGCTACTCAGACTTGACCATGTGGAAGACAAGGTGGTGGTGGTGGCTAAGTGACTGGAAGCATTATCCGCTATCCAACCAACAACCGTTTCACACTGCTCTGTCTTCAATAGTGGTGTGCTGCGGTCCATGCATATCCAGAGGAGCACACACATCGCCCCCTAGCTGCCACAGGGGTGACTGCATCACAATATACAGTACAGTCCAAAAGTTTGGACACACCTTCTCATTTAAAGATTTTTCTGTATTTTCATGACTATGAAAATGGTACATTCACACTGAAGGCATCACATGAATTAACACATGTGGAATTATATAATTAACAAAAAAGTGTGAAATAACTGAAATTATGTCTTATATTCTAGGTTCTTCAAAGTAGCCACCTTTTGCTTTGATGACTGCTTTGCACACTCTTGGCATTCTCTTGATGAGCTTCAAGAGGTAGTCACCGGGAATGGTCTTCTGACAATCTTGAAGGAGTTCCCAGAGATGCTTAGCACTTGTTGGCCTTTTGCCTTCACTCTGCGGTCCAGCTCACCCCAAACCATCTCGACTGGGTTCAGGCCTGGTGACTGTGGAGGCCAGGTTATCTGGCGTAGCACCCCATCACTTTCCTTCTTGGTCAAATAGCCCTTACAAAGCCTGGAAGTGTGTTTGGGTCATTGTCCTGTTGAAAAATAAATGATGGTCCAAGTAAACGCAAACCGGATGAAATAGTATGCCGCTGCAAGATGCTGTGGTAGTCTGTTATGGCTGGTAATTCAGTACCACAATGGACATAGAGGTCAGTGCACATACAGTGACCTGGCAATAACCCAAAAAATAAGAACGAGCTCTGAGACGTGGGAACTCTGTTGACCGCAATCCCTGATCCTCTCCAACACAACTAGAGGCAGCCGTGGATTGCGCCTAACGCTCCCTATGCAACTCGGCACAGCCTGAGAAACTAGCTAGCCTGAAGATAGAAAATAAGCCTACCTTGCCTCAGAGAAATACCCCAAAGGAAAAGGCAGCCCCCACATATAATGACTGTGAGTTAAGATGAAAAGACAAACGTAGAGATTAAATAGATTTAGCAAAGTGAGGCCCAACTTCCTGAACAGAGCGAGGATAGAAAAGGCAACTTTGCGGTCAACACAAAACCCTACAAAATCCACGCAAAGGGGGCAAAAAGACCCTCCGTACCGAACTAACGGCACGGAGGTACACCCTCTGCGTCCCAGAGCTTCCAGCTAGAAGAAAAAACAAATTGACAAGCTGGAATAGAAAAACAGCAAACAAATAGCAAAGAGGAACTTAGCTATGCAGATCAGCAGGCCACAGGAACACTCCAGGAGGAAACAGGTCCAACACTAGAACATTGACTGGAAGCAAGGATCCAAGCACCAGGTGGAGTTAAATAGGGTAGCACCTAAAGACTTCACCATATCACCTGAGGAAGGAAACTCAGAAGCCGCAGTACCACTTTTTTCCAACAACGGAAGATCACAGAGAGAATCAGCCGAAGTACTAACTGTGACCACAAGAGGGAGCTCTGCCACAGAATTCACAACAGTACCCCCCCCTTGAGGAGGGGTCACCGAACCCTCACCAGAGCTCCCAGGACGACCAGGATGAGCCATATGAAAGGCACGAACAAGATCGGGAGCATGGACATCAGAGGCAAAGACCCAGGAATTATCTTCCTGAGCATAACCCTTCCATCTAGAAACACGAGAATCCAAAATCTTCTCCACAATATACTCCAACTCCCCCTCCACCAAAACCGGGGCAGGAGGATCAACAGATGGAACCACGGGTGCCACGTATCTCCGCAACAATGACCTATGGAATACGTTATGTATGGAAAAAGAATCTGGAAGGGTCAGACGAAAAGACACAGGATTAAGGACCTCAGAAATCCTATACGGACCAATAAAACGAGGTTTAAACTTAGGAGAGGAGACCTTCATAGGAATATGACGAGATGACAACCAAACCAAGTCCCCAACCCGAAGTCGGGGACCCACACAGCATCTGCGATTAGCGAAACGTTGAGCCCTCTCCTGGGACAAGGTCAAATTGTCCACCACATGAGTCCAAATCTGCTGCAACCTGTCCACCACAGTATCCACACCAGGACAGTCCAAAGACTCAACCTGCCCTGAAGAGAAACGAGGATGGAACCCAGAGTTGCAGAAAAACGGTGAAACCAAGGTAGCCGAGCTGGCCCGATTATTAAGGGCGAACTCAGCCAAAGGCAAAAAGGACACCCAGTCATCCTGATCAGCAGAAACAAAGCATCTCAGATATGTCTCCAAGGTCTGATTGGTTCGTTCGGTCTGGCCATTAGTCTGAGGATGGAAAGCCGAGGAAAAAGACAAGTCAATGCCCATCCTACCACAAAAGGCTCGCCAAAACCTCGAAACAAACTGGGAACCTCTCTCAGAAATGATATTCTCTGGAATGCCATGTAAACGAACCACATGCTGGAAAAACAATGGCACCAAATCAGAGGAGGAAGGCAATTTAGACAAGGGTACCAAATGGACCATCTTAGAGAAGCGATCACAGACCACCCAAATGACTGACATCTTTTGAGAGACGGGAAGATCTGAAATAAAATCCATAGAGATATGTGTCCAAGGCCTCTTCGGGACCGGCAAGGGTAAAAGCAACCCACTGGCACGAGAACAGCAGGGCTTAGCCCGAGCACAAGTCCCACAGGACTGCACAAAAGTACGCACATCCCGCGACAGAGATGGCCACCAAAAGGTTCTAGCCACTAACTCTCTGGTACCAAAGATTCCAGGATGACCAGCCAACACCGAACAATGAACCTCAGAGATGACTTTATTCGTCCACCTATCAGGGACAAACAGTCTCTCCGCTGGGCAACGATCAGGTTTATTAGCCTGAAATTTCTGCAGCACCTGCCGCAAATCAGGGGAGATGGCAGACACAATTACTCCCTCTTTGAGGATACCCGCCGGCTCAGATACACCCGGAGAGTCGGGCACAAAACTCCTAGACAGAGCATCCGCCTTCACATTTTTAGAGCCCGGAAGGTATGAAATAACAAAGTCAAAACGGACAAAAAACAACGACCAACGAGCTTGTCTAGGATTCAACCGCTTGGCGGACTCGAGATAAGTCAAGTTCTTATGATCAGTCAAGACCACCACGCGATGCTTAGCTCCTTCAAGCCAATGACGCCACTCCTCGAATGCCCACTTCATGGCCAGCAACTCTCGATTGCCCACATCATAATTTCGCTCAGCAGGCGAAAACTTCCTGGAAAAGAAGGCACATGGTTTCATCACCGAGCAATCAGAACTTCTCTGCGACAAAACAGCCCCTGCTCCAATCTCAGAAGCATCAACCTCGACCTGGAATGGAAGCAAAACATCTGGCTGACACAACACAGGGGCAGAAGAAAAACGACGCTTCAACTCTTGAAAAGCTTCCACAGCAGCAGAAGACCAATTGACCACATCAGCACCTTTCTTGGTCAAATCGGTCAATGGTTTAGTAATACTAGAAAAATTGCAGATGAAGCGACGATAAAAATTAGCAAAGCCCAGGAACTTTTGCAGACTTTTCAGAGATGTCGGCTGAGTCCAATTATGGATGGCTTGGACCTTAACAGGGTCCATCTCAATAGTAGAAGGGGAAAAAATGAACCCCAAAAATGAAACCTTCTGAACACCAAAGAGACACTTTGATCCCTTTACAAACAAAGAATTAGCACGCAGGACCTGAAACACCGTTCTGACCTGCTTCACATGAGACTCCCAATCATCCGAGAAGATCAAAATGTCATCTAAGTACACAATCAGGAATTTATCCAGGTACTCTCGGAAGATGTCATGCATAAAGGACTGAAACACTGATGGAGCATTGGCAAGTCCGAATGGCATTACTAGATACTCAAAATGGCCCTCGGGCGTATTAAATGCAGTTTTCCACTCATCGCCTCGCTTAATACGCACAAGATTATACGCACCACGAAGATCTATCTTGGTGAACCAACTAGCCCCCTTAATCCGAGCAAACAAATCAGAAAACAATGGCAAGGGGTACTGAAATTTAACCGTGATCTTATTCAGAAGGCGGTAATCTATACAAGGTCTCAGTGAACCATCCTTCTTGGCTACAAAAAAGAACCCTGCTCCCAATGGCGACGATGACGGGCGAATATGCCCCTTCTCCAAAGACTCCTTCACATAACTCCGCATAGCGGCGTGCTCAGGCACAGATAAATTAAACAGTCGACCTTTTGGGAATTTACTACCAGGAATCAAATCAATAGCACAATCACAATCCCTATGCGGAGGTAGGGTATCGGACTTGGGCTCATCAAATAGATCCCGGTAATCAGACAAAAAGTCAGGAACCTCGGAAGGGGTGGATGACGAAATAGTCAGAAATGGGACATCACCATGTACCCCCTGACAACCCCAGATGGACACAGACATGGATTTCCAATCTAATACTGGATTATGGACTTGTAGCCATGGCAACCCCAACACGACCACATCATGTAGATTATACAACACCAGAAAGCGAATAACCTCCTGATGTGCAGGAGCCATGCACATGGTCAGCTGGGTCCAGTACTGAGGCTTATTCTTAGCCAAAGGCGTAGCATCAATTCCTCTCAATGGAATAGGACACTGCAAGGGCTCCAAGACAAACCCACAACGCCTAGCATACTCCAAGTCCATCAAATTCAAAGCAGCGCCTGAGTCCACAAATGCCATGACAGAATACGATGACAAAGATCAGATCAAGGTAACGGACAGAAGAAATTTTGACTGTACCGTACCAATGATGGCAGACCTAGCGAACCGCTTAGTGCGCTTAGGACAATCAGAGATAGCATGAGTGGAATCACCACAGTAGAAACACAGCCCATTCAGACGTCTGTGTTCTTGCCGTTCAACTCTGGTCAAAGTCCTATCGCACTGCATAGACTCAGGTCTAAGCTCAGGTACTACCGCCAAATGGTGCACAGATTTACGCTCGCGCAAGCGTCGACCGATCTGAATGGCCAAAGACATAGACTCATCCAGACCAGCAGGCATAGGAAATCCCACCATGACATCCTTAAGGGCTTCAGAGAGACCTTTTCTGAAAATAGCTGCGAGCGCACCTTCATTCCACTGAGTGAGTACGGACCACTTTCTAAATTTCTGACAGTATACCTCTACTTCATCTTGACCCTGACACAGAGCCAGCAAATTCTTCTCTGCCTGATCCACAGAATTAGGCTCATCGTACAGCAATCCGAGCGCCAGGAAAACTGCATCGATATTACTTAATGCAGGATCTCCTGACGCAAGAGAAAATGCCCAGTCCTGAGGGTTGCCACGCAAAAAAGAAATAACGATCCTGGGTCACCAGAGGAACGAGGTTTCAAAGCCAGAAATAGTTTGCAATTATTTTTGAAACTCAGAAATTTGGTTCTATCTCCAAAAAACAAATCAGGAATAGGAATTCTCGGTTCTAACATAGAATTCTGAACCACAAAGTCTTGAATACTTTGTACTCTTGCTGTGAGCTGATCCACACATGATGACAGACCTTTAATGTCCATTGCTACACCTGTGTCCTGAACCACCCAAATGTCTAGAGGAAAAAAAAGGCAAAACACAGTGCAAAGGAAAAAAAATGGTCTCAGAACTTCTTTTTTCCCTCTATTGAGAATCATTAGTACTTTTGGCTTCCAGTACTGTTATGGCTGGTAATTCAGTACCACAATGGACATAGAGGTCAGTGCACATACAGTGACCTGGCAATAACCCAAAAAATAAGAACGAGCTCTGAGACGTGGGAACTCTGTTGACCGCAATCCCTGATCCTCTCCAACACAACTAGAGGCAGCCGTGGATTGCGCCTAACGCTACCTATGCAACTCGGCACGGCCTGAGAAACTAGCTAGCCTGAAAATGGAAAATAAGCCTACCTTGCCTCAGAGAAATACCCCAAAGGAAAAGGCAGCCCCCACATATAATGACTGTGAGTTAAGATGAAAAGACAAACGTAGAGATGAAATAGATTTAGCAAAGTGAGGCCCAACTTCCTGAACAGAGCGAGGATAGAAAAGGCAACTTTGCGGTCAACACAAAACCCTACAAAATCCACGCAAAGGGGGCAAAAAGACCCTCCGTACCGAACTAACGGCACGGAGGTACACCCTCTGCGTCCCAGAGCTTCCAGCTAGAAGAAAAAACAAATTGACAAGCTGGAATAGAAAAAACAGCAAACAAATAGCAAAGAGGAACTTAGCTATGCAGATCAGCAGGCCACAGGAACACTCCAGGAGGAAACAGGTCCAACACTAGAACATTGACTGGAAGCAAGGATCCAAGCACCAGGTGGAGTTAAATAGGGTAGCACCTAAAGACTTCACCATATCACCTGAGGAAGGAAACTCAGAAGCCGCAGTACCACTTTTTTCCAACAACGGAAGATCACAGAGAGAATCAGCCGAAGTACTAACTGTGACCACAAGAGGGAGCTCTGCCACAGAATTCACAACAGTAGCCATGCTGGTTCAGTATGCCTTCAATTTTGAATAAATCCCCAACTGTGTCACCAGCAAAGCACCCCACACCATCACACCTCCTTCATGCTTCATGGTTGGAACCAGGCATATAGAGTCCATCCGTTCACCTTTTCTGCATTGCACAAAGACACGGTGGTTGGAACCAAAGATCTCAAATTTGGACTCATCAGACCAAAGCACAGACTTCCACTGGTCGAATGTCCTTCTTTAGTCCAAACAAGTCTCTTCTGCTTGTTGCCTGTCCTTAACAGTGGTTTCCTAGCAGCTATTTTACCATGAAGGCCTTCTGCATAAAGTCTCCTTTTAACAGTTGTTGTAGAGATGTGTCTGCTGCTAGAACTCTGTGTGGCATTGACCTGGTCTCTAATCTGAGCTGCTGTTAAGCTGTGATTTCTGAGGCTGGTGACTTGGATAAATTTATCCTCAGAAGTAGAGGTGACTCTTGGTCTTCCTTTCCTGGGGCAGTCCTCATGTGAGCCAATTTCTTTGTAGCGCTTGATGGTTTTTGCCACTGCACTTGGGGACACTTTCAAAGTTTTCCCAATTTTTCGGACTGACTGACCTTCATTTCTTAAAGTAATGATGGCCACTCGTTTTTCTTTACTTAGCTGCTTTTTTCTTGCCATAATACAAATTTTAACAGTCTATTCAGTAGGACTATCAGCTGTGTATCCACCAGTCTTCTGCACAACACAACTGATGGTCCCAACCCCATTTATAAGGCAAGAAATCCCACTTATTAAACCTGACAGGGCACACCTGTGAATTGAAAACCATTTCCGGTGACTACCTCTTGAAGCTCATCAAGAGAATGCCAAGAGTGTGCAAAGCAGTCATCAAAGCAAAAGGTGGCCACTTTGAAGAACCTAGAATATAAGACATAATTTCAGTTGTTTCACACTTTTTGTTAAGTATATAATTCCACATGTGTTAATTCATAGTTAAATACAGAAAAATCTTTAAATTAAAAGGTGTGTCCAAACTATTGGTCTGTACTGTATATACTGTATATACAGTGCCTGCGAAAGTATTCAGCCCCCTGGAACTTTTCAACCTTTTCCCACATATCATGCTTCAAACAGAAAGATACCAAATGTAAATTTTGGGTGAAGAATCAACAATAAGTGGAACACAATTGTGAAGTTGAACAAAATTTATTGGTTATTTTAAATTTTTGTGGAAATTAAAAAACTGAAAAGTGGGGCGTGCAATATTATTCGGCCCCTTTACTTTCAGTGCAGCAAACTCACTCCAGAAGTTCATTTTGGATCTCTGAATGATCCAATGTTGTCCTAAATGCCTAATGATGATACATATAATCCACCTGTCTGTAATTAAGTCTCCGTATATATGCACCTGCTCTGTGATAGTCTCAGTGTTCTGTTTGAAGCACAGAGAGCATCATGAAGATCAAGGAACACAACAGGCAGGCCCGTGATACTGTTATGGAGAAGTTTAAAGCTGAATTTGGATACAAAATGATTTTCAAAACTTTAAACATCCCAAGGAGCACTGTGCAAACGATCATATAGAAATGGAAGGAGTATCATACCACTGCTAATCTACCAAGACCCGGCCGTCCCTCTAAACTTTCATCTCAAACAAGGAGAAGACTGATCAGAGATGCAGCCAAGAGGCCCATGATCACTCTTTATGAACTGCAGAGATCTACAGCTGAGGTGGGACAGTTTGTCCACAGGACAACAATCAGTCGTACACTGCACAAATCTGGCCTTTATGGAAGAGTGGCAAAAAGAAAGCCATTTCGCAAAAATATCCATAAAAAGTGTCGTTTAAAGTTTGCAAGAAGCCACCTGGGAGACACCTCAAACGTGGAAGAAGGTGCTCTGGTCAGATGAAACCAAAATCGAACATTTTTGGCAACAATGCCATACAATATGTTTTGCATAAAGGCAACACAGCCCATCCCCACTGTCAAACATGGTGGTGGCATCTGTTGTGAATTCTGTGGCAGAGCTCCCTCCTGTGGTCACAAGTGGTACTTCGGCTGATTCTCTCTGTGAGCTTCCGTTGGTGGAGGAAAGTGGTACTGCGGCTTCTGAGTTTCCTTCCTCAGGTGATGTGGTGAAGTCGTTAGGTGCTGCTCTATTTAACTCCACCTTGTGCTTTGATCCTGGCCTCCAGTCAATGTTCTAGTATTGGACCTGTTTCCTCCTGGATCGTTCCTGTGGCCTGCTGCTCTGCATAGCTAAGTTCCGCTTTGCTATTTTGTTTGCTGTTTTTTTCTTTCCAGCTTGTCTATTTGTTTTTTCCTGCTTGCTGGAAGCTCTGGGATGCAGAGGGTGTACCTCCGTGCCGTTAGTTCGGTACGGAGGGTCTTTTTGCCCCCTTTGCGTGGTTTTTGTAGGGTTTTGTGTTGACCGCAAAGTTACCTTTCCTATCCTCGCTCTGTTCAGAAAGTCGGGCCTCACTTTGCTAAATCTATTTCATCTCTACGTTTGTCTTTTCATCTTAACTCACAGTCATTATATGTGGGGGCTGCCTTTTCCTTTGGGGTATTTCTCTGAGGCAAGGTAGGCTTATTTTCTATCTTCAGGCTACTTAGTTTCTCAGGCTGTGCCGAGTTGCATAGGGAGCGTTAGGCGCAATCCACGGCTGCCTCTAGTGTGTTGGAGAGGATTAGGGATTGCGGTCAGCAGAGTTTCCACGTCTCAGAGCTCGTTCTATGTTTTTTGGGTTATTGTCAGGTCACTGTATGTGCTCTGACCTCTATGTCCATTGTGGTACTGAATTACCTTATCATAACAGGCATCATCATGGTTTGGGCCTGCTTTGCTTCAGCAGGGACAGGGAAGATGGTTAAAATTGATGGGAAGATGGATGGAGCCAAATACATGACCATTCTTGAAGAAAACCTGTTGGAGTCTGCAAAAGACCTGAGACTGGGACGGAGATTTGTCTTCCAACAAGACAATGATCCCAAACATAAAGCAAAATCTACAATGGAATGGTTCACGAATAAATGTATCCAGGTGTTAGAATGGCCAAGTCAAAGTCCAGACCTCAATACAATTGAGAATCTGTGGAAAGAGCTGAAAACTGCTGTTCACAAACGATCTCCATCAAACCTCACTAAGCTTGAGCTGTTTGCCAAGGAAGAATGGGCAAGAATATCAGTCTCTTGATGTAAAAAACTGATAGAGACATACCCCAAGCGACTTGCAGCTCTAATCACAGCAAAAGGTGGCGCAACAAAGTATAAATTTCCTTCAACTTCACAATTGTGTTCCACTTGTTGTTGATTCTTCACCAAAAATTTACATTTGGTATTTATATAAAGATGTTTGAAGCATGATATGTGGGAAAAGTTTGAAAAGTTCCAGGGGGCCGAATACTTTCGCAAGGCACTGAATATACGAACGTGTAAAAGTTTAGGGTCACTTAGAAATTTCCTTATTTTTGAAAGAAAATTGTTAATGTGGTAAATTACTATTCTAGCTGCAAACGTCTAGTTTGTAATGCAATAACTTCATAGGTGTATAGAGGCCCATTTCTAACAACCATCACTCCAGTGTTCTTATGGTACTTTGTGTTTGCTAACTTTGTAAAAAGGCTAATGGATGGTTAGAATACCCTTGAAAACACTTGTGCAAGTATGTTAGCGCAGCTCAAAACAGTTTGACTGATTAGAGAAGCTATAAACCTGACCTTCCTTTGAGCTAGTTGAGAATCTGGAGCATTACATTTGTTGGTTCCATTAAACTCTCAAAATGGCCATAAAAAAGAACTGTCATGTGAAACTCAACAGTCTATTCTTGTTCTTAGAAATGAAGGCTATTCCATGTAAGAAATTGCCAAGAAACTGAAGATTTCCTACAATGGTGTGTGCTACTCCCTTCAGAGGAGAGTACAAACAGGCTGTAACCAGAGTAGAAAGAGAAGTGGGAGGCCCGCTGCTCAACTGAGCAACAAGACAAGTACATTAGAGTCTGTAGTTTCAGAAATCGATGCCTCACAGGTCCTCAACTGGCAGCTTCATTAAATAGTACACGCAAAACACCAGTGTCAAAGTCTACAGTGAAGAGGTGACTCTGGGATGCTGGCCTTCAGGGCAGAGTGGCAAAGAAAAAGCCATATCATAGACTGGCTAAAAAAAGGAAAAGATTAATATGGGCAAAAGAACCCAGACATTGGATGGAGGAAGATTGGAAAAAAGTGATATGGACAGACGAATCCAAGTTTGAGATGTTTGGATCACACAGAAGGACATTTGTGAGACGCAGAACAACTGAAAAGATGCTGGAAGCGTGCCTGACGCCATTTGTCAAGCATGGTGGAGGTAATGTAATGGTCTGGGGTTGCTTTGTTGCTGGTAAAGTGGAAGATTTGTACAAGGTAAAAAGGATTTTGAATAAGGAAGGCTATCACTCCATTTTGCAGCTCCATGCCATACCCTGTGAACCAGGGATAGGAGCCAATTTCATCCTACAACAGGACAATGACCCGAAGCACATCTCCAAATTATGCAAGAACTATTTAGGGAAGAAGCAGGCAGCTGGTATACTATCTGTAATGGAGTGGCCAGCGCAGTCACCAGATCTCAACCCCATTGAGCTGTTGTGGGAACAGCTTGACCGTATGGTATGCAAAAAGTGCCCATCAAGAAAAATCAACTTGTGGGAGGGGATTCTGGAAGCATGGGGTGAAATTTCTCCAGATTACCACAGCAAATTAACTGCTAGAATGCCAAAAGTCTGCAATGCTGTATTTGCTGCAAAAGGAGCATTCTTTGACGAAAGCAAAGTTTGGAGAAAATTATTACTTCAATTAAAAATCTTTTTTTCGTACCTTGTCAATGTCAGGAATAGATTTTCAATTCATTTAGCATACTCATTTGATTAATAAAAGTATGAGTTTTCATGGAAAACACAAAAATGTCTGGGTGACCCCAAAGTTTGGAACGGTAGTGTATATGTTTTTTTTTACTTTTTACTGTTATTGTTAACCTTTTTAGGAGACTTGACGATGCAGTCGTCTGATCGCTTGTGCTATTTGCAGCGATACCACAGTATTGCTGCATATAGCAGAAGTCACAGTCTCCTTTGAAGCTCACCCACAGGTGGGTTTTAAAGGAGCTTTGTAATGAAAGGAATGGGTGTCATCATATGACCACCAGTTGTCTTGATAACCCATTGGCGACCCATGATCAAGTCACGGGCGAGCTGATGGTTGGAGAAAATAACGTGCGCACATGTGTCATGGGGCTGCCAAGAGAGACTAAGGCTGGTTACCCGGGCCCCTGCGTTATCGCTCAGACTAAGGGAAACCCTGTCTGTCCCTCTCCCAGAATTTACACTGATGGTGTGCTTGTCTGGGCCGCCAGGCCTGGCCCTAACTTCTGTTTCAGCCCTATGTTGAAACCACCACCCGCCACCCAGTGAAGAGACCACACACCAATCCCCCACAGAAAGCACAGACAGGGAAAACTAAAAACGCACCACGCTGCAAGCACACAGGAAAATACGATAATGTGCACAGGGCAAAACAAATACAAATATAGGAAGGAGAAATATAACAATGGATCATACACCACCAGATACGATATTACTTCACCAAGACCACCACTCCAGACCGGAATCACTAGGCACGAGGCACAAGCTATAAACGGCGATGCCCAAAGTCCAGCAAGACTATTTAAAGGCCATGGGCGTAACCCAACCTCCAACCCGACATGACAACATGTCGGCGCATGTTAAATTCCGCTGTCAAAGATTGTCAGCGGCATTTATGAAGTTAACAATCGCAAGCGGTGCTCTGCTCCACCTGCCATTGTTAGCAGCAGGTCCTGGCTGTAATACACAGTCATCACCTGCCGGGTATGTGGTGGGCTCGCTGCAGGAGCCTGCTCCATACACCCACTTCCAACATGCACCGTACTTATACGACAGATGTTGTGAAGGGGTTAATACTAGAGATAGCATAGGAACGTCCCGATTGGGTACGCCTTGCTACGGTGGAATGACTCTATGTTATTTGCATGCACTTGTAACGGGGTCCAGGAAGGTAGTCGTGGCTGATGGTGGCAGTACTGGCACACCCTGGCCCTCCGTACACGTACACACATTGCTCCCTCTGTTGTGCATTTAATGGTCCACTCTCTTGCACATCAGAATCCTCTCCAGTCTTCTGTGGGTTTTCTTCTGTAATCATCATGCAATAACAGGTAGAGTCCAGGTCAAATTTCAAACGAACAACTTTACTCAGTTCTTTACTCAGCTCGTCTAGATTAGTCACAGGTACAGCACAAGATTCTTCACAAAGTACAGTCTTTCCTTTCCCTGTGCTGTCCCATACTCCTCCAGGAATATCGCAAGGTCGTACCGTCGCCTTCGGTACAGCAGCGCTCTGTCTGGCCAGCCTAACTCGCTTCAGGAGTCCCCAGTCTGTTTCGCACCAGACGTTTGGAGTTAATCCCATGTAATTAGCTGCCACCATTTTGAGGCTGACCTGTATTCCTTCCACTACCTGGTGACCGTTGCTTCTAGGCCCTGAACTGTCCTGTCTGGGCTCCCAGGCCCTACTGACTGAATTCAGGAAGCTCTCTCTAACTTACAACCAGTTGGCCCCTCCTAACTAACTAAATCCTATCTTATCCTATTGTGCCCCCTTTAGTGGGCTAATCTAATTCCTACACTTTCCCTACATATTGACACAAGAAATATCTGTACACAACATTATACATTAGAGTAGCATTATCGAACGTTTGAAATAATATATATACACAATATGATAATATTATAAGAAATACTAAATATATCAGACATATACCATATCAACTGTACCAGCTTCTCGGGAACGCATGCAGGGAGTGTGGGGCATAAACCAGTCTCTGAATCCCCCTTACAAACTATTACTATTTAATTATAACAGGGTATATGCTCATTTAATTTTGTTCTTGAATTTTTTTTCTGTGAAATGGCCACAGTGTGAACGAGCTTCTACATATTGCATATACAAATTTATCCTCCAGCTCATCTTGCTCATTTCTTTGGTATAGTTGTGCAATCTAGCTTCTAATCGCATCATCATGTGTGAGGAAGCATACTGCAAAATCATTGTCCTTTCATGTTCCTTCTCAAGTAAAAAAGATGAACATCATTGGTCTTAATGAGACATGTCTTACTAAAAAAATGCATAACAGTAAAGCAAAAAATGACTAGGCTTTTTTGTGCAAGGTTGCAGCATGACTTAGCATGACTTTGCACGTGTGTGAGAGTATTGTAATACCAGATAACATTATTTCAGGATGCAGCGCGTTAAATAATAGTAATTTATGTGTAAACAACATAATGGGATTATTCAGACACCTAATTTAAAAAAAAATCATTTTCAGTCACTTTTTCTTTTTAATATCTAGGATTGTAAATCGCACGTACATACTGCACTCCTACCTTTTTGCTGCTAAATATCCACCCCATCTTTAATTCCTTAATTCCTTAAGTTTTAATAAAAATGAATCTACCACTCAAATGAAGTTCTCATTTATGGCTCCTTACAATTACCACTCCACCTTATAACTTAAAACATTTCCAGCTTAAAATAACCTGCTTTATTTTTGAATGGATAGGAGACCTTGGTTTCTAGATTTATACAGTCTGAAATGAAAGGTGGCTTAGGCAGGGCCGGCTCCAGGTTTTCGTGGGCCCCGGGAGAAAGACTCCTTTTAACACATACCAGGATTTATGATGCACAGATACAGCAGAGAAATATAAGTTTTGGACAATGCCAACGATTTCACCTTTTACATTGCATGACTGATATCTATTGTGCATTTTACAATAGCTCAGAAACCAGACAGAATAGTCCTCCATACAGTATTATGGTCACCACATAGTGCTCCATACAGAATAATGAGCTCCATATATTGCTCCATATAGTATTATATGGGCACCACATAATGCTCCATACAGAATATAGCCCCATATATTGCTCCATACAGTATTATGGGCACCATATAGTGCTCCATACATAATAATGAGCCCCATATATTGATCCATACAGAATAATGAGCCCCATATATTGCTCCATACAGAATAATGAGCCCCAGATATTGCTCCATACATTATTATGGGCACCACATAGCGCTCCGTACAGAAAAATGTGCCCCATATATTGCTCCATACAGTATTATCGACACCACATAGTGCTACATACAGAATAATAAGCCTCATACATTGCCATATACAGTATTATGGGCACCACATAGAGCTCCATACAGAAAAATATGCCCCATATAATGCTCCATACAGTATTATGGACACCACATAGGGCTCCATACAGAATAATGAGCCCCATATATTGCTCCATTTAGTATTATGGGTGTTGTGAATTCTGTTATCAAACTCCCTCCTGTGGTCATGAATGGTACTTCGGCGAGTTCTGTCCATGGACTCCCTCTGGTGGCTGTGAGTGGAGCTGCTGCTTCTGAGGTTCCTTCCACAGGTGACGTAGTTTATTCTTTGGCTGGCTGTTCTATTTAACTCCATTCAGATCGTTACTCCATGCCAGCTGTCAATGTTCTTGTACTGGTTCAGTTCGCTCTTGGATCTTTCTGGTGACCTGTCTACTCCAGCAGAAGCGAAGTCCCTGCTAGTTATTTATTTGTTCATTGTTTCCTTGTCCAGCTGGCTATCATGATCTTGCCCTGCTAGCTGGAAGCTCTGGGATGCAGAGTGGCACCTCCGCACCGTGAGTCGGTGCGGAGGTCTTTTTGCACACTCTGCGTGGTCTTTTTGTAGGGTTTTGTGCTGACCGCAAAGATACCTTTCCTATCCTCAGTCTGTTTGGTAAGTCTGGCCTCCCTTTGCTAAAACCTTTTTCATTTCTGTGTTTGTGACTTTCATCTTAACTCACAGTCAATATATGTGGGGGGCTGCCTTTTCCTTTGGGGAATTTCTCTGAGGCAAGGTAGGCTTTATTTTCTATCTTTAGGGCTAGTTAGCCCTTAGGCTGTGAAGAGGCGTCTAGGTCTTGTTAGGTACGCTCCACGGCTATTTCTAGTGTGTGATAGGATTAGGGGTTGCGGTCGGCAGACCTCCCACTTCCCAGAGCTTGTCCTGTGTGAGTTTAACCATCAGGTCGTTCCGGGTGCTCCTAACCACCAGGTCCATAACAGTACAGCTGGCCCAAAGTATTAATGCATCTCAATAGAGGGATAAGAGAAGTTCTGAGACCATTTTTTTTTCTCTGCAGTGTTTTTTGTCTTTATTTTCCCCTAAGCCTCTGGGTGATTCAGGACACAGGTGTAGATATGGACATTCAAGGTCTGTCCTCTTGTGTGGATCATCTCACTGCAAGGGTACAAAACATTCAAGATTTTGTGGTTCAGAATCCGATGTTAGAGCCTAGAATTCCAATTCCTGATTTGTTTTCTGGGGATAGATGTAAGTTCCTGAATTTCAAAAATAATTGTAAACTGTTTCTAGCTTTGAAACCCCGCTCCTCTGGTGACCCCGTTCAACAAATAAAAATCATTATTTCTTTGTTGCGTGGTGACCCTCAAGACTGGGCATTTTTCCTTGCGCCAGGAGATCCTGCATTGCGTGATGTAGATGCGTTTTTTCTGGCGCTTGGATTGCTTTATGATGAACTAAATTCAGTGGATCAGGCAGAGAAAATCTTGCTGGCTTTGTGTCAGGGTCAGAATGAAGCGGAAGTGTACTGTCAGAAGTTTAGAAAGTGGTCTGTGCTTACTCAGTGGAATGAGTGTGCCCTGGTGGCAATTTTCAGAAAGGGTCGTTCTGAAGCCCTTAAGGATGTCATGGTGGGATTTCCCATGCCTGCTGGTCTGAATGAGTCTATGTCCTTGGCCATTCAGATCGATCGGCGCTTGCGTGAGCGCAAAGCTGTGCACCATTTGGCGGTATTCTCTGAGCATAGGCCTGAGCCTATGCAGTGTGATAGGACTTTGACTAGAGCTGAACGGCAAGAACACAGACGTCGGAATGGGCTGTGTTTTTACTGTGGTGATTCCACTCATGCTATCTCCGATTGTCCTAAGCGCACTAAGCAGTTCGCTAGGTCTGCCACCATTAGTACGGTACAGTCTAAATTTCTTTTGTCCGTTACTCTGATTTGCTCTCTGTCGTCCTATTCTGTTATGGCATTTGTGGATTCAGGCGCTGCCCTGAATTTGATGGACTTGGAGTTTGCCAGGCGCTGTGGTTTTTTCTTGGAGCCCTTGCAGTATCCTATTCCATTGAGAGGAATTGATGCTACGCCTTTGGCCAAGAATAAGCCTCAGTACTGGACTTAATTGACCATGTGCATGGCTCCTGCACATCAGGAGGATATTCGCTTTTTGGTGTTGCATAATCTGCATGATGTGGTCGTTTTGGGGTTGCCATGGCTACAGGTCCATAATCCAGTATTGGATTGGAAATCTATGTCTGTGTCCGGCTGGGGTTGTCAGGGGGTACATGGTGATGTTCCATTGCTGTCAATTTCGCCTTCCACTCCTTCTGAAGTCCCTGAGTTTTTGTCAGATTACCGGGATGTATTTGAAGAGCCCAAATCCGGTGCCTTACCTCCTCATAGGGATTGCGATTGTGCTATTAATTTGATTCCTGGTAGTAAGTTTCCTAAAGGTCGACTGTTTAATTTATCTGTGCCAGAGCACGCCGCTATGCGGAGTTATATAAAGGAATCCTTGGAGAAAGGTCATATTCCCCCCTCATCATCACCGTTGGGAGCAGGGTTCTTTTTTGTGGCCAAGAAGTATGGCTCTTTGAGACCTTGTATTGATTACCGCCTTCTTAATAAGATCACAGTCAAATTTCAGTACCCTTTGCCGCTGCTGTCTGATTTGTTTGCTCGGATTAAGGGGGCTAGTTGGTTCACCAAGATAGATCTTCGAGGGGCGTATAATCTTGTGCGAATTAAACAGGGCGATGAATGGAAAACAGCATTTAATACGCCCGAGGGCCATTTTGAGTACCTGGTTATGCCATTCGGGCTTTCTAATGCTCCATCTGTGTTTCAGTCCTTAATGCATGACATCTTCCGAGAGTACCTGGATAGATTCATGATTGTATATTTGGATGATATTTTGGTCTTTTCGGATGATTGGGAGTCTCATG
This sequence comes from Ranitomeya imitator, assembly GCF_032444005.1. Lineage (NCBI taxonomy): Eukaryota > Metazoa > Chordata > Amphibia > Anura > Dendrobatidae > Ranitomeya > Ranitomeya imitator. The sequence continues at coordinate 623,318,118 of NC_091283.1, forward strand.
TGAAGCAGGTCAGAATGGTGTTCCAGGTCCTTTGTGCGAATTCCTTGTTTGTGAAGGGGTCGAAATGTCTCTTTGGGGTTCAGAAGGTTTCATTTTTGGGTTTCATTTTTTCCCCTTCTACTATTGAGATGGACCCTGTTAAAGTTCAGGCCATTTATAATTGGACTCAGCTGACATCTGTGAAGAGCCTGCAGAAGTTCCTGGGCTTTGCTAATTTTTACCGTCGCTTCATCGCTAATTTTTCTAGTGTTGCTAAACCGTTGACTGATTTGACCAAGAAAGGTGCTGATGTGGTCAATTGGTCCTCTGCGGCTGTAGAGGCTTTTCAGGAGTTGAAGCGTCGTTTTTCTTCTGCCCCTGTGTTGTGCCAGCCAGATGTTTCGCTCCCGTTTCAGGTCGAGGTTGATGCTTCTGAGATTGGAGCAGGGGCTGCTTTGTCGCAAAGAAGTTCTGATGGCTCGGTGATGAAACCATGTGCCTTCTTTTCTAGAAAATTCTCGCCTGCTGAGCGCAATTATGATGTTGGCAATCGAGAGTTGTTGGCCATGAAGTGGGCATTCGAGGAGTGGCGACATTGGCTTGAAGGAGCCAAGCATCGCGTGGTGGTCTTGACGGATCACAAGAATTTGACTTATCTCAAGTCTGCCAAACGGTTGAATCCTAGACAGGCTCGATGGTCGCTGTTTTTCTCCCATTTTGATTTTGTTGTTTCGTACCTTCCGGGCTCTAAGAATGTGAAGGCTGATGCCCTGTCAAGGAGTTTTGTGCCTGACTCTCCGGGTGTTCCTGAGCCGGCGGGTATTCTCAAAGAGGGGGTAATTTTGTCTGCCATCTCCCCTGATTTGCGGCGCGTGCTGCAGAAGTTTCAGGCTGATAGACCTGACCGTTGTCCAGCGGAGAAACTGTTTGTCCCTGATAGATGGACTAGTAGAGTTATCTCTGAGGTTCATTGTTCGGTGTTGGCGGGTCATCCTGGAATCTTTGGTACCAGAGATTTGGTGGCTAGATCCTTTTGGTGGCCTTCTTTGTCACGGGATGTGCGTTCTTTTGTGCAGTCCTGTGGGACTTGTGCTCGAGCTAAGCCCTGCTGTTCTCGTGCCAGTGGGTTGCTTTTGCCCTTGCCGGTCCCGAAGAGGCCCTGGACGCATATTTCCATGGATTTTATTTCAGATCTCCCTGTCTCTCAAAGGATGTCGGTCATTTGGGTGGTTTGTGATCGCTTCTCTAAGATGGTCCATTTGGTACCCTTGTCTAAATTGCCTTCCTCCTCTGATTTGGTGCCATTGTTTTTCCAGCATGTGGTTCGTTTGCATGGCATTCCGGAGAACATCGTCTCGGACAGAGGTTCCCAGTTTGTTTTTTAGGTTTTGGCGGTCCTTTTGTGCTAAGATGGGCATTGATTTGTCTTTTTCCTCGGCTTTCCATCCTCAGACAAATGGCCAAACCGAACGAACTAATCAGACTTTGGAAACATATCTGAGATGCTTTGTTTCTGCTGATCAGGATGATTGGGTGTCCTTCTTGCCTTTGGCTGAGTTCGCCCTTAATAATCGGGCCAGCTCGGCTACTTTGGTTTCGCCTTTTTTCTGTAATTCTGGTTTCCATCCTCGTTTCTCTTCAGGGCAGGTTGAGCCTTCGGACTGTCCTGTGTGGATACGGTGGTGGACAGGTTGCAGCAGATTTGGACTCATGTGGTGGACAATTTGACATTGTCCCAGGAGAAGGCTCAACGTTTCGCTAACCGCCGGCGCTGTGTTGGTCCCCGACTTCGTGTTGGGGATTTGGTTTGGTTGTCATCTCGTCATGTTCCTATGAAGGTTTCCTCTCCTAAGTTTAAGCCTTGTTTCATTGGTCAGTATAAGATTTCTGAAGTTCTCAATCCTGTGTCATTTCTTTTGGCCCTTCCAGCTTCTTTTGCCATCCATAATGTGTTCCATAGGTCGTTATTGCGGAGATACGTGGCGCCTATGGTTCCCTCCGTTGATCCTCCTGCCCCGGTGTTGGTCGAGGGGGAGTTGGAGTATGTGGTGGAGAAGATTTTGGATTCTCGAATTTCGAGATGGAAACTCCAGTACTTGATCAAGTGGAAGGGTTATGGTCAGGAAGATAATTCCTGGGTTTTTGCCTCTGATGTTCATGCTGCCGATCTAGTTCGTGCCTTTAATTTGGCTCGTCCTGATCGGCCTGGGGGCTCTGGTGAGGGTTCGGTGACCCCTCCTCAAGGGGGGGGTACTGTTGTGAATTCTGTTATCGAACTCCCTCCTGTGGTCATGATTGGTACTTCGGCGAGTTCTGTCCATGGACTCCCTCTGGTGGCTGTGAGTGGAGCTGCTGCTTCTGTGGTTCCTTCCACAGGTGACGTAGTTTATTCTTTGGCTGGCTGTTCTATTTAACTCCACTCAGATCGTTACTCCATGCCAGCTGTCAATGTTCTTGTACTGGTTCAGTTCGCTCTTGGATCTTTCTGGTGACCTGTCTACTCCAGCAGAAGCGAAGTCCCTGCTAGTTATTTATTTGTTCATTGTTTCCTTGTCCAGCTGGCTATCATGATCTTGCCCTGCTAGCTGGAAGCTCTGGGATGCAGAGTGGCACCTCCGCACCGTGAGTCGGTGCGGAGGTCTTTTTGCACACTCTGCGTGGTCTTTTTGTAGGGTTTTGTGCTGACCGCAAAGATACCTTTCCTATCCTCAGTCTGTTTGGTAAGTCTGGCCTCCCTTTGCTAAAACCTTTTTCATTTCTATGTTTGTGACTTTCATCTTAGCTCACAGTCAATATATGTGGGGGGCTGCCTTTTCCTTTGGGCAAATTCTCTGAGGCAAGGTAGGCTTTATTTTCTATCTTTAGGGCTAGTTAGCTCTTAGGCTGTGAAGAGGCGTCTAGGTCTTGTTAGGTGCGCTCCACGGCTATTTCTAGTTGTGTGATAGGATTAGGGGTTGCGGTCGGCAGAGCTCCCACTTCCCAGAGCTTGTCCTGTGTGAGTTTAACCATCAGGTCGTTCCGGGTGCTCCTAACCACCAGGTCCATAACATATGCACATAGTGCTCCATACAGAATAATGAGCCCCATGTATTGCTCCATACAGTATTATGGACACTACATAGTGCTTCATACAGAATAATGAGCCCCATATATTGTTCCATACAGTACTATGGGCACCATATAGTGCTGCATACCGAATATTGAGCCCCATATATTGCTCCATACAGTATTATGGGCACCACATAGTGCTCCATACAGAATAATGAGCCCTATATATTGCTTCATAGAGTATTATGGGCACCACATAGTGCTCCATACATAATAATGAGACCCATATATTGCACCATACAGTTTTATGGGCACCACATAGCGCTCCATACAGAATAATGGACCCATATATTGCTCCATACAGAGTAATGCAGAGGTGTCAAACTGCATTCCTCAAGGGCTGCAAACAGGTCATGTTTTCAGGATTTCCTTGTACTGCACAGGTGATAATTTAATCACCTACACACATAATGATTACAGCACCTTGTGCAAAGCTAAGGAAATCTTGAAAACACGCATGGTTTGCGGCCCTCGAGGAATGCAGTTTGACACCCCTGGAGTAATGGACCCAATATAATGTTCCATACAGTATAATGGGCCGCATATATTGCTCCATACAGTATTAAGGGCACCACATAGTGCTGCATACAGAATAATGAGCCCCATATATTGCTCCATACAGTAATAATAATAATCTTTATTTATATAACGCCAACATATTCTGCAGCGCTTTACAGTTCAACAGTTCATATACAAGTCATAAGTAACAACGTTAAAGATAATACAATAATTAGAGCAAAATAATGACGCCCCTGCTCGTAAGAGCTCATAATCTACAAGAGGTTGGGGGGGGGGGGAAATGCAAAGTACAGGGGCTTATTTACAATCATGGTCCAACCATCTAGAGGGAATGGGGGATAGATAAAGGCTGCATGAGGTAGTCACCAGCCAGTATTTGTGGTGCTTTTGGGTGCGGTGGAGTTTGATGGAGAGGTATTCCCATATAATTGGAAAATGACACATGTACACACATACGCACACACACACTTTGATTAGGGAACGTGATAGGCTGCTCTAAACAGATGTGCTTTGGGGGAGCTTCTAAAACTGTATAAGTTGTGGTTAGTCCTAATTTCTTGGGGTAGAGCATACCAGAGTATTGACGCAACTTGGGAAAAGTCTTGGAGCCAGGAGTGGGAGCTATGAGGGTAGGAGTGGGTAGTGCATAGGTTAGTAGAAAGTTGCTTGCTGAGCATAACGAACGGATAGGCCATTAAACAGAAATGAGGAAGGAAATATAGGGGGGTGCCGCACTATGGAGAGCTTTGTGGGTGTGAACAATCAGATAAATTGGATACTATAATGAATGGGCAGCCAGTGCAATGACTGGCAAAGAGCGGATGCGTCCAAGTACCGATTAGCCAGATAGATGACCCTGGCTGCTGCATTAAGGATGGACTGGAGAGGGGAAAGTCGAGTAAAGGGGAGACCAACTAATTGTCGACCAGAGGAGGACGCTTATGAGGAGGCAGTTACAGAAGGACGACATGAGTGAGCAGGGCCATCACTTCCAGGAATATCGCAAGGTACAGGGGTCAGCCTGGGTTAAGACAACAGGTGGGGTGGGGGCTGGATGGTACACAGGAAGCTCATCATTCCTTGATAGACATTGGAAGAAGGACTTGCAGCCCTGCGGGAAAACCCAGTGACCCCCGCTAGGGCCATTGTTGCAGAAGGAGCTAATGTAATAGCTCCCCAGGAACAGGTGTATCACCCTTGTAGGAAATGCAGAAGTATAACCTGTGGGAGCCTTTTCTGTTGTTCAAATTGTATTCTATTCTAGAATCCATTGTATATTTACTGTCATATGGTTTACTGCTGTTTCATATTATTAGCTGTCCCCTCACTACTGTGAATTCTTGTTATATCAGAAGGAAATAAATCGTTCATTGACTGTTTCCACTTTGTGGGTTGCATTTGGTCTACTGCTTACATATCTTTATCTATTACCACTTCATCCATACCTCTGAATACCACCTCAATTATGACCCAATAAATTGAACTATGCCCCAATAAATTGAACTTTTAACTGAACCTGTCTGCAGGGTTGTGCATTGTAACCTACACACAGTGTCAGGTCAGCGGCGTTATACTGATTAAAATGTTACCTTGGTTGATGAAATCCGTCTTGTGGCTGTTTTTAATCTTTATTTTCAGTTTTGTGTTAATGATATGCTCATGCCCTAAGGCGAGGTTGGTGCATGTGGTGCTCTGATTAGATATTCATAATACAGACTGCTGACAGGTCACTGAGCCATCAGTGACCTGCCCCTAGTTTGCATAATGGATGCCCCCCCTTGAAATTAAAAGGGGGGTCGCATGATAACACAGCACCCAGAACAGTATTGTAGTTTTTTGTTATGTGTTTCTTCAATTCATAGGCTAAATGAGAGGTGTATCAGGGCTTAATATTCTTGGTAAGCTGTGCGATTGCACGAGCAGGTTATTTCTGGTTCTAGCTGGTAATGTTTACCGCACTTTATCTGCGTTTTGATTGGTGGTTAATAAAAGTGCGGGAAGAATTTATGCTATAAAAACAGCTGTTTCAATGGTTCCTTGACAGTCACCTGAAGAAGATTGAAGATCTGAATTACAGCTGATGGAACCGTTACTTCAGCAGCTGATCCTGAGGCCAGAGGGGGAGGGCGGCGTTGAGTGGTTGCGGAGATGCCTAGCTATAGAACCGGCTATAAAACCTACCTCTGTTCCAGAGGTTTTGGCTTCTCTGGCACCACGATCGCAGCCTTCCTCCCCGGTGATCCAGCTCTCTTCTGCCCCGGCGAGATCAAGCCGCAGTTCAAAGAGGAGCCCCAGGTCAAGAATTGTTTATTCTCCCACGCCGCCATCTTCTGGAGTCCCTGTAGGCATACAGGATGTACGCGGCAGTAGGCGGATCTCGTCACGGAGGAAGTCTCGGAGCCCAGTGCGAGATCATCAGCTGTCTCACTACCCGGCGTCATCAGAGAGCGCCGGCGGTCCGGGAGCACCACATCAACGGGAATCACCTCAGGCTGCAGGAAGCGGGAGAAGCGCATCTGGCCATTACAGCTTTGAAAGCGCTGTGATGGCCCAACGATCAGGGTCGGCAGAACATCATCCTCACAGCGGGTAGATGTTTTCAGAAGCCCCAGCTGCCTCCGCTGCTGCCGGATCCTGGATCACTCAGCATACGGCGTCGGATGAAGACCAGCTCGCTCCTCACCAGCCGCATTCGCCTACTATGTTGGGCTCGAGTGCTGGCGTCCATAGCGATGGTGGATCACGTCATCAGTCCAGAGGTGAGATTTTAAATGTTCCCCTGTCTGTCCCAATGTTAGATATGAAAACGCTAGTAAGGGAGGTTTTAGAGGAATATTTGGGCAGTGGTGTCACCCAAGTATCACCCAGATCTTCCTCTATGGATTCTAACCTTGGCAGCTCTGGTGTTGTTTTGAAACCTAGACTGCCTGAGGTTCTTTTAAAGGAATCACCGACTTGTGAAATATCGCCATTAGGTTTTCACTTGAGTGTTTCTTTAAAAGAACAGATTTGGAATAGGGAATTTGTTGATTTGTTTTAACTTTTACCATCTGGTAGGGATCAACAGAGTAGATACGAAAGGAAGGATGAACATGATGATAAAAGGAAGAATTCACCACTTAAATCTTTCAATAATTGGCTCCAAGCCTTTGCTATCTACTCTGCTGTGTTAGGTGAGAAATACCCCAATCTTTGCTCTGGTTTATTTCAGCATTTGGATACCATTTTGGGGGGCATATCGTAATTTTGGCGGTATGGCATGGTTATTATATGATGAGGCATTTTGTCAAAAATTATCTATGTACCCCAAATTAGCCTGGGGCACGAAGGATGTTGGTTTATGGCGTTTTATGATGTTACCTCAACGATCTTCAAATGTCAGACAGGTTTCCAGTGTTCCTGTAAAGAAAGGAGTTTGTTTTGCTTTCAATGAGAATAGCTGCAAGTGGTCTCAGAACTGTCGTTTTCGCCATGAGTGCTCCTTCTGTGGGGGTTCCCACCCAATGTTTAAATGTTTCAAAAAGCAATTACAGAATGGACAGCAAGGCAATCCCAAGGGCCCCTTTTCTAAAGGCACCGACCCCGGTGATCCTGGAAAAAATGGCCCCTTGCTTAGAAGTATACCCAGATTGGGTGAGTAGCTCTCTTCTATACGAGGGCTTTCTTAATGGTTTTTTCATTCCCCCTTTTTCAGGCAGTGGGTGTAAGCTAGTACCTAACTTGCCTTCAGCTATTGAGTTGCTTCACATTGTTGAAGAAAAAATTGTAAAAGAATTGGAATCTGGTAGGGTGTCTGGTCCTTTTGATTCACCCACCTTTAAAAATTTTAGGTTATCTCCTTTAGTAATAGTGCCTAAAAAAGAGCAAGGGGCCTATAGGCCCATACATCATTTGTCATATCCAAAAGGTTATTCTTTGAATGAAGAAGTCGCTAGCGATAAGTGTTTGGTTAAATATACTTCATTTGATAAAGCGGTAAATTTATTACAAAAATTTGTGCGTAATGCTCTAATGTCAAAATCGGACATAAAATCGGCTTTTTGTCTTTTACCGGTGAACCCTGATGGTTTTAGTTCCCTGGGTTTCTCATTTAAGGATAAATTCTTTTTTGATAGGTGACTCCCTATGGGCTTTTCTCTTTCTTGTTTTTATTTTGAGACGTTCTCTACTTTTTTACAATGGGTAGTTGAAGTTAATTCTGGGGACGGGGGTTTATTGCATTACTTAGACGATTTTTTATTTATTGGTCCTAAAGATTCAGAAGCTTGTTACTCGTTGTTAAAGAAATTCTTGGAAGTATGCAGTCATTTTTGGTGTCCCGATTGCATCTGAAAAAACTCTGCCCCCTTGTACTTCATTAGAGTTTTTAGGTATTTTTATTGATTCAGAAAGAATGACTTGTTCTTTACCCGTTGACAAACTCTCTAAACTTCGTGCATCTATAAATCGCTGTTTATTAGCCGAAAAAGTGACGTTAAAGGAGTTACAGTCTTTGCTAGGTCTTTTGAACTTTGCTCTCAGAATTGTTCCTATAGGTAGAGTTTTTTCCGCACGCTTGTACGCTGCTACAGCAGGTTATACCAATCCTAATTCTCATATTAGATTGGGTAAGGATTTAAAGGAAGACCTAAAAATTTGGCTTAGTTTTTTGTCTCGATTTAACGGTAAAACGGTATGGCAAATGTCATTTGTAGGTGCGGAAGATTTATCACTGTCTTATTTTGCAGATGAGCATTTCGGCATTGGAGCAGTATTTGCTACTAAGTGGATTTTTTAGGCTTGGCCAGCATCTTGGGCTCGTCGTAGAATATTAAAAAATCAAACAGTGTTAGACTTGTTTGCAATATTGCTTTGTCTTCATCTTTGGAGTTCATCCCTGAGGGATAGAAGGATTTTGTTTTCCTCTAGTAATCAAGGTTTGGTATTCGCTTTAAATACTTTATCGTCAAAGAACAAGTGGGTTTCTCAAATCCTTAGGCAGATTATTTTTCTTTGTTTGGATTTTAACATCTGGTTGAAAGCTTCCTTTTCTCTCAGAGTGAACAATAGTAATGCTAAATTTGTTTGTCACCGCCAGCAGTCTCAGTTCTTGAATGAGGTTCCAGATGCAGACATGAAAGGAGGAGATTGCCCTCAGTGGATTTGGAACATTGTTCAGGATTAATCCCGCATTTTATTAGGAAGTCTTTGGCTGAGAGAACTTGGGTATTCGGTCGCATGGCGCACGTGGGTGAATTTTTGTACGAGCAAGGATTACCGGTATGAAGAATGTACTGTTGAGATGGCCGTAAAATTTTTAGAAAGTTTATTGTTACAGGGCTTATCTTATTCAGATTTAGCAAAACATGTAGCTGGAGTTTCATTTTTTCTTAAATTTTTAGGTAAAAAACCAATGTCTGATTTGTTTCATGTTAGACAATTCTTAAAAGGCTTTAGGAGACATAATTTTAAGCCTGATGTTCGTCAGCCTATATATTTTAAATTGCTTAAGGATCTTTTGCTAATTCTTTCTTCACTTTGCAGGGACGGTTTTGAATCCTGCCTTTTCTCTACAGCTTTCTCTTTAGCATTTTTTGCAGCTCTAAGAGTGCGCAAATTGATTTCCCATAGCAAGTCTTTTCCTTCTGGTCTGTTTCTTGATGACGTTAAACTTTTTGAATCTCATGTAATGTTATTTGTTAAGAGATCAAAAACAGACCAGATGGGAAGAGATTCCTCGTTGTGTTTGAATTCCATCTCTGATAACATTATTTGCCCAGTTTTCAATACGAAAAGATGGCTTTTGCTATGTCCAAAGAGTGTGGGTCCGTTTTTATTCATTCTGATGGTGTACCTGTGACAGTTTTTCAATTTAATGCTATATTAAAAAATGCCTAATTAAGTTGAATTTGAGTGACCTTAAAATTACATCACGCTCGTTTCACATTGGGGCTGCTACTGAGGCCTCTAGGTTGGGTTTCCAAGAGAGCAATATAAAGAGAATTGGAAGATGGAATTTTAACAGATTTAAATTGTATGTTCGACCTGATTTGTATGATTTCTAATGTATTCTTCATTTTTTAGGTTTATTATCAGTCTGGATCAGGGCCGGCTCCAGGTTTTTGAGGGCCCCGGGCGAAAGAGTCTCATTGGCCCCCCCTTAACACATACCACGATTCATGATCGCATATAACACAGCCATGTAGTATATAACACAGCCCACGTAGTATATAGCACAGCCACGTAGTCTATAGCGCACAGCCCATGTAGCATATAACAGCCCATATAGTATATAGCACAGCCACATATTATATAACACAGCCCACGTAGTATATAGAACAGCCATGTAATATATAGCACAGCCCATGTAGCATATAACAGCCCATGTAGTATATAACACAGCCCACGTAGTGTATAGCACAGCCATGTAGTATATAGAACCGCCATGTAGTATATAGCACAGACATGTAGTATACAGCACAGCCCCCCTCCCCCCAAGAATGGCCCCATAGTCCAGTACTCACTGTTATAGTTACAAAAGAAAAACAAAAACACTCCTCACCTCTCAACATTCCAGCGCCGCGCTGCTCCCTCCCTGCTCCGGTCTCGGCGGCTGCCGCTGCACTGCCTGACACACAGCGAGTGCGCGATGATGTTATCCGCAGCGGCAGTGTCAGAGGCAGAGTGGGGAATGATGGGAGAGGGAGCGTCAGGTGACGCTCTCTCCTCCATCATTTGCTTTGAACTTTACCGGCAGACGCCGTTAAAGTTCAAAACGGCGGCGGGGGAGTTGGCGCTTGCGACAGGTGGGCCCCCCTGCCTCACAGGGGCCCCATAGCAGCTGTATGATGTGCCGCTAGCCGAGGGCTCCTGGGAGAGGGGTGCCCTAGGCACTGGCAGCTGCCTGCCCCTAACGCCGGCCCTGAATGGGCCCCCTGTCTCGCCAGGGCCCCGGCACTTGCCCGGGTACTGATGCTGGCCTTGGTCTGGATCATCGGGCATTCTTATATATTTTGGACTGAAAAAAGGGCGAGAGTAAGATGCTATTCAGAGAACCTTTCCTTTAACTCTTCTTTTCTGCAGATATCTTGGCATAGCAGGCGAGGAATGCAGTGGAAGAATTTAATCGTCGATATGAGAAAATTAGCTCAGTTATGGCCCAATCCGGACCTGGTAATTTTTCATTTAGGTGGAAACGACTTGGGTAAAGTTAGCACTTTAAATCTTTTAGCATTCATGAGGAGAGATATTGCCATCTTGAAAACAGAATTTTTTGGGTCAACTTTCATTTTTTCGGAAATTATTCCTAGGTATTTATGGTCAAGGAAAGATATGTTGTTTTTGGAAAAAATTTGTAAACGGGTTAATCGGAATATGGAAAAGTTTATGCTATTAACTAACGTTTTTTCTTTTAGGCATGCGGATTTAGAGGATGTTATTACAGGCATGTACAGGAATGATTTAGTTCATCTTTCAGATGTTGGCTTGGACATATTGAATTTGGATCTCCAAGCCATCATCGAAAAATGGCTTTAGCGTTTTGGGGGGGCCTCGCCTTGTTAAGGCTTGGCGTTTGGGAAAATCGCCCAGTCTTCCAGGTGGATTTGGTACTGTTGGTATGTTTTAATTCAGTTATAAAGGTTAAATGGATTATTCTTTGTAATGGAGTATAATAACATTTAAAGAGTAACTCAAAATAAACGCCACGGCCATTTTATTCCAAATCAATTTGGTTGTCATGTGTGAGTTATTGGGGATGTTTTGGGGGGTTTGTGTTACCATAAATACCATCACATACTGAATTTAAAAAAAAGAACAATATGTTTTTGCAGGCAGGTGCCAGCCGTGGCACCTATGTTGCATAATAATCGCATGGTTAGTGTGCACTTAATCTCTTTTTGCACATTTGCATGAACGAGGAACAAAAAAAAAGTCCTTTTGAAAATGGCGTCCAGGGCGCCTGCATAGTAACAGCTATCGTTTTGTATAGAGATCCAAGAGCTGCTGTTGCGCAGGCACTGGTGGCGCCATCTTGCTGGAGAAGAAAAAAATGTCCTCTTCCAAGATGGCACCACCCTCACCTGTGCAGTAGCAGCTCTCGGAGATCGCCAACACCTGCTATTGCACATGCGCTGGCTTCCCCATCTTCGTGGAGGATTGCAGCTTCTAGTCTCCCATGGAAACTACTGAAAAAGTAAAAAAAAAGTTAAAAAAAATTACATAAATAAAATCACACGCCTTTCGCCCAATTCAAAATAAAACAATTAAAAAAATCAAATATACACATATTTGGTATCGCTGCATTCAGAATTGCCCGATCTCTAAATATAGAAAAAGAATTAACCCGATCACTAAACGGCGTAACAAGGAAAAAAAATCAAAATGTCAGAATTATGTTTTTCTGGTTGCTGCTACACTGCATTAAAATGCAATAACAGGCAATCATGAGATCATATTTACACCAAAATGTATCAATAAAAATGTCAACTCCGCGTGCAAAAAAATAAGCCCTCACTCAGCACAAGATCACGAAAAATGGAGATGCTAATGGTCACGGAAGTTTTTATTTATTTTGTTTTTTTTTACCAACCTTTGGAATTTTTTTTCCACCAATTAGACAAAAAAGAACCTAGACAATGTTTGATGTCTATGAACTCATAATGACCTGGAGAATCATAATGGCAGGTCAGTTTTAGCAGTTAGTGAACATGGTAAAAAAAAAAAAAACAACTGTGGAATTGCACTTTTCTTGCAATTTCACCCTATTTGGATTTGTTTTCCCATTCTCCATTACATGATATGTTCAAACCAATGGTGTTGTTCAAAAGTACAACTCATCCTGCAAAAAACAAGCCCTCACATGGCCATTTTGACAGAAAAGTAAAAAAGTTATGGTTCTGGAAAGAAAAAAAATGTGCAAAAAACGAAAACGCAAAAACAAAAATACATCTGGTCATGAAGGGGTTAACAATGATTCTGCCTTCACCAAAGGTCAACAATTTTTACACATTTGGTCCATTTTATTAAAGGGCATTCCCATCTCCAAGATTCTATCCCAATATGTAGAAGGTATAATAATAATAAAAATATTAGCAAATACCTCCAATTAGAAAGGTAGTATAATTTTTTGATTTGCTATGTCTCTTTCCTCATGTGCAGGCATTTGCAGAACCTTAGGTATCCATGGTTACGACCACTGATGAAGTGACAGTTAGCTAGTTGCTAGTGGTTGTGACAATGGATACCTAAGGTCCTGCAATGTCTGCACATAAGGAAAGAGACATAGCGAATCAGAATAATTATACTACATTTCTAATGTTTTCTAGAGGTTAGTGATGAGCGAATATACTCGTTGCTCGGGTTTTCCAGAGCATGCTCGGATGTTCTCTGAGTATTTATGACTGCTTGGAGATTTAGTTTTCCTTGCCGCAGCTGGATGATTTGCAGCCTCTAGACAGCTTGACTACATATGGGGATTCCCTAGCAACCAGGCAGCCCCCACATGTACTCAGGTTGGCTAGCAGCCGTAAATTATGCAGCTGTGTCAACAAAACCTAAATCTCCGAGCAGTCACAAATACTCGGAGACCACCCGAGCATGCTCAGGAAAACCCGAGCAATGAGTATACTCGCTCATCACTACTAGAGGTCTATTCGTGGGATGGTCCCCAAACCTGGTGCTTCCCCCATCCCTCCCGTTTTTTTTGTATGTTTATTGTAGGTTGTCTTCTACTAATAGCATCCCTGTCCCATTTGCTTTTAAAATCTCTATCAAACTATCCTGACTGACTTTAATATGTCCTAGTCTGCTTCAATCCATAGAAAGCTTGGTGAATTTTTTTCACCATTTAATCTTTGGGTCAAGTTACCCCAGTATACCTTAATTCTCAGAGGCCACTGGCAATATCAAAACATATGTTTCTCTATTAAGTGCATTTGACAACTTTCGGTGTTGAGATATTCTATAGCTCAACTTTGATTTTATAAAACTTGTGAAAGAATTTGCTGTAGAGCAACAATACAAGTTATACTCACCTTACTGATCCTCCGTGGCTCCCATAGTGATATTTTCTTGGTATAGCATCAGTTATTTTTTCCTGATTCAGTGTTGCTGCTTTGAAATGATGTGACTGCTGCAGCCAATCACAGATGTAGCTGTGGATCCACCTTGGAGATCACTGCTGAAGCCGCTGATTGGCTGCAGCAGTCACAAGTCATGTCAATGTCAATCCATCATCACTGAAGCAGAAAAAACAGTCAGACCGCCCAGTGACTAGAAAAATATGAGAACATATGAGCTGCAGATGTCATCCAAGTGCAGTCTGATATACGCCGACTCACAGAATGGAGAAGATCACAGTAAATTGGCACTTGTCTAATGCTCAAGGCAGAGTTTGATCCGAGGGTCATTTACATACAGCATCCGATTCATTTGCATGAAGAATCATCGGATGCTTCTCACCAGTGAGTCCTAAGAGTGGAGCTTGGAAGAAACCAACTGGTAAAAATGATTTATTTCTTGTCTGAGGAACTGAAGTCCGCAAATCTACACTCACTATTTGCCCATGTCATATGCTACAAAATCAGAACGTTAGTAATAAGGATTTGGCAGCACATGTTGGTAGAAAATAGGTCTGATCACACTGTTACTCAAAAGAGAAGAAGGAGCTGTATTCTTGAAGTATAGGCAGGATTAGGGTTTAATCTGTCGCCTTCCACTGTCTATAAGAAAATACCATTTCATTTCTAACTCTTTTTTTTTATTTTCTTTAATGTGCCAGTTATGGAGCTAATTCTTACCTGTATCTGCCATGTGGCCTTTTACATGTTCTGTGTTGTTGAGGGTTGCAGATGTTATATCAATCACAGCTGTAAGCAAAAATAAATAGATTTAAGGTTTGGTTTCAGCACCAAGCAAAAGATTGGTAGATGCCATGGGCCACCGATGTAGGTAGAGGTCCCATGGCATCTCCGATAACATGCTCTATGCTTATCAAGCTGAGTGTGCAGTTAACAAGCCACATTCCCAGTCCGGGATAGCAGGAGCAGGGCATCACACAACATATTGGCTATCAATGTACTATGCACCCCTCCTGGTGGGCTCCTGAGACACATGGAAGAAGATGCCATTGATTTCTATCCTAATATACTGAGCAAAGCTGACCAGGTCATAATCCATGAAAAAATAACATGTCTCATCAGCCCATCTGTGCTCTTGTACCCCTTTTTACAAGAACCATCAGGTTAGTATTAAAAGGGTGGTCCACACCCCTGCTTAATCAATACAGGAACCCAAGTAAAATAAAAGCAATGGATATTCACCTCTCGCAGTGGCGCAGTTCTGGCGATGTCGGCACCACTATTCCCAGAGAGTGATGCGAAATTGTTGTGCCATTTGCATGCTGCAGCCTACGAGTGGCCACTCGTCATCTGAAGCTTTTACTGTTTCATTGGCCTCCAAGATGGAATATTGATGACTTTCAGCCAAACAGCTGATTGGCTGTAGCCACCACATGACACAACAATATCATGTCACCAGCGGCACCAACATCACTTGAAAAACACCGCTATGGGAGAAGAATAACAATTGTTTTTATTTTAATTGGGGTCATGAATTGATTTAACCGGGGTTGCACAATGGTGGACAAGCCCTTTAAATCATCACACCATCAGCAGGGTAGTATTCACGTTATGCAAAAAACTACTGCCTGGCACCAGAGAGAACTTTACTATCAACTGAAAATTACAAGAGACATTTTATCTTGAGTAGCACCCATAATTTATAACTTTCCTGAAGCTACCCCTACGGTCAGTGGCATATTGTATATGTTAAGGGGCGTTTATAAAGTGAGAAAATGGTGAACGAGTGTTGTTAAAAATGATTGTGTTGCTGTATAAACAGTCTGCCAATCACCCTATGAACAAGCAACATGCTCATTAATCTGGTGAAATGATCTTTTTGATCTTTTATGCAGCATAAAAAATTATCATTCTCGGAGGCTCATTGTCCTGTGTAAACAGGAATCGCACTGCCGAGAACCATAGCAGCCTATGCACACTGAACGATCTAGTATAGATCTATAGATCACTCAGCATACATCAATTACTTTTGTTTACCTGTGTAAACAGGCATTCAAACGTATCCCAATTGGTAAAAGATTACCAATCGATGGTCATATCGTGCCGCTGGTCGGTCTGTGTAAATGGACCTTTAGATTCTGCTTTGCGCATGGTCATTTCAAAGCATTAAGAAAATGCAGAACTAAAAAGAAAGGTAGAAAAATCTACCAGCAACTTTTCCACAGATAATAATAATATTCTTTATTTTTTATATAGAGCTAACATATTCCGCAGCGCTTTACAGTTTGCACACATTATCATCACTGTCCCTGATGGGGCTCACAATCTAGATTCCGTATCAGTATGTCTTTGGAATGTGGAAGGAAACCGGAGTGCCCGGAGGAAACCCACGCAAACATGGAGAGAACATAGAAACTCCTTGCAGATGGTGTCCAAGGTGGGATTAGAACCAAGGACTCCAGCGCTGCAATGCTAACCACTGAGTCACCGTGCTGCCCACAGATGAGCTTTAAGGTCCATTTACATTGGCTGATAATCTGTCAAATCCAAACAGTAATGACCCATGGTTCACGGCAGTTGTTTAATGTGAATGAGTTGAGTGATTGAACAATATGTTCAAAAATTTTCTTTCATCGTTCATTAAATCGTTTAGGTAAGCAAAAAAATTTTCAATTTTCGAAAATTGAGATTTATCGCTTGTTCAATGCTTTGACCAGCAAAAAGTGGAAATTCGAATGCTAAATAGATATGGCTTTCAGTGATTGCTTGACCGTTTTCCGAAGCAATTGTTCAGTTGTAGTCGGAGCATAGGAAAGAGCACATATTCACGGATGGAACTAGTACATATATTCGGAACTAGAAAAATTTTTTTGCTTCATTAATTTGATTAAATATTCTTTATAAAGTATCTATGGAAATGTTTGTACAATACTTTATGAATTTATGTATTCCAAATGAATAATCTCACTTATGGCATTTTAACATTGAACACACCTACACTTCAGATCTTCTGTGTGAGCACAATTCGTAATGTTTGATGCAATCGCTATTCAGCCATTTCATTCACAATTCTGGTCCTGTATAAACACTTGTCTGACATCGCTTGTTAGTTGTGAGTTATAACGGCATCATTCAGCATTTAACCAATCTGCTCATAGAAATGTCCCCTTATTAGGCGAGGACGACACGCAAACTTTCCGCTCAAGGAACATTCGGTTATAACTACGATAGTTGCAGTGCACAGGCGGGCGCTAAGCTTCATGCCATACAGTGGGGTCGATTTAGTATTCCTGTGCAATATTCAGACAGTGCAAACTTAGTGTGAAATATCTAAAATCATCTTAAATTTATCACGCTGGCACCTGCCGGAAGACAAATTTGGTATATTTTTGCATGCTTTTCTCTACCTTTATATCACATTTTGGTTCTCTTACTTTGACCCGCTTATGCACCTAAATTTTGATGCAATTTAGCTTATGTTGCATTTTTTAAGCCATGCCCCATTGTCATAGACTAGCAAACACCACATCATAAATAGGACTAAAACTCAAAGCAATATTATACTATTAGACACAATTCTCCCCAATTTAGACACATCTACCCATTGTTGACTTCTGGCCATTTTTCGTAGTACAAAATGCAAATTCTTATTAATCAGTGATTCTCCAGTACATAAAAAAACTTTGCAAAGTGCAATATCCCCCCATTCTAGAAGGGCCAGCTGTCTAGTCACTGGATGGCCTGAGCATCACAAAACTATCATATTGAGTACAGCAAAAATGGAAAATGCAGAAGATATAACATTATAGAGACAGGGAACAAAGAAAAGTATGGCAGCAAAGAAAATAAATGCAATGTGGCTTACTGATGGCATATGCTGTCAGCAATAACAAATGCGACCTCATGGCTCCGGCTTGTGGAAGATTTGGCGATCTCTGTGTTCTGTGTGAGATCTGGCATTCTGACAGCAGCACCACCACTAATGACCTCACCCAAACGCAGTTTTCCCATGTGTTCTGAGAAGATAAGATACACCATTGCTATCATCTGTAATGTGCACTGGTTTTTCTGCCTAAACCAAAAAGAAAACAAGTGCAAAGACCCCGCAAATTTTATTTTAATGCTCTCCCTCCTAATAGATGGCACCACTAACTATATGTTATTCCATTCACTGGGAAGCTAAGGGGCAAACAAAATCATAGACATTAGAGCAAGCTATATTTTCTTCATGTCATTAAAAAAAATTCCCAGAAAAAAAAGACAGAATTCTTCAATGAAGACTTGTAAGGAAATGCAGCAAAAAAATGTTTAAAGACAACTTAACCTGCAAATAATATAGGGTTAATCTGCAGGTTAATAGGGTTCTGACACCGAGCAGCGCCCGGTGACTGAAATCATGTTGGCACCACTTGGAAAAATTCACATCTCTAAAAGAAAATGATAAACGACACGCCATTAAGGTGAATAAGGCTACGTTCAGATTAGGCTACGTTCAGATTAGCGTTTCCCGACACTGCGTCGGGAAACGCAGCGGCGACGCACGCGTCATGCGCCCCTATGTTCGTCAAAAAACAACGCACGCGTCGCAAAACGCAGCGTTTTTGCGTGCGCAACGCTAATCTGAACGTAGCCTTAGCGTTGCGCGCCGCTGCGTCGGCGACGCAACGCACGACGCACGAAAAAACGCATGCAAACGCATGCAAAAACGCTGCGTTTTGCGACGCGTGCGTCGTTTTTTGACGAAAATCGGACGCAAGAAAAATGCAACTTGTTGCATTTTCTTGCGTCCGACGCTAGCGTCAAAAACGACGCACGTGTCGGAAAACGCAACAAGAAAAACGCATGCGTCCCCTATGTTAAACATAGGGGCGCATGACGCGTGCGTCGCCGCTGCGTTTCCCGACGCAGCGTCGGGAAACGCTAATCTGAACGTAGCCTAACAGCTGAAAATTGGAAGAACAATTATTTCAAACAGGAAAAGTCACGTTTGAAAGACATCAAAGGGGCTAGGAATTAAATGAATCAAGAAAATGGTGGGTCAGCCCACCACTCTGGATAGGAAGGCTCCGCTGATTCTGGGAAATTGCACTGACTAGCCAGAGAAAATCCAGTCATACAGAAACTGGTGTGATGGTTCAGCAAAAAGACATGTCCCGAGCATGGTTTTAAAGGGGTTTTCCCACTAACAAATTACATTTAATCAATAGATCTTGGAATAATAATAAGGTCCACAATTGGATGTGTTTAGATAAAATGTTCCTGTGCTGAGATAATCTTACAGTATAAATGTGACCCTGCTGTGTACTGTGTAATGGCTGTATCTGACTGTACAGGGACATGGTCTGCAAAAAAGAGTATATCTCACGCGAGCCCCCCAACGAACTTATCCATTACATTAAACCGCTGCCCACTCTCCCCAGTCCCACAAGCTCGCTGCCTCGGGGTAATCCTTGACACTCATCTCTCCTTCAAACCGCATATCCAAACCCTTTCCACTTCCTGCCGCCTTCAACTCAAAAATATTTCACGGATCCATATATTCCTAAACCAAGAATCTGCAAAAACACTAGTCCATGCCCTCATCATCTCCCGCCTCGACTACTGTAACCTCCTGCTCTGTGGCCTCCCCTCTAACACTCTCGCACCCCTCCAATCTATTCTAAACTCAGCTGCCCGACTAATCCACCTGTCCCCCCGCTATTCCCTGGCCTCTCCCCTCTGTCAATCCCTTCACTGGCTCCCCATTACCCAGAGACTCCAGTACAAAAGCCTAAGCATGACATACAAAGCCATCCACAACCTGTCTCCTCCATACATCTATGACCTCGTCTCCCTGTACTTTCCTGCATGCAACCTCTGATCCTCACAAGATCACCTTCTCTATTCCCCTCTTATCTCTTCTTCCCACAATCGCATACAAGATTTCTCTCGCGCATCACCCCTACTCTGGAACTCTCTACCACAACATATCAGACTCTCACCTACCATCGAAACCTTCAAAAAGAACTTGAAGACCTACCTCTTCCGGAAAGCCTACAACCTGCAGTAATCCACCAAACCACTGCACGAGCAGCTCTATCCTCACCTACTGTATTCTCACCCATCCATTGTAGATTGTGAGCCTTCGCGGGCAGGGTCCTCTCTCCTCCTGTACCAGTTGTGACTTGTATTGTTCAAGATTATTGTACTTGTTTTTATTATGTTTACCCCTCCTCACATTTAAAGCGCCATGGAATAAATGGCGCTATAATAATAAATAATAATAATAAATAATATAGCAATTACAGCCCAGGATCACAGCTGATTCTTTTTGAGAGGTAAAACATTCACTGTCTGTTTTTAAGCAATGTTTTACCTCAAAGATAGAATTATCTGTGATCCCGTGCTGTAATGTCTGTATACTCTCTTTTGCTTCCTCCCCTGCCCAGTAACTGTGGTATTAGGAGATCATGTCCCTGTCCGGTCAAACACAGCCATTACATAGTACACAGCAGGGGCACATTTATAAGATTATCTCAGCACAGGAACATTTTGTTAAACACAATCAATTGTGGAACTCATTATAATTTCAAGACCTATTAATTAAAATGTTGATTAAAATTAATGTTGCTAGTGCGAAACCCCTTTAGTTTCATGGGAATAGAAAGAGTCCACAGACACACACGGGGAGAAGACCACAGAAGAATGTTGCTGAACAGAGAAACTAAATGGATCTGTATTCACATACCAAATGGTTTAAACATCAGACAAGATCTAATATTGAACACCAGAAAGGATGGAGTGCAAGAAAACCACTAAAATATAAAATCCAAGTAATTTTATTAAGCAAAAGAATTTACATAAGTAATATGTAAGCCATACATAATAGCACAGAGAGGGTAAAAAGGTAAAGAGACATGCTGATATAGCAGGAAAAGGTGGACAACAAAATAAACTGGATCATAAATCATATAGCAGAATAAGTGCAAACCATAGCCGTAACAAGCAAAGTAAAAAAGGCTGGTGAATAGTCAAAAATTGTAGGTACATGCAACACCAGACTCATATGCCCAACAGGGTTAAGCCCGCTTACCCATTATGACTGGTGGTGTCCACACGTCTCCCTGCTGGCCCCCTTATGATTTATGATCGTGCCTACCTCAGATTATTTTGTTGTCCACCTTTTTACTGCTGTATCAGTGCAGCGCCCCAGGGTCCTGGTCATTGCAGTAATGTCGCACTTAAACCAGGGGGAGTGATGTTACGTTTGATGGCAATAAAGGAGATCACTTAACCAGGTATCACAAACCGCACAACACACTTCACACTCCAGTTCACCAGGGGGAGCTATGCTCCTATTTGGTAGGGCACTCTTCCCAATTAGGCAAAACTGGTGGTCTGGTGTTGTGAATTCTGTTGTCAAGCTCCCTCCTGTGGTCATGAATGGTACTTCGGCTGGTTCTGTCCATGGGCTTCCTCTGGTGGTTGTGAGTGGAGCTGCGGCTTCTGAGGTTCCTTCTACAGGTGACGAGGTTAATTCGTTAGCTGGCTGCTCTATTTAACTCCACTTAGATCATTGCTCCAGGCCACCTGTCAATGTTCCAGTATTGGTCTTGCTCTCTCCTGGATCGTTCTTGTGACCTGTCTTCCCAGCTGAAGCTAAGTTACTGCTTGTTTTTCTCTGGTTTGCTATTTTTCTGTCCAGCTTGCTATTTTGATTTTTGTCTTGCTTGCTGGAAGCTCTGGGACGCAGAGGGAGCGCCTCCGCACCGTGAGTCGCTGCGGAGGGTCTTTTTGCGCCCTCTGCGTGGTCTTTTTGTAGGTTTCTGTGCTGACCACAAAGTTACCTTTCCTATCCTCGGTCTGTTCAGTAAGTCGGGCCTCACTGTGCTAAATCTATTTCATCTCTGTGTTTGTAATTTTCATCTTTACTCACAGTCATTATATGTGGGGGGCTGCCTTTTCCTTTGGGGAATTTCTCTGAGGCAAGGTAGGCTTTATTTTTCTTCTCTAGGGCTAGCTAGTTTCTTTACTGTGTCAAGTTGCATAGGGAGCATTAGGAGCAATCCACGGCTATTTCTAGTGTGTGTGATAGGATTAGGGATTGCGGTCAGCAGAGTTCCCACATCTCAGAGCTCGTCCTATATTATTAGTAACTATTAGGTCATTCCGTGTGCTCTTACCCACTAGGTCCATTATTGTCCTTACCACCAGGTCATAACAGTACAGGTGGCCCAAAGTATTAATGCATCTCAATAGAGGGATAAGAGAACTTCTGAAACCATTTTTTTTTCTTTGCACTGTGTTTTGTTTCTCATTTCCCCTAGACCTTTGGGTGGTTCAGGACACAGGTGTAGGTATGGACATTCAAGGTCTGTCCTCTTGTGTAGATAATCTCACTGGAAAGGTACAAAACATTCAAGATTTTGTGGTTCAGAATCCGATGTTAGAGCCTAGAATTCCTATTCCTGACTTATTTTCTGGGGATAGATCTAGATTCTTGAATTTCAAAAATAATTGTAAACTGTTTCTAGCTTTGAAACCCCGCTCCTCTGGTGACCCCGCTCAACAAGTAAAAATCATTATTTCTTTTTTGCGTGGTGACCCTCAAGACTGGGCATTTTCCCTTGCGCCAGGAGATCCTGCATTGCGTGATGTTGATGCGTTTTTTCTGGCGCTTGGATTGCTTTATGATGAACCAAATTCAGTGGATCAGGCAGAGAAAATCTTGCTGGCTTTGTGTCAGGGTCAGGATGAAGCGGAGGTGTACTGTCAGAAGTTTAGAAAGTGGTCTGTGCTTACTCAGTGGAATGAGTGTGCCCTGGCAGCAATTTTCAGAAAGGGTCTTTCTGAAGCCCTTAAGGATGTCATGGTGGGATTTCCCACGCCTGCTGGTCTGAATGAGTCTATGCCTTTGGCCATTCAGATCGATCGGCGCATGCGTGAGCGCAAAGCTGTGCACCATCTGGCGGTGTTCTCTGAGCATAGGCCTGAGCCTATGCAGTGTGATAGAACTTTGACCAGAGCTGAAAGGCAAGAACACAGACGTCGGAATGGGCTGTGTTTTTACTGTGGTGAATCCACTCATGCTATCTCCGATTGTCCTTAGCGCACTAAGCGGTTTGCTAGGTCTGCTACCGTTGGTACGGTACAGTCGAAATTTCTTTTGTCCGTTACTCTGATTTGCTCTTTGTCATCCTATTCTGTTATGGCATTTGTGGATTCAGGCGCTGCCCTGAATTTGATGGACTTGGAGTTTGCTAGGCGCTGTGGTTTTTTCTTGGAGCCCTTGCAGTATCCTATTCCATTGAGAGGAATTGATGCTACGCCTTTGGCCAAGAATAAGCCTCAGTACTGGACCCAATTGACCATGTGCATGGCTCCTGCACATCAGGAGGATATTCGCTTTTTGGTGTTGCATAATCTGCATGATGTGGTCGTTTTGGGGTTGCCATGGCTACAGGTCCATAATCCAGTATTGGATTGGAAATCTATGTCTGTGTCCAGCTGGGGTTGTCAGGGGGTACATGGTGATGTTCCACTTTTGTCTATTTCGTCATCCACCCCTTCTGAAGTCCCGGAGTTTTTGTCGGATTACCGGGATGTATTTGATGAGCCCAAATCCAGTGCCCTACCTCCTCATAGGGATTGCGATTGTGCTATCAATTTGATTCCTGGTAGTAAGTTTCCTAAGGGCCGACTGTTCAATTTATCTGTGCCAGACCACGCCGCTATGCGGAGTTATGTAAAGGAATCCTTGGAGAAGGGTCATATTCGCCCGTCGTCGCCACCATTGGGAGCAGGGTTCTTTTTTGTGGCCAAGAAGGATGGTTCTTTGAGACCTTGTATTGATTACCGCCTTCTTAATAAGATCACAGTCAAATTTCAGTACCCTTTGCCGCTGCTGTCGGATTTATTTGCTCAGATTAAGGGGGCTAGTTGGTTCACCAAGATAGATCTTTGTGGTGCGTATAATCTTGTGCGTATTAAACAGGGCGATGAATGGAAAACAGCATTTAATACGCCCGAGGGCCATTTTGAGTACCTGGTTATGCCATTCGGGCTTTCCAATGCTCTATCAGTATTTCAGTCCTTTATGCATGACATCTTCCGAGAGTACCTGGATAAATTCCTGATTGTATATTTGGATGATATTTTGGTCTTCTCGGATGATTGGGAGTCTCACGTGAAGCAGGTCAGAATGGTGTTCCAGGTCCTTCGTGCAAATTCCTTGTTTGTGAAGGGGTCAAAGTGTCTCTTTGGAGTTCAGAAGGTTTCATTTTTGGGTTTCATTTTTTCCCCTTCTACTATCGAGATGGACCCTGTTAAAGTCCAGGCCATTTATGATTGGACTCAGCCGACATCTGTGAAGAGTCTGCAAAAGTTCCTGGGCTTTGCTAATTTTTATCGTCGCTTCATCAGTAATTTTTCTAGTGTTGCTAAACCGTTGACTGATTTGACCAAGAAGGGTGCTGATGTGGTCAATTGGTCTTCTGCGGCTGTGGAGGCTTTTCAGGAGTTGAAGCGTCGTTTTTCTTCTGCCCCTGTGTTGTGCCAGCCGGATGTTTCGCTTCTGTTTCAGGTCGAGGTTGATGCTTCTGAGATTGGAGCAGGGGCTGTTTTGTCGCAGAAGAGTTCTGATGGCTCGGTGATGAAACCATGTGCCTTATTTTCTAGAAAGTTTTCGCCTGCTGAGCGCAATTATGATGTTGGCAATCGAGAGTTGTTGGCCATGAAGTGGGCATTCAAGGAGTGGCGTCATTGGCTTGAAGGAGCCAAGCATCGCGTGGTGGTCTTGACGGATCACAAGAATTTGACTTATCTCGAGTCTGCCAAACGGTTGAATCCTAGACAGGCTCGTTGGTCGCTATTTTTCTCCCGTTTTGATTTTGTGGTTTCGTACCTTCCAGGCTCTACGAATGTGAAGGCTGATGCCCTGTCAAGGAGTTTTGTGCCCGACACTCCGGGTGTTCCTGAGCCGGCGGGTATTCTCAAAGAGGGGGTAATTTTGTCTGCCATCTCCCCGGATTTGCGGCGGGTGCTGCAAAAATTTCAGGCTGATAGACCTGACCGTTGCCCAGCGGAGAAACTGTTTGTCCCTGATAAATGGACTAGTAGAGTTATCTCTGAGGTTCATTGTTCGGTGTTGGCTGGTCATCCTGGAATCTTTGGTACCAGAGATTTGGTGGCTAGATCCTTTTGGTGGCCGTCTTTGACGCGGGATGTGCGTTCTTTTGTGCAGTCCTGTGGGACTTGTGCTCGGGCTAAGCCCTGCTGTTCTCGTGCCAGTGGGTTGCTTTTGCCCTTGCCGGTCCCGAAGAGGCCCTGGACGCATATCTCTATGGATTTCATTTCGGATCTCCCTGTCTCTCAAAAGATGTCGGTCATTTGGGTGGTTTGTGATCGCTTCTCTAAGATGGTCCATTTGGTACCCTTGTCTAAATTGCCTTCCTCCTCGGATTTGGTGCCATTTTTTTTCCAGCATGTGGTTCGTTTACATGGCATTCCGAAGAACATCGTTTCGGACAGAGGTTCCCAGTTTGTTTCGAGGATTTGGCGAGCCTTTTGTGCTAGGATGGGCATTGATTTGTCTTTTTCCTCGGCTTTCCATCCTCAGACAAATGGCCAAACCGAACGAACTAATCAGACTTTGGAAACATATCTGAGATGCTTTGTTTCTGCTGATCAGGATGATTGGGTGTCCTTTTTGTCTTTGGCTGAGTTCGCCCTTAATAATTGGGCCAGCTCGGCTACTTTGGTTTTGCCGTTTTTCTGCAATTCTGGTTTCCATCCTCGTTTGTCTTCAGGGCAGGTTGAGTCTTCGGACTGTCCTGGTGTAGATACTGTGGTGGATAGGTTGCAGCAGATTTGGACTCATGTGGTGGACAATTTGACATTGTCCCAGGAGAAGGCTCAACGTTTCGCTAACCGCCGGTGCTGTGTGGGTCCCCGACTTCGTGTTGGGGATTTGGTTTGGTTGTCGTCTCGTTATGTTCCTATGAAGGTTTCCTCTCCTAAGTTTAAGCCTCGTTTCATTGGTCCGTATAAGATTTCTGAGGTTCTCAATCCTGTGTCGTTTCTTTTGACCCTTCCAGCTTCTTTTGCCATCCATAATGTATTCCATAGGTCATTGTTGCGGAGATACGTGACGCCTGTGGTTCCATCCGTTGATCCTCCTGCCCCGGTGTTGATTGAGGGGGAGTTGGAGTATGTGGTGGAGAAGATTTTGGATTCTCGTATTTCGAGACGGAAACTCCAGTACCTGGTCAAGTGGAAGGGTTATGGTCAGGAAGATAATTCCTGGGTCTTTGCCTCCGATGTTCATGCTGCCGATCTGGTTCATGCCTTTCATTTGGCTCGTCCTGGTCAGCCTGGGGGCTCTGGTGAGGGTTCGATGACACCTCCTCAAGGGGGGGTACTGTTGTGAATTCTGTTGTCAAGCTCCCTCCTGTGGTCATGAATGGTACTTCGGCTGGTTTTGTCCATGGGCTTCCTCTGGTGGTTGTGAGTGGAGCTGCGGCTTCTGAGGTTCCTTCTACAGGTGACGAGGTTAATTCGTTAGCTGGCTGCTCTATTTAACTCCACTTAGATCATTGCTCCAGGCCACCTGTCAATGTTCCAGTATTGGTCTTGCTCTCTCCTGGATCGTTCTTGTGACCTGTCTTCCCAGCTGAAGCTAAGTTACTGCTTGTTTTTCTCTGGTTTGCTATTTTTCTGTCCAGCTTGCTATTTTGATTTTTGTCTTGCTTGCTGGAAGCTCTGGGACGCAGAGGGAGCGCCTCCGCACTGTGAGTCGGTGCGGAGGGTCTTTTTGCGCCCTCTGCGTGGTCTTTTTGTAGGTTTTTCTGCTGACCGCAAAGTTACCTTTCCTATCCTCTGTCTGTTCAGTAAGTCGGGCCTCACTGTGGTAAATCTATTTCATCTCTGTGTTTGTAATTTTCATCTTTACTCACAGTCATTATATGTGGGGGGCTGCCTTTTCCTTTGGGGAATTTCTCTGAGGCAAGGTAGGCTTTATTTTTCTTCTCTAGGGCTAGCTAGTTTCTTAGGCTGTGTCGAGTTGCATAGGGAGCGTTAGGAGCAATCCACGGCTATTTCTAGTGTGTGTGATAGGATTAGGGATTGCGGTCAGCAGAGTTCCCACGTCTCAGAGCTCGTCCTATATTATTAGTAACTATTAGGTCATTCCGTGTGCTCTTACCCACTAGGTCCATTATTGTCCTTACCACCAGGTCATAACAGTCTGGATAGGAAGTTAGGCAGAAGCTGACTGGGTTTCACCCAGGCAGCACCAGTCTGGCGGACGCTGGCTGGGCTACACTCAGTTAGCTGCTATCTGAGCTCCACTCAGGTAGTGGGTCCCTGACAGGGGTGGGATCCTGTCAGAGACCGAGACAGAAGGACACGGAGCTGCGTCTGCTTACCAATGCGGCAGCATCCAAAGAAAGAGACATTGAAGGGAATTGCGTTGTTGAGAGTGAGAAACGAAGTCATAGCAAAAGGAGAGGAAACCAGAAGGAGTTCTGCCCTGTAAAAGGCTGCCTCCTTCTGAGGCACAGAAGCCGGTAGCCAGAACACCGAGGGAGTCATCGTCTCCAAGCCTGGCTCCAGAGACTGGCAGGATAGCTAATTCCATATTAGTTGCCCGACCCTTTACCCAGGAGGCACGGTGGCAACTGTGGGGGCCGGGGCGTGCTAGAGTCCCTGTAAAAAGCCTCAGGCCATCAGTCATACGGGTTGTTCCTATCCATCTGGGGGACAGAGAGAAAGACATAACATCTAGAACACCACCAACAGTTGTGAGGACCTTATGAGAAGCACAGCAGTAAGGTACTACAACATCCAGGCGCTAGAGGAAGGCTACTGATTTCCACCTGGATAAGTGGACTCTGGATTTGCCTTCATACCGGCCAGACTCTGCCGACCCTGTGATCTGGTGCTCTGGACTGTGGATGCTGAAGCCGTCAGTAAAAAGGTAAAGAGACTGCAGTCTTGTGTCCTCGTTCTTCACTGCGCCTCACACCATCCACACTCTGGGAAGCCCTGGGGACATACTTCACCTGTGGGAAGGTATACCAACTAGCTGCCATCACATCACCCCAGCGGACCCCTAAGCAGCGTCGGTCACCCCGACCGAATACCACAGGTGGCGTCATGAACATTTCCCCTTTAAAGACCTTTCCCCCTTTTATCAACAGACATCTCTAGGGCCACGGACTGGGTCAGCCACCGTGACATCCCCTTTGAGAACCAAAGGGCCCGGCTCCGAGTACCCCACTGCCCTTAGGGGGGCGCTCAATCAGCATGTCTTCTTACCTTTTCCCCTCTCTGTGCTAATATGTATGGCTTACATTTTACTTATGTAAATTCTATTGCTTAATTAAATTTTAGATTTTTGGTGGTTTTCTTGGACTCCATCTTTTCTGCTGTTCATACGTTTGGGAGTATTCCATCAGTTACTGCCTGCTTGCACTTACTTTGGGAGCGAGGTATGATCCTCTCTTGGCCTTGGTGTCATAAATTGCTTATTTTGACTTTTGTTCTAAGATCTAGTATTGCAATATTGAAATGGATTTTATTTTGTTTGTTCCCCTCTATATCGTTCTTCTTTTCCTTTCTTGAGATTCTTTTTTGGCTGTTAACATTTATTAGTAGCACTAAATAGAGATGAGCAAACATGTTCGGAAAACGATCGCCAAACATAAATTCGGCATGAATATGGTACATTTGGATTTGTGATCAGTAACACAAGCATTTTTCTTTAAAAAGGAAGTCAGCAAACTGAAAATTTGGCAGTGGTCTCTTAATTTTTTCCAGAGCTGTATATATATGTATTTATAGTAGATAGATAGATAGATAGATAGATAGATAGATAGATAGATAGATAGATAGATAGATAGATAGATAGATAGATAGACAAACAGACAGATAGATAGATAGATAGATAGATAGATAGATAGATAGATAGATAGATAGATAGATAGATAGTAGAAAAGCCAGCAATTCATGTGCCTCAACCAGTATAATCACAGGGTGACAGGTTAGAATAGAGTACACAGAATAGATATATACACATAGAAAAATATATATATATATACACACATACAGTACAGAGGAAAAGTTTGGACACACCTTCTCATTTAAAGATTTTTCAGTATTTTCATGACTATGAAAATTGTACATTCACACTGAAGGCATCAAAACTATGAATTAACATATGTGGAATTATATACTTAACAAAAAAGTGTGAAACAACAGAAATTATGTCTTATATTCTAGGTTCTTCAAAGTAGCCACCTTTTGCTTTGATGACTGCTTTGCACACTCTTGGCATTCTGTTGATGAGCTTCAAGAGGTAGTCACCGGGAATGGACTTCCAACAATCTTGAAGGAGTTCCCAGAGATGCTTTGCACTTGTTGGCCCTTTTGCCTTCACTCTGCGGTCCAGCTCACCCCAAACCATCTCGATTGGGTTCAGGTCTGGTGACTGTGGAGGCCAGGTCATCTGGCGTAGCACCCCATCACTCTCCTTCTTGGTCAAATAGCCCTTACACAGCCTGGAGGTGTGTTTAAGGTAATTGTCCTGTTGAAAAATAAATGATGGTCCAACTAAACGCAAACCAGATGGATTAGCATGCCGCTGCAAGATGCTGTGGTAGCCATGCTGGTTCAGTATGCCTTCAATTTTGATTAAATCCCCAACAGTGTCACCAGCAAAGCACCCCCACACCATCACACCTCCTCCTCCATGCTTCACGGTGAGAACCGGGCATGTAGAGTCCATCCGTTCACCTTTTCTGTGTCCCACAAAGACACGGTTGTTGGAACCAAAGATCTCAAATTTGGACTCATCAGACAAAAGCACAGATTTCCACTGGTCTAATGTCCATTCCTTGTGTTCTTTAGCCCAAATAAGTATATTATGCTTGTTGCCTGTCCTTAGCAGTGGTTTCCTAGCAGCTATTTTACCATGAAGGCCTGGTGCACAAAGTCTCCTCTTAACAGTTGTTATAGAGATGTGTCTGCTGCTAGAACTCTGTGTGGCATTGACCTGGTCTCTAATCTGAATTGCTGTTAACCTGCGATTTTTGAGGCTGGTGACTCGGATAAACTTATCCTGAGAAGCAGAGGTGGTCTTCCTTTCCTGGGGCGGTCCTCATGTGAGCCAGTTTCTTTGTAGCGCTTGATGGTTTTTGCCACTGCACTTGGGGACATTTTCAAAGTTTTCCCAATTTTTCGGACTGACTGACCTTCATTTCTTAAAGTAATGATGGCCACTGGTTTTTCTTTACTTAGCTGCTTTTTTCTTGCCATAATACAAATTCTAACAGTCTATTCAGCAGGACTATCAGCTGTGTATCCACCAGACTTCTGCACAACACAACTGATCGTCCCAACACCATTAATAAGGTAAGAAATACCACTTATTAAACCTGATAGGGCACACCTGTAAAGTGAAAACCATTCCCAGTGACTACCTCTTGAAGCCCATCAAGAGAATGCCAAGAGTGTGCAAAGCAGTCATCAAAGCAAAATGTGGCTAGTTTGAAGAACCTAGCATATAAGACATAATTTCAGTTGTTTCACACTTTTTTAAAGTATATAATACAACATGTGTCAATTCATAGTTGTGATGCCTTCAGTGTGAATGTACAATTTTCATAGTCATGAAAATACAGAAAAATGTTTAAATGAGAAGGTGTGTCCAAACTTTTGCTCTGTACTGTATGTATTTATATTACATAGATAGAAGAAAAGCCGACAATTCATGTGCCGCTATCAGTAAAATCACAGGGTGACAGGTTACAATGGAATCATAGAATCATAGAATGGTAAAGTTGGAAGGGACCTCCTGGGCCATCTGGTCCAACTCCCTGCTCAAAGCAGAATCCACTAAATCATCCAACCAGATATCTGTCCATCCTCTGTTTGAAGACTTCCATGGAAGGAGAACTCACCACCTCTTGTGGCAGCCTGTTCTACTCATTGATCACCCTAACTGTCAAAAAGTTTTTTCTAATATCTAATCTGTGTCTCCTCCCATTCAGTTGCATCCCATTGTTTCTAGTCTTTCCTTGTGCAAATGAGAATAAAGATGATCCTTCTACAATGTGACAGCCCTTGAGATATTTGCAGACAGCTATTAAGTCTCCTCTCAGGCCATGTGCACACGTTCAGTATTTTTCGCGTTTTTTTTGTTATAAAATCGTGATAAAAATGCGAAAAAAACACTTACATATGCCTCCTATTATTTACAGTGTATTCCGCATTTCTAGTGCAAATGTTGCATTTTTTTCCGCGGAAAAAATCGCATTGCGGAAAAAAAAGCAACATGTTCATTAAATTTGCGGAATTGCGGGGATTCCGCACACCTAGGAATACATTGATCTGCTTACTTTCCGCATGGGGCTGTGTACACCATGCGGGAAGTAAGCAGATAATGTGCGGTTGGTACCCAGGGTGGAGGAGAGGAGGCTCTCCTCCATGGACTGGGCACCATATAATTGGTAAAAAAAAAGAATTAAAATAAAAAGTAGTGATATACTCACCCTCTGATGGCCCCGGAGTCTTCTAGCCTCTCATCGGTGCACGCTGCCGCTTCTGTTCCTATAGATGCTCTGTGTGAAGGACCTGCGATGACGTCGCCGTCTTGTGATTGGTTGCGTGACCGCTCATGTGACCAACGTCATCGAAGGTCCTGCACACACACACCATCTATAGGAACGGACGCCGCTGAGGAGATCGGCTGTTTGCAGGTAAGTATAACCATTTTTTTAATTATTTTTAAACATTCTATCTTTTACTATTGATGCTGCATAGGCAGCATCTATAGTAAAAAGTTGGTCACACTTGTCAAACACTATGACCAACCTGTCAGTCAGTTTTCCAAGCGATGCTACAGATCGCTTAGAAGCATTCTGCAAGCTAATTTTGCTTGCAAAATGCTAAAAAAAAACGCGAAAAAAACGGAAAAAAAACGCAAAAAAAAAATGCGGATTTCTTGCAGAAAATTTCTGGTTTTCTTCAGGAAATTTCTGCAAGAAATCCTGACGTGTGCACATAACCTGAGTCTTCTTTTTTGCAAGTTAAACATTCCCAAATCCTGTAACCGTTCCTCATAGGACATCGTTTGCAGAGTGGTCACCATTCTGGTCGCCCTTCTCTGAACTTGCTCCAGTTTTTTTATGTCTTTTTTAAAATGTGATGCCCAAAACTGGACACAGTATTCCAGATGAGGTCTGACCAAAGAGGAGTAGTGGGCAATAATGACTTCACGTGATCTAGACTGTATGCTTCTTTTAATACATCCCAGAATTGCATTTGCCTTTTTTGCTGCTGCATCACACTGTTGACTCATGTTCAGTCTGTGATCTATTAGTATATCCAAGTTTTTTTTCACATGTGCTGTTGCTTAACCCTATTCCTTTCATTTTGTATATAGTTTTTTCATTTTTATTGCCCAGATGTTGTACTTTAGATTTTTCCTTGTTAAAAACCATACTGTTAGTTGCTGCTTACTGCTCCAGTTTATTTATATCTTTTTTAATCCTCTCTCTCTTCTCTAGTATTAGCTATTCCTCCTAGCTTTGTGTCATCAGCAAATTTAATCAGTGTACCCTCAATTCCTTCATCTAGATAATTTATAAAGATGTTGAACAATACAGGGCCCAGGACAGAACCATGAGGTTGAGACATTCTTCTAACTGGATGTGCAGCCATTTACGACCACTCTTTGGGTCCAATCACTAAGTCAGTTATGTATCCACCTAACAGGATGGTGTGAGATACTTTGTCAAATGCTTTGCTGAAGTCAAGATATACTATATCTACAGCATTTCCCTGATCCACCCATTCTGTGATTCTGTCATAGAAGGAAATTAAGTTAGTCTGACATGACTTATTAGTTACAAACCCATGCTGACTCTGATTATTCACTTAATTCTTAATCAGGTACTTATATACATGCTGTTTAATAATTTGTTCAAAGAGCTTTCCTGGTATAGAAGTCAGACTCACCGGTCTATAGTTCCCTGGGTCTACCTTCTTCCCCTTTTTTGAAGATAGGAACAACATTTGCTCTTTTCCAGTCTTCTGGGACTTCTCCTGTTCTCCAAGATTTTTCAAAGATTATGGAGAGTGGTTAAAAAATTTCTTCTGCTATCTCCTTCAGTACTCTGGGGTGTAAGTCATCTGGACCTGGAGACTTGAATTCATTTATGTTAGTGTTAGTGTTTCCTCACTATCTTTCTGTTTATAGATATCCTGGATTCTTCTATTCCATTAATAGGACAGTAAAGATCAGTTGATGTTACATTTCCTTTCTGAGAGAAAACAGATGCAAAATAGGAAATTAAAAGTTTGGCCATCTCAATGTCCTTTCTTACCATTTCATCATTTTCATGTTATAAAAATCCTATAGCATCTTTAACTTTTCTTTTACTTTTGACATATCCCCAAAATCCTTTTTAATTGCTTTTGAAGTCACTTGCAAGCCTTAATTCATTGTCAGCTTTAGATAATCTGATTTGTGCCTTGCAGGTTCAGCAGACAGCATTATATTCTTCTTTAGATATGCCTCCCTCTTTCCATTTGATAAACATTTATTTCTTCCTTTTTAGCATGTGTTTAAGTTCTGTGTTCATCCATCCTGGGTTCCTTAAATGCTTTGTATTCTTCCCTCTTTTTGGAATTGTTAACAATTGTGCTTTGAGAATCTCATTTTTCAAGATTTCCCATCCTTCCTGGACATTTTTGTCCTTAAGGATATCCAGCTATTGGATCCCTACGATTCTCTTTCTAAGTCCCTTAAAATCTGCTTTTCTGAAATCTAACCTTGAAGTCTGAGTCTTCACAGGTCTTCCGCTTCTAGTGATCCAAAATTCTAAAATAGCATGGTCGCTACCTCCTAGGGTCCCAGCCACTCTTACCTCCTCAACCATTTCCTCCCTATTTATAAGGATTATATCTAAGGTAGCACATCCCCTTGTTTTTCTCCCCTACCTTTTGGAAGACAAAGTTGTCAGCAAGAGAGAATAAGAATTTGCTTGACCTGTTAGTTTGGCCTGAGAGAGATTCCCAACAAATTTCTGGATAGTTGAAATCTCCCATGACCACTATGTCATATTTTTTTGGAGAACTTGGCCATTTGATGCATAAAGAGTTCATCCATATCTTCAGCTTGCACAGGCGGCCTGTAGTAAATGCCTACAATGGTGTCCTTTCCGTTGTTCTCTCCTTGTATTCGTACCCAGTTTCCACAGAACTCACAGTCTCTGAAGCTTCAATCTCTGTGCAGATATACGCTTTTCTAACATACAATGCAACACCTCCTCCTCGTTTATCAAGTCCGTTTCTTGCGAATAAGTTGTATCCTTCTAGCCTTGTATTCCAATCATGTGTATCATCCCACCAAGTTTCAGTGATTCCAATGACATCATATTTCTTCTTCTGTGTTAGTAGTTCCAATTCTCCTTCTTTGTTGCCTATGCTTAGTGCATTTGTAGAGAAACATTTTAGTTTGTGATTGGTTTCTCTTCCTCCAATATTTTTATTATTTAGATTTTTTTGTCTTTGTTCTTCCTTTCCACTTCTAATAGCAGAGTTCTCAATAGTATTGGTCAGGTGTATGGCTTTTTCTGGCCTTTTGCTTCCCTTCCCACATTGCTCTAGTTTAAAGCTCTCTTCATGAGTGTAGCAAGGCGACTTCCAAATACATGTTTTCCAGTGTTCGTAAGGTGCACCCCATCTCTAGCAAGCAGTCTATCGTATAGGTAATTCACTCTGTGACCCAGAAATCCAAATCCTTGCTGACGGAACCATCGACGTAGCCAGTTGTTCACCTGCAGAATCTTATTCCACCTCCTTGTTCCATAGAATAGAATAGAATAGATAGAACAGATATACAGTATACAAATAGAATACATATATACCGGTATATAGATGTCAGTGAAACACAGAAATATGTATGTATATTACATAGATAGAAAGAAGAAAAACCGGCAATTCATGTGCAGTGTACTGTAAAATCACTGCAGAAGCCAACAGGATAGAAGAGAGGGATTACGTACAGTAAATACATATAGAATAGATAGATATATAGTTGTCAGTGACAAATACAATTAGTGCAGTGTGTGTGCAAATTACTGTACATGTATTTAATTAATAAAAGATTAATTTTCAGAAAAAATGGGGTGGGCTCCTGTGCAATTTTCATAACCAGCAGAGGGAAAGCCGATGGCTGGGGAAGATATTTATAGCCTGTGAATGGGGTAATACCCATGGAGCTTCCAAGGCTATTAATATCAGCTCACAGCTGTATAATTAGCCTTTACTGACTATTAACATGGGGGAACCACCTCAAAAAAATTATGTGGGGTCCCCCTATAATTAATAACCAGCAAAGGCTCTGCACACAGCTGCTGGCTGATATTAATAGCCTAGGAAGGGGCCATGGATACTGGCCCCTTAGACTAAAAACATAGGCTCTCAGCCACCCCAGAAAAGGTGCATCTCTAAGATGTGCCAATTCTGGCACTTAGCCTCGCTCTTCCCACTTGCCCTGTAGTGGTGGGAAGTGGGGTGATAGTTGGGGGTTAATTTCACCTTTGTATTGTCAGGTGACATCAAGCCTTGAGGTTAGTAATGTAGAGGTATTAATAAGACGCCGCATTGCTAACACCCCATAGTCACATTGTAAGAAAACACAGACACGGAGAAAAAAGTAATTTAATTGAAAGAATGACACAGACTCCTTTAATAATTTTAATTAAACCATACTTATGACCTGGCTCATTCCTCTGATGCCCTCGTCATCTGCAAAAGATGTAGAAAAAAAAAAAAACAATATTCCTCACCTTTCCGCAGAGATGCTTTTAATCCATTTGTCCACGACGGGTTCAGCTCTGCTACATCTAGATGGCAGGCTGCATGATGCGACCATGCAGCCTGTCATCCAGTAGACACTGAGCACCATGTGCTCAGTGTCTGCCTGTGAACTGCTATTCCCTGTCTGAGGGCACCGCGAGCATGAGAAAGTTCTCCTTCTTGCTGTGCCATCTGACAGGTCCTGTGAGTTCACGGCCAATGAACTTCACCTATGAGACGTCGGAACGAGGGCATCGAGGGAATGGGCGAAGTCGTAAGTATCGTTTAATTAAGATTATTAAATGAGTCTGTGTCTTTCTTCCAATTAAAGAACTCTCGGTGTCTGTGTTTTCTTGCAATGTGACTATGGGGTTTGTAATGGGGTGTCTTATTGACACCTCTCCATTACTAACCTCAGGGCTTGATGTCACCTGACAATACAAAGGTGAAATCAAGCCCCCCAATTTTCACCCCACTTGCCACCGCTATAGGACGAGTGGGAAGAGTGAGGCTAAGTGCCAGAATTGGCGCATCTTAGAGATGCACCTTTTCTGAGGCGGATGTGCGCTTATATTTTTTAGCGTGGGAGGGCAGTATCCATGGCCTCTTCCTAGACTATTAATATCAGCATGCAGCTGTCTGCCTAGCCTTTGCTGGTTATTAATTATATAGGGACCCCATGTCATTTTGGGGGGTTCCCAATTTTAATAGCCAGTAAAGGCTAATTATACAGCTGGGAGCTGATATTAATAACCTGGGAAGTTCCATGGGTATTACCCCTCCCTTGGCTATCAACATCGGCCCCCAGTAGTTGGCTTTCCCTTTGCTGGTTATGAAAATTATGTGAGAGGTCCCATGCCATTTCTTTCCTAAAATTAATATTTTATTAATTCAAAACATGTACAGTAAGCTGCACACACACTGTACTAATTGTATTTGTCAAAGACATCTGTATATCTACCTATTCTATATGTCTTTACTGTATGTAATCCATCTCTTCAATCCAGTCTGCTCCTGCAGTGATTTCATTGTACAGGGCAAATGAATTGCCAGCTTTTCTATCTTTGTAATATATATATATATATATATATATATATACATATATATATACACGCTATATATACTGTACATATACATACACTACAATACCAGACAATTTTGTGTTTTCCATGAAAACTCATACTTTTTTTTTATCAAATGAGTTGCCAAATGAATTGAAAATCTAGTCCACACATTGACAAAGTTCGAAAAAAAGATTTTTATTTGAAATAATAATTTTCTCCTTCAAACTTTGCTTTTGTCAAAGAATGCTCCCTTTGCAGCAATTACAGCATTACAGACAGGGGTGAGATTCAAATTTTTAACAACAGGTTCTGTGTTTGTGTGTAGGAAAACCACACACATTTTTTTAAGTCACACCCATTTACACACACCTTTTCCTCAAACATATACAAGTAGGGGCGCAGGCAAACCATACCTCCCAACTTTTGAAGAAGGGAAAAAGGGAAAAAGTTTGCGGTGCGCACATCCCAACCACACCCATTTAGCACTGCTGATCACACTGTTTCATAAACAATAATTATAAACAAAAAAACATGACCCCACATGATGCTCAATACTGTATAATGGCCCCACATGATGCTCAATACTGTATAATGGCCACACAGTGCTCCATACTGTATAATGGCCACACATGATGCTGCGTACAGTATAATGGCCACACACGATGCTCAATACTGTATAATGGCCACACATGATGCTCCATACTGTATAATGGCCACACATGATGCTGAGTACAGTATAATGGCCACACATGATGCTCAATACTGTATAATGGCCACACTGTGCTCCATACTGTGTAATAGCCATACATGATGCTCAATACTGTATAATGGCCCCACATGATGCTCAATACTGTATAATGGCCACACAGTGCTCCATACTGTATAATGGCCACACATGATGCTGTGTACAGTATAATGGCCACACATGATGCTCAATACTGTATAATGGCCACACATGATGCTCCATACTGTATAATGGCCACACCTCGTACACACATGGCTCCGCTCCGTACACCTTGTACACACACGGCTCCACTCCGTACACCTCATACACACATGGCTCCGCTCCGTACACCTCATACACACACAGCTCCACTCCGTACACCACACACACGGCTCCGCTCCATACACCTCATACACACACAGCTCCGCTCCGTACACCTCGTACACACCCGACTCTGCTCCGTACACCTCATACACACCCGGCTCCACTCCGTACACCTCGTACACACCCGGCTCCACTTTGTACACCTCGTACACACCTGGCTCTGCACCGTACACCTCGTACACACCTGGCTCCGCTCCGTACACCTTGTACAAACCTGGCTTTGCTCCATACACCTCGTACATAACCGGCTCCGCTCCATACACCTCGTAACTCACGGCTCTGCTCCGTACACCTCATACACACACGGCTCTGCTCCGTACACCTCATAGACACACGGCTCTGCTACATCCACACTGTAAATCCCTCCTGACCCTACACATAAGCTTACCCTCCTCCAGCACCATGACAGCACGGCAGAGTCCTGCAATACACAGAGGCCCTTGATCTTGTGACTCCTTCTCTCCTGTGACCTCATCACAGGTCCTATGCGCACAGAGCAGCGGCAGCCATAAATGTGGTGTGCAGCTCTGCCGTGTGGGACTGACTCTCAAAATCAGGAATGTCCCTCAGGATACTGGACGGTTGGGAGGAACCAGATTGCGGCTCTGAATCTCCCTGGTTTGGAGAACTGGCTGCTTTTTTAACAAGCGGTTCCATTGAACTGGGGAGAACAGGCTGAATCCCACCCCTGATTGCAGACCTTTCGCATTCTAGCAGTTAGTTGGCTGAGGTTAATCTGGAGAAATGTCACCCCATGCTTCCAGAAGCCCCTCGCACAAGTTGATTTGGCTTGATGGGCACTTTTTCCATACCATACGGTCAAGCTGCCCTTACAACAGCTCAATGGGGTTGAGATCTGGTGACTGGGCTGGTCACTCCATTACAGATAGAATACCAGCTGCCTGCTTCTTCCCTAAATATTTCTTGCATAATTTGGAGGTGTGCTTTGGGTAATTGTCCTGTTGTAGGATGAAATTGGCTCCAATCAAGCGCTGTCCACAGGGTATGGCATGGCGCAGCAAAATGGAGTAATAGCCTTCCTTATTCAATATCCCTTTTTACCTTGCACAAATCTCCCACTCTACCAGCACCAAAGCAACCTCAGATCATCACATTACCTCCACCATGCTTGACAGATGGTGTCAGGCACTCTTCCAGCATCTTTTCACTTGTTCTGCTCCTCACAAATGTTTTTCTGTGTGATCTAAACACCTCAAACTTGTATTTGTCTGTCCATAACACTTTTTTCCAATTTTCCTCTGTCCTATGTCTGTGTTCTTTTGCCCATATTAATATTTTCCTTTTATTAGTCAGTCTCAGATATGGCTTTCTCTTTGCCACTGTGCCCTGAAGGCCAGCATCCTGGAGTTGCCTCTTTACTGTAGACGTTGACACTGGCGTTTTGCAAGTACTATTTAATGAAGCTGCCGGTTGAGGACCTGTGAGGCGTCGATTTCTCAAACTACAGACTGTAATGTACTTGTCTTGTTGCTCAGTTGTACAGCGGGGCCTCCCACTTCTCTTTCTACTCTGGTTAGAGCCTGCTTGTGCTCTCCTCTGAAGGGAGTAGTACACACCATTGTAGGAAATCTTCAGTTTCTTGCCAATTTGTCCTATGGAATAGCCTTCATTTCTAAAAACAAGAATAGACTGTCGAGTTTCACATGACAGTTCTTTTTTTCTGACCATTTTGAGAGTTTAATGGAGCTAACAAATGTAATGCTCCAGATTCTCAACTAGCTCAAAGGAAGGTCAGTTTTATAGGTTCTCTAAACAGCCAAACTGTTTTCAGCTGTGCTAACATACTTGCACAAGGGTTTTCAAGCGTATTCTAGCCATCCATTAGCCTTCTTACACAGTTAGCAAATACAAAGTGCAATAAGAACACTGGAGTGATGGTTGTTGGAAATGGGCCTCTATACACCTATCAAGATATTGTATTGCAAACCAGACGTTTGCAGCTAGAAAAGTCTAACTCGCAGATTCTACATTGCCAACAGGCCTCTTCCACCATGGCTTTCAGGTGAGGATGGTAAACTAGTTTTTGCAGCCACTGAAAGGTCTTCTCTTGACTGAAGTGTGCTCCTTTTTCATGTGCTTACGTAACTATCTTAGACAGCAGTGCCTAGGGGATTACCACCTGCCA
This sequence comes from Ranitomeya imitator, assembly GCF_032444005.1. Classification (NCBI taxonomy): domain Eukaryota; kingdom Metazoa; phylum Chordata; class Amphibia; order Anura; family Dendrobatidae; genus Ranitomeya; species Ranitomeya imitator. Next base: position 623,357,943 of record NC_091283.1, read on the forward strand.
GGTGACACCCAGTTCCTGTTATAACTGAATCTTCTGGTACAATAGCCCATTCTTAAGTTGAAGCCTTTCAGATTGCTGAAGGATCTGCAGAGTCCCTGGTGACAGGGCGTCTCTCTCTCTCTCTTTGCCTAGGTAGTTGTTTCAGAGTTACCCACTGTCTCATTTGAGCAAGTTCCCCATCATCTTGTTGTAACCAGACCCATTCATCACAGGATCATCACAGTATGTGTTCCCAAGTCACTGCCTGTACCTGGTCCTGCGTAGCTGCCAATGTCCTGGAATCTCAGAATTCAGGGACCTCTTCAGCCTCCAGCTCTTCATCACGGTTGGTCACAGGTCTTTCATGTGTCACTCTGGATAAAGCATCGGCGTGAGTATTTTCAGCTCCACTCTTGTAGGTGATCTTATATCGAAACTTCGCCACCCAGCACTGCTCCAGGGCCCCGAGTTTTGCATTTTCCAGGTGGGCCAAAGAGTTATTATCAGTGTGTACCAGGACTTCAGAGCTGGACAAATATTCCACAAACTTCTCAGTCATGGCCCACACTAATGCCAACAGCTCCAGTTTGAACGAGCTGTAATTATCTAGATTACGCTCAGAGTCGTGTTAGGACTGGCTCGCCTAGGCGATCACCCTCTCTTTTCCATCTTGGATCTGAGACAACACAGCTCCGAGTCCATGCAGGCTTCCATCAGTGTGGAGAATAAATGGCTGGGAGAAGTCTGCATAAGCTAACACTGGCACTACAGTTAAAGCCATCTTCAGGGCTCGAAATGCTTTCTCCTGGCGTTCTCCCTATGGGATAGTCCTGTTCTTTGCACCAGATGGCACGCCTTTCAGCAGTTCTAGCAGCGGGTTCACAATGCGAGTAAAGTTCTTTATGAATCGCTGATAATACCCGGTGAGCCCCAGGAAGGCTCGTACATCTTTCACAGTCTTCGGGGTGCGTCAATCTTGTACTTCAGCAATTTTCTCACGAGATGGTCTCACCCCTTTTGTCCATTAGCTCCTGCTGCTAAAGGTACCCAACGCAATGGGACAGTTAATACCGCGTGTGTGCTGCCTAAGAACGACCCGATGACTCACCAAGAAATGTACCATTTCTCTCCGGCATACTTCTGCCGAGCTTCATTAAGCATCGGCAATATTACAGCCTGCTCTTCTTTCTTCAGCCCGAATCCCAGACTCAGGACCCTGAGCAAGACAACGAGGACTCTATGTCACCGGCAGGAACCGGATCATCAACCCCTGCAGGACGACAACGGATTCAACACGTGCTAACCACGTTGGCACCAAAGTTCGAACCTAAAACTCTGCATTCAGGAAGCCGTCAGACTGATAAGTTGTTCTTAATGAATATTTATTATACCTCTTCCCCCGTTACCTCCCTCAGCATACCTTTTGTGCCCCTACCACTTGCCATATCCCTGCCTGCGTGGAGTATTCCCTGTTCAAGTAAAAGCTTAATGTTAACCCTTGCTCTGCCTCCTGTCCGTTACTGCATCCCACAAACTGCTCACATCCACGCTGCACAGTGATGAAGCAGTGAACCCAGGAAAGTTCAAAGTATATGCAGGTTTATTGTCCAAAAACTTGCAAATCAAAGAAACGGTATCCTCCGGATCGCAGCCGGGAAACAAAACAGTCCATAAATGCGTCTGGTTGCCAAGGGCGACCGCAGCACCTTATTATGCTGCAGGGTGCTAGGAGTTTGCTCCGCTGGGCTCTGTGTTCCCTCACACAGGCAGAGATTTTGCAGCACTGTCTGCTCTACACCATGCAAATGCTAAACTGACACACCCAACCCTCTGCTGCAATAACCTGTGGCCGCAGGCCACACGGAAAACCGGGACCGGGGGAGGAAATGGACCAATCCCATTACCTTCCTGTAGTCCATTTCAAAAATAAAAACCAAGAGCAGGTTTTCTTAAATCTGCATTCAACAAAAAGCTTGCCTAAAGCCAACACTCACTTTTATTCTGCACTGCAATCACACCCCTGGCCTCAATATGCTTGTGTGCGCATTCTGGTGGACACATAGCGACCCCAATCACTGCCTCACACTATGTAAAGACCAATATTGATATTACCATCATATGGTCAGGGGTAAATACCAGTCCTACAGAACATATAAGAGATGACAGCACAGTTACAGATAATGGCTTACCGCTGACGTTCCTTCTGATGGAGTCGTTCACTTTTCATGTCTTTTCCATCTGGCCCAGACCGACATGACAACTTCTTCCAGCCAGGACTCGGCTGTAGAGAATACAACAGAGACACATCTGACTTCTCACATTTTCAACAATGTCCCCAATGGGACTATTCCCAATCTGCACAAACTGCTCATCCCGCTCATATCCCAATGCTGGGCCGCTGCTGCCATATGTGTCCCTATTACTGCACCTGCTATGTGGTTCTCTGTGTCTTCTAAATTCTAAAGCAACCCTCTAAAATATAGTAATGCCGTATGCAAGTGCCCTAGAAAACAGTGCCCACATTTTGTCCCTAAAAAGTAAAATTGACCTGTATGTGTCCCTTTGATAGTCACAGTAACCTGAGTTCCCCTATAATAATAAGTGCCCACTTTACATTTAATAATGTCCCAAGTACCCGCCTTGTACAGGTTCCCTATACACAGTATGATGCTCTCTTATACACAGTAGAATACCCCCTCACTATATTTATACTGACCCCGTAATATCGTCCAAACTATTTAATGGCTCCAACACTGTATGATACTCCCATCACTGTAATCTCTACACTGTATGATGGCCCACTAGATAGCCTCCATATAGCAAAATACACCAGATATCCCTCAATATAGTATAATGCACTCCCCATAGGCAGACTCAATATTGTATAATGCATTCCCCATAGGCAAACTTTATATAGTATAATGCGCTCCCCCCATTGGCAGACTCTATAGTATAATGCACCCCCATAGGCAGACTCCATGGTACAATGCACCCCCTAATATAATGCACCCCCATAGGCAGCCTCTATAGTATAATGCAGCCCTTAATATGATGCACCACCATAGGCAGTGTCTATGGTATGATGCAGCCATTAATATAATGCATACCATAGGCATCCTATGTAGAATAATGCAGCCCCTAATATAGTGCATCCTCATAGACAGCCTCTGTTGTGTAATGTAGCCCCTAATATAATGCACCCCTATAGGCAGCCTCTATAGGATAATGCACCCCCATTGGCAGCCTCTATAGCATAATGAACCCCCATAAGCAGCCTCTATAGCATAATGCACCCCCATAGGCAGCATCTATAGCATAATTCAACTCCATAGGCAGCCTCTATAGCAACTCCATTAAAAAAATACTTGCCTCTCTTCCTCCTGGCTCCTTCACTGCTCTGAGCACCCACACATCTCCAGACGCACATGCTGAGTAGTGGTGAAGTCATCATGCCCGCTGTCAGTGACTGCAAAAGTGATGTCAGATGCTGAGGGATCATAGGAGAGGGAGCGTAACGCTCCTTCTCTCATCAATGCGGTCAGTTGTATCGGCATCTAGCCGATACAGTTGATATTTATTGCTTGTATTTGTATTATGATAGTAGTTTAGTTTCTGTATATTACAATGATGTTTTGGGTTAATATTGCACTTTTTGTATTATGTATTATGATTATTCATGCTTACATTTTGGAGTTATTAAGGATTGCACATTTTTAATATATGTATATGGTATGATGTTAGTGGGATTTATCTTTGTCTGGTTTCCGTATTTAATGCTTAATGTTTGGGTTACATTTAGAATATAATATTACCTACAGTATTCATGGTGGCTTCGCCCCGTGTATGGTCTCTGTTATGAACAGGTAATTCAGAACCACAATGGACCTTGAAGTTCAGAGCACACAAAGTGACCTGACAATTACCAAAAACATAGGACGAGCTCTGAGACGTGGGAACTCTGCTGACCGCAATCCCTAATCCTATCACACCACACTAGAGGTAGCCGTGGATTGCGCCTAACGCTCCCTATGCAACTGGGCACAGCCTGAGAAACTAACTAGCCCTAAAGATAGAAAAATAAGCCTACCTTGCCTCAGAGAAATTCCCCAAAGGAAAAGGCAGCCCCCCACATATAATGACTGTGAGTAAAGATGAAAATACAAACACAGAGATGAAATAGATTTAGCAAAGTGAGGCCCGACTTACTGAATAGACCGAGGATAGGAAAGATAGCTTTGCGGTCAACACAAAAACCTACAAACAACCACGCAGAGGGGCAAAAAGACCCTCCGCACCGACTAACGGTACGGAGGTGCTCCCTCTGCGTCTCAGAGCGTCCAGCAAGCAAGAAAAACCAATATAGCAAGCTGGACAGAAAATATAGCAAACAAAAATAACACAAGCAGAACTTAGCTTATGCAGGATAGAGAGGCCACAGGAACGATCCAGGAGGAAGCAAGACCAATACTAGAACATTGACGGGAGGCCAGGATCAAAGCACCAGGTGGAGTTAAATAGAGCAGCACCTAACGACTTAACCTCATCACCTGAGGAAGGAAACTCAGAAGCCGCAGTACCACTCTCATCCACCAAAGGAAGCTCATAGACAGAACCAGCCGAAGTACCACTCACGACCACAGGAGGGAGCTTGGCCACAGAATTCACAACAGTACCCCCTCCTTGAGGAGGGGTCACCGAACCCTCACCAGAGCCCCCAGGCCGACCAGGATGAGCCACATGAAAGGCACGAACCAGATCGGCAGCATGGACATCAGAGGAAAAGACCCAGGAATTATCTTCCTGACCATAACCCTTCCACTTAACCAGATACTGGAGTTTCCGTCTCGAAACACGAGAATCCAAAATCTTCTCCACTATATACTCCAATTCCCCTTCAACCAAAACCGGAGCAGGAGGATCAATAGATGGAACCACAGGTGCCACGTATCTCCGCAACAATGACCTATGGAACACGTTATGGATGGAAAAAGAAGCTGGAAGAGTCAAACGAAAAGACACAGGATTAAGAACCTCAGAAATCCTATATGGACCAATGAAACGAGGCTTAAATTTAGGAGAGGAAACCTTCATAGGAATATAACGAGATGACAACCAAACCAAATCCCCAACACGAAGTCGGGGACCCACACAGCGCCTGCGGTTAGCGAAACATTGAGCCTTCTCCTGGGACAAAGTCAAATTGTCCACTACATGAGTCCAAATCTGCTGCAACCTATCCACCACAGTATCCACACCAGGACAGTCCGAAGACTCAACCTGCCCTGAAGAGAAACGAGGGTGGAACCCAGAATTGCAGAAAAACGGCGAAACCAAAGTAGCCGAGCTGGCCCGATTATTAAGGGCGAACTCAGCCAAAGGCAAAAAGGACACCCAATCATCCTGATCAGCAGAAACAAAACATCTCAGATATGTTTCCAAGGTCTGATTGGTTCGTTCAGTCTGGCCATTTGTCTGAGGATGGAAAGCCGAGGAAAAAGACAAATCAATGCCCATCCTAGCACAAAAGGCTCGCCAAAACCTCGAAACAAACTGGGAACCTCTGTCAGAAACGATGTTCTCCGGAATGCCATGTAAACGAACCACATGCTGGAAAAACAATGGCACCAAATCAGAGGAGGAAGGCAATTTAGACAAGGGCACCAAATGGACGATCTTAGAGAAGCGATCACAAACCACCCAAATGACCGACATTCTTTGAGAGACGGGGAGATCCGAAATAAAATCCATAGAGATATGTGTCCAAGGCCTCTTCGGGACCGACAAGGGCAAAAGCAACCCACTGGCACGAGAACAGCAGGGCTTAGCCCGAGCACAAATCCCACAGGACTGCACAAAAGAACGCACATCCCGCGACAGAGACGGCCACCAAAAGGATCTAGCCACCAAATCTCTCGTACCAAAGATTCCAGGATGACCAGCCAACACCGAACAATGAACCTCAGAGATAACTTTATTCGTCCACCTATCAGGGACAAACAGTTTCTCCGCTGGGCAACGGTCAGGTCTATTAGACTGAAATTTTTGCAGCACCCGCCGCAAATCAGGGGAGATGGCAGACAAAATTACCCCCTCTTTGAGAATACCCACCGGCTCAGGCAAACCCGGAGAATCGGGCACAAAACTCCTAGACAGGGCATCCGCCTTCACATTTTTAGAGCCCGGAAGGTACGAAACCACAAAGTCAAAACGGGAGAAAAACAGCGACCAACGAGCCTGTCTAGGATTCAACCGTTTGGCAGACTCGAGATAAGTCAAGTTCTTGTGATCAGTCAAGACCACCACGCGATGCTTAGCTCCTTCAAGCCAATGACGCCACTCCTCGAATGCCCACTTCATGGCTAGCAACTCACGATTGCCAACATCATAATTTCGCTCAGCAGGCGAAAATTTCCTGGAAAAGAAGGCGCATGGTTTCATCACCGAGCAATCAGAACTTCTCTGCGACAAAACAGCCCCTGCTCCAATTTCAGAAGCATCAACCTCGACCTGGAACGGAAGCGAAACATCTGGTTGGCACAACACAGGGGCAGAAGAAAAACGACGCTTCAACTCCTGAAAAGCTTCCACAGCAGCAGAAGACCAATTGACCACATCAGCACCCTTCTTGGTTAAATCAGTCAACGGTTTAGCAATGCTAGAAAAATTATTGATGAAGCGACGATAAAAATTAGCAAAGCCCAGGAACTTCTGCAGACTCTTCAGAGATGTTGGCTGAGTCCAATCATAAATGGCCTGAACTTTAACAGGGTCCATCTCGATAGTAGAAGGAGAAAAAATGAACCCCAAAAATGAAACCTTCTGAACACCAAAGAGACACTTTGACCCCTTCACAAACAAAGAATTAGCACGCAGAACCTGGAACACCATTCTGACCTGCTTCACATGAGACTCCCAATCATCCGAGAAGACCAAAATATCATCCAAGTATACAATCAGGAATTTATCCAGGTACTCTCGGAAGATGTCATGCATAAAGGACTGAAACACTGATGGAGCATTAGAAAGCCCGAATGGCATAACCAGGTACTCAAAATGGCCTTCGGGCGTATTAAATGCTGTTTTCCATTCATCGCCCCGTTTAATACGCACAAGATTATATGCACCACGAAGATCTTTCTTGGTGAACCAACTAGCCCCCTTAATCCGAGCAAACAAATCCGACAGCAGCGGCAAGGGGTACTGAAATTTGACCGTAATTTTTTTTAGAAGGCGGTAATCAAGACAAGGTCTCAGCGAACCATCCTTCTTGGCCACAAACAAGAACCCCGCTCCCAATGGCGACGATGACGGGCGAATATGACCCTTCTCCAAAGACTCCTTCACGTAACTCCGCATAGCGGCGTGCTCAGGTACAGATAAATTAAACAGTCGACCTTTAGGAAACTTACTACCAGGAATCAAATCGATAGCACAATCACAATCCCTATGCGGAGGTAGGGCATTGGACTTGGGCTCATCGAATACATCCCGGTAATCAGACGAGAACTCTGGGACCTCAGAAGGGGTGGATGATGAGATAGACAGAAATGGAACATCACCATGTACCCCCTGACAACCCCAGCTGGACACAGACATTGATTTCCAATCTAATACTGGGTTATGGACTTGTAGCCATGGCAACCCCAACACGACCACATCATGCAGATTATGCAACACCAGAAAGCGAATATCCTCCTGGTGCGCAGGAGTCATGCACATGGTCAGCTGGGTCCAATACTGAGGCTTATTCTTGGCCAAAGGCGTAGCATCAATTCCTCTCAATGGAATAAGACACTGCAAGGGCTCCAAGACAAACCCACAGCGCCTGGCAAACTCCAAGTCCATCAAATTCAGGGCAGCGCCTGAATCCACAAATGCCATGACAGAATAGGAAGACAAAGAGCAGATCAAAGTAACGGACAAAAGAAATTTCGACTGTACCGTACCAATGGTGGCAGACCTAGCGAACCGCTTAGTGCGCTTCGGACAATCGGAGATAGCATGAGTGGAATCACCACAGTAGAAACACAGCCCATTCTTACGTCTGTGTTCTAGCCGTTCAGTTCTGGTCAAAGTCCTATCGCACTGCATAGGCTCAGGTTTATGCTCAGATAATACCGCCAAATGGTGCACAGATTTACGCTCACGCAAGCGTCGACCGATCTGAATGGCCAAAGACATAGACTCATTCAGACCAGCAGGCATAGGTAATCCCACCATGACATCCTTAAGGGCTTCAGAGAGACCCTTTCTGAAAATAGCTGCCAGCGCATATTCATTCCATTGAGTGAGCACAGACCACTTTCTAAACTTCTGACAATAAATCTCTATCTCATCCTGACCCTGACACAGAGCCAGCAAATTTTTCTCTGCCTGATCCACTGAATTAGGTTCATCGTACAGCAATCCGAGCGCCAGGAAAAACGCATCAATATTACATAATGCAGGATCTCCTGGCGCAAGGGGAAATACCCAGTCTTGAGGATCGCCACGTAATAAAGAAATAATGATCTTAACTTGTTGAACTGGGTCACCAGAGGAGCGGGGTTTCAAAGCCAGAAATAGTTTACAATTATTTTTAAAATTCAAAAACTTAGTTCTATCTCCAGAAAATAACTCAGGAATAGGAATTTCAGGTTCTAACATAGGATTCTGAACCACTAAATCTTGAATATTCTGTACATTTATAGCGAGATTATCCATCAAAGAGAACAGACCCTGAATGTCCATGTCCACACCTGTGTTCTGAACCACCCTGATGTAAAGGGGAAAAGAAAGATAGAACACAGTGCAAAGAAAAAAAAATGGTCTCAGAACTTCTCTTTTCCCTCTATTGAGAAGCATTAGTACTTTGGGCCTCCAGTACTGTTATGAACAGGTAATTCAGAACCACAATGGACCTTGAAGTTCAGAGCACACAAAGTGACCTGACAATTACCAAAAACATAGGACGAGCTCTGAGACGTGGGAACTCTGCTGACCGCAATCCCTAATCCTATCACACCACACTAGAGGTAGCCGTGGATTGCGCCTAACGCTCCCTATGCAACTCGGCACAGCCTGAGAAACTAACTAGCCCTAAAGATAGAAAAATAAGCCTACCTTGCCTCAGAGAAATTCCCCAAAGGAAAAGGCAGCCCCCCACATATAATGACTGTGAGTAAAGATGAAAATACAAACACAGAGATGAAATAGATTTAGCAAAGTGAGGCCCGACTTACTGAATAGACCGAGGATAGGAAAGATAGCTTTGCGGTCAACACAAAAACCTACAAACAACCACGCAGAGGGGCAAAAAGACCCTCCGCACCGACTAACGGTACGGAGGTGCTCCCTCTGTGTCTCAGAGCTTCCAGCAAGCAAGAAAAACCAATATAGCAAGCTGGACAGAAAATATAGCAAACAAAAATAACACAAGCAGAACTTAGCTTATGCAGGATAGAGAGGCCACAGGAACGATCCAGGAGGAAGCAAGACCAATACTAGAACATTGACTGGAGGCCAGGATCAAAGCACCAGGTGGAGTTAAATAGAGCAGCACCTAACGACTTAACCTCATCACCTGAGGAAGGAAACTCAGAAGCCGCAGTACCACTCTCATCCACCAAAGGAAGCTCATAGACAGAACCAGCCGAAGTACCACTCACGACCACAGGAGGGAGCTTGGCCACAGAATTCACAACAGGTCTCCTCCTGTGCGCGTGCGCGTCCTCCGTCATGGGGCTGTGCGTTGTTCACCGGCGTCTCCATCGGGTCCTGCGCTCATATGACCGTCCAGATGGGCGTTCCTGTGGGTGTGGCTATCTGATGATGCCGGGGATGACGCGGGCCTCTTGGCGGCGGTCGGCACATGCGCCGCAACAAGGTGGCGGCTATATTACGTGGTGTATTTTAATCGTTTGTGATTGGACGGCAGTACTATTTAATCTAGCATGTGATCTGATGATGCCACTCCCCCGGAAGAAGGCACACGTGGCCGAAACGCGCGTAGGGGTTCTGGCACCATTAGACCTGAGGTAATGTAGCGAGTGACATACTATTAATGTTTTATTATGCCACATTTGTGAAGACAAACTATGGGACATAGTGTTATCATGCCACTTGGCGAAATAGATGGTTGATCCATGGGAGGTCTATATGATGTGGCAGTAATGTTATTTGTAACAAGCGTGCCTCTGGCCTATGGTGCCTTTTCATTGGTACCTATCACCATCATTGTTGTCTTTTGCTGTTTTTAAATCTTAATAAAATTTGGAATTATTTGTACTTTGAGGTTCGACTCGTGCAATTTATTATAGGTTATATATATTTGTTTGTACGGGACCGTTATGGTGTAATCATCTCCTGACGGACACAGGGATTAATTTTATTTACCTTGTGTTTTGTTTGTCCAATCGGTAATTATGCACCCCCATAGGCAGACTCTATGGTACAATGCACCCCCTAATATAATGCACCCCCATAGGCAGCCTCTATAGTATAATGCAGCCCATAATATAAGGCACCCCCCTAGCCAGCCTCTATAGTATAATGCAGCCCTTAATATAATGCATACCATAGGCATCCTATGTAGAATAATGCAGCCCCTAATATTGTGCTTCCCATTGACAGCCTCTGTTGTGTAATGTAGCCCCTAATATAATGCACCCCTATAGGCAGCCTCTATAGTATAATGCACCCCCATTGGCAGCCTCTATAGCATAATGAACCCCCATAAGCAGCCTCTATAGCATAATGCACCCCCATAGGCAGCATCTATAGCATAATTCACCTCTATAGGCAGCCTTTATAGCAACTCCATAAAAAAAAATACTTGCCTCTCTTCCTCCTGGCTCCTTCACTGCTCTGAGCACCCACACATCTCCAGACGCACACGCTGAGTAGTGGTGAAGTCATCATGCCCGCTGTCAGTGACTGCGAAAGTGATGTCAGATGCTGAGGGATCATGGGAGAGGGAGCGTAACGCTCCTTCTCTCATCAATGCGGTCAGTTGTATCGGCATCTAGCCGATACAGTTGATATTTATTGCTTGTATTTGTATTATGATAGTAGTTTAATTTCTGTATATTACAATGATGTTTTGGGTTAATATTGCACTTTTTGTATTATGTATTATGATTATTCATGCTTACATTTTGGAGTTATTAAGGATTGCACATTTTTAATATATGTATATGGTATGATGTTAGTGGGATATATCTTTGTCTGGTTTCCGTATTTAATGCTTAATGTTTGGGTTACATTTAGAATATAATATTACCTACAGTATTCATGGTGGCTTCGCCCCGTGTATGGTCTCCTCCTGTGTGCGTGTGCGTCCTCCGTCATTGGGCTGTGCATTGTTCACCGGTGTCTCCATCGGGTCCTGCGCTCATGTGACCATCCAGATGAGCGTTCCTGTGGGTGTGGCTATCTGATGATGCCGGGGATGACTCGGGCCTCTTGGCGGTGGTCGGCGCATGCGCCGCAACAAGGTGACGGCTATATTACGTGGTGTATTTTAATCGTTTGTGATTGGACAGCAGTACTATTTAATCTAGCATGTGAGCTGATGATGCCACTCCCCCGGAAGAAGGCACACGCGGCCGAAACGCGCGTAGGGGTTCTGGCACCATTAGACCTGAGGTAATGTAGCGCGTGACATACTATTAATGTTTTATTATGCCACATTTGTGAAGACAAACTATGGGACATAGTGTTATCATGCCACTTGGCGAAATAGATGGTTGATCCATGGGAGGTCTATATGATGTGGCAGTAATGTTATTTGTAACAAGCGTGCCTCTGGCCTATGGTGCCTTTTCATTGGTACCTATCACCATCATTGTTGTCTTTTGCTGTTTTTTAATCTTAATAACATTTGGAATTATTTGTACTTTGAGGTTCGACTCGTGCAATTTATTATAGGTTATATATATTTGTTTGTACGGGACCGTTATGGTGTAATCATCTCCTGACGGACACAGGGATTAATTTTATTTACCTTGTGTTTTGTTTGTCCAATCGGTAATTATGCACCCCAATAGGCAGACTCTATGGTACAATGCACCCCCTAATATAATGCACCCCCATAGGCAGCCTCTATAGTATAATGCAGCCCATAATATAAGGCACCCCCCTAGCCAGCCTCTATAGTATAATGCAGCCCTTAATATAATGCATACCATAGGCATCCTATGTAGAATAATGCAGCCCCTAATATAGTGCATCCTCATTGACAGCCTCTGTTGTGTAATGTAGCCCCTAATATAATGCACCCCTATAGGCAGCCTCTATAGTTTAATGCACCCCCATTGGCAGCCTCTATAGCATAATGCACCCCCATAGGCAGCATCTATAGCATAATTCACCTCTATAGGCAGCCTCTATAGCAACTCCATTAAAAAAATACTTGCCTCTCTTCCTCCTGGCTCCTTCACTGCTCTGAGCACCCACACATCTCCAGACACACACGCTGAGTAGTGGTGAAGTCATCATGCCCGCTGTCAGTGACTGCGAAAGTGATGTCAGATGCTGAGGGATCATGGGAGAGGGAGCGTAACGCTCCTTCTCTCATCAATGCGGTCATTTTTATCGGCATTTATCCGATACAGTTGAACTTGCGATGATGGGCAGGGGGCCCACTGCTTGCACCGAGCCTCCCACCACCTGCTCAGTGGCCTGATAGCAGCCGGGTGGCAAAGCAGGGAGATAGATTCTCCCTGCTGTGTCGCAGAATGTAACTGTATTGGCACACTGTGCATGCCGATACAGTTACAGTAGCATAGCTCTAGGGGCCCCCTCAGAGCGTGGGGCCCTGGGCGACCACCCCCTCTGCCACCTCGGTAGCTACACTACTGCTGCTGCCATCTGTTGAACGCAGGTGAATCCGCAGGTGTTCATTGAACCGTGCGGAATCACCGTGTCCAATACATTGTATGGGTGATATTTATCTTGCGGAGACTTGCGTCTCCACAATATAAATTGACATGCTGCGGTCTGGAAAGATGCGCCGCATGTCCGTCTCCACAGGTAAGCAGTGTGTGTCGGTGCAAGCATAGTGATCTGGAAATCCCATCCACTATGCTGTAACATCTGGACTCTGCGGATGTACGCAGCGTCCAACCTGCAGTGTTTGCTGACCATGGGAACATACACTAACAGTTCTTATGGAGATAGTGATGTTTCATTCTGGTCAAAAGTGCATCTCAGACAAAGCCACCACTGATTCCAGGCCATGGGTCTTTAATGGTACTTCCGAATGTAATTTTTAAAAATACAGGAAAAAAATGCTTCTTCAATTACTGCGGCTCCATGATAAAGTCTTTAGTTTTTTTCATCACCAATAAATTGAAAGCTTTCCATCTACTCTTCAGAAGGTTCCATCACTAGGTATGAAATTATTGATCAACCATATTACTCTAAATATCTTGTTCTTTCAGTCTTCGTACCAAGAATTCTTTATCTTCTATTTGCTAAGATGAGAAAACAAGATAGCTTTAATATGTTTAATTAACTATAGCTGGCAACCATTTTTATTTCTATCTTTCTTCATTTTAAATTTTGGCCTTAAAGGGGTTTTCTAGGTCTTGCTTGGTTATTAGAGTGGAAACAATCTTAACAAAAGAATGAAAGAAACTATGCTATACACAGGAATCTACTCTCTACTACTGCGCTGCAGCTCTATCAGACCAGAAGTAATAACATCCTGACCTCTTGTCTCCTGACCCTGCTATCAACCAGTCACTGGTGATCATGACATTATTAATTGTGGTCTAGTGGAGCAGCAGTACTGGAGAGGGGAGCGGATAGTTAAGGTGAGTACAGCTTCTTTTCTTCTTACATGGTTTCCTACAGTGAATAAAAAAAAAATCTGGAAGACCTCCTTAAAGGGAATTTGTCAATACGGTCAATCTTACAAAGCTATCTATATAGGCAGGTAGGTCATAAAAAGCTGAATACAATTATACCTTGCTATCCGCAATCTGATGTCTTATTCCACAGATAGCCATGTTTTTCTTATATGCAAATGAGGACTATGGGATTAACTCTGATGGGCATGAAAATCTGCATTCAGAGCTTATTTCAAATGAAAAGGAGCCTTTCCATAGAAACAGTTTAGGAGAGCTTAACCTACTGACAGATTCCTTTAAAAAGATGTCAATCTGAAAAAAATGACTTTAATTGCTTTTTATAGCCTTATGTTTTAATTTTTTTATTCATTTAAAAATTATATAAAAATATATAAAGTTTCATTGAGAATAAAATGGTTGAAAATTAAATAAAATGTAATTACATTACAATGTCAAATTCATGTGATACAGCATTAAAATGTGTAGTGCCATGTGGGCCATTGTGTTATATGATCAGAGCAGATCATAAATGTTTAATAAATTCATGTCCCTGTTGAGGAAAAAAAAGCGTTTATGGGGTCCATGACTGGCAGTATAAAATGCTTGCTCTGAAGATAAGCGCACCTGGTTTTTTTGCACATTTTAGGTTAGGCATACAGTGGGGCAAAAAAGTATTTAGTCAGTCAGCAATAGTGCAAGTTCCGCCACTTAAAAAGATGAGAGGCGTCTGTAATTTACATCATAGGTAGACCTCAACTATGGGAGACAAACTGAGAAAAAAAAATCCAGAAAATCACATTGTCTGTTTTTTTAACATTTTATTTGCATATTATGGTGGAAAATAAGTATTTGGTCAGAAACAAAATTTCATCTCAATGCTTTGTAATATATCCTTTGTTGGCAATGACAGAGGTCAAACGTTTTCTGTAAGTCTTCACAAGGTTGCCACACACTGTTGTTGGTATGTTGGCCCATTCCTCCATGCAGATCTCCTCTAGAGCAGTGATGTTTTTGGCTTTTCGCTTGGCAACACGGACTTTCAACTCCCTCCAAAGGTTTTCTATAGGGTTGAGATCTGGAGACTGGCTAGGCCAATCCAGGACCTTGAAATGCTTCTTACGAAGCCACTCCTTCGTTGCCCTGGCGGTGTGCTTTGGATCATTGTCATGTTGAAAGACCCAGCCACGTTTCATCTTCAATGCCCTTGCTGATGGAAGGAGGTTTGCACTCAAAATCTCACGATACATGGCCCCATTCATTCTTTCATGTACCCGGATCAGTCGTCCTGGCCCCTTTGCAGAGAAACAGCCCCAAAGCATGATGTTTCCACCACCATGCTTTACAGTAGGTATGGTGTTTGATGGATGCAACTCAGTATTCTTTTTCCTCCAAACACGACAAGTTGTGTTTCTACCAAACAGTTCCAGTTTGGTTTCATCAGACCATAGGACATTCTCCCAAAACTCCTCTGGATCATCCAAATGCTCTCTAGCAAACTTTAGACGGGCCCGGACATGTACTGGCTTAAGCAGTGGGACACGTCTGGCACTGCAGGATCTGAGTCCATGGTGGCGTAATGTGTTACTTATGGTAGGCCTTGTTACATTGGTCCCAGCTCTCTGCAGTTCATTCACTAGGTCCCCCCGCGTGGTTCTGGGATTTTTGCTCACCGTTCTTTCGATCATTCTGACCCCACGGGGTGGGATTTTGCGTGGAGCCCCAGATCGAGGGAGATTATCAGTGGTCTTGTATGTCTTCCATTTTCTAATTATTGCTCCCACTGTTGATTTCTTCACTCCAAGCTGGTTGGCTATTGCAGATTCAGTCTTCCCAGCCTGGTGCAGGGCTACAATTTTGTTTCTGGTGTCCTTTGACAGCTCTTTGGTCTTCACCATAGTGGAGTTTGGAGTCAGACTGTTTGAGGGTGTGCACAGGTGTCTTTTTATACTGATAACAAGTTTAAACAGGTGCCATTACTACAGGTAATGAGTGGAGGAAAGAGGAGACTCTTAAAGAAGAAGTTACAGGTCTGTGAGAGCCAGAAATCTTGATTGTTTGTTTCTGACCAAATACTTATTTTCCACCATAATATGCAAATAAAATGTTAAAAAAACAGACAATGTGATTTTCTGGATTTTTTTTTCTCAGTTTGTCTCCCATAGTTGAGGTCTACCTATGATGTAAATTACAGACGCCTCTCATCTTTTTAAGTGGTGGAACTTGCACTATTGCTGACTGACTAAATACTTTTTTGCCCCACTGTATGTTAAACTATTTGCCCCAAAAAGCATAATATTTTTTATATGCTTGAAACTTTGCACCTAAAAAATTGAAAGTGGGCGTGGCATAGGAATGGCTACATTTAAGGGCATGTGCAGTCCGTGTGCCATGCAGGAGACAGCGCTACTGTAAGCGCTGCCCCCCCACGTGGTGCTGAAGCCGCCATTCATATCTTCTTTCCAGCAGCGTTCGCTGGCTAGAAGATATGAAAAATCCTTTTTTTTCCTCCTCGTGTTTAAAATAAAGATCCCTGTCCCCACCCCCCTCCCACCCTCTGTGCTTCCCCCCCCCCCCCCGCTGTTAATAAAATACTCACCCGGCTCCCTCGTAGCGTCCTGTCCTCGCCGCATCTTCTCCTGTATGAGCAGTCACGTGGGGCCGCCGATTACAGTCAAGAATATGTGGCTCCACCTCCCATAGGGGTGGAGCCGCATATTCATTGCTGACGCACGTGTGCCACACTGATGTTCACAGAAATCACACGGACACACGGACACGGATAATTCCGGTACCGATTTTTCCGGTACCGGAATTATCTGGACGTGTGAAACTGGCCTTACACAGATAGATAGACAGATAGATTAGATAGATAGATGATAGATAGATAGATAGATAGATAGATAGATAGATAGATAGATAGATAGAAGGAATGAGATAGATAAATGTAAAAGATATATCTATGGATAGATGTAGATAGATATATGGATAGTTAGGTTACTTTCACACATCAGGTTTTTGCCGTCAGGCATAATCTTGCGAGTTTTGAAAAAAACGGATCAGTTTTTTTTTCACCGGATCTGTTTTTTTTCTCATAGAGTTGTATTAGCGCCGGATTGCGCCTGATGGCCACACGTTTCATCCGTTTTTTGCCGGATCCGTAAAAAAAAACTGTTTCCGGCGGACAGAGAAAACGTACAGAGGAAAGTATTTTCGGTCCGGCAAAAAAACGCACAGCGACGGATCCTGCGAAAAACAAGAAACTGAGATGTGAAATGATGAATCTGACCTCCAAATCTTTTTTTTTATGCAATTTTCCATTGAAATCATGCACATTTTCCGTTCTCTCTTTCGCTCTCTCTCTAAAAAAAAAAATGGATCCGTTGCATCAGTTTTTCACTATTTGCAACAGATCCGTTTTTTTCAAAAATTCGCCGGATCCTGCCTGACGGAAACAAACTGATGTGTGAAAGTAGCCTAACTATCCATATATCCATCTACATCTATCTATCAGGCAGGATCCGGCGAATTTTTGAAAAAACGGATCCGTTGCAAATAGTGAAAAACTGATGCAACTGATCCATTTTTGTTTTTTTTTTAGAGAGAGAACGGAAAATGTGCATGATTTCAATGGAAAAATTGCATGATAAAACGGATTCGGAGGCCGTATTCATCATTTCACCTCTCAGTTTCATACGTTTTTCAGCGGATCCGTCACTGGGCGTTTTTTCACCGGACAGAAAAAACGTTTTTCTGTACGTTTTTCTCCGTCCCCCGGAAACAGCTTTTCTGACGGATCCGGCAAAAAACAGATGAAACCTGAGGCCATAAGGTGCAATCCGGCGCTACTACAACTCTATGAAAAAAAACGGATCCGGCAGAAAAAATGGATCCGTTTTTTTCAAAATTCGCCGGATTTTGCCTGACGGCAAAAACCTTATGAGTGAAAGTAGCCAGATAGATATATGGATAGATATATCTATGTATTTATAGATATATCTATCTATCTATAAATATATCTATAGATAGATATATCCTTAGATATATAATAGCAAGGCCAATGTTTCTTAATGAACGTTTAATTAAAAAAAAAAAAAAACGGAAAAAAATGGCGTGGGCTCCCGTGCAATTTTCTGCGCCAGAGGGGGAAAGCCGACGGCCGGGCACCAATATTTTAGCCTGGGAAGGGGTTAATACCCATGGCCCACTCCCAGGCTATGAATATCAGCCCGCAGCTGTCTGTGTAGCCTTTACTGGCTATTTAAATAGGGGACCCCAAAAATAAAATAATGTGGGGTCCCCTTATATTTTATAGCCAGAAAGGCTACGCAGACAGCTGCAGGCTGATATCCATAGCCTAGAGAGGGGCCATGGATATTGGCCCCCCGGCTACAAATACCAGTCCGCAGCTGCCCCAGAAATGGTGCATCTGTAACTTCGGCACTTAGCCTCTCTCTTCCCACTCCCGAGTAGCGGTGGGATATGGGGTAATAAGGGTTAATGTCACCTTGCTAATGTAAGGTGACAGTAAGCCTGGTTAATAATGGAGAGGCGTCAATAAGACACCTATCCATTATTAATCCTAGAGTAGTGAAAGAGTTAAAAAAAAAATAAAGACACAGCCAGAAAAAAGTATTTTAATATTCTTAATTTAACCATACTTACCATACTCGATCGCCTGCAAAAAATTAAAAATAATAAACTGTATACTCCCTGTCCGACGCAGTCCAATTAATAACGAGTGTCCCATGACGATCTCCCCTATAGAACAGTGACATCAGGTGATGTCACTGCTCTATAGACCTTCAGTGACACACTGACAGGAGACAATGGCTCCTGCAGTGCATCACTGAGGTTACCTGAGTTCACTCTCTCGCTTTATGGCAATGCTGCGTGGGAACTTTCTCACACAGCAGTGCCACAAGTGTGACTAGGACTATTTTTTACAGTGGCAGAGAAATACAGTGCAGAAAGATACCTATTGTCATTGTATTCCTGGAGCCCCTGGAGAGCGGTCGCATCAGCTGATGCTGCTGCTCTCCACGGGAGATCGTCGTGGGACACTCGTTTTAATTGTATTTCTGCGGATCCAGGAGTATAGTGTTTGTTTATTATTTTATATTTTTTACAGGTGACACTGGCTTCAGGGATCAAGGTGACAAGGTGATGGTGAGTATGTACTCTATGTTATATGTACTGTATGTTATATGTTTGTATTGTATGTAATGTATGTAATGTATGAATGTACTGTATGTATGTATTGTATGTTATACGTTTTATGTTGTATGTACTGTTATAGGTTGTATGTTATATGTTGTATGTACTGTTATATGTTATATGTTGTATGTACTGTTATATGTTGTATGTTCTGTTATATGTTGTATGTTATATGTACTGTTATATGTTGTATGTTATATGTTTTATGTACTGTTATATGTTGTATGTTATATGTTGTATGTACTGTTATATGTTGTATGTTATATGTTGTATGTACTGTTATATGTTGTATTTTATATGTTGTATGTACTGTTATATGTTGTATGTACTGTTATATGTTGTATGTTATATGTTGTATGTACTGTTATATGTTGTATGTTAAATGTTTGTGTTTTTTTTTTGTTTTCTTTTTTACATTCAACACATTAGCCGGATGATGGGACTACTACTGTCCCATCATTGGCTAATTTGTCAATCACTGTCACTGTAGCAGGCATAGCTCGATGGGGCTTGTAGTCCCATCAGACGATGCCTGCACACACACACACACACACACACACAAAGACCCCTACACAGCCCCGCACAGGCCGCACAGACCCCCGAGAGACCCGCACAGACCCCCAAGAGCCCCGCACAGACCCCCGAGAGCCCACACAGACCTCTGACAGCCTGCACAGACCCCCAAAAGGCCCGCACAGACCCCCGAGAGGCCCGCACAGACCCCCGGCAGCCCGCACAGACCCCCGGCAGCCCTGCACAGACCCCGCCCGCACACACAGACACGCACAGTCACCACCCACAATCCACCCACACACTTCCCCCGTCCCGATCTGCAGCGTTTCACCCGCAGCTAAACTGCAGATCTTTTTTACATCTACGGTTTTGCTGCGGATATGCCCGACTCAATACAAGTCAATGAGTGCAGAAACACTGCAGACCCAGACAAAGAATTGACATGCTGCTGAAAAAACAACGCTGCGTTTCAGTGCGTTTTCTCCGCAGCATGTGCACAGCGGATTTGGTTTTCCATAGGTTTACATGGTATTGTAAACCGCATGGGAAACTGCTGCGAATCCACAGCGTCAAAAATGCTGCGGATCCGTGGTAAAAACTGCAACATGTGAACATGGCCTAAGACATATTTATGACTAGTTTTCAACAAAATGTGGAAAAAACTGGCAATATTATCAGAAAGGCGCCTGATTGGCTCCAAATATATTCTGCAGAAGGACAAGACCCAAACATACAGCCTATGTCATTAAGAACTACCTTCAGTGTAAAGAAGTACAAGGAGTCCTGGAAATGTTGACAAGGACCCTGCAAGGCCCTGGTCTCAACAATAATGAGTCTGTCTGGGATTACATGAGGTGACAGAAGGATTTACACAAGCCTACATCCACAGAAGATCTGTGGTTAGTTCTCTAAGATGTTTGGAACAACCTCCCTGCTGAAGTCCTCCAAAAACTGTGTGCAAGTGCCTAGAAGAACTGATGCTTTGATGCTGTTTTGAAGAGAAAGGATTGTCACACCAAATATTTCTCTGACTTAGATTTGTCTTTATAGTAATATCCTATAGTTTATTATCTTACGTTTCTATTCTGAACGATGATCACTTTTTTGTCCACAGTTTTTGCCTCTTTATGAATCTGGAGTGTCTGATGAGTGGTGTGTGCCTCTGTGCAAAACGCCAGAAATCTGACCACAATTAAAGACTGGAGTGTGATTTCTGGCGTAGGGAATGCCACAGCTTGCCATCGCCACACTCCCATCCTGGACAGCTCCACCCATTTTGGTGGAACTAGGAGAAACTGGTGTGAAGATGCCAAAAGTCACCAACTTCAAGTGCAACTTTGAGTTGCGCCTAAGTTTTGTGACTTTTCAAAGCTTTTACTCCAGAATTATGTTGTGAAGGTTTTGATGAATCAAGCCCTATAAGGCTAAGTTTTAGACTGTGTAATCTTAAGACACCTTGCACAAATATACCCCAATGTCTTTTTCTATTGTCTCGAAATAAATTGAGAATTCTGCAACTTCCATCTACAGATGAAAAGACATCACATACTGTATAACTAGATCATTTTTAATCTAATGTTTCTTACATTAAAAAGGTGGTCCTTGAGCAGCTCCACATCCAGTTCGTTCTGGCGGACACGGGAGACATAACAAGTCAGAACAATACTATAAAGAAGAGCACAAAAATTGGTCAAATTTTAGAATTTGTATAAGACTTGTATAAAGATTAAGTGTCCAATTCATTAACGTGTTTATGGCAGATCAAAAACAACGTGATAGTTATAATTTGGCATAAATTTGGAGCTGACCCATCAGGTATGCCAATATGAGCAAAGCATGGGCAGAATGGAGGCTATGCATGCATGTCAAATTTATGAAAAGTTACACCACTTTTGGCATAACAATTGTGGCAAAACTTACTCCAGAAATGTACTCCAGTTCTCGACATTTCTGCTGGATGGCACTTATAAGATGCAACTAATTCATTAAGTGGCAATTGCCCCTTAGTGAAGTGAATTAGGTGCATCTTACACCAGCAACCCCGTTCATTAAGTCAGGCATGCACAACATCGATCTTAATGAATCAGGATCTAAGTAGCACAACACTTTTTAAAGGAAATTTGTCACCAGGTTTTTGCTACCCCAATTTGAGAGCAGCATGATGTAGGGGCAGGAACCCTGATTCCAGCAATGTGTCACTTACTGGGCTGCTTGTTGTAATTTTAAGTAAAATCATTATTTTGTCTACTATAGATCTACTAGTTATCTGAATGCTGAGCTCTGTATTACCCCACCCTCACCACTTTAAGCCCATGTGCAGAATGTGCAAAAAGCTGCCAATCAGTGGTGGGTGAGGATTTATACAGAGTTCATGAATATGCCTGACTACCTTCTTGCTGGTTTACTAGTCCTGTAATGATAATCTCCTGCTGAAAAACAGTGCCTTTTTTAAAACTACAGCAAGTAGCCTAGTAAGTACCATATTTTTCGGATTATAAGATGCACATTTTCCTCCAAACATTAGGGGGGGAAATGGGGGTGCGTCTTATAATGCGGATATACCTTATCGGCGTGCAGATGCGGGTGTCCCGGTGGCAGTGCTGTGCTGTGTCCCGGTGATGGTGCTGCGCAGTGTTCCGGTGGCGGTGCTGCGCTGTGTCCACGGTGGCGGCGCGGTGCTGCGCTGGGTCCACGGTGACGTGGGGGGCTCAGCCAACATTTTGCGAAAGGCCAGAGCCCCCCCCCCCCGCCAAGTTCCTGCATGGTTTCCTGACTCCTGTGCGGCGGTGGACTCCGGAAAAATGGCCATCGGGAGGCGGCGCATGGGCAGATCGAGATCTCAGCGCCGAGATCTTGGGAGATAGATCTCGACACTGAGATCTCATCTCCCAAGATCTCGGTCAGTAACCGTATTAGTGGGATCATAAAAAAGACATTGGGCCCTCTTGCAACGTGGTTTACCCCAGGTTTTAAATCATTTCCTATGATGTCCTATAGGAGGGGAAGGAACTTGGGTGACAAATTGGTTAGATCAGATTTTGTAACATCCAAGGTGTCATGTCAGCAGACTCTAAGCGCGCCAAGATTTGGGAATTTCCCATGTCTTGGTTGCACTTGCTGCAATAATATGTTGAAAGGAGAATTTTTTTGTCATCCCCATACTGGAAAGAAGATTTACTTAAAGGAGAGGTACACCTGTACATCGAGTTATGTCATCTATACGATTACCTGTCCCTGTGGCCTTACATATATTGGGGAAACCACTATGGAAGTGAGGGCCCGCTTCAGTAAGCATAAAAGCACCATCAGGACGGGACTTACTGAGTTGCCGATCCCCAAACATTTTCTGGAGAGCAAACATTTGGTAAATCAACTAAGATTTAGATTCATAGATAGTGTTCTGACCTTAAGAAGGGGAGGGGATAGACTACGGATGCTTAAAACTAAGGAAATGAGATGGATCTATACCCTGGGCTCATTACAACCTAAGGGTTTGAATATAGATTTTAATATACATATGTGTACCCCTTAAATAAGTTGATCCCTTTTTTAAGGTTGCTGTCGTCTTTGTTTTTATGTTGCTTTTAAGACACGGGGGTAGTTAAATGTGTTTTAATATATGTTTTTTGTTTTATTAGATGGACAATGAATGTGACAGTCGGTGGACGGAGGTTTAGGACGATTCAAGATCTGGATCACGTGCTTGATTGGCACATGGAATATATTATATATCAAGCATTGAGATGCTATATTTTCTGCCTCCTGTCTACATTCCGACTGTCCCATTATGTTTGTCAATTTTGTTTTTTCAACTTTTGCCTCACTGTTGATTTGCATGACTATGTTGCTCTAAAGTTATGTTTCCTTTCTTAAGTTCTGTCACTTTCTGTGGATCGCTCCCATGTTATGTATTATTATTTATTTGTGCCTTCTGAGTAATTAATTTGAATAGGATCGGGGGTGACCACTGCTGTATGGAGTAGGCGTTTTCGTGCTTAGGTGTGTGTCCATCACAATTTGAGATGGAGCACGGCTTTGACGCGATGCGCCTGCGCATATGAGCTTTGGTCTCTGCTGCGATCTGCAACTTAGAGTTACTGCCAGGTATGTACGTATTGTGCGGCTGCACTTAAGAAGTAGGTGTAGGTGTACCGGATTGGTCACCAGGGAAGCACCTTGTTGTGTACTGGCATCCCCCGGGTTACCGGTCTGAGCGGCGGTCACATGGGACCAATATTGGGTGACGTGGTTGCGCATCACATCTGGGCGTGGCTCCATTCCGATCATGTAATGGGGCGCGGCTGTGACGTGGTGCGCCTGCGTTCGCACACCATGGTCTGTATGTGGATCTGCAGCTCAGCGGTGATGCCGGTTAGAGGACGATGAGCGATGACGTAAGCACACTATTGATAAGTTAATATACTGGATTGGCTAATAATGATGCGCCATATTGCATGAAGGTGGTAGATAGGCTGTGTGTTCTTTTGGCTCCGGTAGCCTTCATTGGTTCCAACTAAACAGGAAGTCCACAACAGAGAGCGATCCATTGGTGGAAGATTTCCATGGGAACGACGATGCATCCAGTAAATTTGTGGATTGTGGGATAAAACAACGTACTGATTTAGATTTGTATATTGATTATTATATCGATTTATGTGGTGATGGTATGTTTATATAATATTTGTTGATACACATGTGTCTGAAGTCTGTTACATTTTATATTTATGTATGGTATTTTAATATGGGCTGTGACTTGATAGTGATTGGTTCCCTGCGTGGTATCCTGTTATGACCTGGTGGTTAAGAGGCCACACTGAAATGACCTGGTGGCTAAAATGCAACATGGAACGAGCTCTGAGAAGGTGGTATCTCTACTGACCGCAGTCCCTAATCCTAACAACACAACTAGAAATAGCCGTGGGATGTTCCTGACACTCCCTAGACAACTCGTCACAGCCTCAGATATAACTACCCCTAAAGAAGGAAATAGAAAGCTATCTTGCCTCAGAGAAACCCCCAAAAGGAAAGATAGCCCCCCACAAATATTGACTGTGAATGGACAGGGAAATGACGAACACAGAAATGAAATTAGATTTCAGCAAAGGGAGGCCAAAACTAAACTAGATAGACAGAGAGCAAAGGATACTGTGCGGTCAGTATTAAAAACTACAAAATCCACGCAGAGTTTACAAAAATGAACTCCACACCGACTCACGGTGTGGAGGGGCAAATCTGCTTTCCCAGAGCTTCCAGCTAGCCTGAATAAGACATAGTGACAAGCTGGACAAAAGAGACAAAATGCAAAGTAATAGAGTCCAAACAAATGGACAAACAAAACTAGCAAAACTTATCTTTTGCAGACAAGGACTGGCCATATGAGAAATCCAAGGGAAGAATCAAATCCAACCAAGAACATTAACAGCAGGCATGGACTAAAGCCCAGAGCAGATTTAAATAACAAACCCAGGCAAGGCGATTAGTGAAGACAGCTGCTACAGCTACCTAACGGAGCAGCAGTTCCACTTGAAACCACTAGAGGGAGCCCAAGGGCAGAACTCGCAAAAATACCATTAGCAACCACAGGAGGGAGCTCCAGAACGGAACTCACAACAGTACCCCCCCTCCCCTTGAGGAGGGGTCACCGAACCCTCACCAAAGCTCCCAGGCCGATCAGGACGAGCCAAGTGGAAAGCATGAACCAAATCGGGAGCATGAACATCGGAGGCAACAACCCAAGAATTATCCTCCTGGCCATAACCCTTCCACTTGACCAGATACTGAAGCTTCCGCCTCGAAAAGCGAGAATCCAATAATCTTCTCTACCACATATTCCAATTCCCCCTCAACCAACAGCGGAGCAGGAGGATCAACGGAGGGAACCATAGGTACCACATATCTCCGCAACAAGGATCTATGGAACACATTATGAATGGAAAAGGAAGCTGGAAGGGCCAAACGAAAAGACACTGGATTGATAATTTCAGAAATCTTATAAGGCCCAATAAAGCGAGGCTTGAACTTAGGGGAAGAAACCTTCATAGGAACATGACGAGAAGACAACCAGACCAAATCCCCAACACGAAGCCGGGGACCAACACACCGACGACGGTTAGCAAAACGCTGAGCCTTCTCCTGAGACAACGTCAAATTGTCCACCACATGAGTCCAAATTTGCTGCAACCTGTCCACCACGGAATCCACACCAGGACAGTCAGAAGGCTAAAGCTGCCCTGAAGAAAAACGAGGATGAAAACCAAAGTTACAAAAAAAAGCGAAACCAAGGTAGCCGAACTAGCCCGATTATTAAGGGCAAACTCGGCCAACGGCAAAAAGGTCACCCAATCATCCTGATCAGCAGACACGAAGCATCTCAAATAGGTTTCCAAGGTCTGATTGGTTCGCTCCGTTTGGCCATTTGTCTGAGGATGGAATGCAGAAGAAAAAGACAAATCAATGCCCATTCTAGCACAAAAGGACAGCCAAAACCTAGAAACGAACTGGGAACCTCTGTCAAACACAATATTCTCCGGAATACCATGCAAACCAACGACATGCTGAAAAAATAATGGAACCAAATCAGAAGAGGAAGGCAACTTAGGCAACGGCACCAAATGGACCATCTTAGAAAACCGGTCACAAACCACCCAGATGACAGACATCTTCTGAGAAACAGGAAGATCAGAAATAAAATCCATGGAAATATGCGTCCAGGGCCTCTCAGGAATAGGCAAAGGCAAAAGCATCCCGCTGGCACGGGAACAGCAAGGCTTAGCCCGAGCACAGGTCCCACAGAACTGCACAAACGAACGCACATCCCGCAACAAGGAAGGCCACCAAAAGGACCTAGCCACCAAATCTCTGGTACCGAAAATCCCAGGGTAACCAGCCAACACCGAACAATGAACCTCAGAAATTACCCTACTAGTCCATCTATCAGGAACAAACAATTTCCCCACAGGACAGCGGTCAGGTTTATCAGCCTGAAACTCCTGAAGTACCCGCCGTAAATCAGGGGAGATGGCAGAAAGAATCACCCCCTCCTTGAGGATCCCAGCCGGCTCAAGAACTCCCGGAGAATCAGACAAAAAACTCCTAGAAAGGGCATCAGCCTTCACATTCTTAGATCCAGGAATATATGAGACCACAAAATCAAAACGTGAGAAAAACAAAGACCACCGAGCCTGTCTAGGATTCAACCGCTTAGCAGACTCGAGGTAAATCAGATTATTGTGATCAGTCAAGACCACCACGCGATGCTTGGCTCCCTCAAGCCAATGTCGCCACTCCTCAAATGCCCACTTCATAGCCAACAACTCCCGATTGCCGACATCATAATTACGCTCAGAAGACGAAAATTTTCTGGAGAAGAAGGCACAAGGTTTCATCAAAGAGCCATCAGAATTTCTCTGAGACAAAACGGCCCCTGCCCCAATCTCAGAAGCATCAACCTCAACCTGAAAAGGGAGAGAAACATCTGGCTGACGCAACACAGGGGCAGAAGTAAAACGACGTTTAAGCTCCTGAAAGGCCTCAACAGCCGCAGAGGACCAATTCACCACATCAGCGCCCTTCCTCGTCAAATCGGTCAGAGGCTTCACCACACTAGAAAAATTAGCAATAAAGCGACGATAAAAATTGGCAAAGCCCAAAAATTTCTGAAGGCTCTTTACAGATGTAGGTTGAGTCCAATCATGAATGGCCTGGACTTTAACAGGGTCCATTTCAATAGCCGAGGGAGAAAAAATGAAACCCACAAAAGAAACCCTCTGAACTCCAAAGAGGCACTTAGACCCTTTCACAAACAACGCATTAGTACGAAGGACCTGGAACACCATCCTAACCTGCTTCACATGAGACTCCCAATCATCGGAGAAAACCAAAATATCATCCAAATACACAATCATAAATTTATCCAGATAATTCCGGAAGATATCATGCATAAAGGACTGAAATACTGATGGAGCATTAGAGAGCCCAAATGGCATTACAAGATATTCAAAATGGCCTTCAGGCGTATTAAATGCTGTTTTCCATTCATCACCTTGTTTAATACGCACAAGATTATACGCCCCTCGGAGGTCGATTTTAGTAAACCAACTAGCACCCTTAATCCGAGCAAACAAATCAGAAAGCAAAGGTAACGGATACTGGAATTTGACAGTGATCTTATTGAGAAGGCGATAATCTATACAGGGTCTCAAGGAGCCATCCTTCTTGGCAACAAAAAAAAATCCCGCTCCCAACGGTGACGAAGACGGGCGAATATGCCCTTTCTCCAAGGACTCCTTTACATAACTCCGCATAGCGGCATGCTCTGGCACAGACAGATTGAAAAGTCGGCCCTTAGGGAACTTACAGCCAGGAATCAAATTAATGGCACAATCGCAGTCCCTATGAGGAGGCAGGGAACTGGACTTGGCTTATCAAATACATCCTGGAAATCCAACAAAAACTCAGGAACTTCAGAAGAAGGGGACGAGGAAATGGACATCAAAGGAATATCACTATGTATCCCCTGACAACCCCAACCAGTTACAGACATAGATCTCCAATCCAGCACTGGATTATGTACCTGTAACCATGGAAAACCCAGCACAACAACATCATGCAAATTATGCAACACCAAAAAACGAATATTTTCCTGATGTGCTGGAGCCATGCACATGGTTAACTGTGTCCAGTACTGAGGTTTATTCTTAGCCAATGGCGTAGCATCAATCCCCCTTAAAGGAATAGGACTCTGCAAAGGTTCCAAGGAAAAACCACAGCGCTTGGCAATTTCTAAGTCCATTAAGTTCAGGGCAGCGCCAGAATCCACAAATGCCATAACAGAAAAGGACGACAATGAGCAAATCAGGGTAACAGACAAGAGAAATTTAGGCTGCACAGTACTAATGGTAACAGACCTGGGGACCCTCCTAGTACGCTTAGGGCAATCAGAAATAGCATGAGCTGAATCACCACAGTAAAAACACAGCCTATTCTGACGTCTGAATTTCTGCCTTTCTGCTCTAGTCAAAATCCTATCACATTGCATAGGCTCAGGACTTCGCTCAGAGGACACTGCCATATGGTGCACCGCCTTGCGCTCACGCAAGCGCCGATCAATCTGAATAGCTAGAGACATAGATTCGCTCAAACCGGTAGGTGTAGGAAAGCCCACCATAACATCTTTAAGGGTTTCAGAAAGACCTTTTCTGAAAATAGCAGCCAGCGCCTCTTCATTCCATTTAGTGAGCACAGACCATTTTCTAAATTTCTGGCAATATAACTCTGCCGCTTCCTGACCCTGACACAGGGCCAACAGTGTTTTCTCAGCATGCTCTACAGAGTTAGGTTTGTCATACAACAATCCGAGCACCTGAAAGAATGCATCTACATCCAATAATGCCGGATTCCCTGTTTCAAGAGCAAATGCCCAGTCTTGAGGATCACCACGCAGTAAGGATATGATGATTTTCACTTGCTGAATGGGATCACCAGAAGAACGGGGTTTCAAAGCAAAAAACAATTTGCAGCTATTTTTAAAGTTCAAAAACTTGGATCTGTCTCCAAAAAACAAATCAGGAGTAGGAATTCTTGGCTCTAGAGCCGGAATCTGAACAATATAATCTTGGATACTCTGGACTCTTGCAGCAAGTTGATCCACACGAGAAAACAAACCCTGAACCTCCATACCAGAGCATATATCCAGCACCACCCAGATATCAAGAGGAAAAAGAAGACAGAACAGAGCACAGAAAAAAAAAAGTGGTTCAGAACTCTTCTTTTTTCCTTCTTTTGAGATGCATTCAATTCATTCTTGGCCTGCTGTACTGTTATGACCTGGTGGTTAAGAGGCCACACTGAAATGACCTGGTGGCTAAAACGCAACATGGAACGAGCTCTGAGAAGGTGGTATCTCTACTGACCGCAGTCCCTAATCCTAACAACATAACTAGAAATAGCCGTGGGATGTTCCTGACACTCCCTAGACACCTCGTCACAGCCTCAGATATAACTACCCCTAAAGAAGGGAATAGAAAGCTATCTTGCCTCAAGAAACCCCCAAAAGGAAAGATAGCCCCCCACAAATATTGACTGTGAATGGAGAGGGAAATGACAAACACAGAAATGAAATTAGATTTCAGCAAAGGGAGGCCAAAACTAAACTAGATAGACAGAGAGCAAAGGATACTGTGCGGTCAGTATTAAAAACTACAAAATCCATGCAGAGTTTACAAAAATGAACTCCACACCGACTCACGGTGTGGAGGTGCAAATCTGCTTTCCCAGAGCTTCCAGCTAGCCTGAATAAGACATAGTGACAAGTTGGACAAAAAAGACAAAATGCAAAGTAATAGAGTCCAAACAAATGGACAAACAAAACTAGCAAAACTTATCTTTTGCAGACAAGGACTGGCCATATGAGAAATCCAAGTGAAGAATCAAATCCAACCAAGAACATTGACAGCAGGCATGGACTAAAGCCCAGAGCAGGTTTAACACCTTCATGACCCAGCCTATTTTGACCTTAAAGACCTTGCCGTTTTTTGCAATTCTGACCAGTGTCCCTTTATGAGGTAATAACTCAGGAACGCTTCAACGGATCCTAGCGGTTCTGAGATTGTTTTTTCGTGACATATTGGGCTTCATGTTAGTGGTAAATTTAGGTCAATAAATTCTGCGTTTATTTGTGATAAAAACGGAAATTTGGCGAAAATTTTGAAAATTTTGCAATTTTCACATTTTGAATTTTTATTCTGTTAAACCAGAGAGATATGTGACACAAAATAGTTAATAAATAACATTTCCCACATGTTTACTTTACATCAGCACAATTTTGGAAACAAAATTTTTTTTTGTTAGGAAGTAATAAGGGTTAAAATTTGACCAGCGATTTGTCATTTTTACAACGAAATTTACAAAACCATTTTTTTTAGGGACCACCTCACATTTGAAGTCAGTTTGAGGGGTCTATATGGCTGAAAATACCCAAAAGTGACACCATTCTAAAAACTGCACCCCTCAAGGTACTCAAAACCACATTCAAGAAGTTTATTAACCCTTCAGGTGCTTCACAGCAGCAGAAGCAACATGGAAGGAAAAAATGAACATTTAACTTTTTAGTCACAAAAATGATCTTTTAGCAACAATTTTTTTATTTTCCCAATGGTAAAAGGAGAAACTGAACCACGAAAGTTGTTGTCCAATTTGTCCTGAGTACGCTGATACCTCATATGTGGGGGTAAACCACTGTTTGGGCGCACGGCAGGGCTTGGAAGGGAAGGAGCGCCATTTGACTTTTTGAATCAAAAATTGGCTCCACTCTTTAGCGGACACCATGTCACGTTTGGAAAGCCCCCGTGTGCCTAAAAATTGGAGCTCCCCCACAAGTGACCCCATTTTGGAAACTAGACATCCCAAGGAACTTATCTAGATGCATAGTGAGCACTTTGAACCCCCAGGTGCTTCACAAATTGATCCGTAAAAATGAAAAAGTACTTTTTTTTCACAAAAAAATTATTTTAGCCTCAATTTTTTCATTTTCACATGGGCAACAGGATAAAATGGATCCTAAAATGTGTTGGGCAATTTCTCCTGAGTACACCAATACCTCACATGTGGGGGTAAACCACTGTTTGGGCACATGGTAAGGCTCGGAAGGGAAGGAGCGCCATTTGACTTTTTGAATGAAAAATTATTTCCATCGTTAGCGGACACCATGTCGCGTTTGGATAGCTCCTGTGTGCCTAAACATTGGCGCCCCCCACAAGTGACCCCATTTTGGAAACTAGACCCCCCAAGGAACTTATTTAGATGCCTAGTGAGCACTTTAAACCCTCAGGTGCTTCACAAATTGATCTGTAAAAATGAAAAAGTACTTTTTTTTCACAAAAAAATTATTTTCGCCTCAATTTTTTCATTTTCACATGGGCAGTAGGATAAAATGGATCATAAAATTTGTTGGGCAATTTCTCCCGAGTACGCCGATACCTCATATGTGGGGGTAAACCACTGTTTGGGCACTCGGCAGGGCTCGGAAGGGAAGGCGCGCCATTTGACTTTTTGAATGGAAAATTAGCTCCAATTGTTAGCGGACACCATGTCGCGTTTGGAGAGCCCCTGTGTGCCTAAATATTGGAGCTCCCCCACAAGTGACCCCATTTTGGAAACTAGACCCCCCAAGGAACTTATCTAGATGCATATTGAGCACTTTAAACCCCCAGGTGCTTCACAGAAGTTTATAACGCAGAGCCATGAAAATAAAAAATAATTTTTCTTTCCTCAAAAATGATTTTTTAGCCTGGAATTTCCTATTTTGCCAAGGATAATAGGAGAAATTGGACCCCAAATATTGTTGTCCAGTTTGTCCTGAGTATGCTGATACCCCATATGAGGGGGTAAACCACTGTTTGGGCGCACGGCAGGGCTCGGAAGGGATGGCACGCCATTTGGCTTTTTAAATGGAAAATTAGCTCCAATCATTAGCGGACACCATGTCACGTTTGGAGAGCCCCTGTGTGCCTAAACATTGGAGATCCCCCAGAAATGACACCATTTTGGAAACTAGACCCCCAAAGGAACTAATCTAGATGTGTGGTGAGGACTTTGAACCCCCAAGTGCGTCACAGAAGTTTATAACGCAGAGCCATGAAAATAAAAAAAAAAATTATTTTCTCAAAAATGATCTTTTAGCCTGCAATTTTTTATTTTCCCAAGGGTAACAGGAGAAATTTGACCCCAAAAGTTGTTGTCCAGTTTCTCCTGAGTACGCTGATACCCCATATGTGGGGGTAAATCACTGTTTGGGCACATGCCGGGGCTCGGAAGTGAAGTAGTGACGTTTTGAAATGCAGACTTTGATGGAATGCTCTGTGGGCGTCACGTTGCGTTTGCAGAGCCCCTGATGTGGCTTAACAGTAGAAACCCCCCACAAGTGACCCCATTTTGGAAACTAGACCCCCAAAGGAACTTATCTAGATGTGTGGTGAGCACTTTGAACCCCCAAGTGCTTCATAAAAGTTTATAATGCAGAGCCGTGAAAATAATAAATACGTTTTCTTTCCTCAAAAATAATTATTTAGCCCAGAATTTTTTATTTTCCCAAGGGTTACAGAAGAAATTGGACCCCAAAAGTTGTTGTCCAGTTTCTCCTGAGTACGCTGATACCCCATATGTGGGGGTAAACCACTGTTTGGGCACATGCCGAGGCTCGGAAGTGAAGTAGTGACGTTTTGAAATGCAGACTTTGATGGAATGCTCTGTGGGCGTCACGTTGCGTTTGCAGAGCCCCTGATGTGGCTTAACAGTAGAAACCCCCCACAAGTGACCCCATTTTGGAAACTAGACCCCGAAAGGAACTTATCTAGATGTGTGGTGAGCACTTTGAACCCCCAAGCGCTTCATAGAAGTTTATAATGCAGAGCCGTGAAAATAATAAATACGTTTTCTTTCCTCAAAAATAATTATTTAGCCCAGAATTTTTTATTTTCCCAAGGGTTACAGGAGAAATTGGACCACAAAAGTTGTTGTCCAGTTTCTCCTGAATACGCTGATACCCCATGAGTGGGGGTAAACCACTGTTTGGGCACACGTCGGGGCTCAGAAGGGAAGTAGTGACTTTTGAAATGCAGACTTTGATGGAATGGTCTACGGGTGTCACGTTGCGTTTGCAGAGCCCCTGGTGTGCCTAAACAGTAGAAACCCCCACAAGTGACCCTATTTTAGAAACTAGACCCCCCAAGGAACTTATCTAGATATGTGGTGAGCACTTTGAACCCCCAAGTGCTTCACAGACGTTTACAACGCAGAGCCGTGAAAATAAAAAATCATTTTTCTTTCCTCAAAAATTATGTTTTAGCAAGCATTTTTTTAGATTCACAAGGGTAACAGGAGAAATTGGACCCCAGTAATTGTTGCGCAGTTTGTCCTGAGTATGCTGGTACCCCATATGTGGGGGTAAACCACTGTTTGGGCACACGTCGGGGCTCAGAAGTGAGGGAGCACCATTTGACTTTTTGAATACGAGATTGGCTGGACTCAATGGTGGCGCCATGTTGCGTTTGGAGACCCCTGATGTGCCTAAACAGTGGTAACCCCTCAATTCTACCTCCAACACTAACCCCAACACACCCCTAACTCTAATCCCAACTGTAGCCATAACCCTAATCACAACCCTAACCGCAACACACCCCTAACCACAACCCTAACCCCAACACACCCCTAACCCTAACCACAACCCTAATTCCAACCCTAACCCTAAGGCTATGTGCCCACGTTGCGGATTCGTGTGAGATATTTCCGCACCATTTTTGAAAAATCCGCGGGTAAAAGGCACTGCGTTTTACCTGCGGATTTTCCGCGGATTTCCAGTGTTTTTTGTGCGGATTTCACCTGCGGATTCCTATTGAGGAACAGGTGTAAAACGCTGCGGAATCCGCACAAAGAATTGACATGCTGCGGAAAATACAACGCAGCGTTTCCGCGCGGTATTTTCCGCACCATGGGCACAGCGGATTTGATTTTTCATATGTTTACATGGTACTGTAAACCTGATGGAACACTGCTGCGAATCCGCAGCCAAATCCGCACCGTGTGCACATAGCCTAATTCTAAAGGTATGTGCACACGCTGCGGAAAACGCTGCGGATCCGCAGCAGTTTCCCATGAGTTTACAGTTCAATGTAAACCTACGGGAAACAAAAATCGCTGTACACATGCTGCGGAAAAACTGCACGGAAACGCAGCGGTTTACATTCCGCAGCATGTCACTTCTTTTGTGCGGATTCCGCAGCGGTTTTACAACTGCTCCAATAGAAAATCGCAGTTGTAAAACCGCAGTGAAATGCGCAGAAAAAAACGCGGTAAATCCGCCATAAATCCGCAGCGGTTTAGCACTGCGGATTTATCAAATCCGCAGCGGAAAAATCCGCAGAGGACCAGAATACGTGTGCACATACCGAAACCCTAACCCTAGCCCTAACCCTAACCCTAGCCCTACCCCTAACCCTAGCCCTAACCCTAACCCTACCCCTACCCCTAACCCTACCCCTAACCCTAACCCTAGCCCTAACCCTAGCCCTAACCCTAGCCCTAACCCTACCCCTAACCCTACCCCTACCCCTAGCCCTAACCCTACCCCTAACCCTACCCCTAACCCTAACCCTATTCTAACATTAGTGGAAAAAAAAAATTTCTTTATTTTTTTATTGTCCCTACCTATGGGGGTGACAAAGGGGGGGGGTCATTTATTATTTTTTTTATTTTGATCACTGAGATAGATTATATCTCAGTGATCAAAATGCACTTTGGAACGAATCTGCCGGCCGGCAGATTCGGCGGGCGCACTGCACATGCGCCCGCCATTTTGGAAGATGGCGGCGCCCAGGGAGAAGACGGACGGGACCCCGGCTGGATCGGTAAGTATGATGGGGTGGGGGGGGGACCACGGGGGGGGGGGATCGGAGCACGGGGGGGAGGGATCTGAGCACGGGGGGGGGAATCGGAGCGCGGGAGGGGTGGAACGGAGCACGGGGGGGCTGGAACGGAGCACGGGGGGGCTGGAATGGAGCACGGGGGGGTGGAACGGAGCACCGGGGGGTGTGGATCGGAGTGCAGGGGGGGTGATTGGAGCACGGGGGGGTGATTGGAGCACGGGGGGAGCGGACAAGAGCACGGGGGGGAGCGGAGCACTGGACGGAGGGGAGCCGGAGCAGTGTACCGGCCAGATCGGGGGGCTGCGGGGGCGATCGGTGGGGTGGGGTGGGGGCACATTAGTATTTCCAGCCATGGCCGATGATATTTCAGCATCGGCCATGGCTGGAATGTAATATTTCACCCGTTATAATAGGTGAAATATTACAAATCGCTCTGATTGGCAGTTTCACTTTCAACAGCCAATCAGAGCGATCGTAGCCACGAGGGGGTGAAGCCACCCCCCCTGGGCTAAACTACCACTCCCCCTGTCCCTGCAGATCGGGTGAAATGGGAGTTAACCCTTTCACCCGATCTGCAGGGACGCGATCTTTCCATGACGCCGCATAGGCGTCATGGGTCGGAATGGCACCGACTTTCATGACGCCTACGTGGCGTCATGGGTCGGGAAGGGGTTAAATAACAAACCCAGGTAAGGCGATTAGTGAAGACAGCTGCTACAGCTACCTTACGGAGCAGCAGTTCCACTTGAAACCACCAGAGGGAGCCCAAGGGCAGAACTTGCAAAAATACCATTAGCAACCACAGGAGGGAGCTCCAGAACGGAACTCACAACAGTATCCACACTATTTTAGGCCTCTTTCACACGTCAGTGTCTCCGGTACGTGTAGTGACAGTTTTCTCATGTACCGGAGACACTGACACACGTAGACCCATTCAAATGAATGGGTCTATGCACATGTCTCCGTGTTTTCACGGACCGTGTGTCCCTGTTGAAAACACGGAGACATGTCCATTTTTCGCCGGCAGCACGTACCGCAATACATGCCGCACACGTGCACACGGAGAACAGTGTGCACTCTCCTCCGTGTGCACGTACCGCCCGCAGGAGAGACAGCGCTACAGTTAAGCGCTGTCCCCCCTACGTGCGGTGCTGAATCCAGAATTCATCCCTTCTTCCCAGCAGCATTTGCTGGAAAGAAGGGATGAATCATCTTTTTTTTTTCTTTCCCCTTAAAAATAAAGTTTATGCATCCCCTCCCGCCTCCCATCCCCTGTGCGCCCCCCCGGCTGGCCAGGAAATA
This sequence comes from Ranitomeya imitator, assembly GCF_032444005.1. Taxonomy (NCBI): domain Eukaryota; kingdom Metazoa; phylum Chordata; class Amphibia; order Anura; family Dendrobatidae; genus Ranitomeya; species Ranitomeya imitator. The sequence goes on from NC_091283.1 coordinate 623,394,202, forward strand.
CTCACCCAGCTCCAAGCTCCAGCGATGTCTCCTCAGCGGCTGCAGCCTGTGCTGTGTGAGTGGTCATGTGGTCCCGCTCATTACAGTGGGGGAATATGCGCATATTCCTCACTGTAATTAGCGGGACCACGTGACCGCTCACACATGAGAAGCTGCCAGCGCTGAGAGAGGAGACATCGCGGGAGCTAGGTGAGTATTTCTATGCAAGGGGCCGGGCGGCGCACGGGGGATGGGATCTTTCATCTCTTCTCTCCTGCGGGGGAGAAGAGATGAATGCGGCTTCAGCACCACACAGGGGGACAGCACTTAGTGTAGCGCTGTCTCTCCTGCACGGTCCGTGTTGTCCTCAGGCGGCACACGGGCGGCACATGGATGCCGCACGTGTGCCACACTGATGTGCTACGTGAGCACACTGACACAGATAATTCCGGTACCGATTTCTCCGGTACCGGAATTATCTGGACGTCTGAAAGAGGCCTAAGACAGCCTTGGACACCATTTTGTATGCTTGAAAAAGACCGATTTGAGGTTGAAACGTCGCTTTACCATAGCTGAATAAAGATTTTTTCTACTGGATTATTACACCCTGCTGAAGCGCTGTTCTTTTGACTTGAAGCATGGATTATAAGAAGCTTTATTTAAAGCACGACATACCAAAAAGTGAAAAAACGTGGTAAGTAACCTAATTTACATAATGCCGCTCAGCACCTTTATCCACTCAACCTTGAAGGTTTTAATGGTGAGCTATGCCTATCCTCTTCAAGAAAGCTTACAGCCTGTAAAGACCACACGGCCACCTCAACACCATTGGAGCTACTTCAACCCCCGACCTACTGTCTCCTTCCCTATAATCCTGTAGAATGTAAGCCCACAAGGGCAGGGTCCTCTTCCCTCTGTACCAGTCTGTCATTGTTAGTTTGTTTACTGTGAGTGATATTTGTATTTTGATGTAACGCCTTCTCATGTACAGCACCATGGAATTAATGGTGCTATATAAATAAATAATAATAATAATAGTTTCCTTTTCAATCACCATGCAGATGAGATTTGGTTTGTCACATGGAAAGCTAGGTTATTAGTGTTTAGGAACCATCCATATTTAAGGTACACCTTGACGTGGTTGGATGACTTTTGAGCTCTTTGATAAAAAAAAATTAAGTAACTTACCTTTTTAACATTTACAGCAGTATTGGAGTTCATGTATTCATTAATCGCAGTGTGCTGAGAAACCATGTATGTATATGTATATTGGTCACATAGCATGTTTGTGTACCTGTACATTAATTTATTACTTATTTTTTCTTTATATACTGTAAGTGCAGAAAAGGTGCAGAAATTCTGCAACATTAAAAAGTCAAAAAGCTTTGTGGGAACGCAGCCTAAATAGCAATAATCGATTGAGGGATTTCCTTGAAGTAGACAGGTGAGCTAATCAATTTGGGACCATGGTTCAGCAACCACGTTGGTAGTCACTGGCTGAAGGACAGGCCCCCTGTGAATATCCTCCAATTTGCAACATTCCTGGCAACTCTTTTGAATATTGCTCCAGTCATGACATCATGTGTGAGTCACGGCACACGGTGACATTGTGGCGAGCCTACAAATCAAAAGAGAAGCTGTAGATTCTGGCAGGTAGGAGGCAGCTTGCAGGCCACTTGCCTGACTGCCACAGACTTTTGATCTGGCCACGGAACCAAACTGATTTGCTTATCACTATGTGGCACCTAATGCTGGACAGTTAGAGTGTGTCCATATATTGCTGCTAGCTGCTCCCCTCAAACTCTGCCCACTTATTGCATGCTAATAGACATTCGAATGTAATATAAAATTCTCTTGACTGCATCCAGCAGCATTGTGAGGATGAATCCTAAAGAAAACTGAAAAACAATTTTGGTGATCTTGCTATACAGACAAATTCAGCTAATGCTGCATGAAATTAAAAGCTGCCAAATACTCTCTGTTCTGCAACTGATCTAAGACTAAGATCCTCCAAAATCTGAACCTCACACCTCTGTCTCCAAGACTTCTCTCAAGCTGCGCCAGTTTTCTCGAATGCACTACCCTGGACGGCCCAACTAATACCTAACCGCTACATTTTTAAACAAGCTTTAAAAAACACATCTCTTCAGACCGGCATATCACCTCATGACAGTAATGCAACTGTTCCCTGTTCCACCTGTAGATGTTCCTCAGAATCTGATCCCGCCTGTTCATCTGTGTCCAAATTTTCTATGCACCCAATAGCACTTGGTGTGGTAGATTGGCTCACTTGGCTCTCACAGAGGTAGGCACAGGAATGCTCTTTGGGTAAATCTTCTGCTGGTTTATTTGTCCTCCACGTCCTTCATTGAGGTTGGTTCACTATTAGGGCTTTTGTCTTTACCACTTCCAGCATGACTATCTGTATGTCATCCATTGATCTGTATTTTACTATAATCTGATTTGACCTAGCCACTTTGTTTATGAACATAGGAATGCTTTGGCTTTTTTCTACATGATTCTTTTCACCTGGATGCCTTAATGCACTATGCACTTGCCACTATATTTTGGAAAATGAGGCCCTGATGAACTTTCATTGCTAGCATTTTAGTAGCTGTTACCATTTGTATTTATTATTTTCTTCTGTACGGCCATCAACTTAGCTGCTCACAATGGGAATTGTTTGTGCATATTCATATGCATGTGGTACAATTATGCCTTTTTGACTTTACCACCTATTTTTGGACGTAGCACTAATGGTGTCACCAAACCCTTTCTTTTCTCTTTTTTTATTCTATGTATTTATTTATTCATTTTTTATGATAAAACTGGTTTTGATGTAATTTGCAATAAAAATTCTATTTTAATTATTGCTCTGCGATCCATTTTTTTCTGTTTTTGGTTCGATTTTGATATATCTATGGATGAGCTTATAATATATGGCCCTTTTTTCTGGAAATGGTTTATTAGAACACAGTATAAACCAATTCAGGGTTCAACAAAATAAACATGGCCTTTCTGGCATAACGGGAAAACAAAAGATAACGTATAGCACTGTCCATATGCCTGCAGGGTTCTGCCCTCTCAGGATACAACAACCGAGTTCACCTAAACACTTCTGTGGCGCTCTCCAGCCTCCAGACCCACAGACACAGAAAAAAATTCAGTGGCAGGATATTTAACTTGACCCACCACACCCTTGGGGTGGAGATATGGTGAGTAACTGTCCTGCCCATCTCTTACAGATACTCACAAAAAAACAACCCTGTCATAGCCAATTAACCCATCTCAGCACATAACATGCTGGAGAGAAACTTCTGGGTTTTCACATCACGGAAGATAGTAATCTTCAAGATACATATTTCCCCTCACATTGCCAGTGAACCTGTCATGCTGTAGTTAGGCAGGTACCGGTTGATGACCGGTTCATGCAGCTTTATATCATAACCCTCATTAATTATAATCATGGATGGACCTTATGACAAGCACCTTTTACCTATGTGTCCCCCCCATTTCCTTATAGATTGTAAGCTTGCGAGCAGGACCTTCTCTCGTCCTGTAACTGTTGAAATGTGTTATTTTGTGCTGTCTTTATTGTCTGTACATGTACTCCCTGCTTAATTGTAAAGTGCCAGGGAATATGTTGGTTCTATATAAATAAAAAATATTATTATTATTATTATTAAATTACTTAACATATGACATAATGCATGAGGCAGGAAGAGAAAGCATATTAGCGATTACTAGTAATGTCACATACATCAATAATATACAAACATAACATTCTACTGAATTTGACTTGGCTAGACTTACCTCAGTATTAAGAGCAGTCCATAAGCACCTATGTCTGATGTCACATATGTAAGTGCAGTCATGGCTATAGGGGGCAATGCAGAGCGAGTACTGTTTTGCACAGCTTCCCACGGAGTATTGTAGTCAGTAAACAAACCACAGGAGTGAGATGGGCGAGCACTGCCAGAAGAAACGCATGAAAAAAATTATTCAAAATGTAAAAGGTTTCGCTGCTTGGACTAATGACTCTGCTGTTGGACAAGCCTAGAACGGTGTCCAATGTGGCTGCCAGTGGCTATTCTTTCCCATTCAGCTAACTAGAGGTAACGTTCAACTGTATATGAGTTCTGTCGTGATGCACATTTGTTGGAGCCCAATATATGAGCAGCATGTATCAGAAACTGGCTGTATGATTTCAGCCATGTATGTTTGAACACTACGGTGTTTTAGAGAAAGACATACTTCACCCCTCAGCCTGTTTTCAGCTTTCTGACCAGGCATAATTTTACAATTCTGACCACATTTGCATTTATTTGTAAAAAAATATCGGAATTTTGGAGAAAATGTTGAACATTTTGCAATTTTCAAACTTTCAATTATTTTATCCTTAAACCAGTTAGTCATGCTGTACAAAATAATGTATAAATAACAAATCCCATATGTCTACTTTACATCAGCATCATTTTTGAAACTTTTTTTCTGTTACGAAGTTAGGAAGGGTAAAAAGTTTATCATGAACATTTAAATTTTTCCCACAAAAAATTTCATTTAGCCACAAATTTTGCTTTTTTACAAGGGTAGCGGGAGAAAATGAACCATACAATATGTTGTGCAATTTCTTGTGTGCACGCATTCGGAAGGGAAAGAGTGCCAATTGGCTTTTGGGGCACAAAATTGGCTGGAATAGATAGCAGACGCCATGTTGTATTTGCAGAGACCCTGATGTGCCTAAGCAGTGGAAACCCCCCACAAATAGCCAGATTGTGGAAACTAAACCCTCAAGGAATGTATCTAGAGCTGTGGTAAGCACCTTGAACTCACTCCTGAATGTGGCAATACCCCATATGTATTGACTGAACAATACTGCTTAGCCACACATCGATTCGGGAGAGAAGGAGCGCTGTTTGACTTTTGGAGAACAAATTATTGTAGAATAGTTTGTGGAGTCCATACACAGAGCCCCTAAGTGTCAGAAGAGCAGAATTCCCACTTAAGTGACCCCATTTTACAAATTACACATGTCTGGGAATTTATCTACAGGTGTAGTGAAGATTGTGACTCCAAGGGAATTTCCAAAAACAAGTAGCAGTGAATGTTGCTGAGTGAAAATTGCAAATCTGCCGCCTTATTGCCCATGTGTTGTAGTGTCCATACATTGTAGTGTCCAGTATATTGTAGTGCCCAGGTTGTGCTTCTGGAGATATGGATCGCATAAGAGTGGGTTATCATCACTACAGAGATGCCAAACATGTGGACGCTAAATGTGGTTTAAGCACAATCTGGGGCTCAGAAGAGGGGGGGGGGGGGGCATTGGGATTTTTGAGCACAGAATTTGCTGGATTTTGATTGGGGGACAAGGAGTCACAGCGCTTTTCCAGAGCCTTTGTGCTACCAGTAACGTGAAAGCCCTCTATATTTACATTGAAGATGATGGACCTGAGTGGGGACTTGCTTTTTTGTTGATTGAGTTGAAGCTTTTATCAGGGTTTATTTTACATATAATTTTGGGTCAAATTTATCCTGCGTTCTACGCTGAGCACTTACATTGTTGTTTCCATCTAAATCTCCAGATGACGCGATTCAGATTAAATTCCCAACAGATCCATTTACTGTAATGAGGCAGCAGAAATAATCTGCCAGACGGTGTCCACAGTGTCTTCATCTGTCTCATTATAGGGAATGTTCCATGGCGGTTCAGTCGTAATCACGTACTTCAGAGATTTAGATGGAAACCCTGGTGTAAGCGCTCAGAGTAGAGCGCAGGATAAATCTGAGCCGAGCTGCGGTCTTTATGAGGCAGAATGACCAAATATACAGCAGGTCAAATATTGGTTTTATTTATTTTTTTACGCCATTTCTCGTTTGGTATAAGTCATATGCTTGCTTTATCCTTCAGGTCGATGCGATTACAGTGATACCAGATTTATACTTTTTTTATGCTTGGTTGCTGTTGTGGCGCCCCAGGCTCCTGGTCATCACAGTAATGTCGCTTTCCTCAGGGGGAGAGTGATGCTACATTTGGAGGAAAGAAAGGATAACTGCAACCAGGTACCACAAACATGCAACACATTCACACTCCAGGCCACCAGGGGGAGCTTTATCCTATTTACTAGGTGACTCTCCATATATATATATATATATATATATATATATATAACTGGTAGTCTGTAGGGAAAGTTAGAGAGTCCCAAACAGCAGTCTGAGGAGGATAAAGGGTTCACTGAGCTGTGCATGCCCTAAGAGCTGCAGCTCCCAAGAAAGAGACATATAGAAAGCAGAATTGATTGCAGAGAGCATGCAGGAGAGAAAGCACGGGAGAGGATACCAGAAGGGGACCAGCCCCGAGCATGCTGCCTCCTTCTGAGGCGCAGAAATCTGGTAGCCGGACACTAAGGTTGTGAGGACCTCCAAGCCTTACATCAGAGACGGGCAGGAGAGCTGAACTTCAAGTTCCCTGTCCGACCCAACACCCAGGAGGCACGGTGACACCCCACAGAGCTGGATCATCTAAGAGATCCTATAAACAGGCTCAAGTCAACAGTCATATGGGTTTTGTCCTATCCTAACCGGGGGACAGAGAGAGAGATAACATCTGTGAGGACCTTATGTGAAGCTTCTAGCAGTAAGGGACTACACCACTACAGCGCAAAGGAAGGCTTCTATTTTCCACCTGGATAAGGGGACTCTGGACTTGCCTCCAAACCGGCCAGACCCTACCTGCCCTGTGATCCAGTGTCCTGGACTGTGGCTGCTGAAGTCTTCAGTAAATGAGGTAAAGACACTGCAAACCTGTGTCCTCCTTCCTTACTGCACACCTCACCATTCTACCATCTACACACTGGGAAGCTCTAGGGATATACTTTCCCTGTGGGAAGGTATACCATCTAGCTGCCATAACATCACCCCAGAGGACCCCTTAAAGCAGCGTCGGTCACCCTGACTGAATACCACAGGTGGCGTCATGAACAATAGCCTTTATCCCTTACATGGGCGCCCAGGGCCACGGACCGGGTTGCCACCATGACATCCCCCTGTGAACCACCGGAGCCGGTACTGAGTACCCCCACAGCCCTGGCGGGCGACTCACTGTCACAGTAAAAGATACTTTTAAAAAAACAAACAAAGTTTTTACATCTCTTTATTTTGAGAGTTATAATTATTCTATATTTCTGACGACCGAGTCATGTGTTTGCAGCGTCCCAGAGTCCTGGTTCGTTGCAGTAATGTTATTCTTCCACCAGGGGGGAGTGATGTTACGTCTGAAGGCAATGAAGGAGATCTTCTGTCCAGGTATCACAACCATTACATACATTTCACACTCCAGTCCACCAGGGGGAGCAAAGGTTCTATCTACTAGGCCACTCCTCACACAGGGTAAAACTGGTGGGTTGGTTAGAAAGTGGGTCAGAATCAGTCGGAGGAGGAGAGGAGAGCAGACGGAAGGTCTGCAGAGGGAGAAGGATACGGAGCTGCGCCTGCATCCCATGCGGCAGCATCCTAGGAAAGGACACGAAAGGAAGTGTGTTGTAATGAGTGAGCAACGAAGTCAAAGCAACAGGAGTGAAACATCACAGGGAGACCAGCTAGAAGCAGGCTGCCTCTTTCTGAAGCGCAGGACTGGTAGCCAGAACACCGAGGGAGTAAAGAGCTCTATGCCGTTACATCAGAGACTGGCAGGACAGTTAATTCCACATTAGCTGCCCGACCATTTACACAGGAGGCACGGTGGCAACTTGTGGGGGCCGGGGCATCTCTAGGGTCCCTATAAAAAGCCTCAGGCCATCGGTCATACGTGTTTTGTTCTATCCGACCATGGGGAACAGTGAGAGGAGTAACAACAGTGAGGACCTTATTGGAGCTTATGCAAGTAGGGACCTACTGTATTACTGTGCGCTAGGGGAAGGCTATTGATTTCCACCTGGATAAGGGGACTCTGGATTTGCCTTCAGACCGGCCGGACTCTGCCTGCCCCGTGATCTGGTGCTCTGGACTGTAGATGCTGAAGCCTGCAGTAAAGGTAAAGAGACTGCAACCTCGTGTCCTCGTTATTCACTGCGCCTCACACCATCCATCATCCACTCACTGGGAAGCCCTGGGGACATACTTCACCTGTCGGAAGGTATACCATCTAGCTGCCATAACATCACCCCAGCGGACCCCTAAGCAGCGTCGGTCACCCTGACGGAATACCACAGGTGGCGTCACGAACAATATCCCTTTAAAGACTTTCCCCCCACCATTTCATCAATGGACCTCCCGAGGGCCATGGACTGGGTCAGCCACCGTGACATCCCCACTGTGTACAGAAGAAGGGCCCGGTACCGAGTTCCCCATAGCCCTTGGGGGCACTCCAACTTTGCTTGTCTTTTGTGGGATGAGTTGACGTTTTTATTGTTATCATTTTTGGGCACATAATATTTTTTGATCGCTTTCTATTCTGATTTTTGGGAGGCAGAATTAACAAAAAAACAGCTATATAGGAATTGTTTTTTGGGGGGTGGTTATGCCATTCACCTTGTGGTAAAAATGATAAGACAGCTAGGTCAGTACAATTACAGCAATGCCACATATTTTTTTTTTATGTTTTGTCGCTTTTACACAATAAAAATAATGTTATAATAAATCATTTTTTCGCATCGCTATATTTTTAGAGCTATACCTTTTTTATCTTTCCGCTGATGGAGCTTTATGGTGGCTTGCCTTTTGCAGGACCAGATGACATTTTCAGCAATACCATTTTTATTTACATTCGACTTTTTGATCTCGTTTTATTCCACTTTTTGCCACTTCACTGAAGGGGTTACCTAGTGTGACAGATTTATAGGTTTGGTCATTCCCGGAGCGCAATATCAAATATGTGTATTTTATTTGTTTAATTTTTTTTACATGAATGTATGAATTTTACTAATATTTTTTTCTTTGTTTTTTATTAATATTTTTGCAATTTTTTAAAAAGTTTTTTTTTTTTACTTTTTATCCTTGTCACAGTATGGACATCTGTGATGTAGAAATACTTGGCACTTGTATAGTTGTGTTGAAGAACATATTTATTGAGTGAAGAATGAGTGAAGAATACCTGACCTTCATCAGTCATCTGGATAGAGGAGATCTGTGTGGCAGAACGCTCACACAGATTTCCTCTATCCAGATGACTGATGAAGGTCAGGTATTGACTGAAACGTCTCATTTATTTCTGGAAATTCTTCAGTCAATAAGTAAGTTTTTCAACACACCTACAGTATACGTGTGCCAAGTATTTCTACATCACAGCTGACGGATTTGGTTATCCTACTTGTGCACCACCAGAATTCCAGAAGTGCCGTGTTTTCCTAATTACAGTATGGGACATCAACTTTACCTGTTCTGATCGCTGAACTAATAAACTGCAATGCTTTTCCATTGCAGGGCATTAGATCTGTGCATCGTACACAGGAAGGAGGCATGGCAGGCACTGCTCCTAGCAGGAGCTTACTGGCATCCATAACTTGGTTTTCTAGCTAAATAACATGAAGAACATATATTATTGTCACATAAAATACGCGATTATGCTGCAAAAGGTTTTTTTTTCCATTATGCAAAATAGGGGCAGGTCAATGAGGGATCAGGGACTTGTCAGAAATCTGCATTATGAATACCCTAAGGAGAGCACCACATGAAGACCCCACAGGCCGCCCTGCAGTACGAGCATATCATTAAATAAAAAATAAAAATAAATATTAAAGAACAACCATAAAACAGATTTCATCAACCAAGGTATCATCTTAATCAGTATAATGGCGCAAACCTGACACTGTTTATAGGTTACTCTGCACAGTCCTGCTGACTGCTTCCCTCTAAGGCCGGCGTCACTCTCAGCGTATAAAAATACGGTCCGTAATTTACGGCCGTAATACGCAGAAAAGTCCCCAAAATAGTGGTCCGTATCTCCTCCGTAGGCAGGGTGTGTCAGCGTATTTTGCACATGGCATCCTCCGTATGTAATCCGTATGGCATCCGTACTGCGAGATTTTCTCGCAGGCTTGCAAAACCGACATACGGACATACAATGGATCCATGTTCTCAAAAAATCGTAACATAATATATACTGTCTACATATATATATATATATATATATATATATATATATATATGTCAGTGAGACACATATATAAATATATATATATATATATATATATATATATATATTAATATTTCATCCAGCGCCAGATAGCTTTAAAGCCGGTAATTCTATTGCTGGCTTTTGCTTTCTCCTTCCTAAACCCGACATGATATGAGAAATGGTTTACATACAGTAAACCATCTCATATCCCCATTTTTTTGCATATTCCACACTACTAATGTTAGTGGCGTGTATGTGCAAAATTTGGGCGCTCTAGCTATTAAATTAAAGGGTTAAATGGCGGAAAAAATTGGCGTGGGCTCCCGCGCACTTTTCTCTGCCAGAGTAGTAAAGCCAGTGACTGAGGGCAGATATTAATAGCCTGGAGAGGGTCCACGGTTATTGGCCCCCCCCTGGCTAAAAACATCTGCCCCCAGCCACCCCAGAAAAGGCACATCTTTTTCTTTTTCTTTTTTTATATAGCGCTAACATATTCCGCAGCGCTTTACAGTTTTTGCACACATTATCATCACTGTCCCCGATTGGGCGCACAATCTAGAATTCCTATCAGTACGTCTTTGGAATGTGGGAGGAAACCTGAGTCCCCGGAGGAAACCCACGCAAACACGGAGAGAACATACAAACTCTTTGCAGATGTTGTCCTGGGTGGGATTAGAACCCAGGACCCCAGCGCTGCAAGGCTGCAGTGCTAACCACTGCGCCACCGTGCTGCCCACATCTGGAAGATGCGCCTATTCTGGCACTTGGCTACTCTCTTCCCATTCCCGTGTAGCGGTAGGATATGAGGAAATGAAGGGTTTATGTCACCTTGCTATTGTAAGGTGACATTAAGCCAGATTAATAATGGAGAGGCGTCAATTATGACACCTATCCATTATTAATCCAATTATATGAAAGGGTTAAAAAAACACACACACACATTATTAAAAAGTATTTTAATGAAATAAACACACAGGTTGTTTTAATATTTTATTGCTCTCTCAATCCACCTGAAGACCCTCGACCTGTAACAAATTAAAAATAATAAACCAACAATATACATACCTTCCGTTGATCTGTAACGTCCCACGATGTAAATTCATCTGAAGGGGTTAAAATATTTTACAGGCAGGAGCTCTGCTATAATGCAGCTGTGCTTGTGCCTGTAAAACCCCGGGGAATGAAGGTAATGTAGGTCAATGACCTGTAGTTACCTTCATTCGCGGTGATGCACCCTCTGCTGGTTGTCCTCAAATGACCTCGAGCGTGGGAACTTTCCCCATTTTTTTGAATATTCCACACTACTAATATTAGTAGTGTGTATGTGCAAAATTTGGGCGCTCTAGCTATTAAATTAAAGGGTTAAATGGCGGAAAAAATTGGCGTGGGCTCCCGCGCAATTTTCTCTGCCAGAATGGTAAAGCCAGTGACTGAGGGCAGATATTAACAGCCTGGAGAGGGTCCATGGTTATTGGACCCCCCCTGGCTAAAAACATCTGCCCCCAGCCACCCCAGAAAAGGCACATCTGGAAGATGCGCCTATTCTGGCACTTGACCACTCTCTTCCCATTCCCGTGTAGTGGTGGGATATGGGGTAATGAAGGGTTAATGTCACCTTGCTATTGTAAGGTGACATTAAGCCAGATTAATAATGGAGAGGCGTCAACTTATGACACCTATCCATTATTAATCCAATAGCATGAAATGGTTAAAAAAACACACACACAATATTGCAAAGTATTTTAATGAAATAAACACACAGGTTGTTGTAATATTTTATTCCACTCTCAATCCACCTGAAGACCCTCGACCTGTAACAAATTAAAAATAATAAACCAACAATATCTCATACCTTCCGTCGATATGTCCCACGATGTAAATCCATTTGAAGGGGTTAACTAATTTTACCGGCAGGAGCTCTGCTATAATGCAGCTGTGCTCGTGCCTGTAAAACCCCGGGGAATGAATGCAATGTAGGTCAATGACCTGTAGTTACCTTCATTCGTGGTGATGCGCCCTCTGCTGGTTGTCCTCATATGACCTCGAGGCTGGGAAAATATTCAGAAAAGTTCCCACGCTCTAGGTCATATGAGGACATCCAGCAGAGGGCGCATCACCGCGAATGAAGGTAACTACAGGTCATTGACCTACTTTCCATTAATTCGCTGGGGTTTTACAGGCACGAGCACAGCTGCATTATAGCAGAGCTCCTGCCTGTAAAATTAGTTAACCCCTTCAGATGGATTTACATTGTGGGGCATATCGACGGAAGGTATGAGATATTGTTGGTTTATTATTATTAATTTGTTACAGGTCGAGGGTCTTCAGGTGGATTGAGAGTGGAATAAAATATTACAACAACCTGTGTGTTTATTTGATGAAATATTAATATATATATATATGTGTGTTTCAATGACATATATATATATATATATATATATACCTATTCTATGTGTACACATTTATTCTACCTATTCTATTGTAAGCTGTCAGTGTGATTTTACTGTACACCGCACTGAATTGCCGGCTTTTCTCTCTAACACCGCTGCGTATTTCTCGCAAGTCACACTGCTGGTCCGTGTGTAATCCGTATTTTTCTCGCCCCCATAGACTTTCATTGGCGTATTTTTTGCGCAATACGGTGACAAACGCAGCATGCTGTGATTTTCTACAGCTGTAGAAGACCGTATAATATGGATCAGTAAAATACGGCTGATAGGAGCTGGGGCATAGAGAAGCATTGTACCGTATGCAATCCGTATTTTCAGCACCTCTCTTACGTCCGTAAAACACGGTAGTGTGACGCCGGCCTCAGATAAATTCCTGTGTATTATAGAGCAGAAGGAAGAGGCTAGATCATAAACAACACAAGTAGACTGAATCATAGCCTTCTTCTCAGTGTGGTATGGCTACTGCTCACTCTGTCTGAATGTAGTAAGAGAATTGCATTGACCCTTTTTTTTAGAAAACTAACTTTTTAGTGGCAGCTGTTACATTTAAGCTTCTGGATTAAAATGATAAAACGAATACGCAAAACTTAATGTTCTCCATTGGTTAATTTACTTAACCCCTTAACGACCGCTGAGATGCCTTGTTATGTCAGCAGTTAAGGGTACTTAAACCACAGTGCCGCTTTTTAATGGTGGTGTGGAAAAAGTGTATAGCGCCCCCCCCCCCCCCGAGTCAGAATTTCAGGGGTAGCTGAGACCCCAGAGAACATGACTTGGGTCAGTTTTTATGTGTAACAGCGTTATTAACTGTATAACGGCGATCACAAAAAAAAAGTCAGATTTTCCATTTAATTTCTTTCTCCTGATCACACATCAGAAGAGAGAGAAATAGGGTCTCCCGATCTCTACCGGTACCTCCATTGTCCCAGGATCCTTCAACATCCCCCCGTGATGAGAAAATGGCGGGCGCATGCGTAGTGCACCTGCCAAGATCGGCTGGCCGGCACCCAGCAACAATAGGAACATTTTCCTATTGGTTAATTTTGATCACTGTGATAGACACTATCACAGTGATCAAAATAAAAAAAAAAGGAAATAAAACCCCCTTTTATCACCCCCTTAGATACGGAGCAATAATGAAATAAAATAATACATTTATTTCCATTTTTCCATTAGGGTTAGAGTTGGGCTAAGGTAAGTTGGGCTAAAGTTATGGTTAGGGTTAAGAGTAGGGTTAGGGTTACGGCTAGGGTTAGGCTTAGGTTTGTGGTTAGGGTTATGGTTAGGGTTAGGATTAGGGTTAGGGGTGTGTTGTGGATAGGGTTGTGGTTAGGGTTGGGATTAGGGTTAGGGGTGTGCTGGGGTTAGGGTTGGAGTTAGAATTGGGGGGTTTACACTGTTTAGGCACATTAGGGGGTCGCCAAATGTGACATGGCACCACCATTGATTCCAGCCAATTTTGGGTTCAAAAACTCAAATGGTGCTCTCACCCTTCTGAGCCATGCTGTGCACCCAAACAGTGACTTTCCCCCACATATGGGGTATTGGCGTACTCAGGAGAAATTGCACAACAAATTTTGTGGTCCATTTTCTCCTGATACCCTTGTGAAAATAAAAAAAATAGGTCCAAAATAAATTTTTTGTGAAAAAAGTAAAATGTTCATTTTTTCCTTCCACATTGCTTTAGTTCTCGTGAAGCACCTGAAGGGTTAATAAACTTGATTGTGGTTTTGCGCACCTTGAGGGGTGCAGTTTTTAGAATGGTGTCACTTTTGGGTATTTTCTGTTATATTGACCCCCCAAACTCACTTCAAATGTGAGATGGTCCCTAAAAAAAATGGTTTTGTAAATTTTGTTGGAAAAATGAGAAATCGCTGGTCAACTTTTAACCCTTATAACTTCCTAACGAACAAAAAAATTTGTTTCCAAAATTGTGCTGATGTAAAGTAGACATGTGGGAAATGTTATTTATTAAGTATTTTGTGTGGCACAACTCTCTGATTTAAGGGCATAAAAATTAAAAGTTTGAAAATTGAAATTGAAAATCCTCACCATCTATACCTATTATCTAGGGTTTCTCTGCTCACTTACTGTGTCAAGAGGTAAGACAAGGGAAGGTAAACTGTCAATAGGCCCAGGAGCAGGACAAAGTAAAACTGGATTCTCAGGGTTGATTCTTGAAATAATTTTTTGGAGACATCACACAGATGGATCAGGGAAAACTAAGAAAATGAAATGAACAGATCAATATGTGAGATACATTAATATACTCAAAAATCCCAATTTCATACACTCATCAACATTTTATGCTAACCCCAGATCTTCATCCCTTTTGCACATTCTCAAGCCTCATTCAGACAAACTTGTTTCTATCTGATAGAATATGTGCCCATAATAGGCTACAGGAATGTTCCATGTTTTTTCATGGACCCTGTGTCGGTGCAAAAATCAGAGACATGTCCATTTTCTACCGGCATCATTGGTAAAACATACAAATCATGGCTCACGAATGGCATCAATGTATAGTCTGTGTCCTGGGTGGGTTGCCAATGATGGGAAAATCTTTGTAATGTATTTATTCATGTGTGAAAATAACTGATGGCAAAAACATGTCAAACACAGATGAAACTCGGATCCAAAACATTGATAACACTCGGATAATTTTTTGCGAAAGTGAGCAAACACAGACAACCGAGTGAGGAGTTATGGGGATTTTTAGCATGGACTTCATGGAATTCTTTGTAATGCACCAAGGTGAAATCTGCTGTATCACATTTGCTGTGGATTTCCACTTGTGAACCGTCTTTGTGTTGTGGATTTTCCGTGAGAAGCTCACCTTTCATATTGCATAAATCATAATGTAATATAATAATATGTATACATGTGGCCAGGTTTTGTTTTCAGACCTTTTTAATATAGAATGTGATGAAGATAAAGATGAGGTTGAGCAGTGGTAGTAATGGGGCATAGAACATTCCTCCCCACACTAACGTCTGACCATACACTGCATCCAGCACATTCTGAGATAGGTGAAATCTTTCCTTTCCAAGCCAACGGATCACCCAACACTGGTATCGGGAAAACAGGAATCTGGCAAATATGAAGGAAAGAAGTAAGAGATGGTTGGAAATAGAAGACAGCATTTGTCATTAAACATATTGTATCTGACCACGTCATCAACCCAGAAGACATATGTGCAGACAGCCATACTAGGTCCTAAGATTAAAGGGGACCTGTCAGCTGATTCATGCGGCCTGATCCAGTGACAGGGTCCTTAATTACAAACATATATGTTTTACTCTGAGAAGTGTTTCAGGAAAAAAAAAAACTAGAAAGAATGGATGGGAAAGATGACTAGACCTAGAGTGGTGTCCATGCCAGTATTTCCTCCTAGGCTCTGCTAAATGGTACCCTATAGGTACAGACCCATCAGTCTAGCTGAGCAGGTGGGAAGAAGACAGTTAGGGCATATTATCTCGTCCTTAGTGGCTTTTTCAACTGTTTTACTCTGAAGTTGTGCAGTGTTTCAGAGTCACACTAATGAATAAAAAATCGGTCCAATGTTGATCCAGAAGTAGAAGTAGGGCAAGTGTACAGTAATGCGAGAACAATGTGATTTTTATCAACTAACATCCATATGCAATCCGTGCACAATGCGTATTTAACTTAGTGTTTTACATCCTGTAATTATCTATGTAATTTAAAGCTAGTTTTAAAATAAAAAATACAGAGATAGATAATAAATAGAATAGATAATTACAATAGATAGAAAGATGTCCGTGAGATACATAATTAGTGTCGTGCGCGTGTAGCTTACTATACATGTATTTAGCTATTAAATAAATAAATGGAAAAAAAATGATGTGGGCTCCTCCCTATTTTTAAAAACCAGCAAAAGCTAAGCAGACAGCTGCAGGCTGATATTAATAGGCTGGGACTACGAAGAAGTGGATCATTGTGAGACCTCCATTTAGATTACAGGGAACCGGTGTGGATTTTTTTTTTAATAAATGGGTGAAAGAGAGAAATTGTCAGAGAGAGATTTTTACAAATATAGGATTTTTGTGTCTGTGTTTATTTCTTTTGACTATGGGGTTAGTAATGGGGTTGTCTGACAGACACCTCTCCATTACTAATCCCTGAGCTTGAAATCAGCAGACAATACACAGCCCCAAAATTATTACCCCAACTGCCAGCATACCAGGGAAATCGGGAAGAGCTGAGGCAAATGGATGCATCATTTCTGGGGCGGCTGAGGGCTGGTGTTATTAGTCTGAGAGGGAGCCAATTTCCATGGACCTTCCCAGCCTATTAATATCAGCCCAAAGATGTCTGCTTAGCTTTTGCTGGTTATTAAAAATAGGGGGCCCATGTCATTTTTGTAGGGTCTCCCTTTTTAATAACCAGTAAAGGCATGACATTAAATTTCCGCATGACATCTATCTATTGTATCTATCTATTCTATATCTCTATTCTATCTGTCCATTCTATATATCTATCTATTCTATTCTAACAATTTCGGCTGTGAATTTACTGTACTTGGCTGATGAACTGTCAGGTGTCCTTTGTGTTTTTTCCTTAAAAAATAGGACGACACATGCATTGGTCTGTGTACCTTGCAATTTTTATTATCGGACATTCTACGCAGCTAAGTGCAGTAGGTCTGTATTTACCTGCGAGGCAATTGTAGAACCAAAAGTTCTACTAGTAGTTTAAGAAAGTTAAACATGGACAACTTGTAGAATTCTTGCCCCACTGAGGTCTCCCAGCACTGTGTGGACAAAGCAGATGTAGTAAATAACATGTTAAGGGATTATAGAAAATAGAAAAAGAGGTTTTGATTTTTTTTTTCCAAAATCCGTATCACATGTATTCAATGGCTGTGTTGTTGGAAGGCCCCATGAGGTTGATCTCAAATAGTAGACATTTGAGTGAATAAATAACCCACCCATTTTCCTGTAATATCTTGGAGGCTGATAATTTTTGATTCTTCACTGGCTGTGAAGAAATCGGCGTCTATTTGAAAGCATACAGCATATTTTAATATAGCTAACCACCAATTAAATTAATTATGTAAAAGGCACACTGTCCATTACATAGAACCACTTACCGGTATCTATATTTCAGTTCAACATTAGGTATACTCCAGCATATGGGTGACACAGTTATTTAACCTCTGCACCTTGTTTTACTATCTCTGTTGATACCACTGATATTTATATAATAATTGGGTGAATTGTTCACCTTGGATAGGATTAGAATCAACTGGACAACTACAGGTCATTGACCTAGTTCCCATTCATTCGCTGGGGTTTACAGCCACGAGCACAGCTGCATTAGCAGAGCTCCTGGCTGTAAAAAAAATTAACCCCTTCAGATGGATATACAATAAAATATTACAACAAACGGTGTGCTTATTTCATTAAAATACTTTTTAATAATGTGTGTGTGTTTTTTTAACTCTTTCATACTATTGGATTAATAATGGATAGGTGTCATAATTGACGCCTCTCCATTATTAACCTGGCTTAATGTCACCTTACAATAGCAAGGTGACATTAACCCTTTATTACCCCATATCCCACTGCTACACGGGAGTGGGAAGAGAGTGGCCAAGTGCCAGAATAGGCGCATCTTCCAGATGTGCCTTTTCTGGGGTGGCTGGGGGCAGATGTTTTTAGCCAGGGAGGGGGCCAATAACCGTGGACCCTCTCCAGGCTATTAATATCTGCCCTCAGTCACTGGCTTTACTACTCTGGCGGAGAAAATTGCGCGGGAGCCCACGCCAATTTTTTCCGCCATTTAACCCTTTAATTTAATAGCTAGAACAGCCAAAATTTGCACATACACACTACTAACATTAGTAGTGTGGAATATGCAAAAGAAGGGGGATATGACATGGTTTACTGTATGTAAACCATGTCTCATATCATGTCGGGTTTAGGAAGGAGATAGCAAAAGCCGGTAATTCAATTACGGTACCGGCTTTTAAGCTATCTAGCGCTGGATGAAATATTAATATATATACATATATGTGTCTCAATGACATATGTATATATATATATATATATATATATATATATATATACCTATTCTATGTGTACACATTTATTCTACCTATTCTATAGTAAGCTGTCAGTGTGATTTTACTGTACACCGCACTGAATTGCCGGCTTTTCTCTCTAACACCGCTGCGTATTTCTCGCAAGTCACACTGCTGGTCCGTGTGTAATCCGTATTTTTCGGGCCCCCATAGACTTGCATTGGCGATTTTTTTGCGCAATACGGTGTCAAACGCAGCATGCTGCGATTTTCTACGGCCGTAGAAAGCCGTATAATACGGATCAGTAAAATACGGCAGATAAGAGCTGGGGCATAGAGAATAATTGGGCCATGTGTAATGCGTGTTTTACGGACGTATTTAATGCGCTCATACGTCCGTAAAACTCGCTAGTGTGACGCCGGCCTAAGGAGTATGAGGAGTAGATGGTTTCCATACCATGAAACAGTTAAAAGAAGTGAAAAAAAAAACACTGAATATGTGCACAGCAATGTAATTTTTACATTGCTATACACTATGTTCATTTTTTACGGCACTTTTTATGTGTGTTCCAGGCGGAATCTGAAGAAGATGTTGCGTGCGTAAACCCTAAAAAGGCTATGTGCACATGTAGATGGAACCCCTGCGGATTTTTTCGCACCTGTTTTGAGAAATCCGCAGGTAAAAAGCACTGCATTTTACCTGCGGATTTACCGCGGATTTTATGCGGTTTTTGTGCGGATTCCACCTGCGGTTTTCACCTGCGGATTGCTATAATGGAGCAGGTGTAAACCGCTGCGGAATCCGCACAAAGAATGAACATGCTGCGGAATAAACAATGCAGCATTTCCGCGCGTTTTTTTCCACAGCATGTGCACTGCGGATTTTGTTTTCCATAGGTTTACATGGTACTGTAAACTCATGGAAAACTGCTGTCAATCCACAGCGTCAAAACCACTGTGGATCCGCAGCAAAATCCGCAACGTGTGCACATATCCAAACACCTCTGGAAGGGGCTTTTCTCTTGTGAGACATCTGCTGTTAGAACATATTCATGAGGTAGTCAGCACATATCCTTTAATGAATATGGATGATTCTAAAATATAATTTCCAATATTTATGCCCATTTGCAATGCTTCAAAATTTTCTAAAAAGAAACAGACATGGTAGAATGTTGCAGCTAAAATAAGTGGTATTTCACGTGGGTGCAACAACAAAAAAAACACATGGGTGACCAGTTAACTGCTGTGACATTGCCAGCTGCCATTCTGGGTGTAAGGCTGGGGTCACACTAGACCGTAATACGGCCGAGTGCAATGCGATAAAAAATCGCATTGCACTCGGACCAATGTTACCATATGGGGCCGCTCCCACAAGCCGACTTTTTGTCGGCCGTTTTCCTCGGTCCGAGACAATCGCAGCATTGCGATTGTCTCGGACCGAGGAAAACTCTCGGCTCACTCGCACCCATATAAGCCTATGGGTGGGAGTGAGACAGCGCACACCACTCGGATATCATCCGAGTGATGTGCGCTATAAGCGGACCCCAGCAATGGAGGAGATGGAGAAATTCATTTCTCCGCCTCCTCCGCAGCTGTGCTCCGATCCTCCCTGTGTGAGAGAATCGGAGCACAGACGCATGACACTCGGCTCCTGCTCTGCTGCAAGCAGGAGCCGAGTGTCATTAGCATATTGCATCCGATGCTCTCGCATCGGATGCAATACGCTAGTGTGACCCCGGCCTAAGCATTGCAGTCTACTCATGGCACAAGTGTGCTCTTATAAATAGTTTAGAAATGCTGATGCTCACCTGAAATTTTATATTGTAGCCACACATCTGACATGGTGCCTTGGAAACTCCTAAGCATAGGATCTTTTGACCTAGAGTAAGTAAGAAGATTGCCAAAGTTCCGAGTCTGAGGAATACATACCTGTGCAAGGAAGATTTATGTTTAAAGCATTTTTATTGAGTTTCAAATACAGCAAGAAACAAAAGGCAAAATATTAGAGGTCAAGTATACACAGGAAAAAGCATTGAGGAGGCCAAGATGGTCAGGAGGAAAGCCATATCCACAAGTAGACTATAGTTGTTTAGTAACCTTCATCACTAAAGAGATCCCCTTCCCACAGCAAAGCATAATCCTTCTATATACAGGAGTAGAACGGGAAAAAGAAAAGTACAAAGAAATCTTGGTAGGAAGCTTTCTTAAAAGTAATTCTTAGCAGCAAGAAACAAGAAAAACTTCTAGATCAAAATAATAGTTCACGTATCTGCATCGTAAAATTACTGGACTGTCAGATGGATAGGCATTTAGTAGGATCATTTAAAATCCTCATGTGAAGACACACAGTATTGTATCTTAATTAAACAGACAACTGTTTTTAGCAAACCAAGAATAAAAGAATGTTATCTGTATGTTGGTGTCAGCTGCTGCTATGCAGTGAGATGCAAGCTGCAATAGATGGCAATAGAGTGGCGGAAGGACTGCACACTGCCAGAGCAGACCTGCAGCGCAGCAGCAAGGCTACCACCAGGTGGCAGCAAGATACTGAAGCAAGCCGGGTTAATTTTTGTCAGTAGTGCAGTACAAAAGGAATAAACAAACACAGAGTCAGAGACAAGCCAAAACGTCAATACAGGTCAGGAGCGGAAATACCAAAGACAAGAGATGAAAGCAGGTCAGGGTCCAAGCCGAGTCGTGACAGGAAGAGGGGAGTAAACAGATGCGGGCACAGTCAGCAAAGGCAGAAGGACAAATCAGGGTTTAAGCAGGGTCAGCTACTCACGCCGTAGGCAGAAACTATAACTGACACCGCCTGCAGGATGCAGCAGCAATAAATAGCAAACCTGAACCCAGAATGAGGCAGAGCAAAGTTAACCTCTGAAATGACCAGACCAGAAAAGGGGTAGACAGGACTCAAAACCCGTTCTGGATCATGACAGTTGGCTTTTGAATTTAAGTGTTGATTTCTGGTTGGTCAAGAAAACTGTAAATACTGAATGAGGCACACTTGTTAAGTCTAAAAATAGGTTACATACCTCTGTATAAAAAGACAGAGAGAGAGAGAGAGATAGTCAGAGATTCTGCCAAGACATCGATACATCCAAAGGACCAGAGACAG
Organism: Ranitomeya imitator; assembly: GCF_032444005.1. Taxonomy (NCBI): domain Eukaryota; kingdom Metazoa; phylum Chordata; class Amphibia; order Anura; family Dendrobatidae; genus Ranitomeya; species Ranitomeya imitator. The sequence continues at coordinate 623,415,905 of NC_091283.1, forward strand.
GACAGCAGCCAATTCATCATGGCACCATCACGAGGGACATGGATCTATCATTCTACAGGAAAAAAAAACCTTTTCTGTCCCAGATGGAAGAATACAGATCTGCTCCACTGACCAATGCTGAACAATGGATACCTCTGAGAAGACAGGTTGTGACTCTCGGGTTAACTGGCCTTGTACCTCATTGGACTGTCATCTTCTTATGCTTGTTGCTATCTCCTCTCTGTGTGCGTGCCACAGGTGGGGTAGCGACCCTGGAAGATCTGAAGTCACAGCTCCTATTATTCCGGCAAGTCAGCTGAAGGTTGAGGGTCATTAATGTGAACCATCTTGGGTATTGTGCTGGGACTGTTCTATGTGTTGTCTGTCTGTTTTGTGGATCAATAAAGCATTGCAACACTGTTTTACCCTCATCCTGTGTTGTCTGAGTAGCCTTATGTCCACGTTAAAGGGAGAGTGGGCATTCGGCAGGATGATCCCTGGTCCATGTTGTTCTGGCTAGTGGACTCGAGGTGCCTGCTGACCCCCTGTCTCTCCACATTATGGTGGCAGCAGTGGGATACTACTCAGCCCGGCAGATCCATGGGCGCTGTAGGTGACTGGTATTCTCAGACACCGTCCAGGGTTCCACAACCAGGGAGGTATACAGAAAGACCCAGCAGACCATTGATGAGGCATGCACAGCAAGTTTCGGGCATCACTAGGTCCAACCCAACCAACTCAGCCTTGGGAAGATGTATAGCCTCAACAAGAAACAGAAACTACAGAAGCTGTGACAGCTTTGATAGATTGAACTAGATTTAATACAGGAACTAGGGAATGTGGAGGAAGCCACGTGTGGGAACAATGAATACCAGTTGTTTCTCATCAATTATGTGTGGAGTTTATTTTCACAAGGAGGACATGGAATATGCTCTCAGGAAAGTGGATGATAGAAAGTTTTGTGTCATAATGGTGAGACCTCTTGCATTCATGGCTGTGCTTAAAGGGAACCTATCACCCCCAAAATTGAAGGTGAGCTAAGCCCACCGGCATCAGGGCTTATCTACAGCATTCTGTAATGCTGTAGATAAACCCCCGATGTATCCTGAAAGATGAGAAAAAAGGTTAGATTATACTCACCCAGGGGCGGTCCCACTGCGGTCCGGGTCCAATGGGTGTCACGGTCCAGTCCAGGGCCTCCCATCTTCTTATGATGACGTTCTCTTCTTGCAGTCATGCCGCGGCTCCAGTGCACGCGTACCTTGTCTGCCTTGTTGAGGGCAGAGCAAAGTACTGCAGTGCGCGGGCGCCGGGAATGGTCAGAGAGGCCCAATGCCTGTGCACTGCAGTAATTTGCTCCACCCTCAACAGAGCAGACAAAGTACGCTTGCGCAGGAGCCGCGGTGTGAATGCAAGAAGAGGACGTCATCGTAAGAAGATGGGAGACCCCCAACCGGACCGCAACACCCATCGGATCCGGACCACAGCGGGACCGCCCCTGGGTGAGTATAATCTAACCTCTTTTTCTCCCTGATGCCAGTGGGCTTAGCTCACCTTCGATTTTGGGGGTGACAGGTTCCCTTTAACCCCCAAGGGTGGTTTGCCTGTTAATGACCAATTTTTACAATTCTGACCACTGTCCGAATGGTATGAGGTAATAACTCTGGAACGCTTCCATGGATCCCGGTGATTCTGACAATGTTTTCTCATGACATATTGTACTTCATGATAGTGGAAAAATTTCTTTGATATGACTTGCGTTTATTTGTGGAAAAAAATGGAAATTTGGAAAAAAATTTGAAAATTTAAATCACAGAGATATGTCATACAAAATACTTAATAAGTAACATTTCCCACATGTCTAGTTTACATCAGCACAATTTTGGAACCAAACATTTTTTTGTTAGGAAGTTACAAGGGTTAAAAGTTGACCAGCGATTTCTCATTTATACAACACCATTTTTTTAGGGACCACGTCACATTTGCGGGGTCTATATGATAGAAAATACCCCAAAACTGCACCCCTCAAGGTGCTCAAAACCACATTCAAGAAGTTTACTAACCCTTGAGGTGCTTCAGAGGAATTTTTGGAATGAATATTTAACTTTTTTTTAACAAAAAATTTACTTCAGCTCCAATTTGTTTTATTTTACCAAGGGTAACAGGAGAAATTGTGCCAAAAAAGTTGTTGTACAATTTCTCCTGAGTTCGCTGACACCCCATATGTGGGGGTAAATCACTGTTTGGGCGCATGGCAGAGCTCGGAAGGGAAGGAGCGCCATTTGACTATTCAATGCAAAATTGGCTGGAATTGAGATAGGACGCCATGTCGCATTTGGAGAGACTCTGATGTGCCTAAACAGTGGCAACCCCCCATAAGTGACACCACTGTGGAAAGTAGACCCCCTAAGGAACTTATCTAGATGTGTGGTGAGCACTTTGAACCCCCAAGTACTTCACAGAAGTTTATAATGTAGTGCCGTAAAAATAAAAAATCATATTTTTTTCACAAAAATTATCTTTTTGCCCCCAATTTCTTATTTTCTCAAGGGTAACAGGATAAATTGGTCCCCAAAAGTTGTTGTGCAATTTGTCCTGAGTACGCTGATACCCCATATGTAGGAGTAAACCACTGTTGGCTAGAATTGAGATCGGACATTGGGGCTCGGAAGGGAAGTAGTGGTGTATTGGAATGCAAACTTTGATGGAATGGTCTGCGGGCGTCATGTTGTGTTTGCAGAGCCACTGATGTGCCTAAACAGTAGAAAATCCCAACAAGTAACCCCATTTTGGAAACTAGACCCCCCAAGGAACTTTTCTAGATGTGTTGTGAGAACTTTGAACCCCCAAGTGTTTCACTAAAGTTTATAACGCAGAGCCATAAAAATAAAAAAAATATTTTTTTTTCAACAAAAATAATTTTTTTTAGCCCCCAGCTTTGTATTTTCCCAAGGGTAACAGGAGAAATTGGACCCCAAAAGTTGTTTTCCAATTTGTCCTGAGTACGCCGATACCCCATATGTGGGTGTAAACCACTGTTTGGGCGCACGGCAGAGCCCGGAAGAGAAGGAGCACCATTTTACTTTTTCAACGCAGAATTGGCTGGAATTGAGATCAGACGCCAAGTCGTGTTTGGAGAGCCCCTGATGTGCATAAACAGTGAAAACCCCCAATTCTAACTCCAACCCTAACCCGAACACACCCCTAACCTGAATCCCAACCCTAACCATAACCCTAACCACACCCCTAACCTGAACACGCCCCTAACCCTAATCCCAACCCTAACCACAACACACCCCTAACCCCAACAGACCCCTAACCCTAATCCCAACCCTAACCATAACCCTAACCACACCCCTAACCTTGACACACCCCTAACCCTAATCCCAACCCTAATCCCAACGATAAACATAATCCAAACCCTAACCCCATCTCTAGCCCCAACCCTAACCCTAACTTTAGCCCTAACCCTAACTCTAATAGGAAAATGGAAATAAATACATTTTTTTTTAAATTATTTTTCCCTAACTAAGGGGGTGATAAAGGGGGGTTTGATTTACTATTTATAGCGGGTTTTTATAGCGGATTTTTGTTTCGCAGCTGTCACACACTAAAAGACGCTTTTTATTGTAAAAAATAGTTTTTGCATCACCAAATTTTGAGAGCTATAATTTTTCCATATTTGGCCCACAGAGTCATGTGAGGTCTTGTTTTTTGCGGGACTAGTTGATGTTTTTATTGGTACCATTTTCGGGCACATAACAGTTTTTGATCGCTTTTTATTATGATTTTTGCGAGGCAGAATGAATAAACAAACCAGCAATTCATGAATTTCTTTTGGGTGGGGCGCTTATATAGTTTCGGGTGTGGTAAAATTGATAAAGCGGTTTTATTCTTCGGGTTAGTACGATTACAGCATTACCTCATTTATATTTTTTTATGTTTTGGCATTTTACACAATAAAAACTATTTTATATAAAAAATTATTATTTTTGCGTCTTTTTATTCTGAGGGCTATAACTTTTTTATTTTTTTTGCTGATGATGCTGTGTGGTGGCTCATTTTTTGTGGGACAAGATGACGTTTTCATCGGTACCATGTTTATTTATATCTGTCTTTTTGATCGCATGTTATTCCACTTTTTGTTCAGCGGTATGATGATAAAGCATTGTTTTTTGCCTCGTTTTTTATTTTTTTATGGTGTTCACTGAAGGGGTAAACTAGTGGGACAGTTTTATAGGTCAGATCGTTATGGACGCGGCGATACTAAATATGTGTACTTTTATTGTTTTTTTTATTTACATAAAGAAATGCATTTTTGGAAAAATATTTATTTATTTTTTTCTTTATTTAGGTATTAAATACAGTGGGGCAAAAAAGTATTTAGTCAGTCAGCAATAGTGCAAGTTCCACCACTTAAAAAGATGAGAGGCGTCTGTAATTTACATCATAGGTAGACCTCAACTATGGGAGACAAACTGAGAAAAAAAAATCCAGAAAATCACATTGTCTGTTTTTTTAACAATTTATTTGCATATTATGGTGGAAAATAAGTATTTGGTCAGAAACAAAATTTCATCTCAATACTTTGTAATATATCCTTTGTTGGCAATGACAGAGGTCAAACGTTTTCTGCAAGTCTTCACAAGGTTGCCACACACTGTTGTTGGTATGTTGGCCCATTCCTCCATGCAGATCTCCTCTAGAGCAGTGATGTTTTTGGCTTTTCGCTTGGCAACACGGACTTTCAACTCCCTCCAAAGGTTTTCTATAGGGTTGAGATCTGGAGACTGGCTAGGCCACTCCAGGACCTTGAAATGCTTCTTACGAAGCCACTCCTTCGTTGCCCTGATGGTGTGCTTTGGATCATTGTCATGTTGAAAGACCCAGCCACGTTTCATCTTCAATGCCCTTGCTGATAGAAGGAGGTTTGCACTCAAAATCTCACGATACATGGCCCCATTCATTCTTTCATGTACCCGGATCAGTCGTCCTGGCCCCTTTGCAGAGAAACAGCCCCAAAGCATGATGTTTCCACCACCATGCTTTACAGTAGGTATGGTGTTTGATGGATGCAACTCAGTATTCGTTTTCCTCCAAACACGACAAGTTGTGTTTCTACCAAACAGTTCCAGTTTGGTTTCATCAGACCATAGGACATTCTCCCAAAACTCCTCTGGATCATCCAAATGCTCTCTAGCAAACTTCAGACGGGCCTGGACATGTACTGGCTTAAGCAGTGGGACACGTCTGGCACTGCAGGATCTGAGTCCATGGTGGCGTAGTGTGTTACTTATGGTAGGCCTTGTTACATTGGTCCCAGCTCTCTGCAGTTCATTCACTAGGTCCCCCCGCGTGGTTCTGGGATTTTTGCTCACCGTTCTTGTGATCATTCTGACCCCACGGGGTGGGATTTTGCGTGGAGCCCCAGATCGAGGGAGATTATCAGTGGTCTTGTATGTCTTCCATTTTCTAATTATTGCTCCCACTGTTGATTTCTTCACTCCAAGCTGGTTGGCTATTGCAGATTCAGTCTTCCCAGCCTGGTGCAGGGCTACAATTTTGTTTCTGGTGTCCTTTGACAGCTCTTTGGTCTTCATCATAGTGGAGTTTGGAGTCAGACTGTTTGAGGGTGTGCACAGGTGTCTTTTTATACTGATAACAAGTTTAAACAGGTGCCATTACTACAGGTAATGAGTGGAGGAAAGAGGAGACTCTTAAAGAAGAAGTTACAGGTCTGTGAGAGCCAGAAATCTTGATTGTTTGTTTACATAGTAACATAGTAACATAGTAACATAGTTAGTAAGGCCGAAAAAAGACATTTGTCCATCCAGTTCAGCCTATATTCCATCATAATAAATACCCAGATCTACGTCCTTCTACAGAACCTAATAATTGTATGATACAATATTGTTCTGCTCCAGGAAGACATCCAGGCCTCTCTTGAACCCCTCGACTGAGTTCGCCATCACCACCTCCTCAGGCAAGCAATTCCAGATTCTCACTGCCCTAACAGTAAAGAATCCTCTTCTATGTTGGTGGAAAAACCTTCTCTCCTCCAGACGCAAAGAATGCCCCCTTGTGCCCGTCACCTTCCTTGGTATAAACAGATCCTCAGCGAGATATTTGTATTGTCCCCTTATATACTTATACATGGTTATTAGATCGCCCCTCAGTCGTCTTTTTTCTAGACTAAATAATCCTAATTTCGCTAATCTATCTGGGTATTGTAGTTCTCCCATCCCCTTTATTAATTTTGTTGCCCTCCTTTGTACTCTCTCTAGTTCCATTATATCCTTCCTGAGCACCGGTGCCCAAAACTGGACACAGTACTCCATGTGCGGTCTAACTAGGGATTTGTACAGAGGCAGTATAATGCTCTCATCATGTGTATCCAGACCTCTTTTAATGCACCCCATGATCCTGTTTGCCTTGGCAGCTGCTGCCTGGCACTGGCTGCTCCAGGTAAGTTTATCATTAACTAGGATCCCCAAGTCCTTCTCCCTGTCAGATTTACCCAGTGGTTTCCCGTTCAGTGTGTAATGGTGATATTGATTCCCTCTTCCCATGTGTATAACCTTACATTTATCATTGTTAAACCTCATCTGCCACCTTTCAGCCCAAGTTTCCAACTTATCCAGATCCATCTGTAGCAGAATACTATCTTCTCTTGTATTAACTGCTTTACATAGTTTTGTATCATCTGCAAATATCGATATTTTACTGTGTAAACCTTTTACCAGATCATTAATGAATATGTTGAAGAGAACAGGTCCCAATACTGACCCCTGCGGTACCCCACTGGTCACAGCGACCCAGTTAGAGACTATACCATTTATAACCACCCTCTGCTTTCTATCACTAAGCCAGTTACTAACCCATTTACACACATTTTCCCCCAGACCAAGCATTCTCATTTTGTGTACCAACCTCTTGTGCGGCACGGTATCAAACGCTTTGGAAAAATCGAGATATACCACGTCCAATGACTCACCGTGGTCCAGCCTATAGCTTACCTCTTCATAAAAACTGATTAGATTGGTTTGACAGGAGCGATTTCTCATAAACCCATGCTGATATGGAGTTAAACAGTTATTCTCATTGAGATAATCCAGAATAGCATCCCTCAGAAACCCTTCAAATATTTTACCAACAATAGAGGTTAGACTTACTGGCCTATAATTTCCAGGTTCACTTTTAGAGCCCTTTTTGAATATTGGCACCACATTTGCTATGCGCCAGTCCTGCGGAACAGACCCTGTCGCTATAGAGTCACTAAAAATAAGAAATAATGGTTTATCTATTACATTACTTAGTTCTCTTAGTACTCGTTTCTGACCAAATACTTATTTTCCACCATAATATGCAAATAAATTGTTAAAAAAACAGACAATGTGATTTTCTGGATTTTTTTTCTCAGTTTGTCTCCCATAGTTGAGGTATACCTATGATGTAAATTACAGACGCCTCTCATCTTTTTAAGTGGTGGAACTTGCACTATTGCTGACTAAATACTTTTTTGCCCCACTGTATATATATTTTTACACGTTAATTTTGTCCCAGGGGGGACATCACTGTATAAAGTCAGATCGCTGATCTGACACTTTGCAGAACACTGTTTCAGATCAGCGATCTGACAGGCAATGAAGGAGGCTTCTCAGGTTCTGCTCTCAGCAGACACTGACAGGCCACCTCCCTGCAGGACCCTGAAGAACCCCGCAGCCATCTTGGATTCGGGGGCCTGCAGGGAGTAGACCCTCGGAACAACGCTTTCACATCACATTGTTCTGAGGGTCTCACGGAAGCATGCAGGGATGGACCGCTCTCTGCACTTTAACCCCCGAAACACTGCGATCAAACAAGATCACAGCATTCCGGTGGCATAGGGAAGCATCGCACAGGGAGGGGGTGCCATCCAATGTTTTCTCCAATCATCTGCACAAGCCCTAATAGGGATATATGACTACACAATGTTTGTTTCACACAAAATAACAAAAATGACTATATATAGTGTAATCTTCTATTGGAGCCACCTTTCAGAGGATTTTTTGCCTTTTTTTTTTCAAAATCCACATACCATGGACATCCTATGGAACAAAAATGAAGGCCACACACCGCTCATAAGAGACAGCATTGAGGCAAGGGCAGAGAAATGGGAAGAGTGAAGATAATTGGGTGCAAATGTATATATCATTTCTAAAAGTCCTTTGTCATAGATGAAAGCAGAATTTTATTACAGTAGAGACAAAGGACCAAAATGCATTCAGATGGGATCCTGGATAAACATACTGTATACCTTATGATGCGTGTCTTTTTGGAAAATTAGATGTAAAAATCACACAAGGCTGATTGTGGGTTACCAGGCAAGGTATGGAAACGTAATGTCTAACACACCAACTCCACCTTTAACAACTTCCCCCACACACACTTTTTTGAGGATCTATAAAAGACTCTTTAAAGTACCGATCAAAAGACAAGCAATATTGCAGCTGTATGGTACAATATGGTTGGTAAACCAGTGCCGTTAAGGGCTATGGAGAGCAAAGGATAACTGTAGTCATTTAAGGACAATGGTAAGCAGACAGGAACAAGTCCAGAAGATTGTAGAAAAATCAGGACATTAAAGGGGTGGTCTGATATACAAAGTAATTTTCATCCTATATCCTTATCTATTTAAGGAAGCACTGAAATGTTTATCCTCTTATGATGATTGCAATATATTATTATATAGCACTGTGTACTTACAATTGTTCATTTGCCTTTCTATACGTCTAAATCTTCTCTTTTCCATTAGGTCTATGACATCACGTGATTAAAAACTCACTACCTGAACCTTTCTAAGCTCTATGTACAATAACAAATTGTAATGTGGTATGTACCGTGTTAGCCAGAAAAATCGATGTGAATACTTTTCTGCCCAATGATGACAGAAGTATTCTAGGAGTGAAACCTTATTATTTTCTGGTTAGCCAATATATGTATCACTCCTAGAATACTTCTGTCATCATTGGGCAGAAAAGCATTCACATCGATTAAGCTCTATGTAGGAACAGGATAAGTAATAAGTCACTGCATAAGTTCCTTGTAAAAACCCCTGAAGCAGAGGGTTGAGTGTGTCAGTGTCAGTTTGGTTTTGCAAGAATGCAGAGCAAAAGGCTCTGCGGAGCTCCCCGTGTGTGAGGCAATAGAGGCAAGTGGAGCTGAGAGACCTGGCACCCACAGCGTACATGGCGGTGCAGTCACCCACGGCAACCGGTCTCTGAGGTGGACTGGTGTGTTTATCAGCTGCAATCTGGAGGATAAGTTTCCCGTCTGTGATCTGGAGGATATCGTGTGCTGTGTATTTTTCTGCGAGTTGGACACTAAAATATGTTTTGCTTTGAACTTTCCTGGGTCACTGCATCATCATTGCACAAGGTGAATTCCGCTGCACTACATATGGTGGAGAATGCGGGCAGTGTGAACTGAGGCATACCCTAATGCATGCTGCATGTCAGTGACCAAGCCTGCAACATTACAGCTCAATCCCGCTGTAGACATGGAGGAGCTTTAAAAGCAGTTGGTCCTCACTCAGCAGAGGCAACAGGAGCAGTTTCAGTGGCAGCAGCAAGAGGCTCTGCAGTTTCAGCGGCAGCAGCAGGAGCTACTGTGCCAGCAGCTGCAGAGAACTTGTGGGCTGATTTTACAGCTGATTGTTGCTCTGCAAGAGGAGACCCCTAAGGTGAGGGGCAATCATTGCTGTAAAGAGAAGACCCCTAAGGTGAGGGGCGATCAGCGGTGTAGAGAGGAGACCCTTAAGGTGAGGGGCGCTCTGCAGGTGTACCAGTGGTCCTTTGCAGAGTCTCGTCCCACCAGGTGTCAGGCGTATGACTTATTGCAGTTGGTACAGAAATGGCTCCAGCCTCAGACCTTAACCCAGCTCCAGAGAGTAAAGAAGGTGGTGGTTGACCGGCTGGTGAGGGCGCTGCAAGCAGCCACACAGTGGGGCAAGTGGACCCATGCACTCTGGACCAGCTGGTAGGATTGATTGAGCGGTATACTGCCTCTCAGGACTTTGTACAGGAGCATGGGAAAAGTCCACAAACCTCTGTTGGAGCTAACCAGTAACGAGCCCATGATGAGGGGGTAACCCGAAGGGTGGGTGATAAAAGTCCTGTTTCCCCTAAAGCGGCTCCAACGTATAGTCGTGCCGCAGCGAATATGTGTTGGCAGTGTCGAGGGCCCAGATATGTGGCTATCAACTGCCCCCTTATATCTGAGCCCATGGACTGAGTATTTACTCACTGTGTATCTATGTATGCCCAGCCAGTCTGTACCGTCACTATAGGCAATGCCGACAGCGAACCCCAGCTATGCCAGGTACTCATGAATGGGTGCCAAACAGAGGCTCTCCTGGACTCGGGGAGCTTAGTGACTTTAGTCCATAGGTTCCTTGTTGTCAGGGACAACCCCAAAGGACGGAAAGTGGAGGTGATGGGTATCCATGGGGAACTCCGGGAGTACCCAACCGCGGAGGTTATTTTTTCCACACCATGTGAAGACATCAAACATGTGGTAGGAGTGGTGAAGTCTCTGCCATATAGGACTGTGTTGGGAAGAGACTTGCCCCTGTTCTGGTTCGTGTGGGAGACCAGGGTTAACCTTCCCAAGATAAATGGAGTTTCGGGTGCAGAACCCAAAGATCCAAAGTCAGGGATACCTGCCATGGGGGTCACCAACCTAGGGACAGAGTGTAACCCCGATAAGTTTCCCTTAGAGGTTTTGGCAGGAGAGGTCGTGGAGACCCTACTGAACCTCGAGCTGGAAATGTCCCCTGGTGAGTGTGGTACAGCTTAGTTCCAGGGTCCCATGCAAGGACCAAGTATAGAAAGAAAGCCTGGAGGAATCAGGATGGAGTGGTCATGTAGGTGACTCTGGTCATACCCACGGGGATCCCTCTGGCACTGGCCAAAGATGTAGCCGGGGGTCTGGTTAAAATGAATAGAGCTTTCTCTAATCAGCAGCGACGGGAGGCTTGGGTTTGGGTACAACATAATACAGATGTATGCCGAGAGTTGCTGGAACGCACCTCGGTGATCCAGCGTGACATAGCCACCGAGGCACTGGTAAGGGTACAGAGAAAACAGTACCGAGGGCCAGAAGGCAGGTACTTAGGTTATGGGATGAGCTGTGGGGTTATCGATCCCCAAATAAACAAGGTCGAGACCACCCAAAACTGGCCTAAATCTACTGTAGGTATATGAGTTGGTGAATCTAGGTTAGCATCTGTTCACACCTAGTTTATGTTTGGATGTTATGGTCAGTTTTTTTGAATTTTTTTTGAAATTTCTAAAACTACTATTAGTCAGGATAGTGGGCGTCTCTTCTGCAACGGAGAACAGAGAGGTGGGTGGTCACGTAAAAAAGTGTGGAGGAGAAACGCAAAGGGGAGGAATGCTCTTGTCAACCGATGGTTCTGGTCCCTATAAAACATTGGTTACTCAGTAGAACATCGGGCAGGGAAGTCACAGGAATATGTAGAAGCCCTGTCACGTGCCCCATGTGGGGTGACAAGTGTTCAACCCCACAGGTTTGAACGGGGGGTATGTGAGGCAGTGACTGGTGTCACATGAGAGGGTCGATATGGGTCCCCCCAGGGTGTGCAAAGAGGCATTTTGAGACCGTGGGAGTGCATTGCAGTCACAGGCTTAACTGTGATTGCAATGCAGAATAAAAGTAAGTGTTGGTCTTGGGCAAGGTATTTGTCTAAGGCAGATTTAAGAAACCTTTTATTTTTTAAACGGACTACAGAATGATAGTGGGGCAGTCCGTTTCCTTCCCAGTCGAGTTTTCCATGTGGCCTATGGCCACAGGTCAGTTGTAAAATCCCCTGATGCAGAAGGTTGGGTGTGTCAGTTTGGTTTTGCAAGAGTGTAGAACAGAAGGCTCTGCAGAGCTCCACCTGTGTGAGGCAACACAGGCAAGCGAAGCTGAAAGGCCTGGTACCCACAGCGTACACGGCAGTGCAGTCGCCCATGGCAACCAGGTCTCAGAGGTTAACTGGCGTGTTTATCAGCTTCAATCTGAAGGATATGTTTCCAGGCTGCGATCTGGAGGATATCGTGTGCTGTGTATTTCTGTGAGTTGGACATTAAAACATGTTTTGCTTTGAACTTTGCTGGGTCACTGCCTCATCACTGCACAGGTTGGATACCGATGCACTACACTGGGTAGAAAGGCATAATGAGTAATTAAGTACACAGTGCTATATAATATGATGATTGCGATATATTAAGAGGGTAAAAACTTTGATAGGAGTACTTATTTAATTCCATAATCTAAACTAGTTTCTGATATACTAGAAAATAAAAAATTCCCTATCCTTCCCTCACTACACTATCTAACTGCTTTTCTTATTTTTTTAATGACTTCATGTGAGAATCCCAGTGCATGCTGGGATACTCAAAAAAGTGTCACCAGAAGACAGAGACTGCAGTCACTGCCACAGCCTCTGCTCTCTTCCTAAAACCAAGCGCCATCAGTTACGCTCATTTCAGGGGCTGGGCTAGTCCCTACTCTGTCACTGTGTGATGTGCACAATGACAGCGCGCGCTCTGTTGCTGGCACAGATTGGCAGTAACGAGTGCACTGTTACTGTGTGTTCTAAGACTACCCAGCATGCAGTAATATCACTTGCGGGGGGCAGCGCTGGTTTCTGCAGGTCAGCTAATCTGATACTGCGCACTAGCAGTGTGCTCTGGTACTAACTCGTTACTGCTGATCTGAACCAGCAACAGAGAGCGCGCTGTCATTGTGCACATCGCACACTGACACAGCAGTGACTAGCCCAGACTTTGAAAGGAACATCATTGATGATGCTTAATTTCAGAGAGGGAACAGAGGCTGTGGGAATATTGTGATCAGAGCTCAAACCATACATCCATACATCATGGACCATACACAACTTTAGTCATAAGAAAAACAAAATATGAAAAATAACATTAAGGTGTACAGACAATAAAGACAGCATATTAGAATTGCCATAATTAATATTGTGTTTCACTCGTTGAGTTTCATAACAGATATGGTCTTTGAAAAGTTAGGCAAAAGTGGATAGAACATTGGTAGTGAGTTAATACAATTTTGTAGCTGCCAGTAGTGTGTTGTCTGCTTGCTAATGGTAGCTGGGGCTTACAAATGAATGAACTCCACCCAATAACAATTTAATGACATATTTTAAAAGAAAATCAACTTATAAGGAATGTGTCATCGGAAAATTACCTATTGTTTAAATCAGGTTTTAATGGCACATGTATTTTTCATGATCTAAATAAAAAAAAAAATACAAATTGAGAAATTTCCACACAATCTACTGGTGATTTTTTTAGACTAATACTGTCCTTTCAGTAAGAGTTTTCAGCAGACTGATTATCATCAGAGGTAAAATTACAATGACAGCTTACACATCTATACATAGCTGACTTACAGGGGATCCTTCACTCACAATTGGTGATGTTTCGGCTACCCCTCCCTTTACAATGATCTTTGCCCACGCTCATTAGTTGCTTCAATACAAAAGATAGGGTCTCAGTCAGTTTATTGCTGCCATTGTACATGTGTATTTCTTGTAACAACAGGAAATATGAGTCTAGATTAACCCCAGTAGCCAGTGTGAAAATTGCATATTTCACATTTTTATTTTAATATAAATTATGATATGGAAAAAACATTGCCAGCATTTAGGCACAAAAAACTGATGTAAACCATAGGTAATTTTTCTGACTACACATTCCCTATAAAGTGGAGTAAGAAGAAGATAAATTCAGAAAAATGAATGTATTAAAAAGGAATAAAGTGGGGAAACCAGTCTATGACAGAAAAAAAAATGCGTTGGCTAGGGCTAGTCGTTAGAAGCATGAAAAATAATGTAATAATTGTCATTCACCTGATCAATGTTAAGGTTATCTCTGCACTTGGGGACAAGCCTTCAAATTTTACTAGGAGCCTGAAGAAATATGGCAGGATCAGAAGAACCAAGGAGATGGCAATAGGCACAGCATACTGAGTCACCAGGCTGAGGATTGGATCATGTGGCCTCTGAGGAACATACTGCCATTAAAGAATATGTCGCTCTATATGCAGATGATGGACATTTGAAAGATTACATTGAACTTACCTCTTCCAAGTCTTGAGAAACACCTGTAGCCAGATATATCAGATAAAATCCTCCAGCCATTAGAGCCAGGATGAAACAGTTGATAAAAACACGCAAAGCAAGAATGCGAGCTCTTTTACTCAGGGATTGTTGAGCCGTTAACCAAAGCCAATGCTCCTCAGCCAAATGAGACTGCGAGAAGGAAAGACATTAGAGGACTACTGATTAAAGTGAACCTGTCACCAGATTTGGCCATATGAGTTACTGCCACCACCTTTCAGGGTTGATATACAGCATTCTATAATGCAGTAGATAAGTCCCGGGTCTGACCTGAAAGATAAGGACCTGGCTGGTCACATCATTTCCGGTCACATGGTCGGCCAGGTCCTTATCCAGCAGCACCACCCGTACTACAGCATGTTCAAATTCTAGAAAAGAACCTACGAAAGGCGACATTGTGATCAAGGCCATTGATTGTCCGAAACGTTATTTTTTCCTGTCGCCTCACTTTTCACCAATAAATTATCCACTTGAAGCAAACCTTCTCCTATACGAGTGCAGTGATTATATATTTTATTATCCACATGAAGCAAGCAGGAGGACGGGGATTGTAAGAAGACAGGACCAATAAGAACAACACCCATCGGACCGGAAAGCCCCGCAGGTGAGTATAATAAAGGTTATTTTTCTTCTCTTACAGGCCAGATCGGGGGCTTATATACATCATTATAGAATGCTGTATATCAGGGGTCCCCAACTCCAGTCCTCAAGGCCCATCAACATGTCATGTTTTCAGGATTTCCTTAGTCTTGCCCAGGTAACAATTGCATCACCTGTGCAATGCAAAGGAAATCCTGAAAACATGACCTGTTGGTGGGCCTTGAGGACTGGAGTTGGGGACCCCTGCTGTATATAAGCTCTGAAAGGGGGGGGGCGTAACTCATATCGGCCAAACCTGGTGACAGGTTCCCTTTAAATAGATGACAGACTGGATTCACGCTTTTATTCAGGAACTCCGTTTGTCTGTTCTGTTATAGGAAAAGACAATCAGAATTCATATAGAAATGGATCAGTTGTAAAACTGATGCACCTAGAAGCAGAGGGGTTCCATTGAATATTACGAGGTTCATCTAGGTTCCGGTAAGTGTAAGTGTTGAGAACTGAAAAAAAAAATCATACAGTACTTTTTATTCTGTCCTAAAAACTGACATATCAGAACCCACAAATAAATAGCGCCCTTCTCCTTCAGTTTGCGCCAGTTTTGCCATTGATCTGTTTTTGATGTGAATTAGTCTATTCCAAAAACAGAACTAACAATCTGAATTTGTGAATGCAAATGTGAAACCAACCTAAAACATATAACGATATGTAGATAGCCAGACAAACCTTAATATGATTGCTGAAACTCTTCTGCTTAAGAATCGATGTCACCGTTCCTCTTACACAGAAATCCCAACCCGAAAACACTTTGCTGCTGATCGAGGTCCTGTACTGTCTGCTCCGCACTCGCCTTTGTGTTATCCCTTTCACTGTACTGTTGGTTAAAAAGATCAAGATATTCCTATTTTTATGTAACAAATATTGTGCTGACTTGTTGCTGTCTAGCGCATTAGGAATGAAGAAAACAAAAGTGTGTGATTTAATCCAAATGCAGCCGGAAAAAAGACAGCTAGACTATCTCACTGATCAACACTGAATCTGGCAAATCTCCTATCTCTTTACTCCCTATAAAATGAATCGCTGTAATAATCGACTACTACACTCATGTTCTTCAGTGCTGCAGTTGTACAACATATTACTATTTGGGAAATTTGCCAGTTTTAGGTCTTTCTTTCACTATTGCTATGCTGTGAGCTGTGATGTCCTCTCAATATACTAAATCACTCAAAAATGGCTGCTGCATTCCCTGCCTAGGCTTTTAAACAGGATATGTTCTGAATGGCTGTACTATTCCATGTGATATGGTACCTGCAAGCAAAGCCCACATGGTCATGCCTGAGGTCATGTCAGCCTTTTGTAGCTAATGCAATCTCCTGCAATGAATAAAATAGTGGAGTGCATTTTTATGCTATTCGAATCGCAAAATGTTCAAATTATTCACACTTGCAAATTTCATAAAATTCAACACAAATTTTATTTGCATTGAATCGATTCGCTGGTCAAACTCAAGTTAATTAAATCTATAAGAGCAAACATCTCATATTACTATTGTTTAAAAACTCATTTTCCTATCATTATATGCCAGGATGGACTTTGTTGATTTAGTGAACATCAGTTATAGTTGAACTCGGAAATTCTTTAAAGGGAGTCAATAAGCAGGTTTTTGCTGTGTAATCAGAGAACAGCACGCTGTAGGGGCTGAGAGCCTGATTCCAGCAATGTGTCACTCACTAGGTTGTGGGTTGCTGTCTGTTTCAATAAAATCAGTTTTATCAGCAGGAGATTGTCCCTACAGGACTAAGTGTTTTGTGCCTCCTAGTCAACTGCTCTGTGTAACTCCGCCCCCCAACTGATTAGCAGCTTTCTGTCAATAGACAGTGTACACCAAAAACTGCCAATCAGAGGTGTGGAGAGGTGACTGTTGTGAATTCTGTTATCGAACTCCCTCCTGTGGTCATGAATGGTACTTCGGCGAGTCCTGTCCATGGACTCCCTCTGGTGGCTGTGAGTGGAGCTGCTGCTTCTGAGGTTCCTTCCACAGGTGACTTAGTTTATTCTTTGGCTGGCTGCTCTATTTAACTCCACTCAGATCGTTTCTCCATGCCAGCTGTCAATGTTCTTGTACTGGTTCAGTTCGCTCTTGGATCTTTCTGGTGACCTGTCTACTCCAGCAGAAGCTAAGTCCCTGCTAGTTAATTATTTGTTCATTGTTTTCTTGTCCAGCTTGCTATTATGATTTTGCCTTGCTAGCTGGAAGCTCTGGGATGCAGAGTGGCACCTCCGCACCGTGAGTCGGTGCGGAGGTCTTTTTGCACACTCTGCGTGGTCTTTTTGTAGTTTTTTTTGCTGACCGCAAAGATACCTTTCCTATCCTCAGTCTGTTTAGTTAGTCTTGCCTCCTGTGCTGAAACCTGTTTCATTTCTGTGTTTGTGACTTTCATCTTAACTCACAGTCAATATATGTGGGGGGCTGCCATTTCCTTTGGGGAATTTCTCTGAGGCAAGGTAGGCTTTATTTTCTATCTCTAGGGCTAGTTAGCTCTTAGGCTGTGAAGAGGCGTCTAGGTAGAGTTAGGTACGCTCCACGGCTATTTCTAGTGTGTGTGATAGGATTAGGGGTTGCGGTCAGCAGAGCTCCAACTTCACAGAGCTTGTCCTGTGTTAGTTTAACCATCAGGTCGTTCCGGGTGCTCCTAACCACCAGGTCCATAACAGTACAGCTGGCCAAAAGTGTTAATGCATCTCAATAGAGGGATAAGAGAAGTTCTGAGACCATTTTTTTTTCTCTGCCGTGTGTTTTGTCTTTCTTTTCCCCTTAACCTCTGGGTGGTTCAGGACACAGGTGTAGATATGGACATTCAAGGTCTGTCCTCTTGTGTGGATCATCTCACTGCAAGGGTACAAAATAATTCAAGATTTTGTGGTTCAGAATCCGATGTTAGAGCCTAGAATTCCAATTCCTGATTTGTTTTCTGGGGATAGATCTAAGTTCCTGAATTTCAAAAATAATGGTAAACTGTTTCTTGCTTTGAAACCCCGCTCCTCTGGTGACCCCGTTCAACAAGTAAAAATCATTATTTCTTTGTTGCGTGGCGACCCTCAAGACTGGGCATTTTCCCTTGCGCCAGGAGATCCTGCATTGCGTGATGTAGATGCGTTTTTTCTGGTGCTTGGATTGCTTTATGATGAACCAAATTCAGTGGATCAGGCAGAGAAAATCTTGCTGGCTTTGTGTCAGGGTCAGGATGAAGCGGAGGTATATTGGTCTGTGATTACTCAGTGGAATGAGTGTGCCCTGGCGGCAATCTTCAGAAAGGGTCTTTCTGAAACCCTTAAGGATGTCATGGTGGGATTTCCCACGCCTGCTGGTCTGAATGAGTCTATGTCCTTGGCCATTCAGATCGATCGGCGCTTGCGTGAGCGCAAAGCTGTGCACCATTTGGCGGTATTCTCTGAGCATAGGCCTGAGCCTATGCAATGTGATAGGACTTTGACCAGAGCTGAACGGCAAGAACACAGACGTCGGAATGGGCTGTGTTTTTATTGTGGTGATTCCACTCATGCTATCTCCGATTGTCCTAAGCGCACTAAGCGGTTCGCTAGGTCTGCCACCATTGGTACGGTACAGTCTAAATTTCTTTTGTCCGTTACTCTGATTTGCTCTTTGTCGTCCTATTCTGTTATGGCATTTGTGGATTCAGGCGCTGCCCTGAATTTGATGGACTTGGAGTTTGCCAGGCGCTGTGTTTTTTTCTTGAAGCCCTTGCAGTATCCTATTCCGTTGAGAGGAATTGATGCTACGCCTTTGGCCAAAAATAAGCCTCAGTACTGGACTCAATTGACCATGTGCATGGCTCCTGCACATCAGGAGGATATTCGCTTTTTGGTGTTGCATAATCTGCATGATGTGGTCGTTTTGGGGTTGCCATGGCTACAGGTCCATAATCCAGTATTGGATTGGAAATCTATGTCTGTGTCCAGCTGGGGTTGTCAAGGGGTACATGGTGATGTTCCATTGCTGTCAATTTCGCCTTCCACTCCTTCTGAAGTCCCTGTATTTTTGTCGGATTAACAGGATGTATTTCATGAGCCCAAATCCAGTGCCCTACCTTCTCATAGGGATTGTGATTGTGCTATTAATTTGATTCCTGGTAGTAAGTTTCCTAAGGGCCGACTGTTCAATTTATCTGTGCCAGAGCACACCGCTATGCGGAGTTATATAAAGGAATCCTTGGAGAAAGGTCATATTCGCCCGTCGTCATCACCGTTGGGAGCAGGGTTCTTTTTTGTGGCCAAGAAGGATGGTTCTTTGAGACCTTGTATTGATTACCGCCTTCTTAATAAGATCACAGTCAAATTTCAGTACCCTTTGCCGCTGCTGTCTGATTTGTTTGCTTGGATTAAGGGGGCTAGTTGGTTCACCAAGATAGATCTTCGAGGGGCGTATAATCTTGTGCGTATTAAACAGGGAGATGAATGGAAAACAGCATTTAATACGCCCGAGGGCCATTTTGAGTACCTGGTTATGCCATTCGGGCTTTCTAATGCTCCAACTGTATTTCAGTCCTTTATGCATGACATCTTCCGAAAGTACCTGGATAAATTCATGATTGTATATTTGGATGATATTTTGGTCTTTTTGGATGATTGGGAGTCTCATGCAAAGCCGGTCAGAATGGTGTTCCAGGTCCTTCGTGCGAATTCCTTGTTTGTGAAGGGGTCAAAATGTCTCTTTGGAGTTCAGAAGGTTTCATTTTTGGGTTTCATTTTTTCCCCTTTTACTATCGAGATGGACCCTGTTAAAGTTCAGGCCATTTATGATTGGACTCAGCCGACATCTGTGAAGAGCCTGCAGAAGTTCCTGGGCTTTGCTAATTTTTACCGTCGCTTCATCGCTAATTTTTCTAGTGTTGCTAAACCGTTGACTGATTTGACCAAGAAAGGTGCTGATGTGGTCAATTGGTCCTCTGCGGCTGTAGAGGCTTTTCAGGAGTTGAAGCGTCGTTTTTCTTCTGCCCCTGTGTTGTGCCAGCCAGATGTTTCCCTCCCGTTTCAGGTCGAGGTTGATGCTTCTGAGATTCGAGCAGGGGCTGTTTTGTCGCAAAGAAGTTCTGATGGCTCGGTGATGAAACCATGTGCCTTCTTTTCTAGAAAGTTCTCGCCTGCTGAGCGCAATTATGATGTTGGCAATCGAGAGTTTTTGGCCATGAAGTGGGCATTCGAGGAGTGGCGACATTGGCTTGAAGGAGCCAAGCATCACGTGGTGGTCTTGACGGATCACAAGAATTTGACTTATCTCGAGTCTGCCAAACGGTTGAATCCTAGACAGGCTCGTTGGTCGCTGTTTTTCTCCCATTTTGATTTTGTTGTTTCGTACCTTCCGGGCTCTAAGAATGTAAAGGCTGATGCCCTGTCAAGGAGTTTTGTGCCTGACTCTCCGGGTGTTCCTGAGCCGGCGGGTATTCTCAAAGAGGGGGTAATTTTGTCTGCCATCTCCCCTGATTTGCGGCGGGTGCTGCAGAAGTTTCAGGCTGATAGACCTGACCGTTGTCCAGCGGGGAAACTGTTTGTCCCTGATAGATGGACTAGTAGAGTTATCTCTGAGGTTCATTGTTCGGTGTTGGCTGGTCATCCTGGAATCTTTGGTACCAGAGATTTGGTGGCTAGATCCTTTTGGTGGCCTTCTTTGTCACGGGATGTGCGTTCTTTTGTGCAGTCCTGTGGGACTTGTGCTTGGGCTAAGCCCTGCTGTTCTCGTGCCAGTGGGTTGTTTTTGTCCTTTGTCCCGAAGAGTGTTGTGAGTTCTGTTTTTGGGCTCCCTCTGGTGGTTACTGATGGTACTGGGTGACTTGTGTTCTCTGCGGTCTCTGGTGTCCACCTGTTCCATCAGGTTATGGGAGTTTCCTATTTAACCTGGCTTTTTTTGTCATTTCCTCGCCGGCTATCAATGTAATCAGCGTGTCTTTTTACCTCTGCTCCCTGCGTCTGTTATCTTCAGGACAAGCTAAGTTTTGATTTTCCTGTTCCACGTTTTGCTTAATTTTTGTCTTAGTCCAGCTTGCAGATATGTAATTCCTTGCTGCTGGTTGCTCTAGTGGGCTGAAATTACTCCTCCTGTTCCATGAGTTGGCACATGAGTTCAAGTAATTTCAGGATGGTTTTTTGAAGGGTTTTTCGATGACCGCGCAGTTCACTTTTGTTATCCCCTGCCATTGGGATCATGACAGTATAGCCGGCCTAAAAAAAAATTGGTCATCGTTTTGGCTGAAGTAGGAGGAAAAGTAGTCTGAGGAAGTTTTTTTTTTTTTTTCTCCCCTCCTCAGTGTTTGCTGCCTAGCCTTAATTGCAGCTTGGCTGCTTCTTTCCTCCTCTTAATCCTTGAGTGGCTCTGACCTCAGCTGTTTATCATGGACGTCCAGAGTTTGGCTTCAAGCCTGAATAATCTTGCTGCTAAGGTTCAAAATATACAAGATTTTGTTGTACATACGCCTATGTCTGAACCTAGAATTCCTATCCCAGAGTTTTTTTCTGGAGATAGATCTAGTTTTCTGAATTTTAGGAACAATTGCAAGTTGTTTCTTTCCTTGAAATCTCGCTCCTCTGGAGACCCTGCTCAGCAGGTCAAGATTGTTATAGCTTTCCTGCGGGGTGACCCTCAGAATTGGGCATTTGCATTGGCACCAGGGGATCCTGCGTTGCTCAATGTGGATGCATTTTTTCTGTCATTGGGTTTGCTCTATGAGGAACCTAACCTAGAGATTCAGGCTGAAAAAGCTTTATTGGCTCTCTCTCAGGGGCAAGATGAAGCAGAAATATATTGTCAGAAATTTCGGAAATGGTCGGTGCTTACTCAGTGGAATGAGTGCGCTCTGGCTGCAAAATTCAGAGATGGCCTTTCTGAGGCCATTAAAGATGTTATGGTGGGGTTCCCGGCGCCTACAGGTCTGAATGAGTCTATGACTATGGCTATTCAGATTGATCGGCGTTTACGGGAGCGCAAACCTGTGCACCATTTGGCGGTGTCTTCTGAACAGGCACCTGAGATAATGCAATGTGATAGAATTCAGTCCAGAAGTGAACGGCAAAATTATAGGCGGAAAAATGGATTGTGTTTTTATTGTGGTGATTCAGCTCATGTTATATCAGCATGCTCTAAACGCACAAAAAAGGTTGATAAGTCTGTTGCCATTGGTACTTTACAGTCTAAGTTCATTCTGTCTGTGACACTGATTTGTTCATTATCCATTTCCGTCGATGCCTATGTGGATTCAGGCGCTGCCCTGAGTCTTATGGATTGGTCATTTGCCAATCGCTGTGGGTTTAGTCTGGAACCTCTGGAAGTTCCTATTCCTTTGAAAGGAATTGACTCTACACCTTTGGCTATGAATAAACCTCAGTACTGGACACAAGTGACCATGCGTATGACTCCCGTTCATCAGGAGGTGATTCGCTTCCTGGTACTGTATAATTTACATGATGTCTTAGTGCTTGGTCTGCCATGGTTACAAACTCATAACCCAGTCCTGGACTGGAAAACAATGTCTGTGTTAAGCTGGGGATGTCAGGGGGTTCATGATGATGCATCTCCGATTTCTATCGCTTCATCTACTCCTTCTGAGGTTCCGGTATTTCTGTCTGATTATCGGGAGGTTTTTGAGGAGCCTAAGCTCAGTTCGCTTCCTCCTCACAGGGATTGCGATTGTGCTATAGATTTGATTCCTGGCAGTAAATTCCCTAAAGGTCGTTTGTTCAATCTGTCAGTGCCAGAGCATACTGCTATGCGGAATTATGTTAAGGAGTCCTTGGAAAAGGGACATATCCGTCCATCTTCGTCCCCTTTGGGAGCAGGTTTTTTTTTTGTGGCCAAAAAAGATGGTTCCTTGAGGCCTTGCATAGATTATCGTCTTTTGAATAAGATTACAGTCAAATATCAGTATCCTTTGCCATTGTTGACTGATTTGTTCGCTCACATTAAGGGGGCTAAATGGTTCACTAAGATTGATCTTCGGGGTGCATATAATCTTGTGCGGATAAGGCAGGGTGATGAGTGGAAAACCGCATTTAATACGCCTGAGGGCCATTTCGAGTATTTGGTGATGCCTTTTGGACTTTCTAATGCTCCTTCTGTCTTCCAGTCTTTTATGCACGATATTTTCCGTGAATATCTGGATAAATTTATTATCGTGTATTTGGATGATGTTTTGGTTTTTTCTGATGACTGGGAGTCTCATGTTCAGCAGGTCAGGAAGGTGTTTCAGGTCCTGCGGGCCAATTCTTTGTTTGTAAAAGGTTCTAAATGTCTCTTTGGAGTCCAGAAGATTTCTTTTTTTGGGAATATTTTTTCCCCTTCTACTATTGAGATGGATCCCGTCAAGGTTCAGGCTATTTGTGACTAGACGCAGCCTACATCTCTTAAGAGTCTACAGAAGTTCTTAGGCTTTGCTAATTTTTATCGTCGCTTCATAACTAATTTTTCTAGTGTTGTTAAGCCTTTGACAGATTTGACTAAAAAGGGTGCTGATGTTACTGATTGGTCTCCTGCGGCTGTGGAGGTCTTTCAGGAACTTAAGCGCCGGTTTTCTTCTGCTCCTGTGTTGCGTCAGCCAGATGTTTCGCTTCCTTTTCAGGTTGAGGTTGATGCTTCCGAGATCGGAGCGGGGGCGGTTTTGTCACAGAGAAGCTCCGATGGCTCAGTGATGAAGCCATGTGCGTTCTTTTCTAGAAAATTTTCGCCCGCTGAACGGAATTATGATGTTGGTAATCGGGAGCTTTTGGCCATGAAGTGGGCATTTGAGGAGTGGCGTCATTGGCTTGAGGGTGCTAGACATCGTGTGGTGGTCTTGACTGATCACAAAAATCTGATGTACCTTGAGTCTGCCAAGCGTCTGAATCCTAGACAGGCTCGTTGGTCACTGTTTTTCTCCCGTTTCAATTTTGTGGTTTCATACCTGCCAGGTTCAAAGAATGTGAAGGCGGATGCTCTTTCTAGGAGTTTTGTGCCTGACTCCCCTGGAAATTCTGAGCCCACTGGTATCCTTAGGGATGGGGTGATTTTGTCGGCTGTCTCCCCAGACTTGCGACGTGCTTTGCAGGAGTTTCAGGCGGATAAACCTGATCGTTGTCCGCCGGAAAGACTGTTTGTTCCGGATAAATGGACCAGTAGAGTCATCTCCGAGGTCCATTCTTCTGTGTTGGCAGGTCATCCTGGAATATTTGGTACTAGAGACTTGGTGGCCAGGTCTTTTTGGTGGCCTTCCTTGTCGAGGGATGTGCGTTCTTTCGTGCAGTCTTGTGGAGTTTGCGCTCGGGCTAAGCCTTGCTGTTCTCGGGCCAGTGGATTGTTGTCACCTTTGCCTATCCCGAAGAGGCCTTGGACGCACATTTCCATGGACTTTATTTCGGATCTCCCTGTCTCTCAAAAAATGTCCGTCATATGGGTTGTGTGTGACCGCTTTTCTAAGATGGTTCATCTGGTACCCTTGCCTAAGTTACCTTCTTCCTCTGAGTTGGTCCCTCTGTTTTTTCAAAACGTGGTCCGTTTGCATGGCATTCCGGAGAACATCGTTTCTGACAGAGGATCCCAGTTTGTTTCTAGATTTTGGCGGACGTTCTGTGCTAAGATGGGCATTGATTTGTCCTTTTCGTCTGCATTCCATCCCCAAGACGAATGGCCAGACGGAACGAACTAATCAGACTTTAGAAACTTATTTAAGGTGTTTTGTTTCTGCTGATCAAGATGACTGGGTTTCCTTTTTGCCGCTTGCCGAGTTTGCCCTTAATAATCGGGCTAGTTCTGCTACCTTGGTTTCTCCTTTCTTTTGTAATTCGGGGTTTCATCCTCGTTTTTCCTCTGGTCAGGTGGAGCCTTCTGATTGTCCTGGAGTGGACATGGTGGTGGATAGGTTGCATCGGATTTGGAGTCATGTGGTGGACAATTTGAAGTTGTCCCAGGAGTGGGCTCAGCAGTTTGCTAATCGCCGTCGCCGCGTGGGTCCTCGACTTCTTGTTGGGGACTTGGTGTGGTTGTCTTCTCGTTTTGTTCCTACGAAGGTCTCTTCTCCTAAGTTCAAGCCTCGGTTCATCGGTCCCTATAGGATCTTGGAAATTCTTAACCCTGTGTCGTTTGGATCTCCCGGCATCGTTTGCTATTCATAATGTGTTCCATCGGTCGTTGTTGCGGAAGTATGAGGTACCTGTTGTTCCTTCGCTTGAGCCTCCTGCTCCGGTGCTGGTGGAGGGTGAATTGGAGTATGTTGTGGAGAAGATCTTGGATTCTCGTGTTTCCAGACGGAAACTCCAGTATTTGGTCAAGTGGAAGGGTTATGGTCAGGAGGATAATTCTTGGGTGATTGCCTCTGATGTTCATGCTGCCGATTTGGTCCGTGCTTTTCATAGGGCTCATCCTGGTCGCCCTGGTGGTTCTCGTGAGGGTTCGGTGACCCCTCCTCAAGGGGGGGTGTCATGATCCCAATGGCAGGGGATCACAAAAAGGACAAGCACAGATACAAACAAGCTCTAGGGCGATGGAACCCGAGCTGACCGTGACCCTGAACCCAACACACAAATAAAAGCAGCCAGGGAACGTGCCCACGATGATCCTAGACGTCTCGCTCCAGCCGAAGATCTAACTTCCCCTATCAGAAGAAACACAGACCTCTCCCGCCTCCAGAGAAACACCCCACAGCAAATAGCAGCCCCCCACATACAACGACGGCGAAAAGAGAGGAAAGCACATACGTAGTACGAAAACAGCTTCAGCAAAATGAGGCCCGCTAAAGCTAGACAGCAGAGGATACAAAAGTGAACTGCGCGGTCAGCGAAAAACCCTTCAAAAAACCATCCTGAAATTACTTGAACTCATGTGCCAACTCATGGTACATGAAAAGCAATTTCAGCCCACTAGAGCAACCAGCAGCAGAGAATCACATATCTGCAGGCTGGACTAAAAACCAAATTAAGCAAAACACAAAACAGGAAAATCCAAACTTAGCTTGTCCAGAAGGTTCTAGGAGCAGGGAGCAGAGGTAACAAGACACACTGGATACATTGATAACCGGCGAGGAAATGCCAGCAAAGCCAGGTTAAATAGGAAACTCCCATATGCTGATGGAACAGGTGGAACCCAGAAACCCAGGAAAGACAAGTCACCCAGTACCATCAGTAACCACCAGAGGGAGCCCAAAAACAGAACTCACAACAGTACCCCCCCCCTTGAGGAGGGGTCACCGAACCCTCACGAGAACCACCAGGGCGACCAGGATGAGCCCTATGAAAAGCGCGAACCAAATCATCAGCATGAACATCCGAGGCAACCACCCAAGAATTATCCTCCTGACCATAACCCTTCCACTTGACCAAATACTGGAGTTTCCGTCTGGAAACACGAGAATCCAAGATCTTCTCCACAACATACTCCAATTCACCCTCCACCAGCACTGGAGCAGGAGGCTCAAGAGAAGGAACAACAGGTACCTCATACTTCCGCAACAACGACCGATGAAACACATTATGAATAGCAAACGATGCCGGGAGATCCAAACGAAACGACACAGGGTTAAGAATTTCCAAGATCCTATAGGGACCGATGAACCGAGGCTTGAACTTAGGAGAAGAGACCTTCATAGGAACAAAACGAGAAGACAACCACACCAAGTCACCAACAAGAAGTCGAGGACCCACGCGGCGATGGCGATTAGCAAACTGCTGAGCCTTCTCCTGGGACAACTTCAAATTGTCCACCACATGACTCCAAATCCGATGCAACCTATCCACCACCATGTCCACTCCAGGACAATCAGAAGGTTCCACCTGACCAGAGGAAAAACGAGGATGAAACCCCGAATTACAAAAGAAAGGAGAAACCAAGGTAGCAGAACTAGCCCGATTATTAAGCGCAAACTCGGCCAGCGGCAAAAAGGTAACCCAGTCATCCTGATCAGCAGAAACAAAACACCTTAAATAAGTTTCCAAGGTCTGATTAGTTCGTTCAGTCTGGCCATTCGTCTGAGGATGGAATGCAGACGAAAAGGACAAATCAATGCCCATCTTAGCACAGAAAGTCCGCCAAAATCTAGACACAAACTGGGATCCCCTGTCAGAAACGATGTTCTCAGGAATCCCATGCAAACGAACCACATTCTGAAAAAAACAGAGGGACCAACTCAGAGGAGGAAGGCAACTTAGGCAAGGGTACCAGATGAACCATTTTAGAAAAGCGATCACACACAACCCAGATGACGGACATTTTTTGAGAGACAGGGAGATCCGAAATAAAGTCCATGGAAATGTGCGTCCAAGGCCTCTTCGGGATAGGCAAAGGTGACAACAATCCACTGGCCCGAGAACAGCAAGGCTTAGCCCGAGCACAAACCTCACAAGACTGCACGAAAGAACGCACATCCCTCGACAAGGAAGGCCACCAAAAAGACCTGGCCACCAAGTCTCTAGTACCAAATATTCCAGGATGACCTGCCAACGCAGAAGAATGGACCTCGGAGATGACTCTACTGGTCCAATTATCCGGAACAAACAGTCTCTCAGGCGGACAACGATCAGGTTTAGCCACCTGAAACTCCTGCAAAGCACGTCGCAAGTCTGGGGAGACAGCAGACAAAATCACCCCATCCCTAAGGATACCAGAGGGCTCAGAATTTCCAAGGGAGTCAGGCACAAAACTCCTAGAAAGAGCATCCGCCTTCACATTCTTTGAACCTGGCAGGTATGAAACCACAAAATTGAAACGAGAGAAAAACAGTGACCAACGAGCCTGTCTAGGATTCAGACGCCTGGCAGACTCAAGGTAAATCAAATTTTTGTGATCAGTCAAGACCACCACACGATGTCTAGCACCCTCTAGCCAATGATGCCACTCCTCAAATGCCCACTTCATGGCCAAAAGTTCCCGATTACCAACATCATAATTCCGCTCAGCCGGCGAAAACTTTCTAGAAAAAAACGCGCATGGCTTCATCACTGAGCCATCGGAGCTTCTCTGTGACAAAACCGCCCCTGCTCCAATCTCGGAAGCATCAACCTCAACCTGAAAAGGGAGCGAAACATCTGGCTGACGCAACACAGGAGCAGAAGAAAACCGGCGCTTAAGTTCCTGAAAGGCCTCCACAGCCGCAGGAGACCAATTAGCAACATCAGCACCCTTCTTAGTCAAATCCGTCAAAGGCTTAACAACACTAGAAAAATTAGTTATAAAACGACGATAGAAATTAGCAAAGCCCAAGAACTTCTGTAGACTCTTAAGAGATGTAGGCTGCGTCCAGTCACAAATAGCCTGAACCTTGACGGGATCCATCTCAATAGTAGAAGGGGAAAAAATATACCCCAAGAAAGAAATCTTCTGGACTCCAAAGAGACACTTTGAGCCTTTTACAAACAAGGAATTGGCCCGCAGGACCTGAAACACCTTCCTGACCTGCTGAACATGAGACTCCCAGTCATCAGAAAAAACCAAAATATCATCCAAATACACAATCATAAATTTATCCAGATATTCACGGAAAATATCGTGCATAAAGGACTGGAAGACTGAAGGAGCATTAGAAAGTCCAAAAGGCATTACCAAATACTCAAAATGGCCCTCAGGCGTATTAAATGCGGTTTTCCACTCATCACCTTGCTTTATTCGTATAAGATTATACGCACCCCGAAGATCAATCTTAGTGAACCATTTAGCCCCCTTAATGCGAGCAAACAAATCAGTCAACAATGGCTGATACTGATATTTTACGGTAATCTTATTCAAAAGACGATAATCTATACAAGGCCTCAAGGAACCATCTTTCTTGGCCACGAAAAAAAAACCTGCTCCCAAAGGGGACAAAGATGGACGGATATGTCCCTTTTCCAAGGACTCCTTAACATAATCCCGCATAGCAGTATGCTCTGGCACTGACAGATTGAACAAACGACCTTTAGGAAATTTACTGCCCGGAATTAAATTTATAGCACAATCGCAATCCCTGTGAGGAGGAAGCGAACTGAGCTTAGGCTCCTCAAAAACATCCCGATAGTCAGACAAAAACACAGGAATCTCAGAAGTAGTAGATGAAGCGATAGAAATCGGAGGTGCATCATCATGAACCCCCTGACAACCCCAGCTTAACACAGACACTGATTTCCAGTCAAGGACTGGATTATGAGTTTGTAACCATGGCAGACCAAGTACTAGAACATCATGCAAATTATACAGTACCAGGAAGCGAATCACCTCCTGATGAACGGGAGTCATACGCATGGTCACTTGTGTCCAGTACTGAGGTTTATTCATAGCCAAAGGTGTAGAGTCAATTCCCTTCAAAGGAATAGGGACTTCCAGAGGCTCCAGACTAAACCCACAGCGATTGGCAAATGACCAATCCATAAGACTCAGGGCAGCGCCTGAATCCACATAGGCATCGACGGAAATGGATGATAATGAACAAATCAGAGTCACAGACAGAATGAACTTAGACTGTAAAGTACTAATGGCAACAGACTTATCAACCTTTTTTGTGCGTTTAGAGCATGCTGATATAACATGAGCTGAATCACCACAATAAAAGCACAACCCTTTTTTCCGCCTATACTTTTGCCGTTCACTTCTGGACTGAATTCTATCACATTGCATTATCTCAGGTGACGGTTCAGACGACACCGCCAAATGATGCACAGGTTTGCGCTCCCGTAAACGCCGATCAATCCGAACAGCCATAGTCATAGACTCATTCAGACCAGCAGGCGCAGGGAACCCCACCATAACATCTTTAATGGCCTCAGAAAGGCCATCTCTAAACTTTGCAGCCAGAGCACACTCATTCCACTGAGTAAGTACCGACCACTTCCGAAATTTTTGACAATAAATTTCTGCTTCATCTTGCCCCTGAGAGAGGGCCAACAAAGCTTTTTCAGCCTGAATCTCTTGGTTAGGTTCCTCATAGAGCAAACCCAATGCCAGAAAAAACGCATCTGCATTAAGCAACGCAGGGTCCCCTGGTGCCAATGCAAATGCCCAATCCTGAGGGTCACCCCGCAGGAAAGATATAATTATCTTGATTTGCTGAGCAGGGTCTCCAGAGGAGCGAGATTTCAAAGAAAGAAACAACTTGCAATTGTTCCTAAAATTCAGAAAACGAGATCTATCTCCAGAGAAAAACTCTGGTAGAGGAATTCTAGGTTCAGACATAGGAGCATGTACAACAAAATCCTGTATATTTTGAACCTTAGTGGCAAGATTATTCAGGCTGGAAGCCAAACTCTGGACGTCCATGATAAACAGCTGAGATCAGAGCCATTCAAAGATTAAGAGGAGGAGGAAGTAGCCAGGCTGCAATAAGGCTAGGCAGCAAACTCTGAGGGGAAAAAAAAAAAAAAAAAACTTCCTCAGACTACTTATCCTCCTACTTCAGCCAATACAATTAACACTTTGTGGGCCGGTTATACTGTCATGATCCCAATGGCAGGGGATCACAAAAAGGACAAGCACAGATACAAACAAGCTCTAGGGCGATGGAACCCGAGCTGACCGTGACCCTGAACACAACACACAAATAAAAGCAGCCAGGGAACGTGCCCACGATGATCCTAGACGTCTCGCTCCAGCCGAAGATCTAACTTCCCCTATCAGAAGAAACACAGACCTCTCCCGCCTCCAGAGAAACACCCCACAGCAAATAGCAGCCCCCCACATACAACGACGGCGAAAAGAGAGGAAAGCACATACGTAGTACGAAAACAGCTTCAGCAAAATGAGGCCCGCTAAAGCTAGACAGCAGAGGATACAAAAGTGAACTGCGCGGTCAGCGAAAAACCCTTCAAAAAACCATCCTGAAATTACTTGAACTCATGTGCCAACTCATGGTACATGAAAAGCAATTTCAGCCCACTAGAGCAACCAGCAGCAGAGAATCACATATCTGCAGGCTGGACTAAAAACCAAATTAAGCAAAACACAAAACAGGAAAATCCAAACTTAGCTTGTCCAGAAGGTTCTAGGAGCAGGGAGCAGAGGTAACAAGACACACTGGATACATTGATAACCGGCGAGGAAATGCCAGCAAAGCCAGGTTAAATAGGAAACTCCCATATGCTGATGGAACAGGTGGAACCCAGAAACCCAGGAAAGACAAGTCACCCAGTACCATCAGTAACCACCAGAGGGAGCCCAAAAACAGAACTCACAACAGGGGGGTACTGTTGTGAGTTCTGTTTTTGGGCTCCCTCTGGTGGTTACTGATGGTACTGGGCGACTTGTGTTCTCTGCGGTCTCTGGTGTCCACCTGTTCCATCAGGTTATGGGAGTTTCCTATTTAACCTGGCTTTTTTGTCATTTCCTCGCCGGCTATCAATGTAATCAGCGTGTCTTTTTACCTCTGCTCCCTGCGTCTGTTATCTTCAGGACAAGCTAAGTTTTGATTTTCCTGTTCCACGCTTTGCTTAATTTTTGTCTTAGTCCAGCTTGCAGATATGTGATTCCTTGCTGCTGGTTGCTCTAGTGGGCTGAAATTACTCCTCATGTTCCATGAGTTGGCACATGAGTTCAAGTAATTTCAGGATGGTTTTTGAAGGGTTTTTCGCTGACCGCGCAGTTCACTTTTGTTATCCCCTGCCATTGGGATCATGACAGAAGAGGCCCTGGACGCATATTTCCATGGATTTTATTTCAGATCTCCCTGTCTCTCAAAGGATGTCGGTCATTTGGGTGGTTTGTGATCGCTTCTCTAAGATGGTCCATTTGGTACCCTTGTCTAAATTGCCTTCCTCCTCTGATTTGGTGCCATTGTTTTTCCAGCATGTGGTTCGTTTGCATGGCATTCCGGAGAACATCGTCTCGGACAGAGGTTCCCAGTTTGTTTCGAGGTTTTGGCGGTCCTTTTGTGCTAAGATGGGCATTGATTTGTCTTTTTCTTCAGCTTTCCATCCTCAGACAAATGGCCAAACCGAACGAACTAATCAGACTTTGGAAACATATCTGAGATGCTTTGTTTCTGCTGATCAGGATGATTGGGTGTCCTTCTTGCCTTTGGCTGAGTTCGCCCTTAATAATCGGGCCAGCTCGGCTACTTTGGTTTCGCCTTTTTTCTGTAATTCTGGTTTTCATCCTCGTTTCTCTTCAGGGCAGGTTGAGCCTTCGGACTGTCCTGGTGTGGATACTGTTTTGGACAGGTTGCAGCAGATTTGGACTCATGTGGTGGACAATTTGACATTGTCCCAGGAGAAGGCTCAACGTTTCGCTAACCGCCGGCGCTGTGTTGGTCCCCGACTTCGTGTTGGGGATTTGGTTTGGTTGTCGTCTCGTTATGTTCCTATGAAGGTTTCCTCTCCTAAGTTTAAGTCTCGCTTCATTGGTCCGTATAAGATTTCTGAAGTTCTCAATCCTGTGTCATTTCGTTTGGCCCTTCCAGCTTCTTTTGCTATCCATAATGTGTTCCATAGGTCGTTATTGCGGAGATACGTGGCGCCTATGGTTCCCTCCGTTGATCCTCCTGCCCCGGTGTTGGTCGAGGGGGAGTTGGAGTATGTGGTGGAGAAGATTTTGGATTCTCGTATTTCGAGACGGAAACTCCAGTACCTGGTCAAGTGGAAGGGTTATGGTCAGGAAGATAATTCCTGGGTTTTTGCCTCTGATGTTCATGCTGCTGATCTAGTTCGTGCCTTTCATTTGGCTCGTCCTGGTCGGCTGGGGGCTCTGGTGAGGGTTCGGTGACCCCTCCTCAAGGGGGGGTACTGTTGTGAATTCTGTTATCAAACTCCCTCCTGTGGTCATGAATGGTACTTCGGTGAGTCCTGTCCATGGACTCCCTCTGGTGGCTGTGAGTGGAGCTCCTGCTTCTGAGGTTCCTTCCACAGGTGACTTAGTTTATTCTTTGGCTGGCTGCTCTATTTAACTCCACTCAGATCGTTTCTCCATGCCAGCTGTCAATGTTCTTGTACTGGTTCAGTTCGCTCCTGGATCTTTCTGGTGACCTGTCTACTCCAGCAGAAGCTAAGTCCCTGCTAGTTAATTATTTGTTCATTGTTTTCTTGTCCAGCTTGCTATAATGATTTTGCCTTGCTAGCTGGAAGCTCTGGGATGCAGAGTGGCACCTCCGCACAGTGAGTCGGTGCGGAGGTCTTTTTGCACACTCTGCGTGGTCTTTTTGTAGTTTTTTGTGCTGACCGCAAAGATACCTTTCCTATCCTCAGTCTGTTTAGTTAGTCTTGCCTCCTTTGCTGAAACCTGTTTTCATTTCTGTGTTTGTGACTTTCATCTTAACTCACAGTCAATATATGGGGGGGCTGCCTTTTCCTTTGGGGAATTTCTCTGAGGCAAGGTAGGCTTTATTTTCTACCTCTAGGGCTAGTTAGCTCTTAGGCTGTGAAGAGGCGTCTAGGCAGAGTTAAGGTACCTTCACACTAAACGATATCGCTAGCGATCCGTGACGTTGCAGCGTCCTCGCTAGCAATATCGTTTAGTTTGACACGCAGCAGCGATCAGAATCCTGCTGTGATGTCGTTGGTCGGGGCTAGAGGGCCAGCACTTTCTTTGGTTGCTGGCTCTCCCACTGACATCGCTGAATCGGCGTGTGTGACACCGATTCAGCGATGTCTTCGCTGGTAACCAGGGTAAATATCGGGTTACTAAGCGCAGGGCCGCGCTTAGTAACCCGATGTTTACCCTGGATACCATCCTAAAAGTTAAAAAAACAAACGCTTCATACTTACCTTCGGCTGTCTGTCCTCGGCGCTGTGCTTCTCTGCTCTGGCTGTGAGCACAGCGGCCGGAAAGCAGAGCGGTGACGTCACCGCTCTGCTTTCCGGCCGCTGTGCTCACAGCCAGTACAGAGAAGCAGAGCGCCGGGGACAGACAGCCGAAGGTAAGTATGAAGCGTTTGTTTTTTTACTTTTAGGATGGTAACCAGGGTAAACATCGGGTTACTAAGCGCGGCCCTTCGCTTAGTAACCCGATGTTTACCCTGGTTACCGGCATCGTTGGTCGCTGGAGAGCTGTCTGTGTGACAGCTCTCCAGCGACCAAACAGCGACGCTGCAGCGATCCGGATCGTTGTCTGGATCGCTGCAGCGTCGTTTAGTGTGAAGGTACCTTTAGGTACGCTCCACGGCTATTTCTAGTGTGTGTGATAGGATTAGGGGTTGCGGTCAGCAGAGCTCCCACTTCCCAGAGCTTGTCCTGTGTTAGTTTAACCATCAGGTCGTTCCGGGTGCTCCTAACCACCAGGTCCATAACAGGTGACACAGAGCTCATTGTTCTAAATATTGCAAGATCTGCAGCAGAGAAAATGGTGATTGAATTAAAATGAGAGCATTCAGACCAGTAAATGATGCATCACTGGAATCAAGGTCTCAGCCCGTACAACATGCAGCTCACAGATTACATAGCGAAAAAATGGTTACATGTTTCCTTTAAAGGTTTTTTTGAAAGGGATTGTCTTTAATCTATGAATTCTAGCAGTGTCTTTTTCTACCCGGACAGTGCCAATCACTTTAATGAACAGGTAAGGAACTGAGCCTCATGAAAATGAACATTATTAGTTAAAAATAATGAAGCTGCCCAGTTTTTTCCTCTATTAGACACATCACTCAGACAGATAAAAAGACGTTAATGGGTGCTCAGGACTGGGAACTCTGCCAGTACCCAAAATGAGATAGCACCAGCTCTGAGCGAGGAGCATTACAGAGCAGGTCAATGTTAGGAGTCAGGCTTCAACAAGGTAAATCTAATAAACAAAGGATTTATACCATTGTAAGAGAACAAGGCTACAGATCAATAAGAAGAAGAAGGGCGTCAGCAGGTAGGACAGCCGGACACTGTAAGTATCTTTATGCTCCATCACATCAATGTAATGTCCATAGAAAAAGAAGGTGTCCTGCATAAAGCCCTGAAATGTGAACACACAAAGAGTAAGTATATATTATGCAATTTACAGATCTTTACAAAGTGCTCACATCAGAAGTTTCATTCTGTTGGGGTGAACCCATAATTTAGCCCTCTTCCAAATCAACTTCTACTCGGGTATTGTGCACTTTTGGAAATCAGTGGCAACCCAAACAAGCAGGCTACAATGACCCATTGCAGGTCATTCAATGAGTATATTTTCAACCCCATCAGAATTTACTTTCTGGCCAATGAACGCTAGAAGCGGAAAAATGGAAGCCAAACCTACACCTGCAACTTTAATGATTGGAATGCTCATGGTCATCTATGGCAGGGGTGGGCAAATAATTATCCTGAGGGCCACATGAGAGACTGTAACTGTTGTAGAGGGCCAAACCAATAGGCTGAAATTAATTCTACTCAATATTAATATCAATATATAATAATTATTATATTATTGATAATTATATTAACCCATTTCTGACATCGGGGGTAATACGCCGATGTCGGACACCCTCCCTTTGATGTGGTCTCTGGCGGTGAGCCCACATCTTTCCTGGCACATGTCAGCTGTTTTGAACAGCTGACATGTGCAGGAACATCCACAGGTGAAATCGCGATCCACCCGCGGCTATTAACCCGTTAAATGTTGCTGTCAAACTCTGACAGCAGCATTTAACATTCGCTTCCGGCAATCCGCCCATCGGTGACCCCCATCACGTGATCATGGGTCATCGATGGGTTGACACGACAGCCAGAGTTCTCCAGGAGACCTCTATGGTTGTCAGTGCTGGATTGCTATGAGCGCCGCCCAGTGGTTGGCGCTCATAGCAAGTCAGCAATTCTTCTACATTCAGGCGATCTGATCATCACCTGTATATAGAAGAGTGGATAGAGATATGGCAGCTTCTAGTCTCCCATGGAGACTATTGAACCATGCAAAAAAGTTAAAAAAAAGTTTTAAAAAATATAAAAAAGTTAAAAAAATATAAAAGTTCAAATCACCCCCCTTTCGTCTCACTCAAAATAAAACAACCAAAAAAATCAAACGTACGCATATTTGGTATCGCCATATTCAGAATCGCTTAGTCTATCAATAAAAGAAAGATTAACCTGATCACTAAACAGCTTAGCGATTAAAAAAAGTGAAAACGCCAGAATTACATTTTCTGGTCGCCCTGACATTGCATTAAAATGCAATAACGGGCGATCAAAAGAACGTATCTGCACCAAAATGGTATCATTAAAAACAGCAGCTCGACACACAAAAAATAATCCCTCACCCAACCCCAGATCACGAAAAATGGAGAGGCTACAGGTATCAGAAAATGGCGCAATTTTTTATTTTTTTTACCAACGGTTTTTTCGCCACATAGACAAAAAAGAACCTAGACATGTTTGGTTTCTTTGAACTTGTAATGACATAAATAAATCATAATGGCAGGTCAGTTTTAGCATTTAGTGAATAAAGTAAGAAGGCAAAACAAAAAACGGGTGGGATTGCACATCTTTTGTGATTTCACTGCACTTGGAATTTTTTTCCTTTTTCCCAGTACATGATATGTTAAAACCAATGGTGTCGTTCAAAAGTACAACTTGTCCCGCAAAAAAACAAGCCTTCACATGGGCGTATTGAACAAAAAATAAAAAAACTTATGGCTCTGGGAAGAAAGGGAGCAAAAAAACAAAACGAAAATACGGTACCTTCCGGGGTGAAGGGGTTAATATTAATTGTATCACTTAATATTGAGCAAAATTAAGTATGCCGATATCCCTGTATATATCTCTATCGTATGAGCCCCCACAGCCCCTTATATACTGTAAGAGCCCCCACACAGCCTCCCCATATACAGCATGAGCCCCACACAGCCTCCCAATATATACAGCATGAGCCCCACAAAGCCTCCCTATATACAGCATGAGCACCACACAGCCTCCCAATATATACAGCATGAGCCCCACAAAGCCTTCCTATATACACTGCATGAGCTCCACACGGCCTCCCCATATGTATAGCATGAGCCCCACACAGCCTCCCCATATATACAGCATGAGTCCCACACAGCCTCCCAATATATACAGCATGAGCCCCACACAGCCTCCCAATATATACAGCATGAGCCCCACAAAGCCTCCCTATATACAGCATGAGCCCCACACAGCCTCCCTATATACGGCATGAGCTCCACACAGCATCCCAATATATAAAGCATGAGCCCCACACAGCCTCCCAATATATACAGCATGAGCCCCACAAAGCTTCCCTATATATAAAGCATGAGCTCCACACAGCCTCCCAATATATAAAGCATGAGCTCCACACAGCCTCCCAATATATAAAGCATGAGCTCCACACAGCCTCCCAATATATAAAGCATGAGCCCCACACAGCCTCCCAATATATACAGCATGAGCCCCACAAAGCCTCCCTATATACACTGCATGAGCCCCACACAGCCTCCCCATATATACAGCATGAGCCCCACACAACCTCCCTATATACACTGCATGAGCCCCACACAGCCTCCCTATATACGGCATGAGCTCCACACAGCCTCCCAATATATAAAGCATGAGCCCCACACAGCCTCCCAATATATAAAGCATGAGCCCCACACAGCCTCCCAATATATACAGCATGAGCCCCACAAAGCTTCCCTATATATAAAGCATGAGCTCCACACAGCCTCCCAATATATAAAGCATGAGCTCCACACAGCCTCCCAATATTTAAAGCATGAGCTCCACACAGCCTCCCAATATATAAAGCATGAGCCCCACACAGCCTCCCAATATATACAGCATGAGCCCCACAAAGCCTCCCTATATACACTGCATGAGCCCCACACAGCCTCCCCATATATACAGCATGAGTCCCACAGAGCCTCCCAATATATACAGCATGAGTGCCACACAACCTCCCAATATATACAGCATGAGCCCCACAAAGCCTCCCTATATACACTGCATGAGCCCCACACAGCCTCCCTATATACGGCATGAGCTCCACACAGCCTCCCAATATATAAAGCATGAGCCCCACACAGCCTCCCAATATATACAGCATGAGCCCCACAAAGCCTCCCTATATACACTGCATGAGCCCCACACAGGCTCCCTATATACTGCATAAGCCCCACACAGCCTCCCCATATACAGGATGAGCCGCACACAGCCTCCCCATATACTGCATGAGGCCCCCATAGCCTCCCTATGTTCTGGATGAGGCCCCCATAGCCTCCCCATATACTGCATGAAGCCCCCAAAGCCTACCCATATACTGCATGAAGCCCCCATAGCCTACCCATGTCCTGGATGAGGCCCCCTTAGCCTCCCCATATACTGAATGAGGCCCCCATAGCCTCCCCATGTGCAGTATGACACCCCATTAGCCTCCTCATGTGCAGCACGACACCCCCATAACCTCCCCATGTGCAGCACGACACCCCCATAGCCTCATCACGTGCAGCACAACATATCCATAGCCTCCCCAGGTGCAGCACGACACCCCCATAACCTCCCCAGGTGCAGCATGACACCCCCATAGCCTCCCCATGTGCAGCATTTCACCCCATTAGCCTCCTCGACACCCCCATAACCTCCCCATGTGCAGCACGACACCCCCATAACCTTATCATGTGCAGCACGACACCCCCATAGCCAGCACCATGTGCAGCACGACACCCCCATAATCTCAACATGTGCAGCATGACACCCCCATAGCCTCATCATGTGCAGCACAACACCCCAATAGCCTCAGCAGGTGCAGCACGACACCCCCATAGCCTCCCCATGTGCAGCATGACACCCCCATAGCCTCCTCATGTGCAGCATGACACCCCCATAGCCTCTCCATGTGCAGCACGACACCCCCATAGCCAGCACCATGTGCAGCAGGACACCCCCATAATCTCAACATGTGCAGCATGACACCCCCATAGCATCATCATGTGCAGCACAACACCCCAATAGCCTCAGCATGTGCATCATGACACCCCCATAGCCAGCACCATGTGCAGCATGACACCTCCATAGCCTTCCCATGCGCAGCACGACACCCCCATAGCCTCACCATGTGCAGCATTACACCACCATAGCGTCCCCATGCTCACCTAAACATCCCACACACATGAAAAAAAAACACCACCACATACTCACCTCGGTCCCGTTCCCCGGCGTTCTGCTTCTTTCCCTGCCTCCGGTGCGCTGACTCTCCGCACTACACAGCTGGCGTGATGAAATGGCATCATTGCATCAGCTGTTTCACACGCTGATTAGTGGAGGAAGTGGCTGGAGGACCTTCCTCCACCAATGAAGTCAGCGCAGATGGAGACAGCGAGCGGGTGCACACATGGTGTGGTGTGGCCCGTCGACTTTTGCTTTCCAGCTCCTCGACTGACGCACTTTGCTCTGGTCTGATATGTGGTATTCTATAGTGTAAAATAATAATCACAATGTCTCACTTCTCCGGTGAACACGTCCAAAAAAGTACTCTGCAACGACTGGCTTTGAAAGTTGACTGAAGAGTTTCCACATGGTTCTGATGAGGACATAATAATAACAGTAATGGAGTCAAGGAAGAGATTATAGACATAAAAACAGCCATAATCTCTATTCTTGCAAGTGGATACATACCTATATTGTTGTGGTGGTGTCCTGTTCTATTAACTAATAAGGTGGGATAGATGATCAAACTAGTGGTCAGGATGATGGAAGCAAAGTTCAAGATCAACAGGAAACGAAGAAACAAGAAATAGGAGCTAATACTCGCACCAAATTTAGCTGCAAGGGGATAAGCAAATACATAGTCATAGATTAGTACCAAAGGGTCTGTTCTGCTGTGGGAAATATTTACAGTACATTGACAGCGTTGAGTAGATAGTATTGACCGGGTACATAATACCCTATGCAGGGTTGTCCTAATTTGTCATATATATACGCACATCATAGTGTAAAGATGTCAAAACTGTGCAAGCCATAGATCCTCCACCAAAGAGCCTGCCAAATATCCCTCCAAAAAAAGGGCATCAGCCACAGAGCTGCCCCCATCAACCAGCCCATACCTGTCTGCTCCGCTGGGCTTCTTCATAAAGAACAGGTGGCCTGCCATTATTTTATGCATCCTAGACCTCCGGGCAGTGCTGCATTGTTTGCTCTATGATTAAACATGCCTGACACTCACTTTTTTTCTGAATCTCTCACCTCTGATTGCAATGAGCGTTTTCCCCCACAATATAAAGGATGAAACTAATTGCTGTCCCTTGTTCCAAGCTGGCAACACACAATGTTGTTTCTGAGTCCAAGGAATCCAAAAACTGGCATTATAGCCTTCCGACTGCTTTAGTTCTCTGTAAAAGAAAGGAACCATTACACAATATCATTCTGGATCTATTCTATTCCTTTAATTCGGAATCAAATTTTCCAGCAAAGCAAGTGTAGTTTAGCTGGCACAAGATCAATACTGCATTTACATCTCAGGATCTAAAGTTGGTGGAAACATCTCAAGGTCTAGCATGTGGCCTAATATGTGGCCATAATATGTCTAATGTGGGGGCCTCCCAAAATTGCCCTGACAAATGAGAGGGAGAGAAGAATCCAGATGTTCCTTATCTTCCTCCATGTGGTAAGCTGCCACCAGAAGAGTCTGGCAACAGTTTTATCATACAGCACATAGGAACACTGGGCCAAGAAGCCAAATTTTCCTGTGCAGGGGGAGTCAGCAGAGACAGTTCTATTCTGAGCAAAGCATTCCTGTGTAGGGGTAGTCAAAAGAGATAGCTGTTGGCTGAACAATCATTCGTTTGATAGCCATCTAGTATGTATTTAGGCCTTTGGACTCTGTTTTCAATAAGGCTACGTTCACATTAGCGTTCCGCTAATGTGCGTCGCTGTTGCGTCGGCGACGCAGCGGCGACGCGCCCCTATGTTTAACATAGGGGACGCGTGCGTTTTTTTGGTTGCGTTTTTCGACACGTGCGTCGTTTCCGACGCTAGCGTCGGACGCAAGAAAATGCAACAAGTTGCATTTTTCGTGCGTCCGATTTTCGTCAAAAAACGACGCATGCGTCGCAAAACGCAGCGTTTTTGCGCGCGTTTTGCGCACGTTTTTTGTGCGTCGTGCGTTGAAATTGTTCCAGAAAATAAAGTATTTCCCCCAGAAAATTATTGTACAGTCATGGCCAACACTTTTGGCCATGACTACATGCTATTAACCCCTTTACCCCCAAGGGTGGTTTGC
The DNA here is from genome assembly GCF_032444005.1 of Ranitomeya imitator. Taxonomy (NCBI): domain Eukaryota; kingdom Metazoa; phylum Chordata; class Amphibia; order Anura; family Dendrobatidae; genus Ranitomeya; species Ranitomeya imitator. The sequence continues at coordinate 623,456,779 of NC_091283.1, forward strand.
ACGTCAATGACCAGGTCAATTTTTACAATTCTGACCACTGTCCCTTTATGACATTATAACTCTGTAACGCTTCAACGGATCCTTGTGATTCTGACATTGTTTTCTCGTGACATATTGTACTTCATGATATTGGTAAAACTTCTTTGATATTACCTGCGTTTATTTGTGAAAAAAATGGAAATTTGGCAAAAATTTGGAAAATTTCATAATTTTCCAACTTTGAATTTTTATGCAATTAAATCACAGAGATATGTCACACAAAATACTTAATAAGTAACATATCCCACATGTCTACTTTGCATCAGCACAATTTTGGAACCAAAATTTTTTTTTGTTAGGGAGTTATAAGGATTAAAAGTTGACCAGCAATTTCTCATTTTTACAACACCATTTTTTTTTAGGGACCACATCTCATTTGAAGTCATTTTGAGGGGTCTATATGATAGAAAATACCCAAGTGTGACACCATTCTCAAAAAACTGCACCCCTCAAGGTGCTCAAAACCACATTCAAGAAGTTTATTAACCCTTCAGGTGTTTCACAGGAATTTTTGGAATGTTTAAATAAAAATGAACATTTAACTTTTTTTCACAAAAAATTTACTTCAGCTCCAATTTGTTTTATTTTACCAAGGGTAACAGGAGAAAATGGATCCTAAAAGTTGTTGTACAATTTCTCCTGAGTATGCCGATACCCCATATGTGGGGGTAAACCACTATTTGGGCGCATGACAGAGCTCAGAAGCGAAGGAGGGCAATTTGACTTTTCAATGCAAAATTGACAGGAATTGAGATGGGACGCCATGTTGCGTTTGGAGAGCCCCTGATGTGCCTAAACAGTGGAAACCCCCACAAGTGACACGATTATGGAAAGTAGACCCCCTAAGGAACTTATCTAGAGGTGTGGTGAGCACTTTGACCCACCAAGTGCTTCACAGAAGTTTATAATGCAGAACCGTAAAAATAAAAAAATCATTTTTTCACAAAAATCATCTTTTTGCCTCCAATTTTTTATTTTCCCAAGGGTAAATGAAGAAATTGGACCCCAAAAGTTGTTGTACAATTTGTCCTGAGTACGCTGATACCCCATATGTGGGGGTAAACCACTGTTTGGGTGCATGGGAGAGCTCGGAAGGGAAGGAGCGCCATTTGACTTTTCAATGCAAAATTGACAGGAATTGAGATGGGACGCCATGTTGCATTTGGAGAGCCCCTGATTTGCCTAAACATTGAAACCCCCCACAAGTGACACCATTTTGGAAAGTAGACCCCCTAAGGAACTTATCTGGATGTTTGGTGAGCACTTTGACCCACCAAGAGCTTCACAGAAGTTTATAATGCAGAGCTGTAAAAATAAAACAAACATTTTTTTCCCAAAAAATTCTATTTTAGGCCCCAGTTTTGTATTTTTCCAAGGGTAACAGGAGAAATTGGACCCCAAAAGTTGTTGTCCAATTTGTCCTGAGTACGCTGATACCCCATATGTGGGGGGTAACCACCGTTTGGGCGCATGGGAGGGCTCGGAAAGGAAGGAGTGCCATTTGGAATGCAGACTTAGATGGAATGGTCTGCAGGCGTCACATTGCGTTTGCAGAGCCAATAATGTACCTAAACAGTAGAAACCCCCAAGTGACACCATTTTGGAAAGTAGACCCCCTAAGGAACTTATCTGGATGTGTGGTGAGCACTTTGACCCACCAAGGGCTTCACAGAAGTTTATAATGCAGAGCCGTAAAAATAAAACAAAAATTTTTTCCCACAAAAATTATTTTTTAGCCCCCAGTTTTGTATTTTCCCAAGGTTAACAGGTGAAATTGGACCCCAAAAGTTGTTGTCCAATTTGTTCTGAGTATGCTGATACCCCATATGTGGGGGGGAACCACCGTTTGAGCGCATGGCAGAGCTCAGAAGGGAAGGAGCATCATTTGGAATGCAGACTTAGATGGATTGGTCTGCAGGCGTCATATTGCGTTTGCAGAGCCCCTAATGTACCTAAACAATAGAAACCCCCCACAAGTGACCACATATTGGAAACTAGACCCCCAAGGAACTTATCTAGATGTGTTGTGAGAACTTTGAACCCCCAAGTGTTTCACTACAGTTTATAATGCAGAGCCGAGAAAATAAAAAATATTTTTTTTCCCACAAAAATTATTTTTTAGCCCCCAGTTTTGTATTTTCCCAAGGGTAACCGGAGAAATTGGACCCCAAAAGTTGTTATCCAATTTGTCCTGAGTATGCTGATACCTCATATGTTGGGGTAAACCCCTGTTTGGGCATACAGGAGAGCTCGGAAGGGAAGGAGCACTGTTCCGATCGGACGCCATGTCACGTTTGGAGAGCCCCTGATGTGCCTAAACAGTGGAAACCCCCCAATTATAACTGAAACCCTAATCCAAACACACCCCTAACCCTAATCCCAACGGTAACCCTAACCACACCCCTAACCCAGACACACCCCTAACCCTAATCCCAACCCTATTCCCAACCGTAAATGTAATCCAAACCCTAACCATAACTTTAGCCCCAACCCTAACCCTAACTTTAGCCCCAACCCTAACTGTAGCCTTAACCCTAGCCCTAACCCTAGCCCTAAACCTAGCCCTAACCCTAGCTCTAGCCCTAACCCTAGCCCTAGCCCTAACCCTAGCCCTAACCCTAACCCTAGCCCTAACCCTAACACTAGCCCTAACCCTAACCCTAGCCCTAACCCTAATGGGAAAATGGAAATAAATACATTTTTTTAATTTTTTTATTTTTCCCTAACTAAGGGGTGATGAAGGGGGGTTTGATTTACTTTTATAGCCGCTTTTTTAGCGGATTTTTTTGATTGGCAGCTGTCACACACTGAAAGACGCTTTTTATTGCAAAAAATATTTTTTGCATTACCACATTTTGAGAGCTATTATTTTTCCATATTTGAGTCTACAGAGTCATGTCAGGTCTTCTTTTTTGCGGGACGAGTTGAAGTTTTTATTGGTAACATTTTCGGGCACGTGACATTTTTTGATCGCTTTATATTCTGATTTTTGTGAGGCAGAATGACCGAAAACCAGCTATTCATGAACTTCTTTTGGGGGAGGCGTTTATACCGTTCCGATAAACTGGATAAAGCTGTTTTATTCTTCGGGTCAGTACGATTACAACGATACCTCATTTATATATTTTTTTATGTTTTGGCGCTTTTATACGATAAAAACTATTTTACAGAAAAAATAATTATTTTTGCATCGCTTTATTCTGAGGACTATAACTTTTTTTTTTCGCTGATGATGCTGTGTGGCAGCTCCTTTTTTGTGGGACAAGATGATGTTTTCAGCGGTACCATGGTTATTTATATCCGTCTTTTTGATCGCGTGTTATTCCACTTTTTGTTTGGCGGTATGAGAATAAATCGTTGTTTTTTGCCTCATTTTTTTTTTTTTTTACGGTGTTCACTGAAGGGGTTAACTAGTGATATAGTTTTATAGGTGGGGTCGTTACGGACGCGGCGATACTAAATATGTGCACTTTTATTGTTTTTTTTTTAAATTTAGATAAAGAAATGTATTTATGGGAATAATATATATATATTTTTTCATTATTTAGGAATTTTTTTTTTTTTACACATTTGGAAAACATTTTTTTTTACTCTTTTACTTTGTCCCAGGGGGAGACATCACTGATCACTGATCTTACAGTTTGCACAGCACTCTGTCAGATCAGTGATCTGACTTAGAGCACTGCAGGCTTACCAAGCGCCTGCTCTGAGCAGGCACTTGGTAAGCCACCTCCCTCCCTGCAGGACCCGGATGCCGCGGCCATCTTGGATCCGGGCCTGCTACAGGGAGGGAGGTAAAAGGAGACCTTCGCAGCAACGCAATCACATCGCGTTGCTGCGGGGGTCTCAGGGAAGCCCGCAGGGAGCCCCCTCCCTGCGCGATGCTTCCCTATACCGCTGGCACACCACAATCATGTTTGATCGCGGTGTGCTGGGGGTTAATGTGCCGGGGGTGGTCCGTGACCGCTCCTGGCACATTGTGCCAGATGTCAGCTGCGATAGTCAGCTGACACCCGGCCGCGATCGGCCGCGCTCCCCCTGTGAGCGCGGCCAATCGCTATGACGTACTATCCCGTCGAGGGTCAGATAGGCCCAGGGCACCTCGACGGGATAGTACGTCCAAGCTCAGAGAGGGGTTAAAATTACCAGCAGCATGTATCAGGCACTGGCTGTATAATTTTAGCCACATATGTTTGACTCTGAAACACTGTGGTGTTTCAGAGAAAAAAACATACTTTGAAAGCCTCCCTTTCCTGGAAGATTCTCCCTGCCCGCTGCAAATGATTGACAGGTCTTTCTTTATACAGTGCAGAGGTGTAGAGAGAGACCAGTGACTAAAGCCGGGATCACACACAGCGAGATACGGCCGAGTCTCGCAGTTTAAAACCAAGCTCTGGCACCGGCACTCCGAGGCGGAGCGTGCAGCAGCATAGCAATACATGGAGCCGCACTCTCCGCTCCGGAGTGCCGGTGCCAGAGCTTGTTTTTAACCTGTGAGACTCGCCCGTATCTCGCTGTAGTGTGATCCCGGCCTAAAAGGGAGCTGGAGGGGGAAAATCCACGGGGAACTGATTATTTAAACTAGGCTGTCACACACGAAAGTGGCTCATGAGGTTCATCGACCCCTGTGCCATGAGGCCTGGCTTGCCTAGGAGGGGCGTAGCTAATCGGCTACCTGGTGCTCACTGGAGCTCCTGATGGTGGAGTTAGGCTTGAGCTGCAGGTAGCCCTCATTTTACCACTCCTAGGCCGTACTGCAGCTGCTGACCCCGGGTGTCAGGTACGCAGGCACGGATACGGACTCGGGCTTCATTCAGACTACTAAGTTCCAGATCCTTAGGCAGAACAGTTACTGACATGGAGTCATAGATTGGACTGATATGACAATCAGGATGCATGTTACTCAGATAGGCACACATTGAAGACACAGGGGTCTCGGATACTGATTCCGTTACCGCCAGAGCGACTTAAGGGTACAGGTGCAGCTTTACACTTCAGGGACTGCCAGAACGGCCACAGTGTCTAGCCACACAAGGACCAGAGACTCAGATTAAGGGACTGACCACGGGAGGACCAGGGACTCAGGATCAAGTCACTGCCCACACAAGGTCCAGGGGACCTAACAACTCGCTAATTCCACTAACACTAATTAATGACACAATGTTGCTTTGGCCCTTCCCTATTGCGGCAGGTGCCTTTTATGAGGATGCCTCCCAGCTATTGGCTGAGAGTTATCTTGCATCCACGCGCGCCGGCCCTTTCAGAACAGAGCAACTCTCGTGTGCACTAAGAACTCAGAGACACAGGATGCAGGGAGCACACTGAGGGACGCGCCGTTACAAAAAATGCTTGAGAAATTGCTTTATAACAGTTTTCAGACTGATAGCTCTCAATTATTTTGTTTCTCATTTGTTCCAGAATTTCTTTGGATTGCGGCATGTCTAACTTTTGAGGATCTTTGGTCTACTGTACTTTGTCATTCAGATTCTATTTAAGTAATTTATTGATTGAAAACAGATGTGGCAGCAATCAGACCTTGGTGTGGTTAGGTAATTTGAACTCAGATTCCCAAGGTTGTGCGAAACCACAGATAATTCATGCTTTGAGGGGTGGGGCAATCACATTTTTCACGCAGAGACCTGTAGGTTTGGATTTCTTTTTCCCTTAATAATAAAGACATTTATTTAAAAACTGGATTTTGCATTTACTTGTGTCATCTTTGTCTAAAATTTATATTTGTTTGAAGATCTGAAACATTTAAGTGTGACAAACATGCAAAAGAATAGGAAATCAGGAAGGGGCAAACACTGCAGAGGTCTGCAGTTGATATTGGTGTCCTGTTGCAGGCAGCAAAAATGATGTCACTGAATTATGCTGCCCATGGCACCTACATAGATTTAAGCAGAACTGCAGGTTGTTGGAACGGAGACAGGTGAGTGGCATTGGTTTCTACTTTTTTAAATTTCCAGTTGAAGAGCTACAGAATGGGGGACATTATTTCTATATTGGAACCAGTATGGGGAACATTATTACTACATTAGGACAGTCAAAATTGCTGCTTTTTGGTAATCACGTCTAAAAAAAAATAACAACAGTAAAATGTGATCAAAAAGTCCGTGATAAAAATGGCACAAATATAAGCTACAGCATATCCTACAAAAAAAAAAACCTCACACAGCTCAAGGGAAAAATGAAAAGTTGTGGCTGATTATTGCGATAGAATTTTTTTTTATTTTTTACAAAAGTGTATTTATTGTATAAAATAGAAAACCTGTGACCTGTATGGTGAGATACTGTCATGAGTGGGTCATGTCCTCTTGGGAGATCTGGAGTTAGAAAATCACTATGTATTGTGAATTGCAGATCTTCCATTTAGTCGGTGTGTTTGTGTTTCATACAGAATGGATTTTGTTTCTTTTGGTGCTGAAGAGGTTAACGACCCTTTATATGCTGGTTAGAAATTTGTAGCTCCATCTCAAAGCTGTTGCTGACCTGGTCATTTCCTCTCTCTATAAAATCTGGCCAGACCTTCTCTTCCTCTCCTGTGAAAGTTTCTCTTCCTAGCTCTTTGGAATCGCTGTGCTGAGATGGAGATCGTGTGACTGCTGGAGATGGTTGCATGCTGTTTTTGAGTCCCTATTCTCATTTGGTTTGTACATTCCTATTCTTACCTATGCACCTCTCTACCTTTGGTGAGGGTTTTGTTTGTTAGTGCTTTTTTGCTATCCCTGTTTGTCTTACGTGTTTATGTGAGATGGGGCCAGGGAGGTAGTCATGGCCGAGAACAATCCCTGTATCACACCCTGGCCCCCTCTCTCTATACAGTAATGTCTCTTCCTATGCATACCTGGGTACTGCAGCTCTGCGCCACCAGCGTCCCCCCTGAGCTGTTTAGGGCTCCTTGCAAGCGGTTTCACAATAACAGAGACACAGTCTGGCCTAACTTCAACATCAACAGCTTTACTCAGCACATCCAAGACATTTCCAGTATCATCGTCAGGTTTCACAACAGGTGACGTTCTTTCTGTCCCTTTACTTCTCTCCCTCTCACTAAGCTCGCTTTCAGGACGGACCGTACCTTTTGGTCCCTTTGCGTCCTCTCTGTCCAGATTCCTTGCCTCTTCTGGGGGGTGCCCACAGCCGCTTCGCAGCAGATCTGAGGACCGCTGCTCATGCAAAAATCTGCCACATGATGAGCGACCTGCCCGCACACTGATCAGCCTTCTTCTTAGCAAAACATTCCCAGTAATACTGCATGTGCTTGCACTGCTGCTGTTGTTCCTCCAGATGAGAACTGGCCCTGGGATGCTATAGGCTGGGTCTCCCTCTTCTTTAACATTGCGTGGCATGGTGTCACCCTGGGCTAGCCAGCCCACGGGAGCTACACGGGTGCCCAGCCCCCAACTGACCAGAAAGCCCTCACTATCTTAACCCACCATGCCCCTCCTACATTAACTATGTACAGGGTGAACTCCCATATAGTATCAGGTTGACTAGAATTCCCCATCTGGTGGCCCCACCAGAATACTACACTTTCCCATTACAATTGCTGCAAAGTAATGTACAATTCTTAAATGGGTTAGCAAGGGAAGTATAACACTTTGCAACCCCTTACATTTATACACTAGAATTTCTGTCCCAGGACTCCTGGGGAGGGGGAGGGCACAGCTTATGGTATAACAGGAGAACAGTAAGGCTGGTGGCCCAAACCTCCTCACCTTTAGAGGTATCTTTGGGAGCAAGGATAGTTAGCGTCCCAGCCCTAGTGACAGTGCAGGACCCCTTTCCCTTTTTACGCAGTCACAGCGTGACACAAACCAGGGATTCAAGCTTGAAGAGGATAATTTGCATATTCCAGGTGCCTTCTGGGAAAAGCGAAGAATCTCCCTAAGCAAGAAGATCGTTGGGTACAGCCGGGACCAGCTGCTTGGAAAGCATCACCAAACCAGGGATTCAAGCTTGAGGAGGATAATTTGCATATTCCAGGTGCCTTCTGGGAAAAGCGAAGAATCTCCCTAAGCAAGAAGATCGTTGGGTACAGCTGGGACCAGCTGCTTGGAAAGCATCACCAAACCAGGGATTCAAGCTTGAGGAGGATAATTTGCATATTCCAGGTGCCTTCTGGGAAAAGCGAAGAATCTCCCTAAGCAAGAAGATCGTTGGGTACAGCCGGGACCAGCTGCTTGGAAAGCATCACCAAACCAGGGATTCAAGCTTGAGGATGATAATTTGCATATTCCAGGTGCCTTCTGGGAAAAGCGAAGAATCTCCCTAAGCAAGAAGATCGTTGGGTACAGCCGGGACCAGCTGCTTGGAAAGCATCACCAAACCAGGGATTCAAGCTTGAGGAGGATAATTTGCATATTCCAGGTGCCTTCTGGGAAAAGCGAAGAATCTCCCTAAGCAAGAAGATCGTTGGGTACAGCCGGGACCAGCTGCTTGGAAAGCATCACCAAACCAGGGATTCAAGCTTGAGGAGGATAATTTGCATATTCCAGGTGCCTTCTGGGAAAAGCGAAGAATCTCCCTAAGCAAGAAGATCGTTGGGTACAGCCAGGACCAGCTGCTTGGAAAGCATCACCAAACCAGGGATTCAAGCTTGAGGAGGATAATTTGCATATTCCAGGTGCCTTCTGGGAAAAGCGAAGAATCTCCCTAAGCAAGAAGATCGTTGGGTACAGCCGGGACCAGCTGCTTGGAAAGCATCACCAAACCAGGGATTCAAGCTTGAGGAGGATAATTTGCATATTCCAGGTGCCTTCTGGGAAAAGCGAAGAATCTCCCTAAGCAAGAAGATCGTTGGGTACAGCCGGGACCAGCTGCTTGGAAAGCATCACCAAACCGCGCGCCTTATGGCACGCGAATTTTTGCCTGTAGGACATTATTGCAAGAAAGCTTGGCTGAGTAGATTACACAAGAAGGAAAACACACAGCAAGTCAGCAGGATCTAGAGGCAACATGGCAGATGTGACAACCTACATGGTGAGCTGCAGCATGTGCTACATGTTCACAGATAGACCAGAAGAAGAATCCAATTTCACCTGTCAGAAGTGTAGACTAGTGGCCCTTTTAGAAGAAAAGGTGTGGGGTCTGGAAGAAAGAATAGCAAATTTGAAACTCATCAAAGAGAATGAAGACTTCCTAGATAGAACAGAAGCATCTCTACTGGTCACAGAAGGTGAAAAAAGTGTCAGAGAACCTCCAAAAGCAGATGAGTGGAAGCATGTGACCAAAAGAAGCAAGAAGACCATGGAGAAATCACCAACCACACAACTGAAGAACCGATATCAAATCTTTGTAGAGGATGAAGATGGCACACCTAAGGATGAAGCAATACCAGCAAGCAAAAAAGTAAAGGGCACACAGCAACAAGTGACAGCAAAAAGTACAGCCAAGAAGCAACAAAGAGTGGTGGTGGTGGGAGACTCACTACTGAGAGGCACAGAAGCAGCCATCTGCAGACCGGACATAATCGCAAGAGAAGTATGCTGCCTTCCAGGTGCGATGATCAAGGATGTGACCGATAGGATACAAAAGCTCTTCAGCTCCAAGGACGTCCACCCATTTTTTCTCATACATGTTGGCACCAATGACACGGCAAGGAAGGACCTACCGACAATCTGCAAGGACTTTGAAGAGTTGGGGAAGAAAGTAAAGGAACTGGATGCACAGGTAGTTTTTTCTTCTATCCTTCCAGTAGACGGGCATGGCACCAGGAGATGGAACAGGATCCTTGATGCGAACAACTGGCTAAGACGATGGTGCAGACAACAAGGATTCGGATTCCTGGACCACGATGTGAATTACTTGTAAGATGGGCTCCTCGCCAGAGACGGACTACACCTCAACAAATCTGGGAAACACACATTCGCGAGAAGACTCGCTACACTTATCAGGAGGGCGTTAAACTAGAAGAAGAGGGGACGGGAAGAAAAACATTAGACTCGAACAAAGAAGACCCAGGAAAACATACTCAGAAGGGAGGTAAGAACATTTCTAAAACAATCCACAGTGAGGAGATTGGAACAAAACAAAATCCTCTAAACTGCATGCTCGCAAACGCCAGAAGCCTGACAAACAAGATGGAAGAACTAGAAGCAGAAATATCTACAGGTAACTTTGACATAGTGGGAATAACCGAGACATGGTTAGATGAAAGCTATGACTGGGCAGTCAACTTACAGGGTTACAGTCTGTTTAGAAAGGATCGTAAAAATCGGAGAGGAGGAGGGGTTTGTCTCTATGTAAAGTCTTGTCTAAAGTCCACTTTAAGGGAGGATATTAGCGAAAGGAATGAGGATGTCGAGTCCATATGGGTCGAAATTCATGGAGGGAAAAATGGTAACAAAATTCTCATTGGGGTCTGTTACAAACCCCCAAATATAACAGAAATCATGGAAAGTCTACTTCTAAAGCAGATAGATGAAACTGCAACCCATAATGAGGTCCTGGTTATGGGGGACTTTAACTACCCGGATATTAACTGGGAAACAGAAACCTGTGAAACCCATAAAGGCAACAGGTTTCTGCTAATAACCAAGAAAAATTATCTTTCACAATTGGTGCAGAATCCAACCAGAGGAGCAGCACTTTTAGACCTAATACTATCTAATAGACCTGACAGAATAACAAATCTGCAGGTAGTCGGGCATCTAGGAAATAGCGACCACAATATTGTACAGTTTCACCTGTCTTTCACTAGGGGGACTTGTCAGGGAGTCACAAAAACACTGAACTTTAGGAAGGCAAAGTTTGACCAGCTTAGAGATGCCCTTAATCTGGTAGACTGGGACAATATCCTCAGAAATAAGAATACAGATATTAAATGGAAAATGTTTAAGAACATCCTAAATAGGCACTGTAAGCGGTTTATACCTTGTGGGAATAAAAGGACTAGAAATAGGAAAAACCCAATGTGGCTAAACAAAGAAGTAAGACAGGCAATTAACAGTAAAAAGAAAGCATTTGCACTACTAAAGCAGGATGGCACCATTGAAGCTCTAAAAAACTATAGGGAGAAAAATACTTTATCTAAAAAACTAATTAAAGCTGCCAAAAAGGAAACAGAGAAGCACATTGCTAAGGAGAGTAAAACTAATCCCAAACTGTTCTTCAACTATATCAATAGTAAAAGAATAAAAACTGAAAATGTAGGCCCCTTAAAAAATAGTGAGGAAAGAATGGTTGTAGATGACGAGGAAAAAGCTAACATATTAAACACCTTCTTCTCCACGGTATTCACGGTGGAAAATGAAATGCTAGGTGAAATCCCAAGAAAGAATGAAAACCCTATATTAAGGGTCACCAATCTAACCCAAGAAGAGGTGCGAAACCGGCTAAATAAGATTAAAATAGATAAATCTCCGGGTCCGGATGGCATACACCCACGAGTACTAAGAGAACTAAGTAATGTAATAGATAAACCATTATTTCTTATTTTTAGGGACTCTATAGCGACGGGGTCTGTTCCACAGGACTGGCGCATAGCAAATGTGGTGCCAATATTCAAAAAGGGCTCTAAAAGTGAACCTGGAAATTATAGGCCAGTAAGTCTAACCTCTATTGTTGGTAAAATATTTGAAGGGTTTCTGAGGGATGTTATTCTGGATTATCTCAATGAGAATAACTGTTTAACTCCATATCAGCATGGGTTTATGAGAAATCGCTCCTGTCAAACCAATCTAATCAGTTTTTATGAAGAGGTAAGCTATAGGCTAGACCACGGTGAGTCATTGGACGTGGTATATCTCGATTTTTCCAAAGCGTTTGATACCGTGCCGCACAAGAGGTTGGTACACAAAATGAGAATGCTTGGTCTGGGGGAAAATGTGTGTAAATGGGTTAGTAACTGGCTTAGTGATAGAAAGCAGAGAGTGGTTATAAATGGTATAGTCTCTAACTGGGTCGCTGTGACCAGTGGGGTACCGCAGGGGTCGGTATTGGGACCTGTTCTCTTCAACATATTCATTAATGATCTGGTAGAAGGTTTACACAGTAAAATATCGATATTTGCAGATGATACAAAACTATGTAAAGCAGTTAATACAAGAGAAGATAGTATTCTGCTACAGATGGATCTGGATAAGTTGGAAACTTGGGCTGAAAGGTGGCAGATGAGGTTTAACAATGATAAATGTAAGGTTATACACATGGGAAGAAGGAATCAATGTCACCATTACACACTGAACGGGAAACCACTGGGTAAATCTGACAGGGAGAAGGACTTGGGGATCCTAGTTAATGATAAACTTACCTGGAGCAGCCAGTGCCAGGCAGCAGCTGCCAAGGCAAACAGGATCATGGGGTGCATTAAAAGAGGTCTGGATACACATGATGAGAGCATTATACTGCCTCTGAACAAATCCCTAGTTAGACCGCACATGGAGTACTGTGTCCAGTTTTGGGCACCGGTGCTCAGGAAGGATATAATGGAACTAGAGAGAGTACAAAGGAGGGCAACAAAATTAATAAAGGGGATGGGAGAACTACAATACCTAGATAGATTAGCGAAATTAGGATTATTTAGTCTAGAAAAAAGATGACTGAGGGGCGATCTAATAACCATGTATAAGTATATAAGGGGACAATACAAATATCTCGCTGAGGATTTGTTTGTACCAAGGAAGGTGATGGGCACAAGGGGGCATTCTTTGCGTCTGGAGGAGAAAAGGTTTTTCCACCAACATAGAAGAGGATTCCTTACTGTTAGGGCAGTGAGAATCTGGAATTGCTTGCCTGAGGAGGTGGTGATGGCGAACTCAGTCGAGGGGTTCAAGAGAGGCCTGGATGTCTTCCTGGAGCAGAACAATATTGTATCATACAATTATTAGGTTCTGTAGAAGGACGTAAATCTGGGGATTTATTATGATGGAATATAGGCTGAACTGGATGGACAAATGTCTTTTTTCGGCCTTACTAACTATGTTATTTTACTATGTTATTTTACATACAAAATGATGAAATTCAGAGACAACAAAAGAGGAAAAAAAAAATGGCACCATGGAAAAAAGTGGGTTTATATATGCTGAATGTGGAATTGATCGCCAAGAAGCAGTAAACGTGTGCTCATCCAACGTAAAATCCATATGCAATAGAAAAAAGAAAAAATTGGTGGCACTCACCAGTTCTGTTTAGAAGTCCAAAGTTTTATTTAGCATGATTCACTAACCTTAATCTACGTTTCTCTTTTAAGGGCACAGGATTATTTCGGAGATCATTATATTTAACTTTTGTCTTCTGGACAGTATTTGATTTTTTAGGATTCTTTTTGTTCATTTTCAGCAATCCTCTGTAAAACAAACAGTAGATTTTAATACAGTGGTCCTACAGTATTGGATAGATTAATTTTGCTATATCAGAATTAACAGGTTTAGGCAAAGAAAAAGTTCAAGAGCGGTTAAGCTTACACTACTGACAAAATGGCATATGGAAATATGAACATGAAAGTTGTAAATGATCTGTAAGACATTTGGATGGTGATCTTGGCAGAGGTGTGCAGCACTAATACAAATATTTGGGATCTAGTGTAAATCAATACATGGAAGAAAGTGAGGGAAGTGCTGCTGCACTTGCAACACCCCAGGTAACCAGTTGTTACAGTGATGTTGCCTTCCCTTTGGAGAAGGTGATATCATGATTGGAGGCGAGAAGGATTCTCTTGACCAGGTAAGGCACTCACATTCAACACATTCCGAATCCAGGCCAGAAGGGGGAGCTCTGACCCTGATTTAGGGGAGCTTCCCTTAGCTATAGGCATCCTGGTCTGGAGGAGGAGCTAGTTAGTCTCCAGGAGGGAGAGATTGGAGAAAGACGTCTGGAACAGACAGAGAGGCCGAGCAGCCACGTGGGAGCTGCAGCCTCTGGAAAGAGAGGTAACCTGAAGGGTTGAATAGTGGAGGAGCTTAGAGGAAGGAAGCACAGTGGAGGAAGAGGCTCAGAGGGGAAGTGCGGACGGACACCCTCAGAGCCAGAGCGCAGAAACCGGGCACCGGGAGCCCGAGGTCGTGTTGTTCTCCAGAACGCGTGACAAAACCAGAGGGCATAGGACTGTATGTCAATTGCCCAAACCAAGTCTTAAGTGAAGCAGTAACCTGAGAGCCCTGGTCATGATAGAGACTCTATAAAATGTCTTGCACTGCCTATCGTACAGACATCTGCCTTAGGACAGGAGAGAGGGGACTTTGCCAGTAAGCTTCAAGCAGAAGGGACCTCGCCAACTAGTGTAGCTCAAGTGGGAAAGGCTTATGGACCCCTGGGAGAGGGGTCCTCTATTGCCTCCAAGCCGGCCGGACCACAGCTGCCCCTGCACTTGGTACCCTGGACTGAGGACTGCTACCATCAGTAAACCAGGTAAAGACTGCAAACCTGTGTCCTCGTTCTTTGCCATACAATCCACCACACCATCGGTGCACTACACTTAGAGCCCTGGGGACCTACTTCACCTGTGGTAAGTTATGCCATCTAGCTGCCATACTATCACCCCAGAGGACCCCTTAAGCAAGGTCAGTCCCTACTGACCGAATACCACAGGTGGCATCACGAACAAACTTTATTACAATTCGCTTAATTGGGCGCCCATGACCACTGACCGGGTCGCAGCCACCGTGACATCCCCTTTAAGTACCGGACCTGGTACCAAGTACCCCACGGCCCAGGCGGGCGACTCACACTTGGCTTTGCTTAATTGGGTGCAACAGAAGGAGACATCTGTGCCCGAACATCTGGTTAGAGCACAATTCTGACACACAAGCATTAAGATCTGTTCACATTTCACATATGCATGCAAAGTCTCCATAAAAGTTCAGACTGGGTTCTTATCATCATTGATGGTAGAAATAGTCCAGCATGCAACACTTTTTGCTGTTAAAATGAATTACCCTCAGATGAAGCCCTAATATATTGTATACAAGTCCATCAATGACCATTGGGTACATAACTAGAAACCTAACCTTACAGAAACCAGAAGATGGAAGTGAAATCCCTAAAACAAACAGGTTAGACACAATATTACTGACGGCAGTGCATCTTGTACACACCTACAACTTGGCCTGTAATGGAAGCAGATGCCTTCATGACTACCGGCCTTGTCTATACTTTGGTATGGTTTAGTATTATTTAGGCGTCATTTTCTAATGCTGCGAGTCACATACATAAATTGCCCTTACCTTGTTTTTCCTTCTTATCAGGACCTGACTCTCGTTTCATGTCTTGCGTATGTTGTACAGAAGATGTGACAGGAAGTTATGAGGCATAAATATGTACAGGAAACCACAAGAAGTGCAACACATCTTTCTTACCCAGCTTTGTATATATCTATTTGAGGCAGTGAACCCATTGGTGGCCCAGATAAGTAGATGTTAGGAGGCGGCTGAGTATGATAAAGTCATTTTCAGAGCACCGTAGACTTCCACAATGTCAGATTACTGTCACAACTGACGGCACAAAGGTAAGAGGGTGCACACTCAATATTAGGGTAAACATTTAGTTGTTTACATTGGAAGCACTGGATTTTAAAGCAGTAGAAATGTACATTGTATCATCGTCACTCAAGGATTTGATGATTTGCAAGCCCATAATGCACAAAGGATGTGTCAATTTGTTCTTTTAACTTGTGGTTCATGGGGCTAAGACAGCTGTCAGATTCCCTTTAAGGTGATTTTATTAAGGGGGTCATTACAATGAACTGGCAAATAATTCTTTAATTCCAAAAACTGTACAACTGGCAATTGGACATTCCTTTTATCAAGGAAAGGAAAACATCAGTAAGGCTATGTGCACTCGTTGCGAATTTCTGTGCAGATTTTTCCGCTCAGTTTTTGATAAATCAGCAGGTAAAATGCACAGCACGGATTTCCAGCATTTTTTGTGCGAATTTCAGCGGTATTTTCCGCAGCATGGGCACTGCAGATTTGGTTTTCCATAAGTTTACATGGTCAAATCCGCTCCGGATCTGCAGGCAAATCCGCAACGCATGCACATACCCTAAAGGAAAGGCTCTAGTACAGTTAAAGCAGACAAGTGGTGGAATGTGCCTCCTCAAGAAGTAGTGATGTCAGACACTAAAATTCATCTAAGAAAGTTCAGTCTGATAGATGTATGTCTTATTTTAAATGAACAATGATTATTATTATCAATTTATATAGCACCATTAATTCCATGGTGCTGAACATGAGAAGGGGTTACATCAAAATACAAATATCACTTACAGTAAACAAGACTAACAATGACAGACTGGTACAGAGGGGCGAGGACCCTGCCCTTGCAGGCTTACATTCTACAGGATTATGGGGAAGGAGACAGTAGGTCGAGGGTTGCAGTAGCTCCAATGGTGTTGAGGTGGCCGTGTGGTCATTACAGGCTGTAAGCTTCTTTGAAAAGGTGGGTTTTCAGGTTTCTTTTGAAGGATCCAAATGTGGTGGATAACCGGACATGTTGGGGCACAGAATTCCAGAGGATGGGGGATATTCGGGAGAAGTCTTGGAGGCGATTGGGTGAGGATCGAATAAGCATGGAGGAGATAAGGAGGTCTTGGGAGGACCGGAGATTACGCGAGGGAAGATATTGGGAGATTAGTTCGGAAATGTACATAGGAGAAAGGTTATGGATGGTTTTGTAGGTCAGTGTTAGTAGTTTAAACTGGATACACTGGGAAATTGGGAGCCAGTGAAGGTATTTGCAAAAAGGGAAAGCAGGAGTGTAGCGAAGAGAGAGATTAATTAGTCGGGCAGCAGAGTTAAAGATGGACTGGAGGGGTGCGAGAGTGTTAGAAGGTAGGCCACAGAGGAGGAAGTTGCAGTAGTCGAGGTGGAAGATGATTAGGGCATGCACAAGCATTTTGGTAGATCACAATAGCATTGTTTCTGCTATATGGTTGTCATGAACTCCACTCTGTCATACAGTAATTTTTTAATCACTTATCATCACTTGGATTTTGGTGTGAATTTTTAATTAAAAAAAACTGCAGTAATTTGACAAGTGCTGAGCGAAATAATAGGAGTACATCCTGACTGCAAGTATGGAGGTCGTGAGGATCATTCAAGGGAAGGAGATCACACGTCATTGGCTGGAAGAAGCTGAACAACCCCATATAGGCTGATAAATGGGGACATCCCGAGTCGGGCTTTCTTTTACTTTATTTGTATGCTATGGCAAGCGATAGATTGCCTTTCCTCCCTTTCCTGTATATTTCTGTACTTAAAAAGTGTTGAATATTAATTTACTCTTTTAGATCATGATAAATGTAATACATTTTAAAGTTATTTAAAAATTCCTCCTGCGTCTTGGTATTACTGTTAGACACTTGTTATGCTGCCCTCTGGTGATTTGATTCTCTTCTACAACCTTCACCTAATGCATTCCGAGTAGTGATGGGCGAGCACTAATATGCTCGAGTGCTCGTTGCTCAGGTCAAGCATTTGGACTGCTCAACGAGCCCAATGTTAGTCTAAGGGAAATGCGAGCATTTTTCTGGTGGCCCCCCCAGTGGTCTGCAGAAGCACTAGAAATTGCAGAATTCGATGGGAACAATGTTCCCATTATTAGGAAGGGTGTCTCCCATACTGTTTGCCTATGCAGTGAATACAAGGCCTGCCCAAATCTTAGATGCACCCCAATACCTTTTTAAAGAGATGTGCAGCAGGGCCCCGTGAAAACAATATTCCCATTATTACGAATTGGGTCTCCCATACTGTTTGCTTATGCAGTGAATGCAAGGGCTGCCAAAAATTTTGAGTCACTACAATGCCCTTTGGAAGAGACGTAGAGGATGGCCTCATAAAAAAATGTTCCCATTAGAAAGGAGCGGGTCTCCTATACTTGTAATGCCCATGCACTAAGTGTATGGGCTGACAAATATTTACCCCGGGGGGTACACATGAACATACTGTATAAAAAGTTTTTTACGGGCATCATAAACATCCTTTAAAAAATTATGTAGTTGTTGCATCACAGACCACGGTCACCCTGGTGATATGGTAGTGGAGGATGAGGATGAGGAGAAGGAGGAGGACAACAGCAAATAGCCAAAATCAGGAATCACATACCCATGTGTGGGTGTGAAGAGTTGTATGGGAATAGAAATCCCAAAAAAAGACACTGGATTAGAGTTTGTTACACTGCTATCATTCGGTGGTGTTGAGAAGTCTAACCCAATCCAGCCCTTGTTCATTTTTATACGAGTCAACCTGTCAGCATTTTCAGTTGACAGGCGGATGAGCTTGTCAGTTATAATTTCACCAGTGGCACTAAAAACACGCTCTGACAAAACGTTAGCGACAGGGCAGGCCAGGACCTCCAAGGCGTAGAGAGCCAGTACATGCCATGTGTCCAGCTTGGATACCCAATAATTATAGGGCACAGAGGAATCACAGAGGACATTGGTACGGTAAGCAAGGTACTCTCAGCATTTTCCCAAATTTTGCACTCCTTGTGAGAGTACCCCGCGCCTCAGGGCCTGTGCGATGGGAGGGTCTGAGAAACCTCTCCCAGAACTTTGACAGCATTCCACTGACTTTGCTGGATTGGAGATGTGTCTCACTCGCCTGTACTCCTTGGTTGTTCCCTGAACTGTGATCTCTGCAGCGTTTTCAGATGGGAATTTTTTTTACTAATTACGCAACAATGGCCTTCTGGTACTGCCCCATTTTAGTAGACTTGTCTGCCTCGGGAATAAGAGATAGAAAGTTCTCCTTGTAGCGTGGGTCTAGAAGTGTCACCAACCAGTAATGACTGTCACCCAAAATTTTGACAACACGAGGGTCACAGGAAAGGCAGCGTAACATAAACTCAGCAATGCGTGCCAGACCGCTAATAGGCAAGACTTCCGTGTTCTCACCAAGAGGCAGACTGACCATGCTCTCCTCCTCCTTCCTGTCCTCAGGCCATCCATGCTGAACAGACGGTATGACAGTTATGGAGCTAGTAGCGTCTATAGCGCTTGAAACTAGCTCCTGTTCTTTGTCCTCCTCCTTCTCATTGTCACCCATGTTGGGATGAGATGAAGCTGGGCTGTGTGTAATCACCCTGTATGGTTCCTTGCTCCTTCTCATCGTGCTCTGCCTGCAATGCATCCTCTTGATTGTGAGCAGACAGAGTTTCAGAACACAGAGAAGAGGGATGGTGATGCTAATTAGGGCGTTATCACCGCTCACCATCTTGGTGGAATCCTTAAAGTTTTGGAAGATGGTGTAGGAGACTAGGAGATGCGTAGAATGCAGTGACACACAGGAGGCAGAACAAGGGTTAACAGGTTTCTTTATAATATATAAGGGGAATGGGAATAGCAGGGGGGAAATATAGATTCACTGGTGCAGGGAAAACAGTAAAGAGAAAATAATGGTTCAACTTATCAGTCTCTGGGTCCTGGAAGAAGGTGGCTGGAAGATCCCTCGGTGGTGCCGCAAGCGGAGCGAGATGTCTCCAATCCAGTCTTGTAGAAAAGATATGCACTGTCTCTGCACGTGGACAAGTCTTCTGGGCCCTTCACCACATGGTCTCCTGTTTCGGGTACGAGATGCTGTATGGGGGCAAGATCGCGGCACAGTGGGTGAAGCAAACAGTTCAGCAGTAAAGTACACAGTTCAGCGGCTGCAGCTGCAATCTAGCACTCAGCATGCACCGCATGAATATTACTGAGTGGGGCCTCCACGAGGGTCAGCGGAACAGTGTCGTGATCTCCGTCTCAGTTTCAGTGCGGTGCAGGGGTCTCTCTGAGCTGTGCAACATTCATCTGGAAAGGATTGCTAACCAGGTAAAGCAGCCCGGAAAGCTCGCATGGGTCAGTCGAGAGGGAGTCAACCGTCTCTGTACTCAAACATTGATTCCCTACCAAAAGTCCCGTCTTTGTTAAGCTCAGCTCTGTTTAAGTTGGACCCGCCCCCTCTGTCAGGTGTCCTGGCCTGCTCCAGTCAGAAATCTCTTCCCCCAGAAATAATGATGACAGCCCCAACAGTTCCAGCCCAGACTCGCAAAAGGGACCGTTAGCCCGATTCACCTCCCTACACTCCCCCACTCTTTTTTGCTCGCCATTTCACTGGCGAGGTTCTTTGAGGAGTGCGTGGCTGTCGTTTCTCCTTCTGTATGTTTTGCTGCCAGATAAAATGTTCTTCATCATAACGATTGGGGGGGCTTGCCAACCGTTGTTCGTTCAGAGTGCCTCAGATTAGAAGATGTAGTGGAATTCTCTTGTGGAGCAGAATCTGACAGTAGGGAAGGAGTCATAGATGAGCCTGTGTTCTCTGATTCTAAACTCTGTGAGGTCTCGGGGCTTAATCCATCATCCTCTTCTATCGGTGTGTGAATTGTCTCAGGGGGCTCGGACCCCTCTTCCACTGATACAGGGCTTTTAGAAAGACAGTGTTGGAGCATGTTTCAGTGAAGAGTTCAAGTAGGTGCATACTCTTTCCCCTCAAGCTGACCTTCGTATACAGTTCCCTCAGGACTAAGACACCTCTTCAACCGGTACGGGTCTTCCTCCCAACAATTTTCTAGTTCATCCCAAGGACGTTTCTCCTGCACTAGGACACTGTCCCCTACTTGAAACTCTGTTGCTCCGGATGGGGTCTTCTCCGCATATTCTAACTCCTGCAGTCTTGTCTGATGTAGGTTTGCAGGCGATGTCGACGTTCCCAAACCCAGGAGGACACCCCCATCCGTGGGTAGTCCTCTTCTGGATAAAATGCCAGCTCAGTGATCACTTTTCCATCTCGACCAAACAGAAGAGAGTAAGGTGTATATCCCGTGGTTCGATGTACTTGATTATTATATATCCACACCAGTTCGGAAACGTACTCAGGCCTCCAGGCCTTCCGATCTTCCTCTAAAGTTCTTAGCATCTGAATTAGCGTACTGTTAAACCATTCACAGGCGCCTGAGGATGGTATGGTGTGGTGCGGGATTTGTCGGGCCGGTACATGCCATGTAGCTCATCCATTACTTTACCTAAGAAACAGGCTCCTTAATCAGAGTGAATCCTAATGGGACATCCATAGAGTTAGATGAAGTTCTTGCAGATTACGTACGCAGCGGACTCTGCTGTTTGATGTCGAGTTGGAGTCACCACAGCAAACTTTGTAAAGTGATACAGCATCACTTGGCAGTGCTCATATCCCTGATGGGCTGGGCCAATGTCAGATAGTCTATAATTAAGAGTTCTAGAGGGGTGGAGGTTACAATGGACTGGACAGGAGCTCTGTTCCAGTGGCTTAGACAGTTCACATGTCTGACACGTCCTACAGGCCTCTTCCACTGTTGATCTCAACTGGGGGTGGTAGATGAACCATTGTAAGCATTGGAAGGTCTTTTCTGGGCCAAAGTGGGCCCCTTGCTCATGTGCAGCAATGGCAATCTCGGGTAACCACACTGTAGGGACTAAGACTTGCCAGGTCACACTCCGCTCAGTCTGTAGTTGTACTTTTTGATATAGTAGCCCGTTCTTCATCTGAAGTTGTTCCCACTGTCGAAGGATCCGTAGAGCCTCTGGAGACAGAGTATCTCTGCCGAGCTGGGGAGTCTTTGTGAAGCCACACACAAAGCAAAGCTAATTCACTATCTTCCTGTTGAAGTTGAACCCACTCATCCCGCGATTGTCCCAGAACACCTTCCTGGACCAAAGTGTGTATTTGTTCCTGCATTGCCACCATCGTCCTGGTGGGTCTCAGGAACTTTGGGATTTCATCATCTTCCAGCTCTTCATCTCTGTCCCGCTCTGGCTTAGTACTCCTCCTTCTAGACAAGGCATCGGCAAGAGTGTTCTGTGCTCCCTTTTATTAGCAATCTTATATCGGAACTTCGCTATTCTGACCACCCATCGCTGCTCCAGAGCCCTCAGTCTCGCATTTTCCAGGTGCGCTAGCGGGTTGTTGTCAGTGTGCACCAACACTTTAGACCCAGACAAATACTCCGCAAATCTCCGTCATAGCCCACACCAACGCTACCAACTCCAACTTAAAGGACCTGTAGTTGTCTGGATTACGTTCAGAATCGTGAAGGGACCGGCTCACGTAAGCGTTCACACTCTCTCTTCCATCCTGCATCTGCGACAACAAAGCCCCAAGTCCCAGCAGACTCCCGTGGGTGTGGAAAATGAACGGTTGGGAGAAATCCCCATAAGCCAAGACAGGGGCTTCCGTGAGTGCTCTCTTGAGATCCCGAAAGGCCTCTTCCTGAGACTCCTTCCAGCAAATTTTCCCGTTCTTGGCACCCGAAGGTACCCCTTTCAACAGCTCCAGCAATGGCTTTGCTCGCCGAGCGAAGTTCTTCACAAAGCGCCTGTAATATCTGATCAATCCCATGAAGGCCCTGACATCCTTCACGGTCTCTGGACCTTCTAATCCAGGACTTTCACCCCCTGCTCCTGTTCACGCATGCGTGCTTCACTCCCTACCTCAGGGAAAGTCATTTGGGGGTTTACTCGCACACGCTCTCGCAGGACGTGTTTTGTCAGCTCGTCTCGTAATCCAGTCACTAAGAGGTCTCATAACATTATGCCTATGGGACCTACTCCCATACCATCCTTGCTAACAATTGCAGTGTGTAATTTCTGCAGTGAATTCATATATTGGGTTACAGTCTCCCCCTCCCTATGCATTCTGCTAAAGAGAAGTGTCCTCAGTTCCCCTACGTCTGTGTGGTCTCCGTGAGTCTCCTCTAGGATTTGCAACACTTTACTGAAGGTATCTCGGTCTCTGGGGGTCCGCACCATCACTGAATCCTACAAGTAACATGGGAGGCCCCCTATATTTCCATTGACAGATGATGAACCTGAGTGGCGACTTACTTTTTTTGCAGATTGTGTTAAAGCTTTTATTTGGAACATTTTACATAGCATTTGAGATCACAATTATCTTGTGCTCTACACTGAGAACTACTTACTTTGGGGTTTCCATCTAAATCTCCACATGACGTGATTCGGATGAAACCCCCGAGGGATCTATTCACTATAATGAGGCAGCAGAGTTACTCTGAACTCTGTCTGTCCTCTGTTCAGCGATGTCCCTCTTTTCAGAAATGCACAAAACTGTGTCTGACTGCACTTTTATACACTCTTAAAAGACAGACACCGCCAGATCATAGGTCATACGGTGTTCATAGTGTCTCTATCTGCCTCATTATAGGGAATTTTTCGTTGGGCCTCCTTCTGAATCACATATTTCAGAGATTTACACAGAAAACCCGGTGCAAGCGCTCAGCATAGAGCGCTGGATAAATGTAAACCGAGCCTTACTGCGATCTTTGGGAAACAGAATGAACAAATCAACAGCAGGTTATACCACGTTCACAGTGTGGTATAGGGGATAACACAAATTTTTTCTTCAGGTCGGTACAATTACAGCAATACCATATTCATATAGTTTTTTTTATATTTGGCTACTATCACACACTAAAAAATGCTTTTTTTGCAAAAAAAAAAAATGTTTTTGCATCACCATATTTTGAGAGCTATAATTTTTCTATATTTCTGCCGATAGTCATGTGAGGGCTTGTTTTTTTGCAGGATGAGTTGACACTTTTATTGGTTCAATTTTCATGGACGTAACATTTTTTGATCCTGTTCTATTACCATTTTTTTTTAGGCAGAATGAACAAACACCAGCAACTCAGGAGTTGTTTTTTTTATGCCATTCATAATGTGGTAAAAGTGATGAGGCAGCTTTATTCTTCGGGTCATTACTATTACAGAGATACCACATTTATATCATTTTTTTATGTTTTGGTGCTTTTCACAATAAAAACTATTTTTTAGGAAAAATAATTGTTTTTGCATTGCTGTATTCTGAGAGCTGAAGCTTTTTTATTTCTCCACTAATGGAGCTCTATGGTGGCTTTTTTTTTTGTGGGACAAGATGATGTTTTCAGAGACACTATTTTTTGATCGCATTCGACTTTTTGATCGCATTTTATTCCACTTTTTGTTCAGCAGTAAGATAAAAAAAGCATAGTTTTTTTGCTACTTTAAAAAAAAAAAGTTATGATTTTCACTGAAGGTATTATAGACAGTTTTATAGGTCTGGTTGTTCTGGACACAGTGAAACCAAATATGTGTATCTTTATGTTTTATTTTGTATTTACATAAATATGCCTATTTATTGCTACAATTTATTATTTTATTTTGTGATTTTTCTATTAAATATTTTTCCTTTTTTTTTTTTTACTTAGGCTACCTATAGGACTTTAACTTTCATTACTCTGATCGCGAATTTAATGCATTGCAGTACAGCAGCACTGCAATGCATTATCCCTGTCAGTGTTAAACAGACAGAAGCCTCTTAGACCTAAACAGACAAAAGCCTCTTAGACCTAAACAGACAGAAGCCTCTTAGACCAAGCTGCTGGCATGGTCTAAACAGACCACTGTAGCCAGTGTCGGACAGGAGTGCCAAGGGCCCAGCAGTAACATTGACTTTGGGTGGCCCACTTTTCACCTGCATACAAATATTACTCTACCTGTCACAAATGTACTTCTATCTCTAATAATAAACTGGGTAGTTTGGTTTCTGTATAGAGTGAATCAAGTGAATTATGCCAAGAACTGCCCATACAGTGAAGTTGGGGGCCCAGGTGTGCACATGGGCCCACCGGGGGATTCCTGTTACCCTGTGAGCCAGTCCGAGCCTGACTGTAGCTGGCAGACCCGATTGCCATGACAGCGATCGGGCCCTCGTGATGACGTCATGGGGCACCGATCGGAAGGGATAGTTAGCCCTTCCCTCTCCTAGCCTCCCAAATGCTACAATCAATATTGATTGCTGCATTTAGGAGGTTAAACCGCCGGGCGCAATGCTCCTCCTATTACTGAAGTCGAGCTCATAGTGGTGATCGTGCGGGCACAGCTCCTGTATAGGTATGTCAAAGGTTGTGAAGACGTTAAAGGGGTTGTCTGGTATACAGATATTAGATGGGATATAAAAAAGCTCCACTTTCCTAATAAGCATCAGCAACGTTGCTGATCCCAGACATTAGCTACTATGATGCATGTGCAGTGCAGTTGTGCTTGTCAACACTGCAACCAGTCAAAGACTAGGGCAACAGAGGGGATACCGTAGCGTACTTCAGGACTGTGAGTATTGATGTTATTGTTATTTTCTACCTCTGCAGTCCTGACAATTTAAAAATTAGACACAGACAACCCCTTTAAATTTTACTTTACAGTTTCTATCAAAATTATTTGACCCCCATTGCAAATTAAGCTTATTAACAAAATTTACAAATTTTCTGTTATTAGCAATAAACCAAACATGAACTATTTAAGATTCTCATCACAGCTAATATAGTTTATCCAAATTCTACACTAATTGTCACTTTTAATGACTACCGCATTCTCCAAAATATTCATCCCCTTAATAATAAGTGTTTTTACTACTTGACTGTTTCTAGAGAAACAGTTGGAAGCATTGGCAGTAGCAGTGATTCATCATATGCTTTTTCATATGCTTTTATTTTAGTGACTTTTCTATTGTAGAATTAGTTTACATTTTTTGTGCAAAATTCTTCAAAATGGTGAATTCAGGTAGATGAACTTTTCACAAAAAGAAATATGCTTTTTATAAATAAAAAAAACAGACAAACTTGTATTTATTGAAATTTTAGATTATAATCAACAAAAGAAAAATAATCTGTCAACCCAGGGTCGAAATGTTCAGAGAATTGCATAAATCGTTTGCTCAATAAATACTAAATGTACATAGACAACATAAAACTACTGTAAGTGGCATTTAAAAAAAAAAATAATTAAAAAAGACAAGTAACCAAAGAACTAGGGCTGGATTCACATTTGGGTCTGTGTGCACAGCGTACAATCCGCATCGATCCGCATGCGTCACACTTACATATCTTTAACATTGTGTACGCAGTGACATGTTTTTGCATGCGTTCGCTTGCGGATGCGTATGCATGCGTTATTTGGAGCTGTGCAGCCGGGTCCGGCGAACACAACATGTTGCATTTTTTTAGGTGGCAAATATTGCTCAATCGTCGACATGCGGACAATTGCATCAAAAAACGCATTACTGTTGATGGGAATGCATTGTTACGCAAGGATATGCGTACGCTTGTGTTCGGTACGCATGCGTACTTCTGACTAATTTCGCATTGGAAATGATGTAACCACATAAAAATTGCCAGCTGTAAAAAAGGGAGTCTGGAGACTGGAAGTCCATTACTCTCAAGACTCTTGATGCGGCCACAGGACATTGGAAGAAGACAGAAGACTCTGGATGCGGGCACAGGACATTGGATCAAGGCAGAAGACTCTGGCTATAAGTATAGAAGCTTTGAAAAGGTCTGTCTGTCTGTCTCTCACTGTATTCTGTACTCTGTACTTTTTTTCTGTTGCTTCTAGACTGTTGCTGCCATCCCGATGCCGCTGTCTTGGTTCCAGTGCCGCTGTCTGGGTTCTTGTGCTGCCGTCTATACTGTATGTAAGTATAGAAGATGTGAAAATGTCTTTTTGTCTTTGCACTCTGTACTCCATACAGATTTTTTTTCCATTCCTTGTAGATTAGGTGCAGCTGTCTTGGTCCCAGTACCGCCGTCTTGGTCCCAGTGCCGCCATCTTGGTCCCAGTACTGCCGTCTATATAGTAACATAGTTTTTAAGGTTGAAGGAAGACTTTAAGTCCATCTAGTTCAACCCATAGCCTAATCTAACATGCCCTTGATCCAGGGAACTAGTCTGATTGCCGTATGTGGAATCGGGAAGGACATTTTTTCCCCAAAGTTGAGCTTACTGTTTGCCACATGGTTTTTTTTGCCTTCCTCGGGATCAACATGTTAGGGCAGGGGTCTCAAACTGCATTCCTCGAGGGCTGCAAACCGTGCGTGTCTTCAAGATTTCCTTAGCATTGCACGAGGTGCTGGAATCATTATCTGTGCAGGTGATTAAATTATCACCTGTGCAATACAAGGAAATCCGGAAAACATGACCTGTTTGCAGCCCTTGAGGAATGCAGTTTGAGACCCCTGCCCTAACATGTTGATCCAGAGGAAGGCAAAAAAAACATGTGGCAAAGAGTAAGCTCCACATTGGGGAAAAAATTCCTTCCCGACTCCACATACGGCAATCAGACTAGTTCCCTGGATCAACGCCCTATCAAGGAATCTAGTGTATATACCCTGTAACATTATACTTTTCCAGAAAGGTATCCAGTCCCCTCTTAAATTTAAGTAATGAATCACTCATTACAACATCATACGGCAGAGAGCTCCATAGTCTCACTGCTCTTACAGTAAAGAACCCGCGTCTGTTATTATGCCTAAACCTTTTTTCCTCCAGACATAGAGGATGCCTCCTTGTCCCTGTTTCAGGTCTATGATTAAAAAGACCATCAGAAAAGTCTTTGTACTGTCCCCTCATATATTTATACTTTAAAATAAGATCACCCCTTAGTCTTAGTTTTTCCAAACTAAATAGCCCCAAGTGTAATAACCTATCTTGGTACTGCAGATCCCCCAGTCCCCTAATAACCTTGGTTGCTCTTCTCTGCACCCGCTCTAGTTCAGCTATGTCTTAATTATACACCGGAGACCAGAACTGTGCACAGTATTCTAAGTGTGGTCGAACTAGTGACTTGTGTAGAGGTAAAATTATGTTCTCCTCATGAGCATCTATGCCTCTTTTAATGCATCCCATTATTTTATTTGCCTTTGTAGCAGCTGCCTGACACTGGCCCCTGAATATGAGTTTGTCATCCACCCATACACCCAGGTCTTTTTCATTGGCGGTTTTGCCCCGAGTTTTAGAATTAAGCACATAATTATACATCTTATTACTTCTACCCAAGTGCATGACCTAACATTTATCCCCATTAAAGCTCATTTGCCATTTATCAGCCCAAGCTTCTAGTTTACATAAATCATTCTGTAATATAAAATTGTCCTCCTCTGCATTGATTACCCTGCAGAGTTTAGTGTCATCTGCAAATATTGAAATTCTACTCTGAATGCCCCCTACAAGGTCATTAATAAGTATGTTAAAAAGAATATGTAAGTATAGAAGCTGTGAAAATGTCTTTCTGTCTTTGCACTCTGTACCCTGTACAGAATTTTTTTTCCATTCCTTGTAGATTAGGTGCTGCTGTCTTGGTGCTGGTGCTGCTCTCTTGGTCCCAGTGCTGTTGTCTTGGTCCCAATACTGCTGTCCTGGAGCTGTTCTTCAGTCCGTCCTAGTGCTGTGCTGCGGTTCCTGTTGTCTGGTGCCTGCCTGATGTGTGCTGTGTGCTTGGGCTACTGCCTGGAATAAGTATTGTTGTCCAAATTTTTCTTTTTCTACATTGTGTTTTGCTTTTACAAAGTTACATTTTTTTTCTCTCTAGTGCTTCACTTGACTGCTGCCTTGCTCTTCCAACATGTCCTCCACTGAAGGTTCCGAAAGTGGCCATGACACCGATTATGTAATCACATTTGATTTACTGACTGGTATGTATTTACTGTCAATACTTGACATGTGTGAGATCATGTATTTTCTTTACAGGTACCTGACACTGCAGTCAAGTGGAAATAATTCCTCCCAGGGTCCTCAAGTTGCTGAGGAGGAAAGACTGGGTGTAAGTATCCTTTATCAGAGTTTTTATTGAATTTGTTGTAATTTTTGCTAACATTCTTTTTTTGTATTTCATCTACAGGTTCCACAATGTGACATAGATAATGACCGACTGATTCAAGCTGTGCAAGAGCTAGCAACATTGTGGGACCCCCGTGATCGGAATCATTCCGACTAAGTCTTGATCCGACCACTCTGGGAAGAAGTGGCCCAGATCGCTGATGGATGATTGGGACCATGCAACGACAAAAGTCAGAAAGGATTTTGGTAAGTATTGCTATTTTGGCCACCTCTGTTTTTCTGTAAATTTTGCTGTTTCTTAAAAATTTTATTTTTCTTCCCCCTTCACAGAAAAGAGAGTAAAAGTTTGTTGGTGTTCGATAAAGGATCGCTTCAATAAGGACATGAGTGAGGAGATTCAGGTGCAGTATGAAAAATCAGAAAACACAAGTACCATAAAGAGCTTTCCGTTCTGAAGCCAGCGCTTGCTCAGCGAACGTGAGTATCTTTTTTGTTGTCTTTCACTATTATGTAATTTATTCTTTTTTGTAATTATCTTTTTTTATTTCATTTCCACACAGAACCTGGAGCAGCACTGTAGAACCTGGATCTTCCTCTTTTGGAGCGGCCCCTCATCAACCAGCCAACGAACCGGCACCATCCAAATCATCCACCAGCGATGCAGCAGCCAGAAAGGCTTCACAGGCTGAGGAACAGGCAAGGTCGGCGTTAGGGGCAGGCAGACCAGGCAGCTGCCTGGTGCCCCCTCTCCCCCAGGGGCCCCCAGCTAGCGGCAAGTCACGCAGCCGCTGTGGGGTCCCTGAGGCAGTGCCGACTCCCCCGCCGCATTGAACTATACCGACGTCTGCCGGTACAGTTCAAAGCAATGATGGAGGAGAGAGCGTCACCTGACGCTCCCTCTACCATCATTCCCCGCTCTGCCTCTGACACAGCGGGTGCACTCACCGTGACCCAGGCAGTGCGGCCGCAGCCGCCGACACAGGAGCAGGGAGCAGCGCGGGCTCGGGGAGAGGTAAGGAGCTTGTGTTTTTTTGTTTTTTTTACTGGACTGTGCGGCCTTTCTCGGGAGGAGAGAGGCGGGGAGGGAAGGGGGGATGTGAGCTGTGCTGTAGACTCCTGTGTGCTCTGCTGTATACTTCTGTGGGCTCTGCTGTATACTTCTGTGGGCTCTGCTGTATACTTCTGTGGGCAGTGCTGTATACTACTGTGGGCAGTGCTGTATACTACTGTGGGCAGTGCTGTATACTACTGTGGGCTCTGCTGTATACTACTGTGGGCTCTGCTGTATACTACTGTGGGCTATGCTGTATACTACTGTGGGCTCTGCTGTATACTATTGTGGGGTGTGTTATATACTACTGTGGGCAGTGCTGTATACTACTGTGTGGGCTCTGCTGTATACTACTGTGGGCTGTGTTATATACTACTGTAGGCAGTGCTGTATACTACTGTGGGCTCTGCTGTATATTACTGTAGGGGGCTGCATTATATTCTATAGGGAGGTTACATTATACTCTGTGGGGTGGCTGCATTATACTCTGTGGGGTGGTGGCTGCATTATACTATATGTGGGCTGCATTATACTGTAACGAGGGCTATGGGGAATACGTTATACTATATGAAGAACTATGGGGTGCATTATACTATGGGAAGTGAATTGTACCACATGGATGACTATGGCGGGGCATTATACTTTATGGAGCACTGTGAGGAGTGTATTATGCTATATGGAGGACTGAGGAGTATATTTTAAAATATGGAGGACTATGAGGAGTGTATTATACTATATGGAGGACTATGGGAAGTGTATAATACTATATGGAGGATTATGAGGAGTGTATGATATATTTTACAATATGGAGGACTGTGGTGCACATTATAATATATGGAGGAGTATGGGGTGTATTTTATCAAACAAGCAAAATGCAGCATATTCATTGGGTGATTGGATTGTTTATGCCGGAATAAAAATCCATCGCCATGTAAACTGTAGGTGTGCTGCTGATAACATGATACTGTATGGTGATCTGTTAGTGGTCTATTAGTGATGGTTCTGTCCCCATCATTCTTTCTCAGACGGTGGAAAGAGGCTGGGAAACAAGTGTCCAACGACTTCAGTATTGTCGATCACACTCGTTTAGCGGCCTGAGATCAATGCATGTAAGTACAACCGAAATGCTTCTGTGTGATGTGCAATATGTTAGCATTTGGGGCCCCATTTTAAACTTTGCCTAGGGCCCCACTTTGCCTAAAACCGGCCCTGGGAACAGGAAGCCGGTACTTCTAGTTTTCCCCTCTCCCAGCCCTCTGCCACTATTTTACTCAGGTCTGCTCGGCAGCGGCAGAGGGTTTGGGAGAGGTCATTCATGCCCAAGTTTATTCACCTAAGTTTGGTCTTCCAGGCTGGGATGAAGGCGGTTGTGGATAGGATGGAGAGTGGGTTTACTCATGTGAACACACTGTTCCAGGAAGTCCACAAATGCCTTGACCGCCTGGAAGGTGACCTTAATAGACCGATGCGACATTATTTTTCCACTATAGAACAGGGCGTGACGGAAAACCTTAGTCCTGATCTCCAGCTGTTTGTGATGAAGGCCTGTCAGGATGCTTATACCGAGGCCATGCAGCAGTCCCGATATCAGCAGCAGGCACATAGTTCTTTCCCAACAGGGCAACAAGCTCCAGGACAGCAGCTGTGGCAGAATCCGCCTGCACCGACTCGCCAAGGGACTTATCTACCACCACCACCACTGCTGGACATTACACTTCCAAGAATCCCAAGCTTCACCATACAGCCAAGTGCATAAGACCAGCCATCCACATCCACCACTACGCAGCCGAGTGCAGCAGCCCACACTTCTCCTACACCAACGCAGCACCAGGGAAAAAAGCAGCAAAAACCCAGTCATAGAGGAGAAAAAACGAGAAAAAATTACATGCACCCCCTCAACCCTCATCTCCTAATGTGTCTGTGTTTTCTAGTCTGTCCACACCTTCCCTTCGTTCTTTCCCTTCCAATGTGGCAATCCTTTCCAACTTGTTTTCTACTCCTAACGTGTCCTCTTCCCCAATGTGTCTTCCCCCAATGTGTCTGACCCAATCCTCCAATTGTCTTACACTTCCCCTGTAACAACTTCCCCAACCACTCCTAACCTACCATCACATCCTGACACCCCCTGGTCCACCATGTTACTCCCTCCCACATACTCTGAAAGTAATTAATCATTTTTCCTTTTTTTTTTAAAAAACTGTAAATTTTTTATTTCTGTTAGTAAAAATTGTTTTGCTTCACAATACTGGTCTCATTGTGTTTTCTTTATCTCTTTATTTAACCATGTGTGTATTGTTGAGTGAAGTATGAACGGGTGTAAAGGTACCGTTACACTAAACGACTTACCAACGATCACGACCAGCGATACGACCTGGCCGTGATCGTTGGTAAGTCGTTGTGTGGTCGCTGGGGAGCTGTCACACAGACAGCTCTCTCCAGCGACCAACGATCAGGGGAACGACTTCGGCATCGTTGAAACTGTCTTCAACGATGCCGAAGTCCCCGGGTAACCAGGGTAAACATCGAGTTACTAAGTGCAGGGCCGCGCTTAGTAACCCGATATTTATCCTGTTTACCATTGTAAAAGTAAAAAAAAAAAACACTACATACTCACATTCCGATGTCTGTCATGTCCCCCGCCATCAGCTTCCCGCACTGACTGTGTCAGCGCCGGCTGTAAAGCAGAGCACAGCGGTGACGTCACCGCTGTGCTCTGCTTTACGGCCGGCGCTGACAGTCAGTGCAGGGAAGCTGACGGCGGGGGACATGACAGACATCGGGTACTGTTTTTTTTTTTTAACTTTTACAATGGTAATCAGGGTAAATATCGGGTTACTAAGCGCGGCCCTGTGCTTAGTAACCCGATATTTACCCTGGTTACAAGTGAACACATCGCTGGATCGGCGTCACACACATGACAGCGGGTGATCAGCGACCAAAAAAAGGTCCTGATCATTCCCCAACGACCAACGATCTCCCAGCAGGGGCCTGATCGTTGGTCGCTGTCACACATAACGAGATCGTTAGCGGGATTGTTGCTACGTCATAAAAAGCGTGACGTTGCAACGATATCGTTAACGAAATCGTTATGTGTGAAGGTACCTTAACAGTTAAGGTGTTTATTATACAAGTTAGATTGAAGGTGTTAATATTAGAGTCAGAAAACATTACAGGTACATAACATTACAGGTTCATAACATTACAAGTACATAACATTAAAACTACATAACCTTACAGGTGCATTTTATTTACAGGTTACAGGTACATTTTATTTACAGGTTAAACCATTTCATTTTGCCATGACACATGTTCACTATCAGAAACAAAATAGGCTGCAAATGTATCCCTCATTTGGGCAACTTCGACTGTAGTCCACAGAGGGTGATGTTGGTAATCCTGCAATATGGTATTAACAGTTTCTTCAAGTTCAAAGTGGGGTTGCTCTTTCATGCTTTCACAACCTCATCAATTGTCTCTATTTTTAGATTTATGGCTGTGCCCAAAATGCGCCATTTAGATGCGAGCAAACTAAAGGCACACTCCACAGTTCTTCGTGCCCTTGTCAGTGGTAGTTGAAAATCCTTTTTGTGTGACTCAAGTCCCAACTTGAGTATGGTTTTAGGAGGTTGCCAGACATTTGAAAGGCCTCATCACCAACAATAACAAATGGCATTGGCAGTCCATTTATTGTTAGGAAGAGGTTGTGGAGGGGGGAAATTAAAATCATTCCCATACAATTGTTGTCCCATGTCAGAGTTTTTGAAAGTCTGTGAGTCATTTCCTCGTCCAAAGGAGTCAACATCAACGGCGACAAATGGACAGTCACCATCTGCAATTGCCATCAGAACAATGGAAAAGTATTTTTTTATAATTGAAGTACTCAGATCCGATCCTGCAGGTTTCAGAATCGGAATATGTTTGCCGTCCAGAGCCCCCCACACAGTTAGGAAAATTACACACTTCATTGAATTTTGCTGCATTTTTCATCCAGAGTTCAGCTATGGGTTGGGGAGGAAGTCGGCACACAGAACGTCACACAATGCATGGCAGGTGTCTCCAACAATCCCGGAAAGGGTGGACAGTCCAATTCGAAATTGAAAATGTAGAGATCTTAAGGTCTATCCGGTAGCCAGGAATCTGCGGAACAAAGGAACAAATAAATCAGTACATCGCTTTTCTAACAATAATAGTAACGACAAATGTTTGTTGTCCAAAATGACATACCTTATGGTCACCAACAGATGTTCCTCAGCTGGAATTGCGGTACGTAGTTGGGTGTCCTGCCTATTGATGTATCCCCGGATACGCTGCAGCAAATCATCGAAGCTCTGTTGTGACAGCTTGGTGTAGTCCAAAAACTTTGCCGGGTTTTCACAAAGCTCTGTGTAAAATGACTGGTAGGCTCCATGGCTCTGTCGGAGTTCAACAATGGGTTGTTGTCAAAAGCGATGATGACGTCTTCTCCGTCTTTCTCTTCTCCTTTCTTCCTCACAAGCCACAGCGAAAGTAAAAGCCAATTTCAAAGATAAATCCATATAAATTCATATTGAAGCTCTCCACACTCTGCATCTTGCAGCAGCGGCATCCAGTATCCAAAAGAGTGAATTGCAGCTGTGCAGTGTCTGTATATATAGAAATCCCATAAGCAACGCCCATTGGGAAATACCGTACCATGCACATAAACAACACAAATGCATATAAAAAAGCATACAAATGCATGCAATCGCAGCTTTTTTTACTTCATACATAAGAGCATGCGGATAAAAATGCTGCATACACATGCGTTTGCATGCCTTTGTGCATGCATTTGCGCATGCAGACGATACGCTGTGGACACATATGCAAATGTAAACTTAGCCTTAGAAGTGGAAAAGGAAAAAAAGAATAGAGGGATGAGGAAGAAGGAAATGGAAGGGGAAGGGGGGGGTGTTGTGAATTCCGCTCTTGGGCTCCCTCCGGTGGTTGTAAGTGGCACTTTTGTGAGTTCTGCTCTTGGGCTCCCTCTGGTGGTCTTAAGTGGTATGGCTGCTCCTTGGATTTAGCAGTCAGCAGCTGCTTCCACTGATTGTCTATTCTGCTCGGCTATTTAGCCTGGCTCTTTTTTTCAGCTTGTGCCACTTGTCAATGGTTCCTGGTTGGATTCACATCTCTGTTTGGATTTCCCTGATATCCTGACCTGTTCAGCAAAGATAAGTCCTTGCTTTGCTCTTTTCTGTCCACATGTTGTGGACTTAATTGTTCTGTGCATTCTATGTTTTGTCCAGCTTGTCAGTATGGATTTATTCTGTTAACTGGAAGCTCTGGGAAGCAGATTTACCCTCCACACCTTTAGTCAGGTGTGGAGATTTTTGTAACTCTGTGTGGATTTTTGGTAGTTTTTATACTGACCGCACAGTATCCTGTCCTGTCCTATCTATCTAGCTAGTATGGCCTCCTATGCTAAAATCTGATTTCATTTCTGCGTATGTTGTCTCCCTCTCCTCTCACCGTCAATATTTGTGGGGGGCTATCTTTCCTTTGGGGATTTTCTCTGAGGCAAGATAGGTTTCCTGTTTCTGTCTTTAGGGGAAGTTAGATCTTAGGCTGTGCCGAGGGGTCTAGGGAGTGTCAGGTACCCCCCACGGCTATTTCTAGTTGCGCTGCTAGGTTCAGGGTTTGCGGTCAGTACAGATACCACCTCCTTCAGAGCTCGTCCCATGTTGCTCCTAAACCACCAGTTCATAACAGGGGGGGGTTGATCCGTGGCTCCCTGCAAGCTCCAGTATTTTATTAGTTACTTTACATGGGTGGGTCTTCAATTAACTCCCATTCTAGGTACCAAGTTCTGTTGCAGAAATGTGTCTTGATTTTATCCTGGATGGTAAATACCAGAATAGCAATAAAAGTTTCCAATGTATTAAACCATTAATGACCCCCAGAAAATTATTGCAATTACACGTGTTGTTATACACATTTATTTCCTTTGTGTATTGGAAAAGCAGGTCAAATTGGACATCATTTCACACAAAACCCCCAAAATGGGCGGAACAAAATTGTTAGCACCTTTCCAAAATTGTGGGTAAACAATTTTGGTTTAGGCATGTGATGCTCGTTCAAACTCACATGTGGCAAGTAAAAGTTATAGGTGTAGGCAATATGAAAATCACACCTGAAACAAGATAAAAAGTAGATAAGTTGACTCAATCTTTTCATTAGGGGTCTGTGTGAGCGCTACACTAAGGGCTCATACTCACATGCGAGAAACTTGGACGAGATTCGCACGTCAATACCCGGCACTGCTGCCGACACTCGGATTGGAGCGCTCAGCTGCATGTATTTCTATGCAGCTGCACACTCCCACCCGAAAGTGCTAACTTTTACTTGGAAAACAGAAAGAGAAGAAAATAACTGTCTGAGGACTTTAGAACCAAATTTGTTGAACAAAATTAACAATCTCAAGGTTATAAGTCCATCTCCAGAAATCTTGATGCTCCTTTGTCCATGGTGCACATCATAATCAATAAGTTTACAACTCATAGCACTGTAGCTAATCTATCTGGATGTGGACGGCAGAGAAAAATTGATGAAAGGTTGCATTGCACGATAGTCCAGATGGTAAACAAGTACCCCCAATAAAGTTCCAAAGAAATTCGAGCTGTTCTGCAGGCTCAGGATGCATCAGTGTCAGCACAAACCATCCGTTGATATTTGAATAAAATTAAACACTATGGCAGGTGACCCAGGAGGACCCCACTACTGCTGACACAGAGACATAAAAAAACTAGACTGCAGTTTACCAAAATGTACATGAGTAGGCCAAAATCCTTCTGGGAAAGCGTCTTGTGGACAGATGAGACCAAGATAGAGCTTTTTGGTAAAGCACAAAATTCTACTATTTATCGAAAACAGAATGAGGCCTACAAAGAAAAGTACAGAGTACTTACAGACAAATATGTTGGACGTTCAAAGATGTTTTAGGGTTGTTTTGCTGCATCTGTAACTGGGTGCCTTGACTGTGTGCAAGGCATCATGAAATCTGAAGATTACCATAGGATTTTGGATGGTAATGTAGAACCCAGTGTCAGATAGTTGGGTTTGGGTCCTAAGTCATGGGTCTTCTAGCAGGACAATGATCTCAAACTTATGAGGGGCGTTCATTAAAGATTTCCCCTGACCCACTTTTATTAATCACAGGACACTGAAACTGCGCATGTAATGATATGCCATATACACTCATGTACAGTATGTACGTGTCTCCACTCCCATAGGTGTGGAGTGCATATTCATTACCTTAATGAGTGGTGCCACGTGACCGCTGAGCAGAGGAGAGGAGAGCTGCCGGTTCCAGGACAAAGGAGATGCAGGGACGTGCAGCGACCGCACGAGGAGGGTGAGTATGACGGGGAGAGTGGGGAAGGGCAGGGAGCCATGCATACAAGGGGGAGGATTGGGGAGAATGGGGGAGGATGGGAGAGAACGGGGGATGTCGTGGGGCCATATATACAAGGGGGAGAACAGGGGAGGAAGCCGAGCCAAGCATAGAAGGGGGAGGAGGCCGAGCCATGCATAGAAGGGGGAGGACGGGGAGGAGTCTGAGCCATGCATGGAAGGGGGAGGAGGCCCAGCCATGCATACAACTAGGAGACCGGAGGAGCCACAAATAGCAGGACAGGGATGAGGGACAATGCATATCCAGCTTATACTTCAGTCAATAAGCTTACCCAGTTTTCTGTGGCAATATTGGCAATATTAGGTGCCTCGGCTTATACTCGGGTCAGCTTATACTCGAGTATATACGGTAAGGCTCTATAAGTTACGTGCCGACATCCTAGGAACCATCCAATATTATCACCATACGCTTATGGAATAAGAAAAAATGTCTGTATAGAAGGTTAGAAACCAGTTTTTCATAGGCAGTCTGAAGGTTAGTTTCAAAGGGAACATTTTGTTTGTTTGCTTATGTCTAATTTCCAATCAATAATATTGCAACTGATTATTACAAAATGGTTAGCCATATGATTGTTTTGGCTTGTAATTGTATGTAATTCATGTTTTTTTCATTAGTAAATGGCATAAACATGCAATGTGGACACTGATAATATTGTACCAACAACCTACTGTTGCCATCCACTTCTGATCAGCTGCCTTATACAGTGGCAGAGTATCCCACTCATCCAGAATGGTGTGGATTCTCAGATTTCAATACTAAAGGGTGATTCATTATAAAACTTATGGGAAGTATGTGAAAAACAGAATTAGCATGAAGCATTCCAGCTCGCATATATCATAGTAAATGTGAAGTCAAAGACAGGTCTGGGCAAGAAGCACGGGATGCAAGTCAGCTCATATCAGTTTGGAAGTCGCCTGTACTATTTTTTTCTTCTTCCTTTTTTTTGAGAAAAGGCTAAAATGTCCACAGTGCTTCAAAAAGCTCGTAGGTAGCTATAGCCATCAGGTGTGCTCCAATTGTCCACAACTTGTTTTGAGCAAACATGTCTGAATGATGTCTTATTCCTTTTGAATTAAAATACACACTTACATGACAGTATCTAAGTTATCTGAACTAAGAAACACAGTAATTATTAGGCCATGTTCACACAGTGCGTTTTTTTCTGCGGAACCGCAGCGTTTTTGCCGCTGCGGTTCCGCAGCTGTTTTCCATGCAGGGTACAGTACAATGTACCCTATGGAAAACAGGAACCACTGTGCACATGATGCGGGAATCGGGAAAAAAAGCCGCGCTGAATAGCCGCGGTAAAAAAGAAGTACCATGTCACTTCTTTTCTCGGAGCCGCAGCGGTTCTGCACCCATAGACCTCCATTGTGAGGTCAAACCCGCAGTAAAACCCGCAGATCAAAAATATATCTGCGGGTTTTATTGCGGTTTGTGGTGCCGAACCGCTGCAGCAGGAAGTGCGGGGAAGCGGGCGGAAGTGCGTGGGCGGAGTGTGGCTGCCCCGATCCCACCCCCCCATGCTCCGATGCCCCCCCCCGTGCTCCGATGCCTCCCCCCGTGCTCCGATGCCCCCCCGTGCCCTAATCTCCCCCCCTTATACTTACCCGGCCTCCCGGTGTCCGTCCGGCCATCTTCTCCCTGGGCGCCGCCATCTTGCAAAATGGCGGGCGCATGCGCAGTGCGCCCGCCGAATCTGCCGGCCGGCAGATTCGTTCCAAAGTGCATTTTGATCACTGAGATATAACCTATCTCAGTGATCAAAATAAAAAAAATAGTAAATGACACCCCCCCCTTTGTCACCCCCATAGGTAGGGGCAATAAAAAAATTAAGAATTTTTTTTTTCCACTAAGGTTAGAATAGGGTTAGGGGTAGGGTTAGGGTTAGGGGTAGGCTTAGGGGTAGGGTTAGGGGTAGGGTTAGGGTTAGGGTTAGGGGTAGGGTTAGGGGTAGAGGTAGGGTTAGGGTATTTTCAGCCATTTTAACCCTAAAAAACTTCCTAGAAAACACACAGACTCTGCATAGAAAACTGCATAAAAAAACGCATAAAAAAACGCATCAAAAAAGCACCAAAAAAAGGACCTGCGTTTTCTGCAAAGAGCTGCGGTTTCAGTCCTGAAAAAAAAAAGGAGGGAAATCAGGAACGTGTGAACATACCCTTATACTTGGGTTTACTACAGTTATATGAAAAAGTTTGGGCACCCCTATTAATCTTAAGCTTAATGTTTTATAAAAATTGTTGTTTTTTTTTGCAACAGCTATTTCAGTTTCATATATCTAATAACTGTTGGACACAGTAATGTTTCTGCCTTGAAATGAGGTTTATTGTACTAACAGAAAATGTGCAATCTGCATTCAAACAAAATTTGACAGGTGCATAAGTATGGGCACCCCACCAGAAAAGTGACATTAATATTTAGTAGATCCTCCTTTTGCAAAAATAACAGCCTCTAGTCGCTTCCTGTAGCTTTTAATGAGTTCCTGGATGAAGGTATTTTTGACCATTCCTCTACAAAACAATTCCAGTTCAGTTAAGTTTGATGGTCGCCGAGCATGGACAGCCCTCTTCAAATGATCCCACAGATGTTCAATGATATTCAGGTCTGGGGACTGGGATGGCCATTCCAGAACAGTGTAATTGTTCCTCTGCATGAATGCCTGAATAGATTTGGAGTGGTGTATGTATGCGACAGATGAATTGCAGCTTTTCAAAGGACACGGGTGTGTAAAAATCACACGGCACTCACATGATCCGAGTGCCGTGTGATTTGTTTTTTTTTTTGTTTTTTTTTAATCACACCCATTGACTTGCGTTGGCAAGTCTTGTCCGAGATATGAGGACAATACACCAGCATGCTGCAATTTTTTCTCATCCCGATCTGAGCTGATAAAAAAATTACAGATAAGCAGGGATTCATAGATTAATATTAGTCAGAGGGCAATCCAATTTTTTATCAGATTGCACTCGTTCATTTTCCTCGCAGATAAATAAGAGCCTTTATTCTGTGGATTTTTACAAGTTTTCACTATTTGCATTGCAATTAGGAGTGGATTCTGTGGGGATAATAATTTCTACATCTTTTTATTTATTTTATTTTTTACTTAACATTTGTTATAAACCACAAGGTAAATGTAATCAAGCAAGAAGCAGATCAGACACAAACCGGAAAGCAGAGGGAAGTCAGAAATAGGTTTTACCACTTCTGTCTTCTTTGCTACTTGTGATTCCTTTAGGCACACACCCAGTTGCTGAATCTGATATTGCATTAACACAGCATATTGTTAGTTAGAAGAAAGTAAGGGTATGAGCACACGAAGTTCCGCTGATTATTCTGATATTGTCTTAACACAGCACATTCCTAGTTAGAAGAAAGCAAGGGTATGTGCAGGTTCCGCCTGGAGACTGCCTGAAAGTGCTGCAAAAGTATACCCCTTGAACAGGAAAAGTAAAAACGACATTGCTGTGCACGTTTTGTGTTTAGTTACTTGTTTCAACCAATTCAGGTGTTGGAAACTGTAAAGCGATTAAAAGAAGTACCGTATACATTCTTCTGGCAGAAATGGAAAGAAAAGATTTCTCCAGCGCAGAAAGAATAATAAAACTTCACATTTATTCTGTATTCTTATAAAACAACATGTTGGGTACACCAAAAAGAATCACAGGGGATACAGGACCGACGCGTTTCGACTAGGTAGTCTTAGTCATTTTCTCAAATACATTGTTCTAGCCACTTGCAAGTCATAGTTTACATAATAGACAAAAGACGACAGTGGCAGAGCAGCCACTAAAACTTTGGCAGGGCCGCCAGCAAGGCTGCTTTGCCTAGGAAAACCTTGGCGGGTCAGCCAGTGTCTCAAAGACACCGTGTGTGCACATACTGTGCATCAAGCCTTCATTCCCACAAGTATTTGGTGAGTTTAAATATTGCGGATTTTGTGCAGCTTTTCTGCATCTATTAGGTAGATTAGGTTACTTGGGTTTTTGAGTGCATGTTTATATGTGTTATTTTTGCAGCACTTTTCGTTCCTTTTTGGTATATCATGATGTAAATAAAGCTTTTTTTATTTAAAGGGAACGTATCATTTGTTTTGTCATGTGTCAAATAAAACTATCGTCTAAGGCCTTCTTCACACTTAAATTATTGTTTTAGGCCTTCTTCTGTTTTGTATGTCCATATAAATATGGTTTATTTTTTAAGGGCCGCAAATACGGACATACGCACACCCATTGTATTTAATGGTGGTGTGCACATCAAGTTTTTCACATGGACTGTATGAAAAACCAGCAAGACTTGTCATGTTTTTTTGCATGACAAAATGCGTGCTGCACACGTGCGCACTGATGACATGTACCATGTACCAGCGCCTGGGAACAAGCGGTACAGATCCTGCTGTTCCCCGGCACTGGCCAGCGGCTGAAGGAAACTCCTATCATTGTCTCCTGCTCATGCTGATCTCAGCGCGACCAGGAGACAATGATGGGAGTAGTACTCAGCAGCAGCTGCGTACCTCCTGTGTAAAATAAAAAATAAATAAAAACGATATGGCCTTCCGCTCACTTTTCATAACCAGCAGAGGGAATGCCCAAGGCTGGGGGCTGATGTTAACCCCTTCATGACCTTGGGATTTTTCGTTTTTCCGTGTTCGTTTTTCACTCCTCTCCTTCCCAGAGCCATAACTTTTTTATTTTTCCGTCAATTTGGCCATGTGAGAGCTTATTTTTTGCGGGACGAGTTGTACTTTTGAACGACATCATTGGTTTTAGCATGTCGTGTACTAGAAAACGGGAAAAAAATTCCAAGTGCGGTGAAATTGCAAAAAAAGTGCAATCCCACACTTGTTTTTTGTTTGGCTTTTTTTTTTTTTTTCTCCAGGTCAGTACGAGTTCATAGACACCTAACATGACTAGGTTATTTTTTACCTAAGTGGTGAAAAAAATTCCAAACTTTGCTAAAAAAAAAAAAAATTGCGCCATTTTCCGATACCCGTCTCCAATTTTCATGATCTGGTTGAGGGCTTATTTTTTGCGTGCCAAGATGACGTTTTTAATGATAGCATTTTGGT
This sequence comes from Ranitomeya imitator, assembly GCF_032444005.1. Taxonomy (NCBI): domain Eukaryota; kingdom Metazoa; phylum Chordata; class Amphibia; order Anura; family Dendrobatidae; genus Ranitomeya; species Ranitomeya imitator. The sequence goes on from NC_091283.1 coordinate 623,498,920, forward strand.
GCAGATACGTTCTTTTGATCGCCCGTTATTGCATTTTAATGCAATGTCGTGGCAACCAAAAAAACATAATTCTGGCATTTTGAATTTTTTTCTCGCTACGCTGTTTAGCGATCAGGTTAATGCTTTTTTTTTAATTGATAGATAGGGCGATTCTGAGCGCGGCGATACCAAATATGCGTAGATTTGATATTTTTTTATTGATTTATTTTGATTGGGGCGAAAGGGGGGTGATTTAAACTTTTATATTTTTTTTATTTTTTTCACATTTTTTTAAACTTTTTTTTTTTTACTTTTGCCATGCTTCAATAGCCTCCATGGGAGGCTAGAAGCAGGCACAGCACGATCGCCTCTGCTACATAGCAGCGATCTGCTGTTCGCTGCTATGTAGCTGAAAATCAGGTGTGCTGTGAGCGCCGACCACAGGGTGGCGCTCACAGCTGCCGGCGATCAGTAACCATAGAGGTCTCAAGGACCTCTATGGTTACAATTCTGAAGCATCGCCGACCCCGATCATGTGACGGGGGTCGGCGATGACGTCATTTCCGGCCGCCCGGCCGGAAGCGGTAGTTAAATGCCGCTGTCTGCGTTTGACAGCGGCATTTAACTAGTTAATAGGCGCGGGCAGATCGCGATTCTGCTCGCGCCTATTATGGGCACATGTCAGCTGTTCAAAACAGCTGACATGTCCTGGCTTTGATGCGGGCTCACCGCCGGAGCCCGCATCAAAGCAGGGATCTGACCTCGGACGTACTATCCCGTCCGAGGTCAGAAAGGGGTTAATAACCTGGGACAAGGAACAATACCCCATAAATTTTCCAGACCATTAATAACAGGTGCTTAGACTTTCCTGGTGAATTTACGGGGGGCCTCAGAAAAAAAATGATGTAGGGTCCCCCCATATATTCAAACCAGAAAAGGCTAAACAGAAAGCTGTGGGTTGATACTAAGAGCCTGGGGACCTGTCAGAGATAATGCCCCAGCCCCCCACTACAAACATCAGCCCTCAGCTTCCCCAGAAACGGTGTATCCATAAGCTCCTCTAAATCAGGCGCTTAGCCTCTCTTTTCCTAGTTGCCCTGTGGCAATGGCAAGTGAGGTAATAGGGTTGGGGGGGGTTGATGTATTGTCAGGTGACATCAAGCCCAGGAGATAGTAATAGAGAGGCGTCTATAAAATGCCTATATATTAGTAACCCCATAGTCAAATTGTTAATAAACACAGAGCAAGTCCTTAATTTGAAATAATACAAAACATCCTGTTTAACACATTTATTTAAAAATAAAAAACACAGTTATATTCATATTACACCCATTAATGGAAACCCTTGTCTAATCTAAAAAAAAGAAAAATAATAAACCAGCATATCCCTCACCTGTCCGACATAGTGTCCCATGCCGTAATCCATCTCAGTGATAACTGCTTTGCTACCTGGACGGTGCCATGATGCCACTGACCAGGCTGAAGAGCAGGATACAATGAGGTGCTACAGGTACAGAGATGAGCGATGACTTCTTAGACTTCATTGCTGGTCATTGTAGCTGGGGTCCCACACTTCACTGTGAGCGGCACCATGAACTGCGGTGACCTCAATGAGATCACCGCAACCAAATTCTCACTGTGCTCATGGGGATCTTCTTGAGGTCACCGATCAGGAGCGGGTAGGCACCAGGGAACAGCGTGAACGATAGAACAGCGTGAACGATTCTGCTTCCCTGGTGCCGATACTTGTTACACTGATATCAACTCCCATCATTGTCTCCTGGTCGCGCTGATCTCAGCTCGAGCAGGAGACAATGATGACAGCAGCCTTCAGGCGACAGGAAAAGCGCAAACTCTACCACTTCTTCCCAGGCGCGGGTACGTGTCATGCTTATGGCAATTGGATGTCATGTGTAGTGTTGAGCATTCCGATACTGCAATATCGGGTATCGGCTGATACTGAATTCCGATACTGAGTTCCGATACTGAGTTCCGATACTTTTACAATATCGGAAACCGGAATCGGAAGTTCACATAATGCAATGAGACAGTTTTATTCTATTCAGCCAATGAGGATCCTAAGAAGTGTGGGCACATCCTGTTAGGCATGTTAGCTATGTTAACTAATGGCATGGCTGTGATTGGCTGCTCAAATGATGTCATGATGTAGTGATGTAGTAAGTGTGAGTGGTGCGTGGGCGGAGACTGCGTGTCTGTGTGTGCGGGCGGGGTCTGTGCGTGACCGTCGGGGGTCTGTGCGGGCCTGCCGGGGGTCTGTACGGGTATCTCAGGGGTCTTTACAGGCCTCTCGGGGGTCTGTGTGGGCCTGCCGGGGGACTGTACGGGCCTCTCGGGGGTCTGTGCGGGCCTGCTGGGGGTCTGTAGGGGCCTCTCGGGGGTCTGTACGGGCCTCTCGGGGGTCTGTGCGGGCCTGCCGGGGGTCTGTGCGGGCCTGCCGGGGGTCTTTGTGTCTGTGTGCAGGCATCGTCCGATGGGACTACAAGTCCAATCGGGCTATGCCTGCAACAATGACAGTGATTGACACATTAGCCAATGATGGGACAGTAGTAGTCCCATCATCCGGCTAATGTGTTGAATGTAAAAAAACAAACAAACACAAACATAGATACTACATACAGCATAGTACATACATACAACATACTACATACATACATACAACATACTATATACTACATACATACTACATACAAGCATACTAGATACATACAAAATACATAAAACATACCACATACAGTACATACAACATACTACATACATACTGCATACATACTACATACATACAACATACTACATACATACTACATACATACAACATACAGTACTACATACATACAGCATACATGCAACATACCACATACATACAACATACATACAACATACATACTACATACATACAACATACATACAACATACTACATACATACATACTACATACATACAGCATACATACATACTACATAAATACTGCATACATACACTCATACATTACATACATATAGACATACAGTACATATAACATAGAGTACATACTCACCATCACTTGTCACTTTGTTCCCCGAAGCCAGTGTCATCTGTAAAAAATATTAAAATTACAAACAATATACTCCCTGAGCCGCAGAAATCCATGAGTGTCCCACGACTATCTCCCGTGGAGAACAGCAGAATCAGCTGATGCGACCGCTCTCTAGGGGCTCAAGGAATACAATGACGGGAGGAAGGTATCCTTCCGCACTGTATTCCTCCGCCACTGTAAAAAGTGTGAGAAAGTTTCCACGCAGCTTTTGCCATAAAGTGAGACCAGTGAACTAGAGTAACCTCTCAGTGATGCACTGCAGGAGCCATTATCTCCTGTCAGTGTGTCACTGAGGGTCCTATAGAGCAGTGACATCACCCGATGTCACTGTTCTATAGGGAAGATCGTCGTGGGACACTCGTTATTAATTGGACTGCGTCAGACAGGGAGAATACGGTTTATTATTTTACGATTTTTGCAGGTCCTGAAGTATGGAAACAGCTTTTTTGACGGATCCAGCAAAAAACGGATGAAACATGTGGCCATCAGGTGCAATCCGGCGCTAATACAACTCTATGAGAAAAAATGGATCCAGCAGAAAAAAACAGATTTTTTTTCAAAACTCGCCGGATTGTGCCTGATGGCAAAAACCTGATGTGTGAAATTAGCCAGATAGATATTTGGATAGAAACATCTATCTATAGATAGATATATCCATAGATAGGCCGATGTTGATAAATGATGATAAATGAACATAAAGAAAACAACTGGAAAAAAAACAACGTGGGCTCCCGCGCAATTTTCTGCACCAGAGGGGGAAAGCCGATGGCCGGGGGCCAATATTTGTAGCCTGGGAAGGGGGTAATACCCATGGCCCCTCCTAGGCTATGAATATCAGCCCGCAGCTGTCTGCGTAGCCTTTACTGGCTATTAAAATAGAGGGACCCCCCAAAAAAATTACGTGGGGTCCCCCTATATTTTATAGCCAGAAAGGCTACGCAGACAGCTGCGGGCTGATATTCATAGCCTAGAGAGGGGCCATAGATATTGGCCCTCCCCCGGCTACAAATACCAGTCTGCAGCTGCCCCAGAAATGGCGCACTTAGCCCCTCTCTTCCCACTCCTGTGTAGCGGTGGGATATGGGGTAATAAGGGGTTAATGTCACCTTGCTATTGTAAGGTGACATTAAGCCGGGTTAATAATGGAGAGGCGTCAATAAGACGCCTATCTATTATTAATCCTAGAGTAGTGAAAGGGTTAAAAACAAAATAAAGACAGCCAGAAAAAAAGTATTTTATTATCCTTAATTTATCCATACTTACCATACTTCAGCTCCTGCAAAAAACGTAAAATAAACCGTATACTCCCTGTCCGACGCAGTCCAATTAATAATGAGTGTCCCACGACGATCTCCCCTATAGAACAATGACATCGGGTGATGTCACTGCTCTATAGGACCTTTAGTGACACACTGACAGGAGACAATGGCTCCTGCAATGCATCACTGAGAGGTTACCTTAGTTCACTGGTCTCACTTTATGGCAAAATCTGCGTGGGAACTTTCTTACACAGCAGTGCCAAAAGTGAGACTATGGACTATTTTTTTACAGTGGCGGAGGAATACAATGCGGAAGGATACCTTCCTCATTGTATTCCTGGAGCCCCTAGAGAGCGGTCGCACCAGCTGATGCTGCTGTTCTCCACGGGAGATCGTCGCGGGACACTCGTGGATTTCTGCGGATCAGGGAGTATATTGATTGTTTGTTATTTTAATATTTTTTACAGATGACACTGGCTTCGGGGAACAAGTGACAAGTGATGGTGAGTATGTACTCTATGTTATATGTACTGTATGTCTATATGTATGTATTGTATGTAATGTATGAATGCATTTTATGTAGTGTGTACAGCATGTATGTAGTATGTTGTATGTATGTATGTTGTATGTACAGTATGTAGTATGTATGTAGTATGTATGTTGTATGTATGTAGTATGTATGTTGTATGTATGTATGTATATAGTTTGTTGTATGTATGTATGTATGTTGTATGTATGTAGTATGTTGTATGTATGCAGTATGTATGTATGTATGCATGTAGTATGTATGTAGTATGTTGTATGTGTGTATGTATGTAGTATGTATGTTGTATGTATGTATGTATGTATGTATGTAGTATGTATGTAGTATGTTTGTAGTATGTATGTAGTATGTTGTATGTAGTATGTATGTTTTTTTTTGTTTTTTTACACTTCAACACATTAGCCGGATGATGGAACTACTACTGTCCCATCATTGGCTAATGTGTCAATCACTGTTATTGTAGCAGGCATAGCCCGATGGGACTTGTAGTCCTATTGGACGATGCCTGCACACAGACACAAAGATGTTGTGAGTTCTGTTTTTGGGCTCCCTCTGGTGGTTACTGATGGTACTGGGTGACTTGTCTTTCCTGGGTTTCTGGGTTCCACCTGTTCCATCAGCATATGGGAGTTTCCTATTTAACCTGGCTTTGCTGGCATTTCCTCGCCGGTTATCAATGTATCCAGTGTGTCTTGTTACCTCTGCTCCTTGCTCCTAGAACCTTCTGGTCAAGCTAAGTTTGGATTTTCCTGTTTTGGTGTTTTGCTTTATTTGGTTTTTAGTCCAGCCTGCAGATATGTGATTCTTGCTGCTGGTTGCTCTAGTGGGCTGAAATTGCTCCTCATGTACCATGAGTTGGCACATGAGTTCAAGTAATTTCAGGATGGTTTTTTTGAAGGGTTTTTCGCTGACCGCGCAGTTCACTTTTGTATCCTCTGCTATCTAGCTTTATTTTGCTGAAACTGTTTTCATACTGCGTATGTGCTTTCCTCTCATTTCACCGTCATTATATGTGGGGGGCTGCTATTTCTGTGGGGGATTTCTCTGGAGGCAAGAGAGGTCTGTGTTTCTTCTGATAGGGGAAGTTAGATCTTCGGCTGGAGCGAGACGTCTAGGATCATCGTAGGCACGTTCCCCGGCTACTTTTATTTGTGTGTTAGGTTCAGGGTCGCGGTCAGCTCAGGTTCCATCGCCCTAGAGCTTGTTTGTATCTGTGCTTGTCCTTTAGTGATCCCCTGCCATTGGGATCATGACAGTATAACCGGCCCACAAAGTGTTAATTGTATTGGCTGAAGTAGGAGGATAAGTAGTCTGAGGAAGTTTTTTTTTTTTTTTCCCCCCCTCAGAGTTTGCTGCCTAGCCTTATTGCAGCGTGGCTACTTCCTCCTCCTCTTAATCTTTGAATGGCTCTGATCCCAGCTGTTTATCATGGACGTCCAGAGTTTGGCTTCCAGCCTGAATAATCTTGCCACTAAGGTTTAAAATATACAGGATTTTGTTGTACATGCTCCTATGTCTGAACCTAGAATTCCTGTCCCAGAGTTTTTTTCTGGAGATAGATCTCGTTTTCTGAATTTTAGGAACAATTGCAAGTTGTTTCTTTCTTTGAAATCTCGCTCCTCTGGAGACCCTGCTCAGCAAGTCAAGATAATTATATCTTTCCTGCGGGGTGACCCTCAGGATTGGGCATTTGCATTGGCACCAGGGGACCCTGCTTTGCTTAATGCGGATGCGTTTTTTCTGGCATTAGGTTTGCTCTATGAGGAACCTAACCAAGAGATTCAGGCTGAAAAAGCTTTGTTGGCCCTCTCTCAGGGGCAAGATGAAGCAGAAATTTATTGTCAAAAATTTCGGAAGTGGTCGGTACTTACTCAGTGGAATGAGTGCGCTCTGGCTGCAAAGTTTAGAGATGGCCTTTCTGAGGCCATTAAAGATGTTATGGTGGGGTTCCCTGCGCCTGCTGGTCTGAATGAGTCTATGACTATGGCTGTTCAGATTGATCGGCGTTTACGGGAGCGCAAACCTGTGCATCATTTGGCGGTGTCGTCTGAACCGTCACCTGAGATAATGCAATGTGATAGAATTCAGTCCAGAAGTGAACGGCAAAAGTATAGGCGGAAAAAAGGGTTGTGCTTTTATTGTGGTGATTCAGCTCATGTTATATCAGCATGCTCTAAACGCACAAAAAAGGTTGATAAGTCTGTTGCCATTAGTACTTTACAGTCTAAGTTCATTCTGTCTGTGACTCTGATTTGTTCATTATCATCCATTTCCGTCGATGCCTATGTGGATTCAGGCGCTGCCCTGAGTCTTATGGATTGGTCATTTGCCAATCGCTGTGGGTTTAGTCTGAAGCCTCTGGAAGTCCCTATTCCTTTGAAGGGAATTGACTCTACACCTTTGGCTATGAATAAACCTCAGTGCTGGACACAAGTGACCATGCGTATGACTCCCGTTCACCAGGAGGTGATTCGCTTCCTGGTACTGTATAATTTGCATGATGTTCTAGTACTTGGTCTGCCATGGTTACAAACTCATAATCCAGTCCTTGACTGGAAATCAATGTCTGTGTTAAGCTGGGGTTGTCAGGGGGTTCATGATGATGCACCTCCGATTTCTATCGCTTCATCTACTCCTTCTGAGATTCCTGTGTTTTTGTCTGACTATCGGGATGTTTTTGAGGAGCCTAAGCTCAGTTCGCTTCCTCCTCACAGGGATTGCGATTGTGCTATAAATTTAATTCCAGGCAGTAAATTTCCTAAAGGTCGTTTGTTCAATCTGTCAGTGCCAGAGCATACTGCTATGCGGGATTATGTTAAGGAGTCCTTGGAAAAGGGACATATCCGTCCATCTTTGTCCCCTTTGGGAGCAGGTTTTTTTTTCGTGGCCAAAAAAGATGGTTCCTTGAGGCCTTGTATAGATTATCGTCTTTTGAATAAGATTACCGTAAAATATCAGTATCCTTTGCCATTGTTGACTGATTTGTTTGCTCGCATTAAGGGGGCTAAATGGTTTACTAAGATTGATCTTCGGGGTGCGTATAATCTTATACGAATAAAGCAAGGTGATGAGTGGAAAACCGCATTTAATACGCCTGAGGGCCATTTTGAGTATTTGGTAATGCCTTTTGGACTTTCTAATGCTCCTTCAGTCTTCCAGTCCTTTATGCACGATATTTTCCGTGAATATCTGGATAAATTTATGATTGTGTATTTGGATGATATTTTGGTTTTTTCTGATGACTGGGAGTCTCATGTTCAGCAGGTCAGGAAGGTGTTTCAGGTCCTGCGGGCCAATTCCTTGTTTGTAAAAGGCTCAAAGTGTCTCTTTGGAGTCCAGAAGATTTCTTTCTTGGGGTATATTTTTTCCCCTTCTACTATTGAGATGGATCCCGTCAAGGTTCAGGCTATTTGTGACTGGACGCAGCCTACATCTCTTAAGAGTCTACAGAAGTTCTTGGGCTTTGCTAATTTCTATCGTCGTTTTATAACTAATTTTTCTAGTGTTGTTAAGCCTTTGACGGATTTGACTAAGAAGGGTGCTGATGTTGCTAATTGGTCTCCTGCGGCTGTGGAGGCCTTTCAGGAACTTAAGCACCGGTTTTCTTCTGCTCCTGTGTTGCGTCAGCCAGATGTTTCGCTCCCTTTTCAGGTTGAGGTTGATGCTTCCGAGATTGGAGCGGGGGCGGTTTTGTCACAGAGAAGCTCCGATGGCTCAGTGATGAAGCCATGCGCGTTTTTTTCTAGAAAGTTTTCGCCGGCTGAGCGGAATTATGATGTTGGTAATCGGGAACTTTTGGCCATGAAGTGGGCATTTGAGGAGTGGCGTCATTGGCTAGAGGGTGCTAGACATCGTGTGGTGGTCTTGACTGATCACAAAAATTTGATTTACCTTGAGTCTGCCAGGCGTCTGAATCCTAGACAGGCTCGTTGGTCACTGTTTTTCTCTCGTTTCAATTTTGTGGTTTCATACCTGCCAGGTTCAAAGAATGTGAAGGCGGATGCTCTTTCTAGGAGTTTTGTGCCTGACTCCCTTGGAAATTCTGAGCCCTCTGGTATCCTTAGGGATGGGGTGATTTTGTCTGCTGTCTTCCCAGACTTGCGACGTGCTTTGCAGGAGTTTCAGGCGGGTAAACCTGATCGTTGTCCGCCTGAGAGACTGTTTGTTCCGGATAATTGGACCAGTAGAGTCATCTCCGAGGTCCATTCTTCTGCGTTGGCAGGTCATCCTGGAATATTTGGTACTAGAGACTTGGTGGCCAGGTCTTTTTGGTGGCCTTCCTTGTCGAGGGATGTGCGTTCTTTTGTGCAGTCTTGTGAGGTTTGTGCTCGGGCTAAGCCTTGCTGTTCTCGGGCCAGTGGATTGTTGTCACCTTTGCCTATCCCGAAGAGGCCTTGGACGCACATTTCCATGGACTTTATTTCGGATCTCCCTGCCTCTCAAAAAATGTCCGTCATCTGGGTTGTGTGTGATCGCTTTTCTAAAATGGTTCATCTGGTACCCTTGCCTAAGTTGCCTTCCTCCTCTGAGTTGGTCCCTCTGTTTTTTCAGAATGTGGTTCGTTTGCATGGGATTCCTGAGAACATCGTTTCTGACAGGGGATCCCAGTTTGTGTCTAGATTTTGGCAGACGTTCTGTGCTAAGATGGGCATTGATTTGTCCTTTTCGTCTGCATTCCATCCTCAGACGAATGGCCAGACTGAACGAACTAATCAGACCTTGGAAACTTATTTAAGGTGTTTTGTTTCCGCTGATCAGGATGACTGGGTTACCTTTTTGCCGTTGGCCGAGTTTGCCCTTAATAATCGGGCTAGTTCTGCTACCTTGGTTTCTCCTTTCTTTTGTAATTCGGGGTTTCATCCTCGTTTTTCCTCTGGTCAGGTGGAACCTTCTGATTGTCCTGGAGTGGACATGGTGGTGGATAGGTTGCATCGGATTTGGAGTCATGTGGTGGACAATTTGAAGTTGTCCCAGGAGAAGGCTCAGCAGTTTGCTAATCGCCGTCGCCGCGTGGGTCCTCGACTTCTTGTTGGTGACTTGGTGTGGTTGTCTTCTCGTTTTGTTCCTATGAAGGTCTCTTCTCCTAAGTTCAAGCCTCGGTTCATCGGTCCCTATAGGATCTTGGAAATTCTTAACCCTGTGTCGTTTCGTTTGGATCTCCCGGCATCGTTTGCTATTCATAATGTGTTTCATCGGTCGTTGTTGCGGAAGTATGAGGTACCTGTTGTTCCTTCGTTTGAGCCTCCTGCTCCAGTGCTGGTGGAGAAGATCTTGGATTCTCGTGTTTCCAGACGGAAACTCCAGTATTTGGTCAAGTGGAAGGGTTATGGTCAGGAGGATAATTCTTGGGTGGTTGCCTCGGATGTTCATGCTGATGATTTGGTTCGCGCTTTTCATAGGGCTCATCCTGGTCGCCCTGGTGGTTCTCGTGAGGGTTCGGTGACCCCTCCTCAAGTGGGGGGTACTGTTGTGAGTTCTGTTTTTGGGCTCCCTCTGGTGGTTACTGATGGTACTGGGTGACTTGTCTTTCCTGGGTTTCTGGGTTCCACCTGTTCCATCAGCATATGGGAGTTTCCTATTTAACCTGGCTTTGCTGGCATTTCCTCGCCGGTTATCAATGTATCCAGTGTGTCTTGTTACCTCTGCTCCCTGCTCCTGGAACCTTCTGGTCAAGCTAAGTTTGGATTTTCCTGTTTTGGTGTTTTGCTTTATTTGGTTTTTAGTCCAGCCTGCAGATATGTGATTCTTGCTGCTGGTTGCTCTAGTGGGCTGAAATTGCTCCTCATGTACCATGAGTTGGCACATGAGTTCAAGTAATTTCAGGATGGTTTTTTTGAAGGGTTTTTCGCTGACCGCGCAGTTCACTTTTGTATCCTCTGCTATCTAGCTTTAGCGGGCCTCATTTTGCTGAAACTGTTTTCATACTGCGTATGTGCTTTCCTCTCATTTCACCGTCATTATATGTGGGGGGCTGCTATTTCTGTGGGGGATTTCTCTGGAGGCAAGAGAGGTCTGTGTTTCTTCTGATAGGGGAAGTTAGATCTTCGGCTGGAGCGAGACGTCTAGGATCATCGTAGGCACGTTCCCCGGCTACTTTTATTTGTGTGTTAGGTTCAGGGTCGCGGTCAGCTCAGGTTCCATCGCCCTAGAGCTTGTTTGTATCTGTGCTTGTCCTTTAGTGATCCCCTGCCATTGGGATCATGACACAAAGATCCCCGAGAGGCCCGTACAGACCCCCCGGCAGCCCGCACAGACCCCCGAGAGGCCCGTACAGACCCCTGACAGGCCCGCACAGACCCCCGAGAGGCCCGTACAGGCCCGCACAGACCCCCAAGAGGCCCGCACAGACCCCCGAGAGGCCCGTACAGGCCCGCACAGACCCCCAAGAGGCCCGTACAGGCCCCCGGCAGGCCCGCACAGACCCCCGAGAGGCTCGTACAGACCCTGCCCGCACACACAGAAACGCACAGTCTCCGCCCACGCACCGCCCACACTCTTCCCCCTCTCGAACTGGATGTACAAGGAAAGAAAGGGTTTATTTTCATTCCGATATTTGTGTCCCATTGACTTGCATTGGTTTCCGGTATCGGAATCGGCGATACCCGATATTTTTGGGGTATCGGTCCGATCCGATATTTCCCGATATCGGAAGGTATCGCTCAACACAAGCCATGTGTCATCAGTGTGCACGTGTGCAGCATGCATTTTGTCCGTGCTGCGCAAAAACACCTGACGTCTGTGGGTTTTTCACGTGGACACACGGTCCGTGTGAAAAACCTGACATGTGTGCACCACCATCATGTTGTACTCCCTTGAAGACAAGGCACAGGCAGGAATTCATAAGATCTTTGTTTTCACATTTTTCAATACAGTATTTGGTAAAATGAGTGATGTCATTCAAAACTGCAACTCGTCTTGCTAAACAACAAGCCCTCATAGGACTACGTCCGGAAAAAAAAACAAAAGAAGCCACAAAACAAATTGGCCATGTCATGAATTGGTTAAATGATTGCACTATAAAAGGTTCCTGTGTTCTCAGCCTTGACAGCCCCTCATTCAGTCATGTAACCCCTCCCATACACTCACTGTCTGCACCGTGTGTGAGTGTCACTGCCCAGCACCTGCTGCACACACCGTGTCAGCAGTCAGTGAACTCCGCTCTGGCTACACCCTGTACATATACGTCCCGGCAGGTTGGGGGCGGGGTTTACGTACTAACACATATCGCCCTGGGGATCCTATCTCCCCCCGTACTTGGTTTGGTAGGGCTTGAAAACAATGCCTGGAGGGGGTGGATCAAACTAAATAGTAACAAGGCTGGGTGTGAATCTGGTAGTATTGTATACAGGAGAGCAGTGGCTGCAGCTGCAGCCATGTGGCATTGTCTCTATAACTTTTCCTGTGTCCTGACTTGCTCAGCCATGTTCTGTGCCTCCTTCTTATAGGTGCATACAGCTCTACTGGGGATTCCTGTGACTGGGGCTCATTATGTCTGTCACATTTCTAAGCATTCCTGAGGACTACAGGTGAGTGACTGTAACTGCTGGAGTGGGTCTGCGTGTGACAGTGCCAGGGTGGGTCCGCGTGTGACAGTGACTGCTGGGGTGGGTCTGCGTGTGACAGTGACTGCCGGGGTGGGTCCGCATTGTGACAGTGACTGCTGGGCTGAGTCCGCAGTGTGACAGTGACTGCCAGGGTGGGTCCGCGTGTGACAGTGACTGCTGGGGTGGGTCTGCGTGTGACAGTGACTGCCGGGGTGGGTCCGCATTGTGACAGTGACTGCCGGGCTGAGTCCGCAGTGTGACAGTGACTGCCAGGGTGGGTCCGCGTGTGACAGTGACTGCCGGGGTGGGTCGGCGTGTGACAGTGACTGCCGGGGTGGGTCGGCGTGTGACAGTGACTGCCAGGGTGGGTCCGCGTGTGACAGTGACTGCCAGGGTGGGTCCGCGTGTGACAGTGACTGCTGGGGTGGGTCTGCGTGTGACAGTGACTGCCGGGGTGGGTCCGCATTGTGACAGTGACTGCCGGGCTGAGTCCGCAGTGTGACAGTGACTGCCAGGGTGGGTCCGCGTGTGACAGTGACTGCCGGGGTGGGTCGGCGTGTGACAGTGACTGCCAGGGTGGGTCCGCGTGTGACAGTGACAGCCAGGGTGGGTCCGCGTGTGACAGTGACTGCCAGGGTGGGTCCGCAGTGTGACAGTGACTGCCGGGGTGGGTCTGCGTGTGACAGTGACTGCAGGGGTGGGTCTGCGTGTGACAGTGACTGCCAGGGTGGGTCCGCAGTGTGACAGTGACAGCCAGGGTGGGTCCGCGTGTGACAGTGACTGCCGGGGTGGGTCCGCAGTGTGACAGTGACTGCCGGGGTGGGTCTGCGTGTGACAGTGACTGCAGGGGTGGGTCCGCGTGTGACAGTGACTGCCAGGGTGGGTCCGCGTGTGACAGTGACTGCCAGGGTGGGTCCGCGTGTGACAGTGACTGCCAGGGTGGGTCCGCGTGTGACAGTGACAGCCAGGGTGGGTCCGCGTGTGACAGTGACTGCCGGGGTGGGTCCGCAGTGTGACAGTGACTGCCGGGGTGGGTCTGCGTGTGACAGTGACTGCAGGGGTGGGTCTGCGTGTGACAGTGACTGCCAGGGTGGGTCCTCAGTGTGACAGTGACAGCCAGGGTGGGTCCGCGTGTGACAGTGACTGCCAGGGTGGGTCCGCAGTGTGACAGTGACTGCCGGGGTGGGTCTGCGTGTGACAGTGACTGCAGGGGTGGGTCCGCGTGTGACAGTGACTGCCAGGGTGGGTCCGCGTGTGACAGTGACTGCCAGGGTGGGTCCGCGTGTGACAGTGACTGCCAGGGTGGGTCCGCGTGTGACAGTGACTGCCGGGGTGGGTCCGCGTGTGACAGTGACTGCAGGGGTGGGTCCGCAGTGTGACAGTGACAGCCAGGGTGGGTCCGCGTGTGACAGTGACTGCCAGGGTGGGTCCGCAGTGTGACAGTGACTGCCGGGGTGGGTCTGCGTGTGACAGTGACTGCAGGGGTGGGTCTGCGTGTGACAGTGACTGCCAGGGTGGGTCCGCAGTGTGACAGTGACTGCAGGGGTGGGTCCGCAGTGTGACAGTGACTGCCGGGGTGGGTCCGCGTGTGACAGTGACTGCAGGGGTGGGTCCGCAGTGTGACAGTGACTGCAGGGGTGGGTCCGCGTGTGACAGTGACTGCAGGGGTGGGTCCGCAGTGTGACAGTGACTGCAGGGGTGGGTCCGCGTGTGACAGTGACTGCCGGGGTGGGTCCGCGTGTGACAGTGACTGCAGGGGTGGGTCCGCAGTGTGACAGTGACTGCAGGGGTGGGTCCGCAGTGTGACAGTGACTGCAGGGGTGGGTCCGCAGTGTGACAGTGACTGCAGGGGTGGGTCCGCGTGTGACAGTGACTGCAGGGGTGGGTCCGCAGTGTGACAGTGACTGCAGGGGTGGGTCCGCAGTGTGACAGTGACTGCCGGGGTGGGTCCGCAGTGTGACAGTGACTGCAGGGGTGGGTCCGCAGTGTGACAGTGACTGCAGGGGTGGGTCCGCAGTGTGACAGTGACTGCCGGGGTGGGTCCGCAGTGTGACAGTGACTGCCGGGGTGGGTCCGAGTGTGACAGTGACTGCAGGCGTGGGTCCGCAGTGTGACAGTGACTGCAGGCGTGGGTCCACAGTGTGACGGTGACTGCAGGGGTGGGTCCACAGTGTGACGGTGACTCCCTAATGTGATGATGTCTGCGTAGTTTCTACAATGTATGGTAGCATTGCACCACTACGGTCTCCATGTATCATTACTGAGCACTGGCTCTTTAACAAAAAAAGTGTTCACATATTTATTTATTTATTTATTTTATCTTCCATCTGCGTTACGCAGAAGGATTTATTCAGATTACTCGGATCTTGCTGGACCCCCACCATCTGAAAAGACTATTCATATTCTTATGTGACAGTATTTCAAATAAACAAACAAACAGAACCTGCATATGGAGGTGCACACCACATTTGCACAATAATTTGAGTTTTTGCAGGTTTCAAAAGGGAAGATAGAAGTGCAAAAGTGTGTGGGGTTTAGCAGATGAGGGCGAAGGAAATCATCCCTCCGAGAAATACTGTAAATTATGGAAAGAATGGTGTAAACTATGGCGCAAATCCCACAGCTGGAATAGATTTAATACTCTGATGTGTAATCATCGCTTTAAATGAAATAGCCAAGCTCAGCTGAGTTATGGGGTTTGCTTTTCTCCCATTGAAGTGAATGGGAGTCATGGAAACAGCATTGCTAAGTGACCTCCGCTGCTTCCGTAACTCCCATTCATTTTGTGTTACATAGACGGCGTAGCACAACTGTGCCTAGCTGTTTCAGTGACCCCATATCTGGTGCTGGGAATTAGATGGAGATATTCCTGTCTCATCCATGAAATGTAAAAAATGGGAATGAAAAAATCTGAAATTTATTGCAGTGAGTTCTATAACTTGCTAATGTAGTTGTAGCAGCCATGGTGCCCCAGGCTTCCCAAAGCCACTATTTCCCAGATCCCAGTAAATCCTGTGCTTCACATAACCCATGGTGACTGTCAAACATGAAGGGGGCTGGCTGACTGCTTATTCAATTTGCTAAGCCGTTCCCTTTCCATCGTGGCTCCTGTATGGACAGGGAAGCGAGGCCACTTAGCAACTGGAATATGCTGTCAGCCAGGCCCCTTGACACATTGCTCTAGTCCGGTGACATGAAGAACACAAAAATTGGGTCATTTCAAACTACTTCCATAAAGCGAATAGATTCTAAGAGCTGAACAGAATTGCTTAAAAATAGTTGAGACTTGTCCTACAACAGTCACGTTGGAAAAGAAAACTCGCACACCACAGGCAGCCAGCCCCCTTCACACATTGCTCTGGTTTAGACTCATAAAAGTGGAGTAATCTAAAACAAATACACAGAATTCCTTTTTCCATTTTTTATGTTAGAAAAGGATGTGTTTTGATGGTATGTAGAATGATGAAAGAGTGACAAGAAGCGCACTATAGGGCATGACGTGGGCACGCCGAGCCTCACCCTGCCAGTGTCAGGCACATCTCCTGTATGACCACTCCGCGTGTTGGGATACACCACAATGAAAATGACTTTGTATCTGACCTATTTCTACTTTGTGTCCTTTGCAGTCCTTGTGATGAGCGGGAAGTTCACGATTCCTTCAGCAGTGTTATTGAAGATGTGGAGAATGAAGCCCTTCTCGAACTTCGGCAGCGTTTCCACAGTAGAGGTATTCCTAAAATCGAAAGCCTTTCAATAGAAGCACAGACATGGGGCCTCATGGGGATCAGCGATGGTGATTAGTGGTCCTACAAATCTAAGTCACAAGTGACAATCACTGCACTTTCTATTGTCCATTTTGCAAGAAAAAAAACCTTCCACACACAAAGAGTTTGTACTACGTCGTTTTCAGGCTGATTCTGCCCATTCTTAAGGCGGCTCCTGACGCTCACTATTTTATATATAAGAAGATACTTAGCAAAAATTTCCAGGAAGATGCTTCAGGAAATCCTGCCATGCGCACATGCCCCTCGGCTAATTTAGATGGCCGAATAATAGGGGAATGAACGTTCCTAGGCATGCTCATTCCCACCTATTGCTTGTTTAATGGCAGCAGTCACTCGACGAAAGAGCAAAATACTCAACTTTCAAGTTATTGGATGTTTAGGTCGCTTCAACAAGAAACCTAGGATGATCTGCTGCTGATAAACAGATGATAAAGTACCGATAACACACGCAGAATAATTTATTAATGATTGTTACGTGCAAATTCTTGTCAGTCTGTCTAAACAGGTTATTGAACAACGCCAATCCACTTTAGTGTATCTGATCGGTGGTTGTTTAATGACCTGGATCGTACTACATAAACCAAGAATTCAGTACAAGTGCAGACCGATTTCCGCCCACTCACAAAAATGGAAAAGATGGAGAATTTTTTTCTTTCCTCCAGCATATCCTCATCCGTGAGAATCAGATCACACTATTTTGACTCTGATCAGAGTATCATTTACATAATGGACCCGATTATCCCGGATGAGAGAATCGATGGTCATGTGGAATTGCCCTATGTGTTATTATATTATTAGGGGGACACATTGAGAGGCAGTTGTCCCAAGTAGTGCACAACCCCTAATGATTCAGGAGCGTCTGGCTCCAATGTTCTATCTGAGATATACTGATAACTAAATGAAGCATATAGTAGGTTGCAATCTGCATCTCTCTCTAGCTGCTAGTTTGGAGGACAGATATTCTTTAAATAGGAGTTCACACTGGGGGATAGCTTGGCACATCTCAGAGTATTTCTTGGCTGACAGCGCTAATTTGGTAAGTCATAGTATTCCCCATGAAATGATTCTGGGGCATTTCTTCTTACAACTCCAAATATGTTCCTCCTTTATTCCTCCTGTAAATATATGAATACATTTACCATTGTCAGTCCTGTATCAGTCTTTCATTCCAGAGGAAGCCACTAATGCTGACTTAATGTGTGGGGTGAAGTGCCCCGTCCTCTCCATGCCTGGAGACCCTTTGGTCTGATTTTAATATATTGGTTTCATTTTTTAACTCATTTTCTGTTATTACTTTGCCTTGAGTATACTTGTATACTCTTTCGTGCCATATTATTAGGTTTGCATCATTAGGGGTTAGGGGACCCTGGCTTCTTAATATTTCATGTGTGTCTGGGGCAGGATACTTATGGTGGTGTGGAGCGCTCCGCCAGGGTAGTGGGGTACTCGACACCGGGTCTGGTCTTAAAGGGGATATCACGGTGGCTGCGACCCGGTCCATGGCCTAGGCGTCCTATTAAAGGGGGAACGGTCTTTAAAGGGGAATTGTGAATGTGTCGTGATGCCACCTGTGGTGTTCTGTCAATAGTGGGACCGACACTGCTTTAAAGGGGTCCTCTGGGGGATGTTGTTGCAGCAAAGATGTAACACTTCCCACAGGTGAAGCGGGGTCCCCAGGGGTCCTATAGTGTATGGTGATGATGGTGAATGCCGGGCAATGAGTAAAGGACACAAGTTGTAAAGTCTTTACCTGGTTTAGTGTAGTTGGCAGGCCACAGTCCAGGGTACCAGGCACGGATGGTGATGTGGCCCAGCCAGCTCAGAGGCAATGGGAGAATCCCTTTTCCAGTAGAGGTCCGTGAGCCTTTCCAACTAGCGCCGTTCTATGTGAGGTCCCTGCTGCCTGAAGCTCACTGGCAAAGTCCTCTTTTCCCCTATCCTGGGACGGGTTCCTGCATGACGGGCAGCTTGAGCCATTTTACAGGAACTCTATCATGCCCCGGGATCCTCAGGTGCTGCATCTCAGGTGTGGTGCGGGTCGTTCACTTAAAGTTCTGAGCCCTCCGGTTTTGCCAAGTGTCTTACAGTTCCACTATAGCCTCAGGCTCCCGGTACCCGGCACTGCACTTCGGCTTTGAGGGTGCCCAGTCACAGTTCCCCTCTGAGCCCTGTTCCTCTCCTCTGCTCCTTTCCTCTGAAGCTCCACCACATACAACCCTTCGGTCTTTCCTTTCAGAGGCTGCAGCTCCCACGTGGCTGCTGGGCCTCTCTGTCTGCTCTCTGACTTCCTTCTCTGTCTCTCCTAGACTGCTTAACTCCTCCTCCAGACCAGGACATGTATCATATTTGAGGGAAGCTCCCCTTTATCTGGGTCCTGAGCTCCCCCTCCTGGTCTGGATTTGGAACATGTTGCCTGTGAATGCTTTACCTGATAAAGGGAATTCCATTATCTCTGAGCATGATATCACCCATTCCGAAAAGAAGGCAACATCACTGCAACAACCAGTTACCTGGGGTGTTGCAGGTGCAATCCCTTGAGTATCATTGAAACTAATGTGCAGCTTTTATTTTTAGGTCTGTTTTGAATGAAGCTTATTTCTTTTGCATTTATCTGGTAGTTTGTGTAGTATATTTTTACCTGTGCCCTTATCACCTCGTTTTTTTTCTTGTTTGCCTTTGTATCAGTCTGTATAGACTCACCCTATTGTGTATTTATACTCTGGTAGAACACACAGAACAGTCAGACAAAGAACCCCTATGGTAGACTGGCCTCTAACTATCTCATACACTGAGAGATCACTGCCAGTCCGCAGAAGCTAGTGATGTAAAGTGGGTTCCCATAAACATAAAATATGTATCGCTTTATAGATCAATGTTTCCTGAAAGGAGACGTAAATGTTTTTATCAGATGGTACATAATATATTCCAGGAGGTTCTCTGCCTAAGGCCTCATTCTGATGTCAGTTTTTTTTATGTACGTATGCAGTGTTTTTCATGGAGATAACACATACCTCGGATAATCTATGGAGCTGTCCACAAAAAAAATTACAGAGACATGTATGACTTCAAGTCACAGAACAAAATTACAAATACAGACTATGAGTCTGTGAAATCACTGACCACAACACATTGCCATTTGTGTGCTGTCCATTTTTAATGTTGCAATAGAAAAGAGAATCTTTATTTTTTTTTTTCATTTTTTAATATGAGAAAATAACTGAAAAATCGCTGGTGGTAAAAACTGACCAAACAATGAGGCTGTGTGCACACGTTGCTGATTTTTCACGGTTTTTTTTCACGATAAAAACGCTATAAAACCGCAAATAAAAAAAGCATACAATATGCATCCCATCATTTAGAATGAATTCTGCATGTTTTGTGCACATGATGCATTTTTTTCCATGAAAAAAACGCATTGCGGTAAAAAACGCAGCATGTTCAATAATTTTGTTGTTTTTTTTGTGGATTTCTCACTATAAAATGCATTGGGAAATGTCCGTAAAAAAACGCATAAAAAAGCATCAAAAACGCGGATAAAATGCACAAAAAACTCATGCAGATTTCTTGCAGAAAATTTCAGGTTTTTCTCACGAATTTTCTGCAAGAAATCCTGAACGTGTGCACATAGCCTGATGGAAATCCTTCAATGGTTTTACTTGCAATTCCATTTTGTAATTGGTGTAAAAGTAACTTATCCTGCAGATCGATACAGTTCCCAGTGATGTAACACCCACTGGTCACCAAGTTACTACCTATCCTGTGGATAAGTGATAACTTTTTTGAACCAGAACTTTGATATGGCTTTAAGAGGACTTAGACTTAAACCCCTTCATCCCGAAAATTGTTTTCACCTTCCTGACCAGGCAAATTTGTTCAATTCTGACCATTGTCACTTTTTGAGGTCATAACTCTGGAACGCTGTAGGTCTTTTATTAAATAAAAAATACTTCACATGACACTAACTATGATACATTACAAATAAAACACAATAGAACAAAACATGAGAACAGAGCTCCAATCAGACGACAACAAACGACAAAAATCACAAAGAAATAAACCAGAAATGGAACCAAAATGGAGAAAGTTCATGACCTACAAATCGGGGACAAGAAAGAAAAATTCCAATAAAATAAAGAAAGCAAATGACAGAATGGAGGTGCAGGATGGGTGCAGCACATGTCAGAATGGAGGCGCAGGATGGGTTCAGCACATGTCAGAATGGGCGCAGGATGGGAGCAGCACATGACAGAATGGGGGCGCAGGATGGGTGCAGCACATGATAGGATGGGGGCGCAGGATGGAGCAGCACATGACAGGATGGGGACGCAGGATGGACCAGCACATGACAGGATGGAGACCATATACCAATATAAATGCTCGCCACCCGGGCGTGGAACGGGTTCAATAGCTAGTGTATATATAATATATATATATTCGTCTAAGGGGTACTTCCGTCCGTCCGTCTGTCTGTAACGGAAATCCCGGGTCGCTGACCAATCAGCGACAGGCACAGTGCCCCCTCCCTACTCCCCTCCAGTCAGTGCCCCCTGCGTGCGTCACTGCTGACACATGACCCGCACACGGTGCACAAGGTGGGCCTTGAGGGCCTGGAACCGGTTAGAGAGATCCCCCAGGGGGGGGGGGGGGCGGCTGGACCTTCCAATGGCACCTGGATCAGGGCTACAGAATCAGAAGGGTCGCACTCCAAGAAGGAGGCTTGAGGCCCGGACCCCTCTTATCCTTAGTTGTTTTCCTGTTATCCTTTTTCTTTTGCTGTCACCACTCCCCCTCTCCCTCATCCAGACTGTCACTGGATGAAGGTTCCTGGGCAGACATGGTGTCCTTTTGCTCCTCCCTTTCAAGTCTCTTGACTTCCTCGCTCAATTCGCTGTCTTTAGGATCCTCAGCTGCAAGTGAAGCACCCGGGTCAGAGTTTAGGGACATTACTCCCTGCCCTCTGTTCCCATGGCGCTGTTCCTGCTGCCTGATATTGGATGGCGGCAGCCTGCTCCTCATCAGTTCCCTGCCTCCTTCGCCCCTACTGACCCCTTCACCCGCAAGATTAGTCCCGGCTTTCGCCTGTCCCACACTCGCCGCTTTCAAGACCGCATTGGCAAAGGAACGCGGACAGCGACTGAACGGGTGACCGAGGTCACCACACAAGTTACACCTAATCGTGCCACAGGTAGCAGCGAGATGGCCAAGGTCCCCACACAGTGCGCATTTCTGGGTGGTACACTGTGCACTGAAGTGTGTGGGGCTGCCGCACCTGTAACAGACCTCAGGCTGCCCCCGGTAGAAAATCAAGATCCTGTCCCTCCCCAAAAATGTTGAGGAAGGGATATGGGTAACGGTGTTTCCTGAAACCTTCAATTTCACTATGAAGGTCCAGGCTCCTGATCAGATACCATGGTCGTCAAGTGTCTTTTCGGAAATACCGACGATGTTGCCGTATCGTCCAACCCAGGTGGAGATGTCGACACAGGAAAGTGACTCTTTACTGGTCAAAACGGTCACCTTCCTGACTGAGTTCTGGCGGGATATTGCTACAGGGAGGAAACCCTGCCATTCGAGGCGACCCCAAGCCAGCTCATGGCGATACCAGAAAAGCTCAAGGCTCTCTGGCCTCATGAAGCTGACATCGAAGTAGGAGGTCCCATAGGGATGGATCAAGGCGAAGATGTCATATGCCACGAAGCCCATCCCCAGCAGGAGCTCAGCAACCTTTGACCGATCAGGACAGGCATCCTTGCTTAACCACTGGAGACGGGCCACGTTCCTGCGGTTACTCCTCTGCCCTGGTGTCGGCAGAGACCAGTCTCTGTCCCTCTATCTCGGAAGGTGGAAAGACCGTGTCTCTCTATCCAGAAAGACAGATCAACCTCCCTCCCCTCTACATTGATGGAACTTTCCCCTTTCCTCAGGGCGTCCAGGAAGCGCTGTTGCAAGTCACCATCCTTTGGGTCACCAGACAAGGGCGCACTACTACCCCCAGCAGTGACAGCTCCTGAATAGCTTGGGGCTAAAGCCTCACCACTGCCGGGGGGGGGACAGTGGGACCACTACCTAGTTCCCCTCCACCAACATACGTAATGCTCGCCTCATTCACTCCACCACTACTCCCATCATTCACTCCACCACTACTCCCACCATTCGCTCGACTACTACTCCCATCATTTCCTGCACAGCTCCTTTCATTCCCCTTACCATTGCCACCATTTCCCATCACTTTATTACAAGTATTCTCACCACCATTTGTCCCACTGTTTTCTGCACCTTCCACAGTCACATCCATTCCTTCCTCGCTTGTGTCTGGCTTCTCTGCACTCACACCTGCTGAACCGGGGGAGGGGTTCAGAACCACACCCGTTTTCCCTTGATTGGTGCTGGCTCTCTGTTGTGTCTCTGGAGCGACCTGACCCCCTACTGCAACAGTTTGCACTTTATTATTCTGGGCCCGCTGCTTGTTGGAGGGCGCCACCTGTTGTGAATTCTGTTATCGAACTCCATCCTGTGGTCAGGAATGGTACTTCGGTGAGTTCTGTCCATGGACTCCCTCTGGTGGCTGTGAGTGGAGCTGCTGCTTCTGAGGTTCCTTCCACAGGTGACGTAGTTTATTCTTTGGCTGGCTGTTCTATTTAACTCCACTCAGATCGTTACTCCATGCCAGCTGTCAATGTTCTAGTACTGGTTCAGTTCGCTCTTGGATCTTACTGGTGACCTGTCTACTCCAGCAGAAGCTAAGTCCCTGCTAGTTATTTATTTGTTCATTGTTTCCTTGTCCAGCTGGCTATCATGATCTTGCCCTGCTAGCTGGAAGCTCTGGGATGCAGAGTGGCACCTCCGCACCGTGAGTCGGTGCGGAGGTCTTTTTGCACACTCTGCGTGGTCTTTTTGTGGGGTTTTGTGCTGACCGCAAAGATACCTTTCCTATCCTCAGTCTGTTTAGTAAGTCTGGCCTCCCTTTGCTAAAACCTGTTTCATTTCTGTGTTTGTGACTTTCATCTTATCTCACAGTCAATATATGTGGGGGGCTGCCTTTTCCTTTGGGGAATTTCTCGGCGGCAAGGTAGGCTTTATTTTCTTTCTTTAGGGCTAGTTAGCTCTTAGGCTGTGAAGAGGCGTCTAGGTCGTGTTAGGTATGCTCCACGGCTATTTCTAGTTGTGTGATAGGATTAGGGATTGCGGTCGGCAGAGCTCCCACTTCCCAGAGCTTGTCCTGTGTGAGTTTAACCATCAGGTCGTTCTGGGTGCTCCTAACCACCAGGTCCATAACAGCCACCTGCCCTGCACCAACAGACTTCGGGGTCCTGGTGTCACACTTGGGTGCTGGAGCACTCTGTCCCCCTGTCACAGCAGGGCGCCCAGTGTTCCCTGCAGATGATTTATCCTGCTTTTTCTGTGCTTTTTGGACACGCTGCTCCCCTGTCGCAGCGCGTGCCGCTTCTCCGTTGAGGCGCACTGCGCCCCTGTCACAAGTGCTCCCCCCTTTAGCCGCACCATGTTCCTCGGACCTGCCCCCCACAGCCCTGGCCGGCTCAGCCGTAGTGAGCAGGGATGGAGTCTGCCCACACCGTCCCCCTTTCGCAACGGCATGGACATCCCCCCCCCCCCTGCCCTCCTTGGCCCCAGTGATAACCGGCTTAGCGACAGAGGGCAGGGAGGGAAACTCCTCGGGGTCCCCTATGTCCGGCGCCGTGAGTACCCCCACAGCCTCGCCCCTGCACTGTTCCCCGCAAAAACTGCCGCACCGCCGGACATCCTCCTCCTGAATGCAAAATTGGCTGGAATCGAGAGCGGATGCCATGTTGCATTTGGAGAGTCCCTAATGTGTCTAAACAGTGGAAACAACCCACAAATGACATCATTTTTGAAAACAGACCCTTCAAGGAATTTATCTAGATGTGTGGTGAGCACCTTGAAGCCCCAGGTGCTTCACAGAAATTTATAACATTGAGTCGTGGAAATAAAAAAAAAAGTCTTATTTTTTCCAAAAAAGTGGTATTTAGCCCCATTTTTTATTTTATTTTTTATTTTCACAAGGATAACAGGAGAAATTGAGCCCCTAAAACTTTTGTGCAATTCCCCCTGAGTACGCAGATACCTGATATGTGGTGGAAAACTACTGTTTGGGTACATGGCAGGGCTCGGAAGGAAAGGAGTGACTGTTGGGAGCTCAGAATTTGATGGAATGGTTTGCACGCCCCGTGACACATTTGGAGAGGCCCTGATGTGCCTAAACAGTAGAAATTCCCGACAAGAGACCCCATTTTGAAAACTACAGTTATAGTAATGTTTATAATGCTTTTGGTTCTATTAGTGTATGAATTGATAATGTGGTGTTATGTGTAAGTTGTGCGAAGTGCATCAGATTATAAAAGTGTGTCAACAGGGAAAAAATGATTTAATTAATTTATGGATGTGTGGTACACTTTGAAGCAGTCATTAATGCAAAGGCCAGGTTTCTCAGGGCAGGTTTCACAATGGAAAATTGTGTCTTTTCATATTCCTCTCTTGGAGCATACTCTGCACCTTTTTTGTGCTCTTCCCTTCTTCGCTGTTTGGGGAACCTCTCCTGGAAAACGTTGACATGGGACGATACAGGCACTATCCGTTTCAGAAGTACTGGGACCCTCCCCTTCCTGAGTGCCAAACATTAGGGCCTTGATGCATACCTCCTGAAACTGAAGGAAGGTCCCCGTATTGCCTGGAGATTGAAACAGCACAAAAGCATTATACAGTGCCATCTGTACAATGTTCACTGTCGATTTTTTTTTTTTTTGTTTGTTTGTTTTTTGTACCATACGTTAGCTTTTTGCATGGCACTGTATGGTTTGAGGACCTGGTTTGAGAGATCTACCGCCACCATGTACTTCTTCTAATCCAGGATACAATCTGGCTTTGTGACTTGTGTTGTGGTACCTCTAACATTGACAAGTGAGCTGTTGTCATGGTGTATGGTTGTCAAGATAAGAACATCCCTCCTTGTTTTTATACTTGATCACCAGCATGTTGTCGCTGTATTGGGCTCTGCTTTCGCCCTCTTTCAGCAGTTGCACAGTTAATGGCTAAGGGAGTCCTCTCTGACTTTTTTTTTTCTCGCACGGTGCCACATGCAACTATACCTCTGACAGAGAGGGTCTTGAAGAGTGGGGGATACTGATGTGAAAGTTATCTACGTAGAGGTGATAACCCTTATCCAGCAATAAGTGCAGCAATTCCCACACAATTTTCCCACTCACCCCGATGACAGGGGGTTACTCAGGGGAGTCAATCTGGGTGTCCTTCCTTTCGTAGACCCAAATCTGTGGGTGTACTCTGAGGTACTCTCGCACAGCTTGTACAGTTTAATTCCGTAGTTGGCCCTCTTACTGGACATGTATTGTTGGAATCTTAGCCTTCCTTGAAATGAACCAGATATTTATCTATACAGCTGTCCCTTTGGGAGTTGTATGTCTCAGCAAATTTTCTGTTGAAGTGGTCAACTACTGGCCGAATTTTATATAGACGATCAAAGTTATGATCGTCTCGTTGAGAACACTGCGCATTATCACTATAATGAAAACATTTTTGCATCACTTCAAATCGTGTCCTTGTCATGGCTAGAGATGAGCAAATTTGATCAGGTCAGGGCTTATTCGGCAAGCTATAGCGCTTACCGAATAAGCTGCAGAGGGAACCCGGATACATGGAGTGCTCCTTCTGATCAGCTGTTTGGCTCCGCAGCTGCATGTGTCCCAGCTGTGTGACAGTAACGACACATGCATGGAGAGCCCTGCAAACAGGCTATCCATGCATGTGTTGTGACTATCACACAGCCGCGACTCATGCAGCTGTGGAGCCGAACAGCAGATCAGCAGGAGCACTCCATGTATCCGGGTTCCTCTGAAGATTATTCGGTAAGCGCTACAGCTTGTCCCGATCAAATTCGCTCATCTCTATTCATGGCCATACTGAATACCAGTGTGCTATAGAGTATATCAGTACTCCAGTATTGCCGAAGCTCTGGTTTTCTGACAATGCCCATATGCAGCACAATACCCAAAATGTCATTATCTCTGCTGCATTTACAGGGTCAATCTGCCATATGATGACATGGGATTTGAGGTGAAAAAATGATGGGCATACAAATTTGTCTGGGCCACCATAAGATTCATTATTTCCTCGCTGAAAAAGAATTAGAAAAAGTCCGTTTAAGTGAGGCCAAATTGGATTCCTGAGCTGCCCATGATATCCTGAATAACAGGCTGATAATTTTCAGTCGGTGGATTCCATATGGGATCAATTGCTGTAGGGGTTGCCTGTTCTAGGGCACCTTGCTAGATGAGGAGGAGCAAGAGAAATAGAGGAATGTGGGATCTTTGTCACTGCTTCAATCAATGTCTGAGGCAAGGAAAGCTTATGCCTCCTCTGGTGAATAGTGTTTTCTTGACAAACGGGACATTTTTATTTTATTCTTCAACATTGGGAATGTGTGTGTAAGTGGTGTATTGTGTGGGGCTTGTGTAAAGAGTACTATTTATTATAAAAAGTAGAGGTAAAAATTTAGAAGAAACACTTAGAAGAAAAAATAAAAATAAAAATCAGTAGATATAAAAAATTGTTAAAAATTACAGTGACGTTCATTACACTAATGCCCTATTTATAAAGTTACTCGGCGCTAACTATTCTTCATTTTGCTTTTGCAAAAAAAAAAAAAATCACACTCCGCTCGCTCCCCTGATGAAGTTAACCATCAATAACAATTCTTCAATTCTTTTTTTTTTTTTTTTTAGCAAAAGAAAAATGTTACCTTCCTACTCTCTCTTTTTTTTTTTTTTTTCTAAAAGAAAATCGGACATCCCTAACACTGACTTCCGCTACTGTAACTAGCTTGAAAAAGAAAAGGTCGCTGATCAGCAACGATACTGATCAGAGCACAACGGCCATGGAAAGAGCACAGATACTCAGCCCAGGACGCCGCACAAAAAGAGTGTGCCAAAAATACAATTGGGAGTGTGAGTGATTGGGGATAGGATGGCGGAGAGCTGGAACAGGGATTGGGGAACTGCTTCTGCTGCTGTAATCACAGATCAGGCACACGTCAGCCAGAATACAGCACAAATTGCAGGAGACAGATCGCGGGAGGATCGCACTGGCCACGAATACTTTTTCTCTAAGGCTGCCGTCACACTATCAGTATGTGGTCAGTATTTTACATCAGTATTTGTAGCCAAAACCAGGAGTGGAACAAATAGAGGAAAAGTATAATAGAAACATATGCACCACTTCTGCATTTATCACCCACTCCTGGTTTTGGCTACAAATACTGATGTAAAATACTGACCAAATACTGATAGTGTGACGGCAGCAGTACAACTGCTCTGCACACCAACTCTGAGATAAAGATGGCGTGCAGAGCGGTGATCGCTATTTTAGATGAACGCTTTTGGTGCTGATTGGTTGAACAATAATGACTGACCAATCAGCGTCAAAGGGATTAATCAGGTGAGGTGACGTGGCTATCCCCCTACCTATTGTGATTAGTTCTGTTTGAGACAGCACTACTCAAAGCATGTCACATAGTTTGCTGTTTTTATAACTTTATTGTGACCTTGCTTTTATTGGCTGATCAATGCTAACCAGCCAATCACAGTGATCGCCGACGCAAGGTGATTTTGGTGGGCGGTATAGCCCCCCAGGGCAACATGCAGGGATATCCTGCAGTCAAAGAAATAGCGCGCTGTATTTATATGCTTCGCTTTGCAGAAATGCAGCTTCCGCAGAGCAGTATATACACGACGCATGTCGGAAAGGGGTAATCATGTATGTCTGCTCTATTGGGGTACATTCACACGACCTTATTTTAGGTTACTGCTGTCAGTGTAAAGCAAACTAATATCACACGGACAACGCTAAAGACCAATGTTGCTCAGATGACCGTTAATTTTTACATAGACCAAATGTCCGGGTGAAAAAAATGAAGCGCAGCATACACTATTCTCTTCTGTATTTTCAATTAACGTGCCCATTTAAGACTGAGTGTTTAAAAAAAAAAAAAATGCGGATCCCATATGGATCAACTGTAAAGCAGACTATGTCTTTTACGCATGTTATTAACGTATGAAACCGGTTTTATAAAAATGTAACCTAAATGGAAGATATCTAAGTAGGGTGTTATATAGTAGCTTCACTCTATTTCTTACTGAGATAAAAACATTACAACACATTTGTTGGTTCTGTCGGGGCTTACGTTCAAACCTTCCCTCCCCCGCATATATTCCTATACTTAAGACACTCAGACATAGTAGACTGCATCTGGGTGCCTGCCTCCAGGAGGCATATAAGCCCGAAAATGATGCAACCCAGAGCACACGTTGACCTTGTTGGCA
This sequence comes from Ranitomeya imitator, assembly GCF_032444005.1. NCBI lineage: Eukaryota > Metazoa > Chordata > Amphibia > Anura > Dendrobatidae > Ranitomeya > Ranitomeya imitator. Next base: position 623,527,496 of record NC_091283.1, read on the forward strand.
CCATTATGGTCTATGGCCCAGTCGGCGCATACGGCTGAATTCTGTCTTGGGTGGGAATTTGGACGTTAGCCCCAACAGGACCAACGAACGTGTGACACAACGCAATGTTGAAAGCACCTTAACATTCGACAGTTGGTTATGGCCGCTCAGCAAATTGCTTCAGACCTTCATGAAAACCTACCTTAGGTGCTCCATTAACTTCCAATTGTGTTACATTAAGTTTTTTCTTTTTTCTAGGAACTAGTCCTGATTCATTGGGTGACCACTACTCCGCCACCATGAGAATCCTTGCTAATATGCCAAGTCGAACAATTGGTAAGTATGGCAATTTTGGGATGTGCTCCCTATTTATAAAATAAAACCTCAGGCATTTCAGGTATAAAGTCCACTTAAACAAGTAATG